>NW_023425416.1:21732948-24132948 GCF_014108245.1 Pipistrellus kuhlii
TTCTCTCTCTCTCCCCCCTCTTCCTCTTTCTCTCCTCTCCATCCCTCCCTCCCTCCCTCCCTCCTCCCTCCCTCCCTCCCTCCCTCTCTCTCTCTCTCTCTCTCTCTCTCTCTCTCTCTCTCTCTCTCCCCTCACCTTCCTCCCTCCCACACTCTTTAAGAAAAAAAATCAATGAAAAAAATACCCTCCAATGAGGATTAACAACAACAGCAAAAAGACAAAAAGGAGAAAAAGATTAAAAGTATGAGCAATAAAATGACAATAAATACATATCTATCAACAATTGAAACTAAAAAAATGAACACGCAGACATAAGCAGACTCATAGATACAGAGATGCCCCAACCCGCGGGCAACAACGAGGGCACGTGGAAACCACCTAGGAGAATGAAGCAAACAAGGAACGCGAAGCACGGAGGCGAGACAGGGTTCTGATCAAGCCTCAAAATTCTATTCAAGAACAAAGGTTTATAAGCTCTCAGGCTGGGAGGGGAGGGGTAGGAAAAGAGGGGGTTGTCACAAGGTGATTGGCTGGGCGGTAGGTACCTGTTCTTAGCTGGTTGACTATTCCAATGTGGGAGGGATAACGGTTTTGGCACGCGGGCTTTTTGGCCTCTTGCTCAACCAGGAAGTGGAACTGACCAGGAAGTGAGACCGGACTTTTTCCTTATGGCTCCCGGCACAGAGAATATTTTGACAATTGCTAGATGGGAGGGTGGTTGGGAGGATGGTTGAAAAAGATGAAGGATAGTCATAGGGATATAAAGTACAATATAGTTAATAATATTCTAATAACTATGTATCAGATAGGTACAAGATATATTGGGATGATCACTTAGGAATATGTCTAATCACTGGGGTACACCTGAAACTAATATAACATTTACAATAAAATCACCTTTTATTCTTCTATAATTGAAGAATAAAAGGTGATTTTAAAATAAATAAATAAATAATATGTCAACGGGGTAGCATCATCTCAAGGCTTGATTGGAGCCATGGAATCTGCTCCCAAGATGGCCCCTCCCATGGCTACTGGCAGGAGAACTCAGCTCCTTGCTACATACACTTCGCTGCTGGAGTGTCATCACAGCATGGCAGCTGGCTTAGGGTGAGAAATCCAAAAGAGCAAGGCAGAACCCACAATGCTTTTTATGATCTAGCCCTGGAAGTCATATTTTATCATTTCCATGAGACCCTATTGGTCACCCAGGTCAGCCCTAGTCACTGTGGGAAGGAACTATACAGAGGTGTGAATGCCAGGAGACAGGTATCATGGGGGGCCAAGTGTTAACACAGAGGCTGGCGTGTAGAGTTGACTCAGTTAGTATCTGGTGAGTGCTGATGTGCCCTAGCACTCTCTAAGGCACATGTGTCAAACACAAGGCCCGCGGTCCAAATCCGTCCCGCCAGGCCTTGCAATGTGGCCCGCACCGCGCTGTCATCACTGCACTCCGCTGCGTTTCCATCACAATGACAGTTTATGACTGTTCAGTAAACCATTCGGCCCGCGATTTAGGCTGGATTTTAGATTTTGGCCCCTTCTCTGATTGAGTTCGACACCCCTACTCTAAGGCCTGATCCACAGCACCTTCCCCAGGAACTTACCTTATTTTTAAGAAGTTAAACATAGAGATTGAGTAGGGGAGGCCAATACTTTACAAGCTTGGGCTCAAGAGAAACAGAAATTGATAGGTATAGTAGCTAAAAATGGCCCAGAAGAGTATCCATACACCCTAAGAATGGGCAGAGAGCCAGCTGAGTCCATATTCTGACCCTACAAAGGGCTGTTCCTTACTGCGTGGGAATTAGGGACAAGAAGCCCTAGGCCTCTCTATGGCTTGCTCTGAGCCTCTAGCTGAGTGGCCAAGTGGCATTGAGCTGACTCTGCCCTGTTTCCTGACCAATGGCTAACACCACCCAAGACTTGTTTCAGTTTGGGTCAGGCCTAAAAGCTTTGAGAGCTGGAAAGGCCTTGAGAGGCCATTAGACCTCATGTTGAATGTGAAGTCCGGAGAGAAAATGGGGTATCTAGGGTGCACACATAGTCAGCACCCACTTCGGGCCAGGCCTTTTGCTGGAACCTTCACATCCTTCGTGTCATTTAATGTTAACCGTAACCCTAAACTGTAGGAATGATAAACCTCATTTCACAGATGAGGAAACTAGAAGTCAGGGAAGGGAAGTGAGCTGCTCATAGTCACAAAGCTAAGAACTGGTGGAGCCTACATTTGAACCCCAGTTTCTCTAACCCTTAAAACCACGTTCTTGCAGGACAAGAAGGTAGGGTCGAACATCTGTGCCCTTAACAATGGTGGGCTCTTGGGACCATGTCTATCTCCAGCCCTGGCATGAGCTTTCTGTCTGGTGCCAGGGACATATGGCCAATGTTTAGCAATCCCTACAGAGAGCAGGCCCGTTCTGGGATGGAGCACACGGTGGTGACACCACCGAGATCTTGGCTGTCTCCACACTCCCCATTGCAGCATGGCAGCCACCGCGTGAGACAATTATTGCCACACTCATGGGGTTCAGCATCTTCGGATAAGGCCATGGGGCCTCAGGGGACATGCGCTCTGGTGCAAAGGCTCATATGATCAGGACCAGAGTTGTGCAATGGATTGGGTCAAGGGTTTGCCAGTCAGAGGCCCCAATAAACAATGCTGGGTTCCTTAGATACAAACACAACAAACTTCTCTTGGGTATCCATTGAGTGACAGCCACAGAACAGGGCACTAAATACATAGTATTTCATCTTTTCACAGCATTCCTGGGATGGGGAGGTATGATAACTCCACCTTGTAGATGGGGAAACGGAGGCCCAGCGGGGGGCAAGTACCCCAAAGTTTGCAGAGTTACTAAGTGCCTGAGGCTGCCATCTTAAAGACAGGACTCTCTGCACTGAGGACGCATGGTTGGGCGGGAGCCCATTGCTTTGTGTTCTCAGCAGGATACCTTCTGCAGCAACTGTCCAGATTTGCAGTGTGGCCTGGGGTTAACCATGGGGCCAGGTGCCTGACAGACCTGCATTCAAGTCCTGATCTGCCACTTGCGGATTCTGCGGCTTCGGGCAAGTCCCTCGGCCAGCGAGTTTCAGTTTCCTCATACCTAGCATAGTGTGAGAAAGTCGAGTTGCAGGTCATTGTGAGAATCCAGGGAGCTGATGCCTCTGGGGCACTTTAGTAAACACTTGGCACTCCAATGGGTGCTTTTTAATCAATTTAGGCCAGTGTTTGAAAGGCAGGTGGGGAACCAGAGGTCCATTGCAAGGACTTTGAGGTCCACATGAGCCCATAAACCCTTACTATAGTATAATTACCTTCCTACTTTTGCATCTCTTGAACGTAGGGACTGACGAGCTCCTACAGATAGCTCAAGGCCCCACACCAATGTCACTGCCTCTGATAAGCTGCCCTTAATTCCTCTGGCCCTCATCACCATGTTCTCCCTTCTGTGTTATTTTAACACCCTGGACAGACCTCTGTGTTGCCATTTATCAGAGTGGAGAGAAATATGGTTTCATGGCTAAGAGCAACACAGATCTAGAGTCACATTGGCCTCTGTCACTTTCTACTTGTGTGGCCTTGGACAAATTACGTGGCCTCTTAGATTTTCAAGATTCTTGCCTGTAAAATAAGAATGGTAACCCATCCTTTAGAGGTGATTATGAGAATGAAATGCTATTCGTGCTCTTAGCACAGGGAAAGACAGAATAAATGCTTAGTAAATGGTAGAATCATCATTATTATTGCTGTCATTTCTGTTGACTAAATATTCTCTTTAAAAATATGTATTTTTTATATTGATTCCAGAGAGGAAGAGAGAGATAGGAACATCAATGATGAGAGAGAATCATTAATTGGCTGCCTCCTGCACTCCCCTCACTGAGGAGGGAGCCCACAACCTGGGTATGTGCCCGACTGGGAATCGAACCATAACCGCCTAGTCCCGTGGTGGGCAAACTGCAGCTCGCGAGCCACATGTGGCTCTTTGGCCTCTTGTGTGTGGCTCTTCCACAAAATACCATGGCCTGGGGAGTCTATTTTGAAGAAGTGGCATTAGAAAAAGTTGAAGTTTTTTTAAAAATTTGGCTCTCAGAAGAAATTTCAATCGTTATACTGTGGGTATTTGGCTCTGTTGACTAATGAGTTTGCCAACCACTGTAACTAGTTCATACTAGGTCGACACTTAACCACTGAGCCATGACAGGGGGGCCTGATTAAATAGTCTTTTGTCCACCTGCCTCTCCCCTCTGGCTCTGAGTAGGTAAATTGCAGGAGGCTCAAGAGAAGGGCAGTGGAGCATGATGTCTGCTGAGCATGTGACGTGCCAATCTCCATGCTAAGGTCTTTGTATATGATGTCACCCTCTTTAACCTGGGTCAGAGCAGGTGGCATTTACCTCATTCTTACAGAGAAATGAGCCCAGAGAGGCTAAGTAATTTACCTAAACCTATACTAGTACAGCCATGAAGAGGTGCTTTTGGTTGTCTGACCCAGGTCTGTCTGGAGAAGCACATGTTCCTTCCACCAAACCTATCATAGTCATCTTTGCATCCCAAGGCCTACAAATGCCTGCTGAATGAATAATCCCAGGCAAGCTCATGCTGAATGACGCATGAGAAGCTCACCCTCCACGTAGCAGGCCTCAGGGCTGTATAGTTTGCAGGGATAGATAAGGGTGCTTTCACCCACGTTGGGTGCAACGCTAATGTGGGGATGGATGAGGGTTTGATGGACAGCCTGTGGAATCCTGTCCCTCTGTCCCTGCCCAGCCCAACTTCATTGCTCAACACAGGCTCCTGTGGGGACTGTCCTCAGCTCAGCCCCAGTGGGACTCCACATTCCCCCCAGGCCTTTGCCTAGACCCCACCCCACCTGAATGTCCTTCCATCTCATTTTCCCGAGAGTTCGGGGTGAGGGCAAAGGGAGTGGCTCCTTACTTCCGCCCTTTTTAAAAATCTATTTATTGATTTTTGGAGAGAGACGAAGGCAGAGAGAGAAAGAGAGAGATTATCAATTTATTGTTCCACCTATTTATGCATTCATTGGTTGGTTCTTGTATGTGCCTTGACTGGCAATCTATAAAACCTGCAACCTTGGCATATTGGGACAATGCTCTACTAAACTGAGCTACCTGGCCAGGGCCTTCCCTACCTTCAATTAAAACTTTTTTTTTTCTTGACTATACAATGCATTTAGATGTGGAAAAATGCATAGCCAATAAAGAATAAAATTATCTATTCATTTTAAAATGAGAAATTAAGAATCTTGGAGCATTTGAGATCTTATTCCGCTGGCATATGTTTTCAGTTGGCTCAAACAAATCCTTATAAGAATATCTAATAAATAAATAATAAATAAATAAGAGAGAAAGAAAAAAATCGCCCACAAACCTGACCACCAAGAGACACATGCCATTAATTCTCCCAAACTTTTGGTCTACATGGACACACACATACATTTTTTAAACTACAATGCTGTCTTGGAAGCCTGCTTCATCATCTTTTTAAAAGTTTAGGACCCTCTGGCTGGTGTTGTTAGTGGTTAGAGCATCAACCCACACACTGAAGGGTTGAGGGTTCAATTCCCAGTCAAGGGCACATACCTGGTTGCAGCTTCAATCCTGGCTCTGGTCGGTAGTGCATGTAGGAAGCAAACAAACGATGTGTCTCTCTCATTTTGATGTTTCTCTCCTCTCTCTCTCCCTCTCTCTCCTTCCCTCATTACCTCTCTCCCTCCCTTCTTTCCATTTTTTTCTGAAAGTCAATAGAAAAAATATCCTTGGATGTGGATTAAAATAAAATGATATGACAAAAATAATTCTTGTTCATTATGAACAAAGTACAAACTGTGTATAACACAAGGGCAAAAACCGACCTCGCCAGCACTGCCGATATTTGGTGGTGATTGCTTCTTCCTTCTTTTTTGAAAGGCAACAAGCACTTATTTGAGATCACAAAATTGCAATTCAGGGGCACAGATTCAGACAGATATTCAAATTCTGAGGTGAAGACAATGGGTTTTTATGAGAAAAGGAAGGGAAATGATTACATGAATTGAGGAAAGAAATTCCTTTTTGTGCTAACAAGTTGAGTTATTCTTCGGCAATGCATGGCTGATTGCTGATTCTATCTTCAGAAAGAGTGTCCGTAATCAACAGTCCTGTGGTCAGAATGTCTGCTTTCCTGTTAGTTTTCCAAACAATTGTTTGTGAGACAATGTTGGTTTGGCCCAGTCCAAAGAGTACTTTGCCCAGTTCAAATGTTCCAAAGTGATTTCTTCTTACCCAATTTTTCTGTGCCTAGAGTAGACAATGAGGTATAGCATTGCTCCACAGCTCTTGAGTTTAAAAGTAAATATATATATTTTTTTCTAAATCAGATTGAGTATATCTGCAGGGCAGAGGCAATCTGGAACACTGAAGAGGGACCTCTGATTGCCAGTCTCTAGTGGCTACCCCTGAGGTTCTCACCGGCCACTCAGAGGCAGGTGGCCCCACTCCTGCAAGCCAAGCAGCCATCCCAGACCACGGCTCCAAGGTCTACACCCCCGGACCTTTGTGCCCACATACCCATCAGTGGCTCAGCCACCTCCAGGCCGCCTCCCAGCCCCCCTACTCTGACTCGTGGACACAGCTCTTTCCTTTCCACTTCTGTTCCCTCTGACCCTTGAACACTTCTCCATCCGGAACTGCTCAGAGCACAGGCTTTAGCAGGGAAAGGCTGCTAAATTATATTCTGGAAGAAAGCTGATATGGGAGGATAGAGATAATACGTCTCTCTGATTCCTTGAGTCTTTTACATTATCAAGAACAAATCGAACATCGAGAAGCCAACAAACTATCCTGCCAATACTCCTACACTCAACAGAAGTGTGAGTGCACTCTCGTAACCGTGTCCATTCCCTCTCTTCATACGACTTCCTCTCCTACTCAGTCTCTTCTCCTCTGGGTTCACTTTCCCGATCGTTTCAGCCTTCAGTGGCCTCATCCTCTTTGAGATCATGGCTTTTAGGGTCCCCGGAATGGGGGTGGCTCGGGCCATTGCCGCAGGAGCTGGGCGCGGCTGGTCTTCGAGTGCTATGCGGTCAGGGCCTGCGTCTGTCCCTGGTGGTGCTCTGAAGGAAGCAGCCAGGGCTAAGCAGGAGCGATTCTTTTTTATTTTAAAATATATTTTATTGATTTTTTTTTTTTTTTTCAGAGAGGAAGGGAGAGGGATAGAGAGTTAGAAACATCGATGAGAGAGAAACATCCATCAGCTGCCTCCTGCACACCCCCTACTGGGGATGTGCCCGCAACCAAGGTACATGCCCTTGACCGGAATCGAACCTGGGACTTTTTAGTCCACAGGCCGACGCTCTGTCCACTGAGACAGACCGGTTTTGGCAGGAGGGACTCTTGGCTGAGAGTTATGAAGTGGGACACTGAGCCTTGTCGCCACCAGGGCCACATAGAGGCCCCTCCTCGGATGCCTCTGGAGGGCCAGAGCAGCAAATGTTGGCCTGAGCTGCAGGGTAAACCTGGCGTTGCTGGAACAATGGGGAAAACCTGGGAGACACTTTGGCCTCATCTTCCACAGCTGGGTTATGGGGAAGCCCAAGGCTGGCGGCCCGTTTCCTGGTTAGCGACAACAGCATCTGTGCAACAGGGCCTGAGGCCAGTCAGTAAGGAGGTGGGGTACGGAGGGGGGTCTTGGGGGCTCTGGAGTAAGTAAAGGTGGAAAATGGGTGCGCGATAGCTGACCCAGTGACCTCAAGAAGAAAGGGTGGCCTTTCCCGTGGCCTCCCCCGGCTGACCTGGTTTAGCGGGAGCATGATTCGGGCCGTCCCATAAAGCCAAGGAGGCCCCGGAGAAAGGCCCTGTCTGTCACTGTGCTTTGTATGGGCTCGTTGCATATTCAGTCACGTCAGTGATGAAAGGAGCAGTCCCCGGCCTTGGCAAACAGGGTGTCCAGACCTTCGGTGACTTTTCCTCCCTGCCAGTATCATCAATTCGAACTGGAATTGAGTTGCATCTGCAGAGCTATTTGCTCCCCGATAAAACAGCCCCCAACCAGTGACCGTGCCCGATTCTCGGACTGTCCTGTGGTACTTCTGTCTCTCCCTGTGCTGGGGGCTGATACCTCTCGTTAGTGGTGGGGTTTAGCAGCGCTCCTTGCTCTGTAACTGAGCAATCACCGTGCAAAAGCCGTGCATGTATTTAAGTCATTTCCTCAAGTCAACAGATGCGTAATGTACAGCAGGCACTCAGCTCGTGTTTGCCCTCCATTCAGGCAGGGAGCCCAGGGAAGGGGCCTAAAGGAGACCCATCTTCCCCGTCGACCCCAGGGTAGCTGCCACCAGACCAAGGCCCCTCTGGCTGGGACAGTCCCTTGTTCTGACCTGCTTGATAAAGTTTAAAATCTCCACTCAAGACCGCCACGGTTTGGCTTCAGCTGGCTTTTCCAGGCTCTTCTCTCACCTCCCACTTCCCTCTCTCACACCCTGACTTCCAGCTCCACAGGACCACACAGCATCTCCAGCTGTCAGCAGCCATTCATCATTCCAGGCCAGAACCCGCCCTTGCTCCCCGCCTAATCCTCCCAGAGCACTTTCATGCGAATCCTCATCAACACTGAACGTTGATTTCTACAGGGTTTTGTCCGTCCCTCGCGTGGCCTGGAACGTTGTGGGATTGCGGTGTTGTTCGGCACTGGATCCTTGAAGCCCTGCACCCCAGAGGAGCTCAGTAAAGACCTAGGCGCCGTGCTCCGTGCGTTTGACATACAGGCTCTCTCATCTCTATGACAACCTAGCGAATTAGACAGTGCTTCCCCCCACATGAAGTCTCAGGTTAAGTAGCTTGCCCAAAGTCATATTTGCTTAGCTTCAAAGCAGAACTCTTTCCAATGTGTGTCTAAATGTGTCTAATGTGTGTGTGCTAAAACACACACACACACACACACACACACACACACACACACTGCTTCACAGGAGCAGCATTACCTGGACCTATCCCACCTCTCATTTCTGGGCCCTCATGGTTTTTGGAACTCCCTTACCAGGGTACTTTCGCCCCCTCCCCTTCTCTAAATTTCAGTTTCCTCAGCTGTCAAGGGGCATGATATTAATAGCTTCCTTCATAGGCTGATGGAGATAACAGCACAAAATACGCGGCCTTGTGATAACTCATCTTCCTTCCTGGGTGCCCTGCCCCATCTCCATGCGGCTCAGATACTTCGTAGGTGACTGAGAGGTGCTGGCTGGGCCAGGGCAGGAGGGCAGGGCTGGGTGCCTCCCGATTGTCCTCCAGAATCACACATCTGGTTCCTCTGGGGCTCCCCAGATGCTGATGCAACGTGTCTGTTGTGGGCTTGTTGAGAAATGCCGAAACTGGGGAGGAAGGAACGGCAGCCGTTGTGTCTCTCGCTGCATCCATCCCAGGCAGCTTAAGCAAGCCCCCGGCCGTTGCTCCATCTGCCAACCAGGGTGATGATGCCCCAGAGTGGGGTGTTGCACCACATTCTTAGAAAGCTGCCTCTGTACATGCATTGCCATTGGGGGCCTGGACTGGTTTTGTTTAATCACTGTTTTTTTCACTTCCAAATTTCTGAGGGCAAATTGGGAGACGGCAGTGTGGCGAAATGGTCATTATTAGCCAACTTCCCTGAATACTTACTCTGCACCCTGTCCTGTGTTGAGTGCTTTAAAGACATGATCTCGTAGAATCCACACCAACCCTCTGAGATAGACATTGTTCCTCTCTGCTTTTGCCAATGAAGAAACTGAAGCTCAGAGAGGTTAAGCAACTTGCCCATGGCCACACAGCTTACCCATGGTGGAGCCGGGATTTGAGCTCAGACTGTATGATTCTTGGACTCTTCACTGCTTGTACTGCCTCCCGTGAGTGACAAAAGTGTGGGCCTTGACATCAGGTTGCTCTGGAGTTGAATCTCCTGGCTCACTCCATGTCCTCAGAGGCCCTTTCTCCTCTCTGGGCCTTCCTCTCCCCATCTGCAGAACAAGTGGGTTAGGATAGATCACTGGTTCTTACATCTCGCTTTAGCTTTAAAAAAAAATATATATATATATATATATATATATATATATATATATATATATATATATATATATATAATACTTTGAGCAGGAACTGATTACACATGGACACAGAGAACTTTGTAGGGTGATGAAAACATTCTAAACTGGATTGTGCTGATGGTTACCCAACAACATATATGCTCTAAAAAATCCTTGAATGGGTGTATTTTATGGTATGTAAATTGCACTTCAATGAAGCTGTAACTTACAGAACATTTTATGGAACATTGATACTCACCCCCAGCAGAGTGTTTGAAAGCCAATGAGCTGTGTGGGTTCTGGATGTCCTTCGGGCTCTGACCTTCTGGCATTCTGAGTTCGTTTCTCACACTTTGTGCAATTGCTCTGGGTTATATGTGGACAGGGACTCCATCTTCCACACTGCCTGCCAGCCCCAGCACAGCACAGGCTCATAGTGGGCACCTGAGCATTTATTGAACGAGTGAAGGGATGACTTGTACCTTTCTTACAAGGGTATTTCAGACTTTGGCCTGCTTGGAGGCAGGTACTGTGTTTTCATTTCTGAACCCCCAACTCCCAGCACAGACCTGGTGCAGAGTAGGTACTTGACAAGGGTTTGTTGAATAGATAAATGAGTGAATGAATAAATGGCTTAATCCTGTTCATGAGACAAGTTGAGGAAGCAAAATGTCAGTGCTTTTATACTCACCGTGTATGCCTTAGGATGCTTCGGGAGCAAGGTACAAACAACTGTAACTGTAGGGCAAACAAAATGTATGGGCAAGTATGGGGGAGAGGCTCGCAGATCATGCCATGGCAAGCATGTGTCAAGGCAGCAGACATGGCTCATCTGTTTGGAAAACTATATGGGTGGGGGGGGGGGGGGGAGATAAATAAAAGGCCCTAGCTGGTTTGGCTCAGTGGATGGAGCGTCAGCTTGCGGGTCCCTGGTTCGATTCCAGCCAAGGGCACATGCTAGGGTTGCGGGCTCGACCCCCAGTAGGGGGCGTGCAGGAGGCAGCTGATCAATGATTCTCTCTCATCATTGATGTTTCTATCTCTCCCTCTCCCTTTTTCTCTGATATATATATATATATATATATATATATATATATATATATATATATAAAAGAAAGAGCCGAAACCAGTTTGGCTCAGTGGATAGAGCGTCGGCCTGTGGACTGAAGGGTCCCGGGTTTGATTCCATTCAAGGGCATGTACCTTGGTTTCGGACACATCCCTAGTGGGGGGTGTGCAAGAGGCAGCTGATGGATGTTTCTCTCTCATCGATGTTTCTAACTCTCTATCCCTCTCTCTTCCTCTGTAAAAAAACAATGAAATATATTTTCTTAAAAAAAAAAGAAAAGAAAGAATTGAGGGAGATGTCATCAAGGCAGGTAAGCTCAGAATGTGAGGACTGCCCCAGGTGCCACAAGGGGCAGGGGGCAGGGGGCAGGAGAAAGAATTGAGCAAGGGGCTAAGAAGCTAAAAAAAAAAACAAAAAAAAAAACTGGGGCAACTTACTGTCTTCTTCTTTTAAAACCCTTAACCAAACTACTGCCTGATACTGATAGCCATCTCTTAGCACCAGGGCATTTCCTTTCTGTTTTGGAGACTTCAGGAGGCTTCGGTTCAATGGTCCAAGGACAGCCATTCTGAGTCAGGTGTGCCAGTGGTCTGAGGTCCTCCCGGGCGGGCGGAATCCCGAGGCATTTGCCTTGTAGCAATTGCCTCCAGTCCCTGCTCCAACGTGCACTTCAGGGGAAATCGGGGAAAGAAAGAATGCCGTCCACACTGCCCTTTCTTGTTGAATGCTTGTCGGCGAGGTATTATTAACCCCATTGAGCAGTGGAGGCAACTGAGTCTGAGGAAGTAACCTGCCCAGTGACAAAGTCAGTGCTTGACCCCAAAGGCCCTGCTTTCTTACTGTCCCCGCTGCCTCCCCACCGGCTGTTTTAGCTTAGACAGGTCCCGTAGCCTCTCTGGGTTTTCCCATCTGCAAATCCAGGGTCTGAGAGGCCCGCTCCTCTCCTGCCCTAAAGAGACTATCCAGCCATGTTCCAGACGGCCCCAGAGGGCCACGGAACAGGTGCAGCCCTGTAGGGTGGGTGCAGCTGGTGTGGCCCGGGCCCTCGGTGAGTCTCTCCCAACCGGACGTGACTGGTTTAAGTGACTTCCCGCAGGAGAGCCAGCCCACTGCAGGCTGGAGGCGAGACCTACCCATGTGAGTCACTCCGCCTCTCCCTGCCACCGGAGGGGACGACGGTCCCCTGGGCCTCTGCCCCCACCCCCAGGGGAGTCCTGTCACCGGGGCACCGCGATTAGGAGTACGTGCTCAGACACACACACACACACAGACTTTGCAAACAATGCAGGGAAATAAAGTTCTCACAGGAAACATTATCATATTGACTCACGGCAGACCCATCCATAAAACAAACTCCAGGTACCTGGGGCGGCTCGGAGAGCAGTGGCCTGGAGATAGCAGCCAGGCAGCCTGCTCCCAGGCCCCAGAGGAAGTGGGTGCTGCCGGGGGAAGGGGGGGGGGGGGGGCGGTGTGCCCTGGCTGCTCTGACGCTTGCCCAGGATCTGAATTATTTGTCAAAAGGAGCAAAAATGGTCATAAAAAAAAAAAGTCCCAAAGCACTATGGCCTCTTTGCCTTGTCATAAGAGCTCTGTTGCAAAAACCCCTCTTAATGCCGTGGTATTTTGCAAGTCAGCTGCCATGTCGGTACGGAAAGTATTACCGTCTCCAGAGGCCTGTGTCTCCATCGGCCCTTGCTTAGCAAAGCAGGCTTGTAGAAAAAGATTTTGCTCCAAAACTCTATCCAGACTTGAGAAGGCTGCTTGAAGCACCTGCCAGGCATCATTAGATGGACAGGCCTCTCACTACATCTAATCTACTTGTCTGGAGCCTCAGTTTCCACATCTGCAAAATGGGAGCAGTCCTGAGAATTAAAGTAAGAACATGTGTGTACAGCACACAGCACAGTATCCATCTCTCTGACCTTCTGTGAGAAGCAGCCCGAAAAAGTGTGACCCTCCTCTTTCTTATTCCTGGAAGCTTTGGCACCCCTCTCTCCTCTGTTCTTTGATTTTCTCCCCTGGAAAAGCAAGGGGTCTGCCTGCCTTCCCCCATCCAATGTGCCTGTTGGAGGAGCAGGATTATAAGCCAGGCTCAGGACACTGGGTGGCGAGGGGTTCGGATACCAAGGAGGTGGCGCCTGCAGTGTTTGCATTGTTGCAATCCCAGCTGAGCCCCAGCCCCGGCCATTTTTCCATCTTGGAATTAGAATGCCATCCCAGGACTGGGCTGAGAGAGGAGCAGGGTCAGCATCCCCTTTCTAGTGGTAAAGACTGAGCTGGGTGGCCACTGGGAGGGGTCATTGGTGGTGCACAAGGCACCCCTCCTTCAGGCCTCAGCAAACTGTAGCTTCCCCTGAGAGCACTGTCAGCTGACTCCCAGTCCCAGGTGCCTGGCAGGGAGTTGGCACATCACACATCCCCGGGCCATGCCTAGCACTGACTAAGGTCCTCATGAAATCACGCCCAGCCTTGCTCTGTCCATCCATTCATTCCCCAGGTGTGGCTAGGGTCTCTCTCAAGAATGTACTCAGAAGACCAGGTCACACTCCTGATCTCAGTCGTCAAGGTTCTTTGGAGTCTGCGCTCACCAGCTTCCCCCTCACCATTCCTCTCACCTGCCCTACATTCCGGAATCACTCAGGGATCGCAGTTTCCTGAACCTGCAGTGGTTTCAGTCTCAGTGCCTAATGCTTGCTCTTCTGACGAGCAGGTTGTTCCTTCTGTTGTTCCAACAGACTCCTCTTTGTTCTTCAAAGCCTAACTTCACTGTCCCGTTTTCTAAATGATTCTCTCCTCTGTGGCCTTTCCCCTCTCGGTCATAACAGCTCTTATCATTTATTTCTTTATAGAGCTGTCTGTCTCCTACTTGGGACCCTGGGCTTAATAGGTTAGGACTGTGTGGTTTGCTTCTGTTTAAGGAATCTCTGATGGTGTCCAGATTTACAACCAAGTGTCCTTCAAGGGATCCATCTTCACCTTGAAGGTTTTTTTTGTTTCTTTGTTTGTTTGTTTTTTGCCCCACACACTCTCCAAATAGGTCAATTCTTGATGTGATGCTGGGCCAAGCAGCCTTGGATAACCATGCTTTCAGAGAAGTAACACTTTACATCTCTGATTGTTTCATTTTGCCAGATATGGTATATCTTCCTACAGTAATGATTTTATTTTATTTATTTTTTTAAACATTTCTTTATTGATTTCAGAGAGAAAGGGAGAGGGATAGAGAGATAGAAACATCAATGATGAGCTGCCTTCTGCACGCCCCCTACTGGGGATCAGGCCCACAACCCAGGCATGTGCCCTTGGCCGGAATTGAACCTGGGACCCTTCGGTCTGCAGGCCAACGCTCTACCCACTGAGCCAAACCAGCCAGGGCTCACCTTGAAGCTTTAGTAGCTTATTTTTCCACCAAATAGACTGTAAATGGGTCTGCAGTTGCTGGTGCACAAATGGCAGCTGACGCATGCCTGCGTGTTTAAACGGTGTGAAGGTATAACGCTTTCATTCTTCCAGGGGAGATATTTTCTGGGTGATAGAGATATTTTGTAAATTACACACTTCTGTCTTATTAGAGCTAAAGCAGGGGATGAAAAGGCAAAGCTCCAGGGGAGGTACAACTGTCTTGCCAGCCTCTAGGTCAGCTCCAAGGATGAAAAATAGGATGCATTTCATCCTAAGGAATGAACGGACTTGGGATGTACGTCTGTCAGGCAGGATCGTCTGGAGCACTTCCTAGAAATCTTGACCTGTCGCCATCGGTGGGGAAGACTAATTAAAGGAAATCAAAGAGGAGATTCCAGTGTGCTGAAAAAACAAAGGCAGCCAACCTGCAAACTGCTACATCAGCTCTCTGCTCTGCCCCTGCCCCTCCTCTCCTACACACACACACACACACACACACACACACACACACACACAGAAATACTCTTTCTTTTCTTGGTCTGATTTTGCAGACTTTCCATACCAACATCTACTCTTTTCTGTTACCTGGAGGGGTAGGCAGAGATCAGTGCAGTAACTGACCCTCAAGGGCTGCTGCTGTCCCTTCCCCATCCTCTGTCCCACACAGAGCCAGCCAACTGACCATAGCGGAGCAGAATGAGGACAAGGAAATGCGCATTAAAACTACTGGACACCTCTATTCCCCCATCAGAACAACGGAAACTAAGAAGACTGGCCATAGCCGGTGCTGGTGAGAATGTAGAGAAACGATCACTCAGACACTTCTAATGGGAGTACAGTACGATGCAATACACATTGAGAAAGCACTTTGGCAGCTTATTATAAATCTAACTCTACTCTTTACCACATGGCCCAGCCACCCCTCCCCAGGTACTTTTAAAAGTGAAATGAAAATATATATCTACACAAAGACTTGTACATGAACGTTCAGAGCAGCCAAAAACCGGAAACAGCCAGAATGTAGTCTTGTCCATACACTGCAATGTTATTTGGCCATCAAAAAAGGGATGAAACATTGATGGATGCGATCACTTGGAATGAACCTTGAAAACATTGTGCAAAATGAAAGAAGGGCGTGACAACAGACCACACAGTGAAAGATTTCATGTATGTGAAATGTCCAGAATAAGCAAATCTATAAAGATGGAAAGTGAAATGAGAGGTTGCCAGGGGCTGGAGCAGGAGGAGAATGAGGCATAGCTAACGGGGAGGGAGTGACTTTTCGGGGGGTACTGAAGACGTGCTGAAATTTATTGTGGTGATGATGGCCGCACAAACCTGCGAATATATTTAAAAACACTTCTTTGTACACTTTAAAAGGGTGAGCTGTAGCCAAAACTGGTTTGGCTCAGTGGATGTAGGGGTGTCGAACTCAATCAGAGAAGGGGCCAAAATCTAAAATCCAGCCTAAATCGCGGGCCGAATGGTTTACTGAACAGTCATAAACTGTCATTGTGATGGAAACGCAGCGGAGTGCAGTGATGACAGCGCGGTGTGGGCCACATTGCAAGGCCTGGCGGGACGGATTTGGCCCGCAGGCCTTGTGTTTGACACATGTGGGATAGAGCGTCGGCCTGCAGACTGAAGGGTCCCGGGTTCGATTCCAGTAAAGGGCATGTACCTTGGTTTCCGGCAAGAGGCGGCTGATCGATGATTCTCTCTCATCGATGTTTTTAACTGTCTATCCATCTCTCTTCCTCTCTGTAAAAAATCAATAAAATATATTTAAAAACAAACAAAAAAATAAAAATAAAAGGGTGAGCTGGATGGCATGTGAGTTACATCTCAGAGAAGCCTGTTACACACACACACACACACATGTGGTGGTGAGGACCTGTTACACACACACACATACGTGTGGCAGTGAGGACCACGACTCAAGCCCAGGGCAAGCAGCACAGCACAAGGAATCTCCTAATTGGGCTGAGCTGGGTCGTGGAGTCCTGTTTGGCTTGGCAGCATTTGAAAACATCATTTAGCCTCTGTGCCTGTAGGCTGGGCATGTGCTCGTTTACACAACCTGCACGGCTCGGCTCGACGTGTTCGCCCTCGCAGCAAGGCGGGGCGGGGCGGGGGGGGGGGGGGACCCCTGAAAGCACGGGCGTGGGGGCGCACAGCCCTGACCTGGGATGACCTGCTTCAGAAGCTGCTTTCACAAGCGCTCTCTCATGGGGCGCCACCGCGCTGGCGAGCAGGGCTGCCGCGTTTCTGAACTGGCAGAGAGCGGGCCCTGGAGGGGGCCCACATCCGTGTGAGGCTGGTCTCACGTGATACCGCTCCCTCGTTTGCGTAAGAGTAATCGTAGGGCATGTGTGGAGTGCTGACCGGGTGCCGGCCCAAGCACCCACCTTAGGCTGTAGCATCTCATTGAATCCCCACCACGACCAGAAGAGGACATTCCTGTATCACCTGGTGTCCCCCGGGCAGGTGTATGCCTTCTGCAAGGCCGCCCCGCCATACGTGGTGGAGCAGGGACTGGCACTCCAGGCAGGCAGGCTCCAGAGCCACAGGTGGGTCACAGCGGCAGAGCCACCGGGCCTGACGTGTCACCTGCTCCTACTGCACCCGAGCCAGGAGACAGCAGAGGGCGGGAGGGCACAGGGCTGGCCCGAGGGCGGGGAGGCAGCCAGAACTGGACTCTTCAGCCTGTAGTCTCAGGCCAGTCACACTGGCTGCAGGTCAGAAGCAGAGGAGCTGGCCATTTACCCTGGGAAGGGTGAGAAGGAGAGAGAAACACCATGGGTGTTTGTCCTGCAGAGCTCAGTTTGGAAAATGACGAGGCAGGAAAAGGGGCTTCTCATTGAGAGAGAGGATGGGAGGGAGGGAATAAGGAAGGGAGGGAGGGAGGGAGAGAGGGAGGAGGGAGGGAGGGAGGGAGGGAGATACAAAGGGAGGGAGAGAGGAAGGGAGGGAAGGAGGGAGGGAGGGAGGGAGGGAGGGAGATACAAAGGGAGGGAGAGAGGGAGGGAGG
Source organism: Pipistrellus kuhlii (assembly GCF_014108245.1). NCBI lineage: Eukaryota > Metazoa > Chordata > Mammalia > Chiroptera > Vespertilionidae > Pipistrellus > Pipistrellus kuhlii. The sequence continues at coordinate 21,750,508 of NW_023425416.1, forward strand.
GAAGGAGGGAGAGAGGGAGGGAGATACAAAGGGAGGGAGGGAGGGAGGGAGGGAGGGAGGGAGGGAGGGAGGGAGATACAAAGGGAGGGAGATACAAAGGGAGGAGAGAGGGAGGGAGGGAGGGAGGGAAAAAGGGAGGGAGGGAGGGAGGGAGGGAGGGAGGGAGGGAGGGAGGGAGGGAAGGAGGGAAGAAGGGAGGGAGGGAGGGAGAGAGGGAGGGAGGAAGGGAGGGAGGAAGGGAGGAAGGAAGGAAGGATGGAAGGAAGGAAGGAAGGGTCTTCTCAGCCCAGTGAATACTGAGAAGATGGGTGGTTTTATTTCTTGGTTGTTGTTTTCAGGGTCGGTAACAGTGGGTGGAGCATAGGGTTAGCTGCCTGTTCAGAGCAGTTCCCGAACCTTCTTACTGAAGAAAACCCCAGCAGCCAAGCTTAAGCCTCCATGAGCTCTCACCCTGCCCGACAGCCACCCCTCCTGTGTCTTCTCCTCTACTTCCCAGACTCTTGGCTTTGAAAATTTTATCCACGTCAGAGGTCTTGGGCTGGGTTCACCCTTAGACAGAGCTACAGGTCATGGTCTTAGGCACGACTCACTTCAAACATCATTAAGTTTGCATCCTTGTCAAGTGGTAACGGTGAGAACAGCTGGCATCCCTGTGTGGCTCCGCGCACACTTTCATCAGACCCCGCAAGGCCCTTGCGAGGTTCGCTCTGGGCTCCCTCCGTCTTAGAGGCGACCAGACTGTGGCTTAGGAGGGGTCACGTCACTCAGGGCGTATCCGTGAGAGCTCTTGGACTCTCGAATCTTTGGAAGTAACACTTTTTATCTCTTTTGGCCCTTGCTGATGGCTAGGTTTAGTGCTTTCTGTTAACTTTCTCTGCCTGGCTCTTTAACAAACATTCTGGGTGGACTTACTGCCCTGTGGGTTATATGGGAAGTTCTCATCCATTTACTTTATGTCACAACCTAAAAACAAAACAAACAGGGGACTGCCTTCATGAAAAAAATATGAATTGAATTGTACCAGTCGAAAGAAGCCTATAGATTGTTTTCCCGATGTCTATACAGAGTATATACAATGCTTTTCTCCTCTGCACTCCGTCAGTGCCAATGACACGCTCTTTTCTGGTATCAACACAGCAACCACCGGCCGCCGTTTCTGCCTTCTGGCCCGGCCGCACGCGTCGGCTGGCATCGCTCTGGAAAGGGTCAAGGGCGCAGTGGGCACAGATGAGTCAGGCCCAGGCCGCGGAGGGCGATAAGGCATGCTCCTTACCCAGCCGTGGGTGCCAGGCCTCATCTGATAAGAGCTGTGGGAACGGCTTAGATAAGATGCCGAAAGTGTGTGAAGGGAGAGGCCTCTCTGTCCGGGGGAATCTGAAGGATGGGTTCGGATCGGATCGGGGAGGAAGGCGCCCGTGAGAAAGAACTTCCTCCTTCGGCACGTCTCCCTCCCCATCGCGGTGGCTCTCACGGTGGCTGCGTGCCAGGCGCTGTGCCACCCACGTTATCTACATTGTGGTATGCAGTCCTCAGAGCAACCCGCGGGGGCAGTTTCTCTTACCTCCCCCGGCTTTCGAAGGAGAAACGGAAGCTCTGAGAGGTGAAGCCACTTGCCCAAGGGCACAGGAAAGTTCCAGAAGTGGACTTTGAATCCAGGTCCCTTTGAAGCCACAGCCCCCTGCTCTTAGGTTGATTTACCATTTTCTCTTTTTTTTCACATTAAAAAAAATTTTGTTTTGTTTTGTTTAATTGTTGACATTATTACATATGTCCCCATCCCCCCCCCCTTTGAATTTATCATTTTCAAAGAACTTTCAAAGGCGTTATCCCACCTGATCTTCCTGTACCCAGAGTTTCTCTATGTCTCACCAGCCTGTTGGCATAGATGAGTCATGCTACCAGTAACAGGCTGACTTTACTCTCTCACCACCTCCCCTTCCCCTGGCTCACCCTGGCCCTCCAGCCACCTGCAAAGTCTCACCCGTCTGGTGGGAGTCCCCAGGGAGTGTCTTCAGCCGCCTCTTTCTCCATGCCCCCCCCCCATTAAAGTTCAAGGCCCCAAAAGGCCCAGTCCCTCCACCCAGGAGTGGGCCCCCCTTTGAGATTCCTTTCTCAGCCCAGGGCATGACCTCAGCTCCCCTGTCATCACCCCTTTGTGAGCCTCGGTTTCCTTATCTGGGCAGGGAGAGGGGGGTCAGTTGAGTTCCACACTCATTCCCTGAGCAGTGGCTGAACATAGCAGTGAATCATGGAACTGAAGGAGCGGACGGATCAGGCCAGGGCCCTGGACAAGACACACACACAAGCAATTACACCCCCAAGCCCCGTGTGTGGGGAGGGCGTGGGGGAGTAAAATGCCACGAGGCAATCACACTATTGTGGGAAGGGCCTGTTGCTGGCTGGGGAGAGGCCCATATGGCGGCCATTCACAGAGGCCTTAACGTAAGCCAGACCCGGGCTCAGAGCCTTCCCGGCATTAACCCTTTCAGCCCTCCCCCAAAGCCCGTTGGGTGGGAACCAATACCGTTCCCCCGGTAGAGACCACAACACTGAGGCACAGAGAGGTGAAGCCACTGGCCCAAGGCACACAGCTCGCGGTGATGGGATCTGGCGTCACTAGGTTTGAGGATCCGTGTTCTACGTCGCTGTCTTGACAGAAGTGAGGCCAGTGAATCTTGACTTTGAAATATCAGCTCAGTCCTGAAGCTGCTAAGCTCTGACTCTTCCTGCATGATGCTTCTTGGGCTAGAAATCACACCTTGTTTCCCCATCTGCTAAGAAGTCAGCCGGGACAAGAATTCTGCAGCTCACGTAAAGCCCTGAGGATCATCTCCCAATTCACAGAAGAAAAAAAATCAACAGTCAGAGCTGTCTCAGTTGGGAGTTTTCCCCCTGGGCAGTTTTCAGGAATCTTGGGAGTCTATCCCTTATTCCTCCTGGATGTCACCTGGGACGGTGTCTGGCGGGTCAATGACAATCATACTCCATGATGAGTTTCATGGAATACTGGCAAGCCCTTTACATGCATTGCCTCATTTACCCTCGCCGACACATGTGGCAGGTATGTGATCTCTGTTTTACAGGGTCGAGGACCAAAGCTCAAAGACGGGAAGCGGTGGCCCAGGCAATAAAGTGACCAGCCCCTGAGCCAGGTCTGGTGATGCTAGAGCCTGTGCTCTTACCCGTGCCCTGTGCGAGTTTCTTATTTTCTCAGTGGTTCTCAACCCAGGCTGCATATTTGAAATGCCTGGGATACTTCTTAAAAATACTTTGGCTAGCCCTACCCGGTTTGGCTCAATGGATAGAACTTCGTCCCAAGTTCAGTTCTGATCAAGGGCACGTACCTGGTTACAGGCTCCATCTCCAGCCCTGGTCAGGGCACGTGTGAGAGGCAATCCATTGATGTGTCTCTCTCACATCGATGTTTCTCTCCCTGTGTCTCTCCCCCTCCCTCCTACCGTGTTTCCCCGAAAATAAAACATCCTCCAAAAATAAGACCTAGCACATGGAAAGATAAGACATCCCCTGAAAATAAGACCTAGCACAACTTTGGGAGAAAAAATTAATATAAGACAGTCTTATTTTGGGAGAAACAAGGTACTCTTTCTAAAAATAAATGGGGGGAAAATATCATCGGATGAGGATTAACAACAACCAAAAATTCTTTGTCCATACCCATCCCAAGCCAATTCAATGCGACGCTCAAGGATTGTACACAGTTTGGAGACCTCGACTCTAGGAATTTCCTCATCTTCCACCAAGAGCCTCCGTTTGACATGGAACTAGAGGAAGACTTGGATTGTGGTGAGGGAGAAATGGAGTTTTCCAGATTCTTCTCCCCCTCACCTTCCCTGCCATCTCCTCCTTTTCTAGCTCACCAAGAACTAGCCTCTAGTCTCCCTCTCAGTCTGACACCATTGTGATTTGGTATATGTGGCTCCTACCCCGAAAGGTGTCCCACAAGCCAAGCACATGCTGAGTGCTCAGGAAACATTTGGTGAATAGATTTATAAAGAGACTTCTCCGGCCGTTCTTTCCAGGCAGGTGAGATGGGGTGGATCTAGTCACGCCTTTAGAGAACGTGCACCGTGGGGCCAAGAGGTGCCTGGCCCAGGAGGTAGCGTTCTGTTTCCACCAGCAGCACATGAAAGTGCCCTTGCATCACCCGTTTCCCAGCAATATGCACTAACTTAAAAAAAGAAATCCTTTCTAATTTAATGGTTAGAAAACAATCTCGGTTTTGGTTTGAATTTACGTTTCTTAGACTACTGGTGAGAGTGAACATTTTTTTTTTCATGTGCTTATTAGTCATTTGTATTGCTTCTGCGAATTGTCTGTTCCCAATTTACTAATTTACAACGAGAAATGTAACTGCCAAAGGGACCGGATACACGTGTCCTCCAGCCAACACACCAGCTCCCTATAGGCACACCCAGGGGAAGCCAAACTCTAATCAGAACGGTGCTGGGTTAGCACAGAATGAGAGAAAGGGAGGGGTTGGTTATGGGATTCCAGGGTTAACTGCACCAGCACAAGCTAGACCTACCGCTGGGATCAGGATATCCTTGGCCAGCGCATCCTCCCTCTTTCTCTCTTCTCCGCCTCCCTGACTACCCAACTCTTCCTCAGATGGACACGTTCCTTTTTAGAAGCATTACTGCATTCACTTAGGATTCCCTCCTGGTTTGTATGCTTAATCGTTCAAGGCAGTCTTTATCCCTCCCTCCTTTGCCTCCTTAGACTGCCTTCCCATTTTGGAAGGATTTACGGGGTGTAGATGACATCTTGTGGGGTGTCTGCCTCCCTCACTCTCCTGGAATTGCCACATTCCATGAGTGGAAACAGCTCCAGGGGTCTCCACAGCACATCCGACGTTTGGAATGTTCACCTACTTGTGCACTTTTCAAGCCTTACCTTCGCCTCTCCCAGGGCTCTCTGACCTCCACGAGATTAAGATCCATCGCCACGAGGACTTTGAGAGTGGAGAGGAAGGTTTGGATTGCATAGTGCAAAGAAAAAGAACTAGAGGAACCAGTAAGAATAGCTCTGGGATTTAACACTGCTCTGCACTAGAGATTGAGAGGCATAGCAGAGCTACCTAATACATAGTCACAAACCCAAACCTGCAGCCAAAATGAGGAGACAAAGAAACAACCCCCAAATGGAAGAACAAGAGAATTCTGCAGAAAAAGAGAGAAATGAAATGGAAATCAGAAATTTATCTGATATAGAGTTCAGTATAATAATGTTAAAGATGCTCAACAGGCCTTAACAGGTTTGGCTCAGTGGATAGAGCATCGGCCTGCAAAACAAAAGGTCCCAGGTTCAATTTGGGTCAAGGGCATGTACCTGGGTTGCAGGCCAGCCCCAGTGGGAGGTGTGCAGGAGGCAGCTGATGGATGTTTCTCTCTCATTGATGTTTAACTCTCTATCCCTATCCCTTCCTCTCTGGAAGAAAATCAATAAAACATTTTTTTTAAAAGATGCTCAACAGCATAAGAAAAGTTAGGTAACTGTGAACACGGAAATAAAGGATGACATAACACAAATGAAGAACACGTTGGAAGGAATACACAGCAGAGTAGGGTAAGTGGAGGACTGAATCAGTGAATCAGAAGACAGTGCTGGAAAAAAAATCACTCAATCAGAGAAACAAAATTAAAAATAGGAGAAAGAGGACTTTAGGTGGGCAAGGGCTGGGTTTCTCTGGCCGGGAACATGCAGCTGCCCCTTTCCTGGTGGCCCTCAGCCCTTGGTCCTCTTTACTCCAGACCTCCAGTGTGACCTTCCTAAACCATATCTGACCCAGTCACTCCCCTCCTTTAACCCTCCCCTGTCCCCACCACCCATGGGATAAAACTCAAGTTCCTAAGGACAGCGAGCATTCAAGGCCCCTTCACAATAAACAACATTCCTTTCCAGGCTTGCTTCTCTTCCCCAGGAGACTGTTGGATGTTCCTGGATGTGATATGTGTGTTCACACCTTCAGGTCTTTGCTCAGGTAGGGCCTTCTGCCTGGGTTGCCCTCCCTTACTTGGCCCATTCCTCCTCATTCTTTAAGACCCAGCTCAAATGTCCACTCCTCCCCCCAGTCTTTTCTGGACCAGAGGAAACCCTTAATCGTAGCATTTATATGAGGGGGGGGGGGGGTGTAACTTTTCCAAGTATTGTCCCCTGCAGGCCCCTGAGAACTCTGACCTCAAATATCATGTTTGGTTTATCTGGGTGTCTGAATCTCCATCCAGAATGGTGCCACGTGCAGTAGGGACTGATGAACAACAAGGTCGCTGTTACAGACTTGCTCATGGGGAAGCACCATGCAGAGAGGACCAGAGATCTGGACTCTGGGGCCTTGGCAAATTTTTATTCTCTCTAGTTCCCTTCTCTGCAGAAGGAGAGCACTGGGACATGGCAATCTGTGGTGCTATTTATTAAGACTTATTCGGTACAGGCACTATTCTAGAAATAAGCACAATAATGATAAAAGGTATGTAAACATTTCTGGTAGCATGAAAATGTAAAACAAAGTCCTTGAAGTTATTTGCAGTCCTAGTTCTGGAACTAAGGGAGGGAAGACCAAGACCTCTTAGGGGGAGAGGTTTTAAATTGTGGGGAAAGGGAGAGGTGGGGGGGAAGATATATTTCATTGCAAGAATCATTGTGCCACTCTTGTCCCCAAAGAGGTGGTGTGATGAAGCGTGAGAAGCAGAGCTCCAATCCCAGCTCTGCAGCCCTCCAGCTGTGTGACCTTTGGCACGTACGTCACTTCACCTTTCCGAGTCTTACACATGGGAGATTGCCTGCAGAGAGTTGCAATGAGGACTCAGTTGGATCTAGGACTCCACAAACACTAGGGATCCTTTCCTTTTAAGCCCAAGGAGTATAATCTACAAGCCTCATTGTCCTCATCTGCCAAATGAGGATTTCCAGGAGGGCTAATCAGAGGTGAAGTGAGATCAGATACAGAAAAAAACCATGCTTGGATAGTTCAGAATGTTAGCTTTCCCCACAGCCCGGCGGTGTAGCATCCATCCCAGCTCCATCTTGAGGAATTCAGAGCTCTGGAGACAGCAGAGAAGGAAGCACAGTCAAGAAAAAGAGTCAGAGGAAGGCTCTGGAACACGTGACGATGGCCTCTCCCATCAGAAAATGCTCTTAAACAAACAGCAAGTTTCCTCCATTAATAAGGCCTGTGGAATGCAGATGAGTTTTTTTTTTTCCTCCTCCTTTTTTTGCTGATTAAGTTCCCCCAAAACCCCCTTAAGAATTTTAATAAGAAATGCAAAAATCAACAAAAGTCCAGCAAACCCTTTCCTGTTATTAAATAAAGGGAAAGTAAATATTGCAAATTGGACATATTTCATAAGAGGATGTTTTGTTTGGGCGAAAAAAATGAGAAAGTAAAGAAAAAGCTATTTGCTTTCTGGCAGCAAATACATGTCTTTGCTGAATTTTGGTTTCAAATTTGATGACTGGGGCATTATTCCTGGTTTGCTTGGAATTCAGACCTTTTGACATCTGAGGTGAATGTACCCAGGCAAGCAGGAAAGCCAGGTTTGGGTCATGTTGGCCTATTCTCCCCTCTCTCTAGCGAGCAAACCAAAGATTTATTCAGACACCCAGGGTTTATGATCTTGAGCTCAGTGTTGGGCAAAAGCAACTTTGAGCAAAGAAGATTTTTATAAGAGAGAGAGAGAGAGAGAGAGAGAGAGAGAGAGAGAGAGAGAGAGAGAGAAAATGTTCTCGGAACCTCCTTTTTAGGATAAGATATGAGATCATAAAATATACTATATTAATGCAACATAGAGGCCCTATAGCTAGGCAGACCTGGTTTTAAGTCCTACCTCTGTCACATCTTAGGTGGGTAATCTTGGGTAAATTACTTACCTTTCTGACTCACTTTCCTCACCTTCAGAATGGAAAGAATCAATGTATTTACTAAGAGAGCTGTCATGAGCAATAAATGAGTGGGAAAACGAGCCCATGCAAGGCAAGCACTAGGCTGTATATGTATCCCATATTCTTTGTGTAGTGTGACCACTGAAAAGGAAGAGAAAGCGCAGTAAGGCTCTATTTCTCTGTGTTTCTCTGTGGTGATAACAGTTTGCAAAAAACATTAGCACTCATGGCTTTACATGCTTGTCACCTCAGCCAGAGGAGGTGGGCAAAATGGGAATTGTTTCCAGTTGGAGCACCTGGTGCTGGGAAGTAGGTGTGGCCCCTGAAGGACACACAACATGTTCTTATGTGACCATGAGTTTAGAGAAAATGGTGAAAGGAAAGGGAGGGAGGAAGAGAAGCAGAGGGTGTGGTCACATCCAGCCATGTTGCCTCCACAGTGGAGTGTATCTTCCCCAGCCCCCCGTACCGCCTCCCCGTCTTGTCTGTCTTCCTTGTGGGGTTCCCACAGTCTCTCCCCGGCGGGGAGGGCAGTCACAGGTGGTGGGACCCTTGGTGGGATGCCGGGAGTTAGATCCCATCAGCCAGCTTCCCTTAACAACGAAGTCTAGGCTTGTGCTTCCCAGTGCTGAAATCTGTGTTCCTCTTATGCCGTCAGAGTACTGGCAAACCCCATCTCCAAGTCACAAAGTTATTTGGATTTTTGCACTTTCCTGTCTTTGTATTTATTTGTTTGCACAAATTATCTTGTGCAAAGATTAAAACTGATGAAGAAACACAACAAGTAATTTAACAGTCATCTATATCCCCACTCCCATAATTGCTTCTAGGGTTTGTTTATTCGTTTTTTGTTTTTGTTTTAAGAAATAAAACATAAGCCTTGGCCAGGTAGCTTGGTTGGTTGGAGCATCGGCCCAATATGCTTAGGTTGAGGGTTCAATCCCCAGTCAGAGCACCAACAAGAAACAACCAATGAAGGCATAAATAAGCGGGCCAGCAAATCAATCTTCCTCTCTCTCCCTCTTTCTCTCAAATCAACAAAAGAGAAAAAAAGAAACAAACCATAAAGTATAAGTCCCCTTATCTACTACCCAAGTCCCACAGATTTCCTGTTAATTTAAGTTTAGCTTACCTATACATATTCAGTATTTTGCATTGTTTTGTGTGTATTTTAATTTACGTAAATGGCACATAGGATTCATATTGTTCTGTGTCTTGCCTTTTTCACCATTATGTTTTTTTAAAATCTATCCATGTTAATATGTATATAAGAGAGCTAGTTTATTCCTTTTTGTTTAAGCTGCATAATAGTCCACTCTATGAACGGTTTATAACACATTTTATATGTCCATTCCGTTAGGGGTGGTCATTTAAGTTGTTTCTCTCCTCCACCCCCACCCCTTTTTTTAAATTACAAACCACCATTCTTTGATTTTAAAACTCTGTGTGTCTCTGGGTATCCACATTTCTCTTGGAAATTTACGTAGAAGTCAAATGTATTTTATTGTTAGTTGTGGGGCCCAAACAGTCATACCTGAGATCCAACCTCCTCTGATGCCTACTTCCTGTGTGACCCTGGGCGACTCATTTCACCTCTCTAAATCTGTTTTCTTTCCTGTAAAATCCCTAACTCACTGTATTATGAGAGAATTAATTGAGGCTATTTCTGAAAATCACCCGGAATCATGCAAATATGGTAGGAGTCCAGCTGCTTTCCTCATCCCTGCTCTCCTCATTCCTAGCAGCCACCGCAGGGTCTAACCCTTTGCAAAAGGGGCCCTGGGCCCAGCAAAGCAATGTGCTAGGGGTTTGCCCAGCTCACCTCTTACCACATGGTATCAGCTCTCTCCCCTGCCTCGTCTGGTGCCAGCTCCGTAAATAACTTAGCAGACATACCCCCTCTGCACCCCAGTTTCCTTGCCTGTAAAAATGGGATGACAGCACCAACGTGAAGGGCTGTCATGAGACTTGAATGCTGGGTAATGCATGCAGGGTACTGGTCAGAACTGTCTGGCCTTTCCTGCTCACTCGGAACCCTTTCTCCTTCGAGCTCTGAAGTTATCTGAAGTTCACCGGCCAGGTCAGGCTGAATTATGTCCCTCATTGGGTTTTGGTTTCACGATCCCTGCATTGCACGTTGCATGCTTTGCGAGGCGCCTGGTTTGTGTCCTGGCCGCAGGGTCTGCAGAGGCCCTCCTGCGGCTTAACTTTGCTAGAACATCGCCATCTAGTGGACTCGGCGGAGTATTGCAGGGCTCGGCCCCACCTGGCGGGAAAGCAGTGGGTGACTTCGGAGCCGCCCCGCCCTGCTCAGAAACGCCGCCGCCGGCTCCCCATTGTCTGCGGAGTGAAGTCCAAAGGCCGAGCCTGGAAGCCGAGCGCGCGCCCCACGCGCCCGCCCCGCCCCGCCTATCTGGTCCCTTATCTGCAGCTCCGACCTCCAGCTTTGCAGGCCCGGCCCGCCCGGAACCTCAAAGTCCACACTTGCCTGGCACGTGGAGCCGCCGTGTTCCCCAGGCTAACCCTCCGTCCAGGCTCAGCTCAAGCTTCCTGGGTCCTTCAACCCATCCCAGTTCTTCCCTGACCTCCCACCAACACGTGCGCGTCGTTTTTGTATTTCCGAATTGAAAGCTGTGTTTTGACCACGCACTGCTCTCCCTCATATCCAGCGTGATGGGTCCAAATAAATGCAAGCCCCGTGGTCCCTGGATCTAGAGCCCTCCTCTGGCCTCCTCGGCTTCCAGCTCTGGGAACTTGGGAGAGGGAGGGAATCTCAGCTGTGCAATAGAAGAGCAGTGAGAACACTGTCCCATAAGGTTGTGATGATCATTAAGATAGGATGCAAAATGGCTGATTATATTGTGTGTGTGTGTGTATATATATATATATATATATAGAGAGAGAGAGAGAGAGAGAGAGAGAGAGAGAGAGAGAGAGAGAGTCAATTCTCGTTATTGGTGGATTCTGCACTTGTAAATACACCTACTGGCTAAATTTTATTTGTAAAGCCAAAATCAGTACTCACAGAGCTTGGTCATTCACAGACACGCAGACACAGAGTGGAGAACAAATGTGGAGTTTTTTCCTTCCAGAATGCACATTCTCAGCTGCAATATACAGATGATAGTCTTTTGTTTCAGCTCTCATTCCATAAATATCTTTTTCTTACCAGTCTATACCACGTTTTGCACTTTTTTTTTTTTTTTTACTTAAAAATATTTTATTGACTTCAGAGAGAAAGGGAGAGGGAGAGATAGAAACATCGATGCTGAGAGAGAATCATTGATCGGCTGTCTCCTGCACGAAACCCGGACATGTGCCCTAACCAGGAATCGAACCGTGACCTCCTGGTTCATGGGTCAACGCTCAACCACTGAGCCACGCAGGACAGGCATGGATCTCGGGTTCATGAGAATCATTGATCAGCTGCCTCCTGCCCACACCACACTGGGGATGGGGCCTGAAAACGGAGCATGTGCCCTGACCAGGAAGCAAAATGTGACCTCCTGGTTCATTGGTCAATGTTCAACCACTGAGCCACGCTGGCAGGGCTTTTGCCTGTTTTTAATCCTCACCCAACAATATGTTTATTAATTCCAGAGAGAGAAAGTGGGAGAAACATCGACTGGTTGCCTCCTGTGTGCTGAATCAAAACCACAACCTTTTGGTGTCCGGGAGGGTACTCCAACCAAGGGCACCTCCCAGCGGATCATTTCTCGAATTTTTGTGCTTTCTGGAGATTCTGCTGTTTCCAATGGACCCCAAGCAGAGTGCTGAAGTGCTGTCGAGTGTTCCTAAGTCAAGAAGGCTGTGATGTATCTTACAGAGGAAATATGTGTGTTAGATGAGCTTCTTTCAGGCATGCGTTCTAGTGCTATTTGCCATGGGTTTGATGTCAATGAGCCAACTATCGATATTACATGAAGTATTTTTAAAATAGGAACACAAATAAGACAAGGTTATGTATTGAATGGTTGATGAAAGGTTATGTATTGAACGGTTATGTAGAGACTGGCAGGAATCTATCCCTATATTTTCCCCTAGGTCCTAGGAGGAATGCTTCAGTATTCACTAATTCAGTGTTTACACTGACCCTATAGCAGTGTTTTTCAACTTTTTTTGGGCAAAGGCACACTTGTTTCATGAAAAAAAATCACCAGGCACACCACCATTAGAAAATGTTAAAAAATTTAACTCTGTGCCTATATTGACTATATATAAAGTAATTCTCTTGAATAGGAATCAAATAAACACAAAGAAAGTATTTTATAATTATTTTATTATGAAATATTAAGTAAACAAAATAGTGAAAAATTATAAAATTCTTGTCTTGTCTGCACCTACGGCACACCAGGCAACATCTCGCGGCACACTAGTGTGCCGCGGAACAGCGGTTGAAAAACGCTGCCCTATAGAACTACTGGAATAATGAGAATTATATATATATATATATATATATTTTTTTTTTTTTATAATTCTCTATATATGTATATAGGTGTGTAATAAATTTTTAACATTAAAGATACATACTGAAATATGCTGATTGAAATTATGTCTGGGACCGCTTTGAAATGCTAAGCAGTGGGATAAAGGTGTGTGTATGGACAGTGTAAAAGAAACAAGATACCAAAGGCTGAGGGTTGTGGAAGTGATGATTTATTAGATAATTCTCTGTGTATGTTTGAAAATGCCATAATAAAAAAGCTTAAAATACACTTTGAGAGAAAATCTAGGGAGAATATCTTACTCAGTAATTTCTCTGCTGCACCCTCTGTGCGGACGGGGCTCCAGGGGATGCTACCTGAGATTCCCATTATGGGGGGATCCCAAGCCTGAGTGTGGAGACCACACTGAGCCTCGCCAGACGGCTGTGGTCTCAGCAACCCCCTAACTGGCTTGGCTACCTCTGGCAGCTCAAGGGGCCTCTGAACCTTTTTTCTTATCAGTCAAATAAGGAAGTTGAACTGGACAACCTATGAGTTGCCTTTCATTGTTAAAACTCTCTGATTCTAAAACCAGTGTTTCCTAAATTGGCATGTTCTGGTGCAATATTACAGCCTCCCCACAGCTCTCTCCTTCCCTGCCCAATCCCTCCCAATACCACTCTTCTCCGAATCTTGCTGAAGTTCTTTTTTGCAACACTCCCACAGGAAGCTATTCTGATTCTGGTCCATCTGACGTCTGAACTCCTTAGCTGAGGAGTCAAGGCACATGGTGTCTTGCTAGCAAGAGCTCACAATCCAGTTAAGGAAGACCAGGAAACAGGGAACACAGGGGAAAGTCACCCAGGCCAGCCTGAGGAGGCAAGAGGAAGTCTCCTGGAGGAAGAGCTATCTGAACTGAGATCTAAAGGGTGACCAGGAATTACTTCGGCAAACAGCGGGGAAGGATGTTCCCGGCAGAGGCACAGCGTGTTCCAAGGCCTGGAGACAAGAAAGTTGGGAAAGGTCCCAATTTTCCAAAGGCAGTCACACCTCACCTCATCCCCCGTCACCAGCCTTCCCAACTGCCCAGCATGTGCCGTGTGCGCACTGGGGACCTTGGGATTCATATTGGGGGAGGTATTAATATATATTGAACTCCCTACCAGGCCTCCTTTAAAAATAACCAGGTCAGCCGAAACCGGTTTAGCTCAGTGGATAGAGCGAGGGGTCTGCAGACTGAAGGGTCCCAGGTTTGACTCTGGTCAAGGATATGTACCTTGGTTGTGGGCACATCCCCACGTGCCTGGGAGGCAGATAATTGATGATTCTCTCTCATTGATGCATCTAGCTCTCTATCCCTCTCCCTTCCTCTCTGTGAAAAAAAATCAATAAAAAAAAAATATATATATATATATATATTTTTTTTTTTTAAATAACCAGGTCAAGCCCATGGACTCGGGCTATAAGGTAGTGAAGAACTCCAGGTAAAGAGGGGAGGAGGGGGGAATGGGAGACATCTGTAATATTGTCCACAATAATCTATATAATAAAAAATAAGTGAAATAGTCAGGATAGGAGAAACTTTTCACACTTCGCAAGGCGCTTTTTTTTTTTTCTTTCTTTTTTTCTTTTTTTAAATTTCGCTCATCCAAGTCACCCATTGCAGACGGCCAGGGAGGGAGAAGGTGGGGACTGAAATGCAGGTCTGACTCCCGGTGTGAGGTCCTTTGCACTGCACAGGGCAGCCAGCGCACAGCGGCTCGGGGTCCGTTATCCTCGAGGGGGCGCTTCCTCACACCTGCAGGCGGCAGCGTGTACGTGTGCACTGAGAAAGCTGGGACGGGGCAGGGGCAGGGCCCGGTGATGAGCCCGTGGGCTCAGCGTCCCATCGCCCCAGGGGGACGAGGACTCCAAGTCTTTATACCAGGACTCCACTAGCTGCTGGCAGTGGCTTCGGATCTTATCTGTACATCGGGTCCTGCGGGACTGTTGTTGTGAGAATTAAACGAGAATAGTAACCCAAGGAGAGGCCCTGCTGCCTCGGCTTCCACCAGCACGCGCAGAACAGCCGCCACCCGACCCCACGCCCCGCTTCCAGGCTGCACGCATGCGCACTCAGCGAAGACGCGGCGAGCGCGCCGCGGGCTCTGCGGCTGCGCATTCCTCCAGTTTTGCGGCCGCACTGCTTGACGGCAGAGGTGTCCGCCCCCGCAGCCGGCGTTGTCGGGGTAACGGCGGGCGCGTGGGGCGGACGCAGGTAAGGCGCCAGGCCTCGGGGCGGGAGGCGCGCTGGGGCGCAGAGCGCGGTGGGCCCAGCCCAGGGCGCCGAGGCGAGGTGTCAGCGCCGCGGGCCAGAGGGAAGGGTCCGGAGCCTCTCCCCCGGCTCCGCAGCCAGACTGGGCCGGGAGGAGGAGCTAGGCTGCCGGGAGGAACGCCTCTCCTCCTCCTCGTGCACTTCCGTACTTATTTCTCTTTCTTCGTTCTTCCTGCAAATGTTCATGTCACGTCCCAGGGCTGGGGATGTCGAGGTGCATCTGCCCCCCCGCCTCTGCCCGGGAGGAGGAACCTCAGCCGCTAGTGGGGTTGCGAGGGGTGGGAGTAGGGGTAGGGATGGCGGGCACTGCAGGAAACCAGCAAAGGGATGAGTTAAGATGGAGTTACGACTTTGTTGGGCTCTGCACACTTTTTGGCTTGTGTGACATGTGCCTGCACCTACCGTCTGGCTAGCACTTGCCCCCCGGACGGTGCGCCTTCCCACCATTCATTCCCTGTGTAATCCTCACCACAGCCTTCAAAGGGTTGCTGTTTGTTTGTGTGTCTTCGTCTTAGGTTCTAACTTGAAAGCGCCCCAGAGGCAGGGTTGTTGACCTCGCCCCTTTTATCCCTGGCCCCCCGCGGGGAGCCGTTGGAGTTCAAACGCTTCTTTAATTGGGAGAAGGCGAGCCTCGCAGGGTGGGAGGTTCGAACCAGGCTTGCGAAGGCTAAGTGGGCCCAGCGAGTTGGAAGATGACATGTGGTTTTGGTTTTGCTTTGTTTTGTTTGGAATGAACATGTGTGGAACACACCTACAAGGTGTTCGCTTATCTGCTCAGGGGAAGAATGAAGAACAAGCCCCGCTCTTAATAGAAAGGTAAATATATTTAGCACTTGGGGCGTCTGGAATTAATATTATCTATACTAATATTGTTGTTATCTATACTAATTCACCAGGCATGCCCTGGATTGGGAAAGGAAGAGTAACAACCTCGTACAGGTACACAGCATTCAGCCCTTCTGAATCCCTTTCCTTGTCTGTGCAGTGGGGACCAGGGGGCTGTTGGGATTAAGTGCGTTGAAGTAGGCTGCCCTGTAAGCAGTGGTTGGCAACTTGGGCTGCATACATGTTGAAATCACCAGAGTCCCACCCCAGGACTTCTGATGTAATTGCAAGTAAGGCCTAGGAGTTTTAATTTAGCGCCGGTGATTCTAAGGGCAGCGAAGCTTGAGAGCCGCGGTTATATGCCGACCCAGGTGAAGGTGGTTCATCTATCTTCATTTGTCATGACCTACACTGTCTCCAAGACCAAACCAACCAACCTTCACATCCCACACTCGCTGACAGCTGACCCAGGCCTTCCTGTACATCTGTGTGTGCTTCGAACGTGGGCTCCTTATAGGCCAGTCTCCCTGCCTTACAAACCTCACATCTTCCCTAACAACGGGGCTTTGGACAAAGCCTTCCTCCCCTAAGCCTGGGTTTCTGTGTCTGTGAAATCAGGAGAGTGGTACCCACCTGTGCAGCATACTGCAATGCATTGTACTTACCGATGATGGTTACCTCTTCTTTTTTCTTTTTCTTTTATTGATTTTTTACAGAGAGAGGGATACAGAGTTAGAAACATCAATAAGAGAAAAATCATTGATCAGCTGCCTCTTGCATACCCCCCCTACTGGGGATGTGCCTGCAACCAAGGTATATGCCCTTGACCGGAATCGAACCTGGGACCTTTCAGTCCGCAGTCTGATGCTCTATCCACCGAGCCAAACCGGTTTTGGCGACCTCTTCTAATTTTACTCACCTGCCAGCCTCCTAATTTTACTCACCCCCAACTGCCCTCCCCTCCTGGCCTGATCGCCCCTAACCACCTCTGCCTCGGCCACGCCACCATGGCTTTGTCCAGAAGGATATCTGGAAGGTCTCCCGGTCTAGTTAGCATATTACCCTTTTATTAGTATAGATAATAATATTCCATTATATGGATATCCTATAATTTGTTGATTCATTCATCTGTTGATGGATATTTGGGTGGTTTTCACTTTTTGGCTTTTATGTTAACATTCACATACAAATTTTTGTATGAACAAGATTCTTTCACTTTTTTAATATCTGTACCTGGGAGTGGAATTGCTGGATCATATGGTTACTCTGTGGTTAACATTTGGTTACTCTGTGGTTAACATCTTCTAGTCCTGTTCAATTTGAAGATGAAGAAACTGGGCTCAGAGAGCTTAAGTGGATTGTGAAGGTCACACAATAATAATGACATCTTTGTATATATGGAAGGCCTACTAGGAGCCAAATCCTTGATGTGCATGTTGTCAAATGGGGCAGAGATGACACTAGATCCTGGTTATTGAGGTTTTGTGAAAAACTTTTGGCAAGAAATCTATCACATACACTTGGATTGGAGTACAGAGTTGGTTTTCTAAAAATATATTTTTATTGATTTCAGAAAGGATGGGAGAGGGAGAGAAAGATAGAAACATCCTATATAATAAAAGGCTAATATGCAAATTGACCGAATGGCAGAACAACTGGTCACTATGACTTGCACTGACCACTAGGGGGCAGACTCTCGAAGCCCTCTGGTGGTCAGTGCGCTCCCACAGGGGAAGCCTCTCCTGCCTCTGTGGCAGCACTAAGGATATCTGACTGCAAGGTTAGGCCTGCTCCCCCTGGGCCTAAGCCATCAATTGGACATCCCTCAAGGGTTCCCAGACTGTGAGAGGGCTCAGGCCCGGCTGAGGGACCCCTCTCCCCCAAACTCCCGGAGAGCACGAATTTTGTGCTCTGGGCCTCCAGGCTGCCTCCTACAACTGATCAAGGACTGCAACCTGGGCATGTGCCCTGACTAGGAATCAAACCATGATCTTCTGGTTCATAGGTCAATGCTCAACCACTGAGCCACACTGGCCTGGCAAGAGTTCTTGTCATCAAGTGTCATACCTCAGTATTGCTTATTTAGAGTACATTTGCCATCAGAAAGGGGAAAATCCTAAACAAATCAGACAAATTAAAACACAACTTTTCATTTCATTTGAGATGATTTAAATTGCAAGTTCTTGAAGTTAGCCATTAAGTATTTTCTTTAAAAAAATAATAATTCCAAATGTAATATATTCAAGTCAGATATTAACAAAAGGTTAAATTATAAAAGTGAAAGTCTCATAAAAGTCTGAATTGCTCCTGGAAATCCCTAGAAATTTTCTCACTAGAGATCAATGTCCTGCCTCAGAAAAGCTAATACAGTATTGCTTAAGTTTTAAAATAAATTGGTATTTCTACAGTTGCATACCAAAGAGCTGACTTAGGTTGAGGAATATGTCAGCAAGTGAAAAATCTAGTTAAGATTCCCTTGGAAGAAAATCTCTTAATTGCCCATTGACATGTAGTATACATGGTTTTGTTTTGAGTGTGTGTGTGTGTGTGTGTGTGTGTGTACACTATGTGTTCAGTCAAGTCATGCTCAGTATGTGATTACATTGAGGGATTTTACTTAGAAATTATTCTAGCATTTTGCTGCGTGGAGTATTTTCTTTGGCAGTTATATGAAGGTTCTGACTTGCTGATCTAATTTTTCACCGTTATCTTTGTAACTGATTTATCAATTTCTCTGACTCTTCCTTGATCTGTGCTTTTCTTTGTACTCATTTTATTCCTCAACTTCTTTGAGAAGGTGGATAAAGACATCATACATTGGACAAAGCTTTTAATTTTTTAATTTTATTTATTTGTTTATTTATTTGAGTGATCATGAGTCCTTCAGACCACTGACTTCCTTTCTCAGTTTTGGCCACTTTTCATTGCCTGTGTCGGTTGGGCTTGGTTAATCCCGTGCCCAGTGGGATGCTGGTTTTGAATGGAGGAGGCACCTAAATAATGAGTCCTATTTCTTTCTTTGTGAGGGTTTGGAGCCGTGTACTTTACACATCTGTAAAAGGGCTCCACTGTATCTTCAAGCAGCAGACACATTCTCAGCTTAAATCGAGTCTAGACCCAGGACTGAGGGAGCAGCAGATTCAGGTCTTCTGTCTCATTCTAGGGCGTCTGCTCAGCGCTTGGGGTGGCTGGCCAATCTCTTGCCCTGTTTACATTTTTCCCCCCTTGCATATGGTTGAGTTTTCCTAAGTTAAATGCATCTGCCGTGGCTCTGTGTTTTTATCGCACAATACACTCAACTCTATTTCCTTCCTTCCGCCGTTACTGAATTGCAGCCTGTTCGGTGCTTGTTTTGTCTCAGACTGAGTGTGAGGCCTGGAACGGAGAGGTACTGGCTTCAGCTTCCTTGACTCCCTGCTGCTGCTCAGTGCACAGTAAGTGGTCCCACAGTTCTCCATAACCCTTTAGCTTCTAGCCTTAAGAAACAGTGAGGCTTCAGACAAAGGGGGACAGATGCTATGCTTAATGCAGAACCTGGAGCAAAGAGCATGGGCTTTGGAGTTCAGCAAACCTGGGATGGCCTAGTGCCCAACCCTGGAGCCTTTTATATAACACTAGGGACCCGATGCACGAAATTCGTGCAAGGTGCTCGGCCCTCGCAGTCCCAGCTGTGTCGAGAAGGTCGTCTGGAAGGATGTCCAGAAGGATGTCTAGAAGGTCGATCGGCTGTTCAGTCTAATTAGCATATTAGCTCTTTATTATATAGGACTAGTGCACCTCGAAAGGAACAGGGGCCCATCCTCTGCACCCCCGCCGGCCCCTCCCACTGCACCCCTGGTCCCCTGTCTGCTGGCAGCCCCGCTCCCACTGCTGGCCCTGCTCATACCCGCTGATGACACGGTGCTGGCGCCAGCAGCAGAGGCAGCAGATGCGAGCAGGGCTGGTGCCAGCAGTCAGCGGGTGCAAGCAGTGGCTCCGGCACAGGCTGCAGGTGCAAATGGGACCGGTGCCCACAGCAGGTGTGAGAGCCGGGCGGGACCACAGCGTGTGGGAACAAAGAATTTTCAGTAACCACCAGAGGCTCACCCTGATGACAGCGACTGGTGCCCCGCCTTGGTCTGGTGCCCCTGCTCACCTGCTCCACCATCCTGCCGCTTGCTGCTGAAGCCTGCCCGTCATGTTCCACGTGTGTCCCTGATGGTCAGCACACGCCATAGCAACCAATTTTTCAGTTCTGCCATTCGGTCTATTTGCATGTTAGGGTTTTATATATATATATATATATATCTTGAACCTGAATCCATTTCCTCATCTATATAATGATGTTGGTAGTGCTCACTCCATAATACTAATTATATCAAATACACACACAGCGCTCACTGTGAACTGGGTACTCTTCTAAGCACTTGATGGGTCCCAACTGTAACATAGAGGGTGGTTGTTTTCATTCTTATTTTGCAGATGAGGAAACCAAGGCACAGAGAGATTAGGTAACCTTTGCCCACAGTTGCACGACTAGGAAGTAGCAAAGCCAATTCCATTCCAATTGGAGGTACACAGTGGACCCTTAATTGGGAATTGCTGTTGTCATTTTTACTTATCAACTTACCTTAACAATTGGAAGATGATTGCTTGGCTGGTGTGGGTCAGTGGTTGAGCATCGACCTATGAACCAGGAGGTCATGGTTTGACTCCAGGTCAAAGCACATGCCTAGGTTTTGGGCTTACTCCCCAGTGGGGGGTGTTTAGGATGCAGTTGATGAATGATTGTCTCTCATCATTGATGTTTCTATCTTTCTCTCCCTCTCTCTTCCTCTCAAAATCAATACACTTTTTTTTTTAATTGGAAGATGATTGACATAATGTTTGGAATGTATTTTAACCCCCCCCCTTTTTTTTTTTAAATGAAGTGCTCACTAAATTTAATTCTTTGAGAGCAGGGTCTCTTGGTTTTATCTTTATATCCCCAGCACCTCTGATATTAGGAGCCCTGATAGGTACTCCTTAGAAGTCTATTGGCTGAGGGAAAGAATGGGAGCCACCCTAATAGGCAGGAGTCCTATTGTGCTGGCTTTTAGGAGACTTTTGCATAGCATTGTGACTTTGGGGGCATATCACAAGGCCTCAGTCTTGTCAGCTGTAGTTAGAAATAATGCCACTGACTTCTTGGGCATTATTTTAGGAATTAACTGAGATATTCTAGGTGAATGAGATTTGCACTGTTTTTACAAAGTATTCTTGTGACTCTGTGTCCTTTAGTTCACTGCTTTATAAATATTTTATATTTCCCATAGACCTAGGTTTTCTGAGCCTGGGTATAAGTGTACTTACATTTTTTTTTTTATCAGTGTAGTTATTGATTGACTGTTTCTTTCTCTTCATTGTATTCTTTGAAGAACAGTTACACTTGAAAAATGGCGGAAGCCATTTTCCATGCCCCAAAGAGGAAAAGAAGAGTGTATGAGAATTACGAGTCTCCATTTCCAATCCCTTTTGGTCAGAAAGACTTCAGAATATTCCGTGCTGAGATGATAAACAACAATGTGATTGTGAGGAACGCAGAAGACTTTGAGCAGCTGTATGGGAAAGTGAGTACAAGGGGCCCTGGCACAGCTACTTCCTGATAACCCTGAGCCAGCTCTCCCTCCTCCTCCTCTCCATCCACTCCCACAACAGACCATAAATGACCCGGATTCTCTTCTTGCTATTCAGTCTCCTGTAGGAACACTACAGTTTGACTCAGGTGCCCTAAAGGCATATATTATGAGGATAACTGCCCCACCCTGGACCCACGTTTCAACAATAAAGTAGAGTCGGTAACATTGACCCTTCTTATCTTTCAGTTATAAAAAGCAATGCATATTCATTGTGTTAAAAAAAAAAAAAAATTCATGCCCTAACCCCATGGTCCACAAACTGCGGCTCGTGAGCCACATGCGGCTCTTTGGCCCCTTGAGTGTGGCTCTTCCACAAAATACCACGGCCTGGGCCTATTTTGAAGAAGTGGTGTTAGAAGAAGTTTAAGTTTAAAAAATTTGGCTCTCGCCAAAACCGGTTTGGCTCAATGGATAGAGCATCGGCTTGGGGACTGAAGGGTCCCGGGTTCGATTCTGGTCAATGGCATGTACCTTGGTTGCGGGCAAATCCCCAGTAGGGGGTGTGCAAGAGGCAGCTGATCGATGACTCTCTTTCATCGATGTTTCTAACTCTCTATCTCTTTCCCTTCCTCTCTATAAAAAATCAATAAAATATATATTTTTAAAAAAATTTGGCTCTCAAAAGAAATTTCAATCATTGTACTGTTGATATTCGGCTCTGGTGACTAATGAGTTTAATGACCACTGCCCTAATCTGTTTGGCTTAATGGATAGAGCATCAGCCTGTGGACTGAAGGGTCCCAGGTTCGATTCCAGTCAAGGGCATGTACCTTGGCTGTGGGCACATCCCCAGTAAGGAGTGTACAGGAAACAGCTGAATCAATGTTTCTCTCTCATCAGTGTTTCTATCCCTCTTCCTCTCTATAAGAAATCAATAAAATATATTTATTAAAATTTTCAAGCAGTTTATAGAAATTAAATTAATGGGTAAAAAGTTAAAATTCCCCACTTATTCCCCTTCCATCCCCAGAGGTAACCAGAGTGGCATATTGCCTGGCTCATGGACAGATCAGATGAGGCTTCAGCATGTACTCACTCTGGCTCCGCATCTGCTCTCTCTCAAGTTGGGGACCTCTTCTTAGCTGAGGACAAGTTGTATAGTTTTTGCTGATTTTTGTTGATGATAGGTTAGGGTTGAGATTGGTAACTTGCTCCCCTCCCTGCCCCTCATAGCCGGTTCATCACTGGGCCACTTTTTAAACAGCTTTATTGAGGTATAATTTACAGCCATAAAATGCACCCATTGTAAGTGTACAATTCAGTGATTGTAATAAATTCATAGAGTTGCACAACCACCACCACAATCCCATTTTAGAGCCTTCCCATCTGCACAGAAAGTTCCTTCATGCCCTCGAACTTAATCCCTGCTCCACTCCCAGCCTAAGGCACCCAGCGATCCACTGCCTGGCTATAAATGTGCCCTCTTTAGACATTTTTATAAAACATATAGGTTTTGCCCTGGCCAGGTAGCTCAGTTGGAGCGTCATCCTGTACACCAAAAAAGGTTGCTGGTCCTATTCTGGTCAGGGCACATATCTAGGTTGCAGGTTTGATCCCCAGTTAGGGCACATTCATCAGGCAACTGATCGATGTTTCTTTCTCACATCAATATTTCTCTCTCTCTCTCTTCTCCCTCTAAAATAATAAAAACATATCCTCAGTTGCGTATTTACATATGTACATATATATATACAGATACGTGTGTGTGTGTGTGTGTGTGTGTGTGTGTGTGTGTGTGTGTATAGATAAATAGATAGATAGATGTTTGTTTTAACCATCTTCCCAAAGTGGGATACGTTGGGTGGCATTGACCTTGATTAGATGGAGGTCTAAGCCAAAGGTAGTCTGTTCAAATTTGTAATACATAACATTAAATAGGAGCTTTGTAAATTGCTATACAGATTATTTATTCTGACTGTTAAATCTAAATGAGGGTAAAAGATGTTCATTTTTTTATCCTCTCAATTTCAGTTTTCTGTGGGCTTAAATTAAGAAATGGGGTGGGGGGACCCATGATGTTTTGGAATCAGCAGGAAGGAGTACAAGAGAATCCAGGAAGCTTTTTTGTACCTGGTAGACACAGGTTCCGTCTCTGCCCGCCCAGTCGCCTTCAGCTTATCAGACCTAGACTGAAATCATTAGTTATGAGACAAAAGAGGTATACTAGAAACTTATCACAGAGATAAAATGCTATTTGTATTTTTATTAGATAATCTGTATTTGTATTCATTAGATAATCAGAGGGAAGGTGAAAAGTGGAATAAACTTTGTTAACTCAAATTGTGATCCTCCCTCAGCTAAAAAAATTGATAACTAAAGGTGAACTAACTTTATTTTCTCTCTTCCTGGAAGGGTTATTTTGGAAAAGGAATCCTGTCTAGAAGCCGGCCAAACTTCACAATTTCAGATCCCAAGCTGGTTGCTAAATGGAAAGGTAACTTGCATGTCATTCAGTTCTTGTGGCAAAGTATTATTTTCTTTCATTTTTAACCTGCACCTCGGATTATATCATAAAATTCTAGTGGAGAAGTAAGATGCACACTGACAATTTTATTGCTAAAAATAGTAGTTAGAATCATTCTAATAAAGGTGAAAAGGCTCTTTAAATTGAAATGCATTTTATCTAATTTCTAGAATTATCAAAAGTGTTATTCAGGCTTTGTTGTTAAGCATTGCCTAGAAGAGTATTGTGCATGTGAAAGGTGGTGATAATTAGGTACCTGCTCACCTGAATGCAAAATGAGTTTTATTTCTAGAGTTAGAATTTACAACAACAACTTTAACAACATTGATGTATTTGTTAAAACATAGTAATGTGTGTAGTTCTCACTTGCTGGTCCTCTTTATAAATCTTTTAGTGTATTTCTCTTGGGAAGTCTCATGGTAATTACATAGCCAATATCAGGTTAAAACATAATTAGAAAGGATTTTTTTAATCTTCACCTGAGGCCCGAAACCAGTTTGGCTCAGTGGTAGAGCGTCGGTCTGCGGACTGAAAGGTCCCAGGTTCGATTCTGGTCAGGGGCATGTACGTTGGTTGCCGGCACATCCCCGGTAGGGGGTGTGCAGGAGGCAGCTGATCGATGTTTCTCTCTCATCGATATTTCTAGCTCGCTCGCTCTCTCTCCCTCTCTGTAAAAAATCAATTAAAAATATTTTTAAAAAAATCTTCACCTGAGGATATGCTTTTCATTGATTTTTACAACAAGAAAGGAAGGGAAAGAAAGAGACATTGATCAGTTGCCTCCATAGATGCCCCTCCGGCGATTGGACCCACACCATGTATCCGACCATGTATCCGATTCGAATCCATAGCCCTCGGTGCATGGGACAGTGCTCCAACCAACTGAGCCACACCAGGCAGGGCTAGAAAGGATTTTTAAAAACATTATATTGTAAAACAAACAAACAAAAAACAACGCTACTGAGACACTTCAGCAATTAGATTGGCAAAAATCCAAAAGTCTGACCATTGGTGAGGCCCTGAGAGAAACTCTCATGTATTGCTGGTAGGAGTAATTCTTGAAATAAAAAAGAGCCTGTATATCAAATTAGTGGTATAGCCACAAGGAGGAAACGATTTTGAATGACTTCAAAACATGATAACTTGACTATTCAATTCTAACGGGATAGACTTTCCGTCAATTATCTCTTGCTATAATGTTATTTAACAAACCACCCCAAATTTCCATGGCTTTCAGTAGCAGCCAAATTGCTTACAAGTCTATAGGTTTGCTGGGTAGGTGTGCTGATCTTGGCTGGATGGGCTCATTCTTATGTTAGTCATGGGTCAACTGGTTGCTGTAATGGGTCTAGTCCAGTAATGGATCTAGCGGGACTCACTGATTGTCTGTTTGGCTGTCAACTGGTCTAAGATGGCCTCAACTGGGATGAGGAATGGCGGGGAAGGGGGGTGGAGGGGGAGGGGGCAGTCTACTTGCATCATGCTTGCTGAGATTTCACTGGCCCAGCGTCAGAGGGTTTGGCAGATGGCAGACCTGAAGAATTGGGGCAGTCCACCTGCCATGTACTCTAAAGAAAGAAAGAGCTACAAAATAATCTTCACATTGTTTTCAGCAAGTATTTTATCGGTTGTAGTGTTACAGTTATGCTGAGCCTGTGGTATGTATATTGTATAATTAAGCAAATCAATAATTTTGATGGTGTGGTTAAGAGCAGCCAGGATTTTTTAGATGAAACATCTTGTACCAGGAAGCAAGGAAGCTACCAAAACTACTAGGCTTATTTCAAAAGAGGCCACGGAAACATTTGGGCATTGATAAGAATAATACTACAATTTATTTTAAAATGTATTCATTCATAACAATACCACCAAAATGCTTGAATCCTTTAGATCATTCTGACACATGCCAGAAGAAATTCGTCAGTCACCTATGGAGGATACATCATTTTGAAAACTGGAATATATGACTGGTTCCTAGGATAGCCACATAGTGAGGGATCTGTCTTTATAGAATAATCCCGATAATAAAGAATAAATAGTAGGATTAGAATGTCACTGTTTTGCAAACTCTAATGAATTATTAGATCTAGGCATTGGTCAGCATGGTGCTGATGACATAAGAGTCAACACGACATTCTGTGTCCTCTGATGGTTATGTTGTGGTTTGTTTGTTTGTTTTGTGTTGATTTCAGAAAAGAGGGGAGAGGGAGAGCGACACAGAAACAAATATTTTTCACCCAACCCTTCAACATCTCTCCCACCCAGCAACCATCAGTTTATTCCCTATGTCTGTGTGTTTGTTTCTCTTTTGCTTTTTCATTTATTTTGTTTTCTCAATTCCACGTGTAAGTGGAATCATATGATGTTTGTCTTTCTGGGTCTGACTAACTTCACTCAGCAGAATACCCTCTAGGCCCATCCAATAAACATTTTAGGTGGAAAGACCCCCTCAACCATATACCCGGAGCTAGAAATAGAGCCCAGAACTCTCAGTCCATATCCAAAACCCTGACTGGGTAGCTCAGTTGGTTAGAGAGTCACCTGGTATGCAGATTCACACCCAAACTCCACCATGAAACTTCCTATAACAGCCCTTCTTACGGGCACAGCTTTCACTGACGATGCTGTATGTAGCACAGGGCATTGAGGGTAACGTTAGGGCCTCTGAATTCTCATCTGAAACTTAAGAGCATGAGCCTCCAGAGGTGGCAGAAAGGATGCCTCTTGCATGCCAGCCTGCTTAGCTGCAGTGTTGAGTTGAGAAGGATTCCCAGGTCACATCTGAGCCCAGCAAGAGCACTGATTGGTCAGCTGAGCCTGCCAGGGGTTTGTGTGCAGGAGTGATGGCATATAAAGCACATATTTGCCATTGCTGGTTGGGCAGTCAGCCTTCTAGGTGTGTGATTTTGTGGATGTTGAAACACCCTTAGTGTTTTCTAGGTTGTCAGTGTTTGGGCTCCTTAAGGAAAATTTGTCTGAATTAAAAGAACTTCTTTGTTGTTACAGATATGAAGACAAATATGCCTATAATCACATCAAAGAAGTAAGTCATGGTGAACTTCGGCCTTGGTCAAAATTATGGCTTAAAGGGGTCTATTTTTAGATAACCTTTTCTGATGTGGTTAGTTCATGCCTTTTTTTTTTTTTTTTTTGAATAGTCTTTGAAATGTATCTGAATTTAATGTGAATCAAATAATATTGTACTAAGTTTATTTTTAAAAATAATCCTAAACCAAATCCTTTGCAAGTTGAATTCCTTCCAGAATATGAACAACTGCCCTGCAATGTGTATGTCTTTAAGTGCCAAGGTGCTTAGACTTCCGTTTAGAACTGGCTTCCTGTGCTGTGTGGGCTTACACGCCCGGCCCAGTCCTCGCTGCACGTTAGGGTGAGGGACAGGCTTTCCCAGAGGCCCTTCCTCGTCCACTCTCGTGCGAATCCTTCCTCTGGGCTTTGTTCCCCTGGAGCATTTCTCCCTCACCCTGCACTCGTGCACACAGCCTGGCTTTCTCCACACTCCACACAGCCTGCTGGTCGCTCTCTGAGTTTCTCTTCTCTCCACCGCCTTTCCCTCCGCTGAGCTGGAGGTCATTCCTCCAGCTCCATGGAGTCTGCTTTGGGGCCCCTCACGGCACGGTTTGTCACACCCCAACATTTAGAACGTCAGTTCTCAGCGAGCGGGGACCACGTCTGGTTCCTCTTGGCAGCCCCAGCACCAGCGTTC
The DNA here is from genome assembly GCF_014108245.1 of Pipistrellus kuhlii. Classification (NCBI taxonomy): domain Eukaryota; kingdom Metazoa; phylum Chordata; class Mammalia; order Chiroptera; family Vespertilionidae; genus Pipistrellus; species Pipistrellus kuhlii. Next base: position 21,777,815 of record NW_023425416.1, read on the forward strand.
CCTTGGTCGGATCTTGTCGACTTGTGTTAGTCCATCCAAGTCCTCCTCGTCCCTGAGGAGCAGCTTGAGTCACAGCTCCTCTCGGAAGCCTTTAAAAGCGCGCAGCCCACAGTGGTTCCCCATCCTGCTTCTGCGTGTTTGACAGGATCCGAGAGCCCCCTTTGTTCACATGCCCAGTAACCCCGTGGCCAGATGAGGGTCTGGGAGGCAGTGGCACTGGGGAGATCTCAGTGGCTGCTTTGGCTAAGACTGCAGGCTGGGCGTGGGGGTAGGGCCCCAGGCTGTGGGAGGGGCCTGCTAAGAACCTGGCAGAACCCGCGTTCCGGAGGGCCGCAGTATAGGCAGGTCGCTGCAACCCACACTGAGACCAAGAAACCAAAGAGAAGCCCGCCCCTCAGCTGCATCCTGATTAGGCTGGCAATAAAGGTGACGTGACATCAAGCCAGTTTGAGTATGTAGGTTTCTGAATGTCATCTACCTGAGGGTTATCCCTTGTAATCTCCGCAGTGTAATATTCCAAGGATGTTATTGATCCCTGTATTGGTTCCCTAGACATAACAGAGTACCACGAACTTGAGTGGCTTAGAAGAAGAGAAATTTATTCTCAGATCTGGAGGCCAGAAATCCAAAACCCAGGCACGGAGGGCTGTGCTCCCTCAGACAGCTCTAGGGGAGGATCCTTCCACGCCTCATGTTGGCTTCTGGTTGTGGCCAACAACACCATCCTCATCATTATGGCCAGTGGGTTCTGGTTGCTCCAACAGTGCCAGTTACTGGTCTGTACACATGTGCCATCTCAGGTCATCTTAAGAAACCTTTCTGCAGGTGTAGTCCTTCCGATCCCGTACATGGGAATCGGCAGTTACCTTGCCCAAGATGACATGAGATTAAGCCACGAAGTCCAGCTCCAGAGCCTAAAAGGAACTGACCATAATGAGAATAATACAGTTTTATATGCTGGCATTTCTGAAATACGTTCCTTGTGTGAGGTACCATGCTAATAACATGTTTATGGATTGTCTCCGTAAGTCCTTCCAGCCCCTCCGTGGGGTGGGTCCTGTTATTTTCTGTCTTTGACAAGTGAGGAAACAGAACCAGAGGAGGTTAAACCTGCTCACGGCTAGGACTTGCACCCAAGCAGACTGACTCAAAACCAGTTTGCTGTGAACTCCCAGTGATAAAGGGGCACTAAGTAATAAGATGTGGAAATGGAAGAGGTGTGCTCAAGGCATAGAAACACGAGGAGCTGGGGCGTGTTCAAGTGGTACCATCTGTGTTGTTGCCCTAAAATGGGCCTGCTTTTCCTCAGTCTCATTACGGTTTCTGACCAGAGCTGCTGCCACCTTTCCCTTCTGCCACCCTCCCCTGTGTTTCTGACTTCCACTTTTCTTCTGCGTTTCTCCGGCAGTGTTCGGGGTTAATTGCGCTAGGATTTGGCTCTTGAAGGCATTGCCAGCCAATGAGAGGACACCTGTTCCATGACCCATATGCCATGTGTCTTAGTCATTTGTGCGTCTGGCTGTTTGCATCACCAGCCTTACTTAGAGTCTTTCTTTCTCCGTACTTTTGTAGCACTGTCTCACGTGCGCTTCCCTAAATATCTGAGGTCATTCTGAGACAGAAATGCAGTCATGATTCTGGCATCTGTCAGGAAAGCAGACAGAGGTCGGAGGTGCTCGGTGGCTTAGCTGAGAATCGCAGCAGTGCCAGCTGCGGAGCGCCAAGTGCAGTCCTTGTCCCCACGTGGCTGCCCCTGCCCTCGAAGAGCAGTTAGCTAAGGTGTACATTTCCGTTCATTAAAATGTCGATTGCATTTCAATGTGATATATAGTGAGTCAAACTGTCTTTATTTTTCAAGCCTCCCTAAAAACTTGGCAATCATATAGTAACACATTTATCCAGCACTTGCTACATCCCGAGCACTTCACGTGTCTTGTCTCCTTAAACCCCTGCAACAGCCCCGGGAGGTAGGTTCAGTGACCCTGGTTCACAGAAGAACTGAACCTCAGGAAGGTACACAACTAGTGCAAGACCAAGGTGGGGTGAGGATTTGAACTCACACCTGCCTTGGCCACTTTTTTGCAGAGGGCAGAGCAGTGACCAGTGTGTGCTGTCTCTCTCTCTTCCAGCTCTTCTGCTCAAAGCGGGGAACTGTTGAATCTTTAATTCTGTGCTTCTTTCATATATTTGGAGTCAAGGAATTTAATAAAAGTGGATCCCTTCCCCAGAAAGATATACATGGACACAAAGATTTGTGTTCAAATGAAGAAGATGTATAGTCCCATGAAAGCATCGAACCAGTGCTTTAAGTGATAGGAAGAGCGAAGATTATTTTTAGATCTACCAGGTGAAAGTTTATTTGTTTTTGTTTTTGTTTTTTTATTGTTTCCATGCCTCTGATTCTTTTTTTTTAATTAAATTATTATCTGTGTACATATTTTAACAGTGCCACCCCCATACATATTCTCTCTCCCCAGAGTTTTGTGTCCATTGGTTGTACTTATATGCATGTATACAAGTCTTTCGGTTGATCTCTTATCTCCCCCAGATCTCCCTCCCCTCCCCGCTGTAATTTGACAGTCTGCTTGTTGCTTTACTGTCTTTATATCTGTCTTTTGGTTCATCAGTTTATAATGTTTTTTAATATCCATAAATGAGTGAGGTCATGTGGTATTTCTCTTTCATTGACTGGCTTATTTCACTCAGCATGATGATCTCTAATTCTTCCCAGGTGAAAGTTTTAACTGCATGCACCAGTGACCATACTCATAACGGTGAAAGGCGTCTCACTGTTGCATGGGCAGCTACATTTTTTTGCCCTGGTTATAAAAAGTAGTTCATAACATGATCCTTCTGGGGCAGTAGTACCATTTTCCCCATCTTAAAGAGAAGTTAAGTAATTGGCTTTGTCGCACAGTTATAAGTGTCAGAATCAGGGCTGACCACAAAATGTGCAAGGCCAGAGTCCATGCCTGTCATCGCTGCATCATCCTGTTTTTTTCAGTGTTGGAGTAGCCCTGAAAGGTTTTAATTTTTAAATCTAACAGACTGTCCCCAGTATACAGGAATGCATGTTCATCCCCACGTAGAATAAACAGGATGTGGAGAGTTTGGAGAGTCTTCTGATGGATTAGGATTAAGCAGCCACAGATGTCCTTTTCAAATACCGCGGAAGCCACCTTCCTTGTTTAACTGTGTGTGGGATGTAGCAGTGTATAAGCTGTGACAGTCAGTCATCCCCATGCAGGCAAAATACTCAAGGTTAAGACTGAAATTACATCTGACATCTCACAAGCCATGTGTCCTCTTAGGTGCTTTTGACACTGATTGCGGTGAGTTTCACAGTCTTTGGCCTTCCGCAGGCGGGATCTCCCACACGTGGCGAGACCTCGCGTTCCATGCACCATCCCAGCAGCATCGTTAGGTGCCTGCTGTCAGCAGAACGGAGCCCTGTTGTCTTGTTGTAAATTCTGTTACCGGGAGGTGTTCAGGGTTTGCCTTCAAGTTTAAGAAACTAAGCATGTATTTTCTCGTTAAAATATAGTTCAAAAATTATGGAAGAAGGAGCCTTTTCTGTTAGATTGCTTGGCTGTATGTACATAATCGTAAACGTTTTTTTCCATGTGACCTCCACTGAGACATTAGGAGGTACTGTGAAAAATATCGAAATGTTCATTTTTGCTTTCCAATACCAAACAAAGACTCTTTATGTTATGAATGGAAGATATATCTGAAAATGTAATACCTAAAATTGAAAATAGCACAGAACAAGGTCTGACAAAGAGTGGCCATTTTCTCTTTTTGTTTACCAAAATCAATTTTAAATTACACAAATTGTCATACTTTGCTAAACTGAGGTTAATTTTTTTTTTTAATTCAGGAAATTAAATGAAGCTCTATAATAAAAGCAAACAAAAGTAGTACATGTTCATTGTAGAACAGTTAGAGGATGCAGAAAAGTATAAAGAATATCCTATAGCTCACCATTGAGAAAAAACACTGTAAACATTTTGGCATACTACCTTCTCATCTTTTTTACATGTTCTGTTGTCTTTTTTTTATGGGCTTTTTTTTTTTTTTTTTTTTTTTTTTTTTTTTGTCTGTTGTCTTTTAAATTCTTCAAGTGTTGTTGCTAACACTATTTCTATTTTTCAGGTATCAGCGTAGTGTAGAATGGGCCACAGAGCTCATACGAAGACAGGGGAAGGATGAGAGTACAGTGCATAGAATCCTTGAAGATTACACAAAACCACTTGAGCATCCTTGCCTAGAACAGAATGAAGACGTTCCATTGCATGATGAGATGAACTCTGAAATGGTTTCCAAAATAGAATCCATAGCAGATAGAACGAAACTTTCTGTGACGAACGGAGACTTGGGAAAGTCAGATGATTCGGAGGATCCCAGCAAGCCATCAGACCGCCTGCAGGACGGCTCTGGGCATGACCCACTGGCTGCAAACGGCTTCGATAAACACTTATCGGAGGTCCCTGCACCTCTGTCCCACATCCATTGTAGCCAAAGAGATGTCCTCTCGCAGTGTGGTGCTCGGGCCAGCGGCCAGCGAGGGGGTCTCCCCTGTGCCAGAGAGGGAGGGCCTGCTGATGAGTACGTGCTGGTGGAGGAAGTCGTGTGTGATGTGAGCGAGAAGGAAGATGCCCCGAGTGAGAAAGTAAGTAGAAGAAAATAAATCACTTCTCCCAAAGCCATTTGTTTCTGGCCGATAGAAGGCGTTGGCTGATTGGATGTCCCTTACTTGGAACGGGTAGCAGCCCCATAGAAGCACCCGGCTTACGTGAGAGGCAGACAAGACATCATACTGCAGACGCCCCAGGGGAGCCAGCAGGCACTGGGTCCTGCTCTGCTGGCTCAGTAGTTGTGAGGGCTGTTTCAACTAAAACCTTTAAAGTTTGTGAATAACTTACCTTTTTAATAGATTAAAGCAGGTCTAATCATCCTGTCTTGCTAGGGAGAGAAAGAAACGCAGTGGTGATTGCACATAGTCTGAGTACAGCCGAGGGGCGGGTCTCAGGCGTGGAAGTCAGCCGTCCCCCGGGAAGCAGTTAGCAGGCACTTCTTTAAGGGACACTCTGCCAGAGTCGCCCTGGAATTATCTGTAAGAGCTAAACACGAGAAACAATCTAATCGCTAAGGAGTATGCGAAACACCCACTTGAAGAAATATTAGCTAGCCTTTCAAGCGAGGTTTATGGCTCATTAAGAACCTAGGCACATGCTTACGAGGTACAAAGAAAAAAAAAGCAGCACATAAAGTCAACCAACAAAATGATCACCACAGAAATGCTCATGGGGCACAAAGAAGGAATAAAATGTTGAAGTAGAGAAACAAAACTTTTCCACCTAAGTAATAAAAACTTACTACTTTTTAACAGTATGGATCCAACAAATGTGAATCTGGGAAATTTATAGGAAAGATGTTCATTTTAAAATGCAGTCTCCTTTGTATAAAATGCAGTGCTTCCCATTTGTTCTGTATGTATAACCTTTCTTTCTCTTCAGTCGGCACAAAAGAAGAGACTCGTCTGCAGAAGAAATCCGTATAGGATCTTTGAGTATCTGCAGCTCAGCCTGGAGGAGGTATGTGCCCCGCCTGTTTCCTTCCCAGCTTCTGGTCTCTGGGACTGGACAACACTGTAGATTATAGAGTCTACCTCCAAATGCAGTCCTGCATGTGACTCAGTAACTCTGGGTGTTCCCTTCTGCAGAATTACCAACATATGCTCTCTTCAAGACAATAGCTGCTTTCTCAAAAGGTGACTTAAAAGGTGGCTTTCTAGCAACTGCATCATGTTTTTCCTCTGATTTGGAATTCCTCTAGCCTGTGTTCACATGACATTCAGTCCTTTTTTTTTTTTTTTTTTTTTTTAAATATATTTTTATTGATTTCAGAGAGGAAGGGAGAGGGAGAGATAGAAACATCAATGATGAAGAGAATCATTGATCAGTTGCCTCCTGCACTGGGGATCGAACCCACAACCCAGGCATGTGCCCTTGACCGGAATTGAACCTGGGACCCTTCAGTCCACAGACTGACACTCTATCTACCGAGCCATACTGGATAGTGCCAGTCCTTCCCTTTTTGCTCACATTTGTACTGAACACAGACATGTCCTGTCTGCCGTTCAGGGTAGCACCCCTTCCTCAGTCTCATGTCCATGGTTGCCTCCTCTCCAGGAGCGCTCCTGCCCGTCTTGGATAGCTTCTGCAGTGCCTGGCACAGTTCTTGGCGGATATCTAGGTGTCAGGGAGTGCTTGTTAAATGCATCCGCATGGGTGATTTCATAGATGTGTGCACAGAGAAGTAACTGTGTCTCTGTAGCATCTTGATCTCCTGGTCTGCATGTCCTCCCTTGCAGAGAAGCCAGTGATACAAAGAACAGACTTTCAGAGCAGGAAGGGATGTTTGGAATTATTTACTTCATCTCATTTTACGAATGAGACAGTTTAGTCTACTATTGAATATACAATAGCCACTAGCTGCGCGTGGCTATTTAATTTAAACTCATTAAAATTTAACGTAATTCAAAATTGTTTCTCAGTTAGTTGTGCCAACTACATTTAAAACACAACAGCCCTGTCGGTATGCTCAGTGGTTAGAGCATTCGTCTGCGCACTGAAGGGTCTCGGGTTCGATTCCTGGTCAAGGGCACGAACCTGGGTTGCGGGTTCCTTCCCCAATCCTGGTCAGGGCGTGTGCAGGAGACAACCAATCAGTATATCTCTCACATTGATGTTTCTCACTTTCTCTCTCTCTCCCTCCCACTCTGTCTAAAAGCAATGAACCTGGGGAGGGAATGAGATCTGGGTAGAGGGGATCAATGGGGGGGGGGAAAGAGGGGCTTCTGTAATACTTTCAAAAATAAATATAAACTGAAATATATCTATATATTATACATAAAAGCCTAAGCGACCATTATGACCAAATGACCTGTCTGCCAGTCGCTATGACACACAATGACCACCAGGGGACAGATGCTCAGTGCAGGAGCTGCCCCCTGGTGGTCAATGCATTCCCACAGCCAACCTCACGTGGCTCCTTCCCCCAGATCCCAATGGGGAGAGGGGCAGCAGGCCAACTTCCCACAGTTCCTCCCCCCTGACTGGCCAGTCCCCCCGATAGGCCTTGATCGCTGACCAGGGTGAGGGGACCCCCCCCACACCCATGCATAAATTTGTGCACCAGGCCTCTAGTATATATAAAATACAATAAAAGCAATGGAAAAAATATCCTCAGGTGAGGATTAAAATAAATTTCTAATAAAAACATAAAAATAAAAAACTGTAAAATAATCATAGCCACATGTGGCTACTGGCTGCAGAATTGGACAGCACTGCGGGTAGGTGCTTGACCTCCGAGTCTCAGCTTTCTTCTCTAAAATGAGGGTTACATAACATCTTCTTTATATAAGGTCTGGAAACTAAATTATGCCTGTAATGGGTTCAGCACAGTGCCTGGATATAGTACATGCTCATGCCTGTTATTAAGTTAGTTCATGCCTGTTATTAAGTTAGTTGTAAAAGCTATTTAGTAGCTAATTCTTTCACAGGGTGTTTGTTTTTTGTTTTTTTAATCCTCACCTGAGGATATGTTTTTATTGGTTTTATTTATTTTTTAAATATATTTTATTGATTTTTCACAGAGAGGAAGGAGGGGGATAGATAGCTATTAATAGAAACATCGATGAGAGAGAATCATCGATCAGCTGCCTCCTGCACACCCCCTACCAGGGATGTGCCCGCAACCAATGTACATGCCCTTGACTGGAATCGAACTTGGGACCTTTCAGTCCGCAGACCAACGCTCTATCCATTGAGCCAAACCGGTTTCGGCTGTTTTTATTGGTTTTAGAGAGAGAGAAAGGGAGAAAGAGAGAAACATCGATCAGTTATCTCCCTTACGATCCCTGACTGGGGATCGAACCCAAGACCCTTTGGTGCACAGGATGACACTTCACCCAGCAGACTCACGAGCCAGGGCACAGTCAGCATTTTTTTTTTTATTTTTTATTTAAATATTGGTTTACAGTATCACATTAATAAAAAATTTATTTTTTTAACAGTATGAATCCCACGTATGTATTTGTTCTGTATGTGTTTTCTTTCTCTTCAGTTTCAGGTATGTGCCATCAATATTTTGCAAGGATATTCACTGGGTATTTACTTTGTGCGAGGCCCTGGGTTTAGTACTAATAATTCAGAAGTACAGAGAACATGGCGCTGGCCCTAGAGGTAGCCCTGAAGTAACTGTAACTCTATGTGATGAGTACAGTGTGATATACACGAATCGTCCCCGTGTTGCTCCTCTTGTGTCCTTGAATCCAATGCCTGTCGACCATTAGGTGCTTAATAATGATTTGTTAAACGGATGTGTACGAGGTGTGGGATTTGCACAGAAACCGGTGGAGTCTGAAGGGACACATGCTAGCTGGGAAGATTTTCCAGAGCCGGTGGTATCTGCGGTTGTTAAAGGATAAATAGGGATTGCCAGGTGGACAGGGGACGGCATGGGCTCTTCCTTCATGCAGCTCAGTCCCGGAAGTGAGAGCACCGCACAGGAGGGCTAGATGGTGGGAGGCGTATCTGCGAGTAGGGGTCTGACCTGGCCACGGTGGCACCAGGGAATTGCAGGCAGTGATGTAGGGGAGCGGCAGGGACCAGAGCTGGCATCGGGAGGAGCGTGGGCTGGAGGGCGGAGGCCATGAGGACCCTCTCGGCTCCGGTAGGCGGCATCCGTAGGCCCGGAGGGAGTATCAGGTGTAGAAACGGGGTTCAGCCTTACTGTTCCAGGTGGGTGACCAGTTGATGCTTTTAATGACAAGAAGCCTCCTCCCAAACACGCCCTGAAGAAAGGCAGGAGTGAGAGGAGATAGCTGATGAGACTGCTCTGCCTTCTTGAAGCTGCTTGGCTCCTGAGAACATTCCAGAGATATAGTGCAATCGTTTTCAAGGAGCACACAACTAAACCTGGTTCTGCTTCTCAGTTCTGTTTGGCAGATTGCCGTTGAAAGAATCGCCTGTGTTTGGCACGCCACTTGCTCTGTTTAATGTATTTCCGTAAATGTCTGTCAGGAACACAAGCAGCCCTGCTGTGGTGACTCAGAGCAGTTCTTTTTAGGGATTGAGAATGGTAATGTCACCGCTGACTTAAAAATCTGCTTCTCAGAGATCTGTTTTGGAGAACTATTTTGCTGTTATCTGCGACGTTAAAATAATTGTTAAACTCATCCTTCTATCTTATTAGTATTGTCAAAGAAAATACTTACCAATGAGATCTCAAGGGACATCATTGCCAGTCTCCCCAGACCTCCCCAGTGTACTGATGACTTACTTCCAAATAAAACCAACTCAACTGAAGTGAGACTCTCTCCATTTGAAATAAGTGCCTGAAATCAGTTTGCATTGATTCATGAAAGTCATTTTAGTCGGCCTAAAATGAAACCAATGCCTCATTTTAGGCCGGCTAAAATGAGGCCTTGGATCATCAGTTCTTAGGGAAATGTATGTTTGCTAATAATGGAAAGTCTCTGAAGAGCTTAAATTCTGACAGACACCAGGAAAGAATTTCTTGCTGGGTGAAAATTGGATGGAACTTTTCCAGCTACCGTAGCTGAATGATTGTTAGAAAGGAAGAGAGGCTGAAATGAATTGAGCAGTTAGGTGTTTGCACAGCTTTTTAAATTTTTTATGAGATTTAACCTCATTAAAACTTCAAGAAGGCATTATTATTCCTATTTTATAGGGGAGGTAGTATAGTTTAAATGAGTTCTCCAAGGCCATGGCCAATAATGAGATTCCATCCCAGATCTGTCATATCTCAAAGCTCGTTCTTCCTATTACACCATTCTGAACCGAGAAGTGAGAAAATGAAAGGGAAAAAAGGACGTGACTGTTCGAGGAACCAGCTTTGCCTTTTCCTTTGCACCTTTAGGCCATTGTTGGTGTCCATCTGAGAGGAAAACAAAAGTATTCTTTATCAATAAGTATTAGGCCATGGGAAGGGAAAGGGTCAAAGTGAGATTGAGGACACCTGGCAAGGCTGTACCAGTAGCTATTGTAAAAAGAGAACCAAACCTGTGTCCACACTGAGACGCTGGAGAAGGGAGCTGAGGGCCTGCCCTGCTCTGGGTGGCTCTAGGCCTAAACCAAGCACAGGATCCAGGACCTGTTTCTGTATTCTCCCAGCACACGCATTGAGCACCCATTGACTGTTCTGCTCTCACAGAATTTGCATTCTGTTTGTAGAGACACACATAAGAAGGATATTTTCGACAAAAATAAATGCTCTGTTGAAGAAGACAGTCAATATGGGGGTCACTTAAACCATGTGACTGGGGAAGACCTCTGAGAAGTGACCTCTGAGTCAGGGGCAGATTATGCCAGATGTGGGAATAGCAATTACAGAGGCAAAAATGAGCTTAATGTGCTTAAGGGACAAGTGAAGCCACGAAGGCTAGAGAGACTGGTGATCAGACATTGAGCTGCTGTAGAATGCGGGAAGCAGGAATGCAGTAAAGGCCCTGGCTGATGTTGCTCAGTGGTTAGAGCGCCCCGCAGGTTCAGTTCCAGTCAAAGTCAAGAGCATGCACGTACTCGGTTGCAGGTTTGTTCTGAGCCCCAGTTGAGGCATGTGCAAGATGGATGTATCTTTCTCACATCAATGTCTCTCCCTCTCTTTCCTTTTCCTCCCCCACCCCCTTCCACTCTAAAAAATTAATGGAAAAAATATCATAGGGTGAGGATTAACAAATCAAACAAAAGAATTCAATAAAGCCCTTTGGAGGGTTTTAGTCACAGGGGCCACATCTTCACGTTTTTTTGTTTTGTTTTGTTTTTGTTTGTTTGTTTGTTTTTTAAGGAAGGGAAAGGGAGAGAGAGGTAGAAACATCAGTGATCAGAAAAAAAAAATCATTGATTGGCTACTTCCTGCACGCCCCATTGGGAGCTTGAGCCCGAAACCCAGGCATGTGCCTCGACTGGGAATCCGGCCATAATCTCCTAATTCATAGGTCACTGCTCAGCCACTGAGCCATGCCGGCTGGCCAGTCTTCGTGTTTTGAGAAGATGGCTCTGGCTCCTGTGGAGAGGGCACTGGAAGGGGCTAAGTAAAAATAAAGAGGCCTTGGCACAAGTCCAGGCAGGAGGTGGTATCTGGACCATGGTGATTGAGACCATGGAACCACCTTCATTTTCAGAGAATCTCTGAAGATGTAGTAGTTCTCAAGCCATTTTATTCTTTTAAAAATTATTGAGAATTCCAAGAAGCGCTGTTATGTGAATTTATAGCTATCAACAATTACCAAGTCACCTCCTTGGTTCAATTTATTCCTAGATATTTCATTCTTTTTGATGCCATTATAAATGAGATTTTTTTTTTTTTCATTTCTCTTTCTGGTGGTTCTTTATTAATGTACTAGAAACCTGGTGCACTAATTCGAGCATGGGAGTCAGGGCGGGGGAGGGGGGGTGTCCCTCAGCCCAGCCTGCACCCTCTCCAATCTGGGACTTCTCGGGGGATGTCCATCTGCCGGTTTAGGCCCAGTCCCTCTCACAATCTGGGACTGCTGGCTCCTAACCTCCTGCCTGCCTGCCTAATTGCCCCTAACCGCTTCTGCCTGCCAACCTGATCACCCCCTAACTGCTCCCCTGCCAACTTGATCACCCCCAACTGCTCTCCCCTGCCAGCCCAATCATCTCCAACTGCCCTCCCCTACAAGACCTGTTGCCCCCAACTGCCCTCTCCTGCCAGCCTGATGGCCCCCAACTGCCCTCCCCTGCAGGCCTGGTCGCTCCCAACTGCCCTCCCTTGCTGGCCCAATGGCCCCCAACTACCTTCCCTGTCGGCCTGGTCACCCACAACTGCCTTCCCCTGCCGGCCATCTTGTGGTGGCCATCTTGTGACAACATGATGACAGGCATCTTGTGGTGGCTACATTGTAACAATGTTGCCCGAGGTTGTCGCACAAGGGCAGGACGGTACCTAGGCTTTTTTTGTATAGGATAGAAACTCAATAGATTTCTTTCTATGTATTTTATATCTTACAATTCTGCTGAACTTATTTATTAGTTTTAATAGTTTTTTGGTGGGTTCTTTAGAGTTTTCTATATATTAGAACATGTCATCTGTATATAAGCACCTTCTTTCCCAATGTAGGTGCCTTTTATTTCTTTTTTTTTCTTTTATTTATTTATTTATTTTTGCCTGTTTGCTCTGGCTAGGACTTCTAGTACTTTTTGAGTAAAGGTGACAAGAATGGGTGTTTTTCACTTATTTTAAACCAGTTTGGGACATTCATATTTTCTTAGATTTTTTTTTAATCTTTGAAGATTATATGATCCATTTCTGTTAAAAATATGTGACCGTTTTGATGAATATTCAAGAACATTAATTTGTATTTGAGGTGAAAACAAGTCAATGTGTAACATAATTTTTCAGCAGTTTGTGTATGGTTTTTAATGAGCATTTTCTGCTTGCTCTGTTTTAGGCCTTCTTCCTGGTATATGCTCTGGGATGTCTAAGTATTTACTATGAAAAGGTAAGTTGTTTTATGTATATGTAATCCACGTTAAACTTTGCTGATATTAAAAGTAGGCTATAGTAATTTCAATTGCTTCCCTAAATAAAATAGGAAGTGTCTTCTTTTCGAAGTTCAGCTTTGGGTCCTGATTTGGAACTGTTCAGGCAAAAGCCAGCTTTGACCCTTTGAGGTTGAATTTTATTCCCAGAGATTAGGAGCAAAGCAATATCTTACATAATGACCAGGAAATCTATGTCAGAACAGTACTACAAAATTAACAACAGGAGTAAAAGCTACCAGTGTTTAACACTACTTCAGACTGTGTACTAGGTGTTTTACATACAATATTTCTAATCCTTCCATCTGGTGAGAATTTTATAGATAAAGTGACTGAAGCTCAGAGAAATTACCTCCCCCAAGGGCAGAGTAGCTCCAAAGCACACGAGTTTGCACAGCGGCTGCTTCCCTTAGGAAAAGGGTCATCCCAAAAGCAGTTGACACCTTTGCTTGCCTTCTAGGAAAGGAAGTGGAGGGCTGAGTACACATATGGGAGCAGACTTTCTCCTGTACGTTTTTTTTCTTTCTTAAAAATAGATTTTTATTGATTTTTATAGAGAGAGGAGGGAGAAGATAGAGAGAAACATTGATGTCAGAGGAAACATCAGTCAGCCGCCACCTTCATGCTTCCTGCTGGGGATCGAGCCTGCAACCCAGGCTGCGCTCTGAACGGGAAGCGAACCATCGGCCTTTCAGTGCGCGGGACAACACCCAGCCAACGGAGCCACCCGGCCAGGGCTCCACTGGGCACTTTTTGTCCTTTTTCAATTCTGAACCATGTGATTCCGATACATATTCAAAAACTGATTCAAATGAAATTTAAATTAAAAAGAAAAATGTAAGCAGAGCAGTAAATGGACTAGAGAAAGCATATTTCGTTCTGTTCTTGGAAGTACATAATTTTATCACTCATCAGATTCTAATTATATAAATCTTTTTCACAAGTATTCCATGGGTTTGAAAATGGGTGTCTGGCTGATGGGTGACTCATTTTCCCAGATGGTGGCCATTCCTAGCCCACCCTGCCTCCTCTCCTGGGCATCAGCTGAAATTTGTCAGAACATTCAGCATCTGAAACATGGTGGGCCTTCCAGTTGGAAGCTCAGCCTTCCCTACAAGACTTGCTTCTCAGAGGAGGGGTTGAGTGTTTGCTCGCAGTGGGATTTGAAGGCCACACACATATGGAGCTTCCACCTTAGGAATAACGCCAAAAAAATAGAAGGAAAACCACAACTCTAACTCATACTTATGGCATTAAAATCTTCCTCTGAGCCAACTGAGCAAATCTTTTCGAGTGACTGAACCTTAAACCAACTGAAGAATTGACCATTTTACTGAGCACTGAAATGAAGCAGAAAACTTCCCCAACTTATCTGGTTTTCATTGTTGTATTATTTTTAATTTTTATTTTTATTTTTTTGGTATTGATACATCAGAATGTTTGTTCTCTGAACTGAGCATTCTCAGTCTCTTCAAGTCCCACAGTAGAAACAAAGTCCTCTTATAAGCAGTGGATTATTAATTTGTGCTATCAGATAACAAATTCTCTAGTTTCAAAAACTAAATGGAGCATTCTTTTAAAGCTTTTACAAAATTATGTGTGGCTTTTCTGAGCATGGCCTGACATATACCCTGTTTCCCCGAAAATAAGACAGTGTCTTATATTAATTTTTTCCCCCAAAGTTGCGCTAGGTCTTATTTTCAGGGGATGTCTTATCTTTCCATGCGCTAGGTCTTATTTTCGGAGGATGTCTTATTTTGGGGGAAACACGGTACTAGTAGTAGCTGCTCTTTAGGGTCTTTTGGAGCATGCTGCCTTGTGGACTTGTTACATTTGAGCCCCCAGCCCAAGTGTACTCGTTCCTCTGCCTGGAATGTTCTTTCCCAGCCGCCGCCACCACCCCCTTCCGGACCCTTCACCACCCCTTTCTCTCAGACGTCACTGTCTCAGGGCAGCCTCTTCCAAGTCCTTAGAGCAGCGCTGTCCGCCGGAAATGCCATGGGAGCCTCAGGCAGGAGCCCTGTGTATAATCTAACATTTTACGTAGCCACATTAAAAAGTCTTCTTGAGGTGAAATTAACTTACAATATATAGTTTGTGTAACCCAACATGTCCAAAATTATGGAGATAGTTGTTTTTATACTAAGCTTTTTAAATTTTGTGTGTATTTTACATTTGCAGCACCTCTCATTGCAGCACCTCATTGGACAGCACATGTCTAGCTCTTCTAGTTAAGTCCCTCTGTTCTGGGTACCCTGTTTGTTGTTGTTAATCCTCAAAAGAATTATTTTTTCCCATTGATTTTTAGTAAGGGTGATAGAGGGAGGGAGAAAGAGGGAGACATCGATGTGAGAGAGGCGCATCGATTGGTTGCCTCTCATATGCCCCCAAACTGGGACTGGGGAATGAACCCACAACCTAGGTATGTGCCCTTGACTGGGAATTGAACCTTGACCCTTTGTGTTCGGGCTGATGCTCTAACCATTTGGCAACATTGGTCAGGGTGGTAACATGTTTGTTTTATTCACTGCTCCAGCTTCACACTTACAGACGTTGATTCACTGGATGAGTGATGAGTGAGTACATACATAATAATGCCTATTTTTGTTCAATAACTTTAGGAGCCTTTAACAATTCTGAAACTCTGGAAAGTTTTCACGGTAATTCAGCCCACATTCAGGACTACCTATATGGCGTACCATTACTTCCGAAGCAAGGGCTGGGTGCCCAAAGTGGGACTTAAGTACGGAACAGATTTACGTAAGTAATTTGTGACTTGTTAAGTGTGAGAACCAGGGCTTGCATGAGATCCTAGGATGAAAATCAGATTTGGTTTTATGTGCTGTTGCTAATCTTTCCTATGAGGTTCTTCCTTCTGGCTTAAATAAGAATATTGGATGTTTGGATTGGGTTTAGGGTATGTCCAGAGTGAATGAAAGGGCAATCTAGGAGAAAAGCCCAGGAGTAGAAGCTTGCAGACCCAAGTCAGGTTCCTCCTCTTGTCCGCACTATAATCTGCAGCACCCCCATATCCTGACCCTCACCTCTCATTAGCCATGTGGTCATGTTACATAGGACAGTCCCTTGTCCTCTAGGCCACAGTTGCCTCATCTGGCAAATGAGAATAATCATCCACCTATATAATAAAAGAGGTAATATGCAAATTGACCCTCACACACTCACAAGATGGCTGCCTACAACCAGGCCGACAGGGGCATTAATGAGGGATGACGGAACAAATGAACAGCAGGCTGCATGGGGTGACCAGGCCGGCAAGGGGGGGGGGGGGCAGTTGGGGGTGACCAGGCCAGCAGGGGAGGGAAGGCAGTTAGGGTGACCAGGCAGGCAGGCAGGTGAATGATTAGGAGCTAGTCGTCCAGGATTGTGAGGGGGATGTCTGACTGCCGGTTTAGGCCCGATGCTGGCAAACAGACATCCCCTAAACTGGCAGTCAGACATCCCCAAGAGGTCCCAGATTGGAGAGGGTGCAGCCTGGGCTGAGGGGACATGCTCCCCCCCTGCATGAATTTCATGCACCAGGCCTCTAGTTATATTAATAACGACAGCTCTCATTTATTAATCATTTCATACATGCCAAGCATTGTACTAAGTGTTTTACTTTCATTAGCCCATTTAATGCTTACAGCAATCCTGGGCAATGGATACTTGTTAACCTCATTGTTCTGAGAAGGAGACTGCAGTATTGGGAGCATGGGTCATTTGCCCCTAACAGTTTTCAGGGCCAGTAACTTATAGAGCTGGACTTTCAGTGTTGGAGCCCAAACTCTGAGAAACTTCTACATAGTTCTTCCTCCACTGATCTTTACTTGAAGTGAGGAGTCTGGGCCATGTAAGCACTTCATTCAACAGAGAATTGCTGAAGGTCTCCTGTGGCCAGGAATACAGAAGCGAACAAGACAGGCACAGAGCTGCCTTGATGGAACAACTTACTTTTTGGCGGGGGAGACAAACAAGCAAAGAGACATAATCCATTTGCAGGTTGTAATTCAATAGAGCAGAGTAAAGGACGCTGGTAAAGGTGCTCAGGAAAACACTGAAAACGTGTGACCACAGTGAGAGCCGTGCCCTTGGGAATTTGGGGAAGAACGTGCTAGGGAAAGTGAATGGTAAGTGAAAAGGCCGGAGGCAGGAACAGCTTGGCAGGCCTCAGGAAGACTGTGCCTAGAACTTAGAGGCCCAGGGGAGAGTGAGCGTCAGGCTGGGGCCGGCTCACGTAGGGCCGGGCACAGACTTTGGATGTTACTCTGCCGATTGGACTTCTTGGGAGAGTTAGAGCAAGCGAGTGACTTAAATTTAATGACTTCATATAACAGGATCTTCTATCTTGTCTCTTACCAAAAGACTGCAGGAGAGCAAAAATGGGAACAGAGTGACTTAGTCAGGGAAGCTGAGCCCAGCCAGCCCTGCAGATGGAATGGATATGAGATTTATGGGTAAGAGAGGAATCAGGGATAATGCATAGGTATTTGGCTTAATGTTTTAGACACATTAAGTAAGCCCCCTGGAGATATTGGAAAGACAGGCCAGATGTTTGAGAGGTCTTCTAAGAAGTCCTGGCCCTTGAGGTCTTTTGAGCTAAGTCACATCCTTGTTCCATATGCCTTTGAGCCTTTTAAGTGCCCAAAGAAAGCCAGTTCAGTCTCTGAAATATTTAAGTGCTCTAAAGTTGAGTGTGCTTAACCTAGACTCAGAGAATGGTCTTCAGGGGCTGGAAGGTACCTCCTGAAATTTTACTCAGAATCCCATATCGCTAAGATAAATGGTTTATTTTGTTTCTTCCATGCCTGGATTTCAGATGCAGATTTCCTAACTCAGAGTCACCACACAAATGTTCAGGATTAGCTTGCTATGTTTCCAGATAATTGTGTTGGCTACAGGTCACGCTGCTTAAATAAGTGATGTGCCTGTTTCATTTTTCTTTATTGGCTTCCTGCCCCGTTCTCCTTTTCACGCTCCTGTAAGAGTAGCCGCTCAGGCCTGGCCGGTGTGGCTCAGTTGATTGGAGCATCGTCCCGAACACTGAAAGGTCACAGGGTTGATCCCTGGTCAGATGGGTACAGGAGGCAGCTGATCCAAGTTTCTCTCTCGTATCGATGTTTTTCTTTCTCCACCTCTTCCTCTCTCTCTTCAATAAAAACACATCCTAGGATTAAAGAAAAAAACAAGAATAGCCTCTCAGTGCAAATGCTTGGCAGGTCTTCCCCAACTTTCTTAATTTAAGGGTGAAATTTGAGTAGAATTTTCCAGCGGATAAGGCTACAGTGATGCATTAAGAGGTGGCATGGGTGATGGAAAGAGCACTCTTTGGGGTCACAGCTGGCTCTACGCAAGTTTCTTCATCGCTCCAAGCTTTCGTTTGCTCTTCATATAACATGGGTAACAATGCCTGCTTTGTAAAAAAAAAAACTTTTTTTTTTTTTTTTTTTTCCCCCAGAGAGAGGGAGAGATAGGAACATCAGTGATAAGAGAGAATCATTACTGGCTGTCTCCTGCATGCCCCCTACTGGGGATCGAGCTTGAAATCTGGGCGTGTGCCCTGTCCTGGAATCAAACCTTGACCTCCTGGTTCATTGGTCCACACAACCACTGGGCCATACCGGCCGGGCAAGACCTTTCCTAATTTAAAAATAAACGGCCTTATAAGGATGAATGAAAGAACGGACAAGCAGGCAGATTTTCGGGGGAAAAAAAGAAAAGAAATCAATCAACTGCTATTTCCCAACTCCCCGGAGGCCTCGCCGCAGCTGGGGCCCATCATGCACTGGAGCTGCCTGTGTAATTAATGTGAGACCAGCCTCCGGCCCAGCGGCCTCGCGAAGGGTGTCCTCCCCGTGCCCGCCTCCGCAGGGTTCCCCAGCGGTGCTGGCGCTTCCTAAGCTGTGCCCCTTCTCCAGGCACAGCTGCCCGTGCCTGGCCTTTAACAATATTATTTAGTTTTGAAGGCTGGGGACCTAAGCACATGCACCTCAGAACTGCCATCCCCGATTCAATGCAGGACATTCTTTTAACAGTTGTTTCTGCTTACAGAGCTAATGACTCATGACAAAGGGCCGTTATGAAATTCACATCTTATCAGGGAAACTCTTCCTTGAATAAATCTTGTCAATCAAGCTTCATTCCAGGAGCAGTATTTGGAACCAGTGATAGGGATCTCAAATCAAGTGCAGCTGCGGAGCTGGTTGACCTTGGTCACCCAGTGCTGAAAGGGAGATGGGAAGGCGGGGGCGGGGGCGGGTCCTCTCTGGTTCCCACCCAGAAGCTCCTGTGGTGCTGGCTCCTTTGGCCAAGGCTTGCCTTGGTGCTTTTCTTTTCTTTTTTTCCCCCCTTATTTTTTTTTAATTAAATTATCTGTGTACATATCTTACCATTGCCCCCCGCACCCCCCCTCCCCGTCCTTTTCTGCTCTCGTCTGACTCAGTCTTTCTGCTCCTGTGAGGGGTGGTGTTCGCCTGCCTCCAAAGGGCCCCCAGGACCTCGTGGCAGAGTCCCCGGCCCCATGCTTCCAGCAGCAGCTCCTGGCCTCCACAGACTGAGTTACCAGTAGTCCCCTATTGTCCCACCTTTCGCTTTTCTCAGTTACAGTTACATGTGGTCAGGGTCAGTCTGAAAATATTAAATGGAAAGTTCTAGAAATAAACAATTTATAAGTTTTAAATTGTGCATCCTTCTGAGTAGCATGATGAAGTCTCTTGCTGTCCCCCTCCATCCCGCCCAAGACATGAATCATCCCTTTGTCCAGCGTCTCCATGTCTCCACGTCTCTATGCTGTAGATGATACCCACCCATTAGTCACTTAGTAGCTGTCAGGTCAGCCGTTGGGGTATCACAGTGCTTGTGTTCAAGTAACACTTATTTTACCTTAATTATGGCCCAAAGCCATTATAAAAGGTCTATTTTATTATTAATTGCAGTCGTTAATCTTTGTGCCTAATTTGTACATTAAACTTTAATGCAGGTATGTATGTATAAGAAAAAACATATATAGGGGCTGGTACTGTCCAGTTTCAGACATCCACTGGCATCTTGGAACATGTCCTTCATGCATGGGAGGAGGCACTACTGTGGTAGGGCAGACTGATCTCTGAGTGTTGTGTATGGTTTTGTGATTTCTTTTCCCTACTTGACTTTGAATTTCTTAAAAATAGGCAAAAGCCTTGTTCATATCTAGCACCAACACCTAAGTCAGCACCTGGCCAGATTAGCTCAGACACTTTGAATTACATTGATTTGATATGAATAACAAAATGTGCATCCACACCTGGTCTGTGTAGCTCAGTAGTTGAGCATCGACCCATGAACCAGGAGGCCAGGGTTCAATTCCCGGTCAGGGCACATGCCCAAGGTTTGGGCTCAGTCTCCACTAGCAGCATGCAGGAGGCATCTCGTCATTGATGTTTCTCTCCCTCCTTTCTCTGAAATCAATAAAAATTTTAAGAAATGAAAATGTTTATCTACTTTATACAAATTTCACATTTTTAATACACTTTCAAGCACTCACTCCAGAGTATAAAACAAGCAGCAAGATAAGAATCACTTTTACTTGACTCCAGAATTCATTTATGGGGTGGGGATGGGAGGAGGGTGTTAGGGCCTGGGCAACAGATTTGCTTTACTAATTGCATTTCGTTCCAGGGGGAATAACAGTTTGGGTTTTAAAAATAGACTGCAGGGCATATTGCAGATTACCCACATACAGATAATTGGGTGTTTGTATCTCTGGAGCCGGAAAAAAACTTAAGTAATAAAATAAGATTTTTATTTCATATGCTTATACATTTTCTTTCTTTTTCTTTGCAGTGCTGTATCGAAAAGGACCTCCATTTTGCCATGCAAGGTATGGAGTGATTTTTTTTTTTTAATAGTTTTCTTTCTGATTTAAGAGAGGAAAAGAAAAAGAGAGAAACATCAATGATGTGAGAGAATCACTGGTCGGGTGCCTCCTGCATGCCTCACACGGGATCGAGCCCGCAACCTGGGCATGTGACTCACCAGGAATGGAACCATGACCTCCTATTTCATGCTCAACCACTGAGCCACGCGTCCAGGCTAGAGTTATTTTTAAATGTCAATGACTTAAAAGGACGTGATATTTTTGGCCACTTTAATTTCTAGTACCACAGAATCAGTCATGTTCCAGTTGGCCTGATAAGGATAAATAATATGTGTCTGTGCCTTCTCCACCAACAGTGTTATACTACATATAAAACAATAAATGGTTCTGATAATCTGTCTTTTAGTATTAAACATTGAGTTAATCTATGTAGAAACAGTTCATCTTAATATCTGTGAGTATTAGTATCCAAACCATTGAGTGTATTTTCAGATTTCGTATTGGGAGAAACATTTCTGTTCCTTTCCTGTATGTGTTGAAATCAGTCTAACATTCTATGTGAAGTCTGAGTTTTTTTCATTAATATTTTCTCAGTGGTCTAGGGAAATTTAGGATCAGATGATGTACATTTTTTTGTAGCTTTGTTCTTGATAGGAAAAAATAATACTTTTTAAATGGATTGATTTCATATGTTTTACTTTTAAAACTCCCTTTTTGTTTTTTCCAGTTATTCTGTCATTGTTGAGTTAGTCGATGACCATTTTGAGGGCTGTCTTCGAAGACCTTTCAGTTGGAAGTCACTGGCTACCTTGAGCAGAGTGTCAGTGAATGTCTCCAAGGTAATAACATTATTAACCTTTCATAATGCCCTGCATTATCTGTCACTGAAATGGTTGGAGTTTTTTCTTCTTCTTAAATGTAGTAGAAATAGAAAAGTCATTTGGAGAAACTTCAAAGTGTTTCTCCCAGTGACGTTCTGGAAGATGGGGCTAGGAGCTCTCCTCCCCCTTATGTCCCTCCCACCACCACCTGGGTGTAAGCTCCAGGAACTGAACTTTGAAGTTCCCCGTAGTGATTGATGTTGGTGGGCATTGCCTTTCTTCTCCGGGGTGCCTCTGGTGAGCCAGCACACGCTCAAAAGTCACCCACACATTCACAAAGGAGTCCAAACATTGACACGTTTCTTTTGAAAGTTCGCAGATCTCTTGAAAAGGCAGGGAGGGAATTAATATTGATTGCTAAACACTTTACATGTTTCTCACCACCATTTCTTATCCTCATCCTAAAAGTGAGGAATCAAAGTGTCAGAGACGTTGAGTGAGAAATTCATGATCATGCAGCTCAAATGCAGAAGTGGGATTCGAACTGAGAGCCGGCTGACTGCCCGGCTGTGTTCTGTTTCCTGCTGCCTTCAAGATAGGAAGGAAGTGACCAGGACTGTGCAGGGTGGGAATTCTGTTCTCTGTGATTCAGTAGTTTGCTAACTGAAACACCCCCTCCCACCTGTGCCCCTGCTGCTGGGGGTGTGAGAGCTGAGACTGGCGAGTCCGGAGGGGCCAGGTGACAACTGTCTTCAGTGCCAGGGAGGGTGCTTAGGCTGTAGGCTAGGAAAAGGAACTTTGTCCCATAGAAATATGGGAGTCCATACTGTTTTTAATGTTTTTATGCCCACTTTTGAGCACACGTTTAATATATTAAATTTTGTGTTTATAACGAATATATCTACTTTATTTGCATTCTCCTGGCATGTGAACAATGTCTGATGGCAGGTCCTCAGTCTAGAGGCTGAGCCCAGCTATGATGCTCCCGGAGGACACTGCTGGGAACGAGACTGCGTGTCCTGCTGGCCCACTCAGATCTGTATTGTGATTTTGTGGGATATGGATATTGTCTTCATTTCTCAACAGGAACTCATGCTGTGCTATCTGATTAAACCCTCTACCATGACTGACAAAGAAATGGAATCCCCAGAATGCATGAAGAGAATTAAAGTTCAGGTGTGTAACTTTAGGTCACTCAGTTCGTCCCAAAGATTCTGTCCATTGCATTGCATCCTCTTGAACATGTGCTCCCAAGAAAACAAACAAGTCCGTCTTGCCTTGGAAAGAAAGTCTTTTAGGACCTTCCCTGCTAAACCTACTTTCACTCGCCCCTAATTCCTGCTGCTCCCATTCCTGCGATGTGATCTGGTTTCTGTCCTCACCGCCCAGCTGAAACTGCCATCCCGACGGCCTGGGACCCCTGGCCAGGCCAGGCCTCTCCTCAGTCTCATTCTCAGAGGCCAGGGGTGTCGCTGTTGACATTCCTTCCTTGAACTTCTCGGCTGGCTTCTGGGGTTCTGTGTTGAGCTGAGTCTCCCCCGGTCTTCCTGACAGGATTTTCTCTGCCAGGGCTGCCAAGTTCATTGTTCCGTCATCCAGTGTTTACTATCGCCATCTCTCGCCCTGTCTTTGACCCTCCTCCACATCCAGCACTTCATGGTTTTTCTCTAACCTTGCATCCTTCCTGTTGGTCCCACTGCAGACCTGCTCGAGGACCCCCGCCTCTTATCCCTTCAGTTCGTCCTGCCATCCCCACTAGGTTAACTTTTCATAAAATGCCAACACAGACCCACGTCTGTCCTCTCAGTGCGGGCCTGGTGCCATCATAGACTTGGTTCCGATGTTAAATATGAACTTTTGTACTGGCATTTCTAATCCTGGAAGGTGCTAGTAGAATCCCACAGCTGAGGCAAGTTTAGCTTTCAAATCTTTTCACAGTTACGGTTGATGCTACTTGCATGTAAGGTTTATATCGCTGCATTCACTTTCCTCCGAATGTCCGGTTACGAGAAATGGGAACAGATATCTTCATAATGTAGATAGCTTTTTGTGAAAAGTAGCTGTGATGTCACATGCCTGGCATGTTCTTTCATTCCTGTTTTTAACTGTCATTGGCCTTTTTTGTTTTTATTGGTTACAGGAAGTGATTCTGAGCCGCTGGGTTTCTTCACGAGAGAGGAGTGACCAAGATGAACTCTAACACTTGACCTCAGAATTCTGATTTCACCAAAAAATATTTATTGAGTCTCCTACAATAAGCCATGCTCAGGGCGAGGTAAAGGGTCCTTGTATTGTGATTGGCCATTAATGGAAGGTTTTTAAAGGGCATGGTGCTCCCCACACCAGAGAACTATTCGTGTTTTAAAAAGAAATTGCACCGGGAGAAGAAGAGAGCCCTGTGCCCGGACGTCCGCTCTGTCCTCGGCGGGCACCAACCGTGGCTGCCCCGCTCCTCGCCTCCAGGCCCCGCTCTGCATCCTCATCTGCTCAGTGAGGAGCGTGGACAGATGAGTCTGCAATGGGGAGCCTCTGTTTTACTCTAACCTAACCTCTACCTGGTGACAGTTACATGAGGTGGCACTCGACAGGTCCCACAGCAGCACTTCATGTGTCAGCATCTCGTTACCACATCCAGTCTATTCCCAAAAGAGTGCCGGAAGGCAGATCTGGGGGCTGCAGGACACCATGTTCCATCACTCTAAATGGAAAAAGTTACACGTCTCCGCTTGTCCAAGAGCTTCAACCAATTACTGAAGCACATAACAGTCCATTTAATAGTTAGCAAGGATTTTTGTATCAGAGAAAGCATTTAAAACATCAATTACCTAATTATTTGTCAGTTTACTAATTGGTAGGCATGTTTGTGTAGAATACACAATATTTTGCAGTATTAGAAAAAAGGTGCACCTTGCTTCAGTTAACTTCTTTGAGATAAAAATAGGTGGTGAAATAATGTGTGAAGGAAGATACAAAACGAGTGCAGTTGACATTTAGTAAACACAGTAAACAGAGCCTTTTTTTAATTGGTTGGATCCCAAGGCAGAGTTGCCTGAGGAGTGGCATTTGGAGGCTAGAGGGGGGAAGTGGGCAGAGGGCATGGGGATGGGGAGGCTGAGCGAGAGGGAGCCAGCGTAGGAGTGAGGGAGCAATGGTCTGAGGCTCGTCCGCGGTCCAGATTCGAGAAGCTGGCGGACAGCCCCTCCTCGGCATTAAATGCTCCAGAGTAGATGGGTCAGATCCATCTTTGGAAGCTGAGACAAAAACAAAAAACACACACAGAATGAACACTTGTTTGCATCCCTCCATGCAGGACCTTAGAGATCCTGACAGCCTAAGAGTCTGCCTGCGGATGTGTTTTAAAGGTTTGGCACTCAAATAATGGAGCTCCCCTGCCTCAGACCAATAACGACCATCCATTTGAAAGAGCTTCTTAGTAAGTTCTTTGCTCTTCATTCGTGATCCTCATAGTTCTTCAGCATTTTTACCATTCACTTTGCTTACTCCAGGCTTCTGAGCAAAATGAAAGACTTTGCTTTGAATCATCACTTTCTCAAAACCTTTAATGCTGGCAAAGAATTTCGGGAGGCATTTCTTCCCTATTTCATTTATCATTTGTAGTGACACTTCTTTCCAAGTCTAATCAGTGCACCAGATGCCTTTATGGTAAAACCTCTTCCAGGAATCCTTCATCAGAGTACAGGCCTCCTGTCAGCACTCAGATGCTTTGTCATCAGCTGATGTGCATTGAAGGTTGTGGCGACTCCTTGGTATAATGGCGACAGTAACAATGTGGAAAAGCCAAAGACAGCACAGATATTTGTAACTAGACGCTCCAGTAGAATGTCCAAAGCATCGTCTGCAGTCAAGCCTGAACGGAGCATTTTCCTTCTTTATATGTAGATTTGAACACGATGTAGCAGGCCGTGCACTCCTCAGCGTTTACCTGAGGGCCCTGGGGTTTCTGGAATGGTACACCAGCAAAGGTTTTAGTTTAAATCACCCTCACAGTTTCCAGGTAAAAGTATTAGCTATCCCTGGCCAGTTTAGCAAAGTGGTGAGAGCATCAGCCCACAGACTGAAGGGTCTCAGGTTTGATTCCTGGTTGCAGGTTCTATTCCTGGCCCTCCAGCCCCAGGTCGGGGTGCTTGTGGGAGGCAACCTATCCATGTGTCTCTTTCACATCAATATTTCTCTCCTCCTCCTCTCTCCCCACCACTCTCTCTAAAAATCAATTTTAAAAAATGTCCTCAGGTGAAGATTAACAACAAATAAATAAAAATAAAAGCAGTATTAGCTTTTCTTTGGAAGTATTAAGTCCTAGCACTTTCTTCTTACCTTCTGAAATGAATGTACCAGATGGCATTTGTTTTCAAAAATAAGCTCAAGTTCCTCAAGATCAAAAATTGACTGCAATAAAACCACCGTCAGGAGACCTGCAGTTCCCCGGAGAGATGCCGCAGCCTCACTGAGAGCAGAAGTTGCACCGATTTTATTAAGTTGCACCGAAGTTCTTAAACCTCTCAAACTTCTGAGACTTGCTTTAAAACTGAAATTCTTCACCAAACCCTCTCCTCCATCACTTTCCCATTCTCCTGAGGTAATCAGAGCCACTC
Source organism: Pipistrellus kuhlii (assembly GCF_014108245.1). Taxonomy (NCBI): domain Eukaryota; kingdom Metazoa; phylum Chordata; class Mammalia; order Chiroptera; family Vespertilionidae; genus Pipistrellus; species Pipistrellus kuhlii. The sequence goes on from NW_023425416.1 coordinate 21,803,694, forward strand.
CATGTGCCAGCATGTCTTCTATTCAGGTGGCATCAGGCTGACCAAGTGCACAAGAATTTCGCTGAAAATAGCACCCCACAGTCAACACTGTGAAACGGTGCAGCCAACATTTTTCACGAGTTATATTTTGTTAACCTACCGCAAACAATCATACGAAAAAGTGGACACCTGCTTGGTCAAGATTATATCATTGTAAAAATTATACTTTATATGATTCACTTTTTTAAAATACACTATCACTTCCAACTATTTTTTCTAATGAAGCGTTACTTCCTCGGCCTCTAAAACTCACCTACTTTCTTCACAGACTTTTCCACTTCCAAAGGAGACTTTTACTTAATAGAAAGGCCGGGGAAGTGATGGGATGATAGACCATCTGTCCAAACATTGCAAGCACCAGGCACCTAAGGCAGCAATGCATGCTGTGTCCTCTTTCTAGCCCAGACACAACTTGAATGATTCTGCTGCAAACTCATCTATTTCGTGTGTTGTTTACATTTTTGTGACTAATACAGGCTAACATTTTTTGCAAATTGTCACAGTAAATATTCAGGTAGTGGGAATTGAGATAGGGCAGACGCCTTTTGAGTTCAGATGGTGGACCCTCCGAAAGGAAGGTGTGGGGCTCGGAGGTGTGGCCACTGTCAGAAGTGCAAGTGGAGGACGTGGCCTGAGAGCGCCTGCATGCAATGCCTTCACACCATCCCCACCACTGAAGGGACGCCAGCCTGCAAAATCCTGTGAAGTCAGAAATAGGGCTTGTGCGGTTGGCGGTTAAGGAAGAATGCCCTCCACACAGGGCTGGGTGTGTGCTGGCATCGCTGGGTGGTGGTTCCCCTACCTCAAAGGTTGGGGTGCAGCCTGAGATCCCTCTCACCAGGGACCTGCTCCTGCATGTAATCTGTATCCATCTTCAGGGCGTTCACAGAGTCTGAGGACCACCTGTGGGTCCAAGGTGGGAGCAGTATGTGCTCCCTGGCTTTTAATTCGTTGCCCTGGGGATGATTCTATTGAAAGCTTGGCAGTGAAATGAGCCCCGTAAAAAGGACCCATCTCGACCTCAGCTCTGCCTCAGTGGTTATGTGACCTTGGGGCAACTTACTTGCCCTTTATGAGTTTCGATTTTCATGCCTCTAAAATGGGGCCAATTAATATATTGACTTCGTTGTGGCTCTGAGGATAAAGGAGAACTCAAAAAATACCTGACACAAGTTTGCCCTCCCTTCTCAGAAGGATTGGCTCAAACCCACCAGACGGGCAGGAGACCGAGAAGACACAGTGCCCATGTTCAAAGCTAAATCTGGGTTGAGAACAGAGGTGTTGGTGGACGTTGGGCTCATCAGAAAGCAAATGCAAGCAGTGTTTGTGCACAGAGTGGGGAGGTGAGGGGACTCTGAAGAGGCCCTCCTATGGCCAAGGCTGTTTGTCCTGGGAGCGAGTTCTTCAGAGTCTGCCTTCTGTGGCCAGAGTCGGACAGTTGCCGTTGGCAGTGCTGAACCAGCCCCGGGGTATTGGGGCACTGGATGTGGTTCTGTAACCACAGACCTACCCTGCCTACAGGCACCACCTCTTCAAGTTCGAGTCCACATAGCTCACACTTTTCAGAATTTTTTTTAAAAATATATTTTATTGATTTTTTACAGAGAGGAAGGGAGAGAGATAGAGAGTTAGAAACATCAATGAGAGAGAGTCATCAATCAGCTGCCTCCTGCACACCCCCCACCGGGGATGTGCCCGCAACCAAGGCACATGCCTTTGACCGGAATCGAACCTGGGACCCTTCAGTCCGCAGACCGACGCTCTATCCACTGAGCCAAACCGGTCTCGGCAGTTTTCAGAATTTTTGAACTATTTATTAAGGCTCTGGTCTTGGTATTAAATTTCAGCAATTCCTTAGTCTCTCTGATGGGCATTGGGTGGAGGACAGGATGGCTATGGCTAAGATGAACTCCTTGCTCTGAAGTCAGATGCAGGTTTGCATCCCAACTCATCCTCTTACTGGCCCTACACTCTTAACCTCGGTTTTCCTCATCTATCAGAGGAAGTTCTTGTTTAGCCACCCCCAAAAAAGTATTGACAGGCTACAACGAATCCCGAAAACATGCCAAGTGAAAGAAGCCAGACACAAAATGTTATATATTGTTTGATTCCAACTATATACCCCAAACAGGTCAATCCAATGAGAGAACTCCTTGGTGGTGACCAGGGGCAGTAGGGGGAGAGGGCTGAGGAGCTTCTGGTACAGAATCACCTTTCAGGTGATGAGATGACTTGGAACTCAGTAGAGGAGGTTGCACAACGTACTAAATGCCTGATTTTTTTTTGCTTTAAAATCGGTGTAATATGAATCTCACCTCAATTAAAAAAAAAAAAAAAAAAGGCTGTCAACCCCAGAGGATCACTGGAGGATTGTGTGGGTTGGTCCTTATAAGGTGCTTATTAACACAGTGGCCAGTTAATGTACTGTTGGTCTTTTGCAGCTGGGATGATTCATGGGAGGGGGGTGGGGGTGGGAGGGGAATTGTCCTCTATTAAGGCAGTTACCCTCCACCGGGAGGGGAAATAGTGACATCTGTGCCTTTACTGCCCTGAGTGCTCTCTGAAGAATCTCACTTCTGTAAAGTAACCGTTCAAACATAACACTTGGTACGGATTAAACCTGGCAGTAGTTTAATGGGACGAGTTTCAGGCAGGTTCGCTGAGTGGCCTTACCATCCAAACCAAGACGGTTAAGAGGGATGAATGCTGTTAGTAGTCACACCTGCCTGGGGCAGTCTTTTATTTTTTCAAAAGCTTTAAGCATTTATGTTTTTTGAATGTGTACATGTTCTGAAACAATATTGCAAAGGTAGATCTTCCTGACTTAAATGGACGTTCTGGTAGAGTGGAAACAGTGGCATCAGGAACACTTGGTCCAGACTCCACGGCAACCTTGGAAACTGCCTATTCCTGAGGCTCGGCTTCCTCAGCTGTGAAGTGAGGCTGAGTGATTCCTTCCGAGTTTGTTTTGCAGACTAAATGAGATGACGGGAAAGGATCGTACATGGTAGGTATACCTTTTTCCCTTTCAGATAAGGCCAAAAGTGTAAGCATTACCACACCCATTTCTCTGGTTTATGCCCGGGTAGGTAAGCATGGAGAAGGAGGGGATAGGAAGATAGTTTGAGGTGAGGTGAAGACGGCTCCGAAGATGGGGGAAGGGGAGGTAGCAAGCACTTCCTGAACTAAGAGAGCTAGATATGGCCTGGGGGGGGGGGGGGTTAAGTAATGTTTATGTGGGTTTTCTTGGTTATAACAGTAATCCATGCATGCTGTAGCGGCTTTGGAAAAATACCTTTGTGTGGGTCATTTTAGTCTTTCAAATCAGTCACACTGAGACAAACTCTGACCTCTCTGTGAAAAGGAACCCAGCGGTCATTCCATCAGCACTGATGGGAGACCACGTGCGCGTGGTCAGTGCTAAGGGCCGAGATGAAGAAGTGCGTCCGGGGAGGTGGCGGGGAGAAGCAGAGCCGGTACCAATGCAGAACCTCCCCGCCCGTCAGTCAGCACTCAGCTGGTACGATACAGAAACCTTCAGATTCTCAGCTCATCATCCTAAGAACAGAGCAACATTGCCATCTATTGGTGTGACGAGATGCGTAATTTCCTTTAGTAGGGGTAGAGACGGGAGGGTGATGCTGTGGCATTACCAGCAGGGACCTCACAGCCTGCTCAAGTGGAGAAATAACAGGCCGACTACTGCCAGCGTCACCTCCAGGCGGGGGAGCAGCCTCTGAAACAGGATGGGCACTGCTGAAGCTTTGAAAAGCAAGGGATGTAGCACTGAGACAGTTGCATGAAATTGGCAGTCCTAATATTGACCTTATCTGAATTGCTTTATGACATATAACTTACTTCCTCTCCGAATTTGAATGATGAAAGCAAAACCCTTATTTTCTCCTTTATCTCCGCTAATGCAAAAACTGCCCACCCAGTGGCTGCACATCTCAGGAACCGCGGGCCTCTTGCAGGTCACCAGGTGGCCCAGGAGTTAGTGCATGGGCTTTGCAGTCAAACATCTTTAAACCCTGGTTTTGCCACTGGGTGAGGTGAAAACACTCGTTTCATAAATTGTAGATGTCTTGCTCACCTTCTTAAAAATGACTCCACCGTCTGGATTTACACGGAAACATGGATTAATTCAGCTCTAATTTATAGGAAGAGTTTTCATTGTTCTGGGGATAAAATATGCTGCCACTTTATGCTTTAACATGGATTCTCAGTTTGAAAACTGAAATTCTATGAAAAGAATTTTGAAAACCCAGGGCAATTTTAATTTTGTAAAATCTTATACTGTGATAAACTGAAGTATGCTTAAAGGGAAGCCTTATCACCTTTTTTTTTTAATATATTTTATTGATTTTTTACAGAGAGGAAGGAAGAGGAATAGAGAGTTAGAAACATCTAAGAGAGAGAAACATCGATCAGCTGCCTCCTGCACACCCCCCCACTGGGGATGTGCCCGCAACCAAGGTACATGCCCCTGGCCTGAATCAAACCTGGTGCCCTTGTCCGCAGGCCGATGCTCTATCCACTGAGCCAAACAGGTCAGGGCACCTTTTATTTTTTATTTTTTTAATTAACCACAGGTTACTGTCTTTAGAAGTCTCTAGGATCTGTTAAAAGTAGTAACCCCCAAAGATCCTGTCCCTTCTGCTTTCCCACGGCACACTCAGCACAAACCACCCCCCGGAGGAGGACTCGGCGCCTGGTCCGGGCGGTCGGTCACGTGGAAGCCGTGCGCCTCTATCGCCCGGTAGAGCGTGATGTACTTGGACGCCTTCCTGGTCCTGGGGACCACAAACTTCTCCGTGAACTCGTTCTTGTCCAGTTGCTCCTTGCCTTCTGTGGCCAGAATGCAGTTAATGAACGTGAGGGTGTAACTGTAGCAGTTGTGGTGTTCTTCTTCGTACCTTCAAAACAAGGGCGTGAAGAAGAGAAGGCTTAGCTCTGAAAGCTGCTCAGGAGCAGGCCGGGAAGCTGCTGAGGGCCTTCCATACCTGAAACCGGGCTCACTCAGCGAGCCGGGCCCCGGCCTGGGCTAGTGCAGATTGCAGCGCGAGGTACAGATGAGACTTCACTGAATGTTCAGAGTGATGAGTGAAGGTGCACATAAACCCCAACCTGGGGAACTTAATCTTGCTGAAATTTTAGATTCTAGAAGTAGAATTTCATTTCTTAAATTTTAGGATAGCCTACATTTCAAGGGCAGCCTGAAAACAATTTAAGTGGACAAGTATTCTATAAAATGTTAAGGGAGCAAGGAATTGAGAAATTAAATTTCAAAATGGCTAAAACCAAACAACAAATTTCTTAGCCATTTTGAAATTTAATTTGAATATCATTTAAATTGTTTGTTTTAGCCATTTGAAATTTTATTTGAATATCATTTAAATTGTTTGTTTTATGGAACATAATATCACAGCTTTTGCTGTACATATTACTGTGAAGTGTTACGTATGTAAAAAATATCTATTCAAATAATGAGAGTTCTAAGTTCTGGCCCTTTCAACTCTTAAAATGCTCTGATTCTATTATGTAACACTAGAGTCAAGGTGCAGGAAATTCGTGCATGGGTAGGGTCCGCAGGCCTGGCTGGCAATCAGGGCCGATCTGTGGGGCGACCAGCAGGGTGGTCAGGGGGGCCCTCTTGGCACCCAGCATGGCTGGCCTGGGGCCTGCGGCAGCTCCTGCATTGAGCATCTGCCCCTTGGTGGTCAGTGCTTATCATAGCGGCTGGATGCACACCTGCTCGGTCGATTTGCATATTTGGCTTTTATTATATAGGATATGCTGGCTCACCTCTGAAGAAACACCTGCTTAAATTCTGTTACACAGGTGCTACTGCTAAATGCCGCTCAGCATCTTCAGTGAATTGATGACATTTGTGTGGCAAATGTGGGCCAGGGAGCAGGTGGTCTCAGCAGCCCCATACCTGTGAGGCAGCCAGGCCCACGAGGTGGAGAAGTCTTCCAGGTACTTGTCCCACTGGTCCATCAGTCCGAACATGCCGGGCTGCAACAACGGGATACTGACACACTGCTCCCAGCCCGCTTCGTCTCGCTGGACGCCGTGCACGGTGTAATTATAGACGACTCCTGCAACCAGAGCCAGGACGTCAGAAAATGACAGCAGCCGCCACAGTAACCTGACATATTGGAAGCCCAGGTTGCACGTTCTGATTCCTGCCCATTAGCAATAGGTCCCGAGAGGCTCCGGGACCTCCTTCCTCCAGGATCATCAAGTTCAGGAGGCAGCCACTTGCCTGGGAGATCTCGGGAAGGTCTTGCCTGGACCTAAGGAGAGGCTATGGTGCCCCTGCCTCCCCTACTCTCTGCAAAGCAGTTCCTTCAGGGAACCCAGTTCTTGCTGCACCTGCTCTTCAGCCTCCGGAGTCACCCCCAGGAAATGGAGACATAGGCACCAGGATAATCATCTCCAAATATTTTTGTTGAAGTTCTCCGTTTACAAATGGGCCTAGTTTTCCTTCAATCAGCAATAAATTTCTAGTGATCAGGCTGGTGGTAAGTGTTACTGATCACATGGCTAACTCTGAGCTCAAAAACCCAATCCTAGGTTTCTGTTCACAGTATCAGTTTCTCCTGGCTGCCTTGCTCACCTTCCCAGGCCTACAACTCCTGCAAGCGGCTCACCAGGCCCCTTTCCTACAGATAAGGATGTTCTGGGTCCAGGGGTTGCAGACTCTGTGCCCTCAGAGCTAAATCTGGCCAAAAGAGCTGTTTTATTTTATTTAAACATGCTGATGCTGATGCCTTTTTTTTTTTTTTTTTTTTTTTTTTTTAACAGAAAACAGCTGCTCCACTGCTCAGGCGTTATATCCCCTGACTTATCCAGAGGTTTCTGCCTTTTTCCTGGAGACCCTGGAGTGTGAAGACCCAGTAGCAGTGGGCTGAGTGAGTACAGGATTGGAGAGCACAGGGCCTTAGTCCAGATTCTGGTTCCCACACCCAGTGAGGTCTTGGGCAACTCAGTCTCTCCAGGATTCTGGGTTTTTTTTTGTTTGTTTGTTTGTTTTTCCTTTTTTAAACACCAACAAAAAACTAAAAGGTTTCTGTCACTCTTGGCTGAGAAAACATTAATGACCTTTGTTTTCAAATATTTAGTATTGTTGGTAATACTTTGCTATACTGTCAAGTATCTCTCATTTGGGGGCAGAGTAGCATCACTCGCCTCATGGTCCAGCAAGAGAAACCAGGGACCAGAGGAATTCCCAATTAAGTGTTGCACCATCACTTTTCTTTAGAAATACTACTCTCCTCTGGATATTTTGGGGGCTTTTCAAGCTAAAAAATATATATATGAAAAGGCACTCACCATTTGTGTTAGTAATTCCAACGTGAAGATCAGACCTTCCATCATACTCCCTGAAAGAAACAAATATTTTTTCCTCATTTGCATATGTCTGGCACAAAGCGTTGGTACTTAGAGTTGGGGAGTGGTGGGCCTCCTCTCTTGCCTGGTGCCAGATTGCTAACAGTGTCAGAGCCTGTGTCAAAGCTGGTTAGGCCAATTCTACATTTGAGACCTAAAAATTCCCTCTTCCCCTATCTATTTTGTTGCCCCTCCCCCAGTACTCAAGATGAGTGTGCTAGAAGGCCGGTTCTGCTAGAGCCGTGGTCGGCAAACTGCGGCTCTCGAGCCACATGCTTCTCTTTGGCCCCTTGAGTGTGGCTCTTCCACAAAATGCCACAGCCTAGGCGAGTCCATTTTGAAGAAGTGGCATTAGAAGAAGTTTAAGTTTAAAAAATGTGGCTCTCAAAAGAAATTTCAATCGTTGTACTGTTGATATGTGGCTCTGTTGACTAAGGAGTTTGCGGACCGCTGTGCTAGAGCAAAAAGTCAGCATAACACGTGGCAGAGGAGCCCACCCAGAGGTGGTTTGTTGAAGGAGCACCTTATTCTTTCCTCCTTTTCTGTGAGGGGACAGCCTGTTCCTCAGCCAAACATGGGTGAGAGGCTCCTGAAGGCCTCCCAGTGCGGTCTGCCTCCGCGCATTTTGGTCTTTTAGCCTGTGACCACACCCGCTTCTCCTGGACAGCCCTTGTCTCCTGGAATTATTATTTACCTGAGACTGGACATTAGATGGATAATCCGTATAATTTAACCTTCGTATACAGTCCCAGGCCATCACTAACTAACCTTAGGACATTGGGCAAATCATTTACTCTCTCTAATTCGTTTCCTCAACTATAAACTGGGAATATCATAAGCCTCCTAGTGAGCTGGCTGTAAGAATAAAATATCCGTTGAGTGCCTGCCACATAGAGGTTATTTTTAAATGATAAAGCTTCTTTATCGGACCACAGGTCTGGATATTTTTGGTTCCTCATTAAAGTAAGCAGTTGCAGGTTTTAAAATGACCAAGGACCCACATGGCTGCCCCATTTCTTTAGAGCAGTCTCCTCAGGGTCATCTTGTTGGAGCCACTTTGAGTTCTTTTGAGACCCTGGGGGTGCCAGAGGTTGAAGACGAGGCATGGCTCAGTGGTTGAGCGTTGACCTATGAACCAGGAGGTCACGGTTCAATTCCTGGTCAGGGCACATGCCCAGGTTGCAGGCTTGATCCCCAGTGTAGGATGTGCAGGAGGCAGCCAATCCATGATTCTCTCTCATTACTGATGTTTCTCTCTCTCCCTCTCCCTTTCTCTCTGAAATCAATACAAATATTTTTTTTTAAAGAAATGAAAATGAAGATGAGAAAAGCAGGGATAGTCTTGGGTGGCTGAGGACAGGACGGCACCCACCAAATTTTCTACCCCAAGCTCATTCCCTGAGCACATCACTGCCCTTGGTTTCCTGCCTAAGTCCCAGGCATGTCCTCCCTTGCTCTTCTTTCCTTCAGTTATTTCTGTCTTGCAACACACGTTTATCGGGTGTCAACTATGAGCCTGTACAGTCAGGTATTTCTCATATTTTGAAGTGAGGGGCTAGTGACATACAGAAAATAAAACCAGGTCTCTGCCCTCACTTCCAAAGAAGACATTCTAGCTTTAGTTTAGCAAGTTTCTAATAGTAAGTGCTGTGAAGGGAAATAATACATAGAATGTTGCAGATGCACATAATGGGGCAGGGCCAGGGCCACCCCCTCCTATAGGGCACCTTTGTACAAACGAAGGGCCCCTCCTTCCTGCAGAAGCAGCTCCGCTTGGCTTGGCGAGTGGAATGCTGAGTTCCTGTGCTCGACGCCACCTTTGCCCGGGGCCTCTGAGGGACCCTAGCCTCGCTAGATCAGAGCCTCAGGGATTCCTTTGGGTCACTGCCGGGCTCTCTTTTATGAAGTCAGTGAAACTGTCTCAAGGTAAATGGTGGGAGTCAGTCCTGAGAGTTTGGAAATTGGGTGTAAAGGAAGGAAACAGTTTGGAATTTAGCTTTAGAGGGTCTACACTGTTTCCCCCAAAATAAGACAGTGTCTTACATTAATTTTTTCTCCCAAAGTTGCGCTAGGTCTTATTTTCAGGGGATGTTTTATCTTTCCATGCGCTAGGTCTTATTTTCGGAGGATATCTTATTTTCGGGGAAACACGGTAGTAGGCAGGAGGCTACATAAGACTCTGCAAATCCTGTCCTGAGGGGTAAAAGGATTGGGAGAATGCTCAGCCTATGGCTTGTTTCAACATCTCCACCTCAATTCTGCCAATGCCCGGGGAAGCCACAGATGTCATATGACCCCACATCACAGAATAAGTAAATCTTAGTAGGGGCCAATCAGGAAGCCAGTCGTGTGTCATTTGAGGGCAGAGTTCCCCACCCAGAACTGCTCAGTAAGGATTTGTTGAATGAACCGTGTTTTGGCAAATGAATTCCAAAATTTAACCACTTTATTAAAAAACATTAGGAATCTAAACAGTTAATGACTTCAAGTTAGCATGAATGAATGAGGGGCTTGCTTATAAAACAGTTTGGTACAACACCTTTTACACACTTCGATTCATGTCAGCCTCAGAGGGACAGTAAGGAAATCGATGAAAGAATTTAGTGAGCGGGGAAGTGAATAGTCAACTCTGAAGTCTTTTCCCCAGCACTCCCGAGGGCATGAGCGAGTTGGGAGCGTTAGGTCGGGATGGTGCATGGACACGCTTCCTAACGGATGTGCCGCCCTCCAGTCGCTCCCCTGCTCTCTTGCAGCCTGGCTTGTCCCTTTGTGAACTCCACAAGGACTCTCAGGAGGCACAATCCTTCCTTTTGATTTCTGAAACCTTAAAGTCAGGTGGTGCCTGCAATAAAAATAAACCAGCTCCAGTCTCCAGTTTAATTCACCTCCATGCAAAAGCGTCTTCAGGCTCTGTACACTGAACCTGTTCATCAGAGAGATTACAAACTAACTCACAATAGAGGTATTTTGGTAAGACCGGCTGCTGGGTCATTTTTTCCAATTAGCCTCTTAGCTCAAAATCTATGGCTGAGTAAGTCTCCAGATTATGGAATTTTCTCTCTTAAAATTGTATAAGTAGGTTTGACCTTCATATATTCTTGCACTTATCGCTCCAGGAAAGTAAGCACCCCATCTATCGGGTCTAATAATAAATTAATGTCATTTTTAAACATCCGTTTAAAATCTTGCTTGGCGTTGACTTGTATTGACATAACCTTCAAACACGTGGTATCTACAGAACGTGTGAAGTGCAATTAACAAGTTTTGCTTGAAAAAGTTTGTGTTTGGATTGGTTTTTGTTGCAAAACTAGGGCTAAGAAGATGGCGGATGAAGAGCATATTCGGCACTGCATGCTTTACGAGTTCCAATTAGGAAGAAAAGCAAGTGAGGCTGCAAAAAACATCTGTGGTGCTCTTGGTCAAGATGCAGTTAGCGCCAGAAAATGCCAGCGTTGGTTTGAGAAATTTCGCAAGGGAAATTTTTCGTTAGACAAGAGTGGTCAAGGCCGTGTGTCTAATTTTGATCAAGAAGCTCTTCAAGCTCTTTTGGTGCAAAATCCTCAAATTACCCAACAAGAGCTTGCGACAACTTTAAATTGTTCACAAAAAACAATTTCCAATCAATTGCGTGCACTTGGCAAAGTCCAAAAATTTGGAAAATGGGTTCCTCATGAGTTGACCGACAACAACCGTAATCAAAGAGTCACAATTTGCAGTTCGCTCCTCTCTCATCAAAACCGTTTGCCGTTTTCAGAGCAAATTGTTACCGGAGATGAAAAATGGGTGCTGTATGTTAATTTGAAAAGGCGGCCTCAATGGTTAAACAAAAATGAGGCTCCACAGCCCACGCCAAAACCTGACTTGCATGCGAAAAAAATGATGTTGTGTGTTTGGTGGAATTTTAAAGGAATTCTTTATTATGAACTTTTACCATCTAACCAAACCATTACAAGTGCAGTGTATAGTGCCCAATTGGAAAGGTTAGCCCAAGCTTTAAGAGAAAAAGAACCCGTGCTGATTAATCGGAAGGGCGTAATTCTTCACCATGATAACGCACGACCGCATACTGCAAGAATCACTGCTGAAAAACTGCGCCAGTTGGAATGGGAAGTTCTCCCTCAATCTGCATATTCTCCTGATATTGCCCCTTCCGATTACCATTTGTTTCGTTCTTTGCAAAACTTTCTTCTTGGAAAAAAATTTAATAATGAAGAATGCCTCAAAAATGCATTGACCGAATTTTTTGCATCAAAATCACAAGAATTTTACAACAGAGGAATTAAAATGCTTCCTGAGCGTTGGGCACAAGTAGTAGAAAACAACGGCAACTATATTGTTGATTAAATTTTGTTATATTGTTTAAATAAATTCGATTTTAAAAAGTATTAGAAAACGACATTAATTATTACTAGACCGAATAAAATAAATAGGCCCACATATTAGAATTAAATGCCAAAAAACTGGAAAGAATTATCCATCACATTTCACTCTCACTGTAAAAGGTTTTAGTGACTACAATACAGGAGGAAAGTTTGCACAATTCAATGCAACACATTAAAAACAAAACAAAACACTGTACCTAAGAAACGTCCCTTCGGTTGGCCTGAGGAGGAATGCACACTTTTCTTGATGCCCATTAGTAAACGGATTGGAGATGCTGACAGGTGCTTCCTCCAGCTTCCTGGAGCCCACGTCCTGCCGGCAGAGGGGGCAGCAGCGCGGCACGCTGAAGCTGTAGATGCATTTCCTGCAGTGGTTGAATTTAATTAAAGGCTTTCCGGCCTCTTCGAGCTGCATGGCTTTCCCCAGACTTCCTTTTCCTGATTGCACAGGTAGCAAATTCCCGCAGCCCGAGCAACCTGATCGGCTGTGACGTCATTCTGATTGACGGCCTCCGAGGCCAAGCCGGGTAGGATTAACCAGGACGGTAGTCAGGCCGCCCCTAACACTAGTGTCTTTCATTTTCCCTTTCGTTTGTGCTTGCTTACAAGGCCATTTTTCTAGCCTTCACACATTTTGCTTCTGCTGGCAGCCAGCTCCTACTCATGCTTTAAAGCCGCAGGTTTCTGGGAAAACTTTCTCCGCCTCCTCCAGCGTTCCCTGGCCCTGCAGGGCTGGGTTCATGTTTCCACCGGGGCACTGTCCTTTAATTAGTCATAAGTCTACGCGCCTCTTGGAATTAGGCATCTCCACTTTTTTGTGTGTGTCTAGGAAAAGTTTATATCGTTTTGGTTTTGAATAAGTAACCTTACTTTGAGGTGACTGTCTTTTGATGCTTTATGTTGTTAAGGTAATCTTGCTCATAAAAAATTAACAGCACAGCCGAAACCAGTTTGGCTCAGTAGATAGAGCGTCGGCCTGCAGACTGAAAGGTCCCAGGTTTGATTCTGATCAAGGGCATGTACTTTGGTTGCGGGCACATGTGCAAGAGGCAGATGATCGATGATTCTCTCTCATAGATGTTTCTCTCTAACCCTCTCTCTTCCTCTCTGTAAAAAAAAAAAATCAATAAAATATATGTGGGGTTTTTTTTTTGTTTTTTTTTAATTAACAGCACAGTAAAAATAAAGATAGTGGTTACTTGCCGAAACCACTGGATTACTTGCCGAATAATCCATTAGGGGGTGTGCAGGAGGCAGCTGATTGATGTTTCTAACTATCTCTTTATCTCTCTCTCTCTCTTCCTCTCTATAAAAAAAATCAATAAAAATATATTTTAAAAAAAGAAAAGAAAAAGATAGTGGTTACCCTAGGTAGTACTTACTGACTAGGAGAGGGTGTGAGAGGCTCTCAGACTGCATTTTAAAACCAACCAACTAGCTTGGCCAGTGTGGCTCCGTGAAAGAAAGTTGATATAATTCTATTAATTTTGAGATATTTTCTTTTTTTGAACTAACACTCTTAGAAGCATCTTTTATATAGTGTATTAAATGCACCATTCTATCTGTAGTCAACACATTCTTTCACTGCAAACAGTAGCCTGATGCAATGAACAACTAGCATTCTCAGAAAAATCTTTTGTATACGTCTTTACATAGTGTACAACAGGAGGTGAATAGATTCTTTCACTGACATAACATTGTCCTGAATCACACGGCAACTCGCACAAAGAGGGAAATTTATTGGTCATAATGTGTTGGAAAAACAGAAGAACAATCTTAAATTTATTTGAACCTAAAAACATACTTCAAAAAATATATACCAAGTGTTAACCAAACTAAAAGGATAATAGACAATTCCACAGGGGGTTTGCACTAGAAATAAAAAGAAATCAATAAGAAAAGGCTAACTAGAAAATACCCAGTAGTTTAGAAATTAAGCAGCATACTGCTAAATAATTTATGGTCAAAGAATAAATAACAATAGAAATTAGAAAATATTTCAAGTCTAATCATAATGACATTAAAACTTGTGAAATACAACTAAAAGGGGCGTAGAGGGAAAATTATAGCTTTAAATACTTAAAAAAGAAGAAGCTAGAAAACAAGAACAATTTGAACTTAACAATATAGATAATAAAGATTAGAGCAGAAGTCTGAAGTAAAAATCATACATTCAATACAAAAAATGAACAAAGCTAAAGTAAACTGCAGGATGAAATGGCTCCCATGATAAATATTCTGAACATTTAAGAAAAAAGTAATACCTACATTATACAGACATTTTCAGAGAATTGAAAAGAAGAAAGACTTTCAAACTCATGCATATCTCAGATATTAAAACTTGACATGGACATTCAAGGAACACTACAGACCACTATCTCTCATGAACAAGGATAAAGAAATCCTAAACACAATATTAACAAATAGGACCTAATGATTTATAGAAAGAATAATATAACAGAATAAAAAATAAAACAATATGGCTTTTTTGATATATGGGGAAGGATTTTTTTTTTTTTTTAATATATGTTCATGATAAAAATTCTAAGAAGCCCTAACCGGTTTGGCTCAGTGGATAGAGTGTTGGCCTGTGGACTGAAGGGTCCCAGGTTTAATTCTAGTCAAAAGCATGTACCTTGGTTTCCAGTAGGGGGCATGCAGGAGGCAGCTGATCAATGTTTCTCTCTCATTGATGTTTCTACAATAACTCTCCCTTCCTCTTTGTAAAAATCAATAAAATATATATTTTTTAAAAACTCTAATTTGATAATGGATAGCTTCAAAAACCCTAGAGCTAACATTTTAATTAACGGTGAGATACTAAATAATTTCCCTGAATTCAGGAACATGACAAGGTTGTCCACTGTTACCACTTTTATTTAAGGTTACACTGAGAGTTCTCAGCAGTAAGCCAAGAAAAAGAAATAAAGGATAGCTCAGTTGGTTCAAGCATTGTCCTGATACACCAAGGTTGTGGGTTCAGTCCTGATCCAGGGCACACAAGAATCAGCCAATGGGTACATAAATAAATGGAACAACAACTCACTCCTCTCTCTGTCTTCCTCTCTCTCTCTCCAAGATCAATAAATAAAAATTAAAAAAAGAAAATATATAAATATTGAAAATTAAGTAAAACTCATTATTTGCTGATGGCATGATTGTGTGTGTAGAAAATCCAAAACAATCAACAAACAAACCATTAGAATTAATACATAAATATAGCATGGAACAAGCAACAACAATTAGGACATTTTAAAAAAATATCATTTAAAACAGCATCCCAAAAACCATTTAGATACCTAGGAATACATCTAATAAAAGCTGTCAGAGACCTGTACACTGAAAATGACAAATTTCCCAATGTAGTTCCTAAATTTCTGAAATTTCAAAAGTTCTAATTGGAAGTATATACTGTGCTCATTCATTGGAAGGCAATACTTTTACAAAAGCAAAGTAAAAGAACTACATACAGTTATAGTTCTCATAGTATGTTTACATCAACACTGACAGCTACATGTTTTTACATCACATATAGGTCTCACAGGTATAATATTGGTCAAAAGAAGACAAAGAGTACATACTGAGATAGGTACACAGATAAAAAGGAAAAAAAAAGTACATACTGAATTATTTCATTTATATCAAGGTCAAGAACAATCTAATTTATGATGATAGAGGTGAGATTTACACTTATCGTTGGGAGCTATTGATTGGAAAGGGGCGTAAGGGAGCCCTCTGGGGTATTGATAATGTTCTTTTATCTGGGTGGTGGTTTCACCAGTGTATACATATGTAAAATTCATGGGAGCATATGTGTTTTGTCTGTTATATTTCAATGTTTTAAAAATTTTTTAAGAATTTTTTTTAAAGGCAATAGGAAATCATTGAAATTAAAAGAGTTTAATGACATGATCTGATTTACTTTTAACAAAATAGGTTTTGTATAACAACTGACTAGCAGGGGGCAGGAGCAGAAGCCAGAAGAGCAGTTAAGAGGCCCTTGCGTGGGCCCAGCTGAGGAGTGAGGGTTGCTCAGACTAGAACCATAAAAGTAGAAATGGAGACAAGAGGATTCATTGGAGGGCAGGGTCTGCTCTCAAATGTAGGTGCAGCTTTTGCAGGATACAGAGAACCAGAGTAACGTGTCAAGAATTACCTTTCTGGGCCCTAACCTGTTTGGCTCAGTGGATAGAGCGTCAGGCTGCAGACTCAAAGGGTCCCAGGTTCGATTCTAGTCAAGGGCATGTACCTTGGTTGCAGGCACATCCCTAGGTGGATGTTCTAACTCTCTATCCCTCTCCCTTCCTCTCTGTAAAAAGTAAAAAAATATATCTATATATATCTATATATATCAATATATCTATATATCTATATATCTATATATCTATATATATATATCTATATATATATCTATATATATATCTATATATCTATATATCTATATATCTATATATCTATCTATCTATCTATATATATATATATATATAATTTTTTAAAACTATATTTCTGGGTTTCCACCATAGGAAATGGAAGACAAATAGAGAAATGCTTGAAAAGAAAATGACTAAAATTTGGGGAGTAGAGATTTTGTAAAAGAGCAATTGGAAGAGGTCTAAGCGGGATTCCTTACTTGGGAGACGAGGTCTGACGGTAACCGTTGAGGCAGGGCCTGAGTAAGGGGTCCAGGAGAATACATCTACATACAGGGCAGGTGTTTGGGATTAAGATGCGCAGAGGAGAGGCGGGAGCTTAGCCGCCCGAGAGGTGAGGTAGCTCTAGGGACGCGAGCAGTCGCTAAGGAAAGCTCTTGGAGAAGGGGCAGACCCGTAGGGGCTAACCGCACTCTGTATCAAGACCATCAAAACTAGGGAGCCCGCTAGTTTTGGAAATGGCGGGACGAGGAATGCAGGCCCTGAGGATCCGCTCTGCCTCCACACCGGGGCGGAACCAATTGTGACGGCGGCGAGGTTTCCGGCCGGCGCTACAAAGGTGCGCACGGGGAGGCGGGGCGGCGTACGCCGTGTGCCGTCGTGACGCGGCCGCGCGGGAGTGGCAGGGCCGAGGCGGCGACGGCGGCGGCCAGACTAAGGGGAGGCGGTAGGACGACCACGGCCCTCGATCCCGACCACCATGAGCACCAAACAGGTCACTTGCAGGTTAGTTTGCGGCTCTGCGGGGTCCCGGAGCGCCGGGGGGCCGTTTGGGGCGTCTCCCCCCCGGATCCTGAGCGACGAGGGCGCGCTCGTGCAGCCGCCGGGGAAACTGAGGCCGGAGCGGGTTCGTGGAAGGCTGCTCAGCTCCCCGTCCGGCGGCGTTTCCAGGGGAGCTGGCGCCGGGCCCGAGCCGGGGAGCCAGCGGTGTGAGGCCGTGTTCGGGGCCGAGCCCCAGGAGGCGGCCAACACCGGGGCCAGAGCCCGAGTTGGCAGCGCGGCCCCCGGGGGCTGGAAGGACGTCCGAGCCAGGGGCCTGCGGGGGCCTCGGCCTGGGCCCAGGAGAAGGGCTCTTGGAACTTACCGTCGAGCAGGAAAATGAGGTTTGGGTTCGAGTGAGGGAACGCGAAAAGGTCGTTTCCAAAAGGGGATGCGGCCCAGGAGTGGGTTGTTGATCGGTGATGAGGGCCTCGAAGAAGCTGAGGCCTGAGAGCGGCCTTGGTTTTCTTAGAATTCGAAGAACTCCGACCTGAACTTACCGAAAATAAGCCAGTAAGCACTGTTGTTCGCAGAAATAACAGTAGGTAGGATGTTTTTGTTGTTGAAAGTTGAAGCGCTCCTCCTATTTCCAAGTCCTTAATATTCATTGTCTTTAGGCTTCACACAATAACAGTATTAGGCAAATGTGATTTCCATTTCACAGCGCAGGAGGCAGGCTGGGAGGGGTTAAGGGATCCTCATACCGAGACAACCCATTTACGTGGAGAAATACAGTGGCAATGGGTGAATTTCTGTAGAAAACTCGGAACCGGATGAAATAGAAATGGTTTGGTTGTGTGACTCCGTGGTTTCTGTGCGTTCGTCACCAGGATTGCGATGCTTCTCTTGCTGAACTGATCACTTGGAAAGTACAAATTTTATTTTAATAACTGTTCTCCATTAAACTTGTTTGGGAAACATTGCTAAAAAGGATGTTCGTTTGATTATGTAATACACTGTTTAAGTATCATTGATGTTGTTATTTCTCTTCTTTAGTATGAATAATTGAGAAGCGACTGAAAACAATTTTCCTTTTAGCATTAGTGTGTAATTAACGGTTCAATTTAGCCAAGGCCCAGCTGATTTATGTTAAGCAGTGGTCAGAGATTTCCTTAGCGTTTCTAGGAAAGACTTGCACTAGGTTATTTGTGCTAGAAAGTCTTTTGTGAAGACGTGTGTGTTTGTTTTTATTTGTATAAAGTTTCCCCAGTGTACTTAAAATTGAAAAGCCTTTTCAGAGTGAGCGGCAATACACATTTATTTGAGTTTTCCAAAAGAAAAGAAGAATGTCTCTTTGGGGGAATCACTGATTCAGGCCGAAACCCACGTAGTGTTTTAATTAGGAAACAAAGAAAAGGGGTATTTAGGAGAAAGTGAAGGGGAACGGTTACTTCTCTGGAAGGAAGGCATTTGTATTGATGCAGGTAAGCTAACATTGTGATGCTAATTCTGGATCGTGTTTTTAAATGTTAAGTCCTTAGGCATATCTGCTTTCTTGTTTTCCTTGCTAAGGGTTCTCTGGGGGCACCATGTTGCTTTAGGCCCAGTAAAGGTTACTTTGCCTTGTTTTAACATTACAAAGGCTTGAGGCGTAAGACTCGCAAGGCCGTCCCAGCGGCTCCAGCTCTTGTTTAATGTGACTGTTTATATTTTTACATCCCTGTTGGAGCAATGTCTTAAGTCATGGTGGACTATAGCGGATTCTGGCTACTGCTCCTAAAGGGGTTCACAAAAGAAGTGCACATTTATACAGTGTTTTATAATCGGATCTCAACTCTGGGTAGAATCTAATTTAAGGATGCCGAAACCTTATGCTCAGAAAGACTTGAGACTTGCCCCAAACTTCACATCTAATTGCAGGAATAAGAACTTAAATCAGCATCATCTTGGTTATTTTCTGTACCAGGAGATGGCCTGACCTGAAAGCTTTAGTCTTTGTTTGCCAAACAGGGGCGTCCTGCAGGATGTTGCATGTAAACTAAGAGTGAGTTGGAATGTTGGGAGGGATCACTTCTGTTTAAATACAGTCCGATTCTGTTGGGGGTGGGGAGAGAGGGGGCTTACAACATGCTGAGTACTCTGCCAGCCATATTGCTTGCAGTCCAGCAACCAGGACTATTCCATAGATTGTGAATCTGAGCCTCCACATTGAAACGATTACCCAATGTCATTCAGCTTCCAGGTGAGGGAGCTGTGGCATCAGAGTCCATTTTCTTGTAGACTATATGGCCTCCCAAGTAAGTTTTAGAAATGCTAAATGAAAGTTTCTTTTCTGCAGGACTTTTCAAAGTTTTTAATAGGTTCATGTGAAAGGAAAACATAGGCAAAAACCTACAGAAAGTTCACTTGCCAAAGAGGGTGAAGCAATCAGCCCTCCTAAGGACTGAACATATATTTAAATGGAAAAAAAAACACACACACAAAAAAAACCCCGCGGTATTACCAAGAGTTCCAAGTTTACATTAGTGTGTTCATGGTGGAAAAGCCTTTCTCGCTTTATTATCTTATTCACTAAAGTCCTTTTTGTTTTTATTTTTTAGTTGAGAAACATCTATTTGTTGTTCCACTTATTTATGCTATGCATTAATTGGTTGATTCCTGTGTGTGCCCTGACTGGGGACAACCTTGGTATATCAGGATGACGCTCTAACCAACTAAGCTATCTTACCACTAAAGTCTTATTTCTAGACATTAGTGACTTATAGGAAATGTTCAAGGAATGATTTATTTGGAGGACAAACTTAAACAGGTTTCTTGGGTTTGTCTGAGGGTGCAAAGTATTTTTGTGGCTTGTTTTCCTGACTGGAATGTGATGTACATGATTACTCTGAATGGCAGCAGGACAAAGGGTTAATTTTGCTTCCATTCTAGTAGGTATTATATCTCTCCAAGAGATGGATATGAAGTCCTAGGATTTCCAAATTTAATGACAAAGACTCTCTAAATGTTTATTGTCTAGAATGGCAGCTCATACAGTTTTGTTATTCAACTCTCCTTCCTAACCATTGTCTATGTCTTCCAAGGTGTCTTCAAAGTACTGGTGCAGGCATTTATTATAGCTTGGTAACCATTTTTTTTTTTTTCTTCCTCAAGTTCCTCTGTCTTATTACTATTAAACAATCTAGAAATTTCAGTTTCCTGAGGGAGTCAAACCTAGTTTTTTATTCTTTGAAAATCACAAAACATGACCAGTTAGTGATAGGAAGAATGTGAGCTCCAGAGTTGAGGTAGTTTTGGATTCTGATCCTGATATTACAGTTTCACATCTGTAAAATGGGAATAGTAATGCCTAACCAGCAGAGTTGGTTAAAATACTAAGTAATAACAACAGACTATCTTGGAGCATTTATGATGTGTTAGGATAAGCAATTACATGCATTGCCTCAGCTAAATCTCACAGTAATCTGTAACAGCAGACTATGAAGTATGATTATTATAATCATACTAGTAGCCCAGTGCATGGATTTATGCACATTGAAAGGAAATTAATTAGAAGAAATATTATAATGTTGCTGTTTGCCCTTTCTCTAAATAGAAGTGTCAGAAATGAAAGAAAATTAGTAAAATGTATTATGAAAATAATATATAAATTGATTAATGAATAAACAATAACAACATGATATAACAACAACAAAGTCACAATATAAAAACCACAAAAACAAGATTTAAAAACATGATATAAAAGCAATGTAAGCCGAAACCGGTTTGGCTCAGTGGTAGAGCTCCTGAAAGGTCCCAGGTTCAATTCCGGTCAAGGGCATGTATCTTGGTTGCGGGCACATCCCCGGTAGGGGGTGTGCAAGAGGCAACTGGTCGATGTTTCTCTCTCAACAACGTTTCTGGCTCTCTATCTCTCTCCCTTCCTCTCTGTAAAAAAATAAAAAAAAAGGCAATGTAACCCACAGCCGAAGGTGGAATCGTACAGCCCAGCAGGTGGCCCAGTGAGCAATCGGGCTCCTTCCTCTCTGGTTCCGGGGTGTGTCACCTGAGAACCACCACATCAGTGCACATCATGTACCGGCCAGTCAGACGGTCACTTAGCCTTTTATATATTATAGATGGGTAAATTGAGGCTTGGAGATTTAAATAATTTGCTTTAGGTCATATAGCAAGCTGTCTGACTTTAGAGTCTTCACTTAACCACTACACTGTATTTCATCCCCACTTCCGATACATTTATTTCAAGCCTATTATCATGCCTAGCATTAGCTAGCTTCTTTCCTCCTTAACAGATCTGTTGTTACATGTAGGAGAGCCAGAAATTTTAAGCCTTAAAAATGTGCAGGAAAACATAAAGGAAGGTGACGGGGAAAATAAATTACCCATATACTTGGAGATGATTTGCAAAAGTGTTCTGCTACAGACAGGCACCATTGAAAGGCCTTCAAGAAACCATATTGATTTTGTTTTTTTTCAGCCCTCAGCAACAGCTAGAATTATTGGTGGTTCTGTGGCTAAGAGTGAGTTGATATACTTTGCAACATATACCAGTAATAGCCATATTGTCTGAAACAATCTTGAAGTCACCCAGAATAGCAGACCCCTCTGGAGTGTTCCCCAGAAAGAATCTCCCTACTTATTTTTAAGTCTCCAGCTATGTACTTCCCAGCCCTTGTACTACTCGTCTCTCCCCCCTCCCTTCCCCACCCTCATACACATTATCTGCCTCAGTTCATGTCTAAGAAGGTATAAGGGATAGATGGTTTGGCCATGAAGAAAGGTGGACAATTGGAAATGCACTACAAGGTATGAGAGTCCTGGATTAAGTTGAATACAACAAATGCGAGGAATGGCTGTAAGTGGTTGACAAGGATGCCCCAGAGATTAGGCAGGATGTATGGTAGTTTGTGTTTGTCACTGGGGAATGGAAATGGAGAAATGCTACAAAAGTAGCACTCATCTTTCTTGAAGGCAGTGATGGTGGTCTAGAAGTTACTTTTGAATCTTTAAATTTGAGCTCATTCACTTAGCAAAGTGAAATGGCTGCGCAGAGTCACCAGCTTATAAAGTGGCAAAACTAACTAAAAGCTCTGGTTGGTGGTTAAATATTTGTTTTCTTAATGGCAAAAATAATTAGTGAATGCAATTTGGAAGGCAGATTTTCTGAATATGACTTACTAGAGGCTCGGTGCACAAAATACTTGCACTCGGGGAGGGGGGTGGTCCCATCATCCCAGCCTGCACCTTCTCGCAGTTCAGGAGCCCTCGGGGGATGTCCAACTGACGGCTCAGGACCGCTCTGCTAAGCCATTAGTCGGACATCCTTAGTGCTACTGCGCTGGCCAGCCATGAGCCAGCTTCTGGTTGAACGATGTGCCTCTGGTGGTCAGTGTGCATCATAATGACCGGTCTTCCCCCATAGTTCTGCCTTTAGGGTCAATTTGTATATTGCCCTTTTATTATATAGGATGGGATGTGATTGTAGAGAGATAAAAGGCATCCTTGTATGACCAATGTAAAAAAATCTTTCCTCTTACATGCCTGGTTAACAAATAGTATCTGGTAGAGAACTTCTGGCCATCTCCTACCTAGTTTTTTTGTTTGTTTTCATGTAATACTCTTATCTAGTTTCTCCAAAAGAAACCATTAATTATTTGTTAGATCTCACTTTTATCCAACTGTTTGTATAGCCAATTTGAGCCTGTTCTCTTCCATTATTTGAGTTTATTAATCCTCATAACTCTTTGTCATTCAGACTTGGTTCTTGGCACTGACTTTTTTTTTATTTTTATTTTTTAACTTTTATACCTTCAAAAATCTTAAAATAGTATTTCAGTCTTGATTTTGAATAGCATTTTTTTTTAATGGTAGTTGTATTTATCCAGGCAATAGATTATAGTTACTGCTCATAAAATGCCATAGTAGCCCAGGGCTCTGGTTGAACTGGTTGGGAATTTTTGATCTAGAGCAGCAATTTTCAAGGTGTATCCTTGGACCATCAACTTCAGCATTGCTTAGGATACTTGTTAAAAATGGAAATTTTCAAAACCCACTTGGGCCTACTGAATAAGAAATTCTGTGATTTTGATGTAGGCTAACATTCGAGAGCCACTCTTCTAAAGGTTTCCAGAATTAACAAATTCATGCTATTGCAGGAAAAGTGGGCAGACTTCTTCAATCTGATCATTTTAAATTCCATCAGGAGCTATGTCTGGGTTTTTAAAAATTCACTGTATTCTTGGTGCTTTTTATTTTTTAAACATATATATATAAAATCTTTATTGTCCAGATTATTATAGGTGTTCCTCTCCCCCCCCCCCCATAGCTTCCTTTCACCTGATTCCCCACCCCATCCCACCCCATACCCTTACCTCCTGCCACCGTCTTCACCCATAGGTGTAAGATTTTTGTCCAATCTCTTCTCGTACTCCTCAGACCTTCTTCCCCCTGAGAATTGTCAGTCCACTCCCTTTCTATGTCCCTGATTCTATTATATTCTCCAGTCCATTCTGTTCTTCAGATTCTTTATTCACTTGATTTTTAGATTCACTTGTTGGTAGGTATGTATTTGATGTCTTTTTGTTGTTCATATATTTTTAACTTTACCTTTTTCTTATTCCTCTTCTTAAAGAATACCCTTCAGCATTTCATGTAATCCTGGTTTGATGGTGATGAACTCCTTTAGCTTTTTCTTGTCTGTGAAGCTCTTTTTCTGTCCTTCAATTCTGAATAACGTTGCTGGGTAGAGTAATCTTGGTTGTAGGTTCTTGCTATTCATCACTTTGAATATTCCTTGCCACTCGTCTGGCCTGCATAGTTTCTGTTGAGAAATCAGCTGGTAATCGTATGGGTACTCCCTTGTAGGTAACTTACTGTTTTTTTTTTCTTACTGCTTATAAGATTTTCTCTTTGTCTTTTGCTCTTGGCATTTTAATTATGATGTGTCTTGGTGTGGTCTTTCTTGGGTTCCTTTTGTTTGGGGTTCTGTGTGCTTCCTGTACTTGTAAGTCTATTTCTTTCACCAGGTGGGGGAAGTTTTCTGTCATTATTTTCAGTATCTTGCTCTCTCTCTTCTTCTGGCACCCCCATAATTCTGATGTTGGTATGCTTGAAGTTGTCCCGAAGGCTCCTTGCACTATCTTCAACTTTCTGAATTCTCTTCTCTTACTGCTTCTCCAGAGGAGTGTCCTTTGCCTCTTTGTATTCCAAATCTTTGAGTTGATTCTTGTGTTCCTCTATTCTGCTGTTGGGTCTCTGTATAATATTTTTTATTTCAGTCAGTGTATGTTTAATTTCTAGTTGGTCCTTTTTCATATCCTCGAGGGTCTCGTTAAATTTATCAGCCTTTTTTAGGAAATTCTTGAAAAATCTTATAATCGTGGTTTTGAATTCTATGTCCAGTTGTTTGTTCTCCTCCATTTCTTTCGTTTGTGATCTGTTTCCTTGTCTCCTCATTTTCGCTGCTTCCCTGACTTGGTAAGGTGAAAATGGACATACTTGTCTTGCTCCTGATTCTAAAGAAAAAGCTTTTAACTTTTCATCGAATATATTAACTGTGGGTTTGTCATATGTGGCATTTATAATATTGGGAGAATGTTTTTTATCTCCACTTGGATGAGACTTTTTTAAAAATCATAAATGTATATTTGATTTTATCAAATGTTTTCTATATGAATATGTTTAATGATTTTATTTATATGCTGTGTTATATTGACTTGCAGATATTAAACTAATTTTGCATCCAGGAATAAATCCTACTTAGTCATGGTGTATAATCTCTTTAATGTATTGCTGAATTTGTTTTTTGTTTTGTTGAGGCCTTTTACATCTATTCATTGGGAATATATTGACCTATAATTTTCTCTCTCTCTCTTTCTCTCTCTCTCTCTCTCTCTCTCTCTCTCTTTTTTTTTTAGGGTTTGTCTAGTTTTGATATCAGTAATATTGGCCTTCGAAAATAAGTGTAGGAACTTTCTCTTCAATTTTTTGGAATAGGTTAAGAAGAATAGATATTAATGATTCTTGAACTGTTTAGTAGAGTTCATCTGTGAAGTCATGTGATCCAGGACTTTTGTTTATTGGAAGTTTTTTGATCATTGATTTTGTTTTTTTGATAGTTA
This sequence comes from Pipistrellus kuhlii, assembly GCF_014108245.1. NCBI lineage: Eukaryota > Metazoa > Chordata > Mammalia > Chiroptera > Vespertilionidae > Pipistrellus > Pipistrellus kuhlii. The sequence goes on from NW_023425416.1 coordinate 21,828,759, forward strand.
TTGGTCTGTTCAGATTTTCTATTTCTTCCTGATTAAGTCTTGGGTGATTGTGTATTTTTAAGAATTTATACATTTCTTTCAATTTGTTCACATATAATTGTTCTAGTATTTTCTTATCCTTTGTATTTCTAGTTTGTTGGTGGTTATTTCCTTTTCACTTATGAATTTATTTGGGGCTTCTCTCTTATTTTTCCTTGATGAGTCTACTTAATCGAATTTGTTTATTTTTCTAGAGAACCAGCTATTGGTTTTATTGTTTTTTTAGACTCTTGTTTCATTTATTTCTGCTCTGATCTTTATTTTGTTTCTTCTGCTCACTTTGGGCTTCATTTGTTCTTTTTCCTAGTTCACTTAGCTGTAAGGTTAGATTGTTTATTTGAGAGTTTTTGTTTGTTTCTTGAAGTAGGCCTGTAATACTATGAATTTCCCTCTTAGGGCTGCTTTTGCTGTGTCCCATAGATTTGGGATTGTTGTGTTTTCATTTTCTTAAGGTATCTTTTGATTTATTCCCTGATCTCATTGTTAACCCACTCATTCATTGTTTAGTATGATAGGATGTTAGCCACTCTGTGTCTTAAGGTGATTAGAGACTTTACAGCATTTACATTTAAAGTAATTATTGATGGGTATAAAGCTATTGCCATATTAATTTTTCTTTTTTTTTTAGTTCTCTGCTTTTTATTTTCTTGCTCTTGTGTGTTGATGACTTAAGAGTATTGTGTTTGAATTCTTTTTTCTTTGTATTTTATACATTTTCTGTAGATTTTTGGTTTGTGGTTACTATGTGTTTTATATGTATATATAGTTATGTTTATAACAGTCTACTTTAAGTTCATGGTCACTTAGGCTCAAACAAACTCTAAAATCACTACAGTTTTTGTTCACTCAAAATGTTTGTTATTTAATTCTTCTGTGCATGTGTTTGTATGTATCCCTTAATTTATTTTAATTTCACATGATTTTCCTACTGTTGCTTTTTAACCTTTGTACTAGCTTTATAGTTCACTAATCCATTGGTTTCATTGTTTGCCTTTGAGAATCAAACCCAGGACCCTTCAATCTGCAGGCCAACGCTCTATCCACTGAGCCAAACTGGCTTGGGCTGAACCTCAACTTTTTTATTTACATATGGGTATAGTAATAGTCCTTGGTATTGTTAGGATTAAATGAGATAAATAAGCAAAAGTGCTAGAGTATTGATAGAACTGCTTATCAGAGCTTTTGTATTTTTTCTCATGTATGTCTCATAATATACTTGTTTGGTGACAGTAGTGAGATGACATCTTGCTCAAAAATCTTCATTCAAATCTTTATGAGTTATCCCTCTTGAAAAGACAAGTTGTCAAAAACAAAGGAGAAGAGCAGGGGGATAGGATCAAACAAGATTGGTTGTGAGTTGATAATGTGAAAGCATTCTGGTATATCTTGAGGGTTCATTCTATCATTCTGTTTACTTTTGTATGTTTGAAGTTTTTAAAATAAGTGAAAACAGTTCTTGGATAAAGCTTCTTTACAAAGCAATCTCCTAATAGGCCCTTCAGCCCTCTCTAATCTATCTTACACATATAACTCAAGTGGCTTTTTCTGAAAAAAGCCTGGGAAAGGGTGTGTTTAATAAGAGTAAACAGTTTGCTTTTATGACAGAACACTCATAACTTTTCCTCTGCTACTGTCTATTGTATATCTCTGAGAAACATGAGACTGTGGTTTCCAAAGCTGACTTGACTGTGGGCCCTTAATTGCTTGTTTTGAGTATGCAGTCATAATATTACAGCTGCTACTGAGGTATCTTAAAGCATAATTAGGGTAATGATGTTTCAGTCTCATTTCTCAACAGGCCTGTTCTCACCCCTCTCCACCTTTTTTCTTGCTGTCCTATCTTTTGTCACATACTCCTCTCACCCACTGTCATGCCTTCCATTTTGTAGACTCAACTTGGGCATGATCTCCACTGAGACATTGCACCCTGTTGTCCCACAGCATTCTGCATACATGTGACAAGGCATAGGTACCTCTTGTAACTGTCTAATCATCAGTGTTCTTTACTAGACTTTAATAAGAGCTGAACTTTTGGGGGTACCTACTGTGTGATAGGTACTGTATTGAGCATTTTATGTATTTCTTTAACCATACCCTCACCAGAATTGGATGTCATTTATAATTTTTAAAATCTAAAGCAACCGCCCTGGCCGGTTTGGCTCAGTCAGTAGTAGAGTATTGGTTTATGAACTGAAAGGTCCCAGGTTCGATTCCGGTAAAGGGCACATGCCTGGGTTGTGGGCTTGATCCCCGTTGGGGGATTTGCAGGAGGCAAATCGATCCATGATTCTCATCATGGATGTTTCTACCTCTCTCCCTCTTCCTTCCTATCTGAAACCAATAAAAATGTTTTTTGTTTTTTTTTTTTAATCTAAAGCAACCATTTATTATTACAAAATCAGTATATGTTCATGGTGGAGATGTTAGAAAGTACAGATCAGCAAAAATAAGAAATGAAAATACTATAAACTTTACCATCAAGGATTGCCAGTTAACATGCTCTTATACTGTTATATACTATTGACTAGAAAGAGAACAGCCTGAAAGAGTTCTTATTAATGTAAATATATTGTGTTTATCAAACTGTTTATATTATATTGTTGGACTGTGAATTTCTAATTACTTTAAAGGTGACTATTCATGTGGAATAATTCTGAGAATCGTCTCTCAATAGCAGTACATAAGATTAACCCTTTGCACTCCGCTGTCCCCTCTCAGGGGGGACATTGCAGTTTATTAGTGATTACGGGGAATTGAGTTAATTCAACGCACATGTCCGCCGCAAAGTAGCGTCAAGTAGCTGGTAGCCAATGTCCAGAAAGGTTCAGAGTGCAAAGAGTTAATAGTGGTTTTTTTTCCTCCTTAAAATGTTTAATAATATTTTCTCTCCATTTTGAAGCCTGTTAGGTATATGGGTGAACTTTATATGAAGTTAGGTTAAATATTTTTTATATGAAGTTAGGTTAAATATCGTCTTAAAATGTTTTATTTGTTTAAAAAGGTCATTTTGGTATTTGGATTTTCCTAGTGACCTTTTGGAAGTCTTTTTTATCCCTAGTGCATTATATACAGGATGGGGCAGAAACAGGTTTATAGTTGTACTTGAAACAATTTATTTTTATATTATTATTTATTGTTTTATTTTCCATATGAACAACTGTAAATCTACTTTTGCCCCACCCCGGATATATATGGATTAATATCTATTAGGCATTCTCATATTACTTACATTTGTATTTCTTTTCCATGGGATTTTTCACATGTAATGATGTGAGCCAATTCTAGTTGTTCATATTCAAGAGTTTTTATCCGGTAAGTCCTTTCATGTGTTCAAAAGAACCTGGGATAGCCAAAGCCTTTCCCCAATTCTGCAGTTTATGTGGTCTGTTCCGTGCGCATTGTTACATATCTTAGGAAAGTTGTGTGATAAATAAAAGTTTTCCCACATTCCTTACATTCATAGGTTTCTCTCCAATATGGGTTATTTCATGTGTTTGCAAGGAGCTGGGATCTCTGTAGGCTTTACCACTTTTTTTTTTTATATATTCAAAGAGTTTCTCTCCAGTGTGAGTTCTTTCATGAGATTGGAAACCTAGATGAGAACTGAAAGTTTTACCACACTGCTTACATGCATACGGTTTCTTGCCTGTGACTAACTTTTGGTTTGTTGGTAAGACTGCAGTATATGTAAGGCTTTACTTTACCACATTGTTGACATTCATAAGTTTCTCTTCAGTGTGAGTTCTTTCATGTATTTAAAGAGAACTGAAAAGGAATGCAGATTAGCGCAGCCACTATGGAAAACAGTATGGAATTTACTCAAAAAATTAAAAATGAAACTGCCATTTGACCCATTGGTCCCACTTCTAGGAATATATCCTAAGAAGCCTGAAACATTAATCAGAAAGAATATAGCAGCATTGTCTACAATAGCTAAGATCTGGAAACATCCCAAGTGCCCATCAGATGAGTGGCTAAAACTGGTGTAGTATATTTACAAAATGGAATACTATAGCAGCTATAAGACAAGAAGGATTTCTTACCCTTTGCGATAGCATGGATGGACCTAGGAAACGTTATGCTGAATGAAATAAGCCACTCAGACAAATATCCCATTATCTCACTTATGAGTGGAATCTAATGAACATAATAAACTGATGAAAAAAATAGGTCCAGAGATATAGAAGCATAGAATAGACTGTGGAATTTCAGAGAGAAAGTGGGTGGGAAGAGATCAACTAAGGAATCAGTGGGGGGAGAAGGGAGACTTACATCATACTTTCAACAATGAAGATTTAATTTAAAAGTTAAAAAATTGGTCCAGAGATATGGAGTCATGGAACATATCTCGGGGTTGAGGGGAGATGGGAAGAGATTAATCAAAGAATATATATGTGTGTGTGTGGACACAGACAATAGTGTGGTGAAGGTGTGGGGTGTTAGGGGCTAAGAGGAGAGGAATAAAGCTGAGGTGGGGGAAGAGTTAGGAGACATCTATAATTCTGTCATCAATAAAATAAAATTTAAAGAAAAAGGAAACTGACTCTCCAACCCTCCCATATCCCCTCAGCTAAGTGGTCTTGCTCTGGACTATGTAACAATGCTACTTCTAGGACCATCTGTGGCTTGGGACTCTCACCATTGAAGCCATTTCAATCTGCTTGTCAACCATCAACCCTCCCCTATTCAAAGTGCTTTCATGGAAGCACTTTTATGTCTAAGGGAGATGCCAAATAAAGGGTAAGCACAGGCCATATGCTCAAAGCATTTAAGTCCAATCTAGTCTAATAACGAAATAAGCACTAAGTACCTTTGCCCTGCACGTTTTGTTATATGCCTCCAGGAACACACAGATTTGTAGGGGATTGGATGGATGAGATTATTTACATTATGAGAATACTGATAGTTAAAAAGAGAGAACTGAGAAACTGAAGGTTTGACTACATTTTTTACATTTATAGGGTTTCCTCCCTGAGGGTCCCTTTAGGTGTTTGAAAACTTGCATGTTAAATAGAGGGTTTTCCACATAGTTTACATTGGTAGTTTCTCTCTCTAGGGTGGGTGCTTCTATGTATTGAAGTTGAAGAAATAATGGTTTTCCCACATTCCTTACATTTATAGGTTTTCCTCTCCATTGTGATTTCTTCCATGTTTTTCAAAACAGGAGAAATAACTGAAGGCTCGCTCACATGTTGTATTTATATGGCTTCTCTCCATAATTCTGACACTCATGGCTCATGTCCAGTTTGACATCTGATGTGCATATTAGGAAGTGAATGATGCATAAAGACTTTTGCGTACACACACTTTATTCCCATGGTTTTACTCCAGAAGTCTTCTTGCTCAGTCAAAATTTGGAATAAGGCTGAAGTTTCTTTACACAGATTCCACCATTTGATTTTTTAAACTTTTACCCTGGTTTTTGTACTGATTTTCAATTCATGATCCTTTACCCCCTCAGCCTCCTTTTTTTTTTTTTTTTAATCCCCCGAAGGTTTCTCTCATCACATCACTACAGAGTTCTTTTATGAAGGATCTAGTAAAGCCCACTCCTCCAGAGTGAAGTTCACACCCACATCCTCAAAGGCCATTGAGTCCACTCCTAGGTTTCCTGGGAGCCCCTGAGTCCTTCCTATACATATCACAGCAGGAGAGAAACTGTCACAGCCATCAAGGCCATGAAGGGCAGACAGCAAGCATCCTCCCAGCATGACTTGTTAAAAAGACTTTTCTGCTCTGGCTGGTTTGGCTCAGTGGATAGAGCATCAGCCTGCTGACTAAAGGGTCCCAGGTTCGATTCCAGTCAAGGTCACATGTCTGGGTTGTGGGCTCAAACCCCTGTTGGGGGAGTGCAGGACACAGCCAATCAATGGTTCTCTCATCATTGATGTTTCTGTCTCTCCCTATCCCTCTGAAAAAAAAAAAAATTAAAAAAAAAAGATTCCCCCCCCTTCCCCTATTGAATTACTTTGACACCTCTATCAGGAGTCAGTTAATCATGTACGTGTGATTTTAATTGATTCTAATTAATGGGTTCTTCACAAAGCTTCCATTATCTTTCTTGAACTCCAAACTCTGTCTTTTCTACTCAGCAAGATTGCTGTGCTTTATTTGCTGTTCCCCTCCCTGCACCAAGATCCAGAATATGCCTCCAGGCAGTAAGCCACACTGAACACGGGCTCACCTCCCTGTATCCCTTCTCTCAAGGACCAGTATTACATTGCCTTTTGTCCATGTCTGAAAGCAGCTCTTGGATGTATTTCTCTTTATATTATACTAGAGGCCCGGTGCATGAAATTTTTGTGTGGAGGTGGGTGTCCCTCAGCCCAGCCTGCACTCTTTCCAATCTGGGACCCCTCAAGGGATGTCCGACTGCCCGTTTAGGCCCGACCCTAGTGGGATCGGGCCTAAACCGGCAGTCGGACATCCCTCTCACAATCCAGGACTGCTGGCTCCCAACTGCTCAACTGCCTGCCTTCCTGATTGCCCCTAACCACTTCTGCCTGCCAGCCTGATCACCCCCTAACCACTCTGCTGCCAACCTGATTGATATCTAACTCCTCCCCTGCCAGCTTGTTTGCCCCCAACTGCCCTCCCTTGAAGGCCTGATACCTCCCAACTGCCCTTCCCTGCTGGTCATCTTGTGGTGCCCATCTTGTGTCCACATGGGGGCAGGATCTTTGACCACATGGGGGCAGCCATATTGTGTGTTGGAGTGATGGTCAATCTGCATATTACTCTTTTATTAGATAGGATAGAAGCCTGGTGCATGGGTGGGGTCAGCTGGTTTGCCCTGAAGGATGTCCCGGGTCAGGGTGGGGGTTTCTTTGGGGCGTGGGGTGGCCTGGGCAAGGGGCCTGTGGTGGTTTGTAGGCTGGCCACGCCCCCTAGTGGCCTAAGCAGAGGTCTTGGTATCTGGGATTTATGTATCTTCTATAATTGAAGCTTTGCAGCCTGCGGAGCCAAGCCTCTGGCTTGCTCCGTGGCTGCAGCCATTTCTGTTGGAATTTGTTTACCTTCTATAATTGAAACTTTGTAGCCTTGAGTGGAGGCTTAGGTAGGCAAGGGCAGGCGGAAAGCTTAGCTTCCTCCATGGTCAGGGAATCCCAAGCCTCCCTTCGGCTCTCTATGGCTGTAGCCATCTTGGTTGGGTTTATTTGCATACTTGCTCTGATTGGCTGCTGAGCATGGCTGGTGGGTATAGCTGGTATGGTCAATTTGCATATTATTCTTTTATTAGATAGGACTAGAGGCCCAGTGCACGAAAATTAGTGCACTTGGGGTGGGAGGAGGGTCCGTCAGCCTGGCCTGCGCACTCTTGCAGTCCAGGAGCCTTCAGGGTATGTTCGACTGTGGCTTAGGCCCATGAGAAGTGAGCCTAAGCCGTCAGTTGGACATCCTTATTGCCACCACAGGAGCAGGAGAGGCTCCTGCCACTGCCACTGTGCTGACCAACCGTCAGCCCAACTTTTGGCTGAGTGGCACTCACCTTGTGGGAGCACACTACCAGGGGGCAGCTCCAGCCTCACCCTCCCATCTCCTGCAGCCAGCAGTCGCCATCCCCTCCCTCTACCCTGCCCCTCTGATCGCCAACCCCTCCCTCTGCCCAATGGCACCCACCTTGGCTGTCCTGGCACTGCCCACTCATAGGCCCCGCCCCCTACCAACCAGTCATATGTTTTCCTTTGGATCCTTCAGCATATTGAGCATATTTAAAAGAGCTGTTATAAGAATCTTTGTCACCAAAACCAGTTTGGCTCAGTGGATAGAGCGTCTGCCTGTGGACTCAAGGGTCCCAGGTTCGATTCTGGTCAAGGGCATGTACCTTGGTTGTGGGCACATCCCCAATGGGGGGTGTGCAAGAGGCAGCTGATCTATGTCTCTCTCATAGATGTTTCTAACTCTATCCCTCTCTCCTTCCTCTCTGTAAAAAATCAATAAAATATATTTTCTTTCTTTTTTCTTTTTTTCTTTATTGTTCATTTATTACAGATATTCCTCTCCCCCCCCCCCCCCCCCGTTGCTCCCCTCCACCAGGTTCCCATCCCACCCTCTGCCCTTTCCCCACCCATCATTGTCCTCATCCATAGGTGCACAGTTTATGTTCAGTCTCTTCCCACACCCCCATTTCCCCTTTTCCCCAAGAATCGTCAGTTCACTCCCCTCCATACCTCTGATTCTATTATATTTAACAGTTAATATTGTTCATCAGATTTTTAAAAAAAAAATATTTTTTTTGGTTTTTAGATTCACTTGTTGATAGTTACATATTTGTTGTTCATAGTTTTTCTTTCTTTACTCTCTCTTCCAAAAGAACCCCCTTCAGTAATGCATATAATTCTGGTTTGGTGGTGATGAACTTCTTTAGCTTTTTTTTATTGGTGAAGCTCTTTATCTGGCCTTTGATTCTGAGTGATAGCTTTGCTGGGTAGATTATTTTTGGCTGTAGATTCTTATTATTTATCACCTTGAATATTTCTTGCCATTCCCGTCTGACCTGGTTTCTGTTGAGAAATCAGTTGACAATTGTATAGGTGCTCCTTTATAGGTAACTACCTGTTTTGCTCTTGCTGCTTTTAATATTCTCTCTTTGTCTTTTGCTCTTTGAAATTTAATTATGATTTGTCTTGGTGTGGTCTTCTTTGGATTCCTTTTGTTTGGAGTTCTGTTCACTTCCTGGACTTGTAAGTCTTAATTCTTTCACCAGGTGGGGGAAGTTTTCTGTCACTATTTCTTTCAGTATGTTTTCAATATCTTGCTCTCTCTCATCTTCTGGGACCCCCATAATTCTGATGTTGGTTCGCTTGAAGTTGTCCCAGAGTTTTCTTACATTATCTTCAACTTTCTGGGTTCTCTTGTCTTCTTGCTTCTGAGGAGGAGGGTCTTCTGGTTCTTTATATTCCAAATCTTTGACTTGATTCTTGCGATCTTCCATTCTGTTTTTAGGACTCTGTATAATATTATATTTCTTATTTCAGACAATGTATTCTTTATTTCTTGTTGATCCCTTATTTCTAGTTGATCCCTTTTCATATCCTCATAGGTCTCGTTTATTTTATCGGCCTTTTCTAGGAGATTCTTGAACAACCTTATAAGTGTGGTTTTGAACTCTATATCCAGTCGCTTTTTGTCCTCCATTTCTTTCGTTTGTGATCTATTTCGTTATTTCGGCATTTTCACAGCTTTCCTGATATGGGCGGGGTTTCAGGGTGGAGCCTACAGCCTTGGCTTCCTTCAGCCAGGTCAGCCACGCCCTATATGGCTCCTGAGCCTCAGTGTTTCTTAGTGTCCTTCGGTACTCACTGCAAGCACCTCTGAGAGTGAGGTGCCCTCGAGTTTCACCTGCTACCAAACAGTCTAGTCTCTCCCCCAATGAGCCTGGAACTGGGGTTCAGTTCAGTTGGAAGTGGGATTAAGAGCAGTCTGGAGTTTTTGTCTCCTTCCCGCCAGGGCAATCCCGCAGCACAGCCAACCGTCCCTTCTCTGCGCGCAATGTGCGCGCCTCCTGGGCCTCTGTCTTTTGCCGCTCCCCTGGGATTCCACCTTACAGCCCAGCTCCCTCTGTATGAGCCTGGGTCTCCGGGGTCTGGCCTAGAACTGGGGTTCAGAGCAGTCAGAACTGGGGCTCAGCACAGTCCAGAGCTTTTGTTTCCTTCCCACTAGGGCAATCTAGCAGCAGAATCAACAGTCCGTCCTCTGCGCACAGTGTGCGCGCCGCTCCCCTGATATTCCGCCTCACAGCCCAGGCTCCCTCTGTTTGCACCTGGGTCCCCAGGGTCTGGCCTAGAACTGGGGTTCAGCGCTGTTCAGTCTGGGGTTCAGCACAGTCCGGAGCTTTTATCTCCTTCCCGCTAGGGAACGCCAGCCAGGCACTCAGTCGCCCCCTCCTCTCCGGCTCCGTCCTCTCCGAGTGTGCCGCGTGTCTCCGTACCTTAGGCTTTTACAGCTCCTCCGCTTTTCCTTCTGGTTTTCTCCTTGCTTCTCGTTGTAGAATTTCCAGTCAGTTGACTTTCCTGTAGTTCTGGGTAATGTCCATTTTATATTTTAGTTGTATTTTATTGAAATTGTTGTGTGCGGCTGTGGTTAGGTGTTTACCTGTGCAGCCATCTTGGATCCTATCAATAAAATATATTTTAAAAAAAATCTTTGTCCACTAATTTCATCATCTGTTATTCCTATTACTGACTAATTTTTCTCCTAGTTTTGGGTTGCATTTTTGCCTGCTCTTTGGCATATCTATTAATTTTTGATGAATACCAAATATTAGTGTTTTTGAGCATTTGGATTTTGTCTTCTTTCAAAGAGTATTAATGTGTGTTTTGACTAAGATATTTTCTATTAGGGTATATCTAAAATACTCTCTACTTTAGGACTTATTTACCCTTAATACCTGGTGTGCCCCTCTGTGGTCTCTTTACTGTTTGCTCTGAGTATTCAATCACATTTCTCTACTCTGGTTGGACAGAATACGAATGCCTCCCAGTTATTCCTTCAGGGCCAGAATTAGACTCTCTCTCTCTCTCTCTCTCTCTCTCTCTCACACACACACACACACACACACACACACACACACACACACACACACAAAAGGCTCAGTGCACAAAATTTGAGCATGGGTGAGGTCCCTCGGCCTGGCCGACAATCAGGGCTGATTTGTGGGGCCCCCTCTGGGACCTGTCTAGGCTGGGCTGGGGCCTGTGGGCTGGGGGCTGCTCTTGCATTGAGCATCTGTCCCCTGGTGGTTAGTGCTCTTCATAGCAACTAGTTGTTCCACTGGTTGTTGGGTCAATTTGCATATTAGGCTTATATTATTTAGGATAGGATACATAAATCTTTTGATGCTCACCACAACCCAATAAAATGGGTTGTATGACTTTCATTTTGTAGGTGAAGATAGTGAGGCCCAGGGAAGCTGGTTTTGTGACTTTACTCATAGGTGGTAGGCTGGATCTTGGGCCCAGGTCTCTGACTCCATTATAACCATACCATGTAAGCTCCATGAGAAAGAAGGAGCCGTATTTTCACAATTATGAAGTGCACATTTTACACATGTCACTCAAATCAAGAGGATGTATCTTAAAATAGAAAATTTTGGGGTCATTTTTCTTCCAGAAAAAATATTATGGAGTAATTTTTCCCCCCTTGAATTCCTTGTGGTATATCTAAAAATCATTATGTCTTAGAATCAAGGAAATATATCTCCAGTGCCAAATACAGCCTTGATGACATAATATGTACACAATAGATATTTATATGCTAGGTTATGAAATATGATGATTTTATACAGCAAAGTATGCTTCTAAAAGTTTTATGCCTCTGCTTGTCTCTCCAGGTATTTTATGCATGGTGTGTGTCGGGAAGGAAACCAATGCCTGTTCTCACATGACTTGGCAAACAGCAAGCCATCCACCATCTGCAAGTACTATCAGAAGGGCTACTGTGCCTATGGAACTCGATGCAGGCAAGAACCCCGCCACTGCCCCAATTGTTACACTGGGTTAAATATTATCTAGGATTCGGATCCTTTATTTGGAACATGGATCTTGAGGGGAAATTTTAAATTTAAAAGTAATATGACAACATTACAAAAAGTATGGCAAATAATTTTGAAACCTCAATTTCAGTACCCAAAACTTAATTTTTCAGAATCACTTTTCATGCTTTATTTTTATAAGTCTCTAGTTATAAAATTGCACCCATGGTATATATAAAATTTTATATCTTGCTTCCCCCCCCCCCACTTAACATGTCATAAGCATTTTCCTATGCTGCTATTTTATAATGTTACATAATGTTAACAGACCATCACTTTATTAACTGTGACTCCATTAGAAATTTAAATGACTTCCAGTTTTGTTTTGTTTGTTTGTTTTGCTATGAACAATTATGTGTATAGAATTTTCTTTTTATGCTGAAACCGGTTTGGCTCAGTGGATAGAGCGTCAGCCTGCGGACTGAAAGGTCCCAGGTTCGATTTCGGTCCAGGGCATGTACGTTGGTTGTAGGCACATCCCCAGGAGGGGGTGTGCAAGAGGCAGCTGACCAATGATTCTCTCTCATCGATGTTTCTAACTCTCTATCTCTCTTCCTCTCTGTAAAAAATCAATTTTATTTATATATATATATATATATATATATACACACACACACACACACACACACAAAATTTTCTTTTTACCACTGACATATGTAGGCAACTTTGTAACTTCTAAAACAAGGAAATATTTCCAAATCTGTTTCTGTCCTTTCCTAATGAAGAGCTGCTGTTTTTCCCGGGTCGCAAAGCCCTTCCTCTGGCTGCCTATGGGTAATGGCAGTTGGCCCACCTTGCCCTACCCCTGCCAGTGGTGCCCCAGAGAGACAGCCAGGAAGGCTGGTCTCCAGCTGTTACACTGGCCATTATTAATATTGTATGGACTCCTGCCCGAAAGAACGCTGGATTGGGTGTTAGGAAATTTCAGTTTAACATCTGTCAGGAATTTTCAGGGTTTCTTTTTGTGTTCTGAGGCAGTATGTCTGCCCCACTCATGTCCTACAAAGACACTTAGGTGAATTTTCTACTCACTCTGAATTGCCAGGCAGTTTTTAAAATTGATAAGCCTTTTATCAGTTAAAATATGGGGAGAGCTTGTTTCATTCTCCACCTCTGTAAATGGAGCAGAAGGAAGGGCTTTCTGCGTCTGGGCAGTGTGGGAGACATGTGCTTGTAGTGTGTCCATAATGCATCTGCTGTGTGTTTTGTTTAGATATGATCACACAAGGCCCTCTGCTGCAGCTGGTGGTGCTGTGGGCTCCGTGCCCCACAGTGTGCCCTCCCCAGGCTTCCACAGTCCTCACCCTCCTTCCGACCTCACTGCGCCTATTGTGAAAACTAACTTACACGAGCCTGGGAAACGTGAGAAAAGAACGTTGGTACTTAGAGACCGAAGTGAGTGTGCGGAATTCTTTTCTTGTCTCATTCTGAAAAGCAGTCTTGTCTCTTTTTTTTTTTTTTTCATATTCCTTTCTGGTTTTCTCTTGACAAGAGAGTTGCTGACCTAATACCCCTCCAACCTGTCTGAATGCAGAGTATTCAGATGGTGCATTTGGCCTTGTGCCCACGGCTGGGCTGAACCCTAAGTTTGGCCTGGCAAAATATAAACTGACTTTTTTGTCGGCTTGTTAACTACCATCTGCACAGGTTGTTGCCCAATTCTGAGGAGCATCAAACTGTTCGTGTCAAAGCTACGTATTTTGATAAAGAGCATGTATCACTCACTGTTTTACCCTTCGTTCAGTACATGGTCTTGGTTTTTATGGTGAGCCAGTGTTTGCCATTTTAGGTTGCACTTTTGGTAAAAAGAATAGCATATTGGGGTTTGGGGAGTGATCTGTACCCTGGAACAGGATTTGGGCAGAAAGAAAGCTAAAAATCATAAAAGTTGTTTTTGTTGGCTGGTTCTCATCTGGTGAAGGGATTTCTAGATCTCGGAATGTGTGATTTTAAGATAGGCAGATTCCATCCTAAGCAAACAAGTAAGTGATCCAGTTAAATATGTCCTCTCTAAAAAGGCACGAGTGTGTGTAATGGGAGGGGAAGGGCTCCAGGGTGAGAAGAGGAGGCCATAGGACAAGTTTCAGGTTTTCATTAATTCTAATTCACTTTAAAATGATACATAACTTTACGGGTATAAAAGAAAACACTGTATTCTATTGACCACATTCTAATTTCCCTTTGACTGACACACACACACTGATATATATATTTTTGTATTAACTGGTCCAAATGTTGACATTTCTATACTTGCTATTTTTAGAAAGCAACTTTAGCGTTCTTTTGTATAAGTATATCATGGTCTGTTATGCTATTTCCTTGTGTTGCTAACTATGCTTTTAAGTTAATGTCACTTAAGAGCATTTTATGCTATTTCTTTTATTTTTCTCTCTTGGCCTGTTTTTTCCTATATGTTCCAAGAGTGAAATTCCCAAGGTCAGAGTTGCTTAATCTGTCAGGTTTTGACTAGCCGCTTACCAGAATGGTTGGGCCAGTTTTCATTTATGTGTGTGCTGTGTGTTTTGTTTTAAGATCTCTGTGGCATGGATGAAGAAAAGGCTTGCCCAAGTGTGGTGAATAACCCAGGAGGCAGTGACGCCCAGAGTAGCCCAGAGATGAGGCCGAATTCCTACCTTGATGCAATACGGAGTGGCCTGGATTACGTGGAAGCCAGCAGCTCCTACAGCAGCGAGGAGCAGCTGTGCCCCTACGCGGCCGCCGGGGAGTGCCGCTTTGGGGACGCCTGTGTCTACCTGCACGGGGAGATGTGTGAGATCTGCAGGCTCCAGGTCCTGCATCCCTTCGACCCAGAGCAGAGGAAAGCTCATGAGAAGGTAAAGTTACAGGACTTCATGTGAACTCATTTTAAGAAATTTGAAATGCGCTATGTGACAAAATTGTTGGTATTTCTGCAAGCATCTGACTGCTAATAATACCTGTATTATGTACCTGGCATATTTACACCCTATTTTCAAGTCCTTTTCTGTTGTCACTTGACAATTCTTGATTATCCTATATAATAAAAGGTTAATATGCAAATTGTCCCCATGGGTGGGAGTTCCACCGACTGGAAGTTATATGTGCACTGACCACCAGGGGGCGGCACAGAACATGGTGGTTGTTGGTAATGTGCTGGCAGCAGGCAGCCGTGGAGGTGTTGCTGGCCCAATGGGCCCTTATGAGAGTTGGGACCACGGCGGGATGGTGGAGCAGGTGAGCGGGTGCACCAGGCCAACGCAAGTGCGAAGGCAGCCCCGGCTGGTGGAAGCGGCAGGCAGCTGGGGCAAGGGAGGCCAGCAGCTGGCAGCTGCTAGAGATCCTACCCATGCATAAATTTTGTGCACTGGGCCTCTAGTTTAGAATAAAAGGAAAAGGAGAGATCTCAGAAGCATAAAGCTATGCAAAGTTCATAAAATCAGCCTCAGGAGCCTGGTGTGAGTGAGTCTGTCACACACATAACACACACACACCCTTCCTCCCTAGGTTTACGTGGCATTTTGGCTACATTCTAGCCAGGCTGAATCTGGAGAATTTGAGGAGCCCAAATCATAGAACTTGAGGAGCCACGTGTTGGAAGGGGCCTTTCAGGTCATTAGGTGCCAGTGTAGGAGGCACTGCCTCACAGTGGGCCCTGTGCTTGGTTCAGGGCCCTGAAGATGGGTGAGAGAGAGGGGGGGAGCCACAGCTGTGTGTAGAACCCCTGAGGAGCTCCTCCCTGGATGTGGAGGTGGTGCCCGCCACTCTCCCTTGTCTCCAGAGTTCCGATGAGTGCAGCTAGAGCTCCACCCGGGTGTGCTGAGGTCTCTGTGCTGCGCTGACTTATCTCACATCTGTGTTCATGTGAGCGCCGAAGGCAGAGCCGAGGTCTTTGTACGCTTCTTGGACTGTATGTCACCTGCTTACTGAATAAATGGATTCATTAAATAATGTATTCTCTGCTTACGACTCTGTACTGCCAGCCTGATGTTTTAAGTAAAGGATTATTTGGCGTTTCTGGTATCGGTGTGGTTCAGAGTGAGGAAGGCAGCCTAGAGGAGCGAGGAGACCAGGATCCCGGTTCTTGTGAACTCTGTGATCCCACCCTGCTGCTCTAGCCTTTGGGACAGCCATGGCCTCGGCTCTAACTGGAAGTGACCGTATCATGCTAGGAAAGCACGGCGCTGGGCCAGTGATGGCTTTAAGTCCTCTTTGTGTCCTGAGAGAGTGTCGTGTCTTGAATCCAGGGATTGCTGTACCTGCATAAAGCAGCCACAGTCTGTGTTCTTTCCTGGTCTCGATCGTGGCAGTGTGGCTGGCAGCTGCCCCCCAGCTCTCCCCGCTACTCAGCAGCCCAGACCTAAGCTTTCCCTCCTCTCTCTGTACTTCAGATCTGCATGTCAACATTTGAACACGAGATGGAAAAGGCCTTCGCCTTCCAGGCGAGCCAGGACAAAGTGTGCAGTGTCTGCATGGAAGTGATCCTCGAGAAGGCGTCCGCCTCTGAGAGGAGATTTGGGATTCTCTCCAACTGCAACCACACGTACTGCCTGTCCTGCATCCGACAGTGGAGGTGTGCCAAGCAGTTCGAGAACACAATCATTAAGTAAGTACAGCAAGGGGTCTTAGCTGTAGAAGAAGGGGTGTGTGTTTGATCTGGAATCTTCTTCCATCCAAAGGCGTTTCAATGCAGGGTATGAACTGAGTGCTGGCCCCGGCACATCACTCCCCTTCCTGAGCGAGTGCCTTCCCGGTGGTGTGTGCTAACAGTTCCCACCGAGCCTCGGGCACTGGAAGGACACACAGCAGGGGTCGTCTGTTAAGGCTGATGGCGATGCCTGTTTGAGCTCAGCCCTAACAGTACAGGGGCTGCCCTTCGGCCAATTGCTGTTGCCTTTTTAAGCTTCATTTTTTCCATCTGTAAAATAGGGTTATTTGATGATTAAGTGGAATAATGGCATGTAAACATTTCACATGTCTGATAAACATGATGTGCTCCATGAAGCCAGTATTGAGATATAATTGACATATGACAACACAGGATTCTTACATTCTACAGTGGGACAAGGTGGGAGGGGGGAGGGGAGCTAACTCATTGCGAAGTCACTGCATGCTGTGGACTGTTTTAGAAATTTTTCACACATTAACTTATGTCTCAGAGACCCTACAGTCTTCCTCATTTTACAGATGAGTAAACAGGTATGAGCTCAAATAACTTGCCTAAAGTTACACATTTGTGTGGTAAAATAACAGCTTTATTGAGAGAAAAGTATACAACTTAGTGTTTTTTACAGTATATTCAGAGTTTGTACAACCGTTAATTGCTACAATCTAGAATATTTTATTATCTCAAAAAGAAACCTCTATTTGTGGTCATTGCCCACCCCTCCATGCTTCCGGGCCCTGGCAGCCACTAATTCGCTTTCTGCCCCGTGGGACCATCCTTGCCATCTCAGACGGAGTCTTCTAGGACTTAGCCTTTTTGTACTGGCTAACTCTTATACATTGCATGGTGTTTTTAGAGTGCAAACCATGTTATAGCATGTTCCAGTACTTCATTCCTTTTTATGGCCAAATATCTCATTGTATGGATATTCACATTTTGTTTATCTATTCATCAGTTGATGGACATTGGGTTGTTTCCATCTTCTGATTATTGTGAGTTGTGCTGCTATGAATATTCGTATACAAGTTTTTTTTATGGAAAACATGTTTTCATTTTTCTTGCGTAGATACCTAGGAGTGGTTGGGTAATATGGCAACTAGAGTTAACATTTTCAGAAATTGCCAGACTATTTTCCAAAGTGGCTGACCCATTTCACATTCCACTAGCAATGTATAAAAATTCCAGTTTCTCCACATAGTCATTAATACTTGTTATTGTCTTTACTTATGATTTTAGCTATTCTAGTAAGTGTGAAGTAATATTTTTATGGTGGCTTTGATTTACATTTCTCTGATAACTAATGATATTGTGCATCTTTTTCTGTGCTTTCTCAGCATTTCTCTAAAATGCTTACTCATATCCTTTGCCCACTTTAAAATTGGGCTTTTTGTTGTTGAGAAAAACATGTTTTTAATAGTAAATATGTTGGTTAGGGAACATAGAATGGTCATGCATTTGAGCAAGGGGTTTAGGGTGTAATGTGCACAGGATTTGAAACTTAATCTGTTCCGTACTAAACTGATTCTTATTTCAGGTCTTGTCCAGAATGCCGGGTGATATCAGAGTTTGTAATTCCAAGTGTGTATTGGGTAGAAGATCAGAATAAAAAGAACGAGTTGATTGAAGCTTTTAAACAAGGAATGGGGTAAGTGCTTTGAGTTTGGGCATGATCCTGGTGCCTGCCTTGGCTCTTGTTTCGATCTTTGCCATTGCCTGCAGAGTCTCTTCCTTACCCCCAACTGAGAATGTGGTCTTGGGAGCCTGAGGCCACTCAGAATTTCTTCTTTCTCTCTGGCATCATGCTGGGCTTTGCAGATACAGAGATGAGCAAAGCCATGATGCAGTGGACTTGTTTCTAAGCTGAGGTCAACTTTTTATTTGTGATCATGTCACCCGAGCATATTTTTTTCCATTTATTTTTATGGAGTTGAAGGGAAGGAGTAAAAGTAAAGTGTGTTTGTCAGGGGGTGTGAGACATTGATGTGAGACACATTAATTGGCTGCCTCCCACATGCATTCAACTGGGGCTGGGGAACAAACCTGCAACCCAGGTACATGCCCTTGACCAGAAATTGAACCCACAACCCTTTACAGGCTGATGCTCTGACCACTAAGCCATGCATGCCAGAGCAGATGTCTCTTCTAACGGATATGAGATGATATCTTCTTGTGATTTTGATTTATATTTCACTGATTAGCAATGTGCAAGCATCTTTTCATGGACCTGTTGGCCATTTGTATGTCTTCTTTGGGAAAATGTCTATTTCTGCCCATTTTTATTTATCCCCCCCCCCCCAAGTTAATATAACTTTATTGCAATTTCAAAAAAGTGCATAGTTACATGTTGACTCTAAAATCTTTATTTCACTCATGATATCCTCATGAAGTCAGATATAACTATGTTAGATATTTTATTTTCACTTCTATATTCTGATCTAACTTCATTAATAAATGAAATGGCTTCATAAAAAAATATAAAGTACATAGGACATTGCTTTTCTCTCCACAAGAGCAAAGCACTTAAAAAATTATTTTTCTTTAAAAAGTCATAATTAGACTAGTACTTTTAGTAGTAACAAGAATGTTTTGTCTTTATTATTGAAAGTATTACAGCCTGGCTGGCATAGCTCAGTGGTTGTGTATCTACCTATAAACCAGGAGATCACCAGGCTCGATTCCCAGTGTGGGACATGAATGAAGCAGCCAATCAATGAAAAAAATACTTTTTTTTTTAATTTTAGAAAGGGAAAGAAACATCAATGAGAGAGAACCACTGATTGGCTGGTCCTCCTCGATCCCCTCCACCCTCAGGCCTTCACCACACAATATTGTCTGTATCCATGGGTTATGCGTAAGTTCTTTGGTTAATCTCATCTAGGCCCCCTTCTCCCTTTCTGCCCCTTTTAAAATGGAACGTTCTTGTTGCTATTGAGTTATATTTGTTCTTTATATATTCTGAATATAACCCTCAGCAGATATGATTTATAAATATTTTGTCCCATTCAGTAGGTTGCCTTTGCCATGCAGAAGCTTTCTGTTTGAGGCAACCCACTTGATTTTTTGCTTTTGGTGTCAAATCCAAAAAGATTACTGGCAAGACAAGTGTTTAGGAGCTTATTTGCCCCCTGTAGTTTCTGATAAGTCAGTGGTAATTCAGATTGTATTGTTTCTCTGGGATTTCTTTTTTCCCCTGGGTTTCAGCAGTTATATATTTTACGAAGGAGTGTTTTGTTTTTTCATATTATGCTGCTTGTTGTTCTCTGAATCTAAGTTTTGTCATTCACCAAATTTAGAAAAGTTTGGTCACCAAATATTTCCTATCCCTTCTTCGTTTCTGGTTTCTTCTAGTTATCTTTCGGTTCTCCAGGCCAGGACTGAAGTTTTCCATGGCAGTCTTAGCCAGCCTTCATAGACACACCCAACTGTGGCCTGCTCTTGACTAAAATCTATTTTTTTCTATAAAGATAACGCACCTCTTTGCCCTTCCTCCTCCTTGGTGTCTAATCTCTTACAGAATCCTCCAGCTGCTGTTCATTCTCCAGTACTTTCAGGTGTTTTAAAAGGTTTGTGTTTCTAGATACTTGCAGTTGGGCCAGGTCGCTTACTTGATTAAAAACTGTTACTTATAAGTCCCTTTAAAAAAAAAAAAAAAAAAAAAAAATATATATATATATATATATATATATATATATATATATATATATGTATGTATGTATGTATATACACACACATACACATATATATGTGTATATATATATTTTTTATTGATTTCATAGAGGGAGAGAGAAAAACATTGATGAGAAATCATGGATTGGCTGCCTCCTGCACGCCTCCTAGTGGGGATAGAGCCTGGAACCCAGGCATGTGCCCTTGTCTGAAATCGAACCCAGGACCCTTTGGCCCACAGGCTGACAGTCTATCCACTGACCCAAACCGGTCAGGGCTATAGGTTCCTTTTTAAGTTGTACATTGATTATGAAAGGCTTGTTTTTTTCCTCATGTGTCCACCAGAGGGCAGGAGTGGCAAGGCAGAGGGTAGGAAGGTCTGCTGGAATAGTCCAGAAATTCTTGTTCCTATCTTTCCTGGCCTCAGTTTCTATTGACTGTGTTTTTATTCATTCCACAAACATTTACCGAGTACCCACTATGTACCAGGCATCTTCCAGGTAACACCAATGGGGGCTATGGAATAGATTAGTAAATATAATTTCATAGGAAATTGCAAAAGGACAATTATGATACAGGTTTTCTGGTGATAAATTCCCAAGCCATATGTCGCAAGAGGATGCACCTGGATGCACCTGGGTAGGAGAGTCAAAGAACCTGAAGTATGAACAGCCTCTCCATGTGTGTGAGAAGGTGGGGGTGGGTGCACAGAATGACATGGGTGCAGGGTGGTACACATTGTGTGTCTGGGGAGCAGTGGAAGTGATCACTGAGGTTGAAAGGGGTATGTAGAAGGATTTGGGAGGGCCTACTACCACAGGGATAATGGGGGACAGACTAGAAAGAATCAAGTCAAAGGGGGGGTGGGGGAAACAGGTGACCTATTTGGAGATGCTCCTCTGTGATAGAGGTTGGAACCTAGTGGGAAAAGAGGCCAATTAAGAAATTGACTGACAGGCGGGTACTAGAGGATGGCACCTCTGAGGGCTTCAACAGTGTGGGACCTGACAGGACAGTGTATTGGGAGTTGCTCTGTAAGCAGAAGTGATAGTTGAATGTGAGTGCTGAGAACTAAGGGAGTGAGTGATCTGGAGGCTTTTGTCCTTGGTGACCAGAAAAGGCTGGAGAAAGAAAAGCAGTTATTTTGGGGACAGGAACTAGAGAATAGTTTTGAACTAGATGTGTTTATTAAAGCCTGTGTCCAACTGACTCTGGTAAGAACACACTTCTTGTGAGTCATTTCAAGATCTCAGAACCTCGGGGGCGGGGGACCATGGAAGGTGTCTGGTTCACACATCTCTGCTTGAATGGACTCCTTGCCGCCTATCCTGGGATCAGACCTGGTGGGAGCAGCACCCAGGCAAGCAAGGTAGTTCCCTCCCGTCTGCACAGGCGTTAGGTGTAAGGGCCCTTCACCACTGGTCTTTCACTGGAAATACCGGAGCCAGGGAGTCCCCCTTGTCACCTGCCCCTGGCAGCAGCCCACACTTGTTGCGGTGATTTGGCTTTATTCTGCAACTTCTCTTCCTCAGCACCCACAGATAGCCCTCTGGGTTATGGGGCTCTCTTCCTCTTCTTTAACTTGGGATCATTTGTGAGAATTTCATTTTAGTAATGAGAAATGGGAATTCTGTCATTTTCCTCAGGAGCAGAGGTTCTTAAAACATTGTGGACCAGTAGTTTTATCGCTAGCTTTACCCAGTGGCCAGATAAGTTTCTATTGAACGAGTACAAAAAATGTTTCACATAAATGTTAAATACCTATTGCATTTTGAAATTATTACATATTATTGCTTAATCCTTTAAAAGAATTCTCGTGATTGGCCACAAGCCTTAGAACAGAAAACATGAGAATTCTCATGATCCGTCTGCAATGTTTTAACATAGAGATCTGTGGCAATGATGGGGTCGGGGGGGGGGGAGTTTAAATTTTGATACCTGTATGTGGTAGACGTGTATTTTATGCATTTTCTGCAGCATATAGTTAAGAACCCCTGAGAGGATGGGACCAAGGAAAACGGATGAGACCTCTAACTTTAGGCAGCTGCTAAAATTCACCCCCATTTCCCCCCCTCTGTGGCTCCTATCATTGCTGGCCCCGAGGATGGGAAGTTCCCTGGGTAGATCTCCTGTTGAGTAGCCCAGCTTCAGCACCTTGAAGCCCATGACAGTTGCCTTTTTGGAGCACTGCAGGCTCAAAACAGTGGAGCACCCATGCAGGTCAAGTTCTGTACAAGGGTATGTGTCACAATGGGAATACCAGTATTATCCAGCTTGGAAATCAGCATCCCAACCTCTCTGAGCTTCAGCTTCCCTCCCTGAAACATGAGGGTGAACCAGTCCTACCCAGCGTTGTAGGCCCTAGATTCTCCCAC
The DNA here is from genome assembly GCF_014108245.1 of Pipistrellus kuhlii. NCBI lineage: Eukaryota > Metazoa > Chordata > Mammalia > Chiroptera > Vespertilionidae > Pipistrellus > Pipistrellus kuhlii. The sequence continues at coordinate 21,851,014 of NW_023425416.1, forward strand.
CATCTTGGATTTTTTTCTGTTTTTTTTTTAGGAAAAAAGCGTGTAAGTACTTTGATCAAGGCAAGGGCACCTGCCCATTTGGAAACAAATGTCTTTACCGCCACGCTTACCCTGATGGGCGGCTGGCAGAGCCTGAGAAACCGCGGAAACAGCTCAGTTCAGAAGGCACCGTGAGGGTAAGGACTTTGCTATCTCTAGTCAGGCACACTTACTTGTGTATACACACCACTGCGGCACTATCACACTGCATGGGACCCTGTCCTGTATACATCAGGTAAGACTAGAGAGGTTGGAGGCACATACAAGAGCACGTGTGTACCAAGCCCACAGGGAGAGCGAGGGCCATGTTTCCCTGGAGGCACGTGTAAGGTTTCCTCGAATCGTGGCTACACCACTAACCAGAAATGAGGGGCATTTCTAGATACTGCTCCTGAGTTTTTCTCTTAATAGTCAGGGCAACCAGAAACAGACAAAAGAAAAATAAGCTCCTCAGCCTTCATAGTGTCATTTTTGGTAATCAGGCATATTTTCTGGCTATTTTTGCAGTTCTTCAATTCCGTGCGCCTCTGGGATTTCATCGAGAACCGAGAAAGCCAGCAGGTCCCCGGCACTGAAGACGCTGACATGACAGAGCTCGGGGACCTCTTCATGCACCTGTCTGGGGCGGAGTCGTCAGAACCCTGAAGAGGGACGGATGCCCCTGCCTCGGGCTCCGCCAGCAGAGCCTTTCCAAGTAGGGTGTGCAGAGCTTCCTTTACCGCAGCCCCAGGTAGTGTGCGGCTTGGAGTGAGTGGGGTTGTTTTAACCTGGGCTCTCACCCATTCTCCATTATTACAGCCGTGAGAAGAGTGAAGGATGTAAAGTTAACAAGTATATGGAATCACTACTTTATAGCTGATATCTTAGTTGCACCTCAAGCTCCTTGGGGGGTGGGAGGGAGGGGGACTAGCTAAACAGCCAGATGGAGTTTTGATTGATTGCTTTTAAAACAAATTTGGCTCCTATCCTTCGTGAGCTTTAGCTCCCTAGAAACTAGTCAACTTACGGTTGCCACTAAAGCAGATTTCTTTTTCTTACCAAAGGATTCTTCATCCCTAAAAATGATTCCTTAAGTGAATTTCCATAAGACTTTGTGTGTGGTCAAAACCTGATATATTCAGGGCTTTTCCAGAAACAAAAAATGGGCACTGCACGCCTTAGTGCCCCAAACAAGAGCAGGCGTCTCACTGCTCTATAGTCAGTAAGCGAATATAAACCTTCTTCCTTGTAAGGGGGCCTCGTAAAGTAGCAGGAAATGTGAGGCGGTAGATCACTACAGCCCCTCGTTTCTGGTTAGTGTTGTAGCCACGATTGGAGGAAACCTTACGCATGTGCCTCCAGGGAAACATGGCCCTCGCTCTCCCTGTGGGCTTGGTACACACGCGCTCTTGTATGTGCCTCCTGCTCAACCTATCTAGTCTTACCTGTAAAAAAAACCTGGTCCAGACCCATCAGTGGTTCTAAGCATGTCTTTTTATCATCAGTTGTGATTTTAATGGAAGGAGCATAATGTTGTGAATCAGAACAAACTCACTCTAAGCCTGAATTTACCTATTTTTATAAACAGTTATAGATATCAAATATTTTGTAAAATGCATTAAAGTGTGGGTAGAAAAAAAAGGTCTATTCTTACCTGAGTTTAGAGTGCTTTATGCATAATTTTTATAGTTAACTCTTTAGTGAAGGGTGACAACACAGGCAAAGGCTGAATTAAATTCATTCCTAGCAGAGGCTCTGGGCCCATTTCGTGCTTCTCGAGTCCTGTTCCAGAAGGGATGAACAAATGGAGAGTTCAAGCTGTGAGCTTAACATTACTCTAAAAGGAAGAAACAGCCAGTAAGCCTACATTTAATTTATTTTATTAAAATAACAATTGAGGAACCATCAGGTAACTGTTTTTTGTCAGGCGCAATAAAAACAATTAAAACCAAAATCATCAAGAAAACCTGTATTCCTGGCTTCCTTGCATACACATGACGACTGTTGAGAGACAAGGCTGGCCAATGGCCCCACCCCATAGGGGCAGCTCCTGGAAGACAAAATTCAGCATGATGGAAGACTGCTCCCTGAGAGAGCGGAGACTTGGATGGGGTAGGCCGGGCACCTCTTCTGGAAAACCATCCCAATGCATTGGAGACCTCCACGACAAAGGAAGGGTCCCCAAACCCAAGTTCCATAGTACCAAAGCAGACGCCTTTAGGCGGCCATGGTCTCAACAGTGCTGGGTTGTTTGGTGCATTATGTGCAAAACTTCCTGTTTGGAGCCACATCACTCGCCACTGTCTCTGAAGAAAGTCCTTCCTGTGATAAGCATTCCTTATAGGAGCTGATATTCAAAATCCACATGTCCCCCTGCCATGATGGCTGGTCTGCCTACCTTCATTTTCTCTCCAAGTGCTTTTTCTTGCCCTAAAAGTACTTGTCTAGCTGATGGCCAGCGTCCCAGATCATATATTGCCATCAGCAGCCACTGGTGAATCTGGAGAAGGCTCAGCTCATGAGCATGGAGGATGCAGGTAGGGAGCAGGAGAAACCAGCATGGTAAATGGCTTCCTTCTCCCCGGACCAGAAAGGGTAGAAAAGAAGGCAACATGAAGTAAGGCCCTGTGAGTAGTCTAGAAGGTCCTTAGCAGCAGCTTCTCTGAAAACAAGCTCTCTGCTCCCATAGAAAAGGAGCAGAAAGATGGTGCCTGCTGACTTCCCTTCCTCCCCTGGTGGCCTGAGCACAGGTGCAAAGTCAACTAGAAGACAGGCAGTCTTGGGGATGTGGTCAGTGTGCAGGCATTGATGTCCTCGGTGTGGGCTGCCCGATGCAGGGATGGCTCAGAAGCGCTCCTGTTGATTTTCGGTAGAGAGTGTTGGAGCAGCTCAATGGACGACAGGATCTGAAACAGCCACACAACAGTCTCATTATGAGGGCCTTGGTATTTCCACAGCAGCAGCAGCTTTCAGTTAGGAATCCAGAGACGCAAGCTGTTCTCAGCCCACCTGTAACATTTTTGTGGAGAACACGAGCCTTTCCCCTGCTTAACCAGTTACTGCTATGATACTTTTTATTTAAATTCAAAACCTACGTCTATAGATGCTTATGGCGTTCAAGTGGTTTAAAAAAAAAACACAAAAAAACAAAACAAAAAAAACCACCACCACACTGCCTCGTCATTAAAAATTGCTTCAATTTAACCAGTTCCAGCACCTTTGACCTGTCTTACCTGGGGAAAAAGAGGCCTCTCTTCCTTAACTTTCTTCACACAGTCAGCTACAAGCCGCTTCATTGCTTTGGGGCAGTTCTTGTATAGCTTACTCAGGTCTGGGGAGGCATACCCACGGCCCACCATGAAGATGATCTAAGGGGAAGAAAACAGTTGAGGGAATGCGTGATTAACACAAAGCAACTTCCAACCCTCTGCTGCACAGACTGGCAGGAGGCCCAGAAGCTTCCACAGCAAGTTAGGCCCTTTACTGGCAGTGCACGTACCTGATCGCGGTTGTTGATGTGGGAGTAAGGGAGTTCCCCTGTCATGAGCTCATACAGCACAATGCCGTAGGAGTAGACGTCAGACTGGAAGCTGAACGGGTTGTTATCCTGCATTCGGATCACCTCTGGGGCCTACAGGACAAAGGGCATTCCTCACCGTCTGCACCCAACACTCCCAGGGGCCAATCTCTCCCATGGGGCATGAGAGTCCTGTCCTCTGTCACTCTTCCCTAAAGGGCCCCTGACACTTCGAGCTCAGAAATCCTAGTCTCTGTGATCTAGCACTTCTTTTCAAGCTCTAAGCTTGAGCATGGTTCTGATCACCAGCTTCTTCCAGGAAGCCCAAGTTCACCCCCCGCTGTCTGGTAGAGGAAGCGTCCGTGAGGTGGCCTGGACTGGGGGAAACGTGGAGAAACGCTTTACGTTTTGCACAGACATGCAGGGCACCCCTTCTTCCCTGTACCCTCCTGTGGGAGCCAGGCCGCCTCACCATCCACAGGATAGAGCCGGTGGGCTGTTCAACCTGCTGAGAACCACTCCAGCGTGACTTCACTGTTGCCAAACCAAAATCTCCAATTTTCACCGTCAGGCCTTCATGGAGAAATATATCTCAATGCTTGTTAAGGACTCTGGTTTCAAACACTGGTCAAGTTAATTTTGAAAAACTTACCAAAATTCTTACTAGCATAGCATCTCTTCACCTCCCATTTGCCCGCAAGCCTGCTTTGCCCTGGATTTGCTAGGGTTTCTAAAGTTTTAAGAAGTACTTTTGAAATGTCCCTTCTTCCAGGAGGCATCGAAAATATGCTTGGAGTGCAAAATTATTTGGCTCCAGCCCAAAACAAGGCTGTTTAGCCCCTGCTGCTTCTCCCCATTTACACATCTAGGTGCCAGGTTCCTGGCCTGTGACCTTCCCACATGACAGGTGTCTGAAACCCCAAGACTTAGAGTGCAGGTGCGCCTCACAGCTGTGCATGGCCTGCTGTTATTGTTTCTCTCAGTGTTCTGCCCTCAAATGGCACGTGAATAACAATAGAGCAAATTACTCAATAAATTCTGAATGTCCTAAGTCATTTCTTACTAGAACAGGTAGCACTTGATTTCAAAATCAGAACCATTTGACTGCAAAATCATTTCTGGGTGATCAGGCTGTTGAAGGCTGCCTTGTGATCTGCTGATGCCCAGTGATTCACCTTAAAATCTGTGGTATCTGCCTTCATGGCATAATGTATTGGTCCCCAAAAAACCACTACTAAAAAGTATCCCATACCTCAGACACGTACCCAAATAAGCTATGTCCCATAATCAAACTCAATACTAAACTGTCATGCCTGAAAAAGGGTGGGAGAGGGAGGAAGATGTGAAATCACATTTCATGCCCATTAGTGTGAAATATGCCTTAATTATTTCTACAAAAGCACATTAAACCTTAAAAAGGGGAAGAGTTGATTCTAAACCTCTAAGGAAACTATTTCTGTACATTTAAGACAGACAATTATAAGTAGTAATTTTGAAAATTTTACATTTGGCTTCATCTATGTTCTGACTAGGGGAAAAGACACACACACACACACACACACACACACACACACACACACCCCAGTTAAATTTAGTAATCAACAGCTTAATAAAACTATACCTATTTCAAGCATAACCCACACACATCTCACTCTTGTGGAATCCTTTTCAAGGTCACCTTTTGCTGAGATAACGTTGAAATGAAAGTCTCCCTTGTTTTTCTAAATTGATAACTAAGCAGTCAAACCATCACCAAAGGATACTGTTGGATTTCATGTCTCTGTGGATGATATTCTTTGCATGCAAGTAGCTGTAAAGGGAAAACAGTTTAAGGGGCCTGGCTAGAAAGCAGCTTCCAACTACTAAGAAGCAAACCACCCGAAGGCCAGGCTCCTGGTGGAGCTACGTTTGGGGCTGGGCCCTGTGACGGTCAGGCAGGGCCACATCGTGCCTCACCCTGAAGGTCATGACTATAGCAAAATGGAGGGACTCTTGAAGCATCTATTTTAACCAAAAAGTAATTCTCACAACCAAAATATCCCTTAACTGATTAACAAATAAAATGCAGCATAAAATGCAGCATATATCTGTATAATGGAATATTATTCAGCCATGAAAGGAATGAAGTACTGATACTATAATATGAATGAAACTCTCAAAAACATTATTTTAAATGAGAGCAGCCAGACACGAAAGATCTCGTTATTGAAACTGGTCTAAAATAAATAGTGATGGTTGCACAACTCTGAATATATTTAAAACACACACACACGGAATTGTACACTTTAAAGGGGTGAATTTGATGACATGTGAATAATAGACTTAGTTTTTTCCTAAAAAGTAATTGTGACTAGTTATTTCCTAAAACGTAGGTAGAAGTGAGCTTTTAAAGCACAGCTTAGCTTAAGCTCCCAGGTATGTGGTGTGTGAGGAACACACGCTCCTCCACATAAGGTACTTCCGAGGAAACGTTTCAGAAGCACTGCTCTGAGCTCGCCAAGAATGGAAGGAATAAACACTTTCACAAAGAAATGTGTGAAACAGACACAAAAGGGTGGTGTGTACTGGAGATGCTGAGCATAACCTTTTAAGCATTATCCTAAAGTGACATCTGATACCCACTCCCACAGCTGTAAGGCTGGGTGGCTGGATTTTAAGGGCAGTGGCTGAAAACAGAATCTGAGTCCCAAGATAGCAGCCTCAACTTGGATGAGGAACATGAAAGTGTCATTCTTATACCAGAGGCTTATTTTCAGCTATGCAAAAATATCACAGAAATCGCTTAACACACTTGGCTTTTCCTCATCCTGATTTAGGGACAAATTGATGCTGGGACCCTAAACTGTAGTCATCAGGCCATCTACTCACTCCATTCCCTGAGCCGTCTGCCGGGCAATGTCAATCAGCTGGAACATCTGGAACTTGGTCTCTTGGACATGCAGGTGTTTGTAGAGGCTGCTGCCCTCACACCATTGGGTCACTATCGCCAGGTTGTCCTTTGTCATGTACCCCATAAAGAGCAGGATGTTCACGTGCCGTGTTTTGCTGGAGGAGGGAAGAGAGAAGGCTGTGAACTCTGCCTTGTTTCAGATTGAGATCTATCTACTCTGCTTCCTCACTGACAAACCCTGTATGTTCTTGACACCACTCTTGCTTACAATCTGGGTGGCTGGCAAAGCAAACAATCCAACTGGTGTTCTGAGCTGTCACCAAGACTTACGATTCACCTCAGTGCTGGCCTTTTTGTATAAAGGACATTCTCTTTATCATTGTGCATTCCCGATTCTCCCCACAGGGGTCGGCAGGACCCCTCATTGGTGGAATTCAACATTATCCAACTTATTGCTACAAATCTAGTGACTCAGAGATTTGAAAGTTGAAGGTCTGACATCCATAATAAGAAAGCTTGGCCATAAAAAAGCTCATGAAAATAAATGTGAAATGAAACCTATTTCTCCCTACCTCAAACCAAAACTCAAGAAATAACCTGGGCTACTGAGTACAGTGTGCCCAGAGACAAAGCAACGGAGGGGTCTGCTCATTCTAAAGGTCTGACAACCACATAAGCTGGAAGGAAACCTTCCATTTCCTTTCACTTGAAAGGGAGGAGTTTGAGCCACAGGCCTCCACAGTGAACTCACCAACCACCAGTCCCAGCCATAGCCCTCAGAGACAGGTCTGCACCAGTAAGCCCACTTACTCTCTGGTTGGTGCACCACCAGTCCCCACCCTGCCATTTTCTACTCACCGCAGGACAGCCACCTCATTTCTGAAGGCCTGAAACTGCTCTGGTGTGGGGTCAACAACCTTCAGGATCTTTACTGCAACGTCTCCTGCAAATTAGTTTGTAGTCAGTATAGTCAGTTGAATGATCTTACTTTACTGTTCATGGACCCTAGTTCTGAGATACAGTGAATCATTAAAAAATCATGTACCTAGAAAGATAGAATATGCAAAATTCTAAATTACCGGTATTCAAGTGGCTGGAAAAAAGTTACATAGGTTACACTACTATCCTTTAAATGCCACCCCACAAGCCCTAGCCGGTTTGGCTCAGTGGATAGAGCGATGGCCTGTGGACTGAAGGGTTGCGGGCTTGATCCCCAGTGGAAAGTGTGCAAGGAGGAAACTGATCAATGATTCCCTTTCATCATTGATGTTTCTATCTTGCTCTCTTCCTCACTCTCTTAAATAAAAAACATATATATACAAACATTCATACCACCCCACGGGGTTGAACAGGCTTGGTTTAAACTATTCCTAGAAGCCTGGCTCCCTGAGGTAAGGGCATGTGTGACAGGTCACACAACCTGGGCCTCTGAGGATGACATCAGTGGATGGACATGAATGCCCCAGCAGATACTGAATCTTGGAGCCAGAAGGCTGGGGCCAGGAAGGAGGCCATTTAGCAAGCAGTTGTTAAACTTAGCCGCCACGTTTCAATGAGACCTGAGATGGTCCGTTGTACAAATTCAGATATATATTGAAATTAAGCTCTGATGCTTTCAATACTATTAATTCCTAACGATTAATAGTGATTACTTACTATATCCTGGCAATGTGTGTTTTTACAGGCATTATTTCATTTAATTCTCACAGTTGCCTTATGACATACATACTATTATCCTCATTTTACAGAAAAAGAAGTTTATAGCCACAAACCATAGTGCTGGAATCAAGATTAGATAGAACCCGTAGTCTGACTCCAAAGGCTATTTTTAACCATAATACTATCAAGTTACTGTTAATCATTATCAATCACTGTGAGCCTCTTTATATTACCTTAGGAATATCTATGGATCAATTTTACTTTATATGTGCTACCAATTTAGAAACCAATTTCAAAAATGCTTTTATGTCAAATTTATCACAGAACTTAAAATAAGTTACTTGAAGCCCTATTAGGACCTTGGATTTTCATGGCAAATAAATTCACTAACACAGCCTTCTGGTGATCAAATAAAGTAGGAGTCAGTTGAATAGCACCTTGGAAGAGATAGTTCCTTCACCTATCAAGCACATCGTATCCTTGCAACCTCTGTTGGAGCACTCCTCACTACACTTTTGGGGAGCACCAACAGGTAGGTAGTTCTTGAGATGGGTCCCAAACTGTTGCACTGTGATCTCTGGTTTTATCAACTAAAAACTGAAGTCCACTTAACAGCAGCCTCAAGCCAGGCTCCTGTGAAGTTGCTGCTGACCTGGGATGGGAGTTGCACATTGTATTCAGAGCTGCCTTCTAGGAAGATGGAGCCAGGAAAACATGAAGCCCCAATCTCAAGTTCCTTATGACTGAGTAGGATTAGCATAACTGCTCACCTTGGAGCATCTGAGCCAAGAAAGGTGAGGAGCAGGTGAGGTAAGGAGGGGAGGGTGAGAGAAATAGAAACTGTGTTCAGAAAGCTCTAGCATGGGATTTGGGCACCTGCAGGATACGAGAAGCTAGGAAGGAGTCTGCTGCAAGGGCCCAGGTAAGATGCAGGCACAGTGGTGGCGTGGGAATAGGAAGGGGGGGGGGGGGGGGCAAGAAGCCCTATGAAGGTAAAACCCATGTGGCGGCCAACTGAGTGGCAGGGCTGGGAGATGGTGATGCTGCTGGCCCAGACACTGGGCAGAGCTTAAAAGGGACAGACCAGAGGGGGGGGCAGGAGGAAGGCTTGAGGAGATGCTGTACTGTTCCTCAGGAGCTTCCTAGTTCATGAGCCCTTCCCTTTTTTTACAGCTTTCCTCCAGACATGCTCCACTTGCTACTAAACTCATCCCCAGTGGCACCAGTTTTAGACCTACCTCAGAGCTCAGGATTCACTGGGAGCCAAAGCTTGCTCACAGTGACTCACTTGACTTGGTAGTCAGCTGATCATTCTTCACTTCTAGCCTCCATTTTTTGGAAGAGTGAACAGGGATAATTAAAAGTTCATATTTTCTTTGTTCCATCATCACAGCCCATTCAAATCCACCCATCTCTCTAAACTCTGTTATCCAAAGATACATCATATAATAACTCTGAGCGCTCCACAATACTTGAGTCTTCATGCAAGTCACTGATGGGAAACCGAACAGGGTCCAAGACAGAGTCCCATGGCCCCCACAGGGATGCATCTGCCAGCCAGCTTACAGTAAACACAAGAACAGATTATATGTAACTTCTCACCGAAGCCTGACTATATGACTCCACTTCATTTACGTGTAAATAGTCTAAGAATTTCCATGATAGGCAGTCTGCAAGGGACAAGGGAAAATGGAGTTCAACTCGTATAACGGACAGTTTTCCTATTGGTAGGAACTGCCCAGAGTTGGAATGATTTCTCATGGGATCCTACAGCCTCCACCCCCAGACCTCACTCCTATTAGCCTTTCTCCTCATTTACTCTACCGAAGCCATCAGGCCAGGTGAGTGGTCCACTTTGCACCTGCTGGTATCTGCACCACCCTCAGGCTTCATACAAATGCCATTTCCTCAGCAGACTCCTCCCCTCCCAATCTACAAAAACTGAACTGGGCCTGCCACTCCATGCCTGCTTTCCTCCATTTTCCTGCTTAGCACTTACAACACACAAATACTTTACTTTTCTTGATTATTGTCCTCATCAGAATATAAACTTCATTAAGAGAATTTTTATGTGTTTTGTTCACTGCTTCATTCCTAGCCCCTAGAAGAATGCTTGGTATTAGAAGAATACTCAGGAAGCATTGCAAAGGAATGAATGTAACTGTAAGCAAGATAAGTTATGAATTAACAAGCTGTCTGAGGCTCTGGAGTGGGAAGTGGAGAATATTGAGGACTTAGCTGTTTGCAGCCCAGGTTCAGAATCAGTTTCTGGAAGGGTAAGTCAGGACTCAGTGCCCAGCCTGAGGCCCCCAGGCCTTGCCTGGCCCCAAGTCTGCAGAATTAGGTACCAGCTCAAAACAAAGATGCTTCTCCAAACTATCTCAATACCTTTATAGCTGGCAATCTTTCAACAAGGATGGTACTAATTCATTTCCCCATTGGGATTGTCTAAGATTTATACACAGACCTTGTTTTCAGCAACAGAACAGAACGAACACCATTTCTCTTCCTTTCATTGACTCAGTGAAAGTTATAAACTTCAGCGTTAGGCTGAGATGGGGATCCCCAGACAAGGTTATGCCAGACTGCTTGCCTCAAGCTAAGTTGAGAGACCTGCTTGAGGGTTTTGCTGCCTCCTCTTCATGCTGTCAGTGCTGGTCCCTGTCATCAGTTTACAGCCTCTACTGCTATCTTCATGCTCTTTAAGGTGTTATTTGTAATGAGCCGAGACTAACAAATCAGACCACAAACTTATGCTTAAAAGGAGGCTCTGTACTTGAACCCCAGGGCCGCCTCTTTACATACAGTAAGTAAGCTTTTAGTTCATGGATCTGAGGTCTCCATCTCAGCTGTTTGAGACCCTTCTGTTTACTTTCACACCTGCTAGGCAGAATCACAAATTTTCAAAAATCATCAAAATAGTCTCACTGATAAATTGAATAACATACTATATACAGGAACCAGAGAAACATTAACAAAGGGGGTGGCAGGGAGAGTACAGCACAAAACACTCGATCTAGAAATTATGGTTTCCTTGACTCTCCCCTGACATTTAGAGCTCACATGACTCTTTTTGAGGGACTGACATAAAAGTCCATTGCTCCTCACTCCTCTGACTTTTCAGACTTTAAAAAACTAGAATTTTAAAAGCCATTAGACATATTATCTACCTTCTAACAGAAGACTTTATGGCAGTATCAGTATAGCAGCCTAAAAGCTCATGATTGAGAAAAAAAACCACAAGTTCATAAGCAGTATTGTGCCAAATATAACTAATAATATAAAAAATATGTGCTCAATCAGGAAACTTAAATTTGGGCACAATTTACACTGCATCTATTGGCTTTTAGCTGATGCTTAAAAAAAATGTGGCATAAAAATGATTAAATGCTTCCAATGGAAGCATTAAAGCAATAGTCACTGCTCTAATTCCTACAATTACTATCAGCCTTGTTGCAGATACAAGCACCTCTATCTTTTCCTAAGGGGTCAGACATTTATGACATGTTTCTCAGAAACCCACAAGCAGGCCACTAGTATATTATTTAGAATTTTCAAAGGAAAATGAATCATCGTACATGTAATTTACAAATGTGCTAGTCCCTGAAAGGAGAAATTTGTCAGATGATTAATTACAAGTGGTATACTCATATTCATGTACTTAAAAGTTCAGGCAATATTGGAGGTATTTCTCAGTTTTCAAAACCTTGAATTTTAATGCTCCATTCACATGATGCTCTTAAGCTCTCTCAATCTTTGCCTGTTTACAATAAAGATAATATAGGAGCATCCAAAGTGGAAATAGGCACGTAGGCCCTTTAGGTGTTTTTAGTTTTTGTTTGTTTGCTTTGGTTTTTATTTTTGTTTTTTTAAAATATGAATTTATAAGAGATGTCTTTTTAGGAACATGTAGCATTTTAAAGGCAATACTTCTTAAAATGTTAACATAAACCAGAGGCATTAAAAACCCGACAAAAAATGCCAAGTATTTAGTTGCCAAATACACCAGCTGTGGCTACAGACATTGCAATAGTACATTTCTTCCAAGAGAAAGCGTTCCCATTAGAATAAGAATACTAACAACTACAGATTCAAGAAGTAAGCCTCTGAAAGCTCCCTTCCCTATCTGATGGGGATTCCCACAGCCAATCCCAGGGCAGATCAAAGAGAAGCTGTCGTAGGATGTTTGACCAGAGGCAGGGTGGCATGATGGTTCCCCTCTCAGGACCTGTTTTCTTACATGTAAAATCTCTAAGGTGCTTTCCGGCTTTAAGGTTCTAGAATGCATGCTCCCACCATAGCAGAAGATTCTTACTCATCTGAGAAGCTTCAAAGCATGTCCCTTGTGCAGCCTGTATTTAATGCGTGTAATAAAAGCCTAATATGCAAATCAACCAAATGGCAGAATGACCAGTCACTATGATGCGCACTGATCACCCAGGGGCAGACACCCAATGCAGGAGCTGCCTTCTGTCCACAGGCCTCAGGCCAGCCAAGGCAGGTGCTAGTGGAGACCCCCCAATCGCCCTGCAGAGGGAGGTGACCAGCGGGGGTGAGGGGGGGAGAAAGGGCTGGCAAGAGGGCAGTGCCAGGCCAGCCAAGGCAGGTGCCAGTGGATCCCCCAGCCCTCCCCCTCATTTATCTGCCAGTTGCCCCCCCGATTGCCGGCCAGGTCTAGGGACTCTACCCATGCACGAATTTCCTGCACCGGGCCTCTAGTCAGTTTATAAGAAGATTCCCTGACATTTAGAGCTCACCTCTTGTTCACAAATTTCCAATTACCCTCACAACCTTATACCAATTACAGCATTGTAGAGACTAAAATGAATGCTGTGGAATCTCGCTGAAATATTAAATTCGATCTTCAGATGTAATCCAGTATCCCTAGAGCGTGCTGCTGTGAGCTACAGAGCTTGCTGAACCGTATCCCCCTCCTATGCTTTTTGGACTGAAACTTGACTTCACCCCTTGAAGTCAAGGCCCCAAACTTACCATGCCACTTGCCCTTATAAACAGTTCCAAAGGAGCCTGACCCAATGCGAGTGGAGAGCATCACTTCACTGGCTTCTATTTCCCAGTAATAACTTGAATCTCTCTGTCCACGAGGCCTCTGAAACAATCAGATCATTAAATACATTTCATGGAAAGGTAAAGGCCTATTTAACAAGGGTTTCAAAGGAAAGATCAACTCCATCTATTCTCAGACATTTTGAAAATAAACTTACTATAATTCCAATTTTTGTTTTTTAGAAAATACCATCTTAATTGCACCCTCCCTTACAACAAACCAGCAAGTTTTCCTAATGCAAGCATACCAAAAATGGCATGACATTTATAATATGATTCAGCAAGTGCTTTTTGTTAGAGTCCCCTGCCTCCCTAAATTAAAAGGATTCTCATTTCTAAGTTTTTCCTACTGAACCCTAACCTGCAGCAGATGCTTTGGCCATACTCACAATTTTGTTTTTCTCCTGGGTCCCAGATCCTGGTGCCCGCTCTCTCTGTGCCGGCACGGGGGTTTTGGGCTGTGACCAGCCCGTCGGGCTCAGGTTGTTGGGGCTGCTGGACAAGGCTGAAGGTGAGGCTTAATAGACAAGATAAACAGAATCCACACGTGGATAAGCCAGAAGAAGATACACAGCATAAAGAGCAAAAGCCCATTACTATTTGCTAAGACTCTGGACAAGTACCTGATTCGCTGTGACTTCGGATTGCATCCTGAAATAGAAAAGGAAAGCTGGTCAATTTCGGCATCAGAAAAGATGTTCTTTGGGGAAGCGGGAGGGGAGGATTTGCAGGAACAAAGTAGATGACAAAATCTCTAAATACAGTCTAATTTTACACTTTTAAAAATCAAATTCACCAAATGTCACTGTTTCTAACTGATGTTAATTTTTCATATATGATGAAAACCATATTATCTCAGAAGAAAGCAATGCACACAGCAAACATACGTTTTAAGGAAGGCTAAGAAAGTTACTATCAGCTAAGATCTTTCCAATGCTTGGGGATCTTGCTCCTGTGGGGCCAAAAAAAGTGGGGGATTCAGTGGCAAGCTCACTCTTAACTTCCTCTGGGAGTTTATTAGGGTACATTGGCCAGAAGCTGGATTTGATATGAGTGAGCCATGACTTTATCACTTTATCCAAGTCTAAAAATCGTGGAAAGATGAAAGGATCATAATCTCCTAGTCCAATACCTACATTTTACATATAAGAAAACTGTGTAACAGGTCAAAAGACCTGGCCAGGTCACACTGCCAGTAGGTGGCAGAACTAGGACAAGAAACCATCACGAGGGATCTCTGCTCGTTCACCACAAAATGCTCCTCAGACCTTATGGGCAAGCTCTGAAATTCGTTCCTCTCTAGGTGGGTAAGATGTCAAATGCTCTCTGTAGAATTTATTACAAACTGGGTGAAAGTTAAATCACAAGACCCTCCACAGTCCTAAATACTCAATTTATATATCCTCACTTAAGAGTATATAAATAGCCGGGACCGGTTTAGCTCAATGGATAGAGCGTCGGCTTGGGGACTGAAGGGACCCGGGTTTGATTCCGGTCAAGGGCATGTACCTTGGTTGCGGGCATATCCCCAGTAGGGGGTGTGCAAGAGGCAACTGATCGATGACTCTCTCTCATTGATGTTTCTAACTCTTTTATCTCTCTCCCTTCCTCTCTGTACAAAATCAATAAAAATATATTTAAAAAAAAAAAAGAGTATATAAATAGTAACAATGTAAAACCACATGGCCCCTATATCCTCAAAAAGGGTATTTTTCTAGTAAATCCTATCCTCTTTGTTTTCTTTGTGTCACCACATTAAGATACTTTTTTTCCACACAACTATTACTAGAATGCTGCGACTTCGTAATATCCTCACAAGATTTAAAGAAAAATCATAAACCAAGTTGCCCCTTCCTGGCCTTAGTAGCCCCAACCAAAGCATCTTTAATAAAGCCTGGATCTGGGGTCGCCACACCTGGCAAGTCTTTAATAATCCCCTAGAGAGGTGCTTAATATCACAGATTGCACCCCACTAGGACTCAGGGAGCATGTTTGGGGGAGCAGGTGGGAGTCTAGGAACCGGTATGGTTTTAAGTACAACAGGATGACTGCCAGGAGGGAAAATATTGGCCAAAAATAAACCTGACGTTTATTAAATACGCAGCAGCTACAGCTTTATTATCCAACTATTAGTTGTTTGAAGTCAAAGCATGGCACTATTCCCATTCACTAGGATTTCTTTCTTAATGTCAGTAATTTTCTTCCTGTATCAATTCCATATCACATATTTTATTCTGTACTAATATCTACAGTTGGATTGATTTATCCTAAAAGGAACCTTTCAGTCATCTTGGAATCTAAATATTAAAGCAAGAATGTATACTTTAAGAATGCTGAATCATATGTGATAAAAACAAATCCAAATTTATTCTGTCTCATGTTTCTCTCTCCCTCTCTCTTTAAAATCAATAAAAACATATCCTCAGGTGAGGATCAAATAAATAAAGTAGAGAGAGGGTTAAGCACAATGGCAGTGCTGGTTATTTTATAGTAACAAAAATGTTTTACTTTTAATGTTTCCTTTAAATATTAGAGTATTTACACAGGAACAAGTCATATAGAAAAAAATAAGTAACTGATATATTACCATATGATTAACAGGGCTAATTTTGATTTAAAAATAAAATTCATAGCTTATATATACACATGACCTCACAATAATCCTGTGATACTCAAAGTGTCCCTCCCAACAAATGCCTACTATAGACCCCATATCAGAAAGCCAAGTTTTTTGTTGAGTTCCTGCCACCTCTTATTGGTAGGACAAGTGATTTAAGGGTTGAGTGAGGTAAGCTGCGCCTGAAGTGGCAGGTATCCCTGAGGTTCTTCAAGGAACAAATTATGATGTAGAGAAAGCACAGTTATCTCTGATAAATTTTAACAAAGGATTTTCAGGGCATGTCAACCAAACTTACACATTTGGTTTTTAAACAAGGTATAAATAGAATAGTGGTGCTGTACCAACCAAATCTATACTAGCTCTGATCTTGGATTAGAAATGATTTTTTTAAAATTTTGTAATGCCCTTAGCCTCAAAATCACACTTGAGAAACTAATTTCACCTGTCAGCAATACCACAGACAATATTTCTTTTTTACTCCTATGTACTGTATTTCCAAAAAAAGAAAAGGAACAAGAAAGCAAGTCTGACAATAAATATAAAATTTAACTTAGTGATTGTTTCCTTTCTGACAGTCTTAGCAATCCTGTTAATTGACAAGAAAGCAAAGGCATAAAGAAGAATACCTACTCTTCCCCTCAAACAAAATCCTCTGGACCACGCCCTGGGAGAAGCATTCAGGCTGTTATTCTAGTCCAAAGCAATGAGAAATAAAGAAGAATAAAGAACAAAGGAAGTAGTTTTAAGTGTATTCAGTTGTTATTAAAGATGAACTAGAAAGCAAACCAAACAAATAGATCAACCAAAAGCCAAGAAAAGAAAAGGCGTTTGAAAGCACTAGCTTTGAGCACTTTTACATCTCCCTAAATACCTGCTTATTTAAATCTGACTCCACCCTTTTATTTCTAAGCTAAAACATTTAAAGTCTTTCAGAATTTGTAGTTTTTTCATCACTATTATTTTCTTTCCCACACCAAAATGAAACTAATCTTTATGTAGTTTATTCACTAGCTCACTTAAATCCTATTAAAATCTAACATGGAAAAAAATGAATTCAAGGGTTTACATTTTTTCTTCAGGAAATTTTAGTTCTCCACTTGAATGATATACCAACCAGATTACTGAGCCAATCTAAAGATATAGTGGATAAAAATGAAATTACAAAGTTTAGAGATCTGAGAAAGTGCTTATCAGGTTTGAAACCCAAAACTCTATGGCACAATAGTCAATCCCACCCGAATTGACTGATTCCCATCACCACCCACCGGACCCTATTATTACCTCAATCATCCTGCTGTCCACAGGTAGGGTGGTGCTGACCATGTGGACATTAGGTGTGGATGTCGACCTCTGCCTCTGGGAGAGGGAACCTTCAGAGGAGGGGCTGGAGGTGTTGAATGTAAAGGCGTGGGGTGTGGAGTATCTGTGCTGGGAACTAGGTGAAGAGAAGAAAGACAATTCCATGATTGACATGCATGCCTCCCCACTGGAAAAGTCATTCAACTACCTACTTCATTAAGATACTTGGGAGACCCTAGCAGGTGTGCTCATTGGTTGGGCATCATCCCCTGCACTGAAAGGTTGCCTGTTCGATCCCTGTTGGCACTTGACAGAGTTGTAGGCTCGATGCCCGAGTTGTGGGCTCAATCCTCAGTAGGGAGGAGGGTGCAGGAGGCAGCTGATCAATGTTGTGCTCTCACATTGGTAAGTTTCTATCTCCCTCTCCCTTCCTCTAAAAAAATCAATACACATATTTAAAAAAAGAAAAAGGAAAAAAGATACTCTGTGGTAACCCCTACTTGTACTACATACCACCTTTTACAAAATGTTCTTTTGTTTCAATATGCATCATTCAAAATTTTTCCTCTGTTGTAGGTGTTTTTGCATGCAAATTTTTGAAAAGAAAGTAATACATGCTCTTGGAATTCATGTGAAAAGAACATCTAGAGCAGTGGTTCTCAACCTTTTTAATGCCTCAACCCTTTAATACAGGTTCTTGCTGTTGGGGGTCAAGATTATTTTCGTTGCTACTTCATAACTGTAATTTTGCTACTGTTATGAATCGTAATGTAAATATCTGTGTTTTCCGATGGTCTTAGGCGACTCTACTAGCGGTTCTCAACCTGTGGGTCACGATCCACTGCTGTAGAGGTTTGGTTATTTTATTATTTTATTATTTTAGAAGCAAGTAGTTTTTTTTGGTCAGACTTGCTTTTCAAATTATCAAGAAAAACAAAATAATACACAAATATATATTCAGATATTATTTCAATACAAGTCCCTTGTTCTAAGATATGTTGCTTTTAACAATTCTATGGTGATTTCATAAAGGCCATTAAATATTATACAATTATATGTACATTAAAGTCAGTTTTTTGACAAAGATGTAGCTATTACTTTAGGTTCCAAATTCACATGTAACACTAAGCAAGATGTAAAGTCACAAACGCTCATTTTAAAGGTGGAAAACAGTAAAAGAAAATGTTCAAAATCATAGGTACATTACGAAGGGTATTTACATAAAAATACCACCAAAAAATGGATTTTTAACCTTTGCTGACCAGGTTTTGTCTACATGTTTCAACTATTCCTGTGAATTTCAATTTAACTGCAGAAAAGATACACTATTAAAATAGTATGTCTTGGCATTGAGATTACAAAGCAGAAAAGTGAATGTTTGCATCCCTTTAAAAACTGAAAATTGTATCAAAATTGTTGTTTCAGAATTCTTTGTATTTACAATATTCATGCAAACTTGTGAACAAGCTTTCATTCTGATCAAACTAATCATCTACATTTTCGTAATAAAACTGAAGACTCAAAAAATATATATGTAATTAGATTCTTTTTAAAGATAGCAGTCTATTAAATACCATGTCTTAGCAATGCAATGCCACAGTAAGTTCAGTAATTGAGCACTGAGCTATGAACCAGATGGTCAGAGTTCGATGCCCAGTCAGGGCACATGCCCCCTGCAGAATTGATCCCAGTAGGGGGTGTGCAGAAGACAGCTGATCAATGACTCTCTCTCATCATTGATGTTTCTATCTCACTCTTCCTTCCTCTCTGAAATAAATAAAAATACCTTTAAAAGAGAAAAAAGCTTTAACAAATTTTGTCTTTATTACATCATTTTACATAGTTTTGGGATCCTTCCTGAGGCTCACCTCACTAAAGAAGGCAGCAAAATCACAAGGTTTTAAAAATATGATGAGATATTAAGGGTCATACATGATAATAGAAGAATCCTCTAGTAAGAGTCACTTTCCAGAATGTAAGAATCACAGGACCAAAAAAAGAAAGTTCTACATTTTTCTCTAATACCAATAAAGCAGCAAAGGGTTTACACAGAGAGGAGAGAATGCAAAAAACAAACAAACCCCTTTTCTTTTCTATTCAGGATGCAATCCCACCTCTCAAGTCCCCATTATAACTTAAAAACAAAACAAAACAAAATAAAAAAAATTTACCTAACAGGCATCCGGGAAACAGACTCTCGCATCCGACGCATTGTCAAAGAAGGCAGTGCTGGGACCCCACTATCACCAATAGTGGAATTTGGAAACAATCTAAATGAAATCAGAGAAAGTCTAGTTTATAGACTTGCAGTTATTTTATAATCAGCCTGACTTCCTTGCAAATTAAAGCTCCTCAAACTGAACTTTTCCTATTCACATTTTCTTTGATTATTTTAGGCTACCCAGAGTAAAGAGACCACCAACCCAAATGACTGGGTTTGAATGACCACAAATTGTGAACAATACTGATCTGTCAATCAACATTGCAGGCTCTATGTATTTCTAGGAAATACTGGCCCTATATCCAACTACGTCAAAATAATATTTTTTAAAGCTCCAGTAAAGCACATTTATAACATAAATCATGTGGAGTTTTCTGGAAACATTGTCTCAGAAACACGCAGATGAAAAGACTGAAATGTAAAGAATAAGTCACATTCAGCACCAAAGGTTATAAATAAGAGAAGTGGTAGTGAGATGAGCACTTGTGCTCAGCAATTCCACATCATCTCAGGTAATCCTCACAGGACACTGCAAGGAAGGCAGTCACCTTCCGCCCCCGCCCAGATAAGTGAATCAGGGGGCTCGGAGGTGATTACAGTTAGTGACATCAACATTTTGACCCATGTCTGCTGGACTCCAAAGCTTGTGCCATTTATACCATTCAAGGTCTCTGTAAAAGCAACATGTCACTACCACAAAAGTAAAAAAAGATGTTCCCATTGTGGTTTAATGATCATACTCCCTTAATTTATCCCTCAAAAAAGGGTAACACTTTGACTTTTCATATTCTTGTATTAACAGTTTTAAAAAGCATTTTGGAATATGTACCTTTAACTTAAATCTTACTAAAAGGTATTTCTTCTATATGATATACATTTTGATAACTGGTTTATCTCCTGAGGGATACAAATGTCTTTTAAGGTTTTAGATTCAAAACATTTCAAGACTGTTTCTCCAGTTTGAAGTAACGATAGAGTGTATTAGCTGACACTGTCTTTTTGGTTCCTGTATCCCTTTGTTCATTGCATTACTGAATCACAGTATCTCAATCTCTATATGACGGATTAACAGCCCTACCTGCTCATTTTAGAGAGTTATGCTGCACTAAAACTCACTGGCTTCAGGTATGTCATATTTCCATAGTAGATGGTTTCCGGATCACGATAATTCATTTACCAAGTCCAAAAACCTGACCTGTCAGTCAAATATACAATAAGCATCCTCAAGTGATGTTATACACCCCCACCTCTTTATATTATGTTAATAAAGAATAATGCCTTACAACAGTTGTCTGACATTACTCCAGTCCACACACATAGTAGGTACTTTGGTGCTACAATGCTCATGAAATTTGTAGCCACAAGTCTGACATCGAAATCCATTTAGCAAGAACTTCTGACACATGTCACAGAAGGCAAGCTTTAGGAAAGTCTTCCGAGCCTGGAGCGACAAGAACACGGGTGTAAATTATGCTGAATAAATGAAAGGTGACAAAAGACAAAATAATTTCTTTCTTGACCCCCAAGAGGTTTCATAAATAATCATACTTCCAACATTTGTAAAATTCATACCTAGGAAAAAAGTACATCTGTGACTAATGAAGCCTAAACTGCCTTAATGTAAAACAATGACATAATTAACGCTTTAGATATATGCTATGACATCAGGGAAATTCCTGCTAGCCAAAACACTCACTATGCCACAAAGAGAGAAGAGATCTGCAACTTACAAAGTTGTGTGTTGTGAGAGGAACATGATCCAGGAAGTCTACTTGAAGTTCTTCTCCAATCAAGGAGGCAGCATCAGTATTCCAATCTAAACGTGCTTTTTTACTAAAGAGGATTAAAAAAAATGCAAAAGGAAAATGTTTACACAAGGTGAGAGTTCTATTATTATTGGAACCCAGGTTGGTTGTTTACACAATGAAATATAGCAATCTCATGATAATGTAAATATGCAGTAAATTGGACTTTGTGATATTAAAATCCTATTAAAAATCCTAAAGAACTTATAAAACAGGTTATAAATACTGCTATGGGGGTAAAATTTAATCTTCACTTGCTTACTTCAATCTAGAAGATAAACAGAAAGGAATCACAAATGAAATGCACTTTTCTATTAATAAACAACAGGCTCAAATCTGTAGTTTGCAGACTCTATAAATATAAGTTGACAGCCGACTTGACTGTCTTAATATTTATTGAGACCATTCTTTCTGTGCCTAGAGTATACAAGACAGAAAAATTGATGCATTGAAGTAAAATGTAATGCCCAGCTCCTTTCTCATGTCTTGTCTAGTTAATTAGGCCAATCATCCTGAATGACAAGTCCTCTCAGGGAAAGAAAACCACCATTCAAACCTTTGTTTACAGAAGACGATTCCAGCCTTTTTTCTTTGTTTTTGTTTCCAATAGTAAACAATCAATCCCTTAATATAATCCCTTACACAAGGTCTGGGAAGTCCTGTTTTGCCCAAAAGAAAAAAGAGGAGCAGCCCTATTTTCCAATCAATCTTCAGGTGCTGTCTATCCAAGAAATAATGCAGGGTAGTTCTAAATCAATGCAACCTTGGATGGGAATGGAATGGACCAAGCTCCTCCTTATCTCAGAATCTCTCTAACCTTTTTTCTTAAATGACAGACTTATTTCTCTCAGTTTTGGAGGCTAGAAGTCTTAAGATTAGGGCGCCAGAAATTAGGTTCTGCTAAGAGCCCTTTTCCTGGCTTGAAGGTGGCTGCCTTTGCACTGTATCCCTCACATTAGAATCTCTAGTCTTTAAGAAGCACTATAGATTGGGTTGAGGACCAACCTGGAGCTAAAGATGACATCTGCTTAGAATATTTGCACTTCAACACCACCTTCTAAGCTGAGAGAAATACCATAAATAGAGGAATTTATGCTCACTTCTTTGAGTAGGCTCATTTCTGGGCCATACTCTCAAACTGGGGGACTCCCTCAAATATTACAAATGTTAGCTGAAGCTCAACAACAGAACTAGCACTTTCCAATAAGGTAAAGACGAGGTTATTTATCCACACTTTGGGGGTACAGTAACAGATAATGGACAATTATAAGTGGCTCTGATATACTGGTGTATTATTCCTAGCCTTGGAGGGGATGCTTCTTTTGTGCCACTGGATCTTGCTTGAAGCAGAAATTCTTCTGCATCTTTTAGCCCTGTGTCAATCAAACTGTAGGGATTCAGTAAACTTAACTGAATAAAAATAAATGAGTGAATTACAAGAGAGTCAATCTCTTGGGAATAGTATTCCTTATCTATAAACAATAATGCAACATTTTGTGAGTACCTAATGTATGCACTGCATTATTGCAAACACAAAAACACTTTGCTCTCAAAAAATGACATGACTGTTTCCATCTATGAAAACATCTAACATGTATTTTATTTTTCAATGCAATGTGTTTTTGTTTTGTTTTGTTTTTAATATATTTTTATTGATTTCTGAGAGGAGGGAGAAGGAGAGAGAGAAACATCTACGATGAGAGAGATTGGCTGCCTCCTGCTTGCCCCCTTCTGGGGATCGAGCCTGCAACCCGGGCATGTGCCCTTGACCAGAATCAAACCTGGGACCCTTCAGCCAACACTCTATTCACTGAGCCAAACCAGCTAGGGCTCAATGCAATGTTTTTAAGCAATAATCTCAAGGTTTTAGTATTTTATTTTTCTGAATTCTATCTTTATAAACAAGGATATACAAATATACAATATTTTACAGGAAGCTATATATATTTTTAAAAATGAAAAAGTATTTGAAGATCCTTACTAGCATGAAGCAGCTAATTTTGTGAGTTCTTACCCTTTGTGTTCGTGGAGAAGTCTGAACACTGCGCAGCACTCTGGTTGCAGGCCCCTCACCTTGAGTGCTTTCATAAGGCAGTCATGCAAGCTCATTCCATTTCGTACATTGACCTACAAACAAAGGACCATCTTTAGAACCAACACAGGCTGCACACCCTTGGAAAAACAAGCACAGAAATAAATGCACCAGTCTGTAAGGAGGCATGTAGCTTATAATGGAGTACATAGACACACACATATAATGTCTAGCAATAGGTGAGCGCTTGAATAAAACACAGAACATCTGTGTATGTCACATTATGCCACTACTAGATTATTCATAATAACGTGGAGGGAGGGGTGTCCATGATATGTTAACTGAGGGGAAATGTTTTTCAGAATAATACAAAGAGTAAGGTTATTTACAGGGTGGAGAACATGTACATGTATCTGTGTGAAAAGATATACACCTAGCTGTTAACATCAAGAGAGAGTGGTTGGAAAAGATAAAATAATAAACTTTCCCTTTCCCCATCTCTAATTTATCTGACTCATTAAAATGTACATGCAAGCATAAATATCCACCAGAAAGAAAAATAAGCCAATCTGACCTATAAACAAACGAGTCTTTCTGATAAAAAATTTGTATTTCAAACTATTTTCAATCAAACAGTTGATCTTCATAAAAAAATTTCCATTTTGCCCTGGTGAGGTGGCTCAGTTGGCTGGAGCATCATCTTGGGCACCAAGCGGTTGCAGGTTTGATTCCTTGTTGGGGCACAGATCTATCGATAGGTTGCAGGTTCAATTCCTGGTCACGTAGAGGAGGCAACCAATTGATGTTTCTCTCTCACATCAATGTTTCTTTCTCTCTTTCAAGTAAATTAAAACGTATTTTTGAATGAGGATTAAAAAAAAAAAAAAATCCCATCTCATTTGCACTTCACACTAGTGAGAGCAAGCAGGAAATGAAAGGACAGATTCTGCCTGCTGTAAGGACACACCACTGCTAGTTTAACTCAATGTGCACAACATGCCAGGAGCCTCCGCATGTATGCCTCCCCACAGTCCCCGTACCCAATCCTTAACAGTCCAGAGGCCTAGTAGAATGTGTGAGTGCCCACGGTACTATTAAGGGCTGCTATATAAAAATCTCAACTAAAATCTTAAAGGGTTTTTATACAAGCCCTATATACTTTATTTTTAAAGCCAATAAAGTTGACACAACGTAAGGCAACTAGAATCTGAATGGCCAGTAAGGGGAGCAGAATGGAATGACAGCATTTGTGAACTGCCTGGAGTGGAGCTCCCCCACTGGGTGAAAGTGTAACAGATGCCAGTTGCTGACCAAGAGGAATGTGAGTGTATCTTTTATAAAAGTTTAAAATATTTTAAAACATTCATTTAAAATGTTACATAAGAAGTTTATTTTAAAGGTTTCTTGAATCAGTGATATTCTTTAAAAGATCACACTAACTTCCAGCTTTTCAGGGGAAAAACAACCAACCAACAACAAACAAAGTGAAATAAAGATGAGCTGAGCCCTGACTACTGTGGTTCAGTTATTAGGAGCATAGTCCTGTACAAACGGAAGGTTGAGTGTTCAATTCCTGTTCAGGGCATGTATCCATGTTGAGGTTCGATCCCCAGTAGTAAGGGATCCCCAATCGATGTTTCACCCTCATATTTCTCTCTCTCTCTCTCTCTCTCTCTCTCTCTCTCTCTCTCTCTCTCTCTCTCTCTCTCTCTCTCTCTCCCCCTCCCTCCTCTCCCCTCCCTCCCCCCTCTCCCTCTCCCTCTCCCTCTCCCTCTCCCTCTCCCCCTCCCTCCCTCCCTCCTTTCCCCCCTCCCTCCTACTCTCTCCTTCCTCCTCCCCCACATCTTTCTTATCCATTAAAGCATGTCCTCTGGTGAGGATTGAAAGGGGGGGGGAAATAGTAAAATAATAAAATATAATGAGCTGAACTATGTAGATAAGAACAGCAAGAATGAGGACAACAAAGAGTAATAAACACATCCTAAGACTATCATACATGACCTGCATCAAACACTGTGCAACAGTGCTTTGAAAGCTGTAAAGTGATACTTGTATTATATCATTAATCTTCGTTAAAATTAACAGACTCCAAGAGTTAGACAGTTCTTTAAATATCTTCTAATCCAGTGGGGTTCTCAAATGTGGCTGCCATTAGAATCATACAAGGGGCTTGTGAAATACAGATTCCCAGCCACTCCCCTCCAAAACACAAGGATTTTGATTCAATTAATCTTAAATGAAGGCCAGGAATCTCTATTTTAACCTGCTTTGTCAGGTGATTCTAACTGTTTAAGTCTTAGCTATGGTGCAGTTTCTCATACAACAAGGAGCAACAGCAGTTAGTCAGAGAGACATGTTTACAAAACAAATGACAAGAAAAAATTCAAAATATAAGCAACTACTAATTTATTACTTATAAAATTATTTAAATCAGATATACATCTTCTCTGTCATTCTCTCTACAACTCCCCATGGACACATGTTGGAAATGGTTACATCTGACTAATTTCCGGAGCCCGCTAAGTAATGATGAGTTATTTTGGGTTCCTACAGTGAAGCAACCTGGAGCTAATTAGAAGCAGCTGACTGACGGTATTGGCCAGCAAGGAGCTCCGTTCTCCTTCGGTGCCCCCCTAAGCTGGTGCCTGTGAAAGAAGCTGGTTCTTCCAGAGACAGAGGGTCCATCTCAAGTCAAAGAAATAGGAGAAACTTTTTCTACTGAACCTTCTCTTGAGCTGTAGAAGAAATCAAGTTTCCAAATCACTGGTTCCCAACTACCAGTTGTGTTCAAATGAAAGCTGCCAAGGACTACACAGATGTAGAAAAAAACTCAGAAATAATCACAGCTACCATTTTACTTATGAATTAGCCACTGTATTCAGCATGCCTCATTTCATAAAGGTCAGGAAACAGAGCCTCAAAATATTATGTAACCTGTCTAAATGACACAGCTAATAAAAGGCAACACAGGGATTTAAGTTTGGGCCTGCTTTCTTAAAGGTCCATACACTTAATCATTATGTCAAACTAAGGTTCCCAGCCTCCCAGGCAAACTAACGGTAGACGGGGAGAGAGAAGTAACTGCAATAACGCCCAGAGCCACAACAGATGATCTTCACATCACATTCATACTTCCCACCTGGGCTCTCTATTACAGTTAGAAAATTGAAATAGTAGGTAAAAATCACTTTGCAAATGAAAGACCACTACTGAAATATAAGGGGATTGTTATTTATTTTGCCAGTCATTAAACTTTCATTTTTAGGAAACATAAATAAATTTACTTAAATTTTAAATGACTTTTGAGTTCAAATGTACCTAATGTATCAATAATACGGTAACTGGGAGGCTCCGTAGGTTCACAAAAGAAGTATAATTTATTAGTAAAATGCGGAGAGTGGAACTGTTCGAACAGACTGAGAAACTCTGTCCTGACCTCCGCCTCACACTAA
This sequence comes from Pipistrellus kuhlii, assembly GCF_014108245.1. NCBI lineage: Eukaryota > Metazoa > Chordata > Mammalia > Chiroptera > Vespertilionidae > Pipistrellus > Pipistrellus kuhlii. Next base: position 21,877,594 of record NW_023425416.1, read on the forward strand.
GTACAAAGAGTAAACACTATGCAATGACTTTGCATAAAGAATGAAGGGTGGGAAAGGAGAAGGTGTGGAAGTTTGAATTAAGGTTTGCAAATGTCCCACCAAGCAAAATGAGCACAACCTTCATTTTTCTGCTTCAATGCGGAGGTGCTAGGATAGCAGGCAACTTTTTTGAACATTTTTTTTAAGTTGGGGTTTTTTTTTGTTTGTTTTTTGTCAAAAAACTGAGTGGCAGTGTCTGCCATGCATGATGCTAATAGAAGTCTGTCATTGATACTAAAAAAAATAAGCTTTGCAACAACTGGCTAGTGCCAGTGTTCTAGAAAAGATGATGCTCTGATTTCTAAGCAACCTCCAGCTTTGCCCTGGGGCCAATGAACTTTAACATAATAAATCTTTATAGGTAATATTATTTTCTTCTAAATACTTCATTATAATATTCAAAAAAATGTAAGTGAACATTTTGCTTTAATATTCAGAAGAAAATAATTTTTAATTATTAATGATTTTTTTTTAATTAGCTAGAAAGGTCTAAGGGAGCTTTGAAAGTCTTTAAAATATATCCCATAAGAATATAATATATGCCCTGGCGGGTGTGCTCAGTGTTGGGTTCAATTCCCAGTCAAGGGCACATAACTGGGTTACAGGTTCAATCCCCAGCCCTGGTCAGGGTGTGCATGGGAGGCAATCAATCGATGTGTCTCTCACACCATGTTTTTCTTTCTTCCCCTCCCTTCCACTCTCTTTAAAAAGCAATGAAAAAAATATCTTCAGTTGAGGATTAACAAAAAAAAGAATGTACTATTTGTTTAAATGAAGTGCAGAAAAGAAGATACACTAGGCAAGAGTTATAATAGAAGAAAGGCCAAGGATTGGGAAAAAATAGGGGCTATGGGAGGAACACAGCCGTATAAAATAATAAAATCTGCAACTGGAAAGCCAATTAATGAAGATCCTAAGTGACAGTGAAGACTCTGCCTGTTCATACGGTGGGCAACATGATCCGTAATGTTCCCTATAGGCAGATGGACAACTACATTTTCTCAGAGGAATGTTCACGTACCACTGTTCTTTGCTTGTTTGGCAAGAAAACACGGATAGTATTGCTTGTCTTAGAAGAGTCCATAAGTTTGCCATCATCTGATGCTCGGCGCTGATAGCCAAACTGCTGAACTATGGTGGGGGAGATGCAGCTGGGGCCGTCAAACACTGCATCTTTGAATCCAAAGCCATTGCTGATCGTCTTCCATGCCCCCTGTATGTGCTCCATTGATGCAGCTTACACAATACTTAAACCTGGTTATAAGAAAACAACAACAAATTAAATTATTTTATTAAATTATAATTCTAAAACATAAGCAATTAACTCAACAATATATAAATGGTGAAAATCATGGTATGTGGGCTTTCTCTTTTTTAAGTACTTCATTTTACTTATTTTTATCTTTTTGTGGTGAGAACACAACATGAGATACTCTTGATAATTTTTAAGTGTACAATACAATATTGCTGACTATACATACAGTGTTGTACAAATCTCAAATCTCTTAATGTTATTCATCATCTTGCTTAAGTAAAACTTTTGCCTTTGATTAGCAACACTCCATTTACCCCTTCCCCAGCCTCCGGCCAACACCATTTCATTCTGATTCTATAAATTTGACTATTTTAGAGCTTTCTTATAAGTAACCAGAGGGCCGGTGCACGGAATTCATGCATGAGTAGGGTCCCTAGTGGTTGCTGGTTGCCAGCTGAGGCATCCCTTCATTCCACACCACCCCTTGGTCATAGTGAGTGAGTGAACTCCTAGTTGATAGAACTCCTGAGAGGACAACTTTGCATATTAGGTTGTTATATATGTAGATACCTTCTGCTTAAATAAATTAATTAGAAAGCTTCTATATTAGTATATCCCTATAAAATATTTGTTAATCCTCACCCAATGATATTTTTTTAGAGAGTGGAAGTGAGGGGGAGATAGAAGGAGAGAAACATGTGGAAACATCAACTGGTTGACTCCAGCACCAGCCCTGACCAGGGCTGGGGATCAAGCCTGCAACCAAGGTACATGCCCATGACCGAAATCAAACCCAGGACCCTTTGGTACTTAGGCCAATGCTCTGTCTAAATTAGGGGTGTCGAACTCAATCAGAGAAGGGGCCAAAATCTAAAATCTAGCCTAAATCGCGGGCCGAATGGTTTACTGAACAGTCATAAACTGTCATTGTGATGGAAACGCAGCGGACTGCAGTGATGACAGTGCGGTGCGGGCCACATTGCAAGGCCTGGTGGGACAGATTTGGCCCGCGGGCCTTGTGTTTGACACATGTGGTCTAAATACTGAGAAAAACTGGCCAGGGCCTATAAAATATTTCATAGATAACTAAAAAAATTAGCAAAGTGGGAATTAAGGATCTCTTACCTTTTAAGACAGCATGGAGGGACCTAGAGAGTACTATGCTAAGTGAAATAAACCATTCTGAGAAAGACAAGTATCACATGATCTCACATGTGGACCTCTGATCTAATTAGCATATTATGCTTTAATATTATAGATTACACTATAAACTTCTACATGCCTATTTTATTTCTGCAAGGAGGGAGTGTGGGACAAGTAACAGGGCCATGAAACACTGCCTCTACCTCTGGCACACTGAGTCCTGACACACTCCTAACTTATCCCTTGGTTACCATGAGGTCACTTTTTAGGGCCACCTACAGTTTCTGTTTTTTCCTGGATCATTTTTCCCAAACTAATGAGAAAGAGAAGAAGGAGTTTACAACCAGATTGGGGGGAGGCAGGGAGAGAGAGGGGGGGGGGAGTAGGAGGGAGGGAGGGAGGGAGGGAGGGAGAGAGAACTCATTTGAGCATCTCAATGCAGCTCCTATGACCTATAGATATAAAGCGGGTAGAGCAATTTTTAAAATATAACTCACTGCTCCCATTTTAAACACGGAATAAAAGCTGAACTCCTTTCTGAATATTCCAAGCTTCACACCTAGGGACTTTTGAATTTCTTGTTCTCTTCACCTGAAAGGTAGAAACCTCCAGAAATAAGCAAGCTGGCCTTTCCCCATTACTAAGGTCTTCACCTAAAAGGTCTCTTTAGAGACAATTTCCCTAGCCACCGTCGCCAAAAGATACCATTCCCCTAGCACCATCAAATAATCCTATCTCATTGTCTTCTTGATACTTATTCCTATGTTAGACTGTTTACAGATTTTGGTCAATGCCCCACTCCTCCTTCAGCTTCATGAAGGCAATACTCTGCCAATCTTGGTCCTAATTACAGTCCCTGGAACATGAAGGCACCCAAATATTTATTACATGAATTAAGTTAGGAACCAGAATAACGCTGTAAAAATATAATTTTTCACAGAAAAGACTTTTCAAGGAAATATGAATTGAATCTCCATTTGGTAGTATATGTAGGAAAAACACCTGCCATCGCCTATCCAGCGAGGCTCAGTATACAAGAAGGTAACGGTTTGATTCCCAGTGTGGGACTTCAGGAGACAGCCAATCAATGACTGTCTCTCATCATTGATATTTCTATCTCCCTCTCCCTTACTCTCTGAAATAAATTTTTAAAAAATTTAATGAAAAACACCAACCACTGAGCAACAGACAAACTGCAATAAATTACATTCTGTATTTAATTGTGTGGGAAGACCGCATTATTACATGGTGGGGCAAATAGATTTACAATTGTGAGTATATGAAACAGAGTTTATCCTTGTATTATTAATTAATTATTGTATTATTTGCCATACAAACAAATGTAACCTACTTTTACCCCACCTTGTATAATCTATTGTCTAAAGAACCCACTTATGAGACTTAAATGTAGCTTAAATCAAAGAACACAGTTATTTCATGCTGAAGTCTCTGAGTCTTGTAGGCACTGAGAACACAACCACGCTTAGTTGGAAACATACTACAAGCCCAGGAAGGCCAGGGGCCTTCCCAGTTGCCCTGGGTTAATGGGTGCACCTCTAACCTGTCCATCATAGGAAGCTCTATGCTAAGGTATTTCTTAATCAATTTACTAAAGGGGACCCATATGAAAATCCATATAGTAGCAACACTCAGTCTCCAATGGAGATATTCAGATATCCCGTTGATGCTACTCTCAAATGTAAACAGATGCAACATAAATGTACATCTAGCCTCCAGTATTGTGATTTCTCTGATCTGTTGACTACATGCTCTAAGCATAAAAAATATACATACACCAACACATACATACGTGGAGACATACTATAACTAGATACGTACAAATCAACTTCTGAACATGAAAGGAAGGTCTTTCACAATTCCAAAGAAAAAATTTAAAGCAAATGCATTCTCTTGTAAACGAAGAAATTCATTGAGGAAGAAAATCCTTTTTAAAAAGACTATATATATTGGCCGGCTGGTGTGGCTTAGCAACTGATCATTGATCAAATAACCAAGAGATCACCAATTCATTCCCAGTCAGGGATCATGTCTGGAATTGCCAGCTTGGTCCCCAGTAGGGGGCATGCAGGAGGCAGCAGACTGATGTATCTCTCTATATCAAAGTTTCTCTCTCTCTATCCCTCTCCCTTCCTCTCTCTCTAAAAATCAATAAAAAGCATATTAAAGCCCAGCCAAGAGGTCACTGGTTCAATTTTCAGTCACGGTGCATGTCCGGGTTGTGGGCTCAATCTCCAGTGGTGGATGTATATGAAGCAGTTGATCAATGATTCTCTCTCACATTGATGTTTCTATCCCTCTCTCCCTTCCTTTCTCTGAAATCAATAAAAACATACTTTAAAAAAAAAAAAAAAAAAAAAAGGCATAGACTCAGTGGTTGAGTGTCTACCTATGAACCAGGAGGTCATGGTTTGATTCTCGATCAAGGCACATGCCCAAGTTGTGAGCTTGATCACAGTGTGGGGCACACAGGAGGCAGCCACTCAATGATTCTCTCTCATCACTGATATCTCTCTCCCCCCCCCCTTCTCTCTGAAATTAATAAAAATATATTTAAAAACAAAACAAAAACTATAGCCCTAGCCAGTTTGTCTCAGTAGATAGTGTCAGCCTGCAGACTGAAGGGTCCTGGGTTCGATTCCACTCAAGGCACATGCCCAGGGTTGCATGCTAGATCCTAGCAGGGGGCCTGCAGGAGGCAGCCAATCAATGATTCACTCTCAACACTGATGTTTCTATCTCTCCCTCTTTCTTCCTCTTTGAAATAATAATTTTTTAAAAAGTATTTAAAATAAATAAAATAAAAATTTAAAAGACATATATATCCCCTATAAGGGATTTCTATTCTTAGTACACAAACTCCTGAAAAGTAATAAGAAAAAGATAAAAAAGCACACACACACACACAATTAAATTCACAGACTAGAAACACAAAGGACATAAACATGTATGTATATACACTGAGTGGCCAGATTATTATGCATTTAGAGATCATAATAATCCGGTCACTCAGCGTATATTAGAGAGATGCAAATTTTTAAAATAAAGTACTACTTTTAATATCAGATTTATAAAATTTAAAAGACTGAAGACATCCATCACAAGCATTTGAGGAAAACTACCTCTCATTATACTGTTAATAGCATAAATTGCAACAATCAAATGAAGATTTAAATTCCCCTAGCATTTGACAATCTATCCTGGGGTGGCAGGAGGGAAGAGGACCTGAACTCAGGATTGCAAAAACACACAGGAATCCGAGTCACGGCACCAAAAAAAAAACAAAACAAAAAAATAAACACACAGGAATAGTTACTGCAGCATTGTCTGTAATATCAATAAACTGTAAACTATTTCAGAGCCAAAACTGTGGAACTAAAGTAGGAACAATTTAAAGCAAGACTGGTTTACAAAAACACTTCCCAGGCAAGGTTGCTGCTTCAACACTCTGGCTAAAGGTTTAATTTAAAAAATATTTAGCTAGACTTTTTGTCTAGAAAAAATATTATCTAAAGTTATAAAAAAACAAAAAAACAAACACACACACACAAAAAAACACTACTTTTGTTTTGCCAGAGTAAATTTTTTAAAAAGAAAACTTGCTTTAAATAGGGATTATCTTATACATTTTTATTTAAGTAGAAAAACTATTGGATGCCACTGTTAAAATTGTAAATTACTTTTCATAATGTAAGAATGGGGCCAATGTCAACTATCTGTTACCAATACATTTAAAAATACTTTAAAGGACTACATGTGTTATGTAGTATCAAAAGTTAGTCATGCCAAAACCGGTTTGGCTCAGTGGATAGAGCGTCAGCCTGCGGACTGAAAGGTCCTGGGTTCGATTCCGATCAAGGGCATGTACCTGGGTTGCGGGCACATCCCTGGTGGGAGGTGTGCAGGAGGCAGCTGATTGATGATTCTCTCTCATCAATGTTTCTAGTTCTCTATCCCTCTCCTTTCCTCTCTGTAAAAAATCAATAAAATATATTTAAAAAAAAAAAAAGTCATTCTCTTTACATATACAAAACAGCAACTTTATTGCTGCTGGGATGTGTACCTGAAAACTGTATAACTTTGTTAGCCAGATAAATTTTGTCACCCCAATACATTCAATAAAAAGGGGGGAAATAAGTAATATCCAAAGTAAATAACAGCCCTCCCCCCATAAAACAGTACCTTTATTATTGCAAAAGTTCCTTGACCTTAATATTTGTTGAAACAGTCTGAAATTCTGTATTCTAAAATCTAAACATTCACCTTTCACCAGAAAACACATAACACTCAGTTTTATTTACTGCGATAGCTACATTGCATAAATTATTTAGAAAGCTTACAATTTATTTAATATAAATTTTTCTGGCTTATTTTAGATTTCAGGTTCAACTGGTTCTAGCTGTTTCCTTCTACATCCCAGACTCCATTCCCTCCTCACCCACCTACAGCATCGAAGAACACCTCAGAAATTAAAAGCCTAGATCCTAACTGCTTCCTCTATCTTGGCTACTATTCCATTGAAGAAGTGACACTGGGCCTACTCCCAAAGCCAGTCTCTGGGAGATAGTAGAGTAAGGATATTTTATGAAAGAAAATGGAGAGAACGCATGAACTCCTAGATATCTTAGCTTTCTGTAGTTACCCACTCTATAACTGTCAATCATAAGTTTCTCTAAATTTCTCTTAATCTATAATTTCTGGCCTACATTATTTTTGAGGGCAGTGGGTTCCATAGTTCACCAAAGTTTGCCTTCAATTGGCTTCATGCTTCATTTTCCCATCCTGGAGTCAAGATATGTTCACTGTAGTCACATAACTCAAGATTTTTATAGTCTAAACTCTTTTTTAAAGCTTTATCTTTCTATACAAAGATGTTCGTTTTTGCCCTGGCTGATGTTCAGTGGTTAGAGCATTGGTCTGCGCACTTAGGGTCATGGGTTTGATTTCCAGTAAAGAGCACAAACTGGGGTGCAGGTTCTATCTCCGTATGAGGAAAAAACCAATCAATGTGTCTCTCTCATCCATGTTTCTCTCTGTCTTGCCCTCTCTCCCTCCCTCCCTTCTAAGCTTTCTAGAGCTTATGGAAAAAATATCCTTGGGTGAGGTTTTACACACACAAAATGTCCATTTTTATTATCACAGTTCACTTGTCATAATCACTCAACCTCATTTATCCTCTGTGTGAATATTCCTTTTTAGAACGTTAGAGTATCTAAGTTAAAAGACGGTTTGTAAATCCTAAAGTACTGAGTTTAGCAACAAGCAAAATAAATACAGTATAAAGACGCACAGCCCTGAATAATGCAGCAAGGGACTCAACAGAGTCAAAAGCCAAGCCCCTCAATAATCTGATAGGCTCCATCTTGAGATCTATTTCAGCTGCCTTCTTCGAGCCCCTTTTGTGGTATAACTAAAATAGCACCCAATATGGTTTCAAACAAGAGGATATTTTTTTCACTAATCTTTTTGAGAGAGTGGAAGGGAAGGAGAAAAGGGGGGGTGGTGGAGAGAGTCAAGAGAGAAACATCGATGTGAGAGACACACATCAATTGGTTGCCTCCTGCACACACTCCAACCCAGACTAGGATTGAACCTACAACCAAGGTGTGTGTCTGTGACCAGGAATCAACCCCGGGACTCTTTAGTCCAAGGGTGACACTTTAACCACTGAGCTAAACCAGCCAGGACTAGGTATCTATAATAATAAAAGAATAATATGTTAATTAGACTGGACATCCTTCCAGATGAGGCTTGAGCTATGAGGGAAGCCAATGCAGGCAGCTGGGGGAAAAAAGGCCTACTCTTGCATGACTTTTGTGCATCGGGCCTCTAATCTTATAATAGACTGCTTCTTCAGGGGAAAGACTTAAAATACTCAAGTCTCTTTATTTCCAACAGTGGGGTATGATGATCCATTACTGCTCAGGAAATAGTTTTGGTGAGTAATGACCAGCTTTCTGTTAAAACTAGAAGCCTGATTGGTCCACCAGTGGGGTTCCTCGGCCTGGCCTGCAGGATCGGGCCAAAACCAGCTCTCCTGCATCCCCCTAAGGGTCCTGGGTTGTGAGGGGGTGCAGGCCAGAACAAGGGACCCCACCAGTGCACAACTGGGGCCAGGGAGGGACGTGGGAGGTTGGCCAGCCGGGGAGGGTCCGAGGGAGGGCTCCAGGCTGTGTCAGGCCCCTCTTGCTCAGTCCTGATTAGCCAGACTCCAGCAGCAAGCTAACCTACCGATCACAGGATCAAAGCGTCTGCCCAATGGTAGTCAGTGCACATCACAGCAAGTGGTTGAGCAGCCTTAGCATATCATTGGCATATTATGCTTTGATTGATTGTTGAGCAGCCAACAGGACGACCGGACACCTAGCATATTAGGCTTTTATTATATAGGATTAGGGCAGAATGTATCTTGCATAGGACAAGTACTATTTTAAGAAGTCTTTGTTTAGGTACACACACATTATGAAATGTTTTTCTTAGTGTGAATCACTAATAAATTTGAAAGTTACTGATGTTAATTCTGAGGCCTAGAACCTCAAGGAGAGTTGGCATCACCTTCTCCAAAGGCACTTATTTATCCACACACAATACATTATTCCTGCACTTGAATGACTTTTTTATAGATCCATCTAGTCTTAAAATATCTTTATTAGTCCTACTAATGAACTGCTCTCCATATGTGTGCTAATTCCACTTTATGTTATATATGTTTTAAAAAGTCATTTCCCCTACTTCATGTATTGTAATTCTTCCAGTTTTGTGTATTTCATTGCTATCTGGACTAAAAAGAAACAAAATCAATATATTAAGTTTTCAGATACATTAGTTATTCTGTGACCTCATTTATTACTTAAATTGCTGTGAAGATATCTACTTTAATGAATACACTGACAGTAACCTGAGACCATTCTCCAATACTGATTAGGTCACACTGTTTACTAACTTAAACGAGATGACATTTTAAGGCATGGAACTTACATTCCCAGGGTTTTTACGATATATATAAAATCTCATTTAATGCATTACTTTGCCCTAAGTGGAATTCTGATATTATCTGTCTCTCAATGTTAGGCCTTCCTTTACTTTCTTGTTTATCATTTCTTAAAGTGATCGTTTTTGCTGCAGGGCCTTCTGTTTCCTGCCTGCTGAGAGGATTTTCTCTTCTACTTTCAAATAAAACACCAAATAAGAGGGTGGTATTAACTCTATTTCACTAAACTTAATGTAGATTCCCTCCCCAATTTAAATCCTCTGTAGTGCACACAACAAAGATTACAGTATTCATTTAGTCTAGCAACTTTTTACCTTCTCTCTAGATGGCTTAAGAGATTCAGACTCCATACCTCACAAAAATCTGAAAATGTACAAATGGTTTTCTGGAAGTCTTTCTTTGAGGGCAGCCCCTCAGTAAAATTCTGGAAGCCTCTATTGAGGCTTCCGATCCTCTGTGAGATTCTTTAGGTAAAGCACCTAAAATTCTCCACGATAAAGCTTCCTTCTTCGTTTCCTATTCATAAAGAATTTATTACTCTCTCCTCTTTTTCATATTTATATTATCTACATATATATTAATAGCACTTCCCACCCTCTGCTATAATTTATTTATTTACCGGTACATGTCTGCTTCCCCACCTGCTGTAAGTTCTTTGAGAATGGAATACATGCTTTCTTTGTTCTTCCAGAACTTAGCATGACTCCTGCCTCATTGGCATTATTCAACCAAGACTTCAAAACCAATGGGATAGTAATTGTAGAATCCACAATATATTAACATTAATGTAAATTATTAAGTAAAATGGCTATTTTCTAAATTATTAAGTAAAATGGCTATTTTTAAGATGTAATATAAAATTATATTGGAGACTTTTCTTCCTTCTTGAGGCAGGCTTATAATGCTATGAACTTCCTTCTCAGGACTGCTTTCACCGTGTCCCATAGACTTGGGGATGTTGTGTGTTTATTTTCATTTAATTCCAGGTAATTTTTTTTTTAATTTCTTCCTTGATCTCCTTGGTAACCCATTCACTATTTAATAACATGCTAGTTAGCCTCCAGGTATTTTTTTTTTACTGTAGTTGATTTCTAGTTTCATGCCACTGCAATCCAAGATGCTTGGTATTTCAATCTTCTTAAATTTGTTAAGATTTATTTTATGTCCTAATATGTGATCTATCTTTGAGAATGTTCTGTACACACTTGAGAAGAATGTATATTCTGCTGCTTTGGGATGAAATGTTCTTTTTTTTTTTTTTTAAATATATTTTATTGATTTTGTACAGAGAGGAAGGGAGAGAGATAGAGAGTTAGAAACATCGATGAGAGAGAGTCATTGATCAGCTGCCTCTTGCACACCCCCCACCGGGGATATGCCCACAACCAAGGTACATGCCCTTGACCGGAATCGAACCCAGGACCCTTCAGTCCCTAAGCCGACGCTCTATCCATTGAGCCAAACCGGTTTTGGCGGGATGAAATGTTCTATAAATATCAATTAAATCTATCTGATCCAGTGTGTTTCCTTGCTGATATTTTGTCTGGAAGACCTATCCAGTGATGTTAGTGGGGTGATAGTTCCCTACTATAATTATACTAGACACCCAGTGCACGAATTCGTGCACCGGTGGGGTCCCTTGGCCGGCCTGCACCCACTTGCAATCTGGACCCCTCAGGAGATGTTGGATAGCCAGTTTCAGCCCAATCCAGACAGGAGAGAGCCCAATCCTGTGCGTTGAGCATCTGTAATTTAGTGGTCAGTGTAAATCATAGCATCCTTCCAAATAGCTGATTCCACCCTCTGCTTCATTCAGTCTACTTTTAATCCCATCCTGTGTATTTTTTATACCAGACATGGAATTCATCATTTCTGACTGTTACTTATTCCTGGTTTCTATGTCTTTTATGCTGATGTAGTTCCCATTAAGTTCGTTGTTGTTCTCACTAAGTTCAGTAGGCATCCTTATAAACATTACTCTGAACTCTGTATCTGATAAATAGCTTGCCTCCATTTCATTTAGCTGTTTTTCTGGAGATTCCTCCTTTTCTTTCATTTGGGAACTGTTTCTTTGTCTCCTAATTTTAACTGTCTCTGTGTTTATTTCTATATATTAGATAGAAACTGTTATGACTCCCATTCTTTGTGGGGTAGCCTCATGTAGTAAGTGCCTTATGTGACTCAGTGATGTAGTCTTTTGATCTCCTGAGCTGGCTGTTCTAGAAATGTAGCCTTGTGTGGGTTATTTGGGCTCTCCTCTAGTAATTAGGTCCTAAATGTTGTTGCCCCGTTCATGGGTGGGATTCTCCCCTAAAGCTGGCTGACTGTGAGGCTCAGCCCTGACCAATCATGAGAACTGCTGTGCAAGTGCAGTCTCAAGATGGTTTCTGTCCTTCCTTGTTTTTTAAAAGTCTCCACTTCTGCTAGTCTTCAGTTGGTAATTCAAGGTGAATGTTACCGAATTTAGTTTTCTTTAAATATATATATTTTTTATTGATTTCAGAGAGGGAGAGAGAAATAGAAACATCAATGATGTAAGAGAATCATTGACCACTGCCTCCTGCACGCCTCCTACTGGGGATCGAGCATGTGCCCTGACTGGCAATCAAACCGTGACCTCCTGGTTCATAGGTCGACTCAAACCACCGAGTCACACCAACCAGGCTCCCAATTTAGTTTTATTTCCAATTTGGTTCTGGGAGGAAGTGCAAGAAAGATCCACCAACTCTGCTGCCATCAGGAAACACTGTAATAGAAAGTTATAACCATAAGCAAGCATCCATTAAAAAACACAAATATTTAACAAAGACTGTTTGGCTATCTAAACAATTACAATACTGGTTTGCTTTCTATTTTAATGCCTGCCATCTCACTATGGAACAAGATATATCCACTAAATTTTTTTTTCTTCAAATTCTATACTAACTAAATAGCAACATTAATGATTATACTGAGTTTTTTTACATTTTAGTATGTACATAAGAAGTTTATTCTTTACATATAATATCTCATTTAATATTCCAACTCTGTTCCCCAAGATTATTATTGTATTCTGATTTTGATGATTAGGAAACTAAGGACCAAAAAGGTTAAATAAAATTGTCCAAGGATACATAATAAGATAGAGAACAATCAAGATTACTGAGAGAATATCTAAGGTCAAAAGCACTCACAGTTTTACTAAGGTTTTATCAAACCATCATTCTTTATTCTAAGGGGAGATAAGATCAGTGCAATTGTGAGACAAGCTATTGCTCAGATAAGATGCTAGATTTCAACCTTGTGGCTGCCTGCTTCCTTATAGTTGCTCTTTCCTTCCACTCTGGTAACTTTTTAAAAATTATATTTTTATTTAGAACATGATATAATAAGAATTAAATTTGAGGAGAAAAAGGAAAAACATTACCTATAATCTTACTCATCCTAACCTAACACTTTTAAAATACTGTTTTCTAATATTAGCACAATACGCCTGACTGGTTTGGTTCAATGGAGAGAGTGTTGGCCTGCAGACTGAGGGGTCCCAGGTTCGATTCCAGTCAAGGAATTTAGGTCCTTGGTTGCAGGCATATCCCCAGTGGAAGGTGTGCAGGAGGCAGCTGGTTAATGTTTCTCTCTCATCAATGTTTCTAACTCTCTATCCCTCTCCCTTGCTCTCTGTAAAAAAATCAATAAAATATATATATATTTTTAAAAAACACAATACATGCATATCAATTCAAAAATCTACCTCCAACTTTTATTAGCTGTGTGGCCTTTGTTTAACTGCTTTACTGCCATCACAAAAATTTTCTCACTTGGTCATTCATCCAATAAACATTATTAAGTACCTAATATGCACCAGACACTGTTCTAGATGCTTCGGGTACCTCACTGAAATAGAGACAAAAATCCCTGATTTTAGGAGAAGCCTATCTTCTAGTGGAGAGACACAAAATAAGTACCGTAAGATATATAACAGTGGGTAATAAGTACTGAAGAAAGAGAGGTTGCAATTTATATATCGAGGTCAGAGTAAGCCTCAGTAAGGAGGCAACAGCTGAGCCAAGACTTGGAAGTCAGGGAGTTCAACTTGCAGATATCTGAGAGAAGAGCCAGTAAAAACCCTAGGCAGGGGTCCTCAAACTTTTTAAAGTGGGGGCCAGATCACGGTCCCTCAGAGAGCTGGAGGGCCAGACTATATGAACTACTAATTCCTACTGTAACACCTCAGCTGCGCTCACTGCCCAAAAAACCTGGCGGGCCAGATCAGGCTCCTCTGCGGGCTGCATGTGGCCCACGGGCCGTAGTTTGAAGACGCCTGCTAGAGCATGAGTGTCCTGTATACAAGGAATACCAAAAAGATCATGGAGTTCAGTGAACTGAGAGTACAGTTGGGAGCAGGGGAGACAATACAGATAACACACTGCACTATAAGGACTTTGCCTTTTACTGAGTGAAACAAAAAAGCCATGGAAAGGTTCTGACCAAAGCAGACAAGGATTGGTCCAGCTGCTTTTTGCAAATAAACCACAAAGACAATAGATGTAGAATTATGAAGTCTGGGTTGAAGAATTAAATGTAAAAAAAAGAGATAATAAATACCTCACTGAGTTATGAAAGTTGTTCAAAAATGTCTGTAAGGCACTTAGCACTGTGCCTGACACATAGAAAATTACCCTATATAATAAAGAGCTAATATGCTAATTAGACTTGGCAGAATGACCTCCCAAAAGGCCTTCCAGAAAGACCAGTGGGCGGGGCCATGGGGCTTGGAGGCAGCGGGGGCTGTGAGGGCCAAGGCAGCCACGGCTGGGAGGGCTGAGCCCATTGCATGAATTTCGCGCATCGGCCTCTGGTATTGTTTTAACTTCTGATCTACACAAGGACACCTAGCATAGAAAATGAAACAGGACAGAAATTCAGCCATGTGCCCTGTAGACAGATACCATTAGCTTGGAGGAAAGGCTTTCTCCTAATTAACATGAAGTGGGCAGTCCTGCTAGCTGAGCCATGGATCTTTCACTATTTGGAAATGGTGCCTTTGGGGCTAGTGTCACATTAATAATCCTTGTCCATATGTATGCACAATTGCTTTCCCAATCCAAATCCTATGCTCCATTATTCTTCCTATATAATTTTAAATATTTGACAATTGTTTGCCTAATCATACTCAATTATGTTGGATGTAATTTATTATTACCTATTGCCACATATTTTTATATTTTTTTCAAATTTTAAAATTTCTGAAATCGCCTTATTTGTCCGAACAGAGTACCTGAAATAAACACAGGAATATAGACATTGTGCTTAACACCCTAGGCTTGGGATTACTGGGTCGAAAGGTTAAGAATTATGTATGAGTACTGCTACTGTCATGTTTTTAACACTTTAAAACTGGACTTGAGTAAATTTTTGTTTTTAAAATAAGCTTGTTTTCTAAAAGCAATTGGTTGCTATCTATTTTCTCTGATCTTTTTTTAGGGGGAGGGGTGGTGGTAAAGGGGAGGTTTAATCCGGAAAAGGCAAGTTGTGATACTACTTCATTTTCTTAGAAGACAGAGTTCTAAAAGTATAGAAAAGGGTAAAGATATAGATTGATAAAGGCAACCAGTGGGTGTAACTTTTTAAAAAATATATATTTTATTGATTTTTTACAGAGAGGAAGAGAGAGGGATAGAGAGTTAGAAACATCGATGAGAGAGAAACATCGATCAGCTGCTTCCTGCACACCCCCTACTGGGGATGTGCCCACAACCAAGGTACATGCCCTTGACCAGAATTGAATCTGAGACCTCTTAGTCCACAGACCGAAGCTCTAGCCACTGAGCCAAACCGGTTTCGGCAGGGGTGTAACCTTTATAAGAATTTCACATCAGGTCAGCTTTTCATCAGCAAGGTAAATGAGATAATTTTGTATTCTTCATATTTCTTCAAAGATAAGTATAACTCAGCAGCCTAATTTCCAGGAGCTCTCTGAAATGGTTTTTTTTTTTTTTTTTAATTTTTCTTTTATTATTATTATTTTAATCCAGGAATCCAGGAGGTCACTGGTTCAATTCC
This sequence comes from Pipistrellus kuhlii, assembly GCF_014108245.1. Classification (NCBI taxonomy): domain Eukaryota; kingdom Metazoa; phylum Chordata; class Mammalia; order Chiroptera; family Vespertilionidae; genus Pipistrellus; species Pipistrellus kuhlii. Next base: position 21,893,082 of record NW_023425416.1, read on the forward strand.
TGGTCAATCCCCAATAGGGGGCATGCAGGAGGCAGCCAATCGATATTTCTATATCTCTTTCCTCCTTCCTTCCTCTGAATCAATAAAAACATATTTATATATATTTTTTAAATATTTTATTGATTTTTTACAGAGAGGAAGAGAGAGGGATAGAGAGTTAGAAACATCGATGAGATAGAATCATCGATCAGCTGCCTCTTTTTTTTTTTTTTTTAATATATTTTATTGATTTTGTACAGAGAGGAAGGGAGAGAGACAGAGAGTTAGAAACATCGATGAGAGAGAGTCATCGATCAGTTGCCTCCTGCACACCCCCTACCGGGGATATGCCCGCAACCAAGGTACATGCCCTTGACCGGGATCGAACCCGGGTCCCTTCAGTCCCCAAGCCGATGCTCTATCCATCAAGCCAAACCGGTCCCGGCAATAAAAACATATTTAAAAAAATTTTTAATCCAACCATTTTAACCTAATCCTAGCCAATCTTCATCATCCCTTGCCTATTCCATCTATTCCACTATGTTTCACTCCCAATCTCTCTAAATCTATTCTTATCATCTTAAAACACAAACCTGATGATATTTTTCCTCCTAAAATCCTCCATAGGTTCTCCATCCCACTCAAAATAAAACCCCAATATTTTTTTAAAAATTATTTCAATCTTTATTGTTCAGATTATTACAGTTGTTCCTCTCCCCCCACCTCCCTAGTTCCCCTCTACCCGGTTCCCACCCTACCCCATGCCCTTACCTCCTCCTCCACTGTCCTCATCCATAGGTGTATGATTTTTGTCCAGTCTCTTCACGCACCCCCCACACTCCTTTCCCCCCGAAGATTATAAGTCCACTCCCTTTCTATGCCCCTGATTCCATTATATTCACCAGATTATTCTGTTCATCAATTATTCTGTTCATCATTATTCTGATCACCAGATTATTCTGTTCATCATTCACTGTTGATAATAAATATTTGTTGTTCATAATTTTTATTTTTACCTTTTTCTTCTTCCTCTTCTTAAAGAATACCTTTCAGCATTTCATATAATATTGGTTGGGTGGTGCTTTTAGCTTTTTCTTATCTGTGAAGCTCTTTATCTGCCCTTCAATGCTGAATGATAGTTTTGATGGGTAGAGTAATTTTGGTTGTAGGTTCTTGCTATTCATCACTTTGAACATTTCTTGCTACTCCCGTTTGGCCAGCATAGTTTCTGTTGAGAAATCAGCTGATAATTGTATGGGTGCTCCCTTGTAGGTAACAAACTCTTTTTCTCTTGCTGCTTTTAATATTCTGTCTTTTGTTCTTGACATTTTAAGATGTGTCTTGGGGTGGTCCTCTTTGGATTCCTTTTGTTTGTGGTTCTCTGTGCTTTCCAGACTTGTAAGTCTATTTCTTTCACTAGGTGGGGGAAGTTTTCTGTCATTATTTCTACAAATAGATTTTCAGTATCTTGCTCTCTCTCTTCTTCTGGCACCCCCATAATTCTGATGTTGGTACACTTGAAGTTGTCCCAGAAGCTTCTTACACTATCTTATTTTTGGATTTTTTCTTTTTACTTTTTCGGTTGGTGTTTTTTGCTTCTTTGTATTTCAAATCTTTGACTTGATTCTTGTGGTCCCCTAATCTGCTGTTGAATCTCTGTATATTATTTTTTATTTCAGTCAGTATATGCTTGATTTCTAATTGGTCCTTTTTCATATCGAGGGTCTCACTAAATTTATCGGCAGTTTCTAGAAAATTCTTGAAAAACCTTATAACTGTGGTTTTGAACTCTATATCCTGTAGTTTGCTTTCCTCCATTTCTTTCATTTGTGACCTGTTTCTTTGTCTCCGCATTTTGGCTGCTTCCCTGAGTTGATAAGAGTGGCTTTGTGTGCTAGGTGTCTACAGGACCCAATGGCTCAACCTCCCCAGTTACATGAGGTGGACACTCTTGGTGCACCCCTTTGTGGTCTGTGTGCACAGTTTTGTTGTAGTTAAGTCTTGATTGTTGTTGGTATGGCTGGGAGGAATTGACCTCTAGGCCAAGTGGCTGTGAGAATCAGCTGTGTCTACGATGGGAGAACTTCTGTGCTGGAGACACCCTTATGAGGCAAGACTTGCTTCAGTGGGGTTTTGGTGCTCACTGAGTATGCCCCCTGAGTGTGCCCCTTATGGATCTGAGGATTTGTAATCTGGATGGTCCTACTCTGACCCCTGGGTACACTGGCTCTTGAATCTCCAAGGAGGTGCTAATTTAGCTTCTGCCTGAGGCCAACCAGCAGGAGCTATGGAGAGATCTGCAGATTCCTCTTTGTTTGGGTTTTGGAGGTGCCCAGATGAGGCCCAGCTGTGAAGCAATGCAAGCTGCTGTAGGGCCTTAGGCCTACTTTTGAATGTTCTGGATCTCTCTGACTTAACTGCAGTTTGATAGGTAAGTTTAGATTTCAAAGGACCAGGCCTTTCATATGCAAAAGCCTCTGCCACAGCTTGGATTGGGCAGAGTCTCAGGGCAGAGCAAACAGCAATGGCTTCCCATCAGCCCTGCCCTAAAAGGCCCCCAGGTCTCAAAGTCCCTTGGTAATCGCTGCAAGCATCTCTGAGAAAAGCTGCCCTCGAGTTCCACCTGATGCCAGACAGTCCATTTCCCCCCGTATAAGTCTGGGTCCCCAGAATCTTGACCAGAACTGGAATTCAGAGCAGTTGGGAGCTTGTCTCTCCCTGGGAATTAAAAAAGCCAGCCATATACTCAGTTGCCAGCCCTTTACTTCCACAGATCCTTTGAGTCTCAGTATGCTTTTCTCTTCCCTTCTAGTTGTAGAATTTCCATTCATCCAGCCTTCCTGTGGTTCTGGGTGATGTCTGTTTTGTCTTTCAGTTGTAGTTTTGAAGTTGTTGTGTGAGGCAGCAAGTTCAGGTGTTTACCTATGCCGCCATCTTGGTTTCCCCCCAAAACCCCAATTCTTTAACTATGACCTACAAGGCCTTACACCATGACCTGGCCTCTATCTTCCTTTTCCACCTTATCTCCTACCCCTCTCTCATGCTCACTTTATTTCTGTCATACTAACCTTCTTGCTGAGAGTTCACTTCTTATCAATCATGCTTCTACTCAAAAGTCACTTCTCAAAGGGGAGCTCCTTGACCAACCTGCCCCTACCCATCATTCTTTTCCCTTTACTCAGCTTTGTGGTTTTCATAATACTTTGAAGTTGTATTAGATATCTGTCTATTCAGTGTTTATTGTCCCCTACCCCTCTAGACAATATGCTCCAATAAGCTAAGTTCATTTCACCCTTATAACCTCTTTGCCTTTAACAATGTTTAAAATACAGTAGGTCCTTGAGATATTTCCTGAATGAATAACAAAACACTGTCACTTGGGTCCAATGAATGCTGCACTCTAACAGAAATCTTCAGTGCAATCATTTAGGAATCACCCTTATACTAAGAGACTACACTCTAGAATCAGAACACTAACAACTGCAGAATTCTAAAATTGTACTTCAGCATTTTACAACTGTTGACTGGCAGTCAACTAAATAGTCTTACAAGAACTCATCAGAACAGAGCCCAGGCAAAAACCAGCTAGCTGACAATACCCAACTGAAGCCATTATGGAATTATTATATTGATGTTATTTCCAAAGTTTGACTTACTAATATTGTTTGGTCTTTCCCTCCATAGTTTGTGTGTGTGTGTTTTAATAAAACTAAGCACCACTTCTGTTCACCTGGCTCTGTCACATGAAATTGTAAACATTTCCCACCTACACACACACACACACACATTCAATCGGTCCTAAATATAGAATGCTGAAAATAAAAAGTGGTTTTAAACCACAGTAACCCTACCAAAGAAAGTAGAAATGTGTTTTTAAACATGCATAAGGTCATGTGCAATCCAAAAGAATGTATAGAAAGAGAAGCATTCTTTAGAGGTGATTGTTCAGTTTAAAGAAAATACAATAATTCCCAAGTATTTGGAGTGCATGTTTCAAAAACAAACAAACACACACACACCAAGAATGTTGTAAGCATTATGCTAGTTATAATTTAGATTCTTGGGTATAAATTTAAAATATTCTTCTTGTAGGATGGATTTGAGAGCATTATGCTAAGCAAAATAAGTCAGTCGAAGAAAGATAAATATCACATGATCTCACTCATTTGTGGAATATAATAAACAACATAAACTAATGAATAAAAATAGAGCCAGAGGAAAAATACTTTAGAAAATAACAGAATTCTGTTATTTGCAGATTTTTGATATTTCCTACAAGCTTTCTGATATTACACTATATTAGTACAGTTTTGGTAATATTATATTTAAAATAGTTTTTATTGAAATACTAATGTTTATTGCATGTAACATTATTATATTTAAAATAAATTTTTCTTGAAATATTAATGTTTACTGCATGTAAAAAAAAACCCACCTTATGAAGCAGGACCCAGGGTATATTTACATATGTATGTATTCTTTCATTTCTTTTATTTTTGTTTACTTTTATGTTATAAATACTCAAATATTCTTTTTAAAATAATAAGTAAGTAAATAAAATTAAAAAAAAAATATATATATATATATTCTTCATGTACATTTGTAAATTGCCCACCATGAAACCAAGCAGACATTCAGTAAAATTGAGAATTAAAGAGTAAACAATCAAGGAGTAATATTAAAAAAGATTAACAGAAAAATTAAGACGTAAACAAACAGGAGTAATTCAGTAAAACAAGCTTAACATTTTGTTAACATTTCCAGGATTTCCAAAACTAGCAAAAGCTAAATAATAAGAGAACTGTTACATGTTCACATTATGACTATATAATGCAAATGACTGTAATGGTAATCACTACTTTCTATTTGTTATGGACCAAACACCACAGGCCATAATACTGTACTCGTAAGAATAATTCTCCACTTTAGTAACAAAAAAAAACAAACAAAAAAAAGCAGCAGCAGCAAATTTCTTAATAAGAACAGTTGAATGTCAACAAGTTTTATAAGCCACAGCAAATTAGCTGATTTCTATGGTACAATATAAATTTCTCAAAATCCTTTATTTTTTAGAACTATTTTTTAAATATATTTTTATTGATTTCAGAGAAGAAGGGAGAAGGAGATAGATAGAAACATCAATGATGACAATCATCGATCAGCTGCCTTTTGCATGTCCTACACTGGGAATCCGGTCCACAACTGTAACATATGCCCTGACCGGGAATGGAACCATGATCTCCTGGTTCATAACCACTGAGCCATACTGGTAGGGCTAATCTTATTTCTTGAAAGTAAAACGATGGAAATCACTGGCCTCCTGCTTCAGAGCTTTCCGATAAACATATAGCAGAAAACTCACTGGCTGTACTGGTGCATGCTATTCATGGAAACTCTCAGAAAACGTATTCCTGGTTTTAAAAAATCTCATTTACAGAGTGTTTCTGAACATTTCTATATTTCTGAATTATTCAAGGAGTTTGTTCAGCCGGCATGGCTCAGTGGTTGAACATCAATCTGTAAACCAGGAGGTCATGGTTCAATTCCCAGTCAGGGTACATGCCAGGATTGCGGGCTCAAACCCCAGTGGCGGCTGTGCAGAAGGCAGCCGGTCAATTTCTCTCATCATTGATATTTCTCTCTCTCTCTTTCTCTCTCTCTCTCCCCCTTCCTCCCTCCTTCCCTCCCTGAAATCAATAAAAATACATTTTTTAAAAATTATTAATTACCTGTTTAAGTCTAAACATCAGAAAGTCAAGGTTCAAGTCCTGCCATAATATTGCACTTCCATTCTCAAGAAACAAATCAAATGGCCATTAAGAGCACAGTACCAGCACTCAACCCCCAAGCAGCAGCAGAGAAGCCACATTCTGTTGGCTAAGGCAAAAAGCTGTACTGTATTTCCAGAGTCTGCAGAGTTCTGAAAACTTCCCACAATCTGCATGCCCAAATCTACACAAAGCATCATGAGAAACCAATTATAGCAGTTAAGAACATTCAAGTATGCAAACATTTTATATATCAAACAAAGTAAGAAGGTAGTAAATATAGGGGCCACACTATGTTTGTGAAAGTGACTTGTTAAAAATTTTACAAGAAATCAAGTTATTTCCTGGTACAATTCCCAATAAACTGTCCAAAGTGATCTTACAAAAGACATTTGTATAATTTATTCTGATGCTCATAATCCAGGAGAACACTGAGTTGTGATAAAAGCATTTTAAACTCAATACATTCATTTCAGTCTGCTCACACTGCGGCCCAGCTCTAGTAATAATTTCAAAGGCATTTCTAAAAATGAATTACTAGTGCTCGATTAGTAAAATATAAGTTAGAAAACAAAATAAGCTTTTCAAAAACTTTAGTAGGGTCTCACTGGTTTTGCTTGAATTTATCAAATGCTATAAAAATGTTTTAAAAGCAGGGTTATGTAAGGTGCGATATTACTAGGGAGCAGCACACATACAAAATACTGTTAAGTAGCCTCAGGACAGGTCAAATCTGTTAAGACTACAATTATGTAAATGTAACTAGCAGTACTTAGGGTATAATTTTAAGTGATTTGAGTTCTATGCTTTAAAGTCCATCTCCCATTGTAAAGCCTAATCTGAGGCATAAGTACCTGGAAATTCTACCCTACCAAATTCTGGAGATATAAAACATACTAGATAGAGCACTCACTCAACATTTCTGACTTATCCTCTTGTCACACAGCTCCTCTTCTAAAAGGTGGCCCCATGTTTTGGTTTAAAAAAATAAACAAGCCCAGCCAGCGTGACTCAGTGGTTGAGTGTCGGCCTATGAATCGGTTCAATTCCCAGTCTAGGGCATATGCCTGGGTTTTGGGGCAAGATCCCCAGGGTGGGGTGTGCAGGAGGCAGCTGGTCAATGACTCATCACTGATGGTTCTCTCTTTTCCTTTCCCTTCCTCTCTGAAATCAATTAAAAATATATTTTAAAAACCCACAATTATAGCAATCCTAATTAATCCACATAGCTTTTCAGGAGTTCAAATGTACAAGAAATAAAAACATCCTAAAACTTCTGCCTAAAAGAATCAAGAAGAAATTGGCAAATTTAGGGTTAAAATTGACTTTGTTTCACCCTCTCCCTACCTCAGCCAGGTCAAGCAGACACATAAATCTTATTATTAACCCTTTTTAAGTAGGGAAACACACACACACACACACACACACACACACACACACACAAACAGAATCATGTAAATACTTAACACACAGGCATTTTCAATTTTCTTCAAAAATGCCTCATAGGGAAACCAAGATGGCGGCCTATGTAAGCACCTAAGCTGCCCGCCTCAAACAACAGTTTCAAAACAACAACTTAAAGACAGAATGGACATCATCCAAAACCACAGGAAAGCTGGCTGAGTGGGAAAATCTACAACTAGAAAGAGGGAGAGAGGCTCACGGATAGGGGAGCCGCAAAGCACTAAGGTAGGGAGACGCTCGCATGCAGAAAGGAAGGGCAGCCTAGTGCCTGGCTGGCGGGAGGGGAAAGGAAGCCCCTGACTGCACTAAACCCCAGTTCCGGCTGCACTAAACCCCAACCCCTTCTGAAACCCCGTGGACCCAGGCTCATATGGGTGGAATCTGGACTTTAGAGAAAGGCACCCAGAGACTCAGAGACTAGGAGACTCGGGGGAGCTTGGAGCCACAGGGGGCAGAGTCTACAGTCACACGTGAGTGAGTGCACGCAGAGAGATCTGACCATGGATTGCCGCAGTCGCTCCATAGTGGAAGGAGTTGGAAGCTCCAGACTACAGAGACCCAACCCAATTCCGGGTGGGCCCCTGGGGCACCCACATTCTTGCTGGGGGAATCTGGACTGTCAGACGGAAACTCAGGGTAGCCACAGAAGGTAGAGGTCTGAGGCGTACACACAAGGTCAGGATTGACTGGAAGCCAAGACTGTTGGCTCAGCCCTGAGACTCCGCCCCATTCAAGCTGAGCACAGAGGCTTTTGTAATTTTGCAAGTCTGATCCTATAAGACTGTCTCCAATACAAAAGGTAACCTGGCATAGACACAGTTGATACTCACATCCAATTGGCTTGGAGGTCAATTCCTCCCAGTGATACCAACAATAATCAAGACTTAACTACAACAAGGCTGTACACGCAGTCCACAAAGGGGAGCACCAAGAGTGTCTACCTCAGGTAACTGGGGAGGCTGACCCACCAGGCCATTTAGGACACCAAACACACAAAGCCACCCTACCAACTCAGGGAAGCAGCAAAAATGCCGAGACAAGGAAATAGGTCTCAAACGAAAGAGATGAAGAACAAAAGAATGGATACAGAGTTCAAAACCATGGTTATAAGGTTTTTCAAGAATTTCCTATAAAAGGCCAATAAATTTAACGAGACCCTTGAGGATATGAAAAAGGACCAACTAGAAATTAAACATACACTGACTGAAATAAAAAATATTATACAGAGTCCCAACAGCAGACTAGAGGAACGCAAGAATCAAGTCAAAAATTTGGAATACAAAGAGGCAAAGGACACTCCTCTGGAGAAGCAAGAAAAGAAGAGAATTCAGAAAGCTGAAGATAGTGTAAGGAGCCTCTGTGACAACTTCAAGTGTACCAACATCAGAATTATGGGGGTGCCAGAAGAAAGAGTGCAAGATACTGAAAACTTATTTGAAGAAATAATGACAGAAAACTTCCCCCACCTAGTAAAAGAAATAGACTTATAAGTACAGGAAGCGCACAGAACCTCAAACAAAAGGAATCCAAAGAGGACCACACCAAAACACAGCATAATTAAAATGCCAAGGGCAAAAGACAAAGAAAGAATCTTACAAGCAGCAAGAGAAAAAACAGTTACCTATAAGGGAGCACCAATATGACTATGAGCTGATTTCTCAACAGAAACTATGCAGGCTAGACAACAGCGGCAAGAAATATTCAAAGTGATGAATAGCAAGAACCTACAACCAAGATTACTCTACCCAGCAAAGTTATCATTCAGAATTGAAGGGCAGATAAAGAGCTTCACAGATAAGAAAAAGCTGAAGAAATTCATCACCACCCAACCAGTATTATATGAAATGCTGAAAGGTATTCTTTAAGAAGAGGAAGAAGAAAAAAGTAAAGATAAAAAGTTGTGATCAACAAATACATATTTATCAACATGTGAATCTAAAAATCAAGTGAATTTAAAAATCTGATGAACAGAATAAACTGGTGAATATAATACAATCAGGGGCAAAGAAAGGAAGTGGATTGATAATTAGCAGGGGGAAAGGGGTGTGGGGTGCAGGAAAAGACCGGATTAAAATCTTACACCTATGGATGAGGACAATGGGGGGGGAGGTAAGGACAATGGGGGTAGGGAACTGGGTGGAAGGGAGCTATGGGGAGGGGAGGAGAAACAATTGTAATAATCTAAGCAATAAAGATTTATTAAATTTGAAAAAAAAATGCCTCATAAATCAGTTTATTACTCTGAAAAACCTTACTTTCTAGTTTTTCTTCAAATAATATCTTATATTTCACTTATATTTAGTGGCAGAACAAAAATACCTATGACACCAAACACTTCGGTGTTTAAATGTGGTTTTGAAAAGAATCTATCTAAAACTTCGTTTCTGAGAATGTAGCAATACATTCTGTGTGGTTAAGATTGAGTCCAGCCCTAGCTGGTTTGGCTTAGTGGATGGAGCATCAGCCTACAGATGGAAGGGTCCCAGGTTCGATTCCGGTCAAGGGCACATGCCCGGGTTGCATGCTTGATCCCCAGAGGGAGGTATGCAAGAGGCAGCTGATCAATGATTCTCTCTTATCATTGATATTTCTCCCATTCCCTTCCTCTCTGAAATCAATAAAAATATATTTTAAAAAATGTTGATTCAATTAATAGACCTTATAATTTTACAGAACTTTACAGTTTATCCAACTCTCCTCACCACTATCTCACGGGACTGTTAAACAGGGTAGTATTCCTATTTCTTTTTTAAAGAATATGTAAAGTTCAAAAGCTTTAGTGATGCCCTAGTGGGCTTGGTTCAGTGAATAGAGCATCAGTCTTGATTTCAGTCAAGAGCACGTACCTCAGTTGCTGGATGGATCCCAGCCCCTAGTACGGCACATATGAGAGGCAACCAATAGATGTCTCTCTCTCACATCGATGTTTCTCTCCAACTCTCTTTCTCTCCCTTCCACTCTCTAAAAATCAATGGAAAAATATCCTTGGGTGAGGATTAACAACAACAACAAAAAAGCTTTAGTAAAAATGTAAGAGAAGCAAAACAAATAAAAAATTCAGATCTTCATTAAATTGCAGTTCTTTAACACACTGATTTAATTATGTGATGTTACTATTGTAGTACTTTTAAAGAGTTTATGAGTAATGCATCAGACCTGTATGTATAGGAAATGAACATTTACACCATGGTCTTATATATCACAAATTTATATTTTTCTCCATATTTAAGAGATGTTTATCTCATTTCTAAATAATGCATGATTTAATTTAAATTCATTATCCTAGTATTCCTAATGTTTTTTTCCCCTAACTTGGCCTTTCTTTCTTATCTACTAAGTAATATAGAACAGAGGGTGTATCAAAAACATAATTTCTTATTCAGAAAGTTAATTCTTATAATCTGCAGTAAATGGATACAATTTAAGACAAATACAATGAAGAGTCCATAAATTTTTAAGCCATTCCTTTTTATCCTCATTCCAAAAAAATTTCCCTAGATTAGATAAATTAGAAGACTTCTGAACTTAAAAACCATGACTCACTAATTATAAATATTAGTCAATACAAAAGAATTCCTATACATCCAAATAACCTAAGCACTGCCCTCCAGTTAAAATTCTATTGTAATATTATCTAGCTGCCCTGAATTTCTCCTTCACAAGAAGAGAGGAGGAGGAACTAGTAGCAAAGAGTTTTAAAAGTCTGGCATAAATGGCCTGAATACACTAAATAATGCCTGTATTTTTAAATAGTATTTTACTTACTGACATCTAAATTGAAGACATATTTCTTTCTTCTCTACTTAGCATGTTTTATAACGTGTGAGGATTAAATAATATATGGGAAGTACATAGTGTTAGCCTGAGATAGTAAATGTTACCTATTATCAATTGTTATACAATCAATGATGGTTCTATTGATTACAATAATCAGGAACTCTTCACAATGAACCTTAAACCTCCAACCTGGGTTTTTCTGAGTTCAAAGCCTAAAGCTCTTAATCACTATGCTATTGTATTCCAAAAATTAAGTTTCAGGTACCAAAGTACAGACCAACTTTGAAAGACCTTGTTTAGCTTTGACATTACTTAGGGGAGTAAGACTGGGTTCAGACAAAGGGTTCAGACAAAGAAACTTTGCAAGTGTTAAAAATGAAATTGGCTAAAAACATACTTCACTGTGGGGCTGATTAACATAATTATTTTTTAACTAGCTGGCACTATCTATTCATTTGCTCTTTGCAAACTGTATCTATATTCCCAGAGATCCTCTGCAGAACCTGTTTCTTCCTCTTTAAGATAGGATAATGTATATGTCTACATCACCAGGTTGTTGGGAAGATTAAGGGAATTAAGACAAAATCTTAAGTATACTCAGTCAATAAAGGTAAGCTATTATCTTTACAGGTCACTTTTTAAAAAAGCGTTTCTTTAAACAAAAGAATCACACCCTTAAAAAATCAAATGTCAACTCATCCAAGCTAGGAAACAATATGTCTACTTTGGAAAAGGCTATTTGTAGTATTAGGCTATAGTTTCCCAATCAGTCCAAAAGGACACTCTGATACATTGCAAGGTGTGTGTGTGTGTGGGGGGGGGGGGGGGGGGGGGGGGGGTGTCACTATTTTTAAGTTTCCTCACTCCTCTTTCTCAATTTCTGACCACAAACTGATAACTTCATCAGATGACTTGCCAGCATAAACGCACATAGAAAAATGGGATACTCTATCCTTCTCAAAATTAACAAGCAGGGACTGCTCAAGTTTTGAAGTTTCTGTTTTAAAAAGGCAATTAATTTTAAAATACAAGTTAAAAATCAGCTAGTTCAAAAATAATTATGTTAATCAGCCCCACAGTGAAGTATGTTTTTAGCCAATTTCATTTTTAACTCTTGCAAAGTTACTTTGTCTGAACCCTTTCTAACCCAAGTTTTGCTTTTCATCTCCAAATCAATCATTGTTTTACAGGGAGTGAGAATGGAGGAAAAGTGTAGAAGGAAACGAACCTAATAATGAAGAGGATAGTCATTTTTATTTTTTATACAACTTCATTTTCCTTTTATTTTAAATATTTAAATATAATAACTTTACAAAAATATCCACCATAAATAGCAAAATGTCTCCATCCTCAAAAAATAAAACTTTTGTTCTGCTTTATTTTTTTCTATAGTATCTAAATAATATATAAATTAGGGCTCTTTTTTTTAACCCCTTCTTTGCTTTACCCCTTCCCTTTTTTCTCCTAATTCCATTAAGTAACCTATATTAACAGCCTAACATTCTTTGGTGATTTTCTCTATGCTTATAATACCATCCTACCTAATAAAAGAGTAATATGCAAATTAACCATCACTATGCTACTCACAAGCCATGCCCACAAGCCAATCAGAGCAAGCATGCAAATAAACCCAACCAAGATGGCTACAGCCACAGAGAACAGGAGGGAGGCTCGGGTTTCCCAGACAACGGGAACATCCTCCAGGCCCAGGCTGCTCCTAGCCCGTAGGCCTGTGTTTAGATCCTGAGCTGGGGGCAGGGCGGAAATGGACGCGGGGGACTTACCGCCCCACCTGCAGCCACTTGGGAATGCTCTAGCACCAAGCGGAGGTTTGGGTCCATGCCCCCAGCCTGGGGTTTCAGGCTGGCAGAGCACGCAGACCCCGTAGAGATTCCCTCCCGGCCCAGCCTGGGTTCTCAGCCACTGAATCATACCAGCCAGATAGATATGGAAGAATCTTCAATGTTTCTTTTCTTATATATTTTTTATTGATGTTTTACAGAGAGGAAGGGAAAGGGATAAAGAGCGAGGATCATCTACGAGAAAAAAAACATCAGCTGCCTCCTGCACACCCCCCACTTGGGGATGTGCCTGCAACCAATGTACATGCCCTTGACCAGAATTGAACCTGGGACTTTTCAGTCTGCAGATCGACGTTTTATCCACTGAGCCAAACCGGTTTTCAGCAATATTTTTATTTATTTTTATTTTTTAATTAAATATAAACTAAATATTAATATTGTTTTATTTTTTTCCTTATTTTTTTATTAAATTATTATCTGTGTACATATCTTACCATTGCCCCTCCCTTCCATACATACCCTCCCTCCCCAGAGTTTTGTGTCCATTGGTTGTACTTATATGCATGTTTACAAGTCCTTCGGTTGATCTCTTATCTCCCCCCCCCCCCCCCCCCCCCGTTCTCCCTTCCCGCTGTAATTTGACAGCCTGCTTGTTGCTTTATTGTCTCTATATCTATCTTTTGGTTCATCAGTTTATAATATTCTTTATTATCCATAAATGAGTGAGGTCATGTGGTGTTTCTCTTTCATTGACTGGCTTATTTCACTCAGCATGATGTTCTCCAATTCCATCCAGGTTGCTGCAAATGATGAGAATTCCTTCTTTTTTATGGCAGCATAGTATTCCATTGTGTAGATGTACCATAGTTTTTGAATCCAATCATCTGCTGACGGGCACCTAGGCTGTTTCCAAATCCTAGCTATTGTAGATTGTGCTGCTATGAACATAGGGGTGCATATGGCAGCATAGTATTCCATTGTGTAGATGTACCATAGTTTTTGAATCCAATCATCTGCTGACGGGCACCTAGGCTGTTTCCAAATCCTAGCTATTGTAGATTGTGCTGCTATGAACATAGGGGTGCATATATCCTTTCTGATTGGTGTTTCTAGTTTCTTGGGATATATTCCTAGGAGTGGGATTACTGGGTCAAATGGGAGTTCCATTTTCAGTTTTTTGAGGAAACTCCACACTGTTCTCCACAGTGGTTGCACCAGCCTGCATTCCCACCAGCAGTGCAAGAGGGTTCCTTTTTCTCCGCAACCTCGCCAACACTTGTCGTTTGTTAATTTGTTGATGTTGGCCATTCTGACAGGTGTGAGATGGTACTGCATTGTTGTTTTGATTTGCATCTCTCAATATTTTTATTTATAAAAATGGGATCTTCTTATACTTAGTGCCCTACTTTTTCCATTTAATATATCTTATCACCCAGGGTTAACTGAAATCATCTTTCACTAGTTGACAGAATACATTTTAGATTAAAAGGATATGCCCAGGCCAGATGGTTTAGTTGGTTGGAGCATCTTTTCATATACCAAAAGGTTGCAGGTTCGATTCCGGCCAGGGCACATACCTAAGTTGCTGGTTGATCCCTGGGGTGCATAAGGGAGGCAATCAATCAATGTTTCTATCTCACATCAATGTTTTTCTATCGCCCTTCCACTCTCTCTAAAATCAATAAAAACATATCTTCAGTGAAAATTTTGAAAAAACTTCTTTTTAAAAAAAGGGTATGAGGGTATAAAGAAAGGTAGTTATAACAACTACATGTACCAGCTCATCAAAAACCTTTATTCTTTTCAAAAAAGATGAGTCGTTGCCGAAACCGGTTTGGCTCAGTGGTAGAGTGTCGGTCTGCGTACTGAAAGGTTCCGGATTCGATTCCGGTCAGGGGCATGTACATTGGTTGCGGGCACATCCCCAGTAAGGGGTGTGCAGGAGACAGCTGGTCAATGTTTCTCTCTCATCGACGTTTCTGGCTCTCTGTCTCTCTCCCTTCCTCTCTGTAAAAAATCAATAAAATATATTTTTTAAAAAAAAGGTCATTAATTGTGTAATTAATTTATCTCTTTGAACAATATTATATACAAATATATTTATAAGGAAGAAAAAAAGTCCATCAAATGCAAATATAGACACTTGTCTATCTTCTAAGCTACTGGTTTGCCTATCCTATCTTATAAAGAGGGAATATGCAAATTGTCACACCACAAAGATGGCGGCACCCAGTCCCCACAGCCCCGCCGGAGTGCCCCTGTCCTTTCAGCCCTGCGGCAGGCGCTCAGCCCCCTAGCCACCCAGCAGCTCAGACAAGCCTCAGATGGCGGCTGCCCAGGGCCGCCCAAGGGTCATTTAACCAGGGCCGGCCGAGGCTTGGGCTGCTGTCAGTGGCAGCAGCAGAGGTGTGATGGGGGCATCGTCTTCAGCCCCTGAGGGTTCCGGACTGTGAAAGGGGGCAGGCCGGGCGGAGGGACCCCTCCAGTGTGTGAATTTTCATGCACTGGGCCTCTCGTTAAATATAATTAGCATAAAGAAATAAGCCTAGAGCCATTTCAAATCTATTAGGACAGTTATTAAAAAAAGAAAAAGATAAACCATGTACATTGGCAAGGATGTGGAGAAATTTGAACTTCCATGCATTGCTGGTGGGAAGGTACAATATTACAGTTGCTGTGAAAACAGTTTAGCAGTTCCTCAAAAGGTTAAACAGAACTACCATAAGACCACTCCTAGGCATATAATCAAAGCAAAGCAGAAACTAAAACACTTATATACCAACTAGAGGCCTAGTGTGGGGGACTAGGGGAACCTCAGCCCCACCTGCCCCCTCTTACAGTTCAGGAGCCTTCAGGGATTGTCCTACTGACAGCTTAGGCCCTCTCCTCTGCGGGTGGCAACAGGCCAATCATGGGAAGGCACTGTCCCCATCACCCCCTCGCTGCTGCTGTCTCTGGCCTCCCCCTGCAGGAAGCGACCGAGCTGATCAGGGGAAGACGATGCCTCCATCACACTGCTGCTGCCGCCGCCGGTCACTGCAGCTGCCTGAGCCGCGACCCAGCCTTTGCAGTACCAGCAGCTGCCATGGCTTTGTCCAAAAGGACATCCACCAGTCTAATTAGCATATTACCCTTTTATTAGTATAGATGTTCATAACAGCATTATTCACAGTAGCCAAAAGGTGGAAACAACATGAGTCCATCAACAGATAAATGGATAAACAAAATATTACATACATGCCAAAACAGGTTTGGCTCAGTGGATAGAGCATCCACCTGCGGACTGAAAGGACCCAGGTTCAATTCCGGTCAAGGGCATGTACCTTGGTTGCGGGCACATCCCCATTGGGGAATGTGCAAGAGGCAGCTGATCGATGATTCTCTCTTATCGATGTTTCTAACTATCTCTCTCTCTTCCTCTCTGTAAAAAAAATCAATAAAAAATATTTAAAATATATATATATTACATACACATACACAGAGAAATATTATTTAGTCATAAGAAAAAGAATTAAATTCTGGTCCCAGATGGTGTTGCTCAGTGGTTGAGCATCATCCCATGAACAAAGAGATCACCAGTTCAGTTCCCAGTCAGGGCACATGCCCTAGTTATGGGCCCGATCCCCAGTAGGGGGTGTGCAGGAGGCAGCCAATTGATGTTTCTCTCTCTCATTGATATTTCTATCTCTCTATCCTTCTCCTTTCCTCTAAAAATCAATAAAAACCATATTAAAAAAAAAAAATTCTGACACATGGTACAATATGAATGACCCTTGAAAACATGCTAAGTAAAATAAGCCAGACACAAAATTATAAATATTGTGTTATTCCCTTATTTGAGGTACTTGAATAAGCAAATTTATAAGAGAGAACATAGAAAAGTTTACCAGAGGCTAAGGATAAGAGGAATGGGGAGTTATTGTTTAAGGGGTACAGGGTTCTGTTTGGGATGACAAAAAAGTTCTAAAAATAGTGGTGATGATTGCACAATGTTGTGAATGTACTTAATGCCACTGAATAGTTTACATACATATGGTTAATATGGTAAAATTTACACAGAAAAATGTTTGGTGGGTGGGGTAAACTATATATAACAAAATTTATCCTATTAACCTTACTTATGTATACACAAACTTTTAAGACTTGGAGATTTATAACCAAGAGTAAGACATGACCTACCTTTAAGGAGCTTAAGTCTAGCCAGAGATGTAAGACATCTATACAAAAAATTCAATTCAATAAATATCATTAGCCTCTTACATATTCAACAAATAGAGCTGCAATCAGGGCTTGCCACTGTGCTAAAATCTGGATATTCAAAGGTGATTAAGATACAGTCCTCTATGAAAAGAGAAACATAAACAAATATGTACCACAATAAATACATATAAAGTCTACAAAGCAGAGTAGTACCAAAAGGTACTTATACAATTTAAGTTTAAATAAAAGATCTCATGAGAAGACTAAACCCTATTTTGTAAAACTACTGTTGAAATTCTCTGCTATTTAGATAGTCCCTAATTCTGTAAAGTCAGCTCTGCTATTTTTTAGAAACACCTTATTCTGAAAAAAATAACTTTGCTTTCTAGCCTGCTTTAGCCTGCTTGAATAAGGAAGATAAACTTAGCTGTCTGACCTTGTAGGCCAGAGACTAAATACACCCATACTCTCATGCCATGCCAGATGTATTTTTTAATTGGATAGAACTGTGTTGTTCTTAAGGCCACAAGCTTCCAGTGAGATAACCACTAAACACACATAAGGCTGGCTCTCTAATAATAAGAAAATTTCTGCTTGTTGTTCTGCTTAGAATTTAAATTCATTTTTCTCTAAGCCCACCAGTATATATTAAAGTGTAACTCCAAACTCTCAAAGCGTTGCTTGTTGTTTTTTTTCCGGTCTTCTACAATAAAACCTACTATTAACTATTGGAATTTAGATTCAATACTTTCAAAACACACAGACCTGGTCCCTCAGCCTCTCAAAGGAAAAAAATTTCCCCCCACAAGTATCACTAAATAAGGAATTGAACATTGAGTTGGAAGCATTAATTTGAGTTTATAATCTAAGGCAGTGTTTCCCAAACTTTTGACATATGTGTACCCCTTCTATAATTTTTGTAACGCTGAGTACCCCTCATACTCATGAGAATGTAGAATTAGGTGCAGCGCATATCCCCACCAAACTCTTCCTGTACCCCTGGGGGTACGCATACCACACTTTGGGAAACACTAATCTAAGGAAATGGTAAACTTACAAATGACTATATGATAAAGGCCATAAAAAAATAAATACAAAGAGTTTTAAGGCAGGACTCAAGGAAATAACAATAAATGAGAAGAGAAAAAGATCAGGATGAGATATTCAGAAGATGGTATTCAAAATGGTTATTAAAAGAGAACAGATAAAAGTAAGGAAATCATGCCAATCTCTCTTCATTGAAAGCAGGAACTTATTACCTTATTCACTCTGCACCAAGCACAGTACCCTGCATCTACTTAAGTGCTAATAAAAATGGTTTTTTAATTCCACTAAATATAGTATGAGGAATCCATGCTAGCAAGACACAGAACCAAGAACTGTATGAGTATTCTGATAGGTAATGGAAGAAATTCTTGGAAGATTTGCACAAAGGCCAGCACATCTACACCTGAATATTCTTGTATCATCATAAAAAAGATATATATAAGATTTCTCCATGAAAGAAAGCTGGGTAACTGGGGGGACAAAACAAACAAGAAGGTAGCATTACTCTGCACAACATAACTTCCTGCATCCTTTCAATTTTGTGGCATGTGATTATATTATCGATTCAAAAAATTATTAAAATTTCATTTTTTTTAAATTTGCACATTAAGAAAGTGAATCTGGTAGTAATAAAGGATAATGCAGTGGCATGGGGAAAAACATAAGGAAAAGGAGCTCAGCACTGGCAGGTTAGCTCAGTGACGAGTGCTGTACTGTATACCAAAAGTTTGAGGTTTCAATTCCTGGTCAGGGCTTATACCAGATTGTGGGTTTGATTCCCAGTCAGGACGTGTATGGTAGGGAGCTGATCGATGTTGTTTCTCTCACACTCTCCCTTCCTCTCTCTCTAAAAAGCAATAAAAAAAAACATATCCTTGAGTAAGGATTTTTTTTTTTAAAGTTCAGTTCAGAGGCTCAACAGTAAAAGCAAATACCGTGTTTCCCCGAAAATAAGACATCCCCTGAAAATAAGACCTAGCGCAACTTTGGGAGAAAAAATTAATATAAGACACTGTCTTATTTTCGGGGAAACAGGGTAGTAATAAAAGCCAGAACTACCGTATTTTTCGGACCATAAGACGCACCAGTTTTTAGAGAAGGGAAAAGAAGAAAAAAAGATTCTGAAACAAATAGTGTCCTAAAATATTTTATGTGCATTAAAACCCAACATCACAGTCATAAACACATGTAATCAACCCTGTAAAGTAAACAGCAGCATTTAGAACCATTTTAGAGCCGGGCAAGCACACAGAGACCACAGAGCCGGGCAAGTAAAAAAACTTTTTTTTTAAAGTATATGTGTAGGCTATATTTGGACCATAAGATGCAGGGACTTTTTCCCCCCACTTCTGGGGGGGAAAAAGTGCATCTTATGGTCCGAAAAATACGGTAATCTGAAGTAGAAAGTAGTTGAAAGACGCTAAAAAATATGATTGTCAATGTAATCTGACAGTGACTGAATGTCTGTAGTGACATAAGGGCCCATACCATAAATTGAATTGATTTAATTTTATTTTATTAAATGTAATAATAAGCAATATATTCAAAGAATATGGAAAGTATAACGAGGAACATTACCCTTATGTCTACTGTTTAACAACCATTGTTAACATCTACATGTATTTTCTTCCTATGTGTAGTTTTTAAGATACAATTCACATACCATACAAATCACATATTTAAACTGTACGATTCAATGGTTTTTATTATATTCACAGATTTGTGCATCCATCTCCACAATCAATTTTTAGAACATTTTCATCACCAACCCCCCAAAAATTCCCATCACAATCACTGCCCTATCCCCACTTCCTCCAGCCCCTGGCAACCACTAATCTACAGTCTTGTCTCTGCAGATCTGTCTATTCTGAACATTTCATATGAATGGAATCAAACAATATGTGGTCTTTTCTGCCTGAATTTTTTTCATTCACCATAATGTTTGTAAGGTTTACACATGTTGGAGAATATATCAGTACACCATTTCTTTTTGTTCCTAGATAATATTCCACTATTTTAAGTTTTTATATTCCAGATACATAATTTTGGTATTCAGCATTTTCCATGTCATAAATGCTTCATACGTGTCATATTTAATGAAAAGCATAGTGCTTCATCAAGTGGCTATACCAGTGTACATAATCATTTTATTACTGTTGAACATTTTAACTCTTTCCAGTTTCTTTCTATTGAAAACAAACTTCCTTAAATCAAATGGGAGCTCCTTTCTGAATGATATATCTGGATCCCGAAGCTCTGAGCTTCCTAATGAGATTTGCCACAGAGAAGAATCACATCCTTCCAAGGAAAACTTAAGATTTCATCTATCTCAAGCCTAGGTAAAGGAAGACGTTAAAAGTTATCCGAGGCTGAAAAGAATGCCTCCAAAATACCCATTTTAACAATGAAAACTCATCAATTTAAAGACATATTAGCATAATTAAACATTAGCCTGACTACTCTTCCATTAGAAATGTACAGGGATGGAGAAAGGTAAATACTTTGTCCATATGTGATGCCTAGTATTAAGTAGCTTCAAAGAAATCAGAAAGCTTGCTTTCCATAGCAGATTGAGAGTGGAAAAAGAAAAAGAAAAAACACCTCTAGAGACTAAAAAAATGGTGGCGGATAAGTGGATACTACATTCGCAGGACTAAACTGAAATTACAACAAAAATTAAAAAAAAAAAAAAAAAAAAAAGAAAAGAAAGAGAAAAGAAAAAAAGCCCTGGCTGGTTTGGCTCTGTGGATAAGAGCATCGGCCTGCAGATTGAAGGGTCCTAGGTTTGATTCCAGTCAAGGGCACATGCCCAGGTTGTGGGCTCCATCCCCAGTGTGGGGTGTGCAGGAAGCAGCCAATCAATGATTTTCTCTCATCATTGATGTTTCTCTCTCTCCCTCTCCCTTTCTCTCTGAATATATATATATATATATATATATATATATATATATATATATATATTTTTTTTTTTTTTTTTTTTTTTTTTTAAAGCCACCCTGAATAATCAGCTGAAGACAAGCTGGAGAGAATCCTAATAACCAATGACAGAAAGTGGAGACTGCATAGAGACTGATTTAAAAAAATAATAATAAAACAGACATCTTAACACAGTAAAGATGTACTTAATTCTTTTTTTTTTTTTAAGATATTTTTTCCTCACCAGTTTTCCTTTTGCTTTCTTTCTCTTTTAATATATTTTTATTGATTTCAGAGAGGAAGAGAGAGGGAAAGAGAGAGACAGAAACCTCCTGCACCGCACCCCCTACTCTCCCCCTCCCCCAATTGGGGATCAAGCCTGCAACCCGGGAATGTGCCCTTGACTAGAATCAAAACCGGGACCCCTCAGTCCCCAGGTCGGCATTCTATCCACTGAGCCAAACCATCTAGGGCAATGTACTTAACTCTTGCTATTAAATGACAATAAAAATCCAACAAGTAAAAAGAGAAAATGACCCTGGTGTAGTCCACATGGTCCTCATAAGCAATCAGATATTGGGTTTTGGTTGCCATCAATTACCAATGCCTGCTGCTTCTCATTCATTAACCAAAAATGTAAACAATCTTAGTCACAAAGGTTTTAAAATTCTAAACTAGCTTTAGAATTGTTAATCCCACCCAATAAAATCCCTTAGAATCTGGTCTAAAAATAAAACTATGTGTCAAGTGTTCCTCAAGAAAAACTATGTACACTGATTGGAATGTGAGGCAATTAATACACTTTGTGAGTGATTTGCCAAAGAGACTTCAGATAGCCTGAGCCAAAACCAGTAACAAAGAAACAACACCCACTTGACATTTTCCTTGGTTAAAATGAAATCCTGGGAGTAATTTTAGAAGAAAGGCTACACAGGTATTCTGGGAGAAATGAAGGAACAGATGTCTCTGTAAAATTAAACATGAAAACTTTAATACATTATTACAGAATTTTACTCACAACTTTAAGGCAAGAATAAAATAACCAGCTATTATTATCATGAAGATTATAAGCAAGGTTAATTTAGCCCTACACATGAAATACTAACTGAATTTAGTACAGATATCTGATATTACATTTTGAACCTAGTTTGTTAAATAGGAGTCCTTTTCCATCCATACACATGCATGAACACACACATACACACAAAATAAGACAACCTAAATATTACAAACTCATCCTAAATCAGCCCAGTGTTCCTCAGTTTCCAATTAATTTAGTCAAGGTGAGCAATTTTCCAACTACAGTCATTTGTTTTGAAGAAATGAAATTTCCATGATTTTGCACAATTGAAAAAAACCCACAAACTTTTCAAGTCACAATTTTGTGGTTTCATAAACCCCCTACTGTCACATTTAGTCCACTGCCTTTCAAAGGCAATATTTAAAATTCTCTTCTGCAAATCGACATTAAGGCATGCTGTTTGGCTAACAAGCTCCTCCCAAGAACAGGATTATTATGCATGGCCCATTATGTTCCTCACACGCAAAACAAAAGCACTCCCTCATGTAACATTTTTCTATTTTTAGGCAGTAAGTTATCAACAAAGTTTTATCTGAAATTAAAGTGCAATAGAATCATACATCTACTAACAGACTACTTAAAATAGTAATTTGAAGTAATTAATTATATTTTCCATTTAATAAGTAATCTAGTGCTTCTGGAAAAGTCAAATTTAATTTCCAAGAAGTTTTTAATCTTCAAAGAAAACCACCTACTGTGATTTCACAAGTGGCATGTTTTAAACTAAAAGCAACTAGAGCGGTTGTAATACAACACTTGATGTTTAAACATTCTCCATTTCATCTTTTAGATACTTTTCATCATAAATGACCAGCTTAATCTGCTTCTCGCTGTTTTCTTCTGCAAAACCAAATCCCTTAAAATACTTTAATGTATTTCACAAACCTTCTACTTTGAAGGCATACACTTTTTTTTTCAACTATTGACAAGAGTTTAACAAAGACTAAGCAATTCCACTATGATTTATGCTCATAAACACCACATACCTAAAAGATAAGCTTTTACAACAGAAACTGTAACTGGTTTATTTTCCCAAGTATCCAGTGTTCAACTGGGTCAAATGCTTCTGGTGCAATTTAAGCAGCTTAGTCCTTGAAGTGATAAGAGTGAAAATAAGCCAGAAGAGTCTTTTTATTAAGACAAGTTTTAGGGGGTAACACTGGTTAATAATACCATATAAGTTTCAGGTATGCAATTTCATAATCCATCATCTATATATTCCACCCAAAGTCTAGTCTCCTTCCATCAACATCAAGAGAATCTTAATGTTCTTCAGTGGCATATAAGCAGCACAACTCAAGAAAGATTTAGAAACTGTTAGCTGAAGTCTGTTAATATGATAATAAACAACACTTTAACATAGCATTAATCCTGTTGTGGGAAAATCGTGTTCATAAAGCTAAAGATTTTATAAAGAACTGGAATCCATGGAATCAATCCAAAGATAGTTTACTGTACAAAACACATTTACTAAACTTAATATACTCACTTGCATTCTACACTTTTTCAGATGTTTTACATAACCTGTCAATTTCTATATGACTGGGTAGCAGCCATTTAAAATGCATTACGAGTACAGTGGACTACATTTATAAAGTCAACATTTCTGTGAGCAAGTTATAACTTTAAAACAGTGATTTTCAACCCTTTTCATCTCATAGCACACAGAAACTAAATACTAAAATTATATGGCACACACAAAAAATATAAAATATTTTTGCCTTTCTGGCAAAAAATAAATAAATAAGGATATAATTCTGATTCATTCACACAGGACAGATATTGTTGGCTGGCTGTCATTTTTTTTGACAATCTAACGAACTAAATAGACATTGCTTTTTTTTTTTTTTTTTTTTTAAGAGGGGAGAGAGGAGGATGGGAGAGAAAAGGGAGGGGGGGGGGGTCTAGGAAGAGAGAGGGAGGGGGGAGAGAGAGAGAAAGAGAAACATGGACTACTTGTTCCACTTATCTCTGCATTGATTCCTGGATATGCCCTGAAGGGGGAAGACAGAAGGAACAGCAACCTTGAGTCCAATGGAGACAATGCTCTAACTGAGCGAGTTACCGGGCCAGGGCAGGTGTTGCATGTTTTAAAAATTCTTGAGACACACCAGAGTGCCATGGCACGCAGGTTGAAAATCGTTGCTTTATTTTAGAAGAATCTTCTGCAAGAGTCTTTGGGAATATGCGTTCAGTTTAACTCATAGTGTAAAGCACTTATCAAAAATATTCTTAACTGGGTTTCACAAAGTAAATCCTTTCAATTACTATCACCTTCAACATCATCAAGAGAAGGGGGAAAATTAGTCATCAGCAAGAAGTAGAAGAAAAAAAAAGAGTAAGCAACACATTTAAAATAACCCAAATTTAGTAAACTAGTTCACTATCTTCACCAAAGAGCCTTCACAATGTAGACACCTTTTCTTTCAGGCCCTCATCTCTCACCACTTCCAGCACCCCAGACTATAATTATTTGCTGCTCTCCAAACTCATCCCAAGCCCAGCAAGGCTTCAGGCTTTGTACCAGCTGTTCCTTCCCTTTAGAATGCTCTGCCCTCCTCACCTGGTGAGCACTTTATTTCTTCCAAAACTCGGAGCAAAAGTCCCCTCCCGTGGACAGCTCTTCCTCAACTCGCCCAGGGAAACACTAGCTCCGAATTCCCACAGCACCGGTAAGCCCACCCGGATCGCGGCGCCTTGTTTTCACGCCCTGGGGGGCCACCAGAGGGTGGATTCCCACCCCCACCCCCTCGCCGAGCCCACAAAGGAAAAGGCCAGCAGAAAATCCTCAGCGAACGTGCGCTGACTTCATCCCTACAACACAGATGAAGCGATCCTCTGGAGCCCGGTCACGTCTCAAGGAGATCCTATCATTCTTCCCACCAGAAAATGAATACCAGAGGCACACCCAGGGCCCTGGGAAGAGAACAATGAATGAACACAGCCGCCGGCCTCTCTTCTCCTCTCCTGGAGCCCAAACTCCTCTCCCTGGGCATCGCCTGGCGCTGCAGAGCCCGTGATTGCAGCTGCAGAACCGAAACGGCCCGGCGGCTCTCGCTCCACACAAAAGACAGCCAGCCCCGGATCTTCATGCCAAAGCATCCCAAACCTTCCGTGAATAACCCACCGAGTCCTGAAACCCAGAGGCACGCACCTCGAGGTCCCTATGCCTTTGTGGTGGGAGAGGGGGGGCAGTGAGTGACCTCTCCTACCCTCCCCGGGTCACGGGGTTCCTCGCGTCTCCCCTAAAAAAAAAAAAAAAAAAAAAAAAAAAAAGGCTGTCTGTCACTGGAGTGACGGACGGACCTGGAGAGAAGATGCAGGCTCGGGCCCCACACTCCGCGACGGCGCCACCTCCCTCCCCCGAGAAAAGGCATGAGCTCATCTGAGTGACAACACAATACGGGGCAGCTCGCTCCGGCGGACTTTCCCATTACCAAAAAGTGAGGAATGTGCACACGGGGTACAGGGGTGGCGCTGGCACAAGGAAATTAAAAGAGTGGGAGATGTGGGGAGCATGGCTCGCCGGCCATGACACCGGGCCCCGGGGTCCCCGCCCGCCCGCCAGCGCCTCCCGGGGTGACAGCGGCCTGGCGCGGGCCCTCCACCCACGACCAGCCGCGGGGCCACCCCGCCAGCGCCGCCCAGTCCGGCCCGACGGGGAGACGAGCCTTTCGGCCCCGCCGCCGGTCTTCCCCTCCCTTCATCCAGGCCTCGGCCCTGCCGCCTACCTGAAGGAGCCGGGGCGCCTCCGAGTCCCGTGGTCCGTCCGGCGGCGGCGGCGGCGGCGGCGGCGTCCGGCCCGCTCCTCCTCCCCGCGCCGGGTGAGGGAGCGGGAGGCGGTCACATTCGGCGCGTCCCCAGCCCAGGGGACGGGGCCCCGGGCAGCCCCCGCATCGCCGCACTCGCGCTGCGCGCCTCAGGGCACACGCCCCAAAGCCCGGCCAGCTGGCCCTCTTCGGGGGCCCAAGGAGAAGCGGCAGGCAACCCTCCTCGTCTCACGCTCCTTCTCGTCTGACTCCCTCCATCTAAGATGGCGGCCCCAGCGCCCGCGATGAAGAAACTCTCTCGGGCGGCCCCGGCGGCGAGCGAGCCCTCCTCCGCTCGGCGCTCCTCCTCCCGACCTGCGCGGCGCCGCCGTCTCTCCGCTCCTGCGCGAGCCCGCCCGCCCGGCGCTGGCGACTTCAAAACCTGACTCGGGCATCTATCGCTCTGGCCTGGATTTAGGCCCCGCCTCCCGAGGAGGGGCGTGGCTTCGCCGTCCAGCTGGTCGCCATTTCGGAGAGGGGCAGGCTGCAGGGCGAGGAGTCCCCGGCTGTTGGCAGTGGAGGAGGGCCGGTGATTGGCCGCCTGCCTCCAAGGGGTCTGCGGCCAGAGGGAGAAAGGCCGACGTGCCAGCATCAGGAGGCCGGGGAGGACCGGAGGATGCTCAGCGTGCATGACTGTCTGTCCAGCTCTGGCGCATCCTCTCCAGAGATGGGCAACTAGGGCTATCAAATCACGGCTCCACCACTTACCGGGGATGTGGAAAAGCCCCTGAACTTTTCTGAAACTCAGTTTCCTCATCTGTAAATTGGTGGTTCCCTCTCCTCCCCACCTCACCCCCCCCAAAAAAAAAAAAAATCAGGTTGGCAAGAAGTTACAAAGTGGTTAATATCCAGTGTGGTCCCAAGGAGAGGAAAACCTGTGGCGGACCCGCCCTCAATCAGCCACTGGCAGGAATGGGTGTGAAGAGGGCAATTGATTCTCTATGGGTTGGATTCCCAGTCGGGGTTACCAGCTTGATCCCCAGTAGGGGGCGTGCAGGAGGCAGCCTATCAATGTTTCTCCCTCTCCCTTTCTCAAAAAAATCAAAAAAAATATATTTTTTAAAAACATTCAGTTGAGTAATCTTGAAGATCTAGTTGATCTTATTGAGCGATATCAGGCAGCATCCTATCCAGCAACTAGAAAGGTGCTTTTAGGGGTACAAAGTGGAAGGTCTTTAAAAGAAGAAGGATGGGGCAAGAGTGATGGGGGGGCAGTCACATCTTTTCTTGGGGGAAGAGAAGGGAAAAGGTTTTTATCATGCAGATTGCCTCTTCTTTCCATAGGGAGAGGAAAGGGCCTATGTGACAGATTACCTTACTGGTACCTGACCAGAAAACAGTGTGTGGGAGAGGTTGAATCTGCAATTAGATCAGGTATTAAGTCTAGGTTTGGTATCATGGTGGTTTTTTTTGTGTTTTTTTTTTAAATACAATATATTTTATTGATTTTTTACAGAGAGGAAAGGAGAGGGATAGATAGTTAGAAACATCGATGAAAGAGGAACATCAATCAGCTGCCTCTTGCACACTCCCTACTGGGGATGTGCCCCCAACCAAGGTACATGCCCTTGACTGGAATCGAACCTGGGACCCTTCAGTCTGCAGGCTGACGCTCTAACCACTGAGCCAGACCGTTACGGCAGTATCATGGGCTTTTAATGAGTGACACATTTTGGGCTTGTTTTTTTTTTGTTTGTTTCTTTTTTTGTTTTTTCTTTTAACATAACAGCAATACCTACTTCATAGTATTAAATAATAGAAATCACTTAGCACAGAGCCTTGGGTTTTAGACTTCAGTTTGTGGAGTCTTAACTGCCTACGATCAAATTTGTACTCTGCCACTTCTTCAGCTGTGACTTGGAAAAGTCCTTTAGACCTCAGGTCCTTAGCTTCCTTATCTGTAAAGAAAATAGGCTAGTACCCACCTGACAGCATGGTAAGACTTTGGTGAGTTGAAGATGTAAAGCACATAGAACAGTGTCTGGCTCATTTACACTACAAGCGTCAGCTGTACTTACTCTAGCCCTCTCTCTTCATCATCAGTACTTAGGGCAGGGCAGCAAAGCCACAGCTGCTGACCCCAGGCCATGCCTTTCCGTTGACCCAGGTGTTTGTCCTGCACTTCACAGCTTAGAAATCTTCAGGAATCTGTGCCTCATTCAAACCTCTCAGCTGATCAATAAGCATGCAAAAAAAAAAAAAGAGTGCCAACTTGATTTTTTTCAAAAATAATTTTTGCGGTAAAAGTCACATAACGTGAAACTAACCATTTTATAGTAGCAATTAGTACATTTACAAGGTTGTACAACCACCACCATATAATTCCAAAACATTTCAATCACTCCAAAGTAACCTCTTACTCTTTAAACAGTTTCTTCTATCCCATCTCCACCTAGCCCCTCACAGCCGCCAATACGTGTGTTCTGTCCCCGTGGTTTATCTATCCTGGTATTTCGTATAAATGGAATCGTACAATATGTGACTTTTTGTGTCTGGCTTCTTTCACTTAACATGATGTTCTCAAGGTTCATCCATGTGGTTGCATGTGTCATTACTTCCTTTTTATAGCTAAACATGTAAGTGTATACCACTTTGTTTATCCATTCATTTGTTGATGGACATTTGGGCTGTTTCCATTTTTTTGCTATTGTGCATAGTGTCTGCTATGAGCATGCATGTATATATGTACTTGTTTGAGTACCTGTTTACAGCTTTTTTCGGGCATACACCAGGAGTGGAATTGTAGGGGTCATCTTGCACTCCGCTGGGTTGCATGTCCCCACTTTGAAACCTCTGATTTGGTGTGTTGAAGAAATGTCCATACCTGTAGAGAATTTTTATAAGAGTTTATTTGAGCCAAACTGGTGACATATGCCAGGGAGCGAGATCTCAAATCCTCCAGAGAATAACAGTTTCTTTTTTGCCTGTGAAATTAAGGAGAGACCATAAGGAAGATCCCCTAGAGCACATGTGTCAAACACAAGGCCCTCGGGCCAAATCCGCCCCGCCAGGCCTTGCAATGTGGCCCGCACCGCGCTGTCATCACTGCACTCCGCTGCTGTTTCCATCACAATGACAGTTTATGACTGTTCAGTAAACCATTCGGCCCGCGATTCAGGCTGGATTTTAGATTTTGGCCCCTTCTCTGATTGAGTTCGACACTCCTACCCTAGAGGGAGAAAGCAAGGCAGGGATTGGATTACAAGGCTGTTGAACTCATATGAGGGTGGCCTCATATTAGAAGGAGGGGCATGAGCCGATTGTGTGGCTCAGCAGTTGAGCTTGACCTATCACCCATCTACTTCCCATTGAACCCCTTTTTTTCATCCACTGGTGGAAGGAGAGGTCAGGAGAGTTATGGGTGTTAGGAAAGGTCTCGGGAAAGAAAAGGGGGAAAGGAATGAGTCAGAAATGGCATGAAGGAAGACTGGACAGGCCATGATCTCAGATCAAACAGAGGAGGGGAAGAACAGGTGTCCTCGGTGGGAGGAGTGATTGGGGAGACTACCATGGAAACTCTCCTGGGTATTAGAATGTTCTCCTTAATTTAGGAGGTGGTTACATGGGTGTGTGTATATTATATGTACCTACATATATATCAGTAATTGGCATGTGCACTTTTCTATACATTTGTTACACCTCAGTAAAACGTTCTTTGGGAAAAACACCAGGTCGCTAAGCCTGGCAAAAGGGTGCATTTTTCAGATGAAGGAAAGAAAAACTTCACACATAATAGTTGCCTTTTATGGAGCCTCTTCGTATAATCAGACATTTTACACAATCTCCATTACTCATCTCAACTTGAAAGGCCTGATCTTCAAATGAGGAAGCCTTCCGAGAGGGTAATTAATCCAAGGGCAAAGCTGGGAAGTGGCAGAACAGGGACCTGAACCTGTTCATTTCTTTATTCCTCACGAAGATTAATGTTGTGCTTCACATGTGCCAGGCCCTGCAGTGAACAAGTCAAAGTCCCTGCCCTCGAGGTCTAGCAGGGAGACAAGAGGCAAACAAGTGAACCAATAATATATCAACACGAGAGTTCGGATTGTGGTAAATCAATAAGGGGAATGACTAGAGAATGATAGAATGGGAAGGGGTATGCCTGTGACTTCTCTTAGGAGGTGGTTGTTAAATTGGGCACCAAGAGAAGAGAGAGAGCCGGGGGAGAGCATTCTAAGCAGCTGGAACAGCACTGAAGGGCCATGGAGTGGGAAAGCAGTGCAGGCCAGTGGGCTCAGAGCACAGAGAAGGCTGGGGAGGAGATGAGGCTGGGGAGGTGGGAAGAGAACAGAGGACAGAGTCGTATGCAGCTGGACCCCCAGTCCATGGCCTTTCCATCCCACCCTGCCTCTCTGGTGAGTTTGAAGTGTGGGCTGGCCTGGACGGAGTGCTGGAGACAGAGCCAGGTAAACAAACAGTTACCCCAGCAGGTCATCTCAATGTACTCTAATGGCGAGCTATCCAAGTTCTGTGGGAGGGCACGCAGAAAGGGGAGAGAGCAACCAGTTCTGCCAGGGAGGGTCACAGAGATCTCTGCAGAGGCAACATGTAAACTGAATGTTAAAGGAGGAGTCAGAATTTTCCAGACCGAGAAGAAAGGGAGAGCAGAGTAAGAGGTGGGAACAGTATGGGCAAAGGCGTAGGAGGCGTGACTTAGCACATGTTTGAAAAAGTTTCCGCTGATGTTCCTATCTCTCTCCCCCTCTCCCTTCCTCTCTGAAATCAATTTTTAAAAAAAAGTGAATAATAATAATAATAAGTAAATAATTTAAAGTTTAGCCCTGGCTGGTTTGGTTCAGTGGTTAAAGTGTCAGCCCGCAGACCAAAGGATCAATTCCTGGTCAAGGGCATGTACCTGGGTTGCAAGTTCAATCCCCAGCCTTGGTCTGAGCACATGCAGGAGCCAACGAATTGATGTGTCTCTCACATCAGCCCCACTTATAGTGACTGATGGGGTCCACCTGCCTCTGAGGTATGGCCAGCACAGAGCCTCAGACAGTCTCTGCTACCATCTCCATGGCTCCACCTCCTCCGACTTCCTCCCATCCCCAGACCAGACCTTCAACCTGAAGACCACTTCCAGCCGGAGGCTGAGCTGCTGCCTTTCCACCATATTCTTAATTCCGCAGCTGCCGAGAACAGACACTGCAGGTCGCAGCTGCCAGAGGAGGCTCCACGGAGATGTGGTCCTGGAGCTGGGGTTTGAAAGTCGGGAAGAGCATTTCCAGCAGAGGGAATAGTGTGAGCTGGTTCTCCGGGTGCCCTGGGCCCCGCAGGCCTGAGAGGAGAACAGGCACCGTCCCTGGGACAGGACAGGCCGGTGAAACAGACCAGAACCTCAGAGGCAGGCCTCCCACAGGAAAGGGGTGCCCTTTACCAGATGTCAAAGAGGCGGTGAGGCCTGGAGGGATGTTCTGGTGAGGAGAGGCATCCAGGGGTGGCCGCAGTCCCTCCTCTCTCCCCTGCGGAGCAGCAGGCATGGGCTCTGAAGTCGGAGGAGCAGATCAGATGCCAGCCGGGCCCTCCTGCTGTGACGTGGGGCCTCTCCCTCAGGTGATGTCGGAGGAGGAACACCTGCCTGGAGGGTTTCTTGGGGAGAACTGGAGCAGGAAAGCACGGGCCCTGGCACGCAGCAAGCAGGTGCTCAGGGAGTCTTGCTCCTCGTCCCCTTCCTCGCCCACACCTCCCCTGACTTGCTGGTTTCTGCCTTACACAAGTCTGCCAGGTCTTCACACAAGTCTGCCAGGAGTTGAAGAAGAAAAAAAAAAAACATCAGAATTTTCAAGGGTCTCTTCCCCCCTTTCAGTTGCCACCCTCGTTCTTTCTTCCCTTTTAGGGCCAAATGTATCTAAAAAATAGTGTGGAGTCAGGCTCACCCATCCTCACCCACCCCTCCATTAAGCCCCAACCCGTCTGCCTTCCACAGCCACCCCTGAATGCCTCTCCGCAGGGAAACATGCCCCCCGGAGGGACCCCGCCCAGGCCTCACCGCCTCTTTGACATCTGGTAAAGGGCACCCCTTTCCTGTGGAAGGCCTGCCTCTGAGGTTCTGGTCTGTTTCACCGGCCTGACTCCTCCTGTCCCAGGACCCGTGCCTGCTCTCCTCTCAGGCCTGCGGGACCCGGGGCACCCGGAGAAGCAGCTCACACTATTCCCTCTGCTAGAAATGCTCTTCCCGACTTTCAGCCCCAGCGCTAGGGCCACATCTCCGTGGAGCCTCCTCTGGCAGCTGCCACCTACAGTGCCTGTCCTTTCTCTGGACCTTTGTGAGTTTCCCACTTCAGCCCACACCTCATTACGCTGTCTTTTTCTCGGTCTCTCATCGTGTCAACTGGCAGAAAAGGACACATTTTGGAAGCAGCCATTGGATTTCTTTTTAAATTGATTTTAAGAGAGAGAGGAAAGGAGAGGGAGAGAGAGAGAGAAACATCGATGTGAGAGCAACACATCGATTGGCTGCCTCCTCCACTGACCCCACCAGGGGTGGAGCCCACAAACCAGGCCCAGGGATCAAACTAGCAACCCCGTGGGTGGCCGGATTGATGCCAAATCAACTGAGCCAGGGCAGACTGAATTTCCAGCTACTCTTCCTATTGGCTGTGTCAGGCCAACAAGCTAATACACCTGTCTGAAAGGTTGTCTTATCTGTGAAATGGAGATAATAACTCATGTCACGGGGCTTTGGTGCGGCTGAGACCCTTATTAAAGCAGAGCGGGCTTCATGAGCATGAGATCCGGGCAGACCCCTGCCTGCACTCAGAAGGCCCAAAGCTTGGGCTTTAATGATCCTGTGGTCTCTATCTTAAAATTCTTGATAATTTTATCTCTGAATTTGTGTTTGGATAAGTGAAGTCTGATGGGACAACGGAGCATGCACATGGGGGCTTTGGAACCACTGTTCACACGTGGTCCTGCCACCTGCCTCCTGCCTCCCAGGGGTTCTGGTCAGCTCCCTACTGCCCTTCCTTTCTGACACTTCCCCCCACCTGCAACCTGCGTGCCAAGTCCTGCCCAGCCTCCCTGCCTCTGCCCCCGTCCAGCAGCCCTGGGAAAGACCCTTCAGCCAGCAGGCAACCTGGGCCTTATTGGAGTCTGCACTCACCCTGTGAAGACCCCTGCCCCTCAGGGAACCCAACATTAAACAGCAAACACAAAGCACTGTGACAAGGCAGGAGAAAGGAAAACGTTCTACATTGTGATACTTTCGATGGCACTTTTTCCTGCTTCATGAGCAAGGGGCTCCACATTTTCACTTTGCAACGGGCTCAGAAATTATGTCACTGATTCTGGAGAGAGGCCAGGAAGGTCCTATGGCCCCCCAAAGGGTCTTAAAATTTGCCAGCTCTCCCCAAACAAGGTTACAGAGACACACTAATGAGAATAGCAGTAAAAGGAGAAACCACCCAGCACGCAATGTTAACCTGGAGCCTTGTCACCAGATCCCACTGTCTGTGGCAGACCATCACTCCAAGAGCCCACTGTTGCCTAACAAGTCGCCACAAACTCAGGGGTATAAAACATCAACTATTTTTTAATGCTCACAAATTGTCTGGGTTAGGAATGCAGACAGGTCCTATCCGTGACGGCTTGCCCCAGGATGTCTGGGGCCCCAGGAGAAAGGACTTCAATGGCTGGGGCTGGAGTGTCCACTGCCAAGATGGTTTCTTTACTTCTATGCCCAGAGCACTAGCAAACAATGTTCTCCTGGTTGAAATAGTCACAAGCCCACCCAGGTTCAAGGGCAGAAAAAACAGATTCCGTCTCTTGATGGGGAACTGTCAAGGTTAGAGAAACTCATATAGGTGGGACATATTGTCGCAGCCATCTTTGAAAAGTGCAATAAGCCTGGTTGAGTGTCAGATCATGAACCAGGAGTTCATGATTCGATTCCCAGTTTGCCGGCTCCATCCCTGTTAGGGGGAGTGCAGGAGGCAGCCAATGGATATTTCTCTCTCATAGGTGTTTCTATCTCTCTATCCCGCTCCCTTCCTCTCTCTAAAAATCAATTTAAAATATTTTTTAAAAATAAAAGGGCAATCAGCCACAGCTATAAATTAAGTTTTAAAATAAATCTTGTAATTATCTTTCAAAAAGCATCATTAATTTCTGTTACGGTTATAATGGGATTATGATTTTTAAAAATTAATTTGTTGAATATAAGAACTTAAAATATATCATCACCATTTTAAATATCTGCTTTGGCATTCTACACTTTTAAAAAATATACCAGGCCCTCGCTGGCTTGGCTCAGTGGATAGAGCCTGTGGACTGAAGTGTCTCATGTTCATTTCTGGTCAAGGACACATGCCTGGGTTGTGAGCTTGGTCCCCAGTGTGGAGCATGCAGGAGGCAGCTGATATTGATTCTCTCTCATCATTGATGTTTCCATCTCTCTCCCTCTCCCTTCCTCTCTGAAATTAATAAAAATCTATTTTTAAAAAATATGCTAGGCATGTCCCTGGCCTGGTAGTGCAGTTGGTTGGAACATTGTCCCAATTTGCCAGGATTGTGGGTTTGATACTCAGTAGGGACACAGAGTCAACCAGTGGGTACATGGAAGAGTGAAGCAACAAATTAATGTTTCTCTCTCACACAAATCAATCAATAAATAAAAAATTAAATGGAAGTGGCTCTGGCCTCAGTCTCTGAAATGAGGGCCCTATGATTTATTTTTGTAATATTCTACCATCATGATTCCCCAACATGTAGAACTGAGCATACAGGTGGTGCTTAATATATATATATATATATTTATTTCACAATTAGCTAAGGCAGAAGAGAAACTGTGATTCTAACTTGGAGGTAACTTCTGATGAAACAAGACTTATTGGATGACTAAAACTTTAATTTCAGGTTATTTCATTGATACCACTATCCAGAGCCTAAAGCAGGTAGTGTCCTTCATTGGCTTAGGTTGGATGATTCCAAAAGGAGAAAGAAAGCCTGATAATTAAAGCCAAAGGTATGCTTGTGTTGCTTTGTTTTGCCTAAGTCATATGGACAGTCATCTCAATTCTCTAGTTTAGGGGTGTCGAACTCAATCAGAGAAGGGGCCAAAATCTAAAATCCAGCCTAAATCGCGGGCCGAATGGTTTACTGAACAGTCATAAACTGTCATTGTGATGGAAACGCAGCGGAGTGCAGTGATGACAGCACTGTGCGGGCCACATTGCAAGGCCTGGCGGGACGGATTTGGCCCGCGGGCCTTGTGTTTGACACATGTGCTCTAGTTCATAGTCCATTTTCTACAATTCAGTTTATTTCAGTGGCCATTTACTGTATGCCAGGAGCCAGGCACTGATCTAGCCACTGTGGATGAAGGGATGCCAAGCACAGTCTGCACCGCCCCCCTCAGTGTGTGTGTGTGTGGGGGGGAAATAGGGGGGTTGGGGTTGTTCACAGACAAATGAAGTATAACTATATTCAAGGAACTCAAACAGGTCTTAGTGTTACACAGAGCATGTGACTCAGGCCTGGCCAATCAAAATTGCACATGCCCCTGATCACTATAATTGGTTCAGAGATGAACACATACCCAACTGGATCCAAACAAAGTGAATCTCAGAGTTTTTTAAAAATATATTTTATTGATATTTTACAGAGGGTAAGGGACAGGGATAAAGAGTTGGAAACATCGATAAGAGAGAAATATCCATCAGCTGCTTCCTGCACACCCCCTATTGGGGATGTGTCCACAACCAAGGTACATGCCCTTGACAGGAATCAAACCTGGGACCCTTCAGTCGGCAGGCCGACACTTTATTCACTGAGCCAAACCAGTTAGGGCAAATCTCAGGAGTTTTGAGGGAGCCCCCAGATGTCTTCTGACCTTTTCCCCTGAACTTGAATCTTGGGAGAAGGGAAGGCTGGGGTCACCTCAGCTACGCCTGAAGTCATGCAGCTCCTGCTGGCATCTGCTGAGCATTAAAACCAGCCAGACCTACAACCAGCCAGTCACAGGCTTTTCAGTTCCATGTAGCGTGACATTCCTTTTTTTAAACCTAAAACCATGGAGTTAGTTTTCCTATCACTTGTAATAGAGTCCTAATAGATGTTCCAGGGATAACCTGTTGATGTCCTCTCTTGCAATATTGACATTAAGTTAAGGTCATTCTTTTCCTTCTTCTGAAGAGAGAGATCTTGTAGAACATGGAAACCACTGGGAAGCTATGCACACACTTGCAGAGGGAGTGTGTCTTTGACCTGAAAGAGTGTTCCAGCCCCCAAGGAGACATCTTCCCAATGTCTTTG
Organism: Pipistrellus kuhlii; assembly: GCF_014108245.1. Lineage (NCBI taxonomy): Eukaryota > Metazoa > Chordata > Mammalia > Chiroptera > Vespertilionidae > Pipistrellus > Pipistrellus kuhlii. Next base: position 21,929,176 of record NW_023425416.1, read on the forward strand.
TCTTCCTTCTGCAGCTTTGTGTCCTTGGATGGCCTGCTCCTTCCACTCCACCCCCACAGTATCTGCCCCTCCCCAGCCTCTGAAGCTCTTGTGGATTCACAGGGTTTCGTATTGGGAAGGCCAACTGGCCACCTTCACCAGACTTAGGTTAACTATGCTGTGAGAATTTGGGTATTCTTATAATTAGTAATGTTTGCACCCTTTACAAATAGATATTGGCCACAGAACTGAGTAGGTGAGAAGTGAGGAGCTTTGTTTGTTCAGTAGGTGTGGATGGGATGCTCTGGGATTCAGCTTAAGTTGGTACCCCTTCACCTACCTCTCTAGAAGGGAAAGACTTAAAGATGATACAAGAGGTCAACCTTAGCTAGAAGCTTCTGACACCAGATTAGTATTAATCTGTGCAGCCCTTTTCTCAGCCTCAGATATGGTTTGCACATTTAAAAGTCTATAGATTTCTTAGTTCATTCCCTCATTTTGGTTTTGGGCAATTTACATTTTATCTTCCTCCTCAGGTTTCCTCTAATAATGTTGGGGTCCTGTCCACCAGGAAAAGCAATGTTTTCTGTTATAAAACATTTTCAGAAACCAAACCACTCCAAAGCAAGTTGGTTAGTGTAATAATAAAGTTAATATTAACAAAAACCGATAACAGTGATTGAGAGCTAATAACTATATCAGGCCTAATGCCATAAGGCCTATTATAGTAAGCAGTAAATCAGATGATTGATTCACATAACAACGCTGTGAGACAGAGAACATCATCAACAGAAGAGGGAACTAAGGCAAGGACACACGGCTAACATGCCTGAGCTCTGGATCCAATTCAAACAGTTCAACCCCACCCCCTTAATTTAAAAAAAAAAATAGCTACTTGTTTTTCACATAATTTCAAAAAGAAAATGTGCAATAGTACTATAATGAGCTCACATATATAGAACCTGCACTTTTAACCATTACAATATATTTGTTCAATACATAAATAGGCACAGAAACATAGTAAGCAGCTAATTTTAATTAAGAAAACATCAATATTCCCAAAACGAAAATCCAAAACAAAGATTAGTCTTGGCTGGAAGTCACAAAGCTGAAGGGGGAAATGAAATGTGTCTAATATTTTCTGCACAATTCTTACTCATTTCTGTGTTTATCCTTCCTGAGGTTTACTTACGGCAATAAGCAAAAATTCACAAAAGCTCAGAGCTTACAGAAACCTTAGACACTTTTCAATGCAAACCACCTCCTCACCTCCTGCCCCCTCCTCCCACCCTCGTCAGGTGGGTAAGCCGGCCGAAGGAGGGGCCAGGGCTCTGACTCCCAAGCAGCCCAGGGGAGCTGAGAGCCCAGTGGCTTTAGAACCGGATCAGCTCAGGTCAAAGGCCAATTCTGTAACTTATAAGCCATGTGGCCTTGGACTGAGGCCTAACCTCACAGAGCCTGGGTTTTCTTATCTGTAAATGGAGCAAAGAATATAGCCCTCATGAGATTAGTGAGGGAATTTGAGATAAGAGATGTAAAGAGCATGGTACCTATTAGGGATCTAATAACTGTCTCCTTTCTCTCTCTTTTCAAATAGCTTTAATACTTCAGATTACTACTCTAGAACAGAGTCCCAGAAGTAGAATCACTGAATCTACTGAAATAAACATTTTTTACGGCCCTTGGTCTATATTGCCAACTTGTTTTCCAAAAGGGTGCTGCCACTGGTGGCATCTGAGATTGCCAGTTTCACTACCCCTTTGTCCGCACAAAATATTATAACTTTTTCCTGCTGATTATTAGAAAAAGAATAAAAGTATTTTATTACTGCTTTCAGTTGTATCTCTTTGATTAATTGTGCAGGTGAATATTTTCCCATATATATGTTCCCTACTTTCTGACCTATCTGTGCCTGTGCTTTGACTACTGGGTATTGGCATTATTTTCTTATCAATATGTGTGAATTAATATTTATGAGAAAGCAGTTAATGTCTTACGTACTGACTGCAAGTGTTTGTTCCTAGTCTTCTGTTTACCTTTCTATTTTGAAACTGTTTTATTTATTTTTGGTGATTTTGTAATTAAAGTTATTGTTGTGGTATTTTTGGATGTTTTTAAGCTATGGAAGTCTTTTGTCTGTATTTTGATATTTTTCTTTTCTTTTTAAAAATTTAATTAAATTTAATTTTTTCCTGTCACCATTTATCCCCATCCTTTCTTTCACCTCCACCCACTCCCTCCACTCTTAATGATTTTATGATTTATCCTATAACTTTAAAAAATATGTTTGTATTGACTTTAGAGAGGGATAGAGAGAGAAAGAGAGAAACATCAATGCAAGAGAGTAACATTTATTGGTTGCCTCCCACAAACACCCTGAACGGGACTGGATGGAACCCACTCAACACTCCTGTGGGAAGCAACCAACCAATGTGTCTCACATCAATGTTTCTCACATCAATGTTTCTCTCTCTCTCTCTCTCTCTCTCTCTCTCTCTCTCTCTCTCTCTCTCTCTCCCTCCTTCCCTCCCTCCCTCCCTCCCTCCCTCCCTCCCTCCCCTTCGTCCCTTCCATTCTTTTAAAAAAAATTTTAAAAGGTAATCAAAAAATATTCTCAGGTGAGGATTACAATAAACAAACAAACAAACAAACAAACAAAGTTGGAACCAAGGAGAACTGGGCAGAAATTACCCCATGCTAAACTTGGAGGAGCCAAGAATGTAGAAGAATGGGACCCCAAGTGCTGTTTTCCCAGCACCTAGAAAAAAAAGGGGGGGGGGGGGGCTCTACATCTAATTTGCAAATTACACCAAAATGAAATGCAAAGAGTGAAATTTAAACATAAAAAATGAAACCATATGCACACTAGAGGAAAATATGTGAAAGTTTAAACAAACTTATTCAGTGCAAGGGAGGCATTTCTAAGTGTGATACAAGTGCCAGAAGCTGTAAAAGAAAAAAGCGTTGGTAAATTCAACCACATAAAAGTCAACTTTCTGCATGGTAATAAATAGCTGAAGTAAGATCCAAGGCCAGGTGGCACACGGGGAAACAATATTTGTGATTCAATTCATAGTCAAAGGACTGGCTTCTATAATGAGAGTGCTCCAAAATCAATAAGAAAAGACCAAGTGCCCAATTAAAAATAACCAAAGGAGCCCTAGCTGGTTTTGCTCAGTGGATAGAACATTGGCCTGTGGACTGAAAGATCCCAGGTTCGATTCCCAGACAAGGGCACATGCCAAGGTTGTGGGCTCGGTTCCCAGTGTGGAGTGTGCAGGAGGCAGCTGATCCATAATTCTCTCTAATCATTGATGTTTCTCTCCCTCTCCCTTCCTCTCTGAAATCAATTTAAAAAATAATAATAACCAAAAGATCTGAAAAGACAATTCATGAAAATAAACATGCAAATAAATCAAACATATTAAGAGATAGCCACCATCGTAATAAGAGAAATCACACTGAGAGCCCAATTTTCACCTATCAGATTGGACAAAGTCAATTTGCTAACTCCCTCCCAAGTATTTTTGCAGTATTATTTTATTTTTTTTTGGAGTAATCTTGATTGAGAAAGGCAGAAAGTTAAGACCATAGTCACTGGGTGGCCCTCTTAAGAGCCTTTTGCAATTCTGGGACTCTGTGACCATCATAATTGTCATTATCATTATTTTATCAATTAGCATCATCTGAGTGTCAAGACATCAGCTGTATTAGAAAAAGAAATACAGCAAAATAGTTAACTATAGTATAATGGTTAACTGCCTAGGTTTAATTCTTAGTTCTGCCACTTACTACCCAGGTGGCCTTGAGTAAGTCATTTAACTTTTGAGCCTCAGTTTTCTCATCTGTAAAATGGGAATGATGTGGGATTGTTATGAAGAATTAATGAGTTGATATATGTAAAACCTTTAGAACAGTGCCTGGGACATGGTATGTACCATATAAGTACTAGCAATTATTATTATTACCACAGGGTGATCCTAAAGTCTGGAAATATAGAGAATTTTATTATACATTATCAATAAACGATTTTCCCTAAAAATTCCTCTATGCTTCCAGATCGATGCCACTTTATATGTGCTAGATGCTTTAAAAAAAAAATACCTTATTTAATCCTCCCCATAGTCTTGTAAGGATTGCTTTATTGTCTCCATTTCACTAAGAACACAAGGGATCACAGAGAGGTGAAGTTGCCTCCCCAAGATCACACAGCTAGGGAGGGCCAAGGCCGACATTCACACGAGTTCTTTCCACTCTTATCTCAGACCATCCTCTCCAGACTGTCTTCCTCAGTCCAGGCACTCTTTGGTCCACTCAGGATAGAAAAAACACAGTCCAACCGGAGATCCTGCTTTCGTTCTGACGCTACAGCATGCCCTGGTGATTTACAGGGAAGGCGGGGAGCTTTTCCATACCCCAGCCCCACCCTGGCCCAGGATTCTTAAAGCGGAGAGCGACCAGACAGGCGGGCTCCGCCTCCTGCGCGCTCTGCAGCGGGAGGTGGCCGGCGGAGGTGGAAGGGGTGGGGTGTGGTGGTGGGAGGGCGGGGGCGCGGGGGTCGCTCTGAGGCCCAGGAACGAAGCCAGGGCTCCTTATTTACATTCGGGCACAAACAATGGCCCGACATTCCCTCCAGCGCTGACCCCTCAGGAACAGGCCCCGGAGTGCATTCAGGCTTGTTCTACCGGACGGTCAACGCGTGCAAAGTGTGCAGTGACCTGCTTCTAAATAGATCCCGTGTGGGCCGTGACTTTGAAAGCAAGCCAAAGGCCCCAACCTTAAAATAGACAGCCTACTGCCCTGTTATTTTCATACCTTAAACAAAACAAAACAAAACAAGAAAAACTCTCCAAAGCAAAGCAAGTATTTTTATCGCAGGCCTCTGCTCAGAATAGCAGCACCTATTTATTCGGAGGGAGGAGACTGCAGGGCAAATTTCATCATCGGAAGAACATCACCCTCAGCACACAGGAGAGAATCCCTCCCCTGAGAGCGCTGTTCTGTGTGGTGTTCCTTCCATAGCATCGCCAGCCTCTACCCCAAACCTCAGGACACAGTCCACATCTTGGCTCCCCGGGCATCTCTCTCTTCCTTCTTTCCTTCCTTCCTTCCTTCCTTCCTTCCTTCCTTCCTTCCTTCCTTCCTTCCTTCCTTCCTTCCTTCCTTCCTTCCTTCCTTCCTTTCATTATTAAATTATTATCTGTGTACATATTTTAACATTGCTCCCCCATACATACCCTCCCTCCCCAGAGTTTTGTGTCCATTGGTTGTACTTACGTATACAAGTCCTTGTATGTATACAAGTCCTTCGGTTGATCTCTTATCTCCCCCAGTTCTCCCTCCCCTTCCCGCTGTAATTTGACAGTCTGCTTATTGCTTTACTGTCTTTATATCTGTCTTTTGGTTCATCAATTTATAATGTTTTTATTATCCATAAATGAGTGAGGTCATGTGATATTTCTCTTTCATTGACTGGCTTATTTCACTCAGCATGATGTTCTCTAATTCTATCCAGGTTGCTGCAAATGATGAGAATTCCTTCTTTTTTTATGGCAGCATAGTATTCCATTGTTTAGATGTACCATAGTTTTTTGATCCAGTCATCTGCTGACGGGCACCTAGGCTGTTTCCAGATTCTAGCTATTGTAGATTGTGCTGCTATGAACATAGGGGCGGGCACCTCACTTTCTAAGCTGCCCCGGGGCCGCGGGCCGCAGTCAGGGTAGCCTGAGGGGCTCCCCTCAGCTTTCAGACTGTGTACAGCCTTCACCCTGCTTCTCTCTTGGTGGCCAGAATTCAGATCTTCCTTGGGAGGCTCACTGACCTCAGGTGCATACAGAAGTCTTGAATAATCATCATCTTAGCCAAAATGTTTTGAGCGCTCACTGGGTGATGCCAGGTACCGTACTGCACATTTCTCCTGTAGGGATTATCTCACTGAATTTTTTAAAAATATATTTTATTGATTTTTTTTTTTTTTTTTTTTTTTTTTACAGAAAGGAAGGAAGAGGGATAGAGAGATTAACATCGATAAGAGAGAAACATCGATCAGCTGCCTCCTGCACACCCCCTACTGGGGATGTGCCCGAAACCAAGGTATATGCCCTTGACCGGAATCGAGCCCAGGACCCTTCAGTCCGCAGGCGGAGGCTCCATCCACCAAGCCAAACCGGTTTTGGCTCTCACTGAATTTTAAGGCCTATTCTTCGAGGTTGGACTATAATACTATCAGTCCCATTTTCCCGGAGGCAAAACTGAAACTTAGGTGAACTGCCCAGGATCACACAGGCAGAGGATGAGCTAGGGTAGTGGTCGGCAAACTGCGGCTCACGAGCCACATGCGGTTTGCCGCTCTGTGGATGAATGAGTTTGCTGACCACTGCCTTAGGGAAAAACACTTAAAAAGACATTTTAATCATGTACTAAAGTCTTTAACCCGAAGTCAAAACTTCTGGGTAAGGGTAATGCCTTACGCAGTGGTGGGCAAACTCATTCGTCAACAGAGCGGCAAACCATGGCGGCAGCGGCTCGCGAGCCGCAGTTTGCCCACCACTGAGCTAGGCGGACTGAACCCGGGCTGAATGGCTCCCACGTGTGAGCCCTAGATCCTTCTCTCATGGTTGTTGGTTTTTATTACCTATGCCTATTATCTCATGTTGTATGACATACATTTCTGTGTGTCTGTGGAGATGGCCCAATATGCTGGACGTCTGAACCATTTTTTATTAGCTTCTTTAAACTTTTCTGTATATTTTTTTTTATGAGCATGCATCATTTTATTATCAGAAACCAAACACTAGTTTGAGAAAAGTAAACAGAGGAAAGCACTGTCTCAGGCAGGGGCAGTGTGGGGTAGTGGTTACAGGCCACCCGAGTTTAAATCCTGTCACTGCCACTTCCTAGCTGTGTGGCCTTGGGTAAGTCACTTATCATTTCTGTGCTTCTGTTTCCTCACCCACGGAAGAGAGGCCAATGATGAAGCACAGTAATCCCTCCTTTGGAAAACTGCTATTGGAAACTGCTGTTTGAACTACTCTGTGTTTCTTAGTCTCTTATTCTGTAGGTCAACTCTGTTTTTAGACCGTGAAATAACTTTGTGGGTTTTTTTTTTTTTTTTTTTGCTTGAATAGAAAAGATAAACTTAATTGTCTGACCTTGCAAGCTAGCCATCTAACTGATATGCTGATATTGATGCCAGGTGCCTGTATAGATGTGATAATAAAGGTTACAGGTGTGTGTTAGATAGGATACGTACTCAAGGTTACACTTTGTCTGTAAAAATAACTTACAAAGGACCTAAAAAAAAAAAAAAGATATAAAAAGAGAATGCTTCCTCCCTTGGGTGTTCAGAGTTTGACAGAGGTAATCTGCTCTGAACCTGCGCGCAATAAAGATGACTCCTAACTGATTGGCTCATGAAGGCGTCTTGTCCAGCTTGCTGATTTGTGATGCAATGATAATAGCTCCTATGTGTTCAACGATGTGACGGCTGCTGGACCCTGGAGCTAAATCCATTTAGATTCAAGCCAGAACAGGGGTTGCTTCCCATAAATTTCCTCTGACAGTGTCTGACTAACCTCCCCTGTGCCCCAGACGTGCCAGTTCCTGGAACAGGCTCTGGCTCTGCTGTGGACAAGTGTGCAAGGTGTTTTCCCCCTCCTCTGAGGCGGGTCACACCCCAGTACGGCTATCCATCCTACCCTGCCCTATATAACCCTCCAGCGCCTGCCATGTGTCATCTCCCTGCTGCCCAAGACAAGCCTGGTGACATACATTGCATAGTTCCCTTAATAAACTCTTGATGTAATCCTGGCGTTGTCAGCCTCTTTCCCTGGTCTCTGGGCTCAGGGGAAATTTCCCAGCAGAGGGAGAGTCATGATTTCCACTTTGGATAGCTCGAGCTGGAGCTTGGAGACGGCGTGTACACCGTGTGGAAGTGCCAAAGGAGAGGATGTGGGAATCCTCGGTGCTTCACTATGGCAACCGTTGTCGAGAGTCCACGTGAGCTGGCCCAGAGGGAACATCGGAGGAAGATGAAAAGGACACCAAGGACTGCGGCTTGAGGAGCCCAGCGTTTAACAACTGCGCCTTTGCAGGAGGTTAAGGCTGCCAAGGAGACAGCGAGGAGCAGCTAGAGAGGCAGAGGACTGTGCATTGCTGAGAAAGCCAAGAAAAGAAGGTCATGGGAGGAGAGAGTGGCCCACCAAATCTCACTCCGCTCCAGGGTCAAGTTAGAAAAGGACGGAAGGACTCATCGAGATCAGTGACCTTTGGGAAAGCCGCTTAAATTCTACTTGGGCTTACCCCTGCACTTACTCTCTTACGGGTGGGTCTGTGACACCAACTGGCAAAGGAGCTGGGGCTGTCCTCAAAGAGTGACATCGAATGGCCAGGAACCCCCATGAAAAGGTGCTCAGCCTCATTAGTCATCAGGGAAATGTAAACCCAAACCACAATGGGATTCCATTTCACACCCACCAGATCGGCTAAAAATAAAAACGCCTAACAATGCCAGGATTTGGCAAGGACGTTAAACCAATGGAACGCTCGTGCATTGTGGGTAGGAATGTCTACGTTGGTACAACCTTCTTGGGAAATGCTTTGACGTTAACTAGTGCGGTTGAGGATGTGCACAGTGTTTTGGGCGAGGTTCCCTGGGAAACGAGCTCTGAGGAGGAGGTTTGCAGGCGGGAGATTTCACGGGCAGCACTCTCAGGAGCCGCACTTACTGGCAAGGGAGTGAGAAGAGCAGGATTTCACAAAGGGAGAGGATGAACTGCCATGGCGTTGTGGCAGAGCCCTCACTCACCCAGTCACCCAGAGCTCTAAAAAGCAGGATGGCCCTTCAGAGTGGTCCTGAAATGATGGAAAGGTGCCAGGCATTTGTACCCCTCTATTGGCCAGTCATTGCCCGAGGCTGCCCCCAAAGAGGGGTCAGAACCTTGGACAAAGCAGCCCCATCTATTAGAAGGCAAGACTCCTGGCAGCTGGGGAGTGCATGCCTCAGTCCCGAAGAAGATCAGGGCACACACCACAGCCTTCTCCACAGTTCTGTGGCATTTGAATCTCCTGCTTGGTAAAATAAGTTAATGCCATCTGAGAACAGGTCCTCCTGAATTCTGATCCATTTTTCTTTTTTTTAAAAAAATATATATATTTTATTGATTTTTTTACAGAGAGGAAGAGGGATAGAGAGTTAGAAACATTGATGAGAGAGAAACATCGATCAGCTGCCCTCTCACCCCCTACTGGGGATGTACCTGCAACCAAGGCACATGCCCTTGATAGGAATCGAACCCAGGACCCTCCAGTCCGCAGGCTGAGCTCTATCCGATGAGCCTAACTGGTTTTGGCTCCATTTTTTTTTTTCTGCATAAACTTTAAAAGGTTAGTGGAATGAGCTATAGCTCTCACGCTACAGCTGGCTGACTCATTATCTCCTTCCTCTACTACCCCCTCTAAACCCTACTGCTTGGCTAGCACCTCCGCTGGTCTAGGCAGTTTATCTAGCGAGATGGCCCAGACCTCCATCTCTCAGGGATCTGAGACCCTGGTCACCACGCTTGTCTTAGTCATGGTTGCTGTATCTGTCTACGTACCCTCAAAATGGGGCAGACAAGCACAAAGAAGCGCTGCAGTAGGTCACCTGCTGGGCTAGATGTGTTCTTCCCTGTCCTGTTGTGTAACAGCCGCCCTGCCTTCTCTGATGTCATGGTCCATTTACCTGCCAGGAGGGTGACTCCGCTTTTTGCCTGCTGGTCTCTTGGCATGAGGAACTTCAAGCGATCAGGTAGCAACAATAGCTTGAAGGATAATGGGACTCTTGTGTCTCCTAGTGGAAGCATTGCCTGCTGTGAACCGATACCTTGGAGACCTACAGAGTCTAGAGCTGTGGGGGCGGGAAGCTCAAATTCTCCCAGAGGCTCACCGGGAGTATGGTGAGAGGAGTCACTCTTACTTCTACCCCCTATTCCCAGATCCATTTCCAAGCCTACCTCGTTTTATTGTGCTTCTCTCAATCGTGCTTTGCAGATACATATTGCATTTTTTACATATTGAAGGTAAGACTCCACCAGCAAAAAGATTATGACTTGCTGAGGCTCATAGGATGATTAATATTTTGTTGTTGCTAATCCTCATCTGAGGATATTTTTCCATTCATTTTAGATAGAATGTAAAAAAGGGAGAAAAGGGGGGAGAGAGAGAGAAAAATTGATGAAAGACAATTGGTTGAAGGCCAGGGATTGATCCTGCAACCCAGGTATGTGCCCTTGACGGGAATTGAACTCACTACCCTTCGGTGAGCAGGCCAATACTATAACCACTGAACAACACTGGCCAGGCCAACAATGAAGTATGTACATTGCTTTTTTAGACACAATGCTATTGCACACTTAACAGATTACAATATAGTGTAAACATAACATGCACCAGGAAACCAAAAATGCATGTGACTCCCTTTACTGTGAGACTCACTCTATTGCCATGGTCTGGAAACAAACTTCATATCTCTGAGGTATGGCTGTATTCTACTTGGTGTCGACAGCGCTCACTCATGGTTCTGGTCCAGGGTGAATCGTGCCGGAATGAAGCATCCTGGGAGGTGATGCTTCGTTCACACTGGTATTTCCCAGTTGGTGCCTCGGTTGCATCTCTTTTTTCTAGCTACAGTGCTTTTTTTTATTTTTAGACCTACCAAATATTTTTAATATAAGAATTCTTTAATATACAAACTTCAATCATAACAGCGTCTGCAGAACAGTGAGGGCGAGGGGCAGTTATGAGGGGAAAGGGGAGGTTTTCAGGTCTCGGTTTCCCTCACCTGTGATCGCCTTTGCTGCCTGGGAGTACAAGGTCTTACCAGAGGAGAATTTAGTGTAGCTAGAGGCATGGACGTCTCAGAGCTTGCGCTAGGGTGGCCTGAATCCAGGAGGCACCACCAGCATGTCATCATCGCCACGTTTGGGAAAACCAAGTGCAGTTAGGAGACAACAGGAAAGTGGTTGTTATTGAGAAGAAACTTACCTTTTTTTTTTTTTTTTTTTTTCAGTGTGTTGCTGATCACACTTTTTTGGGTGTAGAATAGTGTTTTCTAGAGGTTGTTAGATTGGCAAGAGGTAAAAAGCCGCCTGGGAGAAGAACAGAATGGAATCCGAGCCTATCTCATACCGGGATTCCTGGCCTATGAGTCTTGGATCGGCTCTGATGCTTGGGAAAGGGGAGGAATGACAGAGCCTTTGGCCAAACAAGGCTGGAGCCCTGCCAAGCGTCGACTAAGGAAGCCTCGAGGTGGGCCAGGGAGGTCTTGGGCGGCAGCTTTCGGCCAAGAGTACTCAAGAGAGCCTAGCGGTACAAATGCTCTCAGGCAGAGTTTGTTGCATGTGTGGATGAGAGAAAGGACACAAAGTCAGAAAAAACTAAGAACTAAAGAATTGTGAAGGACTTGCTTCTTACAGGCCTGTGGGGGTAGAATTGAGAGGATACTTCTGGGCTGAGGCTGGGAGAAACCCAAAATTTGTTCTCTTTGGGGCCCAGTTTGGCTTAGATGTAGGTTTCAGCTCCAAAGGCCTGTGGCTTCAGAGCAATGCCATGCGGTCCAGTAGATCCCATGATCATGCACCCACTACTATACCTGCTTTGCTATGAAATGAGCCCTTGGTCCATAAAGTGATGCTATCTGAGGCTAAATGTCATCAGATCAGACACTCTGCAAGTCTTTAGAATGGCTGAAGGAAAGGCAAACTCATACCTAAAATAGATGTTTCAGCCCTGGTCGGTGTGCTCAATGGTTAGGGCGTCAACCAGTGTACCAAAGGGTTGCAGGCTCTATTCCTGGTCAAGACCTGGGTTGCAGATTCGACCCCCAGCCCCACTGGTGGCACATGCAGGAGTCAATCAATCAATGCCACTGCCCATAAGTCTGTATTTATTTTTATCTTAGGCCACATGTCTACAAAGTGGATGCCTGTATGCATTGCCCAAAGCCCTGCCTGTGGGAAGATCCCATCTCGTTCCTGTCTTTAAAGGTCACTTCTGAGTGAGGCTATAGTGAAACTATATTCCATTTTCAGCTTTTGCCCGCCTACCAAACAGACCCATCTGTGAATCAAGGTTGGCCTTTTCCATCCTTGTCAGATAGCCATAAAGAAGCCCTACGCAGCCATAGGTGTGAGATGAAGGAGAGGTGTTAGTGCAACATCGGTGGACAACATGGGGGGTTTAGGTCATCTGCATGTGCAGCTTACTTGGGTCTTCTGCCCTACTTGTGCCTGATCCCAGATGTACCATCTTAAAATATATATATATATATATTGATTTCAGAGAGGAAGGGAAAGGGAGAGAGAGACAGAAACATTAATAATGAGAAAGACTCATTGTTTGGCTGCCTGCTACACATCCACACACTAGGGATGGATCCCACAACCTAGGCATGTGCCCTGACCAGGAATCGAACTGTGACCTCCTGGTTCATAGTTCGACACTCAACCACTGAGCCGTGCCAGCCGGGCATATGTACCATCTTAATTTGGATTGCTGTTGAGCCCACTTGACCTTATGACTTGGTAGGCCTGACAGATCCCAGCGTATGATGGCTGTTTTGGCGATAGGGTCACTTAATGTCCACAGCCAGGTGCGTCACCTCTACCAAGGCCCAACCCAGGAGGAGCTTTTCAAAAGGTGAGAATCCCCTGCTGTAGCCTGAACAGCCTTTCTCTACTAGTAGATTGTAGTAATCTCATTGGGCTTGCTGTAAAAGCATGGCACCTTTTCTCTAATACCACAGGTACCTCCGATACCACAGACCCTTTCCGGCCACATGGCCCAAGAGGCAGAGCTGTTTGCAGCACAGTCTGGATCCACTGCAGAGCTCTTTTCTGCCCAGAATCTGCTTAAAGCTGGCAGCCTTCCATGTCACTCAGAAATAGGTTGGATCAGTATTGCCAAATATAAAACATGCTGACTCCAGCCTGCAGAGGTCTACCCCAGTTAGGAGGTACAAGATGCAATCACATGTCCTTCACTTTGCAGGGGATGTTCCAGCATATCCCAGCATACCTCAGATCACTCACTCCCCCAAATCTACACCGATGTGGTGAGCCTCTTACTATAGGGTTAATTGGCCATCCTCTGGAGCCCTTGAATTCTTGGAGGGTTTTATCTCCTGCTCTCCAAAACCTTGGCTTGTTCTCTAGCCCTAGTAACATTATCTCATTAGTAAAGTGGACCAATACGATGTTTTGCAGAATGTCCAGGTGTTTCAATTCGTTCAGAATCTGTAATGACAGAGGCCAGGAGAGTTATAGCCTTGAGGTGGATCATAAATGTGTATTGTTGTCTGTCCCACATAAAAGTGAGCTGTTTCTGGTTGTATTTAGGGATGGGAAAGAATGTATTTAGGCCGAAACTGGTTTGGCTCAGTGGATAGAGCGTCGGTCTGTGGACTTAAAGGTCCCAGGTTCGATTCCAGTCAAGGGCATGTACATTGGTTGTAGGCACATCCCCGGTGGGGGGTGTGCAGAAGGCAGCTAGTGGATGTTTCTCTCTCATTGAGGTTTCTAACTCTCTATCCCTCTCCCTTCCTCTCTGTAAAAAATCAATAAAATATATATATATATATACAGTGTATATATATATATATATATATATATATATATATATATATAAAATAATGTATTTCGGATCGATGGTTGAACACTATTATCTTGAAGCTTTCTTAATCTGTGTGGCAAAGCTACCACATCCAATGCAGCAGCTGCACCTGGGGCTACTGTTTGGTTGAGTTGGGAGTAGTCCACCATCTGGTTTGTGCTGGGTGAGATTAGTGGATTAAAGGGGGAATAGATGGTGACTGCTACCCCTGAATCCTTTAGATCTTACACAGAGATCTCAGGAGAAAGTATTCCTGGATCCATTTTGCAGATGAGGAAACTAAAGTTTAGAGAGCCATTAAAATAGTATATTTATTGTAAAATCAATGTTCACGTTGTCAGATCTGTTTAATTCACAAGCTTTTGCATTTAACCACGAAGCTATCCAAACAATAATTGTAATCAGAACTAATGCAGGGAAGTGAAAAAGGATCTGAATGAATTGTTCCATGTCCCCAAACTTCCATCATGCTTTTTGCTGGAAGTTTTCATAAACTAACTTTGGGATCAAAGAGGACCAGCTCTACCTGGTTTCTTAAGAGGCGGGTGTCACGTTCAGTTGAGAACGTTTCGTCAGCTTTTATTCCTGACAGCTTTTGGGTGAGCTTTATTTTCTAAGCGATATGCCAGGATGTTTCCCCGTTTGGTTTTTCCAGGATCGTGATGGGAAAAGAGAGAGGAAGGAGTTGCCACCCAAAGTTAAAATGTGCCCTTTCGCGTGGAACAATAGAGCTTGAGGCCTCCCAGAGCCAACAGTAACTCAGAGCTCTCAGGTACCGCTGCTCTCAATAGGCAAGATGTTTTATGGTCTCAGTTTCCTCATCCATGTAATGGAATTAATAACAGTGTCTACCTCATAGGATTGCTGTGTCTTGTCTATCTCTGAGTCCCTAACATAGCTGGCACACAGGAGCATTTGGTGAATATATGCTGAATGAATAAATGAATTTTTGAAGGTTAAATGAGATGATGCATATGCATAGCATGGGGCAAACCTTAGATTCTAAGGTGGTAATTTGACAATATGTATCAAAAGCTTGAAAATCACACAGGTCTTTTGACCCAACAATTTTATTTCTGGAATTGAAACCTTAATCCTAGTCACTTTCATAATTAAGATAATTAATAATGATGACTATCTTAATTATTCATACAATTCATAATTTAAAATGAATTTAAATTATAAATTTAAAAAATAATAAAAATAAAATGCACCAAATATTTAGCTACAAGAATGCTCATAGAAAAACAGCCTAAGTGTCCATCATTTTCTGGTGAGAAATCAATGTGTGACACATAGAGAGACTTAAAAGGCTGTTTCCTTAGTCACCTGACTGTTCCCCTGTGTTTTCAATGTTTTGCCATTATAAATAATACTGCCGCCAATATTTACACATACACCTTTTCTCAAGTTTTAGGTAGGTTCTCAGAAGTGTGGTTGCTAGATCAAAGGATAGGAATATTTTTAAGGTTCCTGCTAGGCATTGCCAGACCGCTCTCCCAAAGAGCCATTACCGGTCTCAGCTGCCACTAGCATGGTACAAGACAGCCAGTTTCCAAACAGTCTTCCCAGGGTGAGGTAAGATAATTTTAAATTTTTGCTAACTCGATGGAGAAAATAAGTTATCGCCCTGTTGTTTTAATTTTCTTATTTTTTTTAAATTAGAGACAAATACAGCTTCTCACCTTTAAAAATAAATTAATAGCTCATATTTATTCTTTTGTAAATTGGTTTCAGAGAAAAGCTCTGGGCTTTTCACCATTGAACATCATCTCACCACTTAACCTCTCAGTTTCCTCATCTGCACAATAGAACGATACCAGAATAATTGTGAAGTCAAGTGATATAAAGTCTGGGAAAGCTGTATTTTGCATATATTTATTATCATGACTGGACCCATTTAGCCTCGAATATACCTATAAAAGTTTTTTTTTTTTTTTTATTATCAAAGTTCTGTTTTGTCAACAATTCAGAAAACTTCCTCCACTCCTGAAGGTCTTACTTTTTGTGGGGGAACTGGTGCCTTAGAAAGCTGAGAGAAAAGTCCCTTCTTAATACCTCCGTGCTTTGAAGGAAACAATAGAGTGTTTGGGGTTTTGCAGAGAAGGGCCTCCATCAAAGCCTGAGAGTGTCATTATTTGACACCAGCAGGAAATGCAAAATACAGCTTTCCCAGACTTTGTATCACTTGACTTCACAATTATTCTGGTATCGCTCTATTTTGTAAATGAGGAAACTGAGATGTTAAATGGTGAGATGATGTTCAATGGTGAAAAGTAAAAAAAAAAGCAAAAAAGCAAGGGATTCCGGGGTGCAGCCTCCCCACCTCTGCAGACTTGAGCTTGAGCTTGAGCTTGCCTTTGGAAGAAGAGCCCCTCTTACCAGGAAAGGTCAAGGGCGTTCTTAGACCCAAACGCTCCAGGTGCCAGAAGCTGACCTCATGCTGACCTGGCAGGTGCAGGAGCCAGAATGCTTCAGTTAACCACTCTCAGGAAGTTTTCTCCTCGGTGTTTTTTCTGTTGCTAGGAAACCTCGCTTCGCCTATGCTCGTTGGTTAGAGCGCCTTCTTGTGTCCATGCCTGTAATAGCACCTTCAGTTGAGCAAAGAGCCAAGATTACTTTTTGTTTATAATACCTGATTTCAATAATTTTTTTGTTGTGGACTATAACATACAGAAAAATATCCAAGATATACATACAGCTTATAAAATAACCTCCCAGGTAAATAAATAGAGCACAGCCAGTAACACAACCCCCTCCCCCCCATCACACTCCCTCTCGAATGCTTTGGTTATTCCTTTATCGCTTTACTTCGTGGTTTTATTACCTGTATATGTAATAAAAAAAATATGCTTAAAAATATAGTGTTGTTTTTGTCTGTCGTGGAACTTTATATTTTTAAAAAGCCATATGTTTTTCCCTGGCCAGTTTTGCTCAGTGGATAGAGTGCTGTCCTGCAGACTCAAGGGTCCCGGGTTTGATTCTGGTCAAGGGCATGTACCTTGGTTGCAGGCACATACCCAGTGGGGAGTGTGCAGGAGGCAGCTGATCGATGTTTCTAATTCTCTATCCCTCTTCCTTTCTCTCTGTAAAAAATCAATAAAATATATTTTTTTAAAAGCCATGTTTTTACTCAATATCATGTTTGTAAGCTTCATCCATTTTGGTGCCTACAGATACAGTGTACTTGTTTTTATTGCTCCATAACATTCCATATATGACTGTACCACAGTGTATGCATCCTCCTGTTGATGGAAATTTGTGCTGTTTCTAGCTTGGGACTATTTTGAACGGTGCTGCTATGAACTTTTCTGTACATGACTGGCTGCATATATGCATTTTATCTCCAAGGATAAAAATGCCAGGCCACAGAATGTGTATCTCTAGCTTTACTTGACAATGCCAAACAACTTTATGAAGTGGTTGAACAAATAAATATACATTCCCACCCAGCATCTGATGTTTATTCCCATGGTTCCAAGGGGCTACAGTTGGTATTGTCAGGCACTAATTTTCACCAATCTGGTATTTCATTGTCATCAAAATTTTTATTTCCTGATAACTAATGAGATCAAGCACAATTTCATGTTTTCAAATCCAGTTGGATTTCCTCTTATTCAAAGTGTCTATTCAAAATGTTTGTCCTTTTCTTTTGGGTTGTTTGTATTTGTAGTAAAAACCTCTAGTTTCTGTTTTTGGCTAATCTCTGATTTCAGTAGCTATTATGATAAACAAATTTAAAAAAAACTTTTTATTTTACATAATTTCAAACTTACAGAAAATTTGCAAGATATTGGGGTGATCATTTCATAAATTATATAAATGTCTAATCACTAGGCTGTATACCTGAAACTAATATAATACTCTATGTCAACTGTAATTGAAAAATATTTTAGATTTATCTTAAAAAGTTGTAAGACTAGAACAAAAAAAAGTCCTACAACCCTTTCACCAGATTCCCAAATGTTAACATATTGCCACTTTTATTTTATCCTCCTTTCTGTAAGTACCTATTTTTCCTGAACTTGAAGGTAAGATGCAGACATGATAGGTCTCTACCCTAAAAGTTTCAGTCTGTGTTTACTAAAAGCAGGATGTTCTCTTACATAGACACAGTACAATGATCAAAACCAGGAAACTGCCCAGTTGGTGTGGCTCAGTGGTTGAGTGTCAACCTATGAGTTACGTTCGTTTTCTGGTCAGGGCACATTCCCAGGCTGTGGGCTTGATCCCTGTGATGGGACATGCAGGAGGCGGCCGATGAATGATTCTCTCCCATTATTGATGTTTCTATCTCTCTCTCCCTCTCCCTTCCTCTCTGAAATCAATATATTAAATATTGATTTAATAATATATTAAATATTGATTAGATAATATATAAAATATATTTAAAAAACACAAATGGTACATTAATAATGTCTTAATAGTGACACATTAATATTTTATCTGCAGACCTTATTCAGGTTTTGCCAGTTGTCCCAGCCATGTCCTCTGAAACCGAAGAAAGTTCAGGATCATGTGACTGGAATATGCTGAATGCCTGTCAGAACCCACCCTAGAGCAGAGGTGGGGCCAACCCTCCCCAGATCCATTGGGTACAGGTTTTGTTTTCCAAACTTTTTTTTTTTTTTTTTATTGTGGTAAAATAGATAACACAAAATTTACCATTTAATCATTGAAAGTATATAACTCAGTGGCATTATGTAAATTTACAACATCTTATAATTATCACCATTATCCATTTCTAGAACTTTCTCATCACTTCAAACAGAAGCTCTGTATCCCTTAAGCAATAACCTCCATGCCACCCTACACCAGCCCCTGACAATTTCTCTTATCCCTTCTGTCTCAATGAATTTACCTCTTCTAGGATCTCATGTAAGTGGAATGGTACAATATGTGTCCTTTTATGACTGGTTTATTTCACTTAACATAATGTCCTGTTGTAGCCTGTGTCAGAATTTCCTTCTTTTTTCTATGGCTGAATAATATTCTTTTGTACGGAGAGAGCACATTTTGTTGACTTGTGCATTCATCGGTTGATGGACACTTGGGTTGTTTCCATGTGTTAGCTACTATGAATAATGCTGCCGTCAGCCTCTGAGGTAACTCTAGCCTCAGGTGGAGAAGGGAGGGAAGGAAGGGCGGGTGGGAATGTCTAGTCTGCCAGGATGTCTAAGGAAGGTCTGGCAGGTGTTGGGGAGTCCTATGTCTCCCAGGAAGGGGCCTGCCTTACTCTCCCTCCCGTGCTAAGTCAGACTGGGAGCATCCCGGGGAAGCCTGGCCTTGGTGCAAACACCAGCACAGCAGCCCTTTGTCAGTGACAATCCCTTAGAGTCAGAGGTCAGTGAGGCCCATTTTTATGCTCCTTAAGCCCCCACCAGACTACAAGAGTGATCTTTCTAAAATGAGATCTCACTATGCTATTCCTCTGCCCACACCCCTGCCATGGCTCCCCAGTGTCTTCAGGATTAAGGCCCAGCTCCATACCCCAGTTCTCAGGGTTCATTTCCCATGAATCCTCATTCCAAGGTGCAGCTCATATGCCTCCCACCTGCTGCTCCATTGACATGTGTCCTCTCTCCATGCCTTTGCTTCTGCTGTGCCCTCCACTTGGAAAGTCCTTCCTACAGGTCTCCACCCAAGCCTAGCTCAATGTCAAGTGCTTTCCCCAGCTCCCCCGGGCCTGTCAGCAGCATAACCTGGCTCTGTCTCTGGTCCAGGATGAGGTACTCTGTAGCAGACAGAGGATTCCTGGGGCTGTGTCATGAGAATGAGACAAACAACGGCCACGTCTTCTCGGGCTTCTTGCCTTTCCTCCCAGCGTGAGCTGGCTTTGCGTGGTCTCAGAATACTCTCACACCCCCTTCCAGCCTCCACCGTGACTGGAGCAGAAATCCAAGGCAGAGCCAGAGAGGTCAGAGGTAGAAGCTCCCCCGACCCCAACAGAGCCCTTTCCACCTCCCCCCTCTGCTTTGCAACCCTGCCTTCCTGGGATCGGGATTCAACACTTTATTTTTGGAACACACGTTGGGCTGGGCCTCCAGCATGTCCAGGAATCCACTTGACGTCTCAGATGTAACCAGACCCTGAGCTGGCACTGGCCGTGAGCTCTAGCTGGGCAGAGGAGCAGTGGCAGGGCTCCCGGGCAGTGCTAGGGGCCAGGGCCCCTCGGGGACACAGACCCTCTGCGGAGATCTGGAGCTCGTGGGACTTTCTCCCGGGGGACAAGGGGCTCCTACCACGTCTTTCACAACTGGGAACAGGGAGGCAACTGGTTACCAGCAGCAGAAGTGGGATGGAACTCATGTCCCCACAGTTCGGTCAGGCTGCCAAACATTGGGAAAGGGAATGGAAAAGAGCGTATCCTTTTTTTTGTTCCGGCTTCCTCTCCCATTCTCAGTAGCTCTTTCAGCTCCTGCCTCCAACTTAACTCTACAGATCCAGTTTTGTTTGATCATAAATTATTTGAAATTTATTTATTTATTTATTCCACACCTGAGGATATTTTTTCATTGATTTTTTTTTTTAAAGAAAGAGGGGAAGGGAGAAAGGGAAAGAAGGAAAGAGAGAGAGAGAGAGAGAGAGGTAGAGAGAGAGAGAGAGAGAGAGAGAGAGAGAGAGAGAGAAAGAGACAGAAAGAGAGAGAGAGAGAGAGAGAGAGAGAGAGAGAGAGAGAGAGAAATTGAAAGAGAGAGAAAGGAAGAAACATGATTGGGAATTGGTTGCGTGCCTCAACTCAGGAACATGCCCTTGACTGGGAACCAAACCCAATACCCTTTGGTGCGAGGGCCACTGCTCTACCCACTGATAAACACCGGCCAAGGCTGCACTATTTTTAAAATTGTGGTAAAATACACACAACACAAAATATACCACCTTCACTGTTTTTAAACGTCCAGTTCGATGGTATTAAGTACTTTCACATTGTTGTGCAACCATCACCACCTCCATCTCCAAATCCTTTCCTTTTCCCAACTAAAATTCTGTGCCCGTTTACCGCGGACTCCCCATTCCCTCCCCCGCAGCCCTGGCAACCACCATCCCACTTTCTGTGTCTCACCGGACTGCCCCAGGGCCTCACCTAAGTGGAATCGTATAGTATTTGTCCTTTTGTGACCGGCTTGTTTTACTTAGCACAATGTCCTCAGGTTCGTCCATGTGGTAGCATGTGTCCGAATGTCCTTTCCTTTTATGGTGGAATAATATTCAATTGTGTGTATAGGCCACATTTTGTGTATAGACCACATTCATTCATCAGTGGGTGCTTGGCTATTGTGAATCACACTCACAGGCGTGCAAATAGTTCTTTAAGTTCCTGCCCTTTTTTTTTTTTTACTTTTTAAAAATTGATTTTAGAGAGAAAGGAAGGGATAGAGAGAAAAGAGAAACACTGATTTGTTGTTCCACTTATTTATGCATTTATTGGTTAATTCCTATATGTGCCCTGACTGAGGATTGAACCCAGCGTGTGAGAATACTGAGCAAACGTCAGCCATTAATATGATTACTAAGAATAGAAGGGCTGTGGTGTAAAGCACGGAATAGAGAGTGGCTGGAAAGGATGTGGAGGGAGACTGTGTAGGAATGAAAAAGCACGCCTATTCTAGGTGAAAGGAAAAAGGGGCCCAAAATAAACATACATGAGATCACACACTAAAGAGACTCACAGAAAACAATCAAAATATTAACTGGGGTTGATTTACAGCTGAGATCTAGGACAATTTTTTTTTTTTTTCCTAATGAACATGTTTGCAAAACCCTGTCTCCCATATGCAATTGAAGTCTGGGACCTAAAATGAGAGGATTTACTTTTTTTGTGATTTACTCCATAGGGCAGGGTCAAAGAAGACCCCAAATGTATTCTTGAACTCAAAAAATCCAACGAAATATGTCACTGACTCTTTTTAGTACAAGGAAGAAAACGTTTATTTGGATCTTGATGGAGCCCAGGGCTGCAGAGCCGGCCCTAGGTGATGGAGCCCAGATGCTATGGCTTCGTCCCCCATAGCTCTCCCACATCAGGTTTACCCAGGGGACCTGACATGGTGGTTCCACGTCTCAGGACAGTGGACTGTACGTCTGTCCTGCGGTGGCTCTGTAGGAACTGAGAGCACACTGGGAGAGCCTGGGGGTTCGAAAGCAACCGGAGCCCAGACAGATTACAGCTGGCAAGGCCCAGGGGTCTCTTACTGCCCCAGAAGCTTCCTGCTGATCCGGGTACCATGAAGGGTTCCGTTCCCTCACCCTCCCTCTGCCTTCCATTCTGGCAGCTGGGCTGCGTGCCAGCACTGCCCAAAGGATGCCTCTGCCAGGGCTGGCGCCAACGTTCAGACCGTGTGGAAGGAAAAGAGCTCTCTTTATTGCTCCAGCCTGGCCTGCCCACGTGTCCCCCAGAATGCCGCTCTGTGCTGGGGATGCCACGCTGGTCACACTCGGGCTGGGCCTGGCTGCCCGCCGGCACTGGCCTCAGTCAGTCCTCCTGAACCCTGGAAGGAAAAGCCCACAGAATCATGGGATTCTGAAGACAGTCAGGCCCCATTCCCACCACCACCGCAGATGCCCAAGACCCATCACAGCTGGAACAATGGAGTCACCCCAGAAGCCGTGGGTCTCAAGGACCCGCAGCCATTGCAATGAATTTCTGCTTTATGAATTTAGTGGTTTAAAGAAGATAGAAATCCTCAGCTCAGAGACACACAGGCCCCCCTGGCCTCTGAGTTTTGAGACTTAGTAATAATAGACACAGAGCTGCTGCTCATCAAAGAGGATCTCCTTTCCCTAACCGGTTTGGCTCAGTGGATAGAGCGTCTGCCTGTGGACTGAAGGGTCCCAGGTTCGATTCCGGTCAAGGGCATGTACCTTGGTTGCGGGCACATCCTCAGTAGGGGGTGTGCAGGAGGCAGCTGATCGATGTTTCTCTCTCATCGAGGTTTCTAACTCTCTACCCTCTCCATTCCTCTCTGTAAAAATCATATATATATATATATATATATATATATATATATATATATAATTTTTTATTTTTTATTTTTTTTTAAAGAGAGGATCTCCTTTAGCTCAGCCCAGCCACTCTAGCTGTGTGACCCTGGGCAAGTCACTCTACCTCTCTGAACCTCAGTTTCATCAGACAAATACAAAATGAGTAAAGCCCACCCCCACCCCCACCCCCAATGCTGTAAAGCAAATAAAATCTCGGAGAAGACCGAGTTTGGGGAAATGTTCCATGACAGAACACCCAGACTCCCTTCGGTTTCACACGTAGGGACTGCCGCCTCCCTTCCTGACATGATCTTCAGCCTGTGCGGTAGGTGTCATTACACCCATTTTCCGGTTGAGGAAACTGAGGCTAACAGAGCTGGTACATTGGAAGAGGCAGGAATTGAACCCAGGCCCCAACTCCGGGCCCTGTGCTCTTTCCCATATGCTAAACCTCATTGGCCACAGAGGACCCCGATTGAGAGAGAGAGTGAGCTTAGGAAGAATTATATAAACATTACCGATCAGCCTGAGCTTCTGGAAGAGGGGGATGAAGCCCTGCAGGGTGCTGTGGATCCGGTACACTGCCCAGACAAGAAGCGAGAGGTGACTGAGCGTTGTGCCTCCTCAGGGGCCCTGGGGTCAGCCCTCCGCCCGCCCACACGTGGACCACGGCTTCGGCCACACAAACAAGGCTCTCGAGGTGGAATGTCAGGCAGCAGGTTTATGCTTAGATAATAGTACTGGCGTTATTATTAAAAACAACAGCCGCGAACAGCAATAACAGTTCCAGGAAATGGAGAACGCGGGACCCAACCCCATTAACTAACTTGTTTTCAGCATCTGCCTGATTTCTGTTTGTTTGCCACTTTCAACTGTTTTTGTTGCTTTTTTTTTTTTTTTTTTTTTTTTTTTTTTACAGAGCTGCCCATTTTTCCACAGAGTTTTGCCAAAGACCTCACGTTGACCTTGAATGTGGTCAGGAGAAAAACAGGAGCATAAGAACATCTTTTTAAAAGTGCTTAGATCGTGGCTCTCTGGCCCCTGGCAAGCCTCTGTGGCTGGTCCAGCCACCACCCTCTAAGAGTCTGGGATGGGGGGCAGACGGATGCTTACCCAGCCCGAAGTAGATGCCAACGGTCTCCAGGGAGGCGAAGGTGAGCAGGCCAACCCCGAGGGACATGAACCAGTCTGCGAGGTCAGTCCAGGAGAGAAGGGTTAGCCTGCAGGCCTGAACCCTCAGCCCCCAGCAATGGTTCCCCAACCCCCACCCCCACCCCCACTCACCTGCGTAATAGTGATAACACACCAGCAAGGCCCCAATTGCAAAGCAGAGGAGGACGAAGTGGAAAAACTCATCTGTAAAGGCAGAGGAGGTGGGGGAATTTACTATTTGCTTCTTCCTCTTTCTTTCTTTTTTTAAAAATTCTCCTCCAAGGAGTGAGGATATTTTCCCCATTGATTTCAGACAAGGAGGAAAGGAGGTTGGAAGGGGGGAAAGGAGCGGGAGAGAGAGAGAGAAAGAGAACCATCAGTGTGAGAGAGACACATTGATTGGTTGCCTTCTGAACACGCCCTGACTGGGGATGGGGATCAGACTTGCAACCCATGTAGGTGTCTTTGACCTGGAATTGAATCAGAGACCCTCCAGCGTGCAGGCCAATGCTCTAACCAGGAGCTCGCCCGCTAGGTTAGTTACTAAAAGTATTCCTGCCGAAACCGGTTTGGCTCAGTGGACAGAGCGTCGGCCTGTGGACTGAAAGGTCCCAGGTTCGATTCCGGTCAAGGGCATGTACCTTGGTTGTGGGCACATCCCAGGTAGGGGGTGTGCAAGAGGCAGCTGATCGATGATGATTCTCTCTCATCGATGTTTCTAACTCTCTATCCCTCTCTCTTCCTCTCTGTAAAAAAAATCAATAAAATAATAATAATTAAAAAAAAAAAGTATTCCTGTCTCTGCTGAAGTGTAGCTTTTATTCAGACACTTCTCCGGACCAGCCCAACTAAAACAGCACCCTAAGCCCCACCCTTTCCAGCCTTTATCTCACTTTATTATTTTTCTAGCGCTTATCACCGCTCAGCCGGTTATGTTTTCATTTCCGTGTTTGCGCTGCCCCCTCCGCAGGGTGGCCGGTGGAGGTTTTGCCCATTGACCAAAGCGGCACAGGCAGGCGGAGCCGCTGACACTTTACTTGTGGAATGCACGTATAGACAACCGTCAAAATACGCAACTGTTTCAAGTTTAAAAGTTTCACATTGCCCCATTCTCCCTCCCTGAATCCCTCCTTAAAACCGAGTGGTGATTGCCAAAACCTTTCCAGGCACGAGTATGTACAAGCACTTAAAAAAGAAAAAAAAAGAAAAAAAAAGCTAGGATCAATGAGTAGACGTGCTGTTCTATAATTTGCTTTTCTCCTCTCATTGATAGATCAGGGCCATCTTTCCCTCTCAGAGCATAAATAGATCTGCCCTGTTCTTATTTATTTATTTATTTATTTTTTTTTTTTACTTTAAAAATATGTTTTATTGATTTTTTTACAGAGAGGAAGGGAGAAGGGTAGAGAGTTAGAAACATCAATGAGAGAGAAAAATCCATCCGCTGCCTCCTGCACGCCCCCTACTGGGGATGTGCCTGCAACCAAGGCACATGCCCTTGACCCGAATCGAACCTGGGACCTTTCAGTCTGCAGGCCGACGCTCTAGCCGCTGAGCCAAACGGGTTTCGGCTGCCCTGTTCTTTTTGAGGGCTGTATAGGGTTCCATGGTACGAAGTCACTCTGGTTTATTGAACCAGTCCCCCCCTTCCCCTCCCCCCGTGAAGTTACTGACGTCAGAGGTTTGCTGTTACCACCTGTGTTGTACCAACATCGCGACACATGACCCGCTGTGCATGCTGTGGGCCCAGGGCCCAGAAACGGAAATGCAGGCGTGGGATGTTCAGAAGAGAACAGAGGCGGGGGGTGGGGGGTGCTGAGAGGCTGGCAGGAATTCGGGGGCGGGGGGGGGTGTCCGTGAAAGAGAGGCCCCCTGCCCTTTGCTGGGCACCGTGGGAACTGTCAGAGGAGGGAACACGGGGGCTTTGACCCGCTCAGGGGGCTGTGATTACAAGAGATGCAAACAGAGATTTCTAGAAGAAGGGAAGGAAAGGGAAAAGGAGAAGACAATGCGGAGACGGTTGCCTGGAAGGAGGCAGGCTTCCTGAGCGGCCGCCGGGAATGGGTGTTAGTTTAGTCCCGCGGAGCCACCGGAGTGCTCTGACGCTTTGGGCCAGCGACCCAACCTTTCTGAGCCTCCGTGTTCTCACCGATGGACGGAGGAGAGCAGCCTCTGAGCCACTGAGAGGGCGGGTGGGGTCTTGGTTGGGAAAGTTGGTAAAGGGTAAAGGCAGTGTGACATTGCATGTCACTGCTGGCCAGGAGCATTTGAAGGCAAATGAATGGAAGGGGAGAGGGTATTTCTGGTTTTATTTTCCTGGGGGGGAAATTAAAATGAGTATTTCTAGGACATTCTTTGCTCTGAAGTCAGTTTAACCTTTGGGGGGTTGGGGGGAGAGGAGAGAGTACATCTGAAATGAATATAATGTTGTATGTCAGTTATATCTCAACGTAACAAAATAAACACCTAAATTCCATTCAGAAAGTCAGGGACATCTTAAAGTTCAACAGAAGTGTTACCAAATATACTGATAGCTCTGCTCCTCTAAAGAAAATAGCAAAAACAGCAGCATTGTTCACTTATAAGAACCATAATTATGATTTCATCAAAAAAGTCAAAATGAGCATAAGACAAATGGCAATACATTATTTTGTGGAATAGTTCTTTGAACAGACAATTCCCCAAACTACCAGATTTTGCTGAGTGTAAACCACACACACACACACACACACACACGCACACACACGCACGCACGCACGCACACACACACACACGCACGCACACGCGCACACGCACGCACACACACACACACACACACACACGCACGCACACACACACACACACACACACGCACGCACACGCACACACATGCACGCACACGCGCGCGCACACACACACACGCACACACACACGCACACGCACACACACACACACACACACACACGGGGTTCCAGCAGCCCTCTGCCTGCAGAGGCTCCGCTCACAGGGACAGGCTGCTGTGTGTGTCTGATGGGCATGAGCAGGGTCTGGGCAGTGTTGGGGCGTGGGGTCTCAGACCACACTCTAAGAAAGAGCGCAGAGAGGGGACCCCCCTTCTCACTTTGGGGTATCATGTATGTCCTGGAGCTACTCAGACATGGCCTGCCCTCAGGGAACCCCCGTTTTAGCCTGACAAGGCTTGCCGTTTAGCCCGGGACAATTAAACAGCGTGCTCTGCTCATCTCCGTGGACAAAGGCAGAGCAGGGGGCGGGGACCCCCTCTCCGCTCCCTGAAGGAGGGCCTTTGCAACAACTCCAAATGTTTCTAGAACAACTGCCGTTTATTTCGTAAAAAAGTCACAGTCTCTCTTCCCACACGTCTCCTCCTCCCCGAAGCGCCCCCAGATTCCAGGCCTGGAATGGAGGAGGGCCCTCTGGTTTGCATCACCCCTTCTCTGGAACTTGTCTACCCTCAACTCACAGCCTCCTCAGCCCGGCCGTGACTGGAGGGAATGTATAATATTATCCCCGTAACTCCACATAGGGCAGAAAGAGCTTACGTCCAGGGTTAAAGCTCCGGCCGTTCCACTCACTAGGGATAAGACCACGCCCCATGCCTGGGCCTCAGTTTCCATATCTGCAACCTGGGAATCACTGTGCCCCCTCCTCAGGGTGATTTGAAGCGGGGGAGTTTGCAAGTTGCAGGGCACACATGACATGGGCGGGCTGTGACTCCCAGTTGTTCTGGGCCACCAGCGGACTTCCCACCCACAGAAACCTGGACAACACCGGCAGAAGCAGCTTTGGGACATCCACTTCCTTACCATCTTTCTTTATGTTCAGTCTTCTTAACTGAGAGGCCTCCTCCACGTCTCCTGAGGAACAAGAAAATAGAGTTTAACGCTGACACAGGACGGTAGGCGGGGCTTTCTCTTTCCCGCCTCCTGCGGATGGCTCCTTTTCCCTGAGTCAGAGGACACTCCCTCCCTGCAAGACCCAGCCCTCAGGGCCAAGGTGTGAAGGTGGGGAAGGCTGCTCCTGAGGCCCTCACGGACCCTTCCTGCCTCCACAGGCCTGAGCCTATGCTCTGTTCCATTCCCCTTGGGCTTGGGGGTCCCCTTCCTGAGTGGTTGGGGAGACAGATGCTCTGGCTGGCGATGGCCTCCTGGCCGGGACTGACCTGCCTCCCCAGGATGGCTGTGATCTCATCCCACCCCCCCCACCCCCTCACCCCCCCAACGCCCCACCCCCCCACCCCCCGCCCCGGAACTCAGGCCGCCCTCCGCTTCCCTCTTGGGGCCGGAGGACTTACCGCTTGCTGGGTCAGAGCCTCTCCTTCGCAGTCCTGGAGGTTAGAAACTCAGCATTAGTGCCCAGCCCGGCCTGGGTCCGTACCAGCAGCCTGCCCCCTGGGGAAGGCCACCGGTGGCCTGTGAGATGGCTCCTGTCAAACTGTCCACCGCCAGGAGCTCTTTCTATCAGCCCATCGCTGGTTCTCACCTCGTTGGACCTCCTTTTTTTTTTTTTTTAACTCTTTTTTAATTTTTTTAAATTAAATTATTATCTGTGTACATATCTTACCATTGCCCCGCCTCCCATACATACCCTCCCTCCCCAGAGTTTTGTGTCCATTGGTTGTACTTATATGCATGTATACAAGTTCTTCGGTTGATCTCTTATCTCCCCCAGATCTCCCTACCCTCCCCGCTGTAATTTGACAGTCTGCTTGTTGTTTTACTGTCTCTATATCTATCTTTTGGTTCATCAGTTTATAATGTTCTTAATTATCCATAAATGAGTGAGGTCATGTGGTGTTTCTCTTTCATTGACTGGCTTATTTCTAATCTCCCCGGGCTCCCTGCCTCATGCCACAGCCAGCCCTGCTGCTGCTGAGCCCCGGTCAGGGCCCCAGGCTCCCAAGTGGGTCTGGAGTCCCTGTCTCACAGCCATGAACCCCGACAACAGTTGGCAATGCCCAGACCCCATGCAACGCCAGCACCGACGAGCCCTCTCCCGAAACGAGGCACTCACCTGACTCTCCAGAGGGCACCACCTCCCCAGGAGCACCTGCAGGGAAGGAAAAGCCAAGGTCACAGACCCGTTATCCTCCTCCAGAGACTTTCCGTTCGGTCTGAGTGGGCTGAGGGGGGATGGGAGCGAACTGGAGGGTTCCTATTCCATCCAAAGGGACAGTCACCACCCACCAGCTGCTGCCGCCGCTGCAGGAATGCCTGCCCAGTGCCCAGTGTTACAGGTCTGCCACCTTCCAGGAGAAGCCAGAAATCCGGGTTTTTACATAAACTTCTGTGTGTGTGTGTGTGTGTGTATATACACAATATATATATTGATTTTTTACAGAGAAGAAGAGAGAGGGATAGAGAGCTAGAAACATCGATGAGAGAGAATCATTGATCAGCTGCCTCCTGCACACCCCTTACTGGGGATGGACCCGCAACCAAGGTACATGCCCTTGACCAGAATCAAACCTGGGACCTTTCAGTCTGCAGGCCGATGCTCTATCCACCGAACCAAACCTGTTTCGGCATAAACTTCTTGATTATAAAAAAAGAAGGTTGGCAACTCTTGTATTTTAGCAAATCAGAGAGTTTGTGAGACGTGACTTTTTTCCTATGTTACTATGTAAGGAAAACCACTGCTAATTATCATTACCAGTGATTTTATGATGCACTCTGATTTCAGATATGTCCAAATGTGAAAAAAGGTGGGTTGCAGAATTGATGAGATGTATTAATAATAATTTTTAAGAACACTCTATGAGCTTTGCAGAGCAGCTCCCTCGCTTCCACCAATGAAAGTCAGCCTCAACACAAGGGTTTGTAGAAAATAAAGAAAAACACTCAGTGAGCCAGATAAAACACATCTGCACACACAGGAGTCACCAGTTTGCAACCTATGCCTGTTCACGATGACCTAGATCTGAGTGATGACACCTAGCCACAGGCCGCAGCCCCCCTGGCCCCGAACTCCGGGAGCTGTGCTGGGTTGTACTTGGGAGCCCCAGCTCCGCCCCCACAACCCTGAGGTTCAAGCCCCTTGTCTGGCAAGCTGAGCCCTACTTACCTGCCCTGAGTTGCAGCCTCACCGTTAATCTGGTCTGGGGTGACCTTCCCACCCATTCGCCTTCTAGCTCTTGTGCCTATTCTAGTTTCCGGTGACCTCTCTCCTAGCCCATCCCCTTCTTCCCCTCAAAGGCAGGTAGGACTTTTAAGAAGGTCCTAAGCAGGGAGTCTGTGTTGGTACCCTGATGATTTTGCTTGTTCTTCCTTCTATGCTATCTCCACTTCAGGAGCAATTCCTGTTAATTTGGGGGGGAAATGCCAAACTAAGATCAGAAAAAGACTGTAAACACTTCCTCCCCCCCCCCCCCCCCCCAACCACTGAGAGCCCCCACTCCTGTACACTTCCTGTGGTTGAGGTCAGCCCCAGGACACAGGCACCAGAAGGGGGCACGCAGCACCTGGCAATAAACATTCAGCACGCTCAGCTGTCCTTACGGTGAACATGCAAATGAGAACACTACCTACAAGTGACCCAAGAGTGACCAGCACCAGGGGTACAGAGAAGGTACCAGAAAGCCACGAAATGAGACTCCAACCGTGTAATTTACTGAGGACCCACAATGCCTTGGGGTGGGAGGATGGGGAGGAAAGAATTCACAAATACATGACAACATCCACATGAGCTACAGTAAATGTGAATTACTTACATGATGAGAAAAAATATTTTAAAATATACATAAATATCAGTTTCTCTCATTTCACACCCAGTGAAATCTTTCTTTCATAATTGGGTAAAGCATTAAAAAAAAAAAAAACCTAAATAATACTTGTTTTTGTTTAAAAATAAATTTTAAAAAATCAGATAAATGAGCAGCGTAACGATTGCCCACAATGCTACCACCCAGAAGCAGTCACTGGTAATATCTTGCTGCCAAACATCAAAATATTTTATTTACGTTTCTTCGAGTATAAAAATAAGTGTTTCCTGATGTTTTTCTTGGGTCATTATCAGGAGTTAGAACACTACGCAGATCAGGGAAATGTTGGATGAAACAAAGTTAAGGAGATTTTCTTATCTGGCCATGGGCATTAGTCAGGCTTTTTGGCAAACGGGTTCATTCCTATAAATTCCCCCCATTTCATCAGAGTTCTATGAAGCAAATAGATATCATATTTACATCTCGCTGTAATAATCACGGTGCTCAGAGGCAATTATTCCATAATATGAATCTTGTAGAGTTCAGATTTGTAATCTTCCCTTGCTGGCTTTAACAGCCAAATGTTCCACGAGAGAATACTGATCACGTCTCATTTTGCTGGTTGGGAAGCTGAGGCCCAGAAAGGTTGGGAAGTTGGACAAGTCAAGGTTCTAGTTCAGAAGAGAGCCCAGGACAGGGTCACCACTGTCCATGTCCATTGCCAACGTTATAACCACTCACCTCACCATATTTTCTGCATCTTCCCACAAGGTTGTAGCTCATGAAATACACATGATCTCGTTTCTCCCCAATAAACCCCTAGGGCCTACGGCCCTCCTGTCTTTGGTCTAATTCTGTTTTTTCCAAAGTCACTGGACAATCAATTACCTCCGTAGAGTTGAAGCTCGTCCTTCAAAAGGTCAGGCTTCCCGTGCTCAGCACCTGGGTAGAAACAAACCCCATTAGTCCGTTCTTCCCAGGAGCGGCATCTCAGGGCAGCTTCTGTCTTGCACCGGCATGAAGTCTTAAAAAGCCTTGTGCTGGGGGTAAGCTGGGCGGTAGGCAAGAGGCAAGACAGCCTAACAAGTGCTTCCCTTTTCTCTGATGACTGCCCTACTTCCCTAGCACAGCCAGAGGAGACTGTGTTCATTTATTAAGAAAGAATTGGAGCCCTAACTGGTGTGGCTCAGTGGACAGAGCGTCGGCCTACGGACTGAAAGGTCCCCGGTTCGATTCTGGTCAAGGGCATGTACCTTGGTAGCGGGCACATGCCCGGTAGGAGGTGTGCAGGAGGCAGCTGATTGGTGTTTCTCTCTCATCAATGTTTCTAACTCTCTATCCTTCTCCCTTCCTCTCTGTAAAAAATCTGAGCACTTCATGAATGTACCAACACTGCATGAAGTACTTTATATTGAATAGTTCACTTGATCCTCCTGGAAATCCTATGAAGGAGGTATTAGTCCCTTTTCCTCCCCCATTTTACAGAAAGGAAACTGAGGCTCACAGGTATTTCCTGAAGTTCACATAGTCAGTGACAAGGCCAGGGTTCAAACTCAGGTCTATCTCTATAGCCCACAATCCTAATCATTTTTATCTCCAGAAACAGAATCCGGAGCTCAACTTCAGCTTCATGGGCAGCATTTATTAGACACCTTCTGTGTGCCAGAATTTGTCCTAGGCATTCATCCAGGCTCTTTTCCCCGTTCCTTTCTCCCATGATCCATTTGGGCTGAAATTTCTCTCTCTCTCTCTCTCTCTCTCTCTCTCTCTCTCTCTCTCTCTCTCTCTCTTTCTCTCTCTCTCTCTCTCTGCAAAAAATTTTTTTCTGTTGTTAAAAATAAAACATGCTCACGTCAAATATTTATACTATAGAATAGTTCAAACAAGAGAAAATAATAATCCCCCATAATTTAACTATCCAGAGATAACCACTATTAGCATTTGGGTATTTTTCCTTCCAGTCTTGTTCATAGCCACATATGAGTGAAACTGTACAAAGTGTATGTGAGATCAAACTGATTGTACGATTTGATATCTTTCTTTTTTCCTTCAGAGCGATATAAAGACCAGAGAGCTCTAACCGGGACAAGGTGTGGCATCGCTGACCTATCCTGCAGTTGGGGGACATCAGGCTGTTTCCATGGTTGCCCTACTGTAAACAATGCTGCCAGGAACATCTTCACGCAGACACGCTCAGGCCCAGGGAGAAACTCAACAGCGAGCCGAGTGGGAAAGGAGAATGGTGAAGGCCTGCCGCCTACCCGCTGGGCCGCCCCTGTGGGAGTGTCCAGCCCCCCGCCTCCGCCGATGCTTCCTGGCTTTCCTGGGGTGCTGGTCCTCATCACCGCTCTCTGCAGGAACAAACACAAGCTGTAGGAGAACCTCGGCCTGAAAGGAGCCCAGAAGACACTTGTTCTGTTGTTCATTCTCAGGATTTCATTTTTGTGAAGCGTGTGGCCGGGAAAAAACAGACTTAACATTGTGTTTGTCTCTGGGAGACAGAGCAAAGGATGATTTTTTTCTTCTTCTTCTTCTTATATCGTTAGGTGTTCCACATTTTGTACAATGTGTCTATACGTGCCCGGCTGGTGTGGCTCAGTGGTGAGCGTTGACCTATGAACTAGGAGGTCACGATTCAATTCCTGGTCAGGGTTGTGGGTCGGTCCCCAGGGTGGGGCATGCAGGAGGCAGCCAATCAGTGATTCTCTCGCATCATTGATGCTTCTATCTCTCTCTCCCTCTCCCTTCCTTTCTGAAGTCAATAAAAATACATA
The DNA here is from genome assembly GCF_014108245.1 of Pipistrellus kuhlii. Taxonomy (NCBI): domain Eukaryota; kingdom Metazoa; phylum Chordata; class Mammalia; order Chiroptera; family Vespertilionidae; genus Pipistrellus; species Pipistrellus kuhlii. The sequence goes on from NW_023425416.1 coordinate 21,962,410, forward strand.
TTTTTTAAAAAATGTGCCGATGGGTAATCTTTCACAATAAAAAATGTAGTTAAAAAATAACAGGCTACATTAAGAACAGAAAGATGTAGGGAGAACAGTGCTGGTGCATGAGTATCAGTGAGGGTCCTGGGCCTGGAGGAAGACTGGGCTACAGTGAGACGATGGGGCTTGGGGCTTTGAGCCTGAAGGATGGCCTGGTCTGACTCCCAGCAGCAGGCCAGTCTCTGTGGATCAGACACCAGGATCCTGAACGTCAGCCTGTCCCTGTGAGCTTCTGCGTTAGCGTGCCTGCCGTTTTCTCTCAGTGTTCAGTTTTGCGAACCACAGCCAATCCCACGTGTGCTGTGGAGGCAGGAGGGAAGTGCTTTATGGCCACTCGGGAGGGACATTTGTGTGGGAGCAGCACCCCCTAAGGGGCAACCAGGATCAGGACACAGACTGTCCCCTCCCACCACAAAGGAGAAACAGGGACAGAGCCCCCTGGCAGGAGTCGCCGCACCTGGAAGCCCTTCTTCCAGAGCTAACGCGCTTAGTGGGGGGTTTGTGTACTTTTTAAAAAATATATATTTTATTGATTTTTTACAGAGAGGAAGGGAGAGGGATAGTGAGCTAGCAACATCGATGAGAAACATCCATCAGCTGCCTCTTACTACACTTGATCTTAGTCAAAAGGCCGAGAAGTGATCATTAGCTGCCTCTTGCACGCCCCCTACTGGGGATGTGCCTGCAACCAGTGTACACGCCCTTGACCAGAATCGAACTGGGACCTTTCAGTCCGCAGACCAACGCTCTACCGCTGAGCCAAACCGGTTTCAGCAAGAGTTTGTGTACTTTTATTTATTTATTTTATTTATTTTTTTTAAAAATATATTTTATTGATTTTGTACAGAGAGGAAGGGAGAGATAGAGAGTTAGAAACATCGATGAGAGAGAGAGTCATCGATCAGCTGCCTCTTGCACACCCCCTACTGGGGATATGCCCGCAACCAAGGTACATGCCCTTGACCAGAATCGAACCCGGGACCCTTCAGTCCCCAAGCCGACGCTCTATCCATTGAGCCAAACCGGTCTCGGAGGTTTGTGTACTTTTAATAAGGGTGATGGCTTCTTTCCAGACCCAGGAGGAGCCTGGCTACGCACAAACCCACTGGATCCACTAACCATTCTCTCTCTTTTCTGTCTGCTGAGATAAGCATGGATTTTGTGGCCTTAAGCCTCAGTCTCACCATTTGCAACAAGAGGACATATGTCTAGGGTGCCAGGGCTTTGCAAACATTTTTTAAAATTTAGCCTCAGATCGCTTTCATCTAATAAAATCTCAGACCCAGGCCCACTATGTACAACAGATCAGGGCTCTGGTTGAGGAGAAATAGACCAGAGCTAATCCTTAGGCTCCTCAAGCCCAGAAAAACCTCCAGGGAATCCCGGGTTACCGAGCCTTCCTATAGCAGGGACGTTAGCCTGTGCCTCAGTTTCCTCATCTGTAAAATGGTAACAATGATAGTTCCTCCCTCGATGGATTGCTGTGAGAATTAATTGAGTTATTACAGTGCTCGGGACAGTACCTGGCACAGGTCAGTAGCATGAACACATGCTAGCTATGATGTTTGCTGCTGCTATAAACTCAGCCTTACATTTTGAATCAAAAGAGTAAAAGTGAAAGAATATTCTGCTGTTTATATTAGAGAATAACGTGACAATTTGTAATCAAGTCTCAAATAGGGACACTTATTTCTCTAAGCCCCACTAGAGTACTTGTGGGGAAGCGATACTTAGGACATGATTTGTATGAAATATTAAGAAAGCAAGAGCCGCGGTGGTCTGTGGGAGAAAAAGGTCCGGTACTTCCACTCCAGCGTGAGGGGAAGATGGGGCTATGAGGGAGGCGCAAGCGGGTGGGGGTTGGGGGGGCGCAATCCACGCATTGTAAGGGACCATTTCAAACCGGCAACTTTTCATTTACTTAAACCTAATCCTACAGATCAAAAGTTTCCAATAGATATATTATGCAAACTGTAAGTAACTATATAATCAAATGCCATGACCCTCAATTTAAAAATAAATTAAAAAATGAATGAATAAGTAAATAAATAAATAAAAGCAAAAGCTTTTGAGCAAGGATGCTCATGATTGGAACACATTGGTGGTCAGGTGGGGTAACAATAATTATTAACAATAACAATGATTAACAATAATATTTCCCTTTTAAGCTTTTACAAGGTGCTAGGTGCTAAGACGTTACACATGTGATAAATGTTATCTTCATAAGAATCCTATGAGGCAACAACTTTTTTTTTTTTACCATCCCTATTTTAGAAATTAGTACTCCAAGGCATATAGGGTTAAGGGATTTATCCAAAGACACGTAGCTAGTTAGTGGCCAAGGAAGGATTTGAACCCGGGCAGGCTGCGTTACGGACAGGTGCACTGACTCTGACACCAGGCTGTCCCTAGGAAACCTCAATGTCACTGTACATGAGATGCAGCCATTTGAGGGGTTATTCGAGAGGCATTAGAAATAGCTGCAAAGAGCGGCTGCCAGGCTGGGAGCGGCCAGGCCCGGAGCAGCCGGGTCTGGTGCGGCCAGGCCAGGAGCAGCGGCTGACAGGCTGGGAGCAGCCAGGCCCGGAGTGGCCGGGCCCGGAGCAACCGGGCCCAGAGCAGCTGGGTCAGGTGTGGCCAGGCCTGTAGCAACAACAGTCAGGTCCAGAGCAACTAGGTCAGGAGCGGCAGTGAACAGACCCGGAGCAGCGACTGCCATGCTGGGAGCGGCCAGGCCCGGAACAGCCGGGTCTGGAGTGGCCAGGCCCGGAGCAGAGGCTGCCAGGCTGGGAGCGGCCAGGCCCGGAGCAGCCGGGTCTGGTGCGGCCAGGCCAGGAGCAGCAGCTGACAGGCTGGGAGCAGCCAGGCCCGGAGTGGCCGGGCCCGGAGCAACCGGGCCCAGAGCAGCTGGGTCGGGTGTGGCCAGGTCTGTAGCAGCAACAGCCAAGTCCAGAGCAACTAGGTGGGGAGTGGCAGTGACCAGACCCAGAGCAGCAACAGCCAGGCTGGGAGCGGCCAGGCCTGGAACAGCCGGGTCTGGTGTGGCCAGGCCCAGAGCAGTGGCTGCCAGGCTGGGAGCGGCCAGGCTTGGAGCAGCGGCTGCCAGACTGGGAGCGGCCAGGCCCGGAGCAGCCGGGTCCGATGCGGCCAGGCCCGGAGAAGCGGCTGTCAGGCTGGGAGCAGCCAGGCCCGGAGCGGCCGGGCCCGGAGCAATTGGGCCCAGAGCAGCCGAGTCAGGTGTGGCCAGGCCTGTAGCAGCAACAGCCAAGTCCAGAGCAACTGGGTCAGGAGCGGCAGTGACCAGACACGGAGCAGCTGGTTGTGGAACAAACCAGAGCAACAGAGGCCAGGCCCGGAGCAGCCTGACCCAAAACAGCTCGCTCCTCACCTGCCCCTGCCCCACGGCTGCCTCTCAGACACGGCTGGAAACTTTTGCGGGAACTTGAGGGTCTGCTGAATCAAGTGATGAAGGCTTAGATCTGGATGTGTTGAGTTAGTATAGGGCTGGGGTGTTGATCTGTGAGTGCCTTGGGTGGGGCCTGGATGAGGCTGGTTGTCCTATTAGGAAATGTCTTTTGTGTGAATTGTATCATTGGGCATGTGGAGGTATTATTGATATGAGAAAATGCTAAGTAACAGATTTGCTATCTGAAAAGAGATTTACTATCGGGGAAAGGGAGGGAGGAAGAGACTGAACATAAACTGTGCACCAATGGATGAGGATGAGGGGGCAGAGGGTGGGGTGGGAACCTGGTGGAGGGGGGAAGAAACGAGGAACCTGTGTAATAATATGAACAATAAAGATTGATTAAAAAAAAAAAAAAAAAAAAAAAAAAAAAAAAAAAGATCATAATATCTGTGTTTTACCTGAATAATTCAGAGATACTGAATCCTCCGAAGTATTTATATTCTTATTAAGGACAAATTAATAATGAAGTACTGTATATTCATATATATGATGCAAATTTATATGTTGATTAAATAAAAAATGGGTCCATATTTTAAAATCCTCCACATCACTTGAGTTCTTTAATCAGATTTATATTATATAACTGTAATAAATATTTACAGATGTTTATTTTTTAATGTGATTATCACTTTGTTGAATTTGTAATATGGAATTGTATGCCTCTAAATAAAATTAAATGTATCATCATGCCCTTAGAAAAAAAAAAAAAAAAAAAAAAAAAAAAAAGAAATAGCTGCAAAGATATGACAGAACAGCAGGGCAAAACGCCAGAGGAGAAGACAGCAAAAAAAGATGTTAAACCATGAACAAAATTGTCTATATGATTATATATAACTGTATACAAGTGTGTGTACAGACAGGCAGGCTCTGAAGGGGAATGTGGAAAAATAGAATTGAAGTATCAGTGTGGGAGATTGTGGAGCATGTTTTTTTTTTCATGTAAATGATTTCTTTCTTTTTTTAAAAAAAAATATATATTTTATTGATTTTCCACAGAGAGGAAGGGAGAGGAATAGAGGCAGAAACATCGATGAGAGAGAAACATCGATCAGCTGCCTCCTGCACACCCCCCACTGGGGATGTGCCCGCAACCAAGGTACATGCCCTTGACTGGAATCAAACCCGGGACCCCCTTCAGTCTGCAGGCCGATGCTCTGTTCCACTGAGCCAAACCAGTGAGGGCTAGGTTTTCTTGAATAATATAAGATCATATGCATGCATATTTAAATCTTTGCTGTACCTGAAGCAGAGGAGGACGACGATGAAGAAGAGGAAGAGGAAGATGAAGAGGAGGAGGAGGAAGACTTGTCTCTCTTATACTGTTTTTGAGGAAAGAGTCCAGCCTCCCTGTCTTGCTTGTGAGCATCTGTCTCTCCATCTGGGAGGAACACATGGGCAAGGATGAGTGTTTCCCGCCTGTCCCACCCCAGGGACCACCCAGGCCTCCTCAGGGGTCTCTCTGGACTTGGGGAACCAGGAGGGGCGGGTTTCTCCAGGACACTCTTCCCAGAGGCCTCCGGGTCCTAAGAAGGCCCAAGGCAGAACTTTCTCTAAAACATGGAGCCCAGCCTGCTCTGAGACCACCAGACGGTATGAGTAGCTGCCAGCTGAAGATTCTCTGTAAATTTCAGGGCAGGTGGGATCAGATTAAGCCCTATCTCCCTATCTCCTATTCTGGGGCTCTCCCTAGTGCCCAAGCCCACAGAGCCTCCTAGAGAGTTGGGGAGCAGATGAGGGCTCCCACAGCTCGAAAGTGCTGGAGGACAGGCTGGACCAAGCACATATGTATGTGTACATGTGTGTAAAGTCACTACTTCTTTGGAAGTTTCTAAGCAGGGTCTTCCTCTGTTCTACCCATTGCTGGATTCCACCTCCCATGAGGCTTTGCCCAGAGGATCAGAGAAGGCAAACATACAGTCTACATCTTCTGTATTTCCGAGGACTTGACTGTGGTCTGGAGTCTGGGAGGAGGATCCTGGAGAAGACTCCATTGCCTTCCCTGGAGGAATAACAATAACAAGTAATTAATATCACTTGTAATTAATAATCAATAATAAGTAGTTAATATCCTTAATGCAGAGAGAGCTTGGCAAATAAATAAGAAAAGGAAAAACACTCAATTTAAAAAGGTATAAGAGCCAAAACCGGTTTGGCTCAGGCCAAAACCAGTTTGGCTCAGCTGTAGATCGTCAGTCTGCTGACTGAAAGGTCCCAGGTTCGATTCTGGTCAAGGGCATGTACCTTGATTGCGGGCACATCCCCAGTAGGGGGTGTGCAAGAGGCAGCTGGTCGATGTTTCTCTCTCATTGACGTTTCTAGCTCTCTATCTCTCTCCCTTCCTCTCTGTAAAAAATCAATAAAATATATTTTTAAAAAATTAAAAAAAAATAAAAAGGTTTAAGAGAAACAACTTCCAAAAAAAGAAAAAATACAATTAGGGAAATTTGGATAATGATAATCTTTTGATAATATAGAAACGTACTTTTAAAAAATAGACTTTAGTATTTAGAGCAGTTTTAAGTTCACAGTAAAGTTGAGTGGAAGGTACAGAGATTTCCCACAGACCTCCTATCTCCATACATGCACAGCTTTCCCACTATGAACATCTTCTGCTAGTAATTTTTAGGTGTGATATTTATATTGAGGCTATATTTATTTAAAGTATCCTTAAGTTTAGAGATAAATACCGAAATGTTTATAATAAAATTATATTATGTCTTGGACTTGCTACAAAAAAATAATAATAATCCTGTTGGATAGTCGGAGGGCATGGGTAGGGGTCCAAATAAACAGGCAAGGCCATCAGTCAGTAGTTGTTGGAGCGATATCAAAATACAGACCGTGGTGCTCTCTGGGCGGCGTTATCACGCATGCTTTTAGTTTCTTATCTTTACTTTGCATCTTCTAAATTTTTAACAGTAGTGCTATTGTCATGATAATAAAATAGCCAGTAATTTTTTTTTCATCACTTAAAAATGTAACATACTACCTTATATTAGTATAATAGCACTTCATGATTTTCCAAAGCGCGAAGTGTCTGTAATTCCGCCTGAGCCTGATCACCAACCAGTCAGGTAGGAGACGGAGCACACCAGGCCCTTGCCCGCAGCTGCTTGCTCTCTTGTTGTTTGAAACAAATAAGCCTCATTTTGCTGAAGCCTAGATAGTAAGGATTCTTGTTGTTTGTAGCTAAATACAGTTCCTACAGAAACACACCCCTACATTAATTAAGCACCCAGTATATGCTAGCTCTGGGGAAACAGTGGTGAACAAGTGGCAGCACTTTGCTCGAGGAATTTCCTGGTAGACCTGGGGGCTGTTGGAACCCAGGGGCCAAATCAGATTAGAGTCAGTCCAGGGAAGTTACTGATGGAGGCGATGCCGGGGGTGAGCTGGAGGCCGAAGGGAACAATGTGCAGAGGCACAGAGGCAGGGGGCCATGGATTACATGGGAAACAGCTGGCAGGAAGCATCTTTAAAGAAATGGCTTTGGAGGAGGCCCAGAGGACACCCCTATTGTATCCGCTGGCACCGTGGTCGGCAAACTGCAGCTCGAGAGCCACATGCGGCTCTTTTGGCCCCTTGAATGTGGCTCTTCCACAAAATACCAAGGCCTGGGCGAGTCTATTTTGAAGAAGTGGCATTAGAAGAAGTTTAAGTTTAAAAAATTGGGCTCTCAAAGGAAATTTCAATTGTTGTACTGTTGATATTTGGCTCTGTTGACTAATGAGTTTGCCGACCACAGCCCCAACACATCATTCTTGAGCCATAATCAACTTTGCCTTACATCAGACTTCTCTCCAAGGTAAGGCATCTTGTTGCCTAACTCTGGGAGCCGCCATTCCCAGCCACCTTCAGATCTGTGCCCAGGGCTCCACAGAGGGTCTGACATTCCCAGTGTGTGTCTCTTCTACTGGATCATGAGCCCCGTCAGGGTGAGAGACTGAGGCTGATTTATTTATGTGTCACTGAACCCTGCACAGGGCCTGATAGAAACCAAAAATGATGATGGTGATGATGATGACAACAATAACAATACATATTTACTATCTGCCAGGCCACGATCTAAGCATGTAAGCATGCATGCTACACATATTAACTTATATTCCTCACCACAATCCTAGGAGGGCTCACCATGCTTGTGCCCATTTTATAGGTTAAGAACACTGAGGCAGAGAGACACTAAGAAACTTCCTCAGAGCCATGTAGCTAGTCAGTGTCTGAGCAACAGTATTTGTTCAGTCCATGTTGAGGACTGGAAGACAAATGCTGGCGCCTGTTCCCAGGCCCCTGACATTTGTACCAGGAAAGAAGCACTGAGTGTTATACAAGAGATGCTGACTTGGCTTATATTTAGCCTCTGGTGGAAGTGTCCTCATAACCAAGTTCACTTCCTCAGGCAGTTCTTCAGCACACTGATCCATTGGGAGAGGGGAAATCTAGGAACTATCCTTGCCTCACCCTTCCTTCACCCTTATTTCTTTTTTAAAATATATTTTATTGATTTTTTACAGAGAGACAGAGAACTAGAAACATTGATGAGAGAGAAACATCGACCAGCTGCCTCCTGCACACCCCCCACCGGGGATGTGCCCACAACAAATGTACATGCCCTCGACCGGAATCGAATCTGGGACCTTTCAGTCCGCAGGCCAACGCTCTATCCACTGAGCCAAACCAGTTTCGGCTTCATCCTTATTTCTGCTATGAGAAAGGATAACTAGAATTTATAGACATATATTTTTAAATATGTTTTATTGGCTTTAGAGAGAGAGGAAGATAGAGGGGGAGAAAGAGAGAAACATCTTGGACCAGGGATCGAATCCACAGCTTGGGTGTGTGCCCTGACTGGAAATCAAACCGGCGACCTTTCAGTGCACTGGACGGCGCTCAACCAATTGAGCCACACCGGCAAAGGCAAAGAATGTTTATAATTTAAAACTCAAGGATCGGTGTGCAAGGCCATGCTTAACACAAAGGAAGGAGGACTCATGGTGGAACACCAGGCGCTGATGGAGGGATTGCTGGGAGGGGCTTCCGAAAACTCAAGATCAGTGCGTGTGACTCCGAGCCCAGAGGGACAACCATAGACAGTTGGCAGAGGGGTGGAGAAAGAAGAAAGCAGGAAGAGGAAAAGAAACATGGCAGGTTCCCTGCGATCTAATGTCATTCATGCAAGTCTCACTTATTGTGGGCAGGCAAACCTTGGGCTTAGATTGACTGACTGGTCCAAGGTCTCCCAGTTTACAGATGGCCCCTATCCTGACAGAGAACCCCCACCCCTCACCCTGGTTAGAGGCATCTCAGGTGGCCCCACATTTGAGGCTGATCCTACAAGGAAATTGACTCGTTTTCTAACACTTCTCTCCAAAAGCCCAGCCCTGCTGAGTCACTGGTGGTGCCAGGTCCTCTGAACACACAGGTCTTGCTAAACTGGATTTCCCCCTTCAATGCAGCCCAGATTTCCTAAGTTCCTGCTGTCACAAGGGCCTGGGCCTAGACGGGGAGGGATAGTAGGAGACAGCCTCACAGCCCAGCTGACCATCAGCCAGGTAGACCTGTCAGGACTCTGGGTGAACCTTGTAGCCACAGAACATCCAAGGATGCAGCCAGGGCCTTGGGTTGCCCCTGAGGGAGTGAAACAAAAGAGTGCAAAGGGACAAAGTCAAGCTTGTGCAGAAAGAGGATGGGTGGGCCCCGTTTGGAGGTTGTTTACACAGAAAGACCTTAGAGTGTTAAAAGACACTCTGAAAGCTAAGTACATTTTGACACAAACATCTAACGTAGTATTTAGCACATAGAAGGTACACCACCGATGTTAGTTAAAGTGCAGTATAAGCCAACGAAGTGACAGAGCTACAAAGCAAAGCTAGTACAGCCTCAGCTCATATGAATAGAAGCACAGAGTCTACAGTAAAGAAGGTGACTCACATCCCACCATCCCCCATCCTGAGTTCAATCCTGGGTTGTGCATGAAATAAGATCTAGTCAGACAGAGAGAATCCAGAGGATATGGGGGGTATAGAGACAGCACCCAAGGGCTGTGGCTGGTGGAGCAGGATGCTCAGCCTGGGGATGAGCATGGACAGACGTGGTCATTGTCCCCAACTCTCTGTAGGACTCCTTCAGGACAGGGGGACAGGCGGGGCTGTGAGCCAAGAGAGAGGACCTTGGGGAGCCAGCTGGACGAGTGCCAGCTCAATATACAAAAGGAATTTTCTTGAAATGACATCTCTTTTGGGGTGGTCATGAGTGCCAACTATGAGAGGTGGCAAGCTGAGGAATGGCAGAGGTTGACTTAGATGTTCTTAGCTCAGAACCTATTAATATCTAAAATTATAATTTCCAAAGTACAGAAGGAAAATATTAGCTCATCTAGCTCTACTTTTAACTAAAAATAGTTAGTAGTACATTGTTCAACTCTGATGTGCACCCTTTGCCATGTGTCAGATATCAAATGTCATGTCCCCAGAGGCCAGGGGGAGCTCAACAATACAGACAGGTCTGCTATGGCCACATTTTCCTTTTCCTACATTCAGCCTGTTTGACATATTTCGGTATACAGTGCCAGGTTGGGTGGATTTGAGGATCAAACTATAAGGCTTTGACTGACTCAGCCCCCATAGCATGGACAAGTGGCTTCAAAGAGTGCCTGCAAAGGAACCTCGAATGGAGATAACTCTAGTCTAGGAAGTACAAGCAAGCAGCAGGAAATGTGGGAGGCAGACCCCTCCTCCCCCCTGCCCCCCAGTTCAAGTCCTTCATCAGCCACATGATCACGTTGAAAACAACAAAGGGGATCTCGCTCATGTATACTCTCGCTTACTGAAATAATAATACGAAGAAAAAACTTTTTGAGACATGAACTTCCATCACTACCATCAGTGAGAAAATTCACTCCGAGTATATATTGAGATGTTAGCTAATGGTCCATAGTACTTGTATGTAATTTCTAAATCTATAAATATGTATGTACTAGAGGCCCGGTGCATGAAATTCATGCACCTGTGGGGCCCCACCCCCCAGACTCCTCATATTCATGTATTTTTGTATGTGTATGTATATATATATTTATATATGTATATGTATATGTATTTTTGTATATATATATGTATATATATATGTATTGTGTGTGTGTGTGTGTGTGTGTGTGTATATATATATATTTGAGCATCAATTGGTGCCTCTTGCACATGCCCTGACCCGATGGGGCAAAATAGCGTCACTGACAGGGCCGTCTGCTGGCGGCCTGCTGGGGCTCAGGGGTTGGGTGTGCAGCGATTCTCTGTTTCTGCTTCCACTTCTGGTAGAGCTCCCGCTTGTAGGAGCTGCTGATGTAGCGACCACTTTCTGTCTTGATCTTCTTGTCCTCCTTTCCTGACTGTCCCACAAATGGCTTCTTCTTCCCGACCCACCAGAGTTGCTGCCGGCCCCTGGGCAGGTTCTGGGCCTTGTCCCCCATCAGGGCCAGGAGCCACCTGCTGCTCAGAGGCGCCCCTGTCCCCTCCGACGCTCAGGCCCGCTCACTGGAGTCCTTGGGCCCATCGGGGACATAGATACCCTGGTCCAGCAGCCAGGCCTCTTCCTTCCACCTCTTGGCTCCCCGCTCAGATCCTGGCTGCTGCTGTCTGTGGCCAATACCTCTGTGAAGACATCCTCCATGCTCTCTCCTGCAACCTCTTCTTCCTTCTCCTCCTCCTCCTCCTCCTCCTCCTCCTCCTCCTCCTCCTCCTCCTCTTCCTCCTCCTCTTTCCCAGGCTGCTCTATCTGCAGTGCTGGGCAGCTCAGGGCTGGATCAGCCAGGCCCTCCTGCAGCTCCTGCAGGCCCTGCTGGCAGCTGGCAATGGCCCTGCAGTCCTTCTGCCGCCTGGTCCGCATCACCAGGCTGCTCAGGTCCGGGCTGGAGGCATTGAACTTAAAGATGGTCACCTGCGAGCTGTACTGCTTGATGCTGTCCACCAGCCTCAGCCGCTACAGCTCCTCCTCCTCAAGCTCCAGCTGAAGAGGGGGTGCAGGCCCAGCCCCACGAGGTCCAGCTCCTTGGCCTGTTTGATGGACTCCAGTGAGGGCTCACATGCTGCTGCTGGGCTTGCCAGCCACTGGGTCCAGGCCCCGCTGCTCCAGCAATGCCTCCAGGGTGTTCCCAGGCCCCAGCGTCCACCACACTCTGTGGCACCGGGCCCAGCACGCCGTCCACGCGCCCACACCTCAGGGCTTCTTGTGGGGGTGGGCAAGGGTGAGGGCACAGCCCAGGAACAGGTGCAGGTCCAGCAGGTAGGGGACCTCATCTGGGGTCGCCAAGGAGCAGGCTGTGCCACTTGGGCCATCCCGGCCACACCACCCACGCAGTGCAGGAAGACCCTGCCCTCGGCCGGGAAGCTGAAGTTGATGTAATTGTCGAGCAGCGGGATGTCCAGGCCCCGGCCTGCCAGGTCCCTCATGAGGAGGTGGAGCACTGGCCGTGGGTGAACTTGGCCAGGTTGACATTGTGGGCGTCTGGTCCAGGGCGCTGTAGATGTGGGCGCAGCTCACCTGCTGGAGCGGCCTCAGCCTTGAAGGGGGGATGGGGGCGGAGGGGCAGACAGTCCTTCTGCCTTGGGTGCATTTGCATATTAGCCTTTTATTATATAGGACTGGGAGTTCCTAAAGCATTTTTCACCATCACAAAGAGTGACAACTACTGCTCCAGAGCCTGAGACCCAGCTAGACACGAGGGAAGATATTCACTGGTTTGGAATATTTATTTCAGATTTAGGGACCAAGAAAAACTAGGTGGGAGTGTGCCACTCCATAAACTTTTCTGAGGCCTCCCCAGATGTTTGACAATTAACGGGAAGAAACAGTCTTAACAGGTTTCCCCTGGCTCTGACTCCCCAAGGTGGAAGCCAGTCCAGTTTCTTCTTTCTCATCCTCTCCTCTAAGTTTCTCTCTCTTTCTGTTTCCTCTCTCTCTTCTTCACTACCCCTTCAACACATACACACACACACACACACACACACACACACGCAATTGGCAACAACAAAAACCAGAGGGAGGTATTCGGTGCACAAGCACAGAAAGAGCTTGCTGGCTCATGAATGTCAGGCAGACCTGGATTCAGTTCCCACCTCTACCGGTCGCTGACTGTGAAGACTTCAGGAAAGTCACCTCCATTCTCAGAGCCTCAGAATCCTCTGGGAACATGAGCATGACTACAACTCAACAATACAAAGAAAAAGGACTCAATTTTTAAAAAAAAGTCAAAGGGTTTGACTGGATATTTTTCTGAAAAGGATACACAGAGAGTCTGTAGCACACTGAAAGATGCTGGACACCGCTAGTCACTAGGGAAACACAAATCCAAACCACGATGAGATACCACTACACGCTCCTGAGGGTGGCTGAGAAAAGAAGCTTAAAGTGTTGGCGATGATGTGGAAAATTGGAACCTTTATAAGATAGTTGGTGGGATTGTCAAATAGGACAGCCGCTTTGGAAAGCAATGTTAAACATAGATTTATCGTGTGACCAAGCAATTCCACTCCTAGATATATACCCACGAAGACTGGAAACTTATGTCCACACAAAGATTTTACATGAATATTCACAGAAGCATTATTCATAACAGCCAAATGGTGGGAACAACCCAAATGTCCAACGACTGAGGAATGGATGAACAAAGTGTGATATAATCATACGGTACAATGTCATTCAGCCATGAAGAGAAAAAAGTGCTGACACACGCTACAACATGTATCAACCTTGAAAACATTATGCTCAGTGAAAGAAGCCAGTCAGAAAGGATCACCTACTGTATGATTCCATTTCTATAAAATGTCTAGAATAAGCAAATCCATACAGAGAGCAGATTAGTGCTTGCTGGGGCAAAGGGGAATGAGGAGTGACCGCCAGAGGGTATGGGTTATTTTGGGGCTGAGCATAAAATGGTCTAAGCTAGATAGTAGTGATGGTTGCACTACTTTGCGAATATACTAAAAATCACAGAATTGTACACTTTAAATGGGTGAATTTTATGGCATGTGAATGATAGCTCAATAAGTTTTTAGTTCTTCTTCTTCTTCTTCTTCTTCTTCTTCTTTTTCTTCTTCTTCTTCTTCTTCTTCTTCTTCTTCTTCTTCTTCTTCTTCTTCTTCTTCTTTAAAAGAGGGCTTCACACATAAGATTGTTGTGAAAGTAAAACAGGGCCTCTAGCCATGACCAGTCTGGCTCAGTGGATAGAGCGTCAGCCTGTGGACTGGAGGGTCCCGGGTTCGATTCCAGTCAAGGGCATGTACCTTGGTTGCTGGCACATCCCCAGTAGGGGTGTGCAGGAGGCAGCTGATGATTCTCTCTCATCGATGTTTCTAACTCTCTATCCCTCTCTCTTCCTCTCTGTAAAAAATCAATAAAATATATTAAAAAAAAAAAAAAAAAAAAAAAAGACAGGGCCTCTGGCAGGGCAGTGTCCAGCGGGTCCCGGTGGGGAGCAGTGTGATGGCTTTCCTAGGGCTGCGAGACACAGGTGCCTAGAGTCTTAGATGCCTCCACTAGGCTGAATTCTAGGAATTTCAGAGCCAGGAGGGAGTCTCACTCTTTACTGACCTGCTGAGTTTGGATCCCAAACAGGACGTGCCCCACTTCACTCCATACAGCTCCCCCAACACACGTTCCTGATCCAGCTTTTCCTGCAGTTTCTAAACAAAACTAACACAACAGGCACGAGACCGTATATCATCTTCCGAGCCAAATGCTGCCTCTGCGGAGAGAAGTTGGGGCGCCCTGAGCAGAGGTGGCTCCCCTGGTTCGGGAAGACAGCCTGGGGCGAAGGGGAGGGTGGTGCTGGGACGGGAGGGCGTCCCGTCCTCCACTTGTTGGCCAAGGCGCAGAGGCTGGGAGGTCTGAGGGGCATAACCTCACCCTCCGGAGCCATTTGGTCCCACGGGGCAGAGGTATCTATCTAGTCAGACCCTTCATTTCACAACGGGGGAAACAGGCTCAGAGAGATCAAGGGGTTTTCTGAAGGTCCCAAAGCAAGCGAGGGATAGAATCAGGAAGTGGCCATCTGCTATGCCAGCTGAAGCCTCAAAGTGACCTGGTTGGTGTGTGTGGTGTGTGTGTGAGTATTTGCCATCCTCCCCTGATTTCCCCAGAGATGGAAGCTGAGTGCTCACCCAGCTAGGAAGACACAGAGCTGGAATTCAAAACCAGGTCCACTTAGAAAATATAAACCCCTCACCCGGCCCCACGTCCCATTACCTGCTGTCCCGAGGCCTGTCAGGTACAAGGCGAGCCGTGTGTGGACTGTGCTGATGCCAGGCTGGGCCCGGGAATAGGATGGCCCGGGAGAGGCCCTGCCACACCCCCGTGATGGACAGGGGGCGGGGCATGACGTGTCCCTGGGCCACACTCACTCAGGAAGTGGCATTCCTTCCTGCCGGTGCTATCAGCTCCAGGCCTTCCTGACAGGTTTGCCTCTTCCCTATGTCACCGCAGGAGCAGCAGAGGGGGCAACCACGCCCAAAAGACCCCTCCCTTGGGCCATGGCCATGCCCTCTGCCTCCAGGGGAATGGTGTGGGGAAGTTGCACCATTCTTGGCTGTGCTAAGCTCTGGGCAGGGAGGAGGCGGGGCATCTCCCAAGTCCCCCCTCCACCTGCACTGGTGAGGCTGACTCAGGGCGCAGCCATGTGGACCGACCTGATGCTACTGGGAAGGGTGAGGCTGGGCAGACGGAGCGGAGGGGGGGGGGGGCGGGGGGGGGGCGGGGGGACAACGGCGGCCGACAACACTCAAGGGGCTGGGGATTCCTGAGGGCAGACTGGCAGTGCCCTCTCCTGGTGAAGAAATTGGGCAAAGGCTAGAACATGCACGGCCTGTGCAGGTGGGAAAACGCAAGTCCTGAGGGGTGGGGACCGACCTCTGGCAGATAAGGCCAGGACTCACCCTAGCTCAGCCTGCCTCTGCCTCTCACTCCCTAATCAAACACTCTAAAAGCAGGACAGGGAGCAAGTCCTACACTGCCCTGGGGAGCAGGCACCCAGGCCAGAGGGAGACAGGCCCCGACAGGCCCCGTGGGGGCCAGGCCCCAGGAGCTGTGGTTCCCAGGCTTTCTAGACGTGGAGTCATCCAGACTCTAAGCTCAGGCCAAAATCTTAGAGTCACCCTTTACCCTTTGCTCTCCCCTCTCCTGTAGCTGACCTATCTGGAAAGCCCTGTTGGCCTCACCTTTGACATATCCCGAATCTGGCCCCTTTTCTCAATGGCAACCACCCTGGCTCAGACAATACAATTGCTAATCTCTCTGCTCCTGACCTCAGCCCACCGTCTGTTGTCATGACAGCAACCAAAACAATCCCATGAAAACCCATCTCAGATCCTGTACCTCCTCTGCCCAGCACCCTCCCAGGGCTCCCCCTCCCTCAGAATGAAACTCTTTTACAGCCCTGCATGATCTAAACCTGCCTCTTGCTCTCTCTGATCTTAATTTCTGTGACTTCCTCTCTCACTCTGCCCAGTCAGAGCCTTTCCTCAGCGCCTTTGCACCGGGCATTCCCTCTACCTTGAACGCTTTCCCTAGGCAGCTACCTGGCTGTTTTCCTCACTTTTCAGGTCTCTACCCAAATGCCACCTTCTTCCCTGGCCACCCTGAGTGAAGTAGGAGCTGCCCGCACCACCTTTCCCTCTCACCCTGCCTCATTGTTCACCACCTGATGTACAGTGTATTTTCTTGTGAGTTCACCACCTGATGTACGGTGTATTTTCTTGTGATGCCTATTTCCTTGTTGTGTGTTTGTTTGTTCCAGGATCCAGGACAGTGTCTGACACATAGCAGGTGCTCCGTACATTTTGTTGAACAAATAAGTGACCTGAAAGGGCAGCCCCACAAGCATTCCAAAGGCATTCTAGGCAGAGGGGACCATGTGCACAACCATAAATGCCTAGAGGTGAGAGACGCTGCTGGGTTGAGGATCTGCTAATGGTTCGGTACAGTGGGAGAGCAGGGGTGTGGGGAGCGGGTGGGGAGGAGAAGGGAGAGTGAGAGAGGCAGGGCTTCCGAAGTCAGGCCAAGGAAGCTGGATGTTATGCTGAGAGTGATGGGGAGCCATGCAAAACAACATGATCAAATGTATGTTGTAGACGACAGTTTGGCTGCCTTATTTTGGGCTGGTGGGGAAGCTGTGAGAGGTAGGCATCCGGTGAGCATGAGCCATAGCAGGGGAGATAAGGAGGGGGCCAGGGTCCTGCACCGTCTGAGGCCACCCGCCACATGTGGCTGGTTACGGAGCCTTTGAGATGTGGCTGGCTGGAATTGAGAGGTGCTGTGTGTTTAAAACACACGTTGGATTTCCAATACGTGGTATGAAAATAAAATATACACTGTAGCTTATTTTGGATATATTGGGTTAAATAAGAAATATTATGAAAGTTAGTTTCACCTGCTTCTTTTTGCTATTTATAAAGTAGCTCCTGGAAAATTAAATTTTTTTCATAGGCACATAGAACTCACAGTGTATTTCTGTTGGACAGCGTTGAGTTAGAGGGCAAAATGGACGGGGCTTGGTGGTCAGTGGGCTATGGGGGTGAGGGAGACCCTTGTTCTAATTGCAAGTCTCTACTCCCCCCCCCCCCCCAATTGCTTCTTTGTGATGACAGCATGGTCTAGAGGCAGAAAGAAGGGGCCACAAGGAAGAGCCAACAGAGTTAGTTTTTATCTCAACATAAGCACACACACACACTTCATATCTTCACAGTAAGAACTATTTAGAAATAGGCTGACAGAACAGGCAATTAGACCTCGTCCTGGAGGTATGTAAGAAGAAACTTGAAGACCATCATTAAGCAGGGAAAAGAAAGTTATTCTCAAAATATGGTCCCTGGACCAGCAGCATCCACAGCTCCTTTTAGAAAAACAAATTCTCAGGTCTCATCTCAGTCCTACTGAATGACAAACTCTGGAGGTGGGACCCCCCCATTTGTAATTTAACAGGCCCCCAAGGTGATTCTGATGCCTACTCAAGTTTAAAAACCCTGGACCAAATAACATTCCTACCATAGGTGAACGACTGACACATAGTAGATGCTCAAAAAAAAGAAAAAAAAAAAAAAAAAAAAAAATATATATATATATATATATATATATATATATATAGCCATAATCTTTTGCTGGCCTTTTAATTCCAAGTTGAGGTCCTTGCCCTCCCTGAGCAAATGTAGAATTTACCCCTGTAGCACCTGGTTGTGAGTGAACTTGGCACAGGACGGAGGCAGAGACTCAGGGCATTTCCTATCTGTGCCACAGGCAGAACTCCAGGACTGTGACAGAGCTGCCAGATATGCAAGGAGGGCCCCAGCTCAACTTCATCCCAAGGTGACCCCACTGCCCTGTGTGTGTGTGTGTGTGTGTGTGTGTGTGTGTGAGAGAGAGAGAGAGAGAGAGAGAGAGAGAGAGAGAGAGAGAGACAGAGAGAGAGAGAGACAGAGAGAGAGAGAGACAGAGAGAGAGCATGTGAGGGGGCCATTGATTCATGAGACAACCTCCCGCTGTCCTGTGGGCACAGCTGACAGCCCCGGGGGAGCCAGCTCAGCAGCTGAGCGTGGCATCCGGCTTCCCCGCATTCCAGAACCGCCAGCCCGAGGCCCACCTGACTCAGCAAGCACGTGCTCTCTGGAAACACGGACAGCTCAGACACAGTCCCCACGTCCGTATAAACACGAGGAGCAGGCAGCTCCTCCCCGGGGTGGAATGATTTGTACAAAGTGCTCCGGTCAGTGCCTGGACAGTTAGCCCCCACTCCCCCTGGGCATGCTTGTGATGGGGCCATGGGACCCCTCCGGCTGACGGAAACGCCCCAATGACCTCTCCCGTCAGGATTATGCACAGTAGGTGTAAGGGGGAAAGAATGTGCGCCTACTGTGAGCACCCAGTTCCTGACACAGGCGCTTGTAATTCCCTTAGTTGGTGGAGGTGATAAGATCACCTCACACGGAGCTCCGGAAACCCTTGGCATTTTCTGGGCGATGGAAGCCTCTTTTGTTCTAATGAGCCAACTCTTGGTGAGCTCTTGGAAAGCTCCAGGATGGGGCTGGTCACCAGAAAGACCAAACTTGGAATTTTCAGCCTCTGGGAGGGGAGAGAGGCTGGAGACTGAGCTAACATTAAGTCATGCCGCCGTGAGGAGGCCTCCATAATAATCCCTCATCTGTGGGGTTCAGAGAGTTCAGAGGTTAGTGTGCCAGGAGGTGGTGTACCCCAACACCATGGGGACAGAAGCCCATGAACTTGGGGACCTTCCAGACCTCACCCTATGTGCCACTTCACCTGGCTGTTCATTCATATCCTTTATATCAATAGAACAAACCAACAAACTAAAGTAAACTTGTTCCTACGTGTTGTGAGTTTTTCTAGCTAATGGTCGAACCTGAGGAGGAAGCCATGGGAACCCTGATTAATAGTAGATCTGATAGCCGAAACCTGTTGGGCTCAGTGGATAGAGCGTTGTTGGCCTGCGGACTGAAAGGTCCCAGGTTTGATTCCGGTCAAGGGCATGTACCTTGGTTGCGGGCACATCCCCAGTAGGAGGTGTGCAAGAGGCAGCTGGTGGATGATTCTCTCTCATCGATGTTTCTAGCTCTCTATGCCTCTCTTTTCCTCTCTGTAAAAAATCAATAAAATATATATTTTTAAAAATAGTAGATCTGATAGATCCTTCCCCCAACTGATGGACGGAGAATGACGTAAACTCCACCTGTCTCTGTGGGAGGCCTAGACTTGCCATTGGCATCGGCCGTGGAGGGTGTGTCACGGAAATAAGCCCTTAACATTTGGAGGCTGTGCTATCTCTGGGCAGTTAGTGCCAGAATTGCTTGGTATGAGGGGGGGAAATCACACAGTTGGTGTCAACACTTAGAATACTAGGACTGAACATGTAAGTAAATATATTGTAGATAGTGAGAGCAAGATTTACCCCTGTTTTTTTTAAAATATATTTTATTGATTTTTTTACAGAGAGGAAGAGAGAGGGATAGAGAGCTAGAAACATCTATGAGAGAGTATCATCGATCAGCTGCCTCTTGCACACCCCCTACTGGGGATGTGCCCGCAACCAAGGTACATGCCCTTCACCGGAATCGAACCTGGGACCTTTCAGTCCGCAGGCTGACACTCTATCCATTGAGCCACACCGGTTTTGGCCAAGATTTACCCCTGTTAAAGAAAGACATTACAGCCTGGCCGGTGTGGCTCAGTGGTTGTCTTGTTATCCCGAGGCCACACGGCCAGGAAGCAGCCTAGCAGGGACTGGAACCCAGGGTTGTCTTGCTCCAAAGCTCGAGCCACTCCCTTTCCCGAGAGCCAGCAGCCTCCTGGCTATTTAGCGAGGGCTCTCCTTGTCCCCTTACAGGTCCTTCCACACAGCATATATGTAACTGTGGGCAGCTTCATGGCAGAATTGTTGCCCAAGGTGTGAGGGGTTCTGGAGTTAGTCCTAATTCCATCCCAGTCGGGTGGCCCTGAACAGCTCCCTTTGCCTCTCTGGGCCTCAGGGGCATCGCTATACAATGGAGAAAGGGATCCTGACGGCCTGGGGGTTGGCGGTGCAGGCAGCAGCCTTGGTGTACATACCCTTTTCAGATCCTCTCTGGCTCCGGGACGGACCAGCATGAGGAGTGGGGCAGGGTGGACCGGCTTTGGGTGGCTTGACCTACCAATAGCAGCTCCTGATCCCTGAATGCTCAGAGGAGAAAGCGGGGGCTCAGGGAAGACCCGTCACTTGGCCACGGCTGCACAGAATGGGGGGGCTGGCAGAACTAGGATTGCAACCCCAGACTGGGATCCCACGCCTAGGCCCCGAGCAGGGGGAAAGCCGGGGCCCGCAGGAATCACAGGCAGACGTGGTCCCGTGATGGGTAATGAGCTCCCCGTCGCCGGGAGCATGCAAACGCTGCTGGCGGGGACCCCGGAGCCCCGCACGCACCGCTCAGCCTCCTGCGGCGGCGGCGGCGGCGGCGGCGGGAGCGGCCGGGGCGGGCGGGGCGGGCGGCTATTTCTGTCCGGTGAGCGCAGCGCTGCGGGCGGCGAGGGGGGTGGGGGGGTGCCCGCGCCATATTCCCTCCCGCCGGCCGCCCGCGGCGCCGCCACCATGAGCACCGCCGCCTTCCACATCGCCAGCCTCCTGGAGAAGATGACGTCCAGCGACAAGGACTTCAGGTGCGCCCGCCGCCCGCCTCCCTGATGCCCTGGGCCTTCCTCCGCGCCCCGAGCGCCCGCCACCCCCAGGACCGCAGCCCCTGCCGGGCCCCCATCCGCCCCCACCCCATGCCCCCACCCCGGGGTGAGCCCACGCCTCTCCCGCCTCCACCCCCCGCCGGAGAGTGACTCTAATCTCTGCTTCACCTCCCACCGTGCAAACTTCAGCCCCTGACCCTGCCCCCCATCACAGCCCAGCTCCCCTCCGCGCTCCTCCTCTGCCTCTGCTCTCTGCACCGGTGCCCAGCCCTCCTCTCGCCCGAATTTGATGCTCGCACAGTGAAGTGAGGGTCCCGAGCGCTGCCTGGTCTTTCCTGCACTGGAATCACACCCCGGGGTTGACTTTTCCCCTGATAACCTCAGCACCCTCCCTCTTAGCTCTTCCTCATATCACTCCAGGCTTTCCCATCTCACCCCTCCTTTCCCTGGTTTTCTCGGACACAGCTTGAAGGAAGAGTCCGGGCGGAGTGGCTTTGCAGGCACAGATATGGTTAGGGTGGGGGATTCTGGGTTTTGTGTGCCCACTCCTCTTCTTCCTCCTTCCCCCAGCCTCAATGAGCCGCACAGGAGCAGAGCTGAAAAGAATGGAGGAAATCTGTGGTCCAGCCCCCTCAACCTGGGGGAATGGATGAGACTGAGGTCCAGGGGAGTGAAGGGATGTGTGTCCCATGGCCACTCAGCCAATTCTGGACCCTCGGAGCGGAAAGGAGCCTGCAGAGACCAATAGAGCTGCGCCCACTTGTTGTTGAACATTCCATCCCTTTATCCCCATTCTACAGATAGGAAAACCGAGGTCCAGAGGCAGGAAGGGCCTAGGGGCAGTCACAGAGCTAGGAAGTGGAGGACTTGAGGGACAAAACACAGAGGCTGAGATCTTAACAGGCCCTCTGAGTCCAGCCCCCTGCCTTCTCCGGAAACCCGTTCCTCAACACCCCTCAAGATCTCCGACACAGCTTTAGCAGAGCCTTTGAGCTCTGGCTTTAGATCCTGGCCCCAACCATTTCCTGGCCGTGTGACCGTGGACAGGCTGCTTAACCCGTCCTGAACCTCAGCTTCTGTTCCTATAAATGCAGGTATTAATAGAGCCACCTCAGAGGGCTGATGGGAGGCTGACATGCGTTAATGCACGTGGAATGTTTAGATTAGGGGCTGGCACCGGAGAAGCCCTTCATAAATGGACCCATGATGTGGTGCATTATCAGACATCTGCCATGCCCTCTCCCCAGTCTGGAAGTTCTGTTCTCCGACCTCCTTGGCTGGCTCCTCCTCAGGTGTCACCTGTGTGGGATGCCTCCTGACACCCAGGCAGGAGTAGGCACCTCCTCTGAGCTCCCACACCTCTTCTGCCTGTGTTTCTGTGAGGTCACCTCTTAGCCTTGGGAGAACCCGGGCTCCTGGGCCACCAAACTGTGAGCTTCCTTTTTTTTTTCTTTTTTCTTTTTTCTGTCCCAGAGCCTGTTCTTTGTCCCCAGGAAATGCCCAGAGAGGGGCTATTTTCTGTGTCCCAGGCTCCTTGCTGTGCTCTGCAGTGTCGTCTCATCAGCACACCTGCCCACCTGGGCGATAGTGATTGCTCTTCCTGCTCTCCAAAGGCTTGGCGAGGTGGAGACACTTGGGCTTCTCCGGTGCCACTTGGAGACACTTGGCGAGGTGGAGACACCGCTGAGGGGGTTTGGCAGAACCTTAGGTCTCGTCTCCTGGAGGGACTGGTCCTGCCACCTAGAGCCTGAGAAGCCCTCTCAGCCTGCTCTGCCGGTGTCCCTGAGAACATTTCAAACGGCTCGGGCATAAGAGGATGGTGTCTATTTTTAAGTCCAAATACCAGCGAGGCTGGGTCCTGCTGACCAGCTGCCCGGGCACCCATGTGGCTGCTGTTTCAGCTGAGTCTCCTCTAAGGTTTCTCTGGAATGAAACTGAGACTGTGTCCTCTGGATCCTGCAGGCAAGCGGTGACTGCAGAGGGAGGTCCCAGGCAGCGCGGAGGAAGTCTCTGATCCCTGTTATTCCGGGGCCCCACTCTGTGGGCAGGGAAGTGGGTAAACTGGGGGAGGGTGGGGAGGTGGGATCTGGTAGGAATTCCCACATCATTTCTTGAAAACACAATGGTATTGGTTGAGGACCCCGGGGGGACTGACTAGTGGGGCTGATTTTCCTCCCAACTTGCTGTGTGACACTGGGCAGTTCCTGCAACCTCTCTGAGCCTAGATTCCTCGTCTGCTAAGGACTCATCGCCCCTCTTCACACCTCCCCAGGATGTGATGAAGCAGGGCAAAGAAAACTCTCATGTTTCAGATGGAAACAGCGGGGCTCAGAGAGGAGTCAGTGGCTCGGGGTCACCTCGTGGATAAGCGACAAGACCAGTGTGTTCACTGAAAGCCAAGCCTTGGTGCTCAAGCTCCCGTCTACCGAGTTACACACTTTCCTGTCCACCCCCCCTGTCACCTCCACGTACATGTGCACAGCAGACCTTTCTTCCTCAGACAGCTAAGTGTTTCCAGGAACTGGGGTGGGGGGGTCTGCAATGCTGAGGCATATGTCAGAAGGGCTGATTTCTGAGTTCATGTTTTTTTTGTGTTTTTCTTTTTAAATTAATATATTTTATTGATTTTTTTTACAGAGAGGAAGAGAGGGGGACAGAGAGTTAGAAACATCGATGAGAGAGAGAATCATCAATCAGCTGCCTCTTGCACATCCCCTACTGGGGATGCGCCCGCAACCAAGGCACATGCCCCTGACGGGAATCGAACCTGGGACCCTTCAGTCCGCAGGCCGACGCTCTATCCACTGAGCCAAACCGGTTTCGTCTGAGTTCAGGTTTTCACTCAGCTGTTTGGTGTGGAGCCCTGTTAGAGCCTGACTCTATCTAACCTTCCTCCCTTCCTGCCTTCATTTTGCCAACACCCCCCCCCCCCAAACACACACACACACACACACACACTCCAGGCCCTCTTTGGACCTGTTCTTTGCTGCGCCTGGAGTCCCAGAGGTGAAACTGCCAAGTCCCTGTGAGTTCCTCATGTAATGGAGGAGACACCTCGGAGACCGGTGTGCAGTGCGGTGTGAGGAGTGCTGTGACGGAGGGGCGCAGTTGTCTGAGGGGTCCTGTCCGGAGGAACTGGGTGTGCTGAGAGAGTGTGGGTAAGGGGGTAGGACAGCTGGTCAGAGGAGTCATCCCTGAGGCTGCTTTGAGCTGGGCCCTGGGCAGATGAACAGGCTTTCAGCGGGTGGAGGAGAAAGGAGGGACAGAAGGCACATCCCTGGGGCTGCCGGGCAGAGCTGGCTCTCCAGGGACTGCAGCAGCAACGCAGCTTAGAGACCCTGCCTGCCTTCTGAGAATGTCCCGTCAGCTGGACAGACCTCGGAGTGCATGTGCCTAACCCAGGCCCTGGCCTGGCTCAGACCCAAGCCTCTCCCTTCACCTTATTGTGGCTGCTTCTCCTGGGATGGCCAGGCCCAGAGGTGGGCACAGTCAGCCCTGCCATGCCTTCCTTCTCTCAGCAGCTTGAGGCTTATCCCAACTATTAAAAATAAACAGCGGTGACATCGGCAGGTGCCCTCCTGGTAACAGGAGGGGGTGGGCCATCGTGACATGCAGCAGCAGATCTGCGCCTGCAAAAATGAGGCAGACTGTGACCAGTTTTGCAGGGGATGGAGTGAGGAGGCTTTTGGTTGACTGGCTCACACCAGAAAGCAAGGCTGGCGTGAGGAGCTGGGGGGGCTTGGTGGGTCAGCAAAAGCTGGATGCTTCCTGGGGCCACCACACTTTGATCCTGACTTCATGGCATATCTCCTCACTGCTCTGCCATGCTTTCTCATCTAATGTCCACTCTCCAGTGCCTGAAAGAGCCTGTGAGCAGGGGGAGTGGGCCTGACGGGAACCTGGTGGCCCGGAGTGTGTGTGTCCCATCTAAAGAGGGCAGCCGTGACTTGATTAAAGCCAGTTATCGTCATATAGGCCCAGTTGTATTCAAATATTCTGTTTTCAATCGAATCTGGAAATCATTACATTTATGTCAACTCTCCCAAACATTTGCAAAGTGGACACAGCTGAGGGTTGCCAGTTTGAATGACTCTGCCCTCCTTTCTGAATCCTGGCAGGAATGTTGCTCCGCAGCGCCCCCTGCAGCCCAGCTCTCCATGACTTTGCAGCTCAATCTGCCACTGCATGGTCCAATGCCCTGAATAGGGCAGGGCATCAGGCCACACGGATCTGCCCATCTGGGGGTGGGTAGCCCTGGACTCTGATGACCACCTAGGTCAGGAGCCACAGGCCATCGGCATGGCCAAGGGTAGTGATTCTCAGAGTGGGGTCCCTGCCCTTCAGCATCATCCAGGAACTTGTTAGAAACGCCCCAGCTCAGACCTACTGATTCAGAAACCCTGGGGTGGGGCCCCGCGGTGTTGGGCAGCCCTGCGGGTGGTTCTCCCATGCTGGCTGCAGTTTGAGAGCCGCTGGTCTAAGGGCTGGGGCTGAAGTGGAAGTGGGCAGGGGGAGAAGCTTCTTGCTGACACCTGACTTCGTTGAAAGGTGTCTGATCAACTTTCATGAATGAGACGTGAATGATGTACTGTGTCTCTATAACAAGGGCAGTGCCACTTACTGAGTGTCTATGGACTGAGTTCTCACTGTGTGCTAAGCACATCGCATGCATCATCTCATTTTATCTTCCCTACAGCCCCAGGAGGCAAATCTCAGACAGGTAAACCAAGGCTCAGCAGTGTGACGTGGTTTGTCCAAGTTCACGTTTGTTTAAATGTCAGAAGCAAGAGCCTCCAGCCTTGAGGCCCTAAGCCACATGTGTCAAACACAAGGCCTGCGGGCCAAATCCGTCCCGCCAGGCCTTGCAATGTGGCCCGCACCGCGCTGTCATCACTGCACTCCGCTGCGTTTCCATCACAATGACAGTTTATGACTGTTCAGTAAACCATTCGGCCCGCGATTTAGGCTGGATTTTAGATTTTGGCCCCTTCTCTGATTGAGTTCGACACCCCTACGGCCTAAGCATTTAGCTAGCGTGCTCTGCTCTGCCACTCCGGGCCGGCCCCATTGTGCAGCTGGTGTCTCTCACACACGGGTCTTCTTGTGGGAGCCCGACTGTGTCCACAGCCTGGATCACCGACTTTCCCTCGAATCTTTGCATCAAAGCCTGCTTCTGGGAGAACCCTAAGAGCTCCCCAAACCCCTGGGGCCCAGGAGCGGCTTGAAAATCCCCCTCTGCCCTCCCTGCCCAGGTTCATGGCCACCAGTGACCTGATGTCAGAGCTGCAGAAGGACTCCATCCAGCTGGATGAGGACAGCGAGCGCAAGGTGGTGAAGATGCTGCTTAAGCTCCTGGAGGACAAGAATGGGGAGGTGCAGAACCTGGCCGTCAAGTGGTGAGTGTCGGCCTTGGGGGGGAGGGGAGACAGGGAGGCACCCTCTGGCTATGCTCCCCTAGCGGGGGAGCTCCCCAGGGGCCCCTGCCCCTTTGGGGTACAGTCTCTGAGGGAAGAAGAATTGCTAAGCAGCTCTTGGAGTCCCAGTAGAGTTGGACAGTGACTTGGCCTGGGTTCCCCTAGAAGTAGACCCAGCAACAAGGACTCAGTTGTAAGTTTATTTGAGGGGTGACCCCAGGAAAACCCCAGGAATAGGGAATCCCGTGAGGCAGGGAAGGGAGAAAGCCAATCAAGCCTGCATTATCAAGCAAGTTACTGTTGTGGACAAGCAGAGCTTAGCTCTACTGGGGGCCCCTTAGAGTGTTCCCACATGCCAGCTCTCTGTCAGTCCTTGACTGAGGGTTACTTCTGGGGTAGGGGCGAGTGATGCATTCTCGGGCACCTCTAGCCAGAGAAGGAGCTCAGGTACAGATGCTGGCGCTGGCACTGGAAGGTCAGGCTGGCGTGCACCAGCGTGGTGGGAGCTGAAGGGACATGATGGCCCCAGAAACCTTTGCTCTTTGCACCATGAGGTTGGTCCTCAAGTATGCACAGGACGTGTATGTGTGTGTGGGGGGGGCAGAGAAGGGGGCCAGAGGGGGCAGGCACTGAAGAATGGTGGGGGTCAATAGTCAACAGAGGATTGGGACACTGCGTCTTTAACAGTACTTTGTGAGCTGGGCCCAGGCATTCTGGGCCATGTGAATTAAATTCAACTTGATTCAAAGAGCAAAGGGAGTTTTCTACTGAGTTTACTAAAATTCAGTAGAGAGTTTTATGCAGGACCGTGACATGGTCAGGTGTGTGGAATGGAAAAGAGAGAGGGTGGGCTATCGTTTCCCACCAGCACAACCGATATCTCCCTTTTCAACAAGTAGTCTGAAGTGCCCTTTTCCTCTCATGAAGTGAAATTCACACATATTATAACCTGCCTCCACACAACTTCAAAGCAGTATACACTAAGTGACCAGATTATTATGATCTCTGAATGCATAATAATCTGGCCACTCCATGTATATATATATATATATGAGGCCCAGTGCATGAATTTGTGCATGGGTGGGGTCTGGCCAGCCTGGCCAGGGGGAGGGGACATGGGTGGTTGGCTGACCTGCCTGCTGTATATCCTATAGAATAAAAGGCTAATTGAGGGGATAATTTGCATATTAGCCTTTTATTCTATAGGATATACACTGAGTGGCCAGATTATTATGCGTTCAGAGATCATCATAATCTGGCCACTCAGTGTATAGCATGCCCTCAACTGTAACATAAAGGAGAAGTAGGAGGAATGTGGCTCATAGTAAAATAGTACCTATGTGTTTCAGTAAGTGCTCAGGCTTGACAGCAGAGTGATACTGAAATCGCAAGAAGCCTGCCCCTCAGCCAGGCTCTCTGTGAGTGCCCAGACTGACACCTTTTTTCTGAAACGGTGACTATCTCCTTGTAAAGTTTTCCAGAAAAACAAAGTACAATCTTCCTTCGGTTTACCTGATAATTACATTCTTGGAAATTTTATGGTATATTAAAATAGTGCAAAAGGTACGGGGAAAAGAATTGCAAAGCAGCTCTGGGGGTCCCAGTGGAGTTGGACAATGACTTGGCTTGAGGGAACATACGGCTGACTCAGGCTGAGCCTGCGGCTTTTGAACCCCCTCCCTCCCTCCCTGTCAGCTTGGGTCCTCTGGTGGGCAAAGTGAAGGAGTACCAGGTGGAGACCATCGTGGACGCTCTCTGCGCCAACATGCGGTCAGACAAGGAGCAGCTCCGTGATATTGCTGGCATCGGCCTCAAGACTGTCCTGTCGGAGTTGCCCCCTGCAGCCACAGGTACCCAGGCCCCAGGCATGAGGTACTATAATTACTTTTCCTAGTTTATGGTTGAAGAAACTGAGGCTCAGAGAGGCGAAGGGACTGATGTAAGGTCAACCAGCTAGTCGGCGGCAGAGAACCCAGGTCCCTGTCTAAAGTTCATGGCTCTGTGTCAGGAATGCTTTTAGCTGCAAGTTACAAAATGCAATGCGTGGCCTCTTAAAGAAGTGGAGGGTCAGCAGTTCCATGTTTGCAGCTATTCATTCAGCAGCTCAAGTAGGACCGGGTTGAGTCTCTGTCCAAGTCTCTTGCCCTTTATAAGAAAAACACGTGTTTCCCTAGAACCCCTCCATAAAGGGGTCATCTGGCCCCTCCTAGCAGTAAGGGAGTCCAGGAAAGGAAATGCTTAACTTTTCCCTTCACCCTGGTGGAAGGAGGGGTTGGATATGGGGTGAACCAGCCGGCAGGTTGGCCATCAATTCTAGCTCCCTGAGGGGTCACCTTGAGTTCGGTCAGGACTTTAGGTCAAGCATGGGATCACTCAGGCCCTGGGTTTCCTGGGTCAGCAGATGAAAGGCTGACCAGAGGTAGAGGCCAGCTCTGCTACTCACCATGCCCATCCTGTGCTCTGTACAGGCTCTGGCCTGGCCGCCAACGTGTGCCGGAAGATCACCGGCCAGCTCGCCAGTGCCATCGCCCAGCAGGAGGACGTGGCCGTGCAGCTGGAAGCCCTGGACATCCTCTCTGACATGCTGAGCAGGTGCAAGAGGCCACCCCGGGCAAGAAGGATTGGGATCGGGGTAGGAGGGGGAGCAAAGGGGACAGGGACGGATTGAAATCCACAGAGCCAGCCCCTTCTGCACTCCAGGCCCTGTGCTCAGGGCTCTTTAATTGGCCCTGCCGTCCTGCAAAGGAGAACTCGTTTGTCACAATGTGATAGGCTGTGAGAGGTGTGGTGGCCTGCCTGAAGTCAGACTTTCAGAACCTAGAATTTGAACTCAGGTCTCTCCATAGCTTTTTAAAAGTCCAGCACAGGCCCTATCACATTCAGTGTTTCCCAAACTTTTGACATATGTGTACCCTTCTATAATTTTTCGTAACGCTGAGTACCCCTCGTAGTCATGAGAACGTAGAATTAGGCGCAGCTAAGCACGGTGCAGTGCATATCCCCACCAAACTCTTCCCGCACCCCTGAGGGTACGCGCACCACACTTTGGGAAACACTGAAACACATAAGTAAATGAAACCCAGACGAGAGGTCTGGGCTGGATGGAGAGAGATGGGAAGGCGAGGTCCGTGTGTCAGTGCAGAGTGAAAGGAGAAAAGGTCTGAGGACAGAAAACGCACAAGCATGGTCCAAAGGGGAGGATGGAAGCTGCTGAGGTGGGCAGGGGCTGCCTCCTACCTGTATAGAAACCGTCCTCTTGTGTTGCCTCTTGCTTTGAGCTCAGAGCTCAGCTTTTTCGTTGGGCACTGGGGAGCCATCAAGGAGACTGAGGGAGATAAGCAGAGGAGTAGGCTTTAGACTACTCTGGTTTGTGTGTGTGTATGTGGGGGGGCGGTAGGTTAAGGTGAGCAGAGGTCCCGCTTTTGGCGGGACAGTCCTGATTTTTAGCAATTTGTCCCAATTTTTAACAATTTGTCCTGCATCCCGTGGGGTTAAAAATTGTTAAAAAAAAAAAAAAATTGGGACAAATTGTTAAAATTTAAAAATTTTTAAAAATCGGGACTGTCCTGCCAAAAGCAGGACATCTGCTCACCTTAGGGTAGGTGGGATGGACGCTGAGGCCAGGCCCAGACTCCCAGGGAATCAGGACAGCCTCACTGTAGCCCCCGTACCTATTACCATGGTGCCTTCCTCCCAAGCCAGAAGCCGGGACCTCTGGGTTCAAGTTCTGACCTGGCATTTCTCGGCTGGGTGGCCTTGAGAAAGTCCCTTCCCCTCTCTGCTTTCTTTACATAATAATAATAATAATAATAATAATAATAATAATAATAATAATAAATGATCACACCACACAGTGGCAGGGTGCCTTTCCATTGAACAAGGGCAATCGAGTTGCTAGATTCCTGGGAGCAGCCAGGTGAGGACGGGTGTGTGTGTGTGTGTGTGTGTGTGTGTGTGTGTGTGTGTGGTGAGGAGGTGCCTGGCTGAGGGTGCTCCCCCAGGGGGCCAGCCTGACGCCCCCTCCGGCCCCCCAGGCTGGGCCCCCCGCTGGGCGCCTTCCACGCCAGCCTCCTGCACTGCCTCCTGCCGCAGCTGAGCAGCCCGCGCCTGGCCGTGCGCAAGCGGGCGGTGGGGGCGCTGGGCCACCTGGCGGCCGCCTGCAGCGCCGACCTCTTCGCCGAGCTCGCCGACCACCTGCTGGACCGGCTGCCCGGTCCGCGGGCGCCCGCACCCGCCAGCCCCGCCGCCGTCCGCACCCTGATCCAGTGTCTGGGCAGCGTGGGCCGCCAGGCAGGCCACCGCCTGGGTAAGGGGCCGGGGTTCCTGGGCCGGGAGGTGGGGTCCGGGCGAGTGGGTGCGGGGGAACGGAGCAGGGCTCCAGGCTGGGGTGGGTGGGAGGGTGGGCCTGGGGTGGGCCACCTCCAGAAGGGGGTGGGGTTCATCCTTTGGAAGAGGAGAGAGGCCCCTGAGAGCCATCTGCTTCTGAGCCTCAGATCATTATAAGTCATGTCACCAAACTTACTGGCAAGTAGAATGTTTTAAAAAGTAAATAAGTTCTCCCTTTGGCAGCACATGTACTAACAATTTAAAAAAAATAAAATATTTCTATCTTCTTATTTTGACAAACATACCTTCATAACAACCTGTATGCCCGGTGTGAATTTTTGAAGTTTGCATTGGGAGAATATACATACAATAAAGCACACTATTCAGTGTGTTTCCACCTTTGGGTCTAGCCACGGATCTGCCCCAGTCAAGATGCAGAACATTTCCCATCACTCCCACACGTTTCCTGTGCCCTTTGCAGTCAGTTCATCTCTTCCTAGGTGCCCCCCGTCCTGGGCAACCACATATCTGTTTTCTGTGACCATAAATTAATTTTATGGAAATGGAATCCTGCAAGCAGGTTTGCATTTATTCTCAAATGCCTTGGAGTTCCGGGCTAGAAAAAGTCAGTGTGGGTTGAGTGAGCCAGGGTCTGCCCCCTCCCTTCCCTCTGGCTCTCTCCCTGAGAGCGGCCTTAGGCACGCCTGGGGACCCCAGCCCGCAGTCCACACTCTGTCTACTCCCCCCGTCTTCCTCTCCGCCCTCTCTCGGCAAATTGCAGCCACCCCATGGCCACTCTTGGGAGCATGGACCCAGACACAGGTCCAGGTCAGGGGTGGGCACAGGAAAGTGGGGAACAGTGTCGCTGGAGAAAGGCTGAGGGGGGGCCCTCTAAAGCCCAAGGGTCAGGCAAGGGCCCCTCTTGTCTGGTCTCTAAGGGCAGTACCTGCTTTGCCCCTTTTTCCATCCAGGGCTACAACCTAGTGCAGGAAATAAGGCGAGGGCTCGCTTATTTATTTATTTATTTATTTATTTAAATATATTTTATTGATTTTTTTACAGAGAGGAAGAGAGAGGGATAGAGAGTTAGAAACATCGATGAGAGAGAGTCATCGATCAGCTGCCTCTTGCACACCCCCCACTGGGGATGTGCCCACAACCAAGGTACATGTCCTTGACCGGAATCGAACCTGGGACCCTTCAGTCCGCAGACCGACACTCTATCCACTGAGCCAAACCGGTTTTGGCTGGGCGAAGCTTTTTATCTGCATCTTAATAATCCTCACAGAAATCTCTGTCTGGTAGGCATTGTTATCTCTGCTGTGAAGATGAGTAGACCGAGGTCAGGGAAGTGCTGTGACAGGCCCAGGCTCCCAGGGCTCCTAGGTGGCAAAGCCAGAGCTAGAACCCATATCTGTTTGACCCTGGAGCCCCTGAGCTGGGTTTGCAGTGGCCAGGGATGCCGGTGCAGGGGCAGGCGGGGTGCTGTGGGCGAGGAGAGCCCGGGAGAGGGTCCGGCCCGTCCTCAGTGACCCGCCTGGCCTTACAGGGGCCCACCTGGACCGCTTGGTGCCTCTGGTGGGGGCGTTCTGCAGCCTGGATGACGATGAGCTCCGGGAGTCCTGCCTGCAGGCCTTCGAAGCCTTCCTGAGGAAGTAGGTGCCGTGGATGCTGGGAGACGGGGGCCCCAGAGTTTCTGTGGGAAGTTGGGGGGCGGGGGCAGGGCTGGGGGCAGGACTCTGGCTGCAGAGCAGTAAGACCGGCCCCACCGCCTGCCCTGTCCTGCCTGCCTCTCCCACCCCACAGGTGCCCCAAGGAGATGGGCCCTCACGTGCCCAGTGTAACCAGCCTGTGCCTCCAGTACATGAAACATGACCCCAACTATAACTACGACAGTGACGGGGATGAGGAGCAGATGGAGACGGAGGAGAGTGAATTCAGTGAGCAAGGTGGGTGACCAACCTTGCGGAAATGAGTGCAGCCCTCCTGGGACCCCCTTCCCCAGCCAACGATGGGCCACAGTCAGTGAGTGCCCTTATCCTGATCCCAGCTGTCCCTCAGGCTCCAGCCCTGCCTTCCACATTCTGGATTCTCCACTGTCCCCATCCTTTCTGGCTGTGCAGTAAGGGTAGTAGTAATCACTAACATTTATTGAGCATCTACCGGTGTCCCAAGCACTCTCTCAATTCAGGTTCCTTACAGGAACCCTAGAAAACCAGGTGCTTATGATTAGCCCTGTATTTTAGACAAGGAAACTGAGACTGTGAGGAGTGATTTGCCTGAGATAACACAGCTCTGAGGTAACTCAGCTAGCAAGTGGCATAGCTGGGACTTGGAGCCATGCCTGCCAGACTTCACTGCATTGCTGCCCTTTCAGTCATGGCTTCCAAGAGGTAATCCTCTAACCCAGCAGAGTGGAGCTCAGATGGTAGAATGACATCTGGATGGGGAATGAGCTCAGTGGCTTCCTTCCTTCTGTGTCTGTGTTCCAGTTCGTCACCCAGATGGGTGTCCCTTGTGTTCTCAAAGCAGGCCATCAATGGAGGCCAGGGATTTGGGTTTCGATGGCGTCCTTGGAATGAGATGGGATGGTGGGAGACAAGACTGGACAGTCATATTGGGACCTCGAATACCAAGCCAGTGAGATCGGGCATTTTTTAAAAAATATATTTTTTATTGATTTTTTATGGAGAGGAAGGAAGAGGGATAGAGAGCTAGAAACGTCGATGAGAGAGAAGCATTGATCAGCTGCCTCCTGCACACCCCCCACAGGGGATGTGCCTGCAACCAATGTACATGCCCTTGACTGGAATCAAACCTGGGACCTTTCAGTCTGCAGGCCGACGCTCTATCCTAGGGGTGTCGAACTCAATCAGAGAAGGGGCCAAAATCTAAAATCCAGCCTAAATTGCGGGCCGAATGGTTTACTGAACAGTCATAAACTGTCATTGTGATGGAAACGCAGCGGAGTGCAGTGATGACAGCGCGGTGCGGGCCACATTGCAAGGCCTGGCGGGACGGATTTGGCCCGCGGGCCTTGTGTTTGACACATGTGCTCTATCCACTGAGCCAAACCGGTTTCGGCACTTTTTTTTTTTTTTTTTTTTTTTTTGTCAGTAACGGGGAGCTGTAGATATTTCTTCATGGGTGGCATAGGGTGGAGGTAACAAATAATGGTCCTTCAGAGGGTACATCTGCTAAGCTGCCAGGACGCATCCCTGGGACCATCCCGTGGGACAAGCTGGCTTGACCAGATGCCAGCTCTGAGAGCTGAGTCTTGAGCAGAGCAGTGTGGGTAAGAATACTGTGGCCTCTGAGCCTGTGACTAGGACCATGCCCCCTGAGCCGCGGGTGTCTCCACAGGAATTATAGGTGCGTGGGCCTCGTGGGCATGAATCCCAGCTATCCTGTCCCATAGCTGTGTGCCCTCAGGAGAGCCTCTCACTATCTCTGATCTTTGTTCTAGACATCTCTTCATCTGTATAATGGGGTTCACGGCACTGTGTGGGCTCTGGCCTCTCAGAGGAGCTGTTTGTAAGAAGCTACACAAACAGAGCATTTCTTGCTTGGAAGCCAGGCAATCAGGGCCCTTTAGAGGCTGGGGCAGGTTGTGGGTGGGGCAATGCGAAAGGAGGCCCTATGTTACCTCTTCCTTCTGGAACCCCCATAAATGAAACATCTCACAGCAGTCAGACCTGAAACCAAAGGATGGGTTTTGTGCCCCAAATGGATTCTCTAGGTCACATGTGTCAAACACAAGGCCCGCGGGCCAAATCCGTCCCGCCAGGACTTGCAATGTGGCCCGCACCGCGCTGTCATCACTGCACTCTGCTGCGTTTCCATCACAATGACAGTTTATGACTGTTCAGTAAACCATTTGGCCCGAGATTTAGGCTGGATTTTAGATTTTGGCCCCTTCTCTGATTGAGTTCGACACCCCTACTCTAGGTCCTCGTTAAAGACGTGGAAGTCAGGATTTTCCCTGGTGTAGTCACAACAGGGAGGAATATGGAGGCAGGAGGAGAACTTTGGTTGAATTCCAGCTATGTCCTGCTCATGTAACTTGGGGCCAGTCTTTTCCCATCTCTACAATGGAAAAGGAATTCCCGACTCACAAGGTCGTTGTGAGGCTAGAATGAGGTTGTGGGCTTGACGTGCCTGGTGCCATCCCCAGCACACAGCAGGTGTTCATTAAATGGCAGGTAACGTCCCTTTTACGGGAGTGGGCAAAAGTAGGTATACAATTGTTCATATGGAAAAATACAATAATTAATAAATAATACAAGAATAGATCCTGTGTTTCATGGACTCACCACCGTAGCCCTACCTTTGCCCGCCCCCGTAGTGTGTAAGTAATGGTCATCAAAAGGTGGGACACGGGCGTGGCTCCCTCTTCGCCGCTCCACCCTGGGAGCCCCCCTGGGGGGGGGGGCAGGCAGCTCCCTGCCCGTCTGCTCCGGAGTGCAGGGCCCCATGGGTGTCTGGTTCCTGCCGCAGAGAGTGAGGACGAGTACAGCGACGACGACGACATGAGCTGGAAGGTGCGCCGGGCCGCGGCCAAGTGCGTGGCAGCCCTCATCAGCTCCCGGCCGGACCTGCTGCCCAGCTTCCACGCCACCCTGGCGCCGGCGCTCCTCCGCCGCTTCCGGGAGCGCGAGGAGAACGTCAAGGCGGACGTCTTCGTGGCCTACATCACGCTGCTTCGGCAGACGCGGCCCCCGAAGGGGTGGGTGGGGGCCGTGGAGGAGCCCACCCAGACGGGCAGCAGCCTCCACATGCTGCGAGAGCAGGTGGGCACACCTTCACCTCTCTCCCCTCCCAACCCTCCTCCCCCAACTCACCGCTTACCCTTCCCACCTTCTCACAACACCCCCATCCACCCACACACCCCACCACCTATCCGCCCGCTGCCTGCCCGGCTCTGTGCGTCAGGCTGGGCCCAGTGGGGAACAGGACAAATCAAAGCCCTGCCCTTGGCCCTCTCGGTGTTGGGGTCTTGCTGATCGATTGGAGGTGGGGGAAGGGGCGGGGAGGTGTGAGATCTAGGCTCTGGCTGAAGCACCGCGTGCCGATCCCTGGGGTGGCAGAACATGATGAGGCCGATGTCCAGAGTTCTGTTCCGGACTAAATTTATGCCCACGATTCTCGGATGTCCAAGTGGAGAGAGACATCCGGGGCAGTCAGCACTCACGTCTGGTGTTGACAGTGTAGTTGGAATATCCTTGTGTGCTGGCCTCTGAAGCTGGGGGAGCAGGTGAGCTCCTCGGGGGAGAACCCAGATGGGGAAGAGAACGGGCCCTTGGGGTGGAGGGGTGAGAGCCAGACTGCCTGTGTCGTTTTGAGCAAGTTATTGAATCTCTCTGGACCCAGCTCTCCATCTGTCAAGTGGGCCGAGCTGTAGTGCCTGCGTCAGGTCGGAGTATAGAACCAGGTGTCTGGTGCAGGGCAAGTGATGGAAAGGTTGGGATGGAGCGACCATCTTCCTGCTGGGGTCCCCGATGGGCACCCAGCCAAGCCCCTCAGGTGTTGGGGTGTGGAAGCTCCTCGGGAGGTAACTGACGTCCCCCCACTTGCCCACAGGTGCCCCAGGTGATCAAGGCCCTCCAACGGCAGCTGAGAGATCGGAGTGTCAGGGTCCGCCAGGGGTGCTTCAGCCTCCTCTCCGAGCTGGCGGGCATCCTCCCTGGCAGCCTGGCAGAGCACATGCCTGTGCTGGTAGCAGGTAGGATGGACCGGAACCTGGTGTCTGCTGTCCTGGGCCTCTTCCAGAATCTGGCCCCCAGTCCTTGAGGGTGCCCCTATTCAGCAACGTACAGTTGGCTCCCCATTGCCAGCAGTGAGAACAAGGCTGGGGTGCAGGCCCTACATCCTGGCTTCAGGTGGCCTTGTGTCCCTCAGCCCTGGCCCCAGCCAAACCCTGGCCTCTTAGCATCTGCTGCATCAGAGCCATGCAGCTCAAACCCCTGTGGGTGTGGCACCCTCGCACCCAGGGAGGACTGTGCTGGGCCAGGGTCTGCGGCCCCTCATGTTTGCACAACCCATCCTGCAGGCATCGTCTTCTCGCTGGCGGACCGCTCGAACTCCTCCACCATCCGGATGGACGCCCTGGCGTTCCTGCAGGGGCTGCTGGGCACAGAGCCCGCCGAGGCCTTCCACCCGCACCTGCCCACCCTCCTGCCCCCGGTGACGGCCTGCGTGTCCGACCCTTTCTACAAGATCGCAGCCGAGGCCCTGCTGGTGCTGCAGGAGCTGGTGCGGGCGCTGTGGCCCCTGGGCGGGCCTCGGGGGCTGGACCCCGGGCCCTACGTTGGAGAGATGTCTGCAGCCACCCTGGCACGGCTCCGGGCCACCGACCTGGACCAGGAGGTGAAGGAGCGGGCCATCTCCTGCACAGGCCACCTCGTGGGCCACCTGGGGGACCGGCTGGGGGACGACCTGCCGCCGTCGCTGGCGCTCCTCCTGGACCGCCTGCGGAATGAGATCACCCGCCTGCCCGCCGTCAAGGCCCTGACGCTCGTGGCTCGGTCCCCGCTGCCGCTTGACCTGCAGCCCATCCCGGCCGAGTCGCTGCCCATCCTGGCCTCCTTCCTGCGCAAGAACCAGCGGGCGCTACGGCTGGCCACCCTGGCCGCCCTGGACGCTCTGGCGCAGCGCCAGGGACTCAGCCTCCCTCCGCCAGCGGTGCGGGTGGTGCTGGCGGAGCTGCCCGCCCTGGTCAGCGAGAGCGACATGCACGTGGCCCAGCTGGCCATGGACTTCCTAACCACGGTGGCCCAGGCCCAGCCAGCCTCTCTGGCCGAGGTCAGCGGCCCCGTGCTCTCGGCGCTGCTGCAGCTGCTGCGTTCGCCCCTGCTGCCAGCGGGGGTGCTGGCGGCGGCCCAGGGCCTCCTGCAGGCTCTGGTGGGGACCCGGCCCCCGTGCGTGGACTACGCCAAGCTCATGGGCCTGCTCACCGCGCCTGTGTACGAGCAGGCTGCGGACGGCGGGCCGGGCCTGCACAAGCAGGTGTTCCATTCCCTGGCGCGGTGCGTGGCCGCCCTCACGGCTGCCTGTCCCCAGGAGGCAGCGGGCACGGCAAACCGCCTGGTCTGCGACGCCAGGTCACCCAAGTCCAGCACAGGGGTCAAGGTGCTGGCCTTCCTGTCGCTGGCGGAGGTGGGCCAGGTGGCCGGGCCGGGCCCCCAGCGGGAGCTGAAGGCTGTGCTCCTGGACGCCTTAGGGTCGCCCAGCGAGGACGTGAGGGCCGCAGCTTCCTACGCGCTGGGCCGCGTGGGCGCCGGGAACCTGCCGGACTTCCTGCCCTTCCTGCTGGGGCAGATAGAGGCCGAGCCCCGGCGGCAGTACCTGCTGCTGCAGGCGCTCCGGGAGGCCCTGGGCGCCGCCCCGCCCGACAGCCTGAAGCCCTACGCGGAGGACATCTGGGCCCTGCTGTTCCAGCGCTGCGAGGCGGCCGAGGAGGGCGCCCGGGGGGTGGTGGCCGAGTGCATCGGGAAGCTCGTTCTCGCCAACCCGCCCTTCCTTCTGCCCCGGCTCCGGAAGCAGCTTGCCGCAGGTATGCGCCCAGGTCACCGGAGAGGGGGCGGGGGAGGGGGGGCGCAGCGTGGCCCCGCGCCTCTGAGCATCCCGCACAAAGTGGGCTGGCGTCTTGTGTGTGAGATACAGGCAGAGGAGTCGTTCAACGCTGTTTCCCCCGAGAGACTTAGAGGCCTCCTCCCGTGAGATCGCCGGAATGGAGGAGGCGGGCTCCTTGATCTTCCACGAAAACGTTTCATGAGGATGCCACGCTCATAACCCATGGTGTGGACAGCACCCTCATGTTCCAGGCGAGGGTTAATCAAAGCAGGCCTCCGAGGGGCGAGGCCCTGCCCCTGCAGAGGGCAGCTTCTGGGGGCTAATGGGAATGCAGACTGAGATTGGAAGCCAGGCCCTGGGGGTTGAGGAGGGCCCGGCAGGAGCTAGGGGGCAGGCTCTGTGTGGTCAGATCAAGGCCCATCAGGTGTTCCACAGCTCAGGGAGGAAGGAAGCAGGTAGGTGTACCTGTGCGGCCATGTGGGCCCCTGACAGCGAGAGGCCTCCAGGCCTGGAGCTGGTCAGCTGGCCCCCGGATAGGGTGCTTGGGTGTACCATGTCACATAAGGTAGGCAGAGTGCTTTTTTTTGTACATATATTTTTATTGATTTCTTACAGAGAGGAAGAGAGAGGGATAGAGAGTTAGAAACATCGATGAGAGAGAATCATCGATCAGCTGCCTCTTGCACACCCCCTGCTGGGGATGTGCCCACAACCAAGGTACATGTCCTTGACCGGAATCGAACCCGGGACCTTTCAGTCCACAGGCTGACATTCTATCCACTGAGCCAAACCGGTTTCGGCCAGAGTGCTTTGTAGAGGGCTGTGGACACTGCGCACCTGCTGCTGCTGCTATGTTGGTGGTTACGTTAAGCCCTTGCTGGGTTGATGAGATCAGCTGTGTAGCCCTCACCCCTGCATGAACAGGAAGGGCATTCCCTGAGGACATTCACAGGGACCCTTGAGAGGCGATTCTCAGGATGAGGGGCAGCCCTGCCTTTTCTGAGCGCTGGCTTGTTTCTGCCTTGTGCATTCTGTTGAACCAGCTAGTCAGTGTCATGTCCTTTTCACCACTGGTTTCAGAAAAGAAAGCTCAGAGCCAAACTGATGGCCTGCTTCTAGCGAGTTCACCGGACTTCCCAGATGCTTCTCCCTGTAAGCCCCTCACTCTAGTCTCCATCTCACTTCCCTTCCTTTTTTAAAAAAAAATAAATATTTTTCTTGATTTCATAGAGGAAGAGAGAGGGATAGAGAGGTAGAAACATTAATGAGAGAGAAACATCATTGATTGGCTGCCTCCTGCACGCCCCCTCCTGGGGGTTGAGCCAGGAACCCGGGCATGTGCCCTGACCCCTGACGGGGAATCAAACCCAAGACCTCTTGGTTCCTGGATCGACACTCAACTGCTGAGCCACACCGAGTGGGCTGCTCTTGAGTTCTTGGTTCTCTGTATCTGGCAAAGTGGTTACCTGCAAACTGACAGTTTTACTCTCCCAGCTGCAGCAGGAAGAATCAGGAAGATTCTAGGTGACCAAGAGAAACGGTAGCATTGACTTTCCCAAAGATTTTGGGGGGTTTCAGGTGGGGAGAGGTATATTTTTGTCTTTCATGGAGGCAGAGGAGAGTCTTGGCACCTCCTGACCTGTGGGTATCCAGGATCGGCCCTGCCCCACATCAAGCCACTGCCCCTTGTCCTCAGGCCAGCCGAACACCCGGAGCACTGTCATCACCGCGGTCAAGTTCCTCATCTCGGACCAGCCCCATCCCATTGACCCCCTCCTCAAGAGTTTCATTGGTGAGTAGAGCATGCCCTCTGTCTGCAGCCCCATTCAGTCCCCTCCACAGCTTTAGCTGATTTTTTTTTTACACATTAACTGAAGGGAGATGGAGACCAGGAGACCACCTTATCATCATGACAGAAGCAGGGCCTGGGTTCAAACCCCCTTCGCTGCCGCTGAGATGCTGAGTGAGCCCAACATGCCCCTTCTCACCTCTGAGCCTCAGTTTCCTTATCTGTAAAATGGGACATGAAACTGCAGTCCTAAGGTTTTGGAGACTCGTGTCGTATAATCGAGGGATAAAGTGCTCCATGACCACAGAGGCTCTTAGAAGAGGGAAACTATCAGCCTCTCTAACACTTTGGCTTCAGTGGGCGCCGAGCTGGGCAGGGCCGCCCCATGGCAGGGAGAGTGGATCCCTGACTTGTCCCGGTCAGAGGGACCTTCTGGCCTGAGGAGCTCAAGGAGCCTTCGTTGGGAGGAGGCTTAGCTCTCC
This sequence comes from Pipistrellus kuhlii, assembly GCF_014108245.1. NCBI lineage: Eukaryota > Metazoa > Chordata > Mammalia > Chiroptera > Vespertilionidae > Pipistrellus > Pipistrellus kuhlii. The sequence continues at coordinate 22,002,706 of NW_023425416.1, forward strand.
TTCCTTGGCGCCTCAGCAGGACCAGGCTCACTTCTTCAGCGCTCCAAGCCTATGGGTCTTTGTTGTTACATATGTTTTAAAATATACTTTTATTGATTTCAGAGAGGAAGGGAGAGAGAGGAAGAAATACAAACACCAGCGATGAGAGAGAATCACTGATTGGCTGCCTCCTGCACATCCCCTACTGGGGATTGAGCCCACAACCTGGGCATATGCCCTGACCATAAACTGAACTGGTGACCTCATGATTCAAGGGTCGATGCTCAACCACTGAGCCACATAGGCTGGCACCAGTTCTTGATTTTATTTATTTATTGAATATATAAAACATTAACACAGTTATTAAGAAGTCTAAACTATACAAAAGATATACTCAGTAAAGTATGACTTTGTGTAAGTTTATTCACCACTCTGATCTTCAGGCGCCTCATCTTTAGTAATATCAGGTTAACATTTGTAGGATCTTTGCCTTGTGCCAGGGCCTCTGCTATGTGCTTTATATACTACCACATTTTAAATCATAAACACACTGCTACAGAATAGACACTGCTATTACCCCCATTTTACAGATGAGGAGAGAGAAGCTCTCCAAGGTCCCAGAATTTGGGTTTGAGTCCAGGCTAGACTTGAGTCCACATTCTTATCTGGACTTTTTGTGCAAAGTAGATGCTCAAACATGTTCACCCCCATTCAGCCAGGTATGCATGACTCACGTGGACCACGTAACTGATTTGACGGTGGAGATGGTTTGTGTCGTGGCTGTGCCATCTCTCACACCCCCTCTCATTTTCCTGCCGCCAGGAGAGTTCATGGAGAGCCTGCAGGACCCAGACCTGAACGTGCGCAGGGCCACTCTGACCTTCTTCAACTCCGCCGTGCACAACAAGCCCTCGTTGGTCCAGGACCTGCTGAATGACATCCTCCCGCTCCTCTACCGGGAGACAAAGATCCGCCGAGACCTTATCCGAGAGGTGAGGTGGGGGGAGGACTGAGCGGGAGCTTCGGGGCTGACTGGTGGAGCGGTGCTGAGGATTAGGGTCCAGCTCATCAGATGATGAGGCTCCATGGCCTACGTCAAGTCTGGACCCTCCACTTCCCAGCTGTGTGACCCTGCCAGGGCAACTTAATCCACTCTGAGCCCCAGTTTCTCCTCACAGGTAAAATGAGCAGCAGACGTGGGGTATGCAGCAGGAACTGGGGGAGGTGTTCCTGTACTCTGGATCACATCCTTCCCCCCCGCAGGTGGAGATGGGACCCTTTAAGCACACCGTGGACGACGGGCTGGACGTGCGGAAGGCGGCCTTCGAGTGCATGTACTCGCTGCTCGAGAGCTGCCTGGGCCAGCTGGCCATCTGCGAGTTCCTGAACCACGTGGAGGACGGCCTGAAGGACCACTACGACATCCGGGTAGGATGAGCCCCTGCCAGCACCATGCCCACCCCATGCCGAGGGGACAGCCAGGCACCACTGGGCCCACTGCTTGTCCTCACTTCCTGCCCCAGGAACCCCCATGAAAATAGCTGTTTTTTGTTTGTTTTTTTTCTGATAAGAACCCACGTCTCACTCTAGCTGGTTTAACTCAATGGATAGAACCTTGGCCTGCGGACTGAAGGGTCCTGAGTTTGATTCTGGTCAAAGGCCATACCCAGGTTGCAGGCTCGATCCCCAGTAGGGGGCATGCAGGAAGCAGCCGATCAGTGATTCTCTCTCATTATTGATCTTTCTATCTCTTTCCCTTTTCCTCCCTCTCTGAAATCAATAAAAATATATTTATTGACTTTTTAATTTTTTTTAAATTTATTTATTTTTTTTACAGAGAGGAAGGGAGAGGATAGAGAGTTAGAAACATTGATCAGCTGCCTCCTGCACACCCCTTACTGGGAATGTACCTTGACCAGAATCAAACACGGGACCTTTCAGTCAGGCTGACGCTCTATCCACTGAGCCAAACCGGTTTCGGCCAATAAAAACATATTTTTTTAAAAAAGAACCCATGTTTCAAACACCTTTGGCTTGAGTCTACACTGGCAAGCTCTTGGATGGTTTGGCAATAACTAGAACAATTTATAATTCTCAGACATACCCTTTGGCCCAGCTTTTCCATATCCATGAGCTTCTGAACTAATTCCTGCACATGTTCAGAGTTTTATGTTCAAGATTTTTCTTCACTGATTTCTGGTCATTGGGAAAATCTGGCAGCTATCTAAATGTCCACTTATGGAGAACTGGCTCCATAAACTGGGTACCTCCAGTCATGGAATCCTCGCCACATTAAAGAGTGAGCTAGCCAGTTTGGCTCAGTGGGTAGAGCATTGGCCTGCGAACTCTCTATCCCTCTCCTTTCCTCTCTGTAAAATCAATCAATCAATCAATCAATCAATAAAATATATCTTTTTTAAAAAAGTGAGCTAGTTCTCTGTGTACTGATGTGAAAGATGACCAAGACCCACTGCGTGATAAAAGTGAGTTATTTCTCATGGGTTTTTCCCACGCTTGAGCAAGTCTTTCTGTTCTTCTCTCCCATTCTGGCCAATGTCTCCTTCCTCCCGGGCAGATGCTGACCTTCATCATGCTCGCACGACTGGCTACCCTGTGTCCTGTGCCTGTCCTGCAGAGGGTGGACCGGCTCATCGAGCCACTCAGGGCCACCTGTATTGCCAAAGTAAGCCCCTGTCCGGCCCTATAGGCCCTCTGCTGATCGTTCAGTTACCATTTACCAAGAACCTCCTGAGGTACAGGTGGTGTGGGAGGGGCTTATTTTAATCCTCGTCATCCAATGAAGTAGTTCTTACTACTTCTTATTCTTACCGTTGTCTACACAGGGAACAGTGGCTCGGAGAGGCCAAGTTGTTGGCTGAGGATACACAGCTAGTAAATTGCAGAGCTAGGATTCAAACCCAGCTCCGTCTGTCATTCATTAAATATTTCCTGTGTGTCAGGCCTTGTGCAAGGTACTAGGGACACAGCATTGAACATGAGGGACTCCCTCTTCTCACATCCGAATTGGGAAACTGAGGCACTCATAGACAGAAATCATTTGTTAACTGATTGATTAGTATGGGGGCAGAGTTGGAGTGCCTCAAGGGTCCAGGGTAAGGATCCGGGGCAAAAGGTCTCATAGAAAGCTGCAGTGTTGAGAACAGAGCCTGGCACACTTAGAGGTTAAATTACCCAGTAAATACCTATTGAGTGAAGAATTAATTTGGGTTTTGGAAGAGCAAAAGACTTAATCACAAGGAGGGCAGAGTATTTCAGATTGGAGCTTAATGAAGAATGACACTCTTAAGCAGTAATTTCCAAGCAGTAATACCTTTTCAAAAAAAATTTATGTGGATAAAATTGGTAACTTATTAATAGAAACCTGCCTTGCAAATTTCTATTTTTAATGTATACTTAGTATGAAGTCAAGGAAAACAGTGGTACTGCAGGCCTACTGAACTCTTGACAGTCTCTGTGGCCAAATTTCTCTGGTGTACTTTGAACCATACTGCATGGAGAAAAATCCAGTTCACAGAAGGAGCTGCAAATGGCATCGCAGGGTCAGGACACCCTTCCCTCGCTTTCACCTGAGCCTGCAGAAAGCCGCTCAGTCTGGCTGCTCAGAGGATGCTGTTTGTTGAGCACAGTGATGAGAGCTTGTCACATCCATGTCCCCAACCCTTCACCCACAATTCTGAACCCTACAAAGCTCTGGAAACTAAAAGACTATAGTAACTTGTTTGGCACCAGAACTTAACTTGAATGGGCACCAGGCTGTTTATGACCTTATTTCCCTCTTTATGATATTCATAATATTCTTACATTTTCCCCTAAACTTAGTGGGGGAAATAGTAGTGTATTTGATTACAGGGTATTGTATCAGACTATTGCCTGATATCTGCATACTATTGCCTTTCTAAAACCCCTCAAATTCCTTAATTTCAAAAGCACATCTGGTGTTAAGGGTTTCAGAGAAGGGGTGTGGGCATGCAAGGTCCTTTAATCCTCGTAGCAGCCCTATAAGACGAGGCTCTTATTTATAGTTGGGGAAGTGAGGGACAAAAGTTTCTACCTGAAGTCACAGCTCTCACCGGCAGAGCCATTTGAACACAGGACTGTCCAACCCCATTCCAAGTCCTTAGCCATTAGGTTTTGAGGGCGAAGAGACTAGTGTTGTCTGGGTTAAGGCCTTTATTCCATAAGCATAGGAGAATTTCTAAGATTCTCTAGATAGGAGAGGGTGGGGATGAGGTAACAGAGTGAACATTTCACACGAATTAGCACCTTGGGTTTATTATAAAAAATAAACGTAATTTAGATTGGCTACTCAAGGCCCTTTGGGTGACTTTGAAGCTGATTTGCATGAGGAAGCCCAGAGGTGGAGGGAGCCCTCAGGAGGCTAGAACCAGAGGTGGTGAAGCAGGGGAGTGTGCCACAGGTGGTGGAGAGAAAGCCAGACTGTGGTGCAAGGACAGGCTCATTCAAGGATGGCTCATTGTTGTTTCCCACTTTAGGTCAAAGCTGGTTCTGTGAAGCAGGAGTTTGAGAAGCAAGATGAACTGAAGCGCTCTGCCATGAGGGCAGTGGCCGCCTTGCTGACCATCCCAGAAGTGGGGAAAAGCCCCATCATGGCCGACTTCTCTTCCCAAATCAGATCCAACCCTGAACTTGCCACCCTCTTTGAGAGCATCCAGAAGGATTCTGTTTCAGCCAACACAGACTCAATGGATCTCAGCTAGTCTTAGCCCACCCCCTAGATGGGCCTTCCTAAAGAGAAGGGGGCCCACCCAGGCCTGAGGTACCAGCCTCTCTCCCACCACCAAAGGCCACTGGCGTTTAACCCTTTCATCTCCCTGGGGGCCCTCCTATTCCTCTTTGGGGTTTACAGTGCCTTCTCCAGGGACCCTAACTCATAGGTTCCCCAACCAGGAGCTGTAAGGCTGCCAACAGTTGGGCCCTTTAACTCAGGACAGCCACTCAAAGCACTGGGATGTAATTTTTCAGTGTGAATTCACACTAATCTAGTTCTCAAGCTGGGGAGGCACTGCTTCACAAAATACTTGTCTTTCCTCTTGTGCTCACAGCTGTGAGGTTAGAAGGCAGCAGGCTGGCCTTTCTTCCATACCACTCTTTTTACAATTCATTGAATTAGTGCTTTGGCTGGGCAACTTAAAAACTCATACTTTTTGAGTTATTTTAGAATAAAAAGATTCTAATAGGCAGTAATAAATCTGAAAGGTTTTCTTGTGTGGGTAGTGAATTACACCTAATGTTTCAAATTTCAAAACCCTTTATGAAATGAGCTGGTTAACAGCAAAACACTATTAAGTGCAAACCACTTTCATGTCACCCCACCTAGGCATAACCAGCCGGTTTATGACCTTCTAAGGTTTGAATGTGTCTTTTAGAAACTCCTAGAATTTTGCGATAGGCCAAAGAATTTTCTGTGCTATCAGAAAATAGGTTAATAAAGGAGATCCTAAGCTACAATTTTCTCTGCACAATTCTTACCACTTATTAGTACATGTCCCAAGTCAATTGAAAGAAATCATCAACCTGTAAGACATTTATCTACTCAAAGAGTGAGCCTTACATCCAGGCATGGCTAACACACCAGGAAAATTTTTATTCCTGGCTCAGTTAACCAGGATTGTGAAGATACACTATTATACCTATTTTGGCCAGATCTGCCAAGATATTTGGTGTCACATTTTAGTTTGTGTGCCAGGGATGAGAATAGCTGTACTGCAGTACCACATACCACACCTCATGTGACTTTCAGGGTGAATCATTATAGAGGGATTTGAGTTACCCTGTTTTGTATTTTTGGACAGAAGCTATATGGTCCTATTTCAACACCGAACAAGAATTTAATGAAGACATTTTACTTGGATCCTTTTTATGCATTTTCTCAATCTCCACAAGAACCACAGAATTTATTCAACTTTACAAAAAGTGAGACTAAGAAAGAGCTTGCTCCGAGCTGCAAGGTCCCTCAATGAAGTTTCAGAACCTACCTGGTCTGAGAGCCAAGTATTCCGCAGCCCTAACTGGAGCTGACCAAGGCTGGTCTGGGCACCTAAGACCAGTGCCTGTGAAGAATTGAGTATCCTTCCAAATGGCAGATTTCAGAGCATTAACAGGCAAAAGAACAATCTCTGACAAGCTGTCAGAGAAACTGGAGAGTAAAACCAAGGGCGGAAATGCCAGATGGCAGAATTTTATGATTTTATTAACACAAATACAATGTGTACACAATCTGTCTATTCATTTTCTTCGCTGCGCAGCCTGGCATTGGGATTGGTGACTCTGATGGCCAGCTGGGCTGCTCTTTCCACAATGGCTTTGCGGTTCTTGGAGGAGACGTTGTGAGCAATCTCAGCACAGTAAGACCTGGAAGAGAACCAATAAGTAGGTAAGAAACAAGCCAGCCCAGAACACTGTGTGTTCCACTGGGAAGCGACAGCTTTGGTCACTTCACCTCCAGAGCCACAGCACACCCCAAGTTCCACAGTACTAGCAAAGCTCTCACTACCCCCTATTTAATCCTCACAGAAACTGTAAGACACGTTATCCCCTCCAATTTACAGACAAGAGGTGGAAGTGAATTTCCAAATCACAATGCAATAATGAACAGGGCCAGGATGGCTCAGCCCTAGACCCCAGGTTGAGATTCTCCCTCAGTCTTTCTGGCCAAACTGCCCAACTCAGGGAAGTCTCAGGGAGCTTGGACTTGCCCCCGTCTTGGAAATGCAAGTAGCAGAGCAGATTCCAACAGTGTAATCAATCCGAGAGCTCCCTGATCCAGACCATAAATGTTTTACTTGACTGCCGCAGATATAATTCAAGTTGAAAGTAACATTGGCTTAAGCCACCCAGTGAGTAGCAATATCTTACATTTCCTGAGCATGTGTATACCAGGAACTGGTCTCATCCATTCCTCACAGCTAAACATATAACAAATTGGTCTAATGAACAAATTTCAGTAAGGAGGTGATTTGAAGCCATAAAAGGTGGATTAAGACACTATCTCTGGAAGACTAAGGAGTGATTGACTTGTTATATTACACTTTGGGGCTCCCCCCCATTTTTTAAAAAACTCACCATATCCTTATCTATATGTATGTAATAATCACACTGTACATATTTTAAATACTTTCCCTGGTGCTTGAGCATTTTTTATATGTGACATTTTTAAATACATGTATTATATTTACAAATTATTCACTTACTGTTGCAATGATCAGTTTATAAAATTTCACTGCATTTTAATTATTTAAGGATAAATGCCCAAAAACTTGTGGATTAAAAATCATGGTTCCTGATACTGCAACATTTTCACTACATGCATTTTTTGCTACACAACAGGTATTAGATTGGGCCTCCACCAACATTAATCCCAATGCTCATCTTTTCTAAAGAGAATTTCCAGTATTTCCATGCCTGGTTAAATCTCCAACCTAGAAACTCAACCAAATAAGGCTTCACAAAGACCTTCTATGCATATATGTATAACCCATGGACACAGACAATAGGGTGCTGAAGCGGGGGGGCAGAGCAAGCTAAAGGGAGACAATGGGGGAAAAGGGGATGTAATACTTTCAATAATAAAGAATTATTTTTTTTAAATAGTTTCATTTTTATTACCTGTGCCTTCCCATGAACATTATTTTCTCACCACAATGTTCTAGGTTTGTCCTAAGCCAATGGTTGGCAAACTCAATAGTCAAGAGCCAAATATCAACAGTACGATTGAAATATCTTGAGAGCCAAATTTTTTAAACTTAAATTTCTCCTAATGCCACTTCTTCAAAATAGACTCGCCCAGGCTGTGATATTTTATGAAAGAGCCACATTCAAGGGGCCAAAGAGCCGCATGTCGCTCATGAGCCCAAGTTTGCCAACCATGGCCCTAAGCAAACCAAAGTCTCACATAGGGCCCACCAAGTGTCTTTCTTAAAACAACGAGAAAGCAATGTTGTGACTCAATTCACTTTTGCATCTATACATTATTTAAGTGCCCTCTGCCTGTAGTCTTCATTTTCTCTCCCTCTGATCACACTCTCTATGCATCAGACAGCACTCCACCATTCTGAAGATAGCTGTGGCCAGTTTAAGGCTACCGCTCACATAAATAAAGCCCCGTTCTGGAAATGACTGCCCAAATGACACAGCAGTGTTTGTAGTGTTAACAAGTCCTTTTTGAGTCTCTACACTTTTCAGGACAAGCCATCATGCCCTCCCTCACATTCCCCCCAAAAGCATTTTAAAGTCCCCAAGAAGCATCCACTAAGCTCCTGAGAGACTATACAACTCCACATGCATTTTGAAAGGTCTGGAGTCCCTACCAAAAATGCTCAGATGTGTGCTTCTGGCATCTGAACCGGGGGTGGGGGGTGGGGGCAGAGGGATCCAACTCACTTATTGCACATCAGCAGCACTTCAAGCTCCTTGACGTTATGGACCAGAAACTTCCGAAAGCCACTGGGCAGCATGTGCTTTGTTTTCTTGTTGCTCCCATAACCAATGTTGGGCATCAAGATCTGGCCCTTGAATCTTCTCCGCACCCTGTTGTCAATGCCTCTGGGTTTCCGCCAGTTCCGCTGAAAAACAAATAGGTGGGTTAGTGCCTATGCAGACTGCCAACTCTTCCTTCTGGAAGAAAAAAGGGGACCAAATGAGAAATAACAGTAGCAGTCTTTGGGTTACAGGATTTCACCATTTCTTTATATATTATTAGTGAAGAAATAAAGGGCTCCGGTATTTGCACAACAGGAGAATGGACCCACATTCACACTCCTAAGGAAAAGCATATCACACACCAATGGAACATGAGGCGATTGGGTACAGTTACAATGAAAAGAAAGGGTTTCCACATTGCCCTCAAGAGTTAAGTTTTCTCATCTATAAAATAAGGATAATTACCCCTCATACCACCTGAAAGGATATAAGCCTCAAAACAATCAAGTGAGTTGTGTCACTTAAATTCCAATTTACATTCCAAGAGGCAGAGTTCCAATAAAGGCCTAGGTTTCTACAGTGAGCTCCTCCACCAACCAGACTCGTTGATTCATTTGCCAAAGAGGATGTCAGAAACCCAACAGCTGATTCAAGGACCCTTTTCTTCACCCTGATATACACTTCCGCGTCCAACCCAAGGCCGCATACCTTAATTTTGACATATCGGTCTGACTGGTGCCGGATGAACTTCTTGGTCCTCTTTTTGACAATCTTGGGTTTCACGAGGGGTCTGAGGGCAGCCATGGTGCCTTTAAGAGAGACAGGTACCTTGAAACAAAAGACAGCCCCCAAAAGAGGCTTTCCTTGCCCACGGCTTCACTGTCGCAGAGTGCCTTCCAATCACCAGCTACCGAGCAAGCAGGGAATGGAATGGGTGCCTCTGCCAGGCCTGTTTTTCCTCCCGTCTCCGAAGCTGGCAGAATATGAGCCACTCGCCAGACGCGGTCCTGGGAGGTTAGGGGTCACCTCGCTCACTCCAAGCCAAGAAGAAATCCCAATAACTGATTTAAAACAAACTGGTCCCCAAGCGTTCTCAGCAGGCAAAGGGGCAGCAAATCCTACGCCAGTGTCCCAACACCCAGCTGGTCCGATTTCCTTTTAGTTATGCCGGCATTTGACAAACTACAGGAACTGGGATCTGTTTTCTCACCTATTAAAAACGGAGATACTAGTGCACGTTGAACGCGCGCCATGCCCAGACCAGGGCAGACGTTTGGTAAAGAGAAACGTGTAGGTGAACTTCTAAAACGCCCCTGGGCCTTGGAAATGCCATTCTACCTGGAGATCAACTCAGAAGTTACCTTATTCAAGGTGTCCTCAACGTGCTCGCGCACACACACAGTAGATAGTGAATGCACAGCCCTGTCCCATTGATTTCCTCAAAGACAACGACAGTTACCAATTCCCAGAGATCCTGACCCGATAACCGAATTTTTGGTAACTGAGCGAGTCGACACGCCAACTCGGTGTCTTTCTCTCTCCCCCTTTTTGGCAGTTCCGCCGCAGCAGTCACCCCAGGGCCAGACACTGTGGGGAAGGGAGCGTCGGGCAACAGAAATAGGTTTTTATCTTTTTAAACACGTGGGCGATAGGATATCGCTGATCTAGTAAGCTAACAACTCGGGCCCTGGCCAGTGAGGCTGCAAACCCCGATAGTTCCACGCCCGAGGGACCCTCTCAGTTTGATTTCAATCGGCGCCCCGCTCCCCGACGGCTGAAACAAGCTGCCCGCAGCTCAGAATGTTCCCCAGCGGCCACCCTGGAAAGCCAACCTCCAACACCGGCTGGGTCACTTCGTTGTACTCCTGTAGGCGCATCCGCCAGGCGACAAGGACAACACCCAACGAGACGACCACTCGGAAGGTCAAGCCGCCTCACGAGGGAGCGATTGGGCCTGATGGACAACGCGGAGACCCAGATGACGGACGATTAAAACTCACCGAGTAGGAGATGGCTGCCACCTCCGTAGGCAGCGCCGAGGAAGAGAGGGGAAAGTGCTGCGCGAGGGCTGATGGGAACTTGACCTCTGGGTCCTGGCAGGGAACAGGAGAGCACTTCCGGCTCTCGGTCGTTCAAAAATAAACGTCAGAGAAATAACACTGGAAAAAAAGCTGAAGGTTACCTGTGTTTTAATAGACATTAATGTCTAGGAATACCTAGTACTGAAAAATGTTCAGACCTGCTGTTGGGACTACGTAGAATATTTGGAATTTTTTCTGAGCTTCTAAGACCTGGTGGGGGGCGCTCCCACTTCCGCCAGAAGTTGTAGCTGCTCTTCCGCCTCCAGCTTATTTTCTTTTTTCCTTTTCACCCTGGTGTCTTCTGCTCCAAAGCGCGCCTCTTGCTGGCCAGGAGGAAGCAAAACAGAGACTTCAAAATATGCTCTCATGTGAGTTATTGTAAAAAAAAAAATAAAAAGACATGAGAGAGAGACTACGTAAAATAGCTACCATTCAATGGAATTTACTATCCTTTCCACAATTCTACGAAGTAAATATATTATTTTACAGAAATGTAGAAAGTGAAATTTGGGGGTTGACAAAATCCACTCTTCTAACCATTAGGCTAAAACGGCCAGGTTTTTTTTTTGTTTGTTTTTTGTTTTTTGTTTTTTTAATATATTATAATTATTGTTATTTATTGTTATTCTTTGTTTAGTCTTTGGTTTTAAGCCCTAGCTGGTTTGGCTCAGTGGATAGAGCCCTGGTTTGGCCCGTGGACTGAAGGGTACGGGTTCGATTCCAATCAAGGGCATATGCCCAGGTTGTGGGTTCGATCCCCAATAGGGGGCGTGCAGAAGGCAGCCTATCAATGATTATCTCTCATTGATGTTTCTCTCTGGAATCTATCTATCTATCTATCTATCTATCTATTTTTTTTTTAAAGATTAGTGCAAAAATCAAATTTCAGAAGAAAAAAATGTCCCTGGATCCACAATACTGATGTCATTAGTGATCTTGATAGGAGTAATTCCAGGGGCCAGATGGAGACAGATGCTAAACTGATGTGTTCTTAACTGAATGAGAAGAGAGGAGAGTGAGTGTTGCCAACTCTATCATGAGATTTTGATTATGAAGGGATGATAGCAGGATGATTCCCTTAGACCAGTGTTTCCCAAACTTTTGACATATGTGTACCCCTTCTATAATTTTCGTAACGCTGAGTACCCCTCGTACTCATGAGAACGTAGAATTAGGCGCAGCTAAGCACGGTGCTGTGCATATCCCCACAAACTCTGGTGCAACGCTACCCCCACCAAACTCTTCCCGTACCTCTGGGGGTACGCGTACCACACTTTGGGAAACACTGCCCTACACAAAGGGAAGGCGAATTTGAGACCCAAAGAAGTGAATTGTGAAATGTGAAGTCAAATGTCTTGTTCCTGGTCACTTATTTGGCAAACAGAGTTAAGACTAAAACCCCTTGTGAATCACACCTCATGAATTCTGCTTATCCTGTGGTCTGTGGGGAGTCACATAGGATGCAGAGCACAGGAGCACTGTCCTAATAGCTTCCTATATCTACCTATGAACCAAGAGGATACTGTTCGATTCCCGGTCATGTGGTCAGGGTGATCGGCAAAAAAAGACATTTTGGGTGGCTAGCAACCTTAATCTAGTCACTGCCTCTTGAATTGTCTGGTCCTGCAAGACCTGTTTACTCCCATTTTAGAGAGGCCATAAACCTTCCCCAGATGAAGTTATCAGTGCTGGCACCAGGCCAAGCCTTTGGTTGAGGTCTCAAAGCCCCAGCACATAGGGCTCTTTAAGAACTTGCAAAGGGGACCGGAAAACCCCATATTTGGGAGACAAAGGACTGAAAAAGATATAAAAGGGACAACTTCTTACATGTTGTTGCTCAGAATTTAAAAGACATTTTACCCTGGGCCCGCACAATGATAATAATAAAGTGTAACTCCATTTCTCTAAGCATTGCTTGATTTTTGTCTGGTCTTCTGTAACAAGGGAATATGTCTGAGTTAGGGCTTGATACCCAGTGGAGAGTGTTCAGGAGGCTGCCAATCAGTGATTCTCTGTCATCATTAATGTTTCCATTTCTCTCTCCCTCTCCCTTTCTCTCTGAAATCAATAAACACACACACACACACACACACACACACACACACACACAAAAATAATATATATATTATTTTTAAAAATATATATATATATTATTATTTTTTTAATTTTTATTTATTTATTTATTTATTTTAACTAGCTGCCCATATAATGGAGAAGGTTTTGACAGCATCAGATGAGTTAATCAGACAAAGGGTTCATGAACCAGAGCACATGCTTCCAATTGTAAAAGACTCAGGAGATTTGGAAGAAGTAATCCAATGGCTGTTTTTTGGGGGGATGAGAGACATGGTGTTTCTCAGAGGAAGGCACAGGGCTCCCCACACTGCCTCCTGCTTCCCCCCAGACACTGAGATCCCAGGATCAGAGGCTGGAGGAGCCAGGCAGGCATCCGTCAATATCCCAGGGAATGTGCCTGTTGTATTACCTCAGGCTCAGGACCCCAACTTTTCCAAACACCCTCCTCGCCACAGCTTCTGATCAAGAAATCACATCAGATGGATCACAGGTGACATGAGAAAAACTCCAATCTGGTTTATTTCAAAAGGGCAGGGAAACACCCCCAAACTGCACTTCTTTCTCTGGACACATCTGCCTCTGAGATCCTGGACACTTTTCTCTGGAGACAGCTAGCCCCCAGCCATCCCACTGAAATGATTTCTTCCGTTTGGCTCTTTGACACTCCTGGTGTCTGTGGCTCTGGGCTGCTACCTGCACTGGTATCCAGCCCCAGGCTGGCTGGGTTTGACGTCACCTGGGCCACTCTGGTTGCTGTAGATGACCTTGGGGGCATCGGAATAAGCACAGGTCATATAGTCCCTGTTTCTAATGGGCCATCGCAGGTGGGAGTGGCAGGTGACCGGGTAAGCTGGGGGCCGCTGTTGGACACAACTGAATAGCATCAGGCTCCGGTCCACAGTCACAGAGGGCAGGTAGAGCTGCAGTTTGTCCAGGAGGTGACCCGGCCAGAAGAAGTTGGGGTGGGTATGCCCTGTACCATAGGGACTCTTCTCCTTCAGCTTCCTGGAAAAATGAGAAGACACAAGGAAGGTTGTCATGGTGGTGGTCCGGACAGGGCTGGAGCTCAGCAGAGCAAGCCAACTGTCACCATAGAGGAGGTGTAGCATTGCATTTCATGCCTCTATTACCCTGCCTACCTTACCAGTAAGGACCCAGAGGCCTAGAAAGGATAAGTCATTTCTCCACACTGACAAGACTCCAGTCTGCTGCCTCTAAAATCCAAACTCTTTCCCTGGATATTATCTATTCTCTAGAAACATTTTAATATGGTCTTAAGGGTACAGCCTCTGGAGCCAGTGTAGCTGGATTGAATGTGTAAGAAACGTGCCTCTGATTTATCTTCATAGAAAAGAAACAGCATCTGGCCAGGCCATTACTGAATTTTCCCAAAGCAAACAGGATGTGGGGTGGGGAGAGAGGATGAGAGCTGTATATGTGGCTGGTAGCACATGTCCTAGGATGATTCGCCTAGACCAGTGGTCTGCAAACTGCGGCTCTTTGGCCCCTTGAGTGTGGCTCTTCCACAAAATACCACGTGCGGGCGCACATGTATAGTGTAATTGAAACTTCGTGGTCCATATGCAGAAGTCAGTTTTTGGCTCTCAAAAGAAATTTCAATCGTAGCACTGTTAATATTTGGCTCTGTTGACTAATATGTTTGCCGACCACTGCCCTAGACAAAGGGAGGTGGAGGCAACTAGAGAAGGCACCAGCCCCCCTCCCCGCTTTTTTTTAAATAGTCCAATGGGAGACAGCAAAACCTAGGTGACTTATTAGGAAACAGGTGACCAAATAGTCCTCAGCCAATGAGGAACCGGAGGAGGTCTCAATACATGAGGCGATGTTCCTTTCCTCACGTGTGATCCTGTAAAATGGCACTCTCTCAAGAGTGTTATTAAAAGTCTCATTTTTGCCATGCTTCTGTTTCCTAGTCCGTCGTTTGAAAATTGGACAGGTGAGCCATTTTTCACAAATCCCTGCTCCACCTCTTTAACAGATGTGTGACTTTAATAAGAAATTTTCTGTTCCTCGGTTTCCTCTTCTGAAAATTGGGTTTGTTGAGAGGACTGAAGTGAGTTAACACATGGAGAGCACCCAAAGTCTCCCTGGCACTGAAGTTGTTTTCCTGCCTCTCAGCTCCTAGGCACTGAGCCCCAGATGCCGAGCTAAGAGCACCACAGAACATGAAGAGCCCCAGGCACCTCCACAAATTGAGGATAGACCTCCTCCCATCTACCCCCCCTCCCCCGATCCAGAGTGAGATGATTTGTACAGACCTGGCGAATTTCTCAAACTCTTCAAAGTTCATTTCCTTTGGCTGATTCCTAGTGGATAAGAGAGAGAGGTATCTAGTCAGGAGAGGGGAAATCCAGGTTTGTGGGGTCTCAGAGAGTAAGTTGGAGGCCTCAGGATGGGTCCATCTCTGAATCTAAACCAGAGCTTTGAAAGGAGAAGAATTTTTTTCTATTTGGTTTGGGGCCCTAACTCTGTCCTCCCAAGCTCCAGTGGAATAAATAGTGGGCTTGGGTCAGCCAGCTGGCTGGGCGACTCTGGGTAAGTCACTCCCCCTTTTAGAACCTCAGTTTTCTAATTTTCCAGAATGGAGATTAGTTATGAGAGATGCTCGATAATCTGAATCATTTCCGGCTCCCCAGCTTCCATTTTCCCTGCCACAGCTGAATCCAGCCTTGGAGATAAGGATGGTAAACACCAACTCTCCAAACCTTGGGCTTGGCACACATCACTAATCAACCACAGCACTCTTTCCCAGCAAGCCTGCATTTGGCCTCGGAATCTTAACACAATACAGTCTAAGTACGTAGCAACACCAACTCACTGCCCATCCCAGGCCTAGGTAACCTTTCTTTATCCTTTATATGTGCGGCCTGCCTAAGCATGGACAAGAGTCCTGTTCTCAAGTTCCCACCCACTTCCTAGGTTTTGGGTTCAGGATCAGAAAGGGCCTTCTAGGCCACGGCTACCTGCCTGGCTCATGCTTAGTTCTTCCCAACCAGAGTGTGGACAGGGCCCACCTGCAGGCCAAGGCCACTCTTGCACTTGAGAACATATTGACAACAGCAGTCATTGCCCGAGTAACCAACTATCTGCCAAACACCATGCTAAGAAGTTTGCATGAATTTTTTCTCTTGTACTCATTGTGTATAGTAGGAGCTATTATGCCCATTTTACAGATGAAGAGGCTGATACTCAGAGAGTGAAGTAATTTGTCCATCTTATCTGAAGCTTGTCTGATTGCCACTCAGCTCTGTGGCATCCCACCCCAGCCCTCCTGTCCATACCACCCCAGTGGGCAGCTAGCACGCATCCAGAGTATGGGAAGATCCTAGGCCCCCTCCAGTCATCTGAACCCTCCTTCTCCCATGCTGGCCCCATCCCTCTGCAGGATTCTGCTTATTCTCCAATCTGCAGTCACCATGGTAGCTGGCTCATCACCTGCCAAGTTGCACCTCCTTCCAAAGAAGGAGATTGTCTTTTTCTTTTCTTTTGAGAGTATATTTATTAAACCTAGAGACAGTGAAACAAGGAAGGCCTTAGGATACATTAGTAGGAAGCAACAGGAGAGAGCCTACGTGGGACTGCTTTGGCTGACTGGAAAGTCAGAGAAAGGGCCATTGGAAACAGATTCAAGGCATTAGCCTGGGATGAACTGCCACTACCCAGTGCTCCCTGGTTGTGAGTCCTCTTCGTGTTTAGGAGATGCACGCTTGAGAGGGAAGAAAGGTGTAGGCGTGCTCCTGGGGGGTCAAGAAGGATTATTTTTTTTTAAGAAGGATTTTTTTTTGAGAGGACTCAAATTAACCTGAGAGTCAGACAGTACCCAGTGCAGAGTTCTTTTCTCCTCCCAGGAGCTGTAAGCCCCTTCTTGCCAGAGAAGGCGGGGCAGGGGAAGGGGCTGTGCTCTGCAGCACTCATGACACTGGGTCCATGATTAGTGAGGAGCCTCCCGATTCTCTCAGAAGGCTCTCTTTTTCATCTTTTCCAGAGAGCGTGAGATCACGTAGGATGCAGCCAGGATGGTAGCTATGTGGGAGTGAGGTGAGGTGGCTGTGGACCTCAGACATGTGCTGGGGGGGTGTGGGGCACTGGGGACTAGTCAGGCTTGGTGACTTGATTGGACATACAGGGTTAAGGCAGAGACACTGGTACAATATGACATCCCAAGTAAGTCAGCATCCCAGCTTCTGTAGCTGATGGATAGCAGCAAGGCAGGAGGCAAAGGGAAGGGGGAAGGGGGAAGGGGGGTTGGTCTGACACTCAGCTTGTCCATCTTCTTAGCCATAGACTTTTTGGAGCACAGGGCCTTGAACAGGGCTGGAGTTGAGCCGGGGATAAGGTCCGAGTAGTAGCCTCCTGGCTGCCGGATGGGGCGCACCTGGTCCATCTGGGAAATGATCTTGTCCCCTGGGTACAGCAGGGCTGTGAGCAGCAAGAGAAACATGGCCTGTCAGCCCAATGCCCCACCCCACACACCTGAGGTTTTGGGGCAGAGAAGGGCTTTTAAAAATAATAATAAATTTACATTTTTGTTTAAAAATATTTTTCTTATATACATGGTTTAACTTTAAAATTTTAAATGATTGTAGATTAAAAGTAAATTGCAAAAATAGTGCAGAGGGTCTCTTACCCTCCAACCATGACGTGACACATATAGGCATACCTGGTTTTGTTGCATTTTGCTTTATTTCACTTCACAGGTGGTACTTTTTTTTTTTTTTTTTTTTTAACAAATGGAAAGCAAAACCCTGTACCAGTAAAAAGATTATGACTTGCTTTATTGGGATATTGCTTCTATCATAGTGGTCTGGAACAGAACATGCAATATCTCCAAGGTATGCCTGTAATTACTGCAAGATCAGAAAATGGAGTTGGCAAAATACTGCTACCTGGACTAGAGTTAAGGGTTGGCAATGGCCCCGGGGCTGGGGTGTATTAGGATAGAGCATGAGGCCACACACTCTAAAGGGGTGTCCTTGTCAGGAGTCCCAGAAAGAGGTGTGTATGGGGAATTTACCGGAGGCTTCACTAGGTTGGCTTAGACCTAGTTGATGGCAGTTTCTCTTTACCTAGAGTTAGTCTCACAGATAACCTTGGGAGGCTTTTCTAAGAAGAGCAGCACATTAAACAGACTAGGCCAGAGTCTACATCTTCCTGCCACCACGGAGCAGTGCTTGTCCTAAGGTGGTAGCACTGGGGCCCTGGCCTAGTATTTAGCTCAGTTATTTAGAACATCATCCCCATATGCCAAGGTTTTTGGTTCTACACCCAGTCAGGACACTTACAAGAAGTAACCAATGAATGCATAAATAAGTGGAGCAACAATTCGATGTTTCTCTCTCTCTCTCTCTCTCTCTCTCTCTCTCTCTCTCTCAAATCAATAATTAAAAAAAAAAGTTAACACCCAAAGACCTCAAGTACTAGA
The DNA here is from genome assembly GCF_014108245.1 of Pipistrellus kuhlii. NCBI lineage: Eukaryota > Metazoa > Chordata > Mammalia > Chiroptera > Vespertilionidae > Pipistrellus > Pipistrellus kuhlii. Next base: position 22,020,745 of record NW_023425416.1, read on the forward strand.
AAAATGAGTGGAAGGTTACACTCCTGGTTATTAATGTGGTTATTTCTGGGTAGGGCAGGGATATGCAGGTGAGAAAGGGGAAGGGGGAAGGGAATATGTAGCACCAGCACTTTGAAAGGGTATGTAGGGTGCGCTCCCTCCAGGGAGCATGCTCTCACCTTTCCCTCCCCCCTCTCCCCAGCCCGGCCCCAGACACCTTACCATTAGCTTCCTCACTTCCAAGGTCTAAGGGCCCTTCCTTTACCTCTATAACTTGCTTGCTAAGCCCTTTACTTCTAGGAATTACTTTTTCTACCTCTGTAATTTACCCAATAAATGTTCTCTTCCAAAAAAAAAAAAAAAAGGTATATTGGGTTTTAAAAATACATTAAAAGTACATAGATGATTTTTAGAATAGATTTACATTAATAATGTTGTGTAAATGGAAAATAAAAATAAGTTTGTGAAAGGACAATCACTAAAATATTAATGGTGGTCAACTCAGGCTGGAGTGGGATTTTTATTTTTATGTTTTCAAGAAAATTTAAGTGACCAAGTATTTATAAAATAAGAGGGAAGAAAAACAATGAAGCTATATTCACTGGGGAGAGGGAAAATGCCCCCGTGTCCTAGAATCCTGGCCCATGAGTGTGAGACCTGAAGGCTGCGGTCACCATGTTCTAGTCCACATGTGTCAAACACAAGGCCCTCGGGCCAAATCCGTCCTGCCAGGCCTTGCAATGTGGCCCGCACCGCGCTGTCATCACTGCACTCCGCTGCGTTTCCATCACAATGACAGTTTATGACTGTTCAGCAAACCATTCGGCCCGCGATTTAGGCTGGATTTTATATTTTGGCCCCTTCTCTGATTGAGTTCGACACCCCTATTCTAGTCGAACAGACTCAGAAATCTCGGTGCTTGTGCTTCTTTGTCTATAACTGAGCAGGCCCCTGCCTAAAGATAGCCAACAGACAGTGACCAGGGCAGTGGGACCTGTGCACCTCGATCTCGTATTCTAGAAATCCCATCTAAGAGCAAAACAGGCTGAGCTGTTCTTCCCCTCCTTTCCTTCTTTCTTCCCACAGTCCCCACAGCGGCTCTAGTCGCAGGTGGAACTAGAGTCTTTTTCATCTGGGTCAGTCAAAGGCAAGAGGCAGCCCACCCACAGATGCTCCTGAGTACCCCTGAATGTGAGATCCTGGCAACAGGGGAAGCTCACAGAAGCCAGCAGTGGAGAGAATCAGTAGTTGCTTAATGTCTGCTGACAGGAAGAGAGAGAGAGAGAGAGAGAGAGAGAGGGAGAGAGGGAGAAAGGAGGAGAGAGAGGGAGAAAGGGAGAGAGAGAGAAAGAGAAAAGAGACAGGAGAGAGAGAGAGAGAGAGAGAGAGAGAGAGAGAGAGAAAGAGAAAAGAGAGAGAGAGAGAGAGAGAGAGAGAGAGAGAGAGAGAGAGAGAGAGAGATGGATCTGCTGCTCCATCGATTTATGCATTCATTGGCTGCCTCCTATAAATGCCCTGACCAGAGATCAAACCCACACCTTGGTGAATGGGGACGACGCTCTACCCAACTGAGCTACCCGCCAGATGTGACTGTTAACTCTTGTTCTCGGGAGAGTCTCTCCGTGTGCCCTTCCTCAGCAAACCTCGTTTTCCAGTTCCCAGTACGGTCACAGCTTCTGCAAAGTTCCTATGGGAAAACCTGTGCCCTCATGCAGCTTGCTGTTCATGTTTTCTAAGCACAGAGAGGAACCTGCCCATTAAATTTACAAAATCATCAATCCGGCGTGCCAGCACTGCTCTGTGGTTATCATGGAAATATCTCTCAGAAGCATATGTTCTACTCGGAGACGTGGAGGGTTCAGGTGTGTTTGGATGTATGAAAACACAATTCTTCCCTTAAGCACAGGGTGGAACCAGTAAGGAAATCTTAGGGTTGAGTCCTTATGTCTGAGCAGGGAGCAAAGGGCCTCAGCAGAACCTGACTCCTGCCTGGTGCACTCCTTACCTCGGTGCTGCAGAAGGACCAAATAAGGGGCCTGGCTAGGGAGGTGGTGTTGGAAACACCCAATACAGCATAGCAGTGGTCACTTCTATTAAGTCTCCCTCTTGGAAACTGAGACTGTTCCTTTACGCTCAACTGCAGGGCTCTTTTGCTCGGAACTCCTAGAATGCCAGCTCCCCAAGCTCAGTCGGGGAGCCCAGACCTCCAGGCTTTTGGAACTTGTGGAGCTACAGGATTCTAAAACTCCCATCTAACAGCAATGCCCCCACCACAGGTTACAGCAGCTTGGCTGGGCGCATGCCATCCGGGGGAGGGACAGACCTTAGGTGAACGTCTGAAGCATCTTTCTGGGGCCAGCCTCCGAGGCCCTTACCTTTCATGAGGACGTCCTCGGACAGCTGGAGGCCATAGTGCTGACAGGCCTTCTGGCACTTCAGGTAGACGAGAAAGGTGTCTCTCCGGAACAGGTTGAGGAGGTCGCCTGTCTCCTTGGGGATGGTGGACGGGAGGCAGTGGCTGTCAAAGTGCTTATTCCCACTGCGCACCAGGCGGCACTGCTCCGTGTACTGGATGGAGGGGATTGTGAGCTGCAAAGAGAAAAGTAGTCGGCACACCCTTCCCTTCACCTTGCCTCTTTCCTCCTGGCCTGAAGGCTGACGATCTATGTTTCTACACAAGGTCACCTTGAGGGGCAATGGCACAGAATGCACAGTGGGACCCAAGTTCAGGTTTTGAAGTCAGTAGCTGGGGAGAAAAATCACACCTGGTCAGCACCTGCGGCTGTTATACAGATGTGCACACATGATGATATAATATAGTCAGTGCAAATGCCCCACATGTGTCCTACTGAAACATTGCATACGTGAGATTTTTAAATTACCTGCAGCCACCTGTGACTTTGAGGATGGCAGAACAAGGTGGAAGAGGCCTGGGCAGCGTGTAGCCACTTTCGGCCTTCTTATTTATTCATTTACAAAGAAAGAAAGAAAATCTATCTTCTTAAAACGTTTAAAGCCAGAATCAGTAAAGTACATCTTACAGGCTAACTCTGGGCCACCACGTGTTTTTAGAAATAAAGTTTTATTGAAACACAGCTGCACCCATTTGTTTAGATGTGGTCTGTGGCTGCACTTGTGCTCCAGTGACAGAGCTGACTTGTTGCAACAGAGACAATAGGGCCCCAAAAGCCTAAAACATTTATCATCTGGCCCTAGGAAAGTTTGCCACTCACTGTTCTGAACATTTTGGGTTTTCTTGTCACGCAACTGAATCATATATAATATGGGGGTGTCGAACTCAATCAGAGAAGGGGCCAAAATCTAAAATCCAGCCTAATTCGCAGGCCGAATGGTTTACTGAACAGTCATAAACTGTCATTGTGATGGAAACGCAGCGGAGTGCAGTGATGACAGCGCGGTGCGGGCCACATTGCAAGGCCTGGCGGGATGGATTTGGCCCGCGGGCCTTGTGTTTGACACATGTGATATATCCTAGTTGGTAAAGCATTTATCAATACCTAACATTTTATTATGTAAATGATAAATTTTAATGTAAATACATTAAAATATGTATCTATGTGTAATATTATATTAATACTAGAAGCCTGGTGCATGAAAATCCATGCACTGAAGGTGGGGGTCCCTCAGCCCGGCCTGCCCCCTCTCACAGTCCAGGAGCCCTTAGGGGTGGGAGGCGATCTGGCAATCAGGGGAAGGTGATGCCCCATCACATCTCTGCTGCAGCCACTGCTGGCAGCGCAAGCCTAGGCCGGCCCTGGTTACCTGAGCCTCAGGCAGCCCTGGGAGACTAGGCAGCTGCCATCCGAGGCCTGCCTGTGCCTCGGGCCCACCCTGGGTGACTGGGCAGCTGATATCGTAGGCTTGCCTATGCCTAGGGTCGGCCCTGGGCGGCTGAAGGGCTGAGGGCAGGTTCGGCCACACCAAGTGCCTGCCACCACCCCCTACCCCTGGCAGGGCTGACAGGACTGGGGGACTCTGGTGTGGCTGAGGGGACTGGGTGCCGCCATCTTTGTGGTGGCATGATGGTCAATTTGCAATCCCCTCTTTATTAGATAGGATTGTCTGCCTCCATGGCTAAACTTTCTAGACTGGCAGGTTCTAGAGAGGCTGTTTTGTTGTCTGCAGCATGTAGAAGAGTGTCTGGGACATCACAGGCTGTCAATGAATATTCATTGGCTGAATTAATTCAGGCAATCAATTCTTCCTTCCATTACTGGCCATGTATATGTGGAGGGCCTACTCAGTGCCACACCCCACACCAGGCTCTTGGATTCCCTCTGTGATGAACACACAGGCCTAGCCTCAGGATGCAATGTCATAATTAAAGAATGGGAGGAGGGACCCTAGCCAGTGTGGCTCAGTTGGTTGGGCATCATTCCATGCACTGAAGGCTTGCTGATTAGATTCCTTATCAGAACACATGCCCAGGTTTCAGGCTTGATTCCTATCAGGGGGATTGCAGGAGGCAGATGACCAATGTCCCACTTTCATATCAATATTTCTCTCTCTCTAAAAATCGATTAAAAATCTAAAAAAATAAAAAAGAAAGGGCCCAGCTGGTGTTACTTAGTGGTTCAGCGTTGACCCATGAACTAGAAGGTGGTGTTTTGATTCCAAGTCAGGGCACATGCCCAGGTTTCAGGCTCAATCCCCAATAGGGGGCATGCAGGAGGCAGCCAATGATGATTTGCTCTCATCATTGATATTTCTAGCTCCCTCTCCCTCTCCCTCCCTCTCTCGGAAATCAATAAAAAACCCAAATCTTTAAAAATCTATCTTAAAAAAGGCCCTAGCCAGTGTGCTCAGTGGTTATAGAGCCAGTCTGGGCACATCAAAAGGTCTTGGATTTGATTCCTTGTCAAGGACACATACCTGGGTTTTGGGTTCTCTCCTTGCCCCCATTGGGGCACATGGGGGAGGCAACCAGTTGATGTGTCTCTCTTACATCAATATTTCTCTCTCTTCCCTCCACCTCCTTCTCTTCCACTCTCTCTGAAAAAGTCACATGTGTCAAACACAAGGCCCGCGGGCCAAATCCGTCCCGCCAGGCCTTGCAATGTGGCCCGCACCGCGCTGTCATCACTGCACTCCGCTGCGTTTCCATCACAATGACAGTTTATGACTGTTCAGTAAACCATTCGGCCCGCGATTTAGGCTGGATTTTAGATTTTGGCCTCTTCTCTGATTGAGTTCGACACCCCTAGAAAGTAATGGAAAAAGTATCCTCAGTTGAGGATTAACAACAACAACAAAGAATGGGAGGAGAGGAACCTGATACGTTCAGAAACATTATCTCATTTCATTTTCACAGAAATCTTGTGAGGTAGGTATTGTTCTTATTATCCAGATGAGGAAACAGAAAGCTAAAGCATCTGCTCCCAAGTCCCACCAGCTAGAAGGTGATGCAGGTGCAAGAGATTTGACCCATGTCCTTCCACTTTGGCTGGGGTACCTTGGCCTGCCGCTTCCTCTGCCGATACCGCTTGCCAATATCTTCCATCTCCTCCAGGGTCAAGGGCCTTGACTCCATCTTGGTGTTAACCATAGGCACCTTCAGATAGTCCATCTTGGGAGTTTTGGGGGGGAAAGTCGCCTGCTTCTTGGACAGCTGCTGTGACAAAACTATAGACCTGGAAACCCTAAGGAAGGCTGGAGAGAAGAGACAAAGGAAGGAGGGACTGAGAGGGTGCCCAGCCATGGAATCCATCAAGCAGTTAACCAACGTCACCACGCAAGCGCCAGAACACCCCTCTGCTCATATCCCATTGTTCAGTCAGTGCCATCTGAGGTACACCTTGAAGGTGCCCCTGCTCTCCATCTCTACTATGGCCTCCCTGGTACAAGAAGGCTCTTTCTTCACCTGTACCACGGCCTCAGCCTTCCTGTTTCTGTTCTTATTCCCTGGCATCCTATTTTCACCAAACAGCAAACAGGACCTTTAAAAGATATAAATCGCATCCCTTCATCCCCCTGCTTAGAACTCCTGTCTTTACACAGCACTTACACTGAAATCCAGAATCCTCTCCGTGGTCTGCAAGGCTTGGGAGGATTTAGGTTCAGCTAACCATCTACCTCATCCACTTGACCCATCTCCTACTGCTCACTCCTCACTTTCTCCAACCCAGGCCTCGCCCCCCATTTCTTTCTGCACCCTGAAGATTTTCCTGTCTCAGGGACTTTCCTGTCCCAGAATGCTCTTCCCCAGGCTGGCTCCTCACCAGTCACTCACTCAAGTGTCAGCTCTGATGGCTGCTTTTCAGAGAGCCCTCCCTGACCCCCCCTCCTCTTCCTCCTCCTCCTACACACACACACACACACACACACACACACACACACACACACAAAATCATCTTCAAAGCATTAATCATTACTGAACATCATCTTGGTTAACATTTACATGGAAACGATTTGAAGGCAGGGGTATTGGCTTTTTCACTGCTATCTCCCCAATTCCTAGAAGAGTCAAGCATAGAGGTGTCGAACTCAATCAGAGAAGGGGCCACATACAAATAGAAAGGCTTGGCATTGGGTTCTCAGCCTATCAAATGGGCTTTGGTGGGCTGAAACCACCCCTTTGATAATCATCTCTTAAAGATAAGGACTGGGCCTTATCCAGCTTTTAATGGACAAGGTAGCTTGGCACTTCAGAAAATATCTACTCCTTATTTGACCTCTGGGCCTGGAAATTCCAGAGGTTTCGCCTACCTACAGTAAGCCAAAGTTGGGAGAACACACTCAGGAAATGAGCCAAGGCTGCTGCTACCATGCTTGCTCCAAGATTGGGGAAGTGAAGGCACCGGGGTGGGGGTGGGTACGTACAATCCTTTGTAGTTAACATCTTGCTTTTCGGCTGGCCAAAGGCCCACTGCTTATAGGTGTTGAGCAGGCTATCCAAGGTGATTTTGTTGTGCTTCCCCAGAGAGCTGAGGTAAATCACAACATCCTCTATCTCCTGGTATCTCAGAGGGACTTCAAGCTGAAGAGAGAAAAGAAGCCCCAAATTGGACAGGCTCCGATCCAGATATCCTATCAGAATGGCCAAGGCCTTGTCAGCCTGGCCCTGCCTTTTAGTCTGGTTTTATCCACAGCCATTCCCAGCTCCACGGTCCGGCCTCAAAAGCTCAGAGCCCTTTCCTGGTTGCAAACACATCCCGCAATTTCTCAGCCTTGCCGTTACTCAGATGCTTCCCTTTCAAAGCCTGAAAAAACTTGTATTCCTTCTTCAAAACCCAGTCCAGATATGACTCCATCTTTCTTTGCAGAATCTGTATGTCTTTTTCTGGGCTCCCACCTGCCAGCTTTCCCATGATAGATTTGAAGAAGGAGTACACATGTCTATCATCCTTGCCCATGAGGAACATATAAGCCTCCCTTAACTGAGGGTAAATAGGATAAAAAATGCGATACATACTACTCTTTAAAAGGAATGAGCAACTGTGCAAGAGCACAGCCATAACAAATATTCAAGAAGAAATATTTTAAAAGGAATATAATTTTGTTCTTCAGCTTCTTTAGATAGCAGTCATTATTATTGAGCTTTTTATAAAGCAGATCAGAACTCTCCAAGTATGAAAAGATTTAATGTTTTGTTATCTTGGTGATGATTAAAAACAATTTATCTTTTTGTTGTATTTAATGCTTTGAAGTGTTCAGATAAGTACATGTCATAAAATAATGTGAAAACTGTAATGATTTAAAATCATAAAAGGTGTGGCATCAGCTTTCTAGAATTATTTTATAAGGTACCTTGTATTTGAAGTATATAAAAGCTTAATTCAGCAAACTTTTTCTATAAAGTGTCAGATAGTAAATATTTAGGCTCCATGAGCCATATGGTCTCTGTCATAACCACTCAACTCTGCCGTCATAGCATGAAAGCAGCCCTGACAATCCGTAGATGAATGAGTGTGGCTGTGTTCCAATAGCACTTTATTTACAAAAACAGGAAGCAGTCTGAATTTGACTCCGGGGCCATAGCTAGCAGGCCCCTGCACAACCAATAGAACCATCTATAATGATGGACATGCTCTCAATCCGTGTATTGCAGTAGAGGAATTGCTTGCCATATGCGACTATTGAGAACTCAGAATGTAGCTGGTGTGACTGAGGGACTGGACTTTTAATTTTACTTATAATTAATATACATTTTGAATAGCCAGTGAAATTGTGGTCTAATACCAAGGACATCACTGGGAGCTGCACAGAGAGAGTCAGAAGTTGCATTTTTTTTTTTTTAATTTTAGTAATTTTTTTTTTTGTCTAAAGTTTTACATAGGTCTTTTTTCCCCCCAATTGACCTCCCCCTCCCCAGCCTTTCCCACCCTGGGCAAGACCCTTCCATCCCAGTGTCTGTGTCCATTGGTTATGCTAATATGCATGCAAGTCCTTTGGTTGCTCTCTAACCCACTCCCTCCTCCCCTACCATTTGTCTCTGGATCTATTCTTGTTCATCAAATTATGTTGATCACTATATCCCACATGTGAGTGAGATCATGTGATATTTATTTTCTCCAACTGCCTTATTTTGCTTAGCATAATGCTCTCCAGTTCCATCTATGCTGTTGCAAATGGTAAAAGTTCCTTCTTTTTTATAGCAGCATAGTATTCCATTGTGTAGATGTACCACAGTTTTTAATCCACTCATCTGCTGATGGGCACTTGGGCTGTTTCCACATCTTAGCTATGGTGAATTTGTGCTGCTGTGAACATAGGGGTGCATATATCCTTTCTGATTGGTGTTTCTGGTTTCTTGGGACATAGTCCTAGAAGTGGGGTTACTGGGCCAAATAGAAGCTGCATTTTCATAAAAGACTATGTGATTCTATGTGATTCACATGCCAGTGACAGTTGGAAAAGCTCTAGAAGGTTCTAGAGGCAGGGCTGAAGTGCTCAAGTCAGGGGTCTGGTGGGCAGCTGGCTGACTATGGGGCCAGCTCTGCAGACTTTCCACTCAGACTTTCAAGGTCAGACCAGTGTGGGGGTGGTTTTCGGGCTTTGATGTGGCTGCGTTTTCCCATCTGGCTTTACAAGTGATAAGACTGATCGTTTGAGTTCCCCGAGTCTCCTTTTCACGTGGCCCAGGACCCGGGTGGCAGCATAGACACCCTCCCCACGTAGGCCAGCCCAGAGGGAGCACGGGGGGTACTGACCACCTTCAGCGCCGTAATGAACATGTCCCTGGAGATCGTCTGGTTATTGCTCAGGTCCACCTTGGCAAATATATCCAGGATCTTCAGATTGTGGCCGCGCAGGAAGGAGTACAAGGCAAACAGGGCAGAGGGCCTGGGCAGTCGGAGCTGGGGCGGACGGAGGTGGTGGCGTCGGAGGCTTTTCTTCTGAGCGAGGCAAGCAAGTGGGACAGAAGGGAGAGTTCAGGGGAGACAGGCCAATGGAACATGATCCCCAGAGTTAGGGAGAAATGGGAGAGGGGGAGGCTGAGCAGCTCTAAACAGACAGCAAGATGAAGTGCATAGGACACTAGATCCAGGCAACCGCAGGACAATTGCATTCTGCCACAGAACTCCTGGGAGACTGCTTTGCTGGGCCTCGATTTCCCACCAGAAACAAGAGGCTTGAGCAATATGAGAACTAAAATTTTATTCTTATCCACATCTCTCTGGTCAGACAAGTCAGTATTATGATCCCGCTGGGCTCTTGGTGCACCCAAATACGTGCTCCTGCTTGGAGCTAGGTCTCCCACCTCCCGGCCTTTGCTCCAGCTGGGCCTTCTGCCTAAGTAAATGCCTTCCCTTCTCTCTCTACCCATCCAAATCCTCCTCCTCCTCCAATTCCAGGCAAGTGGGAAAATTTAGAAATAACACTCCCTTACCTTGCTGCAGCACCTGACAGTTTACAAAGGGCCTTCCTGTTCCCTAGCTCACAGCTCCTCTGTGCTCCAGGAGGGTTGGCACCCACACCTATTCATTGGCCAGTAGCAAACTGTCAAGTCATTCTCTCTCCTGGGGTGGTTTTAAAATATAGCCCCAAATCCTTCAACTCTCCACCCCTCTGAGACAGAGGCTAATTCCCCTCCCCTCTGTGAAGGCAATACTTAGTGACTTGCTTCTGACAAATAGAGAGGTAACTGTGCGAAGCTATTGAGACTCAGACCTCCTGAGGCAGGTAATAGAAGGCACTGCAGCCTCCTCCTGATTTTCTCTTGGACCGTTCACTCTGGGGGAGGTCGCTGCCATGCGGTGCGGACACTCAGGCAGCCCTATGGAGAGGTCCCAGTGGCTAGGCACTGAGGTGTCCTGACAACAGCCACGTGAGCAAACTGCTTCGAAGCGGACCGTCCCACCCTAGACAAGCCTCAGATGTCTGTGGCCTTTTCATCTGGAGATGAAAAGACTCGAAGCGAGAGCCACCAAGCTAAGCTCCTCCCAGATTCCTGACTCGCATAACAAGTGAGAAAATAAGCCCTTGCTGCTCTAAGTCATTTTTGGGGTATTTGTTACCTAGCAACAGATAACTAATGCACCTCCGTTTAAGGACTTCTGTGTTTGGTGCTCTGCTAAATGGGGTGAACGATCCCCATCCTGCCTCTCATACCCTCATCTGGCGAATGGGGCTGCTCACCTTGGCGGGGGTGGGAGGGACAAAGTGTTCCATCAGCGGGGCCACAGGCTGCTCCTCGTGGGTCCTGCGTAAGATCTTGGCCTCTGAACGCGTGAGGCTGCGCTTGTTCTGCAGCCACCTGTCTATGTTGCCAAATGTCTCCAGTTCCTGCCGACACTTCAGCCTCTGGCTCATCCAGGTTCTCACATCCTCCAGGGGCTCTTGGACGTCCCTGACTTCTGGGGCTTTGGAGCTGGGGATGCTTTGTGTGGGAGCCTGGGGCTGTGGTGTCGGATCCACGGGAGCTGCATATTTCTCTTGAGGCAAGATGATGATCCGCCGGCGGCTTCGAGGCAGATGGAAGTCCTTCTGCTTGAATTGCTTGAAGCAGTGGGCAATGACCAGTTCGGGGTTGAAGACGTGATCCCTGCTGAGATTTTCATCACTATCCGAATAGCTGTATCCTTGGGGGAAGATCGTTAAAAAGTGAGTTCCTTTCAGGAAGAGGACTAAAGGAGTCAGGAAAGAAAGACTCCCCAGCACCAGGTTGGGCCCCAGGGCACCTGGGTTCCAGGCCCAGCTCTATCCTTGTCTTCCTATAACCATGAAGACAGTTACATGTAACGTGACCCGGCACTCCGAGCGCAGGCACTATGCTAAGGGCTTTGTGAGCTTTCTCTTATTTAATTGTCTCAGATTCTACTCTTTGTTGTTGTTGTTAATCCTCAACCAAAGATATTTCCCCATTGATATTTAGGGAGAGTGGAAGAGAGAGGGAAAGACAGGGAGAAACATTGCCATGAGAGCCCAGGCACGGCTGTGTGTGTGTGTGTGTGTGTGTGTGTGTGTGTGTGTGTTGCATCCAAGGTAAGTGCCCTTGACCGGAATCAAACCTGGGACCCTTTGGTCCACAGGCTGACACTCTATCCATTGAACGGAACTGGCTAAGGCTCGGATTCTACTCTTACACCACTCCTAATTGGTAATCAGAACGATCTTTTTCAAATGCCATTCTTACTTGCTCTGGGGTCATCCAAAGCAGCATAGTGCTGTTCAGAGCAGAGGCCTTGAAGCCAGAATGCTCCAGTCTGGGTCCTGGCCCTGCCACTTCTGGCAACATGATCTTAGGTTAAGTCCCTTAGCCTCACTGTGTCTCAATTTCTTCATGTGTAAACTGGGGATGGCACCTACTTACTGCTGGTGGAGATGTTTGGAATCAGTCTATTTTGGAGTTGCTTTGTTCACAGTAGCATGCCTTTATTTTGTTACGTACTCACCCTTCGCCCACTTTGAAACCCTTCCATGACTTTCCAAAGTAAGATCCGATGACCCTTCTCTGCCAGCCTTTCCTGCCTCATTATTTGCTCAGCTTTTCTTCTTATGTCCCAGAGACCGTGGCTTCTATGAATGATCCCTGAATGACCTAAGCTGCTTCCTGCCCAAGGATTTTGCACGTGCTGTTCCCTCTGCCAGGAATTCTCCTTCCCTCATCCATCCCCTCTTCACTCCTCCTCATCCTCCAGATCTCAGACCAAATGTTACCTCTCCGGCTCCCAGGCTCTCGTATATCCTCATGTCACCTCTGCATAACACAACCCATGCTTTTCCTTCAGAACGCTTATCACAAGTATGTAAATGAAGGGTTGCACTGGCAGCCCTCGTGCTTAATGAGCTTGGGGTCTTCTTTTCTTTGACGTTCTTTAACATTTTCCAGTTTGAGTTACTTTAGGCTGGGGCATGCCCTCTCCAGCTTGCCATGGTCTCCACGCAGATCAATTGTTTTTAATGTGTTTTGTTCAGGTAGACCTTTGTGTTCGAAACTCCTGGTTCGATTGGTTGATGTCGTTGTTTTAATGGATTGTGAACCAGGACCTCATCTCTTTTGCTCCCTCACCTCTTGAGCCCCAGCACCTCCACTATGCCAAGTGGGAGCTCAGGAAGTATTTGGTGAATGAGTGAATGACAAACGGACAAACCTAACAGGTTGGCTCTATACTCACTTTACAGATAAGGACACTAAGGCACAGAGAGGCCCAACATCACACAGATGATAAGTAGCAGAGCTAGGACATGAACTCTGGTTTGCCTGGCCCCAGAGCTGTGCTCTTAGCCATTATCTCAGGCTGTCACTGATTTCTGCCAAGTTTCCATCTTTTTATGCCTAAAACGATATAAACTCAACTCTAGTTATCTCCCAAAGCTGTTTTGAAGATCAAATGCATATGGGAGCGTTCTAAAATTCAGAAGAGATATAGCATTATTAAAAACATTATCACTATAAATTTTCTTCTAAAACCAAAAACTCCTCTGCCTACAACCCTTCTGTTACTGCCAACTAGCTTCCAGAATAAAGTTCAATCTCTTAAGCCTGACTCCACCTGTCCAATCCAGGCCTACCAGCCTCTCCGATTTCTCCTTACTTGTCCCTTCTGCCTCACCATGTATTTATATTCAAACTGTATTTGACTGTGGTTCCTCAGGTACCTCTTACTACTCCCCCCAAAACCATGCTGCTTCCTCCCTCTGGAATGCTCTTCTCTTGGCCCTGCTTCACTTGATTATTTTATACTGACCTTTCCAGAGTCAGCTCAAGCATCATCATCCCCTGAAGCCTTTCCAACCCCTTCCTTGTGTCCCCTCCAGTTTGCCACAGCCCCCATGCTTAGCTCCATCATTGCATTGACCATATTTTTTCTGGGTCAAGATGCGTTCTGAGTTTTTCCTTCCCAACAGCCTGTGAGTTTCTCAGTGACAAGGACCGTGTTTTGGTTCCCATGCATTCCCAGTGTCCAGTCTGACACAAAATGAACGTGTGATGCATTTGTTAAAGTCTCTTTACAATGCCCTTTTGTAGTCAGAAAACAATGAGTGCACATCAATGTGGACAAGAGTGAGTGCTACTCAACAACCCACTTATCATTTCTTTGAGGACAAGATGCTGAGGACTACTGAGAATTTAGCCATTCATCGAATCAGCTTTTACTAAGAATTTCCCAGGGCTTGGCACTGGCCTGGTGCAGAGCCAAACAAGGCTGGGTGCCCAACTGCAGTACACTGGCACAGAACAAGGTGGGTAGCCAAAGGGATAATGAAATGCTCTTAGCAGGAGGAGAAACACAGATGGAGAGACCCATCATGAAGGGGGGACATGACATGCACCTTTGAGAATGAGTCTGGTTTTAAGGGGTGGAGGGACAGGTGTGGGCAACATTGCGGGCGGGGGGAGCGGATTTCAGGGTTACTCAGCATTTTCACAAGTTGCAAGCACATTGTGTGTGAAGGAGGAGGTTAATGAGAAATAAAGTTGGAGTTCTCTCGAATGCCAGGTTAAAGGGCTTAAACTTTACCTTGCAGACTATGGGGACACATTTAAAATATGCTCCTCACTGCTCTTTCTACTTCCACTTGTGCCCTATCTAGACGCCCCAATCCATGGTCTACCACAGAAGAGTCACTCCCTCATCTGAACCCCTCCAATGGCTTTATTAGCAGCTTTCAGTGCTCTTAGAATAAGCACCTTCCTCCTAACAATGTCCTACAAAACTATCCTTGCTGGCCCTGTTCCCTTCACCTTCCTCGTCTCCTCCCACTCCCTTCTCCGTTGATAACTTGATCCAGCTCTACTGGCCTTCTTCCTTTTTGTCCAATTAGCATTATTAAAAACATTATCACTATAAGTTTTCTTCTAAAACCAAGCTCTGTCTTGGTTCTTAGTTTTGGCATTTGCTGTGCTTTCTATGAAGAGCATAGAAGTCCCCAAGTTTCCTCCGGGACTGAGCCCTTCTCAACATATAGTTCTCAGCCTAAGTCATCCCTACCCAAAGTCACCCCACCCTCTTTTCTTTTTTAAAATAAAATATTTTATTGATTTTTACAGAGAGGAAGAGAGAGGGATAGAGAGCCAGAAACATGGATGAGAGAGAATCATCGATCAGCTGCCTCCTGCACACCCCCTCCATGACCCTGTCCCCACCTAATCTGGTTCTCCCAGTAGCTCCCCTAGCTCTGTGAAAGGCACCTCTATCTACCAGGTCACCCTAATTACCAGCCTGAGCATCTTTTTGATTGCTCTTTTCCTGTTCCTCATCGGATCAGTCCCCAAGTCCCTGTAGTAAGTACCCTCACCTCCCAGTACCTCCCACTCCCAACATTCTGAGTCTGCCAATCCAGTCTTACCCTTCCCAGTGGCTTCTCCATCTCTCAGCTCACAAGATCTTTCATGATCTTATCCCTTCTGACCTCTCTTGCCTCTCACTCCCAGCAACACTCAAACTATCAGCAATTTCCCGAAGACACCATGTCTCAAGACTCTGTTCCCTAGGCCTGGAATGCCTTTCCTCCCCCTTTTGGCTTGGAGAACTCCTTATTAAGCTCCAATGTAAAGAGGCCTCTTCCAGGACCTTGCATCTGTTCCTCCCCATCCTCCGTGTTTAGCAAACCTCTTACTCGCGGATGTGGCCCTGGCCCAACATTCACTCTTTGTTCTGTAATCATCTGTTCATGTTTCCTTCACCTCTGAGGTTGTAGTGCCTTGTCAAGGACTGGTCCCACACCACGCTTTTGACAGAAGACTTCATGCCTCTCCTCCGGCAGTACCAAACGCATTAATGCCCAGTGAAGAAACGGGGTGAACCTGGGCCTGGATACCTTTCCCAGGTTTCTAAACCGAGGCGATTTGACCCACTCCTGCAGCCCAGGCATGGAAATCTGAGAAATGTGTATGACCCACCCCCGACTCCCTGGCAACCCCTCCCCCAGAGGGGGACGGCACAATAAGATTGGCGCCCCCTGTGCTTGCTCTCACTATACTTGCGCGCGTCTGTCTGTCCGCCTGCCTGGGCTGAGAGCTTCCCGGAGGCGGCACTGCTTCCCGGGAGCGGGAGCTTATGGAGCGTCGACGGAAAAAAGGCCTCGAACTTTTCATAGGAATAGTCCATGGTTGTGGGCGCTGAAGAGAGGAAGATCTGTGTGTGTGTGTGTATGTGTGTGTGTGTGTGTGTGCGCGCGCGCGCGCGCGCGCACGCGATCACTTTCTTTTGCCGGAGCGTCGAGATTTCTAAAAACAGTAACTTCAAGTTTTGCGAGAGAGTTGAGACTCGCAGGGCATGAAACAGTCGGTTGCCAGGACTACGGATGTGAACGCCGCCAGCCGCTGTCTTGCACTGGAGACTCGGGGAGCAGGGAGCAGACTGGCGAGGGGCGGAGATCCTGTGGATTCGGCTCTTTTCACCCGTCCTGGGAGGGGCGCTGGGAAACAGTAGCGGTGGAGAGTTCCTGGTTTGGCGAAAAGGCAAGCTTTCTTAGTTTGGCCCGGTGGCCCCTGAATCTGGAGTGGTAAGTCCCTGGTTTTCCAATAAACCGTGGGATCGTCAGCAGGTCTCCGTTTTTCCATCTCAGCGTTCTCATCCAAAGAACAGGCCCTGTTTTAGGAACCCACGTGAGTCGTGGCATATAGAGGCAGCTTTTTTACATGCTTTGCCACTGCAAAACAGCATGCCACGGCTGGGAATTACAGAATCCGAGAACCGGAGTATTAATAAATATTTGAAATGCCCATCATAAACTAAATGTGATCTATCCACACAATGGGATATTGTTTACTCATAAAAAGGAATGAAGTAACGGTGTAGCATCGTACTGCAACACAGATGAATCTTTTTATTAAAAATTTAAATGTATATATATATTTTTTTATTGATTTCAGATTGGAAGAGAGAGGGCAAGAATAGAAACATCAATGATGAGAGAGAATAATTGATTGACTGCCTCCCACACACCCCACACTGGGGATCAAGCCCGCAAGCCCGGACATATGCCATTGGCCAGAATGGAACCCGAGAGGCTTAATAAACATCATCTAATAACTGGATAAACTAAATGTGATCTACCCATACAATGGAATATTGTTTACTCATAAAAAAGGAATGTAGCCAAACCAGCCAGGGCAACATAGATGAATCTTGAAGACACTGTGCTAAGAAGCCACACACAAAAGGCCATATCTAATTCAATTTATAAGAAATTCCCAGATTAGGCAAGTTTACAGACACTGGAAGCAAATTAGTGGTTACCAAAGGCCCAGGGTGGTAGTAGTGGGGGAATTGGGTTTGACTGCTAACAGGTACAGGGTTTTTTTGGGGGGGAGTGATTGAAATGTTCTTGAGTGCTTTTTCTGGGTAAAATACCATCTTCACTGAAGTGCGTTATTTTTGTGACTCTCCACAATTTGAGGTATATATTTAGATCATCCTTATGGGCCACATTAACATATTAAGCACCCAGCCTGTTTTGTCTTCCGGGCGGAAAGTATAGTGTTAGTCACTGGTGACTAAATGGTCACTTTTGTAAGGCTCCATTTAAACACTTACACGTACTAACTTAAAAATCATAGGCACCATAATCCCATTCTAAAGAGGTTAGGAATCAGGTACAGAGGTCAGGCAACCTCACATGCAGGCCTGGCTGTGGCACTCCTGATGGATTCTGGGGGAGGGAATTTGACAATAGGCCCTGCCACACCTGATGCCCTAAACTTGGTGAGCTTGCCCTACCCTCCAACCCCAGCAGTGGCCTAGGGTTTCAGAGGCCTCTCTATTCTCTTAGCTGCAGTATTAGGGCATCTTGTCTCTACACCTTATCCCCTTTGTTCCCCTTAATTATTGTGTGTGCCTTTCTCTTTCCCTGTGAGGGCCTCTACTGAGCCTTTTCAACTTTGTACCCCTCCCTAGCACAGAGCTTTGCCTTGGTGAATGCTACTTTGGTATTTATTAAATAAAAAATGTTATGGGGAGTTATGAAGGTGATATTTGCCTTTGGTGTGTATGTGGCCAGTTTTCCTGTTCTCTGGTCAAAATCCATCCTTCAAGAGACAAACTTGCTCACTAAAATGGAAACAACCAACACCCCTGCAACACACTGCATTCTGATTTTATTCACACATTATCTGACAACAAAGGTAGTTTCCTTAACAATTTCTTTATTTATTCAATCTCTTTAATTTTCAAATCATACCTTAAAATGGCACTTGGTCATTGAGACTTGTTAATATGATTATTTTGTTTGGCGAGTTCTTTTATAAGCAAATGCTTCAGTATTGAGCTATAACATTATAAAACCTGTATTAAAAATGACATAAAACTTAAAATGTCCTATCCTCGCCGAAACCGGTTTGGCTCAGTGGTAGAGCGTCAGTCTGTGGACTGAAAGGTCCCAGGTTCGATTCCGGTCAAGGGCATGTACATTGGTTGTGGGCACATCCCCGGTAGGGGGTGTGCAAGAGGCAGCTGGTCGATATTTCTCTCTCATTGATGTTTCTAGCTCTCTATCCCTCTCTCCTCCTCTCTGTAAAAAAAAAAAAAAATCAATAAAAATATATTTTTTAAAAAATGTCCTATCCTCCAGCTGGAAGATGAAAGATGGTAATGCTTGAGTTTTCAAAAAGGGATCAAAGTATGAGCTAGTATGAGCTACAAGCTGATACTATGAAATAGAGCTTTGGGCAGATATTCACATCAGGTTATCAAATTAATGCTGGGGTCAAATCTCCAATTCCTAAATGCCAACACATGACGACAAAATAATCTTATTTTTCTTTTGGGGGGATTAGCTGTTTTTAGTCAACATTTATTATGTTTTGAATAGGTTATTGATATTTCACAGAGAGAGGGAGAAGGAGAGAGAAACATTGATCAGCTGCCTCCTGTATACCACCAGGGATAGAATCTGCAACTTGGGCATGTGCCCTGACCAGAAATCAAACTGGCAATCTTTGGGTGCACAAGACAACACCCAACTAACTAAGCCACACCGGCCAGGGCAGTAAATGTATTTTTAAAATTAACTGCCTAATACATACTGTACTATCTTCTTACAAGTTTGGCTACAAACTCTTTGATTACTTAATTTTAAAAATACTTATTTTAGAGAGAGAGAAAGAAGGGAGGAGGGGAGGGAGGACATATTTGGACAACACTCTAACCAAATGAGCTACCCAGCTTTTTCATTACTTCTTTAAAAAAAAAAAATTTTTTTTTTTAATTGATTTCAAAGAGGAAGGGAGAGGGAGAAAGAGATGGAAACATCATGATGAGAGAGAATCATTGATCGGCTGCCTCCTGCCCACCCCCTACTGGAGATTGAGCCCACAATGCAGGCATGTGCCCTTGATCTACAAAAACTACAAAACTACAGAATCGAACCTGGGACCCTTTAGTCCACAGGCTGACGCTCTATCCACTGAGCCAAACCAGCTAGGGCTCATTACTTCTTGATATAACAATTAATATCATTTTTATAAAAAGAGAATAAAAAGTCTAATCTTTCCTCAAGCAAGGTGGAAAGAAATTTGCTTTGTATTATTGATAGTTTAAAAAAGTATTTTTCACCTTCAAATCACATTTCACTATTGGAAAAGTCATATACATTTTGAGGATCGTTATCAAATAACAATTTATTTTTTAAAGAAATCTCAAAACATGTTTCAGCACGTTCAGTAGTAAAGATCTACCAGTGACACAAATATTAAGAATTAGGTTTCTAATTGGGCCGATTAAAACTTATATACCTGGAAACATAGTTGGTTGGCTTAATTGAGCTCTGAAGAGTGAAAGCAATATATAAAAAGTGAGTTTTAAAACATCACAGAGTTTTTAAGACAGACTTAATTTTTCATGATTTTCCCAAAGCCAGTCATGATATTTATTTAACTTATGGTCTTCAGGGTGCACCTGTAAGAAATGAGTAAGTTAGAAATACATTTATAAAATTGATTTTTTAAAGATACGGTGGGAGAACATACATTATGATAATAACCTGAAAATTATAACCTTTAACTTAACTGGATTCACAAATGTTTAAAATGATACCTTATATTAAGGTAATACTTTACAGTGTATAAAGTACTTTCCAATTTAGTACTGATCTTCACCAGAACCTGGTGCATGAAGGAGTGATAACATGACCAAGGAATAATATATCATTTCCAGTAGGAGGTTATTGACTCAGAGTTAAACGAATCGCTCAGGTCACAATAAATGATGGAGCAGGGTTGGGCTTGGCCAGACAGACCTATTAGCTGATCACAGACTAAGAGGGCAGTGTAGCAGGCTACCTGGCAGTGCTTACCAGCACTACACACCCAGATGCCCATGTGCTAGGCCAGTGGTCGGCAAACGGTGGCTCTCGAGCCACGTGCGGCTCTTTGGCCCCTTGAATGTGGCTCTTCCACAAAATACCATGGCCTGGGCGAGTCTATTTCGAAAAAGTGGCATTAGAAGAAGTTTAAGTTTAAAAAATTTGACTCTCAAAAGAAATTTCAATCGTTGTACTGTTGATATTTGGCTCTGTTGACTAATGAGTTTGCCGACCAACTAAATAGAACGGGCAGCTGAAGTAGGATCCAGTTACCAAAAAAA
Source organism: Pipistrellus kuhlii (assembly GCF_014108245.1). Classification (NCBI taxonomy): domain Eukaryota; kingdom Metazoa; phylum Chordata; class Mammalia; order Chiroptera; family Vespertilionidae; genus Pipistrellus; species Pipistrellus kuhlii. The sequence continues at coordinate 22,040,715 of NW_023425416.1, forward strand.
TAGTTTGAGACTATTAGGAGAAACCCTAGTAGCATTCCAAGCTCAGACCTGCCTGCTTTCCTGTGGTGTACTTTTAAAGACTCGTAGGATTGTGACAGGAAGAAAACTACATCAGGCTTAGAAACATTACATGAATGTAATGACAAGAACAGGGCCAAATGACAAACTGCTGGAGGTCGGTCAGAGGTCACACCAAGGAGTCTTTATGGACTTGGGAGTGTCTATGGATCCTCTCCTTGCTGCCGATAACTGCATGCCACCCACTGCCCCTCAAGTTTGGAACAAAATTGTTTGTGACTATAATAGCATGTCTGTCCAACAAATAGTTTTAGCCATAATAGTGGTCTTATTTTGCCTCAGAAACAAGAGATGTTCTAGCTGCTAGTGAACCTCACCTGTTTCCACTCATTGACGCAAAAAATTCGGTAGGAGTCGTTGCCATATTTGCCAATCCCATGAAGCTCAATTGGATATCTCCACTGCTTCGTCAGATACTCATCTGAGAATGCAACAGCCCACATATCAGACCAGCCTCAAGAAAGACACTTTCCCCAAATGTGTGGTAATGGAGGAGAACAGCAGAAGGGGGCAGGGAAGAATCTTTCCTAACAACCCCAGTTGTGATTGCTCTTTCTGCCGAGTTCCTGAAGCATCTCTGTCTGAATATCTCACCTGCCACTTACTGACCATTATTATTTTGTGCTTACTCAAAGAGGTACTGTCCTGAGGGATTTCTGCTTCAATGACTTCTTCCTCTAATTATGCTCACATGGCTGGGCAAAGATTTATTGCATGGGTTGATGGGTGACTGTGGCTTGGGGTAAGTGAACTGTTTTAAATGCCTTTGGTGCTTGAGCTGAACGATGTCTATTAATGTGGCATCCGTGGACATAAAAACTTAAGGTGTGGCTTTCTTATGGAAGCACAGTTTATGTTTTTCCTTTGGGTATGTGGGTATTACCTGAGAACTTGATAATGGTTTTTGCTCGAAGTTCGTAGAGACCGATAGGTTTAAGAAGTTCTGACACCTCTCTCCAGTCTGCAGTTCTTGTTATCTCAGCTGAAGGATACTTCTCCAGAAACTCCCAAAGCACAGGAATTGCCATTTTACCTGGATGTAAAGATAACTATGTGATTACAAGCCTCCAGATGGGCTAATTTATGTTCAGGTACTTCCTCAACTAGAAATCTCATATAGAGCCTTTTTTTTTTTTTTTTTTTTTTAATACCATTATTGAGAAGTCATTACCTAAACCAATAACCACTTTGAGAGTGAAAAACCAACACCAATAATCTATTTGGTTAACAGTCCAGATTTTGCTGAAACCTGACCTTACATAATACAGGGGTGGGAACAAGTAGTTGTATGAGAAACAGAGTTTTTTTCTTGTATTATTTATTAACTAGAGGCCCAGTGCACAAAATTCGTGCACAGATGCGGTCCCTAGGCCTGTCCGGGAATGCGAGCATCTGGCATAGAAGGGCAGATCCCAGCTGACCTCTGGGCCCTGGGCAGCACCTGTGCCCCCAAACCCCCATGCGCCTCCCTCTGCCTGAGTCACGGTGCCCGAGTCCCCACGCAGAGATGTGGTGAGTGTGGCTGGATGCCGCAGGCCGGGGTGCAGTACGGGCCTCTGGGCTGCCCAGTGGTGCTGCACAGAAACCGGGCAGGCAGCCTGCTCTCTGAGCTCTCTCCTGGCCAGCCTTGCAGACCAGCTCCTGCTTGAACCCACAGGGAGCCTGACCAGCCTGTGGTCTTGGAGGCTGTGGCCTGGCACACTTGGAAGATGCTGCACGGATATGGGGTGGGTTCCTTGTGGGTGCCCAGTACATGAGCACAGGGGGCTTCCCGGATGTGTGCGTGAGCCCTGGCATTCCGCTGGAAGGTAGCAGGGGGAGTGAGATCAAGCTTGGTGGACACCCCGCATTCTCACCACACCTTCATTCCCATCACCCCTGCACCTAGGTAGCTGGCGAGAGGTCGCAGCTCCTGCCTGAACTCCATGTCACCAACACCTGCCATGTTCCGCACCGGCCCCCCCACCCCCTGCCCCACCGTGGTCAGCACATGCCATAGCAAGTGGTTGAACTCCTGGTTGAAAGACTGCCAGAGGGGACAATTTGCATATTAGGCTTTTATCCTAATATAAGGATTATTGTATGAGTTATTTTAAACCTACTTTTGCCCACACCTGTATTAGTTTTTACATAATCAAAGCATCAGATAAATAGTGTAAAAGCATAAAAAACAGAAGGTGTCAATGACATTAAAGAAAGCATTCAATGAAAAAATGCTTTTATACATGTCTAAGGGTGGAGGGATGTTACGTAATTGATTTTCATTGATGACCAAAACTAATCTGAGAGTAGAAAATAAATGAAAATCAGCTCCTTAGTGCTATAAAGGCTAGTCTAACATTCTCATGGGTGAAGAGCTTGAGGGCAGAAAGGGGAAGGCTTTTACCTGAGGTCACACAGACTCAAAATCAAACTTGAACACAGGCTTCCCAATCAACTCAGTGCTCTTTCTCATCATACTGTCTCTAATAAGGTACAGATTAAAATAATCCACAAACCTGAGGTGCGATTGAGAAATATAGTTGCTATGAGGAGCTTCCATGGATCGTGAAAAAGTGTTTCTTGGACAAGATTAAAAGGTGACCGAGGAGGTGTCCACTTCTTAAAGGCTTTACGACGTGGGGGGCTGAGAGCTGAACAAACACAATGCATCAGAGTTGGATATCTGAAATAGGTTTAAAATCTGATTTTCTGATTGGGAAAGGATACCTTCTTTGTTATATTTGCTGGAGAAATATAGGCTTGTTTTCCTTTTCTCTACTTGTGTCCGTGGGATGGTGTCTTCTGAAAAGGAAGAGTGAACATTGGTTGTAATAGAATCTATGGTTTTAGCCTAAAGAAATATTCAGGTATGCAAATAATAACAACTATTATTATAAAGCATTAGGTGTTTGCCAGGCAGTATGCTAAACACTTTACAAAAATTAATCAATTTAATCCTACAAATGACTTCTGAGTTAAAGGACTATTTAATCTCCACTCTATAGATATGGAAATTGAGGTACAGAGAAACTGAATAACTTGCCCAAGGTTAAGGAAGTAGTAGAGTTGAAATTCAAATCCAGGTAGTCTGACTCCTGAGTTCAGGACTTTAACAACTCCATTACATTAGTTCTCTATAACTTATGATCAGAGTTCATAGTATTGAAACACTGGAAATAATATGGAATATTTTAAATTATGACACTTTTGTACTATGTTGTCATTAAAATATTTTTGAGAATATGTCATTGAAGACTTTCTTACATCTTTAACTTTCAGGTGAAAAAAAGCAATATTCTACATGTGACCCCAATTTAATTTTAAAAAGTGTGTGTATACACACACACACACATTTATCTATACAGTATGTGTATATATACACATATATACATACACACATTTACATATATAGTATATATACATATATACATATATATTCACACACAAATATATACACACACACACACACACACACACACACACACACACATATATATATATATATATATATATATATATATATATATATACATTTACAGAAATTAGACTAAAATAAACCAAAATGGCATAATGGTTGTTTCTGAATAGTAATTTTTTTTTCTTCTTAAATTTTCTAAAAATTCTGCAGTGAACATTTTTACACTTACTAAAAAAAAGGGGTCGGGGGGAGAATATAGACAAAACAGAACCCGTAGAAAAACCTAAGGTCACTATCTTCTAGGAAATTCAATTAATTTACCAAAGACTATTTGACAAGTGTTATCAGGCTTCCCGTTTCAAAAAAACAAAAATCACATTTAATACTCCCTTTAGCCATATCCTTTAAATTTGAATGTCAGTTAATAATACCTTTTATTTGCATAGTGTAAAGCCACCTTTTTCACTTCTCATTTTACTTTACAATATTCTTGATATGAAAGAGCACTAGTAAGGGTTATTATTTCCATTTTACAGTTGATGAAACTAAGATTTAGAAATTAAGCAACCGTTCCAAAATGATAGTGGGAGTAACTGGAGACTGGGCCAAGTATCCCATTTTCCAGATAATTAGTTTAGGGTTTTTTGCCTTTCAAGTTTAAATAGGTAAAACCTATTAGAAAGTTAAAAAACAAAACAAAAAAAAACCAACAAAAAACAAAGGAAACTGAGCTTACTAGCTATTTGATAATTTTTTATGGGTTTCTGTAAATAATTAATAAATTACTGGAGACTGGGAAATTTCTACTTAAACCAGTGGGAGAGACTTTACTATTACACTGAACATCTGTTAACCTAAGGGTACTTCAACTTATATTGAGAACTAGACTTTATGTATAGGATAAATAGATACTTCTATTGGAATTGCAAAAGAATGTTTTTAATATTTAATTTTTCCATTATACTAGCAATAAACCTATAAATGCCTAAGGGTTTAAGAAGCTCAAAGTCTTTAAAGAACAGACGTGAAGAATTCTTACGCAGGTCCTAGATATATTTGGCCACCTTCTGTTAAAGGTGGAAAAATTCCAGGTATAGCAAAGACATAAAATCATGAGTGGGCCTGACAGCAGTGGGTCCTGCTCCACCAATTTGTCCAGGCTATCTCTTGTAGGGTTTAAGTAAAATTACTTTTGTTCTTTAAAAGTTATTCATTATGGCATAATGAATAATATCAGGGTGCTCAAATGGTCTCCTTTTTATTTCTTATTCACTGAGGTATTATAAAGGCAAAAGTCCTCAGCTCTAAACTATAGTACGAATAATAGATGAACTATGTAAGTACAGTTTTGAATTATTTAGAGCTCTAAAACAGTTTAGAGAAGCATTACATCATCATAGATGATAAAAATGACTATGATATATATGAAATTGAATTGGAAGTCACACATCTGTAATAAATATTCTCAACCAGTTTATATATTAAAGGAGTCTTCCCCAAAACTTTTCCATGTGAAGCCTTTTCATTTCCCTCAAGTTGTAAGGTTACTGGCCGGAAAGAGGGGAAGAAGGGAAAGCACTGTCCAGAGTCCGAGCTGCTGCACCAGGGAGAGATGTCAGCAGCTGCTAATGGCACAGTTCTCCTTTACTGGGGCATCAAGGCAGTAGCCAGCTAACTCCCTCCGCCATAGGAAGGGGTTTGAAGATCAGTTAGACAAGGTACTAGGATCAATTGGTAGAATAGATCTCATTTTTGGCCCTACTTCTTCATTCTACTCCCACATCTTACCCGGTTACAGGCATGAAATACTGTATCCAGGAATATAAACTGCCTCATCACATCTTAAATAGCATTTTAAATGCACCAAGTACCTCGACATATTTTAACAGAAGTGGAATCTTTCTCAGTTTGTGAGCAGTTGTCCATTTCAGAGCCACATTCTAAACTGTCAGCATGCAAATGTTCCTTCCTTTCCCCAACTTCTACTGTTGTTATTTCCTCAGGTTCTAAAAAGGTATTCTCACACGTGTGTTCTGCTTCTTTGGTCGAACATAATTTGTTTATGCTGCCCGAAGTTGTTTGTTCAAAACTAAAATTTGATCCTGAACGCAATGATTTTTCTTTTACAAGTCTCTTTTCTTTGTTGGTCACATGGATGGTCTTGTTGCTTGCTCTGGAATCAGAAACACATAGAGTCCTGTCAAGCTGACTTTCTTGTGCAACAGATTCACTTTCAGCTTCTGCCTCATTACACACAGATTCTCCTTTTCTGTTACTTTGAACAGGATCTGGAAAACTCTTCAGGCACCCTGTTTTAGTTTTCTTAACTTGAATTTCTTTCACAGTAGTCCTCTTCTCTTTGGACTTTCTAACCTTTCTGGCGTCAACATCATTAACACCGTCGCCTTCTTTCAAAAGCAAATGCATGGAAGTAAAGTTAGAGAGTTCCCTGCTAGCTTGGGACTCCAAACTACCACTTGGCAGAGGAAGCACATCTTTTTTCCACCTGATTCTTGTCCTGAGGTTCCGGTTTGAAATGCTACTTTCATTTTGCAGGTGGGATGTCAGAGCTGCTGGGCTGCAGTCTTTATCATTTGACTTGGTGCCCCTTTTAGATGGTACAGTAAAATCAAAATCCTCTGGTTTAAGAGACGTCTCTTCATTTTTGTGAAGATAATTAGCAAGTGAACTTTTGGATCTGAACTTCAGTCCTTGTGGGCTAAAAACGATATTAACGGAAACATTGATAGTAAATAAAAGTGACTTAAAAAGAATCAGACCACGTTTCAGATGTGTAATTAATAATTTCCAAATGTTGCCAGGGGGTATTTGTCATTTAAAATAAAAATAGTGATAAAATGGTATTTTTAAATAGTTTCATCTATGAGGAGGAATATGATACTATAAATTAATTTTACAAATATAACTTAAGTGCAACTTTATCATTAACCATTCACAGTAGGAGAAAATGTATGTACTTGTCCCTAAATCACTTGATAAAACTAATCAGTGACATTGAAGGAATAGAATCCATAATGGTTTTACGGTAATAATAGAAAAAAGTCAAGATACCTGCTATCCTTTCACACTACCTGTTTAAACAAAATTATTTGGCTGCACTATCTTTACCACTTTGCATGCTCACCTGATAAAATATACATCATATCTCCCGGCTGTTTTTCCAGATAACCTTTGCTTCACAATTCTTTCCCATCCACAGGGGACAGACTTATGGCATTCTGTCATTTCAGCACCACCACACTGAGCAGAAGCAATGGGCTCTTGCAGCAAGAGATTACACTCACTGCTGCTTATCACCATTTGTTTTCCATCTTCTACTCTTTCTGATCCCAGAGCATTTTCCTTCCTGAAAAAACAAAGTATAAATGATTAGCTTATTTAAAATTGATTTTATTCTGCGTCTTCGATTTAAATCCATGACAGAGCAGGAACCACATGTCGCGATAAGGGCCATATTGATGTGGAGAGATAAAACCAAACAGGGGTGAGGATTTGGATTATGGGAGAGATTAAAATCAGTATGGACCAGTTTTATGCTACCCTGTTTCCCCGAAAATAAGTGTCATATTAATTTTTTCTCCTAAAGTTGTGCTAGGTCTTATTTTCAGGGGATGTCTTATCTTTCCATGCGCTAGGTCTTATTTTCGGAGGATGTCTTATTTTCGGGGAAACACGGTGTGGGAATATCCTTCTGCCATCCACTGTCTTCCTATCTCTAACATGGGTTAAAAAGTGCTGCAAATCTCTACACAATGAAAAGCTCAAGCTATTTGCTAGAAACTTTTTAAAATTAATCAGACTTCTGATGACACTGGTATAATTTAAAAAATATGAACCAAATGCTGAGCTCAACCTAGAATCAACAGACCTGCTTACATGAGTCAGTGAAGAATCTTCCTCTTCCCCAAATAAATGAGGTAAAAATGTTATATATATACATACATTTTTCTCGGGGAGAGTATCACTTTCACCAGATTACTTACCAAAAGGTAATTTATGATACAGATTTTTCAAATCTCTTTCATTCTTGATCCTCATAATCTTATGAGGTAGGTTGGATAAAGATTACTCTAATTTTATTGATAAAATTGAGTGACAGAAAGATTAAATTATTTGCAGAGCTGTTATAAGAACCCCGGTCTACTAAATCTAATACTACTCCCCCTGTACTATTATTGAAAAACTTCAGTAGAGTATATCCTAACCACTAAATCACAAATTTCAAAACCTGAACGGGTTACAATGATGTCTACTACAACTTCTAGAAATAGGGAAACCAAAGAGCTCCTAACGAAAATTAGAATCAAAGCATGGGTCATTTAATTTTGGGAAGCTTGGTGGAGCTTGAGAAATTATATAGTTCACAATTTTAGAGATAAGGAAACTGAAATCTGGTGAAAAGAGTACAAAGTCAACATACTGGGTTCAAATCCCAGCTCTGACATTTACAAGTTCCTTAACCTCTCAGTCTCCTTTCCTCGCCTGTAAAAAGGAGGTAATACCTTTTAAGGTAATTCTAAGGATTACATTTTCAAAGAAAAATAAGTCACTCACTTTAGCCCCAGATTGCACATATACAAGTACTCAATACATGACTGCAGCTTCCTCTGTTACTTCTCATAGGACACACTTTTGGGGCGCTCTTGGCTGCTGGTCATGACCTCTCCTTCCTAGGACTTCCTACTCAGGTAGACGTCTCCTTGTACCAACTCCCTGCTCCTCCCAGCTCTCGTCATTTTGGGTAAGAAAGTCGGGAGCACCCCAGGGCTGACCCCACCAGAATAGTACTTAGTTCCAGCCTTAATTCCTAGTAAGGAACCCGTGAGCCCCGAGGTCTCTGTGGACTCTATAGGAAAGGCCCACCAACTTCTGTTCCCCCGCTCCCACTTTACAAGCGGTGAAACCGAGACCCAAAAGGGGGCGATCACTTGCCGGAGGTCACCCGGCCGCTCCGGGTCTGGGCTCTCACTAGGGGTGACGAAGGGGGCAGCTCCACTGTCTCCCCGGCTCGGATTCTCCATTCCAGCGGACTCCGGCTGCACCAAACGGGCCAACAGGGCGGGGGACAACCAGGGCGTGGAGCAGAGTAAGATGTAAAAATGCCTTCGGCTCAGAATGCTAGAGGCTAAAACCTAAAGCTGAGGGCGGTAAAAATCTGTCAAACTCCATAGCCGCTTCCTGGCTGCCCGCTCCGCCTCAGCTATTTCCACCGCTCGGCCAATAGAATCCTTTTGTCGAGGAAGACGCCCCGCCCTCCGCCCATTCTGACCAATCGGGCGCGCCCCAGTTGCGCAGACGCGCCTGCTCGGCTCCAGTTCCTATCCCCGCTTTTCGCTCCTTCACTAGCCCTCCTTTTCAGACATGCGCACTTGGTTAACACGCTAAGGCGCGCGCGTAGCTCACTGCGCATGTGCGTTGTCAACGGTAACCCAGGTAGCCGAAGTGGCGGGCGGCGAGGGCCGAGTTGCTGAGGCGGGGAGGAGGGGCCCGAGGCGTGAGGGAAGGCGCAATGAGGGCCGTGTTGACGTGGAGAGATAAAGCCGAACAGTGGTGAGGAGCGGGGCATTCCGGGAGGAACGGGAGGTCCAGCCCCGGCGGGGATGGCGGGAGCCTGTGCGTGCACTCCTGTGGTTGCCAGGGGCAACGGGCCGGCGGCCTAGGCTGAGGGCGCTGAACCCCGGGACTGGGTGGCTGCGAGGTCTCTTCCCCCACCCCACCCCCTTTGCAAGTGGAGAAACAGGCTTGGAGAGGAGGCAGAGGAATGTACACACATCACAGTTTGGTCCTGTCACTCCGTTATGCACATTACGCCCTGGGCTCCTTTTTTGCATACATGACATGTTTCTCCAACATATTTGCCTTATCCACATATTAGCCATACTCTTATTTACTTGATGTTTTTCTTCTCTAAATGGTCCCTCATATCTTCGCCTAAATAATAAATATCACTTGCTATAATAAGATAACTGCAAAACCTAAGCAAGGAGCCGTGGCCGAATTGCTCAGTCGGTTGGAGCGCCTGATGCGCCAAAAAAGTTGGTTTGATTTCAATTAGGCACATACCTAGGTTGCCGGTTCAATTCCCGGTTGGGGTGCCGACAGGAGGCAACTGATCGATGTTTCTCTCTCTTGTTCTCTCTCTTTCTCCCCTCAATTGGTTGAGGTGGTCCTATGCACCAGAAGGTCCCAGGATGGAGTCCTACTCACAGCACATGCCCAGGTTGAGAGCTCCATCCCCAGTAGAGGGCGTGCATGAGGCAGCGAATCTATGTTTCTCTCTCATTGATGTTTCTATCTCTCTGAAATCTATAAAAATACATATGTTTTTAAAAAGCATATCGCCAGTGAGGATTAAAAAAACAGACAACTTAAAGCAAGGAGAAACAGAACTGCTGGTGAGTTGTAGCTACCCTGTTTCCCCGAAAATAAGACAGTGTCCTATATTAATTTTTTCCCCCAAAGTTGCGCTAGGTTTTATTTTCAGGGGATGTCTTATCTTTCCATGCGCTAGGTCTTATTTTCGGAGGATGTCTTATTTTCGGAGAAACACGGTAGATACTGTTGCTATGGAGCCTTTAAGCCTGAGGTCTACTCTCTCTAGAACTTGAGATTTAGCAAGTATGGTCAGAGAGGTGCTTGAGATGAATAGCATCAAACCCAGACGTTCCCCTGTGCTTAATTAGAAAGTTTGAAAGAGAATCAAAAGAGAATGACACTCACCTTGTGATTCTCTTATTTAATGCCCTATTCCATTTTTTATCACCTAAATTCATCACACAATGACACATTTTGGGAAATACTGACTTATTGGATAGTTCTCCTCAGCTGAGTTTTAAAATCTTCACATAAATGATCTTTTCAGCTTCATTGTGAAGCATTTGTTTTGGCTCTTGACACAAGATATTTGCCATTCCCTTTCAGTCTTTTCTTAGGCTTTTCTGTGTGGTGTAAGCATGCCTTCTTTTCTCTTCTCACATTGAAACCCGTTCTCTGTTCTGTACTTTGCACTAGTAATAGCTAACACCATGTGCCAGGCACTGGTTAAAACATAATATCTTTGATCTCATTGTCACCTTAAAACAACCCTCTGATATAGGTCCTATAATTTACCTCTATTTTACATGTGAGGATACTAAAGCACAGAGAGGGTAAATAATTTGCCAAGGTCACACAGTGAGCCAGCATCCAAGCTCAGGTCTTCTTCATTCCAAAGCTAATGCTTTTATCCACTACTTTAATTTTTCTTTGTATTATAGGGTCTGCAAACTCAAATGCCTACAGGAGTCAGACAGGCAACATAACTGGGAGATATTTATGCACCTCTTACATACAAGGAATTGTCTTTTCCTTAAGAGTTTTCTTCTAGTCTACAACCCCCTTGAAACACATAACTTATTACTTCGACTTTTAATAGAGATTTGAGTTTTAAAAATTTCCTTTTTACTTTCCTCTTAAAAAGTACCTACAGCACAAGATAATGATATGTGACAACTGAACATTTGGCTTTGATGTCAGAGAGTAATAGGGAGTGACAAAGAGTGTGGCAAACTAGAGATCTCATGCTCTGCCTAAAAGGGACAGCTGCTGTTCAGCTCTGGCCAAATACCACCATGCAGGAATTGGGCTACTGTGCTTAGAACTTAAAATTTTCACCAGACACGAGAAATCTAGGTTTTTATGCAAACTGTCCTAATTTTTATATGTTGGAATCTAATCTTAACAAAACAAACCAAAACCTGTGGGGCAAACAAAACATTTTCTAGTCTAATTCAGCTCTATTTGCTCCTAGTTTTTAACCCCTGTCATAGAATTTTGTTCATTCATCTTATGGTACTTAGAACCTGTCTAGTGCAGTAATTTTGCAACCAATGTGCTACAAGAATTTTTAAAGCATGCAATTCCTGACAATTTAATCAGGGGCACTGACCTCTTATTTTCTCTTTAATCCTCATTTGAGATATATTTTCCATTGATTTTTTAAAAATATTTTTTTTATTGATTTCAGAAAGGAAGGGAGAGATAGAAACATCAATGATGAGAGAGAATCATCAATCAGCTGCCTTCTACATGCCCCCACACTGGGAACTGGGCCCACAACCTGGGCATGAGCCTTGATTGGGAATTGAACTGTGACCTCCTGGTTCATAGATGGATGCTCAACCATGGAGCTACACGGCAGAGCTCCCTAAATTTCTAGAGAGAGTGAAAAAGAGAGGAAGAGAGAGAGAGAGGGAGAGAGAGAGAGGAAGAGAGAGAGAGGGAGAGAGAGAGACAGACATCGATTCATTGCCTCTTGCACGCACCTTGTTTGGGGCTGGGGATCGAATGTGCATCTAGGTACATGCCCTTGACCAGGAATAGAACCCAAGACCCTTTGGCCCACAGGTTCTGACCTCTTTTCCCTTAGGTTGTCATATAAAAAAATGATAAGAATCAACACAATAATAGCTGTGTGAATGACGTGTGTGTGTGTGTGTGTGTGTGTGTGTGTGTGTTTGTCAGATTGACAAAAAATATATTTGGTGTGCCGCGGAATTTTAGTAATTAGCTTATGTGTTCCATGAGATGAGAAAGGTTGAAAGTTACTGGTCTAATATAAGAGTTATTTGTGATTCTATTTATCTTACAGTCTATAAAATCTTTAAAGACAACAGCTATGTTTTATTCATTTCCAGATTAGCAATTAGCCTAGTCAAATAAATCAGTGGTGGTTGTGACTATTTGGTGAGTAGATTGATAGATATAATAATGAATGTGTAAGTGAGTGAATGAATGGTGAATAAAGATTGGTTATTTCATTTTTGGCCCATTACAGGTTTGAAACAACCTATTAGAGTATGTCACCAGCAATCCTGATGACAGCTGCATATGCCAGCTGAGGGCCCAGAATGAGACAAAACAAAACAAAAAACTGTAAGGGACAGATAGTAGAACTCAAAAAATCCCAGATGTCAAAGACAGCTAAACCAGCTGCTGTCTCCTCTCTGATCTTTTACTTGCAGTCTAACCTTCAATATCAGCAGGAATTCTTATTTGAGTCCTATTACTGTGATCTGTTATTCTACTTCTCATAAACCTACAGTGACTTCCAGTTTCCTCCCAATCAAATTGTGCATTTAACTAGGTGGCCCTACTTACACTCCACCCTCGATTCCTAACATTTAAATTTATGCTTTTCAGTTCAGCTAAACGCTCCATTTTCCTATCCAAAGGCCCTTCCCAATTGCTATGTAATTCTTCTCTGAACTCCCTCTTTTTCTTCCTTAAAAGCAATGCTCTACTATGATGCCTTATTTGGCTAGCCCACCTTATTCTAGGCAGGCCAGCATCTGTCAGAACCCTAGTATTTACTGGAGTTAATTCATACCAGCTAGTATTTGCTTAGTTCTTGCTGTAAGCCAGACTGTGTTTACATGCGTTACCTTCTTAAACATACACAACAACTTGGGCAGTTGGAAGTGTTATCCCATTTGCAGGTGAAAAAAACTGAGACTTAACGAGGTGACACAATTTGCTTAAGATACCTAAGCAAGTCAGTGGGGTTGGGTCAGATTGTGTACGATTTAGAGAGGCTCCTTGGGGCTTCAGTTTCTAGTGAGGTAGGCACAGGGTTGGCTGAAGACAAGTTGCAGGACTCGTCCTCTGTCTCTCTGCAGTGGAATCTGATGATGTATCTTTTTCATAAAAGGGGATGGGGTGGGAAAGAGGGACATCCTGCAGGGTAACAGACTGCCTATAGAAGGGTGAGCTCCCCAGCCCTGGAAGTGTTCAAGCAGAGGCTGATGCCCATCTTTAGGGAATTTCTGACCTGGCAGGGGAGTTAGATCACATGACAAGGTCTAGGGTCTTGTCCAATTCTGAGTTTCTGAGTGATTTCATGGTATAACTAAAGGCCAAGGGGTTCAAGATAAAATGTCAGTTTGTCGATTTTACTCATTATGTATCTAGGACAAGGTCATGCATGTGGGTCCACAAATGTCTAAAATAGGGTCATTCCCCTAAAATTGCATATAACTTTAATGCAGAGGACACAAGATAGTATCTGAAATAATGTAAAATATGGAAGATTATATAATTCAGACTTAAATTGGATTGTACAGCACAGTAAGAATTTAGGTTGGGGTAAATCAGACATGTAAATTATACTTTAGGAAGACAAGTTTCAAACAATTCAGAGAAAATGAACTTTCACATCTGAGAGAAGATAATTTAAGGCTTGACCCAAATGGAATACTCAGAAATGCTTTTCTGATAATTCAATCCAAAATGATCCTTAAGAACAGGCCATACAGGAGCCACTTCGAGGAACTCAGATACATACAAGGCAGAAAGGGAGCCACATATCCTATGTTTACTATAAAAGAGAGGTGCAGACCTCCTCCAAAATCTAATACCTCATCATACAACCCTCAGATGGCAGATGCTTTGCACAAGGCTTGCCTATACACAGTTCTCCATCTTGTTTTGTAGGTGAGGACAAAAGCTCAGAAAGGGCCAGCTCTTCTAGGCCCAGCTCCTCTTTACTTTTCACTTTTTCACTGTATCGCCCCACATCTCCCCAGTGTGAAATGCACCAAGTACATTTTCCCCTAGAAGCAGAGAAAGAAAGCCTGAGAAACAGGAAGACCCAGTCTGTTGCCAGGTAACAGAGAGGAAACTGAACTCAGGGTCTGCCTTTGCTTTTATCAAGAGGAAAGCCCAACTGGAAAGGATGTAACAATCACCCTTATTCCAGCTTCTCCATCAGCCAGCTGTGGGGCAAAAGACACATGACTTGCCTTTGTTCTTTAGTTTCCTCATTGATAAAAATGGGACAGTAGTGCCCTGCCTGCTATTGCATTATCTATATAATAGAGGAATATGCAAATTAGCCGGGATACCATAATGTCACGACCGATCAGCCGTAACCTGAGGCTGCATGGCACCTGGCCTGGGCGAGGGACCTCAGGCTGCATTCCCTGTCCTATAGGAGACCCAAGCCATGCCCCCCATCCTGGTGCCTGGCCAGGAGACCTGAGGCTGCAATCCCCACCTCCGCCTGGAGGGGCTTGACAGGGGCGAGGCCCGCCCCGTCTGGGTCTCCTGCATTTTTGAAGTGTGTGCGGGTGGTGAGTGGCGACTTAACTCTAGGTCCCATGGTGCGCCCCAGACTCTAACAGGAGGGAGATTTTCATATCCATTTTACTAATTTTCTTTTATTTCTGACACTTTTTTTTTTATAGAGAAAGGGAAATAGCAATATTAAAATATTTCATCTAATTCCCTTTTTTTGTGCACCAGCCACTGGTGTGTGTGTGTGTGTGTGCACACACACACACACACACACACGTGACCGTTATGGTGGAATGACTGGAATGACCAGTTGCTATGATGTGCACTGACCACCAGGAGGCAGACACCTGATCGGGGCTGGGCCCCTGGACTGGGACAGGGAACTGTGGATGGGTGGCAGTGGACATAGGTGGCAAGGGAAGGAGGAGGTGGGGAGGCGGGGAACCCGATTGGCTCTGATCACTGGCCAGGCCTAGGGACCCTACCCATGCATGAATTTCATGCACCAAGCCTCTAGTGTTATCATAGGATCAAATGAGGTAATATAAGTTTACACTCTTTTTAAAATATATATATATTTTATTGATTTTTGACAGAGAGGAAGGGAGAGGGAGAGAGAGTTAGAAACATCAATGAGAGAGAAACCTCAATCAGCTGCCTCCTGCATGCCCCCACTGGGGATGTGCCTGCAACCAAGGTAAATGCCTTTGACCAGAATCGAACCTGGGACCCTTGAGTCTGCAGACCGACACTCTATCCATTGAGCCAAACTGGTTAGGGCGGTTTACAATCTTTTAACAGCTCTTAACTGTTGGTTACATGTGAAGAATTATTTTTCTTTTTAAGAAGCTTCTGCAGGCCCTGGCTGGGTAACTCAGTTGGTAAAAGCATTGTCCTGATACACCAAGATTGTGGGTTCGATCCCCAGTTAGGGCACATACAAGAAGCAACCAATGAATGCATAAGTAAGTGGAACAACAAATTGATCTCTCTTTCCCTCTCACTCTTCCTCTCTCTAAAATCAATTTTAAAAATTTAAAAAAGAAAAAAAGAATAAGCTTCTGCAGTCTACAGAGCCTTTATTAGTACTTTGTGAATTCTACATATAAATGCACTGATATAATGTCTTTTTAAAAAATCTGTGATAAAGCATGGAAACCCCCTTGTTAATTATTTTGTCAGCTATGGCAAATGCTAATAAAATGATAATGAATGCCACAAAGCATAATGGTTACAACCTGGGCTTTGGAGCCAGACTGCCTGGATTTGAATTCTGGCTCCACCTCCAATCAGTAACAATTTATTTTTGGACAAATTATTTAACTTCTCTGTGTCTTAATTTTCTTGTCTGAAAAATAGGTGTAAGGTTGTGAGGATTAAGTTTAGTTAATACAAGTAAAGGATTTAAATTATACTTAATAAATAAAATGTGCTCAATAAATGTTAGCCACTCATTATCATAACATTAAAGGTAATAGAGATTTGTTATACTTGACAATATATCAAGAGAGTGAAAGGCAGGCAGTATAGCACAGACTCTAGAGTCAGACCTGAGTTGAAATACTAGCCCTTTCACTTGCCGATCCTGTGATGTTGGGGGAGGTACTTGACTTCTCTGAGCCAGGGTGTCCTCAACTGCAAAACCAAGTGGTAATTCCTACTTCAGAAAATTGTTGTGAGAGTGAAATAAAATAAAACGTTTGAAGAGCTAGCATGGGGTCTCTCTGTGGCAAATGCTACCAGAGGTGTGTATTTTTAGATTACTGTCAGGTACCAGGTAAGTTTATCTCATGCTAAACTTTTATAATAGGGTGTCTTGTCAGTCATCTGAACCAATGAAATCCTCTGGGGCAGTGGTCCACAGGTTGAGAACCGTTGCTATAGAGCCTAAAATCATCGGAAATCACAGATATTTACATTATGATTCATTACAGTAGCAAAATTACAGTTATGAAGTAGCAACGAAAATAATTTTATGGTTGGGGGTCACCACAACATGAGGAACTGTATTAAAGGGTCACGGCATTAGAAAGATTGAGAACCACTGCTCTGGGGATTCAAGAATCTTTGTAATATGGCTCCTGCCTATTTTTCTAGTCTTATCTCTCCCTATTGCCTTGCACATAGCCAAGTGTTTCAGTCAAATTTGATTACTTAATATGCCCCCTTCATGTCTTTGTTTTTGTTCTCTGTCTGAAATGCTGCACCTACCCAATCTCTGTGTGTCTCAAAATCCTACCCTTTTAAAGTACTGTTTTCCTCATGAAGCTTTTCCTGATCCTCTTTTCAAATTAGAATGCCTCCCCCCTTTAAATTCAAACCCCTTGCATGAATTTTGTTCATTGGCCTCTAGTCTTTTCATATATCTATTGGCTATCTGTATGTCTCCTTTGGAGAAGAGTCAGTTCAGATCCTTCGCCCATTTTTTAAATTGGGTTGTTTGTTTTTTTGGTGTTGAGTTGTATAAGTTCTTTATATATTTTGGATATTAATCACTTATCATATGTATCATTGGCAAATATGTTCTTCCACTTAGTGAATTTTGTTTTCATTTGAGGATGATTTCCTTTGCAATAACTTTTAGTGTGATGTATTGATAGTTCCATTTGTTTATTTTTCGTTTCTCTTGCCTGAGGCACAATATATCAAAAAAATTTTGCTGTGAGATTTTACTGTCTATGTTTTCTTCTAGGATTTTTATGATTCTAGTCTTACATTTAAATCTTTAAACCATTTTGAATTTATTCTTGTGTAAGGAGATGGTCTAGTTACATTTTTTTATGCATCTGTTCATTTTTCCCAACCCTATTTATTGAAGACTGTCTTTATCCCATTTTATGTTTTTGCCTCCTTTGTCAAATATTAATTGACTATAAAGACATGGGTTTATTTCTCCTAAAGCCTTTATCACAGCATTACTCTGAATTTCATCTAATCAAAGAGGTCATTGATTTTAAAATACCATTATTTTACATACCACTAAAAAGAACAAAAAAATGCTGCCAGTTAAACTGACACAACATCTATACATAGAAAAGCCTAAGCGACCATCTGACCATTTGACTGTTAACTGGTAGCTATGACGCACAATGACCACCAGGAGGCAGACACTCAACACACAGGCATCAAAACATGGAACAGGCTGATGAATCTCAAAGGGAAGGGGGAGGGGGACGGCAGGAAGAGATTAACCAAAGTTCTTATATGCATACTAGGCCCAGTGCATGGATTTGTGCAATGGTGGGGTCCCTTGGCCTTGCCAGTGGGGATTAGGCTGTTTTCACCCAGGCATGAGTCCTTGCAACAGGCCTCTAGTCAGTTATAAGACACATTCCAACTTCAGAGATGAAAGATGTGGAAATGTATGCTTTAGGATTGATGACATGTAGAAGTAGTTTGTGAATGTGTCTGATCCACCCTTTCCCAATGGATGGTAATTTCTTTGAAGGCAGAGAGGGATTATGTTTAATGTATCTTATATCTGTTAGTGCCTAGAAGAGGCATTCAGTAAGTGTCTGATTAATTGGAAATAGTTACGGTATTTTTAAAAATATTTTTAAAATTGCTTTTTAGAGAGAGAGAGGAAGGGAGAGGGAGAGGCAGAAGGAAACACCCATTGACAGCAGAACATCCATCGGCTGCCTCCTGCATGCCCCCTACCTGGAATTGAGCTAAAAACTCAGGCATGTGCCCGGACTAGGAATTGAACCAGCAATCTTTCAGTGCTTAGGACAACGCCCAACTAGGGGAGGAGCCGTATCAGTCATGGCACTTATAAAATAAAGTTTGCTTTCCTGGCCATTAGCAGACCTCGTCATTTTGGTTACTAATTGTCCTTTTGTCTTGTCTTTTCTCCTGTTTAGTATATATGACCTCGCATTTAAGCCTGATGGAACCCAACTGATTTTGGCTGCAGGAAACAGATTACTGGTAGGATTTTGTCTGGGTTCCCCCTCTCCCCCCTTTTCCTTCTTATAAGTACCCTGAAATTTGACACACCTCGTCTTTTTTGTTGAGATAAAAAAGGCAAGGGCAGAAAAACCAGTCATTACTTTTTAATAGGGAAGGAAATGGGCTATTTAAAACAGGTAAGTAAACTGTCTATCAGATAGGAACTTGTGAACAATACCTCCCTTGGAGTCATTAATCTTTCCCTTTTTACTTTGAGACATCCATGGAAGGTTGAAAACAATTAATCAAAATGCCTTTGAAATTGGGCTGATGTCAGTTCACATTTTGTCCCCCTGAAAAATTCAAGCAACAGGATTGAAGGGACTCCCTCCATGAGAAGCCAGATAGTCTGACCCCAACTTTTAGGCATTGGCCTACCTAAACAACTCCATATGGATGTTGAGCTATTTTTCATATTTTCAAAGAATATAAGCCCCCTCTGGAATCTATCCCAGTGTATAAAAGTAATTTTCAGAGAACTTTTTATGTTTGACCTAAGAACCTTTGTATGATGTCTCCTTCCTTCTGCGTAAGTCGACTTCCTCTTGCTCTGTTGTCTCTAAATATGCAGACTGACTGATCTCCGTTCTTTTATGGTAACTACATAATCTTAAAGTCATGGTTAAATTGTTCGGCAGACTTCTTTTCTCAAGTTTAATTTCAGACCATCCTTTTAGGTTTTTTTCCCCCTCTGTAGTTTATTTTCTCCAACACTGATTGTTTTTGGAGGGGTTTGGCTTGGTTTCTCAGATGCGTTTTTTAAATCTCCACATAGTAATAGATCTTACACAGCTGTAAAATATCCTAAATCCACTTTACAGCTGAATTTTATGACACTCCCTGTGATATGCAAACCCAGAGTTCAGGTCTGTGACTTTCAAATTCTTGGTAACAAATATGAAACATCCTCTAAGATTTAATCATGCTGTAGGTGGTTCTTTCTATGTGCTGACTTTATTTGAGACGATCTAGTTGGATGGGTAATATATTCAAATTCACATAAGAATGAGTGAAGTTTGTGGAGGATCCAAGATGGCTGCGCCCAGGTGAACACCTAGCCGCAGCCGCACACAACAATTTCAATAAAATACAACTAAAATATAAAACGGACATTGCCCAGAACTACAGGAAGGTTGACTGACTGGAAATTCTACAGTGAGAAGCAAGGAGAAAACCAGAAGGAGGTGCGGAAGAGCTGGAAAAGCCCAAGGTACGGAGACGCGGAGACGCGGCGCGCGGAGAGGAAGGAGCCGGAGAGGAGGGAGGCCGAGTGCCTGGCGGGCGTTCCCTAGCGGAAAGGAGATAAAACTCCGACTGTGCAGGGCCCCCGACTGCTCTGATCCCCAGTTTTAAGCCAGACCCCGAGGACTCAGGCTCAGCCATAGGGAGCCTGGCTGTAAGGCAGAACCCCGGGAAAGTGGCGAAAGGAGGTCCCGGCGGTGCGCACACTGCGCACAGAGAAGGGACGGTCGGCTGTGCCGCGGGATTGCCCTGACGGGAAGGAGACTGGGGCTTCAGACTGCTCTGACCGCCACCTCCAACTCCACTTCCAACTGAACTGAACCCCAATACCGGGCTCATTGGGGGAGAGCATAGACTGTTTGGCAGCAGGCGAAAATCGAGGGCACCTTTCTCTCAGAGGCGCCGGCAGCGAGCACTGAAGGACCCGCATAGGGCGGGGCTGACGGAAGCCAAAGCTGCAGGCTCCACCCTGAAACCCCGTCCCATCAGTAACTGCGAAATGCGACAACAAAATAGATCACAAACGAAAGAAATGGAGGACAAAAAGCGTCTGGATATAGAGTTCAAATCTACGCTTATAAGGTTTTTCAAGAATTTCCTAGAAAAGATGGATAAGGCCTATGAGGATATGAAAAGAGATCAACTAGAATTAATAAGGGATCAACAAGACATAAAGAATACATTGTCTGAAATAAAAAATATTTTACAGAGTCCTAAAAACAGAAGGGAAGATCACAAGAATCAAGTCAAAGATTTGGAACATAAAGAGCCAGAAGACACTCCTCCACAGAAGCTAGAAGGCAAGAGAATCCAGAAAATTGAAGATAATGTAAGAAACCTCTGGGACAACTTCAAGCGAACCAACATCAGAATTATTGGGGTCCCAGAAGATGAGAGAGAGCAAGATATCGAAAACATACTGAAAGAAATAGTGACAGAAAACTTCCCCCACCTGGGGAAAGAATTAGACTTACAAGTCCAGGAAGCGCATAGAACTCCAAACAAAAGGAATCCAAAGAGGACCACACCGAGACACATCATTATTAAAATTCCAAGAGCAAAAGACAAAGAGAGAATATTAAAAGAAGCAAGAGCAAAGAAGGTAGTAATCTATAAAGGAGCACCTATACGATTGTCAGCTGACTTCTCAACAGAAACCATGCAGGCCAGAAGGGAATGGCAAGAAATATTCAAGGTGATGAATAGCAAGAACCTACAGCCAAAAATAATCTACCCAGCAAAGCTATCACTCAGAATCGAAGGCCAGATAAAGAGCTTCACTAATAAAAAAAAGCTAAAGGAGTTCATCACCACCAAACCAGAATTATATGAATTGCTGAAGGGGGTTCTTTCAGAAGAGAAAGTAAACAAAGATAAAAATTATGAACAACAAATACGTAACTATCAACAAGTGATTCTAAAAACCAAGGAAATTAAAAAAATCTGATGAACAATATTAACTGTTGAATATAATAGAATCAGAGGTATGGAAGGGGAGTGAACTGACAATTCTTGGGGAAAAGGGGAGAGGAGGGCGTGGGAAGAGACTGAACATAAACTGTGCACATATGGATGAGGACAATGGGGAGAGGGGAAAGGGCAGAGGGTGGGGTGGGAACCTGGTGGAGGAGAGCAATGGTGGGGGGGGGGGGAAGGAACATTTGTAATAATATGAACAATAAAAACTTAAAAAAAAAAAAAAAAAAAAAAAAAAAAAAAAAAAAAAAAAAGAATGAGTGAAGTTTGTGGAGAAGTTTCACAGAGAAAATTTTTGTTTCTTGAGGATTAACAGTATGTTTCTGGTAATAAAATGCATAGAATCAGGACCTCTACTTCTTGGGTTTCCCAGTATTAAGTCACATTTTTTTTGATTTGTCAGTGCAATTTTTACACATTTAGAATATTGAAGAGTGTTTTGTTATTGGTAACATAAAAACATTCAAACCTGTAAAGAATTTTTATGAGTTTGAGTCAAACTGTTGACAATTGCCTGGGAAGCAGTATCTCAACAGATTGGGATAATGCTCCAGAGAATGGTGGTTTCTCATCAATTTTTATATATTGCAAATCAGAAGAAGGGACGTAGGTGGGGGTGACATGGAATCCATTGGTGATAGATTAGAGGGGTGGGAGAAAGCAAAGAGGGGGGACCCTGGGATTGGATAAAAAGTAAAATGATAGACATGTACAGAGGTGGCTACAGGATCATTAGCAGTCAACAATTAACATAACAATAGCAATGAAGGAATTTGTGGTAGCTGTCCTGGCACCCAGGCACATTAGGTTGTACCCCAAGGAGTCCGAAAAAGGGAGATTACAGTTACCCAGACATTTCAAGGATGTTATAGATTCAAAAAGACAGATAGGCTCAGTTAAGGAAAAAGTTGACCATGTCAGTGAAAATACCGGCCTAGGAGGTGACTACCCACCATAACTACTTTTAGTTCAAGTTTAATTTCAGACCATCCTTTGTGGTTACTTTAGGTCTTTGAGTTTGCAAGACTGCCATGCAGACTTTCCCTGTGTTTGTCAGGTTAGCATATGGCCCCTTTAGTCCACATTATAAAAACCAAAATAGCAGCAGCAGCCTGTGGGAATTCTAACTAATGAATGCCATGTGGATAATGTGTACTTTTGTCCCTTTTTTTTGCCAGGTTTATGACACCTCTGATGGAACCTTACTTCAGTCCCTAAAGGGACACAAAGATACGGTGTATTGTGTGGCGTATGCGAAGGATGGTAAGAGGCTGCTCTTGGTTTATAGGCTCTGTAATGGTTTCGTAGCTTTTCATTTTTCTCCTTAGTCACTCTTTAATTCTTTTTAGTAAGCTGAAGTACAGCTTGCAGTTTCAGAAGATAGTTAAGTCTCATAGACTTCATTTCAGTCATTCTATTCAACAAGTTTTATTGAGGGCTAGCTATGTGCCAGGCACTATTCTAGCTGCTTGAGATACTTCAGAGAACAAAACAGACAAAGGCCTCTGCCCTTATGGGGTTTATACCTATAGGGGAGGGGAAGGAAGAAGGGGAAGAATGAGGGGTGATATATAATAAACATAAGTAAATTAAGTAGTGTGCTGGAAGATAGTGTTAAGGAAGAAGAAAAAGTAGGCCAGAAGAAGGGGATTGAAAGTGGTGGGTGGGACAGTGGGCTGAGTATAGTATTGAATAGGGTAATGAGGTAGACTTACTGAGTCAGGCACAGGTGAGCAAAGGCTTGAAGGTGGGAGGCAGTGAGATTCTGACGGTGGGCATCTGGGAGAAGGAAGAGAGTTCCTTGCAGAGGGTAGAGCCATTGTAAAGGCTCTCAGGTGGGAGTGTACCTTTCAGGGGCTGAGGCAGTGAGAATCAGGTGGAGCAGTAGGGAATGAGGGTAGAGAGGTAACGTACATTGGGTGGCCAGATCATGTTGGCTGTCATAAGTATTTTGGCTTTGATGCTCAGTGAAAATAGGAAACCATTAAGAGTTCTGAGCAGAGGAGAGATAAGATCTGACTTGTATTTTAGGAAGATCCCTCCAGTTGCTGAAAGAGCCTGCAAGGAGAGAGGGTTGGGGCAGGGAGATGAGTGTGAGGAAGCATTATCCAGGCAAGTTTTATAACACTGGTGATGGGGGCTCAGACCTCTGGGAGCAGAGGAAATGGTGAGAAGGGGTCAGAGGAGGATATAGTTTGATGATGGAGCCAATAGGATTGCCTTCAGATGTGGGCATGAGGCAAGGAGTCAAGGGGGACTTCACGTTTTTTTGTTTTGTTTGCTCATTTGTTTTAAAATAATAGTTTATTGGTTTTTAGAGAGAGGGGAAGAAAGAAGAGAGAAACATCAATGTAGGAGTGTAACAGTATATCGATCAGCTGCCTCCTGCACGCCCCATACTGGGATCAAGCCCACAACCCCATATGCCTTGACCATGAATCAAACCATAATCTTTTGGTGCATGGGATCAGCGCCCAACCAATGGAGCCACACTGGCCAGGGCTGATTTCAAGGGTTTTGACCCGAGAGACTGGAAGGATGGCGTTGCTCTCCACTGAGATAGGGAAGGCTGCAGGTAGAGAAACATACAGTGGGAGATCAGGAGTTCGATTTTGAACATCTTGAACTTGAGAAAAGTTGGTGCTATAAGAGAGGGGAGAGGGCATTGCCAGGTTAGAGCATCCAGTGGGCAAGAGAAGATGGGTTAGATGGCACATGGTGGAAGGCAGAGGATGTCACTGCAAATGCTGGCAGGGCAGGGCATGTGGTGGTAGGTTTCTAATGGAAATTCTCTTCCATTCTTTCAGTGAAATAGGAAGAAACACCAACTGAGAGTGAAGAAAGGAGGTGTGAGAGAGTTAAGGAGAAAGGAAAAAATGTAAAATAGACCGAGAAGGTAGGGTGAGAGACCCCCAGTGACAGGAAGGGCCCACTTGAAGCTGGTGATCATGACTTGAAAGTGAGGTCAGTTGGTTTGATTGTCTTTTTCTCCACCACTTTGAGCTGCATAAATGCAAGGGTGGAGATGATGGAGAATTGGATTTAACTGAGTAGTGGATTTATAAGCATCTCTGAAAATAAAGTAAGAGGGAAAAGGAATGGAAGATGTAAGAAAAGGAGTGATTATATACATTGACCTCAGCTGAGTAATGAGGGGTGAGAGATCTGCAAGGGATGAGGGACAGTAGAGAGATGGTAGGTTTTGTGAGGTTGAAAGATCATTGGAGTTGGGATACCAGGTTGGGTGAGAAAGAGAGATGGTAGTCAGAGAATGGGTACATGAAATTGATTTTGAGAGTTAAAAGTAAATCCATGCTACCCACAACATGGGATTAGCAGAACACAGGTTTTGGAATGAGATGGCTTCATGTTCCAACCCCAAAAGCTCTGAGTTTGAGATGATTATTGAATTTCTCTGGTTCTCAATTTTCATATGTGTCAAATGAATATAATATGGAAGATAGCATTCTGTGACCACTGCTGAGAAGCCACAGAGTCAGAGTGTTACAGTGTTTAAACAAATCTTTGAGATCATTCAGGCTGCAGGCTTTTAACTTCTTTTGATTGACAGATCTCTCTGAGGATCCAAATACAAATAAATGCACATACTTTATATATATATACACACAATTTTGTGCATACAACTTTAATATGATCTAGCCCAATCTCCTCCTTTTATTTTATATTTTATATATTTTTATTGATTTCAGAGAGGAAGGAAGAGGTAGAGAGAGATAGAAACATTAGTGATAAGAAAGAATTGATCAGCTGCCTCCTCCACACCCTCCACTGAGGATGGAGCCCGCAACCTGGGCATGTGCTCTGACTGGAAATTGAACCGTGAGCTTCTGGTTCGTAGGTTGACACTCAACCACTGAGCTAACCAGAATCAATCTCTTAATTTTAGACCTACATAAAAACCTAGAAAAGTCAAGTCACTTGCTAAGGTCATGCAGCAAGTGTTAGTGGCGAAGAAAACACTAATTTCTTGCCTTTTAGTTAAGTGTGCTATGCCATGGCAGTCATTTTTTAAAATGTGTTTTTGAGTTCAAGTTCAGAGTAATACCTTTACGAGACCTGTGGGGCCTCTGGAGTTTATAAGCCTTGACCCTTGATGATTTCAGAGTATGATCTGTCATGAGTGGCATTTGTCAGCACTTTGCAGAGTCCCATCACACACATTATCTCATTTGATCCTCCCATAGTCCTCTGAGACAGCCAGGAAAGGGATTCTCAGCTCCTCTCACAGACGGGAAAACAGGCTTGGGACGATCATAGGTAATGGGCAGAGCTGGGCCCAATCCAAGTCTTCCAACTGCAGAGCCCTGTTCTTTCTGGTATATCATGCTGCCTCTTCAGGACACTTATACAGTGATTAAGAAGTCTTTTAATTTATCTCAACTGGAAATGGAGATATTCTGAATCATGGTTTTGCTCTTTAAATCTGCTTGTTTCTGATTTTTCACTTAAGTTTTTTCTTTTTCTTTTTTTAATATGTCTATTGATTTCAGAGAGGAAGGGAGAGGGAGAGAGAGATACCAATAGAAACATCAATGATGAGTTAGAATCATTGATCAGCTGCCTCCTTCACGCCCCACAATGGGATCAGGCTCGCAACTCGGGCATGTGCCTTTGACTGGAATCGAACCCGGGACCTTTCAGTCCGCAGGCTGATGCTCTATTCACTGAGCCAAACTGGCTAGGGCTCACTTAAGTTTTTTGTTGCTGTTAACCTCACCCGAAGATATTTTTTTCATTGATTTTTAGAGAGAGTGGAAGGCAGGGAAGGAGGGGGAGTGGGGAGAAACATTGATGTGAGAGAGACACATCGATTGGTTGCTTCCTGCACACCTCCTGACTGGGGCCAAGGATTCAACCTGCAACCAAAGTATGTGCCCTTGACTGGGAATCAAACCCACAACCCTTTGGTGTATGGGCTGATGCTCTAATCACTGGGAAACACTGGCCAGGGCTCTCTTAAGGTTTAATAAGTATTTCATGCACAACCATAATACAAAGGCATGTAACTGATAAGTGACATCACTGGAAATTCCAACTCAGACTCTTAGCCTGTAGTCCATACTCTTCATCACTTACTGCCTGCCAAGATGGGAGAGGAGTGACAGAAGTAATCACATATGAAAGCAGCTTCTGTTATTCAGTATTTGCAGTAATGTCATACGGCTCACCCTAATATCTATGTTTCAGCCACTGTGAAAGGTGCTTTACAGATATTATCTGAGTTGATCCCCACAGAGAATCTCTGAAGAAGATATGATTATCCCTTATGTTTCAGATGAGGACATTGAGGCTCAGAGAACAGTGACTTTGCCAAGACCAACTTCCAGTTGCCCTAAAGTCTAAACATCCTTAACTAGGTGTACAGAATCTAGCCTGTGCTTACTTCTTAATCATCTTTCACTGGAGTAGGTGAAGGCTCCCTATTGTTTGCTGCCAGGATGCTCTGCTCCACTTCTAAGCACTCGCAAACTTGTAGCAATGTAATTAATAAGTAATTACTTATTATATATTGCCTCTCTCCAATCCATTCTTTTCTAAAATCCAGCAGTGTGAAGATGAAAATCTCATCTGTCGCTCTTTTGCTTAAAGCCTTTCTTTGGGTTAAAGAGAAAGATCTCAATTGTGGCCCTGAAGCTCCTAGAGATCCCTCCCCTGTCCTCCTTACCCCTTGTCCTTGGAGTTCCATGCGGCTGTCTTTCAGCCCCTTAGACATGCCAGGCTTTTCCTTCTCCATCTTTGCCCATCTGTTCTATCTATGTGGGTGGTGCTTTCTCCTCTCTTTGCACCTGGCTAAGGTTTGCTCAACCTTTAGATCTCAACTGAAGGATCTCATCATCAGAGAAGCCTTCCCTCATTTAAATTAGGTATCCCAAGTTATTCTCTTTCATATTTCTTTTGTTACCATATTGTAGTTGTATTGGATTAATTTAATGCTTGCTTTCCCCACTACTCTGTGAAGGTAGCGATTACTATGTGTGCTTTAATCACTACTTGATCCTTAGCACAGAACGTGATTCCTAGCAGATAGTAGACTCTCAATACATCTTTGTTTCCCTCGGTGCCAGACAGACCAGGATCTGAACCCAAACTTCCTGACTCCAAAGTACTGCTGCCCAGTACTGATAAGAAGAAGGAGTAGAAGAAGCAGCTGGCACTTATTAGAGACCTTAAAAGAACCAGTTTTCTAAGAAATATTCGGGGAAATGTTGGTTTAAAATAAATGTGAGAATTTTCTTTTTAAAAATAATTTTAGGCAAGCGCTTTGCTTCTGGAGCAGCTGACAAAAGTGTTATTATCTGGACGTCAAAATTAGAAGGCATTTTGAAGTACACGTAAGTAACAATTTAGATGTATTATTATTTTGACTCTTACCTTATTGAGCCTTAGAAAAGATATAAGGAAGAACTTCTTTCTCTGCATTAAGCTTGAAGTTTTGGAGTTATGTGGTGGTATAGGAAGGTAACTGAATGAACATTTCTTGAGCACTACTAGCTCGGTCAGCACTGGGCTTTGTTTTCATATAGCTAAGTTTAGTGAATCTGACATCATAGATTCTACTCTGTCCCAACTTTTCCTCTTGCATCTCAGGGAATGGCCTCACATCCACCCAGTGGCAACAGCCAGAAACTTGGGGTTGGAATGCTCCAGGCTTATCTCACTGCAGAGGCTCTGCTCATAGTCTTTTTTATTTCCCTAGATAACACTACCCACCCTGAAGCTCTCAGATTCAAATGATGCTTCTTCTGTGAAACCTTTCCTGCCCCTCTAAACCTGGTCAGGCTCCTTGATGGCATTTCTCACAGTAGTTTTACATTTATCTTGTGATTGATGCATCTGTTTTTGTTCATCCTGTGTCCCTGATATATGTATTAGGTACTCAGGAAATGATTTTTTGAAAATAACTTTTTATTGATTTCAGAGAGAAAGGGAGAGAGAAATAGAAAAATCAATGGTGAGAGAATCATTGATCGGCCATCTCCTGCACATATCCCGCTGGGGATCAAGCCTGAAACCCGGGCATGTGTCCTGACCAGGAATCAAACTATCACCTCCGGATTCATGGGCCTACACTCAACCTCTGAGCCACACCAGCCAGGCTTTCTTAAGCGTACAGTTCGGTAGTGTTAAGTATATACATGATGTTGAGCAACCAATCTCTAGAACTCTTTTCGTTTGCAAAACTAAAACTCCATACACATTAAACAACTCCCCTTTCTGTCCCCCAGCCCTTAACATCCACCATTCTACTTTTCTCTACGAATTTTACTATTTTAGGGACCTCATATAAGTGAAATAATACAGAATTTATCCTTTTGTGGTTGGTTTATTTAACTTAGCATAATATTCTAAAGGTTGACACATGTCGTAGCATGTGTCAAAATTCTTTCTTTTTTTAAAAATCCTCACCGGAGCACATGCTTAAAGGAGGAAGGGAGAGAGAGAGGAACGTCGATATGAGAGAGAAACATTGATCAGTTGCCTTCTGTACTTCCCTGACCGATTCCAACCTGCAACCCAGGTATGTTCTCTGACCAGGAATTGAACTAGCAAGATTTCTTGCCCAGGACAACACTCAACCAACTGAGCCATACCAGCCAGGCAGAATTCTCTTCCTTTTTAAGACTGAATAATATTCTAGTGTATGTATAGACCAGTTTTCTTTATCCATTTATATGTTGTCAGCCGACACTTGGGTTGCTTCTATCTCTTGGCTATTTTGAATAATGCTTCTATGAACATGGGTGTACAAATCACCAAACAACTTTTGAATGAATTAACCAATGAATGAGTGAAGTTGGGAGTAAACTGTTACCCGGAAGTAAAGAGTAAAACTGGGTCTGAGATGCTATGTGTGGTACATGACTCACTTAGGTTTCATTATTGTCTAAGGATTTGCCATATTTTCAGAACTTAGCCTGAAATATCTTTTTAAAAGATTATTATTTCAGAAAAGAAAGGAGAGGGAGAGAAAGATAGAAACATCAATAAGGATAGAGAATTATTGATTGGCTGCCTCCTGCGCACCCCCTATTGGGGATCAAGCCCACAACTAGGGCATGTGCCCTTGCCTGGAATCAAACCCAGAATCCCTCAGTCTGCAGGCCAATGCCCTAGCCACTGAGCCAAACCAGTTAGGGCTTTTTTTCCTCCATATTTTTATTGGTTTCAGAGAGGAAGGGAAAGGGAGAGAGAGATAAAAACATCAATGGAGATGGAGCCTGCAACCCGGGCACATGCCCTGACCGGGAATCAAAATGTGACCTAGTGGCTCATAGATTGATACTTAACCATGCCCCCCAGGCTTAGCTTGAAATGTCTTCACTGCACATCCATCTTATATTTCTAGGCCTCCACAAAACAATGAGAATAACAGCCATTAATAAAGCATTTCTTGTGCGGCTGGCACTAGACTAAGTGCTTTACATCATTGTTGTATTAGCTCACAAGGCAGAGGTGTCCAGCACACTAGTCCTGGTGGAAGTGGCATTTAAGCTGATGAGGAGATAAAAATGGGATGAGGGACAATCTAGGGGAAGGAGAATTAATTCCTATGCTTTTTTGTTGGTCACTTGCATAAGAGCTTGTGATGTGTAGTTAGACTGTGGGTTCATCATTTCAATTTTCAGTTGTAGCCATCAAAGCATTTGCAGTGTGCTGCATAATAATCTATAATTGTTTACTTCCCAGGCACAATGATTCTATCCAGGCTGTCTCCTACAATCCTGCCACCCACCAACTTGCATCTTGTTCCTCTAATGATTTTGGTAGGTTCCTGATATCTTGTCCTGGAATAATTGCAGATTTGAGCAGAAAATACTGAAATCTCTCTAGAAGGTGGTGGTTTTGTCCCAAGAGAGTTACGATATTTTTCTTCCTTAATTGGCTGGAGGATGGGCAAGGTTGGGGAAACAATAGTTATTCTTTAAATTGTGTAGAAACCAAGAGAGTGAAGGATGACACTGAGTCTGGTAAGAAATCTGGGAAACAGCAAGAAAGGCCCCAGGGAAGGAAAATGGAAAATGGAGAGCACCGGTATTATTATACTTGGTGTTTTTACAGCCTTCCATGCCTCACAGACAGCCCGGTTGTCTCCACCTTTGTGTTCTTTGTGTATGTGTGAGATTCTTCACCATTTTAACTGTGCTTCTTGCGCATTGTTTCACCATTGCTACCGGTGTGGTGGCTATAGCTGTCCTCTCTGAGGGGTTGAATGCTTTGAGGCATTTCACCCTGGCCTTGGACTGGCATAGTGCTGGCACAGTGTAGTGTCCATTGAGGCAGGGAGGGAAAGTAAGCAGAGGCTTGTAGGTTATCTCTACTCAAGGTCACTTCTGGCTTTGAGTTCATCAATTCTGTTTTTTTGTGCTAAGAGATAGTAGATATAATACAATAGATCAGCCATTACCAAGAAGTCAGAGATTTAATTCCTGTCAGTGTTTGACTTTACTTATCTAGATGAACGTGTTTCTACCATTTATTTCACTGATAAAAGTTCTGAGGCTTAAAAGAGAGAATCTTCCTATATAATAAAAGCCTAATCCACACATTGTCCCCTCAGACCATTGTTTGACCAGGAGTTCAGCTGCTTGCAATGATGTGCGTTGACCACCAGGGGGCGGTGCGGGACATGGTGGGTGACCAGCAGCAGGAGTGGGCAGCAGTAGAGGTGCTGCTGGCCTCGATGGGCTCTGACAAGAGTGAAATAACAGTGGGATGGTGGAGCAAGTGGTGCCAGGCCAAGGCAGGTGTGAGCCCCATTGATTGCCCCACAGACGGTGGTGGCGGGGGGTGGGGCTGCCGCCCACTCCTAGGTGCTGAGAGAGCCAGGCAGGGGGGTCCCCAGCCCTGATTGACTGCCCTGCAGGTGGGCTGGTGGAGCAAGTGAAGGGGCGGCACCAGGCCAAGGCAGGGTGCCAGGTGGGGCTGTGGGGGTGTGAGGCTGGGGGGCGCAAGCTGGGGCCCGATTCCCACAGGCCACTCTGAGGGACCCCACCCATGCACCAAGCCTCTAGTGTAGGGGTGTCGAACTCAATCAGAGAAGGGGCCAAAATCTAAAATCCAGCCTAAATCGCGGGCCGAATGGTTTACTGAACAGTCATAAACTGTCAGTGTGATGGAAACGCAGCGAAGTGCAGTGATGACAGCGTGGTGCGGGCCACATTGCAAGGCCTGGCGGGATTTGGCCCGCGGGCCTTGTGTTTGACACATGTGCTCTAGTGTATAAATAAAAGGGCAAACGACGGTTATTCATTAATAAAATAGAGCATTTTCTCCATGTGAGGATCTAGTCAATGTGCTTACTTTTGGGAGTAAGAAGAGAAAATAGAATCCCTGCTCTCAAAGAATTTGTAGTCGGGTAGGAGGGGAGGTAGAATTTGTAAAAATGTAATAGTGAGTAATAACAGTACTTATTGAATGCTTGTGGTGTGCTAGGTAAAAAATTAATTCCTATTTGAGCTCTATGACAACCCTTTAGGTCAGGTTATTATTCTCATTCTCACTCCAATAACTGGGGCTTAGAGCAAGCAGTTACTGGTTACCCAGCAAGTAAGTAAGTGGTAGGACCAGGGATTGGACTTGAGTCATGTAAGCACTGCTGAGGAAGGCCCCAGAGGGAGGATTTCCAGACAGGCTCAGTGGAGCACAGATAATATGCTAGTTGGAAATTTTGGGGGAGACATTCTGGATCGGGAAAGGAGAAAAATCATTTGTTTGATGTTGCACCTTACTATATAAATATACTAAAGGCCTGGTGCATGAAATTTGTGCACGGAGGGAAGGTGTCCCTCAGCCCAGCCTGCACCCTCTCCAATCTGGGACCCCTTGAGGGATGTCCGACTGCCCATTTAGTCCTGATCCTGGTGGGATCGGGCCTAAACGGGCAGTGGGACATCCCTCTCTCAATCCAGGACTGCTGGCTCCCAACTGCTCGCCTGCCTGCCTTCCTGATTGCCCCTAACTGCTTCTGCCTGCCAGCCTGATCACTCCCTAACCACTCCCATGCTAACCTGATTGATGTCTAACTGCTCCCTTGCCAGTCTGATTGCCACTAACTGCCCTCCCCTCCAGGCCTGATCACCCCTAATTGCCCTCCCCTGCAGGCCTGATCACCCCTAACGGACTTCCCCTGCAGGCCTGGTCCCCCCAGCTGCTCTCCCCTGCAGGCCTGGGTCCTGCCCAACTGCCCATCCCTGCAGGCCTGGTCACCCCCAATTTCCCTCCTCTGCCAGTCTGGTTATCCCTAACTGCCCTCCCCTGCAGGCTTGATTGCCTCCAACTGCCCTCCCTTGCAGGCCTGGTCCCTCCCAACTGCCCTCCCCATCTTGTGGCGGCCATCTTGTGTCCACATGGGGGCAGGATCTTTGACCACATAGAGGCAGCCATCTTGTGTGGTAGAGTGATGGTCAATCTGCATATTACTCTTATTAGATAGGATAGAAGCCTAGTGCATGGGTGGGGGCCAGCTGGTTTTCCCTGAAGGGTGTCCTAGATCAGGGTGGGGATTCCTTTGGGGTTTAGGGTGGCCTGGGTGAGGGGCCTGTGGTGATTTGCAGGCCAGCCATGCCACCTGACGACCCAAGCAGAGGCCCTGGTATCTGGGGTTTATGTATCTTCTACAATTGAAAGTTTGTAGCCTGTAGCAGAGCCAAGCCTCCTGCTTGCTCTGTGACCGGCTGCCATTTCTGTTGGAATTTGTTTACCTTCTATAATTGAAACTTTGTAGCCTGGAGTGAAGGCTTAGGCTGGCAAGGGCAGGCGGAAAGCTTGGCTTCCTCCATTGCCAGGGAAACCCAAGCTCTGTGGCTATAGTCATTTTGGCTGGGTTTATTTGCATACTCACTCTGACTGACTGGTGGGTATGGCTGGTGGGCGTGGCTTGTGGGTATAGCGGAGTGATGGTCAATTTGCATAGTACTCTTTTATTAGGTAGGATTTTCACACTATATTTACTTTCTTGGTTATGCCATATGGCTCAGGCAAAAGGTAGAATTTGCCTGTTGTGGGACCCTAAGCCAGAGCATCTGGGGCAGGAGGGAGCAAGCCAAAGGTGACCAATGTGCCATGGACAAGACAGCTTGTATAGGGTCATGGTCATGTTCATGTGGGCGAGGCCTGGGAGTGGAAATGAGATCCCCAGAAAGCATCATTCCTATATAATAAAATGCTAAGTTGTACTCTGGTTACAATGTAACAGTTATTTACACTGAAATTGCCATTTCTCTGAGTAAAACCCCTGAAAAGTTGGCTATAAATTCACTAATCCATCTTCCTTTTTTCTTTCTTTTTTTTGGAAATAATTATAGATTCATAGTAAGTTGCAAAGATAATGGAGAAGTCTTATGTACTTTTCATCTAGTTTCCCCATGAATACATCTTATGTAACTGTTATACAATATCAAAACCAGGAAGCTGGGTTTCTTACCACTATAAAGATACTCCTTATCATCATCTACTCCCCTACACTTCCTATTATTCCTAACATCTGGTAACTATTAATCTCTTCTCCATTTCTATATAATTTTGTCATTTCAAGAATTTATAAAGTTGAATCATACAGTGTGTGACCTTTTAAGATCGGCTTAAAGATTGGGCATAAAGCCCCAGAGATCCTCTTAGTTGTCTGTGTATCCGTTTTTTGTTCCTCTTTTATTGCTGAGTGATATTCCCACCAATCTGCCTTTTTTAAATATTATTTCTTATTGAAGGCTTGTGGTCTCCTGAACAGAAGTCTGTCTCCAAGCACAAATCCAGCAGCAAGATCATCTGCTGTAGGTGAGTTAGAGACAACTCTGAAGGTAGACTTTATGTTCCCTTCTTGTCTAAACAGACTCTCAAAATCCAATAAATTCATATAGTCGAGAAAGTCTGTGTTAGCTAGTTCGTTTGGGCCCCTGTATTTCCTCTTGTCTTCTTTTCTGGTCTTCTTGGTAGGAAGGACTTGTACCTGCCTTTGACCATCAAGCAAAAGAAAACTATAAATTGCTTTCATGCAGTCATCTACCCTGTTTTCCCGAAAATAAGACAATGTCTTATATTAATTTTTGCTCCCAAAGATGCGCTAGATCTTATTTTCAGGGGATGTCTTATTTTTCCATGCGCTAGGTCTTATTTTTGGAGGATGTCTTATTTTCGGGAAAACACGGTAGTTACAAACCTCCTCAGCCTACAGCGGTCCTCAGTGGAGACTATCTGGAGATGCAAGAATGTTCTTTCCAGGTGGCATGCGCACTGGGGAAAGCATAGGCTTTGATGCTAGACCTGGATTCATATCCAGATGGATGACTGACAGGCTCAGTATCCTTAGGAAAGTTACAAAATCTCTCTGAGCTGGAGCCTCGGGTTCCTCATCTGACATTACTGGGTAAAAATACTGATTTGATAGTGCTGTTGTGAAATGCACACTAACTAAAGAATCTAAAAGCATACAGCACAGAGCCTGGCATATAGAAGACACTCTATAAATGATTGCTATTCTTATTCAGCTTCTGAGTGTAGACTTCTTTTCATTCAACATCAGTTAAGCACCTGTTCTAGAAGCCTAGTATACAGCAAGACATAGATTTTGTTTGTAATGTGTTCTTAAAGTGGGAGTACGTTGAAATGGTGAGTGCTGAATGGAGGCTGACCCAGCAATGCAGGCACAAGCTAAGGGCTGTTGACTGTACAGAGAGCTGTGAGAATTCAGAAAAAGGGGCTCCTGTCTTCTCATCGATCTGTTGATCCCAGAAATAAGTAGGATTTTAAGTCTGGTCCTCTAATTTTTACATCATCCCCAAGATGAGCCTAACCATTGCTGCCTCATCAGATTCTATAGCAACCATGGCATCATCCTCACCGGTTTTTACTTTCTCTGTGTTCCTTTCCCTCTCCCTGTGCCCTTTGCTGGTTGTGTGAACAGCT
The DNA here is from genome assembly GCF_014108245.1 of Pipistrellus kuhlii. Lineage (NCBI taxonomy): Eukaryota > Metazoa > Chordata > Mammalia > Chiroptera > Vespertilionidae > Pipistrellus > Pipistrellus kuhlii. The sequence continues at coordinate 22,075,858 of NW_023425416.1, forward strand.
GGACAAATGATGGTCAGTACCTGGCTCTGGGGATGTTCAATGGAGTCATCAGCCTACGGAACAAAAATGGCGACGAGAAAGTGAAGATCGAGCGGCCTGGGGGCTCCCTTTCCCCAATATGGTCCATCTGCTGGAACCCTTCAAGGTGCTCTTACAGCTCTCCTCTCTCTAGAGCACACTGTTTCTTTCTCTCTTCGTAAGGGCTCTCCATGCATTCAGAGGCTTCTCAGCCCACTTGACTGATATGTTTTGGAACATGTTCCATTTGAATGAAATTTTTGAAGAGCCCATCTTGTGTTTTGGAATGAATCCCAGAAATTTAGCTAAGCAGATGAGCTATTTAGGCCATCTCAAAGTGTGTGTGAGCACTTTGAGATGCTCACACACTTTGAGATGTGTGTGAGCACTTTGAGATACACACACACACCACACAGAGGGCCATTTTCTTATGAATTAGTAGCTCACCTCTTTGCTGTGGCTTTATTTTGGTATTTTTTCTTTTTCAGTTCTTTTCTCCAAGTTGGGCAGAAAATGTGCCCATCCAATAATAAATAGCTTTTTCATGAGTCATTTTGTTGCCCTTGCCCCTAAAAGCCTAATTAAGTCTATAAGTGTCTCCAAATTCTATAGTCCCACAAACAATTGGCATTTACTATCTCAGACCTTACACACACTTTTCTTTCTATGCCAATGTGACTTTGAGGGTGGGCTAATATCTTTATATGCTGTTTATGTAATCTTATAATAATAAACCACCAATATCTCTCACAGAGTCCTCTGAAGGTAAATTAAAGAACTTAATTGTTTACCAGCCCAATGTCACTTTACAGGTGGTGCCTACTTGATTTAGAAGATTGTGCAATTCCACTGCCTTTCTATACCAGATTATTATGCTTCTTCCTGAATAATTTTGTCCAGCCCAAAGCTGTACCATACATGTCTAATGCCTTCAGAGGCCATTAGCCTACCCCCAAGTTCCTGCTGTTTGATTTTGTGGCCACAGATGACTTTGTGGCTTCAGGGTACCATTTTTAATTCATGAGAAGCAGGATGCCCAGGTTACCTGGTTGCGGTCCTCTTCCGGCAGGGTTCAGGGGCTCCTTGACAGGTTTTGAAATTATGGCTTTAGTGTAGTTCTAGGCATTGTGATTGTGAACAACCACTTATTGTCTACAGCCGATGGGAGAGTTTCTGGATGAACAGAGAGAACGAGGATGCCGAGGAAGTCATTGTCAACAGATATTTTCAGGAAATTCCTTCCACTCTGAAGTCAGCAGTGTACAGTAGTCAGGGTAGTGAGGCAGAGGAGGAAGAGCCAGAGGAAGAGGACGACAGTCTCAGGGACGACAACTTGTGAGTGTGTCCCGAGGAGTAAGAACCCTCCTTGGAAGGGACAAGGCGCCGGAGCAGACCTGCTGGGGCAGGTGCTGCTCTAAGCTCTTTTCTAAGAGGGTTTGAGGTCGATGTTGGTGAAAGCTCCTCCAATACAGGAGAAACACACCTTTTAAAACTTGTGTTTGGATTATAAAATCATCCTTTGAGCGACCAGAAAATACTGAAAAGTCTAAAGGAAAAAGTTCAACTCTTCTCTAAAACCTTATCCTTTGAGGAAACCACTGTTAGCATTTGATTGTATTTTTCCTCAATGTGTTCATATAATTTACTAAATCACATCCTACTTTCTATTTTTCCACTTAACATCACAGAGTGTACTCTTTCTAGTAACATTAGAAGTCCTTTGAAAACATGATTTTGAATATCTGCATGGTATGCCCCCGTGTGGATGTATCATAATTCATTTAATACTTTATTACTGGACACCTTTCTTAGCCTATTCCTACACTGTACCTTACCTTGCATTTCCTAGAGCACATATCAGAGAAGAAGCCTTCAATTTACCCATAATCCTCACGACCCAAATCCTGGCTGTCCAGGCATTCTTTCTTTCTTTCTGGAATGGAAAAGCTGAGATAGCCAGGATTTTCTGATTGGGTAAACATAGTCTGGCTTGGAACTTTCCAAACAAGGAGGTAGGAGGTGGGGGTTGAGGAAAGGAGGGAGAGGTGGGCTTCAGGTCCCATCTGTGCTTCAAACAGAATAATCCTTTTTAATTAACACAATTTTTTTTTTTTTTGAGACCCACTGCCTGGGGGCGGGGGGAGGAGAGGAGAAAGGGGGGGAAGAGAATGAAAAAAAGAGGTTAAAAGCCACCAACTCGGTTCATGGGGCTTGAATCCAGTTGATAGGCATATATGCCATGCCCAAGAGGGCTCACTGCAGGCTGGCCTCCTAGACTGTGTTTAGACTTCAGTGGCAGTCACACAGTTTATCTGCAGGTCCCTTCCTGTTAACATCGCTCTTGGTCTTTGTCTCCTTCCCCACCTTAGTTGTGAATTAGTGCCCATGGTATTTGCCACTGTACACTCTTGGCTGAATTTTGCAGATAAGGTTGCACCATTCCTGGCCTGCATATCTAATGGTGCTGCCAGTTGACCACACGGGTTTGAGTTCAGGAAAACTGGACCTAATAAACGAAGAGGAGGCAACATTAGGTGGCTAAGGCCAGGCCTCAAAGGCAGGGATTAAACTCTTAAACTAGATTCCCAGGTAGCCTGATCCCCAGCCTCAGTTTCTCCTGTGTGCTGTTCCTACAGTCCTGGTCCCAAGTCACTGATCCTGATAGGGACTAGTTTCAAAGACAGTTTTGATCATTAGAGAGGCCATTACTTTTATTTTTATAATATCCCATCAGACACCATTTCACCCCAACTGTGAGAGAACCTAGTTTAGGTATTAATTTTCCCTCTTCAAGAAGAGCAAGCAAGGTTTCCTCTGTCTATTAAAAAGTCAGACAATCCATGCCTTCCCACTGCAAAAGACATTTCTCTCCCTACACTGTGTGTATCTAAGAATAAAGCACTCTTGAGTCTGCAGCCTTGCCCTTATTGTTGCTCCACAGGAAGCTTTGAAATGAGGGTTTTAGCTTTACCGGTGCCACAAGCTCATTGTAGGGCATTTAGGGAAATAATAGATCCCAGGAAGGTTGAATCGAGCCTTGCTTCCCCTCATCCTATTGGGCTGATTGATGGGTTGGCCCATGTTACAACCTAATCTCAGCGCTACTGTACAACATTTGGCAATCTGACAGGTTGGCCAGGGCTTTCTTTTTCCTGTTTGTAAAACCCTTAGGGCTAACTCATCAGCAGACCATGGCCCCTCATAACCTCTTTTGTCTTCTGTTGATTAGAGAGGAACGTAATGACATCCTGGCTGTAGCTGATTGGGGGCAGAAACTTTCCTTCTACCAACTAAGTGGAAAACAGGTATGCAGTTACAGTCATGCCTGTAGTAGTTTTTCTGAGGCTGTATTATTAGTAATTTTAACTTTTTGTTGTTTTCTTCTATTTACCGAGTTATTAGCTGTGATACCAGGCACTGTGCTCTAGGCTGTGCATCCTTTATCTGATTTAAGTCTAATAAAACTCTGTGATTATCAACTTGTAAGAAATGAACAGGTAAGGCTCAGAGCAGTGAAGTAAATACTATGCCTGAGGTTTCACACTGCTGGTTAATGGTGGCACATGGGATCGAAACCCAGATTGGTCTGACTGTAAAGGGTTGATCTTGGTCATGACCCTGCCTTCTATATTTGCTTTCTCCATCCTACCCACATTTATAAGCACCTTTTAGGCCAGCCCTTCACCTGTGCTAAGAGCCACTGACATTGAGCTTTGTAAGTTAATGCCTCTGCTCTGCCAGAGTTCACAGGCCGGTGGGGACGTGCTCAATAGCCAGCAGTCCCAGTGCAGTGATACATGGCATGACAGAGAGCTGTACAGAGAGGTAGCTATAGGGACACAAACAAGGGTGACATCACTGCCTGGTGGAGACGGGAGATTTTATAGAGGTGACTTTGAGCAGGATAAGCAGGAGTTTGCTAAGCAGAGGGCATTGGGAATGGTGTTTCAGGCAGAGAAAATAGCATCTGAAAAGGCAGGGAGGAATGAAAATAGATGACAACTCAGGGAACAGTGAGTTGTTCAGGGTGACTGGGTCCCAAGTTTTGTGGAGAGAAGATGGTGCTAGAAAGGAAGATGAGACAAGACTGTATATCGTATTCTGTGAGTATTTCGGAGCCATAAATTTAGGTGGGAAGCGACTTGGTCAGATTCTTGTTTCAGAGAATTCCTTATTTCTATGGAGGGTGGATTAGAATAAAGAGAGCCTAGTGGTAGGAAATCTGTTAGGAGACTGGAGACATTGAGGATTAGAGTGAAGATGGTGGGATGGTTTACTACCACAGCCAAGCAAATGAGAAATGCAGCCACTTCAATGGAGCCTTTTGTTTAACAGCATCTTTATTTCTCATAACTTACCATGCCAGAAGTGAGGTTTTAGGTATGTTTAGCCTAATGTGGAGCCATTTCTTCTGCCTCACCTTACCATTGCTCATTTCTTTTGTAGTCAAGTAAAAATAAAGGTTGTAGATAATTAAGAATTTTCTCAGTTTCCTATGGCTGTTTTCTCAGAACCATCTTTTTAATTATCTAGCATCCAGTTTCCCTGGTCCTATCTACTAGTATTTATCCACTTAATGTATGTTCGTAATAATTTAATATATATTTATTGGCACATCTACTATGTATCTGGCACTGAGGTTGGGTATTAGAGGTTTCCTAGAACAAATAACCACACTATGCTAAGTGGAAATGGGGTCTTGCTGCTATAGTGACAATAAAAAAAGCTCAATATGGAAGTCAGGCCATGGGAAATATAATGTCATGTTGTATCCCTGAGTTTTTGACTAGTAAGCAACCTCAGTCTTCTGAGAAAGTAACCCCCAACTTATTTGGAACAGTAAAATTGTTTTCTTGTGTAAGTATCTTAATTCTGGGAAGATTTAGAATGAAATATGGGATGATGAAGTAAATCTTATGTTAGGCTTAGGCATAACTTGTGTATTTTTGGCATTTTAAGTGTTTTTGATATTTAAAGGGATATGGCTTAATAATAATAATAATAATAATAATAGCTAATATTTATTGAGTTTCAGGATTCAGAAGTTGTTTTTTCCTTTAGTGTATGTTCTCTTTTCTCAGATTGGGAAGGATCGGCCACTGAATTTTGACCCCTGCTGTGTCAGCTACTTCACTAAAGGGGAGTACATTTTACTGGGAGGGTCAGACAAGCAAGTATCCCTTTTCACCAAGGATGGAGTGCGGCTCGGGACTGTTGGGGAGCAGAACTCCTGGGTGTGGACTTGTAAAGTGAAGCCTGATTCCAACTATGTGGTAAGAAGAGGGAGTTCGTTTTTTATTGGGCCATTGTCTGAGTAGGAACTGAACTTCAGGCCTGCTTAGCCAGTCAAATCATTGATGTTTTTTCCTGACAAATGGGAAGGCAGACTCTTTCTCCACAGAGACCTGGGAATTGACACCTCTCTTTCCCTGCAGGTGGTAGGCTGCCAGGATGGCACCATTTCCTTCTACCAGCTTATTTTCAGCACTGTCCATGGGCTCTATAAGGACCGGTATGCATACAGGGATAGCATGACCGATGTCATCGTGCAGCACCTGATCACTGAGCAGAAAGGTAGAGTCCCTCTACCCTCTAGATTAGGGGAGTCGAACTCAATCAGAGAAGGGGCCAAAATCTAAAATCCAGCCTAAATCGCGGGCCGAATGGTTTACTGAACAGTCATAAACTGTCATTGTGATGGAAACGCAGCGGAGTGCAGTGATGACAGCGCGGTGCGGGCCACATTGCAAGGCCTGGCGGGACGGATTTGGCCCGCGGGCCTTGTGTTTGACACATGTGCTCTAGATACTTGGGAGCGGCGTAGTGGAGAGGACTGCTGACAGGGCAAGTGAAATGGTAGGAAATATTTCTCCTCGGTCTTTTGGAAACATGCTGGACCAGTGATTCTTGCTATTATTTTATTATTATTATTATTATTTGTGTGTGTGTGTGTGTGTGTGTGTGTGTGTGTGTGTGTGTGGAGGTGGGGTGAGGAGAAATATAGATGTTTTTGAGAATCTAATGAAAGCAAGAAACCCTTTCTCAAAAAATACCACACACTCACAAAATTTTGCAGATAATTCCAGGGGAACATGTACTCCTTAACTAAGGGAGGATAATGTATAACAAGTCAGAGTCATGGTGGCTGACCTGCATGGGTCTTTGTGGACCTGCATTCTTTCTGGTCAGAGGCACTTCTGGGGTACTTCTCCCTCAGCTACATCTCAACTTGCCTCCTGGCAGGTCCTTGCCCCAGAGTTAATCAGTCAGTGGGGTACCACAAGCTCAATCAGATCAGGGTTCCAGGCCTAGTGCAGTCAGTCCAAACTCAGTCTTTTCTTCTATTCACCCAAGGAGGTGGGCTGGTTAGAGGCTAAGAATCCACTTGTTTCAAGTGTATTCATATCCAGATATACTGGACACTGCACACTGCCAGATGCCTGTACATAGGGATTCTGGTTGGGAGTTGTCTTGCAGATTCAGATGACAGACATTCTTTGGTTCCCATCTAGGAGCACCCCCATCTAAAGATTCCAAAAGTGATGCTGAGGGTGTAGCACTTGGACAGCTCTGAAGCATCCTTTCTGGAAACATTTTCTCCATCTGGTTCATAATGAGTGTGAGAGTTTAGTGTACTCCACAAATTACACATGGTTTACTGTTGTTAAGGGTGGTGTTTGGAGAGTGACCAGAGTTGTGGGAAGTCATTCAGGTGGGCTTCTGATCATCAGGGGTCGTTAGTGCCATTCAGAGGAGTTTAGATTTATGTTCAGCAAGTGATGGTAGCATTAAGCATTTCATTTTCCATACTCAGTTGTAAGTTTTGGATCACAAAGATTATATAAGACTTTGGATCCCAGTGTTTAACAGAGCTGATTGTAAATGTTAGGCACTCTAAAGATTTTTCGATGAGAGCATCTCCTTTAATTGCCAATAGCATTAAGTAAATGATAGCTTTTCATTTCTCTGCCGCCTACCTTACTTAACAACCTCTTACTAGAACTGGATTTTTTTGTACCGTTGACAGTTCGGATTAAATGCAAAGAGCTTGTCAAGAAAATTGCCATCTACAAAAATCGATTAGCTATCCAAGTGCCAGAAAAAATCATCATCTATGAGTTGTATTCAGATGATTCATCAGACATGCGTTACCGGGTAAAGGAAAGGATTGTCAAAAAGTTTGAATGCAACCTCCTGGTGGTGTGTTCTGATCACATCATCCTCTGCCAGGTAAGCAGCAGCAGATCAGACTGAATCCACCTTAGGCTTCCTAAAAGGAGAAGGTACCCAACTCGGGACTTTTAGTTCATCAGGAATTGGTTATTGCTTTTATTTTGTTGACATCTATATGGTCAGACTCTACTAGAAAGTTCATGGGCCACAAACAGGAGACAACTTCTTTTTTGTATTAAAAACAATGCACTTTGTTATACTGGAATTATGTATCTCTTAATGACTTAAAGCCTAAATTGATATCCCACAAAATGAAGATTGATTTTTTTTTTGTAAACATATACACATAAAAATTTATTATATCCTTCAGTTAAACAAAAAAAACACCAATGTATTATATTTCAATTCAAAACAGTAAAGGGAGTTTTTACTTTCTGATAGATTTTTTCCCCACAGAAAAAAATTTTTCAACTTAGAGCTTCCTAGAAAATATCTAGGTCAATGCCAAGAGAATTTTGGAAAGATTTTGAGAGAAGGCCAACCCAGCATCGTTCTTGGAAGTAGAGGTGAATTTTGTTTCATGAAACTAGGTCTATTGGAAGTGATAAAATGGATTCCTTTAGGTATCACTATAGATATAAAATATTATTAAAATATCTCTAAAAGTCTAGAACTTTAAGCTGTTTGGGGGTACCACAGGTTTATAGTATAGAAATGGCAAACAGGTGTGCTTTTGGATGCTTAGGCAGGCAGACTTCCTTTGGAGAGCTAGGGAACACTTATTCTGTTGAATGTCCATACAGAGGCGGGGGTTGCTTTCTAGGAGAAACGGCTGCAGTGCCTGTCCTTCAGTGGAGTGAAAGAGCGTGAGTGGCAGATGGAATCTCTCATCCGCTACATCAAGGTGATTGGTGGCCCTCCAGGAAGGGAAGGTCTATTGGTGGGCCTGAAGAATGGACAGGTGAGTGCCCCATCAGTCTATCAGCATGCAGATGCACGCAGCCAGTCAAGTTATGAGATAGGTTTTCATGGGCACATTAGAGCTACCTTTTATAAGGATAGCCTCAGGCCAAAGAAGAGGTGGTCCTCAGACTCATAGCATGCCCCATTCTGGCAGTGTTGGCACTGCACATCTGGGCCAAGACTTGAGTAGATTAGTGGGCTTAAAAGTCACCCAGATGGTGGGAGATTTGTTAGAGGAGCAGTTTCTGTGGCTTGGTAGAGAGGGAGGTAGAGATAATTCCTTATGTCAGATCCCTATTAGAGCAGTGAATGGATTAAGACAGTATGATCTAGCTTGTGTCCTAAAAGGAACTGGTCTGTAGGCTATTACTAGATATTATAAGAAAAATGGGCCCTTTGTTCAAATAGATGCGGAAAATCTAAGTTATACAAAGTCGAACCATTTTCTGTATGTGTTCTTTGCTCAAAATAAGAAAAGTTCTAAGTGGGCTTCATGGAAATTTGAAAGTAAAAATGTAACTGCATTAGCCTGAGAGCCAAGCTGTCTAGCAGATGGCTTGTGGTGGCTTGTCAGGCCTTTCCTGAGGATGGGAGTCATAGAGTATGCATTAGCAGGGAGCATAGAATATCAATATCAAAGGGGAGGAATGTGTTTTTTGTCATAATGTCACCTCCAGTGGGAGACCTGAAAGCATGAACTTTGGAGGCAGGTTGACCTGGGGTCATATTTGTGTTTAGCTACTCACTAGCTGTGTGACCTTATGCAGGTGACTTCACCTCTCTGAGATTCAGGTTTTACAAATGAGGATAATATTTTACAGAACTATCAAAAATAGTCTATTACTGATTGCTTTATCATCATCATCATCATCATTTTGCAGTGGTTATACCAGATGTCTTGTCAGTGTTTACAGTAGCCTCTTCCTGTATTAGTTACTCAGACCTCTGCTGAATTGTGTTTCCTAACCCTACAGTTGGGTAATGTCATTAACAAATCCCCAGTCAGGCAGACTTTCAAGTAAGTTTGTCATGTCTTGGGGCCAACATGTCATTACTTTGGTGACCTCAGATGAACCACACTCTGTTCTCCTAAGGATAAGCCCTGATCCCTTTCTTTTGATGAGTCCTTTTCTCTACACAGAGCCTCTAGTGAAATTAGTGGGAGTTGTGTTTTTTTAGAACACATGGGTTCCAACAGCCTGGCAGTATTCCAGGGTCTTGTTGCCATGGTGACTCACACTTTTTTCTCTGAAATTTTGCCAGATTCTGAAGATCTTCGTGGACAATCTCTTTGCCATTGTCCTACTGAAACAGGCCACAGCCGTGCGCTGCTTAGACATGAGCGCCTCCCGAAAAAAGCTGGCCGTGGTGGATGAAAACGATACATGCTTGGTCTATGACATTCACACCAAGGAGTTGCTTTTTCAGGTGAAGTCCCAGGGAGTGTCCAACACATGATCCTTTGAGTAGAGACCCTCCTCTAGCTTCCCAGTCCTTATAGGAGGTGCTTATGCTCTGGATTCCAGGTGGGTCTCTGAAAGGAGCAGTGAGGTGTAAGGGTCTAAGTAGGGGTGCAGAGTCTTAAGAGGCCCCAGACACAGCCAACCCCTCCCATAAATAAGTTGCAGGAGCAGAGTGAGTCTCTTTGAACTTTGGTTTCGTTGCAAGTAAGATAGACAAGTAACATTTTCTTACAAGATTACTGAGAGCAGTAAATGAATAATAATAAATCTAAGTGTGGCATGTTGCAGGCTATCAGTGTATGGGTTAAAGTGATGATGATGATTTTGAAAAAGTCTGCTGCTCACCTCCTGGAAGCTGCCTGCATCTTTGAATGATCTAAGACACAGTAAGGAAATAGGCCCAGTTTTGTCATCTGAAGGAAGGGGAGACATGAGGGAAGCCCTCCCTGCTATTTCACAAGGATGCTAGAATAGCCAGCAAAACGTGAACTGTTTTGCGGATAGACATTGTTTACACATCATTTGATCCTGTGGCTGGAGGAAGCATGTCATTAGAGAAGAGAGCCCAAAGGCTCTATGCCCAGTGCCTGGTTGGCTTTCTACTGGACTTAGTGCTGCTCTTTGCCTCTTTAGGGCTTTGTAAGTGGTCAGGGCCTATTTTCCTGAAGTGAGTTCCCTCAAAGCTAAAACCTCCACTGATTGGCTTTCTCAACCATTAAATTTTTCCCAGTATAATGGTCAGATTGAGGTCTCCTCCCTGTCCTCAGCAATAGATTCAGCAGGGTGGAAGGGTTCTGCGGTAGGGTGCTACCTCAGTTATTTGAAAGGAGGTTTCTGGCTACCACTAGCTCCAGTGACTCCCAGTTGATAACATTTCACTCATAACTGGGGAGAGGCAGAGTGGTTTTAGGGGAAAGAAAGAGCATAAGCTTTGCCTTCAGACAGATTTGGGATCCAGCTCTGCCTTCATCTCTCAAGCAAGTTAGTGAGCCTCTCTGAGTCTCAATTTCTTCTTACCTCTAAAATAGAACTAATAATTCCCCCTCATAGAATTGCTACAGGACTAAGTAAGACACTATAGTGCCTACCACAAGATAAGCCTTTAGTATTATAATACTTCTCATCTCCCCAGCCTTAATACAACCCCCTGTAGGTAGGTTAGCAGTTCCCAGGTGTGAATCTGTGTCCAGCCTAGAACCATATAGGAGAGGAAAGGTGTGTGTCCTTCCCTGAGCCCACTGAGGGTTTTCTGTAGTAGGCCAGGAAAGGTAATTCTCAGCCCTTGCTAGGGGTCATAAACATTCCAGCTATTTTTTCTTCTCTCCTCTGCCCCTACCCCTGCAAATCAAACAGTTATATGTTTTCTTTCTCATTATAAAAATAATCTATGCTCATTATAAAATATTTAGTCATTGTAAAATATTCTAGGCAGAAAGATATGAACTTCTGCTGGTCCCTGAGTCTCTAGAGCTGAGCAGAAATCTTTGAGAGGAGGTGGGGCAAGGGAGTACCTCCCAGGGTGATTGTATTTTTACAGTGTGTGGATTATAAATGTGGAGAAAATATATTATTTTTTTAATTTAAAATATCCCACTGTTATTTTTTTTATTATAAAAAAATAAATATTCATAACCAAAAGAAAATTTCAGGCAAATAAAAAACAGAAAATATAAAGCACCCACTGAAAGACTAATTCTTTAGAATATATTCCTTTAAACATTCTTCCATACAGAAGTAGAATCTACTTTGCTGATTTTCTCACTTTTTATGTAATGATTAATATTTGGGAATAATAATTTTTATTCAAAACGAATGCTTGCTTATTCAAAAATTCTAACACAAAAGTGCATAGAAGTGCTTGCCTCTATCTCCCTATCCATTTCTTCCAATCCCCTTTTCTTCCCTTTCCCTCTATCCCACTGTTAGCAATTTAATGTGATTCAGGCTTTAAAAAGAGAACTTGTGCCAAAGCCTACGATGATAGTTCCCACCATCCTTATCCCTCAGGAACCGAACGCCAACAGTGTGGCCTGGAACACGCAGTGTGAGGACATGCTCTGCTTCTCGGGAGGAGGCTACCTCAACATCAAAGCTAGCACCTTCCCCGTGCACCAGCAGAAGCTGCAGGGCTTTGTGGTCGGCTACAACGGTTCCAAGATCTTCTGCCTGCATGCCTTCTCCATATCAGCTGTGGAGGTGCCACAGGTAACTCGGGATGTCTGTCAGCTTTCAATAGTGGCAGGACCAAGAAAGCTACGCCCCTCACTGGTTCCTTGGGGAGGGAGTGGTGAGGAGAGAAGGAAGAGAAACAAGAATGATAGCTGAGGTATCATAGAAGGCACTCTGGACTTGAATGTGAAATCCCATCTCCATCCCATGCAATCTGTGTGTCTTTGGGCAAAAAATGCAGCATCATTGAACCTCCATTCTTTCTGATCCCCACTTCCTAGTAGGGACAGGGAGAGGTATGCAGCAGACAGAGTTGTCTATCAGCAGACATAGTTGTGTTTCACTGAGCTGTGCTTGGGGCAGAGTAAAGTAAGCCAGCAAAACTGAGTCCAGCAGGGTATATGCACAAGCATTTGAAGGGGTCGTTGTATGTGAGAGAAAGATAATATAGTGTAATGGGGTGTGGGGGCTGAGGTCTGTGAGCCAGAAAGGGAGCATGGGACTATCTGCACAAGTCCCTCACTCTAGTAGGAGGCCAGAATAGAAATGGGAGGTGGAAATGTGAGCCATTCCCACTGTAGAACTGTCAGGAAATAAAGATAAGCATCAAAGAGAGACTAGCCCTCAGAATCCCATCCTGAAGAGAGAATCACTCTTAAATAGTTTGGAAATTATCCACCAGACTTTTTCTATATGTATGTGTAATGTATGCATAATATATAATTGGGAGTATAAGATCCTATATAATAAAAGCCTAATATGCAAATTGACCGAACGGCAGAATGATCGGTGGAATGACTGGTCACTATGATGCATACTGACCACCAGGATACAGATGCTCAATGGAGGAGCTGCCCCCAGCCCACAGGCCCCAGGCCAGCCAAGGCAGGTGTCAGTGGGGGTCCCCTGATTGCCCCACCAGTTGCCCCACAGATTGGCCCTGACCGCCGGCCAGGCCTAGGGACCTTATCCATGCACAAAATTTCATGCACCAGGCCTCTAGATGTATATAACATTTTAAAAGAGGAATGGTACTGTGAATAATGTTGTTTTGACTTTTATTAACTATAAATATTGCTCCTGTAGATGAAACCTCAGATTTACTGCACTTATTTTACTGATTGTGGACTATAAATAGGAGAGACTTAATTACTTTCCTTTATCTCCATATTCTGATTTAACCTAACATTTACATATTATACACCCATCACTTTGTATGAATTGTTGGCTATTAACTAGCACTCTGCAATCTACTAGAAACATAGCTCCATGTTAATAAATGTCCTTCTCTAGCTAAAATGATTGTAGATTCACATATAATTGTAAGATATCATACAGAGACACTTTGTATTGTACAATTTGCCCAGCTTCCCTCACTGGTAACAGTTTTGCAATGCTGCAGTACAAATTTATCTCCTGTATAGGTTGGTATATTCACGCCAACAGTGCATGAGATCCCTGGTGTTGGGTTTACCTTTGCTATGGCCACACCTTCCTCCCTGCTGCCTCACCTCCATCCCGTACTGTTTTTAGTGATTATTTTTTTGTCCTGATCTTCCACAACTTACTGAACTCAGTCCCTGTAGTTAGAAATTTGTGCTGTTTGTAGCTTTTTGCTCTTATGAATAGCTAAGTCTTTGTACCTATCCCATCTTAGCTCCTTGATATAAATTCCTAGAAGTGAAATTGCTGGGCCAAAGGCTACTTATGCTACATTTGAAAGATTTTTAGACATGTTTCCAGCTTGCCTTTCAGCTAGACTACATTAATCTACATCCCCTCCACACACCTTGCCCTGGCTTGGCTTCATGTAAAGGGTGGAACTGGACTTCATTTCTTCCTCATAGTTGATTATGTTACTCATTGATGTAAGGATTGTTAGTATCTAACATAGAGCAGTGATTCAATAAATATTAGGGCAATTCAGACCGAGGAAAAGGAAAAGAGAAAGAAAGAAAGGCAGAGAAAGAAGGGAGAGAAGTGGGTAGAAGTGGCAGCAGAAAGAGGGGCAAGAACAACCCCTTTGGACTGTTTCCTTGCAGTCCTCATCTGCTCCCCATCCCGACTCATGCACCACTTCCATCAGAAACACAATCTTCCTCAATCATGCCAAACATGCTCTGCTGATTGAAAGTTTTTCTACTAAGACTGCCATGCTGACCTCAAGATAAACACAGTTTGCTGCTCCCTGACTTTGGCGGGACAAGAGGAGCTGAAGGGGCAGCCTGGGACTTCCTCTGCCAAGCTCTAAAGATTCAGAAGCCAGATTCCCCCTCCCCAATGGCTGCACCAGGGCCATCCTGCTGATGCAGCAGGTCAGAACTGCCAAGGGTTAGGAAAGGCAGCCTCAAAACAAAGGCTATTTATCTGTCGTTTCTGCCTCCAGCCATCCTGTGGTTTTGGCCTAGTGGGGAGGGAGAAAGCATCAGACCCACTCTGGGGATTTCTGGTTTCCTTTCGAAATTTACATCATCTTGTGCAAGAAATGGTTTGTCAGGGCTGCCAAGTAGGGCGGCAGGCCCTAGCCGGGCTTCTCAGGGCGGGTGGTGACTTCATGCTTGGAATGCGATAGCAAGATAAAATAGAGCTCAGAGGGCATTTGTTCAGTTAGGGTATTTTTAAAACTCCCACTCTCAGATGGGGCCTCCCGGGCAAGCCCAACCCTCATGGGGCTTTCAGCATGGGGAAAGGGAAGGAGTTTAGGGAAAGGAGTACTGGCTTTCTGACTCTAGCTGTGACCTTGAGCAACTCCGTTCACTTTTTGGGGTCTCACTTGTTTTCTGTGCAGTGAGGTTAAAGACATCCCTCTTTCAGGTTTTGTCTGCTCCAAATTCTATCATTATTATTATTATTATTAACAACAGTGTTAAAATATTAAACATTACAAAACAGGACTAAATTGGAACAGAAGGTGCTCACTAAAGGAGTTTAGAAAGGAAAGCTCATTGTGAATGGGGAGTTAGAAAGCTTCCAGGTGATGGTGACACTTGATCTGAGCCCTGAAAGGTCTGGAAAGGCAGAGAGGACTAGCAAAGGTATTTCAAACAGGGAACGTTGGGGGTGGATACAAGTCTGGAGGATTTGTGAGAAGGGGAGGAGCTGGTGATGAGAAAATACTATGGATCCAATGATCATGCTCATTTTTTGCCCAGCACTTTATCAATTTTCAAAGTACTTCTCTTGTTTGCCCATGGTAGCCTGTGAGCTAAACAGAAGTTAATTGACCCCAAAATTCACACATCTAGGATATGGCTGAGCTAGGCCTGGATTCTAGCTCAACTGTTCCTGTGCCCATACCCTGCTGCTACCTGAAGGGAGGGTGCAGGAGGAAAGATGAGTGCTCAGCAGCAGGCACATCTTGCTGTGAGAGGATGGAATGGCTTAAAAAGAAATTTCCTTCAATGCTAAAGCAAAAAATGGGACAGGAAATTTCAAAGATTAAGGCCTCAAATGGAGAAAACAGCACTTTCTGCTCCACATTTGGGAACCATTAGCACAGAGGTTCTGACTGATTGATTTCCACTGCCTAGGAATCCAGAAAGACGCAGTTCCCTCAGCCCACTGACTGGCCTAAAACAAGGGAGGGCCTTTAGTTATGAAAGACACTCAGGCCCAACTCAGACTTGTTCTCATGTATAGAGACACATACACACACATACCCAAGAAGTCATCCAGGCTCCAGCCCCAAGATCTTCTATATGCCACTACTAGTGTGTGCCCTTATTGATTTTTTTACAGAGAGGAAGGGAGAGAGATAGAGAGCTAGAAATGTCGGTGAGAGAGAAACATCCACCAGCTGCCTCTTGCACACCCCCTACCGAGGATGCGCCCGCAACCAAGGTACATGCCCTTGACTGGAATCGAACCTGGGACCTTTCAGTCCACAGGCCGACGCTCTACCACTGAGACAAACCGGTTTTGGCTAATGTGTGCCCTTAGACAAATCAGTTGCCCTCCCTGAGTTTCAGTCTTGGGCTATCATCCAGGAGTGATAATACCTATGACACAGGACTGTTGGGACAGATCCAAAAGCCTACAAATAGAAGTTATTAGGAACCATTCATGATATTATTTGAAGGGTCAGTGAAGAATTTCCAGAAGAAGTGACACTTTAACAGGGTCTTGAAAGCCAAATCGATACTTTCCAGAGGGTGAAGAGGGACAAAGGCATTCCAGATGATGGAGAACTCTGTGGAGAGGCAGGCCTGGAGGTGGGAAAAGCCGGTGGAGGAGGGAAGAATGGGTAAGGGTTGTACTGCTGAGCATGGCTCAGCTCTGAAAGGAGGTGGCAGAATGGAAGGCATGTAGGGTGAACTGGGGTGTGGCTGAGAAGGGTACTGATTAACCATTGCAGCATTGCTCTGCAGGCTTTTGTAAATAAGTCAGTGCACACATATGGAGTCAGGCTTTGTATGAATCTGACTCTTTCCATTGCTTTGAAAATAATCTTCTTTTCTTCAATCCTGCAGTCTGCTCCCATGTACCAGTATCTGGAGAGGAAAATGTTCAAAGAAGCCTACCAGATTGCTTGCTTGGGGGTGACAGACACTGATTGGCGTGAGCTGGCCATGGAAGCTTTAGAAGGATTAGAGTTTGAAACAGCAAAGAAGGTAAGCATCTCGTCAGAGTGAGCAAGAATCTGGTCCTTGGAGAGTCCTCTGAGGAGGCAGAAGAGGGTCCATTCCAGGTGACATAGGGGGAGGCAAAAGCATATTGCAGTGGGTGCTGGAATTAGACTGACCTGGCTCAGCCAGCCACCTTCTGACTATAAGCCTGAGCAGGTAACAGCCTTCCTGAGGTTGCTCATTGGTAAAATCAGGGTGATGATAGGTCCCATCTTCAAAAAGTTAAAAGGATCTTTCCAAAACTCGGGACTTTTTAAAAACGCCACGGGACGCAGGACAGATTGTTGAAAAGCGGGGCTGTCCTGCCAAAAGCGGGACATTTGGTCACCTTTATCTAATGTGATAATGCCTATAAAGCTTGACATAGGAGAAGCATCTGATAGATTCTAGCTGTCACTCTTATTAGCTATCATTTATATAAAGCCCCTAGTTAAAAGCCTGGCACAAACTAGGCACTCCATAAATGGTGGCTTTTGTTATTGGCATAAGCGCTTATTGGTATTACACAATGCTGTTTTTCTTGGCACACTGCTAAGTATGTTAGACAAGATGGTCAAGCTCTCTGATTCTGACAGCAATGTCACTCCCACATACTTTCATGGCATAATTCATGACCTTGATTCATAGTGTCATGTCCTGGCTCAGTCTATTAAAATAACAGAAATAGCTGAAAACATTTGACACACATTATTAGGAAGAATCCAGCTATGTCTCCTGAGGTGTAGGGGAAAGGAACGGCCTTCAGCTCTCTCCCCGCTTCTGTCTCTATTTTCCCATAGCCCATTAATCAGATACTCATTTTGTGCATACTATTGTGCTGATCGGGAAGAAATTGCAGAAGTATTTGATGCTATCTCCATGCTAGGTCAAGATTTCTAAGCATAAAAAGAGAGTGTACCAAGACCAGACTAGATTTCAGAAGCCTGGTTGAGAACCAGCTTGGCCATGTACAGGCTGGAAGACCCTTGGCAAGCCATTTCTCTCAGCCTCAGTCTTTTCTACAATGGGGAGGATGAAAACACTGTCAATCCTGCCTGACACAGTGTCATCAGGCTTACCTGTCACATTGTAAAAAGGATTCTAAAACTAGCAATGGTTATACAAATGCTAGCTGTTATTAAAGCAAGTACAATTATCCTATATAATAAAAGCCTAATATACTAAGTGTTTGGTTGTCCAGTGACCAGTTGACTGTTCAGTCAATCAAAGTGCAATATGCTAATGATATGCTAAGGCCACTCAACTGCTTGCTATGACGTACAATGAACACCAGGAGGCAGATAGTTGATTGGTTGACCAGTCACTATGATGTGCACTGACCACCAGGGGGCAGATGCTCCCACTGGTAGGTTAGCTTGCTGCTGGGATGTGGCCAGTTGGGACTGAGATGAGCCAGACATACCCTGGAGACCTCCCATGATCCCTCCTCGGCTGGCTGGCCATCCCTGATTGGCCCCGATCGGGCCCAGTCTCCCCAGGACTGGGCGAGACCGGGATGGGGGGTGGGGGGCCGACATGCCCTGGAGCCCTCCTATGGTCCCTCCCAGGCCCCGATTGTGCACCAGTAGGGTCACTTGGCCTGCCCTATACCCTCTCGTAATCCAGGACTCCACAAGGATGTTGGAGAGCCAGTTTCAGTCCAATCCTGCAGGCCACTCCCCTCTGGAGAGTGCCAGACACAAGGCTCATGACTGGCGAGTGCTGCTGCTGCTGCTGCAGTGTGAGCCTCTGCTGATCAGGACTGATTGGGCGTGAGCCTGAGACAGGCACAGTGGGGCAGACATGAGCAGGAGCAGCAGGTAGGAGCTGCAGGCAGCGTTGGACTGCGGGTTTTGGCTTGATCCCCTAAGGCCACCCTGAGGGATCCCACCCATGCACGAATTCATGCACTGGGACTCTAGTAATTACATAATAATAATATCCTATCTAATAAAGAAGGAATATGGTAATTGATCCTCATGCCATTGCAAAGTTGGCAGTACCCACAGCCAATAAGGAGGGAATATGCTAATTGACTGCCATGTTCTCAAAGATGGCAGCACCCAGTTCTCTCAGCGTCGCTGGAGTACCTGCCTCTGGAGTCCTCCAGTCCCCTCAGCCCCCTAGCCACCCAGGGCTGGCCCAAGGTGGAGGCAAGTCTCAGATGTTGCCTTCCCAGCCGCCCAGGGCTGGCCCGAGGTGCAGGCAAGCCTTGAATGGCAGCTGCCCAGCCATCCAGGGCTGCCTGAGGCTCAGGTAACCAGGGTCGGTGGAGGCTTGTGAAGCTGGCAGTGGCAGCAGCAGAGGTGTGATGGGGCGTCGACCTTCCCCTGATCGCTAGGTTGCTTTCCACCCCTGAAGGGCTTCCAGACTGTGAGAGAGGGCAGGCAGGGATGAGGGACCTGCTCTCCCATGCATGAATTTTCATGCACTGGGCCTCTAGTATATTATAGTTTTGGATCTATTGTATCATAAAAGTGGTAGCAGTAGAGGGCTTTAGGAATCCAGAGGGAGGAAACTTTCCATGGAGGGAGCTTCCCTCTCCTGCCTCACCTTGAAATGCCAGGAGGGATGAAGAATAACAAAGGATTCCTAGAATATGTTTTATTTATTTTTATCATTGAATGAAATTAGACGGAAGTGCCTAACTCTGTGTTAAGTGCTCAGCAAATGTTTGAATGGATGAAAACTAAACTGGAATGAATTCCCATTTGCTTAATACCTGCCCCCAATCTGTATCACCCCCCCCCAAACACTCCTGAGAATATGAGTTATTGTATTAAAGACATAGAATTTGATTATAGACTATAACTTGATCACTTTACCCAAATTCCTAATCCCCAGCCTTTCTTTCCTGCTTTGCCAAGTCACTCAGGCACCCTTGGAAGTGAATGGTTCCGGTGATAGACTGCTGTCCCCACTAGATGGCAGAGGAGAGCTGTTTAGCACCCAGGACCACTGCCCTGAGGAGAACTGCAAAGCTTCTCCGTTCCCACATTTCCCTCCCCTGAGGTTATTCACAGGCCTTGTGATTCTGACCACTCTGACCAGGGCACCCTGACACTGCAGAATGTTAGGGCTGAAGGAACTCAGAAACAGATTTCTCTCAGCGGTGGGGAAGAAGTAGGTTCAGAGTCCCCCACCTAGAAAGCAAGCTAGGACTGAGACCTAGCTCTTCCTTACCTCCCTGCTACTTTGTCAGGCATTCCAGGTTTCCCTTTGGTTGCTTTAAGGAAGCCCAGACCTCAAAGATGGCTTACTAATACAAGACCTCCAGTTAAAAATACAGGTGCTCTTAGCTCCCATCCCTTTGCTCATGTGATAACTGCCTTACCCTTTCAAGGAATTCCTCTTTAGGAATACCCATTTGCCAGGGTCTACTGTGGTGCTTAATCCTGCCTCCTGCTATTGCCTGTGCTTAGACAGTGAATCTCTGTTCTCCAGGACATCTAGTTTGTGCTTGTATAGCTCTTAGCTCAGCGAAATTTATTGATCTATTTAATCCGCCTGCCTCCCCTTTTAGAATATGAATCCCCAAATTTGAGAGGGGGACAGGAGCCAAATAATATTCACCTCTTGGTCCCCAACCCAACAGGATGCTTGGTCCTGTGGGCCGAAAAGATGACAGTACATTGTGGTCATCTGTGGGCAGCCAGAGGCTGGGTGACTTGCTCATTTCCACAAGTCTTTTTAAGATGGAGGATGTCTTGTAGCTAAGTAGCTAGGATTATTGTTCTCCATTTCATATTCTAAGCACATGTGTCAAACACAAGGCCCTCGGGCCAAATCCATCCCGCCAGGCCTTGCAATGTGGCCCGCACCTCGCTGTCATCACTGCACTCCGCTGCGTTTCCATCACAATGACAGTTTATGACTGTTCAGTAAACCATTCGGCCCGCGATTTAGGCTGGATTT
The DNA here is from genome assembly GCF_014108245.1 of Pipistrellus kuhlii. NCBI lineage: Eukaryota > Metazoa > Chordata > Mammalia > Chiroptera > Vespertilionidae > Pipistrellus > Pipistrellus kuhlii. The sequence continues at coordinate 22,096,163 of NW_023425416.1, forward strand.
TAGATTTTGGCCCCTTCTCTGATTGAGTTCGACACCCCTATGCATCCTGGACCTGCTGTCTCTTCTAGGAGTGTGTCAGCCCATTTCAAATGGGACAATGTAAAGAAGCACAGCTGAGTGTGAATGTTGACAGCAAAACCACATGAAGATCAGCCTGACATGGTGGGTCCTGCTCCTCTAAGCCCCATGCAGAATCTGAAAGCAACTAAAGAGGCTTCAGTGTGCATGAAGAGGGATGCCTGGAAACTTCCCATGGGTTAAAGTCTCTGGCTTTACTGTGAGTCCAAGGCAAGAGCTACACGTTTAGGATTTATGCAAGAGTTTGCCTCCCAGGGACTTGGAGTGATTCATTCCCTACCTACCCCTTCCTTCTAGAAACCATCTTCATTCCTTCTCAAATTTCTCTTCCTTTTCTCCCTTCATGGTGGTACTGAATGCCCTGTGTTTTCGCACGGTTGGTAAGTATAGCTGTCTCCTGTTTTCTGTCCAAGTCACCAAGATGTACGTGCAGTCTCTCCTGAGTCAGTACGTCTTTCCCACTCCCACTCAGATGCCACTGCCTCAGAGTGCCAGACTGGCTTGTTCTTCCATTTTGCATAGAGGTTCCTCTAAGCAGGCACCATCTCAGACTGCAGTGTTATAGTTTTGTTTCACCTAATCCCAACGTGATTGATGCAACCAGGGCTTTTTTGTATGGACTAATCCCAGGAATAAAGCTGAGCCTCATGGGTGGTAGAACCCTCCTGAACATTCAAGTGATTAATCAATGCTTGCTTCTTTCTCCTCCTTACTGGCTCATTTTCTAAAGCTTGACTTCCCATCCCCAGCCAATCACCCACATTTGAAGCCCAGAAAGCAGCTGATTTTATTATTTTATTTCTTTCTCTGTAGGCCTTCATCAGAGTACGAGACCTCCGATATTTAGAGCTCATCAACAGCATTGAGGTAAAGATGAAGTGTTCTTTATTCTCAAGAAAGCACAGACTCACTGTCAGGGGTTTACAAGCAGCTCTTCAAGAAGGAAAAAGCCTTGAGGACATGTGAACAGAGCCTACTGGTGCCTGAGTATTAAGGCTACAGCCTTGCCTTTGGGGTACAGATGCCATGTGGTGGGGGGAGGCAGCACCTGGGGGCAAGGAGTGCAGCCTGGTACTTGGTAGGTAGGGGAGGTATTATAGATGGATTCCTACTCTCTCTGAGCTTTGGTTTCTTGTCTGTAAGGTGGGATGAGACCAACCTTGCAAGATTGCTGGGAGGATTACATAGATTTTCAGTAACTGTTTTTCATCCTTGCAGTGGTTGTTAGCTGGTTACCATCCTCTAGGGCAGGGGTGGGAAACATCCAGCCATATAAGGCCTGCGAAATCATTTAGTCTGGCCCTGCCAAGGCATTAGGGGTGAGTTAATTAAACGTTTGCCCAAATATAGCCGGCTAATTTTTAAGCTGATAATTTTGTATGGCCTGAGAATGATGTTATAAATATCCAAATGGCCCTTTGCAGAAAAAAAGGTTCCCCACCCCTGCTCTAGGGCTTCAATAGCATGCCAATGTAGAAGGCATTTCCCAAATGCATATGATCCACAGCCCACTCGTAGCAATGGGTCCTGGGAAGGGAGGTCTGAACTGGGCATCCAAAGGCTCTGGAGCCCTCCCTCCAGTTCACCATTCCTAGCTGAGAAAACCAGCCTCATCAACCAAACCCAGAGAGAGCTATGTTAGACGAAAGAGGCTGGTTCTGGGAGCACCATTTGCTGGGTGTCTGTAAAAAGGCATACATATTTTTTCTCTGAACAGATTTATTGTGAGGCTATGGGAATGTGAGATAAATTTGAATTTCCATATGGAAGCAGTGAAGAAATCAGCAAATGTCTTGTCCCTTTGATTCAGTTTAGCATAATAAACACCTGTTGTGGGCCAAGCCTGTGCTGAGCCCAGTGGGCAGAGCTGAGTGGAAGAGACCCGCTAACCCTGACAATTGTTGCCATTTGCTGAATTCCTGCTCTGCCCTCGCATGATCATGATTGATGTGTATGCTATTTTAAACCCTCACAACTTAGTCAGACATTGTTTTTACTAGTATACCTGTTGGATAAATAAGGACACAAAGGCTAAGAAAGGCTAGGCCATGTCCCGAAGGGTCCACAGACAAAAGCTCAGTTAGAATTCAAAGCCAGTTCTATTTCCCAAACTGTCTTTACTCTAGATCAGTGGTTTTCAACCTTTCTAATGCCGCAACCCTTTAATACAGTTCTTCATGCTGTGGTGACCCCCAACCATAAAATCATTTTTGTTGCTACTTCATAACTGTAATTTTGCTACTGCTAATGAATCGTAATGTAAATATCTGTGTTTTCCGATGGTCTTAGGCTACCCACAGGTTGAGAACCGCTGCTGTAGAGCCTAAGACCATCGGTTAAAGGAAACTTGTAAGAATTGTCTCATGAGAAAGAGTCAAGTACCACTGAGTGAGGATCCATTTTAGCTGCTCTGAGGTCTTAGGTGCTTGCACTTGGTATTATTCCAGAGAACTCAGGCTCCTTAGAAGACTTCTTTGAGATAGGTGAGATGCAACTGTACTGATAACAGGAAGAAGAGAATCTTCCCATGTGACTTTACACATAAACCATATTTCTTGATCATGGTGATATTCTGTGACCTAGGATGGATATAGCCTAAATGCCATGCCTAGTAAAAACCTATTTCTTTATCTCACTGCAAGATTTTAATCATTTCCTACAATTAGGGTTAATTTTTTTGGTTGGTTATCCTAAAATGTGTAGTTTCTTTTTTTCTTTTTAAAAAAATATATTTTATTGATTTTTTTATAGAGAGGAATAGAGAGTTAGAAACATCGATGAGAGAGAATCATCGATCAGCTGCCTCTTGCACACCCCCTGCTGGGGATGTGCCCACAACCAAGGTACATGCCCTTGACCGGAATCGAACCCAGGACCTTTCAGTCCACAGGCTGACACTCTATCCACTGAGCCAAACCGGTTTCAGCCTTTTTTTTTTTTTTTTTTTAATTATTTCTGTCAGTGGGGAAGGATGTTGCTCCAGCTGTTAAAACTTTCACCAGCTTGTCTGGGAGTTTGACTCAATGTCTCTTCTTCTAGTGTGATACACTTGCTAGAAAACAAGCAAAAGGAAACTGCGGGGGATGAGCAATTGGGTGCTATTGAGTGTTTACAAATACTTGAGCTGTAGACTAATGAATGTTCCCTAACACAGGAGAAAGGAGCACACAGTTATTTCTCTCCATCCTCAGCACTACTGTGTGTGTGAGTGTGTGTGTGTGTGTGTGTGTAAACACATAGCAGAGTGTTGGAGAACATCACTTGTTTCTGTGGTACAAAGAGCATCTAGAGACAGACAGACCAAGTCCAAATGCCAGCACTGTATGCCCTCGATCTGCCGTTCTGAACCTCAGCTCCCCTCAGTGTGACACTTGGGTAGCACTGCCCACCCTTGGGTCCATATGGGAAGTACCTAATGGGTGCTCACCTTCACTTTAGAGACAGGGATAAAGTGAGACTAATTATATTTTTATTTTGTTGTTGTTTTTCTGGGGAAGAAACCCTAAACTTTCTCCTTGTCTACCATCCTCATGAGTTACAATTCAGCCAAATCAAGCCTGAGGACTTGAGAGATCTTGGGAGCTTGGAGGCCTCCAAAGAATGGGCAGTACACACCATCCTAAGTAGTTATTTCTTTGGAAGAATATATAAGAAAGCAGCCCTAAATAAATAGAAGTTTGCATCTCTTTTGACCTTCACTCATGGCCGGGGAGGGGTGGGGGGGAAGGTTTAGTGCGGCGGCGTGGGGAAGGAAAGATCTGCTTTTGTTGTCAAGCATTCCCACCAGAATCCTAGGTGAGAGATACAACAGCCCAGGAGCCAGTGTAGATTCCAGTAGGAAGGCCCATGGGCTTAACTTGAAATAGCAACATCTAACCTTTGTAAAGGCTGCTTCCTGCCGTGCTGCAGAGGCCATTTCCTGTGCTTCTAATTTTTCCAGGAGAGGAAGAAGCAGGGAGAGACCAACAATGACCTGTTTCTGGCAGATGTGTTTGCCTACCAGGGGAAGTTCCACGAGGCCGCCAAACTGTACAAGAGAAGTGGACATGAGAACCTCGCACTGGACATGTACACTGACCTCCGCATGTTTGAGTATGCCAAGGTAATTCCCCACATCCTGGCCCCAGCTGCCAGGTGGGACCCACCTGTGTTCTGACACCGTGTGTCCAGTTGTTTGGCCCCAAGAGGCGGTGCAGACAGAAGACAGCAATGGCCTCAGAAAGAGTGTGGGCAAATGGGTAAGCAAAGGAACCATCAATGGAGGCTGACCTAACACTGACCCTCTGGGTGACATCAAAGGAACAGAATATGACAGTTCAGACCTTTGACAATGACAGAGCTAGATGAACCAGCAGTGCCCCTTCATTCAGGGTCAGGGCTGTTTCTCACAACTTCTCCCAAAACTTCATTGGAAGCCACCAAGAATCAGTGTCCTCAGGCATGAATGGTTCTACATACGGAGAGTGTGATTTACCCCAGCCAGGGTTCCCTAAACTCCTGTTGTCTGTCTGGTACTGACATTTGCACTGGACCTTGGAGACATTGACAAAACCCCTGCCCTCTGGTGCGAGCATGGTGTGCCTTAACCTGGGCTGGTACAGCACGGCTCCCACATCACCTGCATGCTTGAAGTAGAGATTTCCCCTTGCATTTGGAAGGGGCCAACAGATGTGGATACATGAGGGAGCACTTCCTGGAGCAGGCTTCTCATGGTTTGTGTGAGCATGGGTACCATTGAGGAGCCCAGACCTTCAGGACACTTGCAGTCTAGCCTAATGCAAGTGAAAGGAGCCTGTACACATAGAACAATCAGGCTCTTCCTTCCATGGAGGTGCCTTTGTTAACCTGCCTTTCCGGGTATTGTCAGGAGCTTCAGAATGTTAGTGAGTCATCAGCCATAACCAATTAGTGGCTATTAATGGCAGTTATCTAGCTCACAAGTTCAAGGTGAAAAATCATCCCCATTTTTTTCTGCTCTTTTCCTTAAGGCTGCATTCTTTTACCTTCCACCATGTATGAATTTCTGGAGCCAAAGGTTATGTCTGGGCCACTGTGATCTGGCCTAGGAGTTTCTGGTCACCAATAGCTGGACAAGCACCTGGTCCCCAGCCTGACTCTTCACCTGGGTTGTGGTCCCTTCACTCTGTCCCTCTTATCCACTTTGCTGTTTTCAACTTTTTTAACCCCCCCATACTGCCACTACACACACAGGGACACACAATCTGACACTGCATTCATACTGAGAACACTTAAATCAGCGTGTCTCTTTCTGGGGATAACAATTTCTAAACCAAGGCCAAAACCTTAAACTAAAGGATTGAATCCTAGAGGTGGAATTTAAGTATTAGGAAAGCTGGCTCTCGGTGTTCTTTAGAACTTCTGGAACCTTCCAGCAAGATGTTGTGGTGTAGCAGACAGTGCTTTCTTGCCTTGGTGTCCAGGCTTTTCACTTTTCTAAGCCTCCATTTTCTTCTTGGAGGTGACAGTTGCATCTCAACTTAGTTCTGAGAATTGCACAAAATAATGTCTGAGAAAACCCTTTACCAAGGCCAAGCTGTAGAAAGGTTAGGAAAACGAGACAGGCCAACCCTGACCACAGCGTGGCTGTGCTTCAGCCTCTCCCTGGTCAGCCCCACTCCCGCTCCTATACGGAGGCTCCTCCTCACACTTTGGGTGGGCTTCGTGTACCCAAGGCTCCCACCCAGAAATGCAGCCTATTTACACACTCCATATGGTCTGCTTCTCTATGAAGGTAAATACTCTGGGGGTTGTTTTTGGTTGTAGTTTTTGGTCACAATTCCAAGTAGATTGGTTCTGTTTTAATCCCTTCCCTCCCCCACCCCCCAGTAGTTTGAATTTGAGAAAGTGTGTATATACACATTATGTCTGGGGTGGGGAGGGATACAGTACTTATTAACATGGCATGTTTTTGTTTATTTGAAAATTGCTTCCCAAGATTCAATCTGGTTTTCAGAAAATTTTTAAATTACATTCCCATGTACAAATAAATTATATGCTTTCCGGATAAGTGACATGTTTATATGGTGATAAAGGGAATTATAATGCTCTTAACTCTTATGTAGTGTGTCCTTATCAAAATCACCAAGCATGAGAACACTGTTTAGTCTCATTCATCACTCAGCACAGCCTCTTTCTGTCCACTCCAGGGCAGAGTCTTTGCCATGGCCCCAGATAATGTGTAGATTAGTTTCATGAAACCAAAGAAACTTTGAAAACCCAGTTTGTTGATCCTTCAAGGAACCAGTTAGAGTCAGCTTCAATTAGGTCAGATCTCTCGGGACTGAGCTGTTGGGCTAGAGGAGGTCCCTCTAAGCTTATGAACTGTGTTCCTGGCTGGTCTCCTTATTGAGGATCCACATTTATGGCTTGCTTTTGGTCTCTGAACCTTCTTACTATAGTCACCCTGAGTCCACCGAGTACTCACTTTGAAGGCTATTTCTGTTCTCTCTACCTTTTCTCCCAGCTGCTAACCTCATTTAACCAACCAGGTTAGCAAAGTTTCCAGTTTTGCATTGGCATAAAGTGTACACATTGCAGTAGTTGTCAAGAGTAAAGACTATTCTGTAGTGGCCCAAACTAGGCATCTTCAGATAGTAGCTGCTTTCCAGACCCCTTCTCCTCTGAGAACTCCAGAAGGACCAAAGGCCAGTGAGGCTAGCCTATCTGGACCCCCAGCATCAAGATAAATGATGCTCTTTCCCCCTTTAAAATGGTTGTCTTAGGCCAATCTAATATTATTTTAGGGGCTACACAATTACCCTGAAAGCAAATGGAGAGAAAAAAAATAGAGCTAATTATTCAAGTAGGATTTTAGCATACATTGACTGTACTTTCCTGACAAGTGAGTGCTAATCGTGGGGAAAGGAGTGCTTTTTTTAGACTTTGTGAGGTTGACAGTGCACTCTCTGCAGGGTACATTATTCCTAAGACAAACCGCTTCTTACTAGTTATGCAGATCTGGGTGCTCCGAGCTCTCAATATCCTTTTTTGAAAAGCCCCACCTTTTAAAATGTCAGTACCATACCTCAACTATGGCAAACTCCCGCGTATGTATTTTAGGTGACTGTATCCTGAAAAGAGGTGATTTTCTGAGGCTGTTTCTCATGCCCCTTATCCTAGGGCCACTAGGGAAGCTGGGCATGCCCCTTTGGAGGCCCCCTGCTGTGGTAGAAAGCACATAGGCCCTGAGACTTGACCCTGTGAGCCTGCAAATCCACAGGCCTCTTCCCCTGCCTCAGAGCCCTCTTAGCCCCCAGCAGACCTGATCTCCAGACAATTGATACTGTCCAGTTGAGAAGGAATTAACCAGTAACATTTGTACTCCTTATCTGCCCTAGGCAAACACCTGGGGGCAAAGCCAATGGGAGATGCCCTACGTCCAGGCAAAAGAACTTGAATAGAATCAGAAAACAGATGTGAATAGTACCTCCTGTGGGTGGTGAGGGGAGGAGGGCACAAAGGGGCTATTCTAGACTCTAAATCATTTTGTCTGTTTAAGTTTAGGGGACTGTGCTCAGCCTCACTCTGGGGCATGTGGCATTCTCCCTAATATCTAAATAAAGATTGTAAGTTAGAATATTTGAAATTGTGCAACCAGGTTGTAGAGTCACTATATTGAAGTATTCACACGTATATCAAACACACACGCAGAAAGAGAAGAAACCTTCTCATAAGTTTGCCACACTTCAGAGTTTGTGTACAGTACTGCAGAATCCGGAAAGGGTTGTTTAGCTAGAGAACAAATATGCATTAGTGGGCAGGACAGGAAACGCTGAAGGCCATAGTCCTTGACACTGTCCCAGTTCCCGCCAGAGGCACCTGTGGGGCGGCCTGTGAGCTCTCCTCCCGGACACCTGGGACTGCCCCTCAGTCAGCTCTGTAGGGATGGGCTCACACTTGCATCCTGATCGCCTGCTTCAGCCAAACAAGCCCTTCCTTGCTCCAGCTTTCAGCAGCCTGATGTAATGCTGGCAGCAGGAAGTTCTAATTCAGAGTGTTTTTGTTTGTTGTGCTTCCTCAGGATTTCCTTGGATCTGGAGACCCCAAAGAAACAAAGATGCTAATCACCAAACAGGCTGACTGGGCTAGAAATATCAATGAGCCCAAAGCCGCTGTGGAGATGTACATCTCAGCTGGAGAGCATGTCAAGGCCATAGAGATCAGCGGTGACCATGGCTGGATTGACATGTAGGTTTTCAGTCCCTGCCCCAAGAAGCATTTGGCAGCATGTTGTATCTTGTTAGCTCTTGGATTTGACTGACAAGGAAAACAATAGTGTTTCTCTAAAGATTTAATCCGAATGTGATAGTGATTAGGTTTTTGAGACAGAGATTGGATGAGGCATTTTCTGTCTTTGAGGAGCTTAGCAAATTTCTGGGCGAAAGAATAGAAGAGAGTGAGGAGGAAACACCCAAGCATTGGAGTTGCCCTTCCCTGAGCTTTCCCTACGGGCCAGGCACTGTAATACCTTGAAGACATTTGGTTTTCGCTGACACCCTAAGCATGGGTGTTTCCATGCCCCTCTTCCAAATGAGGAAACCAAGGCTCAAGGACCAAATGATCACACAGGCCAAATAGCTGGGAAATTGTGGAGCTGAGCCTCATTCAAACTGATTTGACTGTCTTCAATGCCCATAATACCTATAACGGTAGGAACTGAAAAGGAGGATTTGAACTGAATTCTCATAGGAGGAACCATGGCTGTCTTCTCCTTAGAGTAGTCTTTGCATGAAGGATTTTAGACGAATTTCAAGAGGCAGAGCTAGGAGGAAGGGGCAGGATGTACAGGCCAGAAGCACAGCACAATGGGTTGGCTGTGATCAGAATAAAAGGTGTAGGAGGGGGAGAGTGAAAGACAGCTGGCTGTGGGCAGAAGGATCTGTGCTGGCCACTCTGGGAGGGCCTTGGTGTCAGACTGAGGCATTTAGATTTGTCAGTAAGCAGTGAGGACCCTTGATCAGAACTGTGCTGTCAGGAGCCCACTCAGGCAGAGGGTGTAGAGTGGAGGGAAAACCAAAGGAAGAGAGACCAGATAAGTGGTCACTATAGTAGGCTGGCTGGGGAATGAATGAGAGGCACGGAGTAGGCAGAACTAATAAGACCCAAGTGAATTAGGGGTGTTGGGAGTGGGCCAGGCAAGGGAATTGTAGACTGATTCTGAGATCTGGGACTGGTAGTCAGTAATGCCACTTGCCAAGGTAGAGAACAGAAGAGGAATAGGCTTGGGTGGGGCTGCTGGAAAGGGGATGGATTCAGTTTTGGGACTCTGAGAGCATCACACCTCCAGGGGAAGGTCAGAAAAAGTGGGCCTCATTCTCATACACGTGCATGTGTGTATATACATGTGTATATTCATGTGTACATATATGTGCATGCACTGCCATGACTGTTGAGGGAGCAGTTTCTGAGGTCAGCTGAGTCTGAACTTTCAAAACTGTTGGTTGTTCTGGAAGCCACATTGTAGTTCGTAGGGAGCGGTGGCCCAGATAGAACCTGGGGACGGAGAGGGGCTGATAATAACGAGATCATCCCTGTGAACCCCACTATGTGTTTGATATGTGTCCAAGAATAAAGTTTCTTGAAGAAAGAGGCACAGATTCCCCTCACTCCCAAAATTATTCTTTCACAAAAAGGATGGTATAGGAGAGCGCCAGGCAGATTTAAGTCCCTCTCTCCCTCTACTTTTTCATGTCACTTTCTTTTGCAACTGATATGTGCCAGGGTTACCTTGAGGAGACTTACATATTTTCAGGAAAGAGACATGCAGCATGTTCTGCCCTTTTCCAGGTCTGGCTGTAAAAGGTGCCTCTCCTCCAGGGACATTTGGTTTGACGGGTGGGGCTAGGGAGCTCTAAAGGGTTGCCTGTGCCACCTTTCCCTAAAATGTGTCATTTCTCCCCTGAGAAGTGTTATTTTTAGATCCATTATTATTCTAAGTACAGATTGACAGGCCTTCCTGAGCTTGCCTGTCTCTGAGACAGGGATCTGTTACAGCTGCTTCCCCTTTCTTTCTCACAAAGAGCAAGCTGGCTAGGACCCTTTTCCCCTGGGAAAGCTGGTTTTACCCTAAATCCTGGCCTGACCAGAGGGAACAAGCACATTTCATTCAGCCCCTAAGTCTCCACAAGCAGTGGGAGAGCCAGTCACTACTGGGAAGAAGTGTTGAGCAAGTGGTCCCTGTGGCCCCTCACTAATGGATGGCACCTTGGCCAGGAAGTGAGGCACAGTGCCTGCAGACCTCTTTTCCAGAGCTCAGAGCAAGCCCCACACAAGCCTCTTCCTCTAGAGATTCTGTCACTGAAGAATTTTCATGCCTCTGCCTCTGCTTTCCCATGAGAATTCTCAGAACAGTGGTGGGAAGAGCCCTTTGCCACTTCCTGGCCGCAGAGCTTTGGTCAGGTTGCTCCACCTTCCACCCTAGCCTTTAGTCTACTCATCTGTAAAATGGGAAAACAGTACCACCTCTTAGGATGGTGGAGATTCAATGAGATCACACATGTGAAAACTATTGGCACTGTTCTTGATACAGTAGGTAATCAGTAGATGCTCGTTTCTCTCCCCAGGTTCCTGCTGGTAGCTTAGTAACTCCCATGAAAGGCTCATGATGGGGGGACAGGGAAGCAGTGTCTTTTGGCAGGCAACCTCTCCCTGTCACTGGGCACTGCTTCTGGGTGTGTATTCACTCATTTAATAACCCCCTGGGGCACCGGGGGCCGTGATACTATATGGAGAACTGGGCATCAACATGAAGTGATACGGAGCCTGCCCTCAAGAAGATCCGCTTCCTTGCCTCAGGCTCCTTTCACAGGGGTCCATCTTCTCCCTGTGTGCTTGCCTCTCCAGGTTAATTGACATTGCCCGCAAGCTGGACAAGGCCGAGCGGGAGCCCCTGCTAATGTGCGCTCATTACTTCAAGAAGCTGGATAACCCTGGCTATGCTGCCGAGACCTACCAGAAGATTGGTGACCTGAAGTCCTTGGTTCAGCTTCACGTGGAGACCCAGCACTGGGATGAGGTGAGGTTGCCATATGCTTCATGGGTTAGGGGGTCCTGTCTGGGCCCTGGGCCACAGGAGACTTTTTGTGGTTTAGATGGAAAGCAGCTGCCCTCATTGTGAGAATGAACATTAGCCTGGCAGTCAAGAGACTTAACCTTGAATTCTCCAAGCCAGAGTATTTTGGCGGGCCTTTTGACACTAGCTTCCCATTTGTTTGCTCATTTATTCATTCAGAGCATCTTTATGGACTGCTGACTCTGTACCAGCCCTGTGACAGAGACTGGGCATGTGAGAGTTAATGTGACAGCCCCCATTGTTGGTCTGAGCTATCTCTGACCAGCACCACAGGCTGACACAGGTCTGACATGGAGAGACACCTAAGTGACATTTAAAACCTACTGGGTGGCAGAAAAGGTCACCCATACTTCCAGGTGCAGGTTGCCAGAGCCATTTCAGAGGTCACTTCCTCCTCCTCCTTCTTGCCTACCTGGCCCCACTTAAAGACCTAGGCTCCTTTCGCATGAAAGGCAGGTGAGAGAATTAGCCAGGCCAATAGGAAGAGCACTGGGATGAGGATGCAGAAGCAGTGATGTGCTACCCTCTCTGTATCTTGAACTCACCCTCTAGCTCACTGACTACCTGTGTCCTGGATTGAAATTCATCCATGGAAGTATTAGACTGCACCTTTGGTCCTTACCCTACCCACCACGTTCTAGTTTACAGAGCCAGTGTAGGACTTTTCTGGGTATGAGTTGTCTCACTCCTGACTGCCCTCTGAGTGGCTCCATTTGGTGAGGTGACACGGTCCCTTCAGAGAAAAGGTGGAGCCAGGGACAGAGGTAATAATGGCATCTCAAGATAAGCTTATCAGGAGATTTCTCAAGCAGCATAAATTAAAACATCTTGGAACAACTCGATCCTGGCTGGGTATCAGGCAAACTTTCTCCCTATTTCCACATACTTTCCCCTATGACTCATTTTCAATTCTGCTTGACAGGTGGTTCTGGGACTTAGATGAAGCAGTCACCGGGTCCCATACAGCACCAGTCCATCATCATCTTTAACAGCTAATACACAGGATGATGATAATGTCAATTCTGTTTCCTTAGGTGTCGCCTGCAATGAAAAGAAATCTGTTTGCAGCAGTACAGGAGCCCACGCAAACCCTCAAAATAAAATGTTTCCAATTCTGTGCTGCTTCTGTGGTCCAGAAACAGACTGTTGTTATTGAATCCAGTCGCTTGCATATAGCTGTTAATTGCCTTTGTTTTCAAAGAGCTGATTTGTTTTTGCAGTTTTGGGGGTTGTGGGGGAAAGCACTCTCCCCCTCTGAGTTGTCAAGCTGGCAAAATATGACATCCCTGATGGATTCAGCCAAGAGCCATGTTTTCAAGGGGACTGCAGGGCCTTTTATTACAAATGCATTGGTTCCTTCCTCCAGGCTTTTGCTCTGGGCGAGAAGCATCCTGAGTTTAAAGAAGACATCTACATGCCCTACGCTCAGTGGTTGGCAGAGAACGATCGTTTTGAGGAAGCCCAAAAAGGTAGGGGACACAGACTGGCACCTTGTAGAAGGAGCAAGAGAAGGCACTTCCCAGATACACATTTTAGGAAGGCTGCCAAGCCCCTCCCTTTGTAGACTACCAAGATGTACGACTTTATCTGGGCATGTGATGTGTTTACTGATGAAAGACTGGGTAGCAGTGGAAAGAACATGGGCTCTGGAGTCAGACACATCTGAGTCCATCACTCACCTGCCTTCGGACCTTACACAGGTCCTATCTCCCCTCAGAGCAAAGCACTGTGCCCTCAAATGTATCTTCCCATTTAATCCTCACAAGCCCTATGATGTAGGTGCCGCTTTGTAGATGAGAAAACTGAGGTTGGAAGTGGTACAGGGATTTTGCCTGACGTGTCACAGCAAGGAAGTGACAGAGAAAGAATTCAAGCCAGGTTGGGGCGAGGACAAAATGAGAGGATTCGCACAGTGTCTAGCACCATCTCACCTGACACTTTCCCCTGGCATGGATGGAGATGGGTTCTGTTTCTGGCCCAGATAAATGGGGTATCCTCAGCTCCTCGGCATTTCACAGGTAAAGTGGGCTGCATTCTAGGTGTGGCAGTATCTGAAATAGAAGTGAAAGAGAGTATAGAACTAACTGGCAGTAATAATTGAAAAATATGGTTGTCTTCTATGTCAGGCACTGGCTGGGCATGTAACTACATAACCTTGAATCTGGGCAGCAACCCTGCAGAGACAGAAACTAGCTGTGCCCTCCAAAGTCACAAAGCCAGAGAGTGACGAAGGCCGAGTTGGACTAGATCTGGCTGGCTGGCTGGGGAACCTGATTCGTCTGCTAGGCTTTGCTGCCTCTTTGGGAAGTCCTCTAACTGAAGTTGGGTGTGTCATATTCCATAGCATCTCACACGTCTATCTGGTTGCCACCTCCGGACACGTTTTGGAACAAATGTCTCCCTGTTGAATCTCCTCAGCTCGATAAAGCCCCCTTTGAAAGACAGCGTCTTCTCTACTGCTTCAGCGTTTCCAGAGAGCCCAGTTGTTAAAGTATCTGCATGTTTGGGCAAAACATATCAACCTATCTATCTGTCTGCGTCTGCCCTTCCAAGAATCCATCGCCATAGTAACTTGGTACTCAGATGAGAGATTACGGATGAGAATGGAACAAAGGCCAGACCTTTTCCTTCTCTAAAGCTGAGGATTTGGATCATCTGAGAGCCCATACGTGGGCAATTGTCACAACTAGAAGTGCTTCCCTGGCAGCCCCCAGCACCCATGGTTCTGGCACACAGTGTGTACAAGAGATTTCTCTTAAATAGAATAGGAACAATTTAGAGATCTTTTTGGCTTATTTTCACAAATGTTTGGTTGATAAAACCAAGCCAGATTTTTTCAAGGTTGCCATCCGAAAGCACTCAGTTGGACACTGACTGAGGACTTGAGTTGTGCTCGGATCTGTGACCCTGGCATGCTGCTTTACCTCCACCCTGCAGAGCCCATTAAGCAAAGTCTTCATAAGTCTGTTGTGATGACCCAGTGAAGTAGTCAGCGACAAAAGCACTTTTTAAACCACCAAACCCATTCAAGTGTCAGGTCCTGTTAGCGTCACCTCAGAAACCACAAGGCTTATTTCCCCTGGAGTGGGATAGGGGCAAAACCTCACTGAAGAACAACAGTTTTATCTTTAGACTTTGCCCTGCATTTCGGTCCCTCAAGTTTTTCTTGCTGCCATGCCTTTACAAAGTTGGTTGCCTTTTCCCAGCCAAAAGGGAGCATATCTCACTGTAGTTTTTTCAAGATATAGCCTAGGTTATTTATAGCCTTCGGCCTGAGAGGCGCATCCCAGCAACGCAGTGCTGCAGATGCTCCGATGAATGTCCTACTTCTCAGCAGCCCCTTGCAAACCCTGCAAAATTCCCTCCGATGCCCTGAATTGTGTGTGTGTTTGTGCCCCTCCAGCGTTCCACAAGGCCGGGCGGCAGGGGGAAGCGGTCAGAGTGCTGGAGCAGCTCTCAAACAACGCGGTGGTAGAAAACAGATTTAATGATGCTGCCTATTATTATTGGATGCTGTCCATGCAGTGCCTCAATATAGCTCAAGGTAAGTAAACAACAGCCAGGCCGCTTGTTTCCCCGGCCCTGCTCTGGCACCAAGATAAACATTGAAAGAGCTGGGACGTTTTAATTAAAGCCTTGGGCTTGTTTATTGGGTGTATTGTCCGTAACCCTGCCTTGCAGTGCCCTAGTCTGATGTGTCATCTTTTTCCAGTTTTCCCATCAGCTTAAAGATGGGATGAGGACCATCCTGGGGTTACAGATTGGGGGGGGGGGGGTGTCATACCCTGTGTGGCTAATTCAGAACATGTCTCTCCCCAGCTACCTGGGAGCCCATAACTGGACCTGGGTGAGCTCCAGTTTTAAAAATGTTTTTAATTAAATGAAAAGATGAAGAAGAGATCATTTTACAATGACACACTCCAGATTCTCACTCATCCCAAGCAGAAAAATAGTTTCAATGTTTCTTTCATTCACAAGACTTCCCCCTGAGGAGTTCTTTACTAGACCGAGGCCAGTATTCAGGAATGAGAAAACCACTGGAATTGGAGGCAGCTAGGTGACTAATAATAAGTCCCAATTCCTTCCTCAGCAGCATGTCCTGTCTCTAGCATGGGGGTAACCCTGCCCTTCCTTCCCAAGGCTGCTGTGAGCCTCACAGAAGCCATGGTTTCAGTTTGATAACTGTCATGCCAGGTTGTAGGTTGGTATTTTTCTGTTCCGGCCAGTGGTCTGTGATTTTAATAGGGAACAGCACAGTGGAAAGAGGCTTGAGGTGAGCATGAATAAAATTGGCCCTTGCCCACCCTCCCTGCCAGCTCCTCTGGTATGTCTGAGTGCCAGTGACCCACGCTCTTGCCCTAGCTGCTGCTCTCTCAGTGGAATGACCTGAGAGTGCATAGTGTGGGCTCTGGGAGAACCTGCGAGAAATATCCACAGACTTTCCCTGGCCATGTGCTCTGCCACACTGAGATAGTGCTCTGCCTTGTCTTGCGATGGCCCCAGCTTCTAAGCAGAGCATCTTTTCCATTCATTGTACCTCTTTGTCACTCTTCCTGGCATAGTCCTGATGTTGGGGGAGAACTGGCAACAGTGCCATTGCCTAGCTCTTCCTTCTAGACTGATTTGACACGCCTTCTCCTTCTCCCCCTTCTTCCCTCCCACTGCACACCGAAGATCCTGCCCAGAAGGGCACGATGCTCACCAAGTTTCACCACTTCCAGCACTTGGCTGAGCTGTACCACTGCTACCATGCCATTCACCGGTACACGGTAAGATGGCCCGGAAATGGGTGCCTAAGCTAGGGGCACTGCCTACTGAGATAGGGGCACTGGACTTGTCTTAAGTAAACCCACTGGGCAGAGTGACCTCCTGAGAAATCCTGCTTTTCTCCTGAGAAACAAAGTGTGGAACTTTGATTTTCTTTGATTGGCTGCTTGTTTGACATGTAGCAAGCTGCGGGCTTCTGAATTAGTCAGCCAGCTAAATTGGGCCTTTCGAGTTGCTTGCTTCAGGTTTGGATGACTCGGACAGACTCTAGGTTAGCCAGACAAAGGGCTGTCTAAAATGGTGAGGGGTGAACAGTGCATGGGGCTCTACTAGATGGGTGAAGACCCAGTTCTAACAAAGGCCTAAGGTCCCTCCCTAGCTCTGCAACTGGCTTGCTATATGACCTTGAGCAATTTTCCCTCTACGGCCTTCAGTTTCCTTCTTCTCTATAAAACATGAGGGTTGCCAGGCCAGCATGGCTCAGTGGTTGAGCATCAGCCTATGAACCAGGAGGTCACAGTTCAGTTCCCAGTCAGGGCATATGCCTGGGTGTGGGCTCCATTCCCAGTGTGGAACGTACAGGAGACAGCCAATCAATGTTTCTCTCTCATCATTGATGTTTCTATCTCTCTCCCTCTGAAATCAGGAAAGTAGCTTCTTTCCGGGTGAGCACCTGAGACAGGGGCTCTGAAAGGACTGCAAGGGCAGACGAGGCCCCTTGAGACCACTGGCGCTGGTGTGGGAGGAGATGAGATGCAGGCTTGACAGCTGCTCAGGCAGAGCCCATCAGAAGAGTCTTTCTTGCCAGACTTTCCCCAGAGGCAAATAATGTGCCAAGAGTTTAGCACAAAAGAGGGGCAAAGAGGTGCCCAGGTGGAAAGCAGACCCAAACTCAACTTAGACTCAAAAGTCAAGGCCCTAGCTCAGTATCAGTTTTCCTGAGTCACTTTGAGCCCAGCTCTTTCTTTTTGCTCTTCTTCTTCCTCTGCACCTCGGGGCATGAGCACGGGGCATCTCTTCTCTGTAACAGCTCTGAGGAGCTCATAGTCTAGTAACAAGAAGTTGTCGTCAAGAGATTTCCTCGAGAAGGTGAAGCCCAGAGGAGGGAGGTACGTAAGGATGGGGCAAGTGCAGAGGCGGAGGAAGAGCATTCCTGGCAGAGGTCACAGCATGTACAAAGGCGTGGAGGTAGGTGGTATTTTAAGGCTTGGCAGGCAGGTCCCAGCAGAGCAGCTCTGATGCAGAGCAGACTGGGAAGGGAAGCAGCAGACCTTTCCTGGCATAATGGCTTCCTTCCCAGAGGAGAGGTGCTAATCCTGAGGAACTCCCCCAACCCCTGTTCTCTCTGGGACATTTCTTAGCTTCTCACCTAGTGCAGTGTAACCAGCGGCAGGCTTCTCCCTGGCTGTCACCCAGAAAAGGATGCAGTCTCAGGTTTTCTTGGGTTCTTGGAACTAAAAGAGGCTAAAGACATTTAAGTGAGAACTGGAGAGAGAATGCTGGGCTCTGAACTGAAGTGGTGTAAAGTGAGTCCTAGTGAATTTAGACCAATTAGGGCCTACGTCCTGATGGCTCCATGGTGAGAGTGGTCTAGCAAGACCTTTAAGGAAATGTCAGTTTATTGCTATTTAAGTGCTTGAGAGGGGAGGGGTAACTGGCCTGAATTAGGCATTCTTATCTAAAGCAGTCTCAGTTTGCACACACTGTGCCAGATTCCTTCAAAGTGGTATTCTTAACCTTTTATGGACCCTTTCTGATAGAAAATTCCCTCTGGTCTGCTGTTCTGAGCTTCCGGCAGCCTCTAGGTACTCATTCAGTTAATGTGTGTTGAGTGCCTCATCTTTAGGGCCTATGCCAGGTGCAGGGGCACAGGGATGAGCAGTTGAGGGGCTCCACCACATGTGCATGTTCGGTGGGCAGTGAATGGGCAGGCCGCTATTGGAGAGCAGAGAAGAGGTATGAGATTTTATGCTGTCGGTTAACTATTTCCCTGCAGGTTTATAGCATGGTCAAGTCCCAAATTGCATAAATGTCTTCTGTTTTTGAGCTAATTTGAGACAGTTTGAGCTCAGGGAAACGGAATCATTACGTACCCCAGAAGCAGTGCCACTCAGGAGACATGCTTGGGCTTTGGGATCAGATCTGGGTTTGAATCCCAGCTCTGCTCCTTTCTAGCTGGTGACCTCGGCAGATCATCTCCCTGGGCCTTGTTTGCCTGTAAGTACAGTGAGGGTGACAATACATCCCTCACAGGACTGTGTTAAAGACCATGTGAGACAGTAGCTATAAAATGCCCTGCACACAGTAGGTTCTCATTAAGCAGGTCTTCTCATTTACTAAAGGATCTTAGAATTATTGGCATCTGCTTTTCAGCCTGGCCCAGCAGTGGCTCATTTGAGGAATTCAATCTCTGTTTACTTTTCTCACTGTAGGAGGAGCCGTTCAGTTCCCATCGCCCTGAAACCCTCTTCAACATCTCCAGGTTCCTGCTGCACAGCCTGACCAAGGACACCCCCTTGGGCATCTCTAAAGTGTATCCTCTCTCTTACCCCCACCTCTATCCCACCCCTCCTGTCTAATGGCCCTGAGAAGTTCTTTCCAGAGCACTTTGCTGGCAAAAACCTCCCTCTCTCCAGCAGCCCTCAGGGAAGGCAGAAAGCCTGCCTAGCCGCTGCTGTTTGCTGAAGAAGAGGCCCAGCCAGGGAAGCCGAGGGGCTAGTGCCAAGAGAAGATTAGTTTACAGGGTTCTCTGTGCTAGACCCAGCACTGAGTCTGCAGCCAGCACACTCTCCAAGCCCTCCCGGAACCCACAAATGTGGCTGTGACTGCATTATAGGAAGACCAGGCCTTCGGGTTTGGAATTTTAGAGACTTCCCTCGGGAGGCCGGTGGATGGAGCACCTGTTGTGCCCCAAGCCCCTTGCCAGGCGGTAGGCAACAAGGCTGCCGTCTAATGGGAGAGAGGGAACCTGTCAGGGCCGGTTCAGTGGGATGCATGCCGTTTCCAAGAGTGGAATGCAGCCGGGGTCTTGACCAAGGAAGGCTGCCTGGAGAAGGTGATATCCATCCTACAGGCTGAGGTAACCAGGGACGACAGCAGAGTCCATGTTCCAGGAGAGTATCTAGCACATGGAAAGGCCAGGTGGTGAAGTGAGCATGACGTGCCAGAGGAGCGGCAGCCTGCTGAAGCCCTGGGGAGCCAGGCTGGAGAGGCAGTGGCCTTGGAGCCTCCTCCCTCCTCTGGCTGGTGCAAGCCACAGGGAGGGCTATCAGCAGAGAAGAGGCAGAGGGCCAATGCTTCCAGAAGGCCCAGAAAGTAATAAAGGACATAAACATCCCCTCCTGTTGGAAATCTCGCCATTCTCTCAGCCCCTTTCCAGCTCCAACGGGGCCTGCCTTCTGCGAGGAAAAAGCCCTCCCAGGAGAGGGCTCGGGGGTGCTAATCAGGTGTTTCTAAAGGGTTCCAGGCCCAAAATTTACATTTCAGAGGAAACTCCCACAAATCAAGCCTTGCCTTCAAATGAGTGGCCAAGGACACACCTGCTGGGGTCTGAGCACTGTACCCATTCCAGCAGCTCCATTCAAATCAGCAGCGTTTGCTGAACCCCTGCCCTGAGCTTCACCCTGTGCTGGCCATTGGGGACCTGGGAATAGCTCCAGACAGTCCCAGACTTTGAGAAGCCACAGTGAAGACACAGACAAATATGACTGCTGGAGTGGAAGGAGCCACACTTGGGGCGTGGGGAGCGGGAACATCTGTAGGAGAGTGGGGAGGAGGCATGGGACTGGCTGGGGAAGTGGGTTAAGTGTCCACAGGTGGGCTGGGGACGAAGGTCAGGCTGGGTCTGAGTATATCCAACAATGGAGCTAACCTGAGATTGAACACAGTTTTGCCAGCCTCAGTCCGAGGAGCTCAGAGGAAGGCCGCAGAGAGCAAGGGAGGCTGCCACTCAGAAATCACCTGGCCCTTGGGGAGGGGAGGCAGAGAGAAGTGCGCTGCAACCAGCGGCCTCTGTAAGCTGAACTGAGGGCAGCTCCCCAGGCAGTCTGGGACCAGGTTGTACATGGCAGGACTGGAGTCGGAGGGCTTGGCTGACAGGCTGGGCAAGGTGGGGAGAGCCATTTAGTCCTGGTCAGGTACAAGATGAACCAAAGCTGGCCCAGAGAACCTAAACAAGGTTGAAATAATGGAAACTGCACTGTCTTTATCTCTGAAAAAAGATCTCTGGGCCTTGATACCCGAGAATTACACTTACATCCCATAAAGGAACAAAGTACTCCTCAAGCTCCTGCTTGTGCCCTCCTGGCACCAGCATGAGCTGTGTTCTGGCACTGGGCTCATTCTGAGGGTAAGTGGTGCCAACTCGCAGGCCCCAGTGTAGGCCTTGCTGTCCTTAACCCTGTAATTGACAGGAGAACACTCTTCACCCTGGCCAAGCAGAGCAGGACCCTGGGTGCCTACAAACTGGCCCGGCACGCCTACGACCAGCTGCGGGGCCTGTACGTCCCCGCCAGGTTCCAGAAGTCCATCGAGCTGGACAGCCTGACCATCCGCTCCCAACCTTTCCATGACAACGAGGTGGGTCACAGCCCCTCAGGCTCCTCCTCTTTCGCAGCATCTTCGGACATTCCTGACGCACACGCTCAGGTGTCCGTGTCCCCTCCCTGCCAACTCCTGCTCTTTCCTCTCCGTCCCTCCGTTCTCACTCAGCCCTCTGTGCTCCAGAGGGCTTCCCTGAATCCCACAGCCCTGCCCCATCTTCTTCCTGGCCCTCTCAAGGTTCCATTTCTGCTGTGGCCCTCCTCTGTCCCTAGCCTCCCTCCACCCCTCCGTGGCCAGGTGGCTTTGCCTCCACTTCGTCCTAGGAGCCCAAGTCCTCGCCCGCCGTCCTTCTGGAACCAGGTTATTGTGCTTCAGTAAATCCATCCCATGTCTTTGCCCAGCCCTCTCTCCTCCAACCCAGCTAACTACTGTCTCTTTCACAATCCCCTCTTTAAGCTCATAGGAGAGACTGCCATCAGATAGACATGGCTTCGGATCCAAGCCCCACCATTTCCTAGCTATGTCTCAATCTTTCTAAGCCTGGGTTTCCTTCTCTATCAAATGGGGGCACACATAGCTTTCCCACCGTGGCTGTAAGGGTGAAAGAGCCAGTGTGGGTGATGTGCTTAGCACAGTACCTGGAGCATAGTAAGTGGCCGGTGAATGTGGCCCTGGTTATTGGCATTCCTGCCGGGAGAACAGAGCTGCTGAGTCCTGCCTGTGAAGGAGGTGTCCAGGCCCCAAATGATGAGGCCTCCAGAGTCTTTGTAGGCTCTTACTCTGCTTTACATAGCACAGAGCCCCCACCCACCCACCCAGGGCCTTTCCTCTTCGCAGCTAAGCCCAGTCTGTGGTCCTTGTTTTGTTTTGCAGGAGCTGGTGCCCTTGTGCTACCGCTGCTCTACCAACAACCCGTTGCTAAACAACCTGGGCAACGTTTGCATCAATTGCCGCCAGCCCTTCATCTTCTCTGCCTCTTCCTATGGTGAGTCTGGCATATGTGGAAGGGGTCCCAGTGAATGGCTGGGCTCAGCCCACTTCTTGTTGTTCACATGTGTCCTGATTTGTAAAGTGGGACAGTGGGACAGCCACCGTGCCTGACACATAGGGTCATTCAGGACGCACAGTGCTGCACAAACCTGAAGCACTCATTCCTCAGAGCCTGTGTGAGGCTTTGTGTAACATAAAAGCCCCAGGAATAGAGGCTGCTGGTCGGGCATTTGGTCTGGGAGTCCCAGTTCCTTCTATGTTGACATAGGATCAGAAGCCCTTCCCAGTAGCTGGGCAGAGGCCTAGCCTCTTCCTTCAGAGAGGAGCCCGTCCAGCTGTTGGGGGGAAGAAGGAGGGACTGAAGGCCCAGTTCTCATCCCATACACACAGACACCCCACCACCACCACACCCCTGCTCCCGGACATTGGACAGGCAGGAGGAGTGTCCCTGCTGCTCAGCTTGTCTACTTGATTTCAGAGAAGCCCGCTGCTGGGTGAGGAAGGAACTCTGTGGTCCTCTCACCTCTCAGGCTGCCTGGTGAGAGTATCCAGCCCCCAGCTTCCCGCTGGTGCCATCCCCCAGCGCCTCCCCGTGCCCCGTGTCTTCCAGAGGTGCTGCACCTGGTTGAGTTCTACCTAGAGGAGGGGATCACCGATGAAGAAGCCGTCTCCCTCATTGACCTGGAGGCACCAAGACACAAGCGTGAGAACAAATGGCAGGAGATCACAGGCAACAGTATCCTGGGCATCGGGCTTGACCTCTGTGTGTGCCAGCGGAGCTCAGGGCCTGGGTGTGAGGAGAAGGCCTTGGAGGGCGGCTGGGCCAGGTAGGACGAGGACATGGCAGGCAATTGCTGAGAGAGTGGAGAGGCCCACCTGGCGGCATGGACAGGCCTCATCTGGGGCCTGTATTTCTACAAGCTTTTAGGTAATGCCAATGCCACTGGGCCATGAACCCCATTTTGAAAAGCAGAAGACAGAGGAGAGGTCAAGAAGGGAGACAGAAACTCTGTTCACACACCAGTCCTCTGCACACATACATCTGCTTAGGCTGGATTATTGCTGCTGTGTGAGGCCACATCCTGTACCTGACTCAGCACCGCGGCCTCCAGTCGGAGGGGCCTTTCGCGTGGGAGTCCCGCTGCCCTGGCCTCACATCAGCTCTTCCTGGCAGAGGTGGCAGCTCCCTGGGGACCTTCAGCCTAATCTGGCCAGCCTCGGGATCTGCAGGAGCTCTCACCCCCTTCTCCATGGCCATCTCAGAAATATGGCCTGCAAACCACCCGGCTATGTGTCTCCAAGAAATGCCAGTTCGCTGGCCCATCATTTCTACAGCCACACACAGCAGCCCTCTGGCCTCTGTTCACCTGGTGCTTCTGGCTGGCAGGCCCATGGTGCCATGGCATGGTCCCTGTGGGGCCGCAGAGCCCTTTGTCCTCCTTTCCCACCTGAGCATGGGGCCTGACCAGGTCTGTGTTTCCTGCATTTCTCCATCTGGAAACCTGTCCCGCCAGCCCTGCCGCTCTTCCCCAGAGCTGGAGGGAGACCCATGAGGCCTGGAGGAGCTCCTGGGAGTCTCAGCATGTTGGGTGGAGGGTGGGACCTGTTTCCTATTCGGCCTCAGGTTCTATCCTTGACCAGACTCCTCCAGATTCCCAGACTCTGAGACTGGACGAGACCATGAATTCCATGGGAGATGATGACCCTTTCACGGCAAAGCTGAGTTTTGAGGTGAGGTGCCTCTGTGAGTGATGGGTTCCTGAGGCCCGCAAAGCCTATTGGGAGGGTGGTCTTAGGTCTCTTCTGTATACATTCTTTGGTGTGAGGGAGAACTACTTCCTGTTAGGACTGCCAGGTAGGGGGCGGGGGTGGGCTTTCTGTCAGTAGAGATGCCAACAGGGGCTCCATGACCTGGCAGGGTTCTGTTAAGGTACTTGATGGGGGAAATCTCTGGCATCTTTCCTGGCCACTCCTAAAGATTCTGGGATCATGGCCCACATAAATGTGTTACTGTGACTGAGGGTACCAGGGCCCCCTGCTTCCTGCCTGCCCTGCAGCAAGGTGGCTCGGAGTTCGTGCCCGTGGTAGTGAGTCGGTCGGTGCTGCGTTCCATGAGCCGTCGGGAAGTCCTTATCAAGCGCTGGCCCCCGCCCCTGCAGTGGCAGTACTTCCGCTCCTTCCTACCAGACGCCTCCATCACCATGTGTCCCTCCTGCTTCCAGGTACTGTGCCCACTGCCTGCAGCTCCTGTGGGGTGTGCAGGTTCTTCTTTCTGTTGCTTTCCCATTTCCCAAATTTCCCCCTGGGGAGGCCGGGCATCTGGGAGGAGTGTAAGTGATCTCTGAGCAACCAGGGCCTAGTTGGGAGAAGAGACTCGGCTGTCCTCCCTCCTCTGGGTTGCATCCCGTGTGCTGCCTGGAACACTCATGTCCTGGCCCTGGGCTGTCTGCATGTACCCTTACTCCGGGAGGGCCGGGAAAGTGACTCACCTTTGAACTTCATTTAGAAAACATGGGCCACAGACCCTTACCCCTTCCTCCCAGTCCTCGGACAGAGGTGTTCGAGGTCTGGTGTTCTAACCCGACCACTGGAAGGCAGCCGTCTTTGCCAGGCTCGGGGCTGACGCACTCCTAGAGTGGCTGCCCAGAGTCCCGGCCGTCTCTCCTCAGATGTTCCACTCGGAGGACTACGAGCTGCTGGTGCTTCAGCACACCCACTGCCCCTATTGCCGCAGACATATTGACGACCCCAGCCCGTGACCTGCACCCTGGGGACCACCCATTCCCTTTGGGCCACCTTGTAGTTGGCAGTAGAAAGAAGGAAGAGGTAAATTGTTAGAATGTGTGTTCTGCCCAGATGAAGTTTATATTTTAGGGAGGGGCCTTATGTAACCACAGAATTCCTATTTATGGCATTTCAGACCTTGTAAATAGCACCAGGATATGGATAAGAGAATGTACATATATTTTCTAAAAAAAAAAAAAAAAAAAAAAAAAAACCTAAAAAAAAAGCTGTTACTTTCAGCACAGTTCTGAGTTGTTCGTGGCAGCCTGCTGGAGTCCAGAGATCTGTCAGACCATTAACATGTATACTTTGCAAACAGATTGCCTCAATAATTACAAATAAAGGGGCTACTTATTTTCATCAGTGTCTGCATTTTAGCAAATCTTCATATTGTCTGCAATTTAATTTCCTTATGCAAAAGTGCACCTGTTTCTAATTTGATCCAAGAGGAACATTATATTTGTGTTCTTTTAAAATTTAATCTAATCGAAATGGCAATATGGAAGTGAGTAGGGGAACAGGGTTTATTTATTCATATATTTTGGTTTAATGGGGCTCCATCTTGACAAGAAAATAAAATACCTGGCTCCAAAGAAGATGGCAAAGAGGGCCCTCCCTGGAGGTTATACTTCCCAGCTGGGGCCAGGCCCCTTCCACCACCTTTCCCCCAGCACCACCTGGGCTCCATCCCAACCCGAGGCTTTTCCCTTCCCTCCATCCCGGTCCTAAAGGGAGTGGTTCCTCTTGAGATCCCACTAAGGTCCCTTCCCCTGACCATCAACAATGTCCGATTTATAGCTCAAGGGCATGGGGGGTAGCAGATGGGAAGCTGGGGAGGAAGAGCTGATACTTCCTGAGACTTTTTCTGTGCCAGGTTTGTTTCATATGTTGTCTCAGTTCTCACAGCTCTCTGCGAGGAAGGGTGATTTCCATTATACAGCCACGGGGATGGGTGGAGGTGCTGGGGCCTCACCCCTCCCTGAGGGTAAGTCGCTGAACTGTCTGTCCCGGGGGCCCCACTCCCTTCACGGTCCACTCTGCCTGCCCAGGAGGGGGTGAGCAAGCGCATCCTGTAAAGTCCTGACAGCAGGAGAAAGGGAACATGTCGAAAACCACTCTCATGATTAGATATTGATACAGAGCACAACACTGGTCCCTACTGGAGGGATGAAGAGGGGAGCAGCTGCAGAGGGGTGAGTGCAGAAGCTGGACCCCTGCCCCACCCTTCTTCCCTGCCTCCCTCTGCATCTCTCTTTGGAGATAATGGAGGAAAATGAAGAAAAGGAGCCAGACAATTGTGCCAACAGAACTCCTCCGCTGAGTGTGTAATTACTTATGATCATGCATGCTCTCTCTCACTAAACATTTATTAATGCATTAGGATTTCCATTAGCGCATTACTTGAACTGAAATCATTTGCATATAGCTGGGAAAAAGAGGGGAGAGGAAGAAAACAGCCTCAACCACCCAGCAGGCAGGTGTCAATCAGTGTCAGATCAGATGGTCCATGGCTGAAGGGAGAGACAGGGAGCCCAGACTGAGACTTCGGCATGCATCCTTTCAGCTGAATAACACGCATGTGCCCTGCCAGGTTCTGCTGCCACCAAGCTGAGCTTTGGAGGCCTGAGTCTGAGAAACAATCACTGTAATTCCCATTAAATCAAGTGCTTACTGAATGTCAGTCCCTGTGCTAAGCACTTTCCACTCATCATCTTATTTAATCCTTACTAACCACTAAGGATTCTCCTTTTACTGATGACGAAACTGAGGTTCAGTAATGTTTTCTTTCACTTAAGGAATATTTATTGAGCCAAGACAGCATTCACACCCAGCCTTTACATGTAAGCACTCTGTTTTACCTGCTCTCCTGTCCCAACCTGGAGGGGTTTTGACCAGGTCCAGTTTTCTCTCCAAGGCTCAGTTTCCTGATGTGTACAAAAGCGCCCCCTCCAGCTCTGACACTGAGGTTCAGGCCTCAGTCTCCACCGTTGACACTGACAACCCCTCACATACTAGGATGAGAGAGGCCTCGAGGGTTCCTGAGGTGCCCATTTCATTAAGAGGAGCCTGAGGCCTGGAGGGGGAGGAGTGTCTGCCAGAGGCCGCACAGCGTGGAAGAGGTCGAGCTTACGACATTGTCTCCAGTCCTCAACATTGTTCCCATATATTTTTTTTTTTTAATACATCTTTATTGATTTCAGAGAGGGCGGGAGAGGGAAAAAGAAACATCAATGATGAGAGAGAATCATTGATTGGCTGCCGCCTGTATGTCCCCCACTGGGGATCAAGCTTGCAACCCAGGCATGTGCCCTTGACCTGAATCGAACCTGGAACCCTTTAGTCCGTAGGCTGATGTTCTCTCTACTGAGCCAAGCCAGCTAAGGCCCCATATTCTTGAAAGGAGAAAGTGGGAAAGGGGGCAAAGGGTGGCCCAGAAAGAGCCCCAGGCCAGACTTTAAGTGGGCCTGGCTCTAGCCCCGCCTCAACCACCTGGGTTTCTCCATCTATCCCCAGCAATGCTACCAAAGCCAGGAGCCTCTTGTGATTCTCAAATAGGTGGACAGAGCCCCTTCTCCAAGGTTGCTGCCAACTGCAAATACCAGGTGACCTCCCACTTGTGCCAGCCCTGCCCTTGGAACAAGCAGGAGCTACCACTGGGTGAGGGGCTCACTGTGGGCCAGGCTGTTATCCTAGCACTCCCTGATATTCCTCCTCCACCCAGACTCCGGAGCATCTTCCTAAAATGGGAACCTGATGACACGCCTCCCCTGCTTGCAATTATCAGTGCCCCCTGCTGCCAGCCAGCTAGCACCCAACCTCTAGTCCTCCCTTCCCCTGCCACGCATCCTGGGGCCTCAGCATCTTCACACCAGCCGGCCCTTACCTCCCTTGGCCTTGGCTGTCTAGGTTGGGGGGGGTCTCTCAGGCTCCCTCTTGGACCACATCTTGCTACTCTGAGCCCCCACTTGAGGCTGAGAACAAATTCCCACCTCTCATGGTTATTCGTTTTTTGCCTCGTTTGCTGCTGCCTGAGACCAGGAGCTCCCTGAGGGCAGGGACCATGTGGGACTCATATCAGTGTCCCGAGCACCCAGCCCTGGTGCCCAGAGGTGTTTGGCAAATGTTGGGTTAAGAGGAAAAGAGAGAGAGGGAGGAAGAGAGGAAGAAGGAGGAGGGGATGGGAGGAAAAGAGGAAGGAAGGGGAAGAGAGTCCATTTGTCCCTTTCCTTCTTCCCCCTTGACATTCTCTGCTCAGTCTAAGGCCTCGCCCAGCCTGATGACACAGTCAGGTGTGACTAAGCCAGTGAGGGGAAGCAGGAAGGAGGAGGAAGCTGCTGCTGGTCAAGCAGCACCTCAATGCAGAGGCTCAGGAGCTATCTGTGCCCCTCCAGCTAAACCCTAACCCATGCCCCTTTACCTCACCCTGTGAGGGCGGAATTGTTAAACTCTTACAGAGGAGGAACTGAGACTTAGAGAGGGCAAGCACTTCCTGCGGTCACTGAATACATTCACTCTTCCCACCAATGGTTGGTGAGTACCTACTCTGTGCCAGACCCTGGGGACACATCAGGGAACAACACAGACAGGAACCCCAGCTTGTCCCAGTTCCAGGAAAATGATTCTGCTCCTGCCACATGCTGGGCACCAGTCTGGGCTCTGAGGTCCCCGTGGTGAGGAAACAGACCCCACCCACGTGACAGCCTGGGAGATGGACCAAAAGCACATGAACAGAACACGAATTAGAAGCTTCCAGGCTGTCATAAGCATAGGAAGGTGCCGAGGTCGAGGGCTCAGCCCAGCCCAGCCAGGGTGGGGCCGTGTGGGGGCTGGTGTTGACTCAGGGAATCCAGGGCTCCTCCTACCAGGGGCCAGGCTGTCAGAATCAAACCCTCCACCTTGACCTCATTAGCGTTGGGCCTAATCACTGGGCCAAGCGCCTTAAACTGCAAGAGGTCACACCCCACCCACCCTGCCCTGACACCCTCTGTTCATCCCACCAACACACATTTCATCACCAGCCCTTCGGTGCAGGCCCTGACACTGCCCGGAGAGACAGGGGCCTGGAGCCCCAAGTGGGCTTGAGGGAAGGGGGTACTTTTTTTTTTTTTTCTTTAGCAGACAGGTCTAGGATGCCCAGGTAGGAAAGAGACTGGATGACAGAAAGCTTAAGGGATAGAAGTCTCAGAGACAGGGACACTTTCCCGCTGGCCTTGAATTTCTGGCCACAGGGCCTTTGCACTTGCTGTTTCCTCTGCCTAAACATCCCGGCCCCAGATCTTGGCAGGACTGGCTCTTTCCATCGCTGAGTTCTCAGCTCAAACCTCACCTTCCCCAAGACTTGCCCGGGGCTGCTCTAGATAACAGTGTCTTGGGGATGCATCACGATCTGAACTTTTCCTGTATATGTTTTGCTTCATTACTTGTTTGTAATGAAATGCTTCCTGCAGGCAGGGGCTTGGTCCTCCTTGTCCACTGTGTCTCCCAGAACAAAGCAACTTGGTCGATGTACATTTGCGGCTGGACAAGCACCCTGCATGCCAGCACTCCCAGCTGCCCTCTTTATTCCTAGGAGGTGTCATTGCATTCCTGTCACAGGTGAGGCCTCCATTTGGCCCCAAAACTCATCCTGCTATTCTGGGACCCACCCTCGAGGGGCTCCATGGTACCCGAAGCCCACTGTGCTAGCCCAGGCTGACCAGAATCCCCGGACATGCCCGTGTGCCACAGTGCCCAACCTGTCCTGTTTCCCAGGCCTGCCTCCCCTTCACACTGGAGTCCCCAGGAGGCCAGGACTGCACCTGCCCCGCTCACAGCAATGATCTGGTGCCCAGCACAGGGCTTGGTACACAGTCTGCCTGCTGGATGCAAGGCCTTGCTTCAGCATCCCTGAGAGTCTTTGTCCCTCCCTGCTTCAACCCTTTCCCTGTTCCCTTCTCCATCTTGGCTCCCTCCAATCCTTCTATGGGGGCATTCGTGTCACCTTTTTGTCCCTGAGATCTGCCCAAGCCACTTCCCACTGCCCTCAGTGGGGCCCCAACCCACATGCAGCCACAGCCCAGATGTGCCTCAGGCCTCTGCCTAGCCTTTGTCTTAAGTGTGTGCTATCTTCCCAACTTGGCAAAGTGCTCCCCTCCCTCAAAGACCCAAACATCACCTCCCTGGGCGTCTCTGCCAAGCAGGCACCTCCCCTCTCTGGGCTGGGGTCCTCCTCAGTGACCTGCACACAAATAAGTGAGTGAGTGAATTCCCATTCAGTTGAGCTCCTGGGCTATGCCAGGCTGTGCATCTGGCAGGATGTGACCTCTGCCCTCATGACGCTCAAAATCTGGAAGATGGGCTGGTGTGTGTCCAGCACCTGGATGGGCCAGGGGCTGAGTGGGGGGATGAGAGACCGGGAGAGTAACCAGAGACTGCCCACTGGGAGCGCACGGTCCAGGCGGTGGAAGACCAAGCCAGCTCACACTAAGCCAGAGAGGAATGGGCTGGGAGTCTGAGGTCCCATGCCAGGCCGAGGCCATCAGGCTGAGACGGGCAGAGATTCCTGGGGGCAGAAGAGTGGGTGCAGGCTTCCTGTGCTTCCCCGGGGTCCCAGCACCTCCCCTTCCCAACCTTGGGCTTCCACCTGGAGTCACCTTGGCCCCTCTTGGGAAGCCAATTAGGCCCCCGGTTGCCCTTCCACAAATAGTTAGTGAGCATCTACTCCGGGATTAGTATGATTAATAACACCCTCAATCTCCCAGGTGCTGATTCAGCCAGGAGCTTAGGGAGGGGAGGTCACTTTATAAGGGCCTGGGGGGGTCAGGCCCCGGAGTTGTCCGGCCGGAGCCCTGTGTGGCCAAGCTCAGGCCCCAGCAGCATTCCTGGGTCAGAGCTGCCCCCGGGGCGGCCACCGGGACCTCCGCCATGAACGGCACAGAGGGCCCCAACTTCTACGTGCCCTTCTCCAACAAGACGGGCGTGGTGCGCAGCCCCTTCGAGTACCCGCAGTACTACCTGGCCGAGCCCTGGCAGTTCTCCGTGCTGGCCGCCTACATGTTCCTGCTGATCGTGCTGGGCTTCCCCATCAACTTCCTCACGCTCTACGTCACCGTCCAGCACAAGAAGCTGCGCACGCCTCTCAACTACATCCTGCTCAACCTGGCCGTGGCCAACCTCTTCATGGTCTTCGGCGGCTTCACCACCACCCTCTACACCTCTATGCACGGATACTTTGTCTTCGGGGCCACGGGATGCAATATGGAGGGCTTCTTCGCCACGCTGGGCGGTACGCGTTGTGGTGCGGACGGGCAGGGGTGCAGGAGCCAGGGGCATGGAGGTGTCTGGGGACAGGTCCAGGCTTAGAGATGGGGGTTCAGAGGCCTTCTGCCCTCTGCAATCATTGGCATCATCTAACGTTCAAACACTCGGTGATGATGAGCTAGGCTGCCAAATGGGAAGGGCAAGCAGTGAGCGCTGTTTAATCTCACTTGAGTGGTGCCTTTGTCTTGCTTTAGAGCGAGGAAACAGCGTGAGAAGTCAAGGGCCTTGCAGGGGTCACGTCTCGGCAGCAGGGGCAAAGCTGTGCTCCAAGCCCACTTCTGTGGGCCCCTGCAAGCACGTTCAGTTCCCCTCAGGGCAGACGCCCTGGGTCAGACCCATGCCTGGCATTGGGGAGAGAGATGGACAAGATAGGTCCCTGTGCTCAGGGCTCCCAGCTCAGGGTGGGATGCAGACTCTCTGTCCTCCAGCCATTGGACTTGACCTGCACTGAGCCATGAGCTGAGTCCCTCCCCAGCCCACCTCCAGCCTCTGCCAAGCATGAATGCTTTCTGTGTTGAGGAGCTCATCTGCTTCCGAAAACCCTCCCATAGGAGGCATGAGACCTGTGTGGTCTGTAGCTTTGGAAGATGCTTTTAAAAAGTTTCTTTGATTGGAAAACTGACAGGAGTGCTACAGAGACAATAGATCCCATTTAGCAGAGGAGAAAACTGAGGCATGGAGAGGGGAAGACTCATTTAAGGATATGCAGGGCAGTGACCAGAGATCCTAGGTCTCCTGGCTCAGATTCAGGAACGTTCGCCGCCCTGCCCCTGCCCCTGGGACATAACACCAACCATAAGGATGCTCTGCTGCCTGTCTTCTCTCGCCCTATTGTGTCCAGGTTGCTGCCTCAGCCCTATTCCCCTGAATCTCTGGCTATTCCTGGGTGTCAACTTCAGGGACCAGAGATCATTCGGTCTCAGGCCAGAAGGCAGGGGGCAAGGCAGGCAGACACTTCTCTGCAGGGTCAGTCCCACTTTACAACGATAGTGTCCCCTTTCACTCTCAGAAATGGCCCAGTCTGCTTGATGAATTCTATGACCCTCCTTCCTGAATGTCTGTGGTGGTGTGCAGCATGATGTCTGAGCTCCATCATTATTTCCTCCTTAGTCCTCTGAGCCAAACGCCATTCATCTTCCTGGCTCCTGAGAGAGGGTCGTACATGCCCAGGTTGTTTGTTTTCCCAGAGGGGAGGGGCCCCGCTCCAGAGGGAGGAAGGTTCCCCTGCCTCTGCGACGCCTCTAGACAGGGACTCTGGCTGTTGCCCCAGGAAGGACCCCTCCTCCTGTGAAAACTCCCTGCAGGGCTTCCAGTCCACCGCTGGTCCCTGATCTGATTTCTGTGTCCTTCCTGAGCCCAGAGCTCTAACTGAACTAAACTAAGAGTTACTCCACTCCCTCTGCCCTGCACCCCTCCCAGGTCTCGATGTCTGACCCCGCTCCACCCTGAGGCCTCACACGAGGCCTACACCCGGTTGCCTTCCTAGCTTCCTCCTCAGAGAGTGGAGTCCAGCAGGCTGACCGACGGCTGACTGCCTTGCAGGTGAAGTTGCCCTGTGGTCCTTGGTGGTCCTGGCCATCGAGCGGTACGTGGTGGTATGCAAGCCCATGAGCAACTTCCGGTTTGGGGAGAACCACGCCATCATGGGCCTCGCCTTCACGTGGGTCATGGCACTGGCCTGCGCTGCACCCCCGCTAGCCGGCTGGTCCAGGTAATGGCACTGGGCAGGAGGGGCGGGTCTCCAGGGGTCTTCTTAGGGCCCCCAAGACACACTTACCCCTGGGGCTGTCTGGTTCCAGGCACTGAGCTGCTAACTTTTCTGGGATTGGGGTTTAGGGCAGAGGAAAAAAAGGATCAGACCTTCATGTTGCTATGGGGCTGGTCCCACCTCCTGAGTCCCCATCTTAAGGAGAATCCAAAAAGTCTAACCCTTCACCTTGGCTGTGCCCCTAATCCTCAACTAAGCCAGGGCCAGATTCCAATCCTCTTTGGTCCAGTGCCCTGCGGGCGGCTTCCTTTGACCTTGGGCCTCAGCACCTGGGGAGGCTGAGCCTTCCTGGTGCAGGTGGTGACTCTGTAGCCCCTGGGACCTGGGTCCTGTGCCGTCTGCGGGTCATTGTCTCCGAATGGGGCTGAGATGAGAGACGTGGAAAAGGGGAGGCAGTTCGGGAAATTTGACTGTGACTTTGCGTGTCCAGAGGCTTCATGTTCCCCTGCTTCCAGGAAATCCCCTCTCCTCCCTTTCCTCCTCAGTCTCTATGAAAGCTCCCTGCAGGGCTCCCGGTCCAATCATGACCCCTAATCTGAGGTCATTTTCTGCCCATTGCTGAATTCAAGCCCATCCCCGCTCCAGCCTCTTTCTCTTTCTGGTCCAGTCTGGTTCAGTTACATCCTCGTGAGCACAGACACATCGTGTTTTCTGAGATCGGTGCAATATCACCGTCCTCTAGAATCATTGAGAGAAAAAAAAATCCAACCACATGCCCCAGACGCCTCTCATTCCCCCTCTCCTCTTTTGTGCAAGTATCTCTTAGTTACCCTGCATGCCCTTATTTGTGCTAGTAAATACTCTCATCCTGTTATTCAGTAAGACCCCGAGTTGTACAAACTATCTCAAATGCAGAGGTGAGGAGTATTTCCCTTCTCCCCACCAACCTCTGCCTTGCATAGCCCGAGGCCTGGCTCTGGCCGCTATCGGGCAGCAGGTCCGGGGAGAAACCCTGCGCAGGCCGGTGGTATGCACAAGCCAGGGGAGAGACGGGCAGGAGACTGGGTCGTGTTCCAATAACACAGCCACCAAACCAATAGTGAAACAAACATGGCGCATTTGAGTCCCTTTTCTCAATTGATTTGATTCTCAAAGTCTCGCAGCCAAGAAGACGTTTTATTATCTCCACTTTACAGAGAGGGAAAGTGAGGCCCAGAGCAAGGCCAGCCACACACGGCAGGTCACTCGGGTCAGCTGGCACCTGCTCCCAAGCTCCTCATATGTGGGTCCCCATCACGCCCCCTCCCGTCCCGCCAGGTACATCCCAGAGGGCATGCAGTGCTCGTGCGGGATTGACTACTACACGCTCAAACCGGAGGTCAACAACGAGTCCTTCGTCATCTACATGTTCGTGGTCCACTTCACCATCCCCATGGTGGTCATCTTCTTCTGCTACGGACAGCTGGTCTTCACCGTGAAGGAGGTACGGTCCCATGCTGGGCGCCGGGTGGGTGGAGCCCGGCCCCGGCCCCGGGCCCGGAGCGGCGGCAGCCTGCACACCAGGCCCCGTGTCCCCGCAGGCCGCCGCCCAGCAGCAGGAGTCCGCCACCACCCAGAAGGCCGAGAAGGAAGTCACCCGCATGGTCATCATCATGGTCGTCGCGTTCCTGGTCTGTTGGGTGCCCTACGCCAGCGTGGCGCTCTACATCTTCACCCACCAAGGCTCTAACTTTGGCCCCATCTTCATGACCATCCCGGCATTCTTTGCCAAGTCATCCTCCATCTACAACCCGGTCATCTACATCATGATGAACAAGCAGGTGCCAGGTGGCGGGGCAGGAGGGTCCAGGTCCCCTTGTCTGGGTCTCGGTCTTCCCCTCTGCAAAGCTGGACTGCGGGGTTGGTCTCCTTCAGGGCATCAGAGGCACCTGGGAGGAATGCAGATTCCTGGGCTCTGCCCAGACCTGCATTTCGAACAAGTCCTCCGGGTGATTCTGGGGCCGGCTCACGTCAGATGGTTCTGAAGGCCCGCTTTAAAAGTCAAAATCCCAAGCCAGAGGATGGAATGTACCAGTCTCCATCAAGGAGAAAAAAAAAAAAAAAAAGCTAAAAAGTCTTATTCTGAGGGATAAAAGGATAAAGTAGTCCTTTAACACAGACCAGTGTTTCTCTGCCGAATCCAGTGGGGGAAAACATGCTCTCCAGTCAGGCATACTGGATCCATCTGCTATTTTCTAGCTGTGTGACCTTGGGCAATGCATCACTTCCATTCTCTGGGCTTCGGGTTTTTCATCCATAGAAGGGGCAAAATTCCAAACTCTTGAGTTAAATGAGATAATTTACAGATGACCCTGGGCACGCAGAGGGCGTCACGGAATGTCATTAGTGACAAAGCCCCCCCTGCGTTTAGTCCCTGGCATCTCTGAGTGGGGACACATATGTTTAGTAAGTTCCCCCCAGAGGGCCAGGTCTGACCCGGAGTGAAGGCTGTGAGGGGCAGAGCGGGAAGGGTTTGTAGGCCAATCCTGCCACACACACGTGGAGTGGACCCTGACTCTGACTCAGGCCCCTTGCCTTCCAGTTCCGGAGCTGCATGCTCACCACCCTCTGCTGTGGCAAGAACCCACTGGGTGATGACGAAGCGTCCACCACTGTCTCCAAGACGGAGGCCAGCCAGGTGGCACCAGCCTAAGCCCTGCCAAGGACTCTGCTGCCGACCGTAGGAGCCTCCCGTCCCCACCACCCACCCCCGGCAACAGCGCCCCCGCCGGGATCTGTGCCTGTCAGACCAGGTCTCACAGGCTCCAGGCATTTAAAAAAAAAAAATTAACGAGGCTCTCCACTCATCACGAGGACGGCTTGATCTGGAGTCCTGAGTTCCCAGGGGCCAGTGGGACCTCACCCCTCCTCCCCACAACGCATCTCTCAGGACCAGAGAACTCTTGCCGTCTGGACACGTGTCCCAGCTTAGGGATAAGTACCTAGCACAGAGTGGGGCACATAGTAGGTGCTAAATAAACGCTAGATGGAGGGAGGAAGGAGTGAATGGGGGAGTGAATGCAGAGATGGAAGGAGAGTATATCTATCCTCTGAAAACCACCTCAGCAGCAGCAGCTCCGTGGCTGACGACCTTGAGCAGTTGTTTTCCTCCCTGGGCCTCACCTTCTTTCCCTGTGAAATGGGAATCCCGAGTCCCTGGTCCTGCCATTCATGGCTGCTGTGCAGATCAAATGGTGTGTGTGCGTGTGTGTGTGTGTGTGTGTGTGTATTAAAGCACTTTGTAAAGAAGCTGTACAGATTGTAGTTAACATTATGAATAACATCAATTAATGTAATCAATTAATTGCTATTATAATTTCCTCTTCATAGTGACCATTTTGAGACTGTATCCAGCCTCGGCAGGTTTTTTAAAAAAAATTAGCTGGGTGTCAAGGCCAGACCACATTTGGGGGTTGGGCTGGAGGTAGGGACAGTTGAGTGAATGTAGAATGCCGTCATCAGACCTGAGGAAACGACATTGGACTGGAGTCTGGGACCAAGGTCCGGAGTCTAACCTCTGGCCTGGAGCACCAGCCCCTGTGCAGCCAGTGAAGAGACAGGCCTTTCTCTCAGCTCTGGAAACCACGTGCTCTGCTACCCAGATCCTCGGGCCACGACATATCTGGGCCAGGATAGAGCTTCTAGAAGCCGTGCTCCCTGCCCACATTTAATAAAGAGCGGCGTCTCCAATGTCACCCTTGTCTTGAAGAGCTTAGAAACAAAGAGTGGGCAGTTTGTTTGGGCCACCTTCCCTGGGGACGTTGACAGGTCCCAGATTCCAGCTCCCTTGCTGAGGAGCCCATCTTTGGCAGCTCCAGTCCATTCCCTATTCTGGAGAGCCCTTGCTCTAAGGCTGGGGCATCAGAATTGAGCCACCTCAGGCACTGACCTCTCCTTCTTCACATAACCAAAGCTGGAAGCTCTATCTCTCTACAGCCCTGCCTGGAGACTAAGGCAAATTGGGGCATTAAAAGCTCAGCTTCTGTACTTGGTGTTAATGGTGGTGGGGTTTTTTTTCTTTCTGTTTTTTTTTCTTTTCTGCAGGATGGATTGAAACTGGGCAGCATCCACCTGGTCCCTGACCCTGGATGCCTGGATGGGGCAATCAGCAGAGCCTCCTGGGGGTGTGGGGGTTGGGAGAGGAGGGAGGGAGCCAGCCCACGCATGGGAAAAGTCCCAACTTTGGCCTCACAGAGACCCAGGTGACCTGTGAAACTGCAAGTAAGTTTTGTCACCTCTCTGAGCCTTTTTTGTCTGCAAAAGAGAATGTTAAAACAGACCTTGAGGGGATTCGATGAGATAATAGACTACAGTGACCAGTCTGCCCTGTGGGAGACTGTGGACATTACTGGGGACTCAGCTCAGAGCTCACTTTGCTGGGCACTCCATCTGCAAGGGAAACAGGATGGAGACATAGCTCCCAGAGTTACCCTCAGCCTCCGCGGAGGAAAGGGTGGCAGGAGCCTGAGATGGAGAGAGCCCTAGTGCCATGGTGGGACTGGGGCAGGTACTGGCCTCTATCCTTATCCCTCTTCACTCTGTCTCCTTGAGTGACGTCAGTCAGGATTCTTTTGGCTGCGAGTGACCAGAAATCCCTGTGAGGGCTGAACGTAAAGGGGAAAGCCATTGGCTGCCATACACGGAAAGCCCAGGGCTTTGGGAACAGCTGCAGACAGTTGCTCAGATTATGTTATCGGGCTCCTGTGTCTCTTCTGGCCGCACTCTCCTCCGTGCTGGCTTCACGCATAGGCTGACTGTTCCAAGAGGAGGGCAGGAACGGCAGCCAGTTGTTCCAGGCCCAGCACGGGCCCAGAGAGTGGGCTTCTCTTTCCCGTCAGTTCCAGCAAATGTCCCAGGAAAGGCCCTCATTGGCCAAGCCGAGGTCACCTGATTGCCCCTGCAGCCCAATGTTAACCCCACATACACCAGATGGCCTGAGAGAGGGGACAGAAAGGGGCCCAAAGGAAACCTGGGGGGGAGGGGGGAGGCCTGGTACCAGAAGGAAGAGGGTGGGAGGCGGGGTGGGCAGAGAGTCAGAGGCCCAAAGAGGACGGACTCTGAATCACTGAGGTTTGGCTAGATCAGGCCCCCTTCCCACATTGGGACATGAGAAAGAAGGTCCCCATGGCTGGTCCTGCAGGTTACTGTCCCTGTCAGGTGCTGTGTTGGGCCAGGCACAGCAGTGGGAGGGACGTGGCATTTAAGCCGCCCTGTCTTGCAGGCTGCCCTGTCCCCTCACTCCCCCACCCTACCTCACTTATTCCGAAGAGTGGTATGTCTGCCTCAGCCTCACATCCAGAGGAGAAAATTACTCTAAAACCAGAACATCCTGTGGTTTTTCCTGGTAGAGAGGAAAGCCTCTTTATTTCTTTAATTTACAACTGATTTGGCAGCTACGTATGGGGCACTTGCATAGGGAAGGCAAAGAGCTGCTGACTTAGCCCAAGAGGAGGGTATTATCCACCTCCTCTCTCGGCTCCTTGCAGCCCACAGGTTTATGGAACGCCTGTTGTATGCAATCACGTCTCCACTCAACCCGATCTAAGGGGGCGGGTCCTAGGCCAGGGTGTGCCAGGGGCTCCTGAGATGGATCGGAGGGACCACGTCCCTGTGCTGTGGCCTGGCCAGCCTCCGGGCCACAGAGCCCTCTCCGCCCTGATCCTGGCCCCGGGAGGAGATTGTACGAACCCCACCCCAGCCCCCGAGGCAGCAGGGCCTAATGGCAGCTGGTCCCCCTGTCCTCAGGAGAGATGTGCGTTCCTGACACCCCAAGGTCCCCCCCCCCAGGGAGATGGTGGGTGTCCTTCCCAGCAGTGCGACTTTGGACCCAGTCTCTGAACCTCACCAGGCCTCAGACCCCTCAGCTTTAAAGGGGAGAATCATCCCAGGTGGTAGATTTGTCTAAAGGGACAAACGAGATAATGGATATAAAAGATGCAGTGCCTACTAGACATTCAATAACTGTGAGGTCCCTTCCCAGAGACACAAACCAAGTTCAAAGGAGCAGCCCCCTGTGGTGGTCGAGACGGGCACTGAAGGGACTAAAATAATGGAGGGGCCTCAGGAAAAGGGGAAGCAAGAGCAAAGGGCTTCAATATTCATCCCCTTCCTTCCTTTGAGTAATATCACCCAGGTTCTAGCTGGCACCCAGCACAGGCTGCACCTCCCAGCTTCCCTTGCACCTGCAAGTGGCATGACATCAAGGTCTGGCCAACGGAGCATAATCAGGAGTGATGTTTGCAATCTCTGGGTCTTCCACGTCAGAGAGTTGAGGCACTTCCTTTCCTTTCCTGTCATAAGGCAGGAGGGTGGTCATGACGACCAGAGTGGCAGCAGCTCTCTCGGGTCAGGAGGTGGCATCTGTGGGCAGAGACCAGCAGAGCCTCAGGACAAGGTCTCCCGGGCTGCCCTGCCGGCCCCGCACAATGCATTCTCCGGGAGCTTTGTGAGAAATGGTCTCGTGGCTTCTCGTCTGAGCCACTGATACTTTGGAGTCACCGCTGGCTTCTTAACGGACACAGGGCTTCCAGGCTGCGGCTCAGGGCTGGCACAGGTCCTCTCCGAACTTCTGCTTCTTCATGTGTAAATAAAGCCGTGGCTATAAAATATTAACATAGATATTGAACTTGGCAGCTACTTTTCATTTCTACCCTGCCCTCTGGGCATTTATTGACCTAAAGTCGCAGATATCCTGACGCTACAGAATCTAGAGTTGCACAAAACAGACACCCTATTGCTACTTCAGAAAGTTGAGTGCTGTAACCTTCAGAACCATCAGAAGCTCCCATGCAGATGGACCCTGTTCAGTGCTCCAAGACGCTAAAAATATTTTCGGCAAAATTCAAACTCCGGACGGGCCTCAGGAAAGGAGTCACATCGGTAACCAAGCCCCGCTCCTCCCCGCAGGCTGGTCCTCGCCGCGATTGTTTCCTGTAAAAGGCAATCCTCTAGGAGAATTTTTAGATCACGCAGCACATTTTAGAACGTCTTCCCTCCCAATGCAAACCTCTATCCTGGCACAGACCGGGAGCAGGGTTTCGGATTAAGCTTGTGGGAATGTTTGTATTGCTGAGTCTTTTTCTATTTCTCAATTCTTGGAAATTCCCCACAATGTGATCAAAACTGCTGCCCCCGTTGGCACCAGCTTCCACATGCCTCTTTGCCTCATACTCGTATCTTCTGTTCTAGCATGGTTCCCACACCTGGCTCTCAGGCCTTCTTCCTGCACTGAGCCAAACTGGGCCCTGACACCGAGGCTTCTACAATGGGTGCTGAGCACCTACTGTGTGTGAGGCGCTGTGCTGGGTGCCAAGGATACCACCAGGAACAAGGCAGACATAGCCCTGTTCCCTCTCCTTTAATACCCCCCACCCCTACCAAGCTCAAAGGCTAGTACAGGAGACAGGTAAGGCAGCGTTGTAACTCAGGATGCTGGAGGCTCCCACACAGCAAGTTCAGGGACTGCTGGGCACCCAGAGAAGGGGCCCATACCCTCCTAGGGAGACGGGGAGGGCTTTTCTGAGGAAGTGGCATCTACTCTGAGGCCAAAAGGATGAGTAGAAACCAGTCCAGAGAAGGTAGATAGGGGTAAGGAAGATTCTTCTAGGCAGACTGTATCAGCTAGCTTATGCTGCATGACAAACAGCTCCTATGCCACATGGCTCAAAACAACACACCCTGCATTGCTGCTTGCAACTCTGTGGGTCAGCTGGGCAGTTCTGCTTGCCCAGACCAAGCTCCGTTGATCTCCACTAGGCAGATCCAAGTATGTGTGATTAATTGGAGGGTTGATTAGTTGGCTGGGTGGTAGGTGTACGAGCTCTGCATCCATCACGCTGGCCAGGGCTTGTTCATATGCCAGTGGGATTAGCATAACATCCCTTCCACCACGTTCTATGGGTCAAAGAAAGTCACAAAGGCTAGCACAGATTGAAGGAGTGCGGGAGGCCCTGCAAAGTTACATTGCAAACGGGCAGGGGTGAAAAATTGGGGTTCTTTCTACACCAATCTAACACATACACACGGAGGAAACACAGAGCAAAACCCACATCTCGGTACCTAGCCCCAGAGCAACTATGTGGCAGGTCTGTGGGGGAAGAAGGCTCCGAAAGCCAGAATGAAGAGGTCAAACTTCCAACCTGGGCAGGGGGGAGCCATGAAGAGTGCTAGACAGGGCAGTGACATCTATTGGGCACTTTAGGGCACTTCGATGGCCGCTGCTGCCTCCTGGCAATGGAGAGTCCCCTGGGAAAGTTCCAAAAATAGACTATATAGAGAGAGGAAATTTTAGATCTCTTTTATCTTTATTTTTTATTTTAAAAAATATATTTTATTGATTCTTTACAGAGAGGAAGAGAGAAGGATAGAGAGCTAGAAACACCAATGAGAGAGAAACATCGACCAGCTGCCTCCTGCACACCCCCGCCTCCCCACCGGGGATGTGCTTGCAACCAACGTACATGCCCTTGACCGGAATTGAACCTGGGACCCTTCAGTCCTCAGACCGACGCTCTATCCACTGAGCTAAACCAGTTTCAGCTTAAATCTCTTTTAAACCCATCCCATCCAAATCCTATGTCCTCCTCAGAGGTAATCCCTGCTATTATCTTGGTATAAATTCTTTCAAACCTTTTGTGCCTTTAACACACACACACAGTTCTGTCTTCTTAGAAGTGAAGGGTATATTCCTCAGGTATATTCTGGCACCTTCATTTTCACTGTTCTGTACTGTCCCACTGTCCTCCTGGCGGGCATTGAGGCTGCGATGAAGTTTCGCTAAGATTGCGGTAAGCACACTTGTGTGTAACCTAAGAATTTCTCTGATTTATACCTAGAGCAACACGGTGGGATGTGGCAGGTGTCCATCCTTAGTTATGTGAAATGCTACCAAACTGTTTCTAAAGCGGCTCCAACTCACCCTCCTGATGGCCACGCCTTTCTCCGTGTCCTGGGCACTCCGCATTGACAGCCATTTAAATATGCGTTATTCTACTGGGTGAGAAATACAGCCTCATCTTTGTTGTAACCCCGCTCATCACTGTAAGTGGCTGCAGAGTGCTCTGCAGTAAGGGAGCGATTTAGCCAGGCCCCAAGTGATTCACTTGGAAGTTAGCTCTATTTCACTTTTTTCCCCTCGCTAATGCACTGCTCGGAGAAGGGGAGCTGCTGGGCTTAAGGGAAAACCTTTTCAAAGTTGGCTGCACCCCAATCTATACCCCTGGCAGGGGCAGCGAGGGCCTTTGCATCCAGCTCCCTGCCTCTTTGCCAGCTTGGTCTTCAACTTTTGTCATTTTTATGGGGAAATAATATCATTGCTTCGATTTGAATTTCCCAGAAGGCCAAGGAGGTTGGGGTTATGTTCCTGTGTTTATAAACTGTTCTGTGAATCGCCTATTTATATTCTTGTCCACTTTCCCAATGGCCATTGTTAATTTTTATAGACTTTGGCTGAGCAATTTTATTTTAAAATTACAAGTTGATTAGAAAGCAGTTGTATTTTAAAATTGCTCTTTAATTCCATAAAGATTTCCTTCTATTTTTTTTAAAAAAAAATGTCCTTATTGATTTTAGAGAGAGGAAGGGAGAGGGGTAGAGAGAGAGAGAAACATCGATGAGAGTGAAACTTCAATCAGCTGCCTCCTGGCCCCCCACCCCCCCCTCCTGGGGATAGAACCCATAACCCAGACATGTACCCTGACTGGGAATCCAAATGGTGACCTCTTGGTTCATGGGTGTGCGACCAACTACGGAGCCACATCGGCTGGGGAAAGATTTCTTTCTTAAAAATATATAAAGGCCCTCGCTCGTTGCTCAATGGTTAGACCCCACACACTGAAGGGTCTCGGGTTCAGTTCTGTACTTTGGTCCTTGCCCCGTCTGGACGTGTGCAGGAGGCAACCAATTGCTGTGTCTCTCTCCCACATCGATATTTCTCTCTTGGTCTCCTCCTCCCTTACACTCTCTCAAAAAAAAATAAAATAAATTAAATAAATTAAAAAAAAAAAAATAAGAGTGGCCACAGGTTGGCCTAGGCGCGTCTGCTTCAGGCAACCCCCATCCGTTGGGAGAAAGGGAGGCAAGCAGCCGCCAGGGAACAGGGCCGGACACCTGGGCGGTAGGATCAGATGGCCTCGCCTACACAGCCCAGCTGTGCCCAATGCCCCACCAGCGTCTCCAGCCCCTGGTGGGCAGAGGGTGCAGGAGGGAGCCAGGGTCTCAGCCCCCATCCTCTCACCAGGGGGGGCGGACACGCAGAGAAGCCAATCACTCCTCCAACTTCGCACAGGGGTGGGTGACTAAGCCGGGGTGTCAGCGCCCCATCCCATCCCTCCTGCCCCAGCAGGACCTCAGAGCTCCCACCCCCCCAATCAGGGCTAATTGGAGTCACCGGGCCAGGCCGCCGGTGTATAAGACAAGCAGGCGGGCTGGCGGCCTTATCTCTGCGTCCGTGTCAGCCTCGCAATGGCTCCCGGGAGCTTGGCCTCCAGTGACAGCCTGATTTCCTCGGCCTCGCTGACCTCCAAGACCTCCTCCTCCGGGTGGCCTGGGACCCTAAAGCCCGGTGAGCAAAGCGAGGCAGCTCCTCCCTCCTCCCAGCAAGACCACTCCCTGGGTGTCCCAGACCCTCCCCCCTCCTCCCCCCTCCTCCTCTCCAGCCTGGCCAGCACCCTGCACAGAGGCTGCTGCGTGCAGCTGCCAGCGGGCCGGGGGGGGGCCGGGCAGGGCCTGAGAGCGGAGGCTGCCCGGCCAGGGGACGCGGGCAGGGCAGGCCTCCCCGGCTGGAGCCTGTTTCTTCCCCCGGGAACGCCGGCACCCTCCACAGCTGGTGGAAGGGTCCAGAAAAGCGAGGGTTGATGCGGGGCTGGGCTGTGGATTTAGGGCTGCCTCTCAGTTTTCAATAAACAAGGCTTCAGGGTTTCTCAGGATACAGGGTCCCCGGAGACAGCCCTGGTTCTCTCCCCACAGCGGCTCCCAGTCTGATGGGCCAATCTGCCTCGTTAAGCGGTGCCATTTGATGATGTGGCATGCATGTTTGTTTGTTTTTTAAGGTTTTTTTTTTTCATTTTTTATTAAGGTATTATATGTGTATATATCTTACCATTGCCCGCCCCCCCCATACATGCCCTCCCTCCCCGGGGTTTTGCGTCCATTGGTTTTGCTTATATGCATGTATTATAAGTCCTTCGGTTGATCTCTTATCTCCCCCATATTTCCCTACCCTCCCCGCTGTAATTTGACAGTCTATTGCTTTACCGTCTTTGTATCTATCTTTTTGTTCATCAGTCCATAATGTTCTTTATTACCCATAAATGAGATCACGTGGTGCTTTTCTTTCATTGACTGGCTTATTTCACTCAGCATGATGTTAATTGTGGGGACCCCGAGGGCTGTAGGAGTCCAAGGTGGTCACCCAACTCCCTGCGGGAGGGCCCTCCTGCGCCCTGGAGGAGGTGACCCTGAAGGGAGGGTCAGTCCTGCCCGAGAGGAGAGGGGGAGGAGGGGAAGCTTCCTGAGTTTTTGCAAAGGCTCCTTTGGAGGAGAGGAGGTTCCGGATGCCCCCGGCACACAGGGAAGAGCTGTTCGCTGGGGCTGGGAAGCCAGGGCAGGTGTTCAAATCCCAGTGCTGTGTGAGCCATACAGGGTGAGGGAGAGCTGCCTGGTGACTAAGGAGGAGGCCTCTGCACTGAAGGAACAGCACAGACAGAGGCCCGGGGGCAGCAGTGCGGCAGAGGGTTGGGAGTTGCAGGTTCCCCTCAGCCAGGGGCAGGGCCGGGGAGAACACCTGTGAGGGTGGGCGGGGCCAATCAGACTGGGCCTCCCAGGCTGCTGTCAGGTGCGTCAGCCCTCAGACCGAAGGCAACATGCAGGTGAGGGATGTGAGATGCAGTGAGGAGAAGGGCTGGGAGGGAAATAAGGACACAGGAAGGAGGCAAGGGCCCTGGGGTGCGAGGGGGGAGTGAGGAAGAGGAGAGGCCAGCATGGAGGGGGAGAAGCCTGGGGGAGGGGAGGAAAGGGGGGAGGGGAGATTGTCGGGGAGGGGAGGGGAGGGAGAGTGGGGATGGTGGTGGAGGGGAGGGCAGTCCAGGGTGTCCCCTGGGTTCTTGTGAGGTGTCTGGGAGAGATGCGGGGAGGGAAAAGTGGAGGGCAGGTATGTGGGTGTGTGATTCTGGACATGGCAGTATTAAACAGCTGCCAAACAAAGAGCTGAATCCCATCCC
Organism: Pipistrellus kuhlii; assembly: GCF_014108245.1. Classification (NCBI taxonomy): domain Eukaryota; kingdom Metazoa; phylum Chordata; class Mammalia; order Chiroptera; family Vespertilionidae; genus Pipistrellus; species Pipistrellus kuhlii. Next base: position 22,140,681 of record NW_023425416.1, read on the forward strand.
TTTGGGGGTCTGGGAGGGAGGAGGCTTAGACGTGGCTCCTGGGCCCGGCACCGTCTGGGAGAGGCAGGAGAGGGGACACTAAGGCTGAGGACCCCGTTGGAAACCACTGAACACTGCAGCGGGAGGGCTTTGGCCCCATTCCCACTATCCAGATGGGAAGACTGAAGGGGGGGTGGGGTTGGGTAAAACTCCCAAGACCTGGGGTGACTGACCCAGGACACCACCAATTCACAGGCTTTGGTCCCAGAATGAATATTCCCAGACACTGGGCTCTTCCTGGCCGGGAGACAGCAGTGGTCCAAATGGATTAGGTCTCTACAGTTTTGCTCAGGATCTAGAGTTTTTTGGGTGTTGTTTTTTTCTACTTTAAAATGTGTATATATATATATATATATATATATATATATAGCCAATTGATTCCTGAGGTCTTTAATTTTTGCAAGTTGATTAGAAAGTAATATTTCTAATCACCTAGTATTTAAATCAGATTTTCTTCTGAAACCACTTTTTAGAATTATTGTTTAAAGTATATATTACACATCTCCTTCCCCCCCAGTTAACCTCCCCATTTAAACCACTTTTATGTGCCTTCTCGTGACGGACAACTTCTCACCCCCTCTCCCTGCTCAGCCCCTGACCCTATTCTTTTTGCAGCTTTTCTTTGTGAAAGCTGACTGAGCTATGCCAGCGACCCACACACCATCCAGTTCACCCGTTCAAAGTGGACAGTGGCTTTTCGTACCGGCACAGCTGTGGGCCCGTCTCCACAGCCGGCTTTAGAATATTTCCGTCACCTGGAGAGAAAACCTGCACCCACAGCCGTGGCTCCCATCCAGCCCTCACCCCCAGCCCCCGGCAATCACCGGTCTGCTTCCCCTTCCTGCCGCTGGCCCGATCGAACAGCTCGCATGCCTGAAGTGCTGGGCTGTGGCTTTTGTGGGACCGGCGTAGTGTTTTCACGGGAGCGCCTCACTCCTCCTTTCGGCCGGGCGATGTTCCATCCTATTGCCGTCCCTTTTGTTTATCCGCCCGTTGGTTTAGGGACATATGCGTTGTTTCTACTTTTGTGCGATTATAAATACCGGCCGTGATGAACATTGTGTGTAAAAATGTTTGTGTGGACATATGTTTTCATTTCTCTCGGGGATATATTTAGCAGTGGAATTCTTTTGTAACTTTTTTATTATGAAAACTTTCAAATGAACATAAAAGTAGACGGAGTGGTACAGGGAACCCCTCCCTCTCTCCCCCCCGCCCCAGTCCCATCTCCAGCACTCATCACCCAACCTCAGCAGTCATTAGCGGACGGCCACTCTTGTTTCGTATATGGGGCTATTTCGAGGCGAGCGCCAGAGCCACCATTTCATCTGTAAACACCAGTGTCTTTAAAAAAAATAAGAACCTCTTACAAAATAATTCCAATGCCATGAGCATACCTGGACCAATAGCATCATCAAGTATTCCCAGTATTCACGTTTAGCTAGTTGCCTTGCCTTCCCCCTGCCTCCCTCCCCGCCCCCCATCTCCACCCCCACTGGCTCATCCAAATCATGTTCCAAGGGCCCCTCCTGGCATTTGGTTGAAAGGTTTCTCCAGAATCTCATCTCTGGGGACCACTCCTCCTTTCTGTCTTCCTCCTGGAGGGTGTGCAGGCAAAGTGGGGCTTGGTGTCCGGCAGAGGTCCTCACAGCCTGGTTCTGCTCATCTCACCGCTGTGTCCCTTTCACAGCCCTGCGTGCCCTGACTGCAGTGAGGTCTACACACCTGACTTGGTTTCGGGTTGTTTATTTGTGTGTGTTTTTTCTTTAAAAAAAAAAAATGTAAATCGTTTTTATTTTTCAATTACAGTTGACATACAATATCATATTTCAGGTGTACACCCCAGTGACTAGACATTATATAATTTACCAAGTGATCATCCTGATAAAACTTATACCCGTTTGACATAATCCATAGTTAGAATGTTATTGACTGTATCCCCTATGCTGTACTTTATATCCCCATGACTATTCTATGACAACATATTTGTACTTAATCCCTTCACTTTTTTATCCATCCCCCCAACTCCATTCCCATGTCAACATCAAAATGTTATCTGTATCTACGAGACTATTTCTGTTCTGCTTGTTCATGTGTTTTTAAATTCCATTGTTGATAGATATGTATTAATAGCCATTTTATTGTTCATATTTTTTTTCTCTCCTCCCCCTTCTTATTCTTAAAGAAGAACCATTAATATTTCATGTAATTCTGGTTTGGTGGTGGTGAACTCCTTTAGCTTTTTCTTGTCTAGGAGGCTCTTTATATATCCTTTGATTCTAAATGATAAGCTTACTGGGTAGAATAATCTTGGTCCTTACTTTTTGTCATTTTAATTATTTTTTGCAAATCCCTTCTGGCTTGAAAAGTTTCTGTTGAGAAATCAGCTGAGAATTTTAGGGGAACTTCGTTACAGGTAATTAAATGCTTTTTTTCTTGTGCTTTGAAGATTCTCTCTCTGTCTTTAACCTTTAGCATTTTAATGATGATATATCTTGGTGTGGGCCTGTTTGGGCTCATCTTGTATGTTTATTTGTTTATAAAATTATCCCTGTTGTTGGAAGGATTACAGATGTCCCCCATTTCCCCCCCACTGACCCCCCTCCTCCCCAGCCCCTTCCAGGCCTTTGCCACACTGCTGTCTGTGGCCATGGGTTACACATATATGCATATAAATTCTTTGGTTAATCTCTTCCCTCTAACCCCTGCTTCCCCACTTTTCTCTGAGCTCCGTCAGTCTATTGCATGTTTGCTGTCTCTGGACCCGTTTTGTTTGTTGGGTTATTTTTTTTTAAAGGAACACTCCATGCTTTCCACGAGCCCAGCCAGGAGACAGCACCGGCCCAGCAGTGAGTCCTGTCCGGGGGGTGCTCGCAGGCATTCGCTGGGGGTGCATTGATCCCCCAGCCCTTTGCCCGCCCACCGTGGGGCCTGGCGGGTGCGGTGTGTGCCTCACCAGCCACCCCACCGCGTCCGCTGGGCCTGAAGGTGGTTTGGCTCCTCCGGGTGATGCCCTGCTGTCCGTCCGCAGGCCCGCGCCCACATGCCGCCCCCCCACCTCGCCGCAACCCCCCGATGCTGCGCATGGTGCTGGAGGCGCTGCAGGCGGGCGAGCAGCGCCAGGGCACCTCGGTGATGGCCATCAAGGTGTACATCCTGCAGAAGTACCCGACGGTGGACGCCATCCGGCTCAAGTTCCTGCTGAAGCGGGCCCTGGACACCGGCATGCAGCGTGGCCTCCTCAGCAGGCCCATCAACTCCAGGGCCCGGGGGGCCACCGGCAGCTTCAAAGTGAGTCGGAGGGGGGCTGGGGGGCACTCAGCCAGGGCTAAGCTTCAGCTCCAGCTCGCTCTTCCTGACCTCTGTGTGCCGGTTCCCCTGTCTCCCTGTCTTCTCTCCTTTTTCTCTTTTTTTTCAAATACATTTTATTGATTTTTTTTTTTTACAGAGAGGAAGGGAGAGAGAGAGTTAGAAACATCGATCAGAGAGAGTCATCGACCAGCTGCCTCTTGCACACCCCCCTACTGGGGATGTGCCTGCAACCAACGCACATGCCCTTGACCGGAATCGAACCTGGAACCTTTCAGTCTGCAGGCTGATGCTCTATCCACTGAACCACACCGGCTTCGGCTGTCTTCTCTCCTTTTTCCCGTGTGTTCTCGGGGACGCCCCCTTCCCCAGGAGGGCTGGTGTGTGAGCCCCATCGGAGTCCCTACACAGCTCTGGTCACCCTGCTGTGTCCTCCTCCATCCCTGTCAGCTCTGTTCAGTGGCCAGGGACCATCTCCACTGTGTTCCCCTCTGCCCACAGCCCTTTCCTGGAACTCCCTCACTCTTGGCGAGGCCGCCCAGCCTCGGGCCCCGGCCTCAGGGTCAGGTTTACCCTCCCCCCTTCCCCCAATGCTCTCTGGCTCCAAACCGAGGCTGGCGCCCGCCTGAGCACCACACCCTCCGCTGTCAAAGGGGAGGGTCCCAAAGGGGTCAGATGTGTCACAAAATTGAACCCCAGCACCATGCCCGCCAGCTGCCACCGGGGAAATCTCAGGGGCCCAGGCGTGGGTCTGCCTGGTCCGTGCTGCGCCCCGGTGGGCAGCAGTTGCTCTGGCAGTTGCCATGGAACGTTCTCAGCCTGCTGTGTTCCAGTCCCGGTGGGAATGGTGGCCGGGCACAGGAAGTCCCAGCCCTGCAGGACACCTGCCCGCGGGCCAGAGCGTGGACAGCCATGGCAAGGCCCGGGGCTGGGGTGGGACGGGGAGAAGAGAGGGGTGCTGGGGTGCTCGTGGCTGGGGTGCTCCTAGGGCCTAGGAGCTAACCCGGAGAGCGGGCCGCGGCGGTGGGAGGCAGGGAAGGGCTCAGGGCGCTCGGTGTTAGGGGTGTAATAATCTGTGAGGTGAGAGTGGGGTTGTTTCCGGTCTGGGTGGGAGCTGGGGAGCCAGGAGGGCTGGGGGCGAGGGGGCAGCATCGTCACAAGTAGACTCCAGAAGGCAAGGAGCACGTTTCTGCCAGGGGCCCTTGCATCCCCTGATGTGCTCACCTCCTCCGACGGCTCCCTGGTAAAGACGGGAAGACTCGGCCAAGATGCACACGGGTGTGTGTGTGTGTGTGTGTGTGTGTGTGTGTGTGTGTAAGTGCCAGGCCGTGTGGCCGGGGAGTCCATGTTCCTCTGGCGGGCACAGCGGGCGGGCGAGGCGGGGAGTGGGGGACCTGGCAGTGTGCCGTGGGGCAGGCTTTGGTGGGGAGAGGGAGGGCGAGTCGGAGCCTCAGTCCATGGACCGTGTGGGCAGGGAGGATGCCCAAGGAGGCTCACAGCTCAGCCTCTCGGGATGGCTTCGGGGCTCACAGAGGCATCATTTGCTCCCAGGAGCCTGGCTTTGACGCTTCCAGATTGGGGGGAGGAGCGGGGCACCGCGGCCTCGGGAAGCAGGAAGGGGGCAGCTTGGGTGAGACGGGAGACTCGGGCCCGGCTCCTGAGTGGCAGCAGCCCTGGCTTGCAGGGCAGAGAGAGGCCTGAATGTGCTCCTGGCGGCAGGCGTTTGGCAGGCGGGTGTGTGTCCTCTCCCGTGCCCTGACCACCTCCTTCGTCTCCCCCCTTTTTGAAGGGGGCCATCTTCCCTGAGCTTCGCATTGGGGCTAGGGGCATGAGCCCCCAGAACCTCCGCTCTCAACCCCACCCCGTCCTCTCCTCTGCCAGTTAGTCCCCAAGCAGAAGAAGAAAACCCAGCACAGGAAGACAGCCACCGTGGCGGCCCCCCGGAGGCCCAGGGAGGCCAAGGAGGAGGCCCCCAAGAGAGATGGCCAGGCCAAGGGTGAAGAGGCGAGAGGGGGCAAGACGGCCAGGAAGGCCCCCCAGCAGGCAGACAAGGTCCCGAAGGCCCCTCCCGGTGCCAGCGGGCCCTACGGGAAGTTAAAGGTCAAAGGCAAGAAGGACAGCTCAGGTAGGCGTGTGAAGGGCAGGGAAGAGGGCGTGGCAGCCACTGGAGGTGAGGATGGAGGGGCTGGCTCTGGGGAGGGGATTTCCTAGCTGGCACCTGCACCCTGAGCAGCAAGCTCCACCTGGACAGACGGAAGGAAGTCATAGAAGCTGATTGGGGGGAGGGGGAGGAGCCTGATTCATCCCTAAGAGAGTCAGGGAGGGCTTCCTGGAGCAGGTGTCCTAGGCAGAAGAGCAGCCTATGCAAAGGCCTGGAAAAATGAAGAAGGCAATGCATTTGACGTGAAAATGGTTCTGTGTGCAGTTCGGGGGGCGAGGGGGGCGGATAGAGGGGCTGCAGCAGGGGGAGGCTGGGAAGGGCAGCCAGAGACTGGACTTGATCTGGAGAACAGCGAGGAGCCAAGGGAAGACTCTGACAGGGAGCAGCGAGGGGCTGAGGCATTTTCACTGTATCTCAGCCGCCATGTGGGTCATGGACTAAAGACTGGAGGCCCAGGAGCCTGTTAGGCCCTTTGTTGTGGGAGAGCGCAGAGCACTGGGGTCAGAGCAAGGGAAAGAGGCCAGAGGAGGCAAGGCTGAGAGTGAGGGACGGCCACCCCCGGCCCAGCGCCTTCTCCGACGATGCTGTTGGGAGATGCTGAGGCTCAACCATTTGCCCCCAAGCCAGTCGGTGGCATTGTGAGGAGTGGGGGGTCGGGCGGGACCAGGGCTCCGGAGCCCCTGAGCCTTCCCGCCCACCAGCAGCTCCTCCCGAGAGGGCTCCTTCCCCCATACTCTCCCCGCTTCCCAGCAGATGCCAAGGCCCACAGGAACGCCAAAGCTGGGACTCAGAGTTCAAAGCCCACAGTCCCCAAGGTAGGTGCCTGTGCGGCTCCCCTGGCCTGGGTCTGCCCCCCACTCCCGCACAGGCCACTGTTTGGGCCCCCGCCCCGGGCCCCTGGAAGTCAAATAGAGAAGAGGGGGCCACTTGTTTTCCTACAAAGCACAGTGCAGCCTCTCCTCCAGGCCCTCCGGCACCCCGGTTTCACAGGAGAGAGACTGAGTCTCAGGGCAGGGAGGCCTCTGGGCCAAAGACACCCAGCGCCGGGTGCCCCTCCCCGCCAGCTCGCCGCCCGGCCCCTCGGCTTACTCCCTTACAGAGTGAAAACGGAGTGGCCGCCCCGGCCAAAAAGAAGACGGGGAACAAGGCCCTTAAAGAGGCCGCTGCCCAGGGCGCCAGGAAAGGGCCGAAAGCCAAAGCTGCCGCCGCTGCTGCTGCCACCGCAGCAGCTCCTAAGGACGGCGAGCCCAAGGCGGGCCCGGGACCGCCCAAGAGGAAGACGGAGGCCCCCCGGGGCCCCCGGAGGCCTGGCCCGCCCACCGAGGAGACCGGAGTGAAGGCCGAGGCCAGGAGCTAGAGGCGGGGTGGATAGACACAGAGTTTTTATTCCCCCAAAAAACATCACTTTATTTTACTGTAACCACCTACTTATCAATAAAGAATTTTCTTTTTCTCCCTCTCAAACTGGTGTGGAAGAAGGCGGAGGCCTAAGGGTCTGGCCGTGCAGGGCCAGGGCCCAGGTAGAAGCTCCCGTGGTGTATAATCCTTTTTATTTTATTTTATTTTAAACTAGAGACCTGGTGCATGTACAAAACTCTCATGGGGGGGGGGGGGGGGGGCGGGTACCGTACAACGGAAAGGGCTGGTGCGGGGATCGGAGGGCACAGCAGAGGCGTTGAACGCAGCTGGAGGTCTGGGACTGCTGCCTGGAGGAGGAGGCAGCTTTTGGCCTTAAGGATGAGCGGGAGGAGCTGGAGGAACGGACGGGCATTGCAGGGAGAGGCCCTGCACACCTGCGGTGTGGTGGGAAGAGGGGGATTTGTGGCTGTGAGAGCAGCACGGGGGAGGGTGGGCATGCAGACTGGGGAAGGTGGGCCTTCTCTCTGGGGTCGTGGGGACCCCAGCCAGGGAGGTTAGAGGCAGGGGAAGCGATGGTGGGTAGGTTTAGAAAAAGCCCTCCGGCTGTGAGGAGAGAGGAGAGAGGCTGAGAGGCGTTAGGGACCACTCCACAGCTGGTTACTGAGCACCACCTCTCTAATCAGCAGCAGCAGGAGGAGGGGTGAGGCCTGAGGTGGGCACTTGCTGAGCAGGCCTAAGGAGCTGCGGGCAGGCCCGCGTGGCTGCAGCCCACGGAGGGGGAGCAGCAACGGGACGCGAAGCCTGGGCCCTTTAAGAATGGCTGTGGCATCTCCCCAGCGAGAGGTGGAGGCCGGGTCCTGGGCCTCGACTCCGGGCTCGGTGATTGCTTGACGGATATGGCAGCGTGGACCTGACAGGAAGGGCCCAAGACCTTGGGACACTAGAAGCTTCTATACTTCCTGTGTGTTTTTTAAATCCCCATCCCCTCACCCCACCCCCCTTGGGCATCCATCAGCCTGTCCTCTGTATCTACTGGCCTGTTTCTGTTTTGTTTAGTCATTTGTGTGGCTTTTGTGTGTGTTTTTTTTCGATTCCACATGTAGTAAGTGAAACCATACAGTGTTTGTCTTTCTCTGACTTATTTCACTTGGCACAATACCCTCCAGGCCCATCCATGGTGTCATACATGGTAAGATTGCACTCTATTTTTTATGGCCGAGTAATATTCCATTGTGTGTATGTACCACATCTTCTTTATCCTTTCGTCTTATCGATGGGCCCCTCGGCTGCTTCCATATCTTGGCTGCTGTAAAGGATGTTGGCAATGACATTGGATAGGATAGGGGTGCATATATCTTTTTGAATTAATGTTGTTGTTTTTCCTTTGGATAAATACCCACAAGTGGAATTGCTGGATCCCATGGCACATGTATTTTTAACTTTTTTTGAGGGATTGCCGTACTGTTTTCTTCCTGGTGGCTGCGTCATTATACAATCCCACCAGCAGTGCAGGCGGGTTCCCTCTTCTCCTCCCTGTCGCTCATTTGTTGACTCATTGACGACAGCCACCCTGGCAGGTGTGAGGTGATGGATAGCTCATTGTGGTTTTAGTGTGCATCTCCCTGCTAGTGAGGAATGGTGCCAATCTTTTTGTACGCCTGTTGGCTATCGCTCCGTCCTCGGTGGAGGAGTATCTATTCAGGTCCTCTGCCCAGTTTTTAATTGGATCGTTTGGGGGTTTTCTTGGCGTTAAGTTATATAAGTTTTGTGTGTTTTTTTTAATCTATTTTGGATGCGAGCCCTGTATTGGATGTACTATACCACTTGCAAGTATCTCCTCCAGTTTCGTAGGTTGTCTTTTCGCTGCGTTGATGCTCTCCTTTTCTGTTCAAAAACTTCCAGTTTGATACAGAGCTATTTGTTTGTTTTTCCTGTTGTTGGCCTCGCCCAAGGAAACATCTCCACAAAGACACTGCTCCAGGGGGCGTCAGAGCTTACTGCCTGTGTTTTCTTCGGGAGTTTCCTAGTTTCAGGTCTTTAAGTCTTTAATCCATTTTTTTAGTTTATTTTTGTACAGAGGGGGGAAAAATGGTTCACTTTCACTTTTTTTTTTGCATGTATTTGCTGTTTTCCCAGCACCACTTATCGAAGAGACTGTCTTGACTCCATTGTATATCTCTGCCTCCTTTGTCATAGATTAATTGACCATATAAACAAGGATTTATTTCTGGGCTCTCTTCTATTGCATGCAAGTTCCATGCTGGGGTTTTTTGTTTTTGTTTTAAATATATTTCTATTGATTTCTGAGAGGAAGGGGGGAGAGAGAGAGAGAAACATCAATGATGAGAGTCATTGATCAGCTGCCTCCTGCATGCCGCCTACCAGGGACCTAGCCCGCAACCCAGGGCATGTACCCGTGACTGGAATCAAACCTGGGACCCCTCACTCCACAGGCCAACGCTCTATCCCCTGAGCCAAACCGGCTAGGGCCCATGCCGTTTTTTATTATTCAATTAATTGTTGTGACACTGGTTAACTATACAGGTTTTAGGTGTACAGCTCTATAGTGCCTCATGTGACATTGTGTGTCTATCACCCCAAGCTACCATGCTGTTTTGGTTATTGTAGCTATGTAATATAGTTTGATATCAGGGGATATTTTGTTCTTTTTCAAGATCTCTTTAGCTGTTTGGGGTCTTTGTGGTTTCCTATGAATTTTAGGATTAATTCTAATTCTGATATTTTAATAGGGATGGCATTGAATCTGTATATTGATCGCCTTAGGTAATAAGGATGTTATTATTAAAATCATTCTAAACCACAAACAAAATAGATCTTCCACTTATTTGTATCTTCTTTAATTTCTTTTTCCAATGTCTTCAGAGTATAGGTCTTTCACCTCTCTGGTTAAATTTATTCCTAGGCATTTTGTGCTTTCTGATACAATTGTACTAATAAATGGGATGGTTTCTTAATTTTTCCTTTTGATAATTTATTGTTGGTGTATAGAAATGCAACAAATACTGATCTGCATGTTGGTATCCTGCAACTTTACTGAATTCATTTATTAGTTCTAATAGTTTGTTTTTGTGGCCTTTGGGGTCTTTATATGTGGTATCATGTTATCTGCTAATAATCGGTGTTTGACTTCTTCCTTTCTGATTTGAATGCCTCCTATTTCTTGTTCGGTTGCTGTGGCTGGGACTTCCAGCGCCGTGCTGAACAGAAGAGGAGACAGGAGGCACCCTTGTCTTGTTCCTGAACTTAGAGGAAGCGCTTTCAGCTTTTCACCTGTGCGTGCGGTGTTAGTGAGTTTTCATATACAGTATTACGCTGAGGCATATTCCTCCTGTACCGCTTTGTTGAGAGTTTTTATCATAAATGTTGAACTTTGTCCAATGCTTCTTCTGCACCTATAATCATATGATTGTTTTATTTTGTTAACGTGATGTATCGTGTTAATTGATATTTACTGGTGTTGAACCATCCTTGCATCCCACTTGGCCATGGTATAAAATATAATCCATTTTATTTTATTTATCTTATTTTATTTTAATTAATTAATTAATTTATTTATTTATTTCATTTTATTTTATTTTTTATTTTTATTTTTTATTTTATTATATTATATTATATTATATTTTATTATTTTATTTTATTTTATTTTATTTTATTTTATTATTTTATTTTATTTTATTATTTTATTCTATTTTAAACTAGAGACCTGGTACATGAAAATCGATGCACTGGTGTGGGGTCCCTCAGCACAGCCTGCTCCCTCTCACAGTCCTGGAGCCCTCAGGGGTGGGAAGAGACCCAGCAATTGGGAAGGCGACACCCCCATCGTACCGCTGCTGCTGCCACTGCCAGCAGTGCAACCCTTGGCTGGCCCTGGTTACCTGAGCCTAGGGCAGCCCTGGGCAGTTGGGCAGCCACCATCTGAGGCTTGCCTGTGCCACTGGTGGGCCCTGGGCAGCTGGGGGGCTGAGGAGACTGGATGCTGCCATCTTGTGGCTCTGGGTGCCGCCATCTTTGAGGGCATGGCAGTCAATTAGCATATTCCCTCCTTATTGTCTGTGGGCGCCACCATCTCTGCAACTGTGTGAGGGTCAATTAGCATATTCCTTCTTTATTAGATAGGATTATTTATTTGTATGAATTCTCACCCAAGGATCCCCCCCCCCATTGATTGAAAGGGAGAGTGAATGGGAGGGCAGGGGGGAGGAGCCATTGATAAGAGAAAAATATCGATGTAAGAGAGAAAAATTGATGGGCTGTCTCCCGCATGCACCCAGACTGGGGTGGAGGATTGATCCCAGGCAGGTGCCCTTTGGTGCATGGGTGAGTGCTCTAACCACTGAACTCACCAGCTAGGGCTATAATCCTTTTTTATTTTTAAATTAAATCTTTATTGTTGAAAGTATTACATATGTCTCTCCCCCCACCACCACCACCCCCGCCCCAGCACTGATCCCTTCTGGCTCACCCCCTCCCCCACCCAGGCCTTCACCACCCTATTGTCTATGTCTCTGGGTTATGCATATGTGCATACAAGTAATTTGGTTGATCTCCTCCCACCCACCCTCCTCCACTTTCCCTTTGAGATTCCGCAGTCTGTTCTATCCTTCTATATCTATGGGTGTATTTTGTTAATCAGTTTATTTTGTTCATTAGATTCCACATATAAGTGAGATATGTGCTACTTATCTTTCTCTGATTGGCTTATTTCACTTAGCATAATACTCTCCAGGTCCCTGTATGCTGTCTCAAGGGTGAGAGATCCTTCTTTCTTACTGCTGCCTTGTATTCCGTGGTGCAAATGTACCACAGCTTTTTTACCCACTCATCTGCTGATGGGCACGTGGGCTGTATCCAGAGCTTAGCTATTGTAAATTGTGCTGCTATGAACATAGAGGTGCAGACATTCTTTCTGATTGGTGTTTCGGGTTTCATAATCCTGAAAGTGGGATCACTGGGTCAAATGGCAGTTCCATATTTAATTTTTTGAGGAAACTCCTTACTGTTTTCCATAATGGCTGCACCAGTCCCACTAGCAGTGTTACTAGGGTTCCCTCTTCTCCACATCCTCGCCAGCACTTGTCATTTGTTGATTTGTTGATGGTCGCCGTTCTGACAGGTGTGAGGTGATACCTCGTTGACATTTTAATTGGCATCTCTCTGACGATGAGTGACTGTGAGCATTTTTTCATCTGTCTCTTGGCCATCTGCATGTCTGCTTTGAAGAAGTGTCTATTTAGGTCCTTTGCCCATTTTTAAATTGGATTGATTGTCTTCCTTTTGTTAAGTTGTATGAGTTCCTTATATATTTTGGATATTAAACCTTTATCCGATGTCTCATTGCCAAACATGTTCTCCCATACAGTGGGCTCCCTTCTCATTTTGTTGATGGTTTGTTTTTTTTTTGCTGTGCAGAAGCTTTTTATTTTAATGTAGTCCCATGTGTTTATTTTCTCCTTAGTTTCCATTGCTCTAGGAGATGTATCTGCAAACATATTGTTATGAAAGATGTCTGAGATTTTTGCTGCCTATGGTTTCTTCTAAGACTTTTATGATTTCGTGATTTACATTTAAGTCTTTTATCTATTTTGAGATTATTCTTGTGTATGGTATAAGTTGGTAGTCTAGTTTCATTTTCTTGCACATATATATGTCCAATTTTTCTTCTCTTTTTTTTTTTACAGGTTTGAATGTTTATTGTGTTGACAGAACTCAGAGCATACCTATAGCAAATATCATTCTAAGATTTTTTTTCACGAGTCATTTTATTTTATTTTTAAAATTTTATTGTTTAAAGTATTACAAATAGCAATATATATATATCTTCTTTTTTTTCTCCATTGACCTTCCCCCAGCCTCCCCTATTCCCTGGCACATGCCTTCCCCCCTCCCCACCAGTGTCTTGTGTTCATTAGTTGTGCTTATGTGCATGCATACAAGTCCTTTGGTTGATCTCTCCCCCACCCCCCAATACTCCCCAGCTTTCCCACTGTAATTTTACAGTCTGCTCAATGCTTCATTGCCTCTGTATCTATCTTTTTCTTCATCAGGTTATAATGTTCTTTATTTTCCATAAATGAGTGAGATGATGTGATATTTTTCTTTCATTGCCTGGCTTATGCATTATGCTCTCCAGGTCCATCCATGCTGCTGTAAATGGTAAGAATTCCATATATATATATATATATATATATATGTGTGTGTGTGTGTGTGTGTGTGTGTGTGTGTGTATATATATGTGTATATATATATATATATATATATATATATGTATATATTATTGATTTTTTTACAGAGAGGAAGAGAGAGGGATAGATAGTTAGAAACATCGATGAGAATCATTGATCAGCTGCCTCTTGCACACCCCCTACTGGGAATGTGCCTGCAACCAAGGTACATGCCCTTGACCGGAATCGAACCCCAGACCCTTCAATCCGCAGGCCGATGCTCTATCCACTGAGCCAAACCGGTTTCGGCAAGAATTCCTTCTTTTTTATAGCAGCGCAGTATTCCATTGTGTAGATGTACCACAGTTTTCTAATCCACTCTTCTGCTGATGGTGTTTCCAAATCTTAGCTTTGGTGAATTGTACTGCTATAAACATAGGGGTGCATATAGCCTTTCTGATTGGCGGTCCTAGTTTCTTGGGGTATATTCCTAGAAGTGGGTCTACTGGATCAAATGGGAGTTCCATTTTCAGTTTTTTGAGGAAACTCCATACTTTCTCCACAGTGACTGCACCAGTCTGCATTCCCACCAGCAGTGCACCAGGGTTCCCTTTTCTCTGCATCCTCACCAGCACTTGTCGTTTGCTGATAGCCATTCTGACAGGTGTGAGATGGTACCACATTGTGGTTTTGATTTGCATCTCTCGGATAATTAGTGACTTTGAGCATGTTTTCACATGTCTCTTGGCCTTCCTTCTGTCTTCTTTCGAAAAGTATTTATTTAGGTCCATTGCCCATTTTTTTTATTGGGTTGTTTATCTTCTTTTTGTTATGATGTATGAGTTCCCTGTAAATGTTGGAGATAAAACCTTTATTGGTGATAACATTGGCAAATATGTTCTCCTATATAATGGGCTTTCTTGTTGTTTTGTTGATGGTTTCTTTTGCTGTAAAAAAGCTTTTTATTTTGATGTAGTCCCATTTTTTTATTTTCTCTTCAGTTTCCATTGCCCTAGGAGCAGTATCGGTGAAGAAATTGCTTCGGCATATGCCTGAGATTTCTCTGACTATGGATGCCTCTAGTTTTTTGTGTTTTTTTTTTTTTTTAATGGTTTCCCATACTATGTATAAATCCTTCATCCATTTTTAGTTTATTTTTGTGTATGGTGTAAGTTGGTGGTCTAGTTTCATTGTTTTGCAAGTATCTGTCCAATTTTCCCAGCACCATTTATTGAAGAGACTGTCTTGACTCCATTGTATGTTCATGCCTCCTTTATCAAATATTAACTGAGCATAGTGGTTTGGGTCAATATCTGGGTTCTCTATTCTATTCCATTGGTCTATATGTCTGTTCTTGGGCCAGTACCAGGCTGCTTTGTAATACAGCTTGAAATCTGGTATTCAGCTCCCACCTACTTTGTTTTTCCTTCTCAGGATTGCTGCAGCTATTCAGGTTCTCTTTTTATTCTAGATGAATTTTTGGAGAGTTCTTTATAGACCTGTGAAATAATGCCGTTGGTATTTTAATGGGAGTGCATTGAATCTATATATTGCTTTGGGTAGTATGGATATTTTAATGATGTTGAGTCTACCAATCCATGAACATGGTTATGTTCTTCCATCTGTTTATGTCTTTCTCTTTTTTTTCAGTGTCGTGTAGTTTTCCACATATAGGTCTTTTACATCCTTAGTTAAGTTTATTCCTAGGTATCTTAAATTTTTTTTGGTGCATTGCTAAATGGGATTGCTTTTTTAGTCTCTCTTTCTGTAAGTTCACTATTGGTGTATAGAAATGTCATAGATTTCTTGGTATTAATTTTGTATCCTGCTACATTGCCTAATTCATTTATTGAATCTAATAGTTTTTTTTTTTATGGAGTCTTTCAGGTTTTTTATGTATAATAATATCATGTCATCTGCAAATAAGGACAGCTTTACTTTTCCAATTTGGATGCCTTTTATTTATTTCTTCTTGTCTAATCGCAATGGCTAATACTTCCAGTACTATGCCGAACAGGAGTGGTGAGAGTGGGCATCTCTGTCTTGTTCCTGTTCTTAGGGCCGTGGTTGGCAAACTGTGGCTCGTGAGCCACATGCGGCTCTTTGGCCCCTTGAGTGTGGCTCTTCCACAAAATACAATGGCTTGGGTGAGTCTATTTTGAAAAAATGGTGTTAGAAGAAGTTTAAGTTTAAAAAATTTGGCTCTCGGCCAGGACCAGTTTGGCTCATGGATAGAGCATCGGCCTATGGACTGAAAGGTCCCGGGTTCGATTCGGTCAAGGGCATGTACCTTGGTTGCGGGCACATTCCTGGTGGAGGGTGTGCAAGAGGCAGCTGATCAATGATTCTCTCTCATCGATGTTTCTAACTCTCTATCCATCTCTCTTCCTCTCTGTGAAAAATCAATAAAATATCTATATATTTTTTTAAATTGGCTCTCAAAAGAAATTTAAATTGTTGTACTCTTGATATTTGGCTCTCTTGACTATTGAGTTTACAGACCACTGTCTTAGGGGAAATGGTTTTAGTTTTTGCCCATTGAATATGATGTTGGCTGTGGGTTTGTTACATATGGCTTTTTTTTTTTTTTCTTAATATATTTTATTGATTTTACACAGAGAGGAATTGAGAGGGACAGAGAGTTAGAAACATCGATGAGAGAGAAACATCGACCAGCTGCCTCTTGCACACCCCCCACTGGGGATGGGCCTGCAACCAAGGTACATGCCCTTGACCCGAATCGAACCCGGGACCCTTCAGTCCGCAGGCCGACGCTCTATCCACTGAGCTAAACCAGTCCCGGCATATATGGCTTTTATTATGTTGACGTATGATCCTTCTATTCCCACCTTGTTGGGAGTTTTTATCAAGAAAGGGTTTTGGGTTTGGTCAAATGCTTTTTCTGCATCAACTGATTTGACTATGTGACTTTTATATCTCAATTAAAAAAAAATATATATATATATATATATAATTGATTTTTTTACAGAGAGGAAGGGAGAGGGATAGAGAGTTAGAAACATCAATGAGAGAGAAATATTGATCAGCTGCCTCCTGCAAACCTCCCCCTCCCCGCCACTGGGGATGTGCCCACAAACAAGGCACATGCCCTTGACCGGAATCAAACCCTGGACCCCTCAGTCGGCAGGCCGACGCTCTATCCACTGAGCCAAACCAGTTTCGGCTCTCAATTTGTTTATGTGATGTATCATGTTTATTGATTTACAGATATTGTACCATCCTTGCATCCTGGGATAAATCCTACTTGGTCATGGTGTATGATTTTTCTGATGTACTACTGGATCTAATTTGCTAGAATTTTGTTGAGGATTTTGGCATCTATGTTCATGAGGGATATTGGCCTGTAATTCTCTTTTATAGTGTTGTCTTTATCTGGTTTTGGCATTAGGGTGATGCTGGCTTCATAGAATGAGCTTGGAAGTATTCCTTCCTCTTGAATTTTTTGGAATAGTCTGAGGAGGATAGGTTTTAGTTCTTCCTTGAATGTTTGGTAGAACTGCCCTGTGAAGCCATCTGGCCCCAGTCTTTTGTTTGCTGGAAGCTTTTTGATGACTGCTTCAATTTCTTCCATAGTTACTGGCCTATTGAGATTTTTAGATTCTCCTGAATTTTGGAAGGTTGTATTTTTTCTAGGAATATGTCCATTTCCTTTCAGGTTGTCCAGTTTGTTGGAATAGAGTTGTTCATAATATTTTTTAACAATCCTTTGTATTTCTGTGGGTTCTGTTGTTATTTCGCCTCTTTCATTTATGAATTTGTTTATTTGGGTCCTCTCTCTTCTCTTTGCTTCTTGGTGAGCGTGGCTAGACATTCACCAATCTTGTTTATCCTTTCAAAGAACCAGCTCTTGGTTTTGTTGATCTTTTGTATTGTTGTGTTTTTTTGTTTGTTTGTTTGGTCTCTATGTTGTTTATCTCTGCTCTGATCTTTATTATTTCCTTCCTTCTGCTTACAATAGGCTTTTCTTGTTGCTCTCTTCCTAACACTTTGAGTTGTAGGGTTAGGTAATATATTACCATTGTTTTTTGTTTTTTGCAGTTGGCTTGTAGAGTTATGAACTTTCCTCTCAAGACTGCTTTCACTGTGTCCTATGGATTTTGGATTGTTGTGTTTTCATTGTTTGTTGCCATGATTTTTTTTTATTTCTTCCTTGATCTCTCTGGTAATACAGTCATTGTTTAATAGCATACTATTCAGTCTCCAGGTGTTTGATTTTTTTTGGATTGTATTTATTGTAGTTGATTTCCAGTTTTATGCCACTGTGATCTGAGAAGATGCTTGATATGATTTCTATCTTCTTGAATTTGAAGAGTCTTTACCTGTGACCCAATATATGGTCTATCTTTGAAAATGACTCATGTGCACTTGAGAAGAATGTATATTCTGTGGCTTTGGGGTGAAATGTTCTGAAGATGTCAATTAATTCCATCTGATCTAATGAGTCATTTAGGATTGATGTTTCTTTGCTAATTTTTTTTGTTTAGAGGATTGTCCAATGGTGATAGTGGGGTCTTAAAGTCCCCTGCTATGCTGAAACTGGTTTGGCTCAGTGGTAGAACATCGGCCTGCGGACTGAAATGTCAAGGGCATGTACCTTGGTTGAAGGCACATCCCCAGTAGGGGTGTGCAAGACGCAGCTGATTGATGATTCTCTCTCATCGATGTTTCTAACTCTCTATCCCTCTCTCTTCCTTTCTGTAAAAAATCAATAAAATATATTTAAAAAAATAATAATAATAAAGTCCCCTGCTATGATTGTATTGCTGTCAGTCTCTCCCTTGATAGTCTCCAGAAGTTTTTTTAATGTATTTGAGTGTTCCTGTATTGGGTGTGTATATGTTTACCAGAGTTATTTCTTCTTGTTGGATTGCTCCCTTTAGTATTATGAAGTGGCCTACCTTATCTCTTTTTATGTCCTTCACTCTGAGACCTAATTGTCAGATATAAGTATTGCTACCCAAGCTTTTTTATTTCCATTCACCTGAAAAACCTTTTTCCACCCCTTCACCCTCAGTCTGTGTGTGTCTTTTTTTTTTTTAGGTGGATTTTCTGTAGATAACAGATAATATGGGTCATGTTTTCTTATCCACTCAATTACCCTATGTCTTTTGATTGGGGTATTTAATCCATTTACATTTAAAGTTATTATTGATAGCAAAATGTAAAAGAATACAAAATAAATCAAGTTCAGACAGTACGTATACACACTAATTTAATGCAAATGTAATTTAACTCAAATGTATAAATATGGGCAAGAACAAACCAGAGAGTTAAAATATAGTGTCTAGATAAGAATAAATTAGTATTTTAGTAAAAACCAGCCCAGGTACTTGTTGGTCTCCATTTTTATTCTTTACCCTTGTGTTCCTTCTTCGCTTCCTATTTATTCTTTTTACAGCAGATCCCTTAGCATTTCTTGCATTGCTGGTTTGGTGGTTATAAACTCCCTAAGTCCTTTTTTGTCTATGAAGCTCCTGATTTCACCATCAATTTTGATTGATAGCCTTGCTGGGTACATTATTCTTAGATTCAGCCCCTTCCTTTGTATGACTTTGTATATTTAATTCCATTCACTTCTGGTCTGATACGTTTCTGTTGAGAAATCAGTCGCTAGTCTGATGTGGGATCCTTTGTAGATAACTTTCTGTCTCTCTCTGGCCACTTTTAAGATTCTTACTTTGTCATTGGTGTTTGCCAATTTAATTATAATGTGCCTTGGCATTGGTCTTTTGGGGTTCATTTTGTTTGGGACTCTGTAAGCTTCTTGGATTTGTGAGTTTTTTCTTCCCTATATCAGGGAAGTTTTCTGTCATTATTTCTTCAAACAGGTTTTCTATTCCTTGCTCAGTTTTCTCTCCTTCTGGCACCCCTATTATGCAGATGTTGTTACTTTTTGTGTTGTCCCAAAGTTCTCTTAGGCTCTCCTCCTGTTTTTTAATTTTTTTTCTAGATGCTGCTCTGCTTGGGTGTTTTTTCCTACCTTGTCTTCCAGCTCACTGATGTGGTCCTCTGCTTCTTATAGTATATTCTTGATGCTTTCTATTGAGTTCTTTATAGCAACAATTTCATTTTTCATTTCTACTTGATTCTTCATTTCCTCTTGGTTCTTACACATACTATTGAATTTGTCTTCCATTCTTTTCAGCCACCTTATGACCATTTCTTTGTATTCTTTCTCTGACAGGTTGCTTGCCTCCATATCATTTACTTTTTTTCTGATGATGCCTCATTCTCTTTTTCTTTTTCATATATATATATATATATATATATATATATATATATATATATAATTGATATTTTACAGAGAGGGATAGTTAGAAATATTGATGAGAGAGAATCATTGGTCAGCTGCCTCTTGCACACCCACTACTGGGGATGTGCCCGCAACCAAGGTACATGCCCTTGACCGGAATCGAACCTGGGACCTTTCAGTCCGCAGGCCGACGCTCTAACCACTGAGCCAAACCAGTTTCGGCTGATGCCTCCTTTTCTTATGCGGGCTGTTTCTTTGTCTCCCCTGATCTCTCTGCTCTGGGTGTTTTGTTATGTAGTTCTCTCTCTCCTTTTCCTAAGCTAAATCTGACCTTTTCGTGAGAAGGTGCAGAACTCCTCCGAGTCTGTTTATTCACGTTACTTGGGGTCTGATGTTCCTGGGTTTCCAGCTGTTCCCTGGGTGGTGGTGTAATAAATTCCCTGGGATTTTTAGGCTTCCAATAACAGCCACTTTCCCCTCCAAGATGGAGCAGTCTTTGCGTCAGAGCCAATTGCTCTGGGAGGGATTTCAGCAGCAGTGGAGACTGCCCTGTCAGGGGAACCCTATCTGGCAATCCCTAACAGTCCCTTGGAGTATAGCTGTCCCTCAACTCACAAATACTCCCTGTGCGACTACACACTCTCCTTTCGTTCTCTCACTCACCCACTATCTTGCAATCTGCCTTCCTGTCAGCAGCCATCTTCTTGTCCAGTTTTCTTAATACCGTTTATTGAAGAGACTATTCTCATCTTTGTCAAACATTAATAGAGTGTAATGGTTTGGGTCGATTTCTGAGGTCTCCGTTTTATTCCGTTGATCTATAGACCTGTTCTAGTGCAAGTACCAGGCTGTTTTGATTACAGTGGCTTTGTAGTATAGTTTGATATCTGGTAGAATGATTCCTTCACCTTTATTCTTCTTTCTCAAGATAGCTGCGATGATTTGGGATCTTTTTTATTTCATATAATTTTTGGAGTATTTGTCCTATATCTGTGAAATACGTTTTGGTATTTTAATAGGATTGCATTGAATCTGTAGATTGCTTTAGGTAGTATGGACATTTTTTTAAAATTCAGAAACATCATTTTTATTTGACAAACAAACTCAGTAAACTTGGGGAATCAATGAATAATTATAATGAATAAATATTTTTAAAATTATTTAAATACACACTTTTCTTAATGAATATGACAGTCATTGAGAAATTTTATCTATGATTCTTTCTCTTTATTCTTTGTTTAAATTTCTTTATTGATTAAGATATCACATATTTGTCCTCATCCCCCCATTTTCATCCCAAACCCCTTCTCACGCATGCCCCCACCCCCTTGTTGTTCTTGACCACTGGTTAGGCTCATATGGATGCACACAAATCATTTGGTTGATCTTTCCCCTTTATCCCCACCCTCCTTTGCCCTCCCTCTGAGATCCGACAGTCTGATCCATGCCTCCTTGTCTCTGGGTCTGTTCTTGTTCATCAAGTATGGACATATTAATGGGTAGTATGGACATTTTAGTTATGTTAATTCTACCAATTCATGAACATGGCATATTCTTCCACTTGTTTATATCTCCCTCTATCTTCCCCTCTCCCAAGCACCCCAACCAGGGTTTTGATGTGGTCCTCCGATTGTTATCAGTCTTGATTGGCCTCAGGCTATCAACCACAGCGTGAGGTGAGAATTCTTCCAACCAGGTATAGCAACTGGCTTTCCCGAAGGCCAAAACCACCTGGATAGCAACGGTCCATAGGAGAAAGATGTCCTCTTCAGCGTGTGGGAGTGACTCGGCAGGGGAAAGCAAAAAGTGTGATGGCTCCCCTCCAAGCTCCAACCCCAGAGCTCCCAACTGTGAACTGTCCTCATGCAGCTCCATTCACTCTGCCTCCCCATGTTGGAGCCCAAGGTGAGTGGCTCCACACAAAACTTGGTGTGTTCGTCCTTTAAGAGGGTGCCTGCATTTCCAGTCTTCTCTTGGTGGCTGGCAGCAGCCCTGCTGTTTTTCTCAGCCAGATGTGATGCGGGCACCTTTCTCGGTTTTGGCGCTCTGGGCTGGGGAGACTAGCTTAGGGTTTGCACCCCAGAGTTCTCAGTAGGAACCTCACAAGCTGAGATATCCCTCCAGACCTTCAGTGCTGTCTGTGGGGACCCAGCCACCCCTTTCGTGTCTTCGCACTTCCTACCAGTCTCTATGTGGTCTCCACTTTCCATCTTTGATTATCAGAGTTCCCTCCAGCTAGTCTTCAGTTGATTTTTCTGGGTAGTGTTTCCTGTATTTTAGTTGTATTTCCAGCTCAGTCCTGGGAGAGTATCAGTGTTGCTTACTGGTGTACACTTACTCGGCCACCATTTTTAATCCCCCTGGGATCCTTTTAAGATATTGTTGAATCTGGTTTGCTAATATTTTGTTGAGAATTTTTGCATCTTTGTCCACCAAGGATATTGGCCTATAATTTTTGTGAGTAATATTTTTGTCTACTTTTGTTATAAGGGTAATGCTGTCTTTATATAGTGAGTTTGGAAGCTTTCCTTTGTATTCAGTTTTTTAAAACAGCTTGATGTTTTAGAAGAATATATATTAACTGAAGGCCCAGTCGGCCTCACCCCTAATTGGGATGGGGGGGGGGGGGGGCTGATCAGGGCAAGGCCGGCCAGGGAGAGGGGCCATGGGTGGTTGGCCAGCCGGCCCTACCCCTGATCTGGGTGTTGGGGGCAATTAAGGGCTGGGCTGGCTCGGGGCGGGGGGCGGGGGGGGGGGGGGGTGTCGCTGATCAGGAGCCCAGATCAGGTCAGTTGGTTGCTGCAGTATGTGTTTTGCTATTCCAGTCGCTGGGCTTTTATATACACTGAATAGCCAGATTATGATGATCTCCGAATGCATAATAATCTGTGCACTCAGTGTATATCCTACATAATAAAAGGCTAATATGCAAACTGTCCCCTCAACCAGGAGTTTGACCAGCAGACAGGCCAGCCAACCGCCCATGTCCCTCCCCCTGACCAGGATGGCTAGACCCCACCCATGCACAAATTCATGCACCAGGCCTCTAATTATTATTCAGAGATCATAGTAATCTGGCCACTCATTGTATATAGATTGTTCTTTGAATGTTCAGTAAAGTTCACATGTAAAACCATCTGGTCCTAAACTTTTATTTATTGGGAGTTTTTTGGTGTTTTTTTTCTCTGCTTCAATTTCATTGGTAGTAATTGGTTTGTTTAGATTTCCAGGTTCAGTCTTAGAAAGTTATATACTTTTAGAAATTTATTTATTTATTCTAGATTGTCAAATATGTTGGCATATAATTGTAGTATTCTTTAATGATTCTTTGTACTTCCATGGTGCTGATTGTCACTTCTCTTTCTTTTATGATTTTATTTATTTGGGTTCTTTTTTTTTTCTTGATGAGTTTGACCAAAGATTTGTCAATTTTATTTATCTTTTTAAAGAAATGGCTCTTAGTTTTATAGATCTTCCCTATTGTTTTCTTAATTTTTCTTTCATTTATTTCTGCTGATCTCAACTATTTCTTCTTTCTGTTTACTTTGTTGTTGTTTTTCCTAGTTCCTTTAGGTATAAAGTTATAGTATTACTTGGAAATTTTTGTTTCTTGAGGTAGACCTGTAAAGATTTTCCCCTTAGAACTCTTTTGCTACATCCCGTAAATCTTGAAAAATTGTGCATTCATTTTTATTTCAAGATATTTAAAATTTTTTTCTTCTTTGATCCATTGGTTGTTTAATGGTATGTTGTTTAGTCCCCACACATTTGTGGGAATTGTTTCTCCTCCCACCCCCCACCCAGTTTTTTTTGTTTGTTTGTTTGTTTTTTCTGGAATTGATTTCTAGTTTCATGTCATGGTGCTTGATATGATTTTAATCTTTCTTGATTTTATTGAGGCTTGTTTTGTGACCTAATATGGAGAATGTTCTATGTGCACTTGGAGAGAGATATGTATTCTGCAGCATGGGAATGAAATGTTCTAGGGATGTTTATTAAGTGGATCTGATCTAATGTGACATTTAAGGTAATTATTTTCTTATTAATTTTCGGTTTGTTATGGATATATGTCTATGTATTCATTGATGTGAATGGGGCATTAAAATTCCTTGTTCTTACTGTATTATTGTGGGTTTCTCCCTTTGTGTCTATTAATAATGTTGTTTTATATATTTAGATGCTTCTGTGTTGGGTGCATAGGTATCTATGATTGTTATATCACCTTCTTGAATTGACCCCTTTATAATTATGCGATGTCCTTCTTTGTCTTTTTTTTTTTAACATTTTTGTTTTAAAGTCTGTTTTGTATGATAGGAGTATTGCTACCTCAGGCTTCTTATTTTTCTTTTTCAACTTGCTTTTCATTTCTATTTTCATGGCATATCTTTTTCCATCCCTTTACTTTCAGTCTGTGTGTGTCTTTTGACTTGAAGTGAGTCTCTTGTAAGCAGCATATAGATGGGTCATGGGATTTAATCCATTCAGCACCCTGTGTCTTTTTATTGGATAATTTAATTCATTCACATTTAAAGTAATTATTAATAACTGTGTACTTATTGCCATTTTGCTAATTGCTTTTTGTTCTCTGCTCCTTCTTTTCTTTTCCCTTGTGGTTTGCTGGTTTTCTTTAGTGTTTTCATTTAGAGTTTTCTCTTTATTTTTTGTATACCTTTTGTAGATTTTTGGCTTTTGGTTAATATAAATATATATGTGTGTGTATATATGTGTGTGTGTGTGTGTGTGTGTGTGTATGTGTGTGTGTGTGTGTGTGTGTGTGTGTGTGTGTGTATATATATATATATATATATATATATATATATATATATAATATCCCAAGGCTGTGTATATATACGTGTATACACACACACACACAGTCTATGTAAGCTGATAGGTGTTTAAATTTGATTGTAGTCTATGATGACTACATTTTACTCCCACCTCTACGCTTTGTTAGTGATGTCATATTTCAGAACTTTTTGTGTTGTATATCTCCTACCTACTTATTGTAGTTTGAATTGAGTTTGAAACTTTTTTTTTTTTAACCTTGTAGTAGCTTTTAAAATGTCTGATTTGCTGTATTTATTAAATATTTGGCTTTTTCTGTGAGATTTTTCTCTTTCTCCTATTATTCTATTTCTGTTAATGGCCTTTCCTTTTCTGCATAAATAAAATTCTTTCACGTTTCTTATAAAACTGGCTTAATGGTGATAAATTCCTTTAGTGTTGCTTATCTGGGAAACTCTTTATGATAACCTTGGCTGGGTAGTAGGGTTGTTTCTTTTAGTATTTTAAAGAAGTTCTACCACTCCCTCTGGCCTATGAAGTTGCTGCTTAGAATCCACCTGATATCCTTGTGGGATTTCCTTTGTATGTAATTTGTTATCAAGATGGTCTCTTTGGCACTTTAATTACAATATGTATTCAAGTGGGTCAGTTTGGGTATTTCTTGTTTGTGACTCTCTGTGCTTCCTAACCTGGACCAGGTTAGGAAAGTTTTCAGGCATTATTGCCTTAAAGTTTCTGTTCCTTTCTTCTC
Organism: Pipistrellus kuhlii; assembly: GCF_014108245.1. Taxonomy (NCBI): domain Eukaryota; kingdom Metazoa; phylum Chordata; class Mammalia; order Chiroptera; family Vespertilionidae; genus Pipistrellus; species Pipistrellus kuhlii. The sequence goes on from NW_023425416.1 coordinate 22,165,544, forward strand.
CTGGGATCCCTATAATGCAAATGTTTGGGCACTTTGTTATCCCAGAGGTCTCTTACCCTATCCTCATCTTTTCATTATTTTTCCTTTTTGCTGTTCTGATTGGTTTATTTCCACTAGTCTTTTTCCAGGCTACCGATTCATTCTTCTATGTTAGCTAATCTGCTATTGATTCCTTCTAATGTTGTAGTTGTTGTTTTCATTTGAGTTATTATATTCTTCAGGTCTGCTTGGTTCTTTACTATACTTTCTAAATCTTTGTTGAAGCTTTCCCCAAGTTCCTCTGTTCTTCTGTCAAGTTTGGTGAGCATCCTTATGATCATTTCTTTGAATTCTTTATCAGGCATTTTACTTGTCTTTATTTCCTTTAGGGTTTTTCCCCTGGGATTTTTCCTGTTCCTTTATTTGTGAGCTCTTCTTCTGTCTTTACATTTTGTTTGACTTTCTATGTTTGTTTATGTAAATTTATTTCTCTTTTTTTATATATATATTTTATTGATTTTGTACAGAGAGGAAGGGAGAGAGATAGTTAGAAACATCGATGAGACAGAGTCATCGATCAGTTGCCTCTTGCACACCCCCTACTGGGGATATGCCCGCAACCAAGGTACATGCCCTTGACCGGAATCAAACCCGGGTCCCTTCAGTCCCCAAGCGGACGCTCTATCCATTGAGCTAAACCGGTCCCGGCTGTTTATGTAAATTTAGACAGAATCTGTCTTAGTCTGCACAAAGTGGCCTTATGTAGGAGTGGCCTCGATCCTCAAAGGCTGTCATCCAGGGTGAGAATTGTTTTGTGTGTTTTTTTCCAATGCGGTGAGGAGCCATTAGAGGTCAGGGAGCGGCAGTGACTTCAGAGGGACACGGGGAGCCGCAGGGGCCCGTGAGGAGGCCCCGGCAGCGGTCCTCCCCGCTGGTGGAAGGTGGCTGAGGAGGGAGGGCTGGGCGTGGTGGGGTAGGGGTAGGTGTTGGATGGAGGGGATTTGCTGAGGGATTGGATGTAGAATGGGGTCAATGGTGAATCCACAGTTTGGATCACAGTTTGAGCTCGGTGACTGCTTGGCAGCCTTCCACTGGGGTGAGGACTCGGCGTGGCCGTGAGATTGCTGAGATGGTCCGGATGTGGGGGGACAGCTAAGCCAGGCTGGGGGCGGAGAAGAGAGGATGGATTTGGAGGGAGTCCGGAGTAAACTGGACGGGACTTAAGAAGGGAGCAGAGGGCACATAAAGGGAAACCGAGGCAGCCCAGCATAACTTACCCTGCTCTCTACCCCATCCTCTCCTCCCCAAACCTCACCCAGGGCGCTGTCTAGATGTGCCGACAGCTTCCTTGGCGTGTCTGCCAGCAGGGCCCCGAGGGGCACCGTGAGCTGACTGGCGCAGGGGGTTAGGCTAGCACTTCGCAAGGTGGTGTGTGTGTGTGTGTGTGTCTGCTCTCCTCGTGGCTCGGCCAGGGGCTGTGGGAGGAACCCAGGCAGGGTCTTAGTTAGGGGGCATCCCTGGGCATCTCGCCTGCATGAGCGGCAGGCAGGGCAGTGCCCTGGCCTGGCAGGGGCCGGACTCCTTTGGCACCAGGAACCCGGGCCGGTCTCCTCTGCATGACGACTCCGCGCCGAGGCCACGGCGGGGGACCCTCGGAGCAGCGGACGCCTGTGGCTGCAAGGCAAGTCCTCGGGGCCTGGACAGGGGCCGCGGGCGGGGGGCTCGCAGAAGGCGGCCCCCGCCTGCGCTGAGAAATGACCCCGGAATCGGGAGATTTCCTCCATTTGCAAAGGCATTTCTAAATGTCAGGAAGGAGTTGCATGTTAATTAGGCATTAAAACAGGCTGTGGAATATTTAATGACAGAAGGATGTTCCTGACATATTGTCGCACGGGGGAAATACAGGTTTCAAAATGGTGTGCATACCCTGGTCCCGGTTTTCACTCCTCTGCCCCCAGCCCAGGCAAGTATGGCATTTGGCATCCTCTGAGAGACTAACCGTGGGTGGGTGGAGGTAAATTTTATTTTTTTTAATTTTTTATTTTTTTACTTCCTGGTGTTTCTGTAGGAAGCGTATTTAATCCTATTTAATCACATCAACAAAAATTTTTTTTCTATCAAATGTGTCAATAACTTAAATTAGGAACCTGCTGCTTAATAAGCAGGAATCAGTGCTCAGAACAGAAAATATGAAAAGATAACGAATCTCTCTACCCAGAAGCTACCACGGGAAAAGGCTATTTTTAAAGCTAAGAATTGTTTACTTTTCTCTTTTCACTTTTCTGTTCTCATTAATTTAAAAACTGGCATTTGTAGGACTTTTGTTTAAATGGTATGAATTTTTTTCTGTCCTAGTTCTTACCTTTGATAAATGTGTGTGCTTTTATTTTGTGTGTGTGTGTGTGTGAAAGGGAAAAAATGAGTTGCTTTGCTTTCTGGTGACCTCCCCAGGTCAGGGTGAGCCTCGCCCCAGCTCAGGCCCAGCTGGGTGGGCAGGGGGTGGGGGATGGGGGGGTATTTGCTGGCCTCCGGTCAGGCTGACCGTCCTCGTGGGCCCCGGTGTGGAACAGCCGGCCCTACTGGCCTGGGGGGAACGGCTTCCTCATCTGAAAAACGGGGTTCGTGATACGTTCTTTAAGAGGGACGGAAAACCCAGGGTGTGTGGGGTTAAAAGGGAGAGATGGACCAAAGGACTTACGTGCACACATATGAGCCTAACCAGTGGTCAAGGACAATAGGGGGGTGGGGGATTGGAATGGGGGGTATGAGGACAAATATGTGATACCTTAATCAATAAAGGAATTAATTTTTAAAAATCCGGGGTGTGTAAATGCTGGCTCTCTTTCCAGTGTGGCCCGCCCTCCGCTGGGAGCCTGGCAGAAGCACGGCCCTGAGGGCTGAGGCCCAGACCCCTGGCTCCCCCGCCCCCGTGGCTGCCTGGCTGCTGCCTGGGGCGGTCCTCCTCTGCGCTCTTCTGCCCGGGACACCGAGGACACTGCTCCTTCCTCCCGGACTCGGCAACTCCAGGTGAGCTGGGCGCAGGGCCCACAGCAGCCGAGACATCTTCCTGCAGGTCCCCTGCTGCCCTCAGAGCCCAGGCCAGTGGTCGGCAAACTCCTTAGTCCACAGAGCCAAGTACCAACAGCACAACTGAAATTTCTTTGGAGAGCCACGTTTTTTTTAAACTTAAACTCCTTCCAACGCCACTTCTTCAAAAACAGACTCGCCCAGGCCGTGGCATTTTGTGGAAGAGCCACACTCAAGGGGCCAAAGAGCCGCCGGTGGCTCGCGGGCCGCGGTTTGCCGACCACGGGCCCAGGGCGGGCGAGCGCGGGCAGCCACGCGGTCCTGTGGCCGTGACTCCTGCGAAGGCCGAGGCGGGTCTGAGCCGGGGCCCCCCACCTTGGCCACCTCGGGACAAAGGCTGGAGCCGGGGCGGCGTTTCCCATGAGGCTTTTATTACAAAGAAGGTTCCACGGGGGGCAGCCTGGCCGCCCTCCGCCCGGGCCCCGAGGGCCGCGGTGACCGGCGCAGACGGCGCGGCTTTCTCGGGGGGCGGGGAGCGGGGGGCATGGGGGGGAGTCTGTGCCAGAGCCTCTGGCCTCCGGACAGTCCTTTCCAGTGTTGTGCCCGCCCGGGGCCTCCGCGCGAGCGGCAGCTGTTCACAGTTGGTGCGCGATGCGTTTAATATAGAAAAGCTTTCTTAGAAAAACAAAGCGGTGCTCCCCCTAGAAATGCTTCCAGCAAGATCACGTAGGCCAGCTACATCCTGGGCGCGACTTCGCCCCCTCCCCCGGCCCCGCCCGGGCCTCCCGCCCCCCTGGCTCCGGGGGCCCCGGGCCCCACCCCGCCAGCGGCCGCAGAGACCGGCGTGTGGCAGGGTCCTCCCCGGGCGACGGGAGACCGAGGCGACGTCCCGGTGGCTACGTCGGGAGCCGATGGCGGGCTGGTTCAAGGCCTCCCCTCCGTCCGGAAGGCTGAGGTAGTGTTTCTGGCTGCGGCCGCGGGGCCAGGCGTCTCTCACGTTTGCCAGTCTGTCTGTCTGTCTGTCCGTCTGTCGGCGGGACGGAGGCGGGCGGGGCTCTCAGCGGCTGGCGGTGACAGGGCGTCCTGGCGGGCGGTGGGAGCCTCACCAGAGGCCGGCCGGCTGTGCCATCCACGGCCCCTCCCACAGGCCGGGCCCGGGGCCACGAAGGAGGGGACAGCGGTGCCCCCAGGGGGCCAGGGCGGGGGCCCTGCTCCGTCAGGGCCCAGCCGGAGCCGGAGGCACGGGGGACCGCACGCGAAGTCGCGGGCCGGGGCCTGGCTCCTCCCCAGGCGGAGGCCTCCCTCCTGGCGGCTCAGGCCTCGCTGTAGCACTCGTAGATGTTGTCCTCCATCAGGGCCACCACCTGCTCGAACTTGTGCTGCAGCTGCGTCCTCCGGGCCGTGGGGTTCGCCTCCAGGGCCGCCATGATCTGGGGAGACGTGGGGGGGGGGCGGCGTGGGGCTGCAGGCCTGGGCCCCGGGGGTGCCCCGGCAGGTCTCTGGGGAGCACGCCCACCCCCTCCCTAAAGCACCCACGTCCTGGGCCACAGATGCCGAGGTGGGGGCCTCTCTGAGGGGGGGGCTGGGGAGGGGAGGTCAGGGCCGCACCCCGGGGGCACCCACCTGCGGGCGATACCTCTTGGCGTATTTGTAAATCTCCGCCATGGCCACGTTGGTGTTGAACTCGTTCTGGTACTTCTACAGGCAAAGAGAAGGCGGGCGTCAGGGAGGGTGCGTGACCTGTCGAACCCGAGCCCGGCCCAGCCTGCTGCTGGCACACAAGCCCCTCTCCCTGGGCGGTCCGATGCCAGACCCGGCCCCCCGGCCCCCCGGCCCTCGCACCCGGGACTCCTCGGCCAGGTGCGCGTTCATCTCCTGCTCGCTGAGGGGCGTCATGTCGTGGATCTGCCTGTAGTAGCGCTGCACGATTTTGCGGTACTCGGGGATCTCCTTGGCGTAGAGGAGCTTGTTGGTGGGCGAGTCCTGGGAGGCGGGGGGTGAGGGAAGAGCGAGCGAGGGGACGAGTAAGAGGAGGGAAGGGTCTGTCTTTCTCTGGACGAGCCCCACGAAGGCCCCGTCGCCGAGGGGCCCCGCTCGGCCGGCCGCAGGCCGGGGGCTCCTCACCCCGCCCTCCGCTGTCCTCCGGCCGAGCCCCCGCCCCGGCCTCTGAGGGCCTGTCGGGCTGACCCCACGGGGGATCCGCGCCTTCGAGGGGGAAAGCGTGGGGGCTGGGCGCCAGCGCTGCGTCTCCGGGAGGCCCCGCAGGCCGTTGTGTTTACGTCCTTGCCTCGGGCTGTGGGTCTCCGTGGCTAAGCTCGCCGGGAGCCTGATGGCTGGCTGCTCAGGGGGACGTTTCCCACCACGTTTCCAACGCCCGAGAGCGAAACGCGCCAAGGGCCCTCCCCGCTCTGTCACAGGCGTCCCTTCTCCACGCTCTCTCGGGGCCCGGCTCCGAAAGTCACGGGCAAAGGGCAGGGCCTCGAGCCCTCCATCCTGCCCGGCCAGCTCTGCTTACACCCTCTCCGCTCGCCCAGGCTGTCCCCTCTGCCGGGAGCACCGTCCTCTCTCCTCCCTCCTGCGTCGTCCTTCGCCTCCGCCCACCCCTCCTCCGTGCCCACTCCGAGGGCCCCAGGCCATCGGGACGGCGGCCTGCGGCCCGGCGGGTTCTCCGATGACGCTGTGCTCGACCGAGCGGGTTTTCTGCCTTCGCCCTGGCTCCCCGGGCCTGGCTCTGGGGCCTCCGCGCTGGGAGCCAATGCTGGGCCCGCCGGAGGCAGTGCAGCCGGTCTTCGGGGATCAGTTTCTGACTGCAGTGGCCAGGTCTGGCCGTCTCCTCCGGCCCGAATGTCCCCGTTCACCCCTCGCGTCCCCCAGGCCTGAGCTCCTCCAGTTCCCCCCCCGCAGAGAGATCTCTGTCCGTCGTCAGCACCCAGGCCGCCCCGGGAGCCGCTGACCTTGCCGAGCTGCAGGTCGGAGATGGAGCAGGCGTCGATGAAGGCCTGTGCGATGACCGAGAGGCAGGCGTCGATGTGGTCCGTCTTGTCGATGTCGAAGACAAACTGGGGGTTTTTCAGGATGTTCACCCAGAAGCGGAGAGGAAGGCTGAGGGATGGGGGGAGCAGAGGCAGGGTGAGCCCACCCCCTCCCGGGCGCAGGGCAGCCAGGCCCAGAGGACAGACAGGCCCAGAGGGTTCTCCATGTGCAGCCTGCTCCCAAGACGGGCCCTCCGGAGACCTGGGTCTGCTCACCCACAAATGGGGCTGATGACCGCCCCTGCCGGGCTCCGAGCAGCTAAGAGCCAGGCTTCCTGCACGGAGCAGGGCGGGGGGCCGGAGCAGGAGCTGCAGGCCTGGCTGGGGTGGAGGGTTCTGAGTCCACACTCACTGCCCACCTAGTTCTCACCCCCCCACCCCACCCCCCTGCCAGAGTCTCCAGCAGGAGCCTCAGGCTAGGTCCTGGTTCTCATTAGAAATACTCCCCCCCCCCCCCCCCTCAGCTCCTTCCTCAGCTCTCACAGCAGCAGGCGGTCCGCCATGGGCAGCAGGCACCGGCTGGAGGAGGGAGGGGCCTGGATCCCAGGCCTTGGCCTCAGGAGCCAGAGGAGGGCTGGTACCCGCCCCCCCCCTCCCCCCGCAGCGCCCCCGTGACTCAGCAGCCGGGGCCTGTGCGCCCTGAGAAACCCCTGGAACCGCACACAAACTTCTGGGCCTGTGGCTTTTTTTTCTGAGGCTCAGCTGAGGTGTTTTTTTTTTTAAACAACAACTTGTTGGGATCTGTGACCCCCAAAAAGCGAAGGCATGCCTCAAAAGAAGGCCACACACTGGGCAGGGGGATCAAGACGCTGCTGCTCTGAGCCACCCAAGGGCTGCGTGACCTCGGGCAGCCCCATCTCCCTGAGCCACTGTTCTCCTCCGTCACAGGGAGCGGACAGGGCCTGCCCAGGGAGAACGGAGGGAGGAGGATGGGAAGGGCGACACTTCCCTACCGCTCGCCTGTCCTCAATTCTTAGAATTAAGGCAAATTACTTTTATGGCCCTACTTTACAGCTGGCGGGCGGGGGGGGGGGGGGCGCTTAAAGCACAGAGCAGTTAAGTCATTTACAGCTGGGATGTGGCCTAGGAGGGCCTGAGCCCAAGCAGGTGGGCTGAGAGACCGGGGTCTGAAACGCCCCCACTGCTGCCCCCAGGGGCACAGGGAGCTGCACAGCCCACCTGTTGGTCTTCCAGATGTGCAGGGTGTCGGGGTCCGAGATCCCCCTCTTCTCCGCCTGCTCCTCCAGGAAGTCGAAGAAGTACTTGACGGCCAGCGGGGGCCTGTCCTCGCGGATGCTCAGGATGGCCTTGAACAGGTCGTCCAGGAACTTCTGCAGCGTGCCCTGCAGGGGGGAGAGGCGAGGCTGCGTCAGCCGGGGCCACGTGGGTCTGGGGAGACGGCGGCACTGGAGCTGGCGGCTGTGGAAGCCACGTGGCCTCAGTCTTCCCACCTGTGAAATGGGTGAGTGAAGCCTGCCTCCCGGGGGTGCTGAGAAAGCCGGGGGCAGAGAGTGGGAACTCCGTGGAGCCAGGGTGTGGCAGGGAGGGTGCAGGCTGCCACCTACGCCGCGTGGCCTTGGACGCATTGACCTTGGGGACATCGCTGACCCCTCTGCGCCTCCTCTGCCCTCTGTTGCATCGGCTCCCTCAGAAGTTGTCTGTCAGATGCCTCTCAGGGCTCTGAGCAGAGGCAGGACCCTCAGCCTCTCAGCCTGGGAGCCCCGCCGCTCCCGGAGGGAGAGCTCTCGCCCCCCGCAGGCGGGTGGGCAGCGGCCTCCTGGCGCGGGGCGGGCCGCCTACCTTGGTGGACAGCAGGCGGGTCAGGTAGATCTCGGGCAGCACCTTCTTGCGGTGGCTCTGCCGGTGGGACTTCTTGGGCTCGGCCAGCTCGTCCGTGGGCAGCACCTGGGAGGCCGGGGCGGCGGTCAGGGCCGGGGCCGGGCACCGTCCCCCGCCGTCCAGGGGGAGGCCCCATCCTCCTCCCGGAGGCACTGGGTCTGCACAGATGACCGGGTTCCCTGCCGATTCTGGATTCCCATCTCCGCCCCCCGCCCCCGGCCTTTCCCAGGGCCGGAGCGTCCTCCCCGAGGACCGAGGCGGCAGGCAGCCAGGCCCACGCCCGCGAGGGCCAGAGGCGGGCACTCACCAAATGGAAATACTTCTCTGTGTCCAAGTCTTTCACTGCGGGAGGAGAAACACACAGTAAATAAACAAGGGAGGGGAGAGGGAGGGAGAGAGAGAGAGAGAAGAGATACCGAGCGGAAACCAAAAGAAAGGGTGAGTTCCAGAGAGACACATGGAGAGAATGAGACAGGGTGAGTCAAGAAGCATGTGAGGAGAGAGGAGAGAGCCAGAGAGACACGCAGAGGAAGAGACAGAGAGAAAGACGGAGGCCCTGAGAGAGACACGTGCAGGTGAGAGGAGAGGCAGGGAGGGACAGAGACAGGGTCACCCAGGGAGAGAGGAGAAGCTGCCCTCACTCACCCCCTCACCCCGCCCCACAGGCTGCGGGGGAGAACCACGACCCTGCTCCTGACCGCGGAGGGAGCCCCGAGTCCCAGGAGCATGAGGCCTGGGCACCGGAGGGTGTGGGCGGTGGGATGTGAGGCAAAATCACAACCCAAAGCCCAGGCGGGCATGCCAGCCACCCCTCCGGCCTGGCAGCTGCCCAGACCCGTGGCAGCCACAGCCCGCCCTCCTGCGGCCTCTGTGGGGCCGCCCGCTGGCAGTCAGCTGAGAGGCCCGGGCACAGGCCCCGCCAGGCCGTCCCTGGTCCGAGGGGCCTGGCTTGGCCCCTGGCCCAGCCGAGGAGGCCACAGCCCGGCCTCGCGAAGCCTCGGCCTCCCCACGGGGACCGCCCGCCCCCCCCCGCCCCGCCCCACGTCCAGCGGTGCTACCTCGGCCCAGCGTGTTGTCCTTCTTGTCTGTGAGGCTCATGGCCAGCGAGGCGCCTTCGGGGATCTGGCGGAGGGGAGAGGCCGAGGTCAGAGGTCGGGCCAGGGAGGCCGCCGGTGGGGGGTGGGGGCCGGGGGCGGGGGGCCGGGAGCCCACCTTGTAGTGCGCCAGCGTGTTGAGCTTCTTGCGGCCGTCCTCCACCACCGAGGTGTCATCCAGGTCCCGGAGGATGTAGCTCTGGGTGCTCGAGGCGAACCACTCTGGAGACGGGGGGCGGGGGGGGGGGGGTCAGGGGCGGGGCCGGCCCAGGGGCCGACATCAGCCGCGTTTCTCCCTGAGCCTCCGTTCCCCGCTCTGGAGACGGGGAGTGGGGAGCACACCGGGGAGCAGGGTGCTGGGAGGCAGGAGCCGGTCCCCGGGAGGAGCACAGAGCGGGGGCTCTGGACAGCCCTCCTCCTCGGGGTTATGTTGCTGTTGCTGATGGAATGAGAAAAGGTGCCGCCAGCCCCGGCTGGGGCAGCTCCACTGGGCACTGTCCGTGCAGCAGGGGCCTGCCAGTTTGACGCCCGGTCAAGGGCCCAGGCCCGGGGCGGTGGGCTCGATCCCCAGTAAAGGGTGCACTTCATCTGACCGCCTCCAGGTCCCTCCCCAGGGCCCAGTCTGTGCCCATCGGCGGAGTGACAGGAGCGTCCGGGTAGGACTACGGCAGGGGCTGCCCCCCACCCCCACACCGTCTGACAGCAGGGGGCCGCCCGCCTGCCCACCGAGGTCGACGTCCTCGGCGCGGGGCCACTGGGAGTAGGGCACGTTCTTGCAGAAGGCCTCCAGGATCTTCTCCTTCACCTGCGTCAGCGTGTCCGTGTCCATGGCCCGCACGCTCAGCGAGTCCATGCCGCAGCCCTGGAAGGACACGTTCAGGTTCTGCGGGAGAGGAGGGAGGGGAGGGAGGGAGGTCAGTCCGAACTCGCCGTCACCGCCCGGGGCCCCGGCGGGCGGCAGCTACCAGGAGGCCGGGCCGGATCACAGCCTCCGGGCACATGGGGACCCCTCGCAGCCCGTCTCTCTCTCTCTCACACACACACACACACACACACACACACACACACACCCCCGACCCCGCCCGCACACCGCTCACCCGGGGCTTGGCCTCGATGTTCTCCCGCAGCAGCCACTCCTCGTTGAGCGTGTAGCGGGCCTTGCCTGTGATGGCGTCGATGGAGCCCTTGTTGATCTGCTGCTTGATGGCACACAGGAGCAGGAAGAACGGCTCCCCGACTGTCTCCTGGGAGGGCGGGGGCTGCTGTCAGGGGCTGAGGCCCCGCCAGCACTCCTGCCCCCGTCTCCCCTCCATATCCCAGCTCCCAGGCCTCGGAGCGGCTCCCCGCCCACCAGCCCGCCCGGCTGCCTGGCTGAGAGCCTTCGCTGGGGTCCTGGGGCCGCCCCCGCCCCCCGGAGTCTCCATGGACTCCACGGCCGAACACCACTGGCCTCGGGCGGCTCCTTCGTGCCGTGCCGTCCCTCCCTGCGGAGGCCGAGAGCTCGGAGCGGCCCGGCCCCCGGCAGGAAGAGGCACAGCTGCACGGGGACGCCGGCCGGGCCAGCTCCGAGCCCCGGCTTTCTCTGCTGAGCCTCCCAAGGCGAGTCCGGGGGGAAGCGGAACACCGACTGGTCCCACCAACACCACAGCGCGGTGAGAGTGGAGAGTCCTGGACTCTCAACCGGACTCTCTTGCCCTCGGCCTCGCCCCCTTTCACCCTCACCTCCCCCCGCCCCGCCCGGCCCCGCCCCACCCGTCTCCCTGTCATCCAGTTCACAGCCATGAGCTGATTTTCATGGTCGTGTTATAGCAAGAGACCAGGAGTTACGCTGATGGCAGACATTTAGGTGAAGTGGTAAGCTGATTTAAGGGGGAAAAAATTAAGCACTTAATAGTGTTCGGCAGATTTGGCAAGATGATGAAGACAGCATGCCAACTCCTTTTTTTTTTGTTAATAATCACCCGAGGATATTTTTTCCACTGATGTTTAGAGAAAGCGAAAGGGACAAAGAGGGGAGAAACACTGATGTCATATCGATTGGTTGCCTCGGGAACTGAACCGGAGAGCCTTGGATGCGCGGGCTGGCGCTCTAACCACTGAGCACACCAGCCAGGGCAAGCATGCCAACTCTTATTTCCGATCCTGTTCTCCGGGTCTGGGGGTGGGAGCCTCTGAGGCCCCATTTTCTGGAGCAGGAAGAGAGGCCTCGGGAGCCCCCGCGGGCCCTGCCACCAGCTAGTGCAGACCCACACCAAGACCAGTGTCACCGGGAGAGCCTCAGGGGGCTGTGCGATGGCCCCATCCTAGGCCCCACCTCCTCTGCTCCGTCCCCGTCCCCGTCCCCACCACAGGGCTCCTCCGCTGCCTGCCCCACCAGCCCCACACCCAGGGGACAGACAGCAACCAGGACAGAGAGAGGGCAATGCTTTTCCAAGGCCGCACAGCTGGTTTGTGCCAGAGACTGGACTCGGACCCAGGACACCTGAGGCTCCAGTCAGGCCCCTGTCTTTCTCCAGGGCTCCCCGGAGGACTGCTTGGCCTCTGTGGAAAAGCCTTCGTGGGGTCCCTTTGGGGCAGAGGGCCCTGCCCACCTGGCCGCCTAGGCCTTCCCAGCCTCGTCTCGTCAGAAAGACTCACTTGACTTCCCTCCGTTCCTTTCAGAAACAGCCCCTCCTCCTGGCATTGCCCAGGCTGCCACCACCCCCTGGTGCCACCTGAGTGAGGGCAGCTTCTCCTCTCTCCCTGGGTGACCCTGTCTCTGTCCCTCGGCCGGCCCTGCCCCTGACCCCCCAGCTCCCCCATCTCCCCTCCATATCCCAGCTCCCACTGCCAGCCCGCCCCCACCAATGCTTTAGCTGGATCGTTCCTACTCTGACCCTTTCTCAGGCGGCCACCTGGAACCTCCAGCGGGTCAGAAGCCTCAGCCGTTGAGCTGTGCTGTATTTTAATTTGTTTCCACATCTCTCCCCCCCTCACGAGGGGAGAGCTTCGTGGCTGACAGGGTTGGTGACTGAGGTGGCTCCTCGCCTCGCGGGAAGCCAGGCCTCTGCGGAGCCTGGTCCCCGTCCACCATGGACCCTCGGGGCTGCCCCGCCCTCCTCTGAGAGCCCCTCCCCATCCGCACGCAGGGACGGCCCTCCGTCCGGGAAGAGCCGGCGGAAGGATGGACCACGTCCAGTCCATCGTGGGGAGACCGGGGGACGCCCCCTCACCCTCAGGCAGCTGTACATGCAGATGGACATCCAGTTGGTGAGCATCTTCTCCACCACGGACTCCGTGCGTCGCAGCATGAGCTTGGGGTTCTTGGCGGCGGAGGCGTCGATGAGGTCCACCAGCAGCTCCTTCATGATGCTGGTGTAGTACTCGAGCTTGCCGTGGAGCGCGATGGTCAGCAGGGAGGCCAGGCTGCACCTGCGGGTGGGCACGGGCGTCAGTGGGATCGGGGAGGGGGTGGTGGGGGGGGGGACCCTCACTGTGGTGGCTACAGGTGGCCTTATCACCGATGTGCCTGTGCGGGCGGAATCCAGGCCCAGGAAGTGGGGTCTCAGGACCCCCAGGACCCTGACTCGATGCTGGAGGCCAGCTAGCTGCCCAGGGGACGTGGTGGCAGGCGAACTCCCCGAGCCCAGGGTCCAGCCGGGTTGACCGGGACCTGGGGGCCCGCAGACAGAGCCCCAGCCCCGGCCCCGCAGCCCACCTGTCCCGCACGGCAAAGTCCTTCTGCTGCTCCAGCGCGTGGACGAAGACGATGAGGAAGTGCTTGTTGTTGAGCAGCGAGGAGAACAGGCCGATGCCCTCCTCCATGTTGGGCCGGCAGCTCTCGGGGATCTGCAGGAGCCATCGGTGAGGGGGCCAGCCCTCAGGACGCCCCAGGTGGCTCCTTGGATGCCTCCGGGGACGGGGAACTCACTACCTTTCCGTGGCGGGTGCCTCCCGGCGCCCCGTGACTGGGAACAGTGGCTCGGGTGAATTGAAAAGTGGGGCCCAAGCCCCTGGGGGTAACCCAGCATCCTCACCAGGGACCCTCTCCGCTGCCCTCTAAGCCAGCGGTCGGCAAACTCCTTAGTCAACAGGGCCAAATAGCAACAGTCCAACGACTGACATTTCTTTTGAGAGCCACGTTTTTTAAACGTAAACTTCTTCTAACGCCACTTCTTCCAAACAGACTCGCCCAGGCCGTGGTATTTTGTGGAAGAGCCACACTCAAGGGGCCAAAGAGCCGCCTGTGGCTCGAGAGCCGCAGTTTGACGACCACGGCAATAGGACCCGGGCAGGGTGGGATGTCTAGGGAGGCCCCGTCCTCTCCCCTCTCTCCCCGGCTCAGGGGCAGCCCTTCTAACACCCTGAGGGGCTGCTTCCATGCCTCCTGGGATGGAGCACTCACTCCCTTCCAATGGCAGAGTCTCCCCCGCCCCCCCCCACCAGCCCCGTGATTGGGATCAACGGACCCGATGAGCTCGAAAGTGGAGCCTGACGGACTGGGTGGCCCAGGCGGCCGTGTGTGTGTGTGTGTGTGTGTGTGTGTGTGTGTGTTTAGGGGGGTGGGAGGAGGGGAGGGGAGGGGAGGCAGCCCAGTGTGTGTGTGTGTGTGTGTGTGTGTAGGGGGGTGGGAGGAGGGGAGGGGAGGCGGCCCAGTGTGTGTGTGTGTGTGTGTGTGTTTAGGGGGGTGGGAGGAGGGGAGGGGAGGCGGCCCAGTGTGTGTGTGTGTGTGTGTGTGTGTGTTTAGGGGGGTGGGAGGAGGGGAGGGGAGGCGGCCCAGTGTGTGTGTGTGTGTGTGTGTGTAGGGGGGTGGGAGGAGGGGAGGGGAGGGGAGGCAGCCCAGTGTGTGTGTGTGTGTGTGTGTGTGTGTGTGTGTGTAGGGGGGTGGGAGGAGAGGGAGGAGGGGAGGCGGCCGTGTGTGTGTGTGTGTGTGTGTGTGTGTGTGTAGGGGGGTGGGAGGAGGGGAGGCGGCCCAGTGTGTGTGTGTGTGTGTGTGTGTGTGTGTGTAGGGGGGTGGGAGGAGGGGAGACGGCCCAGTGTGTGTGTGTGTGTGTGTGTGTGTGTAGGGCGGGGGAGGAGGAGAGGGGAGGGGGTCCAGGGTACTCACCTTCCACTCCCCCAGCAGCGGGTGTGTCTCCTGCCCGGAGGAGCTGCCCTGGGCGTTGGGGGTCTGGGAGGGCAGGATGTAACGCTCTTCGTAGAGGGAGGAGCACTGCGGAGGCAGAGCCGGCGCCTCAGCGGGGCTGGACTCCCCTGACAGGCGTGCAAGATGCTCACCCCAGGCCCAGGGACGCTTTACAGGGAAAGACAGGGCCATGCGTCCCGGGGGCGTCCCGGAGGGAGGAGCGGGCCCCGCGCCCGCCGAGCTGCAGCAGTGCCCGAGGGCACACGGCTTTCAGGAGCACGAAAGCCGCCGGGCGTGGAAAAGGGAAACGGAGGCACAGGGCCAGAGGAGGCTCTGGGCCGGCCAGGGAAAGCGGGGACAGGGCCGCGGCCAGGAACAGAAAGGGGCGAGGAAGGGGGTGGGGTGGGCAGGCAGAGGGTAGGTGGAGACCGAGAGAAGCCTGGCTGGGAAGGGGCCGACGTAAGCGAGGCTGCAGGACACACGCAGCCTGGGCCGCCTCTGCTCCCCCCGGAGGGCAGAGGGCCGCAGCCAGCTCCTCTATGGACAGTCCCACACCGAGTGGACAATGAGGGAAAGCGGGGGTGAGGCCTGGGCCCCTTCCCGGCAGGCCCTGGGGACTGGCACGGCTCAGAGGCCCACCAGCCAAGCTTCCCCGTCTGCACACAGGTGCCCTCGGGAGCGGTGCGGTCCCTGGCACAGCCCAGGGCCCCGCGGTGGCAGGCGGGGGCGAGGGCTGACCTTGGGGAAGAACGTGCGGGTCACAAAGTGCTTGTACTCCAGGAAGGGGATGCCCTGGCTGCGGTTCAGCTCCTTGGTCAGGTCCGTCATGTCCGTCTGCAGCTCGGCGAAGCCTGGCGACAGGAGGGCAGAGGTGAGCGCGTCTCAGACCCCTTCCCCCGCTGGGCGAGCCGAGGCCCGGGGTCCCGCCGGTCCCCACCCCCTACCTTTGCGGATCTCCTCTCGGATCTGAGACTCCATCTCCTCCATCTGCAGCAGGGTCTTCTGCCAGTAGCGCTCCGCGCGGCGGCTCTTGGTGCAGAAGACAAACAGGGCTGCGGGCAGCGGAGAGGGGTCAGGCCTCGGGAGCCCCTGAGAGAGCCAAGGGGCGCTGCCGGCACCTGCTGGGCGCAGGGCCTGGCGGGAGGGGTTGGCCTCAGCGGCCCCTCCTCTGGGGCAGGCGTGGCCGGTGGCCAGGCCTCCCTTCCCCAGCAGGCTGCCTGGCTCCTAGGGGGCAAAGGGTTTGGGGAAACCAGTCAAATAAGGCTCAGTGCCCCGTTCTTACAAAAGGATTGTGTGTGTGTGTGTGTGTGTGTGTGAAAACAGTGGCTTTCCCTATGGATGGATTACATGTGAAAGAGAATTATGGGTGATTTGTGGTGGTATTTTTTTTTGTTTTAGCATTTTCAATTCTTTCTACAATGACCTAGTGTTACTTGTGAATTGAGAAACTTTTAAAAGCAGGTTACAAAGAGGTATTATCTTATAATCCCTTTCTGAGTTGGGAGAAGGGATAGATATGTGTAATACATATAATATTAAAATATTTTATATTCTTATATATAATATATATTTGTACATATTGTAAATATTATATAAAACTGTAAAAGACCGTCAAGAAACATACCAAAATATACAGGGCGTTAATGATGGATGTGTGTTTTTTTTAGTTCATTGATTCCCTAACATTTCCTACATTGAATATTTGTTAAGATACAATGCACACGCCCTGGAACCCAGCCGTCCATTTAAAGAAGACGGTTCTAACGGCTCTTAGTTGTGCACCATCACCTGGGAGCCGACCACACGTGGTCTTTGGCGAGCGGCTTTCCGTCCGGCATAATGTCAGCACTTCGTGTGTGCGCGTCTCCATTGCATTGTGCTCACTCACCGGGTGACGGTGCACAACTAAAAGCCATTAGAACCGTCTTCTTTAAACGGACGGATGTCTCTCTTTCTGGCTGTTACGAACAAGGCCAGGACGAGTTTTCATGCACGAGTTTTGTGTGAACGTGTTTTCATGTCTGTTGGGTTAGACACCACCCAGGAGTGGCATTGCTGGGTGACACTGTTACCTCCATAACCACCGCTCTAATGGTGGTGTGACAGCCCTCTCTCAAGTACCGCCAGCAGCTCCCTAAGGATTAGATAGGAAGGTTCCAACTCCCTCTGCGTGCCCCCCCAGCACCTATCCCCACTTCGTGCTGTAGCCAGGCACCCCTCACCCACCTCTGGGCGCAGGACCTGTTCCTGCCCCCCGCCCAAGTGTGTTCCGGCTGTGCCCCCAGCCACTACGCCTTCTCTTCTCTCTGCCCATCTGCAGGGGGGTCCGGGGGTCGGCCTGCCCTCCGAGGTGTCACGGGGGGGAGAGGGGGGCTCCTTACCAACCACGGAGAGCAGCAGCAGCACGCTGCAGATGACGATGGACACGATGATGGCCGTCTCGCTGCCGCCCAGCTGCAGCGTGGCGATGGTCTGGTTGAAGTTCCCGACCTGGATCTGCACAGGACAGGGGAGGGGCTGTAGGGGCCTCGGCTCTTCTCCTAGCTAGCGAGGCGGCCTGGGCAGGTCCCCTCACACACAGCCAGCCGCGCCCCCTCCAGGGGTGTGTGAGGACTACAGGAGGTCATGCTTGTCACACTTCTAGTCCTGGGCCTGCCACACAGGAGAAACTGGAAACTTAGGGAGGGGAGGGGGAGGGAATGTCATTATTACTACAGCCTGGGGGGCGTGGTGGAGGAGCCAAGGCCGTTCTCGGGGTGTGGCTGCTGACCCCGCTGTCTATAGGGCTGTCCTGGGAACAGGAGGTGTCTGAGGACTCCGAGGGCAGAACGGGGCCTGAGGTGCAGACGGAAGGGAGCTTTCCCAGTCAGAGCTGCCTGCCTGCGAGGAAGTGAGCTCCCAGCCCCGGAGGCATGCCAGCAGGGGCAGTGCAGAGAGGATCCCCCTTTCTGGGCCCTCTCTCTGCCGCCTGTGGGATGACCCTGTGGGATGACCGGCAGCCCAGACTCTAAGGAGCGTGCCTAGAACAGGGGCGATTTCTTATGGCCTTTCAGAGTCCGCCCCATCCGGCCATCCCTGACCTCGGGCAGGTCCCGACGCCCTCGGCCCCATGTCCTCCTCTGTCGAGCAGGGATGTCAAGTCTGCTCTGCTCTGCCTCCTATGCCACCGAGCATGGGAGGCTCAGCTCCAAAGTGCCGAGCCAGGGACAGGCACCTGCAGACAGACGGGCTGGGAGCCCCGCCCGCCCGCCCGCCCGCCCGCTCACCGTGATGGGCAGCTGCCCCTCGGCCGTGCCCAGGGACTCGTTGACGGAGCAGTGGATGACCCGCTCGGAGACGATCTGGATGTCGCAGGCCACCTGGCCTATCTTCACCCGGTACTCGTGCTGCTCCAGCCCCAGGCCATCCTGTTCTTTCTGTGGGGGCGGAGGAGGGAGGCTCACCCGGGCCCCGCCGAGCTCGGCCCCCTCCCGCCCCGGGCCCGGTCCCCGGCCCCAGCCCGGTCCCCCCCCCCCCCCCCCCCGGCGCTCACGTGGATGACGAGGGTGAGGGGCTCCCCCGGGTGGTGCTTGATCCACTTCTCCCGCTTGGCCGTGGAGAACTGAGGGTCGGGCAGGTAGTCCAGGCGGAACCTGCTGGCCCGCTGCGCCTCCTCCGAGTCCAGCAGCTCCTCGGCCACCGCCACCTCGTCGGCGTAGGCCCGCCCGTTGATGAAGAAATCCACGGGGGCCGACGCGTTGCTCAGGGCCCCCGGGGAGGGGCAGGTGATGAGGGTGGAGTTGAGGACCTTGCAGAGCTGGCGGGAGAGGGCCATGGCCAAGGTTGGGGTGAGTGCGGGGGGGGGGGGGGGGGGCGCGGGTGTGAACAGACAGACATGGAGAAATGGGGAAGGGTTTTAAGATTTAGGGAGACAGGAAAGCAGAGAGAGAGAGAGACGAGGAGGCAGGGGAGAGGGAGAGACGGAGAGAGGCTGCAGAGCGAGGGCTGCCAGCCGCCCCCCACCTCCGCCGCCCCCCGCCCCGCTCACCGTGGGCTGGCGGCCGATGAGGTGCACGGCCATGGACACGTTCTGCACCATGTGGAAACGCTCGCCGGCCACCGTGATGGTCCTGCCTCCGCTGCGGGGACAGCGAGCCCGTCAGCCGCCCGCAGCCCCGGAGCGCGAGGCCCGCCGGGGGTGGGGGCCGGGGCCGGGGCCGGGGCCTCACCTGACGGGGCTGCGCCGGGGGCTGATGGCCACGATGACCGGGTTCCGCATGTACCGGAAGGTGAGGTTGCCGCGCACACAGCCCCGGCGCTCGAAGCGCACGCACACGGGCACGGGGGCCGGCAGGGTGCCACCGGGCACCGTGCAGGTGATGCTGGTCTCCGAGCGCCTGTGGGAGGGCAGGGCGGCGAGCGGGGTCAGGGGGGCCCCCACCCCACACGGCTCGCCCCGACCCAACACCCCCTGCCCCGCGGACCCCCGCCCCCTGCTCGTCTGCCCTCTGGCACACAAATCCGTTTCTGTTCTCCCACTGCCAGGCGTGGCTCGGGCCGTCCTCTCCGCAGAGAACAGCTCCCCTTCCCTGTGACCCTGCCTGTCCTTCCCCGGGGCCCAGCGCCGCCGCCTCCGAGAAGCCCTCCAGGAGCTCCTCCCCCAACTCCTGCCCCGGGCGGGGGCCCTGCCCCGTGGCTCCGAAAGCCCGGACTTTCCTCCCGATCCAACCCCGCTGGACACTTCCGTTCCCTGCGGGAGCTTTTCCCTGAGGCCTGAGACTGCGCGGGGCTCATCTCTTTGTCTTCACCGTCAGCGAAGCCTGCTGCCGGTACACGTTAAGTGCATGATAAAGACAGAGCTGTTTCACCAGGAGCTAAGGGTCTCAGAGTGTCTGCCATCACCACCATGTCACCACAGCTGTCACTTAGGAAGCGCCTACTGTGTGCTGGGCACAGAGTCCTTCCCATAACCCCGTTCTTTCTTTCTTTTTCTGCCTCTTGCACACCCCCTACTGGGGATATGCCCGCAACCAACGCACATGCCCCTGATGGGAATCGAACCTGGGACCCTTCAGTCCGCAGGCCGACGCTCTACCCACTGAGCCAAACCTGTTCTTGCCCGATGAGGAAGCTGAGGCTCAGAGGGGAAAGGGCTTGGCTAAGGGGTGATGCGTGGTCCCAGGGTAGCACCCCCACCCCCGCGGTTCCTATGGGCCGCAGGGGGCGGCCGGGCCCGGGGGCTTACGTGAGCTCGGTGCAGGGCTCCGTGCTGTTCAGCAGGACCTGGAGCTCGGAGCCCACGTGGAGGTCGCTCCCGCGGATGGTGATCCTGGTGCCCCCCGCCTTGGGGCCCACGGCGGGCTCCAGCGAGTGGACCAGGGGCAGCTGTGGGGTGGGAGGCAGGTGGTCAGGCCTGGAGCCCGCGGGGGGTGAGCCTGGCTGGGTGGCTGGGTGGGCGGGGCCGTGGGCGGGGCCTCCCTTACCACATAGGAGAAGCGCTCCCGCGACTTGCCCTCCTTGGACACGTTCACCGTCACCACGTCGGAGAAGGGCCCCGGGGCCGGCCCTGTAGCGCACACAATCCTGGGGGAGGCAGCTGTGGTCAGGAGAGCTGCCGGCCGGGCGTGGGGCCCACCAGGCACCGCCCCATTTCTCCCCCGGGACTATGTCCCCAGTGGCACCCCAGGATGTGTGCGCTCCCATTGTATCCAATCACCTGTTTCTCCCACTCCCAGCCGGGGCTGGCATTCAACTGGGACACGCCGGAGGGCATTACCCCCTCTCCCTGCCCCCCGAGTTCCCTACCAGTTGGAAAACAACCACTGAGGCCACCCCCCAAGTGTAAGGTGACCAGACGTCCCCCTTTTGGCGGGACGGGACGTCTGGTCACCTTACTAAGTGTCATCCTGGCTGTTCCCAGAGACACCACCCCCCCATCCCCCTGCCTACAATTTTCACACAATTCTGCAAGACTAGGACAAGGGGTCAGACAAGACAGTCTCTTAGGGCACTTGAAAGTTCTGTGACCCACAGAGCATTCGCTGGGCCGGTGGCCTTCTCTGCAAGCCTGACCTGTGGGCTCCAAAACAACACCCAGTTCATTTACTCTCGGCCCCCAAAGGTGTGCTGGGGCCCCTGGGGCCAGGCCGATGGCAGCAGGCCCGGATCTCGGCACCGCACCAGCAGCCACACCCTCTCCTACTGCACTTTTTGTCTTTTCACCAGAGCAAGGCCTCTGTGGAAGCTGGACTGGTCTAAACCCGTGGTCGGCAAACTGCGGCTCTTTGGCCCCTTGAGTGTGGCTCTTCCACAAAATACCACGGCCT
The DNA here is from genome assembly GCF_014108245.1 of Pipistrellus kuhlii. Taxonomy (NCBI): domain Eukaryota; kingdom Metazoa; phylum Chordata; class Mammalia; order Chiroptera; family Vespertilionidae; genus Pipistrellus; species Pipistrellus kuhlii. The sequence continues at coordinate 22,185,924 of NW_023425416.1, forward strand.
GGGTGAGCCTATTTTGAAGACGTGGCGTTCGAAGAAGTTTAAGTTTAAAAAATTTGGCTCCCAAAAGACATTTCAAATCATTGTCCTGTTGATGTTTGGCTCTGTGGACTGACCTTTCATAACTTCATTGTATCTTTAATAAGACCGTGTTTTCTTAAACAAAAATTAGCCATGTTTATACTCTATTCTAAACCTGGAATTGTTTTTTTTCCCCATTTAACAGTAAATCTTGGCTATTTCTCCCTATCTATACAGATAATATAGATGTAAATGAGTTAAAAGAAAACTTTGAATAGTTAATTCACATGGTTTGCCAACCACATGGGAGGGCTCCCCAGAGGAGCGGGCACTGAAGGCTGAATGGAGTCGCGAGCAGCGAAGGGCATGACGTGTGGTGGGAATGATGGAGCAGGGCCCAGGGGACCTGGGAGGGAGCCACTTCGGGGGCGGGGGGCAGGCTGTCTGCTGAGGAGGGTGGGGTGGCCAAGGGGGAAGGGGGGCAGAGATGACCCTGCCAGGTGGAAGGCCAGAGGTCACTCAAACTGCCCCGGGGACTGCCCGCCACTTACTCCTCGGACACGGTGTATCTGTCGGCCAGCGGCTCACAGGCCACCCCGCCGATCCACACGCCGTGGGCCACGTCGCCGAGCCGCCGGCCCAGGTTCCTGCCGTGGATGGTCAGCAGGGTCCCGCCGTCCAAGGGGCCGCTCAGGGGCTCGATCTGCCGGGCGACCAGAGAGCGGGGTTCTGAGGCCGGGGTGCTGGCAGGGATCCCCAGCACTGCCACAGGCACCCGGGGCAGGGGGGGGGGGGGGGGGGCACAGACCGGCCACTTAGGGCAGGCTCGGAGAATGCTGGCATTGCCAGTCACGTCACAGGTCACTGGGGCTGCCAGTGAGGGTGAGAGTGAGGGTGTGCGTGTGTGCGTGTGCGTGTGCGTGTGTGCGTGTGCGTGTGCGTGTGTGTGTGTGTGCGCGTGTGTGCGAGAGATGAACCCCCCTGGGGTCTGGGGCCACAGAGTGTATGTACACACTCAATGCTATTTGTGGGGCAGGGGTGGGGATGTCCTGAGGGTACACGATCCTATATCCCAGCCAGATATAGGATCTGACCACACGATCCTGCATCCCAGCCAGAGCTGCCTGGGCCTGGGGTGGGCCCCTGACTCAGGCTCAAACCATCAGACCCACCAGGCTGAGCAATCAGAATCACTCCCTGAGACGATTTTCTTAATTAAAACGGAGTAACTTGGGAGTAACTGGCATCCTCCGCTGTCACCATGTCCCCTCCGTCCGGCGTCTCCACCTCCCGCCTCCCAAGCCCCTGCCCTGCGACTTTTCTCCGGGCGCTTGCCGCCTCCTGTGTGGAGCTTATTTCCTTGCTCACCCTTAGCTAAACCATGCGCCCCGTGAGGGCGGGCACTCGGTTTTGTTCACTGCGATGTCCCCAGCCCTGCAGAGGCCTGGCACCAGGGGTCCAACAGGTAACAGCACATGTGTGTGCTGGGCGTGTGCCATATGTGTAACGGCGCATGCGTGTGCTGGGTGTGAGCAGGCACCTGTGCTGTGCAGGAGCGCAGGGGGGCTTCCATTGGGGTGGAGGGGGTGCTTACCGCCCGGATCTCGGGGGCAGGGCAGGCTCCAGGCAGGGGCTGCAGGGGCCCCCGCAGGCGGCAGCCGTCACTCCACACGCACAGGTGGCCCCGGTCCTCGCGGCCCAGGCACTGAGAGCAGTCGGGGCTGCCCACGGCGCAGTTATAGACCTCCACTGGGGAGACACGGAGGCGGGGTCAGCCCCGTGACCGCCGTCCCCTCCACACGCACCCCCTCACCGCGGTCCCACCCAGAGGCAGGTCCTGTCCCCGAGGGTCCGGACCCCAGGAGGTTCTTAGAACTTCCTCCAAACCTTCTGGGGCCTGTGCTCAGCCCAGGACAGCCACAGCCTCATTAACATCCTCCATCCCCACTCAGTTCTATCCGACGGACACTGGGTGTTAGCCCCATTTGACAGACAAGAGACGAGGCTCAGCCAAAACCGGTTTGGCTCAATGGATAGAGCATCAGCCTGTGGACTAAAAGGTCCCGGGTTCGATTCTGGTCAAGGGCATGTACCTTGGTTGCAGGCACATCCCCAGTAGGGGGTGTACAAGAGGCAGCTGATTGATGTTTCTCTCTCATCGATGTTTCTAACTCTCTACCCCTCTCTTCCTGTCTGTAAAAAAATCAGTAAAATATATATATATTTAAAAAAAAAAAAAAAAGAGAGAGAGAGAGAGGCAGGCGAGGCTCAGAGAGGTCGAGAGACTGGTCCAAGTCACACAGCCCGTGAGTGACGGAGCTGGGATTCGCACTCAGGTCTGAGTGGGTCTCTTTGCCCCCCGGCAGAGCTCCGGGATGCTGGAGACACGGAGCCACAGACCCTGGGAGGGGCCCGAGAAGTCCTCCAGGGAGGATTCTCCAGGGCCTCGGTGTGCAGGTGGGTCTGAGGCCCCTGGGTGGGGATGTGGGGAGCCCGTGTCCACTGGGGATGTCTGAGACTCCCCGTGGACAGACAGGCCTTCGGAGAGCGGATTCACACATCCGAGGAGAGGGATACCAGCCAGTGTTTGGGGCCGATGGAGCCCCCGGCGCCCGCTAGCTCTGTGTGCGTCATCCCCGCCCCTTCAGGAGGCCCTGGGCCCTCCTTTCTCCTGGGGACACGGTGGCGGGAAGGGAAGGGTAAGGACATGTCTGAGGCTACACAGCCATTGGCGTGGAGGTGGCCCAAGGGCGTGGTAGCTGCTCAATGCACACGTATGACAATGTCACCACAATAAATTCCATAAAACATTTAAATCATTTTTTTTTTTTTTAAATTGCTGACTCCGGTTTGGCTCAGTGGATAGAGCATCGGCCTATGGACTGAAAGGTCCCAGGTTGGATTCCGGTCAAGGGCATGTACCTTGGTTGCGGGCACATCCCCAGTAAGGGGTGTGCAAGAGGCAGCTGATCAATGATTCTCTCTCATCGATGTTTCTATCTCTTTATCCGTCTCCCTTCCTCTCTGTAAAAAATCAATAAAATATATATTTTTAAAAATTGATGGCAGAGAGTGGAGCCCCAATCCCACCTATGAGTATGTAAACTGAGGAAAAAGTAAATCTTTGGGTTGCTGTTTTTCTTAAATAAGCAAATACTCAGTGACCAGGTGCTGGATGGCAGGGCTGGCAGCCGAGAGCCTGTGTGCATTAGGGAATGGCGGGGAGGGGCCGCTGGGGCTGTCTGGGGAGCCCTGGAGTGAGACCCCCGCGGCTGAGCCCACCCAGTGAGGCCGGGTCCCCGGGAGCCACGGGGGGGGCCTCCAACCTGCCATGGGGTCCGGGCTGTCCAGGAAGCGAGCGGGCCGCCCCTTCAGCTGCAGGCTGAGCGGGAACACCTGGCTCTTCTGGGTCGTGTGCAGCTGCAGAAGGAGGGGAAAGCACGGGGGTGTGGACACCGTCCGGTCTCCGCGGGGAGAGGATGCTGGAGACGGCGGGGCAGAGCTGCTGGGAACGGGGACCCGCAGGAGCGGGCGGCCAGGTGGAAGGAGACAATGCAGCACATGGGCTTGTCCGTCCTCTCCCTGCCCCCCGCCCGCCGGAGCCACAGCACTCACCACCACGTGGTTACAGAGCACCGCGGAGTCATTCACCCACACAGCCTCAAAGATCTCCTCCGGCCCGAAGTTACACTCCAGGGCCGCGCTCTGCGGGGAATGAGGGGGGGGGAGTCTGGTCAGCACCCCTGCCCTCCAACTCCATCAGCACCTCACAGACTCTGCCTGGGACAGCGGGCTTGGTCCTGCTCTCAGCCTCCGCCTGGAATGCCCTTTCCTGCCTCCAGGCCCAGTGCTCGAGGGGGCAAGGGGGACGTGAACTCCTAGGGCACATGTGTCAAACACAAGGCCCTCGGGCCAAATCCGTCCCGCCAGGCCTTGCAATGTGGCCCGCACCGCGCTGTCATCACTGCACTCCGCTGCGTTTCCATCACAATGACAGTTTATGACTGTTCAATAAACCATTCGGCCCGCGATTTAGGCTGGATTTTAGATTTTGGCCCCTTCTCTGATTGAGTTCGACACCCCTATCCTAGAGCTTCAGCCTGTGCGCTCCCTGAAACCAAAAGCCTCTCCAACCCCTTAGGGCCCAAACGAGAGTCTTTTACTCAGCACACTTAACACCCCACACCCCACACCGTAACACCCCACACCCCACACCATAACACCCCACACCGTAACACCCCACACCCCACACCCCACACCGTAACACCCCACACCCCACACCCCACACCCCACACCGTAACACCCCACACCCCACACCGTAACACCCCACACCCCACACCGTAACACCCCACACCATAACACCCCACACCCTACACCCCACACCGTGACACCCCACACCGTAACACCCCACACTCCACACCCCACACTGTAACACCCCACACCCCACACCCCACACTGTAACACCCCACACCGTAACACCCCACACCGTAACACCCCACACCGTAACACCCCACACCGTAACACCCCACACCCCACACCCCACACCATAACACCCCACACCTAACACCCCACACCCCACACCATAACACCCCACACCCCACACCGTAACACCCCACACCCCACACCGTAACATCCACACCCCACACCGTAACACCCCACACCGTAACACCCCACACCCCACACCATAATACCCCACACCCCACACCGTAACACCCCACACCATAACATCCACACCTAACACCCCACACCCCACACCCCACACCGCTGCCCCACAAGCCCATGCCCGGGCAGCAGCACACTCTGGGACACAGCACAGACTGTCCTGCCCTCAGGCCTCTGACCAAGCCCCTTCTCCCACCCAAAAGGCTTCTCTCTCCTCCTGTCACCCAGCAAAACTCCACAGTCTTCAAATCCAGCTCACATATCCCACATTCCAAGCCTTCCCAGGCCCCCTCAAACCAGGGCACCCTCATTCGATCACTCAGTCAGCAGGAAGCAGTTGGTGCATGCAGAGGCCCTACCGCCTGCTCCCCACCCTGTATGCCAGGATGCCCTTATCCCCATGCCCAGGCTCTGCCCACCTATCCTGTCCCCTCACCCGCCAGTGAGGGTCGGGGCTGGGACTTGATCCCTCTGACACCTGGGGAGCTGACGGCAGTAGAAAGAGCTCAGGCTCTCCCTCACACAGGCCTGGGTGTGAGTCCCATCTCTGCGACTTCCTAGCTGTGCAACCCTCTGCATGAGCCTTGGCTTTCTAAACTCTGCAACGCAGCAAGCCTCCCCATTCTGTAGGGTTGCTGAGAAAAGTGGAAATTGTATATCTTCAGCAGGTTGTACACTATGGGTGCCTAATATGTGCTGGTTGCTATTAGTATGCAGAAGGCGCTCGATAAATGATGGATGAATAGACAGGGCCCGAATCCCCAGTCTCATCTTGCCCTGGGCCCAGCCCGGGGCTTCTGGGGAGCAGCATCAGCAAATATTTGCCGAGCGAACAAACTCGGGTTTCATGAGTTAGGCAGCCACGTGGCAGGACTTCCTGTTTGTCTCCTATCAATTGCAGATGAGACACCCCGAGGAGAAAGCAGGTCAGCAGCCTCTCCCCGGCCCCGCCCCCACCCCCTTCGCTCTGCAGCCAGCCAGCCAGCACAGCAAAGTGGCTGCTGACAGGGCTGAGAGCCCACTGGTCCCCCGCGATGCTAAGCGGAGACGTGGGTCTGCCTGAGTCCCCAAGCGCAGGCCATGGCCACCTGGGGGCCGGCAGGGCCAGCCTGTCCCGGGGCCCCCAGGCTGTAGGCTCAGCAAACAAGGCTGCTGCTGCAGGCCCCAGGCAGGGGGCTCTGCCCGCCCCACCCCCAGGGCTCTAGAAGCAGGCCTGAGGGAGGGAGGGCAGTCACTGAGGTCAGAGAAGGAAGACACGCGTCCCCGAAGAGCCGGAAAGCAGCAGCCAGGACCAAACCCGGAGCACGGTGCAGCTTCCAGCTTCCGGGGCTGCAGGAACCTCGGGAGCGAGGGCGGGTTCGTGCAGCCCGGAAGGCTGCAGGGTGCTCCGCAGGGACCCAGACCCCTGGGAGCTCGGGGAGGCTCAGCCCCAAAGGCTGCAGGGCCCCCCTGCCCCACACAGAGCTCCAGCCCAGCCCCATCCGGGCGCCCGGCACGTGGCCCCCCGAGTGACGACAGGCCCCAGCTTCCCCGTGAAAGTGACAGATGGCGAGCACCCAGGAGCTGGGGAAGGGGGTGGCTGGCGCGCGGCCAGGACTCATCAACGCTTCCCACCCAGAAAGGACCCAGGAAGGGGCGCCATCCCCTCCCCCAGCCCAGATGGGAAGAGGGGGACGGGAGGGGAGGCTGGGTGTGGGGAAGAGCAAGCACTCGATCCAGAGTCCAGGGCTAGGGCGCGGGTCTCGCCTGACTTGCTGTGACCCAGGGGCGGCCACGTCCCTTTTCCGAACCTCATCTTCCCCGTCTGGACAATGGGCGGGGGCGGCAGGGGCTCTCTGGCCGTTCTCCTGGCAGCCACCCCTGGGAGATGTGTTCAGGGTCTCATTTCAGCCTGGGGGTGGGGCAGGGCGGGGCACACATGGGCAGTGCCCACCGTGGGCTGTGGCCCGGCTCTGCCGGGGATCTGGAGAGGGCAGAGGGGTCTGGGGATCCTGGCCAGGGTTCCCTTTTGGCGGCCTGCTGTCCGCTTGGCCTAGGCCTCACCACCCACTTCCCGTTCCCTTTTCCGTGCAGCCAGAGCGGGGCTCTCTCTAGCAGAACCTGGACACTCAGAGCGAGGACACCGAAACAGGGTGGTGGGCCCGCAGCACGGGGCCCCGGGGGACGCAGCTCCCCCAGCCTCCCGCCCCTCCCAGCCGGCCGGCCTCCCTCCACTCACCTGGAAGAAGGCAGCGCTGGCCAGGCGCACGGGGAAGGTCTGGGAGCTGCCGGTGGGCATGGGGGCCAGGGGCGAAGGCAGGATCTGGGGGCAGTCCTGAGGGCTCTGCGGGCAAAACACAAGGCGGCGGAGCTGGCCGAGGAGGCATTTCAGAAGGGACGGCCACCCGGCCTGCCTGTGCAGGCACGCCACCGGCAGCAGGCGTGAGAACACACCAGCAACAAAACTGTAAGGTCCGGCCGAAACCGGTCTGGCTCAGTGGATAGAGCGTCGGCCTGCAGACTGAAGGGTCCCGGATTCGATTCTGGTCAAGGGCATGTACCCCAGTGGGGGTTGTGCAGGCGGCGGATGATCGATGATTCTCTCTCATCGATGTTTCTGACTCTCTATCCCTCTCTCTTCCTTTTTTTTTTTTTTTTTTTTTAAATCAATAAAATATAATTTTTTAAAAAACAAACTGTAAGGTCTACAGCACCAGGGAGGGCAACGTGCCAGGGAGTCCCAGCCATCTCACTTGATCCTGATGGCGTCTCCATGGGCAGGGAGGAATACCGGCCCCATTTTACAGATGAGGAAGCCGAGGCCCAGAGAGAGGGAAATAGCCTGTCGAGTGGTAGACCTGGATCCCTCCCATGCCTCTTAGAGGCGCCAGGAGGCTGAGGTGAGGATCGGCCCCTGTAAAATGGGGGCTGTGCCCACACCCCAAGACCCCGCCGGCCCTGGAAGCCAGCTTTCAGATGGCACACGTGAAAACGATTCAGAGAAAAGGAACCCGACTTCTGAATGGCCCATGAGAAACGGGCGCTGGGAAGGCCCTGGTGCCATAGCCCTGGGCAGAGGCGCCAGCTCCCAGGGTCCCAGGGAGGGCCTGGGCGTCATCGTTCCGACGGCAGAGGTGGAGCCACTGAGGCTATTCCCGAGGTCCATGCCTGTCCAGTGTGGCTCAGTGCTTGAGCGCTGACCCATGAACCAGGCGGTCACGGTTCGATTCCCGGTCAGGGCACATGTCCGGGCTCCGTGCAGGAGACAGCAGATCAATGATTCTCTCTCAGCATCGATGTTTCTCTCTCTCCCTCTCCCTTCCTCTCTGACACTGATGAAAATATATATTTTTTAAAACATATAAAATAAAAAGAATCGGACGTTCAGAGAGGCGGGAGTGGCTGAGGTCAGAGGGCAGAACTGGTCTTCGAACTCCCATCTGTCACTCTCAGGCCAGAAACTGAGGCCCAGGCTGAGGGGCAGAGGCCAGGGGCTGTGCCCACCGTGCCAACTCGGTGGCCTCTCTGAGCTGGGAGTTTGGAGCTCCTCTCCCGCCCGGGTCCCCGGGGTGCCATGTCCTGCCTCCTCACACTCTGAGGGCCTGCCGGCTGGGACCCCGAGAGAGCGGAGCGCCCACAGCCATACACGGGGGCCGGCCCTGGGGCTGCCTGCTCTGCTCTCCTGCCCACGTCTGGCTGGGAAGATTTGGAAACAGGATGATCCACCTGTCACCTTGAGGTCACCAGCCAAGGTCAGAGGCTGGAGGCCTGCCCAGGGTCTTTTCTCCTATTTGCTCATCAGGGAGACCTTGGGGTCTGGCATCAAACCAGGCCTGAGCGGATGCCCAGGCCAATAGAACTAACGGTCACGCTCATGACAGCGGCAGCCACTGCTCACACAGACCTCTCTGTGCACCTGGACAGTTCTCGGCACCTGGCCCTATAACCCTATAATTTTACACCCAATCTCCCCTCCCTCCACCCTGGGAAGCAGGTGCTATCGTCACCCCCATGAGGCAGACAGGAAACGAGGCCCAGAGAAGTAGAATGGTTTGCCCGAGAGGGAATGTGCGGCGCAGAGGGCTCTAGCTGTCCAGGTCAGAAACACCGCCAGGACGGGTGGGTCTCCACGGGAGCCATGCCCGGTGCAGAGCTCGGGGCCTTGGCTGAAGGAGCGACACCGCCAGGCCGTGGCGAGGCCTCCGCAGCCGGCAGGGCATGGCCGGGACGGGGGAGCTGGTGTTTGGCCCTGTGCGGGCACACACAGTCGCCGGTGAGGCCTCGGAGCCGGGAGAGGTGAGCTGGGTCCGGCCCTGTGCGGGCACACACAGTCGCTGGTGAGGCCTCGGAGCCGGCAGGGCATGGCCGGGAGAGGGGAGCTGGTGTTTGGCCCTGTGCGGGCACACACAGTCGCCGGTGAGGCCTCGGAGCCGGCAGTGCACGGCCGGGAGAGGTGAGCTGGGTCCGGCCCTGTGCGAGCACACACAGTCGCTGGTGAGGCCTCGGAGCTGGCAGGGCATGGCCGGGAGGGGGGAGCTGGTGTCCGCCCCTGTGCGGGCACACACAGTCGCCGGTGAGGCCTCGGAGCTGGCAGGGCATGGCCGGGAGAGGGGAGCTGGTGTCCGCCCCTGTGCGGGCACACACAGTCGCTGGTGAGGCCTCCGAAGCCGGCAGGGCATGGCCGGGAGGGGGGAGCTGGTGTCCGGCCCTGTGCGGGCACACACAGTCGCCGGTGAGGCCTCGGAGCCGGGAGAGGTGAGCTGGGTCCGGCCCTGTGCGGGCACACACAGTAGCTGGTGAGGCCTTCGCAGCCGGCAGGGCATGGCCAGGAGGGGGGAGCTGGTGTCCGCCCCTGTGCGAGCACACACAGTCGCTGGTGAGGCCTCCGCAGCCGGCAGGGCATGGCCGGGAGGGGGGAGCTGGTGTCCAGCCCCTGTGCGGGCACACACAGTCGCCGGTGAGGCCTCGGAGCCGGCAGGGCATGGCCGGGAGGGGGGAGCTGGTGTTTGGCCCTGTGCGGGCACACACAGTCGCCGGTGAGGCCTCGGAGCCGGCAGGGCATGGCCGGGAGGGGGGAGCTGGGTCCGCCCCTGTGCGGGCACACACAGTCGCTGTCCCTCCTGGAGTCGCTGTCCCAGGCTGTCACGTGTGAACGCCGGGGAATCCCAGGGAATGGAGCCCACATGTTCTCAATTAGGGGTCCCAGCTGCCGCCAGTTCGGCTTTGCAGCTGGCTGGAGACCAGCGGCCCTGTCCCCCAGCTCCGCCCTCCCCATGGGTAGGTGGCGCCCAGAGGAGTCTGGGGGTGAAGGTTAACAGGGGGGGGGCTCCCATAAGAGACCCTCCAGAGGGAATGATGTGGGACCGTCTCCGAGGGGCCCCTGACTCCCCTTGACTGGTATAACCCGGGGCCACCTGGATGTCTGAACCCATTCTACAGCGCAGAACCCAGGCCAAGTGCTGGCTCCGTCCGGCCCTCCTCCAATGCCTCCCCCAGGGTCAGCTCAGCCTCCACGGGGACATCGGGTGTGTCTGCTGCTGGCCTCCGGCCACGACCATCTGCCTCCGGCTCTGGCTGGGCCTCTGGGGAAGTTCCCCCAAACCCAGCCCTCCGGTCTGGGAAGACTGACTCGGCACCCCAGCCTCAGGGATGGGCGGTGCCCAGGCCTCCCTGGCCCCAGCAGGTGGTTCAGAGAATGCAGGCAACTCTGGTTCAGCCAGTGGGACTTCTGCGGAACCAGTGAAAGCTCTTCTTTTAAAAAAAATTAAAAATAAAATAAAAAAATCCTCACCTGAAGACTTAGAGAGAGAAAGGGAGAGAAGGGGAGGAGGAGAAAGAGGGAGGGGAGGAGAGGAGGGTTAGAGAGGTGGGGAGAGAAACGCCGATGGGTTGCCTCCTGTACATGTTCCGACCGGGGATCAAACCCACAACCCAGGCAAGAGCCCTGACTGGGAGTCAAACCGGCAACCTTTCAGGGCACAGGATGGTGCTCATCCAACCGAGCCACTCCAGCCGGAACCAGTGAGATTCGCTCTTCGTGTCTCCGGGGCTAACAGGTGGGGAGCAGCCGGGCCCATCCTGCCGCAGGAGGGATGGCGGCTGAGCACGGAGCCCACCAGAGGGGCGGGGAGGACCCCAGCCACCTCGCTGGAACCCCTGAAGGTGAGGCCCCCCTCCCGGACCTTTCACTCACGTGGGTCAGACAATTCTGTTGGGGCCGAGGCCAGTGTGAACCAGGGCCTCCCTGCTTGCAACCAAACCAGGCCAAGCGGCTCCTCCCTTTGCTGGAGGAAGCTCAGGGCACGGCCCGCAGGCTCAGGAGGGCGATGGGGAGTGGGCACAGATGCCGGGCAGCAATGCGAGGACCACGGCAAACCCCCGAGAGCCCAGCCTGTGCTGCCTCACAGAGGGCCTGGCCTGTCCCTCTGCTGGGGCTCACGGACGCTCCCATGTTCCCTACCAAGTTCAAGGGCAGAGAGCTGGTATCCCGATGAAGGGGGCACTGACCGGCCCAGGGGCCCTGAGCCCACTGGCCTGTTCCCTCTCCCTCCCTGTCCTCAGTCCCATCCTCCCCCTAACCTGCCCCACATTCCCACCAAACCACCCTTTCCAGGGCTCCTCAGGAGGCCTCCCTCCAGCTGCCCTCCCTCCCATCTGCCAAACCTTGCTTCAAAGGCCTGAAGCACACCTCCCTGGGGAAGCCACCCTCAGGGAGACCACGCCCTCCCTTGGACAATTGAAAATGGAAGAAGTGGCCCCATTCCTCATTCTCCTCCCTCCCTCCCCTCCCAGCATCCTCCACGCCCCCACTTCCTTCCTCTGGGGCCTGGGAGGAAATGGGGAAGTAACCCACGTCTCAGCCCAGCACCTGCTTCCCTGGGACACCACCCTGGCCTCGCTCAAGGCCACCGCCTCCTCCCAGCTCCCGAGGGGTCTGAAGGGTGTTCCGACCCCCCTCGGCCTGCCGCCCCTGCCGCCGCCCACAGGCATGGCGCCTCCACAGCTCGCTGGCGCTCAATTAGAGGGCAAATTGAGCCCTGGTCCGAGCCTCCTGCAGGCCCAGGGAGGGGGCTGCCTCTTCTCCGGCTGGATTACCATAATCCTTCAAGACAGGCCCTCTCGGTGCCCTCACCCCGCCACCTGACCAGCAGAGCACAGATCTGGGGAGAGTGAGTCACGAGGGCACCGCCAGAGAAACACCTCCAGGCTGGTGAGCTCCTGGCACCAACCAAGGCCCCCTCCGCAAAGAGGTCCTCCTGTCCCACCTCGCCTTTAGCTGAGCACCTACTATGTGCCAAGTGTGAAGCACCTACTATGTGCCAAGTGTGAAGCACCTAGTATGTGCCAAGTATGAAGCACCTACTATGTGCCAAGTATGCAGCCGGCACCTTCCAGGGGCAGCCTCTGAAATAGGTCCCATTTCACAGACAGGGGAGCAGGCACCGAGAGGCTTGGTGGCTGGCCCAGAACCATGCAGCCTCGACTCACAACTCGGGTCTTGGCTCACGATGGGGAGGGCTGGACTGTGTTTAGCTGGGCTCTTTCCCGGTGCCCGGACTCAGGCACACAATAGACCTTTAACAAGTGCTACACACGCTGGGTTGAGCCTGCGTTCCTCTCACCCCGCCACTCTTCCCGGGGCAGGCGGCCAGCGCAAATGCTTCCTGCTGGCATTCACGGAGTCCCTACTGTGTGCACAGCCCTGGGTTGGGGGTTGGAAGACGTGGGCCCCAAATAAGAGCAGGAGTCCTGGTCAGTCCAGGCTGGACATGCCAATGTCCTGCAGAGGCGTGGGGCCTCCGCTGGTGTCTCCCGGCACAGAACTCCCCACCACTGCCCCCTGCTCTGCGCGAAGCACGGCTCCCGGCGGATCCCTCCCTCAAAGCCCCGCGCAGGCTCAGGCCGGAGGGGCCGACGCTGGGAGAGGGTGGCGGACGAGGCTGCAGGGAGTCCACTCCGAGAGGCTGGGGCTGCCTCCTGGGATCCGTGTCCAGACTAGCGCCCCAGTGACCGCCTCCTGCTGGGGGCAGGGCCCCTGGTGCATACTGGCTACCTCGGTTGTGCCACCTGGAAAATGGGCAGACACGTCCCTTCCCTAGAGAGATGAACTGCAGGCGGGTACTCAGGGCCTCACCCTGGTCCCCTGCAGCCCTCAGACGACACAGAGGGCCAGCAGCCTGGTCTGACAGGAAATGAGCCGTGGTCTCAGGACCCCGCCGTCCCCCAGCCTCAGGCCAGTCATCCCACCCCAGCCAACGTCTCAGGAACCCCATCCGGTCATTCCTGGCATTCGGCATGGAACAGCCTGGGAGGCCCCATGGGCAAACGTCAAAGGTCACCCTGTGGGAGAACTCACCCCAGACACAATCAACAAAAGGGATGTCGCGTTTCCTTCTGTCTTTTTCCTCCTGCTCCCCACTCTTCCACCACGCCTGGCCCCGGTACAATTAACGAAGCTTCGCCATCCTGCAGCCCCGGGCAGAGTCAGCCCGGAGCCCGAGGGACCAGCACGAGCAAAGAAGCCTGGGAGCGTGCGGTCCCTGGGGCAGCGTGCCCTCGCCGCCCGGGAAGAGCCTGGCACCCCGGCTCCGGGTGCCCGGGGCCAATGGGGAGACGGAGACACTGGCTCTCAGCCCAGTTCGTCAGGGGAAACTAACGGGAAGAACATGGCCTTAGGAAGAGGCGTTTGGATTCAAACCACAAGTCTGCTACTCCAGGGCCCTCTAGGGCTAATGAAAACATTAACGGTGACGTTAAACCCTCGTCTGTCCTGGCGCGATGACGGAAAGGGGCCCTCCTCCTGCGGGTGGGGGTACACATGGGCTCAGGCTTCCGGAGGGCAGCAGAGCTAAAGCTGTAGAACATACAGCCACACGTTCACCCCAAAAATGCCACGTCTAAGGACTGGCCTGCAGGGAATACTCCAGGCTGCGCGCCGGGCCCTGGCTGCGTCAGCACGCAGACGGTCACAGCGGGTCCAACACGGGGACTGGCGAGAGGCGCTGCTATGTGACCGGCCAGCACAGCTGTGCACTGTGGTGCCAGAGAAGAACATGTAATGACGTGGAAATGTTTTCAACACATTGAAAGAGAGAGAGAGAGAGAGAGAGAGAGAGAGAGAGAGAGAGAGAGAGAGAGAGAGGCGGTGAGTCAGTGGAGGCGGAGGGCAGCCCCGGGCCCGCCTTACCGTAGGGTTGGGTGAGGCCTCGCACTGGGACTGGTTGGAGACACAGGTGTGCTGCTGGGTGCACCAGAAGCAGGGCCACTGCGTGGACAGGCAGCTGGTGCAGCTGGAGGAAGACAAGGGGACACTCAGCTCTCCACCCTCCCCTCACCCCTGCCCCCCGGGAGGCAGGTCCCAGCACAAGGGAAGGTCCTTCTCAGCATCGGAGCTGCCAGGAAGGGCTGGGCATGTGGCAGCGTAGTTAAGGTGACCAGACGTCCCGCTTTTTTAACAATGTGTCCCGCGTCCCGTGACGTTTTAAAAAAAAAGTCCAAAAGATTTAAAAGAATCTTTCCAAAAATCGGGACTTTTTTTTTTTTAAAAATTGCCGCAGAACGCGGGACACATTGTTAAAAACCGGGACTCTCCCGCCAAAAGCGGGACGTCTGGCCACCTTCAGCGTAGTGAGAGGGATGCAAGAGGGAAATGGGCAGGCAGAGCCTTGAGGAGACTAAATGAAGAGTAAGCAGAGCACTGTTCTTGGCCCCTACCAGCCAAGGGGCTCGCAGCACCCAGGCCCGCAGGTGACGGCGGCCCGTTGTCTAAATGAGCTGGCGGAGGGGCCGGCCTGCCTCCAGGACGCTGTCGCTTTCCTTCCGAAGGCGTCCCCCGGAGCGGGCACCTCCCACCCCCGGGAGCCGCCCCAGCCCACTCACGCCGTGTGGGGGTGCACGTGTCCCACGCGGCTGCAGTCGTAGATGGTGAAGTTGGCCCTGACGATGTTCCGCCCGTTGACCCTCACGGACATCTCCACGGTCACGTGGTCTGGAAGGGATGGGGGTTCCGGGGAGAGACTGACATCAGAGTCTGTGACATAAGGACCGCCCCCCGCCCCGCCCCCGTGCCTGAGATCCACCAGGACCCCCAGACGGCGGGCGGGCGGGCGGGCGGGCGGGCGGGCGGATGGAGAGCTCACCTTGGTGCAGCGGGAAGGGCGGGAACTGGTCCTTGGGTAGGAGGTTGCAGTAGGCGATCTGGTTGTCGAAGGCCGGGCCCGGGACGCGGGCCATGGTACGGATGCCGTTCCCGTAGTCACAGGCCATCTCCATGCCGCTGAGGCTGGGCAGGCTGCCCGAGATCTGGAGGATCATGCCCTGCAGGCGGAGGACCCTTAGCTGGGGGGCAGGCCCTCCCCTCACAGCTCCGCCCCCAGCCTGGCACCCTGGGGAACCGGTGGCGGTGGCGGGTGGCTGGGGCTCGAGGCTGCCGCCTGCGTGTGACCCATCGGGCTTCCGTTCCCCTTTCTGCAAAAGGAAACTCACCTCATCTTCCCGGAGCCAAGGGGGTGCCACACAATAGGCCCATAACCTCTCCGAGCCCATCCCGAACGCCCTCCCACAACCTCCAGTCCTGCTCTCATCTCAGTGCCCTGGCGCGGGCAGTGCCCTCTCTCCCCAGACACACGACCCGGCTCACCTGCTTCCTATCTCTGCTCAGGTGTCACCTTTGCGGTGAGACCCCCCCATCCTGATCTGCTCTAAAAATGTCCACACCCCCGCCGAAACCGGTTTGGCTCAGTGGATAGAGCGTTGGCCTGCGGACTAAAAGGTCCCCAGTTTGATTCCGGTCAGGGGCATGTACCTTGGTTGCAGGCACATCCCCAGTGGGGGGTGTGCAAAAGGCAGCTGATGGATGTCTCTCTCTCATCAAAATACTTAAATAAATAAAAATAAATAAAATAAAATGTCAACACCGCTGACTCCATCTCCCCCCGCTTCTCTGTTCCACTCTCTTCCCCACAGCACGTCATATCACCATCCTGACAATCTGTCTCCCTCCTTTTCTCTCACCCCGGGAACATGTCCGTCCCTCGAGGGCCAGGGCTTTGTCTGAAACAGGTGACAGCTGAGGACACCCAAGGCCGGAGAGGCCACTGAGGGCAGGCTGGCTGGGCCTCGGGCTTCTGTCCCTCCGCCCCCGCTCTCCGCCAGGGTCCGAGGCCTCCTGCCCCAAGGCTGCCCGCTGTGGGCGGGGCGGGGTGAGGGCGCTCTGGGCCCTCCTGGGCACAGGCAAGAGGGAGGCCCCTTCACACACACACACACACACACACACACACACACACACACACCCCGCCACAGCCACCTTTTCTGAGGACGAGAAACGGCAGCCTGGCGCCCCCTCCCTCGTTCTGGGGCTGGAGAAGACAGAAAGGTGGGGGGGGGGGGGCTCGTTCTCCTCCCTCCTACAACGCGCCCTTGCTTCCCGGGGCCCTGAAGCCTGGCCACTTGAGTTCAAGTCCCAGCTCAGCGACCCCCTGGCTGGACAGCCTGCTCCTCTCCGCGCCTGTTTCCTCCTCTGTGAAACGGGGATGTAACGGGCACCCACCGCACGGAGGTGACCCTCACGCCCGCAGCACATCCCGGCCCCCGGTCAGGGCTCAGGCGGCCCGGCCCGCCTCCCTGGTCCCTCTCTCCGGGTCCCCGGCCCCCGGTCAGGGCTCAGGCGGCCCGGCCCGCCTCCCTGGTCCCTCTCTCCGGAGGGGGCTCAGGTGCCAGGGGAAGGGCCGCTCCCACCCTGTCCCCCCCCAGTGGGCCCCGCCCCCCCACTCACTGCGTACTCCCGGCGCACATCGATCTCGGCGGGCAGGAGCGTCATGGCGGGACAGCGGCCGGGGCCCTCGCTGGCGCTGGTCCAGAAGTGCGGCTGGCTGGAGTTGGCGCAGTCCTGCTGCAGAGAGCACCTGGGCGGAGGGACCGTGTCAGGCCCCACGGGGGCTCCTTTCCTGCTGCAGCCTCCCGGCCGGGGCCCTGCCCCTGGCGCTGCCCCTGGCCCTGCCCCTGGCGCTGCCCCTGGCCCTGCCCCTGGCACTGCCCCTGGCCCTGGCCCAGCCCCTGCCCCTGCCTCTGGCCCAGCCCCTGGCCCTGCCCTTGCCCCTGGCCCTGCCCCTGGCGCTGCCCCTGGCCCTGGCCCAGCCCCTGCCCCTGCCCCTGCCCCTGGCGCTGCCCCTACCCCTGGCGCTGCCCCGGGCCCTGGCCCTGCCTCTGCCTCTGGCCCTGCCCCTGCCCCTGCCCCTGCCCCTGGCCCAGCCCCTGCCCCTGCCCCTGCCCCTGCCCCTGCCTCTGCCCCTGCCCCTGGCGCTGCCCCTGGCCCTGGCCCTGGCGCTGCCCCTGCCCCTGCCCCTGCCCCCGCCCCCGCCCCTGGCCCCGCCCCTGCCCCTGCCCCTGCCCCCGCCCCCGCCCCTGGCCCCGCCCCTGGCCCCGCCCCTGCCCGGCCTCACCGTGTCTCCAGGGCACACCAGCCGCAGTAGGCGTCGGCCGCGCCCACGCAGTCCCCACAGGTGGCGTGCACGGCACACGCGGCGACCTTCACGCGGACCATCTGGAGGCAGAGGCAGGCCCCGCTCAGCGAGCTGCCAGCCCGCCCCGGGGCCTCGGCCTGTGCGGGCCCCGAGGGGCGGGGAAACCGAGGCTCCGCACTCTACGGGGGTAACGGGGGCATACGGCTTCCCTGCACGGGGCGGTGAACGGTGAGCAGGCAAAGGAGTGGGGACTGGGTGCTCCTGGCGGGAGGACTGGGTGCTCCTGGCGGGAGGAGCAAGGGCCAGGCAAGCAAGACGGCTCAGCCCACGCCGGGACCCCGCCAGGCCGGCGCCGGCCTCACCTGGTGGGACGTCATGAGGTACAGGTAGCCGGGGTCCGCCGGGTCAAACTGCATGATGTGGTGCACGGGCTCCCCGTAGGCCACCGTCACCACCCGCCTGCTGACCACCTGCATGCTCTCGTTCAGGTTGATCTGTGGGGGGAGTGGGGGGGGGGGGTCAGGGTGATGGTGTGGGGGAGGGGGAGCGGTCACCTGGCGGAGGGGACCTGAGCCAGGCCTGGGGCTCCTCCCTCCTACAACGCGGGGGGTTCTGGGAGGAGGGTACCTCCTCTCGGGCCCCCGGGACTGGGGCGGGGGGGGGAGTCACAGACACAGAGGCCGTGGGTTCACCGCTACACGTTGGCCTCTGCGGTGCTCCTGTCAGGAGCCCCCTCTCTGCTCCTCACCAGCACGTCCCACCCCGTGGACACGGGCGGGCTCACAGCTACAAACGTTCTCTGGGAGGCTGCCTGGCGTCAAGCCGAAGAGCGGGCTTTGGGCTCTGCCTTTGACATTTACAAGCTGTACAACGGACACGCTGTCCAAGGCACTCCCCGTCTCCGGGCCTCGGCGTCCTGAGCTCAGGGGGCCGACAGCACCTGCCCCATAGGACAGTGGGGAACGCCGGATGAAAAGATGCAGGCACAGTGCCAGTGGGGCCGGACTGCTCATTCCTCCCCACGCGCACCCATTTTGCAGATGAGGAAACTGAGGCCCAAGGAGGCGGAGGGACTTGGCAGGCATCATAAGATGAAGATTCCTCAGGGTCCTGGTACAAGCCTCGGCCCAGAGTCCAAGGCTGGAGCTGGGTCATGGGGTCCAATGTCCAGGCAGGAGGACAACCAGGGTTCACTGGGGCCTGGAAGCTTCTCTAGCTGAGGGCCCCTCTGGAGATCCCTCAGAGCCCCATCAAACTGCTCTTTTTTCGACTGGCCTTCCTCCCTCCCAGCACGCTGCCCCCAGGCCTGGGCTCCCTCCTCTGTGGGCCCTAAAACCTTCAGCGAGTCCCTCCTGATGATGCAATAAGCTTGTGCAAGCCCTGATGATCTGACCCAGCTCACTGCCAGCCTCGTCTCTGCTCACTCAAGCAACTCACAGATTCCACGTCCAGGCCTTTGCCCCACTTGTGCTCCCTTCTGGAATATTCTCCCCTCCCACCACGTGCACATGAGACCAACCTCTGCTCTCCCAATGTCACCCCCAGGAAAGCTGTCCGAATGCCCTCCACACACCAAAATGAGATTAACTCTCTCCCCAGGCTCCCACCGGCCTTTTTCCAGCCCCCGAGGCATCGCCAGTCCCAGGGGGCCTGCTGGCAGTCTGTCCAGGGCAGCTTGGCCTCAGTGTGCTGCCCCCAGCCCCATGCCCCTGGCATCCAGGAGACATTCAATTCATTTCCACTCCTTCACATGTTTACTGAGCACCTCCTGTGCTCCAGGGACTGGGCTGGGCGTTATGATCTGTGGTCCTCACGGAACAGGACGGGGGGTGAGGAGGTGGGCTGAGGGGCAGTGTGGGTTCTGGCCCAGCTCTTGCTGTGTGACTTGGGGGCAACTGTTTTTTCCCTCTCGGAGCCTCCGTGTCCCCGTCTGTGAAATGGGAATCATGGCGCTGCCTCCCTTGCAGGGGTGTAGAAATTAAAAGGGGTAATGCTGCCGAAACCGGTTTGGCTCAGTGGATAGGGCATCTGTCTGCAAACTGAAAGGTCCAGGTTCGATTCCAGTCAAGGGCATGTATTGTACATTGGTTGTGGGCATATCCCCAGTGGGGGATGTGCAAGAGGCAGCTGGTCAATGTTTCTCTCTCATTGATGTTTCTAGCTCTCTATCCCTCTCCCTCCCTCTCTGTTAAAAAAAAAAAAAAAAAATCAATAAAATTTGTTTTTTAAAAAAAGGTAATGGGTAGACAATGGGTGCCTAATAAGTGCAGCGTTGTGGGCAGGGCGTAGGGGAGACTCCTTGTTTCTCCACACACACAGAGGCATCATGGCGGGAGACTCAGATCACAGGCCTGGACGGCCCGGTTCATTCTCCACGTGACAGACAAGGACACGGAGGCTCACGCAGGACACACAGCCGGGAGTGGCAGAGCCAGCATCCAAACCCACGTATCTGACCCCACACCACGAGCCCTGCTGTGCAAGGACCTTCCGTGGGGGGGCGGAGGGGGCTTCAGAGGCTGACGACAGCCCCCCACACCTGGCATCTCCCCACGCAGTTCGTGGTCCAGCGAGGGTCCCAGGGCCGGGGGGACTGGGCTCCGGACCCCCCTGCACCCCCGCCCCCGCCCGCGGCGTCTGCCTGGGCAGCGGAGGGAACTGGCTTATCAGATCTGAGTCAGTTAGGCCGGGGCCTGGCGTGCACGGGAGCCTGCCAGGCAGCTGACTTCCTCGGCCGGCAGGGAGCCGGAGGGGGCTGAGAGGGAGGGGGCAGGTCCGGGCCTCGCCGAGGAGCCCCCCGAGGGAATCAGATCCCTCTCACCTTCCCGGAAACCTCAGGCCAGGTGTTCTCACCCCTGGAAGCAGTCGCCTTGGGGGTGGGGGTGGGCGTGAGGGAATTGGGATGGGAGCCCCCCCCTTGCCAGGCGGTGGCCTTCCCCCATCAAAGCCTCACAACCGTCTCCAGGGGCGGGGCTCCCAGGCCTTCCCGGAGGGGGGGCACGGAGGCCCAGAGAAAGGACAGCCTGAACGTGGCCGAGCCCAGAGGCCTGGACGCAGCTCCCTCTGCCAAGGAGGGAGGGCTGGCCCCTGGCCGCGGGCTCCCTCCTCGCATGACAGGGCGCTCAGTGCCGTGAGCGGGAGGGGCAGGAACAGATGCGAAAACGCTTTGTGAGCTGCGGAGGCCGTGGAGGCTGATCCTGGGCCTCGGCCTCCTGCTCCCCTTCCCTCGGGCCTCCCCTCCGCCCCCGAGCCTCCCGGAGCCCCACCTTGAGCAGCCGCCCGCTGGCGGTGCCCAGGAAGACCACGGTGTAGTTGCTGACGCTGGCCACGGCCACGGAGGAGAGGCCCGGGGCTCGGAACACGGGCGTGGCCTTCAGCGGCTGCAGGATGGACAGCGGGTGCTGCAGGTGGGCGGCTCCACAGTCCAGCTGCTCCGGCTGCAGCTGCAGGAGAAACGGCACATGAGACCTCGGCTCCAGAGCCTTCGCCCGCCCCCTGCCCGCACGGCGGTGTCTCGGGGCTCAGCATCGGAGCCTTGGAGTCTCTCTTCTGCTTTACAGGCCCAGGTCCGGGCTGAGACCCAGATGCAAGCGGAGCCCCATCCCGGCCCCAGATGGACCCCTGACCTTGGCTTTAGTCGTGAAATGTCCCCCAGACGCTGTTTCAGGTACGCAGGGGCCACACGGGGGAAGTGGATGGGGGTGAGAAGGGCTGGCAAGGGGACAGGGCAGTGTCCAGGGGGCCAGGGAGGGTGGGACAGAGTGAGGCTTACATCCCCTCATGCCCGAGTAATAACAGCCTGGCAGAGCAGAGGAGCCCACACCAGGCCCATCCTCTGCCTCAACTTACCCTCTTGCCTCAGCTACGTCCCCACGGCAACCATGGGGTACCCTCCTCCCAGAGCCCCCCGCTCTGACCCCAAATCCCCAGCAGCTCACAGGACTCCCCTCCAGCACACATGCCCTCATCCACCCACATTACAGACGAGCAAGTCAAGGCTAGATGTCCCCACACCCCCAGCCCCGCCATCCAGTTCAGTCCCGTGCCACCTGGGTGAGCAAACCAGCCCCGCCTCCCAGGAGCACGACAGCTGCGGCTTCTGATCCCATCCCCCACCATTTCCCGGACGTGTCCCCCCTCCCCCACCCTTCCCCAGGTCTAGGGTAGGGGTGTCGAACTCAATCAGAGAAGGGGCCAAAATCTAAAATCCAGCCTAAATCGCAGGCCGAATGGTTTACTGAACAGTCATAAACTGTCATTGTGATGGAAACGCAGCGGAGTGCAGTGATGACAGCGCGGTGCGGGCCACATTGCAAGGCCTGGCGGGACGGATTTGGCCCGCGGGCCTTGTGTTTGACACATGTGGTCTAGGGGGTCCTTTCAAAGTTGCCAAAAGCACAGCGCAGGCCCCCGGAAGCGCCTCGGAGGAGATGACTGTGCACGGCCACAAGGACGCAGGTGCCCGCACAGCTCAGACGGCCGGACGGGGGACACGGCCTCAGGTCTGACAGGACTGAGCACGCAAACTACATCGATCCCGGCCCAGGGCCCAGGAAAGCCACGCCCACCCCTCCGTGCCGCACACACCGGCACCGATTATGACAGAAAGATGGCCGGCTGAAGAGTTCATAGGATGCCCTAACCGGTTTGGCTCAGTGGATAGAGTGTCAGCCTGCGGACTCAAGGGTCCCAGGTTCAATTCCGGTCAAGGGCATGTACCTTGGTTGCGGGCACATCCCCAGTGGGGAATGTGCAGGAGGCAGCTGATCGATGTTTCTAATTCTCTACCCTTCTTCCTTCCTTTCAGTAAAAAATCAATAAAAATATATATATTTAAAAAAAAAGAAAAAGAATTCACGGGATGTCAGAGCCATTTTGATAAAACAGATGCATAAACAACAAAGTAAAAGTCATGCCAGTAAACATGCCAGGTTTACCAGGAGCAGACAGTGGACCAGGCCAGGGCATCAATTCCCAGCATCCCGCAGGCCCTCTGAGGCCACACGTCACAGATGGGGAAACTGAGGCTCGGGATCCCCCAGCGGCAATGCCGCAGACTGGAACGGGCAGCAGACCTGACCTCACCCTGGCCGGCAGGGGCTCTGAGCAGGGACACCGAAGGTCGCAGCATGGACACTGGCTGTAAGGTACCGCTCAGGGGGGCTTTTTTCTCTTTTTCTCTTATCTGTGCTTTTTGCAAACCTAAGCCGTTGACTGTGTGCCTGTGTGGTGTTTGCACAAAAGCTCAGCCAGTTTTTTTCAAAAGAAAACAATAAATCCCGGGTCCTTCTGTCCTTGAGCGAACAAACATAGCTGTGGCCTCATGGGCTTCTAGGCGAGGGCCGCTTCTCAGCACAACTCCTGAGGGGTCGAGCCCAGCGTCTAGAGATGGGGGTGGGGCTGGGGTCCCCCGAGCAAGAACCCATGAGCGGGGGCAGTCCTGCACGGGATGGCTGGAGGTGACCTGAGCAAGTCACTTCTCCGAGCCTCAGTATACTCAACTATAAAATGGGTGCATCTCACCGAAACCGGTTTGGCTCAGTGGATAGAGAGTTGGTCTGCGGACTGAAAGGTCCCAAGGTTCAATTCTGGTCAAGGGCATGTACATTGGTTGCGGGCACATCCCCGGTAGGGGGTGTGCAAGAGGCAGCGGGTCGATGTTTCTCTCTCATCGACGTTTCTAGCTCTCTATCCCTCTCCCTTCCTCTCTGTAAAAAATCAATAAAATATATTTTAAAAAAATAAAAAATGAAAAATAAAATGGGTGCATCTCTAACACCTCCCTCTATAGGGGCTGGGATAAGATCATGCATTGAAGAGCACACCCGGCAGGTCTGGCCTGTGGTCAATGCTCCAAAGTGTGAGCGGATGCTGCTGCTGTTTCTGATACGATCGTCACGGCAATTCCCATAAAGTGGAAGCAGGCAAATCACACCAACCTGCAAAGCTGCTGACCCCGACTCCCTCTGACCCCGACTCCCTCTGACCCCGGCTCCCTCTGACCCCGACTCCCTCTGACCCCCTTCCGGCGCCGTCCTCTCCCACAGGAGGCCCTCCGGCCCCCACGTCTCCCCAGAGCACAGCAGCCACGCAAACCCTTCGAAAGGCAAAGCAGGTCTCCCCTGTTTAAAACCCACTATGGGTGACAGAATAAACCCTGCATCCTAAACCCTCCCCCCGCCACCAGGCCCCTGGGACCTTCCAGCCCATTCCACACCCTCCTCCCCTCACTCCTCCACGTCAGCCACCCTGGCCTCATTTGTTCCTCACACATTCCACACTGGGCCCTGCCCGGGCCCTCTGCCCTGGCTGTTCCCTCTGCCCGGAGTGCCAGTCCCCGGGCTGTCACACACCGTGGACCCTGGAGAACAACACGGGGCCAGTCCGCCTGGAAATTCCGACTCCCCGAGCCGTCCCCGGGCATCCGAAACCTGAGGATGCAAAATGAAAACAGCAACAACAAACACCTGAGGATGCTCACGTCCCTTACGTACAATGTCACAGCGTGACGCACACCGCCTGCCCTCCGCGCACACGGGCTCCCGGACACACAATGTCACAGCGTGACGCACACCCCCTGCCCTCCGCGCACACGGACTCCCGGACACACAATGTCGCAGAGTGACGCACACCGCCTGCCCTCCGCGCACACGGGCTCCCAGACATACAATGTCACAGCGTGACGCACACCGCCTGCCCTCCGCACACGGGCTCCCAGACATACAATGTCACAGAGTGACGCACACCGCCTGCCCTCCGCACACGGGCTCCCAGACATACAATGTCACAGCGTGACGCACACCGCCTGCCCTCCGCGCACACGGGCTCCCGGACATACAATGTCACAGCGTGACGCACACCGCCTGCCCTCCGCGCACACGGGCTCCCGGACATACAATGTCACAGCGTGACGCACACCCCCTGCCCTCCGCGCACACGGGCTCCCGGACACACAATGTCACAGCGTGACGCACACCGCCTGCCCTCCACGCACACGGGCTCCCAGACACGCGCAAAACAGCGTCTTTGGTCCGCGCTCGGCTGAGTCTGTGGATGCAAACCGCGAGGACACAGAGGGCCGACTGTAGGCGTTTAAAAAGCCGCCTCTAAGCGGGCCCGTGTGGTCCAGGCCCGCATTGTCCAGGGGTCCCCTCGTCCTCCTCCGGCTCCGGTCCTGCTCTGCCCCCTCCGTCCTGCGCGGGTGCCCGAGCCGGGCGGCCCTGAGAGAGGGCGCTGCGCCCTCTCCCCGGCTGCCCTCCCAGCCAGGCCCCGGCCCCTGCAGCTGCAGGGAGGAGGCGAGCGGGCTGTCTGTCGGGCTCTGGAGGGACGCTGTCCCCCGGGGTTACGTAACCTCTCCTCGCCCACTATGGATTACGAGCATCGTTAAACAACACGTTGTTTTAAAATTAAAACGGTAAGCCTCTGCCCGGAGGACATGACGTTCCGCCCTGAGCTCTGGGGGCGTGGGAAGGGAGGGAGGCCCGATGTCACCTCAGGTTTTCTGCCCCGGCCCTGCGACGGGGGCGGCCGGCCCGGGTGGGGGTCCTGGGAAAAGCCGGACGGGCGCCCGCTCGCTCGCTCGCTCGCTCGGGGTGATTTGTGGGCCAGGGCAGTGGAGACGGCGACCAGGGGGGAGCCTGCTGGGAACTCGGCTCTCGCCTGCCTGCCCTGACGTTCACAAGCCATTAATTCTGCACCGAAGGAATTTTCTAAAAAGCCTTTGCTCCAACTTTTTTTTTCTTCTCATCCTAAAAATAAAATTTAAAAAAATTTTTTTTTTTTTTTAAAGGAGAAGTAACCCATCGGCCGCTCCGGATGATCCTTGCTCGGAGGGGTGCTCGGACTCCCTCGCCGCCAGGGGAAAGCACAAAGCTTTGAACTGGCTCAGGAATGGATGCTGTGCCGGCGGGGGGAATGCCTCCCCTGCTGGGGGAGGGGGGCTGCAGGCCCGGAAAACGGGGGGGGGGGGGGGGGGGACAGAAGGCCTGGGGACCAGGCAGCTGCACCAAGAGTGGCCTCGGCCGAACTCGGTCTCCTGGGGCAGTCGGCTCCGCGGGCCCAAAATACCCCTCTGACCGGAGGACGCTGCTCAGAATTCCTTCCTCAGCACCCGCCTTCCTTCAAGTCTCACTCGGCTCCGCGCGGGCCTGTCAGGAACGGCTGTTCCCCTGGGGGTGGGGGGCGGGGGGGCGCTGGGAGGCCACACAGGGTCACCTTTCCAAGAGCAAAGCTGGCCAGCCCTCCCGGGCCTCGAACCTCGCTCTGCTCCCAGCTGTCCTCAGTCTCAGGCCTGGCCCCGGAGGCCTCTGTGATCTGCGTCTTCGCCAACCGGCCGGGCCTCGGTCTCACTTCTCCCCTGTGCCCCAGCCTCTGCGGCCAGAAACCCATCTCCGCAGCTCCTCGGAGGCGGCCCCGTGCCCCTCCGGGGCTCCTGGGCCTTCGCCGTGGTGTTTGCCCCGCAGCCGGCGCCCTCTCCACACCTCCGAGCCGCTCCGTCCCCTCGTCCTCACCCCGCGGCTCCCCGGCCGGGAGGTGTGCAGCCAGCCTCCAAAGCGTGACTCAGAACGATCCCCCTTCCTCGGCTCCGCGCCTGTCACCCCCTCCACTCATCGCGGCAGCCGGGACTGATCCTCTCCGGGGCCGAGACTGAGCGCTGGGGGGAGCATTTCCTAAAGAAAGAAAACCAATTCTGACTAAAGTGTGAACGACTGCCTTGGCCTGCTCCCTCTCCCGCAGAGAGAGGCTGAGAGCAGCACGGCCGTGCCGAGAGCCGGAGGACCACGGGGGAACGATGGGTCCATCTTTTTTTTTTTTAATACATTTTATTGATTTTTTACCGAGAGGAAGAGAGAGGGATAGAGAGTTAGAAACATCGATGAGAGAGAATCATCGATCAGCTGCCTCCTGCACACCCCGCACCGGGGATGTGCCCGCAACCAAGGTACATGCCCTTGACCAGAATCGAACCTGGGACCCTTCAGTCCGCAGACCGATGCTCTATCCACGCAGACTGACGCTCTCTCCAGAGCCCAACCGGGTTCGGCACTGTGGGTCAATCTTATGCCTACTCTACACGTGGCCACCGGGGCGGCAGCTGTCCAGCCCGGACGACGCCTGGCGGCTGGCGGCGATCCCTCCGAGAGCTCCCGTGTCTCCCTCTCCGTCAGGGGCGAGCGGCAGCCCCGGTCTCACCTCTCCTCTGAGAGCAGGACGCCCGGCGCCACAGCCCCGCTCTGCCCCGCTCCCATCGGAGCCCTGGCGTATTGATTCCGCCATCGTTCTCTCCCCAGGAAGCCGGCCGGAGTAAGAGCTTCGAGAGCCCGGCTTCTCAGGCCTCCCACATCCTGCCCGCAGACCCCGCCAAACCTCAGCCCCACCGCAGGTGGCACTCTGAGGAGGAGGAGGCGGGAGGCGGCGGCGCTGGGGGCACCGCGGCAGGCTGCAGGGCCCGGCAGAGCCTGCACCGGCTGCTGGGGCGGTGTACATCTTCCTGCCTCGTGTTTCTTATGGTGATGGAGCTGTGAGGTTTCACCGCCCGGAGCGGGAAGCACAGGTCCGGGTACGGAGTGGCAGAGTGCAGACGGCCCTCCGCTCCCCCCACCCAGCAGTCAAAGGGAGCCTTTCACACCACGGAGCACTAACTGCGAAGGGCGGTCCTGGAAAAGCAGAAGGGCATCCGTGGAGTAAGCTCCGGAGTCTCGCCGAGAGCACATTGCCTACCTGTGTGGGTTTCTTGGCGGAGACAAATGTCCTTAGCAATGGGGGAAACGGAGGGAAGGGCATGTAGGAACTATCTTTGTAACTTCCCTGTAAATCTACAATCATTCCAAAATAAAAAGTTTATTGAAAAAACAAACAACAACAACAACAACATCAGCAACCCCACACAGGCTGTACTTCCACCACAGCTCAACAGCCTTCCATGGCTCCCCAGTGCCCTGGACACAAACCCAAACTTGCTCCTGGGCCCTCCAGGTCCTACTGGGCCTGGCCAGCCCCTTTGCTCCCCTCACCCTCCTGTCCCGGGCCACTCCTTCTCCCTCAGCTTCTCCCTCAGCGTGGGCAGCTGAGGAGCAGCCGGGGGCACCCCAGAGACCAGGAGCAGAGGGGAGGAGCCAGCGGGGACCAGGCAGGTGCAAGGTAACCGGGGCCCCAAAAGCCGGGCCTGGACAGCGGGGCCTGGACGGCTGCTCCCTGCAGAGCCCGGCTGTCCCTCCTCCGCATGCTTCCGGAGCTGAGGTGAAAGGCGAAGCTGTTCCCAAGGTCACCCAAGGGCACAGGGCCAGGCCGGGATCTGAAGGCGACCTGTGATTCTCAAACCCAGACTCCCGCCTCCCACTTCCGTCTGAGGGGCCTCTCTGGACACCGTACCTCCTGGGCTGCGCGTCCCCCGGGCTGACACCCGCCCTGAGGATAAACTGAGGCACGGAAAGAGCGACGGGCCTGCTCGCTGGCCCAGGGAGCGGTCAGCACGGCCTCCATCCCGGGGGGCCTCTCACAATGGCTCCCCTGCCCGGAGGAAGCCGCCCGCTGCCCGGAGAGGAAATGCCAGCACCTCCCTGTGGGCGATCAGGACGCCGCTTCCTGGCGGGCCAGGGCTGGCGCGGGTGGCGGCCGGCCGAGAACAATGGGAGGCCGGCCCGAGCGGGGAGCCACAGCGATGGACGGGGGCAGGCACGGCACCCGAGGGCAGAGGCTTCCGCAGAGCGCGCCCTCGCCCCGCTGCCCGGACCAGGATGGCCTCGCAGCTCACGCAGACCCGTCCGAGCCTCAGAGGAGCTGCCGCGGCCGCCCCAGCCCCCGCCCTGGAGGAGGCAGGTCACCCAGGCCCAGGGCACCGAGGTCACCCAGGCCAACTGGGCACCATCACGAAGGGCTGTGTGAGCTGAAACCGGTTTGGCTCAGTGGATAGAGTGTTGGCCTGCGGACTGAAAGGTCCCAGGTTCGATTCCGGTCAAGGGCGTGTACCTTGGTTGCGGGCACGTCCCCAGCAGGGGGTGTACAGGAGGCAGCTGATCGATGTTTCTCTCTCATCGATGTTTCTAGCTATCTCTCTTCTCTCCCTTCCTCTCTATAAAAACTCAATAAAATATATTTTTTTTAAAAAGAAGGGCTGTGTGAACCAGCTGGCCAGGCCGCCCTGAACACAAGTGTCCACCACCCACAAAACGCTCCGGGCCCCGCCGAGAGGCTGGACGCCTGCAGGGACAGCCCCGGGGCTGAGGTCAGAGGCCTGACTGTCCGGGACGGGGAGGGGAACGGGGGCCCACACACTCCTGCTGCGCCCCCCGACAGACAGAAGCCGAGCTTCACAGCTCTTCGCCCGGCGGGGGCCGTTCTCTCCGAGCCTCAGTCTCCTCATCTGTGAAGTGGGGCCAGTGACAGCAACACCACAAACGTTCCCGCTGGCTCTGCAGGCCCCGGCAGGAGCTCAGGGGGGCCTGAGGACGGGGCCCCCCGGACGGACGAGCGGCTCTGCCAGCTTCCCCGCGGGAGCCGTGGGGCTGGGTCAGCAGCGGGCCGGATGCTGGGAGCCGGGCCTGCTCCGCTCGGGGCCTCTGCCTGGGAACCGAGGCCGCAGCCGCTGACTCAAGCAGCCATTGTTTTGTTAGCTGGACGTGCCCCCCTCCCCCCAGGCACCCCGCTCCCCCTTCTTGAAGCTGTTTCTCATTCCAGCCCAGCCTGGCCCCGCGTCCAGCCCTCCCCCTGGGTCCCAGAGGAGCGCCTGTGGGATGGGCAGCCAGCGACTCCGCTCTGGCCCAGGGAGAAGTCACTGCCTCCCGGCTGCAACGGCGGGGGGGCGGGGGGGGCAGTGCTGGGGGGGGTTGGGGGGTGGCAGTGCCGGGGGGGGTTGGGGGGTGGCAGTGCCGGGGGGGGTTGGGGGGTGGCAGTGCCGGGGGGGTTGGGGGGTGGCAGTGCCGGGGGGGGGGGTTGGGGGTGGCAGTGCCAGGGGGGGTTGGGGGGTGGCAGTGCCGGGGGGTTTGGGGGGGTGGCAGTGCCGGGGGGGAGGGGTTGGGGGGTGGCAGTGCCGGGGGGGTGGGGGGTGGCAGTGCCGGGGAGGGGTTGGGGGGTGGCAGTGCCGGGGGGGAGGGGTTGGGGGTGGCAGTGCCGGGGGGGAGGGGTTGGGGGGTGGCAGTGCTGGGGGGGGTTAGGGGGGTGGCAGTGCCGGGGGGGGGTAGAGGGGGTATAGGGGTGGCAGTGCCGGGGCCCTGGCCCTTCCTCACCCAGAACGGTTCTGTCCCAGCTTCTTCCCCGAAGAGGACGCAGCCAGGAGGAGAAGCCGAGAGCCGCAGCTGCCTCTCTGGCCCAGGCTGCCTGCCTCCCCCTGGGGCTCCGGGGCCTGGAGACGAGCTCACACCCCTCCCCAGAGGGAGCTGCTGGCCTCGGTCCCGGAGCCGCTCCTGGCGCAGCCCAGGGGACGGGGCTGGCGCGGGGCCCCCAGCAGACGCCTCTGGGCCGAGGCCCACGTGCTGAGACACGGAGGGGACACGGGGGTCCCCCTCGCGGGCTGACCAGACCCCAGCGTCCTCGCCGCCGGGAAGTGACAGCGTATCAACAACGTGGCCACAATCACCAGCTGCTGCTCACGCCGTGCACAGGCCTCTGCCGGCGCGACCGCCCTCCGCCCTCACCGCGCCCTGCCGCGCCGATGCCCCTCCCAGCACAGGCCACGGGGCCCAGGGAGGCGGGGAGGCTGGCCCAGGGTCACACAGCCTTGGGGTCTCCAGGGAGCTTCCAGCGAGGCAGGCAGGCTCCAGAGCCCCCACCCTGCACCACGGCCTCTCACGGCGGCTCTGCGGGAGCTGGACGTGCCCTGGGTTGCAAGCGGGGAAACCGAGGCCCAGCGAGGCGATGCCCACTTCTGGCAGCTCCGACACAGACGGCGCACGCATCCTGAGCGGGGCTCGGGGGCGGGCGGGGGCCGATCCCCCGCTAGCAGCTCCTTTCCCGGCCCGGCTTTCACGCCGAGGCTCTGCCTGTGGCCCCCCATGGGTCACCCATCAGAGCAGAAAGTGTATATGATTAACGCCCCGGGGCCTCCCGGAGCCGCGTAACGGAGCTCACAGCCTCCTCCCTCCCCCCCACGGGATTTATGATATCTCAGGGTGAAGGGCAGGGGCGTGGGCGGGCGGCCCCAGGGCCCAGAGACGGCAGATCCAGGTGGCAAGGAAGACAACAGCCTCGCTCGGGGCGGCAGCCAGGATCCGAACCCACGTGGCCGGCGCCGAGGGACTTTCCGGGCCTGTCCCCGTGCGGAGACCTGCTGGTTTCCATGGCAATCCCCACACCGCTGTCAGAGCCGGAGAGGCCCTGGGGAGTCACCTGGTCCAGCAGGGGGCGGAGGGGGCGGCTGTGAAAGAGCCTCCGCTTCTGCCGGCCCCTGGCAGGACGAATTCGGGCTCCCACCCACGGTCCCTTCTAGAAACAGATTGTCTCGCTCTTCCCAAACCAACCCGTCCGGCTCTCCACAGCCCACAGGACGGTGTCCAGGTCCTTGGCCTGGACCCCAGACCCCACACCCCCTCCCTCTCATCGCCGCCCGTCACCCCTGCGGTGTCCTCCCGCCCCTCTGGGCCTCTCTCTGCCCGGAATCCTCCCCAGCCCCGTCTGTCCGCGTCCGGCTCCAGCGTCACCTTCCTCCAGGAAGCCTTCCCTGACTGACTTCCTCAGACGCGGCTGGTCCGGGTGTGGCTTTGGCCACAGCCTGTCTCTTGTCATGCTCTCCTTCCTGACCCTCTGGGGGCTCCTCGAGGGGAGGGACAGGGTCTGATTCATCCTTTTTGGGGGCTGCCATGTAACAACGCTGAGCCTCCCCTCCGTGCCCCCATACTGCCACACTCAGAGCACCCTCCACGAGGAGGACGGGCAGGTAGATGTTGCCCAGGAGGTGCTGGGCTCTGCTGGGTGAAGGCACTGGGGCCCCACACCTGGGGTGGGGAGGGGTGGGGTGGGAGACCTGAGCCCTGCTTGGGACCATGCTGGGTCCCGGGGCTTGGCCGGCCCACAGGCCCCACGAGAAAGCTCTCACTACTCCCAGAGCAAGCCCCAGGGGGAGGAGAACGTCCCTGGGCCTGGGTTTCTCCACCTGTAAAATGGGCCCATTCACCCCCTTCCCACGGTGACGCCGGGGCCCTGGGCTCACACACACCGCTGGTCAGTGTTTCCAGAGATCCCAGAGATCAAAGGGACGGACACGGACTCTGCGGCCAGGCACCGGCTCGCCGTCCACCCACAGTGTGACCTCAGGCGATCACGCTTCCCCTTTCCGTAGGCCGGGGGTAACAATTCATCCTCTTTCGGGGCGGGGTGGGTCTGAAAACTGCACGTAAAGTGCTCTGCAGGGAGCCCCACACAGAATAAGTCCCCGAGAAGCAGCGGTAGGAACGATGATGCTGCTGCTGACGGGAGCAGGTCTGGTGACAGAGGGAGGCTTCCTTGCCACCCCGGGTCCCAACTCGGAGCAGGAAACGGAGGTCCAGAGAGGGGAGGGGCCCCTCATCCCCAGGGGCTCCGGCCCTCATGCTCCCTCCACACACACCACCACTTCCTGCAGCAGCCGGAACCTGGACCAGCCTGCTTCCTCCGTCTCCGCGCGGACCAGCAGCGGTGGGCGGGCAAAGGGAACCCCGTGGAGGCTGTTCCGCAGGGGCCCACGCCCATCGCGCCCGGACACCCCTTCTCCCCTCGGCTGAGCCCTCCTTCCCGACGGGGAAAGCCAGGGCCCGGCTCTCACCCTCCGCTCCGGGCCTGCCCGGGGATACGGCAGGTCTCACTGAGGTCACGGCCAGGGCCGTGACAGGCCCACAGCCACCTCCTCGCCAGCGCCAGACCGCGAGGGGCCGCCCTGCTGGGAAGCCCGGCGCCCGGCACAGGGTCAGTGTGGAAAGGGATGTGTCCAGTCATCCTTCAATCGGACCACATCCCTCATGCACACACCCAAAGGCCAGGGGCACACTCCTTCCAGAATCGAGGCAATCCTGTCTCCAGGGCTGAACGCGACCAGGTGTCCCCTGCCCCCTCCCACTCCCGCGGAGGCCCCATCGGCTGTGGTCCCCAGCGTACAGAGGCCCCGCCGGCCGCACCCCACTCTGGGTCCGAGTCACTGCGGCGTCGGTCCCAGCTCCCTCCGGAGCCTGCGTGGAGGTGCTATCACAGAAGGGGTTTTTTTGGTTTGTTTGTTTTGTTTTGTTTTAATATATTTTATTGATTTTTTTATAGAAAGGAAGAGAGAGGGATAGAGAGTTAGAAACATCGATGAGAGAGAATCATCGACCAGCTGCCTCTTGCACACCCCCTACTGGGGATGTGCCCGCAACCAAGGGACATGCCCTTGACCAGAATCGAACCCGGGACCTTTCAGTCCACAGACTGACGCTCTATCCACTGAGCCAAACCGGTTTTGGCCAGAAGGGGGTTTTGTACGAAGGGCGACACCCAGACCTCCATGGGGGAGGGGGGGTGTGATTGTACAACTTGCCACAGAGCTCACAGCTCACAGCAGCCCCCACCCAGCTGCACTCTGCAGTCAGCAGTCACACCGCTGACCAGTTTCCCTCTGTGTGAACTGGGGTGGGGACAGCAGCACTTCCCGCCTTGGTTGGAGGGAGGGGGGAGTGAGATCGAAGGCATTGGCCCCTGCTCAGAACTCAGAGCTCAGCCCCAGAGGGCACCTGCCCTCCGCACACCCCTCAGAAGCTCAGCACCCAGCCCCACCAGCAGCAGCGACAGCTGGCTCCGTCCTCCCACCTCAGTCTGTGCCCACCTGTCTCTGAGCTCGCCGGGACCCCACAGCCCTAGACCCGCCCCGGCCTCACCCCTCTGCCTTCCCCAGCCTCACCCCTCTGCCTTCCCCAGCCTCACCCCTCTGCCTTCCCCGGCCTCACCCCGGCCTCACCCCTCTGCCTTCCCCGGCCTCACCCCTCTGCCTTCCCCGGCCTCACCCCTCTGCCTTCCCCAGCCTCACCCCTCTGCCTTCCCCGGCCTCACCCCTCTGCCTTCCCAGCCTCACCCCTCTGCCTTCCCCGGCCTCACCCCTCTGCCTTCCCCAGCCTCACCCCTCTGCCTTCCCCAGCCTCACCCCTCTGCCTTCCCCGGCCTCACCCCTCTGCCTTCCCCAGCCTCACCCCTCTGCCTTCCCCGGCCTCACCCCTCTGCCTTCCCAGGCCTGCTCACCTTGGGGCCCTGTGATCCTCTACAGCAGAGGTTCCCAGCCTTCCCAATGCGCGACCCTTTAATACAGTCCCCCGTGCTGTGGTGACCCCCAACCATAAAACTATTTTCACTGCTACCCTGTTTCCCCGAAAATAAGACCGTGTCTTATATTAATTTTTGCTCCCAAAGATGTGCTAGGTCTTATTTTCAGGGGATGTCTTATTTTTCCATGAAGAAGAATACGGTACACATTTATTGTTAAATGAAAATAAAGGAAATTTATTACCTGTGTACGGTACGGTAGTACGATAGTTGTCAACACAAACCAGACAAACTGTGACTCCTACAGTATCAAGAATTTACTCCTTTATTCAATGACAATCATGTCATCATCTTCTGGAACATCATCATAACAATCCAATTCCTGAATTTCCTGGTGAATTTCTTGTGACTCCATTTCTCTCATGTTTAGCCTGTGGGGGGGCCTTATTTTTGGGGGATGCCTTATATTTCACTCAGAAGGAAACCTGTAAGTAGGTCTTATTTTCGGAGGATGTCTTATTTTCGGGGAAACGCGGTACTTCATAACTGTAATTTTGCTGCTGTTATGAGCTGTAATGTAAATATCTGTGTTTTCTGATGGTCTTAGGCTCTACAGGTTGAGAACCGCTAGCAGGGTCACCTAAGACCATCGCAAAACACAGACATTTACCTTACGATGCATAACAGCAGCAAAATTACAGGGTTTTTTTGTTTGTTTGTTTTTTAATAGAATTTTAGTGAGTTTATTTGAGCCAAACTGTCGACATATGCCGGGAAGCAGAACCTCAATGGATTGAGATAATGCTCCGAAGAATGGGGGGGTCACATTTCTACCTATACATTGCAATCATGAAGTAGCAACGAAAATAGTTTTATGGTTGGGGGGTCACCACAGCACAGGGATCTGTATCAAAGGGTCACGGCATTGGGAAGGTTGAGAACCTCTGGTCTAGGGCATCCTCCCTCCTCAGCACAGCCTGCCCCGCTGGCCGCTGCACACACCCAGCACCCTCTCCTCTGAGGTCTTCTTTTCCTCCGCCCGCCAGTCCGGGCCCTGCGTGTGAGATTGTCATCTGCCCACATCCTCAGAAGACAACACTGGCCCGTTTTACAACGAGAAAGCACGAGACCCAGAGGTCACGCGGCACACAGGGAGGGGAACGGAGCTCAAGGCCAGCTGTGCCCTCACCTACATGGGAATCCGAATGGATGGCTTTCCCAGCCTGGGGAGGGATGTGAACAGTCTTCTGGCCCAAGCCCCGTCTCTCGCTCCGGGTTAGAAGGTCCTCCTGGCCAACCCCACGGGAACCCCTTCTCCTACATCCTACCAAGCGTCTCTGCTCATACCCTTGGCCACGGGGAGCTCACTCCCAGCCCCATTCCAGTTCCACAGAGAAAGCCCATCGTGGGAGCTGTCTCCCTCCGCCTCCGCCCAGCATCGCAACCCCCAAATTGGCTCAGGGGGGAAAAAAAAAAAACCGCCTTCTCGACAATGAGCACCCACCCACCACATGCCAGTTTAAAACCGCCTGAGGGTGGTTTTTTTTCCACCTTCACTATAAAAAGACACCTTGAAAATGCAGCACTGACATTTCCTTCCCTGTCAGTTTTCTTCTTGATTTAAAAACACAAGTACTATGGTCATTCAAAGGTGACAGTGAGCTCAGTGGCTGAGCATCCACCGATGAACCAGGAGGCCACAGGTTCATGATTCTTGGACAGGGCACATGCTGGGTTGCAGGCTCGACTGGTGTGGGGCGTGCAGGAGGCAGCCGATCATCAATTCGATTTCACCCTTGATGTTTCATCTCTCGCTCTCCCTCTCCCTGCCTCTCTGAAATCAATAATATATATATATATATATTGATATATATACACGTTTTTGTTTTTGTTTTAAGACTCAGCCTGCCCTTGCCTTGCTGGGTGACCCTGTACCTCAGTTTCCCCCCCTTGAAAGCTGTGGCAACTTCCCAAACCTGCTTTCACCTCAAACACAAGGTGACGGAAGGAAGGAAGGCTAGTAATTGCCTCACTCCCACTTTATCAAAACAGTCCATCAGCCCCAAATACGCCAAAAACAATCAGGGGCAAAGCGGAGGCCTCCGAGGTTCCCTGCCTCTCACCTCAGTACCTCCTCCCCTCATTGTCTTAAAGGTGGAGAGCAGAGGGAAAAGCCTGCCCAAAACTACCCTGACTGAGAGACCCCAAAAACAGCTGGTTGGAGCACTGTCCAGTACACTGAGAGGTTGCTGGTTTGATTCCCAGTCAGGGCACATACCTACGTTTCAGGCAACCCTGGTCTCTCCCTTCCTCCCTCTCTCTAAAAAAAAAATCAATAAAAAGTGAAGGGGGAGTCGGGGAAAGTGGGAGACATCTGTAAACTGTCAACAATAAAAATAAATAAATATAAATGCCTATCAATAAAAACATCTCCTCTGGTGAGGATTAAAACAAAACAAATCAAAACCAAAAAAAAAGCCCCACAAATGCAGGAAGCTGAGTTTCCAGAGACCCGGCCAAGCCGCCTCCCCTGCCTGGAGGTCAGATGTCCTTGGAGAGCAGATGGAAGAACAAGGTGCTGTCCCCTCGCCCAACTCCCATCTGATGTCGGGCCAGGCTGGGCAGCTTCCTTCCCCGCCATCCTGTCGGTCCCCACCTCTGGGGCTGCATCCTGGCAGCCAAGTCTGTCCCGAGCCCACTGCTTCCTCCTGTGCCCCCGACGGCCCATCGCATCCCGGAGAACAAGGCCGGCCGCTCCCTGCCCAGTGCCCCCCCGGCAGGCCTTAGAGAAGTACCTGCGAGTGAGCCCGTGAATCTCCTGCCCCCGCGGGCGATGGCACCAGCCTCCCAACCACTCTCTCCCTGTCTCTCCTCTTGCCTTCTCACCAATCACCGAGGGACTCTCTAAAACAATTATGTTAAAAATAAGCACGGTAAGCACTGGCCAGGGAGCTTAGTTGGTGACAGCATCGTCCCGACGTTCCAAGGTTGCTGGTTTGATCCCCAGTCAGGGCACAAATAAGACTCAACCAACGAATGCATAAATAAGTGGAACAACAAATCCATGTTTCTCCTCTCTCCCTCCCTCTCTCATCAATAAACAAAAAACATATATAAAATAAAAATGTTTAACAAAAGATTTAAAAAATAAAATTAAAATCATCATAGAAATTGCAAGCACATGAGCCAGCCACTCTGCCAAGAGCTTCCCAGGTATTATCTCATGGAATTCCCACCAGGGAGGGTCCTGCGAGGCAGGCACTTTTATTACCATTCCCATTCCTCAGAGGAAGACACGCAGAGGCTCACTCAAGTCATATCACTCCTCTGGCTAAAACCCTTCACAGCTCCCGATGTCCCCAGATACAGTCCCGATTCCATCACACGCCCAACCTGCCCCCTGCCGGCCCCACCCGCCTCCCCCCTTGGTTCAGTTGTGCTATCCCAGGGGTCGGCAAACTCATCAGTCAACAGAGCCAAATATCAACAATTGAAATTTCTTTCGAGAGCCAAATTTTAAAAATATATATTTTATTGATTTTTTTACAGAGAGGAAGAGAGAGGGATAGAGTTAAAAACATCGATGAGAAAGAATCATCGACCAGCTGCCTCTTGCACACCCCCTGCTGGGGATGTGCCCGCAACCAAGGTACATGCCCCTGACCGGAATCGAACCTGGGACCTTCCAGTCCGCAGGCCGACGCACTATCCACTGAGCCAAACCGGTTTCGGCTGAGAGCCAAATTTTTTTTTTTTTTTTTTTTTTTTTTTTTTATAAATCTTTATTGTTCATATTATTACAAAAGTTCCTCATTTTTCCCCCTCCACCAGGTTCCCACCCCACCCTCTGCCCTTTCCCCACCCCCATTGTCCTCATCCATAGGTGCACAGTTTATGTTCAGTCTCTTCCTTTACACCCCCTCTCCCCCTTTCCCCAAGAATCGTCAGTCCACTCCCCTTCTATACCTCTGATTCTATTATATTCACCAGTTAATAAGGTCATAAGATTTTTTTTTTAATTCCCTTGGTTTTTAGATTCACGTGTTGATAGTTACATATTTGTTGTTCATAGTTTTATCTTTATTTACTTTCTCTTCTAAAAGAACCCCCTTCAGCAATTCATATAATTCTGGTTTGGCTGTGATGTACTCCTTTAGCTTTTTTTTATTAGTGAAGCTCTTTATCTGGCCTTCGATTCTGAGTGATAGCTTTGCTGGGTAGATTATTTTTGGCTGTAGGTTCTTGCTATTCGTTAACTTGAATATTTCTTGCCATTCTCGTCTGGCCTGCATGGTTTCTGTTGAGAAATCAGCTGACAATCGTATGGGTGCTCCTTTATAGGTAACTACCTGCTTTGCTCTTGCTGCTTTTAATATTCTCTCTTTGTCTTTTGCTCTTGGAATTTTAATTATGATGTGTCTTGGTGTGGTCTTCCTTGGATTCCTTTTGTTTGGAGTTCTGTGCGCTTCCTGGACTTGTAAGTCTAATTCTTTCACCAGGTGGGGGAAGTTTTCTGTCACTATTTCTTTCAGTATGTTTTCGATATCTTGCTCTCTCTCATCTTCTGGGACCCCCATAATTCTGATGTTGGTTCGCTTGAAATTATCCCAGAGGTTTCTTAAATCATCTTCAACTTTCTGGATTCTCTCGACTTCTTGCTTCTGTGGAGGAGTTTCTTCTGGCTCTTTATGTTCCAAATCTTTGACTTGATACTTGCGATTTTCCATTTTGTTTTTAGGACTCTGTATAATATTTTTTATTTCAGACAATGTATTCTTTATTTCTTGTTGATCCCTTATTAGTTCTTGTTGATTCCTTTTCATCTCCTCATAGGTCTTATCGACCTTTTTTAGGAAATTCTTAAAAAACCTTATAAGCGTGGTTTTGAACTCTATATCCAGTCTCTTCTTTTCCTCCATTTCTTTTGTTTGTGATCTAATTCCTTGTCTTGGCATTTTCACAGCTTCCCTGAGATGGTAGGGTGGCTTTGTGTGCTAAGGTGTCCTACAATATATAGTTCAGTGAGTCAGCCTCCCAGTTACACAAGACAGTCTTGGTGTAGCCCTTTGTGGGATGGGTGGGCAGTCTTGTTGTTAAGCCTTGCTTGTTGTTGGTATCACTGGGAAGCGTTGATCTCCAAGCCAATTGGCTATGAGGATCAGAAGTGTCTCAGCTAGGAGGGTTTCTGTATTCTGCTTGGATGGGCGGAGTCTTGGGGTGGCACAGACAAGCTTTGTTGAATCCCGCACAATTGGTTGTAGGCACGCGCACCTCTTTGGTATAGGCACAGACAAGCTTTAGATTCCTGTCTGCCCCTCCCTAGGAGAGTCCTATTGGCAGCGAACAAGGAAGCTAGCCTCTGGAAGGGCCTCTATGCTCTGCTTGATGGGGCGTAGTCTCGGGTGGTGCAGACAAGCTTTATTCAGCCCCTCCCTACGAGGGTCTGGTTTCTGAGTCCCACAGTAATGGCCGCTGGCTTCACACACCTCCGAGAGATCTCTGCCCACTGCCCGACAGTCTGGCCTCTCCCTGTCTGGGGCCGTCTATCAGCGCAATAGGGTGGTTCTGTTTTCCTGCTGAACCAGAAAGCCAGCCGCGCGTTAGCTGTCCGCCCTCTCCATGCGCAGGGAGTAAGCCAGTAGCGAACTCGGCCCGCCCTCTCCGCGCTCCGCAAGCCAGCCGGCAGCGAACTCTGCGGCTGCTTTTTCGCGCGCACAGTTTTCCGTACCTTCACAGTTCCTGAGGTTCAGCGCGCCTTCTCTCTCCTTCCCAGATGGCAGAGCCTCCTCTCAGCCGGCTGTCCGGCGCTTCAGGGTGATGTTTCCCCCGTTTTTCAGTTCTAAATTCAAACTTGTTGTGGTAGGCTGCATTCGGGTGTCTGCCCTATGCCGCCATCTTGGTTGTCTCCTGAGAGCCAAATTTTTTAAACATAAACTTCTTCTAATGCCACTTCTCAAAAACAGACTCGCCCAGACCATGGTGTTTTGTGGAAGAGCGCCACACCAAGGGCCAAAGAGCCGCATGTGGCTCGCGAGCCGCCGTTTGCCAACCACGGCTCCAGCCCATTTGCTGTATCCAACCTACCTCCAGGTGTTTGCAATGGCTGTTCCCTCAGCCTGGACCCTCCCCTCCTCTCTTGCAGCCTCAGGCGGCTACCTCCTGCTCATCCCCCTCTGCTTTGATATCACTCCCCCAACAATGCCCCTCTCCCAGCCCCCTCATCCCTCTGGCTGCAAGAGCCTGCCTCCATGTCAGTCCTCTGCTCGCCTGCAGGACCCGCAGGAGCAGGAACTGAGTCACCATGGTCCCCCAGTGCCCAGGGCTGGGCTCCCAGGTGAGGCTCAGAGGTGTTTATTGAGGCTTCTAGAGGCGGGAGAGGGCGGAGTGGTCTCTGCTGCAAGAAGAAGCCAAAATAGGTCCCTCTTTGCTGTTCAGGATGGAGCCCAGACGTATGCTAATACTGTCCCCTGGGGTAAGAGTAATAAGAACAGCACACCTCTGCCAGGTGCTTATTATGTGCCAGGTAAGTGCTTCCCATTAATGATTCATTTAGTCCTCAGAGATGCGTTTTTTATCATTCCCACTTTACAGATGAGGAAGGTGAAGTCCTTTGCCAACGTTGGCAGAGCAGGATTTGAACCCAGAGTGTGAAGTCCAAATTCTTAACCTATAACTGAGGAGCTGGCAACAGCCTGGAGCAAGAACAATAGCCACCCATCCCACCCCCACCCGGGGGCCTTGATGTCACACATCTGGAAGAGCCTGCCCAGGGGCACTGGCCTGTGCCTATGGCTGGGTATGGGGAGAGGGAGAGGGATGGGGAGGACGCAGGGAGAGTGACTGAGGGCTGAGAACCCGCCTCACCTCGGGGTCAGGAGGAGGCCCCAGGGGCTGTGTCCTTGTAGAGGCCCTGCCCCCTCAAAAGAAGGAAGCCCCAGCCCCCTCCAGCAGAGTGAGTCACTGCACGAGGCTGGCCGAAAATAATGGACCTCAGGAACTGAGAAGGCTCCTGCTGGGGGGGGGGGGGGAGGAGGAGACCAGAGGCCCAAGCGGACAGACGGACCAGGGCCCGGATGGACATGCAGGGCCTGGAAAGATTGAGTAGGGTGGGGGCCTTGGTCCCCCCAACAGGGTCTTCCTTCCACAGAGTAGGGCCGACGACTCCCCACTCACTCCTCGCCCTGAGACCTCCTTAAACAAAACCCACCCCAAACACAGCCCACGGGGCATGAGGCTCTGGGAAGAGGAACAGTGGGTATGTCTCAACCACAGCGCTGGGCGGCCAGCCCTCCTCTGGCGGGCCCCTGCTCCCCGGGACAGTCTGCCTGCTCACCCACTATGACCTTTCTTTCCAGGGCAGCCAGCCAGCCGGGCGGGTGGTGGGCAGCCGTGGGAGCCTGACTCGGAGAGAAGGAATCCGAGTTTTCTGTAAGCCCCAGTGTTGGGCACACCCACGAATAATTAAGCTCGTGAGATTCCTGCCACCACCAGCCCGAGGACCACAGAGGAGGAATGGGGCAGGGCAATCAAGGGCCTGGCCTCAAGGAGGGCTCTGGAACCACCAGAAGTCTGAGCTTGGCATTTGCGGAAGGAGAAACGGAGGCTTCCCGGGGCAGCGGCAACGCCTGGGGTTCCGATGGATTCCCCAGGCTCGGACACAGACGCAGAGCGTGGAAAAGGCGAAGGGTTCCACACCCCAGGGCCCCCTGAAGCAGTGACCCCTTGCTGGTGTGCTTGCTTGAAGAGAACCGCACAAAGTTCCCTCCGGCACCCTCAGGTCACTCCCCACAACTTCAACACACACACACACACACACACACACACACACACACACACACGGATACCCAAACCTGACCCCCTTTTTACTCCTCAACCCAGCCCCAGCCCCAGACACCCGGGGCCCCTGCCCACCAGCTGGTGTGTCCTCACAACTGGCCACTCCTCATTCCCTCCTGAGCCTCAGGGCCGGTCCTGCCCCCAAAAACCCCCCCCGCTGACCTTGGCACCTCCCCACCAAGGCCTCTGGTCAGACAGACACTCCCTTGCTGCGTGCTCCCCGCCTATGCCCCACATCCGGGCGGGCGCACACCTGAGCTATAACATACACCGTTAGCTCTCTCCAGCACGCACCTATCCACCGCCTGATCCCCTCCCACACACCTAGGTGTGCGCACCTGTACGCCAGCGCTCAGCTGAATGACCTCACACGCGCACCTGGGCCGTATTCGCGCTCGTTGCCCCCATCTCAGCGGGCACCTGTACCCTCGAGGGTACCCCGAGTCCCCGCAGAGGCACCTGTGGTCCGGAGTGCACACTTGTGCCCCCGCCGTCCGCTCACACCCAGTGACCCGCAAAGCGCGCAGCAACCCGCCCAGGCACCGGCCCCCGCTCTCCCTCGGCGCCCCGAGCTGGGTGCCCCCTCCTCCTCCCCGCACGGCCCCGCCCGCGCTCACCTGGATGTTGCGCTTGCTCTCGCAGGCTGGCCCGGTGCCCTGCACCACGCTGTCGAGCACCGCCACCACGTCGGGCGCGGGCTCCACGAAGCAGGCGGTGCGCGCGGCGCGGATGGCGGCCTGCACGTCGGCGAAGCGGAAGGCGCAGAGCGCGGCGGGCGCCGCCCGGGCCGCGGGGGCCCCCTGGGGCCGCTCGAACACGGCGAAGAGTAGCTCGCGCGCGGGGAACACGGACACCAGGCGGCTGTAGAGGTCGCCGCGGCCCGCGCCGCCCGCACACTGCAAGCCCAGCTGGATGTAGGACTCGGTGAGCTTCTTGGCGTCGCCGCCGGCGCCGCGGGGCAGGCAGATGCGCGCCAGCAGGCTCCGCGCCTGGCTCTCCTTGTCGCCCGCGCGCGCCTCGCTGGTGAGCGCCAGGTACGCGTAGGACGGCGCGCCCGGCGGGGGGCCCGGCGGCGGGTGCAGGAAGGCGCGCACGAAGCCCAGCTTGTGCTGCTCCTTGGCGCCCTGCTTGATCTTGAGGATGTTGTCGTCGGAGGGGTTGAGGTCGAAGGTGAAGAGCTTGGCCAGGTCGCCGCGCGCGTCCAGGGAGCGGATGGCGATCTCGGGCGTGTTCTCGAAGCGGTGGTCCTCCAGGCTACGGTTGCGCGGGAAGAAGGCGCTGCCGTAGCCCGTGTACGTGGCGCCCACGAGGAGGCGGCTGCCCCCGGTGCCGGGGCCGGCGGCGGGCGGCAGCACCAGCCCCACGGTGGACGCGTTGGGGTGGTTGGCCGCCACGTTGAGCATGCTGGGGAACACCGTGACCGGCTCGGCGGGCGGCGCGGCGGGCGGGAAGCGCACGGCCACCGCCGAGATGTTGCCGCGGCGCCGCAGCTGGCAGAAGCCCTGGTAGATGGAGCCGCACACCACCACCAGGCCCTGGCCCGGGTCCAGCTGCAGGATCTTGTTGTAGTTGTCGGTGAGGCGCCGCGGGTGCTCGCACGAGGCCTGCGGCAGCTGCGGGGCGTGACACAGCGGGCTGTCGGCCACGGGGCCCACGGCCGCCTCGGCCTCCAGGCTCAGGTTCTGGCTCGACAGCTGGTAGAGGCGGTTCACGGCCGCCAGGTACAGCGTGCCGGCCGCGCCGTCCAGGGCGAAGTTGTTGGTGGGCGTGGGCGAGGGGAAGCGGCGCTGGACCTCCAGGGCGCCGGCCCGCGCCGCCGCCAGCAGCACCGGCAGCAGCAGCAGCAGCAGCAGCACCGGCGGCGGCGGGCACGGCCGCGGGGCCCGGAATGGCTCGCGCGGCGGCCGGGGGCTGGCGGCGGCGGCGGCGGCGGCGGCGGCCCGGGCGCTACGGGGTGCGCCGCCCGCGGCGCGACGAGCCATCCGGGCGAGCGCGGGCTGCGCGGCGCGGCGAGTGCATGGGGCGCGGCGCGGCCGGGAGCCCGGAGCCCGCGGGAGGCAGGAGGCGGGGGGCGGGCCCGGGCCGCGAGGCGCTTCCTGCCCGCGCCAGCCGCCCCCGGCCCCGGCGCCCCGGCCGGGCTCCGCGGCGCAGCGCAACCGGGGGCGGGGCGGGGGCGGCTCCGCGGCGGGCACGCCCTCGCGCCGCGCCCCGCCCGGCCGCGCCCCGCCCTCCAGCCCCTGCCCGCCCCCCGGCCGCCCACCTTCCGCGGCGCCCGGCCCCGCCGGCTCTCCGCTCCGGGCGCCCCGGGCCTGGCCCCGCCCCGCCCCGCCCGCTGGCCGCTCGGCCGGCCTGGCTGTCGGAGGGCCGGCGCCCCGCGCCCTCCAGGACCCTCCGGCGGGCGCGGCGTCCGCGGCCCGAGGCTCCCTTCCCCGGCGTCGCCGCCGCCTCCGTCGCTGGTTCTTCTTTCCTTCCTTCCTCCCGGCGGCTCGGCCCGTCGCGCTGGGGCTGGCTTTTTGCTTTCTTTCCTCTCTTTCT
Source organism: Pipistrellus kuhlii (assembly GCF_014108245.1). Classification (NCBI taxonomy): domain Eukaryota; kingdom Metazoa; phylum Chordata; class Mammalia; order Chiroptera; family Vespertilionidae; genus Pipistrellus; species Pipistrellus kuhlii. The sequence continues at coordinate 22,229,609 of NW_023425416.1, forward strand.
CCACCCGCCCCCTGTCTCTCAGTGTCTCCCTGTCTCTGTCTCTGTCTCAGCCCCCTCCCCGGGTATGTTGTCTCTCTCTCCCTTCTCTGTTTGTCTGTCCTCAGCTCCCTCTCCTCTCTCCGTCGCTCCCTCGGCTCGCTCCCTCCCCCTGCAACTCGCGGTCTCGCTCCCATCCCTCGGACCTCCCTCTTCTCCACCTCCGTCTGCCCCCTTCTCTCCCTCTCTGCCTTCTGGGTCCACAGCCCTCCCTTCTTCCCATCTCCAAGTCTCTGCCTTTTTACCCTCTTTCACAGGGCACTGTCCAGGCCTGGGCACCTCCAGGGCCAGCTGGGCAGGGGGCACCACCCTCTTAGTCCCCAAGATCTGTCCCCCCAAACCCGAGCCCCATAAAAGGGGTTTTATAAATGGTGGGACAGAGAGACAGAGCTCAAGGGTCAGACTCATCCATCAGGAAAGCGGAGAGAGGAACTAGTTCAGCATGTGCCAGGCTGTGGGACAGTCTGGTCTGCACTGGCCACACCCATGAGGCCCTGGTCCTGAGTGAGTGGCCCCCAGCGGCCTCCTGTGGAGACCCCACCCTGTGGGTCTTTCCTGCCCACTTGCAGCTCACCAGAAGGCACCCCCTCTTTGGGGGGGGGGGGGTCTGGAAGGAAAGTCCTCTGATGGAGTGGGAGGTCAGCCACGGGAGCTGGCACGGGGCCTCTTTCACCTGGAAGGAGCAGGCAGACACTGAGGTGGGAGGCAGGCAGCCATGATTCCAGGGTCTCAGAGCCACCTGGCAAGGGTGGGTCCTCTAACAGGGCTCCTCTAGAGCTTTCCATGGATTGACTGGCTCCCTCCTCCTCACAGCTGCCCTCGGAGGCTGGCACTCTTGACGATCCCACTTCACAGTGAACTGAAGCCCCAGAGAGAAGGGACCGGCCGGAGGCTCAGCTCACAAGGAGCAGAACTGCGATGTTTGAAAGCCAAGGTCTGTTGGCTTTGAAACCTCCCCAGCTCACCCCCAGTCCCAGGCCAGCTCTGGCCCCTCAGAACCAGAGACCCAGGGGGTCTGATGAGCCCACGTGGTTCCCTGCGGCCCTTGCTCTAAGGGTGGCCTGGCCTCCACGGACTTGTCCCCACCACCACGCCAGGAAGGAAGGACGGGGGCGGGGGGGGTCTCTGTGCCCCACAGGCAGGAAAAGCTGGGCCTGCAGCAGCCCCCTGCTTCCTCAGCCCAACACCCTGGCCTTCCTGCCTTCCTGCCTTCCTGCCTTCCTGCCCTCAGTGTTTGCCCACCACCCTGCCTTTTCCAATCCCCGCTTCCCTCTCCCCCCTCCCCGGGTCCAGCCAGCACTGAGAGCTGGGAGTGCTCTGCTGTACGAAACCAGAGGCTCTGCCTCTGGCACCGTCCTCCTGGGCTCAAGGCCCCGCAGGGGACAGCCAGGTACGACCCATGACCCCACCTCCAGGGCTCACGTTGTACAATCTGTGGAAGCAAACTGGGGAGCCCAGCGGGGGTGCAGGAGGCTGCCTGCCCCATACACCTCACCCCACTCCCTCCTCTGCGTCCTCCCCCATCCGTCCATCTGTCTGTCTCCCTTCAGCCTTATCTTTCCCCCCGGCCTTCCCACCCCAGCTCTATTTATGTCTTTTTGCTCCACCCGTTTTTTCTCTCTCTTTGTCTCTCCCCAACCCCCTCTCTTTTCACTCTGTCTTTTTGTGTGTATCTCTCTCTTTCTCTGTGTGTCTGCCTCTCTCTGTCTCCCTCCCTCTCCCCCACTCCTCTCTCCTTTCGCCCCCTCCTAGCTGCTTTCCCCGGCTCCAGCTCATCTTACTGAATCCTGCAGCTCCCCCCACTGAGCCCTGAGGATAATGCTCTGTGTCCTCGAAGCTCCGCCTGGCATGCACCGAAAGATGGTTCTGGGTACACAGCACGACCTGCCCAGCAGAGCAGCAGGACTGGAGCCACCCTGGCTGGGGAATGCAGGGCCAGTTAAGACTGCAAAGAGCTCAGCCAGGGTCCAGGAGCCCTGGCGTGAGCTGGAAGTCCAAGTACAGCATGGCCTAGGGCAAGGCTCTCGCTCTCGCTGAGCCTCAGTTCCCTCGTCTGCACAATAAGGACGATCATCACAGCACACTGGCCCCTGGGAGGTGTGAAGGCTGTAACAAATGCCCATTTCTCTCCCCTTGCATGGAGCGATGGCGCACCAGGGCCCCACTTCCTGTCAGGAGACCCATGGTCACTAGTGGAGTCCAGTCCTGCCCTGGACAACCTCCTGCCGTCCTCACCATCGGCTGACAAAACTGGGATCATTGAACCCGTTTCAGAGATGGAGAAACTGAGGGACATTGGCAAGGTGAGGATTTAAACTCAGATCTATCCCCAGATCCTGAGCTTTCTTCTCTCTGCCCATTAGCTGGGAGCTTCTCCGGGTTAGAATGGGTCATGGTGGCAGCCACTCCACACCCCTGGCTGGGCAGAGGGGGTGCTGATAACTCTTGTCAGAAGGAAAGGAAGGAAGGAAGGAAGGAAGGAAGCAAGGAAGGAAGGAAGGAAGGTGGGGAGTCTTCTCAGAAAAGGTTTAAGAGGAAGCCGATGAGAGATGGAGGGTACTCAGGAGGGGAGGTTAGGTGGCATCCAGCATTAACTAACGCTGAATTGACTAACTCAGATTAACCAGCCCTGGATTAACCACTGGCTAACCTTGGAACACACTGTGACTCAGGCCATTTTCAGTTTGTGTTCAAGCTTCTGATCGTATCAAGGAGAAGGTCTCTGTTGGAGCTAATGTAACTTTAATGCCTCTAACATTTGTCATTGTCCATGTTTAATAGAAAGAAGATCTCAAACTCACTGGTGTTGACACCAGCATTCTAGGAGTCACTGAGAGAGCCGTGTTTTCCTTATAACATTTGCAGTTATTTTCTGATTTTGGCAAGTGATACTGGGTTTCCAGGTACAATAATGATGTCAAGTTTGCTTAATAAATGCAGTTATTGAAGTTTTTAAAATGTGAGTTAATTTTTTAAAAAATATGTTCTTATTGATTTGAGAGTGAGAGAGAGAGGTAAGGGAGGGAAAGAGAGAAACATCCATCTGCTGCCTCGCGCTGGGGATTGAGCCCACGACCTGGGCATGTGTCCTGCCCAGAATCGAACCAGAGACCCTTAGTGCATGGGTCAGCGCTCAACCCACTGAGCCACACCAGCCAGGCAAAGAAAGGTGAGTTAATTTAAAGATACACGTGCAGTAGGTCACAACCCAGGTGCATGAAACGCCTGGAAGTTGGGAAACGCTGACCCAGTGTGGTGCCTTCGCAGGTGAGGACAGGGTGGCTCAGCGGGGGCAGGTCCTTGCAGGGGCGCTGAGGGGCAGGGGCCAGCCTGGCCCAGAGAAGACAGGCCTGGGCCTTCCCCCCTGCCTGGCGGGGGCTCCCCGCCCTGCCCTGTCCACCCTTGGCTCCCGCTGCCCAGGGCAGAGCTGAGAGGAGGAGGAGGGAACGTTTTCCTTCTGCAACTGGAAAAAACAACAGTGGGCCCGGCTGTGCTGGGAGGAGGGGGCTCTGCTGCTGGGCCTGGGCTCAGAGAAAGCCGTTCCTGCAGGAAACGCTCCTGATACCTCTGATAGGCTGACTGCTCTGAGCACTGCCTGGGACAGGAAGGTGGGGGAACAGAACCCTCCGGGACAGCTCAGAACCCCCTCAGGGCCTCTACAGAGAGGGAGAGGGGGTGGGGGGGGAGGGGAGAGGGAGGGGGGGAGGGCCAGGAGCGGAGGCTTCTTCAGGGCTTTACCCCTATGTTCCCTCCTGGGAGCAGCCTGAGAGGCGGGGTTTGCCAGCCCGGTTCACAGGTGGGGACACAGGGTCAGGGAGGTGCCAGCGCTTCCCGGGGGCACCGCTCGCTGGCCTCCAGACCCTGCTCTCCACCACCGCCTCTCCCTGCCCCTTGCCTGGGAGTCAGAGCTGAGTTCCACCCCAGCGCTGCCCTCGGCGGCCCCACCTCTCCTGGAGCCTCAGTTTCCTTGTCTGGAAGGAGGGGAGTGAATCCTCCTTACAGGGCCGCTGTGAGGATGGAAAAGCATGCCCGTGTCACATGGCCCCGCCTGCCAGGAAGTGGCACCCACGTCTTTCAAGCTCTGAAACTCTGCTTCCCCCCAGCCCCCCCTGCCCCCGGCTCCTCAAAGCGATCACCTGTACCCCACTCAGGAGCGCCCCCAGACCCAGTGAATGGGGTCACCCTCATGGCAGCTGCCACGGAGGCCAATGAAGGGCGCGGATGCATAAGATCACCTGCTTCTTTATCTATCCCTCCCCGGGCCTCCCTCCTCTCCTCTCCTCTCAGAAACACGGACACCGCGGCCCAGAGAGGCCTAGGGGCCCGGACGGGGTCACGCCCAAACAGGTGGCCCAGAGCGACTCCCCCCTCTCTAGCCCTCCTGGCCCCTTCCTATCCGCCCCCGGCCATTGCCACCACAGCCCACCGAGCGGCCGGCAGGAGCCGGGTGGCCCTCACGCGGCCGCCCTGACGGGGACCCAGCACCCATCACGCTGATGCGTTTACGTTACAGCCGATGGCGGTGCTGCTGGCACGGCTCCGCTGGCATTTCCCCGCGGCAGATGCCACTGGGGACTGGGCGGTTCCCCCCCTTCAGATGCGGGCTGCCCCCCAGTGGTGAGGAGGGGGAGCTCAGGAGGAGTGGCCTGCCCTTGCCCCAGCAGGCAAGTCCCCGGTCATTGCTCTCTGTCTTTGTCTCCCCGTAGGCTGGAGGAAATGGTTCTCATTCCTGCGTGAGAGCTGCCCTCTCCACTCTGGGCACATCCGTGCCCTCTGCGGTGGGGAGCCAGACCCCCGTGCGCCCGTCCCGCGCGGCCCCTTTGTGCTCTGTGCGCCGGATAATGGGAGGCATTCTCAGACGGGCGGTCATGGGTCTGGGCCCCGGGAGCGGACCCCGGCGGCTCCACACTGAGGCCTCTGTGCGGCAGCCTGCGCCCCGGGGGTCCCCACCCACATTCCCAGGCTGCCGCCATCTCCCGGACGGACGGCACAGGGCGGGCTGGGGGCGGGCGGCCCGCGAGCAGACAGTAGGTGCTGCATGGGTGCTACGCTAACGGTGGAAGCCACAGGGAGGCAGAGAGCCCAGAGCTGAGGAGGACGGGGAGTCATGTGGGGTGAGCACCCACTGTGCCCTGGATGAAGCTCCACTCTGTCCCAGTAAACGTCTGAGGACATTTCGCCCACTTCGGGTGCTCCCGGGAGGCCGTGGTGGGGACGAAACCATTCCTGGAAGCATCGGCGCTGGCGGTGGACAGGCAGCTGTGGGCTGAAGTCCAGGCCTTCCAGCTGCTTCCAACCCTCACCCCTTGGTCGGCTGGGACCCTGCGGGGTCTGAAAAGTGAAAAGGCTGCCCTCCCAGGGAGGGAGTGCCCACTCGCTGGAGGTATGCAAGCAGGAGGCCCCAAAGAGGGAGATGGCTGAAACCAGTTTGGCTCAGTGGATAGAGCGTCGGCCTGCAGACTGAAGGGTCCCAGGTTCGATTCCGGTCAAGGGCGTGTACCTTGGTCGCAGGCACATCCCCAGTGGGGGTTGTGCAGGAGGCAGTTGGTGGATGTTTCTGGCTCTCTATCCCTCTCCCTTCCTCTCTGTAAAAAATCAATAAAATACATTTTTTTAAAAAATAAAAAAGCCGAAACTGGTTTGGCTCAGTGGATAGAGCGTCCACCTGCGGATTCAAGGGTCCCAGGTTCGATTCCAGTCAAGGACATGTACATTGGTTGCGGGCACATCCCCAGTGGTCAATGTTTCTCTCTCATCAATGTTTCTACCTCTCTATCCCTCTCCCCTTCTCTCTGTAAATAATCAATAAAATATATAAATAAATAAATAAATAAATAAAAAATAAAAATAAAATAAAAAAAAGAAGATGGCCTGAAACGGAATCAGTTCTGAGATTTCCCCAGCTCTGGCTGAGCACACACTGGCCAGTCTTCACCACTCCCAGATGACGCATCTGAGACACCGTCTCACTCCGCACACAGGGCACCTGGAGAGGCCGGCATGGAGGAGCAGGCCTGGTCTTACTTGTCCTGTGGCCCACACAGCGCCCAGAGCTGGCTCCTCTCTTGTTTTCTTGGTCAACTTGTATGCATCCCTCAAGACCCAGACCACAGTCACCTCTGGGACGCCTCTCCCAGGGAACGGCTTAGGCACTCCTCAAAGCCCCGCGAGAGGGCCCTTCTCAGGAGTGTCTCCCAGCCCTGACTCAGGGCTGGGAGCTCCTCCCGTCAACCTGCTCACCACACGTTCGAGGGTGTCTGTACGGGCGGGTCACATCGTCGCTGCCAATAAATGTTGGGATGGGTGGACGGATCACCACCCAGGATGTCTGCCAAGCAGACAGGATGGTCATGCTGGCTGCCAGAAACCTCCTTCCCGGGCAGTGCCAGCCAACTCTGCCAACGCTGCCTTCCTGACCCCCATTTGTCCACGGAGCCGCACTGACCGCCTACCTTCACAAGGCCCGGCCACCCTGCTCTGTTTTGGCTTGGGAGACCCACTGACTCTCAAGGCGAGCCCTCACACTTGATTCTTGGTGCAGTTCTGAGGGTCCTGCCCCCCTCCAGGAGAAACCCTGGGCAGAATAAAACACTAGGACAGAGTTCTTCCTCCCACCCTCCCTCCCTTTTTCCTTCCTTCCTTCCTTCCTTCCTTCCTTCCTTCCTTCCTTCCTTCCTCAATAACCATTGACCAACCACCTACTATGTGCCAGGAACTGGGGATGTTATGGGGACCCTACTGACATGGTCCCTGACCTCAGCCCAGTCTCACGGGGGAGACCGTCTTTAATCAAATAACTCAAATAATCCCATAACTGCAAAGGGCCTTTCTCCTATTCAGTCTTCACCAGTTCTGTGAAGGGGGGACGCTGGGGGATCTGAGGAGAGCTTCTCAGGGGAACTTGAGCCCATCTTGTCCGTGGGGACTTACCCATGGCAGTGAGGGTGGAGCCGGGAGGGTGTAGGACACCGAGAATGGCTTTCAGAGGGAAGGGACAGGATCAGAATGGACTGGGGAGGAGGGGGCGGGGGGCAGGCAGGTCATGACGGGGCCTGACCGGTGGTGGTGAAGGCAGAGCAGGAAGGAGACCGGCCAGAGGGCTATTTAGGAAGTGGGCTCCCCAGGACTGGGCTGAGGGGGGTGGGGTGGGGGTGAGGAGAGGGAGGCCCCGGGTGGGGAGTTCCCAGGTCTTGGGCTTTACCAACCTTTCTGAGTCAGAGGGTACTGGGGTGGGGGGATCCGGACCTTTTGCAAACTCCACCACAGACTCTCTCCCCTGTTTGCACGTTCTTAGAGGACAGAGCCCAGCCCAGGCCACGGCTCTGGGGGAGGAGGGCCTTCCCACAGACAGCTGCCAGAGAGGCAGGGCCCAGCGCCGGCCCAGCTCCCAGCAACCGGAAAGAGGCATTGGGGCCCAGGGAGCCGCCCGGCAATAAGCCTCTCCCAGCACACCAGCCGACAGGTGCCGCTCCGGGGGTGGTTCCCGGTGTGTGCGAGGGGCGGGGGCGGGAGGGTGTGCGTGTGGGAAGATGAGCATGGATGTGAGACGTGCCTGGAAGTAGGGGTGTGACTGTGTGTTTGTGTGCGTGGAGGGCATGTCAGGATCACGTGTACACAGATGGGGATCCAACTACATGTGGGGATGAGGGAACAAGCAGGTCTGCGCGTACAACAGGCCGATGTGAGAAGTCGTACACGAAGGCCGCCCCGGACCACCAGGCTGCCACGGCTCTGCGCTGGGGTTCGAGCCGTTAGCGGCCACCAAGCCCTTCTCTGCCCAGGGCTGACACAGGGCTTCCCCGTGAAACCCCATGGCCTGCAGGATCAACCTTCGATGGCACCGTCTCTGCCCTGGAGGGTGCAGCCTGGCGTGGAGAGCCAGCCTCTGACCTTGGGTGGCCCGGCACTTACCCTCGGGCAGCCCAGCCTGCGAGTAATTACTCAGCCTCGCCAAAAGTCCCCGCCGCCCCGGAGGAACTGGGAGCCAGCTCTTCAGGGACTTTCGGGTGACGCCACCTCCCGTCTTACTCAAGAGCAGCCTTCGCGGCCGCGGGAGGAGCGGCAGCCTCTGCTTTTGCTTCTCCTCAGGCTCGCCCACATCGGTTAAAATCCGAGACCCAGAGGCCCAGCACGGAGAGTGAGTCCCGCCACACCCCCGAACGCCCCCTCCCTGCCCTGTCCCCCTGCTGATGTCTCCGGACTCGGCTCTGGCCTCTCTTCTTTTATTCCCCCGTCTTTAAAATTGTTTCTACTTGATTTGAGAGAAGGAGGGAGGGAGGGAAGGAGAAAGGGAGGAAAGAAGGGAGGGAGGGGTTTGTTGTCCACTTATTTGTATATTCATTGGTTGCTTCTTGTATGTGCCCTGGCTGGGATCAAACCCACAACCCTGGTGCACCAGGACAGTGCTGTGACCAGCTGACCCGCCCAACCAGGGCTTATGGCCTCTCTTCTCACAGGCAGCCTCCAGACCTCCCAGGCTGGGCAGGACCCGCTCCCCTGGACTCCCATGGCCCCCACACTGCCTCCATCCGAGCACCACCAGGCGGCCATGCGCCTGTTGCTCTGGCTCCCTGGGCAGCCGGCAGGCCCCTCCGGAGCTGGCTGTGGCCGGGCCATTCGAGGCCATCAGGACCTTCTCTGTCAAGGCGACTGGCCCTGGCCCTGCACACCCGCCTGCACAGTCCTCTGCGCACACTAGCGGTATCGTTTGGTTAAAGCCCACATCGCCAGGCAGAGGTTGGACTCAAAGCAGGCTCACAAGAATGAATGAATGAATGAATGGGAGGGGAGATGAACAAATGAATGCTCTCCATCGTTTGCTTGGCCTTGACCCTCTCCCGTGCCTGACCCGTTGAGGCTGTCATCACATTTTAGGGAGAATTGGCACCCCCTGCCCTGGCCTGGGGAGGGTTTGTGTGTCTAACATACAGGTTTTCCTAGGCCCGTGGTCGGCAAACTGCAGCTCGAGAGCCACATGCGGCTCTTTGGCCCCATGAGTGTGGCTCTTCCACAAAATACCACGGCCTGGGCGAGTCTAATTTTGAAGAAGTGGTGTTAGAAGAAGTTTATGTTTAAAAAATGTGGCTCTCAAAGGAAATTTCAGTCGCCATCCTGTTGATAGTTGGCTCTGTTGACTAATGAGTTTGCCGACCACTGTCCGAGGAGGTCGTGGCTTGGCTGTGTTGACATCTTCAGGGCCACGGTGCCAGCCTCCCCTCTATTCCCCCCACTCGGACCAGGGCAGGGGAGGGGCACTTCGGGGCCCAGTGCAGCAGAGGAGGCTGTGGGGCCAGAAGGATTCCAGTTCACATCCGGCTCCACCACCTCCCAACTGTGGAACCTCAGACGCTCAGAGCTTCTCCCTCCCAGCCGGCCTCCCAGCTGCACCTCCAGCTCCCGGAAGCCTCGTCACTCCTGGCAGAAGGTCGGGACCTACGAGACCTGAGGTAGAAAGTGCTTTTGCAATGAAAGCAGGTTGGCAAACTGCGGCTCGCGAGCCACATGCGGCTCTTTGGCCCCATGAGTGTGGCTCTTCCACAAAATACCACGGCCTGGGCGAGTCTGTATTGAAGAAGTGGCGTTAGAAGAAGTTTAAGTTTAAAAAATTTGGCTCTCAAAAGAAATATCACCGAAACTGGTTTGGCTCGGTGGATAGAGCATCGGCCTGCGGACTGGAGGGTCCCAGGTTCGATTCCGGTCAAGGGCATATACCTGGGTTGCGGGTGCATCCCCAGTGGGGGTTGTGCAAGAGGCAGCTGATTGATGATTCTCTCTCATCGATATTTCTTACTCTATCCCTCTCTCTTTCTCTCTGTAAAAAAATCAATAAAAAATATATATTTTTTTTTTTAAAAAAAAGAAATATCAATTGGTGTACTGTTGACATTTGGCTCTGTTGGCTAATGAGTTTGCTGACCCCTGAGCCAGTACATTCTCGGGCAGGTTTGGCGTCCAGCAGAACACAGACCTGGGTAGTGAGCGGTGAGTGCTCGGGCCTGGGCGGAGGCAGGCCGGTGGAGACCGAGCAGCTGTCTAGGGGGGTAGCCCCCCGCCATCTGCCCAGCATCCAGGGGAAGCTATTTCCAGCTCCTGGAAACAGGAAGTGAATCACGGCCGGAGGAGACAGGCCGGACGCGTGGCACCTCGGGTGCGATTGATGAGCGCCTGGACGGAAGGGCTGGCCTCGAAGCAGGGAAGCAGGAAGGAGGCTGGAGGAAGAGGATAGGAGGGGAGGCCTCCCCAGCAAAACAGGCAGCCCCGTGGGGCCCCAGAGGAAGGCGGTGAGGTCAGCGCAGACCTAACCACCCGGCCGTTATCCGGCCACACCTGGGCCTGGCCGGGAGGGCGGGCGTGGCCACCCGCCTAAAGCCCACAGCCCAGCTGGCACTGAGCTCATGTATGCTCCACAGGGGCACAGGGTCTGTCTGGCCCGTTTTACAGAAGCCGGAAAGAAGCAGGGGCTTGCCAAGGCCGTGTCGGGCAGCACGCGACGTGAACTCAGCTCTGTGTGGCTGCGGACGTCTCTCAGGTGGTACGGGCGGTCCAGGGGCTGCCATGCTGGCCCCAGGGCGGCCACCAGGAAAGTCTGGGGCAGGTGTCTGAGGCTCTGGCTGAAACAGGCAAGGGTTCTGGTCCTAATTCAGGCTCTCTCTGGAAACAGGGCGCATGTGGTGCCCCTCCCCTCGCCTCAACGTCCCAGAACCCACTCCACGGGTGTGGCTGGCCAGGCCAGGTCAGAGCCAGGGGTCTGAGGAAGCTGGGGCTTCCTGGGCAGGAAGCCAGGGGCTCCAGGAACCCCACGGCTGGTGTGGGCTGGGTGGTGGGGGCACCACGCTGGCACCTCCATCCCAAACAAGGGCTGTGCTGGCCCACAGCGGGCAGGTCTGTCCGAGGAGGGAGACCTGGGTTACTTTCACTTCTTCTCCTGGACCCAGCGCACCGATCCCTGCCCTCCAGTCTCACTTCCCCCTGCTGCTCACGGCAGAGGTGGGCGGGCCCCTCTGTGGGAAGGGAACCAAGAGCTGCCATGGCCTGAGCCGCAGCCCCGGGCCTGGGCGTGGGCAGGCCTGCAGCTGCCCATGGGCCCCGAGGCCTCAGGCCCAGCCTCCCGGTGTGCTTCCTGGGTCACGAGGTCAGGGAGAGGCAGAACTGGGCAGCAGGCACCCCCCATGCCTGGCCTTGCTGGGCTACGACTTTTATACGTTGGGGGCGGGTGGAACGAGGTTTTCATCTCTTTGTCTCTGAATTTTCTGTTTCCACAAAGAATGTGCATTGTTCGTGTTAAACGTAAACACGGGCTGGGACCGGTTTGGCTCAGTGGATAGAGCGTCGGCCTGTGGATTGAAAGGTCCCAGGTTCGATTCCGGTCAAAGGCATGTACCTTGGTTGCGGGCACATCCCCAGTAGGGGGTGTGCAAGAGGCAGCTGAGCGATGATTCTGTCTCATCGATGTTTCTAGCTCTCTATCCCTCCCTCTTCCTCTCTGTGAAAAATCAATAAAATATATTTTTTATTTTTTTTATTTTAATTTTTTAAATATATTTTATTGATTTTTGTACAGAGTGGAAGGGAGAGAGATAGAGAGTTCGAAACATCAATGAGAGAGAGTCATTGATCAGCCGCCCCCTGCACACCCCCCACCGGGGATATGCCCGCAACCAAGGCACATGCCCTTGACCAGAATCGAACCCGGGGCCCTTCAGTCCCCAAGCCGACGCTCTATCCATTGAGCCAAACCGGTCCCGGCTAAAATATATTAAAAAACAAAACAAAACAAAACAAAACGTAAACAGGGAACAAAGGCCATCGAGGGTTGAGGGAAGGAGGGTTCTGGTGGAGTTTTGCAGGGAACCGGAGGTCAAAGGGAATCTGATCGCAGCTGCACTCACCGGGGGGAGTGGTGGGGCCAGGGGCTTGGATGCAGTCACCCAGACGGCTGCCCGGACGGGAGATGGGGGCGCAGAGCAGCCGCCCGGCCCGCCCCAGCCTCTTCCCTCCACCACGGCTCCTGTGGCTGGACTCCCCGGGTGACCCGCAGGCTCCCCTCTGGAAGCGTCGGAGGAACCCCAGCTCGACAACTTCCGGGCAAGTCGCAGCCTGACGCCGCGCCTCAGTTTCTCCCAGATGTTGTGGAGCATTAACGAGGGCCAGAGCCAGGCACACCGCGCTGTGTGAACACCAGGGGTGCTGGGCTGCACTCCACGCACTTGGGCGGGGGCGGGGGTGGGATACCCCGAGTGGGCGGTGCTGTCCGCAGGCCGCCCTGCTATTCAGCACCTCGCCGGGGGTCGCAGGTGTTTTCCCAGGAGGTGCCCCCCTCTGCTCCCTCTACCCTCATGCCTGTCCCTCTCTCCTCAGCGGCCCTCAAGGCCACCACCATGGGGGGCCCGGGCACGGAGCCTGAGCCTGGGCCCTGGCCCTCGGGACCCCCTCAGGCCTACCCAGTGCTGGTCCCCGAGATTGGCCGGGGGACAGAGGCTAAGTGAGGAGCCTCAGGAAAGGCTCTTACATGCTGCAGCCACAGGGTGATTTACAGCAGGTTTGAGTGTCGTTGTCGTCGCCCCCCCCCCCCTCCGCCGCCGCCCATAACTCACTCCCATCTGCAGGACCTTGGCCCCTCGCTCAGGATGCTGGGAGAAGGTGGGGGGGGGGGTCGTACTAAGTTTAGCATTAGTGGCCGGGCTCGAGGTGATTTATGCCTCCAGGGCTCTGCTTTTCCTCTGCTGTACCCTTCCGGCCGAGAGACCCTCCCACCTCAGGACCAGCCCCGGCTCCCGCCCTTGCTAAGCTGGTTAGGACCCCTGTGGGACCCCCCTTAGACCTCGGGTTAATTTCGCCAGGGCTGCTCTTACCCCCATGCTGCAGATAAGGAGACAAGCTGAGAGAGCTCACCGCCCAAACTCACAGCCCTGGGCGCTGTCCCATCCGCACCCGCTCTGTGCCTATACCTGCTGCCCCTCCGGCCCCCTGGCCTTCCCATCCGAACTGGATTCTCCCCTTCTGCTTCCCCCCTTCCCCGAGATCAAGACCCTTGAGCAATCCGTGAGGACCGTGGTGCAGGGGCTGGGCCCCCGTTTCCATGCTCTGCTCAGCTGGCGTCCGCGGAGGGCCATCTGTGGGCCCCGTGCTGAGCTCAGGGTCTCATGCAGGGGAGACGGCCCTCCACCGACACAGCCAACCCGCAGTGGAAGGTTGATTATAACTGAATGAGAGCAGGAAGGTGCTGCCGACACCGGTTCAGTCCTGGTGGGGGAGACCGGGGAGGGCTTCCTGGAGGAGGTGTTGCTTCAAGGAGGCACTGGAGCTACCGATGGGGCCGGCGGTCGGGTTGGGAGGGGGACAGCACGCACAATGATCCGCAGGCAGAAAGGAGCACCTCAGGTCTCTTCCTAATGCTTGCCCTGCCTGGACCACTCCCCCCTCCCTCCTCCACCTCCTCCCCGGTCCCCCACTGACCTCCCCCGCCCACACTCATCCTCTCCTGGCAGCGCCTCGGAACACCAACACCGGAAAGCAAAGTGGGAATCCAGCCCCGCAGCTCTCAGACGAGGAGAAACTGCAAGGAAGGGGGGAAAAAAAAATCTCATTGTTTCTGCTCCCAGATCCTTCCTGGAAAACAAAAACAAAATCAAACCCCAGCTGGAAAGGCTTTATCTGGCCAAGTTCTCAAGGAGGGGGCTTGGATCGTGGGCCTGTGAGGAACCCAGCGAGGGGGGGCCGGGAGACCCAACCCCCTCAGCCCCGGAGGGGGCACCGGGCACCTCCACGCCCCTCCACGCGGCCGGCCGAGGGGGCTGGCTCTTCCCTGAGAGGGTCACTCACTCCCCACGCAGCCCAGGAGGCTGAGCGCCCAGCAGAGCCTGGCCACCCAGCAGAGCTGGGATCTGTATCTGAGTCTCTCTGACCCCAGAAGCCGCCAGCTTGCCCACTTCACAGGGCTCCTGAGACAATGAGGAAGTGTTGGTGAGGTCACCTCCTCCACATTCAGCTGTCTCTGCTCACGCCTCCAGGGACAGGGCGCTCACTCCTCAAAGTCCGTTTTCACGCAGTTCACCCTGTCAGGACTGCCCACTGCTGCCCCGCCCGTGGCCTGGCTCCTGATTCCTGACAGGAGCACCAGGAGGCTCTGAGGGGACAGGAACGGGACTGGAGGAGCCGTCACACGGGCCACTTCAGAATGGGAACGAGAAGGGAGAGGTCCCGGGAGGGAAGGTAAAATCGGGCCCCGTCTGGCACAGGGGTCCCTGGGAGACCTGCTCCCCAGGCCTCTCACAACTTTGTGGGGAGCGTCCCCCCGTCAAGGTGCCCTGCAGTCCTCTCAGGGGGTGAGAATCAGGCCCATTTTACGGATGGGGAGGCTGCAGCCCAGGCACTGGGGCAGGCCATGCAGACCCGGGCCTTCCCACCCTCCCCGGGGTTGGCCTGAGCAGCCCCCGGCCGGGATTTTCCCAGAGCGGAGGCCAGGAGCTCAGGTCCCGAGTGTTTGTTCAGGCCCGGCCGGGGCTCCGGGCAGGCGAGGCGGAAACGGCCACAAGATGTTTGTCCAAGAGGGGGTCAGGCTGGGCGGCCAGGAGGAAGGAGGAAGGAGGAGGAAGGGCCAGCGGACCAGAGCCCTGAGTCAGCACCCTTTGTGGCCTGGACTCTGGCCCCCGGGCCTCTCCTCCCTCACCCACAGGGGCAAGCGGCACACAATGGGCTCTTAGGAGATAAGGAATCAGGCTGGAAGGCGGGAGAAGCTGGCACCTCCGTCAGCCCCGCCCTCAGGCCCCTCCTGTTCTCCCTGCTCTCCTCCGCTGGGAAACCTGCTGCTCCTCCCCACAGCAAACATAAGCAGAGTCTGATCCCTGTCCCCGCCGACCCCACCCCTCAACCCCACCCCCCAGGTCTGGCTACGGGCTTCCACCTACGGGCTTCCAGCCTATGGCAATACCCTCCTCACCGTTCCCCCCACCCCTCCCTGCAGACTGTTCTGGGCTTCCGCATCTGAGGATCCTATTAACATGCAAACCGTATCCCCTCTCTTCTAGCTCAGCGCTCACGAAGGCCCCCTCCTCCCTGTTAGCTAAAGCCATCTGTTATGAGCGAATCGGTACTCTATGTCCCCCCCCACACACACACCAAAAATATATGCTGAAGTCCTAACCCCAGCCCCTCAGAATAGGACAGTATTTGGAGACAGGGTCACATGAGGGCGTGTGGACGCGCCCTCGACACGGGAAAGACCACGTGAGGACACGGCGAGAAGGTGGCTAAGCCCCAGACCAGAGAGAGACCTCAGGAGAAGCCAAGCCTGCTGACACCTTGATTTCGGACTTCCGGACTCCAGGCTGTGAGGAAAGAAGCGTCTGTGGTTAGACCGGTGGTGCTCGGTTACGGCAGCAGCCGGAGCCGACTAAGCACCACCTGACCCCATGACCTCACCAGCCCTCTTCTCTTCCCCTTTCTCTCTGCTCCAGCACCGCCCGCCTCCTCCCTGTTGCCTTTGCGTTGCCTCTGCCTGGGAAGGCCTTCCCCTAGGGCTGCCACCTTCTCGTCACTCAGGTCCCTGCTCAAACATCCCCCTTCAAAAAGGCCCTCGCCAGCAGAGCAGATAGGAGGACTCGTGTTGAAACCCGGTCCCATCACTTTTGACCTGGGTACTCAGTACCAGCTCCTTCCCCTGAAGCATCTGGGAAGGTGTGGGGTATAGGAAGGTGCATGCCCCTGAGGCATGATGGGGCAGACATCTGTCCACCTAGGGCCTGGCTCTGGCCCAGGACCCCACCTGGACCTAAGTTCTGCCTGGAAGGCGGGGAAAGGCTGGGGCACTGATGGCACTTCCCGGAAGTGGGGAATGCTCTGGGTGTTTGCTCACTGGTTTAGTCAATATACTCTCTTAAGATGACACCATACCCACTGCAGGAGCTAAAATTTAAAAGACTCACAACACAAGTGCTGGCCAGGGTGTGGAGCCATGGAGCTCTCATACACTATTGGGCAAGGGTGGTGGTGGGGGTATTTGTGTGTGTGTGATGGTGTAGCCACTCTGGAAGACCATTTGGTGGTTTCTTTTAAAAGTCAAATGTAGACTTATGCAACCTAGCAATCCCACCCCTAGGTATTGAAATAAAATGAAAACACACAACCACACAAAAACCTGTACACAGATGTTTACAGTAGGTCTATTAATAGTTGCCCTAGCCAAAACCGGTTTGGCTCCGTGGATAGAGCGACAGCCTGTGGACTGAAAGGTTCCAAGTTCGATTCCGGTCAAGGGCATGTACCTTGGTTACGGGCACATCCCAAGTAGGGGGTGTGCAAGAGGCAGCTAATTGATGACTCTCTCATTGATGATTCTAACTCTCTATCCCTCTCTCTTCCTCTATGTAAAAAAAAAAAAATCAATAAAATATATAAAAAAAATAGTTGCCCTAAACTGGAAACAACCCAATGTCCCACAGCTAGTGAATAGATAAATAAATAAAGGTACACAGTCATACAATGGGGTAATAAAAAATGGACTACTGGTTTGGATCAGTGGACAGAGTGTTGGCCTGCAGACCAAAGGGTCCTCGGTTCGATTCCAGTCAAGGGCAGGTACCTTGGTTGCAGGCTCCTCGCTGGCCCAGACCCTACCCTGGTGCATGCAGGAGGCAACCAGTCGATGTGTTTCTCTCACATGGATGTTTCTCTTTGCCTTTCCCTCTCTCACTCTCCCTAAAAATCAGTGGAGGTGAGGATTAACAACAACAACAACAACAACAACAACAACAACAAAACCAAAAGAGGATGGATCTCAAAGTCAGAATCTAAAGTCTTCATACTGGAGAGAAAAATCCCGTCAATGATTGTCAGGGGCCGGGGTTGGGGTCAGGGATTGACTAGGAAGGGGCACCAGGAACTTCTTGGAGCTGGGCATGTTCTCCCTTGTTCTGAGAATTGGTCTCAGGGTTCAAATGTGTAAAAACTCATCATAGCTTTTCCACTATTCTCCCTCCTCCCTGACCACCCCCCCCCCCCAACACGCACACAGCTGGCTGCAGGGCACTCGCTCTGAGCTCCGAGCTCCTGCTAAGGCAGTGCCGCCCGCTTCCTTCCAGCTGCCACCCATCGTGACCATCTACCAGCACCTCACCCGCCATGATGGGGAGTTCTCAATATCTACGAGACCCGGGAGATCGCGGATAGGCGGTGCCTGGCGGAGGAGGGGAAGATGGTCAGTAGGACAGAGGGAACAGTGATGACTCGCTGATGGGTGGAAATGCCTCCGCTGAAGGCCCTGCGGGCCAAGGTACCGAAAACACAGCCACCACTGGAGTGGATATGGATGTCAGGAACCATCATTTTCAGTAAACCTGAAGAAGTCTACAAGAAGCACATCCAAGATGACATGACATCAATCAAAGGGAAATGGGAAGAGCAGAAGCCAGAAAGAGTAAAGCTGCCCTAACCGGTTTGGCTCAGTGGATAGAGTGTCTGCCTGTGAACAGAAGGGTCCCGGGTTCGATTCCGGTCATGTACCTTGGTTGCTGGCTCATCCCCAGTAGGGGGTGTACAAGAGGCAGCTGATCAGTGTTTCTGGCTCTCTATCCCTCTCCCTTCCTCTCTGTAAAAAAAAATAATCAATAAAATATGTTTTAAAAAAGAAAGAAAGAGTAAAGTCTTTTATGACAGGGGCTGCAGAACAGATCAAGCACCTCCTTGCCAATTCCAAAAACTACCAGTTCTGTATTGTGAAAACGTGAATCCGGACGGCCTGGGGCTCTGCTGGGCTACCGTGAGGATGGTGCGACACCCTATATGGTGAGAGGCTTTCTTTACGGGGGGTTCAGAAGTGGGAAAATGTTAACAAGTTTGGCGATTTGGATCCATCACCTGTCGTCATAACTGGCTGCTGCCTCCCATCCACACTGGGCTGTGGAGCTGGTGGTGGTATCGTGAGCTCTTCATTTATTTAGACCCGGATTTATTTGGAGCGGAGGCATTGTTCTTAAGAAAAAAACATGTCCTGTAGGTTGTCTAAAAATAAAATGCATTTAGACTCATTTGAGAGAATGCCTCTTAGTTTAATGCTTCTTAGCCTGGAGACGCTAGAGCCTGATTGTGGACCACTATTATAGCATGCGGACTGTCTGCAGTGGGAACTACTTCTGAGACTGGGGAGATAAAAACACAAAAAAACAAAACCCAAAACAAGAATCAAGTGTCTTGCCGAAACCACTGTGGCTCAGTGGATAGAGCGTCGGCCTACAGACTCAAGGGTCCCAGGTATGATTCCGGTCAAGGGCATGTATCTTGGTTGAGGGCACATCCCCAGTGGGGGGCATGCAGGAGGTGGTTGATCAATGTCTCTCTCTCATCGATGTTTCTATTATATATCTCTCCTTTCCTCTCCGTAAGAAAAAAAAAAAAAAAGAATCAAAAGTCTTAATTCTGAGTTGAAGCAAAGGGAGAAGACCATGCTCACAGCAGCCAACATTGGATGTGGACTCCTTAGATACAAACAGAAGTAGCTAACTGGAACAGAGATTACTAAAAGAACCGCCACTTGAACAAAAGGGGACTAATACAAAGCATTGTCTGAGCTTATTTATCCTGTCAAGTCAGAACCAAGTTCTACAGAAATCTAGGTCTCTGGGAATCGTGTTGCGAGCTCTTGCCAGATTTCATGAAATGGGGTTGGCAAATCCTGTAGGACTTCAAGGTGGTTACGTTTTCACCCGGAAAGTCAGCAGCTCACAGGACGGGCGCTCTAACTGGGGGCTCAGCCACATCGGCCGCTGCCACGATCGCTCGATCGCTCGTGTTTAGAAGGCTCTGGCGCGAGATGAGTGACAGACCTGTGTGGCCTAACATCGATGTGTGGGCCTCTGAAAAGGCAAACAAACTCATCACAGTTCACACCGAGCTTTGTCCATTTCCCTTTTTGTAAATATATTACCTCAATTAAAAAAAAAAAAGTTTTAAAAAGCAACCATCCCCCTCGCCAGGCCGCCTGGGGACAGAGCTGGGTGGGAGTGGACGCTGGCCCCTGGGACAGCTGTGGGCAGAGCTGGGGGGGAGTGTGCCTCAGATTCGGGTCCCCTCCACTCCAGCGCCCTTTGGCGGCTGAGAAAGGCCGGAAGCTGGGGGTGGGGGGAAGGGGGTGACTATTGTTCCCAGGTCCACGCCAGCCCCGCCTCTGCCATTGTCCCAGGGGTGGGGTCCGCTGGAGCCAGGTCTGCCAGTGGGGCCCGGAGGGGAGAGGGCTGCATGGGGGAGGGGATAGAGGGTGGGGATGGGGGGTGGGCCTGTAGATTTTGCTCCCAGAATCTCCTGCCCGAGCTGTCCCTCTCGCTTGGAAAGGCGAGGTCCCGGCACTGGACCCGGACTGGCCACTCTCCTGGGATGTTGCAGCTGGGCGTCCGCATCGCACCTCTGACAGTGCATGCTGTCCCCGGAGAGAAGGCCCATCATGGGCACCCCCAAAACACACCCATTCCCCCTTGGAGCCTTCAGCCCCTCCGCAGCCACAGATGCCTGGGAGGGGACACTCCTGGGGGAGGGCCGCCTAGGAGACAAGCTGGGGAGTAAAGGAACCGGGACAAACAGCCCGCCCCTGTCAGAGCCCCCTCCCCCAGAGCCCCCTCCCCCAGAGCCCCCCTGCCAGATCCCCCAGATTCCCCCTCCCCCAGATCCCCCTCCCCCAGATTCCCCCTCCCCCAGATCCCCCTCCCCCAGATCCCCCTCCCCCAGAGCCCCCTCCCCCAGATCCCCCTCCCCCAGAGCCCCCTCCCCCAGATCTCCCTCCCCCAGAGCCCCCTCCCCCAGAGCCCCCTCCCCCAGGCGCTGGACATCGGGGAGACCGGACAGGTCTCGGAGCCCCCATCCCGCCAGGAGCGGGTGCACAGCAGGAAGTCAGCGACTGAGCAGTGCGGGGCTCAGGGAGTCCAGGGGCATCGCAGGCCCGGGGCGGGGGGTGGGGGTGGGGGCGGGGAGCTGGGGCTTGGGAACTGCGTGGGCAAGGCGGGGAGATGGGAGAGTGAGCCTGTGAGTGTGGCGCATGGAGGTGGGGGGGTGGGAGAGAGAGAGAGAGAGAGAGAGAGAGAGAGAGAGAGACAGAGAGAGAGAGAGAGAGAGAGAGGAGAGAAGAGAGAGAGAGAGAGAAGAGGAGGAGAGAGGAGAAGAGAGAGAGAGAGAGAGGAGAGAGAGCAAGAGAGGTCCTGTTGGGAGCCCAGACTCTAGGGGAGGGCCGGGTTTGAGCGCCTGCAACCAGCTGAAATTTGACTTCTCTCAAACCTAGATTAAGGTGCCTTCACTTTGGTTGCTCAAGAGATGCACCCGCAGTGGCTCCTAGCGTCAGAGCGAAGCCAGGAGCCGCCCGCCGCCTGAGGTGGGGAGTTTAAGGTCTCCGGCCACAGGGTGCGCTCCCGCAATAGCCACAAGGTGGCGACAGAGACCAGGCTTGTCGTGTCAGAGTTCGTTTTGAAATAATTTCCATTACTAAGCTGTGAGAACAGTACGGAGAACGCTCGGACACTCTTCTTAACCTAATTCACCAAGTTTTAGCATTTTGACCTCCCTTTCTGCATGTTCAAGTCCCGTCCAAGCATCAAAGAGAAAGTTGCAGATCGGATGCACTTTGACCCCTAAACCATTCCGTGTGTATTTCCCAAGAACAAGGACAATCCATTACACAACCACAGCAGAGTTTTTAAAATCAGGTGATTTAATTATGATGTAATACCATTACTTAATCCGCAAAACCGTATGCAAATATTGCCAGTTGCCCCTAGCTCTGCTCCGCCCATCCCTCTCCACTATCACATTTAATTGCTTGCTTTTGTTTTAATTGAAATTAATTCGCACCCTGGACTGGCGATTCAGTTGGTTGATGCGCCCTCCCGGACCCCAAAAGGTTGCAGGTTTGATTCCAGGTCAGGGTACATACCTAGGGTGTGGGTTCAACCCCCTGTTGGGGTGCCTACAGATCCACGTTTCTCTCTCCTTTCTTCTCTCTCTAGTCAAATAAAAACAAGACAAAAACACATTCTCAGAAATCCAGGCTGTGTTTCTGTTAACCCCTCTTCGTGTATCTCCCCAAGCTCCTTAAGAAAAAAGAAAGAAAGAAAGAAATTAATTAACTTATAATTAAGTTTTCCTGGACTGAAGTATCTCACAGAAGATGGATGGAAATAGTTCCAGCCTCACCCTTCTTAGCCACATACCCCGGGCGGTGGGAGGGGGGGCCTCTTGTTCTCTCCGCGGAGAGGAGCCAGGTTCTGGGCAGGGTGCACGGCGGAGGCTGGAGGGGAGAGAGAAGGCACTTGTATTCCGAGATAGAATCTTCCTCTCCTTCTCGGCCTGACCCATTTCCCGGGGCCTTTGGGAAGTGGGTCACCCACCACAGTCTTCAAAGGGATCCACTCCCAGAGAAAGCTTCAGGCTTTGGGAGAGAAAAGCAGACGTCCGGACCTGCCTGAGGCTGACAAAAGGCCGGTTGGAAGTCCGGTGCTGGATCTGGAGAGAAGAAAGGCTCCCAAGACTGGGAAATAAATCCCTTAGGCAGCCAAGTACATAGTTCCCACTTTTTACTTGCAGCACAATTACAGGAGGGTCTAATTTTCTTGTCACCTAGTAGGGATTAATCATAATTACTATGTACAGTAAAATGGAAACAAACAAAAAGCAGAGGACCTAGCATAATAAACCCTCATTTACCTGTCACCAATATTATTGATTTAAAATTCTGAAATTCTGGCATGACACGGCTCCATACCCCTCCATTCTTTTCCGTTATTTATGTCACAGGACTTCTGAGTGCTTTGCCTGTAAGAACAAGAACTAGGACGAGATGAAGCTGCACTGTCTTGAAAAAAAGAAGCTTTATCCATTGGTACACAAAATGGGGGAAACCCAGTCAACTCATAAAATACATGCTAATATTTTGCTGAATAAACACCAACATTTGTAATATATTTATGTTGTTTTGGTCAACTGCATACTAATATGTGTAATTAAAACTTTACAGGATAACATTTTTAAACACTGAGTGGCTATGGTCACAGAAAAATTTTAATTTTTAAAATTTCAGTTTGTATTTCTAGTTTTTGCTACAGAAAAGTAGGGCGATGTGATCGGTAGAATCTTTCAGGCATAAGGACATACTACATTAGGCTAAAACTGTGGGGACAGTAGAATTGAACACAAAAGAGAAAAATAAGGTAAAACCTCATTAATATGGACGAGCTTGGCCATGTACTTCCCATATGGGTGACAGTGGATATAAATCAATATCCTTAGAGTCACTGGCTGTATACAGTGATGAAACAGTTTAACCTTACAATGTCAATATTTAAAATACCCTGGGCAGTACATCCTTTGCAACGATTTAAACTTTTATATTGTAGATGTCAACTTTAAAACATGTATAAGCGTGTTTGTTCCCAAATTCTTTGGGGGCAGGGAAGGTGCCCATCAGTAAAACAATTTCTCCAACAGGTGGCACCAGAGAGCCGGGTCTGAAGTGTGGGGAACGCTTGGAACGCTGGCCGCACTCCAGACTCAAGTTCCTCTGAGTACTTGCCCCATAAACCGGGAGATTTCTATCTCAATCACTGATTGTTTCATACCTGGCATCTCCCTCTCCAGAGCTGGAAGCATCTGGAGGCGCCCCTGTGGGATAGGTGCCCCGCAGCCCCTGCCATTGCCTATCTATTGAGACTGCGGGGTCCCCGAGGAGAGGGGCCTTGCCCGCCCCGAGCTCTCCTCCGTCCGCAGGGCTGCACCACCTGCTCACCCTGTCATTGCTGCAAAGACCCAGCACAGCTGAGCAGCAGCTTCACTGCGCTGTTTGGGGAAATGGTGAGGGGAGAAAGGTGGGTCGGGGAAGACCTCTGAGAAGACGGTGTCTGAAGGAAGAATAGAAATCCGAAGTGGACAGAGGGACACTGGGAACTTCATGTGCAGAAGTATGAAGGTGATAGCAAGCATGGAAATGGCAACATTTTTGTTATAGCCTTAGCATATGTTTATATAAGGCAGCAGAGCTTCCAAAGAACAGCCACACCAATTTGTTAATTGAGCAACGTTCTATCCACTGAGCCCAGCCAGCTAGGCTAAAATTATTAATTTTTATATTACACGAATTTCACCTTCATAAAAAGAACATCTGACCAAAAATAAATAAGTAAAAGAATAAAAGTGGACAAATAAAGGATGCTCTCTTGTATTTGCTTTAAAAGGACCCAGTTTGAGGGGAGTAGGGACTGGAGGGCAGGTACGGATGAAGAGAGATTGACCACATGTTGATAATTGTTGGTTGGGGTTTATTATTATACTATTCACTTTTTGCCTATGGTTGAAAATTCCTTGGTAAAGAGTTAAATAAAAGAATGAATAAGAGCTTGCCAGGCAGTGGGGCTGGGGGAGGGGTCGCTGTGAGAAGGTACGGCAGATGCCAAGGGGTGGAGGAGGGTGGTGGCACCAGGCGTGGAGTGAGGAGAGGTAGGACATTAAGACTCGGGCCAACCCAGCCCACTAGTAGAGAGCCACGCTTCCCTCGCCCTTCCTTCCCTCTTTCCCTTCCTGCTTCTTTTTGTCTTTCTCACTCCCTCCCTCCCTCCATTTCTGCTTTCCTTCTTTTTCATGAAGTCGTGGTTTTAAGCAGAATCTTTGCAAAGCTGCTGGATCAGCGGTCACCGAGCGCAGGCCACGCCTTCCTTCCTGGCAGGGCCTCATCCAGAGCCTATTTAACCTCACGTTGACATCATCCTGACAAACAGGGCTAAGTGGAACCCTGGCCCCTAGCAGATGAAAAGCAGTGTTTAGAAGGGAGTTGGAAGGCAACCACATTGGCAATAATGAATCGTGACAGCCACAGCCTGGCTTGGGAGGAGAAAGACAGGGAAGCTGGTGAAAAGAGATATTAGAAATAAAAACACACAGTCACCAAGGAAATGCAAGTCAAAACCACAATGAGGTATCCTTTCACACCCTCAGGGCGGGGACAGAGTCAGAGAATGAGGCACCCGAGGGTGTGGAGGCCGCTGGTGGGGATGGAAAAGGCTCAGCCACTGGGGAAACAGTCCGATCGTTTCTCAAAGGGCTACACCTAGTCACTATGTGACCCAGCAATGCCACGCCTAGATATACGCCCACGAGAAATGGAACATGTTCATTCAAAAACTTGCACATGAATGTTCACAGTAGCATTATTCCAAATAGCCAAAAAAGTGAAACCAACCAACCACCAAATATCCACCACCTGATGAAGGATAAAAATGTGGTATATCCATACAATGCCATCTTTTTTTTCTTTTTTAATTGATTTTCCACAGAGAGGAAAGGAGAGAGATAGCTAGAAATGTCGATGAGAGAGAAACATCGACCAGCTGCCTCTTGCACACCCCCTACTGGGGATGTGCCCGCAACCAATGTACATGCCCTTGATTGGAATCGAACCTGGGGCCTTTCAGTCTGCAGACCGACGCTCTATCCATTGAGCCAAACCGGTTCGGCTACAATGCCATCTTATTCGGCAACAAAAAGGAATGAAGTACTGAAAACATGCTACCACGTGAATGAAGCTTGAAAACACCCTAACTAAAAGAAGCCAGGCACAAAGGATCACATATTGCATGACTCCATCCATATGAATGTCCAGAATAGGCACGTCCACAGAAAGCTTAGTGGTTCCTTAGGGCTGGGAGGGATAGGAGAGCAGCAGGGTGGCAGCTGAGGGGTGCAGAGTTCCTTTTTGGTCTGATGGAAATGTTCTGGAATCAGCGATGCTGGGTGCACAGCTCTGTGAATATACGAAAAACCACTGAGTAGAACATTTTAAATGGGCGAATTGTATGGTGTGTGAAAGCTGCCATTTTTTTAAAAGAACAAAAAGCACAGTAGACTAGGGCGTTTTAATGCAGGGGCAAGGAGTATCACACTCCAATCATCTGAGTCAGCTTCTCCAGGCTGACCACTGGGTCATGACGATTACATTACTTTCAGCAGGAAGTGTGTCATATGTTTGGGAAGACACCTGTTGGAAATGAGTAAGAGAAGAGAAGCTTACCCCACTGCTTAAAACTGTGTGTGATCAGGGTCTCTATTAAAAGGAGGCTAACAAGGGCCACTAGGGCAGGCAGCTGCCCCCACTGAACGATAACACTTGTGGAGTCAACTTTTCACACTCATGAGTTACACATACTCTTTAAGCTTAATTAGCTAAGAAAAAGATTCATTGATATATATGTATGTATGTATGTACGTATGTATGTATATATCTCCCATTTTTGGTCATTCCTAGACCTCAGCTCCGTACTCCCATTTTGTCCTGTCCTGATGCTCCATCAGCTCAGGGATTACAGCTTATGCTTCTATGACGATTGTGAGCAGGGCATCCATCAAGCACCGTACTGAGAATATCGTTTTAGCTGGAAAAGAACTAAAGTGACTGACTTTACACGGAGGCCCAGAAAAAGTGATCTGCATTCTCAAGGTCAGAGAGTCTGAAATCCACAAATCTGATTCCTTGTCCAGCCCAATGGGATGGTAGAAATAGCATGGGCCTTATGGCAAACTCAGCTGAACGCGAAAGCCGGCTTTGCCATTTACGAGTGGAATGGCTTACCCGCAGGATGAGATCCAAGCACCTATCTGAGCTTCTGTTTCCATCTGCAACATGGATCTAGGCCACCTCCTCTTCGGAGGAGATGTAGGAGTTAGAAGGGAACAAGTGGCACTGTGTCTGGCACTGAGTAAGTATTTAATGCACAACATTTTAAAATTCCACTTTTTAACAAGCACCTTTGAAGTGCCAGGCACCATTCCAGGCACTAAGGACATAGCCATGAACACAACAATGTCTTGTGGGTAAGAAAGCTCCATAAAATCTATCATTAGCCCATCGTATGGGAGTCCATTTGCAAGTTTGTTCTCAATGGCTGTGATGTTCTCTTCTGTTGTTTCTATTGTCAGGGTGTAGTTGACCTATACTGATTTTTTTGGTTTCCCAAACCAACTCATGAACCAGGGCTGGCCAGGGACAGCTCAAATTCTGGCTACTGGGCCCTTTTCCTCAGGTAAGAATGGGAAACATATTATATTCTAAAGAGATTAAGATGAGTGAGAAAAATACCTGTCTTCAAGGAATTATCAGTCTATTATTAATATTAATAGCCCTGCCAGTGTTGCTCAGTGGTTGAGTGTCGACTCATAAACCAAGAGGTAACTGGTTTGATTCCCAGTCAGGGCACATGCCTGGGTTGGGAGCTCAATCCCCAATGCGGACGGGGTGCAGGAGGCAGCCGATCAATGTTTCTCTCTCATCTATGTTTCCATCTCTTTATCCCTCAAATCAGTAAGAACATCTTTAAAAAATAATATTAATACATAATGGAGACTATTTGTGAAGTGCTTACTCTGCATCAGTTGGCAGGCAAGACACCGTATAATTACTTAATCCTCAGAATCTTCTCTTTAAGGTATAGTGGTTATCATTTATTTCCATCATGGTTTGCTGTATATTTAATAGGAGTCTCAGAAACTGTTGAAATGAAGTCTTCTAAAAGAATATTCCTTTGGACAATTTAAGCATTAAAGCAGAAACCTGAATAAATTTTGTCAAGTCTTTTTGCTCTAGCATTTAAGAATTAAAAATCTTTTAAATCTTTTTTTTTTTTTTTTTTGAGAGGAGAGATAGAAACATCAAGAGAAACATTGATCAGCTGCCTCCTGCACACCTTCCCCCTGGGGGGTTGAGCCTGAGACCGCAACTGAGCATGATGGGGAATCCAACAGGTGATCGCTTGTTGCATGGGGTGACGCTCAATCCACTAGTCACACTGAGGATGGTGGAGGGGGGTTGAATTTAAGAATTTTAATGCCAAAGGTGACAGGGATTGTTTTTGTAACAAGCATTGAACTCTGAGCTTCCTAGATACCAAATAAAATTTTCAACTCCCCTCCATTATAGGATCAAAAGGCAAAAGATCAAATACCTTGGACAGCATTTCTCAACCAGCCAATTGACTTAATGACATGAAAAAGGTGACAGGTTCCTTTAGTAAATATTATAATTACCTTTAAACACAAGGCTGGGTCATTGCACCTCCCAACAACTTTAATGGCTTCTCTTGCAACCATAGAGCAAACCTTTACATAGCAGTCAAGGTTTCTTAAAACCTCCCCTACCACTTGAACTTTGTTATGATTCACACTTTCTCCCAGGGCAGCCTACTAGCCATCCAAGGCTCACATCCATTGCTTGAAATCCTCATCTTGGCCTTTTTCACTTCTGTGAGTTTTGCTTATATTGTTCCTTCAATGTGGAATGCCCTCCTCATTCATCTCCACTCATCAAAAACCCGTCCTCTCTCAGCCCAGACACTACTCCCTCCTCGCCTTTCCCAATTGCCCTCTCAGAACTGCTTCCTCCTTCTTGCTCCCACACGTGGCTTCAGACTCTGTTACAACATGTATCTCCTGCTGCCACATTCCTTTCCTCTGGACTTAGCACAGCCCCACAGCGCAGCCTTGTACACAGAATGGCTCTCAGACGCTGTTGGATGAAGGAAGGGCTGGACTGAATCAGCTATCCCAGCTGCTGCAAGCACACTTCCCACGTGTGCCCTCTGGCAGCGGGACGTCCATTTGAGCACCAAGCCCAGAAATCCAGGGCTGTAAGAAACTTGGCCCAGAGCCTCTTCTAAAACAATCGTCTATTATAGCCGGGCATTAGCAACACTATCAACCTTTTTTTTTTTTTTTAACCTCTCCTCAATGGACTTATTATTTTAAGTTTTTAATTTATATATATAATTTAAATTCAGAAAGGACGGGAGGGAGAGGGAACGATAGAAATATCAACGATGAGAATCATTGATGGGTTGCCTCCTGCATGCCACCCACTGGGGATCCAGCCTGAAATTTGGGCATGTGCCCTTGACTGGAAATTGAACCTGGGACCCTTCAGGCGGATGCTCTATCCACTGAGCCAAACCAGCTTAGCTAAGTTTTTATATTTTTAATTAAAAAATACATAAATAAAAGATACGTATTTTATAGGAGTCAAGCATAAAAGTCCCACCATTACTCCCTTCCCCAGAAGTAACTATTGGGAACAGTTTTCTATGAAGTTAATTTTCTATATATTTACAAATATATTTATTTACACAAAATATTTTATTTAAAAAATATATTTTATTGATTTTTTTTTTTTTAACAGAGAGAAAGGGAGAGGGATAGTTAGAAACATAAATGAGAGAGAATGATTAGCTGCCTCCTGCACACCTTCTACTGGGGATGTGCCCGCAACCAAGGTACATGCCCTTGACTGGAATTGAACCTGGGATCTTTCAGTCTGTAGGCCAATGCTCTATCCACTGAGCCAAATAGGTTAGAGCCAAAAATATTTTAAATGTAAATAGGAGACGATTCCACAACTGGCTGCCCCCCTTCCTCCCAATTTAATGCACTGATTTACACACAAGGCTGAACATTTTCTTTTGAATGCTTATTGGTAATTCATTTCTTTTTTTGTGAACTATTTTGTCATAACCTTTGTCTATTTTCTATCGAGTTGACTTTTCTTCTTGGTTTTTATTAATTCTTATACTGACATCCATCTTTTGTTACATATCCTGCATAGATCTATTTCCCATCACATTCATTTTCCATTTCCTACCAGTGTAACTTTGAGCAAGCCATTTTACTCATGCTTCACTGACTTTAGCTCCACGAGGACATTGCTTGCGGGAGATTGTGGGGGAATTAAGTGAGAACTACATGTCAAGTATCAAGCATTATGCCTGGCATTCAATAAGTACTTAACAAATGTACCTACTCTATCTAGACTTAGTCCATAGAGTTTAAAAGTAACACATCTGAATCCTTTAGTTGAGTCACACATTTTCTAGTTGGCCATACTGTCCTCTATCTCCCCAAACTCTTTGCTACATGGCAACTTCTCAGATTTATGCTACCAGCCTTCCATTCTCCAAAGTTTTTAGTGAATGAAAGTAAAGCAGGCTTTGAAATTACGTATCACCTATCATCAAAGCTGCTCTTTGTGCCCATTATGCACTGTACAACACTAAGATGTATCCGTCATAGTGTAACTTACTTATCGAGCCCCTTGGGATTGGGCAATGTACAACCTACATTCTGTTTCTAGAAGCTTAAGGGCATTCTCACAATTTTAAAAACGTTCTCAAGAGATCTTATTTTCACAACAGCTACTAGGTAAGATCAAGATGGATGTGATGTTTCTAGTTTATAGATGTGGTAGGAGGAACAGAGCTACTAAACCAGAAGTGTGGCCCCAACTATCTTGAAATGCAGATTGCTTAGTACCCTGTCAAAGGCAAGATTAAGATTCTGGATTTCCAGAGGCTTCTGATAGATCAAAAGCTGTAATAGAAATTACTACCTCAGCCTGAGCCGGTTTGACTCAGTGGATACCGCATTGGCCTGGTGACTGAAGGGCCCCAGTTTGATTCCAGTGAAAGGCGTGTATATTAGTTGCAGGCTTGATCCCCGGCCCTGGTCAGGGTGTGTGTGGGAGGCAACCAATGCGTCTCTCTCATACCAATGTTTCTCTCTCTGTCTCTCCCTTCTACTCTAAAAATCAATGAAAAAATATCCTCAGGTGAGGATTAACAAAAAATAAAGAATTTACTACCTCTACTACAAAACCATCGATGCAATGGTTAGGCTAGATAAACCCTTTACATGTACATGGAACTCGAAATCTTAAATGTTTACCAAGTATGTTTATACACGCATCATAACATTTGTTTATTAATGAATGGACAGGGATTATCATACCCACTGTGGAATCTTCAGATGCTGAATTGGAAGTACTGCCTCTAAAGAACTCCCTCCAAAGGTCTTAAAGGCAGTCTTATCAGTCTAAAGGAATTGTGGCAAAGTGCCACATTGGAAGTGATGTGTGTAAAATCCAGGGAGACAGTGATAGCCACTCAGCTATCAGTTACAGTTTCAAGATACTAGCTAAACATATACTCGCACATGCATGCACTCATACAACACATACACACAGTTCCTAATGCACAAACTAGTGGAAAGTTTTCAGATTGACAAGGTTGTCATTGGAAACGGAATGTGCAAAAATAAAGAGCAAAACAAACCCAAGTCCAACCACCTCGTTAATAGCTGAGGTCTTTATTTCAATTTGTATATACAGTAAAAGTGCTGCTGAGAATCTGCAGCAATCAGACAAAACATAAAATGTAATCCTCTCTCAACAATTAGCAGCTTAAGATCTATCAACTACAGTGTTAACGTTCACACATTCACAAGTGTCATTTCTGTACTTTTCAATTCGTGCGAGTTTTTATTCTTACACACTTTGATAAAACACACTTACAGTCTAGTAGTCAGTCCTACTGGGGATATCACTTAGCATACATAACACACAGATAGAAATGTTAACTCTTAAGAGCCACATTCAAAATCCCCAGTCTCATTGAGGGGTGGGAACCATAATTTTGCCTTTGTGAATTTGTTGACTATAGTATTTGGTTTTGTTTTGGATGCATATTTTCCAAAGCTGAAAGGCAGCTCTGTACTGAAACTCTCTCGAAATTCAGCATTTCATCTGACTGTACCTCAAAGGAATATGAAATTAGAAACAAAACCAAAGGTAGTTAAAGACACATGAAAATATGTTCATTATTAGGACATTACTAGCAAGGAAGGCTTAATCTCAGTATTTTCCTTATCAGATTTTTATGTCAATTGGGTGGAGGGGGTACAAGAGAGAGAAAGGGTCCCAGTCAATGTGAAGTGTAAAATTAAGGAGCCACTGGAATAGAAAGCGTCCCTTGCTAGGATGCACTGAGTATATACCAAGGAATTGAAATTGCAGCAGACATGTCCTTCAATTATCATAAAAATTGTAAAATATTAGTCATTCTATAACCTGAACATAGTCACCCAGGCTACCACAGCCTCAGGCACCACCACTGACAAGTAACCCAGGAATGCTTCATTTCAAAGGGAATGCATGTAGTCTTTAAAAGAGAAGATGCATTAAAATGATGGGAATTTTCCATCTATAGAACAATTGTTAAATCATTAGAGCAAGGTTATAGAAGAGCTTTGAACAGACAAGAGAATCCAAGAACAGTCACAATGCAAAGAAACTCAAAGGTAATAGGTATGGGCAGCAGAAAATGGGAAAGGCATCAAACCATATTCATAGTTACACATAGCATTAAATGCAAACAACTGTTGGACCTGCTGAACAATCAAGAAACAAGAGAGCTAGAAGGGCCATTACTGTGCCTGATCCAACCTGCAGGTCCTTCCTAGGACAGCTTGAGAGAAAATGGAAATTTAGCACAGGCATGTTTGGCTGGGAGATTAGGGGGCTTTCCAGAGGTAAAAACATTCCTTTGATAGAAACCATCCCAAGGCATAAGGAATAATTTAAATTCATCTATCACAGTGACTTCTAGTGCCCGCCAAAATTAGTAGCCTTTACACAGGTTAGGGGACACAAAGGTTCCATCTTAGAAAAACTGGCAAACTGTGGCTCTCTATTCTGAGCCTTAAGCTAAAACAGCAAGAACAAACTGTGCTAGTTCAACAAAGTCATGGTGTCCTTTGGCACGCCGGTCTAAAATCACTGCAATATTTTTAGACAAAGTTAACATTTTCAATACATCAGCTTCGGAACAATTTGTTTTTGGCCTGAACATGAATTGGTTCCAATTATTTTTTTAAAAGAAAAATCTCCCTTGTGATTAAAATAATAATAATAATAATAATAAAAATTCCACCCTGGTCCCTGCTCTGGGCACTACTTTTGAGAGGTCAACAGAGCTAACAGGTATGCTACAATCATCCAGGAATAGAATGAAGACTGGGATACCTGAGTTAAAATATCAAAATGATTATGTTAACAACATGCTGACTCTGAGAAAGCCAGCCTGCCAAAGCCACCAGCGGCTGGAGCCGTCATGTAAACCATGCTGTCAGACAGACAAGGCAATGCTAATCTGGTTTCAAAGGAATTTCCCGGGATAGGGGGAGACAGGCAAAGCATGTTCTCTTTTGGGGGCACATCATGTGCCCCTTGCTCATTACTCGGTTACACAGAGCTGAGGCTGAGGTGACTTAATGCCACAAACATACTTTCTAGATAAGCTCTAAAAGCCCAAGTTCCACCAAGATGATGAAACTGGTTATAGAAAGGGGAAGAAGTCTCAGTCCATTTTTCTAAACTGTCTATAAAAGTCCACTGAGCACAATTATGTTAATGTCAGTCTATATGACTAGGAAGCTGACAACACTTTATACACCCAAAGCCTGGGTCCTTCTAACCTGATATCTCCTTCTCTGCTCTTTAGGGAGAATCACCATCAGTTAATTCTCTCAGGCAGACAAAATAAAGCTTTGAAATTAAGGATGCAGAGGCCAAAATGCAGACAGAAGATTCATAATCACTTTGGTTTCAGTAATTAGGAGGTGTTAACAAATAAATTAAGGAAACACAAGGAATTATTATGACTCTCTTAGTCTCATTTTTCCCTAAAGACAGTTCAGTCCAAAGTCACTGAGTGAACATTCTCTTAGGACAAAAAAATCTCCATCCTATCAAGCTGGTTTGTGAAAACAACTTCTCCCTGCACACCCCTTTCCTCTCCAACCAAGCCAAGCCCATGAAGTGGTGGTGGTGATGGGGCAGCAAACAGCAAACAGCAGCAGCAGCAGCAGCCAGACAAGGGAGTTTAAGCTGCATCACAAAACAAGGGCATCAGAGGGCAGCATTTATAGCAAGTCTTCCTTTACTCAAACTGTTCCAAGACAAGAGGCAGCAGCACACTTAAATATCCACACATTTCTTCATTTAAAAACATCACTTCTTTATTTCAAAGGAATAAAGTAAAAGACCCTCCCAATCCTTTCAAAAAACAAAACAAAAAAAAACACAAACCACCCAATAATATTAACAATAAAAAATCCTATTAGAAACCATAAGGAAGCACTGAGAGTTTGAGTATTACATTCTTCAAGTATGCTGTTCGGATTTTTTTTTTTTTTAATTGATGACTATACACGTTTTTTAAAAAACCTTAAAAGTGCGGCCATGGGATTTTGCTTAAAATTAAGTATTTGGAGGGCTACTTCAAAATACTGTAGTAGGATTATGCAGTGATCCCGTGGGGCATGATGCTCTCACACTTGTATCCTAGCAAAGGTTAAAGGACCAGGTTCAAAAGCAATCATACTTTCAGCATTAGCACGAGTGGCCAACTTGGGTGAGAAAGCCAGGGAGATCCTTGTGTTCTTCCATGGACAAGGAAAATCCGCCCTGAATCCAAAAACTCAGACATGGAATGTGGTAGGATTTCACAGTAAAGTTAGTCTGGGAGGGGAGAGGTGGTGAGCCCAGACCAGGCAGGGTGTTAGGTTTGACTGGTTTCCCTAATCAGGTTTTCGCATCTTTTTAGTGGGTTTTAGTGCAGTTTTTCAAGCCACAGTTTAGATTCCCTTCAGTGTGCTCCAGATTGTTGGTTCATGGTAAAGGACTGTTTAAGATTTGCATCCCAAGGAAAATCATGCTACATAAAAATGATCCAAGAATTTTGCCCAAAAAACTTCTTGGATAAAATCTAAAAAATACTATTGCAATTGCGTCTCTTGAAGAAAAAAACATTATTCTAAATGTAAACAGATTCACTCAACTCCTTTGTTGTTGTAGAAAACTTCAGAGTAGGTAAGTTGCTGTCTAATTCTTTGCTGCATGCACTCGCCAGAGGGTAAGGGAGCACTGCCTTCTTTTGCCAGCATCATCTGGGGGATGAAAAGAACCGTTCCACATAGCTGAAGAGGGCATCCCAGTGCTTCCAGAGAAAGGCAATGAAAACCACAAGAAATAAAGTGCTGAACGTCCTGTTGCGAGTCTTCATAAGAGGAACCACGCAGTTGGCTACTGTGGAGACAAAGACCAAAAGAACTGCCATGACAGCCAGAAGAATGTTGATGAGTTTGCCCAGAAGGTTCCGGGCAGTGGCATTCTCCAGCCCTTCCAGCTGCACCACCTGCTGCTGCTGCTGCTGCAGCTCCATCTTGGAGATGCGGGTCTGGCACGCCTCCAGGGCCTCCTGTGGGCCAGAACAGGGAATAGTTAAATCTTTTGCTCACAAGTAATGAGTAGCTGACTTGCCCCTGGGGCAAGCCAGATGCATCTTGAGCTATGCCAATGATTTTAAATATACTAGAGAGTGACCACAGCATCATAGTAAAATAGAAGACTCCTTTGTTTCTCTCCTTAAATTTACAAATCAGACTAATATAATTAAAAAAACGATCCCCTGCTCAACATACAAACATGCCTAAAAGATCAACGCATCAGAACAGCTGAAGAACCCTGCAAAGAAGGCTAAGACCAGGGCGGGCAACCCAGAGGTGATGACAACTGTTGCTGGCAGTTGGGTGAAGCTATAAGATCATGAACTTGCCTCCCTTGTCCCACCCAACCCAACAGAGCCAGATAGAGAAAACTGAGATATCTTAAACAGTATAGCAGGGCTGCAAAATCATGAACATGTCCCTGCCCCATCCTGGCAGAGCCTAGTAGAGAGGCAGTAGAGACACCTCCAAAAACACAGTGGGGCCAGGGACCACTCGTAAAAAGAAGGTAGCTCTGGCCCTGGCCAGGTAGGTCAGTTAGTTGGAGTGTTATCCCAACTAAAAAAAAAAAAAGGACACATTAGACTCTAATGATTAGAGCAAAGAACATATTTGGTATTTATTGAACTTTCCATACCCAAATGACAAGAATGTACATTCTTTTCAAGTGCACACAAAACATTCTCAAGGATAGACCATGCTGTAGCACAAAAACCAATCTCAATAAATTTGAAAAGACAGAAAACATACCAAAGCATATTATCTGATCAACATGGTATAAAACTATAAGAAGAAAGCTGACAAAAACATGAATATGTGGAGATAAAACAAAATTCTGCTGAACTACTGGGTCAAAGAAGAAATAAATAAAACAAAAGATCAAAAGATACAGAGAGACAAATAAAAATACGACATACCAAAATTTGGGGGATGTAACAAAAATGGTATGAAAAAGTTTACAGTATTACAGGCCTATCTCAAGAAATAAGAAAAATCTCAAATAAACCACTTAACATTATACCTTAAAGAACTATAAAAAGAACAAAGAAATTCCAAAGTCAGTAGAAGAAAGTAATAAAAATTAGAGTGGGAATAAATGAAATAGAGAACAAAAGGATAATAGAAAAAAATAATGAAGCAGAGAGCTGGTTCTCTGAAAAGAAATAACTGACAAAACTCTGGCTAGACTTGCTAAGGAAAAAAAAGACTTAAATAAAATAAAAAATGAAAGAGAAGTTACAACTGACACCAGAGAAGTACAAAGAATTATGCAAGAATACTATGAAAGGCTTTATGCCACCAAATTTAATAATTTTGAATAAATAGACAAATTCTTAGAAATATATAGCCTTCCTAGACTGAGACATGAAAAATTGGAAAACCTAGCCGGGATCGGTTTGGCTCAGTGGATAGAGCGTCGGCCTGCGGACTGAGAGGTCCCGGGTTCGATTCCGGGCAAGGGCGTGTGCCTTGGTTGTGGGCACGTCTCCAGTGGGGGGTGTGCAGGAGGCAGCTGATCGATGTTTCTAACTATCTATCCCTCTCTCTTCCTCTCTGTGAAAAAATCAATAAAATATATAAAAAATAAAAAATCAATAAAAATTGGAAAACCTATTATAAATAGTCTGATCACTAGTAAGGAAATTGAAACTGTCATAAAAAAAACTCTTAAAAAAAAAATCCCAAAAATCCAAGAACAGATGGCTTCACCTGTGAATTCCACCAAACATTCAAAGAAGGTTTAATACCTATCATTCTCATGCTCTTCCAAAAACGCTGAAAGGAAGTAATACTTCCTAACTAATTTTACAAGGCAAACATTATTCTGATACCAAAACCCGGTAATAATAACAGAAAAAAGAAAGTAATAGGCTAATGTCTTTGATGGATATAGATGCAAAAATCCTAAATAAAATATTGGCAAACTGAATATAAGGGTATATTAAAAAGATAAAATATCATCATCAAGTGGGGTTCATTCCAGGGGTGCAAGGATGATTCAATGCATGCAAATTGGTCAAAACACCCTATTAACAAATAAAAGATAAAAATCATGTAATCATACCAATAGATGCAGAAAAAGCATCTGACAAGATACAACATCCACTTATGATAAAACACTTAATGCAATTGGTATAGAAGAAAAGTACCTTAACACAATAAAGGCCATATATAACAAACCCTCAACTAACATACTAAATGGTAAAAAAAAAACAAAAACTTTTCCTCTAAGATCAGGAACAAGACAAGATGCCCATTCTCACCAAGGCTATTAATACAGTATTGGAAGTCTTGGTCAGAGCAGTTAGGCAAGAGAAAAAAGAACAGGCATCTAATTTTGGAATGAAGAAGTAAAACTGTCATTATTTACAGAAGACATGATTCTCTATATAGAAAATCCTAAAGACTCCATGAAAAAACTATTAAAAACAATAAATACAGTCAAGTTACAGGATACAAAATCAACATACAAAAAACTGCTGCACTCCTATATACTAACAAAGTATCAGAAAAAGAAATGAAGAAAAAAATTTCATTTATAATTGCAACAAAAAGGATAAAATACTTAGGAATAAACTTAACAAAAGAAGTGAAGGACTTGTACATTGGAAACTACAACACAGTGTTGAAATATACACTGAGTGGCCAGATTATTATGATCTCTGAACGCATAATAATCTGGCCACTCAGTGTATATCCTATATAATAAAAGGCTAATATGCAAATTGTCCCCTCGACCAGGAGTTTGACCAGCAGGCAGGCCGGACCCCACCCATGCATGAGTTCATGCACCAGGCCTCTAATCTTATATAATAAAACAGTATTATGCAAATTGACCATACCTCTGCTACACCCACAAGCCACACCCACCAACCAATCAGAGTATGCAAATTAACCTCAACCAAGATGGCTGCAGCCACAGAGAGCAGGAGGGAGGCTTGTGTTTCTCTGACAATGGAAGAAGCCAAGCTTTCCGCCTGCCCTTGCCTACCTAAGGCTCCACTCTAGGCTACAACTATATAAGGTAAACAAATCCAAACAGAAATGGCGGCAGCCACAGAGCAAGCAGAAGGCTTGGCTCTGATCCAGGCTACAAAGTTTCAATTGTAAAAGGTAATAAATTCCAGATACCAGGGCCTCCTCTTGGGTTGCTGGGGGGCCTGGTTGGCCTGCAAACCACCATAGGCCCCTTGTTCAGGCCACCCCACGCCCCAAGAAAACCCCCACCCTGATCTGGGACACTCTTCAGGACAAACCAGCTGGCCCCCACCCATGCACCAGACCTCTATCCTATCTAATAAAAGAATAATATGCAGATTGACCATCACTCCAACACACAAATGGCTGCCCCCATGTGGTCAAAGATCCTGCCTCCATGTGGACACAAGATGTCCATTACAAGATGGCCAGCAGGTGGAGCAGTTGGGAGGCACCAGGCCTGCAGGGGAGAGCAGTTAGGGGTGACCAGGCCAGCTGAGGAGGGAAGTTGGGGGCAAACAGGCTGGCAGGGAGCAGATAGACATCAATCAGGCTGGCACAGGAGTGGTTAGGGGGTGATCAGGCTGGCAGGCAGAAGTGGTTACGGGCAGTCAGGAAGGCAGGCAGGCGAGCAGTTGGGAGCCAGCAGTCCTGGATTGTGAGAGGGATCCCAGACTAGAGAGGGTGCAGGCTGAGCTGAGGGACACCTCCCCCCACTTGCACAAACTTTGTGCACCCAGGCCTCAAAATTATATATATTAGATTATTATGATCTCAGAATGCATAATAATCTGGCCACTCAGTGTATAGGTTTAATGCAACCCCTATCAAAATCCCAGTGGCATTTCTCTTAGAAATAGAATTTTTAAAACCCTCAAATTTGTATGAAACCACAAAAGATCCCAAATAACCAAATCAATCCTGGGAATAAAGAACAAAAAACTATAAGTATCATACTTCTTGGCTTCAAATTATACTACAAAACTATAATAGTCAAAACAATAAGGTATTGGCAGAGAAATGGACAAATGGAACAGAACTGAGAGCCTAGAGATAAACCCACAGATATATGGGCACCTACTTTTCAAAGGAGCCAAAAACATATAATGGAGAAAGGAATGTCTTTAATAAATAGTGTTGGGGAAACTGAAAAGAATGAAACTAGACTGACTATCTGACAACACACAAAAAAATAAACTCAAAGTAGTTTAAAGGCTTGAATATAAGACTGGAAAACAATTAGAAGAAAACATAGTCACCAAACTTCAGGACCTTCATTTCAGAGGGGTATTTGTGACACCAAAGGCAAGGGAAGTAAAAGCAAAAATAAATTAATAGACTACATCAAACCAAAAGCTTCTGCACAGCAAAAGGAATAATTAACAAAACAAAAAAGCAACCAACCAAATTCTAGAAGGTATTTGTAAATGTTAACTACCGGGAAGGGATAAAATCCAAAATATACAAAGAACAACTCAACAAGAAAAAACTCCCAAACAGTCCAATTAAAAAATGGGCAGAGAACCTAAATAGATATTTTCCAAGAAGACATACAGACCAACAAATATATATGAAAAAATGCTCAATATCACTAGCTGTAAGAAAAATGTAAACCAGCCGAGACAGGTTTGGCTCAATGCATAGAGCGTCGGCTTGGGGACTGAAAGGTCCCGGGTTCGATTCCGGTCAAGGGCATGTACATGGGTTGCGGGCACATCCCAGGTGGGGGATGTGCAAGAGGCAGCTGGTTGATGTTTCTCTCTCATTGACGTTTCTAACTCTGTATCCCTCTCTCTTCCTCTCTGTAAAAAATCAATAAAATATATATTTAAAAATAAATAAATAAATAAATAAATACACATAAAAAAAAAGAAAAAAGAAAAAAGAAAAATGTAAACCAAAACAATGAGGTAGTCAGAATGGCTATTATCAATACAACAAGAAATAAATGTTGCATAGGATGTGGAGTAAAGAGAATTCTCCTATACTGTTGGTAAAAATATAAACTTGTGTAGCCACTATGGAATATAGCATGGAGGTTCCTAAAAAAATTAAGAATTAGCCCTAACCAGTTTGGCTTAGTGAATAAAGCATCGGCCTGTGGACTGAAGGATCTTGGGTTCATATCCTGTCAAGGGTATGTACTTGGGTTGCAGGCCCTGGTCCTGGTCAAGGTATGTGCAGGAGGCAACCAATCCATGTATCTCTCTTACAACGTTTCTTGCTCTTTGACTTTCTCTCCCTTCCACTCTCTAAAAGCCAATAGGAAAATATATTTGGGTGAGAATTAATAAACAAATGATGAAATATTGCCATTTATAACAAGATGGATGGATTTTGAAAGACTTATGCTAAATAAAATAAGTCAGAAAGAAAAAAACAAAAAACCATACCATTTCATTCATATGTGGAATATAAAACAAAAAGCAAACAAACAAAAAAACAAAACAAAACAAATAAACCCATAGATACAGACAACAAAATGGTGGTTACTAGAGAAGAAGTGGGTAGGGGGAGGACAAAGAGAGTAAAGGGGGTTAAATACAAGGTGACAAAAGGAGTCTAGACTATTATTCACCTAAACTAGGGGTGTCGAACTCAATCAGAGAAGGGGCCAAAATCCAAAATCCAGCCTAAATCGCGGGCCGAATGGTTTACTGAACAGTCATAAACTGTCATTGTGATGGAAACGCAGCGGAGTGCAGTGATGAC
Organism: Pipistrellus kuhlii; assembly: GCF_014108245.1. Classification (NCBI taxonomy): domain Eukaryota; kingdom Metazoa; phylum Chordata; class Mammalia; order Chiroptera; family Vespertilionidae; genus Pipistrellus; species Pipistrellus kuhlii. Next base: position 22,269,455 of record NW_023425416.1, read on the forward strand.
AGCGCAGTGCGGGCCACATTGCAAGGCCTGGCGGGCCTTGTGTTTGACACATGTGACCTAAACTGTCCTCCATTGCATTCCTGTGGGATGGTTCACAAGAAGCCATTGATACAATTAGATTTGTTTGAAAATTTTATGGACAAGATCTCAAATATACAATGTTTCTTTTTTTTTATAATTTTACTTCTTTTTCATTTAAAAATTATTAAGTTGCACAAGACACACCTACTTGTTCACCATAAAAAATTCAAATAGGACACATACTTTCTCTTGATATTTTCCTCAATTCCAGCCCCTGCTCTTGAAGTAAATACTGCAGTTTGGTTTGTTTTCATCCTTTCACCTATGTTTTAAGTGTATACAAATATGTGCCTAGAGAAATGGAATTCTTTTTTTATTTTCTATCATAATATAGGACTGTCCACGCTTGCCTCTTTCACTCAACAGTGAGTCTTGTCAATCTCTTTATGTCAACATGTGGAAATCCACCTCAATCTTTTTAACTGATGCAGGTAATTTTATAGTATAAATATGTCAGCCAGTTCCGTATTGGAGAGATTTAGGTTATTTCCAATGTTTCCACTTTAACAATGGAGATACACCCTACCAGGTGTTCTTTTACGCCAAGTAAGTCCCTGACATCAGTGGAAAGGGCTCTCTACAGAGAGTACTTCCCCCTTTTTAAGATTTACTGATCTGTGTAGAGAGGATACTATGCTCAAATACTAGACCAAATACTACAAGTGATCTGCTCCCCTTAAGGCTATGACCTTCACCCATTAGTTTTTATGAAATTTACCATAACACTCAGAGGATCGAACCTATTCCCTTAGGTCAGATATCCTCCAAAATTCAGTATTGGTGGAATCCTAGGTTTTTCTGATCTTGGTTTCAATAGGTCCTGGTTTCCTAGGATTTGAACTGAAGGTCAGGCAACTTCAGACTGCAGCTAGCTGGAGAATGGACAAAGGATACTTCCAGATCCACTATGAGCTTGGGGGGGAAAACTAAAAAATAAATAGAATTCCTGGCGCCTGGACAAGAAAATAGCAGGGCAAATAATATAGACATTCTCTTGATTCTTTTAGGCTACTGTAATACAAATTTCCTGGTCCTTCTCCAAGACTAATTTCAAGATGTTCACATTAAATAACCAACTGTTCCCTTAGAAATACCTCCCAACTGGACGAGCAAAAGATAAATATTCTATTTTCCCACAGAATAAACTAGAAGGTTACTATGAGCCTTATACAAGATTGCCTTGTGGTATTCTCACAAACTGCCTAGCAATGTACCTCTACAAGGTTTTGACTTGGCAGCTAGGACAAAAGCCCCCTTTGCTACAGAAGATCGGCAAGATGGCCATGAGACTTGTCCGCATAAGCAGTAACTAACAGATGTAGTGCATATGGTTTCCCATAGGCTGAGACTATTTTGAGCCTAAGAAACATTTCCCAGTAACCCAAGCAAGCATATCACCTTCAAATTGCATAGATTTTTGAGAAATGAAGAGCAGGTATATTATAGCTGGTATTGGTTTCTTTTGATACTCTAACCTCCCAACCTTTTCCCCCTAAACTTTTTATTATGGTAAAATATACCTAACACAAAATTTATAATTTTAAAATGTACAATCTAATAACATTTAGTACATTCACAATGTTGTACACTACTATAAAAATTCCAGAACATTCTCATCACTCCAAAAGGAAACCCGCTGCTCCTCAGCTATCACTTTCCAGTTCCCTTTTCCACAGCCCCAGGCAACCACATATCTACTTTGTCTCCATATGTTGGCTTATTCTGGGCATTCCATATAAATGGAATAATATAATATGTGTCTTCTCTAACAGGTTTCTTTTAACTGAACACCATGTTTTTCAGATTTACCTATGTTGTAAAATTATCAGTACTTCATTCTTTTTCTTTTTTTGTTAAAATATACATAATAAAATTTATCACTTTAACTTTTTAAGTATAAAGTTCAGTGGTATTAAATACATTCATATTGTTATGCAACCATCACCATCATCTATCTTATGACTCTTTACATCTTGTAAAACTGAAGCTCTATACCTATTTAACAACAATCCCCCATCCCATATTCCCTAGTCATTGGCAACAATCATTCTATTTTTTTTAATCTTTTGCTTTTACACCTGGATCCTTCATGCTAACCTGGATGTCCCGGGCCCGTTCATAGGACTGATATGCAATTTTCTCTTCCATGCTGGCCAATTCCTGCTTCAAGTTCAAGATTTCATTCTGATGGAGCTCTGTTAGATCATTTAGTTGTTCTTCTAATCGTTCACATCTAAGAAGGGGGGGAAATTAAAAATTTAGGCATTCTGTATTTTCCTGGTGTTATTTACCTCTAATCCCCAAACTCATTCTGGAAAGGAATAAAATAAAAGCACAAAAAAGTTGAGTGGCCTGGTTTAACAGGGAATCCCAGTGGGTACAGCACTTTCCTAAAATGGGCAGTTTATCACAAGGCCATATGATAGTGGCAACATAACTCTTTTACATTCTTCTTTACACACAGTATTTACAGAAATGCCAGCAACCCTGGTTAGCTTTGAGCATACCTATAATAAATGAGGCAGTTCTTTTTCTATTCTGAGTAGCATATGGGAGAAGTGAAAACTCGAGTACAATTAAGCAGGTCTCATCAAAAGATAAACAAGCACATAAATGGAAACTGATCAAGCAGTCCCAGTAGCATATTTTGACACTGGACAGGTCACTCACCTTGATGCCCATGATTCACAGCTCATCATTCCCATGGTCAAGCACAGTGTCAAGGACATCTCAATCAACACATATTTACTGAAAGCCTGATGTGTGTCAGGTATGTTCAAAGTACTGGGAATATTGTGGTAAGCAAGATAGAAACTTGGCCCTCAGGAGTTTACATTCTAAAGTGGAGGTGGAAGAGATGAGGGAGAGGCAGAAAACCCAAGACGATGGCAGAAAGGGATAAGTAATCCAGCATCACTAGGGGTACACAGCAGAGCACCTGGTGGCTGGTTAAGATGGAAGGCCTCTTCCGGGTTCAGCACTCTTCAACAATGAAAACTGAAACTTGAATGATGATATGAGTAAGTGCTGTGAAGATGGGGGTAGGGGATATATTAAAGCAGAAGAAATAACAAAAATGAAGTTCTCAAGGTGAAAAATAATCTTCATAAGTTTGAGGTGTTCATTGGAACACCTTTTTAAAACAGGTGTTCCAATGTGTCAGTTCCTTGGGATTTAAGAAAAAGGAATGTAGGCCTGTGTGACTATAGCTGAGGGAAAATGAAGGGAGATGAGATTCTTTGGGAGCAAGGTGATTTTATTATTTTATTTATTATTTATTTATTGTCTACAGTTTTACATATGTCTCCTTTTCCCCCAACTTGACAACAAACACCCCCTCCCACCCCCGCCGCAGCCATTCCCACCCCAGGCAAGCCCCCACCACCCCAGTGTCTGTGTCCATTGGTTATGCTAATATGCATGCATACAAGTCCTTTGGGAGCAAGATGATTTTATTTATTTATTTTTTAATATATTTTATTGATTTTTTACAGAGAGGAATTGAGAGGAATAGAGAGTTAGAAACATCGATGAGAAAGAAACATCGAACAGCTGCCTCCTGCACACCTCCCACTGGGGATGTGCCCACAACCAAAGTACGTGCCCTTGACTGGAATCGAATCTGGGACCTTTCAGTCCACAGGCCGATGCTCTATCCACTGAGCCAAACCGGTTTTGGCGGGAGCAAGGTGATTTTAATTCACCTTGTATGACTAGCACTAGGATTACATATAAGAGAGCTTATTCTACATAAAGATGGAACCTGGGCAGGGCATCTAATGACCCATGGGACTGGAACAGGTTTAAAGAACAATAGCAGAATTTCTACGTAGAAAAGAGGATGGGTAAAGGACAAGAGGTAGAAATGTATTAGGATAATTTGAATAGTGAATCTATATTGGAGGAAAAAAGGGAAGTTTGGTCTTAAAAGATAGGCAGGTGAGTGAGGATTCTGGAATAGACAGTAGATGGGTCCAAAGCAGATTGCTGAAAGGGGAAAGGGTGACATGATGAACATAGTGTTTTAGGAAAATAGGTTATATATTAGTGGTGAGGAGGACAGACTGGGGTAAGTTGTGTGGAGTCCCAAGAATCAAACAAAGAGCTACATAGGTAAGAGAAAGATTGAAGACTACACATTTAAAAAGACTAGAAAGGAAATAATAAACACAGTCCCAGCTTATGGTGACTAGAATGGAAGCCTCTGTCAGACAGAGGGTATATCCCAACTGGAGCATATACTTACTAGCGAGCACTACTCAGGTAAGCACACACCTAACACTAGCATGTGAGCCTCAGAGGACTTCATATTAAAAAAATAAAAATGCCAGAACAAACTCAAACATTTAAAACTATCCTCCCCTTTCCCTTACTTTTCACCACACCTATAGCACACAAACTTTTAAGAACTATAGGAAAGGTCTTTAAGGAATTTTTCTGTTGCAGCGTCACCAACATTCTTTCTTCCAATGATTATATGATAAATAACTATATCCTGAACTTCATTCCTCCTATAAGAAACAAGATTAAAAAAAAAAAGAAAAAAAAAAGAGGCATAGCTTGCCAAAGTCGGTTTGGCTCAGTGGTAGAACGTCGGTCTGCGGACTGAAAGGTCCCAGGTTCGATTCCGGTCAAGGGTATGTACCTTGGTTGCGGGCACATCCCTGGTAAGGGGTGTGCAAGAGGCAGCTGGTCGATGTTTCTCTCTCATCGATGTTTCTAGCTCTCTATCTCTCTCCCTTTCTCTCTGTTAAAAATCAATAAAATATATTTTTTTAAAAAGTTAATAAAGGAATATTAAAAAAAAAAAGGCATAGTTTGACCCTTTTACTATGTTACTGAATCCTGTTTAATTCTCCTTTATCCTTGATAGGAAACTACATTTCTTCCTTTCATGCTGAAATTCTGTTACTAAATTGACTGAACAGGATGGTCAAAAAGCATTTCTATCTTTTGTCTGTAGCTATGGCCAATGCTTTCCGTAACTCTGCCTTTTCACTTCATCTGCTGTCCAGGGCATGTGCTCAAAAATAGGTGCCACCTCTGGAATTGATTTTCTATCATATTTTAAGTTCACCCAATGCCATAAGATTACTATTTTGTCTTTTTATAAAATTAAGCCCATTGTTTTATGATTTTCATCATTCCCTCTCCTCATCAGAGAAGGGCTTTTTAAAACAGGTGTTCCAATGTGTCAGTTCCTTGGGATTTAAGAAAAAGGACAGGCATGTCAGCAAATAACTCTCCTAAGCTAAAGATTAATGTTGGTGGCAGGGAGGGGAACATGGTGGTAGCAACCAGCCTGCATGCTGATGAAAGCAGACCAATGTGACATCTTTGGCAAGTGTTCTATAAACTACTGCCCCAATCTTTTGGCCCACAAATTATACAGTCTTTCAGGAATGCTGGGGTATCTTTATTTGATATTAAACATAGTTCACATATACCATTAGGACAGATTAAAAAGAAATAGCAGCAGCAGTAGCAGAGCTACCATTTATTCAATGCTTTTCTTAAAAAAAAAATTTTTTTTTTGATTTTTTACAGAGGAAGGGAGGAGGATAGAGAGCTAGAAACTAGAAACATTGATGAGAGAGAAACATCGATCAGCTGCCATTTGTGCACTCCTTACTGGGGATGTACCCGCAACTGAGGTACATGCCCTTGACTGGAATCGAACCTGGGACCCTTTAATCCACAGGCCGATGCTCTATCCACTGAACCAAACAAAATCGATCAGGGCTATTTAGTGCTTTCTATGCAAATGAATTTCCACAACACCAAGAAGGTAGTAGAAATTATCTTCACTTTAAAATAACTTGCCCAAGCACACAGAAATTAAGTAGGAAAGCAAGGATTTGAATCAAGGTTTATTTGACTTTATTTTTAAAATTATATATATATATTGATTTCAGAGAGGGAGAAGGAGAGAAAGGTAGAAACATCAATGATGAGAGAGAATCATTGATTGGCTACCTTCTGCATGCCCCCTACTGGGGATGTGTCCGTGATTGGAATCAAACCCAGAACCATTCAGTCCACAGGCCTACGCTCTATCCACTGAGCCAAACCAACCAGGCAGGTTTATTTGACTTTAAAACCCAAGTTTTTAACCTCTACACTGTGATGCCACTTTTAAGCTACTCAAGAAGCCCAGATAAGCTAACCCCTTTATAAGGAAAACATCTGAGTCAGGTCTATAGCTGATCCAAATCACACAGCTACAAAGGGAAATGGAGTATAATACTAGTAAAAAGATCATGAATCTATAATAAAATACAAGATAATAACAAGAGTTGGCAAAGATGTGGAGAAATTCAAACCCTGATATATTGCTGGTGGAAATAGAGCATGATGCAACTGCTTTGGAAAAGTTTAGCAGTTACTCAAAAAGCTAAACTTCTGACCCAGAAATTCCACTCCAGGTATATACTAAAGAGAAATGAAAACTTATTTCCACACAAAAACTTGTACTAGTACATGAAAGTTCACAGCAGCATTATTCGTAATAGCCCCAAAGTGGAAACAAGCCAATATCCATCATCTGATAAATGAGTAAATAAAATGTGGTTTATTCATAAAATGAATTATTATTTGGGAAGGAAAGGAAATGAGCTCTGGCTAGGTAGTTCAGTTGGTTAGAGCACTGTCCCGATATACCAAGGTTGCAGGTTCAATCTCTGGTCAGAATCAACCAATGAATGCATAAATAAGTGGAAAAACAAATGGATGTTTCTCTTTCTCTCTCTCTCAAAATCAGTTAAAAAAGCACACACACACACTTTCACACAAATGAAGAAATGAATTAATGACACATGCTACAATATGGATGAGTCTTGAAAATACTATGCTAAATGAAAGTTGCCAATGGGAAAGGACCAAATTGTATGATTCCACGTATGTAAAATGTTCAGAACAGGCAAATTTATAGAGACAAAAAATTAATGGTTGCCAGAGGCTGGGGGCAGGACTGGAAAAATTGGAGGCTGATGAAAATGTCCTAAAACTGATTATGGTGATGACTGCATTTATCTGTTAATATACTGTGATTTGTTTACTTTAAATGGGTGAATTGTATTATTTAGGAATTATATCTCAATAAAGCTGTTAAGAAAGATTAGGGATATATGTAATGTACTTTGAAACGCATTAAAAAATAAGACAGATGTGGGATGGGTAGATGGAAAGATAAGTGATAAAACAATATAGTAAAATGTAGAATCTAGGAGATAAGTGTATGGGAATTCACTGTACAATTTTTTCAAGTGTGCTTGAAAGTAAAAACAGTGGGGGAGGAATTATTACAGGTGTTATAACCAGGAACACTTGTGCTTGAGTCCTGGTTCCTGCTCATAAACTATACAACTCAAGGGTGAAACAAGACCCACAATGGATCCAGCAGAAACAGCTCCATTAATTCATTAGTAATTACCAGCATTTGTTTCCTTCTTCGAGTCAAAAGAATTATCTAGAAAATGATTTTCTGAAAGAAAAGTTATAGTTGTTATTGTAAAACTAAAATCCTCTTACACTTACACAAACAGTTGTGTTTGGGTTACCATAGTATACACCTCCAATCTGTAGGAAACATCAGGGAGGAAACTGAGAAAGCCATAAACGTTGAGGCCTTTGCAAAATGTGAACAAAGAAATTGGTGAAATGCCCTTGGTGTCTTGAAATGCATGTTTTCTGGGTTACCTCAGTGCCTTAAAAACACTACTGGCCTGTCATTATTAAAACACTTTCCCTATTTTGTTCACACAGGTCATGGAAGTCTGTTTTTCAGCTCTTTTCACAACCTCACAAGCCTATACATTATGCTCAGCAGTTCTAGTCAAACTTTTCTTCAGTGCATCAGCCTTGGAGTGGCTTATGTAACAACCTACATGTGAAAAAACATGCTAACACAAAGAGCCCAGTAAAAATGATGTGGTATTATTCTGGGTGGAGGAGAGCATGTGGGGAGGAATCAGGGTTCAATCTAATCTATTTAATCACTGTAAGCATCAAAACACTAGAACCAATAACAGCACGAACAGTAAGTAGCCTCTCTGCGCCGTTTTATGAGTAGCATCTGCTTCTGAGGAACTTAGATTCAGGAGGATATTTCTACATTAATCCTCACTTCCCTCTTCCTCAGGAGGTACCTTCAATTTATAATTAAGAAATGGAAGCCCAAGAACGATGCAGTAAATTTCCCGTTAATGGAGTTCAGAAGGATCTAAACTATTTGGCTCATGCCTTTTGTTTGTAGATTTTTTCAATTGTTGCTTTTAAAAAAGGTTTTTTTTCTGTACTATTAATCAAATTCAAAATATGAACAAAAAGTAAGAAAACACCCATAATATTCCTGTTCCCACTAGTACTTCCATTATTAATATAATCTCTTTTACTTACTTTACTTACTAATGTTTACTTCTGTCTCAAATTCTAAAATGGAGAAGCCAGATACCTGGGGAATTCATATACAGAACACTTCTCTCTTTTCATTAAATATTAACACTAAAGATTAGGCGGGGAAAAGAGAAGTCAATTGTGTACAGCCTATCATATGTGACTTTTAAAATTTAATTAAATCCCTTCATCTGATAATAATTAAAGCAATCTAGAAATAAAAAGGGGGATTTTTTTTTTCAAGGAAACTTTTATTATTATTTATTTTATGCTGAATTTATTCCCGGACCACAAGTTTTTGTTTCTTCAGTTTCTTCTGGAATATCTTTTTCTTCTGTGCAACTTACTCTTCTGCTCTTTTTTCACGTAAGACAGGGAGAGCTCATGGGTTAATCCACACATGAGGTCTCTTAAGTTCTACGTCACATCTTGGAAGCTTTGTTTGCCTGGATGTGCTCAACGACCAGAGAATATACATCCAAACCCGAAGTTCAGCACTACTCTGCATTTTTAAGCACATGCAGCAAAAATTCAGACTCTTTTTGGGCCACTGACCATCTGTCCTGTCCCACTGTTTGGCACAGGCACACCTGCCAACTCCACCATTGTAACAACAGAATGGCACACATTGCTTTCATAAAGTGACATCCTTCAAATACTTAGTGGCTTTTTGAATATGCATATATTGATGGCCTGGGCAATTTCACAAGTGTTCTTAAAGTGAACACGAAGATTTGAACCTCTTGATTTGCATGATATTGTGGAGTTTTCTGAGTCAAATGAATAGCAAGCCATTTTCAGAAGTCACCTTTGGCCACTTTCAGAAAGACAGCGAAAGGGGGATTTTTTTTTTTTTTTATCCTACTAGCATATGATTTTGATTAGCAAGTGCTTTTCATAAGACTCGGTGTGGAACACAAAGTAACACCAGATCAATAATCTCATTTTAATACTTTTTCCTCAAAGGTCCTTTATACATCATTACAACTCAAAGAGAACACAGCCATTTCAATATGTTTTGCTGTTGGTGAACAATTCATAAATGAATACTGATCTTGAAAAAAAAAAAGAATACTGATTTTGGAAAAGTATTTCATCCACTGGATTAATCAACACAGTCACCTTCCTAGATCAAAGATAAGTCAGGGCTCTTTTGGGTCAAACTCCTGAGAATGAGAAATTGGGTGAGTATACAGGTTGGGAATGTTTCACTTAATGTATCACTCTTTAGGTGTGGCTCAAAAGTTTGGAGTCATCTCTGAGAGCCAGTGGTGCTTCCATAGTTGGGAAATAGGTCACTAGGACAGAATCTTGTAGAGCAGGTATTAGAGAGAAACAGGAAGAACTAGATCCCAGGGCTGACACAGATAAGCAACTATGGGAGCAAAGTACTGCATTATTTCCCAAATGTTTGCCAGGATCTGATGTAGCTTCTGCTAGTGTTTGACCCCAATAAAGAGACATAGTTGGAGTAGGGGATATGATATGTGGTGGGAGCTTGAATATATTCTTGGCTGAATTGCTGCTGAAAACCGGCCGATCTGGACTGGACATGCTCTCCTACGGTTTCTCCCCGGTCCCAATCCTGCACTGGTGGGGTCCCTTGGCCTGGCCTGTGCCCTCTCGCAATCCAGGACTCCTCAGGGGGATGTCAGAGAGCCAGTTTCAGCCTGATCCCCGCAGGCCAGGCTGAGGGACCCCACTGATGCATGAATCCATGCACTGGGCCTCTAGTCTATATGTAGTAAAGCCTAAGCGACCAGTCGACAATCCGTTAGCTATGACACACAGGGACCACCAGGGGGGCAGATGCACAACGTAGGAATGGAAACCATAGGCATGGAAACATGGAACAGACTGATGAATGGTGGGAAAAGATTAACAAATATTTTATATGCATACTAGAGGCCCAGTGCACAGATTCATGCACCAGTGGAGTCCCTTGGCCTGGCCTGTGGGGATTGGGCTAAAACTGGCTCTCCAACATCTCTCGAGGGGGCCTAGGTTGCAAGAGAGTGCAGTCCAGGCCAAGGGATCCCACAGTGCACAAATCTGTGTACTGGGCCTCTAATCTGTACTAATAAAAGCATAGGTGGCCCTAACATGATGCCCCATGAAGTCACAAGATGGCCACCCCCATGTTGTCACAAGATGGCCGCCACAAGATGACCAGCAGGGGAGGACAGTTATGGGTGATCAGGCTGGCAGGAAAGGGCAGTTGGGGTGAATGGGCCAGCAGGGGAGGGCAGTTGGGGGCGACTGGGCCAGCAGGGGAGGGAAGTTGGGGGCAACCAGGGCAGAAAGGGATGGCCATTGGGGGTCATCATGTCGGCAGGGGAGGGCAGTTGGGGGGTGATGAGGCAGGCAGCAGAGGGCACTTGGGGGTGATTGGGCCAGTAGAGGAGGACAGTTGGGGGTGACCAGGCCAGCAGGGGAGGGCAATTGGGGCTATCAGGTCGGCAGGGGAGGACAGTTGGAGACAAGATAAGACTGACAGGGGATGGCAGTTGGGGCGATCAGGCCGGCAGGGGAAGGCAGTTGGAGGGCAATCAGGTCAGCAGGAGAGCAGTTAAGGACAATCAGGCTGGCAGGCAGGCAAGTGGTTAGGGGCCAGCAGTCCTGGGTTGTGAAAGGGCTGTCTGACTGCTGGTTTAGGACATCTCCAGAGGAATACCAGATTGGAGAGGGTGCAGGCTAGGCTGAGGGACACCTCCCCACCCCCCAAGCATGATTTTCGTGTACCAGGCCTCTATTCTATATATATGTAAAAGGCTAAGTGCAGGTCCCTCAGCCTGGCCTGTGGGGATCAGGCTGAAACTGGCTCTCCGACATCTCCCGAGGGGTCCTGAATTGCAAGAGGGCAGAGGCCAGGCCAAGAGACTTTACCAGTGCACGAATCTGTGCTCCAGGCCTCTAGTAAATAAATAAATTTTAAGAAAAAGGTAAGGAAAAAGTATAAAACCAGTTCCCAAACTTTTAGGGCAGTGCATTTGTCTTATAGACCAGAGACAGCAGATGCCAAAAGTATATAGGGAATAAATAAAAGCCAGAAGGGCTTTCTGGGTAATTCAGACTTGGTAATGACAGTTTTCTAACATCCTGGTACACCCCAGATCAGACCTTATTTAATAATCTTAACAACATGTACAATAGATATCATCATCTTGTTTTTATAGAGGAAACTAAGGCTTAGATGAGTTAAATAAGATCCTCCTCCAATCTCATTTTATTAATGAAGTAACTTATCTCCTCTCCCTTTCTTCCCTACTCTAAACTTCCTCCCCATTTTTCCTCCTTTACCATTTCAGTGGCTAAACTCGGAGGAGATTATCTGTAAATTTCTTATATAAAAGGTCTTATCCTTCCTAAGAGCGTCTCCCAATTAGGCTTTTTTTCTCTTAGAAACCAAGAGCTAATTTGATCCAATATTCTCAGTTTTCTATTTCAAACTTGTTGGCCATGTACCTTCTGGAGATTCTCTGATCAATTTACTAGATAACAAACGGACTAAAACCTGGAATAAAGGGGCTAACATAGCTATATTTGTCTTATGTCCAGTTTTAAAATAATTACTTTAAGTAAAATTATATTTAAACAACCATTTGTTTAGTTAGAAATTCAATGGCCTATACCTAATTGGGTTAGCCTAGTTACTGACTGTTCTACTGTGATGACTGCTAATGGTGACTGCCTCCCTCCTTCTGTATTTTTGTTCTTATGACTCAGTGCAATTTAAAATATCTCTGAGCTTAATACAATTTCAGAAGCCAATTTCTAAAGCACAACAATCCCCTTAAAATAGAAGCTTTCATCAACATCCCTGCCCTACATGATATTGCTTTATACAGGCAGTAGATGAGTAGGATTCTGTGTCAGATCCCCTAGGGAAAAACTACAAAAGGAACCTGTAAAATTGTCTGTAAGTTGTTTTCCTAGTTCTCTCCTGTTTTTAACACATTTTGCCACAGCTGAATTTTTTCCTATAGTAACTCATTAATATATTATACTCACTAAGAAAATAAGACTGGTCTTCCAGTTTTTAAATAGCAAATTAAATATAAGTTAAATTATTTTACTGTGTGACCTGGCAAAAGTCACTTTATTTTTCTCGGGCTCATTGTACTCATATGTAAAACAAGATTAAACTAAGTATCTAAGGGCTCCATTTATTTGTGAAGTACTAAGTGAATACTCCATTGCTACTAACAGATCTACAATAATACTTTAAAAAAATATATATGTATTTTTTTATTGATTTTTTACAGAGAGGAAGAGAGAGGGATAGAGAGTTAGAAACATCGATGAGAGAGAATCATCGATCAGCTGCCTCTTGCACAACCCCTACTGGGGATGTGCCCGCAACCAAGGTACATGTCCTTGACCAGAATTGAACCTGGGACCTTTCAGTCTGCAGGCCGACGCTCTATCCACTGAGCCAAACCGGTTTCGGCTACAATAATACTTAAATGGGATGAAAAGACTACTAGCAAGACATGAAGAATCTGAAGTCAGTACAGATCCCATCACTAAAAACCTGACTAAACCTAGACTCCTTCCTTTCCAAAAGTAGATAATCTCACTCATATCTGAGTGCCCAATGCAAAGTTCAAAGTCTAAACTACTAGTCAAAAGTTGGAGAGGAGTTTAGATCCAAGCTCTGCTATAATGGCTTCCAGGACTAAGTCATGTGGGTGGCTAAAGTACTATTGAGTCATGGCACAATTACATGGTTGGAATGAGAGAGAGAGAGAGAGAGAGAGAGAGAGAGAGAGAGAGAGAGAGAGAGACAGACAGACAGACAGACTGTACTCTTCAGGTTCCCTGATGCTGATTTTTCCAGAGTAAGTAGATGATCTTGAGCAAAAATCCTGACTTGGCACTAGTCACTGAGGTAGAGAGCAATGGGAAGCACATTAAGTAACATTGAAAAGGAACTCTGAAAAGGGGAAATAAGGACGGGAATGAAAGTTTCTTAATATATTCCTCTAGTACATATCTACACTGTTGTATTAGCTTGAGAAAACTTTCCAGAGCTTATGCAATTACAGAATTTTCCAAAATATGATAAAAATAGTGATTCGACCTTTAGTGAAACCTGGGAAAGGTTCAATACCCATTGCCAATGAAGTCCAGGTTTCTTAGAGCTAGACTATAAAAGTAGTCTTAATTATAGAGGTTTTAGTTTTAAGCTTGGAAAACAAAACAAAAGAACTGGCCTAATGTGGAAATAACACTGGCTTTGAAATCAGATAAAACTGGGTTTGATTCCTGGCTTTACCACTTACCAACTGACCTACCTCTGGCAAATTTTAAAACCCCACGAAGGCCAATATCTTTATTTGTAAAATAAGGATAATACAACTCACCTGCAGGGCTATTGTGAGGATTAGCAAATATATGTAAAGCGCCTAGCATTATGCGTATCATAGGTGTTTAGCAAATGCTATCAGTGATAGTGTCTTCCTCCCCCATTACTCAAAATAATAAGCAGCAATTCTGTGTATGACCTTCCTCCTGTCAACAGTGATAATCTATAATAATAAAAGTGTAATATGCTAAATAGACCTGACATCCTTCCAGACGACCTTCTGGATGAAGCCGGGGCTGTGAGGGAAGCCTGGGTCCTGGGTACCAGGGAAAGCCGGTGCCAGCAGCCAGAAAAATGAAGGCCTACTCTCATACGAATTTTGTGCACCAGGCCTCTAATCCTATATAATAAAAGGCCAATATGCAAATTAACCAAATGGCAGAACCAGTTGCTATGACTTGCATTGACCACCAGGGGACAGATGCTCTATGCAGGAGCTTCCCCTTGGTGGTTAGTGTGCTCCCACAGAGGGAGCGCCACTCAGCCAGAAGTTGAGTGCAGCAGTAGCTCTAAGGATGTCCAACTAACGCTTAGGAGAGTGGGTCTAAGCTGTCAGCTGAACATCCCCGAGTGCTCCCGCGCTGCGAGAGTGCAGGCTAGGCTGAGGGACCCCTCAAGTGCACAAATTTCGTGCACCAGGCTTCTAGTTAGTAAAATAAATAAAAGCATTGAAAATAACCAGAAATGAATCTAGAGCAGCCATGTGTGCATTAATTGGTTCTTGGTTAGGAAAGTGTTCCTTGAGTTCATCCCTAGGCTATTTCTTTCTCAGACAAAAAGACAAGCCTGCAGGAGTCTCTCTCTTCTAATTTCTATTTCTACTCTTCCAGAGGCTTAGCTTTTTGTCTAGGCAAGAGGTAGACTGGAGATAGAGCAGAAGTTCTATCCTGTCTCTGAATTATTTTAAATGTATACACAGGTGGGTCTTGGGAGACCTGTTTTTCCTCTCTGATTTTCTCATATTGGCCTACATCTGACTTGAAGACGTAACAACCCTATATATAATTTTTAAACTCTGGAAGAATTTAAAAACTGGCATGTTTTGATATCCATTTAAAATAAAAGGGTCAAGAAAGAAAAACAAAAACAAAAAAATAAATAAATAAAAGGGTCAAAGCAGGCAGTTGGTTTTTTGAGCAATTAACTATGGAACACCCAGATCTCCATGGTTCAAAGGGGTATATTTTAATAGCAGCAGTAGCAGCTGCTACTTAACATCAACAAAGTATTTACTGGGCCAGGCACCAAGCTATGTGCTTTACATAAATTATTTCATTTAAATGTCACAGTAACCTTATGAAGGATTATTATTTTTCCCATGTTAGAGATGTGGAAACTAGAACTTAGGAACAGTAAAAACCTTGCCCAATTTTCAAGATTAGTAAGTGGCAGAACAAGAATTTGAATGTAAGACTTAAATATAATATGGTACAAAGGACCAGGTGTTTTATTTTGAGTCTACTTGAATATTTGTTAGATTGCTCATTGCTTTATATATTGTCTTCTAAATATATTAAAGAATACATAAAACAATGAATTAAGAATGGTAATGTATTTGTTTTTAGAACTCCCTTTCTCTTTCACCCCTCCCCTTCTTTTCCTTTCCCTCTCCTTTCCTTTTCTCACAAAGTCTTAAGTCTGAATTAAAGGATAGAAGAGTCAAGATAACAGACAGGATTGAATTACTGACTAGAGTTTTCACTATGTGAAAGAGTTTGCTACTGTAACTCTTTACTCATCTTACTGATTCACATGAATAATTTTTTAAAACTGTTTTTGCCTTCTTTTTTTTTTTTAATTTTCAACATTTAAAAAAAAGATATTTTATTGATTTTTTTTTACAGAGAGGAAGAGAGAGGGATAGTTAGAAACATCGATGAGAGAGAATCATCTATCAGCTGCTTCTTGCACACCCCCTACTGGGGATGTGCCTGCAACCAAGGCACATGCCCTTGACCGTGGAATCGAATCTGGGACCCTTCAGTCCACAGGCTGATGCTCTATCCACTGAGCCAAACCTGTTTCAGCCACATGAATAATTTATTCAGGCCCTGAGATTATCTCATAAAAGCAAACTTTTAAAAAATCACTTAAAAAAAAAAAAGGTGAAAGGGACCTTAAAAGATAGCCTGGTTCAACCTTTGATATAGTAGAATTACTGAGGATTCCTTCTCATTAGGAACTGTAACAAAGCCAGAACAAACATCTTTCAAGGCCTAACCCAACCTGTGGCTCCCATGATATTAGCTCTCAATCAGTATCAGTGAGGTGGTTTGTCTCTGGTTGACAAACTTTGGATCTGATTAAGTACTGCATGGTAGACATTATTTTCTAACTGCATGTGATGGAAACAAGAGGAAAAGACACACAATTTGAAGATCAACTAAGAATAGTCTAATATGAATACAGAGTGTAATATGAAACAAAAAAGCTATTAGCTTCTACCTTTAGCACAGATTATAACTCAAAGCATTTAGCCCTCTGAGAATTCCCTAACTATTGCAGAACCATTTCACATGTTTAAGTTCATTCCCATTCAAATGTTTGCCAATCAGAGTAAAGGTAACAGACATGCTTATCTGAATTTATTTCCAGTCTAATCTTTATACACCAACTTCCAGGATAAATGTGTTTAAGCCCCAATAGCTACAGGTTCATTATATTTTGGACGAGCTATGTCTTTGATTTATACAGAGTTGGGGGTTATAACAAGTCTTTTGAATTCAATGTAGTATACAAACAGGCTGCAATGATTTGTGATTTTGTAATTATAAATAAATAGGTGAAATGCCTCAGAAACTTTGAACTTCATTTGAAAGTCTTACACTAGAATGGAAGACTGGAGAGCTACAGTAATCATTACCTCTCAACTACAATGCTTCACTGGTGTGTAACCTTGGGAGTTATTTAATTTTGCTGTGTCTGTCATTTGCATTCTATGATAGGAACTCATGCAGACATCATATTACATATCTAAAGTGCTCTGGACATTGCAGAGAAACACACTCTAATTAAAGATCTTTAAAAGCCAGTCTCCGCGTATGCCCCCCTCCCCCACACACACCCTCCGCAATAGCCCAAGAAAAGGGAACCCCAAACTTAAATAATTTCAGATTTTAATTCCATATTAACTTACCTATATCGCTCTTCCTGCAAGGCCTGCATTATTAATGAATAGTCCCTCTGATAATGTTCCTTGAGGGTCTCAAAGGATTCCTCTAGCCTGGCCTGGGTTTCTCGGATCTCCTGGATCTCATGTAATAGTGCATCAAATCCTGAGCTCTGCATGTCCAGAGTGTTTGTTTTGGAGCTAGATGCTCCTATAGCGATGCCTCCAGTGGTGCTGTTGGCTCCTACTGAGCCTGAAGTGGCACTAGAACAATCTTCTTCACTACCATATTTTGGGCTCGACTGAAAGTTTGAAATCACTCCCAAAGCCTTCCCATCATCCACCTGACCTTCTTCTAAAGAGTCCTTCAGGTTAGGGATGTTGTCTGCACTGCCAAATTTATTCCGAATTAATGAAGCGATCTCTCTGGGCTTTGAGACCACTGCCCCTGCTGCTGAATGAGTTGCCTGGGAGAAGCTGGAAAGTCCACCTTTGACACTGTCTACCACACCTTCACTGAAGCCAGTCACCTTCGCTCCCACATCCTTCAAACCCTGGTGCATGTCCCTGAAAACATCCTTTGGCTGCCGAGGGATCCCATTCTGCTCCACTTCTCGGAGCTTCCTATGGTAATGCTCAAGCTTCTTTTGTAGCTGGAGGATGGTTTGGGCAGATTTCTGGTTCTTCTTCTCGAAGACCTGCTTGATGCGAGCAGCCTGCTGCTTATCTGCGCTGTTGGCAAGCTTTAAATACTCAGCAACATTGTCATCCCGGGCTGTTTGTGCAATCTTGATTTGTTCAGTGAGCTTCAGGATCTTCTGCTGCAGGTGAGCGATAGCAGCCTTTGTACGCTGAGGGTCTGGTGTTCCATCCACAGAGTCTGTGTGGATGCTGCCATCAGTACTGGAGGCCACTGCACTGGAAGTCTGGGCGAGGCTGCTTACTTCCAACCGCTCGATCTAGCATCAAAGCAAAAAGTGGATGTTAAAAGGAGCCCCAAAGAAGACTACTTTTCCAGAATCAACAGGCCAATCAAGTATACTTTGCTTTAAGCAAAACAAATAAATTAAAAAAGATTTCCATAAAATGTAAACCGGGGTATTTTCCCTTTGTTAGAAGATTTAGCACGGTATATCTTTTTTTTTTTTTTTTTTTTAATATATTTTATTGATTTTTCTACAGAGAGGAAGGGAGAGGGATAGGGAGTTAGAAACATCGATGAGAGAGAATCATCGATCAGCTGCCTCCTGCACACCTCCTACTGGGAATGTACCCAAAACCAAGGGACATGCCCTTGACTGGAATTGAACCTGGGACAATTGAGTCCAAAGGCCGACGCTCTATCCACTGAGCCAAACCGGTTAGGGCATGGTATATCATGAAATAATAAAGCTCCTTAGTGGGTTTAAAGTAGGGGTGTCGAACTCAATCAGAGAAGGGGCCAAAATCTAAAATCCAGCCTAAATCGCGGGCAGAATCGTTTACTGAACAGTCATAAACTGTCATTGTGATGGAAACGCAGCGGAGTGCAGTGATGACAGCGCGGTGCGGGCCACATTGCAAGGCCTGGCGGGACGGATTTGGCCCGCGGGCCTTGTGTTTGACACATGTGGTTTAAAGCATAAGTTAATTTACATTCTTCACACATACTTTTGTTTAAAAGCATATCTATGTAAAACAAGGTACATCTGCATTTCAATTTAATTATATAAAAGTCATTTTAGTATTCAGACATCACAGTAATTCCAATCCATGTTCAAAGATTACAGTCATCTGAAATGTTGGTGAGAACAAGTATTTTACTGGCTAGATAAAAAATTCAATTTTTATCACAGTATTTTTTTTGTTGTTCAAATAATGTCATGGGCAATGGAATCATTCTTTCCATTTTAATAGGGACACTTATTGGTAGCTGGAGACAGGTGCAGGTAAGATTGAGAAGTACTGCTGAAAGTGGTAAGGATGAATGTGTATACTCTTGAGAGAGAAAATTCCAAGACATAAGCAACTGTGATAAACTTGGGCAACATTATGTGACTATTAGAGACAGGCACAGTAAGGTAAGTAATTTAAAAAGTCAGTGACTAAGTTCAGACCTTTTGGAGGCCAAATTCTATGAGTTCT
Source organism: Pipistrellus kuhlii (assembly GCF_014108245.1). Lineage (NCBI taxonomy): Eukaryota > Metazoa > Chordata > Mammalia > Chiroptera > Vespertilionidae > Pipistrellus > Pipistrellus kuhlii. Next base: position 22,288,531 of record NW_023425416.1, read on the forward strand.
AACCAGGAAACAATTTTTATTAGGCAAGAGACTCCAAAACACACACACAATGACTATACTTTCATACAGGTAAGCAACCATTAAAAAGAGCTGAAGAAAAAGATAAGCTGCTCAGATCTGAAAACTTAAACTATCATACTTCAAAACTGTTAGCCAAAGCAGTGGATAGATTAGTTTATCTAACTCAGGAGAAAAAAGTCTTTTAAAAAGGTAACACTGGATATGGCTTGTGGTGGTGAATTAGTGTAGGGCCTGTGCAGAAAGGTTTTAGAAACTATTCTCTATTGAACAATAACAGAAATACACAATTAAATAAACATTCCAGGTAATAAAATTCCCAGTAAGCATGTCAAATTACAAATTTACCATCTTGGAGACTTGAGAGCACACCCTTTTCCTTGCTTCCCATCCCTAATCTGTCATCATCAGCAATTTGCTAGGAAGAACTGTATATAGGTACTTTCATATTAAAAAAGGTTGAATTACATTTTTGTGATGACAATAATAAACCAATTCTGAAATGCTCATAATAATTAACTTGCCAGTCCAGACATGCATTCCCTCTCTCTTTTTTTAAATCTTGGTTGCATCTCTTAGTTTGCCTTCTGAACAGAATTTATGATGATTTCTGCCAAACCGGTTTGGCTCAGTGGATAGAGCATCGGCCTGTGGACCGAAAGATCCCAGATTCGATTCCGGTCAAGGGCATTTACCTTGGTTAGGGGTACATCCCTAGTAGGCGTTGTGCAAGAGGCAGCTGATCGATGTTTCTCTCTCATTGATGTTTCTAACTCTCTATCCCTCTCTCTTGCTCTCTGTAAAAAATCAATAAAATATAAATATTTTTAAAAAGAATCTATGCTAATTTCTAACTCTAAAACACACTGAGTTCATTAATGAATTCAATATATTACCATTGATATGAATAAAACAATATTATTTTTTTCTAGATGAACACAAAAGAAATATTGTGCCTTTATTTATTTATTTTTTTAATCATTTATTTATTTATTTTTACATATTTTATTGTTTTTTTTGCCCCCCTCCCTTTATTTATTTTTTAAAAATATATATTTTATTGATTTTTTACAGAGAGGAAGAGAGAGGGATAGAGAGCTAGAAACATCGGTGAGAATCATTGAGCAGCTGCCTCTTGCACACCCCCTACTGGGGGTGTGCCCGCAACCAAGATACATGCCCTTGATCGGAATCGAACCTGGGACCTTTCAGTCCGCAGGCCAACGCTCTATCCACTGAACCAAACCAGTTTCGGCTTATTGTGCCTTTAAATAAAATCAAAAGATAATTTAAAATAAAAATGAATAATAAAATGACATTATACTTCACTAATAAAAAAACACACCATCCAGAATAGTTAGGGGCTAGTGCAATAACTATTTTTTTCCTTTTTATTTCTTCGTCTTCTCTCTCTCTCTCTCTCTCTCTTTTTTTTTTTTTTTTTTTTTTTTTTTTTACAATAACTGTTTTGTATTGCTTCCTCCATCTGCCCTATTCATCTTTTAGGTACTGCTAACTAGCAGTGTAAAGACCAGAGGAAGGTAGCAGAAAGGAGGATGATGAGCCAAAGTTCCAGATAATCAAGTTGCCAAGAGTTTCAACTCTTCAGTGCCTTAGGTTCACTCTCTTAGGTTGTACAGGATTCCCACTGTGTGATTTTCTTTCTGAATGGGATTTCAGGTCCCATAATTACAGTATGTAATATTGATACCATTGTAATTAACTAGTTATTAATAACTAGAGGCCCGGTACACGGGGAGGGGGGGAAGGAAAGGGAGGAGGTTCCCTCAGCAAGGCCTGTGCCTTCTCCCAGCTTGGGACCCCTCGGCGGACATCCCTTGAGGGGTCTTTAGCAGTGCCACAGAGCCATGCGCCTGGCTTAGTGCTTAGAGGTGGGTCCTTAGTGCTCGTCAGCTGTGAGCCTGGCTCCCTGTAGGAGCACACTGACCACCAGGGGACAGCTCCTGTGTTGAGCGTTTCCCCTGATGGTCAGTGCGCATCATGGTGATCAGTCGTTCTGCCGTTCCATTGATTTGCATATTAGCCTTTTATTATATAGGACAGGAAAGGAGCAAAGGGAAGGTCAAGTATTATAGGCATGTTTCCCACAAAACACTGGGGGAAGGAGATTGGACAAAGGGAAGATAGTCACATGCCCAGTAAAGTTGGGATAACATAGGGAAGATACTTGACTGTCAATCACATCTGGGGACAGAGATAGTTGGCCAGAATAGGGGTGGCAACTGCAAGCAAAATTTGGATACTTAATTCCCTGAACAAAGAAACTTGCTCTCTTGTGCTCTTGGCTCTTTGGGACTCCTGTGACTCTGGGCTATGGGGCTCTTTTGTTCCTGCTCCCTTGCATTCCCCCCACATGGTCCATGGCCATGTGGACCCCATACACAATGGACAAATAGACTGCACTTAGCCTGACTCCAACATGGAAAGGAAACTCTAGACACTGGCTTTGCTTCTAGCTTTACTGAAACCCTAGCTATACTTCTTCTATGCTTAAATTAAGAGAAATGGGGCTTTGGAAACCAAGGGGTATAATTTCAAGGAAATAAAGCTTTCTATCATATCTCACCCTCTCATGAGGGCCTCCAGAAATGTTTATTTCAGCGGTACTCCGAGAACCCTACTCCACTGATAAAAGATATTATGACCCTGCTATGTACATATGTTTAATAGCTCAAAATCTACCACAATATAAAAGGGAAGCAAATACAAAATATAATTTGATCCAAGACTACCAGCGTAGGTATGGTTTTGTTTTCTTAGGTTGTTGTTCATTTGAATATCAATTTATATGTAATCTGTTGTCTAAAGAAATACAGATATGGAAATCAAGTTTAACTATTACTCTGGTAGGATAAAAATTTACTATACTGGTGAAAATATGGCTTTGAGATTAGAATCTTTATTTACATATATATATTTTTATTGTGTTTGTTTTTTGTTTTTTTTGTGTTTGTTTTTTTTTTACAGAGAGGAAGGGAGAGGGATAGAGAGCTAGAAACATCGATGAGAGAGAAACCGATCAGCTGCCTCCTGCACACCCCCCACTGGGCATGTGCCTGCAATCAAGGTACATGCCCTTCACCAGAACTGAACGTGGGACCCTTCACTCCACAGGCCAACCCTTTATCCACAGAGCCAAACCAGTTAGGGGAAGAGATTAGAATCTTTAGAACTGGAAAAAAACAAACAAACAAACAGGCAAAATGAACAAACTTTAAATAAAATTATTTACAAATGATCAATTGAGATGTGAGCTGTTTTCGCTACACAGTAACTAAAGAAATAAACGAGGCTTTAATCGGACTTCTTTCCTACCTGGGCTATGTCCTTCCAGTGCATGACTCCCCTGCAAGAGCTCAGCTGACAGAACCCAGTCCTCAGCTTCCAAATAAAACTAACCCACAGCTTCAGCAGGAAGATAGTTTTAACACCTGAAACCATGAGTCACTGGATTACTCACTAACTACTCCCAATTTTGGCAGGCACTATCCTCAAAAAAGGAAGGAGAGAAAAGAGAAACTGGGAGCAGAAGGGAGTGGAAGGGAGAATGGAGGACAGAGGGGCAGGAGTGGAGGAGGAAGGAGGAAGATACTGAACTGTAGAATTATAGGTCAGCTGAGAACAAAGACCTTAGAGATACAAATACTTAGCACCGGAAGTGCCTGACTTAGCAGTGAGTTAACAAGATACCAACTGAAAAGTGATTCTTTTTTCCAACAGCCTTTGCTAGCATATTTGGTTATCCATATTGTGGGGGCTAAGCTAAAAAAAATAATTTTCCTCTCACCTAAGTTCTAGCTGGGCTACTAATAAAATTAACAGAGATAGATTAAGAGGAGAAAAAAGTCCAAGGTTTATTATTACTGTGGACGAAAGGGGCCACATGCTAACCTGGCAAGCTCAAGGGAGACCTGCATGGCAGTCATGCAAACTCAGAGACCTAAAATAACCGAAACCGTTTGGCTCAGTGGATATAGTGTCGGCCTGCGGACTGAAAGGTCCCAGGTTCGATTCCGGTCAGGGACATGTACCTTTGTTGCGGGCACATCCCCAGTAGAAGGTGTGCAGCAGGCAGCTGACAGATGTTTCTCTGATTGAAGTTTCTAATCTCTCTCCCTCTCCCTTCCTCTCTGTAAAAAATTAATTTAAAAAAATCTAGGACCGAAATTCAGTTAAATATATTTTGATAAAACATATTATATATTGACTACTTATAAGCTAGGCAATGTGCTACAAAGCTATGATTCATATCTAATTGTTGCTATAACAAGCAGACATTACTGCTTTGTTTGCAGTTTGTCTCTTACTATTAAGAATTCATTTGCAAGGCTTAAATTATCTATTAGTTGATCTAAATGAGTTATTAGAAAACAGCCTTAAACAACATTTAAACAGACACCTCAAAACACCAATTAATCAGGGGCAGAGTAGAGCCATCTAAGGCAGAGTATTAGATAAGCTTATAATGGCTTATAATTTTCATTTGCAAACATATTAAAAATCTATCTATTTTCTCTAAGTCTAAGAGAATGAAAGTGTCAGAACATGGCAACACTTGGCTTTGATTACAATCATGTTAAAGGCAATATTGTACAAAAAGCAAGGGCAAGGGCAAAAGGACCCAAGCTCAAGTCTGGCGGCATGCCTCCTCACTAGCTGTATGTCTTTGGGCTACCTACTTGTTCTCTTTGAGTCTAAGTTTTCTCATCTACACAATGGAGTTAACATTGTCTCATGAGATTATCTGAAAATATGTTAAATGTGTGTTAAATTAGATCATGCCTGTCAAACATGGTAAGCATTCAAGAAGTTATCTTTCTATTCTTTACCTGGTTCATTATTCAAAATCCAAAATTTTAACTAGGATAGATTAAGAAATCTCTGACTTGACATCACTATCTTCAAAAGATGACAGCCCCTACCTTAGTATGCCGAATCTTATCTTTGCTTTATAGAGTATTAGCTCTCTTTTAAGAAATTTCATATTCTGCACACTAAATAATCTACATCATTTCTGAGAAAATTAAGGCAACATTTTTAGAGTAAAAGAAGGGGCTGGAGAACATGGGAATCTTTGTAAATAATCTGAAAACAAATAGAAACTTGACTAAAAGTGGATCTTCTCCAGGGCCTATTTCATAGAATGGGAGATGTATACTGATGCTGCAGACCCAGTCCATTGTTCCGCTAAAAATTTTATCTCAGAGATAAACTGACCATGTTTTGAACCAAAACTGGAGTGTGTGGTTCAATTCAAGGGCACTTAGTGGGGGCAATAGGATAGAATATTTGATTTTGGGGAGGGCACCCTCCAAATCCAATATAAATAGCAATCTTGGCCCTAAGAACTACACAGGAATCTTCTTCTAATCTATACTAATAAAAGGGTAATGTGCTAATTAGACCAAATGTCTTCCAGACGACCATCTGGACGTTCTTCCTTGCAAAGCTGGGCCCAGGAGAAGCTGCCCACCCCGCGGTCCCAGGCGCCAGTGCCTGTGCCTGCAGCTCAGGAGAGGGAGAAAAGCTGGGCACCTGCGGCTGCATCCTGGGCAAAGCCACCTGCCCACAGTTCCCTGCGCCTGTGGCTGGCCCGGGTCCCAGTTGCCTGTGGCCAGCCAGAGGAAGGGAATCCTGGATCTCGGGTGCGGGGCTGAGGCAGAGGTGGTTAGGGACAATCAGGCAGACAAGCAAGTGAGCGGTTAGGAGCCAGTGGTCTCCGATTGCAAGAAGCATGTCCCAGGGGTCCCGAATTGGAGAGGGTGCAGGCCAGGTTGAGGTATCCCCCACTCCTGTGTACGAATTTCAACACAGGGCTTCTAGTCAGTAATAAACCTAAAGATGCTCTGGTTGGTCTTATCAAGGTTTGTGTTTTTTTTTCTTTTTTTCTTTTTTCTTCTTCCAGGAAGATTGTGTTAAGGAAGTAAAACAGAAGAAAGAGTCCAGCCTTAGGAGACATATAGCTCTAGGTTTAAATTTTGTTATCTTCTTGAGGCTTTCCTTTGCCAACTCCCCACCTTATCCCTAACAAAAAGAAAAGATATACCACAATCTATTAGCATTTTGTGCAGAAAGAATATCTTAATCATGACGATATTTTTCACCTATCTCCACTGTCTCACTGTAGAAATTATATGTCCTCCCTTTCTCCCTCTATTGAGAAATTCTTTCATGTACAATTCTGACTGACATTAGGTTGCTCTGGTGTGGAATAGAGAGATCTCAAGTGGGGTTAGTAGAAAATAAAAATGGACTAAGTTCCACTAGTCCATAGACAAAAAGCATTTTTTATTTTGGAACTAAAATCAAGATTCAGCATATAGTCTAAAAATCAGGCCTTTTCAGTTGTCACTAAAATTTTTTCTCACTTGATAAATAATTCTTGTACAGACTGGAGTGTTTCCTGTAAGTCCTAGAAATCACTTTTTCACAGAACTTGGGTACATGGAACAATACTAGTTCTATGGAGATGTGTCTGGACCACCATTAAAGGGATAGTGGAGCCAAGTTAACAGAGTTCCTGGAATCCTGATTATCTCTGTTTTCATCTATTTTATATGGGTATGATGGAGAAATTTTGCTTATAAAATAAAACAAAGTTTTGCTGTTTAATTTTTTTTAAAGTTTGAAAAATCATTGATAAACAAATAATACTCATGATAATAATCCTGTCACTTCTAAATTTGGAACTACAGTCTAGTTTGTCTCAAACTTCCTTTTTCTACTAAGAACCACTTTAGGCCCTGCTCTCTCAACGCCCTTCCGCCCCCCAATGATTTTGTGTATATATCTTCTTATATAATAAAAGTCTAACATGTAAATTGCCCCCTTGACTGAAAGTTTGACCACTTGCTATGACATGCGCTAACCACCAAGGGGAGGTGCGGAACATGGCAGGCGACAGCAATACAGTGTTGCAGGCCCCAGTGGGCCCTGACAAGAACAGGACCATGACAGGATGGTGGAGCAGGTGAGCGGGTGGTGCCAGGCCTAGGGGTGTGTGAGTAGGGGCCTGATTGCCCTGCTGATTAGGCCCTGATCACCCTATCAAGGCCAGGACCTGGGCTGGAATGGGGGGTGGGTGGCGGTGACCAACCTCCCACGGTCCCTGGATGGGGGCCTGCGACCTCTCGCTGGTTACCGGGGGATGGGGGTGATGGGAACAGTGGTGTGGTGAGAATGCCGGGTGTCCACCAAGCTCACTCTCACTCCCCCTGCTACCCTCCCCCAGAACACCAGGGCTCGCTGGGTGCCTGTGAGGAGCCCACCCTGCACCCAGGTGGCCTCTTCCTGGTGAGCTGGACTGCAGCCACCAGGACCGCAGGGGCTGGTCGAGCTCCCCATGGGTTCAAGCAGGATCCAGCCCACAGAGTGTGTGCTGCCCACCACGCTTCCGTGTGGCGCCACTGGGTAGCACAGAGACCCACGTATGCCCAGCTTGCACTGTCTCGCTCCCTGCATCTGTGTGTGGGGATTCAGATGCTGGACTTAGGGGCCCAGGTGCCGCCCAGGGCCCAGAGGAAAGCTAGAACCTGCCCTTCCATGCCAGATGCTGGCGCTTCGATCACTGGCCAGGCCTAGGGACCACATCCATGCATGAATTCCGTGCATCGGGCCTCTAGTGTGTGTGTGTGTGTGTGTGTGTGTGTGTGTGTATACATACATACATACACATATACATATATATGTAAAAATTTTTAATTGATTTCAGAGAGGAACAGAGAGGGAGAGAGATAGAAACATCAATGATGAGAGAGAGTCATATTTGCTCCCCATTGGGGATCAAGCTGCAACCTGGGCATGTGCCCTGGTCAGGAATCGAACCACGACCTCCTGGTTCATTGGTCGATACTCAACCACTGAGCTATGCTAGCCAGGGAGGCCCTACTCTTTTTTCTACCACCAGCATATTCCAGGTTTATCTACATAAAAGACAAAAGTTTTAATGGGTGATACTGAATATGTGATAACGAGTAGAGGACATGCTTGCTCAAATGGGAATTCTGGTGGGGTTTGCTCACCAGCTTTGTAGCTAAAGTGACAACGAAACAAAACAAAACACCAAACACACACAAAAAACAAAGCTCTATCATGGATTACTTGGGAATAATGGAATCCTTAAATTTAAATCCATATATGCTGAGTCACAACTATCATTCGGTTCTTCTGACTGGTGTGGCATGCTGTTTCACAACTCCAGGCTTTTGCACATACAGTTCCCTCTGCCAGTCCACGGCTTGCTCTCCTTCCCTTTTCTGGTTCACTACTACTCATTCTTCAAGGCCCAGTTCAGGTGTAACCTCTTCTAGGAAGTCTTTCCTGACAACCTCTCTCCCAGCTGGATTAACAAGTCTTCCTTTATATTCCCATACATCTGTATATACATTTCTATCACTGTTCTTATCATATTACATTGAAATGACTGTTTATGTGTCTTGTCTCCACTAACAGTTCCTGAGGGCAGGGGTCATGTCATATTTATCTTTGGACCCCAAGAAGCTAGCATAATACCTTGTACAAAGAAGACACACAGTGAATTTCTGTTTAATATAAATGCTCACCAGCATCTTCTTAGCATGATCCTTCTAAATCTCATGTGCCAGGCAGCAACTGAGCCGATGTTACCATGAATGGAACAAATGTCAGAATTTTTGCAAGAAAAATAGCTTCCAATAGATGATACCCATCCTTCTAAGGCTGCTGAATAAAAACTACTGACTGGGTTGAATATCAGTTTAGATTATTAACATACTATCTGGCCCACCCTCCTCCAACCCAACTGCAAAATATCCATTATAGGATCTAGAGCTGCTGCTCAGAATTGCTTTGTCACCGAAGGACGGACTTCCTGGCTTATGTGAAAGACACTGTTGAAAATTACCACTGCCAGATATCCTTTAGGCCTGATGTCTGGACTTAATGGATACATGTGAGCCTGGCCACATGATTTACTGCTCTTCTAGCAACCGTTTGCACAACGCCTCCTATGGCCATGGCCTACTTTAAACATTTGAAGTATCCCACCTCACCCCCCAAAAAAGCTCTTTAGGAGCCTGAAATCCTAGTAGTGACAGTGTAAGTAGACAATAAGATGCTTTGTTATGGTTTAGTATTATTTTTATAAGCATAGATTCTCTGAGCTTATAAGAAGGAAACGGAGAGGTCACCCATTTAAGAAAATTTACTTTATAGATAAGTAAAAGATTTTTAAGAGAAGGATCTCTCCCTTATACTAAAAGAAAAAAATAATTGATATATAATGAAATAAGGAGATAACAGTTTCTGCATGCTACTGGAGTATTCAAGTGCATACTTTCATGTCTGCATGTTAAGAATGTCATATACACTGATTGACAGTGGAAACAAATAGATGATCCAAGTTTCCTTCCAATGTTAAGATTTTAACTTTTGTGCAAAAAATAGTGATGCAGGCTATGGATTATTCAAAAAACATGACTTCAAAATGAAGAATGAGCCCGAGCTCCTTTGGCTTACAGGATAGAACATCGGCCTGCAAACTGAAAGGTCCTGGGTTCCATTCTGATCAAGGGCACATGCCTGGGTTTCAGGCTCGATCCCCAATAGGGAGTGTGAAGGAGGCAGCCGATCAATGATTCTCTCTCATCAATGATGTTTCTATCTCTCTCTCCCTCTCTCTTCTTCTCTGAAATCAATAAAAATGCTTTAAAAAAAAATGAAAAGTGAGTCTGAGGCACACAGACCTGCTAATGCTAAAAATAGTTTCTATTTTCCGAGTAAATGCTCACCAGTAAAAGAAGGTAACATAGAAACATTTTCACTGCTGAGGGTTTAAAAATACATGTAATGTGGCTCAGTTGGTTGGAACATCATCCTGCATGCAGACGGGTCTTGCATTCGATTCCTAGTCAGGGCACATACGGGAGGCAATCACTCAATGTTTCTCTCTCACATTAATATTTCTCTCTATCTTTCCCTTTCCCTCTAGCTTTCTCTCTCTAGAGTCATTGAAAAGCATATCCTTGGTGAGGATTAAATGAACATAAAAAATCCATATGCAGATAAGCCAATTGGTAAAACCACCTTTCCAATTAATTCCCTAGAAGTTCCCCTTTACAAGTTAAATCTATACAAATACTTTTATGACACTAGTCTCATTGAGACAAAAGATTCCTTAGACTCAGTTAATCCTATTTATTTCAAGTAATTTTTTAAATCATTTATTTATTTATTTTTACATATTTTATTGATTTTTTTTTGCCCCCCTCCCTCCCTCCCACACATCCCTTCCCTCCCCTATTTCAAGTAATTTTGATAAAATAAAATTCTAATGCAATGAAAGGATTTGGAATGCTCCATGGGGTCTGATAATCTGGCTCTCTCCTAACTGGCTATTGTTAGGCTTCTTAGGCAGCTTTTAAAGAATAGAGACTTTAAGAAGGACCTGTCCTAATTACACATTCCCAATCTCATTTTAGGATGTAATTAATCCTTTCTCTTAAAATGGTCTTAAATATAATTTATTTGCTAATAATTTCCAAATGTATACCTTCAACCCACATTTCCCTTAATTCTAAACTCAGATATCTAACTATCTACTCAATATCTCTACATATATGCCTAACAGTCACTTTAAATTTCCTATGTACAGCCCTGGCGGGTGTGGCTCAGTTGGTTGAGTGTCATTCCATGCTCTGAAAGGTTGCTGATTCGACTCCTGGTCAGGCCACATACCCAGGTTGCAGGTTTGATCCCTGGTTCAGGGAATGTACAGAAGGCAGCCAATCAAAGTTTCTCTTTCTCCCTCTCCCTTCCTCCCTAGAATCAATGAAAACATATATTTTTTTAAAATTACTATGTGCAAAACTGAGTTCCTGATATTCCCCAAACCTGCTCCTTGTGCAGTCTCAGCTAATGGCTATTTCACTGATTCCCATGCTCAGATCAAAAGCCTTGGAGTCATCTTTGATTCCTCTTCCTCTCACATACCCTATCCTGTTAACAACAACAATAATTCATAACTGCTAATATATATAGTATAGTACTTATTATGTGCCAGACACTGTCCTAAATTCTTTGTATGTTTACTAAATTAATTCTTACACAATACTACAGGATGGGTATTATTATCATTTTTACTTTATAGCTAAGAAACTGAAGCATAAAGAATTTAAGTTGAGCCCAGCCAGTGTGGCTTGGTGATTGAGCATTGACCCATGAATCAAGATATCACCTGTTCGATTCCCACTCAGGTTCCATTTAAACAAGATCAGATAAGCACTTGACAGGTTAGTGGGAGGTGTGGCAAAAACAAATGTTTGGTTTCTGATAGAATAAAAATTAATATTAAAATAGTTTTCTAAAACTAACGTTTTCAGCCCTGGCCGGTATGGCTCAGTTGGTTGACTGTTGTCCCTGGCACCAAAAGGTTGCCAGTTTGGTTTCCCAGTCAGGGCATGTATCAAGGTTGTGGGTTTGATTCCTGGTCAGGGTGCTAACAGAAGGCAACCAATCAATGTTTCTCTCTCTCTCTAAAAATCAATAAAAGTATATTTTTAATTAAGAAAACCCCAAACACAGCCCAGTTGAGTGTTGACCCATAAACCAGGAGGTCATGATTCAATTCCCAGTAAGGGCAGATGGCCAGGTAGCAGGCTGGATCCCCAGTAGAGGTATGCAGAAGGCAGCTGATAAATGTTTCTTTTTCATCATTGTATCTCTCTATTCTTCTTCCTTCCTTTTCTCTCTCTCTCTCTCTCTCTCTCTCTCTCTCTCTCTCTCTCTCTCTCTCTCTCTCAAATCAATAAAAACATATTGTTTTTTTAAAAAAGAGGAAAGGGAACAGAAAATGCTTGTTGGAGATGGCAAATGAAATGAACTTTGAAGGAAGACATTTTTGATAAAAAGAGATGAAAAGGTCTTTCAGGTTGACAGCCTAGTATGAGGAAAGGTCTGGAAGCTGAAATGTAATAACACCTTCATGGTAACTGAGTGGTTCATGAGGCTGTAAAAGTAGGAGAGCCTTTGGTGGGAGATGAGCTCTGAAGGTAGGTCTAAACTACTGTTTTGGACTTTATTCCAAGGATATCATTGAAGGCTTCCCAATGGTAAGAGTTATATAATCTGCTTTGAGTCTAGACTTACTTGACTATATCAAAGCACAACCACAATTCTCCACAATGGGTCAACACTGGTTTTCTTATAGCATCTGTATCTCAGGAAAAGCATTATAATCCATCAGGTTATACAAGTCCAAACCAAACCAAAGCCCAGGAACCAATCTTGACATATGCTTTCTACCTCTATCAAATCTAATATCAAGTCCTATCTATTTTAGTTTCCTAATTCCACCAAATTATAATACTCTCCATTATATTACTATTTATTTCTACTGCCACCACCTTGTCCTCTCTCTCCTGAATCACTAACTCTGAATAATCAATCTATCTGCATTCACTTAGGCTCTCAGTTAAGCTGGAGAATTTGTTTAAAAAAAAGAAGTCCTAAATCATCCAAGGCTTAAATTATTTTAATAGCTTCCTACAAATCTTCAAATATTAAGAACAAGAATCTGAAAAGGGTCTATTAAGTTAGTCCTACGTGATTAGGCTCTGGATCTCTCTCTAGCTTCTCTTAGAGCATGCTTCCCCTATTCTGGTCACGCTGGCCTTTTTTCAGGCTGTTCAGTTCATCCTGTTTCTTCTCACCATAGGGCCGTTGCACATGCGATACTGTGTACTTGTCCTTTCTCCAACTCTCAGCCAGGCATTTTGCTAGGTGCTTGGGCACATACAGATGAACAAAACAGTCTCAGTTTTCACAATGCTTAGGGCTGAGGGGGAGAAAGTGGTAGAGACAGAAAAACCAATAATCAACTAATAAAAATTGTTGAAAGTGGTATGAAGAAAAAGAACAAAGTGATATGAGAAAAGGAATAAAGTAAGGGAGGGAAATCTACTTTAGATTGTATGGACAAAAATCTACTTTAGATTGTATGGACATGCTAACCTGACTAGCTCAAGGAAGGCCTGCATGGCAGCCTTGAAAATTTAGAGGCCTAAAGTAACTACAAAGAATGGTCTGAAATTAAAACTTTTTAAAAAACTAAAAGCACTTTATGGTGGGTAGTTATGTCCTAAGGCAGTATTTTTCCATAACAAAGATTAATATTCACCTTAACTAAGCCTGTCAAGGATAAGATGCGTGATTAACAAAATAATTTCCCTTTATCTGGACACCTCAAAGCACCACAAATCCCCTCATTGTTATTCAGTTAATTGTTGACCATTAACTGTCCTGCCCAGACTTAAGTAAAGAAAGAATGTATTTATCATTTTATCCAATCTCAGGGGTCCCTCCCACCCCACTTCACCTCCCACTTTGCTTTTTCCCACCTCCCTAATCTATCACCAATAGATTTCATGTAACCCACTTACATCTCCCTCTTTTGACTGTATTGTATAAAACAAGGTACAAAACTTCCATTCTCCAGAGCATTATCTCAATCCATTGAGATTCTGCTTTCTGGCAATTGTCAACAGTTTGGCTCAAATAAACACACAAAAATTCTTCACAGGTTTGAATGTTTCTTACATTAATAATTGGGAGGTCATAGAAAAATTCTTTGAACAGGGGCATTTAAATTAAGCTCTCAAAGATAGAAAAAGAAGTTGTTATTTTAACCAGGTCATAAATGAAGGAAAGTATTATTACTATAAGTTACATGAGTCAAGAGAATACAGAATTTGGAATTTTATCAATACTCAAGATGAAAATACACAGTTAACATGGCAATTCAAGTAAAGACAAAAGAAAGAAATTTGTCCACTGCTTGAAAATTCACTTGGGGAAAGTGTTAACAAAAAAGGTTAAGGAAAAAGTAGAAGGATGTTAGGAGAGAAAAAGGTGAGTAGTCAGGAAGGGGACCACCTGCCCAGTTACCTAATGAAGTATATGGACAGTTGTGGTTACAAGGCTTACATAACCAATGAGTCAGCAAAAAGCCAGGGCACAGGAGCTCTTCAATGCCCATTCTAAACATCCAGGAAGTTTGGCTTTCTCTACTAGTGAGACAAGGGACCCGAGAACAAGATCTGAGGCAGGCTAATAAAAGGTACAATACCTTCCAGCAATACTTGCCTAAGTTATTTAGCATGAGGAAAAGTAAACCTTCATGCTTAGCAAAACAGTAGAAACAGGATCCAACTTAAAGCAGATTAGAGCAAGGCAATTCTGATAAGATTACACAGATCTAATGTTGCCCATTTCTTTAATTTGTAAAGATTCAAAAATCAAGACTCCCAGAAGGTGCTGAAAGCAATACCTATTAAAGAGAAGATGTCTTTATATATTTTGGAGTCCATAAATATTTCAAGGTTACTGTCTTACTCTAATAAAAGCTAATATGTATTAATAGCAACAGAAAAAGGCTTCATAATGTTAATGAAAGAGAACACATAAAAGGGATTAAATCACAGTACAGAAAAAGAGATACAGCACTAACATCCTCTTGATACTGATCTGCAATGATGATGAATTCAAGACAAATGCTCACCAACACACAGCTATGAAAACAGCAGACTCCTTATCCTGCTTTCCTCTCTCTCCATACTTATATTAACCTACTACTGTTTTAGAGACAACAACTCAGTAAGAAAAGAAAGCCTTTATTTTTTCTTTTCCATTTCAGGCTATAGGAAAAAGATGGTGTGAGGGGGAGGGGGGAGGAGTGGGGTGGAAAAGTAGGGTGGAGGAAGGGTGTAAATATGACTGTTCAAAGAAGGGAAAGATTATCTGTTAGCATTCTTGGCTTCTGCCTGTTTCCGGATATCTGAGAAAACATGATAATTATCTCTGAAGGTCACAATTGAATTACCAGAAATAATGTTTTCCTTTCTGGTTCCCTTAGCCATCCATCCCTTTCAATCAAATGTGAATCTGCAAAATGTTTTAATTATTACAGACACAATTCTATGTAGCTGATATGGAAAAGTAAAACAAACAAGCAAACAAAAACAAAATACAAGCAACACATTTATCTTACCAAAACCCCCTGTCAGGCAGTCTGCTGATTTTGCTTGCCACAAAGCTCATCCTTCATTTGTGCACTGCCAGAGCAAGCTTGGATCGTGAAAACAAATCACAACCTCTTTTGGCTATAAGCTCTTTCCATTTGTCCCAGTTTCCAAGCTGCAGAGGAGCTGTGGCATAGTCTGTCACGGCTGCACGTACTTGGTTTCCGAGAATAACGCTGTAAATGAGGACAGCTACCACTGGGAATTCATTCCCCCACCAAAGAGCCAGCCGAAATGAAGCTTCTAGTGGATCCCTGGGCCTCTCACCTTCACAGACTCAGAAAAGGGCCTTTCACAGAACAGACAGGTACAGCCGCACCACATCAACATCCTGCATAGCCAATCCTCCGCAGTGCCCACCTCGGCCTACGTACAGTTCCGGTTCTGTCTGTTGCATCAGTTCTTAGAGCTTTCTATATCGGAGAGCCTGGGAGGACTCTGTGCTGAATAAACAGAAAGCCTCTGCCAAACAAATATCCGTGTGCATGTGCATGTGAGCGTGAGTGTGCATGTGTGTGGTTTGCTAGAGCTGCTAATGCAAATGAAGTTTGAGAATGGAGATCACAAACAGTATCTGCCTCTCTTCTCGAGCTGTGAGCATCTTTTATAAGAGAAAGGCACCAAACTGGATGGATTTAAAGCTACAGGACATTAATTCAACAATATGTATCTCCTCACTTAAAAAAACAAATAAGATTTAGAGAATAACTTAAATAATGTTAAAACATTCTAAATAAAGTAACACCATTTAGATAGCGTGATTTAATAAATACAAAGAAATAAACAATCTACCCATGCCTTGATAAAGGATTAACAAAAGATTACCAAAACAGATTTCTTACATACTTTCCTAATGTTTCTTCTCTTGTTTTTACATTAGGCTCACAAAACCATTTAAATGAAAATTGAGCAAGGAAAAGAAAATTAAACATGTGGCCCTAAAGTCTTATCCTTACAAAGAGAAAAAAGCTCTTCTGAATGAAAGTATTAGAATTCTGTGAAGTTTAAGCAACAGATTAAAACACCACAACTATAAGCCCAGGCTAAGTACCTGTACTATCACATACTACTTATTGAATACGTGCAATATTGCATGAAAGAACTGAACACCTTAAGGATACTATTCCTGCCCTGAAAATTCACTTCGGGATTTAGGCAAACTATCAGAAATGAGCTTTATTTCTTCTATTGTAAAAACAGTTTTGGGGATTGCAACATAGGAAGAATTTTACTGATTACAAAATACAGTGTAGCATGTACAATGTATAATATCTAGTAATATTTCTCTCTGGTTAATATGCAGAAAAAAATCAGACATGACAACAGTTTGATATAGTATAGTACAGTCCTTTCTATGAGCCTAAAGTGATCATTTCTGTTCTAGTTAAGTACAAAGCTGGAAGCTCAGGCTATCACAGTACTGAAAGGTCAGAGAAGGTCTTCCCAAACAGTATTCACCAACTTCATATAGCATTATTTCACTTAAATCAGATAAAGCCCTCTGAATAGAATCCAAAGCACCTTAATTTTTCAAAAATATTTTTTTATTAATTTCAGAGATGAAGGGAGAGTGAGAGTTAGAAACATCAACGATGAGAGAGAATCATTGACTGGCTGCCTCCTGTATGCCCCAGACTGGGGATCAAGCCTGAAATCTGGACGTGTGCCCTGACCGGGAATGGAACGGTGACCTCCTGGTTCATAGGTCGATGCTTAAGCACTGAGCCACACAAGTTGGGCCCCTTAAATGAATTTGAAGAAAATTCTATGTTGAAACCAGGGTTCATAAATTCCTCTTCTGTGTCTAGATGAACAGAACCCTGACCTTAGCCCTTCAGAAAAAAATTAAAAAATTAATAACTTAACACAAGTTTTATCTTTGTTTTCAACAAAGTAAATATTTGTTTATATAAAAACAATGTAAAAAAAAATCACCACTAGCTGATGTTTGCTTAATTCTGTTTATCAGTATTTTTAATATCCCTTCTTTTAATACAATCGTGTTCATTATAGAAAATTTTGAAATTATAAATGGACATAAAAGAAAGTAAAAGTTTTTGTAATCTCACTGCTCACAGAAAGCCAAACCAGATACTGTGTGAGGTTCTTTTATCCTTTTTTATTACCATTGAAATCATTGAAGCCTGTGTTGAGACAAAGTGCCATAAGATCAAAACTGCCTTGATTGGATAAGCTACCATATGGAAGATAGCAGCCCTGAAGAGTAGAACCTGTGTATGAGAAGCGCTCATTGTATATTTCTATGAGAGAAATTATACCTTTAAAAATTATCCTAAAACAGCCTAGCTGGTTTGGCTCAGTGGATAGAGCATCAACCTACAGACTGAAGGGTCCCAGGTTTGATTCCAGTCAAGGGCACATACTTTGGTTATAGGCTCCAGCCCAGGTCAGGGTACATGCAGGAGGCAACCACTGGATATGTTTCTCTCACATTGATGTTTCTCTCTGTGTGTCTCTCCCTCTCCCTTATACTCTCTATAAAAATCAATGGGAAAATATCCTCAGGTGAGGATTAACAACAACAAAAATTATCCTAGAAGAGTTTTTGAGGTTCCACCAAGATGCCAACAGATTTAAGAGTTGCCAGAGAAGTGGCCCTCATTAGCTGCAATTAGCCTGGATATCTATCTCTCTTCTTGAATCCCAAAGTAAATCTCATGTGGTACTAGAACTTTAATTCTGCTGACTTTCTGGTTTTCTCAAAAAAATTTTTTTTCTCTTGCTGATTTTGCTTTTGTTTCTGGTTTAAGCACAGTTGATAAGTTACCCCTCATTGATGGCAGCACTGATTGAGAATTTGGTTTTATGGTTGATCACTTGATGGTTTCTGTTGAAGAATGATATTTATTTTCTGTTGGGTGAGAAACCAAAAGAGAACCACATTAAGGAACAACAGTTGACTTTATATAAGGAACCAATGCCTATAAAGAAGCCTAAAGAAAACTGACCTAATGCCTGTACTTACAGGATCCCTGGCTTACAAGTGATAAAGGAGGCCACTTACTTGCTGGTAAGCCTTAGCAAATGTTGGGGACTTGAAGATAAGATTGACTCATCCAACTTTATCAGCACTGCAGGTGAAGTCTAATGAGAGAGTTTCTTAGACATGGTTTCCTAACCTTGGAATAGTAAATAACAGAGGTGTTTAAAAGTTCATTCTAGGATTCCTTATGAAAACTTCCATACAGAAGTTAATCTTCTAGCCTAAATAATTGTTCAAACCGTGGTCAGGTGGCGCAGTTGGATGGAGCATTGTCCGTACATCAAAAGGTTGCAGGTTTGATTCCCAGTCAGAGCACATATCTAGGTTATAGGTTTGATGCCCAGTTGGGGCATGGGAGACAACTGATTGATGTGATGTGTGTATTCTCTCTCATTCTCTCTAATATTCTCTCTCATAGTCTCTCTCTCACTTCCTCTCTCTAAAAAAACGAATTTTTAAAAATAAAATATCTTTGCTCAAAACTGTATGACTCTGGATTTGCAAAGAAAATTTAAGGATGTCTGTATGATTAACACTCTTACTGTGCTTATGTAAATAATCCAGTTAAGCCTAATGACACCAATCATTTTGTGACCAAGAAAAGTCTTTAGGAATTACTTATGATCACCAGAAGGATGGGAGAGTTTCAGCAAAAATTGTGAAAAACTAAAATGGAAAAGATTTTGTGTCTTTTCGAGGGATTTTCTAGTGTTAACTATCCAATTCTCTGGCTCTTTGTCTTTGGCTAGGTTATTTTATAGCTCTGAAGAGATGGAAATTATCTTGTGGACAGTATTGATGATGCAATGCAAATAAATGTTGTCTGGTAGAGAATATAAATTTTCTTAAATCCAATTCTTATTTGGACCAATTTAACTTCTTACTAGTTCCTAATAACTGGTTAATTAGTGAGTTAAATAAATATTTACTATTTAAAGTCATAATTTTACCTTTAAAAATATTTGTATCCACAAAAATAATTTAATTTAAAAAAAATCACTAAAAAAAAAAATTTGTATCCTTATTTTTATTTCTCAAAGCATCTAACTAAAAAACAGTTGTTTAGTTGAAATTAATTAGCCTTTTGCCTATTTTTAAAAAGCTCTTACAAAAAAAAATAAGAATTTTTACATTTTTTAAAGAATTGTAAAGAACAATAATAAAGCGAAGAAGACTATGTAACAGAGAATATACATGGCCCTTAATTCCTAAAATATTATATTTATTATCTAACATTTTAAAAGATTGCCAATACTTGCTTTAAAGTTATAGTATCTCAAAAGGCATTGATATCTTAACATGAGTGATCAACCTAAAATATAGAAGAGACTGACTTACTCAAGTCAGCATTTTAGCAGCAAATTCAACTTAGGACCCAGACTAAGAAAATTGGCTTCTTAATAAATATACCATAATCTTTAAATAACATTTAAAAAATGACTTATTAAGTTCAGAATTATCTCTGACAAGAAAATATTTTCTTCCCCAGTAATACAAACCTACAATAATATCTTTATTGTGTTAAACACTGTTGAGTATCAAGGATGTTGAACATTTCATGAGGAAATAAATTTTATCTTTCCAAACTTTCTGGGGAAAGATGCTTTTTAAAAACCTGTTTATTAACATATATAAAAGCAGGGAAGATAAAAAATCCTGCGCAGTCTTCATCCAGCTTAACTCATGGCCCAGGCTCCCCTCCCCTACAATTATTTGGAAGCAAATCCCAGAAAAAAGGTATTCTTTAATAATAACCAAGGCTAATTCCAGAGGCATTCCTATATTATTAAAGCCTATCTCAGCTGTCAGACTGTATTATATTCATGAATACTGTATTATATTTTTCAGATAAAATGCCTAATGTTCTCCTTCTCTTTTACCCTTTTCTATAATATTCATAAAGGATCCACTAGGGCAGTGGTCGGCAAACTCATTAGTCAACAGAGCCAAATATCAAAGTACAATGATTGAAATTTCTTTTGAAAGCCAAATTTTTTAAACTTAAACTTCTTCTAACGCCACTTCTTCAAAATAAACTCGCCCAGGCTGTGATATTTTGTGGAAAAGCCACACTCAAGAGGCCAAAGAGTCACATGTGTCTCGCGAGCCACAGTTTGCCAACCACAGCACTAGGGAAAAATGTCCAAAGACCATAGACTTATTCTGTTTCTAGACTGATATTCTTGATGTTGATGTTTGATGATTGACTAGATACATTTTTTTCCAAAGTGGCAAAAGATGGGTAAAGTTGAGTCAAGGAAGAATAAGCAGGTCCCTGCTGATCACCTCTGGGAACCCCACCTCTGCTGTGGGCGCAGCCATCTTGTGCCAGCATGATATAGTGAGGGTCAATTTGCATATTACCTCTTTATTATATAGGATGGACCTCTAACTAAGGCAAGCATTTTCTTTTACTGCTTACAACTAATTAATTCAGAAAGGAGAGCAAGAGAGGCTTTTGCTTAGTGTCAAAGACAATTATCAGAATTAAGGGGTTTTAGGAAGGAAGAATACAGGCACTGCCCTTCTTTAAAACTAGCTAAGTAATCCGAGACACCTAACTGAATAAGTAGAATAAGCAATGAAAACTGCTTATTTAGGCTCTGACTAACTCAAAGGAATCATGTATCATGATGCCATCTATCACGATGCCTTCAGCTAAGGCTCAAAGGTGCTGCATGAGCTGTTTCACAACTGCAAAGTACATAAATCCATGACGGGAATACCACCCCTAACTCAAGGAAGGGCAAAGTAAACTCCTAGTACCATCTGCAAAGCAACTGCAGAATCATATAAATTATTAAATTGTATAATAAAAATTTTTATAATGTCATGAAAAAGAATATAAAATAGTGATTTCCAACCTCAGATCCACAAAAGGGTCAAGTTGTTTTCAAGATTTCCAAATGCCCAATGGAAATTGTACATTCTCTCATTGTAAAGGTATATAGGCAGACCAAAATGACAAACATTTAATTTTGTCTGGAATTATAATTAATCCAGGTATTATCACTGTATCAGTGCTGTTCAGAAATGCTGACTAGCTCTTAGTCCCTAAATCATATTCTCCCTCTCTCTCTGTCTCTCTCTGTCTCTCTCTTTTTTTAAAAAGGGAAAATCATATATGCTGCTTGTAAACAAGTATTTTCAAAATAGCAGGCTCATGAAGGAAAAAAACAACAACTGGTGAATAAGGTTGATTTAAGTTTTATTTTCTAAGTAAGATCATACCTTCAATGTTAATAAAAACCAAAACACTTAAATTTAAAAAGTACAAAGTATCATTAAAATATGCATAGTCAATGTTTGGAAAATTACCAACTGGAGGTAATATATAAGTAATGCTATAATGTTTTAGTAAATGGTATTCACCACAGTGACTATGTCAGAGCTATATAAGCCATCTCTTGAAAACCCTTACTTAATATCTATTTTGTATCTCCCAAATTCCATACTGGAGGCTCTCAGGAATAAAAAATAAACACAATTTTCCACATCTGAGAAAACATGAAAATATCACCCAATGACCTATTTCAGGTCCATGTGAGAAGAACAAGGAATCATCTCAATTTATTATTTTCAAAATATTACCAGCCATAGATGGCTTTGGTGTGTTGGGGGGGGAAGAGGGGGTGAGAGGAGGCAGTGGACAGATACAAAGCTATTTTAACTGAAAATAACCTGGCTTCATTATTCTTTACTATTTAATTTTCCACTAAATTGCAGAGAAGCTTAGTGGTTCCAAATATTCTCTAAGAATAGCATGTGACTCAATATAGAAATACAACCAAGAAAGAGTAGAAAGCAAGGTGAAGACTGATTCTATAGGCTACAGGCTACTTACTGAAACGTACCTCCTTCCAAATTTAAGTTTGTTATTTAAAAAAAACAACCAAATGTCCAGTTTCTCATCCCTTTACCTTTTCTCTTGATATATCAACCTATTATATAGTACTCTACTTTTTTTTTAAAAATATATTTTATTGATTTTTTTACAGAGAGAAAGGTAGAGGGATAGAGAGTCAGAAACGTCGATGAGAGAGAAACATCAATCAGCTGCCTCCTGCACACGCCCCAGCAGGGATATGCCTGCAACCAAGGTACATGCCCTTGACCGAAATCGAACCCAGGACCCTTCAGTCTGAAGGCCGATGCTCTATCCATTGAGCCAAACCGATTTCAGCAGTACTCTACTTTTTTTTATACCATTAAGCTTACATAGCAGGCCATATTATACTACGGTAGTAAGATGGGGTTGGAACGTGCTTGCCAGTCCACAGAGGAGATGAAATTGAGTCCTTGCTTTGCCACCCATCAGTTGTGAGACTTCTGTGATTTACGAGCTTAAGACCAATCAAGGTTTAGTACCTAAGAAATGGGATTGAAGCTTGCAGGGTTGAGGCTGAAGATGAAAAACTAGAGGGTGGGTGGCAGGTAGGTTGATAAATTCCTAGACATCTGATTTTTACAATTTTAAGATTCTCACAAAACATGATTCATTCTTTAAATACCTGAAAGCCTTCAATCTTGATTTTACTTGCTAGAATCCAGTTGTAGATGACATCACATTCACTGGTCTGATTTCTTTTGGCTCAAAATATTTAAAATAATTTTTTTTAATTTAACATAACAATAAAATGACTTGTTCCAAATTCAAAGAGAGAAGAAACCCTATTCAGAGATTTTAGGAATTCACTACCATATATACACTTGTCATAGAATTTAAATAGGTAAATTTACAGATGATTAAACTCTTAATAAAATAAGGTCAACAATCTGTGGCCCATTTCTGAGAACCTTAGGAAAATGTATTTTATTTTCATTTCTATTCTTAAAAAATATACTTTATTTTTTATTCATTTATTTTTAAAAAATATATTCTTATTGATTTCAGAAGAAGGGAGAGGGAGATAGAAACATCAATGATGAAAGAGAATCATTGATTGACTGCTCATGGGCATGTGCCTTGACCGGGAACCAAACTGTGACCTCCTGGTTCATACATAGACGTTCAACCACTGAACTACACTGGCGGGGCCAGCTGAAAGTCTTTGGGCAGCATAGATGCTCTAACTACTGAATCAAATCAGCTAAGGCAAAATCTCTCTTTTTTAAAAATATACTTTTATTGCGCCCGGCTAGCTCAGTAGGTAGAGCATGAGACTCTTAAAATATACTTTTATTGATTTCAGAGAGGAAGGAAGAGGGAGAGAGATAAGAAACACCAATAATGAGAGAAAATCATCCTTGGGCTGCCTCCTGCACACCCCACACTGGGGATCAAGTCTGCAACTGGAACATGTGTCCTGACTGGGAATTGAACTATGACCTCCTGATTTATAGGTTGATGCTTCAACCACTGAGCTACGCTGGGTGCTTGGCAGGATCTCTTTTTAATTATCAACTGCATTTCCTTAATTATGTATTAACTTTTCCATATTTCTATGAGCTTCTTTGGAGCTCCATAAAAATCTCTTCTCTGAACTTAGAATCAGAGCATAATTAAAATGTGTCGTGATTTTTTAAATTAGACAATATATATAAGGAACCACCAGGAGAAAGAAAAGCCAACTTGAATTAGGCTTCTACACTCAGCAGAAATGATTCTTTATAAACTTTCCCTTACAAGTTTCCACTGAACATAAAATACTTTCTTCCACCCAAATACCAACCTAAACAGTGTGTATACTCTACTTATCCTCAGACTTCAAACAACAACTACACTTTTCATTAAGAGCAAGTGAGAATTAAAGGTCATATTCTAATCATATTTCCTGGGCTTATATATCTCAAATGTTCCTATTTTATTTTACTGGTCTTTTAAGCACTTCCTCAAATGTTTCTTTTTTTATGAGGCTTACACTTACTATCACATTAACAATGGCAGTCTACTCCCAGAACTTCCAATCTCCTTTACCTGTCTTTGTTATTTTCTTTTTTCTAATATATTTTATTGACTTTTTTACAGGGAGGAAGGGAGAGAGATAGAGAGCCAGAAACGTCAATGAGAGAGAAACATCGACCAGCCGCCTCCTGCACACCCCCCACCAGGGATGTGCCCGCAACCAATGTACATGCCCTTGACCAGAATCGAACCTGGGACCTTTCAGTCCGAAGACTGACGCTCTACCACTGAGCCAAACCGGTTTTGGCAGTCTTTGTTATTTTCATTAGGCTTATATTTGTCATCATCTTTCCAAACTAGAATGTTAGCTGCATGAGGACAGAGAATATGTTTGTATTGTTAAATGATCTATTCCAAACACATCTCAAACTTCAAACGCTGATACACAGCAGACTCAATAATTGTTCAATGAATGAACAAATGATTGGTTTACACTCCCCTCTGTTCCAGATAGAATATAATGGAGCTGGCACTTAATAATTTCTGGTATAAATTAAAATAACTTATGGCAAATGTTTTAAGCTTGAAGTTGGAATTCTTGACCTTTTCCCTCCAACCTTTATATCACATGTGTCAAACACAAGGCCCGCGGGCCAAATCCGTACCGCCAGGCCTTGCAATGTGGCCCGCACCGCGTTGTCATCACTGCACTCCGCTGCGTTTCCATCACAATGACAGTTTATGACTGTTCAGTAAACCATTCGGCCCGCGATTTAGGCTGGATTTTAGATTTTGGCCCCTTCTCTGATTGAGTTCGACACCCCTACCTTATATAGTAACATGAGCCTATTAATTTTAAAGAGGAGATAAAGGCATTTTGAGCACTGAGAATAGGGAAACACAATTTGAAATAGTCTCTTGATGTACAATAGTATTATATAATTCTCATCAAATCACTATCCTAGCTATTCCTTTTGAATAGTATTCAATTAAAAAGGAATCCTATGAAATAAGATGGGTAGACCTCTGCATTGTTTCTATGGGATTTGACCTTTATGTGGCAATCTGAACCCTATAGAATGATGTGATTTAGGACAGCAATAGTTTGAAGGTTTATATGTGAGGGGAGTTTTATTTTATCTTTCAAAAGTCCACTGTTTAATACAGTGACAACCCAATGTAAATAACATTTATTCAAAAGGCATAGCATCTATCTATATATGACAAGTGACCTCACATGCATGTTCTAAATTGCCATTGTAAATTCTGGGCATTTGTATAGAAAACGAGGCAATGTCAACATTGCCAAGAAATTGTCTGGACCATCTGCATCACATACGTGATTTAAACACATGTATATTGTTGCAGGGTTATTAAGAAAGGGAATTACTGCCCTAACCAGTTTGGCTCAATGGATAGACCCTTTGGCCTATGGACTGAAGGGTCCCAGGAAAGATTCTAGTCAAGGGCATGTACTTTGGTTGCAGACACATCCCCAATAGGGAGAATGCAGAAGGTAGCTGATTGATGTTTCTCTCCTATTGATGGTTCTAATTCTCTATCCCTCTTCCTTCCTCTCTGTAAAAAATCAATAAAATATATTTTAAATAAAAGAAAAGAAAGGGAATTACTAATCTTTAGAATTGGTCAACATCTGGAAATAGTATAATCTAACTAGAGACCTGGTGCATGAAATTCATGCACTGGGGGGTAGGGGGGTGCCCCATCAGCCCAGCCTGCACCCTCTCGAAGTCCTAGACCCCTCAGGGGATGTCCATCTGCTCAATCCCCAGAGTGATCAGGCCTAAGCCAGCACTCAGACATCCCTCTTCCAGTCCAGGACTCTCCCAGTCCAGGACCCCTTGCTCCTTACCACCTGCCTGCCACAGAGGTTCCTGCAGCCACCACTGTGCTTGCCATCAGTGAGCCTGGCATATGACTGAGTGGGGGGGAGTGCCACTCAACCAGAAGCTGGGCTCACTGCTCCTTAGTGCTGGCCCCACCCCCTACCCACTGGTTGGGGGTGGGGGCCAGGCAGGCTGGGGGAGTGGCTGTGTGAGGTTAAGACACCACGGTTGTGCCCTATTCCACCTCTGTGGAGGCACCAGGACTGCGCCACTGCCTCTGCAGAAGGTACTGCCGGGACCACCATGGCTGGCCTGGTGGCGCAGGCTCACTGGCCCCATCCCCTGCTCACTGGTCGTTCTGGAAGGTTGTTCTGTCATCTGACCTAATTAGCATATTAGCTCTTTATTATATAGGGTATGTTTAAAATATAGATATGTAATACTATGCAGATGTAAAAAAGGATCTCTTTCCCTTTGGGACAACATGGAGGGACCTAGAAAGTATTATGCTAAGCCAAATAAGCCTATCAGAGAAAGACAAGTATCACATGATCTCACTTATATGTGGAATCCAATGAACAAAATAAAGTGATGAACAAACCTTTGCATTATTTCTATGGGATTTGACCTTTATGTGGCAATCTATGTCCAGAGACAAAGAAGCATGGAACAAACTGATGAATCTTACAAAGAAGGTGAGGGTAGGGGTAAGGGGTGGGAGAAAGATTAACCAAAGAACATAAATGCATACATAACCCGAGGATACAAACAGTGCAGTGAAGGCCTGGGAGGAGGCAGGGGTAAAGGAGTCAATGGGGAAGGGGGGGAAAGGGGACATTTGTAATACTTTCAACAACAAAGATAATTTTTTCAAAAAGGACACAAATAAAAGTAGATAACTAGTGATTAAAAAACACAGATATATACCCTAACTGGTTTGGCTCAGTGGATAGAGTGACGGCCTGCAGACTGAAAGGTCCCAGGCTCGATTCCGGTCAAGGGCATGTACCTTGGTTGCGGGCACATCCCCAGTTGGAGGTGTGCAAGAGGCAGCGGATCGATGTTTCTCTCTCCTCGATGTTTCTAACTCTCTTTCCTTCTCCCTTCCTCTGTAAAAAATCAATGAAATATATTTTAAAAAATAAAAATAAAAATACAGATATGTTCAACATTTACAGAATCGGTTCTATAGTGCCCACTTTTCTAAGTCTTTTTCCAGAATAAGATACATTTCCCCCTCTTGAGTGTTTCTTCAAAATGTTCATTCTGAAGTTTAGTATGAACTCTTCACAAAGCATGTTGCAATTTCATACAAAGAGTTCATAGTTGAACTCTATCTACAGCAGTTTGATATGCCAGATAGTCTTATTAAGAATTCCTGATGTTGGAGCAAGTACCTCATTTCTGGACATTTTACTTTTTCATTTTTGAACATTTTAAATATTGTTTCAATAAGAGTATTTTAGTTCATCAGAATTGATAATAGTTTGAACAAGAGAGAGACATGGCTAGGGAAGCAAGGAAACAGTTTAATCTACAATCATTTACTCAAGTACTATGACTGATTGATTTATGTATTTACTATTTAAATATTATTTCTATTGATTTTAGAGAAGAAAGGAGAGAGAGAGAGAGATAAAAACATCAATTATGAGAGAGAATCATTGATCAGCCGCCTCCTGCACTCTCCACACTAGGGATTGAGCCAGAAACCTGGGCATGTGTCCTGAATTGAACTGTTAACTCTCAGTTCATTAGGCAGATGTTCAACTGCTGAGCTACACTGGCTGGCCTAAGTTGTTTGTTTTTAACAAACTTTCTCTTCTCATGAAATCAACTGAGAATGTTTTAAAAATGTTTTACATTTTCCTCCTCCCTTTGGACTGTCAATAATGGAGAAAAAGAAGTTAACTTCTGTTTTACAAACAGTCTCTACCCCCTATCCTTTCAGGGCCCTCCTAAGAGTTCTTTCCTTCTGACCACCCCATTCAATCTGAACTATCATCCTATATAATAAAAGGCTAGCCGAAACCGGTTTGGCTCAGTGGATAGAGCATCGGTTTTCAGACTGGGGGGTCCCAGGTTCGATTCCAGTCAAGGGCATGTACATTGGTTGCGGGCCCATCCCCAGTAGGGGATGTGCAGGAGGCAGCTGGTTGATGTTTCTCTCTCATCAATGTTTCTAGCTGTTTATCCCTCTTCCTTCCTCTATGTGGAAAACCAATAAAAATATATTAAAAAAATAAAAATAAAAGGCTAATATGCAAATCAACCAAATGACTGGTGGCTATGATGTGCGCTAACCAACAGGGGACACTCAATGCAGGAATTTCCCCCTGGTGGTCAGTGCCCTCCCACAGGGGGAGCACTGCTCAGCCAGCAGCTGGACTCACATTGGCAAGCGCAGTATCGACTCCTGCCTCCGCAGCAGCGCTAAGGATGTCCAACTGACGGCTTAGGCTTAGGCTTAAGCCGTCAGTCAGACATCCCCCAAGGGCTCCTGGACTGCAAGAAGGCATAGGCTGGGCTGAGGGACTCCCCGCCATGCCCTCTGCTGAGTACATGAACTTCATGCACTGAGCCTCTAGTTCTTAATAAAACACAGATAAGTAAACTGACCTTTTATTACCTCAGAATAAGCAAACATGTGCCAGAATTTTAAAACCCAAGATTACAGAAACAGAAAAAAAATACAGATGAAAGGCACAAATCTGTTAACAAATTTAGCATTTAACTGATCAACCATAAGGAATGAGAGTAATTTAACAACAAAGTTCAGAGTGAAAAATCTGTTTGGATCTTAAATCCAATGTCTCAACAGCAAACAACCTTATTGTACATGAATTTCAGAACAGATGATAAAGAATCTACTTTGCTTTAGCATTAATCTCTTGGAATTACCTATGTATCATTTATAAAATCAACTTGAAAAGCATGGTAAAAATCAAGCTTTCGGCTGTTTCTACTCAAGAATTTGGGTGAAATGTGAAAATGGCGCTGTGTTGCACAAAGCTGAATCCTCCTCCTATCCAGCTGTATTTCAGGGACCTGTCCTGCTACCCTGGAGACATGAACTTAGCACTGAGATATGTACATACTGCTTTACAATTCAGAAATTTGCCAAGTCTTAGGTAAAAATATACACTGAAAACAAGTAGCTCAGTGGTAATAACCTTCTTAAATATAATATTTCAAATTGCTCTAATCAATATACCTATTTGTTATGCATACCTGGCACCTTTAAATTTAACCCAAGCAATCCCAAGCTGTGAAAAGCAAACCAAACTCTTTTGTTTACTGACAAAAACACTTATTTTCTGACTGAGGATAACATTGACTCTGCACTAAAGCAGCCCATCATACAAGAGTCGGGATAGTCCAGTATGATCTGAGCATTCCCACAGAGGCAAAAAGAACTTTTATACTTTCTGCCCAAATAGCTATGGGTAAAACGAACTACTAGGAAACACGTAACATGCTTCTCGATTATTGAACTTCACACAAGTCAGTCCAAAAATAGCAAAATGTCGTGGCTGAAATCAACTGCTGAAAAATGCTAAGTTCCAGCAGCTCAAAGCATTTCCTGTGTCTGTATATTTAACCAGCCCCCACTTAAAGCTATAGAACTGTAGAATTAAGGATAGGTTTAAAAAAAGAGACAGATACACACACATATACAACATACGGTTTCCGAGGGGAGTGCGGGTTCCATGCTTGTGGAGGAGGAGGAGGAGGAATATGCCAAATAACCCTCAAGTTTCTCCCAGATTTGAACATGCTGTACTGTGGCATGAGGTCAGCAGAGACTGACTCCAGCCCTGTGAGGCTGAATTCTACCCTGACAAAGCAGTATCACTGTAATATGAAGCAGGAGGATCCAGGGCATGTTGGCCGCTGTACAGAGTGGCTGTTCTAGAAAGTAATGGCAATTCCAAAACAAGAGATCTCTGCTGTCACATGAGATAATCTTCAGCCCAGTTAAGCAATAAGCACCAAAAATACTTTGAATCCCAAACATAGCCAGCACAAAATATTAAAAGTTAGGAAAGAACTTTTCTCCCTGAACATATTTTGTGTCTGGAGGGGGGAAAAAATTGAAGAACTATTGCTTAATTTGATTTGTAGCATATTTAATATACTGATTCTAATCTGAGACAAGACATAGTTTTTCGGACATTGTGACCTAGCTAAAGAATCTCTTCTCTGTGTCTTTACAATGGAATAGGGAGAATGTTCTGAAAAAATATTTTTGATAACAGATATATGCCAGAAATGAAGATATGGCAAATAATTTCATTTCTCACATGGACCCAAAAGGCAACGGTTGTTACAAACCTAATGCACATTGTTTCTTTTTAAATATATATATATATTGATTTCAGAGAGGAAGGGAGAGAGAGATAGAAACATCAATGATGAGAGAGAATCACTGACTGGCTGCCTCCTGGACACCCCCTACTGGGGATCAAGCCCACAACCTGAATTGAACTCAGGACTCTTCAGTCCATAGGCCAATGCTCTACCCACTGAACCAAACCAACTAGGGCACATTATTGTTTCTTTTTAGGTCACCAAGAAAATATACAAATATACTATTAGAAATTCTTCCTTGAATAAGGGAAACAAAAAGACCTTAAAAAGGAAAAGGATCCAGAACATGAAATTTCTGTCAAGAGAAAACAGTACAATGTAGATAATCCTTGACATTTGTGGTTTCCCTTACATCATGAAAGTTCAACTTCAGACCAAAAATGACTCAATCTTTTAAAATTTACTTTTGTTGTTAATACCCACTAGATATTTTTTCCATTGATATTTATGGAGAGAGGGAGGGTCAGGAGGGAGAGAGACATTGATGTGAGAGAGAGGGACACCTGCGATGGAAGCTGCAACCCTTTGGTGTATGGTGCATGGGCCGAGGCTCTAACCACTTGAGCCATACCAACCAGGGCCTCAATCTTTTCAACACATAAAACTTAGCCAGATAACAGCAGTAAACACAATACATGGAAATGAAACAAAAACTGCATAACAGCATAAACAGGAAGATACATTTGTAAGAATTTTTTTTAATATATTTTATTGATTTTGTACAGAGAGGAAGGGAGAGAAATAGAGAGCTAGAAACATGGATGAGAGCGAGTCATCAATCAGCTGCCTCTTGCACACCCCCTACTGGGGATATGCCCGCAACCAAGGTACATGCCATTGACCGGAATCGATCCTGGGGCCCTTCAGTCCCCAAGCCGATGCTTTATCCATTGAGCCAAACTGGTTTCGGCACATTTGTAAGAATTTTTAAAATAGTTCAATATTACCACAGATTGAATGAAGTTAAAATTTTAAATGAACATAAAAATTATCCTGTCATACAAATGCTTTAAAAAAATCTGTCAAAGCTCTTTGTTACTTATATGAAAAAATCCAAACAGCTATGTCACACAAAGAAAGTGATAATTAGGTCTTTGCCCACTGTTCCCATTCTATCTCCACTGTCTTCCATTATTGCCATTTTACATGCAGAGAAATAGAATAGAGAGGTAAGTAACTTAGCCAGAGTTATATGGCTACATGGCAGGCCAGGAATTTAAAGCCACACCGTATAATTCCGACTTTACGCACAATAAGAGCTCAATCTTTAAAGAATCAGTGGAGACAGATAGGAGCAACATAATGATGTTCAGAAAATCAAGGAAAAGTAGATGACTGTGCATTGGAGAAAAGCTTCAAAGTTAGAGGTAGAACTTGAGTTGAGCTGTTTATTCAAATATTTAAGGCACTGTTTTGGGCTCTAGAGAAACATCAGAGAACCGATTATGCCTACATCCTACACGGGGAAGACAGCCAATAAACAAATATAATAAACATATATTCTTAGTGATAAGTGCTATGAAGAAAAATAAAGCAGAATAAAAGAGAAAGAGGATGATGGGACTTCTCTGATAAAAAAACATCTGAGCAGAGATCTGAATATAACCATATGGATATCTGGGAAAGGGTGTTCCAGGGAGAAATATCAAGTTTAAGGGCCCTGAGATAGGAGTGGGTTTGGTGTGCACAATGTATGTCAAGGAGGTTGAATGAACAAGGGAGGAGAAGACAAAACATATGGATAGAGAGGCCTGAATGTGGGACACAGGTCAAACTTATATAGGACATTGTGTACCATAAGAAAGTCACTGGAAGTCTTGAGCAGAGTAGGAATAGGCTCTGATTTAGATTTTAACAGGATCACTCTGAGTAAAGAAAAGACAACCTTTCGGAGTGAATAAGCGACAGGGTAGGTGTATGAAGAGAACTCTGGAGGCTATTACAGTAGTCCATGCAAGATAGTGGACAACGCCGAAACCAGTTTGGCTCAGTAGTAGAGCGTCGGTCTGCAGACTGAAAGGTCCCAGGTTCGATTCTGGTCAAGGGCATGTACTTGAGTTGCGGGCACATCCCCAGTAGGGGGTGTGCAAGAGGCAGCTGGTCGATGTTTCTCTCTCATCGACGTTTCTAGCTCTCTATATCTCTCCCTTCCTCTCTGTAAAAAATCAATTAAAAAATGTATATTAAAAAAAAGATAGTGGATAAGTGCCTAATATATGTTATCTGACATATATTGAGGGAGCAAAAAAAAAGGGGGGGGGTCTGTTAATACATAATATAAGTGAGATAGGGAGGAATAAGAAAGAAACAAAGGAAATAAAAGAAAGGCCTTTCATTTACAAGATACACTAGCCTTAATTTTATAAATATTAATTCACTGTTAGATTTAAAAGGAGATATATATCTTATATAATAAAAGACTAATACTGACCAAACAGCAGAACTACTGGTCGCGATGACATGCATTGACCACCAGGGGGCAGATGCTCAACATAGGTGCTGCCCCCTGGTAGTCAGTAAGCTCTCATAGGGGAAGCACTGCTCAGCCAGAAGCCAGATTCACAGCTGGCGAGTGCAGTGGTGGTGGCGGGAAAACCTATGTGGCAGTTGGACATCCACCAAAGGCTCCCGGACTGTGAGAGGGCACAGGCCAGACTGAGGGATCCCCTTCTACTCCCTCTCCCGCTGAGTGCATGAATTTCATGCACTGGGCCTCAAGTAATTTGATAATTTGCTAACTTCCAAATTTCTGATAAAGATTTTTGGGACCTAACTTTGCCTTCAAAACACTTAATAGGTAATCTTACAATTTCTAATACAACTTTCCCATTCTTTAAAATTCTTACTTAGCCCAGTCGGTGTGGATAAGTGGTTGAATATCAACCTATGAACCAGAAGGTCACAGTTTGATTCCCAGTCATGGCATATGCCCAGGTTGTGGGCTTGATCCCAATGTGGGGCATGCAGGAGGCAGCCAATCAATGATTCTCGTTCATCATTGATGTTTCTATCTCTCACTCCCTCTCCCCTTTTCTCTGAAATCAATAAAAAAAAAATTTTAAAGAATATTTAAAGACTAGAGGACTGATGCACGAAATTCATGCACAGGAAGGGTCCCTAGCCTGGCTGGCAATCAAAGCCCATCAGAGCCTTCCTTCGTTCCGAGCCGCCCCCTGGTGGTCAGTGTATGTCATAGTGAGTGATCAAACTCCCAGTCAAACTCCCAAGGGGACACTTTGCATGTTAGCCTTTATTATATATATATAGATATAATCCAACATCTTTTTTTTTTTTTTAAGTATAGGAAACAAATGGAAAAAAATTGTTACTGAGTAGTTTCAAAACAGGTAGTTTTTAAATACTAAATATGCAGTTTCCCATATTTAATAAATTTTGCTTTAAGTCATTTCATCAGGGCCTCTGAAAGAATTTACTTTGAACAAAAATTTTTGTGTTGATATCTAGACTATCAAAAGAAATTTTGATTCATTTTATGACACACAGGGAGCAGTGCCAGAGAGGTAATTATCAATTGAAACAAAATACTTATGCTATATTTATAAATTCTGATATTCTTTCTTATAATTGTAACACAAGACCAATAGAGGATAAATTTTTGAGGAAAGTAAAACATTTGGTGTATGGATTTTAGTTCACTCCTAAAGCTAGGAGACATGTTTTTTATTTTCATTTATTATTTTTTTGACAGTGTTTTTTACCTCTTTCTATGAACCAGAACCAGGACATAAGGGGTATCTGATAAATTATAGAAATATGTACAGGTATAATAGATATAGCACTATCAACAATAGAATTAAGCCAAAAAAAGGGACAAGCATTCATAAGGACAAAAAAGAGTTAGGCAGTTATAGCTCATCTATAGAGAAAAGGTATAACTAAACAAAGGAGTGAATATTTTATCCCTCTGTTATTTTCTTCAAAGTTCAAGATAAAATTTTCTAAATGGAGGGATCCTGTATTATTTTATTCAGTAAGTATTATATGTGCCACATACTATTTTTGGCATTTAGGGGTAAAAAAATGAATAAAGAGATCTTGCTATCTACTGATTTTAAATTATCTATATTTTCTAGATTAATATTTCTCAACATTTAAAAAAAGTCTTTAGTACCTTCTGATTCTATGTTCTATGTTCCTTACCAACTTGGAATCTTTTATTATACTTTGCTTTCTGAAGTTTGTATTTTGAAAATAAGAATTATACTGACTCTATTTTTTTAATCAAATTATATGTCTCCTCAGAGATTTTGATATCTAGAGCCTCCAAAGGACGTAAAGAAGCACTGTTCAGATCAAACACCTCATTTTGTAATGTGAAGTGAAGGATGTAGTTGTGGCCATATCAGATTTTAGAATACATGTTTTCCGATTCCCCATTTGTGTTCTTTCCACTGCACCATATTATTGCACTCCTACAAATGTTTTCTTCATTCATTCATGTCATAACAATTTGTTTTTTCATGTTTTCCACTGTTTAAAAGCAAAACAAAGAAATAAGCAAGAACCCAAACCAAAAATACCTCAATTTCTAAAATGTACTCATTTTAAAGGATATTTCTGGTTTGGTATTTCTGCCTTATTCCTTCACTATATAAATCCTTTCTTTGAGACAAATTATTTCTGTGGATGCAGTTTGACTACACGATCGGCAAAATTCCTTTTCAGCCTCAGAATTAATCCTGAGGTTGTCTGCAGTGCTATGTGAGCTCTTTTGTGCATTTTAAAAGAATATAATTTACATATACTACTATAATAGTAGTTTTAGGTGAACAATGATTTGATACATGTACTAGCATACTATGTATTATGAAATGACTAGCACAATAAATTTAGTTAACATCCATCACCACATATAGTTTCAAAAAAAGATCTACTCTCCTAGCACCTTTCATATATGAGCTTTGTTGGAGCCCCATTCCCTGTATTGAGGCTCAGTAAGTGGTAGAAAGAATTATGAGGAAAACCAATTAGGTACACAAAGGATGAACTCAGATTTTTATAAAGATGTGTCTATAATCATAAACTCATAGAAAATAATACATTTTCAACACTTAAAATAATTATGTTTATATCTTTTTAAATAATAATCTTTTTCAACTAGTCCCTCTTCTATACTGGAGTCTCTTAGTATTTTTGTTGAATATAAATAGTCCTAAAGGAAAGTTAAGTCACAAGGAAAAAATAAAACAAAAACCACTCATCATCTGTGATACACAGTAATTTGGAGATCTCCAATGAGCCAATACTGGTATTCATGCCCTATGTAGTCCTCTTCCCACACTGATCCCAGCTTTGGTCATGTGACTAGCTATGGCAAATGAGGCTTTATCAAACATGACACACAGACTTGATAAGTGTTTAGAAATTGGGGATTTTTAAACACTTCTTGGAATCCAATTGCCATGTTGAAAATAAAAGCCCATCCAACCAAGTAAAAAGTACTAAGACTAAGAGAATCAAGGTCCCTGGTCAAGAGACACATCTGAACTCTGAGTTAGCGGCTAATACATACTGCTAGTCATGTGAGGGAGGCCATTTGGACCTTCCAAGTATACCAATATCCTAGCAAACACAATGTAAAGCAGAAACACCTGGTCAGTCCACAAACTCATCAAAAAATAAATTGCCACTTTATGCCACTAAGTTGTAAAAAATGTTTTAAATTAATACCACAAAATTGAGTTCTTAGAAATGTGTACATTTCTAGGAATTTTAAAACATGAGTAGATTCATGTAACCACCAGCACAATCTGGACACTGAGATTCCCATCACTCACACAGACTCCCTTTGTGTTGTCATACCTGACCCCACTGCTAATCCATAACACTTTCTTTCCACCAGTTTTGTCATTTTGAGAATGCTATATAAACAGAATCATACAGTATATAACTTTCTGCGATACTCAGCACAATGCCCCTGAGCTGCATCCATGATGTTGTATGCATCCATGATTCACTTCTTTGTATTGCTAAGTAGTAATTCATTGTATGGACGTACCAGTTTGTTTATCCATTCACTGGGTGAAGGGCATTTGGATGGTTTCCATTTTATAGCAATTATAAATAGTTCTGCAGTAAAATTAGTGTAAAGGACTTTATGAAAATGTAAGTTTCATGTCTGTAAGTTAAAAACCTAGGATGGATTTGTTGGGTCACACAGACATTGTATATTTCACTTAAAAAGAAAGTCACCAAACTGTTTTTCAGAGTACTGGTATCATTTTCCTTTCCTATAAGCAATGCTGAGAGACTCCAGCTATTCTCTGAATCCTTGTCAGCATCTAGAATTGTCAGTTTTATTTTAGCCATTTGATTAGTGATATCTCATCATGATTTTAATTTGCATCCTACTGTACATTCTCTTTGGAAAAGGGACTATTTAAAATTTTTTATTATTTTTTATTGGATTGTCCTTTTATTGGTTGGTCTTGACTATATATATATATATATATATATATATATATATATATATATATATTTTTTTTTTTTTTTTTTTTTTTTCTTTCTAAATATATGACCTTTGTCAGATATGTGATTTGCAATTTTTTCTCCCAGACTATAGAATGCTTTTTGTCTAATCTAAGGTCAAAGATTTTCTATGTGTGTTTTTTTAAGTTTTATGTTTTACACCTAGATTTATAATCTATCTTGTGTTAAATTTTGTATAAGGCGTGAGGTCTAGGTAGAGGTTCATGTGTATGCATAGGAATGTCAAATTCCAACACCTTTTTTGAGAAAACATTCTCCTTCCTCCACTGAACTGTCTGCATTTTTATAAAATAAAATAAAAATTAATTGGATGTCCTAGCTGGTTTGGCTCAGTGGACAGAGCATCAGCCTGAAAGGTCCTGGTTTCAATTCCCGTCAAGGGCAAATGCATAGGTTGCGAGCTCGATCACCAGTAGGGGGTGTGCAGGAGGGAGCCAATCAATGCTTCTCTCTCATCATTGATGTTTCTATCTCCCTCCCTCTCCCTACCTTTATGAAATAAAAATGTGTGTATGTATGTGTGTGTGTGTGTGTGTGTGTGTGTGTGTGTGTGTGTGTGTATATATATATATATATATATATTGGGGTATATATATGTGTGTGTATATATATATATATATATATATATATATATACACACACACACACACACACACACACACACATACACACACACACACCGTATTTTTCGGACCATAAAATGCTCCGGACCATAAGACGCACCAGTTTTTAGAGAAGGGAAATGAAGAAAAAAAGATTCTGAAACAAATAGTGTCCTAAAATATGTTATGTGCATTAAAACCCAACATCACAGTCATAAACACATGTAATCAACCCTGTAAAGTAAACAGCAGCATTTAGAACCATTTTAGAGCCGGGCAAGCACACAGAGACCACACAGAGCTGGGCAAGTAAAAAAACTTTTTTTTTAAAGTATATGTGTAGGCTATATTTGGACCATAAGACGCAGGGACTTTTTCCCCCCACTTCTGGGGGAAAAAAAGTGGGTCTTATGGTCCGAAAAATACGGGGTGTGTGTGTGTGTGTGTGTATATTTATGATATATATATATATATATATATTAGATATATATATACACATATATACACACACATATATATATCCTTTATCTTACCATTTTGCTAGAAATTTATCAATTTTATTAATCTTTTCTATGAATCGTTTTTTGTTTTCATTGTTTTTCTCTATTTTATGTTTCAGTGACTGCTCTTATCTTTATTATTTCCTTCTTTCTGCTTGCTTTGGATTTTAGTCTTCTTTTTTAGTTTGTTAAGACTGATGCTTATATAATAGAATTGACAAGTTTCTCCTTTTCCAATGTAAGAATTTATTGTTACAAATTTCCTTCTAAGTACTACTTTAACATCCTCAAATTTTTTATATAATGTATTTTCATTTTTTTCTCAGATCAAAATATTTTCTAATTTCCCTTGAGACTTGACCCAGGAATTATTTTAAATTGTTGTTTAGTCCAGGCAGGTTTTCTCAGTGGTTAGAGCACTGGCCTGAGGACTGAAGGGTCTTCGTTTCTATTCTGGTCAAGGGCACACACACTTTGGTTGCAGGCCCGCTGTCTCTCTCTTACATTAATGTTTCTCTCTCGCTGTCTTTCCCCCTCCCTTCCACTCTCTCTAAAAAAAAAAAAAAAAAAATCAATGGAAAAATGTCCTTGGGTGAGGATTAACAAAAGATTTAAAAAATGTATGTTGTTTAGTTTCTAAATGTCTGGATATTTTCCTGTTATCTTTATGTTACTATTTCCTAATCTAACTCTCCTATGGTCCAAGAAGATAATTTATTTCAATGCTTTTAAATTTATTTGGGGTTGACTTTACAACCCAGGTTATGGCCTATCTTGATGACTGTTTCATGGGCACTTGAAAAAAATACGTATTGTGATATTGTTGAAATGTTCCATTAAAAAAATCCAGTTGGTAGAAGGTGCTGTTTAGTTCTATATCCTTGCTGATTTTCTGCCTACTAGGTTCTATAGATCATTGAGAAAGGGGTGGTGAAATCTATAATTATGGACTTAGTTCTCTTTTCAGTTTCATCCATTTTTCTTCCAGTATTCTGAAGCTTTGTTGTTAAGAAAGCATTTAATATATTTTAAGAGTTTTTGCCTTGGCAATGTGGCTCAGTGGTTGGGTGTTGTCCCATGCACTGAATTGTTGCCGTTCAATTCCTAAGCAGGGCACATGCAGCAGTTTTGGGCTCGATCTCCTGCAGCTGGTGTGCAGGAGTCAGTTGACTTATGTTTCGCTTTCACATTAATGTTTCTCTCTCTCTCTCTCCCTCTCCCTTCCACTATTTTTTTTTAAAAAAGGGGGGAAAAATAATCATGTTTGGTTCCTTCTTTTCCTACTCCCAACTATTTATTAAATGTACATGTATACACATGTGCATGCAAAATTAGCACACAGCATTATCTTTCTCTCAATGTTTCTCAACTCAACTGTCTCTGCTTCTGAAACCCAGTTCTGTCATTTCTGAGAAGCAGACAGTATAACCAAAATCAGCTCAGGCCTTTGTAACCTCTGATACTCTTACTTCATTTTCAAGTACTTCAGAATACCTCACATAAAGCATGGGCTCAATATACAGATTAGGGCAAAAGCTGACTTACAGTTGTTCATATGGAAAATAACCCAGGAATAAATTCTGTGTTTCACATACTCAAGACTGTAAATCTACCTTTGCTCCATCCTGTGTATTAGTTACCTTTCCTATACATATTTTTTACCACAGATCTATTCTCATATACACCAATCATCATGGATTTCTATGCACAAACTGAAAGTTTACAAGTCAGAATTAGAGATCAAAGTTCTTTACTTCTCTTGTGCCAGGTGACGATATCTCCAACAGCTAAATACCATCAAAAAGAAGCATGTCTACTGTTTAATAATTTAGTAACAGCAGCAAGATAAGAACTGAAGTTTGAACTTTGAATCTGTCATTAGGAAGATAATGGCACAAGATAAATCAAAGAATAAAAATTATTCTGCTCCTTTCTTGTATTCTTTTCTGAACTCTTTTTCTGATCTATTGGTTATATATTCCCAAATGATGTTTCTCAACTTGACCATGGAAAGGAAAAGAAGAGTGCAGGGGCTGAGAGATCAGAGCTATGAAGTATTCAAGAGATGCTGAGCTACATGACACTTAGAAATTAACCAGTCACCTTATTGATGAGATGAAAGGGGTCTTTAAAGAATATGAAAATAAGAATTCTAAGAAGTGACTGCCTCATGATTCAAGGCAAAGTCTACCCACCTCCACAAGCTCTAGCATTATTTTGGCCTCTTGTACTTACCTCTGCTTTCCATCTTGACTTCATTACCTCACTGGTGTTCTGTCTTCCCCCGCCTCCTGAACAAAAATTTTCAAGATTCCAGCAGACACGAGGAGAAACTAGCATACAACTGTGCTTTGTAACATCTAGCTCTTTCTGGAACTTACACGTTAATCAACTGGGATATACCTTTGACCTTAATGTATAACACTATTCCACCTCACCTCTGAGATCACCAATCTTAGGACTAGTTAGCCCTTTGGAATTACATTTTAAGATTATTTATGTCTAACTTAAATCTCATTGGTGCTACCCTATTCCCTTCCCACCTTCCCCTTCACACATTGGGATCTTTCCTACAAAAAAATCATAGAGAACTGGATTAGAGTAACTGCTCTACTGATTAACGACTGTACAACTTTCATAATCACTGAACATCAGTTTCTTCATTATCAAAATAAGGATATAACACATTTTGCAGAATTCTTTTGAGCACAGTCACACAAACTATAAGCTGCTCCTATTATTACTACACTGAACTTCCAAATTTCAAACATAATAATCCCTTCTCTGAATATGATTATTTCATAAATTTTCAAAGTAATTAATTTGACATCAGTACCATTTTACAAGAGAGGAGACTGAAGCTTGCACGAAGTCCTGAATATGGTAGGGCTTCCATAAATGTCAAAATAACCTTGACTATGGCACTTACACTGAAGGATAAGTGCCATAGTCAAGGTTATACACCTAGTATAAATTAGGATCAGAACCAAGGAATTCTGATTCTTAATAACATTCTTTCCAGTATTTTGCCATTCAGGTCATTGCCTATTCTGTGTTTCTGTATTTATTTGAAGAGAATCCTATAAAATAAAACCCTCATATGTAAATCAACCAAACAGCAGAACAATCGGTCACTATGACATGCACTGACCATCAGGGGGCTGATGCTCAATGCAGGAGCTGCCCGCAGTCAGGAGATGACCAGCAATGTCATGGGGAGGGGGGAGTCAGCCAGTGGGTGGCACCAGGCCGCCAACCAAAGCGGGTGCCAGCGGGGACCCCCTAATTGCCCCGCCTGCCAGGTGCCCCACAGATAGCCCTGATTGCCGGCCAGGCCTAGGGACCCTAACCCTATATATTGGGAACAGTTTCTTAGATTTAAAAATTAAAACCTGGCAAGGCTACTCTAACACACAAAAAAACAGGATGATGCAGCGCTGACATGCACGGACTGTGGCTTATACATTTTGTGGTCAGCCCTGATTCTGACCTTTGTAACTGTGTGACAAAACCAATTACTTAACTTCTCTCTGCTTCAGTTTTTCTACCCATAAGATGGGGAAAATGGTACTACTGCCCCAGACGGATCATGTTCTGTACTACTTAAAAAAACAAAAACAAAAAAAAAACACAATTTACAGAATAACGGAACCTTTTATTTATTTTTTTATTATTTTAAATATATATTTTATTGATTTTTTACAGAGAGGAAGAGAGAGGGATAAAGAGTTAGAAACATCGATGAGAGAGAATAATCAATCAGCTGCCTCCTGCACACCCCCCACTGGGGATGTGACCACAACCAAGGTACATGCCCTTGACCAGAATCAAACCTGGGACCTTTCAGCCACAGGCCGACGCTCTATTCACTGAGCCAAACCGGTTTCGGCTGTACTACTTTTTATAACCAGGGCAAAAAAAATGTAGCTGCCCATACAACAGCAAGATGCCTTTTACCTGTATGAAAAGTATGGTCACTGGTACATGCAGCATACTGAATTGCGAGAGGGATCTCAGACTGCTGGTTTAGGCCTGACATCCCCTGAGGGGTCCTAGATAGTGAGAGGGTGCAGGCCAGGCTGAGGGACCCCACCCCTGTGCATGAATTTCATGCACCAGGCCTCTAGTAAAATTGTAATATATTTTTCATGCTAAAGTGAGTGGGGTTTCTTTTTGGGGTAATAAATATTCTAAAATAAATTGTGGTGATGGTTGCAAATCTCTATAAATATAGTAAGTTATAGAAATGTACAATTTCAATAGGTGAACTGCATAATATGTGAATTATTTTGTAACAAGATGTTAAACTTTTTAAAAAGCTGTTAAAAATCATTCCACCATGTAATATTTCTAATAGAACTTTTCTCCTCAGCCACCTCAACTCTTAAGATCAATACAAGTTTACTATATAGATGTACCTGATTAGAAACAGAATGGTATATTTTATGGGAAAAGTGCTAGTCAAGGAGAGAAGAAAACATATATTGAATGCCAGTTTTGGCATCAATTTCTTGTGTAGACAAGTCTCAATAAGCCCCAGTTTCCTTAACTTTAAAATCTTTTACGATAAAATTCTTGGTGGACTCTCTCTTAGAAAGAGGTTCTTGTAATTTATACAAATTTGAATTTATACGGGGGCTAGATAAGGGACTTCTATAGAAAGGTATCATCTGTATTATATGGTATCTGCTATATGAATCTGTGGAATAAGCAGCTACTCCTCTATATGTTTATGTGAAATATTCAGAGCAAACATAAAACCATCAAATTCAAAAACAATACACAGATGGCACTTTGGAGTATGTGTGATTGATAC
The DNA here is from genome assembly GCF_014108245.1 of Pipistrellus kuhlii. Taxonomy (NCBI): domain Eukaryota; kingdom Metazoa; phylum Chordata; class Mammalia; order Chiroptera; family Vespertilionidae; genus Pipistrellus; species Pipistrellus kuhlii. The sequence continues at coordinate 22,331,118 of NW_023425416.1, forward strand.
CAAAATTAAAAATACTTTTAAAGCTATTACACTGCATTGTACCATGGACTCTTTTAGATAATAAAACATCTCTTTACCCTAAATAATATATTACTACTTTCACTGCAGATCTTATCAGTAACCACCAAAATAATAGTGACCTTTTATGTAACAGGTTCTTCATGTACATTATTTTATTCAATCCTCAAAATACTCTGCAATCTAGTTATTTACTGGCTTCATTTTTAAAGATGAGGAAATTAAGGCTTAGACACTGCAAGCACCTTGCTTATCTTTGCTATTCAACCCATCTATCTTTGATGTTGTCATAGCTTGGCCTACCTAAAAGACAAACCAAATCTCAAGGGACATGCTTCAATTTATTCAACTTATCCTAAAGGAATCTTGTTAGCATCATTTTTGTTCTAATGTCTTTAACATTACATTATAACAGCAGCTCAACAGAACTGGTTGGATTGTAAATTACATGTAACATTCACACAGCACCATCTGGGCCTAGGCTCCTACAGCTCTCACACTCTGGAATATCCTTTTATCTCTATATATCCAAGATCACCATGATCTTAAAGGCCCAAATGACATTGCCCATCTAAAAATTTCTTTTGAGTTTTCTTCGTATAAATTCTTACTCTTCTCAACTCTCATACATAAAGCCAGATACTGTGATGAGCACTGAATTAGTTATACTAAAGATTAACTCTTTTGTTATATGTTGCAGACCAAGGAAATTAATTGTATGTATGTTGCAGTCAGTTTATGCAAACTTGCAAATAGGCAAATCTGTCCATAAAATGCCCTGTGCTGTTAAAGAAAAAAAAACAAAAACTTGACTCAGCTTCAAAAACAAAGAAATTGAGGGTGACAGACATATTCTTGAGTTGAATTTCTAAACACTAAGAACAACTTAAAACTCACAATTTGGTTATTTATTAACTTATTTTCCAATTCGAGTTTTTAAAAATAATTTCATTCTCATAAAACTCAAATCAAAGCTTTTCTTTCCATTTTGGTAGGCTTCAATTACCAAGTTTCATTTATTTTAAAAAACAATTAAGACATTACAGCATTCACCAATCTATTGCTCAAAAGCTATATAAGCATAATATAATCTGGTGGTTAGTCTGGGAGCTTCAGGTTCCTTATCTGTAAAGTGGGAGTGCTTTCTTTGAATGATTCTGAGGCTCACATGGGATAATAAACATGACAGTATTCTGTAAATGTTAATTACAATATCTCTCAAGCTTACCAAATCAAATTTTAATGTTTTATCCTGGTGTTTATGTTGCAGAAGAACGAAGAAAACCAAGCAATGTTTAGAAAATGGTGTTACACATTATAATAATAATAATAATAATAATAATAATAGTTATTATTATTATTATTACATTATTACAGAGAAAAGTGTCTTTCAACTTCTGGGCAAGCCAAAACCGGTTTGGCTCAGTGGATAGAGTGTCGGTCTGAGGACTGAAAGGTCCCAGGTTCGATTCCAGTCAAGGGCATGTACCTTGGTTGTGGGCACATCCCCAGTAGGGGGTGTGCAAGAGCCAGCTGATCAATGTTTCTCTCTCATCGATGTTTCTAAGTCTATCCCTCTCCCTTCCTCTACGTAAAAAAATCAATAAAATATATTTTTTTAAAAACTCTGGGCAAAAAGCATGGATGAAGCTTCCCTATTTATACTTTTTCCAGCTTTTTGTCTCCCAAATAAGGGTTTTTCCAGTCCCCTTTGCAAGTTCTTAAAGAGCTCTATGTGCTTTGAGACCTCAGCCAAAGGCCTGGCCTGGTGCCGGCACTGATAACTTTGTCTGGGGGAGGTTAATAACCTCTCTGGGATAGGAGTAGTCTTATTTGCCTTATTACTTAAGCAATCAAGTGTTTACAGAAGCCAAAATAGCAGGGTTAAAATTTCAAACAGCAGTTTTTATATAAGATGGATGCTTCATTTAAACTTTCTCTTATTCATCTGTACTTCACTTATCTGTGACTCCTCATTAACCACGTGTAGTAATTAACTTCTCTCCATCTAAATCTTACCTATCTTTTAAGAACTATTGAGTCTATCTAATACTTTCCAAATGATTTCATGTTGTGTTCTTCCAAATGAACAGTTTTTATGTGTTTTTCAGTTTTTTTAAATTGTGGTAAAAACTTGTAAAATTTACCATTTTAATAATTTCTAAGTGTACTTTCAGCAGTGTTAAGTATATTCACATTGTTGTACAACAGATTTTCAAAACTTTTTCATTCTGCAAAACTGAAACTCTGCACCCATTGAACAACTAACTCTCCATTTCCCCTTTCCCCAAACTCCTGGCAAACGCTACTCTACTTTCGGTCTCTATAAATTTGACTGTTCTAGGAACCTCTTATTAAGTGGTATCATGCAATATTTTTTTCTATTGTGATGGTTCCTTCCCACCCCCCACCCCCACTTAGCATAATGTTTTCAGGGTTCAACCATGTTGAAGCATGTGTCAGAATATCCTTCCTTTTAATGGCTGATAATATTCCCTTGTATGTGTAGATCACGTTTTGTTCACTCATCTGTCAATGGACCCTTGGTTTGTTTCTGCCTCTTGGCTACTGTGAATACTACTTAAAGTCAAATCTCTTGGGCTGTTGTTCTCTTTAGAAGATCTGCAGGAAAGATTAAAACATTCCCACCAGGAGTAAATATGAAGACTGAAAGCTAAAGATGAGTTGCCAAATACTGAAATAAGGAGCAAAGAGGAGAACAATACAATAAATGTCCTCCTCTTCCTTCTCTTTCCTTACTTCTATGGAAATGACAAAAGCACGTAGAAAAATTCTACTTGATATAATCACTAATCCCTGTGTGAGCTAGAATTGCTTAGTAGGTCTGAGAGTAGACTGCCACAAACATAAGGAGAAAGCAATGCCCTGCTGAGTTGAGATGCCATGCCAGAATGCTAAATTCATTCATTCATATACATAATCATTCATTCAAATATTTTTAGTTTTTGGCATTTGTAAGGCTCTGTGGTTGAAGAATACAAAGATGACTGTGTTGCTGAAAAGCTTCATAGAAACTAATGTAGTCTTTAAAGGATTTAGCACAATTTCTGGCACAAAATAAGCAATCAACAAATGTTAGCCACCATTACCAAAAAAATCCAATGGTAATTTAGATGACATAACAATGTTCACTAAACAATTCTTATGATAAATGCTTTTTAAAAACAGCTTTATTGAGATATAATTCACATATCATATAGTTCACCTATTTAAAATTGTAATATTCAATAGTTTTTATTATAGTCACAGAACAATCAACATTTGCATCATCTCAAAAAGAAACCTTGTAGATCCTTTTGTAGTTCACGAGCATGATGATTGGGTGTTCACGCTGCTGTGTGAGATGTGCTGACCATAAACCTTGTTACACCTTTGGCACATGACCCATCTGAGATGGAAAAAAAAAAAAGGAACCCTGTAGTCCATAGCCATTGTCCTTCTATTTCTCCTCCCCTCCCTTACCTTCCTGGCCCTAAATAACCACTAATCTACAGACTTGCCTATTTTGGATACTTCCAAAATAAATGGAATCATATAATATGTGGTATTTTTTGATCAATTCTCCCTCATAAACCAGCCTGAAAATATTTTATGAAAAACTAAAAATATTAAATTCACCACATCCAAACAACTTCTGAAAATCAATTTTTAAAATGTCCACATATTTAGATAAGAGCTTTACTGTATCCATGAATTTATTACAAAACAAAAGCTAGTTTAATGATAAGTGCCTGGTAAGAAAGAAATGACTTACGCCACACAATCTAGATAGTACTTTGTTTATATTTATCATAAATCCCACTGATTAGATGTTTCTTTCTCTTCCTCCTGTCATTTGCCAGAAGAAACGTAAACCGTCCATTCATTTTTATAGCTCATGAATAAGATTTTTTTCTTATTTTTTAATTGATTTCAGAGAGGAAGAAAGGAAGAGGGAGAGAGAGGAGGAAAGGGAGGGGGAGGGGGAGAGGGAGGGAGGGGGAGGGGGAGAGGGAGGGGGAAAGACGGAGAGGGAGGAGGAAAGAGGGAGGGAGAGAGAAAGAGGGAAAGAGGGGGAGAGGGAGGGGGAAGGGAAAGAGAGGGGGAAGGGAGAAGGGGAGAGGAAGAGAGAGGGAGAAGGAGAGAGGGAGGGAGAGGGAGAGTTACGTCATTTAAAAATTTTGAACTATGGAAATGATTGTCATTCAACAAAATAAAAAGATATAATATTTTAATGAAATAATCACTCTTAAAAACAATTTTTTCAAAGCTTCCTTCAGTTTTTATCATACTTTCTAAAAAACTGAAGTTCCTAGAAAAGAAAAGAAAAAATTCTGATTTTCTCTTCCCTATTTTTTTTAAAATATATTTTATTGATTTTTTACAGAGAGGAAGGGAGAGAGACAGAGAGCTAGAAACGTCGATGAGAGAGAAACATCGACCAGCTGCCTCTTGCACAACCCCTACTGGAGATGTGCCCACAACCCAAGTACATGCCCTTGACCCTATTTTTTTTTTTAATTTTAAAATATATCTTTATTGATTTCAGAGAGGAAGGGAGATGGATAGAGTTAAAAACATTGATGAGTGAGAAACACCAATCATCTGCCTTGTGCACACCCCCCACTGGGGATGTGCCAACAACCAAGTTACATGCTTTTAACCAGAATAGAACCTGGAATCCTTCAGTCCACAGGCTGACACTCTATCCATTGAGCCAACCAGCCAGAGCTCTTCCCCGTTTTAAAAACTTGGGGATTGGGATGGGTAGAGCTAGAGTGAGTTAAGACAAAGTCTAAAAGTCTAACTTATCATCTCTTTCTGTATGTCTAATTATCATCTCTTAAAAATTATTACAGAAACTCAAAAGTAAATTTTTCTCCATAGAGTGTTTTAAAGGCAGTATAGTTTAAAGTTTCATATAAGAGCATGCAGTTAAGCTTCAATTAAATTTAATCTGGCTTTATGAAATCAATTATCTTATTCAAATGGTGGCCAAAGAAACAACTTTAATTGTGGGAAACGAGTAAAGTTCAAAAAATAATTCGGAGAAAAATATTGGTAGTAAAACACCTAGAATGCAGTTACTTTCTAATCAGAAAATTATCACGTGGCTCTCAACTGCTTCAGACACTTTGTGCAGAATTGTCACTACCCTGACCTGACAATCTACACACATTTGCGTTTTATATGTACTACATATTTGAAAATACATGAATTAGAGGTTGTTGAAGAAACAAAAATCATTATTTATATTGTTTAGAATATCTCTACCCCCTTTCCTCCCTATCTGGAAAGGAGAGAAGAAAAGAAGGGAAATTTATTTTAAGCTTGGAGATCCAAGAAACAAGATGCAATTTGACATGGGGATGGAGAGGCAAGAGCCTTGTTCATTTTTGCTTGAACACATATATTCTACACTGAAGTAACCTATGAGGAACTAAAGGTTTTCCCTTAGATAATAACACATTTCAGGATTTAAGAATTCTGACTAACAACCAAGGAAGTGAAGAATCCCTACTGATTTTACTATTTTTTTAAGCTTCTGCTTATAAAGAATGAATTGTGACACAATTTAACCACCAAATGCTAATTTTTAAAATAGATCTTTTAAAGAACAAAATTGTTTTTGAAATAAATCTCAATTCTCAGCACACATCTCTTTCCAAACTAGTTTCTTAACTTGCTAAAAAGAGAGCTCAATGACTGAGGCAAGAGATGGCTGGCACTGCCAGGGCTGATTCATTAAGTCAGCAAACCCTCTTCAAAAAGGGCTTTTTTTTTTAATGTTTGATTTTCTTAGATTAAAAGAACACCCCTTCCCCAAAGTTGCACACAGGAAATCTGTTTTTCAGGCAGAACTATGTAAGAATTGATCTCTGAGTCTCTGGGTACTGCTTTTCACACACTCCTTCATTAAGTATATGCAGTTTCTTAACACAAATACTTATTTAAACATTTTCAAGTGCATGTTGAACTATTTTATGGTAGTTCTCCCCAGCTCAATACTAAATTTTGTATGAAACCACTGATTCCACAGATCAATAAGGTTTTCTCATCTGGGTCAACAAGCTGCTTAGATTAACTGCTAATTAAATATGTACCTTTTACCCGCTATTCACTTTTTCATGTATACCCTATAGAAATTATATCTGAGAAACAAACTACAACTGCGTCCATATTCAAAGATGACAGCTCTAGTATTAGGGGAACACAATCTGGGGTTGCCAGTGCAGTCAGCCTTAACCCTTTTTGTCTGTCAGAGGAAAGAACAAAAGGCAGCGCTTCCTCCCCCATCCTCTCCTTAGCATTGGAGGAGGGCAGGCTTGACCGAACAGTTCTAGAGAAAAAGGAAGCCATGCCGAAGCTAGTGAGAGTTTCCCCTTAAACATATACACAAAGCTACCCACCTTGGATAGCTGCCTCCTGAGGCTAAAACGCTGGACCATTGTCACCCTGAGCAATCTTCAGACAAAGCAATCCACGAAGGGATGAGTTTTTAAAAAACAGCTTCTGGAAAAAGTCGGTGGCAAAACATTTTGAAGACTGTCATAGTAAGTCCAAAGAATTTCCTTGGGAGTCTTAGCAAAGTTGCAACCACTTCATTGTTCTATGGGGAGACACTGCAAACCCTCTGTCAGACAGGGCGGCGGACAGAGGCAGGGGACAGAGGCAGGGAGGGGCAGAATTCTGGAGTGACTGCGCCCAGTGCCAAGCTCTGCTAGCACTTCCTGTGAGTCAGCGTGAGGGGTCTAGACAGAAGGACCACCCCTTCTTCCCTTTCTACCAAACCATTAGCCCAGGGTGTCGCTGTGGTGCCACCTGAGGTTCCGGGACCACGGACCTGATGTTCTGGAGGAGTGCTACACCGGGCTCAGAAAGCTTCTGCCTCTAGTAGAAAACTGGCAACTGCAACAATTCCTCCTACCTTAAGTTCTCCTAGTAGAAGGCGGAGGGGGACCCTTGCAAAGAACAATACCCATTCTCAACCTCCAACTCAGGTAATACACTGGAACAGACGATGTGAATAGAAGGACGTGGCAAGAGTCCTCCCCACTCTTTTCCCTCTCCTCCTCCGCCCCCGAGCGTGCGCGCCCTCCCACCCCCCAAGCCACTGTACCAGCCCAGCTCAGAGAAGGAAACTCCTCCCAGCTGAGCTCGGCAGCTGTTCAGCTTTGTCTATGGTAATTGACCAACCCTTTCCTCTTATTCTCTGAGAAGGGTCCTGACCAGGGAAGGAATGTGAGGTGCAGAGAGACATACTTCGAGGGTGACCTCAACTTCATTAGGAAGTTCAACATATTAAAGCTGCCCTTTCTCATAAGAACAATATAATTTTTTTAAAAATCTACCAAAAGGAAGAGCTGAGTGAATTAATGCAGGTAAAGAAGTATGAAAAATGGCAATTTTGAGGGCAGTTCCAAAGATAAAAAATATTTTGCTATGATTTGCCACTCTTCCTATCTATTTGATTCTGCTTCCAGACAACCAATGCTCCTCTCCTAATTGTTCATTACTTCTGAATGAATTTAATAACTTATCAGGGCAGAACATGTTAGCATTTGTTAATTTTTCCCTGATCCAGTGACTCTCAATTCCCTGTAAGTATTACAGCTTATGCTGCATACAGCCTTTGGTGGAATAAACCTACTATGTGCAGTCGCAGTGTTAGGCATTCCAAATCTGTTATCCCATTGATTTATCAAACAACCTTGTGAAATATCTATCAATATCCCAACTGTTCAGATAAGTAAAGTAAGAATCTTCTCTCTAAAATCTCAATATTTTTATGAGTAAGCCACAATGTTACTAAAAAAAATTTTCAGGCAAGTGAAAAAGGAATTGGAAAGAAAAAAAGATCTTTATGCAATACTTATTCTCAACTATGTTCATATCTCATATCACACACTACCAGTTTCCAATTTTACCAAATATGTACAATTTTTAAAAATTCACTTACAATACAACACATGTATTTCACACTGCCTTACGAAGATAGAAAAGATATATCAAAGATAATCAGAAAGACATACCGTCTTTAAACATAAATATGAGGTGTTTCTGATATATAATCCTAGATCATTGCTGATTTTTCCTAACTACACTCCCCCCAAAATGAATGAGGAAGATAAAATGAATTAGAAAAAAAAAATGTCTGGAGTCATTAAATATCAATCATGAATTAAACAGGGAATATACAGGGTATAAATCCTCAAAGTTCAGATACACAAAGAAAGATTTATGTATTAAAAGAATGGTGTATTCATTCTAGAAAGAACATACACATTTTTTGTGTATTAAAATAAAAATAAAACTCCTATAATTGTTTAAATGATACAAAACCAGTAAAAGCCATAGCCGGTTTGGTTCAGTGGAAAGAGCGTTGGCCTGTGTACTGAAGGGTCCCTGGGTCCCTGTCTTGATTCTGGTCAAGACACATACCCATGGTGTGGGCTCAATCCCCAGTAGGGGGTGTGCAGTTGGCAGCCAATCAATGATTCTCTCTCATCACTGATGTTTATCTCTCTTCCTCTCCCTCTCTGAAATCAATAAACATATATATTTTTAAAAAATGGTTACAGCCAGGACTGGTTTGGCTCAGTGGATAGAGCGTCGGCCTACAGACTGAAAGGTCCCGGGTTCGATTCTGGTCAAGGGCATGTACCTTGGTTGCGGGTGCATCCCCGGTGGGGGGTGTGCAGGAGGCAGCTGATCGATGATTCTCTCTCATCGATGTTTCTAACTCTCTATACCTCTCTCTTCCTCTCTGTGAAAAATCAATAAAATATATTTTTAAAAAATGGTTACAAATCATTTGATAAAAAACTGAAAAGATTCCCCTTTTTCCTGTTTTGTGGAATATGGCAACTTTTTTGATAAAAATCGTAGACCAAGAACAAAGGTTTCAAAAGAATAGCAGGAAGGATATAAATGCTTAATCTAGAGAAAAATAACAATTTTGCAATCATTCTCTTTGACTGAAAATTCATATCATAGTCTTATACTCTATGTGAAGGAGGCAAACAGGAACTATTCATGGGATTTTTTTAGTCTTCTTGGATCATGCACTCTTTGTGAATCTGTTAAAAGTTATGGACTCAGTCACTGGAGTGACATACATGAAATGCATGACCAGTCATATACAGTATTTTCTATGTAATTCCAAATGACCCATTGAGTCCCCTAAAACTCACTCATAGACATCATATTAAAAACCTTATTCTAGTCATGACTATAGAAGGGCTGAATATCAATTACTAAATGGTCTTGTCTTCTGCTTTCCACTATAGGTAATAGTTCTTAGTAAAACTAGGAAATGACAACAAAAAGTCTGTTCTCTGACATGTTCGCCCCAACCCCAATACATTTTCTTTACTTGTATATAAAATAATAATCTACTTCCAAAGCCACAAATGGTATTTACGAAGTGGTCTTTTAGGTGTTTTAGTTTTTCTTCATTGTGTAGGAAAAAAAAAAAGAAAAGAGATAATATTAATATTTTATTTTTCTATATGGTTTCCTGCACATTTTTTTGTTACACAAAACTAGGATTATACTATTTTCTAGTCACAAGTACCTTGGATGAATACTTACAAAATTTAAACAATCATCCCAATTCAGCTAGTTTCTATATACAAAACTCCCTTTATCCTAGCTTCATTCTTAAAATTCTCTATTAAAATTCTCTATAAATGCATTTAAAAAATAAACTGACAACCTAACTGGTTTGGCTCAGTAGATAGAGTGTCAGCCTGCGGACTCAAGGGTCCCAAGTTTGATTCCGATCAAGGGCATGTATCTTGGTTGCGGGCACATACTCAGTAGGGAGTGTGTAGGAGGCAGCTGACCGATGTTTCTCTCTCATTGATGTTTCTAATCTCTATCCCTTTCCCTTCCTCTCTGTAAAAAATCAATAAAAATATATTTAAAAAAATAAATTGACATGAACAGTTTTGTAATTTTTAAAAATCCTCACCCGAGTATATGTTTTCATTGATGAGAGAGAGAACAAGAGAAGCATCAATCAGTTGCCTTCGGTACTCACTCTGACTGGGACCAAAACCTGAAAACCTAGGTATGTGTCCTTACCTGCAACCTTTTGACAATGGGATAATGTTCCAACCAATGAACTGCCTGGTCAGGGCTAAAGTTTTGTATTATTAAATATCATGTACTATGAATTACATTATTGCAGAGAAGGAAAATAAATCATAGAGTTGGAATTAGAGTTGGGATTAGAACTCAAATACCCAGATTTCACTACATTGCTTTTTCCATTACACTATGCTTCCTTCTATTTTTTAAATTATTAAAGAATACTTAAAATACTCATGTAGTAAATTTTTTTTCTGTAAATTGAATAATGATTCCATTTTTAAAACTTGAAACTTTACACTCTAAGTTATGAATGAGTTTCCCTACAGCCTGGCAAATCTGAGATAGTAATATGCTTATAGTTCCTCCCTTATCGCTTTGGTAACCAGCCTTTTAATAGTTACATAAAATAAATCTTATTGTTCAAACATCCCTGTGGATTTTAACTAGTTTCCTGTGATAACACAGTAGAAATAACTGTGCAATGCCAGCTACCAGTCAATCAATAAAACTATAAGCTTTTACCTTTAAGAGGCTTTCATTATGCAACACCACGTCACTTCAGAAAGCCCCCTCTCATTCATGGTAAACAAGCATTTTCGACACCAGACGCTCAGGATGAAATGAAACATTCCCTTTACTTAAGGATGTCATATCTAGTACAGAAACAGAAAACTTAAACAATTGTCATAATGTGTGGCAAGTGCTATAGTAGCAGTGATAATATAATGTGGCGACTGCTATAATAGCATAGACCAGTGTTTTTCAACCTTTTTTGGGCAAAGGCACACTTGTTTCATGAAAAAAATCACGAGGCACACCACCATTAGAAAATGTTAAAAAATTTAACTCTGTGCCTATATTGACTATATATAAAGTAATTCTCTTGAATAGGAATCAAATAAACACAAAGAAAGTATTTTATAATTACTTTATTATGAAATATTAAGTAAACAAAATAGTGAAAAATTATAAAATTCTTGTCTTGTCTGCACCTACGGCACACCAGGCAACATCTCGCGGCACACTAGTGTGCCGCGGAACAGCGGTTGAAAAACGCTGGCATAGACAATAATGGCATGAAGGAGGGAGTGATGAACTTTCTGTGGGACAAGAAGTCTTATAGCTGGAGTCTTTAAGGTTGAATAGGAATTCTGTAAATAAATAATAACAAAACAAAAACAAAAAAAGAAGAAGGGGAGAGCATTCCATGCAGTGGGAAGAACCACAAATTAGAGAGGTATGAATCAAGTGGTAAGTAAAATTTAGTCTTTTCATACTAGACATGTCATAAGGTTAGAATGTTCAGAATATTATTTTGTTTGTGGAATAGGAATGTAGAACATAACAAAATTCATTTATTCTTCTTTTGCTAAATTGCACCTGTTAACTATTTTTCTATAAACTAACCAAAGAGTGAATAGCCCACTACTTATAAATAATAATACGATAGGTTCTCTCTTCATAGAAGTTTTGATTTAAAAAAAATGTTTTTATTGATTTCAGAGAGGAAGAGAGAGGAAAAGAGAATTAAAAACATCAATGATGAGAGAGGATCTCTGATTTGCCGGCCCCTCCAGGGGATCAAGCCTGCAACGAGGGCATGTGCCCTTGACTAGAATCAAACCCAGGACCCTTCAGTTCGCAGGCTGACACTCTATCCAAAAGCCAAACCAGCTTAGTCTAATTCTTTTGATTATTGTCTTCCTTTAACACAAAGAGGAAGGAAATCCATTTTCAGAAAGTTTAGTAAACAGTGCTGCCAGTTTCAAGATTCCCTATGACAATTCAGGCTCCTTAAATGATATAAGATTTCTGTCTTGCAAAAACGAATTTCTTTTGGGAATCCCACAACAGATAACATTAAAGATTCACATTTCATCTATCATAAGATGAAGTAACTTGTGTAGTTATTTACAAAAGTCCAAGGCCCTGTCAATATAAATACCCATGTAAGTACATAGTACAATTAATAAGTGGTAAGACATTAAAAGTTGTTGACAATTAAAAAATTTTTTGAATACTACATCATATTCAGTTCCATAACTAACTCATCATGATGGCTGATTTAAAGAATAGCCAACCATGTCAAATAACATTTTTATTTTGATAAATTGGACATAGCTCTTTCAAAAATGCTAAATTAAAGTTGTCTCCTTTTGTATCAGCAATGTTTTGGGGCCTGCATTAATTTCCCTCAAAAAACAAAACAAAACAAAACTATGCCATGCATCACCTGCAGTGAATACATACAAAGGAGAAAAGGAGAGAAGAAAAGGGAGAAGAAAGATGGGGAGAAAGTTTATTATGTGTCTACTAAGTGCCTAGCAACTAAATAACAACAAAATAACAACTAGCATGATTTAAACAAAATATTTAAACATTATAAAATCAAGTCCTTAAACTAGTTTACAAGGTGCTTCATGTGCTAGCCTCCGCTTTCCCTCTCTAGACATCGCACTACTTTCAACTTTACCCCAAATCTCAGCTTAGACTTCTGTTTCTTCAAGAAAGCCTCTAAAAACACTCACCAAGTCCTTTCTCCAACTGCTTCTTCCTTACTACACTGTATTGTATTTTCCCTGTCTGCATCCCCCTCTTCAGGAACCTAAAACGTTCAGTGGTATGCTGACAACTACTGGGCTCTTAAATAGTTACGAATGAATGACTTAAAAAACTAAGATAGTGCTTGATGGCTCTATAAAACATTATTTTTTTTAAATATATTTTATTGATTTTTTACAGAAAGGAAGGGAAAGGGATAGTTAGAAACATCGATGAGAGAGAAACATTGATCAGCTGCCTCCTGCACAGCCCCTTTTTGGGGATGTGCCTGCTACCAAGGTACATGCCCTTGACTGGAATTGAACCTGGGACCCTTTTGTCCGCAGGTCGACGCTCTATCCACTGAGCCAAACCGGTTAGGGCAGCTCTATAAAACTTAAAAGTTTCTAAGACATTCTGGATTATCTTCTCTCTTCCTTCAATCTCACCCATACTCACAAATTCCCTGATCTTTCCATCTAATTAAATTCTACTTGTTTTTCTATTCCATTTTGTAAAAATAAACTTGAACTATTTATTCCCCATTTATAATCATTCCTTGCAATTTGATATGTTCTAATAAAATGTTTCCTATAATACAGAGAATACAGTAAATTATAAAGAATAAGAAAATCCGTTAATATATCACCATACAGAAGTAACCACTACTAATGTTGTTTTTATTTTTAAATATATTTTATTGATTTTTTACAGAGAGAAAGGGAGAGGAATAGAAAGTCAGAAATATCGATTAGCCACCTCCTGCACATACCCCACTGGGGATGTGCCGGCAACCAAGGTACATGCCCTTGACCTGAATCGAACCCGGGACCTTTCAGTCTGCAGGCCGATGCTCTATCCACTGAGCCAAACTGGTTTCGGCCACTACTACTGTTTTGATAAATTTTCATCTGGGATTCTTCTTTATTTTTTACTAGAGGCCTGGTGCACGAAATTCGTGCACAGGGAGAGAGGGTAGTGGTAGTAGCCCTCAGTCCAGCCTGCATCTCTCCAATCTAAGACCCCTTGAGGGATGTCTGACTGCCGATCCCAATGGGATCGGGCCTCAACAGGCAGTCGGACATCCCTCTCACAATCAGGACTGCTGGCTCACAACTGCTCGCCTGCCTGCCTTTCTGATTGCCCTAACCCCTTCTGCCTGCCAGCCTGATCACCCCCTAACCACTCCTATGCCAGCCTGATTGATGTCTAACTGCTCTCCTGCCAGCCTGTTTGCCCCCAACTTCCCTCCTCTGCTGGCCTGGTCATCCCTAACTGCCCTACCCTGCAGGGTTGATTGACTCCAACTGCCCTCCCTTGCAGGCCTGGTGCCTCCCAACTGTCCTCCCTTGCTTGCCTGATCACCCACAACTGCCCTCCCTGGCAGGTCTGGTCTCTCCCAACTGCCCTCCCCTGCTGGCCATCTTGTGGTGGTCATCTTGTGTCCACATAGAGGCAAGATCTTTTTCCACATGGGGCAGCCATCTTGTGTGTTGGAGTGATGGTCAATCTGCATATTATTCTTTTATTAGATAGGATAGAGGCCTGATGCATGGGTGGGGGCCAGCTGGTTTGCCCTGAAGAGTGTCCCAGATCAGGGTGGGGGTTTTTATCCAAATTTCTACCTTACTCATTTCTACTACAAGAGCCAGTTTTGGGGCTTCAAATCTTGTTTTAATTGTTAAAACAAATTGTTTAATTTTTCTTAGATGTTTTAGGAAAATTTGCTTCCTTAGATGTATCTTCCAACTAGTTGGTAGGTTACTAAATTTTTGGCAGTCTAGATCCTTCTAAGATCTCCTACACTCTCTATCTTTATATTACACTTTTCCCACTAAATACATAATAAAAACTTACAATATTGAGGCAGCTGTGCTATGGTAGAATGAGCAAAGAACTTAGACTCAGCCATGGACGAGCTCTCTGGTCTAAGTAAATTTTAAAATTTCCTAAGCTCTAATTGCCTTGTTTGTAAAAATGGAGACCAGACCTACCTCAAAAAACTGGCATGCAACTTAAATTATATTTTATACATAGAAGTCTTGCATACATTATTAAGCATATTCAACAAGCTTGAGTATGATCCCATATTAATGACATTAAAACAAATTCACTTCCACAAAACATTCTTGCAAAATTATTAGCAAATATATGGAAAAGATTCTCAATTATCAAATGAGTCATTAAAATCAGTATTCTCAAGGCAAGCTTCTTGGTGTTTTATGGCAATAAGAAAGATGATACAGGAATAGTTCTCACCTTCATTCTCCTTTCTTAACTATAATTATGCAACATTATATTATGGTTAATGTGAGACTTTAATTTGGGCCGAAGCTGGTTTGGCTCAGTGGTAGAGCGTCGGTCTGTGGACTGAAGGGTCCCAGGTTCGATTCCAGTCAAGGGCATGTACATTGGTTGCGGGCACATCCCCGGTAGGGGGTGTGCAGAAGGCAGCTGGTCGATGTTTCTCTCTCATCGACGTTTCTAGCTCTCTATCTCTCTCCCTTCCTCTCTGTAAAAAATCAATAAAATATATAAAAAAAAAAAAAAAAAAAAAAAAAAAATTGAGCTCTTTTCCACCCCACCCTCAACCTTGCTATGCAGAAATAGCTCCATGGAGATTATTTATTTAACTGGCTAACTTTTTAAACAGAAGAGACCTTATCTTATATATTGTAAATAATTACTTTTTTGTTCTTATTATTTTGTTTAGATATCTGAGAATCCAGAATGTCATTGCTTATATTATAAGGATGAACAGTTTTAAATAACTTTAGGGAATCATTCCAGTATTTTATTTACACTACTACTCATTGGAAAAAATACATGTTATTTAGAAGTAATAACATAAGAAACAACAAGAATAAAAGAAACCAAACAGGGGTAGTGTTGAAATCAGCCTTTGTCACTTCTCAGATTTCTGCCTTCATTCAAACAAGTTGATCTAGTTACCAATATTTGAAAAAAGGAAAAACTTTCTTTTCCCCTTTTCTTGTCCCCTGCTATGGGCTTGATGCCTGATAGGGGGCCTTGCAGGAAGTGATTGATGTTTCTCTCTCATCATCGATGTTTCTTTCTCTCTCTCTGTCTCTTTTTCTCTCTTTCTCGCTCTCCCTCTCTCTCTCATTCTTCCCTCTTCTCTCTCTAAAATCAATCGAAACATATTTTTAAAAATAAAGTGTAAAATCCACTATCTAAAAAGTAAAGAATGCATATGCTCTACTGCAGAAAGCAAAATGTATATTGCATGGCACAGTATGTATGAAAATTATTAGCAATTTCTATTTCCACACTAAGCAGACACACCCAGATTCTAGAACTTTTTTCATTACCTTCATTAATGTAAGAAAGCCAATTCATGTGCAAAACCAAAGCAACAAAAAAGCATCTTTATTCCTCTACCATAAAACTGAGACTTTTAAGAAGAGCACAAAAGTATACTGATGATTTTAGCAAAAGGAGTAAAATAAACAAAATATAGCTATATGTTAGGAAGCAAATAGGAATATAATTATAAGCATGCATTCATTAGCTGCAATAATTATTATCATTCCCTTTAACAGAAACAGGAACTATCTTTTACCACAACTTTGAGATATCTCTTGCTATCTCTTTTTAGTTACCAAAGAAAAGTTTAAAGAATCCTAGATACACAGAACATAACAGAAAAAGAAACGCTAACAGACTTACCCGCTCTACAGCTGCCTCATCCCCTGGAAGACATGCAGCAGCAGCAGCAGCACAAGCTATTTCCATAACAGCAGAGCTGGTAGGAGCATCAGTAGTGGATGAAGACCTGGGTCGGCCAGACTGCATAACAGTTGCCATCTCCTGGCCAGATTTCCTGTTGATTTGGGGACTTCCCTTTGGGGCCTCTGGCTTGCCCCGCCTACTATGCAAGCTCGTCCCTCTCTTCATCTTGGGTGGCACTCGGATCTGTTGCAGGACACGGTTCAGAGCTGTGGGGTGGGTGGGGACACCATCAATCTCTGCACATGTGTTCTGGCTTTCCAGATCCATTTCAGGTTCTGGATCTGCCTGAATTTGTTGCACATCATGTGGAGACACAGATGACCTCCTGCGCTGGTGCTGGAAGAGATGCTTCAAGCCTTGGCCAATCACATTAATGTTCTCCAAAGCATTGTGAGTCATTTTAGACAACTTTTGTTCTGATTCTGTCTGCTTTCTGGCCTCTGCATCTTGGGATTTGCCTCCAGGATCAGGGTCCTCATATAACTGTTCACTGCCCGAAGGCTCCATCAGTAAGTAGACTTAATATGCTTATTTGCAAACTCAAAAATTTTAAACACACCAAGACTGTCAAATTAGGTAGGCATTTGCTTCAACAGTAACTACACATGCAGCTGTGAGATGGAGGCTTCATGCCTATCTAATGCTTAAAAAAGAAGAAGAAGAAGAAGAAGAACTTCATATTATAAATCCATGCAGAAACTCGTGTTAAAGAAAAACATGCCACTAGCCAACAAATGAACACTATCATTAAGCAATCTTTAATCAGTAGATTAAAAGACAGTTTTTTAGATAGTGGGTAATGATTATTTTTTAGAATAAGAGGAAAAGCTCAGAAATAAGTACATAGGAAATGAAAACAGCAATGCGTGTTGTTGTTTTTTTTAAATCCCTCAAATTTTATGAAAAACTGAATACTAGAGCAATCATCTTGGAATGGAAACCACAATAATAGTTGATAGCCTTAGCCGGTTTGGCTCAGTGGGTAGAGCATCAGCATGCAAACTGAAAGGTCCCAGGTTCAATTCTGGTCAAGAGCACAGGCCTGAGTTGTGGGCTTGATTCCCAGTGGGGGACTTGCAGGAGGCAGCCAATCCATGATGCTCTTTCATCATGGATGTTTCTCTTTCTCCCTCTTTCTTCCTCTCTAAAATCAATAAAAATGTATTTAAAAAAATAATAATAATAATAGTTGATAAACAGCCATTGCTTGGGAAATCAAGAGAGAACATAATATTCAATATGTATAATATTGCTGAGGTGATTTAATCCCTCTCATTCATAATCACAGTTAATTCATCTGCTAAAACCCAATAAATTCAAACCGTAATAATAAGTAGATATCAAAATCTAACTGTGTATATTTTAATGGAAAAGAGGAATTTCTAGTTACCATTCATATTCATCAAAGTCACTAGCTGAAAAGTTTGCTTTTTTAAGAAGAAAATAAAAAATATATATATCTTATAAGATGAACTATCTGTTGAAGCACTAATGACCCTGGGGCACCACTTGAGTGAATGATCCAGATAGGATCTGTTTTCAGAGAGACTAGAGTTTTGCTCAGTACCAGCTATCAAGAAAAAATATTCTAGGAACTCCCTTTCTCTGAATAGGATCATCCCTGACAGAAGGTTCCTATATATCCACAAAAATTCAAAAGCAAAGAAGTCACAGATTAACTGGGGAATAATGAAAGAGTAGAGAAAAAGAAAAGATCAAATAGCAATAACCACACACCAATATTAAATGCAGGGAGAGAAAAAGGAAGCTGAAACTAAGAAATGCAAGGTCAGCACAACAGCCATGGTAACGGAAATCAGATGCATAAAAAGGGGAGGGGAGATGGTAGGCATGAGATTTTTCATCGTAGAAAATGTTTATTTTTATGCTGAGTTTCTGCAAATATATAAAACAAAATTGCATTAAGGCACGGAACCTGCCAGAGAGGACAAAATATGGTGTAGGAAAAAGTTCTTTATGTCCATATTTTCCCTCAATTTTTTTATTAAAAAAAACTCCCTACACTACACCAAGTACTTTGAACAGTCTAAGTCACTATCAATGAAGCACTATGGTGGTCATGTTCTAGAGCAGTGTTTCCCAAACTTTTGACATATGTGTACCCTTCTATAATTTTCGTAATGCTGGGTAACCCTCGTACTCATGAGAATGTAGAATTAGGCGCAGCTAAGCACAGTGCAGTGCATATCCCCACCAAACTCCGGTGCAACCCGTACCCCCACCAAACTCTTCCCGTACCCCTTGGGGTACGAGTACCACACTTTGGGAAACACTGTTCTAGAGAAATGAGGATTCCTTGCCACCAAGTAGTAATCTAGAAGGCATAAATTAGCTGGATGCAGAAAGGGTGTACCATGGCTGATACTGGTTTGGCTCAGTGGATAGAGCGTCGGCCTGTGGACTGAAAGGTCCCGGTTTCAATTCCGGTCAAGGGCATGTACCTTGGTTGCGGGCACATCCCCAGTAGGGGGTGCAAGAGGCAGCTGATTGATGATTCTCTCTCATCAATGTTTCTGACTCTCTATCTCTCTGTCTTCCTCTCTATAAAAAAAAAATCAATAAAATATATTAAAAAAAAAAAAAAGAGTGTACCATGAACTCAAGGCTTCTAGAGTTCAGGGGACAGGAATGTAAACCCTCTAGTTTTCTTCCTGGTAGTTACTCTCAGATAACCTTCTTACTATGTATATGGGCGCTGTCATTGTTGCTCTGCTGTCCATATTCTTTCATGCCTATTTCTCCATTTCCTGACCTCTTCGTGACTCAGAAACAAAATGTGATAAGGTAAAAGATACTGTCTCTCTTTTTCTAAATACCACAAAATACTTTGCTCCCAAACTAGACAAAAAGCAGCTATGAGAATGGGAAATTTTAGAGCCCTATACTCAAATTTTTTGTGGCTACACTAAAATCCTGCCATACTTTTTTCCTGACTGTAAATTGCTTCTGGGTTTTTTCTTTTTCTTTTTTTCTGTAGGAAAGCCAAGAAAGAAAAACCCTTAATCCTTATTAGATTTATGGCTATCTTGGTCTCTACTGGAGTTTTCTGGGGCTCTTTAAGGGCAAAAATGTTGCCATAGCATATTATATTTAATTATTCTCACCTTTGTAGGGTAGGCTAGTTATTGAATTATAGTTATTGAATTATTTCCACTCTGCAAAGCTTTGAGCTTCTCAGAGAAAATTTACCAAAATAATCCAGTAACACTGTATATCAACTAATCTCTATTCTTGCACTGGACTAGTTAGACCCTGAGAAGATAGGAGGATGTGAAAACAGCAGATTGATAATGAAGAAGTAATTTACTTTCTTCCTTCTTTGTATTTTATTACCTAAATAATACAAATGATTTTCTTGTTGGATTAGAAAGTAAAATATATAAGATAAATTTCTTCCATGAGTAGTAATAGGTACCATGAATAAAGGCCCTATGTCAACATTAGTTTCATATATAAATGTATAAGGAATTATAGGAATTTATTACTCAACAACCTATTTCTTTCGGCAGTGTTATAAACTAATCAAGTGATCATCTGCTTCTCTTATTTTTAATGAAAAATATGGTACATTTTATATGTCAGTAAATTCATTTGAAATTTCACTAGCATTTGGACATCATTTATTTTCATATAATTTAAAGTGATGATTGATTAATTATGAGGAATGTCAGCATTCCTAAGAAAATCTACAAATAGGATGTCAATCTCGAAGCCAAAGTTTGCATAGGTTATCAACACAAATACAATGATTATGTAATAGTATAGGAATAAATTCTAAGATTTCTAAAGGCAAGACATAATCATACTAACCAGCAGAGGCTTACCTAACATGGCACTCTAAGTTGAGCTGTAATCATCAAGTGGTAAGAAAAGAAGTTTGAAAAACAACCTATTACATTGATACGGTGTATTGGTTAATAATGCGGATTTTTTTCAACAGATGGGAATTACACATATGTTGATATACATGCGATTTGCTATGTATGCTATTTTGTTGTATTGACAGCAAGCTTCAAAATTTTATATGTCAAATATTCTGAAGTTAACAGCATAAATATTTTATGCTTAAAAATGTCAAATTTCGTGCCCCCAAAAAAGAGCATTTTTGGGAAGTTTTAATTCATTACTTTATTTTGAAGAAAAGTGCTGCTGAAAGTTATCGTATACTTCGGGAAGCTTATGGTAAACATGCTTCATCTTAAGATACTTGTGAACGCTGGGTTAAGCTTTAAAAGTGATGATTTTGATATGAAAGACAAAGAACGTCCAGGTCAACTGAAAAGTTTGAAGACCAACAATTACAAGCATTACTGGATGAAGATGCATAGCAAACTCAAAAAGAACTTGCAGAAAGATTAAACCTTGCTCAGCAAACAATTTCCGATAGTTTACAAGCAATGGGAAAGATTTTAAAGGAAAATGGGTGCTATATCAACTGAACAAAAGAAAAATGGAAAACCGAAGTCATCAACATTTACTGTCTTTCAACGGCACGAAAGAAAGTCTTTTTTCCATCAAACTGTAATTGGCGATGAAAGTGGATTTATTTTGAGAATCCCAAATGCACAAAAACATGGTTGATCCAGGTCAACCATCAACATCAACTGCAAGGCCAAATTGTTTTGGAAAGAAGACAATGCTCTACATATGGTGGGATCAGGAAAGTGTGGTGTATTATGAGCTTCTAAAACCAGGTAAAACGGTTAATACTGATCGCTACCAACAACAAATAATCAATTTGAACGCTTTGATCGTGAAAGGACCAGAATGTGCCAGAAGACACAGCAAAGTAATTTTGCTTCATGATAACACATCATCACACACTTCAAAACCAGTTAAAAACACATTAAAAGATCTTGTCTGGGAAGTATTAACCCACCCACCGTATTCACCAGACCTTGCTCCTTTAGATTACCACTTGTGCACACACACTTTCTGAATAGCACTTCAAAACATACAAAGAAGTGGAAAATTCCGTCTCTGAATGGTTTACCTCAAAACATAAAGTTGAGGTAAACCACAAGTTACCTGAAATTTGGGGGGTAGGAGGGAAGAGAAGGGAATATATAGCTAGCGATGGACATAACTTAGAATAAAGCACTTTTGATGTTTCTCTGGAAATTATCGTGTTTTCTTTTATTACAAAATCCGCATTATTAACCAATACACCTGGTAAAATGTAATCTGGTACTTACACTTGTAGCTATCATCAGCATTATTGCTGTGATATCAACAAACAAGAAATATGGTCAAAATTTTGACCCTTGTTAAAATTTTCTGTAGGCCAACAGAAAATATTAAGGCCACCACCTTTCAATATAAGACAAAAATTAAGGAAAGTCAAATGCTGTGCCAAAACTACCAAAGGCAGTAAAGTTGCAATATTTAACTCTGTAAAATTGCTGACAGTAAGAATGCAAGCACAAGCCTGACCAGTGTAGCTCAGTGGTTGAGTATCAACCTATGAACCAGGAGGTCACAGTTCGATTCCCAATCAGGGCACATGCCGCAGTTGTGGGCTTGATCCTTAGTAGTGGATGTGCAGGAGGCAGCTGATCAATGATGCTCTCAACATTGATGTTTCTCTCTCTCCCTCTCCCTTACTATCTCTGAAATCAAAAAAAATATATACAAAAAAAATAAAGGGAGGGTAGCCACAGAATGTGAAGCCGCCACAGGAGCCAGAGCTGCCATATCCCCTTCCTTTTCCATTTCCCGTTGCAACCATTAAAGGCCATTCATATCGTTTTAAGTGGAGGAAGGGGAAAAGAGGGAGGAAGATTGCAAACACTAAAGAAATTCAACAATGGCAAAGTTTTTTAGGAATCCTCTATTCTGTAAAATTCAAATAAATAATAACTGTTGCTCAGTTTATAAAATTCCCTGAATAACTATATTGAGACCCCTAGTTTAACACAAGTTCAACTACAAAGTAAGTGTGCTTTTGTAAGAAGGGAAATGTTGGCTTCTCTTTTATTCATTCAGCTTCTCTGAAAAGTAGAGTTCTTATAAGTAAACCAGAGGAAGTAGGAAAAGAAAAAGGAACAGAAGGATATGGCAGAAAGGGGATAGGGTGAAGGAGTGAAAAGGGAAAAAGAGGAGAAAAAGCCACCTACATACCAGACATTTAAGGTAACTTGTTAAAGTCTCAGAATTTTTAAAAATTCTTATAGAACCATTTTGCCAAAATACAATACACCATTAGTTCACATTCAAGAAACAAGTTGTTCTGAATTAGTATCAGAAGTAAGTTAATGGGGGATAAGGACACATATGTAATACCTTAATCAATAAATTTTAAAAAAAGAAGTTAAAATTTGTGTTTTTAAAATCTGTCAAATGTTTATGAGGGTGCTTTAAAAAAATTCCAATTTATATACAAAAATCCTTTTTCTTTTCTGCCTTTAAGTTTTTCATATATATTTGTGTGTGTGTGTGTGTGTGTGTGTGTGTGTATATATATATATATATATATATTTTTTTTTTTAATAGGTATGGTATCCAAAGCTTTTTGGTTTGGCAGTGAACCAGTTATTTCATTGACTATAAAGAGTTGGATACTTACTTCCCTATATCACTCTTCCTCAAGCACTTCCAAAGTATACAGGAATCCTTTTAGGAAAAGCTGAAAAGCAAACATTAAGAATTAAGTGGGAAACTTAGAGGGGAGAACTTACTATCTATTACATACACAAAGAAAAAAACTTAGTATATATAACTTAGTATGTTAACATTAGTATATATTATCTATTACTTATTATCTATTACATACACAAAGTAAAAAACTTAGTATATATAAAACTTAGTATGTTAACATTTCTCTATCATTAATAGAAATAGGGTAATTCTTCATAACATTTAAAAAAATATTTTATTGCCGAAACCAGTTTGGCTCAGTGGTAGAGCGTCGGTCTGTGGACTGAAAGGTCCCGGGTTCGATTCTGGTCAAAGGCATGTACCTTGGTTGCGGGCACATCCCCAGTAGTGGGTGTGCAAGAGGCAGCTGGTCGATGTTTCTCTCTCATCGATGTTTCTAGCTCTCTATCTCGCTCCCTTCCTCTCTGTAAAAAATCAATAAAATATATATTAAAAAAAAAAAAAAAAAAGTAAATACAGTATGTTTGGGGGCCAGTAAGGATGCAAGATGACTATAAGGTGGATACACATCTGAGTCATCTAGAAAGAACTGGGCAGCTAGTGGGCAGATGTGATAGGTCTTTCTATAATATAACCTGTGTATATTTTGAATTTGTACCTCACGACTACATCATGTATTAAAAAAAACTCTCACACTTCAAAAAAGAAAGAAAATACATGTTTCAATTTCTAGGATAAACATTTAAGAAAGAGGAAAAGAGTATATAACTTCTATACTAATAGAAAGGAAAAATAGGTCTGGTCATGTGGCTCAGTGGTTGAGCATTGTCCTATGAACCAGGAGGTCATCAGTTGACTCCTGGTCAGGGCACATACCCGGGTTGCAGCAATCCCCAGTAGGGGGTATGCAGGAGGCAGCCACTCAGTGATTCTCTATCACCACTGATGTCTCTCTCTTCCTCTCCCTCCCACTCTAAAATCAATTTGAAAAAAGAAAAAACAGAATTAAAATACCCAAGTAAATGCAAAAAGAGGGAGCACAATCACAAAAAAAGTGGAACATATAAATAGCAAAATGTAGGATGTCAAATGTAAACCCAAACATTCCAGTAATTATACTGAATGTAACTAGATCAAAAGATAAAAATTATTAAACTAAATTGTTTAAAAGGTGGGTACTACAAATAACAGGAGGAACTTTGTAAAGTATATGATTGTCTAAGCACTATGCTGTACTCCTGAAACTAATACAAAACAGTAAATGCAAACTATAATTTAAAAATTATAACCAAAAATAAATAAATAAACAAAATTCAAGAATTATATCTAAAAATAAAAAGTATGGAAAAAATCATACAAACACAAAGAAAATTGCTCTGGCTTAATACACAAAACATTAACAGAATTATAATTTATAGAAAGATATAACAATGTAAAAATCTGTATTCATATAGTAATATAGCCTCTAAAACTTAGCAAAATTACAAGTGAAAAATATCCATAAGCATAATAAGGAAATTACTATCAGTAGTTGGTAATGACCCAAAAAAGGGGGTAAATAGAAAAAAATATAAATCTGAATAGCATGATTAACAAACTGCACCTAAATAGACATTCATATGACATATGACAAAGCACCCAATAATTGCAGAACAAATAAGCACAAATGACCATTTATAAAAACTTATTATATGCTGAGTACTAAGGCAAATCTCACAAGTTATTCTATAACCACAAAGTGTATTCCTAAGGTTAAGAGAGTGGATGAAATTACTCTCCCCTCCCCCCATTTTCTACTAACCCAACCTCTAGGCAATCGGGCTTGGATGGACAAAGCAACTAAAACCCTAAATGAGGAAAAAGCCTTCTCTCTAACTAAAGGAAACAGTCACAAGAGCAAGGATGAATCCCACTGCAGTTAGAAAGATTAAACCACAAATGTTGACAAATTGCTAAAGACTGAATATGAGTTAACATGAGAGTGTAAAGTTCCTGAGGGATATAATCATAAGAGAATTCCCACCCTATTACAGGCCAGAATTTCAAAAGGCTTACTAATGGGGGACGGGATAGGATGTGGGAAAAATCAAAGAAAGCTCCTCATTCCTGCCCTCAGGAACTTGAAGAGTAGAATAGTAGGCACTGCCAATAAACCCAGATCTATTTCCCCTATTTCCCTACAGAATAAAAGGCTTAATCTGCAAGGAAAAATTATTCAAGGCCTATGTATCCCGAGAACACAGGTAAGAATCTTACTATAGCTAGAGGAAAGGAAAGGAGATTGACATACCCAATCTCCACTCTCTCTCTAAAGAAAAAATAACCTCAATGCAGAGGGGGGAAAGGGCTTTTAAAAGGGCTTTAAAAATCTTAGCTAAAAAAGAAATGGCTTTAAAAATCTATCCTAGACACCATTTGGGGAAAAAGAAAAGGTAGACACTCCACCCCTGAAAGTAAAGTGGAAAGTCTTGTGAAAGCTACACTTCCGAGACCCAGATTCTGTTTGTCAAGGGCACATTGCCCAGGTTGCAGGGGCATGCAGGAGGCAGCCAATCAATGATTCTCTCTCGTTGTTAATGTTTCTCTCTCTCTCTTCCCTCTTCCTTCCTTTCTGAAATCAATAAATATATATATATTTAAAAACCCAGGTTCTAATACCTGCGTAAATATGAGGCTAATAGATCATTACAGAACTCCCTCACTCTCCATTACCATGTCAACAAGTTTTGAGCAAAAATAACAGTGGAACACAGCTGCAAGAGACAGATACACTCTGAGAAACAGCACAAAGAGAAAACTCAAAGCCAAGTGAGATAAAAGACATTAGGGAAATTTGAAGCCTCTGGTTCTGATGGAAACTATATATGTCAACTCTGATAATGATAGCAATAATAAGCTTCAAACATAACCCAACCCCTAACAGATTAATACAAAATTCCTGTTGTTAGGGAAAATGGTTTTAGTTTTTGCCCATTGAGTAAGATGTTGGCTGTGGGTTTGTCATATATGGCTTTTATTATGTTGAGGTATGATCCTTCTATTCCCACCTTGCTGAGAGTTTTTATCAAAAATGGGTTTTGGATTTTGCCAAATGTTTTTTCTACATCTACTGATATGACTATGTGGTTTCTCTCTCTCAATTTGTTTATGTGATGTATCATGTTTATTGATTTGCGGACATTGTACCATCCCTGAGATAAATCCTACTTGGTCATGGTGTATGATCTTTCTGATATACTATTGGATCTGATTTGCCAGAGTTTTGTTGAGGATTTTGGCATCTATGTTCATGAGGGATAATGGCCTGTAATTCTCTTTCATTGTGTTGTGTTTATCTGATTTTGGTATTAGGGTGATGCTGCCTTCATAGAAGAAGCGTGGAAGTGTTCCTTCCTCTTGAATTTTTTGGAATAGTCTGAGGAGGATAGGTTTTAGTTCTTCCTTGAATGTTTGGTAAAACTCCCCAGTGAAGCCCTCTGGCCCCACCTTTGTTTGCTGGAAGCTTTTAAATGATTGCTTCAATTTCTTCCATAGTTATTGGCCTATTGAGATTTTTAGATTCTTCCTGATTGAGTTTTGGAAGGTTGTACTTTTCTAGGAATAAGTTCATTTCCTCCAGGTTGTCCAGTTTGTTGGAATAGAGTTGCTCATAATATTTTTAAACAATCCTTTGTATTTCTGTGGGGTCTATTGTTATTTCTCCTCTTCCATTTCTGATTTTATTTGGGTCCTCTCTCTTTGCTTCTTGGTAAGCCTGGCTAGAGGTTCATCAATCTTGTTTATCCTTTCAAAGAACAAACTCTTGGTTTTGTTGATCTTTTATATTGTTCCAAATATAGTATGTCTCTGAGTGGCCAGATTATTATGATCTCTGAATGCACAATAATCTGGCCACTCAATGTATAACCTATATAATAAAAGGCTAATACACAAATGGTCCCCTCAACCAGGAGTTTGACCAACAGGCAGGCCGGCCAACCACCCATGTCCCCTCCCCCTAACCAGGCTGGTCAGACCCTTCCCATGCACAAATTCATGCAGCAGGCCTCTAATACACACATACACACACACACTCGGAGTGGCCAGATTATTATACCAGAGATCATAATAATTTGGCCATTCAGTATATATCAACAAAATAGTCTTCCACACAAATGTTCTCATCTGATTCTCAACAATCCCTTGAGGTCTGTGTAAAGCAAATAACAAAAAGCCTAGAGGTCAGAAAACATACTTTAACCCTCAAAGTATGATATAGTAATGTCAAAAGTGAAATGAAGTCTCTTGATTTCTACACTATCATACTTCCTCTTTCAAATGATATTGAAACAGACTATAAAATCACATAGCCATATATTATGCTGAAGATACTAAGTTTTCCCAAACCACTCAGTTTCTATGCAGAATGGAAACAAACTCAGTTCAAAAAAGTCACAATCTCAACTTGAGGAATAAGAATTCAAATTGTTTCCTGTCACTTATTAGTATAAGTCTAACACAGAGTCCAAGGACATTTAGGAAGAATTTAAGGAATTAGTTGTTATAATGCACACCAAAAAAGTTCTTATTAAGCTATGACAATTGCTAGAAAAAGGAAGAATAGAAGGGTAGATGAAACCAGTGATTGAGAACTGAATTCTAAACAGGCAAGTTAAGGTATCATTATTTTATAGTGCTCTGACTGCCTAAGTGATGCAATTTTATAATAAAATTAAAAAACACACATACCTCCTCAAAATCCCAGCACAACAGCTTTCCTTTCTTTGCATAGATGAGGATGAAACGTTGTAATCCAAAATGTTCCCAAAAAAGTTATTTTTAAAAAAGACATAGAAATAGAAGATCCATATGAAAAGAGATCCAATCTGGGAGGATGGAGACTGTCTTGTAAATCTTGTGATCAAGACCAGCTGTTCACCAAGTGTCGGCATCTGAAGAAATTGCTAACTGCAGTTGTGTCTTCTGAAGAGAGTAATACCTGCTGGGACAAAGGAGTAAGAGGATAAAGAAACACTACTGAATGCTAGCAAACAATTACCACTCATTAGTCTCAAAATTTTTCAAGTTGGTATTAGTGAATATTAAAAGATCAAGTGGAAGTAAATACAAGTGGGCGAACCAACTGACAATGGGGTTATCAAAGACAGCAGTAATCAAAGGTACATGTCAGTCCTGGCCAGGTAGCTCAGCTGGTTAGAGTGTAGTCCCAATAAGCCAAGGTTCCAAATTTGATCTCGTCAGGTCACATACAAGAAGCAACCAATGAATGCATAAATAAGCGGTACAACAAATTGATGTTTCTCTCACTTCCCCTATCTCTCTCTAATCAATAAAAAAAAATATATAAAAAACAACAACAAAGGTACACTTCAGCAGGTGATCCAGCTATTTCATGTTTGTTTGTTTTTTTAAATATATTTTATTGATTTTGTACAGAGAGGAAGGGAGACAGGTAGAGAGTTAGAAACATCGATGAGAGAGAGTCATCGATCAGCTGCCTCTTACACACCCCCTACTGGGGATTTGCCCGCAACCAAGGTACATGCCCTTGACTGGAATCGAACCCGGGACCCTTCAGTCCCCAAGCCGACGCTCTATCCATTGAGCCAAACCGGTTTTGGCTATTTCACGTTTTTTATAGTAAGACTAATGACCTGGTAAAAGAAATTAATCAAGACAAATTAAAGACTTCTTCAGAT
Organism: Pipistrellus kuhlii; assembly: GCF_014108245.1. Classification (NCBI taxonomy): domain Eukaryota; kingdom Metazoa; phylum Chordata; class Mammalia; order Chiroptera; family Vespertilionidae; genus Pipistrellus; species Pipistrellus kuhlii. Next base: position 22,359,845 of record NW_023425416.1, read on the forward strand.
ATACAAAAGCTGAAAGGATTTATCACCAGCAAACCTGTTCCACATTAAATGTTAAAAAAAAGTCCTTCATTCAGAAGTAAAATGTACCATGTAGAAATCTGTAACTATACGGAAAATTGAAGAGCACTGAAAATATAAATACACATACTGTACTTGACAGAGGCTTTTATTTTGAGAGGAGATTCAGTTACATTACTAAAATAAAGAAAAAAAAGCACTAACAAGAATTTTCATAATACATCTCTTCCCAAATGCCTGTCTTAAAAAAAAAGAAGTACCTTACTAGAAGAGATTTCCCATCACAACATTCTTATAAATTAGAGTCAATATTATCTTTTTATAAAAAGAAGTACAAAAACCAACCAAACAAACAGGTACAAACTATTTGTTTAGTAATAGAGATCATCTTGGTTCCGGCCCAGTGTTCATTACATAAACCTTTTTAAAGGGCTTGCCTACAGTGAAGTTCCTTGGGATAGTTTGATGGTGGTTAATATATAACTTATATATTTTCCGTTACCTCCAGGGAATCCCAAAGTCACTTAGAAATAAGCTATAAAGATAGCAAAGACTATTCCTTGCTTTCAAGAAGTCTGAAAAACAGTAGGTTTCAATGGATTGGGTCAGGTTACCCTTGCAAAATAAGAAAACTTTTGCAATTCGAAAAGGAATCTATCGAGGCAAAGGTGTCAACTGCAAAACAAAGCTTCAGGGTTGGGTGCCAAAATAAGAAAACACAAATATTTAATGCTACTCTATTATAGTCCAAATCTCAGAGGGAATGTGGTAAGAATAAAGCCCTTGTAACATCAATGATGCCAAATAGATTACAGAATGGGAATCCTGCCTACTATCCCTCTGAATACATAATGCTAAACATAATCCAGATACTCAGATATTCATTAAGACCACAAGCAAATGGTATAATCCAACTTCACAATGAAAGACTACTTGCTACTCTCAAAAGGAGAGTAGAACACAATGGAACACAATGTAATTCAAGATATTTCTCCAACAGAATTCTAAGGGAAGGCTACCTACTATTACCCCATCTGGATCAAAATCCTTTACTCCATAATGACAACAGGAAAATTATGTGATTTCAGTATTTATTGATGATTATTATACCAAGACAAAGTACCCTTCTATTAGCATTTCACCCCAAATAAGCCACTGGGAAAGATAAAACTTTTCAAAAAGAAAATATATTCATACCCTAGTTGGTTTGACTTAGTGGATAGAGCATTGACCTTCGGACTAAAGGGTCCTGGGTTCAATTCAGTGAAGGGCACGTAACTTAATTGCAGGTTCCTGGCCCTGGTCAGGACATGTGCAGGAGGCAACTACAATAATTGTTGCCTTCTGCACATGTTTCTCACATTGATGTTTCTCTCTGTCTTTCCCTCTCTCTATTGGTAAAAAAATCAGTGAAAAAATATCCTTGGTGAGGGTTTTTAAAAAAGAAAATACAAAAGCATTTTAAAACATATGTTCAACAAAAACTGATACATGAGCCCATGAGGGTGGCTCAGTGGTTGAACATCAACCAATCAAATGATAGTTCAGTTCAGGTCAGGGCACATGCCCAGTTTCAGGCTCGATCCCCAGTGGGGGGTATGCAGAAGACAGCCAATTAATGATTTTCTCTAATCATTAGTGTTTCTATCCTGCTCTCTCTCTCTCTTCTTCTCTCTGAAATCAATAAAAAAACATATTTTTTAAAAAACTGTTACGTGAATGTTCACAGCAGCAGCATTCGTAATACCAAAAAGTGAAAACAATTCAAATGTCCATCAACTAAAGAATGTATACACAGCAGAAACCGGTTTGACTCAGCGGTAGAGCATCAGTCTGTGGACTGAAAGGTCCCAGGTTTGATTCCGGTCAGGGGCACATACGTTGGTTGCGGGCACATCCCCGGTAGGGGGTGTGCAGGAGGCAATTGGTCGGTGTTTCTCTCTCTTCGACGTTTCTAGCTCTCTATCTCTCTCCCTTCCTCTCTGTAAAAAAAATCAACAAAATATATTTTTTAAAAAAGAATGTATACACGAACAAAATGTGCTTTAACTATATAATGGGTTATTATTCACCCATAAGAAAGAAATTAAGTACTGAAACATGCTACAACATGGAGGAACCTTAAAAATATTAAGTAAAAAAAGCCAGAAACAAAGGCCATATGTTACGTCTCCCCATTTAAGTGAAATGTTCAGAATAGGTAAATCCATAGGAATAAAAATCAGCCTAGGGATTGCTAGGGTTTCTTTTAGTAGTGATGAAAATGATTTGCAATTAGATGGTGGTAGTGGTTGCACAAGATTGTGAATGAACTAAAAGCCTCTAAACTGTATATTCCAAATAGTTAATATTAAGAAGTTTGTTATGTGAATTTTACCTCAATACAAAAGAAAAGTCCCCAAGTGTTAATTAGTTATCTAATACCTGTATCTCCCACTACTTAAAAAAATGCTGTATTCATTAAAATAATTAAAAAATACTTTTGAAAATTTAATATTCTGGGCCTTGCCAGCTATATCAGTTGGTTAGAACATCATCCTGATATACCAAGGTTGTGGGTTTGATCCCCAGTCAGGACACACACATACAAGAAATAGCCAGTGGCCCTCGCTGGTGTGGCCAAGTGATTAGACCTTTGGCCTTGCACCCAAGGGTCTCGGGTTTGATTCCTAGTCAAGGGCATATACCTGGTTTGCAGGTTTGACCTCTGGCCCCGATTAGGGCACATATGGAAGGCAACCAATTGATATCTCTCTCTCAAATTGATGTTTCTCTCTCTCTCTCCCCCCCTCTCTCCATCTGTCTCCCTCTCTGTCTTCCTCCCTTCAACTCTTTAAAAAAAAAAAAATCAAAGGAAAAAATATTAACAACAAAAAAAGAAACAGTGAATACATGAATGAGTAGAACAACAAAGTGAGGTTTCTTTCTTCCCCTCTCTCTCTTGAAAAGTAATAAGTTAAAAAGTAATATAAAATGTATTGTTCTGGAAAAGGCAATACTGTATAGTCAGTAAAAAGATTAGTGGCGTGGGGGGAATTAAATAGATGAGGCACAAATTTTTTAGAGCAGTGAAACTATTCTATATGATACTGTAATGCCAAATATATTAAAAGTTTGTAGCTCTGGTCAGTGTGGCTCAGTTGGTTGAGAATTGTCCTGTATACCAAAATGTTGCTGGTTCGATTCTTAGTCTGGGCATGTGCTCAGGTTGCCAGCTTGATCCCCAGTAGGGGGCCTGCAGAAGACAGCCAATTGATGTTTCTCTCTCTCCCTCTCTCTCTCTAAAACACGTGTCAAACACAAGGCCCGCGGGCCAAATCCGTCCCGCCAGGCCTTGCAATGTGGCCCGCACCGCGCTGTCATCACTGCACTCCGCTGCATTTCCATCACAATGACAGTTTATGACTGTTCAGTAAACCATTCGGCCCACGATTTAGGCTGGATTTTAGATTTTGGCCCCTTCTCTGATTGAGTTCGACACCCCTACTCTAAAAAAAATCAATAAAAATTTTGTTTTAAAGAACTTTGTCAAAACCCATATAACTTTAAAGCACAAAGTATAAACAATGTATGCAAAGTTTTAAATAATAATCTAAGAAGTAAAGGGATCTCAGCATAGAATGCAGAATGTGACGAAACAATCTATGATAAATGTACTGCAAATGTGAAACCACCTCACAAAGGAGAATATAGTGCTAACCTAGGTAATGCTGGAAATGAGAATCTGTAAGACTAAAGCAAAAACGAAGGATCCACAAGCACTGTACTCTAGTTAATATAGTTGTTTCCCATAAGGGCACATACTAACCATTCTAAAACCATGTATATGATGTATAGTGGAATTGAAGAATTAAGTAAATGAATGGCCAAATTTCTTGCTGGTAAAGTGGAGGAAGCGAGAATGATTAATGTGATAAGGAATTAGAGTTGTACACATCAGTATGAATTCATGTGTAGCTTAATATAGAGATATAAGTGGTTACATATAGAACTATTTATAGATATACATGTTCACATAGGTTAACATACACATATTTCTCTTTGCTACCTCACTGGAAACAACAATACTCTAGTTGCAACTAGCACACTTAGCACCCAGGCCATAGTTTCTAATACCATTTCCAATAATGGCTCCTCGGAAAAAATGATCAATTACAGGATTAGAGCATGATATATAAAGGATGAGCCTGAAATGTTTTATGGTGTCAGAAAAGTGCTCACATACAATCATCAGAGTACGTCAAAGGAAAGATAGACAGGAGCCCACAGAAAAAGCTCCCAATGACCAAAGCTGGAACAATTTGAGCAAAGAAATTTATATAGATATTCCACCCTTAAGGAGGTGAAGCATAACTCATTACTCATTAAGTGAAGGCTATGCATAATGACTTTCTTCTACAATTCAGAAAGGGAAGAACAAAAGGATAATGTTACAGTGAAGAAAATAAACACTACCTCAACCTAGGTGATCAAGGTTAACATTAACATTGATAAGTAATATTAATAATATGTACTCATGATATGTGATAAGAATGACACTTTAACTCTATGTTCTTCCTTTCTAATTCACATTATATCTATATAATCTATCCCTTAGAAAAACATCAGACAAATCCCAATTGAAGGATTTTGTACAAAAATGCCTGATCAGTTATTTTCAAAACTGCCAATGCCATTAAAATCAAGGAAAGTCAGGCCCAGCCAGTGTGGCTCAGTGGTTGAGCATCAGCGTAAGAACCAGGAGATCACAGTTTGATACCTGGTCAGGGCATATGCCAGGTTGTGGGCTCAATCCCATCCCCAGTGAGGGGCATGTAGGAGGCAGCCGATCAATGATTGTCTCACATCACTAATGTTTCTATCTCTCTCTTTCTCTCCCTTCCTCTCTAAAATCAATAATAATGTGCTTTTAAATCAGCCCTAGCTGGTTGGCTCAGTGGATAGAGCGTTGGCCTTCAGACTGAAGGGTTCCAGGTTTGATTCTGCTCAAGGGCACATGCCCGGGTTGCGGGCTTGATCCCAGAAGGCAGCCGATTAATAATTCTCTCATCATTGATGTTTCTATCTCTTTTCTCACTCTCCCTTCCTCTTGAAATCAATAAAAACATATTTAAAAAAAAAAAAAAAAAAGAAAAGAAAGAAATTAACCCTGAGAAAAGTGAAGACTTAAGAGACATAATAGCCAAAACCGGTTTGGCTCAGTGGATAGAGCACCAGCCTGCTGACTGAAAGGTCCCAGGTTCGATTCCGGTCAAGGGCATGTACCTTGGTTGCGGGCACATCCCCAGTAGGGTATGTGCAGCAGGCAGCTGATCCATGTTTCTCTCTCATGGATGTTTCTAACTCTATCCCTCTTTCTTTCTCTCTGTAAAAAAATCAATAAAATATATTTAAAAAAGAGAGAGAGAGAGAGACATAATAGCAGTATTCAAATACTTGAAGGGTCATGTAACAGAACTGAGAGTTAGATCATATACCCATTTAACTTACTAGCTGACCTCTGATAAAATGTGAACAACACTCAAGGACATAGAGAGTGACAGATGTTCAGTAGAACCACAACAGGAAATGCCTATTTGGAAAGACAGGAAGCAGGTGGCCTAGTTCTTCAATTTTTCGAAGGACAGTGTGAATGAGAGCCCAATGAAGCAAAAATTTAGATTCAAATCCTGAATTTATTAACCATGTACCATGTGCTAGATGCCTCCTTACATATTATCTCATTTAACACTCACAATATATCTATTATATAAACATCTATTAATGTAATAAAGGCTCAATGTAAAAATAAAACAAACCATGCAAGGAAGCAGGAACACATTAAAATTATCTACCCTCCCCCACTCTGATAGGGATTTGACAGATGTTTTAAAAAGCAAGAATATTTGAAGGCCTACATATCCACATAATAATTTATTTCCTCTTGCTCCTTCCTGAAGTCAAGCTCAGTGGCTCTCAATCTGTAGCATGCATAAGAATGGCATACAATTATATACAGTATACAAAAACATTCACACTATATAATGTAAGGAATTCTCCTATAGCTTTCATCTTATGTGATTTTTGTCTCATGCAGTGACTTTAGAACCGAATCCTGGGGATGAGGTGCAATCCCAGTGCAGGCTTACTCCGTGTAAGGCAGCACCATGGAAAGGATGAATCCTATTACAACATGAAGAACACTCTAACAATTAGAGCTATCTGAAAATAGCATAGGCTACCTCAAAGTAATGAATTTTCTGTTGTAAAAGGTGTTCAAACAGGCTGAAAAATCACTGAGAACATTTTAAGAAAGCAATTGAGTGTGAAGTTAAGATCTCTTTCAAGTCTTAGATTCTATAAATGGGTGGACTTTAAATATCTGACAGGAAGAGAACAACCTACCATATTTTTCGGACCATAAGACGCACTTTTTCCCCCCAGAAGTGGGGGGGAAAAGTCCCTGCGTCTTATGGTCCAAATATAGCCTACACATACTTTAAAAAAAAAGTTTTTTTACTTGCCCGGCTCTGTGTGGTCTCTGTGTGCTTGCCCAGCTCTAAAATGGTTCTAAATGCTGCTGTTTACTTTACAGGGTTGATTACATGTGTTATGACTGTGATGTTGGGTTTTAATGCACATAAAATATTTTAGGACACTATTTGTTTCAGAATCTTTTTTTCTTCATTTCCCTTCTCTAAAAACTGGTGCGTCTTATGGTCCGGAGCGTCTTATGGTCTGAAAAATACGGTAGTTAAGAACAACACAATGTAAAAAGACACAAAGGCAAGAGTGACATGGTATGTGGAGAACTTCAATGCAGGGGAACATAAGAGAAGCTCAATTCCACCTGCAGATCTTCTGCTAGGAAAACTCTTGCATCAAATACCTTCTCCTTAGTGAGGAGAAAACTTTTTCTTTTCTTTTCATATATATTTTTATTCATTTTAGAGAGAAGAGGGGGAGAGAGAGAAACATCAATGGGAGAAACATCGACTGGTTGATTTCCTGTATGATGATCCCTGACCAGGGATCAAATCCACAAACTGTGTATATTGCCTTGACCAAGAACCAAATCGGTGACCTTTCAGTGCACAGGACAACACCCAACCAACTGAGCCACACTGGCCAGGGCAGGAAACTTTCTACAAAAGGTCAGATTACAGCCCACAGGCCAAATCCAGTTTGCCCAAAGATTTTGTATGGCCTATGAGATAAGAATAGTTTTTACATTTTTAAATGGTTAAAAAAAAAAATCAAAAGGAATATTTTGTGATATGGGAAAATTACATGCAATTCAAATTTCAGTGTCCCAAGTTTAAGTAGGACAGACAAGTTTGTTTATGTACTACTGCCTGTGACCATTTCTACACTAAAATAACAGAGTTGAGTAGCTGCAACAGAAACCATATAGCCCATAAATATTTACTTTTTGGCCCTGTACAGAAAAAGTTTGCTAATCACTGACTTTTAGCATTATCTGAAATTATCTTGTCTATTTGCTTATTGTTTCCTCATTCTGACATACACAGAATAAAGCTCAATGAAGGCAGGACTTTGTCTGCTTTGTTACCTCACTGTAGCTCAGTCCTTAGAAGAAATCCTGGAACAAAATAAGAGCTCAATAAATATTTTATGATTAATGAATGATCCATAAATGCCACATCAAGAAGTTTAAACTTAAGTCCTCAGCCAAAACAGGTTTTGTACATGTAAGACAGGCATAAAAAACTCTTACAGAAAAGGAGAAATATTTTTGTACAAAACAGCTTAGAGTAACGGTAGTCACCAAGTAATCCAGAACACTGGATTTCTTCATCAAACTGTAGTTTGTGTGTGGGTGCTTATGAGATTCTCTCAACTACTTCAAGGTGTCACAACATGTGTCAGCTGACTGTACTTCTGTTTATCTTAAGCTGCAAATACTGAGAAATCTAATTTCATACACATAGTACAGGGTATCCCATACCATGTCAAATCTTAATAAATGTCCATAATTATAACAGATCTAGATCACATACTAATAAATTTTTAAGATCTAAAATTTTGCTATGCTGATCAGCAAACTACTCAGTAAACAGCTTAAAACTCTTTAGAAATTAAAAGGTTATTGCCCATTAACCAGAAGCAGCTTTTTAATCTTTCCATACTAACTAGAGAGTGGGTGTGTGATTTCAAAAAATATTGTACAAGCCAACTCTGTTGGTAGAGGACAAGGTATTGTTAAGTTAAAATCATAACTATAGTCATATTTTGTTACATGACACTAGTAAAACTACCACCTACTCACAAAGTTTCACCTTTTTTAAATTTTATTTTTCAATTACAATTGACATTCAATATTATTTTATACTAGAGGTCCGGTGCATCCTGGTGGGGTCCCTCGGCCTGGCCGGCGGGAATCAGGCGTAAACCAGCTCTTCAATATCCCCTCAGGGGTCCCAGATTGCAAGAGGGCACAGGCCAGACCAAGGGACCCAACTGGTTCACGATTGGTGCACAATTGAGACCAGGAAGGGACTGTGGGAGGGCTCCAGGGTATGCCCGGCCCATCTTTCTCAGTCCCAATCAGCTGGATCCCAGCAGCAAGCTAACCTACCAGTCAGAGCATCTGCCCTCTGGTGGTCAATGCACATCACAGCGAGCAGTTGAGCGGTCTTAGCATATCATTAGCATATTATGTTTTGATTGGTTGAAAGGCTGACCAGTGGGCCAGGCACTTAGCATACTAGACTTTTATTATATAGGATTAGTTCCGATATACAAGCATAGCAGTTTTATTACAAAGTGATCCCCTGATAATTCAATTACCCACCTGGCACCATAGTTATTACAACAATATTGACTATATTCCCTATGCTGAACTTTACACCCCTGTGACTATTTTGTAACTACCAATTTGTACTTATCCCTTCACCTTTCTCACCCAGTGGAGTCTCACTCTGCTAATACACAGTGGAGGAAAAACTGTGTCTACCTCCTGAAGGAATCTTGTCTGTAACCATTAACATTTTCATAAGGTTCTTTCCTCTGGGCTTGGTAACAATTTCTATACACGGGTACTTCAAAGACAAGGATTTAGTTAGCCAATCACTTCCAAATTTTAAAATACTGGTCAGAAAACATAAGTAAATCAAAGTTGCACTTCATTTTAAACCTGTTCTGGCTGAGGATTAAAGTGCTTTTTAAGCCCTGGGTGACTTTAAAAAAAAATTTTTAACTAATTTAGGAATTCAGATCTTTCAATAGAGATGCTTGTGGTACAGGTACCTCTGATGACTTAACAGCATCCATTTTGGATTAGTGTCTATGTGTTCATCTTCCTTTCCTTTATGACAAGTCAGGCTGAAAAGTCAGCTTACAAAAAGCATTGCCTTAGGATCTACCAAGTCTACTGTGTCAGGTGTCACCAAAAAAAAGGGGGGGTAGGAGTTGGGGGAGAGAACTGGCCAACAGCTCAAGTGGGCTGCTTCACGAAACTCTGCTGCAGGTCCACCTGGGGCACCCTCACCATCAACGTGGTTCAGGAATGAACCAAATGGCTGGACAAGACTACACACAGCTTTGCTACGGCTGAAAAGGGGAATGAAAGGGTTAGAGAGGGAGTTTGCAAGCTGTAAAGGATGTCTGGCCCTTCAGGGAAGATACGCCCATTTTCCCTTTTTAAAAAGGCTAGTGACAGGCACCCCGAACCCCGTCAGCCTAGCTCCCCACCGGGCACACTGCCTATGCTCCCGATCCCAGGACAGCAGGTTCCCTCCTCCCCCTTAGACAACAAGTTCAACATCACAACAAAAGGTGCAGAACTGGTTTCAGGTGGCAATGGCTGAGCCCTGGTGGACAACTTCTGGGGACGCCAGGGAGGGCGAGCGAGGGCTCCCAGGACCTCAGACCCACCTCCACCTACACCACCACCACCACCGCCGCCACCAGACTAGCTCCCCAACAGTCCCTCGGGCCTCGGCCCAACTCCACACGCCCCTCCCTTCCCTCAGCCCCTCAGCCCCGGACACCAGCGCTGGGAAGGGGGCGAGGCGAGGGGGTGAGAGAAATCCAGGGTCACAATGACAGAGGGGCCAGCCGGGAAAGGAGGCCAGGCGGCGGCGGGACGTTGGGGGGGTCGGAGTCCTAGGCCCGGGCTTCAGCCCCGATTGGGGGGAGGGGGGGCGACCGAGGGTCCGAGTCGCTCCAGGCCGTGAGGGGGGAGGCCTGGCCCGCGTCGGCAGCGCCGCCAGGCCACGCTGCCCGGACTACTCTCACCCGAAGTGGCCATGAGGGGCCGCGGCCGCAGCCACAACCCGGGGCGGGGGCGCTCACTCACCGGCAGGGAGGGGAGGAGCAGCCGGCGTCTCCGCCAGCACGGCCGCTCGAGTTCAGGCGCCGGCTCCTGCCGCTGCGGCCGCCGCGCCCGGTCCATCCCCCCCGGCCAACCCCCCTCCCGACCCTCCCCCCACGCCGCCTCAGCCGCCCCAGCCGCCGCCGCAGCCGCCACCGGGCGCTCGGGTCCCTGCGCGGGAGCGCGAGCCGGCTCGAGGAGGCGAGAGCGCGTGCGCCCGCCGTCACCGCCCACAACCTCCGCCCCCGGCCCGCGGCGCGCACGCGCGAGGCAGCGGCGGGGCGCGCGCACGCAGCGGGGGGTGGGAACAGCCCCCCCCCCCGGCGCACTCCCACGTGGCCCCGCCCCCCCGGTCACATGGCCCCGCCCCCCGGCCGCGCACCCACCCACGCGCTCGCCGGGCGGTTGAGCTGGGCCCACGCTGCAGGTGTAGCTGAGCTGCTGCAGGTGGACTCCTCCCGGCCGAAGCTCCCAGAACCGAGCTCCCCTCTGCTTTGGTCCCTCTTTCTGGGGAGAGAGGCCCCCAAGCAATGCAGATGTGAGCGGATTTCTGGCCGCCTCTCTGAGTCATACACCTGTTCTTTCTACCTGGCATCCAAACGCCGCCTTCTTCCTTCTCCTCCCATTTGGCGGGTTTTGGTCTACTGCTAGGAAAAGGGCAAAGGCCGTTCCTGTTTCTCGTCTGGCATTACCACTGAAGGGACCCACAAGCAGCCATCAGCCTAACCCTTTATTATTTAATTTCCCTAATTCATGTATGTATTCATCACTTAGGTATTGAGGCCTCCTCCCTGTACTAGGCCCTGTTCCCGAGTTGCTGCGAGTACAATGTGAGGATCAAACAGAATACATGATCTCCTGAAGTTAGATCTGGTGGAGAAAGGAAATGTTTTAAATAATAATAATAATAATCAGTCCACCAGTCAGAAGAGCAGTGCCTGTGAGTGTTTCTGGATCTCAGGTTCTTCTCACAGAGGAAGGGACAGAACAGACAGCAGACACCATGGAGTCCCCTTCAGGCCCTGCTGACAAGAGGGTGCATCCCCTGGCAGGGGCTCCTAATGGCCGACTCACTCTTAACCTTCTGGAGCCTGCCCACGACTGCCCAACTCACTGTTGAATCAGGGCAGGTCCAATGCTGCTAAAGGGGAGGATGTGCTGCTTCTTGTCCAGTCTTCCTGGGAATCTAGCAGGCTATATCTGATACAAAGGGGAATGTATAGACAGACAACAACCTTCTAATTGTATCACATGTGATAGACACTCCAAAAATTACCCCCGGGTCTCCAAAAAACAATCAAGAGACAATGTATCTCAATGGGTCCCTGCTGTTCCAGAAAGTCACCCTGAAGGATATAGAATACTACACCCTACAAGCCCTAGAGAAAGATTTTTGGAGCAAACAAGTAATTGGACAGCTCCATGTATAAAGCCCTCCATCCAAGCCAGCAATGCCACAGTCACAGCATAAGGACGCCCTGGTCCGGACCTGTCTCATAGATGACACTGGGATCTTCATCCGGTGGCTCTTCAAGAGCCAGAGTCTCCTGCTCATGGACAGGGTGAAGCTGTCCCAGGGCAACAACATCCTCACCATAGACCCCGCCAGGAGGGAGGATGCTGGGGATTTTCAGGGTGAGGTTTTCAACCCTATCAGTTCCAGGAAAAGTGGCCCTCTCAGGCTGGACGTACAATATGACTCAACACTACAAAGTCCTGGCCTCTCAGATGAGGCTATTGCCGGCGTCGTGATTGGAATCCTGGCTGGTGTAGCTCTGATAGTAGCCCAGGTGTATTAATACTTTCCGTATGTCAGAAAGACTGGAGGGGCACGTGACCAGCGTGATCAAACCCTCAGCCAGACTCCAACCACAGTCCGGGCCACTCTGACAGCTCACTTAACAGGATCCCTGACGTTACATATCCTTTGCTGAACTGCAGTAGCCAAGAATCAAAGAAACCAAAGTCAGCCTCCCCTTCCCCAATAGCCACAGGACCAGTTTATTCAGAAATAATTCAGAAGTAATAAAGAAGTAATAAAGCCCTGCTCACTACACTGCTGAATGCTTCCAGGTCTCATCTCCAACATTAGGAGACCCTCAACTGCCCGCTGGTTGCTCCGCAGATAGACCCTGATCACCAGCCAAGCCTAGGGACCCTACCCTTGCAAGAATTTTGTGCACCAGGCCTCTAGTTAGCCAATGAAGAAACTGAATTGGTATTTTTAATTCTTCTAATAAAAGATACATATAATCTAGATTATTTGGCAGGCGTTTTTCCAAACATTCAAGGAACAATGAATTCTAATCTTACATGTGCTCTTACAGAAAATAGAAGAGAGAGAATACTTCCCCAGCTCTTATTGTGTGGCTTATTTCCTGGACCACTAAATCAGAAGAAATTTGCTAGACATGAGCAGAGCAAGGACAATGGGCCAGGTACAGAAGCTCACCAGGGCAGAAAGTTCCAGATGACTAGCAAGGGGCAAAATTGAGAAAACAAGAACCTATCTTCCCCTAGCTGCTAGCATATCACTGGTCATGTGGTTTGGTTTAGACCCCCTGACCTTTTCCTCCCTAAAGATAACATCTAGGCTTCAATTGTATTTCAGCTCCAGAAAAGCAGAAAAACCGGACAAGTAACACAGTGGTTGCCTCAGGACCTATTACATTGACTAAAGGCACTGACCAATCAGTGGAGACCATGACCCTAAAAGAGCACACTGGGAAAGCTGATGAATATTCTATTAAGAACCTCCCCTGAAATCTCCCCTAAGATTTCACCTGCAAGAAAGAGTTAAATATGCTCAGGACAAAGAATACAGGGTATGCTCTTCCTCCAAGGAGCATACTTTTGCCATTCCCCCACAGGCACGTATCCCCCAACCTCTATGAGACTTGCAACCAGGGGAACAATGGGCAGCAGCAGCTTGTCCCGGGCTAACCCCCTGAACCTGTCTCCAAGGACCCTTTTCTCTGACTTCTCAGTAAGTCAAAGCAGCCCAGCCTAGGTTTCTTTGTTGCTTCTTCTATGCCCTTCCTTGTTTCACAGTCCTAAGTACATTTTTGCTGCCATCATGGCTATAACACCCTTTCGCTCAATGTGTGTAGTCCTTTTCTTTGGATATCCCCATCTCCCATCCCATTTTCCTATTTTTCTTCAAGGAAATCCCAGAAAGGGGCAATAGTGCTGCAACAGTTTGTTTTCACTCAGTGCCCGCATATTGTGTAGAAACATCATAAATCACACTATTAATAACCAAGACTGGGTTTTTTCTCTTCCCCAGTCAGAGGGAATACCCCATGAGATTGTAGTCTGAGTGAGAGAAAGAGAGACGATAAAATAGCAGTAGGTGCCATGGGCATTTGGCCCACTTCCTCATAACTTGTGCCTTCAGGGCCCTCTCAAGCCCAGTCTCATAAAGACAGTTTCGTTGATAACGGAGTGCTGCTGTGCTCGCACAACCTTATAGCCTGGTAGACTAGACAACACTCAGTTCACGATGGGTAGCTCAGGTCACCTGGTAACTTGAGGACGGACGTGTGGTTAAGACTTCAGTATCTACTAAGGTTCGGTAGCAAGCCAAAGGCTATTTCTCAAAAGGAGATTAGTTATCACAGAGAATGGCAGGGCTTTGCTCCAAAATCTTAAGTGTCTGCACTGTTACTCACCTACAGGGGCCTGCCAAAGAGTTGAAATATAATCCTTATTAGCCATTTGCAGAATGAGGCTCTGGGTTTTGTTTTCAGAAATCACAGCACTAAAGGTTTCTTTCAAAATCGAAATAGAAGCTTTCAGGTCATCTATGCGTAGCTTGAGCTGGAAATTTGAAGCCCTGATCTCATCCTTTTCTTTTCTTTTAAAAAAAATTTTTTTTTATTGGTTTCAAAGAGGAAGGGAGAGGGAGAGAGAGAGATAGAAATAATCAATGACGAGAGAGAGAATCATTTACCGGCTGCCTCCTGCATGCCCCATACTGGAGATTGAGCCTGCAGCCCTGGCATATGTCCTTGACCAGAATCAAACCCAGGACCCATCAGTTCATAGGCTGAAACTCTATCCACTGAGCCAAACTGGTTAGAGCTGTACTTCTTTTTATACTTCCATTATACTGAGCAACAGAAGCTGAAAACAAAAGAATACATACTGTATAATCCTATGTAATAAAAGGGTAATATGTAAATTGATCCTAATGGTGGAACTACCAGGAAAGACCGTCGCTATGACTCGGACTGACCATCAGGGGGCAGATGTTCAATGCAGGAGCTGCCCCCTGATGGTCAATGTGCTTCCACAGGGGGAGCACTGCTCAGCCAGAAGCCGACTCATGGCTGGCCAGTGCAGCAGCAGTGGCAGGAGCCACTCCCACCTCAGTGGCAGTACTAAGGATCTCCAACTGATGGGGGCACACCTAAGCCATCAGTCAGACATCCCCCAAGAGGTCCTGGACTGTGAGAGGGTGCAGACTGGGCTGAGGGACCCTCCCCTTGCACAAATTTCATGCATCGGATCTCTAGTTCTATAAAAAATTCTAAAAAATGCAAACTAAGATATAGTGACAGCAGATCAGTGGTTGCCTGGGGCCAGACATGGAAGGAAAGATGAGAGGTAAAGGGGCAAAAAGAAATTCAAATTTAAAAAGTATCTTCCAGAATCTGTATGACTGCTTTTCAGTTTCAATTAGACATTTGGGTGTATTGAAAAACACTGAATATAAATTTGAAACCACTTTTAAACATGTGACAGAAAAATTGAATTGATATTAGCGTGCCAGTAAACACTCAGTTACAACAGTATGCAACAATCTTTTTATGATTATATTAATAAAGAATATGGATCCTAAAATATTAGCCAAAGTTCTACTTTCAAACATGTCTAAATTCATTAGCTTAGTACTGACTTGGCATGATGCTTCAAGTAAAATTAATGATTTAAGCAAAATGATACAGAAAATTCAATGTAGAAAAAATGTTGATGTATATAATGCTCTTAAAAAACTCAAAAGGACTAAGAAATTATTTGAAGTATAACTGGATGAATCTTGAAAAATAAGTTACTGATTTTAAAATAAGTTGCAGAACACATATAAAATGAAATATTACTAAGCCATAAAACAGAATGAAATCTTGCCATTTGTAACAACATGGATGGACCCAGAGAGTATTATACTAAATGAAATAAGTCAGAAAAAGAAAAACAAATAGTACATGATTTCACTTATATGTGGATTATAAAACAAAACAAAACAAATGAACTAACAAAATAAAACAGAAACAGAATCATAGACACAAAGAACAAACTAGTGGTTGCCAAAGGGGAGAGAGATGAGGGGTGAAGAGGGTGGGCGGAGACAGGCAAAATAGGTAAAAGGGATTAAGAGAGGAAAACTTCCAGTTATGAAATGAATAAGTCACAGGGATATAATGTATAGCATAGGAAATATAGTCAATAATATTATAATAACTTTGTATGGTGACAGATAAAACTAGATTTATTATGGTGATCGTTTTGCAATGTAGGAAAATATTGAACTACTATGTTATATACCTGAAATTAATATAATATTGCATGTCAACTATAATTCATTACAAATTAATTCATTAAATAAGTAACATTGGTTGAATTGCCTCTTGACATTGGTTTCAAATTCTCCAACACAGAAAATATCAGAAAAAGGAGATTTCAGTTGCAAATCCCACAACTCAGCTAGGATCCAAACTAAATTTTTAAATCAATTTCCTTTTTATTCTGCATAGGAAATTGCAATGTCATTTTAAAATTTAAAGTTTTCAATACTGAAAGAAAATAATGATCTTTTTGGTCTTCTCATCTAGATCCTTACTATTCAAAATGTGGTCCCTGGACCAGCAGCATCAGCATTACCTAGGAGTTTGGTAAAAATGTAGGATCTCAGCCCTGCTCCAGATCACTTTAATAAAAGTTTTTATTATATAGCATAACCTGCAGGTGATTTGTATGCATATTATAGTTTGAAAAGCACTGGACCAGATGACATGTAATTTGAAAAATAACAATGAACATGAACTGCAACAACTGTTAAAATTTACATTTAAAACTCATTAATGAATATTAGTGATAATGTTGATGGAAAATGAATACAGAGGAACTAAAACTTTACATTGTTTGGTAAAATCTAATATTACTTCTGTTAAAGTATTATGATACCTTTGTAGCAATAATTTGTCACATTTCCAAATAATCTCTATCTCTCAGTATATATTTAACTATGCTAATATAAATAACCAGTAAAAAGTGTAGATTCACAAAATTAAAATTTAGTTAAAACTGGTTAAGGTCTACAGTGAGCAAAAAAACCCACAAAACTATCATGTAGTAATAAAGACATATTGGAGCAAGTAAACATTGAAACTATCATGGCCCTAGTGGTTTGGATCAGTGGATAGAGCATTAGACCCGCAGACTGAAGGGTCCTGGGTTTGATTCTGGTCAAGGGCATGTACCTCAGTTGCAAGCTTGGTCCTCAGTCCTGGTCAGGGTGCATGGGAGGCAACCAATTGATGAGCCTCTGTCACATCCATGTTTCTCTCTGTTTCTTCCTCTCCTTCCCACTCTCTCTAAAAATCAATGGAAAAATATCCTGAGGTGAGGACTAACAAAAACAAACAAACAAAGATCATAAGGAATTTTATCTCCAAGAAAGCAAGACAATTTTATCATATGCTAGGACTGAATTTCTAATTATTGTGCTAGTTTCTCTTACCTCAGGACCTTTGTTTCTGCTATTTCTGGCGCCTGGAACATCCTTTCTGTTCAACTCTGCTGACCTTTCTGTCTCAGATGAAATGCCAGTTCCTCAATGAGGCCTTCCGTGACCCCATAGTCAAGGTCAGCTTCTACCATCAAGCATCCTGAGGTTCCCGTTTCCTAGCCCAACACACATGTAACTTCCCCCTTAAACATCTGCTTTCCTCTCTGGGCTGCGAGCGCCGTGGTGCAAGGAGGTTGTCTCTGTCGTTCTGAACCCACTCACCTTTCAGTTTGCTCCATACAAGCATACCTTGCAGATACCGCCAGTTTGGGTCCAGACCTCCACAATAAAGCAAGTTGTAATCTTTTTTTTTTTTTTTAATAAATATTTTATTGATTTTTTATAGAAAGGAAAAGAGAGAAACATTGATGAAAGAGAATCATTGATCAGCTGTCTCTTGCACGCCCCCTACTGGGGATGTGCCAGCAACTAAGGTACATGCCCTTAACCAGAATCGAACCTGGGACCCTTCAGTCTGCAGGCGGATGCTCTATCCACTGAGCCAAACCAGTTTAGGCAAGTTGTAATCTTTTTGCTGGTGGAGAGTCTGTGGTGGGACATCTGTCCAGCACAATAAAATGAGGTATGCCTATAAATGTTTATTGGATTAAGAAGTGAATAAATGGCCATTCTATTCATAATGAATGAAGCATGACCCTGCCTTATATTTATTTGTATAACCCTTTACTCTTTTAAATACCCTTTTTAGTTCTGTTGTCCTATTGGAGCTTCCAAAGACCCAGATCTACCTAGTTAGCCTTTCTCAGACCTTAAAACGCATATGACATCTCCTACCTCTTAGATAAAAGCTACAGATGGCTTCCCTGCCTTCTGGTCCTAAGTCTGCTACTTCAGACCTGTGTCCTGGGCAAGTTACCTCACCCCTCTGTGCCCCACTTCCCTTATTTGTACTTACCCATACGTACACTGTGAGGAAGGAGCAAATGGATACAGCTGACCCTTGAACAGTTGTGGGGTTTGAAGGTGCCAACATCCCGCCATGGATTTGAAATACCCATATAACTTTTTTTTGTTCTTAATCATCACCTGAAGATATTGTTTTCCCACTGATTTTTTAGAGAGAGTGGAAGACAGGGAGGGGAGAGAAGAGAGAGAGAAGAAGAGAGAGAGAAAACATTGATGTGAAAGAGGCATGTCAATTGGTTGCCTCCCACACATGCCTAACCCGAGGCCAGGAATGGGACCTGCAACCCAGGTATTCCCTTGACTGGGAATCGAACCTGAAAACCTTTGGTGCTCAGGGCCTATGCTCTAACCATTGAACAATACCGGCTTGCATGTCCATATATAATTTTTGTCTCTCCAAACATTTGACTACAGTCATCCCTTGTTATCCAAAGGGAATTGGTCCCAAGACTCCTTGCAGATATCAAAATCCATGGATGCTCAAGTTCCTATATAAAATGGCACAGAACAATGTATATAGTTGGTGCTGAACATCTGCAGATTGAACCAACTACAAATTGAAAATAGTGAATCCATGGATGAGAAACCTGAGGATACAGAGAACCAACTGTATATTTATTGAAAAAAAGTTCACTTATAAGTGGACCCATGCAGTTCAACCATGTGTTGTTCAAGGATCAACTATATATATATAGTTTGTTTGTTTTTGTTTTGTTTTGTTTTTTGTTTTTTTTGTTTAACAGTGCCTGGCACTTAACAAATGTGATCTATTATAGGAGTACCATGAAGATCATGAATGTTGGGGCAAATATTAACAATTAGGCATCCTGCCTTAGCCAATTTGGCTCAGTGGATAGAGCACCAGCCTGAGGACCAACAGGTCAAGGACACGTATGTACCTTAGTTGCAGGATCCTCCCTGGCCTGGGCCCTGGTTGGGGGTTTCTCACATATGGGTCTTTCTCTCTGCCTTTCCCTCTCTCTTCCACTCTCCCTAAAAATCAATGGAAATTATATCCTTTGGTGGGGATTAACAACAAGAAAGAAAAGTAGGCATCCTTGGCCTGGCCAATGTGGTTCAGCAGTTGAGCTTCAACCCATGAACCAGGATGTCAAACTTTGATTCTCAGTCAGGGCACATGCCCAGGTTGCAGGCAAGGGGCAGGCAGGAGAAAGCCTATTGATGAAGTTTCTCTCTAATCGATGTTTCTATCTCTCTATCCCTCTCCTTTCCTCTCTCTCTAGAAATCATTAAAAACATTTTTTTAAAAACTTAGAAATTTGTTTCTGTTTTAAGTCCCTAGATTTAAATCCCCAAACATATATTGCCAGAGAAGAAGGTAATGCACATTTATTGAGTATTTACTGTAGGGTGGGCAAAAGTAGGTTTATAGTTGTGAGTATGCTGAAATACAGTTTATTCTCATACTACTATTTATCATTATATCATTTTCCATACCAACAAATATAAACCTATTTTTGCTGCACTCTTATGTGTCAAGCAACTTTACATGTATTTTACCCATATCACCTTCACAACACCCTCTGAGGTAGATAACTTCAGAGAGGCAGTAAAATCTCTGCATTTGGACTGTATGGTTTGAACATTGGCCTTGCCATTTGTAAGCTGTGTGACTTTGGGCAAGTTATTTAACCTCTTTGTGCCTCAGTTTTCCCATTTGTTAAAAAGAAAAAGAAAAGAAATGGTTTCTGTACCCATCTCATAGAAATGCTGTGTGGAATAAATGAGTAAACACACAAGACAGGGACTGGCACATAGCAAGTATTTTGTGTTTGCAGATACTATTTTGGAGATGTGGAAACCGGCCCTAGCTGGTTTTGATCATGGCTAGAGCACTGGCCCGTGGCCCAAAGGATCCCAGGTTCAATTCCGGTCGAGGGCAGGGACCTTGTTTGCAGGCTTCTCCCCAGCCCGGTGTGTTTTTTCTAACATCGATGTTTCTGTCTTTCCCTCTTTCTTCCACTCTCTTGAAAAGATCAATGGGAAAATATCCTCTGGTGAGGATTAACAACGAGAGAGAGAGAGAGAGAGAGAGAGAGAGAGAGAGAGAGAGGTGGAAATTGAAGCACAGAGAAGTCACTTGCCCAGGGTCACACAGCTAGGAAGTGCAGATTTGGGATTTAAATTTGAGAATCCTCTGATAATAGACTAGAGGCCCAATGCACAAAATTCATGCAAAAGTAGGCTTCCTTCCCCCAGCATCCAGCACTGGCTTCCCTCTGGCTGCTGGCAGGCACCTGGGACCCCGGTGTCCCTCTCAGCCCCAGCCTCATCCGGAAGGACGTCCGAAAGGATTTCTGGTCTAATTAGCATATTATGCTTTTATTATTATAGATAGACAAAGTATATAGGCCAATTACAAAGGGGACCCCTGTCCTGAGCCCCATATCTTAGGCTCTGTCCCTCCAAAGTCCACCCCCAGTCTCAGAGGAGAGAGGGGGGTGCCCGAGAGCTGCTAGTGAGTGAAGTCCAAGGACAGAGCGCTGAGCAGAGGGACAGGCAGCTTGCTGGCCAGCGGCTGAAGCGATCTAACCTGGCAGCTCAGGGTATTTTTAGGCCTCTGTGCTCTTGCCCCTGGGCTGGAAGCAGATTAGAGAAAAACAAAAATGAATGACCTCTGCTTGGCCCGACAACTCCACCAAACGGAGGAAAAGACTGAAAAAACGCTAACCAGCCTTTGGTCTGTTTTGCTCCCTCTTCTCTCAGCAGCTAGGAGCAGAGCCAGCACCCCTCGTGGGGTAGGCACTCCTGCAAACACCTCCCTTGGGACCAGGAATTTCCCTCCATCCGCCCTCTCAAACTCCCTGGCCACACTGCCCAAACCTGCCCTCCGCACACTGATTCAGCTAACAAACATTCCCATTCCAGGCTCTCCTCTCAGCCTTTTCTAATATTGATTCATTTGATTCTCAAACAGCCTCACTCTCACGGATGAGCAAATTGAGGTCACCGAGATTGTTTAACCTGCCTCTGGCCATGGAAAGCCAACTCAGGACTCAAACCAGACAGCATGGCTCCAGAGAACAGACGTAACCTCCATGCGATGCCACTTCTCCGAAGTCTGGCACCTCTCAGTGCTACAGGACACCAGGCACCACCCTCCTGAGGTAGCCCTGACGGTCCCCTAACTCCCCCTCTGCCCCCCAACTACAGTTGCCCAAGTTACAGTGGAAATCTGTTATCCCAGAGTAATTATTAATGGAGGAATTGCTTGTCCACCCCCCTCACCCGTTACCTCTGACCTGCTGCTCTGTGCTGCCCTCACAGAGGCTCTGGGACCTTCTCACACCCCCTCACCAAATTCCTCCAGGTAACCTGAGTCCAGGCTGAAGTTCTTACACAATTTCCCTGAAAGCCTGAGGGAATAAAGGGAAAATGAAACCCAGTCAGCAGCTCTCTCTGCACTGACCATGCGCCTGCCCCCGGGGCCCCTTCTGGCTGCTTCTCTCCTCAGCACTTTGCCTCTCATTTTAGTCAGAGGCCCTGACATGGGATCCCTTGTTCTCTCTTCTCCCCCCAACCCCTCCCGAGTCTGGGAATCCTCACTTCCTAGGCCATGCCCCAGCCAGAGCAAGGAAACCCAAGGAACAGCCTGCAGTCTCTTCAAGGACGCCCATTCCCTGCTCCCTCAGAACTCAGCAATTAATATTAACCTTGGGACCAGGGTGTCTTAAACAACAGAGGGCCCTGTGAAGTGCTTTTCCCCAAATAAAAGAGCAATCTTCGCCCAAAGGGTAACTCTAGTGCCATCAAAAAAATGGCTGTGTGTGTGTGTGTGTGTGTCCTCACTAAATATTGAGGATATTTATGTTTTTATGATTTTAATAATCAGTTGCTTATGATTTTAGAGAGAAGAAGGGAGAACGAGAGAGAGAAACATCGATGTGAAAGATTAACAGCTACCTGTTGCCTCCCATACATGCCCTGACCAGGGATCAAACCTACAGCCTAGGAATGTGGTCTGACCAGGAATGAAATCCGAGACCTTTCGGTGTATGGGATGACGTGTCCACCAACTGAGCCACCGGGCCATGGTGACATGGGCTCCTATTGATAAGAGCTCTACCCTCTTCATTTCTTGACAAAAACCTAAGTGAGAGCTGTGTACGGAGCAATGTGCTCCTGTGGAATGAGGAATAGAGTGAAGAAATAAAATGCAGTCACTGTCGTCAAGCTGCTAAATTAATAAAATTAAGTAGGTTGAGGCACCAGGAAACAATTCTATTCTTATTTCACCTTGCCTGGGAACTTAAACTTTTGAACTTTGCAGTCCTGCATCAATACCTGGATATCCATCAAGCTTCCAGACAACCCTCTAATTATCCCCAAAGGACTAGGAAAAGAATGCTGGCATATCCGGACCATTCAGTATCCAGGCCACCGGTCATTAAGGACCATCCACAGGCTAAGAATGCAGGACTGATTCTTCTCAAGGATGTGTACTTTTCACTATAGGAACTCTGTTTCCTTTCTTCTTAAGAACGTTCTGGGTTTGCAAACCCTAAGACTCTTTAATAAATTTCATTTGTTTGTTTGTTTGTTTGGTTGCTTGCTTGTTTTAATCCTCACCAGAGGACATGCTTACACAGAAAGGAAGGGAGAGTGGGAGGGAGGAAGGAAGGGAGAGGGGGGAGGAGAGAGAGAGAGAGAGAGAGAGAGAGAGAGAGAGAGAGAGAGAGAGAGATAAAAGAGAAACATCAGTCGGCTGCCTTCTGTATGTGTCTCCACCAGGGACCAAACCCAGAACCCAGGTATGTGCCCTGACCTGGAATGGAACTGGCAACCCTTCAGTGCATAGGACAATGCTCAAACCAACTAAGCCACTCCAGCCAGGCTAAGTTTTTTTCATTTATCTCTAGCTGAAGCCTCCAGACTGTTTTGGGGGTTTGTTTGACAAGAACAATCACCAAATACTTGTTTTGTCTCCCATTATCTTCTTTTACATGCATTCAGTATAGAAAGCTCTATCTCTGTCCCTGGGAGAACGTGGATCTGATTATTCAGGTGTGATGGTTTGTTTTGTGTCAGCTTGGCTGGGCCACAGGGTGCCTAGATATTTGGTCAAACACTATTCTGGGTTTTTCTGTGAGAGTATTTTGGGGTGAGATTAACATTTAAATTGGCGGACTTCGATTAAAGCAGATTGCCCTCATAATGTGGTCGGGCCTCACCCAATCAGCTGAAGGGAAGGCATGAATAGAACAAAAAGACCAGCTTCCCCTGAGCAAGGGAAAATTCTCCAGCAGATGGCCTGTGGACGTCATCTGCAACATCAGCTCTCCCTGGTTCTCCAGCATGTGGCCTTTGGACTAAAACTGGAACTTCAATTCTCCTGGGTCTCCAGTCTGCCAGCCCAGTTTACAGATTTTAGACTTGCCAGCTTTCATGATTGCATGAGCCAGTTGCTTATGATAAATACTTCTCTTTCTCTCTCTTTCTCTCTCTTTCTCTCTCTCTCTCTCTCTCTCTCTCTCTCTCTCTCTCTCTGTTTTACACACACACACACACACACACACACGCCATATAACAATGTTTTGGTCAATGACAGATTACATATATGAAAGTAGTCTCATAAGATTATAATGGACTAGAGGCCTGGTGCACAAATTGGTGCACATTGAAAGGAAATTAACTAGAAGAAATACTTTAATATTGCTATTCTCCCTTTTTTTTATAATAGAAGTGTCAACCAAATTCACCATCAACAATGACAGATTGAATCACAGGTGTGAGATTGGCATCCACGAGAGCTTTATATGTATTGTGCATGTGTATGTCAACTTAGCCTTTTATAGATATAGAATAAACTTGCTTAATTAGACCTGCTTTCTGATGTAGCTAAACTTTTTCCAGCTCAGTGAAGCACCCCAACTTCTCTTTCAGGTAATTGTCAGCAACACAGCAGTAAATATCAACATGAAGCAGCTTATTATTATTGTAAATCATCCAGTGAGAACAAAAGGTAAAATATTTAATTTTAGCAGTGTTTGACTATATTCTGCACAGTAAGAAAACCTAAAGCCACCATTTCTAAGTTCCACCATTTCTTACTTCTTTTCAGTCAGGTCAGGTTTCTAAGCTTTCTAAATCTCTTTTCAGGCTGATGAAAAGAAAATAAGATTCTACCAAGTCTCCTATCTACCTACTCCAGGACTTCTCTGAGGATCAAATGAGATGAGGCATGGGAAAACACTTCACAGACATTTTGTTAAAGGGTAAAATGTTTGCCCCTGGCTATGAAGCAAGCTGTGTTTCTGGGCTGAAGAAACTCCAAGGAGGGTAGGAAGCCAGCCGTTGCTATAGGACATCATTACCCAGCACCCATAATGACCATTTCCAGGCTGGGCTGGGCTGTGGGCCACATTTTGTGCCATGGGGTCTTGGCAGTGTTGGCTACAATTTGGGGGGGGTGTCACTCCGGGGTGGCGGTGAGGCCTGTGTCCTACTTGGGGGAAGCTGAGTGTTGCTTTGTGGGTGCCAGGTCCATGATGCCATTTCTTTATAAATGGCCATTGCACATCACAGCAGTGAGCGTCTTCCCGCCAGATGGGCACTTAAGCATATTAGCATATATATTAAACAAGCTAGACCTGACTACATTGTTGAATTTACTGCTAGCTCTGTGATTTTTAAATAAAGCATGTTGTCCATCCACTGTGCACCCACCTGTACATCTGCACACACGTATGCAGACTCATGAGCATAAACTCACTTTCCTTCCTTTACTTTCTCCCTCCTTCCTCCTGACCTCTACTCTCTCTCTCCATCACTGTCCTCCCCTGACCCCACTTTGACCCACCAATGCACATGTATACACATTTTATTTCTTTTTTAAAAAATATATTTTATTGATTTTTTACAGAGAGGAAGAGAGAGGGATAGAGAATCAGAAACATCGATGAGAGAGAAACATCGACCAGCTGTCTCCTGCACACCCCCCACAGGGGAATGTGCCTGCAACCAAGGTACATGCCCTTGACCAGAATTGAACCTGGAAACTTTCACTCCAAAGGCTGACTCTCTATCCACTGAGCCAAACTGGTTTTGGCCACACTTTCTTTCTTTCGTTCTTTTCGTTTTTTTTAAATATATATTTTATTGATTTTTTTTGCAGAGAGGAAGGGAGAGAGATAGAGAAAAACGTTGATGAGAGAGAAACATCGACCAGCTGCCTCTTGCACACTCCCTACTGGGGATGTGCCCGCAACCAAGGTACATGCCCTTGACCGAAATCAAACCTGGGACCTTTCAGTCCGCAGACCGACGCACTATCCACTGAGCCAAACTGGTTTCAGCCACATTTTATTTCTTATACCATATTTTCACTGTACCTTTTCTGTGTTTATATATGTTTAGATACACAAATACTAACTGTTGTGTTATAATTGCCTACAGTATTCAGTACAGTAATATGCTGTACAGGACCAATAGGCTATATCCTTCTAGGTTTGTGTAAGTCCATGCTACAATGTTCACACAACAATGAAATCACCTAATGGTGCATTTCTCAGACTGTAGCCCTGTTGGTTCTGTTTCTCTGGAGAGCTCTGACAAATACACCAGGTTAATAGCACACACACACACACACACACACACACAATTTTACGTTAACACAGACGCAGTTCAGAAGTTAAAATATCCAGTTTGGGGAGCAGCCAAGCTTCTAACTGTTAAAAAAAATTACAGATGGCCCCTCCCCGTTCTAAAGTGAGGCCGCATCCTTCGTTCTCTTTCCAATCTGAAAGCCTCCCCTCCGTCTTGCTCGCTGGCTGCTAACCTCTGGCACGGCTGGGGCCGAGGGAGGGAGGAGATGTTGAGGAGCCGGAAGCCTTTCCTTGATGGATATGCTCCAGGACGGTGTGACCTGTGAGTAAACTGGTTCCTCTGAGGGAGTGCGTTCATGGCTTCTGGAGACCCCCAAGAGCATTCCATTTTACCTTGTTTGGCGGTTGTTGTTAATCTTCACCCGAGGATATTTTATCCATGGATTATTAGAGAGAGTGGAAGGGATGGGGGGATGGGGGGGAGAGAGACAGACAGAGAGAGAGAAACATCAATGTGACTGAGAGAGACATATCTAACGATGGCCAGGACCGGGAATCCAGCCTGCAACTAAGGAACCTGCCCTTGACCGAAATCGAACCTGAGACCTTTCAGTTCAAGGGCCGACACTCTAACCACTGAACAAACAGGCGAGGGCCATCTTACCTTTTTGATGTGGGTAACATACCCCCTGCTGGTGACTGTCTCCTCAGCCTTTATTCTTCCCTCTACAACTGCTCACAGACCGCACTGACTCTCTGCGGGGGTCACATCGCTCATCTAGGTGTGCTCTGGGACACACATGACCAGGCCAGCTCTCCTGAGGGGCCCACAGCTAAAATCCTGACATCGGAAATCGGAAAAGTGGTGCTCATTCCTCTGACATCCTCAGGGAGGGAGGCCTTTTTCCCACTCAGCCACTTCTCTGAGGCTCCTTTCTTCCTCCTTCGCATTGCTGAAGTGAGTCAGAGGCTAAGCCCCACATCCATCATCCTGCAAAGAGCCCAGATTTAGCTTCCAAGAGGTCCTGTTGGGGTTCCTCACCTGGTCTCATCTAAGGACACCGTCAGTTCTCCCCATGGGTGGGGTGGGGCTGAGGGCGAGGGGAGTCAAAGTCCTACCCTCTCTGAAGTGGTTCTCCTCACAGTTTTAAAAACCTCCAACAACTGGAGCACGAGGCCCTCGATGCAGGTGAGACAGTTTAGAGTCTCACAACAAAGTTTTTATTTCCTTTGAACATTTCCGTCTTGGCCTGGAATGTCTTATCTATTTTATTTTGATGAATCCTTAGACGGTTACAATTTAACAGTGTGTTACACACAATTACATTTGCAAAGAGATGGAGAATAGATTATACCACTGCATTTTTGTGGGGAGAGCTCTGTATGTGACTGAACAGGGGCCAGACTGGAGAGTTGGCTTGGGGTAGATGTTGAGAACTCTGGCTTCTCTCATTCTGGTGTCCTCCCCTTTCCCACTCTACTCCCCCTGTCCAACCCTTTCACTCCCATTGTCGCTGACAAAAAAGGTTAGAGAAGCTGCTTTGCGTAATAAACAATTTGAAAGTCAGTGATAGGGGAGGGAGAACAGAAACATGGGGCAACGTACAGAGAGGATGGTGAAAAAAGGCCTGACACCTTAAAACTGTCTTCCTATTAGCATACCCAGTCAAAATTCTAAAATTCACAAGCAGGTTCCAGACCCGTGAACAGAAGCTGAGCCATGCGATTTCATCCCGCGGCGGGTCTGGAAGCTTTGCAAAGAGCTAAATCTCCACCACCATGGGCGTCCCCAGAGTAGATGACTAATACAGCTCCAATGATTGAACAGGGAGCCAGGGCCTCAGTCAGGCCCCAGGGTTGGCTGGGATTGCCAACCTATGTGTTGAGGACTCCCACACAGCTCTGTTCTCTCCCCTTGATGGTCCAGTATTGCCATACAAATTGCATCTTTATATGTTATAGGCCCATCAACACAGGTTTCCTTTGGTTCTTTGAATATATTTAAAATAGCTGATTTAAAGTTTTTGTTTAGTAAGTCCAAGGTCTGATCTTCCTTAGAGACAATATCTATTAGTTGCTTTTTCTTTCTCTGTGTGAGTCATACTTTCCTATTTCTTTTGTTGTTGTTGTTGTTGTTAAAAAATATTTTTATTGATTGTAGATAGGGAGAGAGAGATAGAAACATCAATGATGAGAATCATTGATCGGCTGCCTCCTGCACACCCCACACTGGGGATCAAGCCCACAATCCAGGCATGTGCCCTTGACCAGAATTGAACCTGGGTCTCTTCAGTCCACAGGCTGACACTCTATCGACTGAGCCAAACCAGCTAGGGCATACTTTCCTATTTCTTTGTGTGCTGTAATTTTGTTGAAAATGTAACATTTTAAACAATATAGTGTGGCGATTCTAGAAATCAGATTTCCCCCATCTTTGGGACTTGTTGTTGCTGTTCATTGTTGTCTGTTTATCACCTTTCCTAAACAAATTCTGTAAAGTTTGCAGTCTATCTCATGGGGCCACTAAAGTCTCTACTTAGTTAGCTCAATAACCAGCTAATGGTAGGATGGAGGTTTCTTTAAATGCCTTGAGCCTTAAGTCTCCTAGCCTTTTAAATTGATTTTAGAGAGAGAGGGGGACATGGATTTGTCGTTCCACTTATTTATGCATTCATTGGTTGATTCTTGTACGTTCCCTGATGGGGAATGGAACCTGCAACCTTGACATAGTGGGACAATGAGCTACCCAGACAGGGTATAAGTCTCCTAGCCTTTGAGGAGAGGCTCTGTGTCTGTTGGGGCATGCTTTTCATGTTCTATCGGGCAGTTTACAACACTGCCTCAGCTCCCACTTTCTGTTAAGCAGAGCCTCAAGGTCAGCCAGAGGTGAGAGATGAGGGCTTTTTCAGGCATTTCCTGGCAAATGCATAACTGCCCGTGTGCATGGCCTTCTAGATGCCCCAAAATAAGTTGGAGCTTTCCAAATTTCTCTGTGGACATCTCATTCCCCAGCAATCTTTTAAAATTTCTGGTCAGCTTCATTCGTGTCCCATCTGTTGTCACTGCCTCAGGCAGCTTCTATATAAAATTATTGTTGCTGATTGTTTTTGACAAATGGCCCCAGGGAAAAGGCTGTTCCCACCGACTGAGCTGAGTCTAGTCAAATAGAGACAAACCCCGGGAGTGGATATTTCCAAGGACCTTTCAGACAACTCAAACAATGACATCTCTCTGAAGACAGGACTTTTAGGGAGTCCCAGACCCTTCTTTCCACTCCCGTGTCTGCTAAGTTACTGGTTTTATGGCTATCATAGCTGTAAAACTGGTGGTTTTCAAGGCTATTGCAGAACTGGGACAAGAGGAACTGGATAGTTTAAGGTTCTCCCTCCTCCCAACTGGTGGGCGGAGTTATGACATTACTGGCATCTGTCACAGAGACATCTCTAAGACATTGAGCCATCAATCAGCACGTGCCAAAGTGTCCTGGAGCCCATCTCTTCCTGTTCTGCCCTAGGTCCAATCCTCTCCTGTTCCTCCCCTTTAAAAGGACCCCCAGACCAGCCACTTGCTGCTGATCCTCCATGTCCAGTTGGCAGCCCGGCTGGGTCCATCTCCCCTCCCAACTCCTTCAATTCTGATTTCTCTACCTCCGTAATGAGTCCCGTTTATTACTGGGGAATAAACTTTACTTTAAAACTCCTTGGTGGTCAGTTTCCTGCGCCTCAAATCTTACAGATAGGATAAGTTGAAATGCCACAAAACGCGCAATTCTGAAAGTCCATCTTTTTCCCCTCTCTTTTAAATAAATGTTCCTTGGGTGTTATAAGCCTTTGGTTAATTTTCAGATTACATAAAAAGTTAATTTGCCTAAACCGTTTGGCTCAGTGGATAGAGCGTCGGCCTGTGGACTGAAAGGTCACGGGTTTGATTCTGGTCAAAGGCATGTGCCTTGGTTGCGGGCACATCCGCAGTGGGGGTGGTGCAGGAGGCAGCTGATCGATGATTCTCTCTCATCGATGTTTCTAACTCTCTATTCCCTCTCTCTTCCTCTATGTAAAAAATAAATTTTTTAAAAAAGTTAATTTGATGCCTGAATGGCATGGCTCAGTGGCTGAGCATTGACTTATGAACAGGAGGTCATGGTTTGATTTCCGGTTAAGGCACATGCCCGGGTTGTGGGCTCAATCCTCAGTGTGGGGTATGCAGGAGGCAGCCGACCCATGATTCTCTCTTATCCTCTCTGAAATCAATTATATATATATATTTAAATTAATTTGATGACCTTGCCAGTGTTCTCATAAGATTTATGGAGGAGTGGATTTTCAAAGGTCCTCACTTCACCTTTAGGGAAGTACTTGCCCTCCAAAGACTTAGAAATTAAAAAGTTTTAAATGTGCAGCTCAGCCCTGGCCAGTATGGCTCAGTTGGTTAATTAAAGAGAAAGAGAGACCAAGTTGTTGTTCCACTTATTTATGCACTCATTGTGAAAGGAATTTCAGGGACAGGACAAGCAGTCAACAGCTGAAGGGGCAGTCCATGGAGAGGAATGCCTAAGAGCGGGCTTGGAGACTCCAAAATGCTTATCTTACTTTTACAGAAGCTGGAGAAATGTTACTGGAGGAAAGCACTTACTTTTACAAAGGGTAGAGCAATGTCGCCAGATACCGAGAAGAGGGAAACATATTTTCACAGAGGATAGAGGAATGTTGCAAGATAAGGGGGAGAAAGAAAAGGGGGCACTACAGTGGGCTTTGACTTTTGAAACTGAGACTGTAGTCCTGACTGATATGGCTCAGTGGATAAAGCGTCGGCCTGTGGACTGAAGGGTCCTGGGTTCAATTCCAGTCAAGGAGATGTACCTTGGGTTGCAGTCACATTCCCAGTAAGGGGTGTGCAGGAGGCAGCTGATCGATGTTTCTAACTCTCATTTCCTCTCCCTTCCTGTCTGTAAAATAAATGATTTAATCAATAATTTAAAAAAAAGATTTGTCTCTTTAAAAAAGAAAGAAAGAAAGAAACTGATACTACCCTGTTTCTCCGAAAATAAGACAGTGTCTTATTATATATTAATTTTTGCTTCCAAAGTTGCACTAGGTCTTATTTTCAGGGGATGTCTTATTTTTCTATGAAGAAGAATATGGTACACATTTATTGTTAAATGAAAATAAAGGAAATTTATTACCTGTATACAGTACGGTAGTACGGTAGTTGTCAACACAAACCAGACAAACTGTGAGTCCTACAGTATCAAGAATTTACTCATTTATTCAATGACAATCATGTCATCATCTTCCGGAACATCATCATAACAATCCAATTCCTGAATTTCCTGGTGAATTTCTTGTGACTCCATTTCTTTCAGAATCAGTGGACCAAATCTCTCATGTTTAGCCTAGGGGAGGGGGCCTTATTTTCGGGGGGATGCCTTATATTTCACTCAGAAGGAAACCTGTAAGTAGGTCTTATTTTCAGAGGATGTCTTATTTTCGGGGAAGCGCGGTAGGTAGCAGTGACCAATGAAGAAAGCACAAGGGGTCCTAAATTAAGGAAGTGTCCAATTAGAAAGAGTCATGGTCAGACAAAAAACTATAGCCTTTATAAACCTGGAGACAAAGAGACTCAGAGATTTTAGATTTTTTAAATTTTTTTCTCATTAGAGAGAGAGAAGGCAGGTTTTTCCTATTTGGGGACACCCGCCCACCCCCCCCCCCCCAAAGGAAGAGTTTGTATATGATTCCAATAAATGTCCATATTTTTATTAAAGAAATCTTTTAGTCCACAAATTTATTCTTCAACTTTGTAGGAAAAGGACCCACAGAAGAAGAATCTGCGCCCTGAGCCCCACGTCTCAATTAATTGCTTTCTAAAAATTCACAACATTTTCTATAGGTTTGGGCTTTCTCACTGCGACACGGTGTGGGTGTGTGAATGCGTGGGAAAGTTTAAGGGTGTTGTGAGTGTGAGTGTGTGTGTGAATATTTGAGTGTATGTATAAGTATATGAATGAGTGTGAACTAAATGCATGTGAGTCCGTGTATGTGCACAAGTATATCAGCGCGTGTAAGTTTGTGCATGTAAGTATATGTGTATGAATGAATATGAGTGTGAATATGTGTAAATGCTTGAGTGTATATGTGTGTGAGCAGACTTAATATACATATTTGAGTACATGAGGTGCAGGGGTATATGACTACATTATTGAATGTGTATTTAAATATAAGAGTGTATAAGTATAACTGTGACTGTATGAGTGTGTATATTTGCGTGTGTGTAGTGATTACATGTGTGGGAGGGTAAATGAGTGAAAGTATGAGCATGTGGATATAAATGTTTGAGTGTGTAAGATATGAGCACATGTATATGTGTATGAGTACATGGGTCTGAGTGTTTACATGAGTGTGTATGTGAGTGTGTGAGTGCATGTACAGAGAGTGTCTGGAGGTCTGGAGAGGCAAGTGAGTGCTTAATCACAGCTTGGAGAGAAAGCCCTGGTTCTCCCATGGGTTGCGGAGAAGTTCAACTGCCCAGTGCCAGCACCTCGTAAGGACCCTGGCCTCCTGCTCCCCCATCACTCACACTCAGGGGGGGCGGGGCATAGCAAGGCTCCCAGGCATTAGTCTCATGGCTGTGGCCTTGTCTTCCCATGAGAGTCAAGAAACTTGGAGTTTTCGACTCACCTTTGCCCCCAAGTTTGCTATCTTGGTAATATAGGCAAAGCGTGTCTTATTGGCACCATTAAACTTTTCCCATTGGTCTCATTGCAAAGCTATGAGGCAGGAAAGGCAGGCATGTACTGGAGTTTGCTTTAAAAACCCTGTTCCTATTTGAGGAATGATAGGGCAGGTCCCATGTCTTAGAACCAGACACTATGCTGAGGGCTTTGCATATACAGGGTGTCCCCCCCAAAATTGTATACACACTTTCACAGCTGATAGCTCAACTTTTAAAATGAAATGTATTTTCATAAACACTGCCTTTATAATTATTCAAAGTGTGGGAATATATTTTTTGGGGATACTGTATATGGTATTACCTCACCTAATCCTCCCAAAAGTCATTAGTAAGCCCCATTCAGAGTCAGACAGACCTGATTTCTTCTTCTTTTTTTAAATATATTTTTATTGATTTCAGTGAGAAAGGAAGAGATAGAGAGATAGATAGAAACATCCATGATGAGAGAGAATCATGGATCGACTGCCTCCTGCTAGTCCCCCATTGGGGATTAAGCCCACAACCCGGGCATGTGAGCTTTTCCGGGATTGAACCTGGGACCTTTCAGTTCTTAGGCTGACGCTCTATCCACTGAGCCAAACTGGCTAGGGCCAGACCTGACTTCTAATAGCGATCCTGAGAGTGGTTAGCTGTGCAACCATGGAAACCAAGAGTCCCCTCTCAATCCCAGTTGGAAGGATGGCAGCCCTGGTTCTCAGCCTTCCGCCTTCAGGCCTCCACACAAACTTCACCTCATCCCCTCCCTCCATCATCTTCATCACGCAATCCTGGGTATTTCCTTGATAACACAATCTGTAATTATCTTATTCTTTTATTAGTTTGTTGTTGTTTCCACCTCCAAGCTCCTCTGAGGCAGGTACTAAGTATTCTGGTCTCACATGAGTCCACAGCATGTAACACAGCTCATGGCATGTGACATGTAGTTGGGTGCTCAAACTGACTGACAATGAATAAACTCATGTATATTCCACAGAATTAAGTACCTCTGGGAACCAGCTACCCACCGGGACCTCCTCTTTGCAAAGCTCAGGTGTTGTGTTTGCTGTCTTGAATTTTTAAATCCACTGGCGCTCAGATTTGAGAACTATACACAATTCGATTATTTGAAAACTCCAATTCTTGGAGTTAGGTCCCTGGTCTACCCAGTCACATTATTTTTGGACCTACAATGTCACCTACAGGCTATAGATGGATCTGCACCCTAGGAATGGCATTTATAAAATCCCAGCTGATAGGAATTTATAACATGAGGGAGTGATTATAGTGGCTTCTGACAAGCAACCTGGTGATAAAAGATAGGAAACCTCTCTTCTCCCTCTGCTCACTTTCTTAAAGCATTAAATTCCTCTCAAGACTTCAATTCTCAGGTTCCCAGGGTCTCAGAATCCAACCGAACTCCCCTCCACCCCTTTAAGCCTTCCCCCCCCCCCCACCAAGCCTTCCCCATCACAGTAATTGCTCCAGTCCTAAACACTGGAGTCACCCTGGTGAAGTCCTTGCATTCACTCTTTCTCCCATGTCCTGTTTCTAGCCCATCAGCACACCCCGTCCGCTTCATCTTTGAAAGCTGTCTTTCACACCACCTTCCCTGTTCTTACTCTGGTCTGAGCCAACATCATCTCTCACTAGAAAAGACTCCTCCCTGAACATTTATTTTTAAAAGATATACAAATGGCCAGCAAGCACATGGGAAGGTGCTCAACATTATTAGTCACTTAGGGAAATACAAATCAAAGCCACAATGAGACACCAATTGAGGTTTGCTGGGATGGTTTTTATTAAAGAGAGAGAGAGAGAGAGAGAGAGAGAGAGAGAGAGAGAGAGAGAGAGAGAGAGAGAGAGAGAACGAGTGTTGGTGAGAATATGGAGACACTGGGACCCAGTACTGGTGGGAATATAAAATGTGCAGCCACTGTGGAAAGCAGTTTGGCAAAATGTTAAATATAGAATTTCAATAGGATCCAGGAATTCCACTTCTGGGTGTATACATGAAAGAACTGAGAGCAGGAAATCAAACAGAGATAAAAACTGGCTGTTGCTTTTCTGACAAATCTGGTTCCTATTCATGTTTTATTTGACCTGTATAGTGATATATGAACTTTGAATTATTGATAGTTAAGAGCAATTAGAAATTGGGAAATTTTATTTAAAACCCAGACTTATGATCTTTTTTAAGAAATGAGTCTTTCTTCATTTACAACTTTGATCGGCTGGGCAAAATTGTGGTTACCCCCTTTAAGGATTTCCTATCACCATCGGGGGCTCAACCTATGTAACTCCAAAGGCCTCTACTAAAAATATAAGCTTCTATGAAAATATTTCAGGAGGTGGGGGTTTGCATATAGCACCCCAGGCTGAACTGGGCACGTGTCCCTCCCAGGAACCTAACCTCAAGGACAAGTTTAACTGCAATTTTTATGTTTGCCACCAGGGGGAAGCAAAACTGCAAAGTTGACCTGAGTCTAACAGGTTCAGGATCAATCCTCTGCTAGGACCTAGGGGTCAGGAGGCCTAAGAGGGCCTGGAGCTGAGGAGGGGAAGGAAGTGGAAAGGAGATGGAGGAGGGAGGTGCTGGGCAATGCACCTGATTCAATGTCCAATAAAGAGGGGAGGCCAGAGGGGGAGAGGTCATAGAGGGTGTGATCGGAGAAGGCTTCTGGAAAAGGGAACCCTCGAATCAGGCCTTAAAGTGAGGCAACCCTGACTGGTTAGGTCAGTGGTTAGATTGTTGGCCCACAGACCGAAGGGTCCATTTTCGATTCTTGGTCAAGGGCATGTACCTCAGTTAATGGTTCCCAAGCCCTGGTTGCGTGCAGGAGGCAACCAATCAATATGTCTCAGGTGAATGTTTCTTTCTCTCTCTCTCCTTCCCCCCCTTCTCCCTCTCCTCCACTCTCTCTAGAAATCAACGGAAAACAATAACCTCCAGCGAGAAATTTAAAAAAAAAAAAAAAAAAAAAAAAAAAGCTAGGCAGCATTTGGACAGTAGAGGGAAAGGATCCTGTGGGAGGGAGGCATGGCTTGAGCAAAGGCATAGAGGGAGGGATGAATTTGCACAGGTGAGGCAGCTGGGCTTGAGGCAGTAGGACAATTCCGAGATACCTCAAGCCATTGTTTTAGTCATGACTCACGGATACACGTGACAGAAACCCACCTCAAACCGACTTGAGAAAAAAAGAAAAATTATCTCGAGTAACTAAAAAGCCCAGGAGAGGAAGCGTGTAGACATGGCTGCATCCAGGGACTCACATGATCTGACTGTGCACCAGCTGCTCTCCATCTCTTGGCTCTGCCTCTCTCCATGATGATCCGAGTCCCAGGCAATTCCCTTCTCCTGGTGGCAAGATGGCTAGCGGAAGTTCCAGACAGATCCCTGAAAACGTCCAGCAACCACCAGGCCAGGAGAGAACTCTGTTCACAGTACTTCCACCAGCCAGCCCAGGGGTTACTCTCATTGGCCTGGACTGTGTCCTATGCCCATCCAGAAACTAGTTGCTGTAACTGCGGTCGACCTAGTCTGCATCACAGGCCACCTCTGGCAGGAAGGGTAGCTGCACTCACCCACCCCCTGAAACTGAGGGAGAGGGGGTGGTCCCCAAAGGAGAAGCAAGGTGAGATGTTCTTTTCAGAAGACGGAACCGCAGGTGCCATACAGACAACAAGAGGAGGGGTCTCCATAGCAGGTTCTTACGTCGGGGATGGTAAAGAAAGAATTGTGGGGCAGGGAAGGGGTGGGTGCATGTTTGTTGTCTGCTTGTACGTTTGTTTTGCTTATTAAATGTGAATGTAGGAGTGGCTGTTTTAAAGCCATGTCTATAGCTTCCATCCTGGCCAGGCCTCCGATGTACCTTACTGAGATAGCTGCAGCCTGAACGCATCCACTTAATAACTAGCGAGTGACCTTTACCATGTGCTAGGCTCTGAGCCAGAAGCTGAGGGCATAGCAATGAGCAGGAGATAAAGTCTTTGTTTTCCTGGAGGTTATAACCTGGTGGGACAAAGAGATAAAAACAAGGAGACAACTACCGTGTTTCCCCGAAAATAAGACATCCTCCGAAAATAAGACCTAGTGCATGGAAAGATAAGACATCCCCTGAAAATAAGACCTAGCGCAACTTTGGGAGAAAAAATTAATATGAGACACTGTCTTATTTTCGGGGAAACAGAGTAAATACAAAATGTGCCCCGTGATGGTTAAATGCCATGAAGAAAAATAACGCAAGGGAAGGGCAGGGCAATTGGTTCATATGAGTGTGCACGTGTGATATTCCATACAAGATGGTCGGTGGGGGATGTGAAGGGGGTGAGGAGTGGCCACGTTGAGGTCTGGAGTGAACATTCCAGGCAGAGGGAATATCAAGGGCAAAGGCCCTGAGGCAGGAATGAGGTTGATGTTTTCATATATATATATATATATATATATATATATATATATTAAAAAAAATTGGTATTTTACAGAGAGGAAGGGAGAGGAAATAGAGAGCTAGAAACATCGATGAGAGAGAAACATCAACCAGCTGCCTCCTGCACACCCTCCACTGGAGATGTGCCCGCAACCGAGGTACATGCCCTTGTCCGGAATTGAACCTGGGACCTTGCAGTCCGCAGGCTGACGCCAAACCGGTTTCGGCTCCTCTCCCCTTCTTATAAGGACACCTGTCATACTGGATTCACGGTGCGTCATACAGTATTCCAGTATGATTTCCCCTTTAACTAAGTAGGCATGCGATGGTTTTTTGTTTTGTTTTTTTTGTGTGTTTTTTTAAATATATTTTTTTATTGATTTTATACAGAGAGGAAGGGAAAGAGATAGAGTTAGAAACATCGATGAGAGTCATCGATCAGCTGCCTCTTGCACACCCCTACTGGGGATATGCCCGCAACCAAGGTACATGCCCTTGACCGGAATCGAACCTGGGACCCTTCCCCAAGCCGACGCTCTATCCATTGAGCCAAACCGGTCCCGGCGGCATGCGATGGTTTTATTTCCAAATAATATCACATTCTGAGGTGTTGGGGCTTAGTACGTCAATATATCCTTTTTGGAGGGACACAGTTCAACCCATTAACAGGTTCCCGGTGGCAGTGGGCCAGGCGTTTGTACCTACACATTCACATGATCATTGCCAGAGGATTGTTCCCTGTGGAGGACTTTTGGGGGGCTGCAGAAGATGAAGATAACTATCGGGGTGAGGAGGCTCCCATCAGCCAAAGACAATTGTAGGAGAAGGGGGAGGCTGTGCTCTTTAGGGGCCAATGTCCACAGCAGCCGGGGGCGGGTGTATTAGCCAGGGAAGGGGATCTGGGTGAGTCACCCACAGCATCTAGACGGGCACATTTTCCAACCTCTCCATGCCTCTGTTTTCTCATTTGGCAAATAGGAGTGGTAGAGTGCCTACACCGGGGAGAGGTAAGGATTAAAAGAATTTGTGTCCTCAGAGTATCACCTGATACATGGTAAGTGCTTTGGAAATGTTAGCTTATTAGTGGGCCCTGGCGGCTTTGGCAGGCTCTCAGAAGTAGCAGGGTTTATTCTCAGCTCACAGACTGGCCCCTACTCATCCTTCTGGCTGAGTCCAAAAAAAAAAAAAAAAAAAAGAACTCCCCAGAAAAGTTTATTTACCATCAGCAAAAACAAAGAATGAGCCCTTCTCCATAACCATCTCACAGAGAGGGGAACTGAGGCCCAGCAAGGAACGTACCCAAGTAATAAATGGGAGGCAATATGGTGATCGTTAGGAGAAAGACTGTGGAGTCACAGGCTTGGCTGGAGTGCCAGCTGGGTGGCCTTGCATCAGTACCTCTGCCTCTCTGGGTCTCAGTTCCTTGTCTATGGAATGGGTCGTGGTTGCATCTGTGGTTGAATATTAAGTGATGCTCTCCCATTATGAAACGCGAGCTCCTGTGTCACACCAACAGAATCGTGAAACATGGGCATGTACATGCCATTGTGAAAGGGGGGAGGCTTCTTTGCCCACGCCTCTAGGGCAAGCATGGCGAATATTTTTGCAGCCCACCCAGTCTAACGTATGTAAGAAACGTTTTAATAACAATTTCGTAACTTAATTTTTACACTATCCTGTTATACATAGTTATTAATAATGAACTACAACGTTCGCTAATGACTGATTACCATAATCGTGTTGCATTAATTTCCCTTAGGCACCTTACACACAGGCGCACCATTTCTCTCCACTCATACTAGCAGCGAATATTTTTTTAAATTTTCTTTTCTTTTCTTTTTTTTATTAAATTATTATCTGTGTACATATTTTAACTTTGCCCCCCCTCCCAAACATACCCTCCCTCCCCAGAGTTTTGTGTCCATTGGTTGTACTTATATGCATGTGTACAAGTCCTTCAGTTGATCTATTATCTCCCCCAGACCTCCCTACCCTCCCCACTGTAATTTGACAGTCTAGCAGCGAATATTTTAGCAGCCAATTGCCACGTCATTAGTCTTATACTGACTTGTTTGGTGTGCACCACAGAAAATATTTCGCTCTCGGAGAACAAGAAAAATAGGTTTATTTGCATTACACTTATGAATTTGTGCAGTTATTCAGTGTCTGGCAAGTTAATGTTCAAGAAAAAATATTAACTTTTATTAAAACGTACTATTATTTTATGTTAACAATTACTCATTTATTTCAGCCCTCGGTATTCAGCCTGTCTCTATCGAAATATATCTACATTTCTATGACAGCTGAAGCTTTTGTGTTTTTTATTTTTGTTTTTACGTAAACTTAAACCTTGTTTCTTTGGCCCCTGTGAACCTTTGAGTTTGACACGCTTGCTCTTAGATACCCTGGCCTGGGAGGTTCCAACCCCAGCCCCCCTCCCCTGTCTCAGGCTCCGCACACTGTCTTCCAGCTCAGCAGGAGCTCCTGTCAGGCCTGGGCTGTGGTCCCACCAGGAAATCGATACCAGCCAGGCAGCTGTCATCTGCTTCCCCGGCACCATCATCACACATCTTAATTGTACGGATGCTGGTGCTGCCGCCAAGGCCTCCTTCGTCAGAGCCGTGTGGTCCCAGCCGTGCTTGGCTGAGAGGTACATTCATTATGGAGGCAGCTTTTATTGGGACTTCAGAGGGACTGGGAATGAGAAGCGAAGCTAGCAGGCACTCCTCATCCCGGGGTGCCGCAGGCTTCTCATCCAGCGGCCGATAACAACAGCCAGCACTCGCTTAGGGTTTACTCTGAGCCAGGCACCTTCCTAAGAGCTTCACCAGTGTCAACCCACAGCAGCTCTGTGAGGTAGGCTCAGTTATTATCCTTGTCCCCATTGCACAGATGGAGCAACCGAGGCCCAGAGAAGTGAAGTGGTGTGTCCGAGTTCACTCAGATAATGAGTGGGGCTTGGTAGCCCCAGGGCCTGTGTGTTTAGTCCCTGCTGCAGGGTTTCTCAGTGACAAAGATGGTGATATTGTGGTATGCGTAATAGCAATTAGCAGGAGCCAGATGTGGTGCAAACTTCCTTTTCATACCTACCGTATTTTTCAGACCATAAGACGCTCCGGACCATAAGACGCACCAGTTTTTAGAGAAGGGAAATGAAGAAAAAAAGATTCTGAAACAAATAGTGTCCTAAAATATTTTATGTGCATTAAAACCCAACATCACAGTCATAAACACATGTAATCAACCCTGTAAAGTAAACAGCAGCATTTAGAACCATTTTAGAGCCTGGCAAGCACACAGAGACCACACAGAGCCAGGCAAGTAAAAAACGTTTTTTTTTTAAAGTATATGTGTAGGCTATATTTGGACCATAAGACGCAGGGACTTTCCCCCCCCCACACTTCTGGGGGGAAAAAAGTGCGTCTTATGGTCCGAAAAATACGGTACTTTATTTTATTCCACTCCAACACTCCGAGATAGGGATGAATGGCCCCATTTTATAAATGGGCCAATCGGGCTGTAGGGGATGAAACACTTGCCTATGGCCACACAGCAGGCAAAGGGGAGGGCTATTTTGTTTTTAGTTCCTTCAACCAGGGCATGTCTGGCTCTAAGCCTCGGTTCTTGACCATCCTCCTCTGCTGTCTCCCATTCACTTGCTGGGTGGCTTCCGGGAGGTCACTGCCCTTCTCTGGATCTCAGTGCACTTTTACTTCATCCAGGAGCCTTTTCTGAGTTCCCATGTGCCCAGACTGGAGTTGGGGGGCTGAGGCAGGTCCAAAAGAGGGAGGGGGATGCATGTCTCTGCCCTCAGGGTGTCAGATGCCTCTCTCCAGCCCCAACGCAGCATTTCTCCTAGCATTTGTGGGCAGAGACCACCTGCCACACCATGGCTGGGGAGCTTGTTAGCAAGGCCAGTGCCAGCCCAAAAATTCTGATTCCCGAGGCCTAGGGTGGGGCTGGGGAACCTGCATTTATTATTGTTTTTTAATATATTTTATCGATTTTTTTTTTACAGAGAGGAAGAGAGAGGGATAGAGAGTTAGAAACATCCATGAGAGAGAAACATAGATCAGCTGCCTCCTGCACACTCCCTATTTTAACAAATTAATACAAAACTAAATAAGTTTTTAAAATGGTAAAAGAGTACTTTTCAAGTTCAGGTTAATACATGCCAACAGTATAGGAAGGAGAGGTAATAACTTTCAGCTTCTCTTCTAGTCTGCCTCCTGGAGTTGCCTAAAGAAAACCATGCTCCAAAAGCTTCTTTTAAAAAAATATATATATATCTTATTGATTTTTTACAGAGAGGAAGGAAGAGAGATAGAGAGCTAGAAACGTCGACGGGAGAGAAACATCGACCAGCTGCCCTTTGCACACCCGCTACCGGAGATGTGCCCGCAACCAACGTACATGCCCTTGACCGGAATCTAACCTGGGACCTTTCAGTCCGCAGACCGACGCTCTACCACTGAGCCAAACCGGTTTTGGCTCCAAAAGCTTCTTGGTCACTTACTTGTGGTCAAGGAGCCAGGTGTTGGAGACAGCTGGGCTGGACAGACATGGTCCTGAAGAACCAATGACAATGACCTTGGCAGTTAACACTTACTGAATGCTAACAGTGGACAGACCCAATCCTGCCCTTTATAATGGGATATGGAGTGGTACTATCATCATTCCCTTTGTATAAAAGAGGTGAATTGAGCCCAGACAGTGTGCCTACAATGGTTGAGTATTGACCTACGAACCCAGAGGTCACGATTAAATTCCTGTGCAGGCACATACCCAGGTTGTGGGCTTGATCCCCAGGAGAGGGAGTGCAGGAGGCAGTCAACCAATAATTCTCTCTCATCATTGATTTTAAAAAAATTTTTTTAGAGAAGAAGGGAGAGAGAGAGAGAGATATCAATGATGAGATATCATTGCATGCCCCCCACTGGGATTAAACCTGCAATCCGGGCATACGTCCTTGACTGGAATCAAACCTGGGACCCTTCAGTTCACAGGCCGACACTCTATCCACTGAGCCAAAAGAGCTAGGGTTCATTGATTTTTTTTTTTTATTATCTCTCTCTCCCTCTCCCTTCCTCTCTGAAATCAATAAAAATATATTTAGAAACTATAAATAAAAGAGGTGAGTTGAGTTTATTGTCCAAATGATCATTTCCCAAAGTTTGTTCAAGTTCTGTCGTTATCAGAAAAGCACTTGGACCAGTCAGGTGCAGGTTTCTGAGCTTCCACCCACTGGCTTCCTGGCGCGGGCCAGGAACCTGCATTTTTAAGATATATTTTTATTGATTTCAG
This sequence comes from Pipistrellus kuhlii, assembly GCF_014108245.1. Taxonomy (NCBI): domain Eukaryota; kingdom Metazoa; phylum Chordata; class Mammalia; order Chiroptera; family Vespertilionidae; genus Pipistrellus; species Pipistrellus kuhlii. The sequence continues at coordinate 22,401,899 of NW_023425416.1, forward strand.
AGAGGAAGGGAGTGGGGTGGAGGTAGAAACATCAATGATGAGAGAGAATAGTAGATCAGCTGCCCCCTGCACATCCCACACTGGGGATTGAGCCCATCACCCGGGTATGTGCCCTGACTGGGAATTGAACCGTGACCTCCTGGTTCATAGGTCAAAGCTCAGCCATTGAGCCACACCAGCCGGCAGGAGCCTGGATTGTTAAAGACACATCCTGCTGTCTCTAGGCCGCTGCTCAGTTATGAGAACCGCTCCCTGCCTGAGCTGTCCTGGGAGGTGGGAGGATGAGGAGAACACGGAGGTGGTGCGAGTTTAAGAGGAGGGAAAGCAGCTCCTAAGAGGGGTACAGCAGGGCAAAGGTGCAGAGGGCGCTGGGCTCACCCCACTGGGTTCTCCCCAGCAGGGTGCCTGAGCCCATCCACATCTAACCTCCCTCACCACAAGGCCGCCAGCCCCTGAAAACCCTCCCCTCCTTCCTGAGATGTGCACTGATCCCACCCCCAGCCTCCCAGCCATCCCAGCTGCTTCAGTGACATCTTATTAGTCAAGTGGAACATTAATTAAATGTGAGAACAATAGAGCCAGAGATGGGAGAAAATTGAAAAGCCAAGGAAGAAAAGAAGTCCCTTCACACGGCTCTGCGGTGGCTGGAACCCTTCATTGTGTGACAGTGAGGAAGGCTGACGCCCTGATATTCCCATTCTGCCAGTGACTCAAGGCCGCAGGCCTATGAATGTGTGGGAGACACAGGGGGTGGCATTGCAATGGTGAGTCCAGGGAGCCAGGAGAAAACAGGGTCCCTGAGCCACCATGGGGCTCTTGTGAGTCAGGGGCACAAGGAGAGCCACCATTCTGGGATAAACCATACCCTGTGGGCAAAGAATACAGTCCAAACTGCCTCCCTCCACCCCAGTTCACCCTCCTGTGGGATTCCCAGGTGAACTCTCATTTGTTTCTCAAGCCCAGCCCCGAAGACCCCACCCCTGAGAACGGCCTTAGTCCTTGCATTTCCCGGGGCCGTGGTAGCTCTGAGAGCAGCTATCTGTCACTGTACCCCTGTCTGTCCCCCCTCAGGGTTCTTAGAACAAAGCCTGGCCCTCAGTAGGTGTTGATGAACATTTGTTGGAAGATCAATGGGTCTTGCCAAGACAAACCCCCCACATCCAGCTAGTCCTGGGCAAGTAGACTAGAGTTAGACAAGTAGAACTTCTCAGACCCACCTCTTTATCAGGCCTTCTCAAGAATAATTCTGAGCCACCTGTATCAGGATCACGCTGGACTTAATGAGTCAGAATCTCAGGGAGTTTGAGGAGCCCCAGTCTGGCGACAGTGGGGGGAGTTGGTGAGGGGCAGGGAGTGCACTGGCGCCCAGATAGCAGACTCCATGGGAACTGAATAAACACACCTCTCATCAACCCCCAGGGCTGTAGTTTCCTCCTTTGCCAAGCAGTTAAGTTGTTAAATTAAACACAGTGCTCCTAACAGAACAATAGAGTCATTTCACGGTCTACTACCCCCTAGCAAAGCCTATAATTGACTCAGCCGACCTGGGGAGGCGCTGAGAATGCTCTCTGTGGTCCATCCCCCCGCCCTCTCCGTCCTGCCAGAAGGGCTCCAAAGAGCACCTACCTGCTTCACTTCCCCAGGTCCTAGAGCTTCGCGCACCCGCCCTGGGAGAGGCGGAGTGGTGGCAGGGCGCAGGGTCAAAACGGGCCGGCGCGGAGGGCTCCTTCCCCAGCCTGCCTCCATTCCCCACTTTGTGCTCACACACCTGTGATGGCTGGGCAGGTGGGGCTTCCCGACCAGCCCCAGCCTGCAGGCGCTGGCTCCTCCCCGGCTAAGTTTCGTAAACGGGAGCTCTGTGCACCCTCACACGCCACACCTTTTGCACTTCCCGCCCTCCGTCCCTTGTCTGTCCCTCCTATTTCTCCAGCTGATAAAATCCAATCCATGTGACTTCCTCTGTAAGACTTGCCCTAACTATTTCCACACGTTGGGCAGAAGTAACTTCTTCCTCCTCTATGTCCCACCATTACTTGTCAGAATTATACGAATAGAAGATAACATTTGCTGAGCACTTACTATATGTTGGGCCTTCTGTTTTCTGTCTGAACCCTCCCTGCTCTAGGCCCCATATCCCAGTCTTTCCACCTGGTAAGGAAGTGGAAGAATTGGGAGTAGGGTGGGTTGGCTTCTGAGATGGCCTGATGAGGTCCCCCCATGCTCAGTTTGGTGTGAGAAGCAGCAATCTGATTCTCACATTCCTGGAAGCATAGATGTAGCCCAAGAGGCCCAGGCAAGGGAATGCTGTAATGAGGGCCCAGGGCTCAGTAGATCAATGACTGCAGAGCACGCAGGCACAAGGCCAGCTCAGGGGAGAGATAGTGAGGCAGGTTGTCTTTGCAAGATGGCCACAAGCTGTCCCATTACCCAGGCTTACATTGCAAAGAGATGTTTTGATGCTGCTTTCATTGAGAGGTAGGACTTCAGTTCCCTCCCATTGAGTATGGCAGGTGACTCTAGCACAAGGATGTCATGTGACCTGTCAGGCCATTGTGAAAGGTAACGTTGCTGTTCTTTTAAGTCGCTTGCTCTTGGAACCCAGCCACCATGCTGTAAGGCAGTGATTTTCAACCTTTTTCATCTCCTAGCACACATAAACTAATTACTAAAATTCTGTGCCACACCAAAAAATGGAAATTTTGCCTGACCAAAAAAAAAAAAAAAAAAAATAGGTAAAATTTGATTTACAAAATAAACAATAATAGTAATTGCCTACCCTTTTTGCTCCAAAATGACTTTTCTAGAAATCAAATGCCTATACTTGTATATGAGGATTTCTGGTACCAAAAATTAACCAATCAGACACAATCTGATTATGGAACATGACCAATAAGATGCAATATATATGAAATGAAAGACAAGACATTCACACTGGAAAGCTATTGTTGGCTGTGGTCATTTTTTTTTTTTACTTGACAATCTATCTAAGGGAGAAGAGGTCAGTGCCCGTGACTAAATAGTCAGGCATTGATGTTTTAAAAATTCTTGTGGCCCAGCCAGTGTGGCTCAGTGATTGAGCCTTGACCAACCTATGAACCAAGAGGTTGTGGTTCAATTCCTGGTCATGGCAAATGCCTTGGATGTAGGCTGGATCCCCAGTGGGAGGTGTGCAAGAAGCAGCCTATCTATGATTCTCTCTTATCATTATCTCTCTCTTCCTCTCCCTTCCTCTCTGAAATTAATGAAAATGTATTCTTAAAAAATTCGTGAGGCACACCGGTTGGAAATCGCTGCAGTAGGAATCCCAGGGAACTTGGAAAGGTCATACATAGGTAGGTGTTCATGCCCCAGCCCCAACTAAGGTCCTAACCAACAGCCAACATCAGCTGCTGAATGAGGCAGCCTGACAGCCTTCAAGATACCTCCAACCCTGAGGTATTGTCTGATTGCGTCAGCACAGGAGACCCTGAGCAAGAACCACCTAGCAACGTGGTCAGCAAACCGAGGCTAGAGAGCCACATACAGCTCTTTGGTCTCTTGAGTGTGGCTCTTCCACAAAATACCATGGCCTGGGCGAGTCTATTTTGAAGAAGCGGTATTAGAAGAAGTTTAAGTTTAAAAAATTCGGCTCTCAAAAGAAATTTCAATCGTTGTACTGTGGATATTTGGCTCTGTCGACTAATGAGCTTGCCGACCACTGACTTAGCAGAACATGTCAACTCCCAGAACTGCCAAGAAAATAATAGATTGTTATTGTTTTAATCCACTAAGTTTTGGGGTGACTCCTTATGCAGCAATGGAAAAGCAGCACAGATGGAGACTGCAGATGGGAATTGAGTGGTAGGGATGGGAAGATTCTGAAATGATCGAGTTAAATTTCCACTTCTTGGCAGAAAGGGAGCTTGGGGTAAAAATGAAATTTCAATCTAGAAAATAACAATTTTGCATATTTGGCTTTTAGACTGGAAGTCATAACTTTTATGCCAGCTGTGTGACCTTGGGCAAGTTACTTTCCCTCTCTGAGCCTCAATCTTGATAAGGGTAAGACTCACTCCTTGTGGGGTGGGGCTCCTTGTGTTTTAACTGCTGTCTTCCCTCATGGCTGAGCACAGGAGGGAGTGCCCTGGCCATTTCCCTTGACACCCTCCATCTCCACTCCAGGGTCTTTCTGACACCTGAACACTTGTATGCAGCTCCTAGGGACCCGTATGTTCTCCCTTCCTCCTTCCCTGGTGCTGGAGTGAGCCAGAAGCCAGGTGACCAATGGCAGCCCTGCCTGGATGAGCTCTCTGCTCATTATAAGTGCCCGCCACCTCTGCCTCCCTCCCTTCCAAGGACAGCTCTGCAGGTACTTAATTCAGGGCAGGAATAAAGCAACCAAAAATCTGCTCTTCTCACAACACCCTCCCTATTTACCCAGAGCAGGACACCTGGCTGATCATACTGCCCCCTGTGACAGGGCAGGTCTGGATGGAGACGCAGACCTTCCCCTGTGGAGGGTTTTGAGGTTTCACCTCTCCTGCTGCTCGGTTAACCTAAACAATGATCATTAGTCCAGATAACAATGATCTGTTTATTGAGCACTGATTGTGTACTGATCAGACACTTTACACATACATCACGATTGATTCCCACCAAATCCCTGAGGTAGGCACTATAATAAGTAATAAGGTCAATTTGATAGAGGAGAAACTGAGGAGCAAACAGATCACTTTTCTCGGGACGCAGGTGGGCTGGAATCAGACCAGTCTGACTCCTTGGTCTTCCTGTGCTCAAGGGCTATCAAAATCGCCTCCAAATTCAAGCACAAACCTGCCCCGTGCTCCACGGAAAACATCTTGTGGTTCTGATGCAGAGATAGGCAAACAGACCTATCCATTGTTCACTGAGCACCTATTAAATACCAAGCTGTTTCAGGTGAAGGGATAGGCACATGTGTCAAACACAAGGCCTGCGGGCCAAATCCGTCCCGCCAGGCCTTGCAATGTGGCCCGCACCGCGCTGTCATCACTGCACTCCGCTGCGTTTCCATCACAATGACAGTTTATGACTGTTCAGTAAACCATTCGGCCCGCGATTTAGGCTGGATTTTAGATTTTGGCCCCTTCTCTGATTGAGTTCGACACCCCTAGGATAGAGCAACAAAAGAAGGAGGTCCCTGCCCTCATTGGGGTTACAATCTAGTGGCTCAACGAGGTGCTGTCGCTTGCCTGAAGTCCCACAGCTGGTAAGTAGCCATATTGTGGGCCAGCCAGAAGCAGAAGGGATGGTCCTGGGCAAAGGTCCCACCTGACAAGCCAGGGTCAGGCCAGCCAAGGAATGGAGGGCAAGAACTACTTTGGTAACAGCCCAGCCAGCGTTCTAATCCTACCCCGGCCACGTCCTTCCCTTGAAGCCCATCACTGGGACAGCTGCAGTGAACCTGTTTGTGACTTCCCTGGACAGACACTGAGAAATGACAGTCAGTAATAGTGCAGGGAGGACTTCTCTCTCTCTGCAGCACTCCAGCCAGAACTTATTAAAGTTTCTTTTTTTAATTTCTTTTAATTTCCCGGTCGAACTCATTGGCTCATCAATCACTGGGGCGCCGTCAATGTGAAGTGCGTCCTCAATATTATCGCACGTCATCCGGCCACACCCGCCCATGAGCGCAGGCGGCTCTGAATGTCCCATACCCGCCCCAGTTTGTGTCCCGGAAAAGATCAAGCTTATTGTTCGTCAGAATGCTGTCCCTGCAGGCCTCTCTCTGCCGTGTGGAGCGTTGGTTGTCCTTGCGGGGCCTGGATTGTGGCAGAGCAGCTTGAGAGCATGTTTACAAGGAAAGGTCTTCATGTTTGTTACGAACAGGGCATTTAGAGACCCCTTGTGCTAGACCCACTGACCCTCCACACTCCCTCCTTCCCCACCCTGCTCCAGCCCCAGGAGACAATTTATCAATGGCTCCCTTAGCGCCTGGTTTTCTGTAGGGTTTGGTCAATGGTGATGCTCAGAAGAGATCAGAGTGTGGGAGAAAAGGGGGCCTGCAGTATTTAATCCCCCGGCTCCTGCCCTGTGGGGTCCCTCAGCTGAAGGCTACAGCTTCTGCCAAGACCCTTTCTGTCCAGCCCCCTCTTACTCTGGGTTCTGGCAACGGCAGCCCCCTCTTGCCCCTATGGGCTTAGAGGTAACTACAGGCCTCCCCTCACCTTCCCTGTGCACCCTGCTCATATTTTTATAAACAGCTCTTTAAAAAAATAATAATAATAAAAAAAAAATATATATATATATATATATATGTATTATTGATTTTTTAAAGAGAGGAAGGAAAGGGATAGAAAGCTAGACACATCAATGAGAGAGAAACATCAACCAGCTGCCTCCTGCACACTCCCTACCAGAGATGTGCCCGCAACCAATGTACATGCCCTTGACCGGAATCGAACCTGGGACCTTTCAGTCCACAGACCGACGCACTATCCACTGAGCCAAACCGGTTTCGGCTATAAACAGCTCTTTTATGAAATTATCCTCAAACTGTCCAATTCCGGGATGCCATGCATTTCCTGACTGTACACTTTCTCCCAAGATCATAAGCAGACACACTTTTGTTGTTTAAAAATTTTTTTTTTTAATTAACTGTATTTGTTGCTGATGACCAAAGTGCTCATTGGAGAAAAGTCAGGAAATAAAGTACTGTCATTTATCAAGTATCTACTCTATTTCCGGCAAGCACAATGCAAGGCATACATTTCTTCACAACACCCTGTGAGATATGTTTTCCTGCCCCTGTGGTGCGGAGGTGGCATTAGTTGCCCACAGTCACATATCGAAGCAGTGGTGGGCCTAGGATTGGAAACCAGGTCTAGAAACCAGATTCCAGAGTCTTTTTTACGGCCCTGCCCCCATGCTCAGAAGCCCTTGCTTATCTGAGCATCATTCATGACTTATCCTGAATAGCTCTCTGGTCCCAACACCAATAAAGGGAAATCTGTTTGCTGCAGCCAGCTGGGTCCTCAGAGTAGCCCTGGAGATGTGCCCAATGTTGGCCTTTGGCATGGTCATACCCAGCGTGCTTGTGATGGATGGCTCTGACCCACCTCTCGGCCCCAGCTGTGGGCTAGAGTTAAGAGCAGCCATTACTTGTGATTTCTCCCTCCAGAATCCATGCCCTAGATCTGTGTCCACAATTGAGTCCTGGCTAAGTGATGATGGAGGAATCAGAAATGGTGAGTACTAAGTGGGTAGGGAACGAGTCTTACACTTGGGCAGCTCCACTCCTCCACTTGCACATGGTGTCCCTCCGGAGTGCCCTACCTACCCCTCTTCTCCAGCTTCCCTAATACAGTACGACCCATTCTTTAGGGTCCTCATCAGTCCCACTTCAAGCTTGACTAGACATCTCCAGTCCATAGAGAGAGCTTCCTACATGACACACCATTGTTGCTATGCGTTTCGGCACATCATTATTTTCTAGTTGTTTATATTGTTGATTTGTCTCCCAGCTGGAGCCCCATAGGGCAGCATATGTTGGCATATGTTGACTTCTTTCCCAGCCACTCACTAATTCACTTACTCATTAATGGGTTTAATCACTTATTTACTCATTTCTGGGCTCATTCGTTCACTTAATCACTTCAAGTATTCTTATTCTTAAAAGCTTTCTGGCCTCCCTTTTGCCACACATGAGCCGGGGGAAATGAGCTATCCCTTTGAAAGTCCAGTTCGGATGTTGTTCAAAAGGCCACTCAAGACTCTAAGTCCCAGGAGAGAACGGGTTCCGTAGGCCAAACTTGGGCCACGTGCTGATCCCGTGTCCTGGGCAGTGTGACTAGCAACCCATCGAGGCCATACAGGGCAGGGGGTAAGGTTATTCCCCGAAGGAAAGAGGGATCCTAATGCTGACTGGAAGTCAAAGGGTAGATGCAGGCAACCAAAGGACTATGGCCTCCATTCCAGACTCCAAAGTGGGTTCTCATGGGGCAATGAGAAGGGACATTTGGATGCTCAGGAGGGGCAGTGGGCACCTTGTTGGGCCAAATGAAGGTCTCTGTCAGCGTCCACTAGGCCTCTCCTCCTCCGCCTGTTGTCACCCTGACTCAGGGCCCAATGTTAGCAACAGATTAATACCTACTCCCCCACTTGCAAGTTTCAGGGTGTGTACTACATGTATTCTGAGGACAAGCTCTAATTAACTCAGAACATTGGGACAAACCTACTTGTGGCTGACAGGAGATAAATGTACCTAAATGAGCAAGGTGAATTGGAGTTGGTTTTCATTTTTCTTCTGTAATAAGAGAGGCGAAGGCAGGGGTGGGGACTTGTAATCTCTAGCGGGCCTGATCGATGAGGATGTCTCTTATCCGCCAGCGACTGTCACCGCCCCTACCCTAGCCCACCCAAAGCACTTCCGTCCTCGCCAGAATTAGTCTATATCCTCTGGAGATGATCCGAAGATAAGCCTCATGATATTTCATAAGTCAGAAGCTCACTTTTTCTGCTATGGGCTTTGAGACATCAGATACCGGGTTGAAGGGTAGCTTCAGATTTTTATTCTTTCAAGATACTTTCTATTAAAAAAAAAAAAAAGTTTCTTTAGTGAGAAGATGTAACCAAAACATAAAAAGAATTTTACAAAAGGAAAAACTAATTCTCTGTTTTCATCATCATCCTAACTCATTAGCTATTTTCATCTGCCTGTATTCCCTTCCAGTAGGGTAGAGTGGAATCCAAGTAAATTTCTCTCTTTCCTGGCTGTGTGACTTTGAATAAGTCACTTCACCTCTCTGAGCCTTTGTTTCTTTATTTAATTTTTGTAATTGAAAAATAAAATTTATTTGTTATCATTTTTACATTAAATCTATTGGGAAGACATTGGTTAAGATTATACAGATTTTAAGTGTACAATTCTATGATACACGCCTTCGTTTCTTTAAATAGGCAGGGTCATTTTGACTTCATAGGGCTGGATGAATTGAGGAAATGTGTTCAGGGCACCCGGGAGTTGGTTTCAGTATGCCAGTCCTGCTCTGTTGTCACTCCTCAGTATTGATCTTCTCCTCAGCACCCACTGGGTGCTAAGCTCTGTGAAAGACGAACTCACACTCTGCCCTCAAGGAGATTCCTTCTGCTATGTTACTCTTCCATCCTCTGTTTTATGCTAGTTATGCCAGACTAACTAGCATAAAACAGAGGATGGAAGAGTAAACAGGTAAGTATGAAGGGGCAGTGAGAACGTCTAATTCATAGGTAGAACATTAGATCTGGAGCCATGTTTCCTTACTAGATGGGGCAACTGGTGACCAACTGGACTGAAGATGATCACTAGACTCTGCCCTAAACTAAGCCACAACACATGTGCCACACATGTACACATTAGCTGTAGACCTGGGCACACACACATGCACACGTGCACACCAAGGCATAGATATGCGTGAATGTGTGCACACCATACACATAAACTGTGCATATGTACATACACACAGAGAGATGTACACAAACACATATTTGCACATGCCCATGCCAGCTGAATACATCAGACAACACCTTTCAGAAATCGCTCCTTTCATCCAACTCCATGCCAGGCCTGTGGGATGGCGGCATCCCCCAGTCCCCAGTGCCCCCCCTGAGCACGAGCTCCTCTCAGCAGTATCCAGCTGGGCAGAAAATTGCTCTTTGGAAGCAATCTGGACCACACAGACCTGCAATTGGCCTCTCAGCATGAAGGTAAGAACTCATAGGGGGCACAGGGTCTGGGTTGGTGGGGGTTAATGGCTTCAGCTTGTCAGTCTAGACTGTGAGTGTGGAAGCCTGGCCTGGCCCTGAGCAGCCTCAACAGTCCATGGACATTATCCATCTCTAGACCATGCTGCTCTGGGAGGAGGGCAGGGGGCCAGCTGCTCTGCTTAGGTAGGAGAGAGGAAGCCGGTCCTCGATCAGCCTGAGCTCATCTGCTTCCAATTCTACTTGTCTTGACTCTCCCCATCCTTCAGATTCTGGCTTCTGCCCCTCTGCCTCCAGGAAGCTTCTGCTGATGGCTCTGGCCTTCAGCTCTCTCCTTGCTCACTTCCCTAGTTTGTCTGTTTCTCCTTCTGGTAAATATTTTGACTCTCTAATGTGTTGTCCAGAGGTGATAGAGGGATGCAATATTTGTGCTCTCTCGCCTCAAAAGACAGGGCCAGGCAGCTTGCTCTAGGGTGAAAGCATTTACTAGTATTCATGTAGTCATTCATTTAACAAATCTGTTCTACCCTGTTTCCCTGAACATAAGACAGTATCTTATATTAATTTTTTCTCCCAAAGTTGCGCTAGGTCTTATTTTCAGGGGATGTCTTATCTTTCCATGAACTAGGTCTTATTTTCGGAGGATGTCTTATTTTCGGGGAAACACGGTAAGTGTCATCTATGTGCCAAGAACTGGATAAACAGTAAGGAACAAGTAGTAGCTGGCCACATGAAGCTGAGGTTCTGGTGTGAAAGGCAGGTAACAAGGAATAAGGAAATGCCTGATTGCACCCGATAAAGGCTGGGGAAAGAGAGAGAGTGGCCCAGCCAGTGTGGCTCCGTGCTTGAGTGTTGACCTATGAGCTAAGATGTCATGGTTTGATTCCCGGTCAGGGCACATGCCTGGATTGCTGCTTCCATCCCTAGTGTGGAGTGTACAAGAGGCAGCCAATCGATGATTCTCTCTCATCATTGATGTTTCTATCTCTCTCTCCTTCCCCCTTTCTCTCTGAAATAAATTAAAATATATTTTTAAAAATCCAACTTAAAAAGAAAGAAAGAGAAAGTGTGATGGGCATCTATCTATTCCAGTCAGGAGGGTCAGAGAAAGCCTCAGGTATGCCCTTTCATCCCAACCAACTCCAAGACTCATCCAATAAACCATTCTTCACCTACAGGCTGGATCTATGACCCCACCCCAGGGCTTTTGAACACATGGTACACATAATGTAATTTATGTGGACACATCCTTCTCCCAGACTAACATTTGTAGAGCAGTGATCTTGTCTGGATCCTCTCAGTGACCCTAAAACTCTACACATTACCTGCTCAAGGAACGTTTATTAAATGAACGAATGAAAGGATGAATGAATGAACAAATGGGCATTTGCAGTAGGCTCTTTTAAAAAATATATATATTTTATGATTATTCACAGAGAGGAAGGGAGAGGGATAGAGAGCTAGAAACATTGATGAGAGAGAATCATCAACCAGCTGCCTCCTGCACACCCCCTACCAGCTGCCTCCTGCACACCCCCTACCATGTGCCCACAACCAAGGTACATGGCCTTGACCGGAATCGAACCTGGGACCTTTCAATCCACACACCTACGCTCTATCCACTGAGCCAAACCGGTTTCGGCTGCAGTAGGCTCTTAAGAATGAGTAAGTGCTGGAGGACTAAGAAGGCTGAGTCTGATGAAGCAAGACTGCTGATACAATCCTCCTTTTAAAAAAAAAAAAAAAAAAAAGGGTTGGAGAGAGCAGCCTATACTGGAGAATATCATAGGGCTGACTGCACTACTCAACATTCTAATAAATAAATAAATAAATAAATAAATAAATAAATAAATAAAAGAATGAGTAAGTGGCCCATAGGATGGGAACTGGAAGTTAGAAATTAGTGCACAAACTCACCACTAAATTATCCCATTATTCATTTTCAAGAGCATAGCAGTATTAATCTGATAAGCAACTAAAGTACAAACACATTTGTATTGTCAGAGGGAAAAAATAAGTTTAAAAAATATGTGCAACATAATGACTCAACTCTCAGCTCCCTGTTTTTTTGTTTTGTTTTGTTTTTAATCTTTACCTGAGGATATGCTTTTATTGACATTTATTTTAGAGAGAGAGGAAGGGAGAGAGAGAGAGAGAGAGAGAGAGAGAGAGAGAGAGAGAGAGAGAGAGAGAGAGAGAGAGAAATATTGATGTGAAGGAAAAACATCTACAGTTGCCTCCCGTATGTTCTCTGTTCTGAATGGGGATCAAACCTGCAACTTATGGATGTGCCCTTACTGGGAATGCACCTTTTGGTGTATGAGACAATGCTCCAATCAACTGAGCCACCTGGCCAGGGCTCAGCTCCCTGTTTTTTTGTTTTGTTTTGTTAAAATATATTCTATTGATTTTTTTTTTTACAGAGAGGAAGGGAGAGGGATAGAGAGCTAGAAACATCGATGAGAAACATGGATCAGCTGCCTCTTGCACACCTCGTATCCACTGGGGATGTGCCTGCAACCAAGATACATGTCCTTGACCAGAATCAAACATGGGACTCCTCAGTCTGCAGGCCGACACTCTATCCACTGAACCAAACAGGTTTCGGCTCAGCTCCCTGTTTTAAATGTGGGTTTTATTATTATTTAGGCATGATGAGGCCAATTGATCAGGAGATTGCTACTATTGAAAAGGTAGTTTATTACTCACAGTTCCTAAGAGGAGGGGGCAAACCACACCATAGGGTCACACAGGGCAGCACCAGGGTCTATCTGGAGGCAGAGGGAGCAGGGAGTGGGGGGAAAGATGGGCAAGAGTCTTTACTGTGGTTTCTGCAGGAAGGAACAGGCCAGGTGGGGTCAGAAGGTCCCAGATCATCTAGTTTCGACAATTTCAGTGAGCTCCGGGGCATAGGCGCTGTCCCTGGTTGCCTGACCCCTGGCCCTGGGTGACTAGGCAGGAGACAGGGTGTGTGGGCTCTCAATTGGTTTGTTTGCAAATTGGTTCTTTACTTATCTCTAGGAATCGGCTAACGGTGGGAGTTGGCAGTCTCTCCAGAGTCAGCAAGACCCCAAAGGTCAAAGTGTCAGAAAGACGTGGTTACTACAGTACCCAGGTCTAGAACAGGTCCTGCGACTTATTAGGAGTTCAGTGAATATTTGCGGAGGGAAAGGAGGAGGAAGAAAGGGGAAAAGAGAGGAAGGAGGGAGGGAGAGTTGGCTTCCTGAGCACACTTCAGAGACCTCTACCATCCTCTCAGGAACCTTGAGCCACCTGGGAACTCCATTTCCTCCTCCCATTCGCCTCCCCTCCCACCCACCCATCTGTCTAGTAACCCTCCTCCTAAAAGGCAACTCAAATCCCTGATTATGGAAGTGCATCAAATGGGTGCACCCGGGGGCAATGTTCCAGCTACCTCACCCTTTTCCAGGCAGCTTTCCTATCCTTCCACTCTTATTCCTGAGCCTCAGACTCAGAGATTTTTATTTATTTATTTATTTATTTATTTATTTATTTATTTATTTATTGTGCTGTTCGTTAGTTTGTGGTTAGGTAAGGCTGCACAGATGAAAAAAAAAAAATCAAACAGCGCTAAGCGAGCTCCCTTGCACTATCCTCCCCTGTCTGGGTTCCCCAGGTCTCCTTCGGTACTGTACTGGTGCACCCCAACAGAGTCTCTGCATAAGCAGTCAGTCTCCCAGGCCACCACACAGATGTACATGATGTGCACATTGTTCTCCACTCTGCTTTTTTTTTTTTTTTTTAACTTTTTCCTGGAGCTTATTCCATATCTGTACACATGGAACAGCCTTATTCTTTTTTTTATATATATATATATAGTTTATTGATTTTTTTTTACAGAGTGGGATAGAGAGATGGAAACATGTATGAGAGAAAAACATCAATCGTCTGCCTCCTGCATGTTCCCTACTGGTGATCGAGCGGAAGCCTGGGCATATGTCCTGACTCAGAATCGAACCTATGACCTCTTGGTTCATGGGTCCACACTCAATCCTAAGCCACATCGGCCAGGCTGGCCTTCGATTCTGGCTTCTATAAGCCAAGCCACACGGAATACCCTATGTACCCATCCTCATGCTTAGATGTGGGTATCTATAGGATGAATTCTCGGAAATAGAATTGTCTTGTGGAGGGGACATATGTGTTAAATTTCCAGGTTGCCACCCAAAGAGGTTGTTGTATCAATTTACACCTCTACCATTGTATGTGAAAAAATAACAGGTCTGTCTGTCTGATTAAATAGCTAGGTTGGCAATTCTTCAAATTCTGGAATCTGACTGGAAGAGCAAGCCTGGGATTTCAGGTTTGCAATCTATCCCAGCCAATCATCTGAATTTGTGGGCACAAAGTATGCCTGGGAGATGGGAAGCCAATCAGGCCGTCTCTCCAGACCTCAGTTTTTTTCATCCAAAAATGAGGGGAGGGCTGGTCATCTGAAAATTCCCTTCCTCCTCTACCCTTCAGAGTTCTTCTGCCTCCTCAGGTCTCTGCGTCCCTACCTGTAAAGTGGGACTCACAGTCTTTACCTTGTTTATCTTGCCGGTGATGTGAGGATGCAGTGGGATGGTGGATGTGTTAGGAAGGTCGGGTGCTCTACCAGCGGAAAGAGCCATAGTTAAAATACTTTTGGAATGCCTTGCCAGACCACTAGCATGGTCTGGGCATACAAGTATTAGGCTGAGGAAATATTGGATATGGGGGCAGAATAATGTTAAGATGGTCCAGAGGTAGGAGATACCTTCACAGACATTGTTCCGTCAAAAATGTGGCTCAGTCAAAGTGGGCCTGGCTAACGTCTGTGTCCCCAAAACCAAGGAGGGGGCCATGAGATGCTTCAGGTTGGAGGCTGTGCCCAGGACTAGATGGAGCAGAGTTCTCTCCCAAGGTATCATGTGACTTTGAGGAGAGATTGGGGGACAAGCTCCTTGGCATCTGTGCCTTTCTCCCCCCAACATTCCCTCCCCTCCTTTGCGTGGACCCCTATGGATTTCTGGTCCTGAGTCCAGCACAAACTCCAATGTCCCTTCCTGGTGACCGGGGCAGCACATTGGGAGACGGTAGGGAGTGGTGGAGAGTATGGTGACCAGAGGCAGCCAGGCTCAACTCCAGCTGGCTATTGTTAGGAGGAAGTCTAGGTCCAGTCTTTTTTAAAAATAAATGTTTTTATTGATTTCTGAGAGGAAATGAGAGGGAGAGAAAGAGACACATCAATGATGGGACTCATTGATTGGCTGCCTCCCGCATGCCAATCAATGGGATCGAGACCGCCATCACAACCAAGGCATGTGCCCTGACCAGGAACCTAACCGTGACCTCCTGGTTTAAATAGGTCAATGTTCAACCACAGAGCCACCCTGGCCAAGCAAGACCCCCTCTTCTCCAAGAGATTTTCAAGAGAAGTCCTACATCCACATTTTACCTAAGTTCTCCTGATTTCTTAAATGTTGGTTATTCGGGTTTAAAAAAATACCACCTGTGGGAGTCACACCACACAGCCTGTGAACTGGTGGCGGCCCACGCACTGCCAGCTTTGGCGTCCTGAGCACTGTCGGCTCCCACAACTGTAGCGACGAGAAAATTGAGACCCCGGGGAGTTGGAGGCACTTGCCAGAGGTGACTGTCAAGACCAAAGCCCAGATCCCACTTGTACCCTAATTTCTCCCTCTCTCACTCTACCCCTTTCTTCCTCCTCTTCTCCCCCTCCTCTCCCTCTTTGTCTCTCTCTGTGTCTTTCTGACTCTGATGCGTGGTGTGTGTGTGTCTCCCTGTATCCTTCTAGATGCATCTCTCAGTCTTTGTCTTTATCTCTTCTTTTCTCCCGTGTGTGTGTTTCTGTGTGTGATTCTCTGGGTCTCTTTGTCCCCTCCTCTTAGACAACCGGCCTCAGAGCTGGGTGCAGAACTGACCCCCGCACCAGCAGCCCATCCCGCGTCGTGTGTCAGCTCACCCCCCCCCCCCCGCCCCCCGTCCCCGCCTCGCCAGCCCCAGGTTTCCGGCGGAGCTGGGAGGCGGAGGGGAGATAGGGGGGCGGTGTACCCGCGGGGCCGCTGCCGTCAGCGCCCCTTGCGCGTCGGCCGCGACCCCTCCCCGCTGACCTCACCGGCGCCGCCGCCGCGCGCGGATATAAGCGCGGGCCCCGCGGAGCAGCGGGCACCGGGGACCGGGACGCCTGACCCACCGCCCCGCCGCCTCCGGACCCCGAAACTCCGGACCCGCAGCCCCAGGATCCCGGACCGAAACTCCGGACCCGAAGGAAGCCCCAGGATCCCGGACCTGTCGGTCCCGCGGAGCTCGCGCCGGACAGGTGAGCACCTCGGTCCGGGGCAGGGGGCCCTTTCCTCCCGCCCGCACCCCAGGGCGCCCCGGGGGGAGAAGTCGCTGCAGCCTCGGAGCTCCGGGGGGCGGGGGGCGCTGGTTCGAGCCCCGTCTTCCACGTCGGGGGCACCTCGGCGGCGGGCACCCTGCACCCCCAGGTCCCTCCCTGCGTCTGGGCATCGCAGGGAGGACTCGCAGCCCGCCCTGCCCGGCCTCCCGCTGCAGGTCCGGGCGCCGCGAGGCCGGCGGGGCGTCCCGGGAGCGCCGGGAGCGGGAACCGAACCCCGACGTCAGGCGCGGGGTGTTCGCTTAGACTCCGAGCGGCCTCAGCACCGCAGCATCGGCTCCAGGACAGAGTGCTGGCGCTGGGGCTAACGTGGGCATTGGGCTCTTAGGGTCAGAATTGCATTCCTGAGCCTCGTCCCAGAAGCACCGTATCCTTAGAAATAGGGTCTTGGCGTTGGGATGAGGACGCCGGCGGAAGGTGGGCGCGAGGACGGGGGACTTGGGGGGGGGCGCTCCCGGACTCTGAGCGAAACTGGGCATGGGCAGCTGGACAGGTGAGGACGCCGGGGCGAGGCAGACCCTCCTGCTGTCCCCGGTTCGGTTCGCTGTACCGGCCTCAGGGACCCGCTGGGTCTGGAAAGGAGGCGCAGCTCCCTGGGGGACGGGGGCGCAGCGCGCTTATGAGCGCTCGCTCTCTCTCTCTCTCTCTCTCTCTCTCTCTCTCTCTCTCTCTCTCTCTCTCTCTTTCTCTCTCTCTCTCTCTCCTCCTGATCCAGCCGCCAGGATGCCTGGCCCTTGGTTGCTGCTCGCCATGGCTTTGACCCTGACCCTGACCCTCACCGGTGTCCCCGGAGGCCAAGCCCACCCCGAGGAGGACCAGCAGGAGGATGGGATGGTCACACAGTACCTGTACCTCAGGAATCTCCTGGGCACCCTCCTCCAACGGGAGGACGCCCGAGAGCTGCTTGGGCTCCCGGAAAATCAAAATCCCGAATCAGGTGAGAGGCAGGTCTGACCCGGGCTGCCCAGGCGGGAGGAGGAGGCTGAGGGGAGGGCTGTGGGGAAACGGGATCAGAGGAGAGGGGGCGACTTGGTCATCCAGCCTGTTGCTCAGAGAAAGTCTCACTGGCCACACCCTCCGCCAGATCATGAGCTGACCCTTTCCTGGAACCAGATTCCTCTGGCATCTCCGTCTGGGGAATATGTCCCAGAAAACATACCCACCGTGGGGGGAAGATGCTGTGCTGGGAGGAAAATGCCAGGCACCCACTGTTCTAAGCACTTCACGTACTTTGTCACACGATCTGTTCTTCCTCGCCACCTCTTAGATAGGAACCGTGATTACTACCCCTCGTTGTACACAAAAGAAAACTGAGGCTCAGAGTTGCTTATGGTCACACCGCGAGGGGGTGGCGGCGTTGAGACTGGAATCAGAAGTCATGCCCTTGACCGTCTGTGTGAGTGCGTGTGTCTGTGAGTCCTGAGGGACAGGTGCAAGGCCATGACGCTGCAGGAATTCCTACCTTGACTGGAGGAAGGCTAGGGTAGGCGCTCAATGGTCAGGGGATGTCTCACTCGCTCTTTCCTCCCACAGAGTCCCAGGACGTTGAGTCCAGCGAGCTCTCTAAGCGTCAGCATCCAGGCAAAAGGGAGGAGGAGGCTGAAGAGGGAGCTGAAGGGGAGGAAGAAGAGGGCGGGGCTCTGGGGCCCCACAAAAGGCAGCGTCCAGGCCCGTGGGAGAGTGCGGCCAAGGGGCCAGGGGATGTGGCCCCGCAGAAGCGGCAGCACCCCGGCCGGCGCTCCTCCTTCTGGCTGGGGTATGCTTTCACCAAGAGGCAGCACCCCGGCCGACGGCTGGTGGACCCCAAGGCCCAAAGGAGCTGGGGAGAGGCGGAGGAAGGAAAGGAGGAAGAGGAGGAGAGAGAGCTGATGCCTGAGAAACGCCAGCATCCGGGCAAGAGAGCCTCGGGAGGCCCGTGTGGGCTCCAGGGAGACTGCGGCCAGGCCAGCCTCCTGCTGGGGCTCCTGGATGACCTGAGCAGGGGCCAGAGGTCTGAGGAGAAGCGGCAGCACCCTGGACGGCGGGCGGCCTGGGCCGGGGAGCCCCTGGAGGAGTGAGCCCAGTTTCCTGTGAAGTCGAGTTTGGGGTCTAAGAGTCCTGTGCCCCCTCTCCTTCTGTGACCCCTCTTTCCCTTACCCTGAGATCCCTCACCATAAACCTGAGCCCCCCACCCCTGAACGCACACACCCAAACCCCTGGCTTTGCTTGCCCCCCTCCTTCAGGGACACAAGAAGGCCATCCTATAAGCTAAACCCCCATATTCCTTCATTTCATGTCGCTGGCAAGGGGTCCTCGCCCAGAGGTCCTCGCCTACCCTGCAGGCCGGCTCCCCTGCCTTAGTCCTGGCTGAGATGATGACCCTTCTGTGTCTTCTAAGGTATTCCTGGAGAGGGGCAGAGTGCCTCTGGGGCAAGCAGCCAGTGAAGGGCGGGTGCCCTGGGAGTGGAGATGTCCAAATCCAGCTTCCATCCCTCACCCCGTGTGTCAGGAGTCACCACATGTAAACGTTGCCCCCAGAATCCAGGATCTCCTTCCGTTACTGGTTTTCTTGGGTGGGTTTTTGTTAGTTTGTGCGGGTGTGTGGGTGGCGGCACCTGACCCACAGCTGTGTTCTGCGTGGGGGAAGCATTTCAGGTGGAGACCCCCTGTGGTGCTGTGCTGTGTGGTAGCTGCAGAGTGAGTGTGTGCGGGAATATGTAAACATTGCCCTGGAAGTGATGGGATAACCATGTATGTGGGAATATGTAAATATCATTCTGGATGTTGCGCCTTGTAATATAACCTACTAGACACCTTCTTCTTGTCAATGATAATCCTCCTAATGATAATAAAACGCGTCTGGATAATCATGGAGTTCTGTGGTTGCAGTTCTGTCTCGGCTGATGTGGGGTTTCTCTTTTCAGCATTGAGAGGGGACTGGACTAAGAGCTCCCCAGCTCTGCTGAGAAGGGACCCTGGGACCCTGGGGCCATGAAAAGTCCTCTCCACTGCCCCCCACCTCAGAACAAGCTTGGGAGGGGAACAGGGATTCTGGAGCCCATTTGACACCCGGGGAAACTGGGGCCTGGAAGAGAGGAAGAGCATTCTGGAAGACAAAGCTGGCTGAGGTGGAGCTATAGGTCTTAGAGGCCACCTCAGGACCCTGGTTTGGTGAGGAGCTGGTCTGGCTTAGGTTTGTAATCAACACAGTTCTGTGGCAGGAATCAACAGTCTGGGTCACCTGGAAGGCAAAATGAAGACAAAAAGCTATGATTGGGGACTCAAACCAGGGGCCTTTGGGGCCAGGTGGGGAGTCAGACTAAGTGCAGGACAAGAGGGAGTGGTGGGGACTGGGGCAAACTGAATAGGCTATTTAAAGACACTTAAATCCAATCTCATATTCACGCGCGTGCGTGCACGCGCGCACGCACACGCACACACACACACACACAGACACACACACGCTAGTCATTGTGAGTCCATGTCAGGCACCATGGCTTTATCCTTAAGTCTTTGTGCTGATCCCCAAACATCCTCTCACACACATGACTTGCTCAGCCTAGGATGCTGTGACAGAGACAGTCCATATTTCCCTACATTTCCAAGCCTCCCTTGCAGTTGGGGTAGAGTCATGTGACTAGCCCTAGCCAATGAGCTGTGAAGAGAAGGGTGTCACTCCTGGACTGATGCAGTTAAATTCCATGAACCTCTTTTACCCCTTTCTTCCTGCCACCGAAGCCTGGGAGGCCACATGTTGAAATGGCCAAGCACGTGACAGAAGGATTCTGGCCCCTGGCATCACCTGGTGGAACTTAGGCACTACTCACCCACATCAGACTTTTCATGTGGAAGAAATAAACTTGTGCCTGGCTGGTGTGCAGCTCCTGGCCTCCTCCTCCTTAGCTGTCACTTTTTTTTAATATATTTTTTTATTGATTTTATATAGAGAGGAAGGGAGAGAGATAGAGAGAAACATCGATGAGAGAGAATCATTGATCAGCTGCCTCTTGCACACCCCCTACTGGGGATATGCCCGCAACCAAGGTACATGCCCTTGACCGGAATCGAACCTGGGACCCTTCAGTCCCCAAACCGACACTCTATCCACCGAGCCAAACCGGTCCCGGCCTTAGCTGTCACTTCTGACAACATTGCCCTGGTTCATGGGTTGAGCGTTGACCCATGAACCAGGAGGTCATGGTTCGATTCCCGTTCAGGATACATGTCCGGGTTGAGGGCTTGATCCCCGGTAGTGGGCATGCAGGAGGCAGCCAGTTGATCATTCTCTCTCTCATTGATGTTTCTCTCTCCCTTCCTCTCTCTGAAATCAATAAAAATGTATTTAATTAAAAAAAAGAAATAAACATGCATTGTATTAAGTCACTGAGATTTCAGGGTTTATTTGTTACTGCAGCTAAACTTAGCCAATTGTGATTAACACAAAAGTCTCTCCCTTGTTCTCTCTCCACTAAAATCCTTCTCATATGTGTCTGTCTTCATCAAAGCTATGAAGCTCAGGGCTTGGCAAAAGTTGGTGCTTCATAAATATTTGTTGAATGGATGTTGAAAGCTTCGAATCACTTCTATACTAGTTCTTCAGCCTGACTTCCTCAGGCTCCCTGCCCTTTAGGGAGTCCCCATCCAGTGGGGAGACAGACGAGCAAACAGATGATGGCTACTTGGTGTGAGATGTATTGATTGTGGTGAGCAAAGCTCGCAAAGAACACATGGATGAGGGATGTTCGGGCAAAGCAGGCTTCCTGGAGGAGGAAACATCCAAGCAGAGTCAAAGGATAAATAAGAGGAAAGCTATTTGGGGCAGAAGGAAAGAGCATTAACAAAGGCCCCATGGAAAGAAATAACATGATCTTGGAGTTGCTAACATTTGAAATTTTAGGTGTTTTAGACCCTCCCTCCCTCCACTATCCCAACCCCATTGTGTAGCCCAGACCTTAAGTCTTTTTAAAAATATATATATTTTATTGATTTTTTTACAGAGAGGAAGGGAGAGAAATAGAGAGTTAGAAACATCAATGAGAGAGAGTCATGAGAGTCATCGATCAGCTGCCTCTTGCACGCTCCCCACTGGGGATGTGCCCACAACCAAGATACATGCCCTTGACCGGAATCGAATCTGGGACCCTTCAGTCCGCAGGCCAACACTCTATCCACTGAGCCAAACCGGTTTCAGCCAGACCTTACGTCTTATCCAGTTCTCCCCCCCTTGCCTGGTCTGTCCAGTCTCCACAGACACTCTGATTGCCACAGCTCAGGGTATTAAAAACAGTGTGGTTTGGGGTGGAATTGAGCAAGCCTTCCTAGGGAAAGGGGCACTTGTGTTGAGCTTTGGAAGATAAGAGGGGGGGAAAAAATGTTTCCCAAACTTTTCCTCTGGGGCCAGACATTAGGAAATGCCATTTTGTAGGTGATATGTAAATGAATGAATGAATTGTCCATTATGCTCACCCCTGTTTGGAGAAAAGGTAATTAAGGAAAAAGTCAAGTAACTTTTCCAAGCACATGAGTCTGAAACTTGGGGGTTGTTTGCATGGCTCTCAGGCCTAACATCTATTTTTTTTACCGTGTCCTAGATATGTCTCAAATCTACCCACTTACTTTCAGCTCCTCTGCTACCACCCTGCTCCTGGCCTCCTCCTCCTCAGTGTCACTTCAGACAGCTCTGTGGCATGTGGCACTGCATCCAACCCCTTCCTTGCCGCTATCAGTTTGTAAGTGTATCTGTCTTAGGTTGGGTTCCTGAAGCACCAGACCCTGAGAGAGGATTTGAGTGCAAGTCCTTTCTTTGGAGAGTGATCCCGGGAAGCACTGGTCCGGGAGGAAGCGGGGAGTGATTCAGGGAAGGGGAGGAAGTGAACAGGGCGTGCATTAGAGAGCAAGTTTTTCTTGGGAAATCGTACTACCGTGTTTCCCCGAAAATAAGACATCCTCCAAAAATAAGACCTAGCGCATGGAAAGATAAGACATCCCCTGAAAATAAGACCTAGTGCAACTTTGGGAGAAAAAAATTAATATAAGACACTGTCTTATTTTCGGGGAAACAGGGCAGTAGGACAGGACTCAGAGTTGCCCCACTCCACAGGGTGAGGAAACTGGACATTTTCTTCTGCATTCCATTGATTGGGAGTTGAGGGCTGCTCCTGGGGATGTTAATTCCCTGACACTTCCAGCTTGCCCTGTGTCCTGACCACAAGAAGGCCCTGAGGTGAAGAATCTCAGGAAAACATTGTGGGTACCACAAAGGTGAGAACTGAGGGGACAGGGGGAGGGATCAGCAGCATCTGCCACAGTCTTCTTGAGTGATCCTATTTAATAAAGAGCTAATATGCAAATGGTCGTCACACCCTTGTGCTGGGGCTGGGGGACCTGAGGCCAAGCTGGGGAACCGAAGAGAAGAAGATCGCACCTCCTGCCCTGGTGCTGGGCTGGGGGACCCGAGGCTGTGCCAGAGGGCCTGAGGCTTCGCCCCCCACCCTGTGGGGCTTGATGGGGTGGGGCCATGCGGGTCTGGGTCTCACGTGATTTTGAGGCAGGCGCGGATGGGCAGGGACTTGACTCTGGGTCCCGTGGAATGCCCCAGACTCTGACAGGAGGGAGATTTTCATATACTAATTTTCTTTCATCTCTGACACTTATATTTTTAAAAAATATATTTTATTGATTTTTTTTACAGAGAGGAAGAGAGAAGGAGAGAGAGTCAGAAACATAGATCAGCTGCCTCCTGCACAGCCCCCTACTGGGGATGTGCCTGCCACCAAGGTACATGCCCTTGACTGGAATCGAACCTGGGACCTTTCAGTCCACAGGCTGATGCTCTATCCACTGAGCCAAACCGGTTTCAGGTCTGACACTTCTATTATAGAGAAAGGGCAAATAGCAATATTAAACTATTTCCTCTAACTAATTCCCTTTTAATGTGCATGAATTTCATGCACCGGGCCACTAGTTTTTTCATAAACGGTTCCTCCTTCACCGAACCCGGTGATCCAGCACTGAGGACAGTAAACAGTGGTAAGTGTGTGAATGAAGGCCACACAAGTGAGCAAAGGTGGAGCTGAGATTTGCCACCAGGTCTGCCTGATTCCTGGGCCCAAAAGGAAGGTGGTGTGGCAAACCCAAATGTTGTAGGACCCTATGCAGTCACTACACACCTGTGAAGCTGGCCCCAAAGAGGGCCACAGCGCTGTCAGCTTATGTTGCCACCAAATATAACATCTACCCAATTACTCTACCTTTTAAAACCTTTAAGAGGCCGAAACCGGTTTGACTCAGGGGATAGAGTGTCAGCCTGCAGACTGAAGAGTCCCGGGTTTGATTCCGGTCAAGGGCATGTACCTTGGTTGCAGGCACATCCCCAGTGGGGGGTGTGCAGGAGGCAGCTGGTTGATGTTTCTCTCATTGATGTTTCTAGCTCTCTGTCTCTCTCTCTTCCTCTCTGTAAAAAATCAATAAAATATATAAAACAACAACAACAACAACAACAACAACAACAACAACAAAAAACCTTCAGAGGACACCAAACAGTTCTCTGCAGGTGCCAGTTTTCAGCTCTGCACTGTGCCATCTAGAACCTACTATGTGCTGGGCCCTATGCAAGGCATTCTCTGTCCACCAATGGTACCCCCACTCTGTGGCTCAGGGAGGTAAAGAGACTTGCCTAAGCCACACATCTTGCCTGAACTAGCACCACTGGGCTCACCCTGGTTCTGTAAGACCCCAAGTCCAGTGGTCTTTCCTCTACCCCTGCTGCTCCTGACTCAGGCAGCTTTAAAGAGCTGGGGAGCATTTCGTCAAGGATCTCCTTCTCATGAACTCAGCAAAGCTTTGCTACAAAACATCCCAACACCACGACTTCCTCTAATAGGTTCTTTAATTAATCCTTTCTTCAAACCTTATATTGATTGATTAACTGCAATCAGAGGACTGGTTTGCTGCGAGACTCAGTTCCTGCTCTGGCCTCTTGGGTGGCATGAGAACATGTGGGGCTTCTTACCTGAAGGATGTTGACAATTAGAGCCCATTTCGATTGGCCAGTATGAGCTGACTGCCTTGGAGAACATCAATTAGCCGAGCGGTGAGATCGTGCTGAGAGTTACAGGTTACCAAGGGGACCCATGGTCAATGCCAGGATTTAAGTGACGCTTATCTTTGGGGATCAGCTTTCCTGAATCTCGGCCACGTTCTGGGCCTGGTAATTATCGGCATGCTGATTAGGCTTCGTCCATGATGAAGAGTGACTTCCTAATCACCAGCTGCCGGGGAGGAGCGCTTCCCAGTAGCGACACAGGTACACCCAGCTGAGGTGCCAGAGGCCCACAGGCACATGTGGGCGCAGCTGCTTTGGGCCTGTGGCCAGAGAGATGGCACAGGGCATGTGCTTGGGAGACGCACAGGGTCTCGGGACAGCTCTGGGGAGTGCGGGACCCAGGTCAGTCTAGAGTGGTTGAACATGATCTCCAAAGGGATGCCTGGCCTGGGAAGGAAAGGGAGCCCTTACTAATGCCAGACTCAGAACTAATAATCATAACAGCGTTTACTGAGCACTTACTATGTGCCAAGCACTACTGTAACCGCTCCTCAGGAAGCAAGTCATTCAGCCCTCTCTAGGAGGAAACGGAGGCACAGAGGTTTGCATCCAGACAGTCGAACAGCTGCAGAATGCTGGCTCTCATACATCATATACACCAGCACTTCTCAGTGTTGCTCTGAAGACCCCTAGCACCCTAAGGCCATTTCAGGGGATCTATGAGGTCTTCACTCTACTAACTACATAGCTGTGCGAGGCCAGGTTTTCTTCATCTCCTTCAACCAAAATTAAATCTGTTGATTAAATGCAGAAGAGAATCCAGGTGTATTCTACTGTCAGACATTTCTTAAAAATTGTAAACGTGTAAACCAATTCTACTCTTCTCTCTAAATTGACTTTTTTGGGGAAAAAAAGATTTTATTTATCTTAGCACATAATGGATTAATTAGTTATTTTTTAAAATATATTTATTTTTATCGCTTTTAGAGAAGAAGGGAAGAAAGAGAGATAGAAACATCAATGACGAGAGAGAATCATTGATCAGCTGCCTCCTGCATGTCCCCCACTGGGTATGGAGCCCAAAATCTGGGCATGTTCCCTGACTGGGAATCGAACTGTGAACTTCTGGTACATAGGTCGACACTTAATTGCTGAGCAAAACTGGCTTGGCAATTAGTTTTTTGTTTTTTTTTAAATCCTCACCCAAGAATATTTTTCCATGGATTTCTAGGGAGAGTGGAAGAGAGAGGGAAAGACAAAGAAATAATAATGTGAGAGAAACACATTGATTGGTTGCCTCCTGCATGAGCCCTCCCTTTATCATCCCTCCCTCAAGGCCCTGGGTCCTGGTGACCTCAGGACTCTCCCAACACCTTGTCAGCACCCACTGAGAGCAGAGCCAGCAAGGGGGGCTCCTGCTACCTCTTCCAGAAAGGCCCCTCATTAGAGCAGCTCTGATCGGGGGCTGGCAGGGGCCTCAGCTCCTTCCAGTCTGGGCCTGATGAGCCAGGGGATATCACACTTCCGTAGGCAGTGCTGTCAGTGGGGAGACATGGCTTTGGCCCTCTAGGCTGGCGCTGTGTTCCCTACCCACCTGATGATTCCCCAGCCCGTTTTCCGAGCTGCATTTATAATGAACTACCTATAATGTTTACTAGTGGGTCCTCCTAGTGGCCAAGTGAGGGAGGGTCAGAACATGAGGCCCCAGTGAGCTCGGGCAGAGCCAGGAGTAGGAGGACCCTTGGGTCTCTGTGCTCCAAACCCTTAAGGGTGGTGGGCAGGAGTGTACTATTGGTATCAGGCAAACCAGGGTGGGTCCTGGCTCTGCCATTTTCAAGCCGAATGGTGTTAGGCAAATTATGTATTCTCTCTATTCCCTAGTTTCCTCACCTCTGAGGAGGGGATAGATAAATCACACCTGAACATATACTTCCCTACCTTTCGGATAAATCGTTTCAAAAGTCAGCTCTGCTGAAACCTGTTTGGCTCAGTGGATAGAGCCTGCGGACTGAAAGGTCCCAGGTTCGATTCCAGTCAAGGGCATGTACCTTGGTTGCGGGCACATCCCCAGTAGGGGGCGTGCAGGAGGCAGCTGATCGATGTTTCTCTCTTATTGATGTTTCTAATTCTCTCTCTCCCTTCCTCTCTGTAAAAAAGTTAATAAAACATATTAACACAAAAACAAACAAACAAACAAAACCCCTGTACTTTCTAAAAAAAAAATTCATCTCTGATCAGGCCACCTTTGAGCTGTCCACCCTGAGGAACACTTCCCATCCTTCAGGACAAAGGCCAAGTTCCCTGGTCTGTCATACTAGACCCTTTGTGAAATGGATGGTGCCCATTGCTCCTGGCTCAGCTCCCACCACTCACCCCCTCCAGGCACACTGTGCAGACTAAACTCTTTCCTTCTTAGCCATTAAACTGCATCTTTGCCTGGAATTATTTATGACCTGAAAAATCGCAGCTTTAGGCTTAACTTAGGTATCTCTTCCTTCAGGAAGTCTTCTTTACCTCCCACGTTATATCAGGCAACTCCCCTGAGCTCCCACCTGCCAGAGCTGGATGGATCTAGCCCAGAATCCTAGGGTTTATCTACAGCAGTGAATCTCAAAGTATGGTCCAGCATCATCCGGAACTGGTGAGAAATGTAAGTTCTTGGGCCCCACCCCCAGACAGACTGGATCAGAAACTCTAGGATTGGGACCCAGTGATTTGTGTTGTAAAAAGCCCTCCAGGAAGTTTGAGGACCACTGGTCAAATCCAGTCGCCTGGAACCATGCCAGATTTATGCGTTTGAAGTGCTTCATTACATCAACGGCCACATGGCCTGGCCCCAGCACCTGCTGCAGAACGAAGGATTCTGGCTGAGGGGTTGGCTCCCGGGGTGCCTGCAGTTAATGGAGTTGTCACAATGGAAAATCTTTTCCATCACATCCCCTTCTCCCATTTGCTGGAGACACTCAACCAATTTCAAATTGTAACTTTCTTTTATTGGCAAAGAAGAAATTTCAGCACCTGCTTCATTTATTTCTCATCAACCTCCCATCTATCTCAGTCCTGCCAGGCTGGGGCCTGCTGGGCCAGAGAAGCAAACTCCCAGTCACCTTCCTGCTCAAGAAAGTTATAAATTTCATGTGGCTCCTCTCAGACACGCAAAGTGTTGTCTGGAAAAGTATTTCTTTTCTCCTCTTCTCTTGCCCAGGACCCTGACTGTGTGGTTCAGAAAGCTGTGAAGTCTCGGCAGTCCAAATGTTTTCTGAGCCAGGTTTTCCTTCGATTAGAAGAGTCGTGTGCCTCGGTCCCCTGCCCTCCACGCCTGAAATTTACTAACCTTTCACATTAGGAAGTTCCTGCTGTCACTGGCTCCAAACCAGCCTGTGACATACAGAGAACGAGCAGTTTAATTTCTGTTTTATAGCTCTGAGAACTAGCAAATAGCAGGCACATAGTAGGCACTCAACAAATGTTAGTTTAGAAAACGAGTGAACAGGGTGACTAATAACAACAAAATCTGACATTTGAAAATGAACATTTACTCCAAAGAATATGTTAAGTGTTTCAGATATATTCGAACACCCAGCCATCTTTTTGGAATATATCCTGTTTTATTCCCATTTTCCACATGAGGACACGGAAGCTCAGAGAGATGAAGCCATTTGCCTAAGATCACATGGCAAATGTGTATTTGAACCCATGTGACCTCATTTATAACTGGGGGCTCGCTGCCTGGATAGCCTCTTGAGTGTTGCTCTCCGGGAGGGCCGCTGCCACAGGAAGAAGCATCTAGCTCCTGACGGTTCATGAAGAGTGGGGACAAGGCATGAGGCAGAGACAAATAATCCCCATAACTGTGTTTGGATGAGAGGTTCCTGGAGAGGAGGAGGAGGAAGCTTCAGAAGCTGAGCTCACTGGAGAAGACGTTGGCGTCAAAGGCAATAAGCGCCAACAGGTCTGGGTACGAGGCCCCTTTCCCATCACCAGGCTGGGACCTTCCATTAGAGCAAAACTTAAAAAACAAAACAAAAAAACACAACCATGACAAGCCAGCCAAAGACAGCCCTCACCTCCCCCTGATGCCAAAACACACTTGTTGACTCAGTATGCCTTGTTCTTTCTTTCCCCCACTTCAGCTTATCATTATTTTTAATATTTTAAATTTACCCAAGTAATACATTATCAGAGCATCATTAAAAGTGTATGTGATATACAGCTATGCAAAGCAAAAATTAGTCTCCTTGTATGACTCCCACCTTCCAGCATCCTTCTGAAGAGGCAGCCAAAGTCTGCAGTTGGAAGGTGGTTAGCCCTGGGCATTGCCAGTAAGGATGAGGAAGGGGGTCGGGGAGGTGACCGAGGGTTGTGTGACCACCGGCCATTGCTTCATAATCATCCTACCAGGGTGCTTATGCGGTGTGTCCACTTTGCACAGTACAGCTCTGGATGGATGCGAACAAGGAGGAAGCTGGACTCTTACTAGTAGGTCTCCACATCCCCCACACATTGAGGGGTGGTGTTTGAAGTACGGAATGGGGCAGTGTTTTAGCGTGTAGATGTTATTAGTCCAATATGGTGAGGCCAACAGATGAAAAAGCTGCCATTGAAAAGATAGTTTGGCCCTAGCCAGTTTTGCTCAGTGGATAGAGTGTCGGCCTGGGGACTCAAGAGTCCCAAGTTTGATTGCGGTCAAGGGCATGTACCTTGGTTGCAGGCACATTCCTAGTAGGAGGTGTGTAGGAGACAGCTGATCGATGTTTCTCTCTTATTTTTTTTTTCTAACTCTCTATCCCTCTCCCTTCCTCTCTGTAAAAAATCAATTATATATATATATATATATATATATATATATATATATATATATATATATATATTTTTTTTTTTTTTTTTTTTTTTTTTTTTAAGAAAAAATAGTTTGTTACTTGGGGGACTCACAGGTCCCAAGAAGAGGGGGTAAGCCGCCCATGCAGGGCCACATGGGGAAACACCAGGGAACAGGACCTCTGGCCTCTGTGCTGAAAAGAGATGTAGAGAGCAAAACGGTCAGGAGTGCTGGCTCACTCAGTAAGTATCAGGTTTGAAAGGATGCATGCTGAGGGTCCAGAGGTGAATACAAATTCCAACAGTAGTTGCCTCTGCATTTGCATACTTGCGAACATCACACCCACACCCACGCACACTCTCATACGGTTGTTTCCTATTGTTTTTACATAAATGCCTGGTCCCTCTCCTCTGCTCTTTGGCCTAATATTCTTTTAATACCACACCATGACATGGCACCCTCAGGTTAGTCATCAGAGCTCTCCCCTGTTCTTTTTTAATGAGTGCAAAGGTTGATACGTGGATGCATCATAATCCTCTTGCAGTCCCCTCCTGATGGATATTAGGTTATTTTCAGTGCTTCCCCGTCATGAACAATACATGATGAGCTGTCTTGTTCCTGTCTTTGTGCAGATGTGAGAGTGTCTGTGGGATAGAACACATATAATAAAAGTGAAAATTACTAGGGCAAAAGGCACGGACAGTTAAAATACGGTAGTAGATGCTGCCAATTGCTCTACAAAAGACTGTACTCGATTTATATTCCCCCTATGAGATTTGAGAGTCCACATTTCCCCACATAATTTCTAACACTGGATTTTATCAGGCTATAATATTTTTTCAATCAACCAATTTCTAAAATAGATTCTACTTGATCCTACAAGTGGTTTGAGGCAGATTTTTTAATTCCAAGGTGCGTGAAGAAAGCATTCTGAAATGGGTGTTAAATTGTGGGGACTCTAAAGTCAAACTACTTAGATTCAAATCCCAGCAACCATACTTAAAGGCTGTGTGATCTTGGCAAATTTCTTTTTTAAAATATATTTTATTGACTTTCTACAGAGAGGAAAGGAGAGGAATAGATAGTTAAAAACATCGATGAAAGAGATATATTGATCAGCTGCCTCTTGCACACCCCCTACTGAGGATGTGCCCGCAACTAAAGTACATGCCTTTGACCTGAATCGAACCTGGGACCTTTTGGTCCACAGGCCGACACTCTATCCACTGAGCCAAACCGGTTTTGGTTTGGCAAGTTTCTTAACCTCTCTCTGTGTTGGCTTCTTTGTGGCAGAATGAGAAGATTAAGATTGTTTATGGCAGCCATACAAATGTGCTGCTGAGGGTTTCAAGGATGGGGAGTGTCACTGACTGGCTCAGTTGTTCCAGCCAGTGACTGAGCCACTGCGCCACTGAGCAATGGGCCCCTTTCTGTGAAACAGAACTCTCCACAGTCCTCATCTTACACCGTTCACTTCCTTTTTTGATTTTCTTGCCTCTCTTTACAAGGATTCTTACAATTACATATAGGGTTCACCTGTATAATCCACCATAATTTCCCCATCTCAAGATCCTTAATTTAATCACATCTGCAAAGTCCCTTTTGCCCTATAAGGTAACATTCACAGGTCCCAGGGGATGGGCATTTTTGGGGTCATTATCAGCCTCTCACACCACCCGCCTTTCCTCCTTCCTTCCAGGGGTCAGACTGCATTGTGGTCGGGTGACTCTCTCAGTTGCCTCCAGATAAAGTACAGGACATTCAGTTAAATTTGAATGATGGTAAACAACAAATAATTTTTAAAATATTTTTATTGATTTCATAGAGGATGAGAGAGGGGGAGAGAAATAGAAACAACAATGATGAGAGAGAATCATTGATTGGTTGCCTCCTGCACACCCCCTCCTGGGGATGCAGCCCACAATCCATACCCTAACTGAGAATCCAACTGTGACCTCCTGGTTCATAGGTCAACACTCAACCACTGTCCCATCCTGGATGGGCTAAATAATTCTCTTTCTTATATGTTCTTATTGATTTAAGAGAGAGAGAGAGAGAGAGAGAGAGAGAGAGAGAGAGAGAGAGAGACAGAGAGAGACAGAGAGAAACATTGATGTGAGAGAGAAACATCAATCGGCTCCCTCCTGCATGCCTTCTACTGGGGATCAAGCTCGAAACCCAGGCATGTGTCCTGACTGGGAATCGAACCAGCGACCTTTTGGTACATGGGACAATCCTCCACCAACTGAGCCACACTAGCCAGGACCAAATAGTTGTCCCCCCCTCCCCCAAATAATTTTTTAATGTAAGTATGCATGGGATATTTTGCACAGAACATACTTAGAGTAAAAAATTATTCATTGTTTATCTAACATTCCAATTTACTAGGTGTCCCATATTTTTGTTTGCTGAGTCTGGTGACACTACTTTATTTCCTTCCCCATTTTCCTTCACAGATATTTTCCCCCAATAAATCTCTTTCATGTCTAACTCCATATTGGTGTCTGCTTCTCAGAGGACCCTGAGTGAGAATTATATGAAAAAACATCCAAAAAAATCACAGAACAATCATCTGGTCCCCAGGAAGCAAAAATTTGCTCTTAGCAAGTAGACACGGCCAAATATTACTAGCCGTGTGAACCTAGTGTGAACCTAGGCCTGTCTAATTCCCTAGCCTGTGTGTCCTCACTCCCACCCTTATACTTACTAGGTGCTCAAATCCCATTTCATGAGAGATGTTTGTATTTGTTTTCATGTTTACAGACTATTTCTGAAGGATACCAAGGATTGGTGGTTGCCAAGGAGAGCAAATAAGAAAGGGAAACTCACTTTTCACTAAATGACCTTGCCCACTATTTGAATAACTACATAATTTTACACATATTTTAAATTAAAAGTTCGTAGCAGTTTTTATAGCTTGGAGACCCAAATTGTTCAGGAGGCCTGAGTCAGAGGCCACTGGACTGCCCAAGAACCCACATCACTCTTGAGATGCACTGGCTTGAAGGTAGCAAGAGCTCCCACCATCTCCTCTGTTCCTGAAGGTGCCAAGTTCCTACGTCAATGCCAAACAATGACCTTTGATGCTAGATGACCCTAAGGACCTCCCCAATCATTCCAGTTCAGGGCTCTCCACCCACCTAAGTTCTTTTTTGGGAGGCAAGGAGATTGGCATGGAGGCAAGAGAATACCTCCCACCTTCTCTCACATTTCGCCCACCAGCAGAGGAGAAGGAAGCAGGACTCATGTCAGGGAATTGGAGTCACAGAAGTTTAGCATCCAAAGACCCTTAACGGTAAGGGAGGGTAGGAAAATTATCCCTAATATGTTTCCTCAGTCCATGCTTGCCTCCAGGGATGGGGATCTTACTTCCTCCGGAATGACCTTCTTAACCAGCACAGCTCTGTGGGGAAGAAAACACTTGTTCTCTCTGAGCTGAGACCTGTACCCTGTGAGTGCCCCATGATGTCCTATGAGTCCTTGCTCTGTCCTCTGGGCCCCTAGACCCTATTAGCTTGCTGCCAAGTTGCCCCCTTGAGGCTTCCTCCAGCTTTGGAGACTTCATGGCCTCCTACTTGCCCTGGGCACACTCAGCCTGGCTCTCTCACAGGGCCCAGCACCTCGGGGTGGGATGGAAAGCCAACATATCTTCAGAAAGCACCTTCTGGGCTGAAACTCAGAGAAACATTTGTTTTCTGGGCCTCCCCTGGCTGATGCCATAGGAAGTTCAGTGACCCACACAGAGGATAGTGGGTCTCCCATGACCCAAACACTGGGTGCCCCCACCCCAATTCTGCACTTTTCCTGCTTGGACAGGCCTGGACACTCTCAGACAAAGTTAGCGTTCTGAGATATTCTAAGCATTTCCAGCAGATATGTGCTGCCCTTGACTTGGGAGAGGACCCTCTGGCCTCCCTTTATATGCAACCCCAGAAGGCAATCTTTAGTCCCTGACCCCACATACTCCCTCCCAGGTGTGGTGAATGTACCTCTGGTTCTGCAAAGAATGAGTCTGAGTGGTACATGGGTCTAGTGGTACTAGTTTTAAGAGTTTAGCATTTACTTAAATGCATATTAGAGAAAACAAACAATTACATCCAATCCATAATTTCATATCTGCATAAATGTGGTTAAAATTTAAAAGTGGATTGTGTTCAGCCTTAACCAGTTTGGCTCAGTGGATAGAGCGTCAGTCTGCAGACTCAAGGGTCCCAGGTTCGATTCTGGTCAAGGGCATGTACCTTGGTTGCGGGCACATCCCCAGTAGGGGGTGTGCAGGAGGCAGCTGATTGATGTTTCTCTCCCATCGATATTTCTAACTCTCTATCCCTCTCCCTTCTTCTCTGTAAAAAATAAATAAAATATTTATTTTTTTAAAAACCCACGATAAAAAAAAAGTGAGTTGTATTCAAAGTTAAATGATATGCAGTTTGTAGACAGGGGAAATTGTACAGGAGGTCCAGGGAAAACTCAAAAGCTTGGAAATGCTGCTACCACTTTAAGAAGTGAATCAAGAAGGGGAGACTGGAGCCTAGCACCTAGAAAAGAGCCCACCAGCAGTTGATAGAGGAGGACAGAGGCTCTTAGGCTGTGATTCTCAAACTTAGCTGAACATCAACATCATAATGGGAGCATTAAAAAATCCTGATGTCTAGGTTGGTTCCAGATCAATCTGAGGGAGTGGGACCAGCATCATAAATTCCACCAGGGGCAGTTGAGTGGTCCCCTGAACTCCTCTGAGCCTCTCAGGAGAAGACAAATGTTGGGCGTCCTCTGGTTGTGGGAGGAGCCGCAAGGACCCACTCTGGTGAGCTCTGCTGGGGGACTCGGGGTCTCTCAGATAAACGGGGTAAGAGTCTGGCCGGCTTATATAAGCTCTGCTCCAGGCTTCCTACTAACTGTTAGCAACAGGAGGCTATTTAAAGCAGGCGACTGGGAGGCATGTGGGAGGCCACTATGCCCAGTGCAGGGGCTCAGGAAGCAGGCAGAGGATGATGGCCCAAATTCTGATCCTCCAAGTGCTGCCCAGGCCGAACAAAAATAGGAGGCGAAGGCAGCGACCAGACAGCACCGAGGCATGCAGGATGCTCTAATTAAAATGCTTAATGCACTTGGTGATATTTTTGTCTTAGCTAAAGTTTTACCCATCCTCAAGCACTAATCTGCTTGTGAACTTGAAGGTTATTCATAATTTATCAATTTATTTTATTCAGCAAATAATTCCTGGGCCAGGTCCTATGTAAGGCACTGGAGGTTAATAAAAATAATAATAGCTCACATTTATTGAGTGCTGACTTTGTGGCAGCTATTGTTCTAGGTGCAGTGGTTGGCAAACTGCGGCTCGAGAGCCAGATGTGGCTCTTTGGCCCCTTGAGTGTGGTTCTTCCACAAAAATATCACGTGCGGGCGCATGTGCGATTGAAACTTCGTGGCCCGTGCGCAGAAGTCGGTTTTCAACTTTCAAAAGAAATTTCAATCGTTGCACTGTTGATATTTGGCTCTGTTGACTGATGAGTTTGCTGACCCCTGTATTAACTCATTCAATCCTCATACAATCCTTTGAGGAGGGTCCTTATTACTCTCACTTGGCAGGTTAGGAAACTGATGCACAGAGATGTTAAATAACTTGTCCAAGATCTCACAACTAGGACGTGACTGGCACGTGACTAACACAGCAGTCATTGCTTTGAGAAGCTCACAGTCTAGTGGAGTGACAAACCTGGGAAACATATTTGTAACTAGGGACTCACCATAGATGAAGTACCACCTCTGTTTGGGATGGGGATTCGGGGGGGCGGAGGGGGGGTGTGCGATGACAGTGCACCTGGTATCCTGAAATCAAGGCTCACAGTTCCAAGAAATAGCCAGCATGTTTTCAGGGCAAGAGAAGGGAGACCTGGGTGTTGTCTGTGTTCCACCATGAGGCAGGGTGGGGGGGAGGACCCTGAAGACACCATGTGTTTGGCCCCCTCCCTGCTTCTCACATCAGCCTGTTCAAGAGGAACAACTGGAGGTAGAGAGGGCATAGAGGGGATAAATGGTGATGGAAAAAAATAAAATAAAATGAAATAAATATTTTTTATAAAAGAGGAACAACTGGCTTTCCAGATGACCTGTGTCCAGCCTGGGGGTCTGCCCCAGTACACACCATTCACGGGGAAAAGAAAATATGATGACAACTAATACAGTAGTCATTGCCTTTGGGGAGGGGAGCTGGTGAACCTGTCAGGAGGACTGAGGTTCCCATACTAGCGCCACAGGTCACTTACCCTCCCGGCAGCACAGCTCCAGATGTGTGAATTGGTGATTAACACCTACCTTGAAGGGTCATCATTTTATTCAGGATATAGCTAGGTGTCTGTGGTAGATCGAGAACAAAATTAGTCACAGTTTCTACCTGTTATTTGCTGAACTGTGTTCCTCCAAAATCCATATGCTGAAATCCTACCTCCTGAAACATCAAAATGTGACAGTCTTGGAGATACAGTCTTTAAATAGGTAATTACATTAAAATGAAGTCGTTACAGTGGGCCTTAACACAATATGGTGTCCCTATGAGAAGAAAAAGTTTGACACAGACATGCACAGAGGGAAGACCACATGAAGATACAGGGAGAAGACAGCCATCTGCAAGCCAAGCAGAGGCCTCAGAAAAAACCAACCCTGCTGACACCTTGATCTTGGACTTCCAGCCTCCAGAACTTGGAGGAAATACATTTCTGTTGGTTCCATCACTCAGTCTGTGGTACTTTGTTGTGGTAGCCTGAAAACGAACACCTACCCCTTTGTGATTCCTGCCAGAAAGAGGTAAGTCTATTTCTCCATCCTTAGCTCTAGGCTGGTCTTGTGACTTGCTTTGGCCAATAGAAGGCTAGAAGGCATTAGAAGTGACAGTGTGATAATTCTGAGCTTAGGGAGAGTTTATGCATGCTTCTGCCTGCTATCTTTTTATGAATAAACCTGGACTGGCTTGCTGGAAAATGAGAGACCACATGGAGGAGAACTCATTTAATTTATTCCAGTCAAAACCACTCCAGACCAGTCAACTCCGTTCTGACGTGAGAAAATCCGTTCTGACCTGCCTGGAATGTGCTATTTTTAAAAAAATATATTTTATTGATTTTTTTACAGAGAGGAAGGGAGAGAGATAGAGAGCTAGAAACGTCGATGAGAGAGAAACATTGACCAGCTGCCTCCTGCACATCCTACCGGGGATGTGCCCGCAACCAACGTACATGGCCCTGATCGGAATCGAACCTGGGACCTTTCAGTCCACAGACCGACGCTCTACCACTGAGCCAAACCGGTTTCGCCTGGAATGTGCTATTTTGATAGGTATTATTTATGCAGACACCTAAGGAGATGAGGGAGAAAGGCATTTAGGAATCTAGGAGAAGGTGATTCCATGCACGGGACCAGCGGAGATGGAGCATTCACTTGTGAGAACAGGAGCAGGAGGCCATGGTGCCTGCATATTGGGCTTGGAGAAGGTGCTGAGATGAGTCTGGGTTGCGAGGGGAGAGAAGAGAAGGGTCAGGTATGCAAGGCCCTGTGGGCCATTGTGAGGACTTTGGTGGGATCCATGGGAGTGTACTGAGCAGAGGAGGAACATGGGGCGCAGAGGCTGGGATTGGGGGTGAGAACAGAAGCAAGGATTACAGGAAGGGGGCTACAGCAGTCATCCAGGTGAGAGACAGTTGGCTGGCAGCAAAGTGAGGAGAAGTGGACCTATTGTAGATCCACTTCAAAGCAAAAGCTGACAGGACTTGCTGATGGATTAGAAGTAAATTGTGAGAGAAAGAGAGGGGTCAAAGATGACCTCAAAGGTTTTGGCTGGAGCACCTGCCATTTATCCCCGTGAAAAAAGCAGACTTTAGGGGTGGGGCCCCAAGGAAAAAGAACCTATGAGCTCTGTTGAAGGCACAAGACCAGTTCACTGCCAGGCCACCTGAGCTCCATACGGTCATTGACTGCTCAGGTGAGCTCCTCCCTGCCAGAGAAAGGGGGTGGAGTCTTCAGTGCAGGGGCTTGTTAGAGAAAACTGACTCTCCCACCCAGGCCAGTGGCATGCTCACCTTCCTCTGCTGGGCAGCAGGTGGGAGCCTCTGAAGGTATTAGACATGAACCAGCAGAACCACCTTGGCTTTGAGAACCTAGCTTGTCTGCAAGGTTTTTATGTGGCCATATGACGCCCCCTGGTGGCTAGCTCGACTTTTCTTAGCCTTCTGCTCACCTTGCATACCACAGCCCACAAAGAGTATAGTTGTGAAAAGAGGTCTTCCTCAAACATCAGCTCCCCTCCCCAGAGGCAATGACCACTGTATCAGAGTTTGTGTTCCCTTCCAGAGGAGATGCACTCCACATGATACTGACTGAGAATTTACTGTGTGCCAAGCACACTTAGCACTTCTCCCTCTGCTTCTCTTCTCAACACCGAAGCCAGAGGTGAGATCCCGTTCTTCCCTTACTCCAAACTCTCCCCAGGGCCCCACTTTCCTCAGAGTAAAGGCCAAAGTCTCTACAATAGCCAGGACCTGCCCGCTCCCCATTGAGCTCCTGGACCTTCCTTAACGCCCTCCCTTGCTTCCTTTGTTCCAGCTACGTTGGCCTAATTAGCATTTATTCTTGTGGTAAAATAAACCTAATATAGTATTTATCATACTAACCATTTGCCAGTGTACGATTCAGTGACATTAAATAAATTCACACCATAGTATAACCAGCACCACTTCTATGCCAAATGTTTTCCTTCCCCCCCCAAAACACACACACACACACACACACACACACACACACACACCTCTGTACCCATTTAATACCCATTTCCCCACCTCCTCTCCCAAGCCCCTGGGAACCTCTATTCAACTTCCTGTCTCTATGAACTTGCCTGTTCTATGGTACCTCATGTGAGTGGAATCATACAGTATTTGTCCTTCTGTGTCTATTCTATTTTGCTAAGCATGATGGGAAAGGTCCAATCATGTTGTAGTATATACCCAAAGTTCATTCCTTTTATGGCCAAATAATAATATATCATTGCATTTTGTTTATCCATTCATCCATTGGTGGACACGGGTTGTTAGAACCTCTAGGCTATTGTGAACAATGCTGCTTTGTATATGGGCGTTAGCCTCATTACTTGTTCTTCAACCTGCCAGGCACACCCCTGCCTTGAGGACTTTGCACTGGCTGTTCCCTCCGCATGGAATGCTCTTCCCCAAGAGATCAACATGGCCAGTTCCCCTCTGCCTTCAGCTCTCTGTTCAAATGGTGTCTTCTCGGTGAGGCCCATTCTGACCATCTTACTAAATACTGTGACCTAGCACTTCCCACCCCCCTGTACTCAATCTTTAATTTTTTCTTCTGTAGCACTTACCACTTTTTAATATAATGTGCTTAGTATATTTATTTAGTGTCTGTGTCTCGCCACTAGAATGTCAGCTGCATAAGGGCAAGAACTGCTATCAGGCCGAAACCAGTTTGGCTCAGTGGTAGAGTGTCGGTCTGCGGACTGAAGGCTCCCGGGTTCGATTCCGGTCAGGGGCATGTATGTTGGTTGCGGGCACATCCCCGGTGGGGGGTGTGCAGGAGATGCTGGTCGATGTTTCTCTCTCATCGACGTTTCTAGCTCTATCTCTCTCCCTTACTCTCTGTAAAAAAATCAATAAAATATATTTTAAAAAAATAAAAAAAGAACTGCTATCAGGTTTAGCTCAGTGTAGGCAAGTGCTCAATACATAGGATGTTGAATTAACGTAAAATCACAGGCCCAAGTCAATTTCTGAGTTACACATTTTAAATTGGAGTCACAAGACAAATGTGTTCGATGCTCTGCACATCAAGCTCTCTTAAATGCCTTAAGTATTTAAAATACCACATGTACAAATCTGGATTAGAATTGGGGTGAACTTCTCAATTGGCTGAGGAATAAGATCTGAGGCTGCAGACAACCAGTGTGATTTTTTAAAAAAATATATGTTTTTATTGATTTGAGAGAGAGAGGAAGGGAGAGGAAAAGAATCGACATAAAAGAGAAATATCTATTAGTCGCCTCCCACATGCATCCCAAGTCCTACACACACCCCAAGCACCCCAGAAAGAGACCAAACCCTGCAACCCAGACCTGTGCCCTGACTGGGAATCCAACCGGCGATCCTTCAGTAAACAGGGATGAAGCTCAACCAACTGGACCACACCAGCCAGGGTTACTTTTTTCTCATGACCTTGGCTGAGCCTTGACCATCTTGTAGGTATGTACAGCACAGTTGAGGGGATGCATGGGGGGCAGAAATCTAGTTCATGACCAACTCCTGAAGCATATGGTTTGAGTCCTGGCATGGGGCTGCATGTATTTCCCATTCACCAAAAGCCCCTATTAGCTGGCAGTGGCACTACTTTGTCAAAGGAGATGCCAGCCCATGACCTGCAGATTGGGTGGCCTTGCAGCTCACATTCCCCAAATCAATCCCATATTTCCTACTTTTCCGGTCTTCTGAGGTTGTCCCTCCCCACCCCGCTGCCCCACTGGGTTCAATGAATGTAGTTACTATTTGATTCTATTCTCAGTTCCCATCTGGCAGGGCCATGACTCTCAGAGATATTTATTCTCACGATACCAAATTGGATCCTCACACCTCCTATGGCAGTGTCTGACTCAGCTTGACATGACTGCCAAGGCACTGAATGACACCTCCCTTCCCTTTTCTTCCTTTAACAAACATTTGCATAGCCCTTCCAGGTATCAGGCAGTGTTCTAGCACTTTCCAAATACTAACCTACTCCAGCCTAGGAGGTAGGTACTGTTATATGAGGAAACTAAGGCTCAGAGAATTTAAGTTGACTCACCCAGGATCACACAGCTACAGGGCAGGGTTTCAAACTCCACCAACTGGCTCTGGAGTCTGTGCTTATAACCACGAAGCCTGGCTATCTCTTAACATTTTTCTTGTCTTTCTTTTCTCCTGCTTCCATTTCTTGCTTCGCTCCCTCTCTTTCCTTCCCTCTTTCCTTTCTTCCATTCCCTGCTTCCTTCCTGTCCCTGAGCAGCTGCCACCTGCTTCCCCTGGCCACCACCCAGCCTGGCACACCCTTTGTCAATTCTCTAGACCAGGTCCCGCCCTCCTGGGCCCTGCCAGTCCTTCCGTCAATACTCTCATTTCCCTGTGCCAGTGCATGGGGTATGCCAACCTCTACCTCCTCAACCCTTTTGCTCACGACGGCAGCAGCAGTTGGCAGAGGCCTGGGGAGCTGGGGCTTGGGCCAGCCTGGAGGGAAGCCAGATTTTGGGGAGTTACATGCTGTGCCGCACACCTTCCCCTGGCGTACACTTATCCACATCATGATTTCCCTTTCCCGCTCAGGGATTTCAATGTGATGCCAAGATTCTTGTGCTGCTTGGGGAAAACTTAGATAATAAGGGGCCAGAAAGAGAGATATGAAGAGAGAAGTAGAGAGAGAGAGAGAGAGAGAGAGAGAGAGAGAGAGAGAGAGAGAGAGAGAGAGAGAGAGAGAGGGAGAGAGAGAGAGAGAGAGAGGGAGGGAGAGAACACGCTTACACTACGGTGGAAGGCGAAGGAGAAGAGAGCCAGCTATCCAAGTTCTCTGATTAGAAGTGGCTCGCTGCAGTGCTGGGAAAAGGAGTGCCTGAATATCATCATTCTAAGTGTGAACTAATTTTTCTAAGTTTCTCAAAGGACACGTGTCCATGACCACGCCTCTGCATATGCCGTTCCCCTGACCTGGAGGTCCCTCCTGATAGTCTCTACCTGAGAGCTCTGCTCATGTGCTGCTGCCTCTGGGGAACCTTTCCTGAGCACCTACAGGGGATTTCCTCAGCCTTCCCTTTGGTGCCAGAGCATCTGCACACATGTGCGCCTCTCTCTCTCTCCCTCTCTCTCTCTCTCTCTCTCTCTCTCTCTCTCTCTCTCTCCCTCCCTCCCTCCCTCCCTCCCTCCCTCCCTCCCTCCCTCTCTCAATTGTCTTATAAACTGCTGTCTTCTCTGCCAGCTATAGCCTCCCTGAAGACAAACCATCTTGCCTGATGCCAATTCTCCTCACAGTCTCTATTTCTATGCTTGGTACATGGTTGGTCCCTGGAAAATGCTAAGAGACACAGGAAGACTCAAAGATCAGGCCTTCACAGAGGAAGGAAACGTTACTATGAAAGTCTCAAGATGAGATGACTCTGGATACAGCACTTACCAGCTGTGTGACCTTGGGCAAGTCACTTAACCTTTCTGTGCCTCATATTCCTCAGGAATAAAATGGGAACAACATTAGTTTGTACCACATAGGGTTGTATGAGCTAAGACATGTAAAGCACATGGAACAATGACTGGCATATGCAAATCACTCAGTAAACGTTAGTTGTTGTTGTTCTTATTAAGATGAAACTAGTAACAAAGTTGTCCAAAGATTTTAAGTAACAAAAGTGATTTTGCTAAACTGTAAAGGTCTTTGCCACCATCAGTTTAAAAAAATCTCAGTAGAATAGCAGTGGCTGATCCAACATGATTTCCAG
Source organism: Pipistrellus kuhlii (assembly GCF_014108245.1). Taxonomy (NCBI): domain Eukaryota; kingdom Metazoa; phylum Chordata; class Mammalia; order Chiroptera; family Vespertilionidae; genus Pipistrellus; species Pipistrellus kuhlii. The sequence continues at coordinate 22,443,363 of NW_023425416.1, forward strand.
AATTAATTCCTAATCTGCAGGCCACATTGCTACTTTTTTTTTGAGCAAATGAAATGGTGAATGTGACACTGGCTTTTCTAAATGATAGAATGACAGACAAAATCATGATGGTTTAATAAAAGGCTTATCACCTGGCTCTATGCATGGCCAGTTCTGGGACTTATCCAGCTCCAGACCCTCAAGAAGTGTTTTCACTCCCCAAGAACTGGCTACGGGGAGCCAAGGCAGGAGCTGGCGAGAGAGAGGCAGAGCTGGGTCTGTTGTTTTGCTTTTGACGTGTTGGAAAATCTCGTTTGTGCCTATTCACAAAGGTGAGTCACTGTCCACTCTTGCCAACCCTGTAAAGTTATTTTTTTATTTTTATTTTTTTGGCTATCAGATTGAGGAAATAAAAGAGCATGAAAATCTTTGGAAACGATTTTATCTGTACAGATAGGAAGGCTGAGACCCAAGGAGGGGAAGAGACCTGTTGAAAGACACACAGTAACATGTTATCAGGGCTAGAACCCTGGGCCCAGGACCCCTAACTTGAACACCTCCTACCCCAACCCCAACTACAGTTCTAGAATAATTCACGTCCATTAGAGCTCTGCCCTTCCACTGGCAATTGCCTCCAAAATCTCAGTGCTCCCCAAGCTGAGAGCCCGTGCCCTTAAATGGAAGGTGACAGAGGCCCAGCAGAATCAGGGCTCCTGTTCAGAGGTGGAGCCACACTCCAGCTCCCCATCCCCCTGGCCTCCTTCTGTCCTTGGCAATCACCAATCTGTGAGCTCAGTGTGTATCAGTGAGCTCAAGTTTTTTGTGTTTTTTTTTGTTTGTTTTGTTTTGTTTTTAAGATTCCACATATAAGTGAGGTTGTATGGGATTTGTCTTTCTCTGTCTGACTTATTTCACTTAGCATAAATGCCTTCAAAGTCCATCCATGTTGTCCAAATGTCATTCTTTTTTGTGGCTGAATAATATTATATATATATATATTCTTTTTCAAATTTGCTTTCATATCTTGGCTATTATAAATAGCTACAGGCCCCGTGCACGGACATCCCCCGAGGGGTCCCGGATTGCAAGAGAGCACTGGCTAGGCTGAGCCCCCCCACCCCCGGGTACACAATTGGGGCAGAGGAGGGATTGTGGGAGGGTTCCAGAGAGTGTCTGGCCTGTCTATCCTAGTCCCAATCTGCCAGACCACAGGAGCAAGCTAACCTACGGGTTGGAGCATCTGCCCCCTAGTGGTCAGTGCATGCCATAGCAACTGGTTGAACAAATGGTTGGACACTTAGCATATTAGGCTTTTATTATATAGGATACTGCAATGAATGGGGGAGAGGGGAATATATATCTTTTTGAGCAGTGTTTTCATTTTCATCAACTAAATGCCCAGAAGTGGAATTGTTAGATCATATAGTTCTATTTTTAACTATTTGAGGAACCTCCATACTGTTTTCCATAGTGGTTGCATCAATTTACATTCCCATCAACATTGCACATGTGTTCCCTTTTTTCCACATCCGCCAACACTTACCGCTTGTGTGTTTTTTTTTTTTTTTTTTTAATAATAGCTGTTCTAACAGGTGTAAGGTGATATTTCACTGTGGGTTTTTTTTTTTTTTTTTTGGTTGTTGTTTTGTTTGCTTTTTGTCCATGTGAGAATTACATCATATGCTGTGGATTCTCTCCTCCCCCCAGTTTTATTGAGAAATAACTGACATACATTACTGTGTACATTTAAGACATAAAGCATGGTGCACATATATTTGATTTACATATATTGTGAAATAATTACCATAATAGATTCAGCTAACATCCACTTTCCCTTAAAGATATAATAAAAATAAAGCCAAAAAATGTTTTATCTCTTTGTGATGAAAACTCTTAGGGTTTACTCTTATCATACAGCAGTGTTAGCTATAGTTATCCTGTTACACATTACACCCCTACTACTTATATATCTTGTAAGTTTGTACTTTTTGACCACCTTTCTCCAATTCCCCCTCCCCTAATGGTTTTGATCTACATTTGAACATGCCAGGTTTGAGCATACTGTAGTGTGCACCCTGCAGACGGATACTCCCTCTCGTTCTAAGTCTTCACTCTCCTGTGGTTCTAAAACGGGTCTTTCCATATCCTCCAGCTCTCCTGAATATTCCTTTTATCTCTAGCTCTCAGGAACTCTAATGGACGTGAATTAATTTAGAACTGCAGTTGGGGTTGGGGTAGGAGGTGTTCAAATCCCCTCCCCGACCCCTGCTGCCGCATTCGTGGCATACCTGTTTCAGTTTCCCCACCCGCTCCAGGGGAGGTGGACAGGGGCTGACTGGAGCCCCGCAGGTGAGCACCTGCGACGCCCAAACATCTTCTTACGGCGCATGCGCGGAAGCCGCGGGGGGGAGGGGGGGAGAGGGGAGGGGCGCCCAACCCAGTTGGAATCTGTCTCCGCCTCCTTCCCGCCATCGAGGACTCGGCGCTCCTCGCTCCGCCTGCCTCGCGGCCTCCGCGCCGCCGCAGGTGCTCCAGCCGAGCGCCGAGCCGCCGATGAAGATGGCGGCCGCTGCTGTGTGAGAGAGAAGCCGTGGAGGCCCAGAGCCTGGGCGGAGGACTGCGAGCCTGCGGAAGCCCGACCGGGTACAGAGGGCCGGACATGCCTGGCCTGAGGGGCGAGGGGCGAGGGACGGGGCTCCCTCCGGCGCGGGGGCGGGCGAGCCGCGCGGGGGTGGGGTGGGGTGGGGTGGGGGCGGGGGTGGTTGTGGTGGGTGTGACGGGCCTGGTGGGCTATGTGGCCTTCGGGCCCGACGGTTTGCCTGTGTGTGCTTGTCTGGAGGGGGCTCTGCTCGGTTGTGCGGTTACAGTTGTGACTGGTTATGCGGCAGAGGTTGGCCTCCCCCGGGTGCTGGGGTTTGGGGTCCGGGTTTGTGTGGGGTTCTTGGCAGCGTTGTGCTTGGTGTCTGTGTGATGGGTGTCCTGTCTGCTCTGTGGGGCCGAGTCTTTGGTGTTGAGTGTGGTTTTGCGGCCCGTGCAGACTCGTGTTGAGGCGGGTTTTGTGCGATTTTGAGGCCGAATGAATGCAGCTGTGTGATGTGCCGTCTCATGGGCATGTGGCCACTGGTGGTGTAGGTGCAAGACAGGTATGTTTTATTCTGAGGACTTGCTGACGTTATGGTTTGGTGCTTTGGGAGACAGAGTGTGGTTTATGATGATGTTCGGTCATGTGATCTTAGAGTTCCATTGAATTTCAAAGTGATGTGTGCCAGGCACTGGGCTAGACCTTGCGGATGTGTTGGTGGGGAAAGCTCCCATAGTCTCTGCTCTCACAGGGCCCGCAGTCTTAGGTGTTTGGCCACTTTAATAAAGTGAGATCAGTGCCGAGAAGTGCAGGGGCTGTCACGTCAGATGGGAGAATGCCCCAAGTGAAGGGCACTTTCTTGAGAAACTTGAGGTTGGGTTGAGAAGGGAAGGTTGTGTGTGTGTGTGTGTGTGTGTGTGTGTGTGTGTGATTTGCGGTCGTTAGGGATGAGTGCACCGGAAGGAAAGGAAGGAAAGGGGCTCTCAGAGTTAAAGCTCAGACGAACCACTGGCTGGGGAGGGAAGTGGAGCTGATATTTCAGTGACTTAGTTAAAGGGACTGAGATCTGCTTGTGTATCGTCAAGTCATTGGGTTTCTTAACTAGAAGGAAAAAGCAGGGGCCTGATGTTTCATTTATTTATCTTCTGGGTCACTGTTACCCTGTGATGCTTCACCCGCCAGGCAGGCCCTCCTCAGTGGCCCTGTGGGCAAGTCCACCCAAAGCTGAAGGTCACACATTCCCTCTCACTCCAATGTGGTTTCTAGCCTCGAGCTCTTGGGGAGGAATTTCTCTGCATTTGTGGAATGGTTTCGTCTGGGTTCTCCTTAGGGCAGGGTGTCTTTCTGAGATGACAGTGGAAGTGACTTTGCCATGGCTCAGTAAAACTGAAAATGTAACTTATTAAGCCTTGGATTGTTTAAGCACCAAGTCTTTTTGTTTTTTAAAATCTTTATTGTGTTTTTTTTAAATATATTTTTTTGTTGATTTCAGAGAGAAAGGGAGAGGGAGAGAGAAAAACATCAGTGATGAGAGATCATTGATCAGCTGCCTCCTTCACAACCCCCCACTGGGGATCAAGCCCGAAACCAGGGCATGTGCCCTTGACCTGAATTGAACCCAGGACCCTTCAGTTCGCAAGCCGACGCTCTATCCACTGAACCAAACCAGCTAGAGCTAGTGCTTTTATTTTTGAGGCAGTGAGAACATTAGGCTTCCTGCTCAACTGTCATTTACTAGTTTATAAAATCTAGTAAGTTCACTGGAAAGAAAGTGCTGTACAAATATAAAATACAAAATAGATTTTTCTTGCCCTGGCCAGAGTGGCTCCTTTGGATGAGCATCATCCCATGCACAGAGAGGTCACCAGTTCTATTCCCAGTCGGGGGCACATGCTGGGATTTCAGTTTGATCCCCAGTGGGGGGGGGCATGCAGGAGGCAGCTGATGGATGTTTCTCACATCAATGTTTCTCTCATTGATGTTTCTTTCCCTCTCCCTAAAAAAAAAAAAAAAAAAAAAAAAAAATCAGTAAAAAATAATTTTAAAAAAGATTGTTCTTTTTGACTACTAGGTTTCTAATGCTCTCCTTAAACTGATGCTGGGATTTTTGTTCAGTTTGGTTTTATTAGGGCAGACACAAACTTTCTAATTGTGTGTGTGTGTGTGTGTGTGTGTGTGTGTGTGTTTACACAGGTGCAAGAGCTCAGTGTTAGTGTTTGAATAAACGGTCAGGGTACAGAGAGTCAAGGAAAAACTTCAGACATTTTCCCTGTGGTCATACAATTTTCTGAAGGTCGACCATTTGGAACAAATGTTGGAGAATTGCCTTAGTATTGTGTTTGCTGTTGAAGTTGAATTTTCCTTTCTTAGCGTCAAGAATCTGTGTTTCCCATTTAATGAGTTTCCATTGTCCTGTGATGTTCTCATATCTTAGGTTTTGTGTTTTCAACTAAGGATTTGAGAAAGCAGTTTGTGTTCTCAAACTTGTACTGAGAAACATTAAAGACCCTTATTGAATTATGGGGGAAGGGAAAAGAAGAAAATTCTCAATTCCTGCTAATTTGCCTGATTGACTTAACCCCCATCTCTTCTTTCCTCTCTCAAGGCTTCTCTTGCTCCAGAGAGGAAGCCCCATCCAGGCCATGATGCCACTTCCCCGTCATCTGTGTGCTGCTCGGTTAAGCTGATGCTGCGGGAGCCTTGTTCCCTGTGGAGGAATCAGGCTGACTCGTGGCATGAGGCCCCTGCATCGTGGGGGCTGAGAGGGACACTCCCATGGCTTCTCTGGATGACCCCGGGGAAGTGCGGGAAGGCTTCCTCTGCCCTCTGTGCCTGAAGGACCTGCAGTCCTTCTATCAGCTGCAGTCACATTATGAGGAGGAACACTCCGGGGAAGACCATGATGTCAAAGGGCACATAAAAAGTAAGAGGGGAGGATCTTGCTTATCCCATTCTGTCCGTGGGAGCTTTAACTCATGGGATAATTTTCATCAGCATCCATGTTGCCACCAGCACATGATAACCATATACTACTAATAATAGCCACAGACATATATCTAGTGCTTACCATGTGCCAGGCATTGCTCAAAGTCTTCTCATATATTAACCCTTTGCACTCCGCTGTCCCCTCTCAGGGGACATCGGAATTCTAGCATATCACTCGGATGTCCCCTCTCAGGGGGGACACTGCAGTTAATTAGTGATTACGGGGAATTGAGTTAATTCAACGCACGTGTCCGCCGCAAAGTAGCGTCGAGTAGCTGGTAGCCAATGTCCAGAATGGTTCGGAGTGCAAAGGGTTAACTTCATTGAATCCTCACAATAGCTATGTGTCTGTGAACCCAGTTCTACTGATGAGGGCATCAGACACAGATTAGATAACTTGCCTAAAGTCACACAATTGGCAGAGCTAGGCTTTGAACCAGGTCTTCTATCACCTCTAAGTCTGATGCTATTCCTCCCACATGGCATCACTACATATACTGCAGCTGGAAAACAAACAAACAGATTATCTAAATTTCCTTCAGACAACTGAAGGGCCTTCATGATTTTCAGTGCGTGTCTAGACTTAGCATCAGCTGAACTGGGCCAGAGATTGTGATATCACTAAGACTTTGATGCCATGTCAGTGGGTAGAGAGGTTATAAAATGTCCTCAGATTCTCTTTTATAATATCCCCTTTATTAGAGAAAAAATGGTTAAGGTTATTTAGGGAATAATAGATTTGAGAATCTAGATATACTAGAGTAGAAATTTTGTTTCTTGTGAAAGAAACTTCAAAGTATTCACTTGTTTTTTCTCCCTCCACTACCTCCACCCTCCGCCCCCAATCTCTACTAAGAGATTGAGTTAAGCATTCTTTAGTCAGGGAGGAATTCTTAATTATGTTATAATTTTCTCTATTTCAGAATCAGGAAAATAAAGTTTTAAAGATATCAGATTTTTGAGAAATTCTTTGAAAAAAAGATCTTTTGGTCTTTTGATATTGTTTTGTTTTTTTTAGAAATTTTATAACATTGCTAATTTAAGCAAATGAAATATTAAAGCCAAAAGAGTGAACTTTGGTTTTATATAATATAAACTTGTTATTACTAAAAAGTGGTCAGTGGTTTGGGCTCTAGCCCTGTTTCAACTTTAGTTTAGTACATCTCCAGTAACTTGGAAGAAAAGGTGGTTGAGAATCAACTTTGGCTTCTTTCTGCCTTGTGTTTTTTAAAATCATATGGGCTTGTTCTTAATTGGCCCCTCTTGAAGGGATACACCTACCATGGGAGGGTAGCCAGGGTGTTTTTCTATGCCTCCTACGCGCTACATTGTGGACTGCTTGTTTAATTCAACACAGTGTAGTCTTGTTTGCAGAAACAAATTGATGTTTTCTAACTCCAGTTTCCTATCTCCTAAACGTTTTGTTACATCAGGTACTTTCCTCTCTGCTGTTGTTAAGAATGACTACTTGATATATTTTAGAGGGTGTCCTTTAGCTCTGGTGGACCTTCATTTCCAGTTGGAGAAAGCCTGTCCCAGAGTGACTGATAATCAAAGAATCTGCTTATTAGCCTGAATGGACTTGTCCGGAACCTCTGCCTGCCACGCCCCTCCATATCTGCATTTACATTTGAAAAGCTATGGGAATGGTTTTGTTTGTTTTTTAAATCCTCACCTGAAGATATTTTTCCCATTGATTATTTTAGACTGAGTGAATGGGAGAGTGGAGGTGGGCAGAGAGAGATTGAGAGAGAGAGAGAGAGAGAGAGAGAGAGAGAGAGAGAGGGAGGGAGGGAGGGAGGGAGGGAGGGAGAGAGAGAGAGAGAGAGAGAGAGAGAGAGAGAGAGAGAGAGAGAGAGAGAAAGAGAGAAAGAGAAAGAAAAACATCAATTGGTTGCTTCCCACATGTACTGCGACCAGGGCAGGGGATAGAACCCACAATCAAGGTACTGCCCTTGACTGGGAATTGAACCATGTGGTCCGATGCTCTAACCACTGAGCAGCCAGCCAGGGCTGTGGTCACATTGTATTAAATCTGATATTTTCTACTTGATTCTAGTGGTAGAACCGGGTAGCAGTCACCCAAGATTTAAGAACATTCATGAGAGCAATTTAGAATTGAGAACCAGTTGACTGTTGTTCTATTTTGATAGCAGGTCCTCTCATCTTAACTGAGGTGGCTGAACTGTTCTGCAGAGGCACAGTTTTGAAATCAATGCTGTCTCGGAAAAACTGAGGCTCTTGTTTCAGACATGAGGTCTCCAGTTCTAACCCTGGTGCCTGGTAGCTCTGATCGTTTGCCCCTCTTTGATATTATGTCCTCATTTGTAAGTAGGAATATCACCTGCCTCATAATATGAGCCTAAACTGGCATAAGGTTTTAGAAAGTATTTTGCTAGCCCTAGCCGGTGTGGTCAGTAGTTAGAGCATGGAACCTCCCACGAAAGGGTTGCAGATTTGATCCCCTCCATGTGTGGGAAGCAAGCAATTGATGTGTTTCTCTCTCTCTCTCTCTCTCTCTCTCTCTCTCTCTCTCTCTCTCTCTTAGTTATTTTAAATATGTTTTCATTGATTTTTAGAGAGGAAGGGAAAGGGAGAGAGTGATAGAAATCTTGATGAATCAGGCCAGTGTGGCTCAGTGGTTGAGCTTCGACCCATAAACCAGGAGTCACAGTTTGATTCCCATCGGGGCACATGCCTGGGTTGCAGGCTCAATCCTCAGTAGGGGGCATATAGGAGGCAGCTAACTGATGATTCTCTCTCATCATTGATGTTTCTGTTTCTCCCTCTCCCTTCCTTTCTCTCTAAAATTGATAGAAACATATTTTTTAAAAAAGAAACATCAATGAGAGAGAAACATCCAACATCTACTCTCTCTATAAAGTAGGGGTGTCGAACTCAATCAGAGAAGGGGCCAAAATCTAAAATCCAGCCTAAATTGTGGGCCGAATGGTTTACTGAACAGTCATAAACTGTCATTGTGATGGAAACGCAGCGGAGTGCAGTGATGACAGCGCGGTGCGGGCCACATTGCAAGGCCTGGTGGGACGGATTTGGCCCTCGGGCCTTGTGTTTGACACATGTGCTATAAAGCAATGGAAAAAATATCCTCAGGTGAGAAAAAATATCCTCAGGAAAGAGTACTTTGTGCCCAGTACATATAAGGAATCAACTCAGGAAACATTTATTTTCTCTCTCTCTCTCTTTTTTTTTTTAACCATATCTAGTTCTCTTTGTGTTGTGTTTTAAGTGTTATATCTGTTTCTTAAAGCTTTTTGTCAATATTCATTTGGTAAGCAAGTAGAGGAAAAATAATTCAATGTATAGTTAAACATGGAGAACAACAGCCCAAGGATGATGGTTTGGCTGAATCTCATCCTGGAGGTAAACAAGAAGTGTTTACTCATGAATACTTAGGGTAAATACACAAACGGAGGGTGGGTATAAAAGGGAGAGATAAACCAAAGGACTTATGTGCACACATATGGGCTTAACCAGTGGTCAAGGACAATAGTGGGGTGGGGGCATGAGTGGGGGTGGGGTGGGGGATTGGAATGGGGGTTTGAGGACAAATTTGTGATACCTTAATTAATAAAGAAATTAATTTTAAAAATACATCAGTATTGTAGAATTTGATTTAAAAAACTTTTAATGAGGTTTAGTTTACACATAAGTTTTTAAGTGTATAATTCAGTGAATTTTAAAAATTGTATATACTCCTGTAACCATCTCTCCAATTAAAATAAAGAAAAAAACACTTCCATTGCCCTGGTCCCCTCACTGAAATTAATTTTAACACTTTTATTTAATTGGACCTCTTACATTTACTGCTAATATTGAGATGTGGCCGAAACCGGTTTGGCTCAATGGATAGAGCGTCAGCTTGGGGACTGAAAGGTCCCGGGTTCGATTCTGGTCAAGGGCATGTACCTTGGTTGCAGGCATATCCCCAGTAGGGGGTGTGCAAGAGGCAGCTGATCGATGACTCACTCTCATCGATGTTTCTAACTCTATCTCTCTCCCTTCCTCTCTGTAAAAAATCAATAAAATGTATTTAAAAAAAAATATTGAGATGTGAATAGATTGCTCTGGTATTTATAGTATGATGGTTGAATACTTATTATTCTGTTTTATTTGGGATCCAGAATTTTCTTGAGCATTAAAAATATATATCTTTATTGATTTCAGAGCAGAAGGGAGAGGGGGAAGGAGAGAGAGAAACATCAGTGATGAGAGAGAATAATGGATCAGCTGTCGCCTGCACACCCCACACGGGATCGAGCCCACAACTCTAGCATGTGCCCTTGACCAGGATCAAACCTGGGACCCTTCAGTCCACAGGCCGACGCTACGTCCACTGAGCCAGACTGGCTAGGGCTTGAGCATTTTTTATGCAAAGCATAATTATTTCTAACTTGTGTTTTGAGATTTCACTACATTCTTTATTGGCTGTTTTTCATGGACTCATTTGTGGTGTTTTTTCCATTTTTCAAGGTCTTGTTCAGAAGGCTAAAAAAGCAAAGAACAGGCTGTTAAAACGAGAAGGAGATGACCGAGTGGAGTCAGGGACCCAAGGATATGAGTCTTTCAGCTATGGAGGGGTTGATCCTTACATGTGGGAACCCCAGGAGCTTGGTAAGAAATTCTCTTCATTCATTCAGCAAATGTTTATTGAGCATCTCCATGTTCTTGGTAATGTCTTAAGAGTTGGCTGAGGAGGCATTAGCAAACCAGAATGGTCTAAGCTTTTGTGGACCTTATGTCTAGGGTGGTGAGAGGGAGAAAATGGACAAGAATGAGCTGAGCGCCTGCCTTGTGTTAGGCATTGCATTAAATGCTTCACAAGGGTGCTCTCATTGCACCCCTACTGGGGTAGGGATCCAGGTCTGTGACATCAACCCAGGCACAGATTCTATTGACTGGCCTGTCTCCTCTCTCATAGGACATTACCTGCCTACTGAGAGGCACTGAAACACATAATTATGGTACCATCTATTTATTTTTAAAATAATCATCTTTTTTGAGGTGATGAAAATATTCTAAAATATATTTTAGTTATGGTGACACAACTCTGAATATACTAAAAATTGAATTTGTACACTTTAAATGGTGAATTGTATGTTTGTGACTAATATCTCAGTAAAACTGTTACCAAAAAGATCATGCTATATAGAGTTGAACTAGCTAATCTTGCATGTGCTTTATTATCTTTTCATATTCATTATCTTGTTCACCTTTCACCCAAAGCCTTGTGAGATAGAATGCGTAATGACGTTTATATATGAGGAAACAGGCTCTAAAAAGAAAAATACTTACCCAGGTCATTTACCATACATATTCTTATAGTGCCACTACAGCATGTGTCTTTTTGAATGAAGAAATTTCTAGAACTGCACTGTCCTATGATGGCCACTAACTATATGTAGCTATTTACATATAAATAAAATTAAATAAAATTAAAAGTGAATTTTCCAGCCATACACTAGGTACATTTCAGATGCTCAATCTCTACATGTGGCTAGTGGCTACCATATTGGAAAGTAGGAACATTTTCATAAAGGCAGGAGAAAATATAATACTGTGGCTTTAAATATAATACTATATACATGTAATAATGAGTTACATCTGAAAGCCAGTTGGAAACATGAAAGAGAAATTTCTGGTATGTGAATTATTAGCTTTTTAAAAATGTCTTCTATTGACTTTAGAGAGGAAAGGGGAGAGAGAGAGAGAGAGAGAGAGAAACATCAATGGCTGCCTCATGCATGCCCCATTTTGGGGATCAAGCCCACAACCCCAGGTATGTGCCATGACTGGAAATTGAACCTGCGACCTCAGTACATGGGAGAGCATTCAAACAACTGAGCCATACTGGCCAGGGCCTTATTAGCTTTTTTGATAACTTGTTTCATGATTGCTAATGTTAAATTATCAAGGTGATTTTTCAGAATAACTTGCCTGTTTCTGTAGCTGAAGGAAATTCAAGTTTTGGGAAGGTCAAGCAAATGGCAAATTTTAGAAGCTAATATTTACAGTCACCCCTAAGAACACGAAAGTAAATTTTAATTAGAGTATGATTAGAGAAGAAAAGATACATGGATGCTTTCCTAGTTTTTGAATTTTTAGTAGGACTCTAAAATCCTAGAATTTGTACTTGTTTTTAAAATTTATTGAGGATAAGCAGGAAGGTAGAGAGGCTTCCTCAGAGAAATGACAAGTTATATATCTCCCCGTCCTCTCCCTCTAGGTGCTGTGAGAAGCCATCTTTCAGACTTTAAAAAACACCGAGCCGCCAGGATTGACCACTATGTTGTTGAAGTCAATAAATTAATAATCAGGTTGGAAAAGGTAAATTTGCTGTTTTAAAACACCTTTTTCCTGCAAGTATATATTTTCTGGGGGGAAATTACATTTCTGCAGCATGTGTCATGTAGACTGTCTATACTGGGTGCTGGCAGTATCTGATGTTGGCGGAGACATGCCTCAGCTGGAGAGGCACAGAGAATGGGGACAGTTCTCGCCCGCCTGGTTTTACTGGAGGGAGTAGCCCAGGTTGACAGACTTGCCACATAGTCACTTTCCCTTTCCTTCCTATGAACCCACTTGGCTACTGCAAAACCTTTCTGTCTTCAGAGTCTTTCCTCTTCCTCTCTGAAGAAGCCTCTCGGCCTTGCGTAACCACACACTGGAGCATAGCGTGTGATATCATTTCTTGGCAAACGGAGGAGCTGGTGACTAAGTCTCTGAGGAGAACTTGGTGTTGAAACATCCTGGCTAGGCCTTTTGTTCTCTGGTTCCATGCCACGATCACCCTGTTTTACTTTGACCCTAGAAATGCTTGTGGTATATAAGCTGGGTGGGCATGGCAGCAAACACCGGTACAGTTGTGGTGGGTTTTTTTTTGTTGTTTTTTTAATTTAATCCTCACCCGAGGACATGCTTATTGATTTTTAAAGAGAAGGGAAGAGAGAGAGAAACATCGATGTGAGAGAGGAACATCTATTGGTTGCCTTCCCATATACATCCCAACTAGGAATTGAATTTGCAACCCAGGTATTTGCCCTGACGGGGAATCGAACCTGCAGTCTTTTGGTGTATGGGACAAGACTCCAACTAACTGAGCCACACCAGCCAGGGCCTGGTACAGTTTTTTATGTGTACTATGCAGGAGGGAAATATGTGGCCAGTTTAGTTGTCCAGTAGGATTGTGGAGAATCAGTTCTCCATTGCTTTCAGGAGCCACACCCATCACATCTTTGCCTACCCCTGGTTAAGAGTTAAAGGGCTAACTGACAATAAAGAGAATGGAAGTGGGTCATAGAAAGGGAGGTGCCTTCTGGATTATCCCATGTGAAATTGCTTGTGACTTTGTGGGATTGGAAATGAGAGATGAGACTTGAGAAATGCAGATATGGTCATTTCTGATAAATGCCTCTTGCTGTGGAAAGTGTATCCTTCACCTGATAATTACATTTGGCACTATTTTCTCGTCAGCTCACTGCATTTGACAGAACGAATGCTGAGTCAGCTAAGATCCGAGGTAACTCTAAGAACTTTGCTCATATTTTTTATATTTTTCTTTCTCCCTGACCACCTTTCTTTTTTTTTAATGGCTTTTTTATTTGTTTGATTTTTGTTTTGTTCTTCTCAAAGCAATAGAAAAGTCTGTGGTGCCTTGGGTCAATGACCAGGATGTCCCTTTCTGTCCAGACTGTGGGAATAAGTTTAGCATCCGTAACCGCCGCCACCACTGCCGGCTCTGCGGGTCTATAATGTGCAAGAAATGTATGGAGCTTATCAGCCTTCCCTTGGCAAGTAGGTAACATGGCATTATTTCGATGTATGTACATATGTGCTTTATGTCTTTTTATTATTTATTTACCCCAAGTAAAGGTCAGGAATTGTTATCTTTCTTTTAAATATTTGTTACTGTTTCACTTCATTGCTGCTGTGTATGTGCTCCATGTTTGTCTATTATTAGGTAAGATGGGAGATGGAGATGTAACCACGAAACAATGTATGTCGAGTCCGACATAACCCAAGGACTGTTTGTAATTGGTTTACAAGAGGAGAGAAGTTGCATCCGGCACTCAGGAGAGCTGACCAAATCTTTATCAGCTCTGCTTAGAAGTGGCAGATGAGGTGCTGAGAGGAGACTGTAGGGGACAATCTTGAAAAACGAGCAGCAGACTAATCCTTTCCTTTGAGATAAAAGTCACAATGGTCATTGTCATATAGAACAAACTGTTATGCCATAATACAAGAGACACTGAGTGTTGTGGAGGCTGGGGGAGAGAGAGAGCATGGCTACTCAGGGTCAGAAGGTGATGCTCAAAAGGAGCCTTGAAATGACTGGGATTGCAAAGGGATGGGGCAGGAGGACATCCTGGGTAAACAGCAGAACCAAAGGCATTGCTTTACAAGAGGTAATTACGAAAGGCCCTGTGGAAGGTTAGTGGATGAGCAAACAGAATATTTGGGGGAGGAGGGTGTGGAAGACATATTTGAGAATTGTGGAAATGAAGCTACAAAGGGTAGATAGAACCAGATGTCCAGAACTCTGAATCTCAGCTGGTTAAAAGTTGATCGGGATGATCATATGGGCCTTTGGCCAATTCTGGGACATTTGTGTGGTTTTGCAACCCTAGAGAGTTCCGCTGACCTCGCATGTGCTGTTGGCTATGGAGCGTCTGGACAGCATGGGCAGAAGCAGATGCTTCCTCTGTCAAGCTCTGACATCCACCAGCACACATTACCTTGATACTTCCCCTTTTTCCTTGAGACCGACTCCCTGAGACTTTATAAGCTCATTATTGGACACTATTCACCTCTCTCCTTGGGTTAATTAACCAACATTTACTGGGCAGCTGCTATGAATTGGCCCTGTAGTAAATGTAGGGATATAAGTATGAATAAGTCATTTCTACCCTGAAAGGGTCACAGATTCCTAAGGCAGCTCGGGGGGTACATAGACCTGTCATACAGGGAGAAAGTGGAAAAGTTCTCCATGAGGGGCAACATGGTAAGAACTGATAGGAAAGGCAGATCATTTGTGCCTCGAGGAACAGGGGAGAGCTCCCAGAAGGACATGCCATTTGAGCTGAGCTTCGGAAGGTGTAGCATTCAGGTGTTTGGGAGTGGGGAAGGCTGTCAGGATAGTCCAGGAAGAATGTGGGTTGTGTCTGAGGTGTGGAAAATGGAGGGGGCAGTAGGAGGTAAGGCTAGGCTAGTGGTGGGCCGTGGGACCTCAAAGACAGATTAGGTTGTCCGGCTCTTTCCTGGATGGCAATGGGAGTCCTTCCCGCCACAGAACCTGACCCCTGAGAGGCAGAGGTGTGGGTACTTCTTGCTCGTAGGCAGAGCCTGCCCTTACCTCGCCAGCAGCATGGACTCCCCTCCCGTCGTGGGCAGTGGAGTGATTGGAGGCCTCAGGCTCACTGCTGCCTGTCCTGTGTTGTGCTTTACAGATAAGCTCACCAGTGCCAGCAAGGATTCCCTGAGCTCCCACACGAGCCCTAGCCAGTCACCCAACAGTGTCCATGGCTCTCGCCGGGGCAGCATCAGCAGTGTGAGCAGTGTAAGCTCCGTCCTGGATGAGAAGGATGATGACCGGATCCGCTGCTGTACCCATTGCAAGGGCACGCTGCTCAAGAGAGAGCAGCAGATTGACGAGAAGGAGCACATCCCCGACATTGTGAAGCTCTATGAGGTGACTGGCTGAGAGCAGTCCTGGGTCTGATTCGAGAGGCAGATGTGGCCGTTCATTACTCCATGCCTGCAGATTTGGGAGGAGGATTTGGAAAGTTGTTCCTTTGACTCATTTTTAGTTTCTGCTAAAGGGCCGTGGCATGATTTCCTAACTAGGGCCTTGGGTGAGTCACCAACATCCTGGGTGTGTTGCCACAAACTTGTTCCCTCACTTTCTTGCCTTTTGAAAATGAGTTGGAGGCTTTGGTGGCCCAGGGACAAGAGGAGAAAGAATTGTTGCCATGTGTTGTGGACAGGTTCTGCGAGTGAGGGTAGAAGCTGGAGCTGGTGGTGAACAGTGGGCCGGAAGAGTCCTGTGGTACTCACTTGGGGTCTCAGGCTTAGAGCTTCCCCATTTAAGTTCGTTCACAGGCCTCAGTTCTAGAACACCTTTAGTAGATGCTACTTTGAGAGGAACATAGTGTAATGCAAAAACATGGGATTTAGTGTCAGAGAAGCTGGCCTCCCAATGGCCAGGTGAGACCTGCAAGCTGAGGCGGTAGGTAGGGAGGTGGGAAGAGATGGGGAGAGGAGATGAGCCCTGGCAGAGGAAGCAATTCATGCAAAACTCTGAGCAGAGGAACAGTGTTTATTTGTTTGATGATCACTGAATGGTCTTT
Source organism: Pipistrellus kuhlii (assembly GCF_014108245.1). Taxonomy (NCBI): domain Eukaryota; kingdom Metazoa; phylum Chordata; class Mammalia; order Chiroptera; family Vespertilionidae; genus Pipistrellus; species Pipistrellus kuhlii. The sequence continues at coordinate 22,459,275 of NW_023425416.1, forward strand.
GTTAGTAGCTATGCAGGTTATAATGGCTGTGTTTCTGGAATCACCATGAAAATATTCAATTTACTAAAAATGGTGTTAATTAAACCCTATGCTGAGCTGCAGGTGCAGCCATTATCCATCCTTTAGGTTAGGGGTGTCGAACTCAATCAGAGAAGGGGTCAAAATCTAAAATCCAGCCTAAATCGCGGGCCGAATGGTTTACTGAACAGTCATAAACTGTCATTGTGATGGAAACGCAGCGGAGTGCAGTGATGACAGCGTGGTGTGGGCCACATTGCAAGGCCTGGCGGGACGGATTTGGCCCGCGGGCCTTGTGTTTGACACATGTGCTTTAGGTGGAGTTCATGACTTGATACCTCATTTTGTAGATTGCCACTGTGTTTTTTGCTTCTGTCTTTTTTGAAGTAAGCCTTGGCGATGCCGTGTGCTGGTGTCTTCCCTTGGGAGAAATTCCAACTAATTTAACCAATTTAGAAATTTCAACTAAAAAGCAACTAATTCTTTTCTCTGCCTTCATAAACTCTGGCTTGTTTCTTGGAAGGCCTTGTTCCTCTTTCCTTTCTGCAAGATTTTCTGCTTGTAAAGTAGGTCTGTAAACTCAGGAAATTGATAACAGTAAAAAGAAACAAAACAAAACAAAACACAAAAAATGCACTATCTGCATTTTTATATTTTAGAAGACTGTACAGTTTAAATATATCTTTGTTGATGCAGCGTAACTTCTGGGTATGCTTTTCTGTTCCCTGAGAGCACCACTTACTCTTCTTTTTTGTTCTTAGAAACTACAGCTTTGCATGGAGAAAGTTGACCAAAAAGCTCCTGAATACATCAGGATGGCAGCATCATTAAAGTAAGCTATTCCTCTCTGTTTTCCTGAACCAGTGCTGACTCATTTTAGGCATTTTATTTTTATTTATTTATTTATTTTTTGTTGTTGTTTGTTTTTTAAAATATATTTTATTGATTTTTTACAGAGAGGAAGGGAGAGAGATAAAGAGCCAGAAACATCGATGAGAGAGAAACATCGACCAGCTGCCTCCTGCACACACCCCACCGGGGATGTGCCCGCAACCAACGTACATGTCCTTGACTGGAATCAAACCTGGGACTTTTCAGTCCGTAGACCACCGCTCTACCACTGAGCCAAACCGGTTTCGGCTCATTTTAGGCATTTTAGGTCAAATCTTGAGTAGCTGAAAGAAAATCTTAACTCTGGCTGTGCTTTGCTTCTGTGACCGACCGCAGAGAATCTTTGTCACGTCTCTTTCCATGTGGCACTGTTACAGTCTCTGTAGCCATGTTGAGGGGACCCCAGCTACTCTGATTGAGCAAGTTGGGGAAGGGCCTCAGGCGAGAGGCACCACTGCCAAGTGTAGCATCTGGAGCTGAGCAAGAACAGTGTGTCTCCTGCTCAGGCCTGGGGAGATGCCACTTCAGTGAGCTATCAAGGCTTAGAGCAGGCATTTCCTTTAGAGCAGGGTTGGCAAATGCCAGCCCATAAGCCAAATCCAGCTAGCCATCTGCTGCTGCTGCCTTTTTCTTGTTAATCCTCACCTAAAGGTAGTTTTCCCTTCCTTTAAGCTGAAGTTGAAGGGAGGGAGAGAGGGAACATCGATGTGAGGGAGACATGTGGATTGGTTGCCTTCCACAAGCACCCCAACTGGGGCGGGGAATGAACCTGTAACTGAGGTACATGCCCTTGACTGGAATCAAACCCATAATCCTTCAGTGTGTGGGCTGATACTCTAAACTAGGGGTGTCGAACTCAATCAGAGAAGGGGCCAAAATCTAAAATCCAGCCTAAATCGCGGGCCGAATGGTTTACTGAACAGTCATAAACTGTCATTGTGATGGAAACGCAGCGGAGTGCAGTGATGACAGCGCGGTGCGGGCCACATTGCAAGGCCTGGTGGGACGGATTTGGCCCTCGGGCCTTGTGTTTGACACATGTGCTCTAAACACTGAGAAATACCAGCTAGAGCTAATTCTTTTTTTTTTTTTTTAATGAAGATAAAATTCACACACCATAAAATTCACTCTTTTAAAATTTTCATTTCAGTCGTTTTTAGTATATTCACAAACATCACCACTGCATTAATTTTCAAACATTTTTGCCCTGCCCTGACTGATTTGGCTCAGTGGATAAAGCATCGGCCTGTGGACTGAAGGGTCCCAGGTTCAATTCCGGTCAAGGGCACATGCCCAGGTTGCAGGTTAGATCCCCAGAAGGGGGTGTGTAGGGGGCAGCCAATCAGTGGTTCTCTCTCATCATTGATATTTCTATCTCTCCTTCTCCCTTCCTTTCTGAAATCAACAAAAATATAATTTTAAAATACACACCGAAAACCCCCCACATTTTCGCTGTGGCTGGTATGGTTTAGTTGGGTGAGCATTATCCTGTGCACCAGGTCACTGGTTTGATTCCTGGTTGCCAGTTTGGTCCCCACTTGGGATGAATACAGAAGGCAACCTATTGATGTTTCTCTCTCACTCTTCTTCCTTCCTTATTCTAAAAAATTTTAGCATCCTGATAAGAAACACCCTACTCATTAGCAGTCATAGCTCATTCCCCCTCTCCCTTGATGGAAAAAATTTGCTGACTTTTTCTTAACAGCTTTTTTTTTTAAAATATATTTTTATTGATTTTGTACAGATAGGAAGGGAGAGAGATAGAGAGTTAGAAACATCGATGAGAGAGAGTCATCGATCAGCTGCCTCTTGCACACCCCCACTGGGGATATGCCCGCAACCAAGGTACATGCCCTTGACTGGAATCGAACCCGGGACCCTTCAGTCCCCAAGCCGACGCTCTATCCATTGAGCCAAACCGGTTTCAGCCAGCTTTGCTTCTTCTGAAGGGAAGTGATGTGTGAGCTAGAATTTGAGGTGCTACTACTAAGTCAGATCCCAGCAGTGTTTTCCCAGCCTTCAGAAGAAAAAATTATGTAGTCAATATTTTCAGTTTGAGGATTGTCTGCCTTTGTCTTAAGTCTGTGTTGCCACCTGTTATTTTTGTAGTGATGCATGAAGGATTAGATGTGCTTTGTTTAGAACAAACCTGTATTTTTATTTGGACATATACAGTGGCAATATGGTATAGTGGTTTCAAAAAACAAAGGGTATCAGTGACCTTATGATGTTAGTGACCATGTTCTAAGCTCATTGTGGATTTTATATATAAAGAAAATTAACTTTTTTGTTTGTACAATCCTTAAAGAGTTTCCTGACCCTTGAGTTTGTAAATCTTTGACTTACAAAACATGAAAGACAAATCCAGTTGTTTTGTGGCAAAAACACCACTTCTTTTACATATCCTCCTGACTCTGCTGTTGCGTTGGTTCTCTTCTCCCCTTCCCTGTTCTTTCCCCAATACTTCCCAGTCCTCCGGGAAGAGAATAGCAAAAAGGTAGGGAAACCATTGTAGGCCCCGTCCCAGTTCCCTCCATCCTAACAACTGGACGTCTGCAGGCCCTGGCAGCAGACAGTGGAAGAGGAGCAAATCCTATTTCTGGAGCCCGCTCAGCCACCACTGTCCCATGGCCCCTTCCTCCTCGTATTTGTACCTCCTACACCCTGATTTTCCTCTTTCCGTTCCTTAGCCCAGAACAGCAGGGAAATGAGCAAGAATTTCAGTCTGCCCTCTCTGTGAGCAGGTTGGAAGACGAACCCCAAGTGATCCTGACATACCTCCCTCAAATGGAAAGTTCTTGGTGTGGAGAATCTTTTTCCCCCTAAAGTTTTCTGGAATTCTGTGCCTATTGGTTTGACATTAGAACAGGACTGTTTCTACATGGACGTCAGCAAGGAGAGCTGTGTTCCTGGAAGTCTGACCTGGCATTCAGTGTTTTCCTCATGAAATTGTTACCAGCTCCCTGAGATCAGTTGGTTTTTGCTTTGTGCCTCAGTCACAATGGTGGTTCATGGAGCTCTCTAGCCCGGTGGGAGCTACCATTGCTAAGGGCATTTCCAAATGTCTAACTCCTACTCCTTCCTCTTAGAAAGGCTGGTTCTAAAGGGCTTTACATGCATTTCATTCTCTTACTCTTTCCTTCAGTGGGTAGTTATCAAGCACTAGCTCTATTCCTAGCACTAACCTAGGTGCTGGGCCTGCAGCAAAGAGCAGAATAGCAATGTCACTTTTGTGGAGCTTCATTTTTGTGGGAGCACAGGCCTTATCCAAGTGAACAAAGAATGAACAGATAACTCCAGATGTGATGGCTGCTCTAGAGAAATGCAGTTGGTTGACATAATTGCAACCAGGGGAAGTGATTTCAGATTTGGGCTAGCCTTGTTATTTTCCACATGACTTGGAGATACTGAAATAAAGCATAGGTCTTCTCAATTCTAGTCCAATGTTCTTTTTTTGCAAACTAAGTAGTAAAAGATAATGGAAGAATCTTACTGAGTCCTCAAATTATAGCATACACCAATATTTTTCCAGCTAGGACTGTTTTATGGATGGTAAAATAGCTAAGCACAGCAGTCCTTTCTGTTTATTTCACTTAAATTGCTGCTGCCTCAGAAGGGGGGTTGAGGGGCTAATGCTCAGGTTGGATTAATAATAGCTGCAAGGTCTTCTGAAATGTTTCTCTTCTCAGTAAACTCTGATTAAGCTTGATCCATGTGCTAGTTACTGATGACATAAAAATGAAAAGCTACATTCAGCACTTAAATTTAAAAGTCTGGTGGGGGTGACAGATTTTTAAATGATCAATTCTAAGACCTCAAAATAACTTCTGTTGTTTCTCTGAGATGGAGTTAAACCACTTCTGGCCTTCCCTGTTGTCCCTTGCTCCACCCTGGGCAGACTTCCTCCTCCTCCTTCTGGATTTGGAGTCAAAGTGCTTTTCTCATGTAGGGAGCATGGGACCCAAGAGCATGGGGCAATTGATACAATGCTGGGCTGCATATCGCTATGGGGAATCCCTTGATCAGCTTTCCAGTTGTTCCTGTTGTGTCTGGGTAGCCTGTGAGTGAGAAAAGCCAAGTGTTTTCTGCTCTGATGTAGTGTAACCGATTCATTTAGTAAACGAGTTCATGCATGTCATTAGATATAGTGAAATTGGTTAGGGGAAATAGGCCAAAGAAGGTTAGGTTGCATTTATTTTGGTGATGAGTTTAAGAACTGGTCCTCAAGGCCTGTGGTGTTTGCAAACTTTTGTACTACATTATGTACAAAAGTCTGAAATGCCACTTGGAGAGAATTAACTGTGTCCCTTTGTGAGGCCTTAAACCTTTAGAGTTCTCTTAGGCTGTACTCTCTGGTCCAGCAGTCACCAGCTGGTGGTCCGCGGACCACTGGAGGTCTGTGAGGTCCGAAAAGTTGGCTACCGCTGCTCTAGTCAGTGCGATGAAATGTAGAATGGCTTCTAAGTAGTATGATATTTGCTAGCAAATTGAAATAGAAATTCCAAGTGAGTTCATTTTTTCAACTTTGATGCATGGATAATTAATGATTATGCCATTAATTTGTTCTTCCAAACGACTGGAAGTACTTATCAACCAGTTGCTATGACGCGCACTGACCACCGGGGGCAGACACTCAAAACAGGAGCTGCCTCCTGGTGGTCAACGCGCTCCCATAGCCAACCTGCAGTGGCCCCCTCCCCCTGGCCAGCCGGCCCCCATTGGCCCCTGGTGCTAAACCATTTGGAGAGATCTGCTTCTGGGTCGGGGTTTTGTATGTAGAGAGCAGCTCCCTCTCTGCAATCTATTGAAAGTCAGGACTTGCACAGGGATTTGTCTTGTTCCCATCCTCTCTCTTCCCCAGGGGCCACCTGCCCACCGTGGTGGTGGTGGTGGCGTGGCATTGAGGGAAGGAGGAAGAAAGAAGATGGGAAACTGTGTGGTGCTGACGGCATCCATCTCCATTCCTTCTGTGCCCAACCCAGGGACTGTCACCTCCTCTTCCAACCCTGCCAGGGCCTTTGGGCCCTGCTAGGACAGGGAACCGGGAGTGGGTGGTGGTGGACGCAGCTCCTTTCCCAGGGGGTCTAAGGGTCAGCTTCCTCCTTGGGGCTGGTGGCCAACCTCCTGCAGTCCTTCCCACAGCCAGCCAACCTCCCGTGGTCCCTTCCTTGACTGGCCAACCTCCCTCGGTCCTTCCCTATCTCCTGTGCATGAATTCGTGCACCGGGCCTCTAGTCTTTCTATGCTAATATGCAAAGTGTTCCCTGGAGAGTTCCACCAGGAAAACCGGAATTCAATTGCTTGCTATTATGTGTGCTGACCACCAGGGGGAGACGCAGAACATGGCAGGCTACCTGTGGCGGAGGGGTGCTGAAGGAGTGAAGGAATGAGGTGGCAAGGGAAGAAGGAGGCAGGGAGGTGGGGGGAACAGTGTGGTGGTGTGCAGGTGGCAAGGGAAGGAGGAGGTGGGTAGGCAGGGAACCTGACAGTCCCGATTGCTGGCCAGGCCTCGGGACCGTACCCATGCATGAATTTTTGTGCACCGGGCCTCTAGGGCCTCTAGTATAAACCGTAAAAACAACTGATAATGTGAAAATTAAACTCAGTTAATGTAAGAGATTCAGCAGTCAGTAAGCTAATTTAGCTTTTCAAAGATATGTTGTATCTAAATCATATGAAAGCACAACTTATCTTAATGCAATTAAATATTGAATCATTCATGATAATTTTTCCACAGTAGAAATAAAATGACTCTTGGCTGTATATTTTCTGAAAATAAAAAATTTAAAAACTAAAATGAAAAACTCTGATTTCTCCTTAGTGCTGGAGAGACAACATATAGGCTGGAACATGCCAATGACCTTCGGGTAGAAGTGCAGAAAGTGTACGAGCTAATAGATGCTTTAAGGTAATGTTTGGTGATGTCTTACCTACTGCCCTGAGTAGAGGAAGTGCTATTTCAATGCGGTATTGGGTGGCTAGCAGACCTGAGCTTACCTGGAGTCCTGATGACAGCAGTATTTGTAATGATGAGGCTGAGGAAGGTGTCAGCTTTGGCACTTAACACATCTCAGTAACTTTTTAAAAAATATATATTTTATTGATTTTTTACAGAGAGGAAGGGAGAGGGATTGAGAGTTAGAAACATTAATGAGAGAGAAACATCAATCAGCTGCCTCCTGCACACTCCCTGCTGTGTATGTGCCCGCAACCAAGGTACATGCCCTTGACTGGAATTGAACCTGGGACCCTTAAGTCCGCAGGCTGATGCTCTATCCACTGAGCCAAACCAGTTAGGGCTCAGTACCATTTGGTTAAGGATTTCTAGTATTCAGTATTACTATAAAGGAATGCAAGTGTTTTGAACACCAACTGTGTGCCAGGAAATACACTGGATATTCTTATAGAGTGCAACCCATTTTTTCTATCAAAGTTACCCTGTGAAGTAGGGATTAACATCCCCATTTAACAGTAAGAAAATGCACCACAGATAGCAAAAGTGGTGGAGCCAGGATTGAAACCCATATTCTTTCTTCAAATCAACAGCTTCGTTTTACCTGTGGACTGGATGTTGGGGTTAAATCAGGCCTTTGCAGTGTAGGAAGTACAGTGACTCAGGGAAAGAATTGAGATGAGGAATCCTTGTTCATCCGTAATACAGGACTGGCTACATAATTTGTGGGGCCTAGTGCAAAATGAAAATGTAAGTTCCTTTTTCAAAATTGTAACTGTTTTAAGACAGTGATAGCAGAGAATTAAGCCAAGTTCGGCGCTCTTCTGGGCACCAGACCCATGTGTGGTGCTCATGTCACTCACCCTTGAAGCTGCCTCTGCACCCATGGTCAGTCCCTCAGTGGCCAAGTGTGTCATGTACCCTGTGCTGTGTTAGGGCCTTGGATACAGCCGAAGGGTAAGAAACGCGCTTTGCCTTCAAGGACACTTGGGTGGAGTCTCCAATCTGTCCCCTCCACATATCTTCCCAGCTTGCAAGCCTGGCAACTCAGAGACTTTGTTTCTGAGGCTGACAGCGCTTGTTACATTGATGTGTTTGTTCCAATTCAGTAAGAAGATCTTAACCTTAGGCTTGAACCAGGACCCTCCACCACATCCAAACACCTTGCGGCTGCAGAGGATGATCAGATACTCGGCTACACTTTTTGTGCAGGTAAAGCCATCCTGGGGTGCAGAAACGTTGCACTTGCCTCCCCTGCTCTTCCACCATTCAGGAGGCAGACCAAGCAATGGCTTGTCATTTCCTATTTGCACATTGATTATTTTTTAAGATTATAAATGCATTATGCCACAATTTGAGAAAAATCTGGATTTCAAAGAAAAGTAAAAACTAGTTTTATTCTTATGTCCCCAATACCACCATCCATTTTTCTGGTACATATATATATGTATATATATATATTTCCCCCCTCATTTACACATTTATAATATAAATTGTTATAATTAGTATATATTTGCACATTTGTGTCTTCTCTTTTTATCACTGAATTTTATATCATAGTACTTTTTTACATGGTCCTCAAAGAGCTATCATTTGAATACTGCTACAAAATACTGCTGTAATATATATACACCATCCTTTAGTTAAGTATTCCCTTTTCATTGGACATTTGATAGACTTCCATTTTTTGCCATTATGAGTATTGCCTGATGGATATATGTGTGCGTAGTATTTCTTCCTTGGGATAAGATCCTGAGGGACTTTTCCAGCTGATGGTTCAAGGGCAGACTGAAGTTGGGTGGTTAGATCTGATTGTTCCTACCTCAGAAAGCTCCTCAGAGAGCCACATTTAACCACCTTTGGGCTCCATGAAAGAGGAATTTAATAACGTCCTATTGGGTTAGTTTTCCAACTTTATATTGCAGAGAATTAGGCCTTTCTCCTTTTGCTTAGTGGCTGATTCCACAGTCATATGGTGAGTGTCTGCTGTGTACCTGACAATGTTCTAGGTGCCGAGTATCCTGCCATGAGCAAAAAGGCAACATTCCGGTTCTCACGAAGCATCTATTCCAGAAAGGGGTTAGATGAGAAACCACTGAGATAAATAGCTTACGTTGGGAAGTGCTGCGGGTGAATAGAAAGCCTAGGAAGGGTGGCAGGAAGCGCAGGTGAAGGCAGGGTGGGCAGGGAGAAGGCCTCCTGGGGAAGGTGGATACTTGGGTAGCTGGTAGTGGTCATTTTATAAGGGACAGGCAGGCCCATTTGGAAGCTGACTCTCTGGCCCATTTAGGGGTTTCGTCTTTTTTTACTACTGCTAATTAAAGTGACTGTCCAAGGACGGAATGGCTTAGCCTGAAGGGACTGTCGCCAGAGGGCTAAGGTTCACTAAAGGTTTAAGTGTAACAGTGTCTGAATCCCTGTAGGAGAAGTTGCTTGGTTTGATGTCACTGCCAACCCAAGAACAGTTTGAAGAACTAAAGAAAAGAAGGGAAGAGATGGAAAGGAAGAAGATGGTAGAGAAACAGGTGAGTGAAGCTCAGGGATGCTGGCATCTGGCTTCCGCTTTGGGGCTCTTTTGAACACAGAGGCCTCCGCATGCTCCCGAGAGGTCCTGTGCGGTTGTCCATCAGAACTCGTGCTCTCTCTAGTTTCCGTTCGTCTTCTGTTCCGTTTTGGCCTCTCTCTCTAGACATCAGAATTGTTTGTTTTTCTCTGCAAGTCCTCTTTTCCTTTCAGAGGTGCTACTGGTTTTCTTCTGTCCAGAACACAATGGAGACTGGCTGTCCTCCCTCTGTTACAGGTTGCAGAGGACCCACACACCAGCAAGTTCTTTGTAGAACACTTTGGAATGTGCAATATTAAATTTAATACTGTGTGGTGTAGATGAGTTTCTAGTGTAAATGAGTGTGGATATTTCTCTTTTCTGCGTCCAGCGTGGCTAGAGAGCAATCCGATTCCTGAGTAGGGGGCTGCTGGGGATTGAGAAAATGAAAGAAAGAGACAAACACAGAAATGGAAGGAAAAAGCTGGGGCTGGGTGAGAATGCCGTCCTCTGATGGAGAGACAGGGACCCAGAGCCAACACAGCGTGTTTATTTTATACTGCAAGACCAAGGACGTTTTACTAAAGGTCAAACAGGAGATTATCTGCATTCTCGGGTGGGCCAGAGTCTTAATCATTCCTGGTGTTTGGCTAGATTTAAATAACAAAACCCATCCCCTGGCACCTGGACTGAAGGTCAAGCTGACAACCCTCCGCCTCTGGCAAAGCGGGTTTCCAGGACGTGGCTCTGCTAACGCCACTGGGTTCAGCTGACGATGATTAAAGAAATGCCCATGTGCTTTCCCAGGCGCTCTCTACAGATGAGTGCTTTAAGACAAGTGTATGGCCAGAGGGTCTAAGATTGAAAAAACGTTATTCCTTAGCTTACTGTTACTATTTTATTTTTGAGAATCAGGGTTTGTCCCTCCTCTCCCCCTAAAATCAAATGGTTTGATTTTAGCAGTTGGCCGTCTTAGTCTTGAAGAGGGCAGCTGGAGTCTGACGGGCACAGGAATAGTGAGAATGCAGAGGGCAGCTGATTGTGTGGCTGCTGATGGCCTGGTGACTGTGTTTTCTCTTTGGTTCTCGTGTCTTCCCAGGCTTCCCTGGAATCCCAGCGAAGGCTTGAGGAAAGGCGGAGTGACCTGCCATCTCGTGCCAATGGGGAGGTGGTGCACCTTCGAAGGGGCTCTGCCCCCTTGAGAAAGGCCGAGGGCTGGCTCCCACTGTCAGGAGGTCAGGGGCAGAGTGAAGACGTGGACCCCCTCCTCCAGCAGATCCACAACATCACCTCGTTCATCAGGCAGGCCAAGGCCGCCGGCCGGACAGACGAGATGCGCACCCTGCAGGAGAACCTGCGGCAGCTGCAGGACGAGTATGACCAGCAGCAGACGGAGAAGGCCATCGAGCTGTCCCGCAGGCAGGCCGAGGAGGAGGACCTGCAGCGGGAACAGCTGCAGATGCTGTGTGAACGGGAGTGGGAGCGAGAAAGGGAGCAGTTCCAGGCGGCATCTTTGCACACACGGACCCGATCCCTGGACTTCCGAGAAATCAGGCCTTTTCAGCTGGAGCCCAGCACTGAGCCTTGCACCCCCCTTGCTCATGCTTTGGATCTGGGTTCTTCCCCAGTTCAGAGCAGTGCAACTCCCAAGACCCCTTCACCCAGCTCTGCTCTTGAGCCTATCAGAGTGTGGTCTGGGCCTGCAGCCCTTGGCCAGGAGTTCTTTCCCCAGAGCGCCGGGTCACAGCAACGCGAGGGGCCCTCCCTAAATCCCTTTGAGGAGGAGGACTCCCCCAGCCCCGCAGCAGAGGGCCCGACCAGCCCTCGTGCTGCAGAGCCTGGCTTGGGCCCTCCATCCCGCGTCCTCAAAGAGTACAACCCCTTTGAGGAAGACGAGGAAGAGGTGGCAGCGGCAGGGAATCCCTTCACTAACTCCGGCAGTCCAGCACCCAACCCCTTCAGTGAGGAAGATGAGCGTCCTCACCAGAGGCCCTCAAGCCCTCCTGCTCCTGGCAACCCCTTCGAGGAAGCCACCGGGACCAACCCCTTCGAGGTGGACAGTGACAGTGGGCCAGAGGGCGAGGAGCCCATAGAGGAGGAGCTCCTCCTCCAGCAGATCGATAACATCAAGGCGTACATCTTCGATGCCAAGCAGTGCGGGCGCCTGGATGAGGTGGAGGTGCTGACCGAGAACCTGAGGGAGCTGAAGTGTACCCTGGCCAAACAGAAGGGGGGCTCTGGCTGGCCACTGGGCAGGTAGAGCACCTTTGGGTCCAGGGGCCTGGCAGGAGCAGGTTGGTGGGATTGATGGGCAGGAGGAAGGATGAGAATTAAAATGCATCCAGGTTAGGGGAGGAAATCTGCTATTTCATGCTGTGTACTTGGAGGTTTTTTCACTACAATTGAAAAATGGGAACTAGAATAGGAAGAATCAGCATTTATTTGCTGGTTTTCCTGGGCTTTTTTTTTTTTTTTTTATAATTGGGTTTTCCCTTTACAAGGGACTTAACATTTTCACTAGAGACATAACTAAATGCATTTCTGCTGGGTCCTGGTGTGCACCTCGTGGGTCCGTTTGCCCTGCCTAGTCTGATCGTTATGAGAATTACAGAGCAGCCTTACATAGGGCCTCATTAGCCAAGACTGACAAGGTGGATTCCTGTAGCCATGGTCTCCTCTGACAGAAGCCTGAGCCGTTAGGCTGTGGGTTCCTTTCCCTGGATCTTCCTCTGCCCTGCGGGGTACATCTGCCTGTGCAGAGGAAGGGGTCGGTATGCTAGAAGGTGCTAGTTTAGACCCAGGAGATCTGAGCACTTGTTTTAAAGAGAGGGTGATGGTTTCACCAGGGTGTGCTTCTCCTCAGTTAAAGTTCCTGTTTGTCTCTTAGGAAGTTAAACTCCCAGTGCTGAGGTATCAGTGTAGTCTGATCATGAGCTTCTTAGAAAATAGAAACTTTTGGTTGATCAAGGTTGATTATTTGGGAAATGCTGTCTGTCCTCTCTGACTGCTGGAACGATTGTCTGGCCCCGGAGAAACCTCCTGGAGCTTTGGCCAGGTTACCTGAGTCTGGGTTCTTTAGCGGCCTTGTCTGCCGTTGAGGAACGAGTGATGAGGAGGCTTTCGTGGAACATTGTCAGAGACGCTTCCCTAAGTCAAAAGGTAAATCAAAATAATTTCCGAGGCTGGTTGATGAGCTTTCCTCCCTTTTTGTTCTTCCTGTCCTGGCCTGGGCCCCGGGGAGAGTTTTCTTCCCAGCGTTTAGCATTAAAAACTAAAACGTTTCAAGAAGCACAACCCAGGACCATTCTAGCAACACGCAGTTCTTGAACTCTTCACCAACTAAGGACAAAAAGGGAAATTGTTAATTTAGCTCTGGTGCTTTGATTTATGGGAACATAACCCTTAACTGACATCTGACATCATGATATCCAGGTGTGCTCAGCTCTGGGTAGAGTTCCTGTAATTACACTTGTTAATTAATGAACAATAACTGACCACTAGTCACTTTATACCCTTTAACTAACTCTGGGTCATACTCTCACTGGTTACTGATGTGAGAGCTAAACTTCATTTTGCTACATTCTGGGAAGACTCCTGTTGATCTTGGAAATGTTTGAAAAACATTGTGGTATAAAAATAGTCTGTGTTTGTGTTGACACTATTTACATTTCTTTAGCACCTGCTGGGTCTTTGGGCTGAATGAAAAGGGGTGTATAAGGATGTGGAAATGGGGAGTCAGTGGAAGACTCTGCATTTGGGCTCTGTTCACAAAGGAACATGAGTAGGTTACTAACGTCAGCCAGGACCAACCGTGCTGCTGGTAGTTGGGAAAGCTGGCATTCAGGCATTTATAATGCTGCCTCATACAGGCACCATTTCTCCCTTAAGGCCCACACCCTTCATGCTGTAATTCTGGAGGCTTCATGGATGCTGTATGCTCCTCCCTGCTCAGTCTGTCATTTCTCTCTGACTGAGGAGGAGACAGCTCTGCCAAAAAGCAGGTAGTTCCTAAATGCTGCCAAAGCTGCTTTCCATCATAATCCCTTTCCTTCTGAGAATGTCTCTCTTTTAATTAGCTGCTGGTTTCAATTGAGACTAGTTTACTAAGTATACCCTTTCTTTGAAATCAACCATAGGTAGCAATATGTAAGTAACTAAGCATTGAGAACTACACGTAGGAAACATTTTAAAAACAAACAAACTAAAAAACCTAAATACAAACCCTCCCCCAAAAGACACTGAGTATCCGAAATCAAACTAAACCTCTGATATGACTGAATTCTTTCTGGCCATACTCTTCCATGAATGCTTTTCTTTCTTTCTTTTAATATATTTTATTATTTTTACAGAGAGGAAGGGAGAGGGATTGAAAGTTAGAAACATCTATCAGCTGCCTCCTGCACACCCCCTACTGGTACATGCCCTTGACTGGAATCGAACCTGGGACCTTTCAGTCCGCAGGCTGACGCTCTATCCACTGAGCCAAACCAGTTAGGGCCGCTTCCTTGAGTCATTTAATTCTTACATGTATCTCTTCCCCTATAACCATAGACATAATAGGAGTTAGAATTCACTATCCTCAGCAGCACCATTTCCCAGAATTCACACACGCAGGCAGTAGGATTTACATAGGTGGGTTAACATCAGGGAAAAGATGGCCTACGAATTATAATCACAACTTCAAGTTCTTGACTCATGTGAATATTTCACCTGCAGTCCTTCATCAGAAAATGAGCAAGTTCTTGATACGGTGTTGGTAGATCTCCCAAAAACATCATATATGGGAGAGACTTTGGCTTTCTCCTTTTATGCCTTGTTTGTATTTTTCCCGTCTAATACACTAAGAATACTTATTCAATGTATTTGTAACTCAATGAGTTTTTGCTGTTCAGATACTAAAATGTACCCGGTCACCATGAGGCATGTGGTAGGTTGGACATTTGCATAGTTATCTTGGGACTCAAAGTGAGAAGCTGGTCTTTGCCAGGTTAGAGTCTGTGGTAGCAGATTATGCTGGTCATCTGACAATGATGGAGATATTGATTTGCATGCACTGGGGCCTGGTATTGGAACCTTTTTTTAAAAAAAATAAAATAACAAATATCAGAGGTTGGAGATGTGTATGTATGTATGCATGCATGTTACATGAGAGTCGCCAGATAACATACCTTCCCCACTTTGTTCATGACCCAAGTATCAGAAGATAGCCCTAGCTCCTGTTTCACCTGTTGGCTTAAGGCCTCCAGACAGAATCAAGTGTGAGTTCCAATTCTGCCCTTACCCCCAGTTACTCCTGCAGTGTTAATTAGATGAACCATCTACACAAGCATAGAGTAAACCTTTGCAATCCTATTACCCCCACAGAAGAAGCAGGCCTACCCAGGTTGAGGAACCTTTCTGCTGCCATTTGTTCCAGGCACTGCTACATACTCACACAGCCTGCATTTCGGTCTTCTAGCAGGCCTGTGTGGTACTTACTCTGGTATTCGTCTGACAAATGAAGAAACAGGTTGAAGGAGGTTCGCCTGGCTGGGGTCGCACTGCCCGTCAGTGCTGGGATGAGGAGGATTTAAAGCCTGGTCTGCCTGACGCACGTTACCCTGAGGAGGGTTTGACCTGGGTCAGGCACAGTGGGAATGCACAAGCATTGTGTCTGTCCCAAAGGTGGCAGGGATGGGCAGGATACCTGGAGCTGCTGAGTGGGATTCTGATACTGATATCACTTGAGCCTTTGACATGGAACTTTCTAAGACTTGTATAGATTACTAAACCAGGAGGAGATAATATCTAGTGTTCACTGTGGGCCAGACAGAATGCTAGGTGTTATGCATGTATTACCTCACTTAATCTTCCCAACAACCTCGGTTTATAGAAGAAAAAAATGAGTGTGGTGAGATTAAGCAGGCTCCGGGTTATACCACTTGGATTCCAATCCAGGTCTGTATGACTCCAAAACCCAAACTGTCCTGGCCTGCCTTGTCTATGGACACTCATGTTTCTAACGTGGGATGGGGTATTTCCTCCATAGGAAGTGTTCCCTGTGGACTTTAAGATCAAAAGCTTTTCTGCCAAAAACTCTTCAGTAGCCTCGCTCCATAAAAAAAATCCGCCAGAACAAACCTGTGGCTTTAGCTCTGGCACACACAGAGTTTGGAAGTAGTCATTCCTGTCCTTCCAAGAAAAAGCTGGACAAACTGAAAAGCACTGACTTTTCTTGGACCCATCAGAGAACTGAGTTTGCAGGGCAAATGGCCACTCCAGCATCTGGGAAGAGGTAAGTTCGGAGTCACAGCCGAGGTCTGCTTACTTGGAGCAAAGCCATTAGAAACATCCCTGTTAGGAACATTTTGACAAATTGCTGGGGCTGAGTGTTCCAATGCTCTTTGTCATGTGGTTCTCCTGGTAACAGGTCCCTTGGGCTTTCCAAAAGTCACTTCATTTGCATAAACAGGTGTGTGTGAACTGGGGATGGTTATAACAAAAGATGCTCCTTTCACTTTTATCCAGAGCCATTTCAGGGAGAGGGGCTGAATCCAGAGATTATGATAAAAGATGCTTCTGTCTCATTAAGAAAATGACAGGCTTTTAGAAGCTCAGCTGGGAATGAGGAACAAAGGCCAAATATACATAGCCTATGTAATAAAAGCTTAATATGTTAAGTGTCCGATCATCTGGTGACCAGTCGACTGTTCAACCAATCAAAGCGTAATATGCTAAGACTGCTCAACTGCTCGTTATGATGTACACTGACCACCAGGGGGCAGCTCCTGTGTATTAATTTGTGCAGTTATTCAGTGTCTGGTAAGTTAATGTTCAAGAAAAAAATATTAATTTTTATTAAAATGTCCTATTATTTTATGTTAACCATTACTCATTTATTTCAATTCTTTGTACTCTACATGTCTCTATTGAAATAAACCTATGTTTCTATGAAAATTGAAGCTTTTGCGGCCCACATAAACGTAAACTTTGTTTATTTGGCTCATGCTAGCCTTTGCATTTGACATGTTTGACCTACAGCTACAGCAAACATTAAACACGATTCAAACCAAAGTCAGATTATAAACCCACATTGTGCAGGCTATTTTTTAAAATATATTTTATTTATTTTTCACGGAGAGGAAGAGAGCCAGAAA
This sequence comes from Pipistrellus kuhlii, assembly GCF_014108245.1. Lineage (NCBI taxonomy): Eukaryota > Metazoa > Chordata > Mammalia > Chiroptera > Vespertilionidae > Pipistrellus > Pipistrellus kuhlii. Next base: position 22,475,815 of record NW_023425416.1, read on the forward strand.
CATCGATGAGAGAGAAACATCTATCAGCTGCCTCCTGCACACCCCCGACTGGGGATGCACCCGCAACCAAGGTACATGCCCTTGACCAGAATCGAACCTGGGACCTTTCAGTCCGCAAGCCGACACTCTATCCACTGAGCCAAACCGGTTTCGGCCATAGTTCAGGCTTTAAAAAAAAAAAAAAAAAAAAAAAAAAAAAAATTTATATATATATATATATATATATATATATATTATTGGTTTCAGAGAGGAAAGGAAAGGGCTAGAGAGATAGAAACATCAATGATGAGAGAGAATTACCAACAGGATGCCTATGCATGCCCCACACTGGGAATCAAGCCAACAACCTAGGCACGTGCCCCTAGCCAGAATTGAACCTGGGACCCTTCAGTCTGCAGGCCAATGCTCTATCCCCTGAGCCAAACCCGCGAGGGCTGCAGGCTTTTTTTTAACCTTGGTAACTATACCCAATATGCCCAATATTGTCTAATTTTCAACCAAAATGACAAGCATGCTAAAAAAGGCAAAAACAAAACAAAAAATACCACAAAAATAATCTGAGACAAAGTATCAGGTTCAGATATGACACAGGTGTTGGAGTTGTCAGGGAATTTAACATTATGTTAAGGAGTCTAATGGTAAAAGTAAATAATATGCAAAAACTGATGGGTAATGTAAGCAGAGATAAGAAAACTCTAAAATAGTCAAAAGGAAATGCTAGGGGAGGGGGGAGGAGACAAAACAACAAAGAATACAATAAACTGGACACAGCTGGGGAAAGAACCAGAGAGCATGAAGATAGGTCAACAGAAACTTCCCTACTGAAGTGCAAAAGAAAAAAAAAAATCCAAGAACTCTGGGAAAATTTCAAATGATGTAAAATTGGGATACTAGAAGGAGAGAAAAAAAGAGGGAATGAAGAAGAAATATTTCAATAACAGCTAAGAACTTTCCAAAATTAGTGACAGTCCCCAGTAACCACAGATCCAGGAAGTTCATAGAATACTAGGCAGCATAAATGCCAAAAATCTACATCTAAGTGAATCTTATTTGAACTGCAAAATCCAAAGATAGAAAATCTTGAAAGAAGCTAGAAGAGAAAACAACTTTACCTATAAAGAAACATAAAAATTACAGCTAGAAACTATGCAAGAAGACAGTGGAGTGAAAAATTTAAAGCATTGACACTCCCCCACCCCCCAATGAACCTAGAGAGTCCTATATCTGGCAAAATTATCCTTTAAAAGTGAAGGAGAAATAATGTTCTCAGATCAATAACAGTAGTACTTCAGAACTGCATGTCATCAACGTTTGGCTTATGAAAAATACTGAGGTCCAGAGCTGTTAAATGGTTAAATCTGGAAGGGTATTTTTCTTTTTTTCTTTTGCAAATCAGTTATTTTAAGTCAATGTTAGATATTGCACAGTTCGAACCCTTCCTTTTGAAATTGGAGAAGCTGAGAGAAAGACAACTGACTGACGTGAGGTTGAACAGAAAGTTATTCCTCGATTTGGTATCGGAGCTCAGCTCTCCGGATTTATTTTCTGCTGTAACTTTGTTGTCTGAATGATTGGATTTGATCCTAAAAACATTTTTCCTCCTGGGGGAGAAGGCGAGTACATAGAAAAAACGAAACATTTCGGGAGGAGGGTGCTCTAAAGCGAATCTGTACGTGCACCCACCCCCAACCCCGACTCAAATCACCGACAGCCCAGGACTACAAGTCCCAGGCTGCCTTTCGGCACGCGCGTTGGCCGCCGGGAGGAGTGCCTGTGAGTCTGCGCGGGAAGTGGAAACCGCGCGGAGGAGCGGCGGTGCCGGGTGCGCCGGCGGCGGCGTCTGCAGCTCCGGTCTCTCCTCGCCGCCTGCTCCGCGGCTCGACCGCCGCAGCCACCATGCCCATGAAAGGCCGCTTCCCGATTCGCCGCACCCTGCAGTACCTGGGCCAGGGCGACGTGGTGTTCAAGGACACGGTGAAGGTCATGACGGTGAATTACAACACGCACGGGAAGCTGGGCGAAGGCGCCAGGTGAGTCCCAGCCTTGTGAGGGCGGCCCCGGGGGTTAGTCACGGGGAGGCCTGGGGCTGCGCTGGCTTCTGGAGCCCGCCCCCCGAGGTCGGTGCTGTTGCCTCCATGTTACAAAGCTGGAGACGAGCAGCTTGGCCACGCCGTGCCTGCTGAGGTGGGGGAGCGGAGGAGCAGCCTCCCTCCTTCCTCCCGGGTAACCTGGGGAGGCCTCAGCCTCCAGTGCCACCTGGGACCCCGGAACCCCCAGCGGCGGGGGCAGGGTGGTGGCGGCGGGGGCAGGGTGGTGGTGGGGGCGGCAGCCGTCTGATTGGAGCCCGGCCCAGGGGGACGGACCTTGTTCGGGTCCCTTTCCCACCTGCTGCTGGCTGTGGGCGAGCTGCTCCGAACGGGGATGATCCTGATGCTGCAGGCCCATGGGGGATGCAGTGAGGGAGGTGACAGCTGCTGGCACTGATTGAGTTCTTACGTGTGCCGCACGGTTCTGAATGCTTCTGGCGTCCTCTCTTCATCCGGGCTGTGCGGAAACCCCGTTGCTGTCCCCAGGAAATGCACAGAGAGGCTCGGGAACTGCTTGTCCAGCTATCGCAGCTAGCTCTGAAGCTCCCTCCCCCCCCCCCCCCCCCCAATTTCTCTGTGTGGTGTCAGCGCCTCTCCCCCCTCGCAAACTCCCTGGTTTCCGCCTGGAGTTGAGGGAGTCATGGAATGGAAGCTTGCAAGTGAAACATTGGAATTAAACTTTGAGGCAACAGCCATGATTTGGGCTTTTCTGGTTTTCTTTTTTAAAATGTTTTAATTAACTTTTAAAATATCTATTTTTTATTGTTTATAGTATTACAGATATCTCCCCCCCCCCCCAGCCCCAACCTACCCCTCTAGGTCTTCACCACCCTGTTGCCTGTGCGTATCTTCTCTCTATATAAAAGGCTAATATGCAAAATGTCCCATTGGGATTTTGATTGGGAGATCAGGAGTTTGATTGCTTGCTATGACGTGTGCTGACTATCTGATTAGTTACTTTGAGCATATTTTCATGTGTTTCCTCGCCATTTGTATGTCCTCTTTGGAGAAATGTCTATTCACGTCTTCTCGTTTTTTAATTGGATTGTCTTCCTTTTGTTGAGTTGTATGAGTACTGTATATATTTTGGGTATTAACCCCTTAGGGGCTTTTCTGGTGTTAAGTATAAATGTGCTGAGTGCCTGTTGAATGGCAGGCCCTGCCCTGTGCTGTGTGCTGGAATTCAGCAGTGATAAGAAAATGTCCTGTCCTGCAGACACTTTGCTGTGTCCCCCTCTGTGCGGATTCTGTCAGAATAGGACATGGAGCAACACCCTCCGAAGGGCCCCACAGAGTGGGGGCCTTCGCTGCAGGGCTTCCAGGAAGCCATTAGCTACCTCTTAGCCGTTTGCTCTCCACAGATGACCCCAAGCACTGGGACCTGCTTACGTGGGATCGGCTGGGACGAAGGCATCCTGGGCGAGTGGGTCTTGGCCGTGACTCGGCAGCTTCCTAACCCTCTGCGTGCGCGCGCGCGCGCACGCGCGCGCACACACACACACACACACACACACACACACCCACCACCACCACCACCACCACCACCACCACCACCACCACCCCCCCATACCAGGAATCACCAGGCAGGGGCCAGGCAGGAGGGACACAAGCTGAGTGGGCCTTCGGGAGCTGGGAAAATGTGCCCTGTTTCAAGGAGCATTCACTGCTTGGCTACATCTTAGCTGTGTCCGCTCCAGGGAGGATTTCAGATTTGTCAATAAGCCAGATGTTCAGATTCATATGTAAACCTCTGGTGTTTAAAAGGCCAGCCAATCAAAATAAGTCTGCAAGACCCATTCTCACCTGGCCAGGTATTTTAATGCCCTCTGGGTAACTGGCGTACAAACCCCTGTGTGTGTGTTCCTGGAAGTAAGGGCTGCCTTTCCCTCCGCTGCCCTTGGGTGTGAACCTGCCTGACCCGCGCCTTTGCTTGTCGGTGTGACCTCAGCCTTTCAGCTGTCCCTTCGCCCCAGGTGCTCGTGGCCATGGTCCGGGGCTGTCCGCTGGGTGTGGGGAACTGGTTTGTTCAGTGAGGGCTGAGTCCCTACTCACTGGTGCCAGGTGTTCTTGCCTTTAAGATGCAGTTAAAGAGGGAACAGCTGTTTATTGAGTTCTGGGTTAGCCCTGAGCCTCAAGATCTAGGCAGATTGGCTAATTTGATAGTGAGAACAGTGTGGAGGAAGTCCAGATGCTAATCACAGTCCTGGTTCTTTCACTTACTAGTTATTGTTGACGTAGGGCAGTGGTTGGCAAACTGCTGCTCGCGAGCCACATGCGGCTCTTTGGCCCCTTGAATGTGGCTCTTCCACAAAATACCACGGCCTGGGCGAGTCTATTTTGAAGAAGTGGCGTTAGAAGAGGTTTAAGTTTAAAAAATTTGGCTCTCAAAAGACATTTCAATCGTTGTGCTGTTGCTATTTGGCTCTGTTGACTCATGAGTTTGCCGACCACTGACCTTGGGCAGTTCACTTAATTTTTCCGACCTCAGTTGTAAACCCTGCGTGCGGGGATTTGAGAGTAAAGTGCCTAGTAACGTGTGTGGCGCACACACCAGGCACTCCACTAAAAGCTGCCTACCGTTATTACGTTTCTGCCCATGCTTCCGCAAGACCATGTAACGATCCTGTGGAGTCTTTGTCCTAGTAGTTCAGGGTGTGAAAACGCCTGCACGGATGTATGTCCTGGTTTATGTGCGATGCTGGGATTCTCTGCTGTGGGGCTGGCATTGAGGTTAGGCCTAGGAAGGTAAATTCAGCCTCTGAGCTCCTAGCCCCTGTGCTCTCCTGCTCTACAAGGCTTATAAGTAGCACCTGTTTCCACTTCCTCCCCAAAAGCAGCAACTTTCAAACTTGACCCATTAGCGTTCTACCTCCATAGAGTTACAGAACTTAGAGAGCTACTTCTCACGATCTTAGCTTGAGACATGATCAAGTACCTTGTCGCTATGGAAGATGAGGGTTTAGCTCTTTCACTGCCATTGCCTCTCCCTACTCTCAACACAAGTACACTGCTCCGCCCTCGCACTCCCCGATCTTCCCAAAACAGTCATTTCAGAATTATGGGTAGACTATTCAACGTTTAAATTAACATGATTTTGTAAACACTGTACACGATTGAGCCAAATAGAGTACGATGATTATTTCTCCTTTTTTTTTTTTTTTTTTTGCAAAGATTTTTATTTTCCCTGGAATTTATAATTGTAATTGTTTTTCTTTTGTTTCAGTTCAGATTTTGCCCCAATGATGGAAGTCTCCCCAATTAAATGGTCACGCAGTCAGGCTTTCTGTTGATTCTGTCAATTTTATCTTCTTGAAAATAGACTTCAAGCTGCAGTCTGGACTGCTTGTCTTACGATGACATCTCTTTGATGAACATCAAAGCTCAGAGCACTAACCTGCCCTGGTCGTACAGCTGGAAAATGGTGGTTGGGTGATGGTCCTTCTGTCCTGTGTACCACCCACATCTTTCTGTCCGGTGTGTGGGGCAGGGTGCAAAGGGCGCATTTAAACCCAGATCATTTGGTCCCTGGTTGGTGCGGTTCAGTTGGTTGGAGTCTGACACCCCCCCTCAGAGCACACACTAACATTCCCGAAAGCTGCATTTCTCAGCCTTTTTTGGGGGGCTGGGTCCTCTGAGAATATGATGAAAGTTCTGGACCTTTTCCCTTGAAAAATACACAGGTATGCAACATTTAAGGTTAAAAACTACTGTTTCATGGGCTTAATTTTTTCTCCTTTGCAGGAAATTTGTGTTTTTCAACATACCTCAAATCCAGTACAAAAACCCGTGGGTGCAGATCATGATGTTTAAGAACATGACACCATCACCCTTCCTTCGATTCTATTTGGGTGAGTAAGGAGGCCTCTGTGCTGTGCTCCAAGACTGTCTTTCCTCCCGTCCGTCCGTCCGTCCGTCCTTTCACAGCAGTCAGCGGTCTGAGGTACAAGCTCCTGTGAACTAACATTGCTTCTGTCATCTTGACTTGAATGGCCATTGAGATCTGGGCGCCTCTTCCCCCTCCCTCTCTAGACTCGTCTCCTGTTGCCTTCATGTGCCTCACACCACACAGATTTCTCAAAATTCCCTTGTCACACCTCGGTTTATGCCTTTGCTCATGCCATCCCTCTGATAAATCCCCTTTCTACTTTCTTTGCTTATGTAATTAAAAAAAAAAATCCTTTAAGACTCATCTTGGGCACCATTCTCCCAGGACACCTTCCCTGCATGCTTCCATTGGCCCCCCGTCTCCCGAAGCCCCTCAGACTGGCCACATTCTCCTGAAAAGTAATGTCTGTGTGTGTCCACTTGGAACCAAGTGAACTTCATTCGGTTAAATATGGCTTAGTACCCAGAAGTCAGAAGACCAGATATTTTAGTCCAGCTCTCAGTCATTCTGACCCTGAGCAAAAAATATTCCTCATTGCTTTATTTCTCAAGGCAAAACATCTATCTGCCTTACACGGTTAAGAGAATCAAATGAAGTGTAGACTGGGAAATGCTTTGAGAAACAAAATAATGTTCTTCCATTTTATTTCTGGCCCAAAATGGCCAGATTATTTAGCAAATGTGCTAGGCACCCAGGTACTGTTCTAAGTTCTTGCGTGTCCGGGAGCCATACAAAGATTTCTGCCCTTATAGAGATAATACTCTAGCAGGAGGAGATAGAACAAGGAACTTAAGACAGTGTGCTAGAAGATAAATGCTATGAAAAAAAAATAGAGCAAGGTAAGTGGGTGAAGAGAGTGGGGGTGGTATGATGATTTTGTGTAGTATATATTTTGTGTTTGCATTGAAAAAAATTAACTTTATTGAAGTGTAATTTACTTATAATAAATGCATAGGTTTAATGTGTATAGATTGATGAGTTCCGACAGTTATGTCACCACTTTCCCAATGAAGATGAAGAATATTTATTTTATTTTTATTTATTGAAAAAATATATATGTACTTGTTAATCCTCACCCAAGGATATTTTTTAGAGTGGAATGGAGGGGGAGAGACAGAGAGTAACATCAGTGTGAGAGAGCCACATTGGTTAGTTGCTTCCTGGACATTCCAGGACTGGTTCATGGCATGGAACCTGCAACTGAGGTTCATGCCCTTGACCAGAATCCAGCCCACGACCTCTCAGTCTGTGGGCCCATGCTTTAAACACCGAGCAAACCAGCCAGCGCTTTAAATATGTTTTTATTGATTTCAGAGAGGATGGAGAGGGGGGGAGAGAAACATCAATGATGAGAGAGAATCACTGATCAGTTGCCTCCTGTAAGCCCCCTCCGGGGGAATGAACCCTAAACCTGGGCATGTTACGACCAGGAATTGAACCTGCACCTTCTGGTACACAGGACGGTGCTCCATCCAACTGAGCCACTCTGACCAGGGCTGAAGAACATTTCTGTTACTCCAGGCCAGTGGTCAGCAAACCGCGGCTCGAGAGCCACATGCGGCTCTTTGGCCCCTTGAGTGTGGCTCTTCCACAAAATACCACGTGCGGGCACGCACATATAGTGCGACTGAAGCTTCGTGGCCCATGCGCAGAAGTCCCTTGTCGGCCTGGGCGAGTCTGTTTTGAAGAAGTGGTTCTAACGCCGAGCCACACTCAAGGGGTCAAAGAGCCTCAGGAGGCTTCCGAGCCGTCGTTTGCCGGCCACTGCTCCAGGAAGGCCTCTGGTGCTGCTTTCAGGTTAATTCCCCATCCCACCAGATGCATCCACTGTTAGGATTTCTTTCACCATAGTTTGTTTCTGAACTTCATATAAATAGAATCTCCCAGGATGTACTTTGTGTCTGGCTTTCACTCAAGTTTTTGTGACTTATCCATGATACCAGTAGTTAATTCATTTTTATTGCTAAATAGTACTCCGTTATAGGAATATACCACAGTTAGTTTATCCATTTACCTGTTGATGAACACCTGAGTTTTTGTTAGATACCAGGACAGAAGTTTGAGATTTATTGGCGATAAAAGGGGGTGAGCAGGGAAAACCTTCCTATGACAAAGCAGGTCTGCCGCCTCGCAGACAGGGAAGAGGAAGGCGGTCCGGGCAGGAGGCACCAAGGTGGGGATGAGCTCTTAGGGAGTCGGGGCCAGCCCATGGGCAGCTGTAGCTCCACTTTGAGCCCAGATGGCTGGATCCTAGACCTCTGCCAGGAGAGACTGGGTGTGGCTCTGGTGGGCTCCACAAACAGCAGCCGGGCTGGCCCCTGGCTGCTCCCTGCAGGAGGCCTCCTCGCAGGAAGCGGGGAGTGGTGGGCCTCTGGCTGTGAGGGGCTGCTTCAGTCTGGGGCTGAGGTAAGGTACTTGTCAGCATCTTCTCACACAAATGGTCTCTGAGGATCCAGGTGCTCAGCTCTTCAGAGCCCATGCCTCATGCTGAATCGATGTGTAATGTTCTTAGGAACTGCCCAATAGCTTTCCACAATGGGCAAACTCCAGAAGCAGGAAAAGGCATGGAGATAGATTTATTCCGAGAGCCTCCAGAAAGGAAGGCACAGTAGACACCTTCATTTCAATCTATACTGAACCCTAACCCTAACCCTAACCCCTAACCCTAACCCTAACCCTAACCCTAACCCCTAACCCTAACCCTAACCCTCACCTCCGGGCAGCAAAATGTGAGCCATGGTTCCACATCCTCACCCACACTGGTTTATCTGCATCAGTTTCCTGTGGCTGCTTTACCAACTACCACAAACTTAGTGATTTAAAACAACACAGATTTCTTTGTTAATCTTCACCTGAGGGTATTTTTCCATTGATTTTTAGTGGGAGGGAGGGGGATAGACAGAAACATCTGTATGAGAGACACATGGATTGGTTGCCTCCGCACACGCCCCGATCAGGGCTGGGGATCAAGCCTGCAACCGAGGTGTGTGCCCTTGGTCCGAATTAAACCAGACCCTTCAGTCTGTAGGCTGACACCCTTGTTTACTGAGCCAAACCAGCCAGGGCCATATAAATTTCTTCTTACAATTCGGTAGGCTAGAAGTTCAGTATAGATTGAAATGAAGGTGTCTACTGTGCCTTCCTTTCTGGAGGCTCTCGGAATAAATCTATCTCCATGCCTTTTCCTGCTTCTGGAGTTTGCCCACGTTCCCTGGTCACGGCCCGCTCCTCAGCCTTCCACGCCAGCAATGCTTTATCCCTGCCCATTCTCCCATAGTCACACGGACCTCTGCTCACAGCAGAGAGGTTCTCTGATTGGAGGGCCCATGTGATTATTAGCATAATCTCTCACCGCCAGGCCCTTAACTTTAATCATATCCACAGTGTTCCTTTTGCCACATAAATATTCACAGGTTCTGAGGGATTAGGACAGGGACATCTTTGGGGGCTATTATTTTACTCACCACATTGTCTTAAATTTTAGCTATTCCATGGGGTTTTAATTGAAATTTTAATTTGCATTTTCTTCTAACTTTTCATGTTCTTATTAGCTATTCAAATATTTGTCTTGTAAAGAGTATATTTGTATCTTTTGTCCGTGTAAAAAATTGGTTTTAAAAAAAGTTCTTCACATATTCTGGATGCAATTCCTTTGTCAGTTACATGTGTAATGAATATTTTCTTCTGTCTGCTTGCTTTTCCTTTTCTTACTGGTGTCTTTTGAAGAGCATGCATTTTAATTTTTATAAACTTTAGCCTATCAGTTGTTTCATGTTTAGTGTTTTGTGTCCTAAGAAATCTCTGTCTTTCCCAAGATTCTCTTATATTTTCTTTAGAAATTTTTTTTAGTTTTTGATTTTACATTTATGTGCTCTAGTTCAAGTTATTTTCTTTCTATTTTTTTAAAGATCTTTAATTGTTGGCATTTAAAAAAAATGTTTTATTGATTTTTTACAGAGAGGAAGGGAGAGAGATAGAGAGCCAGAAACGTCGATGAGAGAGAAACATGGACCAGCCGCCTCCTGCACACCCCCCACCGGGGATGTGCCCCAACCAATGTACATGTCCTTGACCGGAATCGAACCTGGGACCTTTTAGTCCGAAGACCGACGCTCTACCACTGAGCCAAACTGGTTTCGGCAAGTTCAAGTTATTTTCTACTTTTTGTGTATTAAGTAAGGATAGGGGTTGAGGTTGTTGTATTTTTTTAGATTCATGATATTCAGCTTTTATAACACCAATTGTTGAACATTTGTCCTTTCCTCTTATTGCAGTGGTTCTCAACCTTTCTAATGCGAAGACTCTTTAATACAGTTCCTCTGAACCACTACAGTACAGCCTAAGACCATCGGAAAACAGATATTTACATTACGATTCATAACAGTAGCAAAATTAGTTATGAAGTAGCAATGAAAATAATCTTATGGTTGGGGGTCACCACAACATGAGGAACTTATTAAAGGGTTGAGGCATTAGGAAGGTTGAGAACAACTGTCATATTGAATTCCTTGTTGGCTTTGCCAAAAATCATTCAACCATGAGTGGAAAAATAAAATGCTTGTGTATCCAGATAGTCAGCCATGAAAAGGTATGAAGTGCTGACACACATGCTACGATACAGATGAACCTAGAAAATGTGCTAAGTGACAGAAATCGGGCACAAAAGGCCACATAATTGTGATTCCACTTATATGTAATGTTAGAACAGGCAAGTCCATAGAGACAACAATGTTTACCAGGGGGTGGGGTTGGGGTGGTGTGGGGCATAGGAAATGACTGCTTAATTGGCAAGAGAGTTTCTGTTTGGGGTAATGAGAAAGTTTTGGAACTAGATAATGGTGATTGTTTTACATTTTGAATGTACCAAAACCCACCAAATTATACACTTTAAATGGTTAAAATGACAATTTTTATGTCACATATTTTACCATATACAAAAGAATTTTAGCCATTCCAATGGATTTTAATTGAAATTTTCATTGCATTTTCTCCTTTTTATTATTAGCTATTCATATACCGGTATTTGTTTTGTAAAGAGTATAATTGTATCTTTTGTCCATTTAAAAAATTTCTGAACCTTCATCCCCTTTCACTGACCTATGTCTGTCCTTATACTAATACAGTACCTATATCGTATTACCTTAGTTTTTGTAGTTTTATAAGTGTTAAAATCAGGTAGTGTGAATCCAAATTACTTTGGCTAGTCTAGGTTATTTGCATTTACATTTAAATTTTAAAATTTGGCCAGTTTCTGGAAAAAAGCTTGTTGGGGTTTTAATTGGAATTACATTATAGTTCATTTAGAGGAGTATGGATATTTTAACAATATTGAGTATGTTTTGTGACTATTGTAAATGGCATTTCATTTCCAGTTTTTTGGTTAGTATAGTTGATTTTTGTTGTTAATCCTCACCCGGGGATATTTTTCCATTGACTTTTAGAGAGTTGAAGGGAGGGGGAGAGATAGAAACATTGTTTGGTTGCCTCCCACTCGCATCTGACCAGGGCTCAGGATCGAGCCTGCAACGGTGGTACCTGGGACCTTTAAGTCTGTGGGCCTAAAAACCAGCTAGGGCTAATTGATTTTTGTATATGGAATGTGTTTTGCAACCTTGCTTATAAACACACATTATAGTTTATTCTCTAAATTCCTTAGTATTTTCTACATACTCAATTTTGTCATCTGCAAATGCAGTTTTATTTATCTTTTTGTCTTAATTCATTGATTCAATTGGCTGTAATATTTTTGCATTTTTACCAGTAATGTAGGAAAGGTTCCATTATTCTGCATCCTTACTAGTACTTGGTATTGTCTATTTAAAAAAAATTTAAGCACTCTTATAGCTCATGGTTTTTATTTTCTCATTTTCCTAATGACTATTTTGGTTAAATGTTTACTCACAGATTTGTCCATTTTCTAGTTGGACTGTCTTGAGTTCTTTATATAGTTTAGATTCAAGTCTTATCAGATATATCCATCTTGTACATTTTCTCCCATTCTATTGCTTATTGTGCCTTTTGAAGAACAAGTTTTGGATTTTAAATTCAGTGTATTTTTTTTCTATAATCATGTTTTTGATGTCATATTTTTGCCTAGGTTCTAAAGATTTTCAAATAGTTGTAGGTCCCTGGTTCATTTTGAGTTTTTTTGTTTCTTTTTTTAATGTTGGGAGTAAAAGTCTAAATTCATTTACTTGCACGTAGCTATCCAATTGTCCCAGCAACATTTGTTTAAAGGATTATCTTTCCTCACTGAATTGTTTTGGCATTTTTACTGAAAATCAATTGACCATAAATATAAAGGTTTATTTTTGGACTCAATTCTGTTCCATTACTCTGAAGTCTGTTTTTGACTTGATTACTGTAGCTTATAGTAATTGGAAAATGAATGTCCTTCCTCCATTTTCTTTGCAAAATTGTTTTGTATGAACTTTAGGCTCAATTTGTCAGTTTCTACACAAACACCTGCTAGGATTTTGATAGGATTTGCATTGAACCTATAGACCAGTTTGGGGAGAATTGCTATGTTAATTCTATCCACGAACATGGAATTTTTTGTTAAAGTAGTATGCTTTTATACAAACCTAAAATTTATGTCTGCTCATGTCTAAAGAAATATGGAAAAGTAAAGTGTAGTAATATTATGAGTTATGTAAACAAATATATTTACTTTATTGTTAAAATATTTCTCCACTAGCAAACGGCAAATCACCATTTGCGGCTGAGGAACTCTCATCTGAGTTGTCAGCCACGCCCCCTTTACTTTCTGTTTTCAGACACTGGTGAGCAGGTTCTCGTGGATATAGAGACCAAGAGCAATAAAGAGATCATGGAGCACATCAAAAAAATCCTGGGGAAGAATGAGTGAGTTACTGGGGTTGACCTGGAGGGGGGCAAAGGTCTTAGCCCAGAGATTTTCAGAGCGGAGAGGGATGGGGTGTCAAGAGGGCAGGCTCTCTGACTGTGAGCCAGACACTGACCGGAGTGTGGGCTGGAGAGTCCATCCCTCTGACTAGGCTGCTCGCCAAATGTGTGACAGTAAGCCATCCACCCCTCGTCAGTGGGCAGCTGAGATGCAGCTAAAATACTTGTCCTGTGTGGCTGGTGACGTATCCCCGTTTGGAGTTCGTGGGTGACCCATCCTTTTTCTCTCCGTGGAGGAAAGAAGGGAGGGAAGCCGGATATCTTTTTAAAAAATATATTTTATTGATTTTTTTATAGAGAGGGAGAGAGAGGGATAGGGAGTTAGAAACATTGATGAGAAACATCCATCAGCTGCCTCTTGCACACCCCCTACTGGGGATGTGCCCACAACCAAGGTACTTGCCCGACTGGAATCGAACCTGGGACCTTTCAGTCCACAGGCCGATGCTCTATCCACTGAGCCAAACCGGTTTCGGCTTGCTGGATATCTTTGAGAAAGCACTTGGAGGCATTTCCAGGCCCCTTTATTCTGTCTCACTTGTCAGAAACGGGGCTGCCTCTCGGCTGTCTGAGGGCTCCCCTGTGCCGGCCTGGTGTGAGTGTGCTATCCAGGTGCCTCCTCCCCTGCCTAACACTGCTCACATACTGAAGGCTTCCCTGTGGTGAGGGCAGGGACAGGTCTGAGGAGCGAGAAGCATGTTAGGAAACACAGGAGATCCAGGTCTCCCCAGCGGAGGATGGAGCTCACTCCGAGAAGTTCTGTGCTTCGCAGAGGCTCAGAGCAATGTTGCCAACACCTTGTTGCTGCCTGTGCTCTTTGCAGGGAAACCCTGAAACAAGAAGAGCAGGAGAAAAAGCAGCTTTCTCACCCAGCCCACTTTGGACCTCGAAAGTATTGCCTGCGGGAATGCATCTGTGAGGTGGAAGGGCAGGTGCCCTGCCCGGCCCTGGTGCCCTTACCCAAGGAGATGACCGGGAAGTACAAAGCAGCTCTGAAAGCCAGTGCCCAGGACTAAGGCCCAGGCCTGTGGGCTAGCGTTACGTTGGCCACAGGGAGATCCTGGTTCTGTCCCCAGAGACTCTGCAAATAAAGTGCTCCTTAATCACCCAGCAGCATTGTGTATCCGGTCTGATGGGCACAAGGAGGAAGGCCTGCATGGGAACAGGACGTTGGGGCCAGGAAGGTGTAGGGCCACAGCCTGTTGACATCTTGGTCTTGTGGCTTTTTCCGTCTCCACTGGTTTTGACTCCTCTTCCAGACCCTCCTCTGAAAGTGCAGTTGAGTCTGGTTGGAGCTAGTTGTGGCTGGCCATGTGGATGTTCAGGCTCTGGGCATCAGAAATCCCGAGGTAAGCCTTTGTGCAGTGCTCACTGCTAAACTAAAGCCAGCTGACCTTTTCCTCCCGAGGGCCTGGCTGTGGAAGCTGCCTCCCAGTTTACCTTCTTGCTTGTTCATTAAATTTTTTTTTTTTTAAATAACCACGTACTTAAGTTTGCCATTTTAAAAAATATATATTTTATTCAGTTTTTACAGAGAGGAAGAGAGAGGGATAGAGAGTTAGAAACATCAATGAGAGAGAAACATCGACCAGCTGCCTCTTGCACACCCCCTACTGGAGATGTGCCCGCAATCAAGGTACATGCCCTTGACCGGAATCGAACCTGGGACCTTTCAGTCTGCGGGCCGATGCTCTATCCACTGAGTCAAACCGGTTTCGGCTTGTTCAATTCTTGAGGTAAAGTTTGGGAGAGGGTGTGAGGTGTTACGTAGTAATTCTGCCTAGTAGTCCTTTCCTCCTTGGGACATGGATATTGCTGCCACTTGAGTTTTGCTGGTTTTAGCCCGTAGGAGACACGAAAGCCTTCTAGGGTCACTTTAAGGATAGGTTTACTTCGTCAAAAGTAAAGGACCAGATGGACTGCAGACCGGTGGAAACACAGACCAGGAGACTTTGACCAGTGGGATGCAGCAAGGTGGGCTTCGAAGAGCAGGTTTAAGGTCTGAGTGCCTCTCTGATGGGAGCTTTGGTCAAGGCCTAACGCTTGCTGTAAAATGGGAATAAGGGCATTACTTCACGAGGTAAGTTATGGGAAACTTGTGTTTTGCTGTTAATCCTCACCCAAGGATATATTTTTCCCCATTGATTTTAGAGTGGAGGCAAAGGGGGAGAGGGCGGAGAAACATTGATGTGAAAGAGACATATCGATTGGTTGCCTCCCACATGCTCCCTGACTGGCCGGGTATCCAGCCTGCAACACAGGTCATGCCCTTGACCAAACTCAAACCTGGGACCATTCAGCACTCAGCTGTTACTCTTTCCACTGAGCCAAATTGGCAAGGGTAGAATGTGTTTTATTTAAATGTTGGGATTATCTCATTGAGAAATCTGGCTCTTTTTACATTTGATGCTCAAATTATGCTTTACTGTTGTTTTGTACCAGACTGGCGTTCAGGTTACAGCCTTGGAGGGATTGGAAAGGGATGGTTGGTTTGGGTCTAATGTGTAACTGACAGGTTTACTTCAGTTTTGCTTAATTGAAATTTAAAATGTTGGTGCCCTCTTTCCATCACTATTTGTAGAGGGTGACCAGAAAAATTTATCCTCCATTCTAATCCCTAGTTTAAATTCCTGCAATGTTCCTAGCAATCCCACGTGGCTGACTGCAACATGGCCTTCACAACCAGCTGATTGGACTTTCTACTGGGCCTCCAGGCCCTTTAAGAGTTTGTTCCTTTTGGTCTGTCTCCAGAGCTGGTGAGAAAAAAGGCCTTAGGGTGCACAGGGCCCAGAAGGGTAGCTAGCCAGGACTGCCCTGAACCAAGCTAGTGATCCTTCTTTAGAGAATAAATGTCCAGTGCCTGATGGGAAAGCACCATCATTACTGTTTTTCATGGGCTATTTCATAGACAGGAGATAATGATTCATGGAAACAAACACCACTGGGGGGAGAGGGGCGGTAGGGGGCAAACTATCTAAACTAGGGGTGTCGAACTCAATCAGAGAAGGGGCCAAAATCTAAAATCCAGCCTAAATCGCGGGCCGAATGGTTTACTGAAGTCATAAACTGTCATTGTGATGGAAACGCAGCGGAGTGCAGTGATGACAGTGCGGTGCGGGCCACATTGCAAGGCCTGGCGGGACGGATTTGGCCCGCGGGCCTTGTGTTTGACACATGTGATCCAAACAGTTGTCTTCCATTTCCTACGTACTTCAACGATAAAAAAAGATTTTAAAATGTACAGAGATGGGAGGAAGTTATTGGAGAAGATTGTATGAGGGTTTTATAATTGATCCAAATGTTTCTTAATTTTATTTGTATAACCAATGTTCGCCAGATGGTTTTCAACCTTGTTCTGAAGTGACCAATTGCCTTTCATTTGGAGAGCTATTTGGCTGCCAGTGAGGTTCTGCCAAGAATCTTGATTTCAGACCTCAGAGTCGTCACCTGTAAAATGAGGCAGATGACCTCTGAAACTTTAAGCATATGTCTGCTCTGGTCCGAGGCCTGGCTCTGTGTCTGTCACTTTTGGCACCCCATGCTGGTTCCAGAAACAAGTCCAGTGGGCCACCAAATGGATGGGGCTAAGGTGAGATGAGAGCTACAGGGTTCTGATGACTAGGGCGCTTTCTTACCACCTACTCAGTGTTTAGGTGAGTGGTATTCTGGGGACCCCTGGTGGCCAGGCATTATTATTACTATTGTCAGGAAAAAGGATGAACAAGATGCACGTTAGTCTTTAATTAACTTTTAATAGTATAAACCTCATTTAGGTAGTAGTATTAAGCCACAACAATGCCACATTGAAACAGCATTTAATAAAATGCATAAAGCTAATTCATGCACTGCAATACTCTATATACAAACACAACAATGCAAATTATTCTTCAAGACTGAAGACATTGATTAGATATAAAATTCAATTAAAAAAGAACATGCTATTTTAAATGCCATCACATAAACAAAGCTGATTTCAAGCTACATTTTTAACAGGTTTTAAACCTGGAATTAAAATGTAATGGCATAAACAATATTTTCTATATTGAGAAGGGCAGAGGTTACAGAAACGGTCCCAAGAAAATCTAACACCCAAGTTTTCCTTTAATGTCTTTTAAAAGGGCTGGTAATACTTAGCTACATTTTAACAGCTCCAAACTACAGGTAAAAACTATGGTTTGTACTATGAAAAAGGTGCAGCTTTTCAGTTATAAAACTAGTTGAACACTGGTTTACAAGATAATTGGGAGGATATAGAAAAATATTCCAGCACTTGAGTTGTACATGGCAGCAGCATGAGTCCATGAATGCTCTTGTTGTTAAAATGGCAACTGATTATACTTTCCTAGAGAAAAGCCATTTATTTTTCATGTCTACTTCCCAATATTATCCAAATATTAAGCTTTATCACAACCTGTCAATTGATAAATGTTGCTGAGCATTTTTTTCAACATTTTTATAGCACTTTTTCTATTATACATAGTATGCATTTTGGAACACCAAAATTATTGGCTTAATCAAAAGTATAGCTGGGCATTAAAAATCTCTCAGGCTTTCCCTTTATTTTTAGATTGCTGCTAATAGCCCCAAATGAAAAGTCCTAAAGACTCACTTAGAGACTGGAAAGCTTCCATTTGTATTATCTGAATTGGAAAGCTACCTTCAATAGTGATTGTCACGACAGGCAAGGACATGGGAAAGGTGACAATCGCTGCTGGGCGGCCAGTGAAGCAGCGGGAGCTTTATATCACAGATGGGGAAGCTGGAGGCTGAGTGGCCCAGTCTCACAAAAGGCACTGAGTACTATGGTCTCAATGAAGTGTTTTCAAACATTTCAACAGATTAAAAAAAGAAAACCTGTGGATTATGTTTTTGCCGTTATCCAGTGATCTCTTTCAGCAGGCCAGCTTTCACCCTTCCCATCAGTCAGGTCCATGAGCAACTACAGGTGGGCTGGGGCCTGGCTCCCGAGTGCTGTGTTTCAGATTAAAGCCCAAGTTAGGGGGGAAACTCACCAGAGTAGAGCTGGACAAGAAAAATTAGGCATCTGTAGCTTTAAGGGCATGCATAACCATATTAAAATGCAATTTTTATCTGAGATTTTAAAATCAATTTAGAAAAAGTCAGTAGACTTCATTTGCATGCTATAGTTGGAGAATTAATTTAAGATTTGTAACTTATGCCATAAAGTTAGCCATCAACAATTATGCTTATTTTTAAAGAATACTTGGTTGGTTGTGCCCCCCCCCCCCCCCCCCAACTTGCGTTGGGAATCTGTTGAGTCCAGAGCAAGTGGGGACAATTGGGAGCCAGGCCCCATGACACGGACCGTTCTGGAACTGACTACATGACGATGAGTCCAGGGAAGGCCCACTGCTTGACCTTCCAAGTTCCTTCCAGTTAGGCTATAAAGAGGGGTGTGACAACCAGGTTAAAAATCCCCACCTAGTTTTTGGACATTTAGGATAACTGTCTTCCAGTTTCTTAGCCCTTGTCTCACCCTAGGAATACATAGTAATGTCATTCTGTTAGGACCTTCCTGTCTGGAACTTTCCCTGGTACAAAGTGAACATTTAACGTCATGGCCTTCCTCAGCCAGACGCACCCAAAGGAAAATGGAGTTAAAAATGTGGCAAACCCATCCTGCTGAAGGATCTTGGAATACCCACCTCAATTTACTTTAGTAACTCTTATCATAGATTCTCTTTAAAACTTAAGGAGAGTTTGGATACGTGGCTACATGTCTGTATACATAATATACACCTATGTACACATACACACTATATATATACACTGTACATATATAGAAGATATAAACACATGTACATTCATTTAGTCATACAAGTCGGTAATCTGTACACGCACAATGTGCTGAGGGGAGCTCAGGGCTAGACACAGCTGTGCCCCGCTGGTGGGAGGCACATGGGGAGGCCAAGCCCTGTGGTACGAGATCCAAACCCACTCTTCAATTATAACACAAACTCACATCCAAGTTAATTTTGTCAAAGAGGCGCGCAATCTAGGGAATGGACATGGGACAAAAGCTGGGTCACCTGCCCTGCCTGCTCAGACTTTCCGGGACCTGAAGGGCACTCGCCTCTCAAGTTAAAGGTGAATGTCAGAAGATGACATTTTCCTTGATCTGGGCTCAGGGCACGGTTCAAATGTCCCACCTATAGCCCACTGCACATAAAGCCATTCCCACTGCACAGGAGGCCACGTGCCTCCAGACTCTAACCAGGTCACGGTACTTGGATCCGCAGCCAAGGGCTGCTTGTCAGGCAGCGTGCAGGCAGGGAGGGAGACTACTCTGCTGAAAACTACCCCAAAGGATTAGGATGTGATTTTCCCAGAATAAAAGCACTAGATACAGCCAGAGCCCTTCTAATTTTTGGCTGCCCCTAAAACAAGCAAAACTGCTAAGTAAGCTATAGTGTGTTGCTACACACTGGGGAGCCCAGGGTAGACATGTCCATTGCTATCACCATGACTGGTGGCAACTGCCTCAAAACAGCCCACATTTAATACTGACACTGACAAGCTAGAAAATCCCTCTTGAGGGATATTATATAATACATCTTACAAGTGACTACACCTGAAATTAAATATAAAAACCAAACAAACAAACAAAACCACCCAACCACAGAGATTAGACAATAAATAACGTAATCCCAACACGAAAATCTCAAATTAGAAGGACGGTAACATACTGCCTTAAAAATACTCTCCAGGAATAACTTGGAAAGTAGTATTTGCATGAGTAATTTGGTCTTTTTCTAAGTCTCTTCCTGTCCTGTTTTTTATTATATATAAAGAACTCCAAAATTTCAACGACACATAACTTCAACATTATCCACTGGAAAAAAGCCACAAAACATTGTATGTCTGTCCCCATCTCCCTTAGCCAGTGTAGCCTCCCTCATTGAGGACTGGCTAAGCCAGCAGAAGGGTATGTGTGAATAGCTACATGGCAAAGAATTTAACTCCTACCTTATTTCACTGAGATTCAGCAGGTAGAGGTTTGGTCTCACTAAATCTAGAGTTTGAAAGCCTTGGAAAAGTTGAGCCCAAATATCTGCTTAGGATCCCTTTAAATAATCTTGACTTTGCGCTTCTTTTAACCAATCTGACAGATGGAATAGCCGAGACCGGTTTGGCTCAATGGATAGAGCGTCCGCTTGGGAACTGAAGGGTCCCGGGTTCGGTTCCGGTCAAGGGCATGTATCTTGGTTGCGGGCATATCCCCGGTGGGGGGTGTGCAAGAGGCAGCTGATCGATGACTCTCTCTCATCAATGTTTCTGACTCTCTCTCCCTTCCTCTCTGTACAAAATCAATAAAATATATTAAAAAAAAAAAAAAAAAAGATGGAATAGACCTGTAAAAAGCTTGAAATCTGGGTCAGTGACAATTCAGGTTGTGAGGGACTGGATCCTTAAGGAACAGGCCACTTCAGAGTAAGGCCAAGAGGACATGGGAAACTAATGAGTGCACAACCTCCAAATGGTCCATTTGAAATCAGCCTCCACCAGCAAAGGGACTCAAGGAAAAGGACCAGGTTAGAATGGGCAGCTTCCTAAATTAAACTCACTTTTCTTAAGGGATATTTTGTTAGAGGTATGGCACTTTCCTATCCAAGTGTTCACTGTCCTCCTGGTTATCACCTTCTCTTCCTAACCTATCTAAGCATGGGTTTGTCACGAATGCAGCCTAAGTCCTGGCTAAGCTGCCCCAATATCTTAAGGCAAACGGAGTCTAACAGCCTAATAGATACAGGACTCCACAGGGCCTGCCCCTGGGAATGGGGGAGCTGGCCAGTTCGGACTTTCTCACCAACACAGAACTCAGATCTGAAAAATGTGACACACATTTGTGATCAACAAACATGCTTATATTTAAAAATTAAGAGAAAAACAGATAATTCGCTGTGTAAAATGCATGAACATGCTTCAAAATGCCCTCTGCTAAAATCCTTCATTAAGCAGAAACGATACAGACCTGCCCTAACTCCATTTGTCTTGGCCAATTTTTGGTCTTAATTTTACAGTTTAAATCACTCAAAGTTAGAAAACCCAACATTTAAGATGGTGGTGACATTATCCTTTCCATCATTTTATAATGGGCACCCTTCACTATTCTCCAAATTTGCTTCCAAGATAGGAACTAGAAGTGATAAAAGAATTGAAGAATTGTTCCCACTTAATTCTCACTAATGACTTTTATAAAGTGCTGCTAACACTTCAGATTAAAGCATCCCATTTTGCTTAAGCCTGTGGCTGGCTTGCCCAACACCCATGTACATCTTATGAAGTGCCCACTATGACAGGGCCTGAACCAGACCAGGAGTGCCTGGGAGGCAGGGAGTGCCCTGGGATCTTTTTGGATATCTGGTCAAAAGATTAAAGAGATACAAGCTTAACCTTACATTGTAGTTGCTTATTCTGATAAGAAAATGCTAAGTACTTGACTCAGTCTTATAAGGAAATACTCACTGCAACTCACATCCATGGGAAGTTATGGGTGCACTTCTCTAGACAGAACTTCCTTATAACCATATTCTGTTCTTGTATACGACATTTGCTATAAGTTATGAGAAAGGAGATAGGTGGGAATTAAGGGTTATTTTTAAGGAGCAGGCAGCCTGCTTCTGCATCCATCACCTAAATTGCTGGTATACACCTAGGGGAATAAAAGTGCACAGAGGGCCAGTACTATTCAAAAACTTGCCAAAAGAGATAATGAATCTGGAGACACTTTGAATAACCCTGATATTTAAGGTCAACAGAGAACCCTATCATTCAGTTTCACCACCACTGCCCTAGCCAGGAAGCAAGATCCTGTACACATACTCCACCCTCAGTCGTTCCGAACTGCAGGAACACAGGCCCGTAAGGGCGTTTGGGACAGAAATCCCAGAGAGGAACGAACACTCGTGCTCCAGGAAGGCCATGTCCCTCCCTCTGGAAACTGCAGCTGCCCAGATTGTATTCAGGAAGTACTACTGCCGACGGTTCAAAATGCTGAATTGTACTTTTTGGTCAGAAGGCTCCATCTGCCATAGTGGAGGTAATTTGGGGATGTTAATTGCTGTTGGAATTGGCAATGAATGTCTAACTGGTTGCAATCCAATTCTGAGAACCAGGCACCAAGGTTTGGAGGAGCCTGAAGTTGCCTGTCAGACTGGGACCAGAGACCAGGGAACCCGACAAGCATCAGCTCTCTCTGACTGAGGAAGCTTTTGGTTTGGGTCACCACCAACTGTGCTAGCACACTCCCACTTACTGCATGATATAGATAAGCCACATTTTCATTTGCTCTCAGGAATTTAGTTCAATACCACTAAAGTGTGCATACAATTAGGAACGATGCCTTCTTTTCTTAAACAAATGATTGTCTCCTATACCCTATTGCATTTCCACAGAAATTCTTAGCATTTCAGCAAAAGACGTATACTGTTTTTCATTTGCCCTGCACATAGACAAGATGTTGCTAACATTACGTATCAATAAGAAGTGCTTAGAAAGTGCTAATATTACCCTGGTAATTAGTAGCTATTAATTCCAAGGACATTTTAAATATATACATACTGTTCTCTTAGGTTCTTTGTTTTAATACTAGTCTCTGACATTATAAAACTTTGTTTTTTGCCCTTTGAGAATTTCTAAATACAAATTGAGTTAAAAGATTGTTCCAAAATCTGCTGCTTCATCAAAAGGCATTAAAACATTTCTTATGGCAGGAAAGGATCCTACTAGTCTTTTAGTTGCTATTGCCTGGGATTAACAGATATGAAGAAACCAGGTAGGAAATGATGGACATACTGGAAATATTTGCACATACCAAAATACTACTTCCATTTTCTTTTTCTCTGAGCGGTCCCGGGAGGCCATTTTTGCTCCTCAGCAGGTGTTGGTGTGCACTATAGACTGGCTCCGGTGATCTGGCCATTGTACTCTGCCGTCTCCATCTTGAGGATGTAGGGAATTATGCTGTCTATCGAAACATTGCCAATGAGACCAGTGAAAAAAAGTTCTTCTGTTATGTTGGAGCTCATCAGCCTGAGTGCTGGCAGGCGGACAAGAATCCGGGCCAATCTGTAAGAAGGAGGGTCATTAGAGAAAGGGGGGTTCACTGACCTTCAGACTTCATCCTGGACAGGCTCTCAAGGGCCCTATCGGCTCAGAATTGAACATAACAACAGATCCACCCACTGTCTACCTCTTATTTTTCTGATTTTAGCAGTTTCTCTTGGAGTTCATGAGAAAAAAAGTTTAAAAGTGCAAAGATGTGACCTAACTGATTTGGCTCAGTGGATAGAGTGTTGGCCTGCGGACTGAAGGGTCCCAGGTTCGATTCTGGTCAAGGGCATGTACTTGGTTGCAGGCACATCCTCAGTAGGAGGTGTGCAGGAGGCAGCTGATCGATGTTTCTCTCTCATCGATGGTTCTAAATCTCTATCCCTCACCTTTCCTCTCTGTAAAAAAATCAATAAAATATATATATAGTACAAAGATGTATGTACACATTATGTTCCTTTCACTGTTTGCAGGGTGGGGAGTTCTTTCTACCCCCAACCAAAAGAAAAATGTGGAAATCTATCAATAGAGGACAGGTTAAAAAAACATGTTTTCATATAATGGATCAAGAAATACTCATTAAAAAGGGTAATAAAGCCCTAGCTGATTTGGCTCAGTGGATAGAATGTTGGCCTGTGGACTGAAGGGTCCTGGGTTCTATTCTGCCAAGGGCTCATGTCTGGGTTGTGGGTTCAATCCCCAGTGGGGGATGTGCAGGAAGCAGCCAATCAATGATTCTCATCATTGATGTTTCTATCGCTCCCCTCTCCCTTCCTCTCTGAAATATTAAAAATAAAAACTATCTTTAAAAAAAATTAAAAAGGGTAATAAAGATCCATAGCCCGGCCAGCATGGTTCAATGGTTGAGCGTCAACCTAAGAACCTGGAAATCACGTTCGATTCCTAGTCAGAGCACATGCTTGGGTTGCAGGCTGGATCTCCTATGTGGGGTGTGCAGGAGGCAGCTAATCAATCATTCTCATCATTGATGTTTCTATCTCTCCCTCTCCTTTCCTCTCTGAAATAAAAATATATATATTTAAAAAAATCCATGCTCATTAATAAGTCCATGACATGTAGTTGAATAAACACTTGAAAGGAGGCTGTGTAGCAGCAAGTATAGCACAGTTGCACTTGTGTGTATTTGTTTGTGTGCACATATGTAAATGGTACTCGGGAGAATATGTATCAGAATGCTAACGGTTAGCCTCTGCAGTTGGGACCCCTCGGGATGTCAGAGAACTGATTGCAGCCCAATCCCCGCAGGCCAGGCTGAGGAACCCTGTGCACAGGGCCTCCAGTTTAAAATAAAACAAAAAAATTGTTTTCCTTCTAAAGGAACCCTGGATGGGAGGGCACACCATGACCTTGTCATGGGGCCATGGGCCACTGTCTAAAGTCACTCCATAACAACTGCACAAGATCTGGGGGGAAAAACCTACATTCTCATCAGCAGGAAATGTTAAATTACAGCATTTCTTCAGCCTCAGAAAATGATGAAGAATATGGATACTCATTGAATATTAAATTTAAAAAAATGGTTACCAAACCTTTATATTTTATGATTCCAATTACACATACATGCAAAACTTCTGGAAGTAAATACATAAAATGTTTATAAAGTGGTATTTACAGAGTGAAAAAAAGTCTTTTTGTTTTTCAGAATGTTCTGTTTCCTAGTCACCATTTTTTAAACAATTTTAAATAGCTTTATTAACTATTCAAAAACTATCCCCATCTGGAGGATATTCCATTTTATGTGTTTGATGTTTTTGTTAAAGGGAAAGGACATTCATATTATGAAAGTAGCATTCTAGAACCATCATCATTTCACCCAGCACCGTGAGCCTTGCAGGGCACACAAAAGTGTAAGGGGACACCACTACAGACCTGGAGAATGCCACATCTCAACTGGGCCTTAAGATTAATAAGATGTCTTTCAGCAGAGATGCAAAGAATGGGGAGGAATGAGAGGGTATTTCAGGAGGAAAAAAACAGTATGAGAAAAAGCATAAGGATGGAATAAAGTAAAAAGTAAATGTGTAAACAGGGTATAAAGTATTCTACTAGGGCTGTTTCTTTGGGAAATGTCTTTGAGTGGGTTTTTGAATTCTATGAGGAAAGCCTCCCTTATCTCACTTTTAGTCCCAAATCATCTGGCTTGCCTCCTTCTCCTCCTGGGTACCTGACTGGATAAGGAGTGATTCAGGATTTTTTCACATCTACTTTCAAAGACCGGACACTTGCCATTGTCAAGGTGATACTAGCATGCTGTGGCTTTGCCAGCAGTCCCCAGAGGGCATTTACAGCTGCTTCTGGTTATAGGCACTGTGTGGGAGTAGGCCTGTGGTCTCTTCAGGGGACATTTTGCCTTCATTCCTGGCTGGATGTGTAAGTTCTGAGTATGGGTGCATTACTTGACAGTATCAGGCTATGTCTATTGAGGCTCAAGATAGTCTAGATTCATGGTGAGGTCTTCAGTGATCCCAGTAGAAAATGGATTCTGCTTTGGCAAAAGCTGCCTGTGGCTATGGAGGTGTGCCTAAAGCCAGCAGGGCCAGCCACAGGCCCCTCTCCAATCACAGAGAAATTTCACCCTTTATCTGCAGGCGAAATTACTATTTTACACAACCTGCTCACTGCTTTATTAGGGTCAGGTTGGTTTCAGTTAATGAAAACTTTTCTCTCAAGTCCTTCAGCGTTGCCTCTTGAGTGCCTGCAGACCAGAGGAGCAGAGCTTCCAATTGTTCTGGACAAGGAGTGTCTCCAGGAGGACTCACGCCTCATGCATGTCAGCCTCAGAAGAGACCACAGAGCATCGACTCCAACCCCCAAATCACAGAGGAGCAACCCAAGGTCCTGACACCCACCGTTACCCAGCAACAATGGGATGGCCAGATATCTGGACCCTCCCTGCTTGGCACTTTCCACACTCCATTACCACCTAAAAAATGCAAGAATTAAGGTGTGATGAAATGGAGGCTTTACCAGGCTGCTAGAAATAGGAAGGCTAACATAATTTATATTTGCAACTACAGATACAACTGCATTCCTCCACACTCTGAGCAAGAGCATGTGCCTGTGCGTCTCACCGGTAGGTGTCTTCTGAGTAGGTTTTCTGAACATAGTCCTGCAACTCCATCTGTGCCTTTTCTTGGAACTTTTCAATCTGGCTTGTGCTAGTCAAACCTGGATGATCTGAAAAGAGAAAAGTGCCCCCAAATTGCCCTCTGTATTCAGAAAGCCTCACAGACTGCTTAGAACTTATTTTTAGTCAAACTTCTGACAAGTTTCTTAAGCACAATAGAATGAACTTTTAAGGTTGATCGGGTTTGGATAGTGTTTAGAACACTGGATTTTCCAATCCTCAGCCAAGGCCTGGAGGTGCCCAGGAGGGAGCTGAGCTCCTCCTGAGTGTTAGCAGCCCCAACTATTGGTTCTGAACATTTGACTTGCTGCTACTCTAAAAAACACATCAGTTTCAAAACTATCATGAAATTAGAAATTTATTTACTAATATTTTATTAACTTGTTTTCTAGATATTTAATTACATAATTGCCCCATTTTCACTAGCTAGTTTGTTGTTTGTGAGTGGAGGGCAGGGAAGGAAGGGAAAAGTTAAGCTGTTTTACAACCCCATCTGTTCAACACAATGGTAAGGACATCAGTCACCCAAGTGACCGCTCAGAAGGCTCTGAGATAGCCTAACAGCCAAGGGGAAGTGAGTAAGGCCAGCCTACCTGTTTTACTTTCCACTAACAATTCCTGCTGCCTCTTCTTCACCTGCTGTGACAATATCTTTTCATGTTCCCTGTAGCAACTGCTGCTACTGCCCTCCACAGAGACTATGGGTAAATTTGTGTAGTTTCAAGTTATATATGCTAACATAACCTGAAAATTGGCAAAGAGCAAAACAAAACAAATAAAAAAGACACAGGATGGTAGAACACTATTTTGTATGTCCTCGCCTGGCCAATGGTTTAATTTAGATTACAGATTAAACCTATTTGGTATAACAAGCCATTTCTTTGGGGCTGTAAAGGCACAAGAATTAAATGTATGTATTTACCTAAGTTAACAAAGCACACCTATTATGAGTGCATTCAGTCACAATCCGGCAGGGCTCTCTACACCACTGACACAACATTCATGTTAACAAACATCGTTAGACATAGGTGGAGACAGTCATGCGCCACCACCACGTATCTTACCCGGGCTAAAGAGAACTATGGCTTTAAGGTATGCATACTCATAGCCGTCTATATCCAGCTTTGCCATACTGTTACAGAACTCCTGAAGTTTCCAGATGTGCTCCATGACTTGCTTTATCCGGTCACCAGAAAGTTTATCTAGAAATCAATATCACAGATTCCCTAAGAAAGCTGATAAAAACAGTAATACAAGCTTCTTTGAGGGGAAAGAGAATAACTTCACGTTTTTGTTTTTTAAAAATATATATTTTATTGATTTCAGAGAGGGAGAGAGAAAAAAACATAAATGATGAGACTCATTGACTGGCTGCCTCTTGCATGCCCCTTCTAGGGATCAAGCCCACAACCCAGGGATGTGCCCTTGACTGGAATGGAGCCCAGGACCCTTCAGTGCACAGGCCAAATCAGCCAGGGCTAACTTCATGTTTTAATTAAAAAAACAGTTATCTCAAGATGGTCAAGAGCTTCATTTTCCAGTTGAAGATGAAATGACGATAGGTACCCCAATTCTACAGTTATATATTTTGCTTCAATAATGAACTACTGGACCAGCAATTCTCCCTGGCCCAACCCTAGGCAGCACCTTTGACATATAAATTGGTAATTCCTTTTAGTCTGTGCTTAAGACCCATTTGTGTGTTCTTATCAATGGTTAGGTTTCCTAAGTGTCTGCAGGCATTTAATAAATATTTACCAACCTAAAATATTCGCTTTTTTACTTGTTAAAGCAATTCTATGTTATCTGACTTAATCCTCATAACATTTTGCTGAGGGGAATTAGCATTATAATCAGTTACTAAGAAGAAGAAAGAACTAAAAGCTCATTTTTAAACAGATCTAACTTAAATTCAATAAAATGATATAGGGTTTTTAAAAAATAACCTTTTTATAACTATTTAAAAGGATTAACTACACAATCAAAGGTGTGACTAGGTAAAGTCACATTGCTAGATATCAAACACTTGGAATGCTCAGTTACAAGTACAGCTGAATTCCCACTCAGCTGCAAGTGTAGACTGTCAGTCTCGAACCCTGTGCTCTTCAGTGTGTTGAGGACACATGGCATGTGGACAGATTGCACTGGATGTCTCCTAGTTCTGACACACTGGGATCTGTCCACCAAATGTAAGATGGTTGCCTCAGATCTTAGAAGAGTCATTTGTTTATTCACAGGAAGTCTGCATGGCCTATGTTGGTGCCTCAGCTGTTCTATTTGCTGTTTCATTTAGGGCAAGCCAGAGACCTTATCATATGTAACATAGATAACAGTTTCTAGATACTTTATAAAGTTGTGAAGATATGTGAAATATTACACATGAAAGGGTATCCTGATAATGAAGATGAAAACATAAGCTGTGATTATTCTGAAAACATCACTACATGTCTATGTAGCAGGAAGATGCCAACTTTTTTCAATTATCTTCTCCCCTCCCCCTTTCATATTCATTGTATGAAAAAAGGGCAATCAGGCAGAAATTTAAATATGCTGAATAGGTCAACTGCCTATGACTTAAAAGTTAAACCTCCCTCAGCCTATGGATGGTGTGGGATTCTAAGACTAGCCAATTTGTGATGGGCCAGCCTAGATGGAGACAGACTCCCCCACGTCCCGCCCTACCTTCCTGGATGCTGTTCTGCAGGTGGTTGACGATGGCGGCCAGGATAGTGGACAGACTCATGACCTGGGCACACTGGGCCAGGCCGAGGGTGAAGAGCTCATTCCAACAGGCCCGTACCAGGCTGGTATTGCAGTCCTGCCTGGGGACACAGGTGAGGGTGGGTGCGGGTGTGAGTTGGCACTTCTCCAAACCCCAGCAAGCCCCAAACAAGTGGATTCAGCAAGTAGGTATGGAAGGTCTATGCTATATTGAGGGTTATCTTCTAAGAACACCACTGTATAAGAATCTCTAAGTCTCTCTGAGGATAAACTATCCACTCTCTTAAAAATGATTCTTTGAACTTAAGTCAGTGCCTCTGTCATGAGAGGATGCAGCAAAGGACTAAGAGCCGAGTGAGACTCTGGAGGAGACATACCCTACACCGAGGCATAGGAACTGAGGGCCTTTCTACCCTATAGAGGAGGAGCTGACACTGGTAGGGAGGAAGCCAGCTTTCATCCCTGCCTTGGGTAATTTACCTTAGGATGACATGGCTGGTGCAATGCAAAACAGTCCTTACTCAGATGCCCCCATGTGCAGCATGTCCTTAGTTGTCTCCAGATTTTAGGATGACTCCTGTTTCTATTTCACTCTATCCCCAGCTGCTAGTTCTAAGTCCTTAATACATGGAGGAAGCTCGATAAAGATTTGAAGAGCACTGCAACATTAGCATCCATAGTCTCCTGCTACAGGTCCACTGACTATATTTAATAAAAAACCCAGGTCATAGGAACAAACTGGAAGTGCCTTCAGAAATCTTCCTGACATTCCCAGAGACGGGAAGGCTCTTACTGGAGATAGAGAGAGAAAAAGGCCACTTACCCAAGTGCCTGAAAAGCTGGGATTGACCTGGCCCAGTGCATGGAGAGGAAAAGCAGGCGGGATGCAGACTCACAGATGTAGTGCACATTGAGGTACTCTGGCATTGGGCTGGGCATTGTTAGCTGGAGAAGAGGTGACAGAGGGATAGGGGATAGCTTGGTTTGTCAATACAAATCCCTGTTGCATTTCAACATCATGGCAGCCAGAGACACTGTCTCTGATGTGAAGGCTTCTGCATGGACCCATCCTATGATGGGAACCCCACCAACCCAGCTTACCTAGACAAATGCATACTTTTCAACTCTTGCCTTAAATAATTTGTTCTAAGGCAAATCCACTTTGAATCATAGGTTAAAGTCTAAATCAAATTGGGAAAAATGGGTCAAATTGTGGATTAGAAGACATTTTGTAGGTGGCCTCAAGGCAACTGTAAGTAAGAGCTGAGCAGAAACCTAGGGGTAGGAGAATATCCCACCACCAGATTGTCAAGCCTGGGCTTTTAAAACTTGAATCTCACTGGTAATCTGTGTCCTCAGTACTTTGGGCAATTATAAGCAGGGACCTAACCTTCCTGACTGGCAAGATCTCTCTAGTAAAGAATACTGGGGAACAGAAAGACTCACTCTAGAGACCGAGTGATTAAGAGGGCCTCGCGGAAACTGGGAGTGTCCTACAGAAGCAAGACCAGTGGAGGAGAGGATGAGGAGGACCTATGAGGGCCTCACAGTATCCCCATCAAGGATACAGATATCTACTTTCTATAATTCCAGAGGGTAAGTAGTCAGGACCAATGTATGGGCATGAAGCTGGCTGCCTGCTGTTGGAGCAGACCAACGGCCCCACCTTAGCCTGTACTGGAGCCAGTTCATTATCAGAAGGTGGAAGGCAGAGCAGTCAGCTAATAGGCCCTTACAGATCAGCCTCTCAGGGTTACCTTCAGAGCCAAATGCCACTATGAACAAAGGACGAGTGAAAGTGTTTTGTAATGGGGATACAGTTCTAGAATATAATATCCCAATCAAATGCCACAATATAGAAATGAGCTCACTCCAAGGTTTGATTTTTAAACTGAGACTAGCTTTGGTACAAAACTCCTCTCCTAGTAGGATGGAGGCACATGGTTAGGTATAACACACTCACCTTAAATGTGACATGAGTGTCTGAAAGGAGAGGGCCTTCAACCTCAATAATGGGTGTAGATTGGTCTCTGCTGATGACATGGATGCTTCCTCCTCCACTGGTGTCTATCCCATCTGCCAGGCTTGGAGGCGAGGAGCTGTCTGTAGTATTAAGTGCTTTAGCTAAGGTATCAAATGCCCTGTGAGCAAAATTGAAGCAAGCAAGTATTGTAAATCCACAGCTTTTAGGGAAAATGAACTCTAGCTGAGACATAATTTAGAAAAACAATGCATTGGGGAAAGATACTTATATTCTACCTGAGAGAAGGGATAACAATGAAAGCTTCTATGCATTCTCTATACGTTACCTTGGGTACTAAGCTATGTATTATTATTTTCACATGTAATTTTTATTTTTTACAACTATTCTCCAAAGTAGAATTCTCTCCATTTTATAGATGTGAAAACCGAGGCTTAGAGATGTTAAATAACTTTCCAAGACTGCCCATAGAGTAAGTGGTAGAACCAGACCCTATCTCCTTTCCATTGGATCAGACCTAAATTTTGCTATCAGACCACAAGTGAACATAAGAGCAAGCGCACTTGTGTGGCCCAGAGTTGCACCTGTCAGGCCTAGTAAGATGGGCAGGAGTGGCCGCTCTTCCAGAAAAGGAACAAATACCAGAGCCATGCCGCAGAAAAACACCATCACCAGCCAGTTACAGATGTCCAGGACCAGTTAACACTATCACCTACTATTTAAGCTCTTGACTCACTACTTGGGAAAAAAGATACATGAAAAAAATAGGCTGCCCAGCCACTGTGGCTCAGTGGTTGAGAGTCGACCCATGAATGAGAAGGTTACAGTTTGATTACTGGTCAGGACACATGCAGGCATTGGGGTCTCAATCCCCAGTAGAGGGCAGCCAATCCATGATTCTCTCTCATCACTAATGTTTCTATCTTTCTCTCCCTCTCCCTTCTCTAAAGTCAATATAATGCATTTAAAAAAAAGAGGCTAAAACAGAATTGGGAAAAGGGAATGAGCTATTAATACCCAGGCATAATAAATAATGACTAAAGAGTAGCATCTGTCCACTGAAGAGTTTTCCCCTGCTTCCACTGAGCTACTCAATGTCCTTTTTCATTGTCTGGAATGAAAAGCATCTTTGATTTTGAGAAGAGACAGATGTTCAGGGGAACTGTGACAATTTTACAATCCTTGATTAAATACAGGGTGAGTGTTAAAAATGCTGCCACCCACCCTCACAATTCAGTGACTGAGTGTGCATGTCACGAGGGGAGCCTGTACCTCAGGGGTTCATACCTAGTAATCTCACTTGCAGACTGGTCCTCTGGTTGCATTTCCGAAGTGTCACCATTGTTAAGGGATTCACTTAGGTTGGCAAGGGAGGTTACTACATTTGCTAGTGTGCCCAGAGCTCCCTGGCTTGTTTCAGCCTATTAAACAAAAATAATAACATTAAAAAGTGAATACATACATGATGAATATGCATACACATGACTCTCAGGCTAATCTTATATAATAAAGAGGTAATATGCAAATTGACGATCATTCCAAACACAAGATGGCCACCCCCATGTGGACACAAGATGGCCACCACAAGATGGCCAGCAGGGGAAGGCAGTTGTGGATCATCAGGCCTGCAGGGAAGGGCAGTTGGGGTTGAAGAGGCTGGCAGTTAGAGGCAATTGGGCTGACAGAGGAGCAGGTAGGCATTGATCAGGCTGGCAGGTAGAAGTGGTTAGGAGAAATCAGGCAGGCAGGTGAGTGGTTGGGAGCCAGCAGCCCTGGATTGTGAGAGGGATGTCCCAGATTGGAGAGGGTGCAGGGTGGGCTGAGAAACACTCCCCCCTCCCCACCCTTCCCCTCCTGCTCGTGCATCGGGCCTCCAGTGAAGATATAATGTTGCTTTAAAAACAGCTTCATAAAGGGGGTTATGACTAGAACAAGGCAGCATGAGGAAGATCTTTTTTGTGATGGATTAGTTCTATATTTTGATTGTGGTGGTGGTTACAAAATCTATACATGGTAAAATGAAAGATCAAAAAGAGAAAGAGTATCATAAAAATTAAAACCTTTGTGCTTCATTAGACATTATCAAGAAAGTAGAAAGACACCCCCCCTCCCCCCACATACACAAGACAGCTCATAGAATGGGAGGAAATATTTGCAAATCATACATCTGATAATAGTTTAGTTGCCAGAATATCTAAAATACTCTTGCAACTCAATAATAAAAAGACAAATAAACCCAGTTAAAAAATAAGCAAAGAATTTAAGTTGACATATCTTCGAAGAAAACATACAAACAGCCATAGGCACATGAAAAGATGTTCAAAATCACTGGAAATGTAAATCAAGACCACAGTGAGATACCACTTTACACCCACTAGCACAGCTATAGTAAAACAGATAACAAGTGTTGGAGAGAATGTGGAAAAACTGGAACTCTCACCCATAGCTGGTTGGAATGTAAAATGTTACAGTCACTGAAAAGTAATCTGGCAGTTCTTCAAAAGTTTAAACACAGTTACCATATGACCAGCAATTCCACTTCTAGACATGTACATAAGAAAAATGAAAACATATGTCCACAAAAAAAGCTCGTACACAAATGTTATTAAGTAGCACTGTTTACAATAGGCAAAAAAGTAGAAACAACCCAAATGTTCATCAGCTGATTAGTAGAAAAATTGAATGTAATATAGGCATTTAAAGGCACATTATTTATCAATAAAAAGGCACAACAGAATAGTTGCTGTGAAATTCCTTGGTAGTCAGGAGTTTTAAGGTTATTTGATCCTTCCTTTCAGTCTTACAGCCTAGCCTGAAGACCACTAGGTAGAGGACATCTCTTTATGACAGCCAATGGCTCTAAGTTTTGCCTTTTCTTTCCCCCAAAAGGATGCTCCTTAATATACAGAGCGTGCACATTGATGTGCATGTGAACAAATGAGTTTGCAGGCCCAGCTCTGGCTCTAAGAGAAGCAATGCCTGTAGTGCTCTGTTACCGAATTACTCCTTCCTTTCAGGGAAGAAATTCGGACCTCAACCCTGGCTGGCCGCTACTTCATCAGTTGGGTCAAAATGAGAAAGACAACAGGTTCCCTTGCCTGGATAAAACCCTCCTCTTTAGTTATCTTTATTAGTTAGCCAGTTCTTTCTCTCTTTCTGTCTCTCTCGGATTGACAAACATCTGTATTGCGCAAGTCAAATTCCCTATTCCCTGGTTTATCTTTTAAAACCCTGGCTTAACTTCCTCCTACAGATCATCTAGAGCAGTGGTTCTCAACCTTCCTAATGCCAAGACCCTTTAATACAGTTCCTCATGCTGTGGTGATCCCCAACCATAAAATTATTTTCGTTGCTACTTCATAACTGTAATTTTGCTACAGTTATGAATCGTAATGTAAATAATCTGTGTTTTCCGATGGCCTTGGGCCACCCTGCTAGCAGCTCTCGACCCGTGGGTCAGGACTCATTTATTTCTGCCCTTTGTATTTAGCATGTCTATCAAAATAAACCTATGTTTCTATGAAAATTGAAGCTTTTGTTTTTTTTTGCAGACCACATAAACTTAAACCTTGTTTATTTGACCCGTGTTAGCCTTTGAGTTTGACCTGCTTGATCTAGAGGCTTCTGTAAGGCCATTTTAGGATAAGTAGCTAGTTCTGCAGCAGGCCAGTAATTTGTCAATGTGTGTACCAGGAGACGAACATCTTTATAGAGAAGAGAACCATAGAACTTTCACCAAATTGAACTCTAGGCCCTGTTATGACTATGACCAGTCAGCTCTGACTGAGTTTCTGAAAGCCATCAGCATCCCTAACACAAATCACAGGGGGCTAAATCACAAGTAAACTGAGAAGCAGAAGGTCATGCTTTCAACGTGGTCTCTGAAGGCCAAGAAGGTGGTGGTGCACACAGTTAGCAAAGTAGTCTGCACTGCAACATAAAAATGGAGGAGAAGGCATAACATCACCTTGGAGTCTGTGGCCAGAAGAACAGTACCATCCTCACGTATCAAAGGTTGCTGGATGTTCACAAGCATCCCTGGATCAAGAAGACCTGTTTGTCTATTTAAGACATAAAGAAACCCAGAGTAGCTTCCAACATTTAATGTGCAGTATGATCATGCTATATTTCCCTGTCCCTTCGACATCTGCAGGGCTGTCTGAGTAAAAAAAAAGCTCTAACTAGACTCAAACACTAAGTGACTGAACAACCCCCCTTTTCTCTGCAATGAGATGTGCACACAGCTAGGTCTATAGCCTGAGACAGGATGACACAGACACACATCCCCAGGGCTTGCTTCTGTGCTGATTGTGAACTCTGGCTGCTCTGCCAAATAATGTTAACTTGATCTTCAGAATATCACTAAGGCATTCTCAATTCTAGTTCTCTCTGTGATACATTTGGATTTTTTATTTTCCTGTCTCTTTTTAAATAAAGTTCAACAGATTACAGTAAAAAGGCCATATAAATTAACTTGTGGCACTTATAAGGGACCACACCTGGTACTTAGGCCTTCTGTCTATACTACAAAAAAATCCCAACCTGGAATTCCAGAACTGTTTTCCTGTATGAATAACGCCAAACTGCAAGACATAATCTGAGCCCTTTAAAAATTCTGACCCCATCAGCCATCCTCAGGACTGTACAGAGGTTTGACTGAAGTAGCTCCAAAAGGGGTAAAATGAGGCAAGACAAGGTTGATGGCTTTCCAGGCAGGTGGGGAGCCATATAAGCTGCCTTTCCAAAAATACCAGTGCCTCCTCTGATCAGCAACAAGGGCTGATGGTAGTTTTATCCTTTGTCAAAACAGACACTAACCTTGCTCCATCTTTATCTGCCACAAATGTGGGAGTGGCAATCAGAGGACTTCTCAGGTCTTTCCGGATATAGATTTTCTCAGTTGAAGCTGCACAATTGCTTGGTTTCTCCCGCTGTACATCAAAGGGCTTCCGTTCACTCTGTACAGCTTAAATCACAATAAATATTCATAGTTAGAGGAAAGATTTGAATCAATTAAAAACCATAGTCTTACTTAGAAAGTAAAGCTCAATTTTCAGTGGACTTTTCAGACAAAGGAGCTTTAAAGGTTCAAAGCCAAGCAATGCCATGCCAAGTCTAAAGGCAGGAAAAGGGCTCAAGATGGTGGGCATTGCCTACGAAGTACAGCATCTGCATGGCCTTGTGAGGGTCCATCCTGAGCCTTCTAGGTTTTCACGTCTTTCTCCCCCCCCCCCCTTTAATCCTTACCCAAGCATATTTTTCCATTGCTTTAAAGAGAGAGTGGAAGCGAGAGGGAAGGACAGAGAGAAATATCGATATGAAAGAAACACATCGATTGGTTGTCTCTTGCACGAGTCCCATCCAGGGTCCAGGCCAGGGAAGAACCTGCAACTAAGGTACGTGCTCTTGACCGGAATTGAACCCGGGACTCTTTGGTCTACAGACCAAGGCTCTATCGACTGAGCCAAATGGGCTAGGGCTGGGTTTTCACTTCTTACTTGCAAACAAAAGGGAGTCTCTCCAGGGTGAGAAACACTTGTCTTCAAGTGGTTCTCCAACAGAGAGCTTGTCCAATGCCACACATTGTAGAGGAACAACTCTAATGTCCAGCATGCATGACTTCTGCAAAGTGTTTTGTCAATTTTCTATCACCCTAGCAACTTCTCCCTTCAGTAATCTGGTATAAGAATAGGCATACATGCCAGAAACAACTGAAAAATAACAACCTTTTTATTAAAAGGAAGACTAAACTCCAAATCCAATATGTAAGTAAGGTAAGGAGTTCTATTTCAAAGAGGAGGCCCCTTTGGCTTAGAGAACCTACATGTCTTCCCTAGGCCTCACAGTTCCTAAGGAGCAAAGCTGGTATCAGCTTTACTACAAAAGCCTGTGCTTACCCCACTCCACATTGCTGCCTCCCAATTTACTGGGAGTAGGTTGCCACATACACGGGAACTAACCAACCCCAGGAGTGTCGGTACTGAAATACCACACTGAGCCCGAAGGTAAACAAAGTGAAGTGTGAGTGAATTTTTTCTTCTTAGTATTTTAAAGCCAGATACAGAAACCTTAGTTAACAGACTAATGCTTACTTTCTCACTCCTTATTAACTCCCGTGGTTTCTTTAATATTGTTACTCACATTCCATTTTCATGCCCATCTCTAAGCATTTTTTCAGCCGGCAAAACTGACAGCGATTCCGGTGGTGCTTATTGATGATGCAGTCTTGGTTGCTCCGGCAGCTGTAGGTTAAATTTTTCCTTACACTCCTTTTGAAGAAACCTTTGCAGCCTTCACAACTGACAGCTCCATAGTGACGGCCTGAAAAAATAGAGTGCATGAAGCAGTTTACCAAGAAAAGAGGTAACCATCACAGGCCCTATTTTTAAGGTATGTCTATCAAAGCGACTGGTGTGCAGTCAGATGCTCAGGCCTCAGCATTAAGCATAGGTAATTAAATGGGCAAAAACTAAAATCATTCCCTCTAAGAACAGGAACAAGATAGGAATGCCCACTCTCACCACTCTTGTTTGACATAGTACTGGAAATATTAGCCATTGCAATTAGACAAGAAGTAGAAATGAAAGGCATACAAATTGAAAAAGAAGTAAAACTGTCCTTATTTGCAGATGACATGATTTTGTACATAAAAAACCCAAAAGACTCCATAAAAAAACTAATAGACTTAAAAAATGAATTAGACAATGTAGCAGGATACAAAATTAACGCCAAGAAATCTATGGCCTTTCTATATACCAATAGTGAACTTATAGAAACAGAGAATAAAAAAGCAATCCAATTTGCCATCACACCAAAAAAATTAAGATACCAAGGAATAATTAAGGAGGTAAAAGACCTATATGCAGAAAACTACAGGACACTGAAAAAAGAGATATAAGAAGATGTAAACAGATGGAAGAACATATCATGTTCGTGGATTGGTAGAATCCACATCATTAAAATGTCCATACTACCCAAAGCAATCTATAGGTTCAATGCACTCCCCATTAAAATACCAACAGCATATTTCACAGACCTAGAAAGAACTCTCCAAAAATTCATCTGGAATAAAAAAGACCCCGAATAGCCACAACAATCCTGAGAAAGAATAAAGTAGGAGAGATCTCAATACCAGATTTCAAGCTGTATTACAAAGCCACTGTTCTCAAAACAGCCTGGTACTGGCACAAGAACAGACATATAGATCAATGGAATAGAATAGAGAACCCAGATATCAACCCAAATCACTATGCTCAATATTTGACAAAGGAGGCATGAACATACAATTGAGTCAAGACAGTCTCTTCAATAAACAGTGTTGGGAAAATTGGACAGACACATGCAAAAAAATGAAACTAGATCACCAACTTACACCATACACAAAAATAAACTCAAAATGGATATGGGACTTAAACATAAGACGGGAAACCATAAAAATACTAGAGGCATCCACAGGCAGCAAAATCTCAGACATATGCCGAAAGAACTTCTTCACTGATACTGCCCCTAGGGCATTGGAAGCTAAAGAGAAAATAAACAAATAGGACTACATCAAAATAAAAGGCTTTTTTACAGCAAAAGAAATCATCAACAAAACAACAAGAAAGCCCACTGTATGGGAGAACATATTTGCAAATGTTATCACTGATAAAGGCTTACTCTCAAACATCTACAGACAGCTTATACAACTTAATAAAAGGAAGATAAATGATCCAATTAAAAAATGGGCAATGGACCTAAATAGAATATTTTCAAAAGAAGACAGAAGGAAGGCCAAGAGACACATGAAAACATGCTCAAAGTTACTAATTATCCGAGAGATGCAAATCAAAATGACAATACGGTACCATCTCACACCTGTCAGAATGGCTATCATCAACAAATGACAAATGTTGGCGAGGATGCGGAGAAAAAGGAACCCTCATGCACTGCTGGTGGGAATGCAGACTGGTGCAACCACTGTGGAGAACAGTATGGAGTTTCCTCAAAAAACTGAAAATGGAACTCACATTGGACCCAGTAGCCCCACTCCTAGGAATATATCCTAAGAAACTAGAAACACCAATCAAAAAGGATATATGCACCCCTATAATCATAGCAGCACAATTTCAATAGTTAAGATTTGAAAACAGCCTAAGTGCCCGTCAGCACATGACTGGATTAGTAAACTATGGTACATCTACACAATGGAATACTATGCTGCCATAAAAAAGAAGGAATTCTTATCCTTTGCAGCAACCTGGATGGAATTGGAGAACATTATGCTGAGTGAAATAAGCCAGTCAGTGAAAGAAAAACACCACATGATCTCACTCATTTATGAATAATAAAGAACATTATAAACTGATGAACAAAAAGATAGATACAGAGACAGTAAAGAATCAAACAGACTGTCAAATTACAGCAGGAAGGATAGGGAGATATGGGGGAGATAACCGAAGGATTTGTAAGCATGCATATAAGCATAACCAATGGACGCAAAACTCTGGGGGGTAAGGGTATGTATGGGTATGTGTGTGTGGGGGGAAATGGTAAGATCTGTACACATATAATACCTTAATAATAATAAAAAAAAGAATGATTAACAGAAAAAAAAATTCTAGAAGTCCGGTGCACAACATTTGTGCACTTTAGTCTTTCTTCTAACCCTGACTAAACTCAGCCTGGCCTGAGCCCTTTAGCAGTCTGGGAGTCCTCAGACTAACATCCTTAGCACTGCCACCGCTGCTGCACTTGCCAGCCATCAGCCCAGTTTGTGGCTAAGTAGTGCTCTCTCCCCCAACCCCCACTTGGGAGCACACTGACCACCAGGGGGCAGCTCCTGCATTGAGCATCTGTGCCCCCCCCCCCCACCATTCTGTTAATTTGCATATTACCCTTTTATTATATAGGATTCCTCCATTCCTCCCTGTCTGCCTCACTTATCTTCTACAGCCTTCAGCGTTAGCAGACCAAAGTGTAAACTTTTGAGCTAGGTATCTTCTCCATTTTCCTGTTACCTATATGTCCAGGAGCTCTTCCCCAAAGATACTGTGGGTGTGGGCATCAAACTGAGCTCTGGCTCCACTAGCTGGAATGCCCTTCTGTTTTACCTCACGTAGGCACACTCAACCTCCAAGGCTCACGGATGTGACTGCCTCTGGAGGCTTTTCCTGACCCTGGGACTCCAGCCAGGATCACATGTTCCCTTCTCCTGCATTTTAGCAGTTTATCATATTGGGTTACAGTGAATGGATGACAGAGTTTATAGGATGAAGGGGGACTGACTAAATAACACATTCTGTGAAACAGCAAAGCACTCTACAAATATTGACTAGAATAAAGAAGTGATTACTTTCTTAGTAACACATACATATTCAATGCTCAACAATGATTTATAAATCACAGAAATAGTTTCCTGATTTTTTTTATTCTAATAATTTGACTAAGTGATCTGCTTACATATATTACTCTAGTAAGAAAAGTAGAGTTCATGGTTTGAAACCTACAACTCTATAGAAGTGAAACTGGTTCTCTCTCCATTACCCTCCCTACCCATTTGGGCCCTGATGCGCACCTAGTAGAGTTACTTACCAGAGGCTTTGTCCCCACAGACCACACAGTACTCTACCACCTGGGGCCGCTGAACCTCAGCCTTCCCAAGCAAACGCTCCACAGAAGCAGAGTCTGTGACGATCTAAGAAGAATCAGGAAACAAGCAGGATGGGAATTAAAAATTAGACTGCTAAGCAAAGTAATGCTTAACTATAAATTCCTAATCTTGAGTTTCTATGCAGGAGAGCTGATTTGGGTAGAACTGGGAAAATTCCACCTGACAACTTAATCTGACACCCAGAATAGCCCCGCTGCTCATCTGAATTGCACCTCTTCATCAAGGGGTAGAGGTTTGGGGGGTCTGATGAGGGCCAAGCATTGAATTTCACTGATCTGCCTTCCTATCTGGCTACCACAATTATCAAAACTGGGGGCCACTTGGGGAATCACATATAGAAGCCTCAACATAAAGATATTGAAGGTCTTTTGGCTGCCTCTATTCCCACCAAACAACTTGAAACTGTGCAGAGAGGTACATATGGCAGAGAAAGAATCGAGCTTTATTCGTTAAATAGCAGGTCTCCTACTGTGGCAGCTGGGAGTAGAATAACTAGAATCAGTGACCCCCAAACCTGCTATTTATCCTTTATTTGTAAGTGACTTTCTAGGTGACAAATCATGCTTCTGGTCTAGAAGAATAGTGTAACTGATACCAATATGAGAAAGTGAAAAATAGTTGTTATTAAATAATGTACCATGATAGATGTATGGTGGGAATATATACAGAATTATATAAAATGACCTCTTGTAAAACATGCAGAAACATCAATAGCCATCCTTTCACAAACAAGGAGTAATCTAAATTAGCAGTGAGGAATTCTGATTTCACATTATCAGAATGTACTGTGGGAAAGCAAGTTTGAGGCAGTATTTAGTATGAGTTTCTCAAAAAGCACAATTCTGAAAGTTGAATAAATTGGTTTTCGAAACTAGCTCTATCAGAAGAAAAAAAATCCTTTCCTTCCTTAATTTTCTCCATAGTAGAAAGTCTATCTCCAAAACACACAGATTCTTAGAAGCATTATTTGCAATAAGCAAAAGGTAAAAGCAACCCAAGTATCCACCAACAGATGATTGGATAAACAAAGTGTGATATATATACATATAATGGACTATTATTCAGCCTTAAAAAGGAAAGAGATTTTGACACTTGCTATGACATGGACAAATCTTGGAAACATTATGCTAGGTAAAATAAGCCATTCACAAAAGGACAAATATTACAGGATTCCACTTATATGAGGTCCCTAGAGTAGTCAAATTCATAGAATGGTGGATGCCAGGGGCTGGGGGGTGGAAAGGGTGGAATGGGAAGTCAGTGGTTAATGGGCACAAAGTTTCAATTTGGGAAGATGAAAGAGTTCTGTGGATGGATGGTTGTATGGTGGTAGTAGTTGCACAACAATGTGAATGTAGTTAATGCCACTGAACTATACATTTGAAAATGATTAAAATTGTAAATTTTCTTTTATTTTACTACAAATTTTTAAAAATTTAAAAGCAAATACCGTATTTTTCGGACCATAAGATGCACTTTTTCCCCCCCAGAAGTGGGGGGAAAAAGTGCCTGCGTCTTATGGTCCAAATATAGCCTACACATATACTTTAAAAAAAAAGTTTTTTTACTTGCCCGGCTCTCTGTGGTCTCTGTGTGCTTGCCCGGCTCTAAAATGGTTCTAAATGCTGCTGTTTACTTTACAGGGTTGATTACATGTGTTTATGACTGTGATGTTGGGTTTTAATGCACATAAAATATTTTAGGACACTATTTGTTTCAGAATCTTTTTTTCTTCATTTCCCTTCTCTAAAAACTGGTGCGTCTTATGGTCCAGTGCGTCTTATGGTCCGAAAAATACGGTACATTCATGGAATTCCTACTTAACCCTGACTAAACATACTCCAGCTTGTCCACCATGGGACACTGCCCTCAGTGTCTATTCCTTTGGTCGCTGTGCTTGGAAATTCAGTTCTTCCCAACAACCCTGCTTTCCTTCAAGCCCTTGCTCTTCTCCTTCCTGTATCTTCCCCTGACCCCATCCCATCTTGAAGGAGTAGGGAGAAGCAGGGCAGAGGTGGAGATGAGAACTGAGGGTCCCAGAGGTTCATAGGAACAAATGAGGATACAATAAAGAGCTGGACCAGGCTTGACCATCTGGACAAGGATGTGGTAAGAGAACAAGTTGGTCCTTGTCTGACTGTAGTCAACCCAAAGTGGTATCCCTAAAATATCCTGGGCCAAGGGCTGCCACCGTGTGGCCTTTGTTAAGAACTAAGTGGCCTTAGTGCCAGCTCACTCATGACAGTCTCCTATGCATTACTGATTTTTCCTGGTTTAATTTTCATCCCATCTGAGCACTGTAGTTGGCTGTCTAGGGCTTACCATTCATTTGCTGACTACTTTAGCCAAAGCAGCAACCTGCCATGTTTACCAGTTCCCAAAGCATCTTTTAGAAACGGATTTGGCCTCCAAGGCCGAGCAGAGGTTACAGTCAGG
Organism: Pipistrellus kuhlii; assembly: GCF_014108245.1. NCBI lineage: Eukaryota > Metazoa > Chordata > Mammalia > Chiroptera > Vespertilionidae > Pipistrellus > Pipistrellus kuhlii. The sequence goes on from NW_023425416.1 coordinate 22,518,721, forward strand.
AACAAGTCCAGTAGCAGAAATGTGTAAACAAATGCTCTGTTAACAGGCCTTACCTGGATCCTGCCAGGGACAAGGTTGTCTGAGGTGGTGAATATGAGCTGCTTGGCACTGGATGTCTCTGGGGAAGCCAGGATCACCTTCCCAGTTCCAGCTCCATCAGGGCTGGTCAAGATGAACTGCTGCTTGGGGGATCCAGAGGTGTCCACTGCGGTGACTATTTGGATCTTCTGTCCTGTCTGCTGGTCTGTCACAATCTACAAGACACAACATGGAGGCTGCTCTCACGGGGCACTGTGCGACTTGTGCACTTGCAGGTGGTGCTCAAAGTAGTGACTGCCCAACGCCGTCCTGGAGCCAATGCTGGTCAAAGATGCAGTTTCACCCGTGCATGGTGAAATGAGAAAAATAAAACACAACAGTGAACTTTTCAGAATACAATTTTCATAAAGCCAACTTTATTCTAAGATGGTATAATTCCCACTATTTTTAGAATGAAATGCGCTTTAGGGGTGAAGAAAGGGGTAATTAGATGAAGATGGTCAAAAGGCTTAAGTTTCCAGTTATAAGTTAAGTAAATCCTGAAAATTTAATGCACAAAATAATGACTACAGTTAACTCTGCTAGATGGTGTATTTGAAAGCTATTAAGAGAATATATCCTAAAAGTTCTCACTGCACGAAAAAAAATACATTTTTTCTTTTTCTTTTTTCTGTTTCTATATGTGATGATGGATGTTAACTAAACTTATTGTGGTAATCAATTCACAATTATTCAAAGTGAATTCATTATGCTGTACACCTTAAACTTGTTTCACATCAATTATATCTCAATAAAACTGAAAAAAGAAAATGCCTTTATTTTATAAAATGAAGACAGTAATAAATAGTAGATGATAGGTTTAACTTAAAAGATATCCTTGTTCTGGACATAATAAAAAATATGAACTTTTTAAAATGCTGCTGACCAACAAAACGTAAAGCCTGGAAATGACTGCTTTAAAGAAAGACTGTTTCTGAAGCAAAGGTCCTGTAAATAATCTTGCCGTGTGGTAACAGAATATAGAGAATCTCCTACTGACATACACCCACCTTCTCCCACTTCCTGACTCAGAGGGCTTTAAGGATTGGGATGACCCTGATTCAGGGCTGTATCTCCAGGCCAGCACAGGGCCTGGCACATGGAAAGAAGACTTTAATAATAGGTTGTGGAAGCACTGAAGGCACTAACTCTGCCAAAGTCCTGACCCTGCCTCTTCTGGACACTCCTACCACTCATGAGCCTAACTATCAGAGACCACCTGTTCCCAGGGTCACTGTAGTTAGCTGCCTACTGGGCTTGTAATTTATCTGATGATTTCGATCACAACTGAAATAGTCCATATCACAAGAGTAACTTCTTTTATTCCCACTCATCAGTTCTTTAAAGAGGTTCTAGGCCCTGCCCCGCTCTCTCCCAGGATAAGAGCCCAACTGAGAGCACTGTCCACTTTCTCCCTCAGGACACCAACAAGCTCTTACTTCAAACAGGAGTGTTGGGGTTGTTGTGTCAGGGCCTTGGGCAAGGGGAGATGTGCTGCATATCTGGCTGCAACTCAGTTCCCTATAGAATATACATGGGCAGGTCTGAAAACTATGCCACATCTTGATAGATGTTGTTACTTGTGACATGGATTTTCATGGTTAGACAAGAAATTCACGGGCTGTTGCAAAGAAGAGCCTGCAAATGGACCACCTGAAGGCAACAGCTTTGTCAACTATTTGATATCGAAAATCAGACAATCCTGGCTCTTTTAAAAGAAAACGGCTTGAGTTCAATGAATTATTTACAAACATTTAAAAATATTTTTGTGCCCTGACTGGTTTGGCTCAGTGGATAGAAGGTAGGCCTGCGGACTGAGGGGTCACAAGTTCGATTCCATCAAGGGCATGTACCTTGGTTGCGGGCACATCCCCAGTAGGGGTGTGCAGGAGGCGGCTGATCGATGTTTCTCTCTCATTGATGTTTCTAACTCTCTATCCCTCTCCCTTCCTCTCTGTAAAAAAAATAAAAATAAAATATATAATATTTTAAATGAAAAAAAAATATATTTTTGTTTATTCTTCCTTCCGAAGACATTTACTTTTTCCATTCAGAGATGAAGAAGCTAAAAAATGTAAGCAGAGAAACATAATCCTCAATACCCAATTGGAACCACAAGGTGATGACCATTAAGCAAACCAAGACATTGCTAACATACATGAGTGGACTCCTGTTTAATGGAACCAAGGAAATACCAAATTAAGAAGATGAATCCAAACTCATTAACATTTAAATCTCCTTTGAAGAAATGAAGGAGAGGTACTGTGAGTTGAATCATGTCCCCACAAAAGTCCTAACCCCCAGCACCTATGAATGTAACATTGGAAAACTCAGCCTTTGCAGATGTAATCTAACTTGATTACTTGCAACTTGTAATCTAACTTGCAACATGAGGCCACAGTGGAATTAGGATGGGCCTTAAATCCAATGATTGATGTCCTTATAAGAAGGCCATGTGATGACAGAGAGACAGAGATTTCCATAAGCCCTGTTTTCCATTGCACAATAATGAATAGTGTAGGAAATTTTAAAAATGCATGTCACATTATAGTAGAGCTGACTTTATTTTACTAGCCCAAGGTCCTGTCTAGTTCCGTTCCCAAAGGACCTCAATGTGAAGTTACACACTGCTATTTTCCACACTCTCTGTTCTAGCCAGGGTGGGCTCATCATTTCTGTTGTAAAGAAGAGCCTACAAATGGACCACCTGAAGGCAAAAACAAGCCACTGGATATCTTTTGTTTGGCTTCCAAAGTTTAAAATTTTAAAAAACTGATTTTCATTTCCCATAAAAATCAGATCTATACTTCTCCTGACCAACTGGAAGCTCTGGCCATCTGGGCCCAGTTCCTCCATGGCATATGCTGGCTGGGTATAGCTGCCTCTTTAGATCTTTAGAGCCAGGGGCACAAGCTCTTTGGTTCCTCTCAATCCCTACACCTTGGCATCCTGGTCTTGCAAACACCTGAGTTTGTAATTCTGAGATAGGGCTTTGCAGCTAGAGCCATAGATGAAATGCTTGCCCTACTAGTTTCTAATTGTAACAGCGTGGAGCATTTATATGAGCCTTCTGAACCTCTGTTTACATATCTATGAAAAAGGATTACTAGGAAAGTAAAATATGATGTTTGTAGAAGTACTTGGTACACTGCCCAGAATATAAGAGGACCTTGATAAAAGTATTTCCTCCCACTGAGCTATCACATACTTCTCTCCTCATTTGTCTTTTGTCTTAGACTTTTAGTTCATCAAGTCTCTCTCTCCCAGTGGGAAAATTAAGATTTTCTATGGCTCACTCACTCTTTCATTAATTTCTCAACTACTTATAGGTTCTAATCTGTGCTGGGTGCTTTGCTAGATTACAGGCATTATGTAAATGGGTACTGCTCTCATGACCTTTTAAGGTGGAAAAAAAAATAAGTAAACAGTTCAACTAGTTAATAACTTCAGTTTATGCTACATATTTTGAGGAAAAAGATCAGGCTGGGGTAAGAGAGAATAATGCAGGCACTTAACTTTAGAAAGAGGTCAGGGAAGGCCTCTGTGAGGAAGTGGCATTTAAAATAAGATTCAAGGCTGAGAAGAAAGGAGCCAGAAAAAGGTTTAGGGAAAATGTTGCAAGTAACATGAAATGTTCTGGCATACAGAAAACCTTAAGAGGAAGTAACTCTTAGAACTGATCTTAGGCCCAAGGACAATGAAGAGCAACCCAGGGAGCCCAGAAAAGGATATAGGCTGACCCTACTGAGAGTTTGAGCCACTTAAGGGGGTTTTCCCTACTAAAACCAGGTCTTCATGTTTTCTTATACTATTTTATATCTACCTTATACTATTTATATATACATACACACATGCATACATACATACCTACCACACATATACATGTGTAAATAAGTGTAGATAAATATATATATAATTTTTCAGATTGTTATAGGTCAGGGCATATTAGAGCACAATGAAGGACAATAGCAAACATGATTAAATAAAAAAGAGAAATCTGTTTAAAAAATATTTTTAACTATGCAAAAAGGTAAATGAATCTTTTACCTAAATATAAAATTTAACTCAAATGAATAGTTAGTGTTGCTCACAGAAAATGATCAAACAGCCGAAACCGGTTTGGCTCAGTGGTAGAGCGTCGGTCTGCGGACTGAAGGGTCCCAGGTTCGATTCCGGTCAAGGGCATGTACCCGAGTTGCGGGCACATCCCCAGTAAGGGGTGTGCAAGAGGCAGCTGGTCGGTGTTTCTCTCTCATCGACGTTTCTAGCTCTCTATATCTCTCCCTTCCTCTCTGTAAAAAATCAATAAAATATATTAAAAAAAAAAAAAAAAAAAAAAAAAAAAAAAAAAAAGAAAATGATCAAACAAATAACTTCTCCATTTAGCCCCTTACAAAGTTTAGGTGGATAATTTTTAGAAACACATTTTTATTGATTTCAGTGAGGAAAGGAGAGTGAGAGTGAGATAGAAACATGAATGATCGGCTGTCTTCTGCTTGCCCCCTACTGGGGATTGAGCCCAAAACCCAGACATGTGCCCTGACCAGAAATCAAATTGTGATCTCCTGGTTCACAGGTTAACACTCAACCACTGAGCCACACTAATCGGGCTCAATAAAAATATATTTAAAAAAACCTGTTGGCCAGAACTGGTTTGGCTCAGTGGATAGAGTGTTGGCCTGCGGACTGGAAGGTCCCGGGTTTGATTCCGGTCAAGGGCATGTACCTTGTTTGTGGGCACATCCCCGGTGGGGGCTGTGCAGGAGGCAGCTGGTCGATGTTTCTAGCTCTCTATCCTTCTCCCTTCCTCTCTGTAAAAAAATCAATAAAATATATTTATAAAACAAAAACAAAAACCTGTTGGAATAATCTTTTGTGTTTCTATATGCACTAATGACAAATTATCAGAAAGAGAAATTAAGAAAACAATCCAATTTACAGTTGCATCAAAAAGAATAAAATACCTAGGAATAAATTTAACCAAAGAGATGAAAGACCTTATACTGAAAACTATAAGACATTAATAAAAGAAAATGAAGACATAAATAGATATTCCATGCTAATGAACTAGAAGAATTAATATTGTTAAATACCCAATTTCTATATTCCACTTACATGTGGAATCTTAGAAACAAAACAAAACGAACAAAAAACTTAGATACCGAACACAGATTGGTGACTGCGACAAGCAGGAATGGTGGGTGAGCACAATGGGTGAAGGAGGTCAAAAGGTATTACAAATTTGCAGTTATAGAATAAATAAGTCACAGAAATGTAATGTACATCAAATTGTCACTCAAGAGAAGGAAGTCCTATGTGTATCAAAACCATCTCCAAAAGATGTTAAGAAAAAAAGAGTAAGGTACAGAAAGTGTGGGCAGAATGTTGACACATGTTTTAAAATATGCTGTATATACTAGTATTTATACATGTGCTTATAGGTGCATATGTAGAGTCTGTTTGAAGGATAAATAAGTATATGTTAACGGTGGCCAACTTTTGGAAGACACTTGAAGACTCATCTACTCATCTTTTACTCTTACTCTGTTTGGTGTTTTTGTTATGGCATGCATGCATCTATTACCTATTCAAAACCTACAAACAAGCAACAGCTCCTATCAGTACCTGAGAGGGGCCACTAGAACATCAGAGTGAGAAAAAAAACAGCAGATGATTGTGGAAATGGAAATCACAGAGAACAGGTAAGGGAAGCTCAAAGAAGGAATACATAAGAATAAAGAGCTGGTAGAAGGGAGAAGCACACAAAGTGGGGTGCTTTAAGAGCTCAAGATGCCTTCCCCAGGGGACCATTATAAAGACTGCAAAATTAAAAAAAAAAAAATATATATATATATATACACACACACACATACAGTAGAACCCCTTCCTAGTAAAATTTGAAACCTCAAAATATAGAGCAGATAAAAGAAGTATTAAATGAATTTTATAAGCTCAAATTTAAATATTTCCTTAGGTCAAACAATGAGTACAATGATGCTCTTCTGAAAAACACAAACTTGAAATGGGGAATATGGAGGAATATCTCAGGAAAACCTTAAATACACAAATGTAGTAAGATAAGTTTTATACCTCGGTCAGCCCCAAAGAGAATAAACATGGCAGTACGAGTGTACTGGTGATCTCTGGTGTGTCCAATTTGGAACATGACATATTCAAGTGTGTTTTTCTTTTAATCTATCACAATCACTTTGAAAGCTGGATTAAAAAAAATTTTGAATCTGTTATGTAATCTGGGAGGCAATAAAGAACACAATTTGAAAACCACCTGGGAAGATGTACATATGATGAAAACCTGTGAGATTTATTGAGAAGCTACTGTGTGATTCAATGGCTTAGGCCAGTGGTGGGCAAACTCATTAGTCAACAGAGCCAAATGTCAATAGAACAATGATTGAAATTTCTTTTGAGAGCTAAATATTTTAAACTTCAACTTTTTCTAACGCCACTTCTTCAAAATAGACTTGCCCAGGTCGTGGTATTTTGTGGAAGAGCCACACTCAAAGGTGGCTCGTGCACCAGTTTGGCGACCAGGGGCTTAGGCTAAGCTTCATTCTCAGATACATGGTGTTCCCCTATGACTTTTCTTTTTTCTTTTTTAAGTAAGTTTTTTAAATAAAAGATTTTAGAGAGAGAGGGAAGGAGAGGAAGAAAGGAAGAGAAAGAGGGGAGGAAGAAAGGAGGGAGAGTGAGAAACATCAATGTGAGAGAGCACTGCAAGCAACACACCCTGACCGAGGACTGAACCCGCAACCTGGGCATATGCCCTGACTGGGAATGGAATTGTGATCTTTGGGTGCATGGGAAGATGCTCAACCAATTGAACCACGCTGGCCAGGGCTCCTTAATCTCCCATCTTCTCCCATAGTTCCCACCCAAAACTGCTGTGCCCCCAAAAAACAATAGCTCTTAATCTCAGCTTCTCCCACTTTGAGGAATGTCACCCTTCTCACTTTGCCCCAAAGCCCCTTTACAGCCATTAGAATAACATGATACTGTTGAACACAAGTCTATGTTTCTTTTTCTTTTTTTTAAAATATATTTTATTGATTTTGTACAGAGAGGAAGGGAGAGATAGAAACATCGATGAGAGAGAGTCATCGATCAGCTGCCTCCTGCACACCCCCCACTGGGGATATGCCCGCAACCAAGGTACATGCCCTTGACCGGAATCGAACCTGGGACCCTTCAGCCCCCAAGCCGATGCTCTATCCACTGAGCCAAACCTGTCTTGGCACAAGTCTATGTTTCAACTCACTTTCCATTGGCTTGCATAACTAGCAATGTTGGTCTTGTGTTGACTACCATACCTTAATTAGTATCATCATTATTAAAATCAGTAATATAAATTCTGGAATGGGAAAATATCGCTATAAAGGACAACTATGACATTTTAGCATATAGAATATGGATTAGATAAAGCATATTTCAATATTAAATTTCAGGATTTTGATAACTACGGTGATTATGTAAAAGAATGTCTTTGTTCTTATAAGTACTGAACTATGCAAGCAAAGAGTGATTTCTTTAATTCTCAAGTGATTCAGCAAAAATAAACATACACACACTCAGAATGTTACCCAAAACAATTGGTGAATCTAGAAAAAGGATATAATGGGTTTCCATGTACTGTTTTCCATAGTTTAAAATTATACAATACAATAAAAAAATTATAACTAGGCTGCTAACATTTATAGATATTTGCTTTCTATTGGATTAAATAAATTACATCATTTGATTCTTTAAAAATTAGACACTATTTTTGGTGCTATTTTACAGCTATAAATAGAGATTATTGAAACTTTTCCCAAGGTCACATAGCTGAGGGGAGACAAGATTTTACCCTAAGTCTATTCCATTCAGAGTCAAAGCTCTTAAATATTGCCTTTATAGTATAATCTTTTCCTCTCAACCGTATCACAGAAGCTAGAAGCTACTATTTGGTTCCAAGCATTGTTATTCATTAAAACATCATATTACTTAATCTTTTCCAGATCTCAGGGCATGTGAGAATCAAAGTTTCATCAAAGCCATCAGCACCAAAAGCAAGACCCGAGAAATTATCCTATAACATTAATTTTTCTTAAACAAACACTCAAACCTTAAAATGCAGTCCAAATTTTTAACAATAAAAAGGTTTTCAACTATAATTACTATATATGAAAATCACGCTAATGAGTTATCTTCTCTAGAGAGACTGAAAGCTCAACACCAGGGAATTAATCTACAAGAACCTACTGCACTCTAGCCAGGATAGCAATGTCACCATGACCTGCAATGGGAATAGTCTGACTGTATACAGAACAGGTTGCTAGAACGGCCCTTAGAAAAAAAAGATTCTACTTATACCAATACAGGGGAAATGTATACTCTCTTGAAATATACACTAGCTATTGACAGTCTCCTGGGGAACCCTTTATGTTCTCATCTGCCCTCAGATGGATGTAGGACCATGATGTAGTAGCCATGATTAAATGCAAAGTTAGGTCCTTTTCCAGTCAGGACAATTATATAGGCAGGATCCTAACACCCACTACAGAAAACTATAAAGGACCCAATTAAAAAATATATATATTTTTAAATTGATTTTGAGCTGAAACCGGTTTGGCTCAGTGGATAGAGCGTCGGCCTGCGGACTGAAAGGTCCCAGGTTCGATTCTGGTCAAGGGCATGTACCTTGTTTGTGGGCACATCCCCAGTAGGGGGTGTGCAAGAGGCAGGTGATCGATGCTTCTCTCTCATCGATGTTTCTAACTCTCTATCCCTCTCCCTTCTCTGTAAAAAATCAAAATATTTTTTTAAAAATTGACTTTGAGAGAGAGAGAGGAAGGGAGAAGGATTGAGTGATAGAAACACAGATAAGAGAGAAACATCACTGATGAACTGCCTTCTGCATGCCCCCTATTGGGGGATTGAGTCCATACCCCTGAGCAAATCGAACCATCAACCTTTTGGTTCATGGGTCAATGCTCAACCACTGAGCCACAATGGTTGGGCTAAAGGACCCATTTTAAAGTCTACAATCAGCAAATAAAAACAAGTAAAAGAGAAAAAATAATTTAGCTATATAAACTAATATCTTATATAATAAAAGCCTAATGTGTTAATTGTCTGGTCATCTGGTTGGCCGTTCAATCAAAGCATAATAAGCTAATGATATGCTAAAGCCACTCAACCACCTGCTATGATATACACTGACCTCCAGGGGGCAGACACTCCAATAGGTTAGCTTACTGCTGGGGTCCATCCTATCGGGACTGAGTGAGATGGGCCAGACATGCCTGCTCCAGTTGTGCAAGGGTGGGGTCCCTTAGCCTGGCATGTGCCCCTCGAGGGTTGTTAGAGAGCTGGTTTCAGCCTGATCCCAAAGGCTAGGCCGAGGGACCCCACTGGTGCACGAATTCGTGCACCAGGCATCTAGAAGCTATATAAAGTCCTAATTCTGGTCAATAGTAAAGCATTAATGTCAGGCTATTACTTCTGAATTTCCAAATACTCAAACATGTGTTTTCTACTTGAGGTAAAGTTAAAGTGACAAGTATATGAATTCTTGTAATTATGATAAATATTATGGAATACAGACATAAACAGAATATAATTTTTAACTTATTTCATTTTATTTATTAGAACTTCTATGCTTAGTTTATAATACAGTCCATAAAATCACTTTTACGAGTGAGCAAAAACTATAGAAATTATATAGTTACTCCATCATATTGTTCACTGTGTTTTTTTCATACTGTTCACTTGTATTGAGCTTGAAATTAACTATAAATAAAAACAATCCTCCTATACTTATTCATTCAAATATCTATCCATTCTGGTATTATTTTAAACTCATGTTATACAACTAATGTTTTCTTTCCTGCCATTCATCTCTGTTCATGATTTTTTGATTTGGGCTTTTGATTCAGCTTGTTGAAATAATTATGAATCTTTAACCTGAGTATGTTGACCCTACTTTCAATACTTATATCTTCTTTGTCCAGTGGGCCAGAGGCAGCTGTGTTCAGAATCCTGGCTAAGACTAAACTTCCCGTAAGTAAATATTATTTAGTTAATAACAACAACAATACTGGTAATAATAGTTATTACATATAAATACTTAGAACATACTAAACATTTAAGTTCCAGGCATTGTTCTCAGTACTTTATAAGCAATATACCATTGACCCCTCACAATAACCTTATAAGGTAAATATTATTATTAATTGTTGTTGTTACATATGTTTTCTAAATGAAACAAGTGTAGCACTGAAAAGTTAATTTTCTAGGTTGCCCATATTCTTAACCATTAGGACATATTATTACCTCTCAATTTGGACAAACATAACAAATAATAAAATGAAACTTCATTCCAATAGTTTGAAATAAGTTTATAGACTTTTATATTAAAAGTTAATTCAATAGCCCTGGTTGGGTAACTTGGTTGGTTGAAGCGTCATCCTGTATACCAAATGTGAGTTTGATTCCTAATTGGGGTATATACGGAAGGCAGTATTTCTCTCTCAGGTCAATGTCTCTCTCTTCACGTCCTTCTCAAATCAGTAAAAAACATATCCTCAAGTGAGAATTAAAAAAAAAAAAAGCTAATTCAATAAATGTAAACTTCCTTTATTTTTTTAAAGAATAAAGTTGTACTATACTTGATGCCTAAGACTCAACTCCTTAATGAATGAAACCTTTAGGCAGGTGGCTAGAACCAAGTGGGACTGGTGCAGGTACCTGGATGCGCTGAGGTGAGGCTACTGCAGAGTCCGTGGAGATTATCTGGATGCGTGGGGAGGGGCTGGTCATCCCTGGAGATTCTGGCCGAGAAGTCTGTGTACGTGGTACCTGTGGGCAAAAAGTGGGTTGGAACATAAAGAGGCTCAGAAAGATGCCTAGTAGTGGCCTAAGAACCATGCCTTTTACTTTCCCAGTAGCCTTGAGTGATTAACTAATGTAGTTCTAGAATGGACCCAGGATGATAAAGGAATCATACTGGCACAAGATGGTACAAAGAAAATACAATCGTAAAATAGCTGATTTAATGTTGTACATGCAAGGGGTGGGGGAAGAATTTTCAAGTTTTCTCTGCAGAATTTAACACAATAAAAAGCTACCAAAATAATTTTTTAAAGATGATCTTTGAATTTTTTCACTGTCTCCAAAGCTACCTATAAAACACTCATTCAGGTAAGTTTCCAGAAGGAATGATCTAATAACATTGTAGAAGATGGCAAACAGAACTGCATAACACTGAAAACTATTGCGATTAGTACCCATGAGAAAGAGTCCTGGCAATCTCCCAGCCCCATGTCTAGGCATATACTCAAGAGAAAGGCAAACATATGTCCACACAAAAACCTATAAAAAATGTTCACATACTATTATTTATAATAGCTCAAAAGTATAAACAAATCCAATGTCCATCAACTGATGAATAAGAAAAATGTACCATATATCCATGCAATAAAAAGGAAAGTAGTACTGATACATTTGACGGCATTGATTACATCAGTCACAAAAGACCATATATTCACCCTGGCCATTTTGGCTCAGTGAACAGAGCATTGGCCTATGGACCAAATGGTCCCAGGTTTGATCTTGGTCAAGGGCATGAATCTTGGTTGCAGGCTCCTCTCCAGCCCAGGCCCTGGTCTGGGAACGTGCAGGAGGGCAACCAATCTATGTGTTTTTTTCACATCAATATTTCTCTCTTTCTTTCCCTCTCTCCCCTTTCTACACTCCCTAAAAATCAATGGAAAAATATCCTTAGGTGAGAATTAACAACAAAAATAAGTAAATACCAGTAAATAAAACATTAAAAAAAGACCATATATTCTATGATTTCATTTATATAAAACTTTCAGAACAGGCAAACCAATCAGAATAGAAAGTAAGTTAGTGGTTGCCAATGGCTGAGGGAATGGAAAGAAAGGGGATTAACTGCTAATAGGTATAAAGTTTCTTCTGGGATGATGAAAATTTTTGAGAATCAGATAGTGGTGATAGTTGTCAACCTTATAATTATACTAAACTGTATAATTTAAAAGGATGAATTTTATGATAAGTGAATATATCTTAATTTTATAAAGGATATCATGATTAATTATTGGAATAGTTATAAAAAGATATTTTCTTTACTAAGCATTAATTTTATCAACAAAAATTCACTATAATAAAGAACAGAATCAACATTCTCACAGGGACTTTTTACTTTACAAAATGCTTCATATAAATTCTCTCCTGGTTAAGAGATAAGCAGATAGACAAACTATTTTAGAAAAGATGTGATAAGGTTCAAATCTTAGAGAATACATTTTTCAGAATCCATGTACATGAAATTGGTAGCTGTTTATTATTTATAATTAAGAAAAAGTAACTAGCCATCACTTTATCAGCGTACACTTATTAAATCCTTCTTTAATAATGAACATTTAGAATTGTGGTCGAGTCTTTTATTACTCTGCAAATTAAGTGTTCCTTCTTTTGTACAGTCTCATAGCATTCCATTGTGCAAATGTACCACGACTTTTTTGTCCACTTATCTACTGATGGGCATTTGAAGTGTTTTCAGATCTTAGCTACTGTAAATTATGCTATGAATATAGGGTTGCATACATTCTTTCTGATTGGTGTTTTGGATTTCTTAGGATATCCTATCTAATAAAAGAGTAATATGCAAATTAACCATCACTCCGCTATACCCACAGGCTGTGCCCACCAGCCAATCAGAAGCAAATATGCAAATAAACCCAACCAAGATGGCTATGGCCACAAAGATCAGGAGGGAGGCTTGGGTTTCTCTGGTCACACACACAGGTCGGTCCAGGCCTCCACTTAAGGCTATAAAGTTTCAATTATAGAAGATACATAAATTCCAACAGAAATGACTGCTGCCATGGAGCAAGTAGAAGGCTTGGCTCTGTTCCAGGCTACAAAGTTTCAATTATAGAAGATAAATAAACCTCAGATACCAGGGCCTCCGCTTGGGTCGCTGGGTGTGTGTGGCCGGCCTGCAAACCACCACAGGCCCCTCGCCCAGGCCACCCCACGCCCCAAGGTAACCCCCACCCTGATCCGGGGCACCCTTAAGGGAAAACCAGCTGACCCCCACCCCCACTCATGCACCAGGCCTCTATTCTATCTAATAAAAGAGTAATATGCATATTGATCATCACTCCAACACACAAGATGACCACCACAAGATGGCCAGCAGGAGAGGGCAGTTGGGAGGAACCATGCCTGGAAGGGAGGGAAGTTGGGGTCAATCAAGACTGCAGGGGAGGGCAGTTAGGGGTGACCAGACCAGCAGAGGAGGCTGGCAGACAGAAGCAGTTAGAGGCAATCAGGAAGGCAGGTAGGCAAGCAATAGGGAGCCAGCAGTCTTGGATTGTGAAAGGGATGTCCGACTGCCCGTTTACGCCCAATCCTTCCTGGATCAGGACTAAATGGGCAGTTGTACATCCCTGGAGGAGTCCCAGATTGGAGAGGGTGCAGGTTGGGCTGAGGGACACACACTCCTATGCATGAATTTCATGCACCAGGCCTCTAGTATTATCATAAAAAGAAATGAAGTGCTGATTAATGCTATATCATCAATAAATCTTGAAACATTATGCTGAGTGAAAGCAAACTAGACACAAAAGGCCACATATTGTATGATTCCATTTATATAAAATGTCCAGATATGCTAGGCAATAAAAAAGTCAGAAAGTAAATTAGTGGTTGCCTATTGTTAAGTGGATAGGGTATTGTAGAGTGGGGGATAGGCTACCTGAGAGGTATAAGGTATCTTTGGTATAATAAAAATGTTTTAGAGTTAGATAGTGGTGATGGTACACAACCTTATAAATATATTAAAAGCCACATAATTGCATAATTAAAAAAATATTTATTAATTTTTTACAGAGAGGAAGGGAGAGGGAGAGAGAGTTAGAAACATTGATGAGAGAGAAACATCGATCAGCCGCCTCCTGCACACCCCCTGCTGGGGATGTGCCCGCAACCAAAGTATATGCCCTTGACCGGAATCGAACCTGGGACCTTTCAGTCCGCAGGCCGATGCTCTATCCACTGAGCCAAACCGGTTTTGGCTTGTTCATTTCTTGAGGTAAAGTAGGGTGGGGATGGAAGGCTAAAAGGAAAAAAGTGTGGGTTGGGCACTTAAGATTGCTATTTGCCAGCTTTGCAATTCTGCCTGAGCTATAGTTTATAATCTCTGGGATTCTGGCTCCCTCGCCTGTTAAGGAATACACTTGCAAATTTTATTATTCCTTTTATAAGAGAAGCCCAAAACCCTCAACAAATTTGCCCTCAATAAATGTAGCTGGATGAACAGTATTAAATATTCATGGGATTCAACAAAGGGATGCTTAATTCTGGAATTGACAAGTAAAGAGAAAATACTTAAGAGAGGTGTGGTGTGTTTTACTTGCACTAGGGGCAGTTTGAAGGCAAAGTGATGCTATGATGGAAATTCAAAAATTCTTGTAGCTGTGTAGATTAGAGCCTAATACTATGAACAGATATCAAGGTAGGAAATGGGCACATACTAAATTGAAGGTTGGATCCCTGGTCAAGGCGCATAATGGAGGCATCCGATTGATGTTTCTCTCTCACATCAAGGTTTCTTTCTCTCCTTCTCTCCTCCCCACTTCTTTCTCTAAATATCCTTAGGCAAGATTTAAAAATGAGTAAATAAATACAAATAACAAATAAAAGAAATCTACATAACATATAAAAAATATTAGTTGAATTTCTGACTACTGAAGTGGTTGCTTTCCATTTTTTCCTGTCTACCTTTTCAGTACCTAATGACAGTCTTAGCCTACTTTCTCTTCCTTCAACCTCAAGTTGCAAAGAACAGGAAAGGCTCTTTTAATTCACACTGAAGTATAAATGCCCACTCAGGTGTGTGCTATATGTTGGCCAGAGTACTTGCACTATGACCAGAAAACTGCTGATCCAAAGGACTACTAACTGCTAGTCCAAAGGACTCAAACTATGAGCCAGCTTGGTAAAAGTATATTTAGCCACAGGTCTTCAAGGCCTGGTCTGTGTGACTCAAGCTTAAAGGGTAAAAATAAGCTGTGCCACTTCACATTCTTTCTAACGTTAACCATGCTTGCTTCAATACACAAATGTTTGTCTAAGACAGTTTAATAAAACCCTCCCTCAAGTTGGCATACATGTCTCACTCTGAGCTCCCAGAGCTCCTGCATCATCTCTCTCTCCCAGGGCACTTACTGTAACTGCCTGTTGAAGCCTACCTCGGGGGGCATGAGGGTACATTTACTATTTCTCCTTTTACTCCCAAAGCCAGGCTCATATTAGGCCCACAATAACTGCTCAGTGAGTGAACATTTTAAAACTTCGGGAATAAATAAGTCTTTTTTACAGTATTCAATCCTGGGACTCTGCCTACCCCTTTCTTTGTTTCACTCAACTCTTGTGCATGTCTGCTAATTAGATATTATATCGGTACCGTGCAACCTTGCCTTGTAAGTTTATTATATAAACCATGGGTCACCAACCTTTCGGTCCTCGGTCCGCAGACCACTGGTTGGTGACCGTTGATTATAAATCAAGGAATACTGGCTTCCATGGACATGCCTGGGATTATGAGGTTGATGGGAAAATTCATACATTTTAACATGGAGTGAGAACTTTCTCTATTCATCATAATATAACACTGCCTTGGTAGCATTGTTAAAGGAAATAATCCTCAAAAATTTTTCTGTAGTTTATACACAGTCATTTGCAAAAAGATGAAGAGAATGTCCACAGGCAGCACTGGGCTAATGAGCAAATATTTAAAAAAAGTTTCTAAACTGTAATTTATTTTGGATTTTGGCTGCAACATTCCCATGTTATTAATAGGGCAACAAAGTTCACACCCTCTGAAAAAAAAAACAAATTGCAGCGGCCTGATATGTTACAAATACCAATCAGGAACTTCCGACTTCTCCTTAACATCCCCAGTGAAAAAATGAACAATGTAAAAAATGCCTAAGAGGGTAAAATGTTTCAAGTAGAGGACACCTCCATCCTGAACTGAAATGTACTACATCCTGCTTTTATTTTTAATTTCAAAAGATCATTAAATAACAAGTATAATGAAAGGCCAAAGGACAGAGTTAAACTCTTTGTGCTGAAACTTGAATCACAGAGAGAAGAATCCACAGGAAGCAGCTGGTCTTTAAAGTGCTCACCCCTTACCTCACGCAGAGAATTAAAACCTTACAATGTCCATGTGCCACATTCCTAAAGAATTACTTCTCTTTAAGACTGGTAAGTCCAGCTCTTCTTTATTAGTATAAAGTCAATGAAAGAATCAAAGCAGAATATTATAAATCAGCCCCATTTATAACAAAATTAATCAATTTTGTACGTGATAATATGTTTAAAAAAAGATGAAACTGCAGCCCTAAATTTACTGGCACAAAAACAAAGATCCAAAGTCAATAACCACTACCTATAATTATGTAAAAACAATGATGTTTTTAAGAGCAATATGGTTCACAAACTGTTCATAGGCAGATTAACCTGCTGAAAATAATAATAAACAAGCAAACGGCTTTTGATCCCCTGAATTTACCCAGCATACTCAAAAGAAAGTGCCTATAAATAAATAATCTGCTAGGTGCTAAGCACAGTAGACACTAAAATTAATTCCTTCAAATAGGTGTCTAAATCCACTGCTGCTTTATTAACTGCTGGGAAAACAAGTACTTGTGAAATACACTGCATTACCAGAAGGCTTCCCTACAGAAACAGAGAGAAGGAGAAATATCACAGTCTTGTTTTATTCAGGATCCTTATACTTACCATGTTAAAGAATCCCTGCAGCTTACTTTACATTTTTCCTCAGCAATCTCCCAGACCAGAGTGTCCAACCCGAATGATGAGGGGTTGGTTGGGGAACTCACAGGCATTTGCTTTCAAACTGCCACCGCAGATTCCATGCACTAAAACCTGACAAGGCTGTATAAAGATGCCCTTTCCATGACCCTGTTCTGGTGAAGGTCAAGAACACTATCACTTCTTGTAACTAAGGAAGCAAAATTGTCATGTTCCCGCTGTTTCACCAGCTGCTTAAGCAGTCTGTCTAATAATATGATTAATTTGCTTCTAGGGAAGTTGTACTTGGCTTTACAAAGTTCTCCCTGCACCTACATTATTACCTTTGCTAAGTGCTCCCAACCCCTTTTGCTGTAAAGACTACCTGAACTGAGAGCTCATAAGAATGTTACCATGGAGTCCAACCAACTCAAAATAGTTTTAAAACTTTAAGGAGTGGAGGGAAGATTTGGAGAACTCAGAAATATTACATTCTACAAACAGCATTTTCAACTTCTTAATATATTAAGCTAATCTTTTTAGACAAGGAAGGGCCTTGCAAATTCCTTACTTATTCAAAAAGAAGGCAACAACGTAACAGTCTATATTACCTACAAAAACACCCACAAGAAAAACAGTACTGGGCTCATTTAATAAACATTTAACTACATCTCCTCAACATGTGAATACAGGTCAGAGTTTTAGCCTTTGCAGCCTCCCATTCTGGCAGGAGGATGAGCACAGGCAGTGCAAAGGCAGCATTTTAACAGGCCATGGAATGGCTTCAAGTCTAAGCCTCACCCTTCCAGCAAGGCCATAGGAAATGGAGCTCCTGAGGTCACAGTGATCAGATTCTTTGGCTACCGGCCAAGAGCACTTGCCACTACAGCCAACCTGCAGCCTCCTGTTTGCCATGGAGACTCACCTATTTTAACACCTTAACAACTAACATGAAACAAATACTGGTTAGTCACTAAAACAAATGAGGTCTGGGGAAGGGTGGAAAGTGTTTATGGATATTTACTTTTATATAGGATTGGGGAGTTTAG
Source organism: Pipistrellus kuhlii (assembly GCF_014108245.1). Lineage (NCBI taxonomy): Eukaryota > Metazoa > Chordata > Mammalia > Chiroptera > Vespertilionidae > Pipistrellus > Pipistrellus kuhlii. The sequence goes on from NW_023425416.1 coordinate 22,536,693, forward strand.
AGAAGAAAACTAAAATATTAAGTTCTTCACACTGCTACAAGTTTGTATGTACACTAACTAATTTAAAATAAAACTTAAAATAATCTAAGAGAATATGTTATCCATTTTTCAAATTCTAGCACAAACCTAGGCTCCCAACCCAGAAGGGAAAAATTAATCAAGAGGGGGATGGGGAAAAGAGAGATTCTCCTTTTAAAAATGGGAGATTACAGTCTCTCCCTACCTCAAATACTTAAAGTTCTAAAAAACATTACACTCTATTCACTATGTATAACTAATAAATGATATATAAAAGGAAAGATTGATCCAAGTAAACAAAATGCTCCAAGTTCCAAATGTTGAGGTCAATGGGTCTGCTCCTCTTATCATAAAAATGTGTTCATGCCCTCTGACCTGGTAATTCTATCGATACTTCTGGGAATCCACCTTACACAAACCATCATAAATACTGATGTGTACTCCTAAATTACTTTTCTAGGGAACATAGTAATTCCCTCTCTCAGGGAATCCATATGAGGCAGATCCTACCTCCAACTGTAGAAATAGAGAATGCCAGATACTTGCAGGTCTGGTATCTCTTGAAGGGCGGGGTGTGTGTGTGTGTGTGTGTGTGTGTGTGTGTGTGTGAATCAGATGCAAGAGCCTGAGATTTTGCACTGACAGCAGGAATGTTAAGATAGGAGGAGGGTCTTAAGGTCTGTCCCATTCTTACTAAATGTTATTTCTTACTAATGTTAAAATGTAGCAGAGTATTTTGCAGATGCCTCTGTAAATAGGATGAGCTGACAGTAACTTAACAAGTTAAATGAGGCCAAGAAATTAATCAACAAATAACTAACCAACTAGTATATAAAGGATAGCTAAGCCTTTCTAAGCAGTTCTGGGCCAAAGCAAAGGCAGTGCTAGCAGCCAGGGTAAGCAAGGCTCATTCTTGCATGAATCTTCGTGCACTGAACCTCTAACATATAGATAATACCTGATAATGGTAATAAGCGACTATTAATGGTTTATGTATTTACTATACTATACTTTAGTATATCTATCTCCCTCTCCCTTTCACAGAGGAAGGGAGAGGGAGATAGAAATATTGATGATGAGAGAGAATCACTGATTAGCTGCCTCCTGCACGCCCTCTACTGGGGACCGAGCCTGTAATATGGACCCTTGATAAGAATTGAACCTGGGACCTTTCGGTCTACAGGCCAATGCTCTATCCACTGAGCCAAACCAGTTAGGGTTATATTATCCTTTTTTTTTTTTTTTTTTTTTAAATACCGTGTTTCCCTGAAAATAAGACATCCTCCAAAAATAAGACCTAGCACATGGAAAGATAAGACATCCCCTGAAAAAAAAAAGACCTAGCGCAACTTTGGGAGAAAAAATTAATATAAGACCCTGTCTTATTTTCGGGGAAACAAGGTATACACTAAACTTTTATCATTATTTTAGAGTATACTATGTTTTTGGTTGCTGTTAATCCTCAGTTGATATTTTTTCCATTGCTTTTCAGAGAGAGTGAAAGGGACAGAGGGAGGGTAGAGAGAAAAAGAGAAATGTTGATGTGAGAGAGACATATATATCTAACCAGCTGCCCCCAGCATGCACTGGAAGGCAAGAGCGAACTCACAACCCAGATACATGCCTTTGACTGGAAACTGAACACGAGACCCTTCAGTGCCCAGGCCAATATTTTACCACTTAGCACCCAGCCAGAGCTAGAGTGTATTCTTTACTTCAGCCTCATACACCTCATGTTTACCATATCTCCTGACTGCATCATTTTCTTTTTATTTAGTTTTGTATAGTAACATGCAGTACAGACTTGCAGTTTAGGAGCAATAGGCTATACCAGCAATTTTCAACCTGTGTGTTGCAAAAGGCACTCTAGTGTGCCATGAGAAGTTTTAAACATGCAATACCTGACTATTTACTCAGGGGCACTAACTTCTTTTGTCAAATAATAAAATGACAATAGCCAACACAGCAGTAGCCATTGGGTGTGAATGTATCAAAATTATACCTTTTTTTTTCTTTCCAGATCAACAAAATATGTATTTTTTGGTGTGCCACAGAATTTTAATAATGAAATACATATTTTGTTAATCTGGAACAAATCAACAAAGATGAAAAAGATTGAAAACTGCTGACCTACACCATTTAGTAAGTTGGCTATACCATCCAAGTTTATGTAAGTACATTCTATAATCTTTGTACAACAAAACTCTCTAACAATGAATTTCTTAGAACACATCGCCATTGTTAAGTGGCACATGATTGTAGCTTCAAAGTTATTAAGCTCAAAATTTCAAAGAACACACACACATACTTATCCCTCAAAACAATAGCAAGGAAACTTAGGGAATATTTTAAGTAGAAAGATTGCTTTTGCACTCCTATTAAGAATGCCTTCTCTTATTTTGGAAATCTCCTAAAACTGCACTTGTTGCCATGGGTAACAATAGTTGCACTAAGTTAATACTACATAAAACTCCATTTTCTGAAGGAAAAATAGTACCTGACCAAAAATTTTAGGAAGCAAATTTTCTGAATACATACCCAAAATATATTATTGCATAAGTTACTATAGATTACTAAACTTTTCCCCTAAAGAATTAATGATGACCTTTTTACAGCAGTGATCCATAACTAGTCTCAAAATTAGCCTCAACTGGAAATTGTATTAAATGCAAAATAACCCTAAATATTTGAAAAAACAAAACAAAAAAAACACCAAAAACCCACAATGTTTTTTTTAAAGAAAATTATTCCTATAAAAAACTAAGGCAACAAATAACAAGCATTTTGACAGGTGAGAGGCCTTTCTAAAATATACTACTAAAAAATGTGTGAAATCCATCTATTATCATAGTTAGTTAATATTAATCATTATTTATTGGAGGAAGGGGATGATTAGTTACACTGTTGCCTTAAAGTTCACGGTTGATCTAAAATCTGAAATATCTGCTCACTACTTTTATTGGTTTAAACAGGTATGTGTGCACCTAGTTTTTATTTTTAAAATTCCTTTCTTTAAATGTACATTTTTTGATAAATTTGCATTTTTACCCTAGAAATATGAGTACCTAGTCAAAAATACAAATCTGAATCCTTCTAATGGCTCCTAGTTCCAATATGATGCATGGTTTATTGGAAGAAGTGAAACAAAACTGCGTCAGTGTGCCCTTGGCCAATTACTTGCTTTGAGCCTTACTTTCCTCACTTATGAAATGGGAATAATGATCATTCCAACCTCTCATATGGTTGTGGTGTTGACTAAAGACTATTCATAGGACCTGATACAGAGTGAAAAGATTTGGCCCTACTCCCCTCCTTTACACCTCAAGCTGCCTAACTATTTCATGACCTTTTTACAGGTTTCTGATTTCTGCCACCATACTTTCTTGGGTGCGTCTGACAAATGCTTACTTATCACTCAAGATCCAACTCTAGGATCACCTTCCTCACATGGAATTATACTTCTCACCCTACTTTGTAATGACTTTTTAACCAATTCCTGAAAATGCTAAAGGAAGAACCAAAGGCTCATTCATCTCCATATTTCTCAACACTCAGCAAAATCTCCAGTACATGGTAGTTGGTCAATAATGACTGCAGAATACACAAAACTGGGTTCTCTTCTGTACAACAATGTTAGTAAAGTGCCAAATGTGAAATAAACTAACACAGAACCTTTGAGTTAAAGCTGTACCCTCATGTTTGATAAGCATCAGAATCTTTTAAGTTTTCAAGGTGAATTTTTTTAAGTCACTTATTGAATGCAGCTAGGCTACACTATTCATGCAAAAGAATAAAGAGTAAATGTTCTCGTCATTTTCATTTTTTCTGCCATGGCAGCATCCTCCTCCTTTGGATTTAGATTACATCCTGACTTCTTTGGGACTGTTTTCAAACAACAGAGCACACTGATGTTCTTTTCCTACCAAAAGCAAGGGTACTAGCTATTGTGCTAGCCCCTGTCACTCACCTCAGCCACCTGCTGGGTCCCCACTCTGTGCTGAACCAGCCCCTCCATATTTGTAGCCATGGTGAAGCAAGATCATTAGAGAACCTGTTTGGAAAGATGCAGCAACTTCTATCAGGTGGGGAGAAACCAGGCTACTTGAAAAATATCAGCAATCAAAATTCATCTTTGGTAATGTTTTGTACAGATTTTTCCCTTTATAGAAAACAGGCTAAGCATATCTGGATATGCTGCACCAGACTCTTCAATTACAGGTACCAAATTTAATTAGCAGAAACAACATTAGCAAAGTGTCAAATATGTTACGACTAAGACAGAACCTTGGAGTTGAAGCTGTACTTTCAGTTTGGAAATAAGACTTCCCTTGGTAAATAGAGACAAAGATGGATTTGGAACTTTAATTATCAGGTCTCTTGGGTTGTAACAGCTCGGTTCACCACTCAGGGAGGTGGGAACCACACCTTTTTGTTTAGTTCCCTGAATAAGAAAGTGGCTATCTGAGAAAGGCGTGGTCAACTCTGAATACAGAGCACTAGATTGCTATCATCAACTATACTTCGGTTACTAGTGGCAGTGTGAGAACACTGCCCAGGGGCTATCACAACTCTCTCTTAAGTTAAAAGGCAAATACTATCATTAACAAAGAAAGAAGTAGACTGCATTAATAAAGTGGGCTAAGAACATGGTACCCATACATTTATCAATTTATATTTTAAGTCTTCATTAAATTAGAAAAACAAGACAATTCAGCTTCCTTTTAATAGAAAAACAACAGTGTGATCATTTTTAAAAATTGAGGAAGATCATCTAAAGACCAAAAACTATGCTAGTCTCCTGGGTCAGGATCATTTGAGTACTAGCATTTTTGATGTAACAGACCTCCTGGTCTCTTCAGGTCATAAAACATAGCTACCCTGAACACTCCCTAAACCCATGCCATCAGAATACTCTGCTGCAAAGAATTCAGGATAAAGGAATTCTACTTTGTATCTAATTCCTGGACAAATCATAAAGACTTCATTATTGACTGCACAGGTCCTACGGTTAATGGGAGAACAATGTTCTGGTATTTATTTCCAGCATTTACATATAAAAACTATATGGTACTACTGAATGTGTAATATACATAAATGCATACATATTTCATTTGGCCTTTCCTCAATCACAAATTAGACAACTTCATAATGTAATTTTATAAACACTTTCCTGTAGTTCTTACCTAATAATTATCCTATAAAATAAAAGCCCAATTACCAAATGGCGGAATGACCAGTCAACCAGTCACTATGATACGTAGTGACTACCAGCGGGCAGGCGCTCAAAGCAGGTGGTCAGTGCGCTCCCACAGTGGGAGCACTGGTTGACTGACCAATCTCACTCTCTGGTGACCTTCTATATCTTTCTATCCACTATTAGATAGTTCCTTCTATGATCATAATTCCCCTTCAGATTATTTTATTGCCAAAATGGTAATGAGAGAGATGGGAACATGACACTGTGATTGATAAGTATAAAATAATTGGCCCCTGTCTTCAAGGAGTCAACATCCTATAAGAGCAGGTACTGCACCAACTGCCACAAGAATACCAGGTCACCAGTGTCAGTAATTCATCTTCACATAACAATACCTGATCTGAAATTACAGAGGTGGAGTTTCTGGTTATTTATTCTTTTTAAAAATTAGTAAAGACTTTTAACTTTTGTTTACTTTTCATTGTTTCTAGAAGAAAAATCATAGAGAAACACTCTGATCTTTTCCCTCAGTTACAGTTTGGTTCCAATTAAAAGAAATAGAGGGAAAAAACATAATTTCACATGTACCAGGAAAGTTTCTGAGCAACCTGTTGTTAAAAACACAATTATTGCATGTAAAAAGTCTAGAGTTCCTTCTTTTTCTATAAAAAGCAGAGCTCTCAAAAGAACTCATTAAGGAATAAAATGGATAAAGATAGCCAATGGGGATTATATAAAAAATAAAATCTAAACATGTAGTTGCAACTATTAGGTGTTACAAGCATTTCTGTTGCTATTATTAACTGTTTGATGCAAGAAATTTATGAATGTGAATATCAGAAACATCAATAGTGAATATTATGTAGTATAGAAATAAGAGTACTAGAAAGGCTTATCTTTCTATTGGGTTTCCCTAAAAGAGGTAGTTGGATCCTTCTTCAAGTTTTAACAGATGACTGATGGCCTAACAAAGATGACTTAGTAACTCGGAAAATTGTCTGTAATGACTCACTTGAACACTAAATTTACAGGCCAATCAACCTTACATAGGACTTAGGAGCTCCAAGATACTGCTAACAACTAGTGATTCTAGACATTAGGCCACAAATGAAGATATAGTAATTAACATGTTTAGCTTATAAAAGTTAAATACTAATTCTTTGTTGATTACATAAATTATAAATATCTTCTGCTATGTAGCACATCTATGGTGTCTTTTGATGAATAGAAGTTCTTAAATTTAATAAGGCTAAATCTGTCAATATTTTCTTTTACAATTTGTACATTTATGTTTTATGTACTTTTATTTATAAATTAAAAAAAATTTTTATCCTACCCGAAGGTCAAAAGTTTAATGTTTTGCCCTAGCCAGAGCATCGGCCATGCACCGAGGGGCTGTGGATTCAATTCCCAGTCAGGGCACATACCTAAGTTGCAGGTTCAAACCCTGGTTGGAGCACATATGGACGGTACCCAATTGACATTTCTATCTCTCTCCCCCCTCCCCTTCCTCTCTCTCTAAAATCAATAAAAAAATATCCTTGGGTGAGGATTTTTTAAAAAGTATAATGTTATGTATTATAAATGTTAACGAGTTTTATCTCTCACATTTCAGTCCTCAATCCATCTGCATTGATTTTTGAGTTTGATAAGAATCCATTTCCCATCCCCTGTATGGATCATCAATTTTCTAGCACCATTTTTAAACAACCTATCCTTTTTGTCTACCATATCTCAGGCTTCCCAGTATGTGTGGATGTAATTCTAGATTCTCTATTCTACTCCACTACTGTTCTACATATCTTTCTCCATGCCACTACCATTATCTTATTACTGCAATTTTATAACAAATCTTGCTCTGTAGGGCAAGTGCACCCCTTGCCCCCCATTTTGCTCTCTTGCCCACACCAACTTCTTAGACTATCTCAGACATTCATGACCCAGAGCAGCAACCTTTCTTTATAACTTAAATTCTTACAATTCTTGATCTCACTCTTGGTTTTCTGCCTCCAAAGCAGCTTCAGGCATCATCAACAGCAGCTTTGGAACTGCTTAAAAATGAACAAGGAAGAATGTGTGCACCTTCTGAAAAAATAAGCAAAGATAATGAGTGAGAATAATGTTGAGAGAGGTATAGAAAGAGAAATTATGAAAAGCAAGTGCTTTCAATAAAGATTTAAATCCAGTGAGAGCAGATAAGTGTGTGGGTAATTTAAAAAAATATTTTCCATTTCATCATTTTTGAAAATATGTTGTCGCAAATTATATTTTATTCTCATATATAAATAAGAAAGACAGGGCCTTCTTTCAGGATATCACAATATAAGACATCAGGAAGTGAGGGGAAATATTTAACTCAAGTGCATAGGTTAAAAAAAGAAAAAAGAAAAAGATAATGCCAGAGGGCAAGACTCTCACCTGAGAGCTTCTCTTACTGCTATCACAGCAACAGGTAATCCTAAAGACAGAAAGACCACATAGTAGGAAGGAAAGGTAGAGCACTTTGACAATGATTGTCAATTAGGAGGCATCCCCCTAGTACAGTAGTTTTCAACCTTTCTAGTGCTGCAACCGCCAAAATCGGTTTGGCTCAGTGGATAGAGCGTCGGCCTGCGGACTGAAAGGTCCCAGGTTCGATTCCAGTCAAGGGCATGTATCTAATGCTGCAACCCTTTAATACAGTTCCTCATGTTGTGGTGACCCCCAACCATAAGATTATTTTCATTACTACTTCATAACTGTAATTTTGCTACTGTTATGAATCATAATGTAAATATCGGTGTTTTCCGATGGTCTCAGGCGACTCTGTTGGTGGTTCTCAACATGAGGAACTGTATCAAAGGGTCGCAGCATTAGAAAGGTTGAGAACCACTGCCCTAGAATGAAAAGCTCCACGAAATAGTGTATTGTGTCTACATGTAGTTTGAAAAACCAGTCACTAGCACAATATAATTTTGCATTTGAAGTCTGAAAAAACACACAAAACCACCCACACAAAAAAACAACCACCTATTGCTTTGATACTACAAACTAGAAAAAAACATTTAAAAACAACCTTCTTGTTTTATCTAAGCATGATAATACTGATAGTAACTGACATTTCCTGAATGATTTTTCTATACCAGAAACTGCATTTATAAGCACTGCGGACAAAACATTATATTTCTTGGTAGAGAAACTTGAGGTCTTCAAAGGTTGGTCCTTGGCCTATTCAGCTCCCTAACCCTTGAAGATTGCTCCCACACACAATAATGTTCCTGGAAAAGATCACATAGCTTAAGTAAAAAAAGAAATTGCCACAGAATATTTTTCATCGGTAGTTTTAAGCTAATCAAGTCGAACAACTACCAATCCTTTTTAAGCAACTAGTAAATGAACTGACTGCTGAGAATTAACAATGACAATAATAAGAGGAGAAAGTCCTTGTCCTTGAAGAATTTTAGAAGGAAACCAAAAAGAGCTATGCAGTGTTAAATGCTACAATGAATGTCCAAAGGAAGAAGCATCTCGCTCTGCTTGTAGTAGTTTTATAGGAGAGAAGCTGGGTCTTGAAGGAAGAGTAGAAATTCAATAAGCAAAGAAGAGAATGGGGAGAGTTCTAAGCAGAGCCGACAGCTCATACAAACTGGTAGGTATGAAAGAGAATGACGTATTTAAGGAGCAGTAGAAAACCTGGTGGGGGGTTATTGGAGAGGTCAGGGGAGGAGGAGGATAGGATAGATAACAGAACTATCAGAGGTTTGGCAGGAAAATAAAGTAATCATATCTGGATCTTAAAAAAAAAATCCTTTAGGCAACAGTATGGAGATGATAAAAAAGGAGAGACTATAAATGGAGGGCCAGTTAAAAGGGTGGCAACAAAGACTATGAAGTATGAAGACACAGTCTTAAACTTAATTTAAACGTTTTTCCTGTACTGAACATGTAGGACAACAAGGTACAGTACATAAAAACTATAACACAGACCACAGGATGATGGAAGTAAAACTATTATTGCCTGACTTTATGCAAGCATAGGTTTTATAACATATTCTTTCAACTACAATGAGATCAATATCACCCTTTTAATAACAAAGAAGTAGAGAAAACTATGGTGACTTTGAATAGGCTCTTCTAGGCTCACAAAAAGTGTACTCTGACCAAACCTTGCAACTAAAGTTTCTTTTGTGAAGCAGAGCTGCCAATCAGTGAAAGCTGGTCTCTTTGAACACCCAAATACCCACTAAGTCTCCAGAACAGCTCAGCTATATTCTCCACAGGAGCAGGCTTAGGAATCAGGGTCTCAAATAACAATAAACAAACCCTGGGACAAGGAAACTTTGTCTTTATTGATAGGAATGGGTGAGCCTGCCTTTCCCTTCAAAATCAACCGATTCACATTACCCATATTTATATATTACATGGCCCATAATTATATAACATTCAAAAATATCCAGTCTTGATATTTTCTCATCTAAACAAATATACTGGGTTGTAAGACTCAGGCACTAAATTGATCTTTCTGATACTAAACCACATGAGGTTATTGTGAAGATTAGATCTTAAATATGTACTGTGTTTCCCCGAAAATAAGACATCCTCCGAAAATAAGACCTACTTACAAGTTTCCTTCTGAGTGAAATATAAGGTATTCCACCGAAAATAAGGCCCCCCCTAGGCTAAACATGAGAGATTTGGTCCACTGATTCTGAAAGAAATGGAGTCACAAGAAATTCACCAGGAAATTCAGGAATTGGATTGTTATGATGATGTTCCAGAAGATGACATCATTGTCATTGAATAAATGAGTAAATTCTTGATACTGTAGGATTCACAGTTTGTCTGGTTTGTGTTGACAACTACCGTACTACAGTACTGTATACAGGTAATAAATTTCCTTTATTTTCATTTAACAATAAATGTGTACCGTATTCTTCTTCATGGAAAAATAAGACATCCCATGAAAATAAGACCTAGCGCATCTTTGGGAGCAAAAATTAATATAAGATACTGTCTTATTTTCGGGGAAACAGGGTATGTAAGAGCCTAACTCAGTGCCAGGCACATAACAGACATGCAATACATGGAAGCTACTATTGTACAAGGAGATGGTGCCACTTTTACTTTCTCAAAGAAATTTGAAAGCAATAACTCAAATCTATAAAATGTGTATTACACTTAGGAATAGGTCTTTCATTTCGACATAAGATCCACATGAAATTAACTATATTTACATGCATCATATGCTCATACAGCATTTGTAATTCATTGTTAAATTGTATAACTGGACAAAATGAAAGGACTAAATTAAGACAAATCTCACAAATAAAATAAACCAATACCTAATAACTATTTTCAAAATATCATACTAGGTGGGTAATAGAACAACTTGATAGGTCCAAGATATTCAGTATAAGTTTTGTTATGCTGTGATGACTGTCAGTCTTTTTTTTCTTTTTATTGATTTCAGAGATGAAGGGAAAGGAAGAGAGAGAGAAACATCAATGAGAGAGAAGCATTGATTGGCTACCTCCTGCATTTCCCACTGGGGATTGAGCCTACAACCTGGGCATGTGCCCTGACAGGGAATCGAACTGTGACCTCCTGGTTCATAGGTCAACACTCAACCACTGAGTAACACCAGTTAGCTGTCAGTCTTTTTATTCATACTCATGGGAAAATAAAAACTGAAGAATCTATAATAGCCTGAAAGAGGATTTAAAAAAGAGAGAGAAATACATAGCTAAAGATTTGAAATCATAGATCAAGACTTGAAACCAGGATGGAAATCAAGTAGCAGATTTAATATAATAAAACTAGAGGCCTGGTGCATGAAATTCATGCACTTCGGGGGGGGGGGGGAGAGGGGGAAAGTCCCTCAGCCCGGGAGCCCTCAGGGGCGGGAGGCGACCCAGTGATCAGGGGAAGGCGATGCCCCCCATCACACCTCTGCTGCTGCCATTGCTGGCAGCACAAGTCTCAGCCGGCCGTGGTTACCTGAGCCCTGGGTGGCCGGGCAGCCACCATCTGAGGCTTGCCCACCGGGCAGCTGGGGGACTGAGGGCAGGTCTGGCTGCACTGTGTGTCTGCCGTCTCTGCAGCTGCCTGAAAGGACTGTGGGACTCCGGTGGGGCTGAGAGGACTGGGCGCCACCATCTTTGTGAAGGTGTGACAGTCAATTTGCATATTCCCTCTTTATTGGATAGGATGTTCAGCAAAAGAAAGGCTCACAAGAATGCCTCTAAGGTCAAGTTCAGATATACATCCTGGGACTTCAATCAGAAATCCTGCCACTACTTCCTTAGACTCAAAGATTACTTGCTTTTAGGTCAGGTGATTTCCTGCCCTACACAAGAAACTTATAATTATAAGGGACTATAAGAAAGGGACAGCAATGACCTATGTGTGCTAGGAGGTGGTAAAGATTAAACAGCGGGGAAAGAAGTGGTTCTCATCTATGGAGTTCTCATGCTACCAGAGCAGTACTGCAACTTTCTGAGCAACTTCCTGCAAAAAAAAAAAAAAGTAATAATAAAATAAATCATTGTACTGATTTTTCTAAACGTAAGGGTGATAAGAACTCTTTTCATTTCTATTAGTGTGAGACAGGGACAGATGGATGGAAGGAAAGCAGGACAGACTTCCTGAGAATATACAATGTGCCTTATAAAAAAGGAGGCATCACTTAATCCTTAAAATACCTTCTGAGTAGGTATTATCACAATACATAAGAAAAAACCCCAAAAAACAAAAACAAAAAAAAACAGACTCAGAAGTTTAATTAACTTGTTTCAAGTCTTCCAGGCCTCTCTAAGAACACAACATTCCCTCTCTACCACAGTGTCCTTCAAAAATAATTTCCCAGAAAAAGTCAAGAGGAAGGAATCTTTAAAGTGACAGGAGAGAGCTAATTACCAAAGGAAACAAATTGCTTGAATCAATAAGCTAAATCACTTAATAACTAGTTTATACAACCACTAATTCCTAAATACAACAGGTTATTTTGTTATAATGTTGATGAGATACCCTAGAAACTTAACTCTTGTTTATATCAAGTAGCCGATGTAAAATTAAGTTTCATTATATGTTTCACTTAAAGTCACATAATCTACTGACAACATTCTTGAATGTGCCTTTTGATACAATGCTCTTTCCTTCATTTGAAAATTTCCTTTTTTTAAAAAATTGTCTTTTACTTTAGAAAAGAAACAAATTTAAGTTTAATTAAAAAAAAATGCATTGCATTAAGTAACAAACATGTTCTGATTACCAGTCTTTTTAGCCAAGGGCTGACCTAAAGTCTGTGCTTTAAACCATGTTAAACATGATTTTCAATTCCAGGCTTACTTAATCTAATAAAAAGATTATTGCAGAAGCAATAAGGGACGGTGAGAGAAAGAGAATGAGAGTGGTACACAGAAGCAGGCAGTTACTGAAAGTGCATGTGTGAGCAGACAGTAGGAAACTTTTTTTGCCTTTTTTGTTTGTTTGTTATCAATACATGAGCAATAAATGTAAGTAAGGTGACCCCCAGTAAAACCATGAAGCCTTCAAGTTTGAGTCTAGCACTGCCAACTTCTCCTCCTCACTCTTCAGTAGCATTTATCCAATTTTCTAGGCCTCAATATCTTTTTTCACACCTCCCACTAATCCAAACAGAACAGAATATCCTCTTTACAGTTGTTAAGAAACTCCTCCGTATCAACTTGTTAACATTTCCAGGGCTTAGAATAATTATGAAATGAAAGGTTTCACCTATTTAGGGACTTCAGGCCTATTACAGTGGGAGAGTTAATTTTTATTGTCCCTAAAAATCACACTTTCCCCCTCAGGTTAGCTTTCATCAGTATAGGTCCAGGAGTAAAGCAAAAACGACAGTTGAGTGTCTGAGCTAGCTTATTTCTTTCTCATTCTAACAATTCACTTCCCATACCTCTGCTCCAAGACTCCAGATGCCAGTATGAATTTGCTTCTTCTCTCCTCATAATAAACCTATGCCATGCCCTAATCTGAACTTTCATCCTTTCTATCTACTACCACTCATCATGTGAGCTATGCTACTTGAGATGCAATTTCCACACAGTCATGACTTTTGGTACAGAGCTGTTGTTGTTAAAACTCTCTAGTACTCAGGGCACCTGAAGAGAGGATGGGGAACTGGTAGCAGAAATAAATGGCAAGGGATATGGGGAAGCAATGGCAGGGATGGGAGGGAATTACAAAGAGAATCTCAGCCGCCAGTCAGGTTAGGTTGTGAGACTCCAAGATGATAACGTGATGGACACATTTATTTAAGTTTCTCATAACCAGTAATAAAGTAAAAAGAGCTGAACAAAACTCTTGTTAAGTTTTGCATCAGGTGTGAGGCTGGACTTGAGCTATAAGATGGATTTCCTTCATAGATTCAGCCTATGTGGTACTGATTAAGGGGAATGAGTATCTGCTCTAGGACAAGCTTTGGGACTGAAGAAGCATATGACACACAGGTAAGAGAACTCAAAGACAAAAACCCCAAGTGACAAAAAAGTCCTCCATATGTGGAGACACTAAGGCAGCTAGACACAAAAGGCCAGGGGTTCAGTGCCAAGGTTGAAGGGGGTCTGCTCTACACAGACCCACCTGCCTTGTTCTATTTAACTTGGAAAAATGACTCCTACTCCTGGTCCCAATCTCAGTGTTGGTTCCCTCTGCCCACCCCGTCACGCCATTTTAAAAGTGGAAAATCTATAAGCCTCAGAGAGGCTACCCACTCAAGGCTCCAGAGATAGGTGTTGAACTGTTACTTGACTTCTTGGAGACAAATATAAGACTTTGCGGAATTCCTCAAAAAGTAAAATATTACACATATGGGGGTTTTTATTTTCTAAAAAGACATGTTCATGAAAACAAAATTTCAAGATCATCTTAAATACAACTGTTGAAAGCAATAGTCCTTTAGTTAACCTGAATAATTAATTCAAGGAATCAAAATGGTTGATCAAGTGATATAAAAAAATCCTATAACAGGATAGAAGAATCCAAAACCAATTATTTAAATAAAAGTGTGACTGCTAATTGGTTTTAAAATATTATAACATTTTATTTTTAAAATCAGTATTATACAACCATGGCCAGTGTGGCTCAATTGGTTGAGCAATGTCCCATGCACCGAAAGTTTAGTGGTATGATTCCAGTCCGGGCACATGGGGTTGCAAGCTCTATCCCCAGTAGGGGTGTATGCAAGAGGCAGCTGATGAATGTTTCTCTCTCTAAAATAAAATATAAAAACACATAAAAAGCCCTAGCTGGTTTGGCTCAGTGGATAGAGTGTCAGCCAAATAAGCCCCCACAAAAAGGTACCTTTAATGAGCAGTAACTTAGTTACCAGTGATATCATAAATTATCAATTAATTCACTCAACAAATAGTGCCAGGCACTCTGCTAAGTGCGGGGAATATAATGATGAACAAAATAATTCCTGCTGTTATGCAGTTTACCGCATGGTAAGGGAAACAAATATCAAACAATCATATAATGGAGTATAATTACAAAGCGAGACAAAGGTTATAATGGAAAAATACAGTGTAGTAAAAGAATCTGATCTAGATTGGCACTGGGCATCAGAAAGGGCTACCCTAAGGAAGTGATGCTTGTGCTGAAATCTGCAGGACTAGGGTGTGCGGGTGTGTGTGAAAGGGCCTGGGGTTAAGGTAAGTCATGATGTCAAGAGAGTTGAAGGCAAGCCAGTATATTTAGAGTGCAGGGGGTTAGGGGTACAGAGAAATGAAAATGATGGAACATCTTAGAAGTTTTATAACAGCAGGAAAAGGATCTCCACAATTACATTGGTTCTAGTGGGGTATAAACTACGTAATGCTTGTAAGAGTCTTGTAAATTGTCAAGCACCCCATATTTTTTGTTAGATTATTAATGCCATTACTTTGTTTTCTAAATAAATTTTTGGTCTGGAGGCCAATTAATAACCAAAAGCAGGAAAGTCAAAACTAGAACCCCAGTGTTCCAATCTAGTGTTTTGCCCCTATACCACAATGACTAAAAATTTCACCGTTTATATCCTTTAACTCCAATTATAGGTATTTACTATGTGCAAGGCGCTTTATTTACATTAACCCATTTAATCCTCAATTCTAAAAGGTTCTATTATTGTCCAGATGAGGACAGTAAGGCTCAAAAACGTTAATTAACTTACCCATAGTCACATGGCTAGTAAATGCTGACACTGTTAATGAACACAGTAATTAGCTTTGGCTTAAAACATTTTATGTGTGTATGTACATGCATATATGGGGATGATGACAGGGAGAAAACAGAACTTGTGTACTGAACCACATTCACACATACTTGAGGACATTAAACAGTGATTTAGTCACCTCTGTATTCCCAGTCTAGCACCTAATTCCTGAGGTATTCAGAGACTCCGCAAATATTTGATGAATTGAAGTTGGATATAAGGGGCCGACAAAGGATTCGAATCTAAGTGATTTTCTGAGGCTTTCCCCCTAAGTCATGTATTTATCAGCAATTCATTTGACAGCTATATTTTCCTTGACTTTCTTTTTCATTGTTAAATTGAAGATTTATTCTCTATTACCTTTGTCATATCTCACAGACTTTAGCTGAAGATAGAGTAGGATAATAGAAAGAACAACAAGCTAGTTCCAACAAATCTACAGCCTGTTCCCAATCACACCAAATGCTTTCTTTCCCTCCTGGGCCTTTACACCTGTGGTTCGTTTTCTCTCTGACTATTCCTTCCTTCCTTAGGTTCCAGGGTTCAAACACCGCCTTACAGAGGCCTTCTCTGACCACCCAACCTAAATTTGCCTCCATATCTTCTTTAATTCAGTTTCATTTCTTTTCTGGAATTTACCATTCTCTGAAGTCATATTTTTGTCCATTCATCTCCATCCCCAATCCTACAAGGGGAGAGAAGGCTTGTCTAGCTAAGTTCTCTGGATGTCCACAAACTAAGCAAACAAGCATTTAATAGATGAATGAGAAGAGAATTTACCTGATTCACCTGTGTTCTCTCAAGCCTTCAATACATTTAAGCTTTCCATCCCTGGCGCTTCTACACCCGATTTTCAACACCACCACCATTTTTACAGTGCTTAGGGGCTCACAAGGTAACCTGGACTCCATTTTCTGAGCAGAGCACTCAATGATCCTGAGAAGGGAGGTCCGGCCTGGCAAGAACGCCCATTCTCCCCATTTTTACAATCTAGGGAACGGCGCCTCCAGATTCGCCCGCGGCGGCGCCGGAAATACAAGGAAGGAGCCCGGCCGTGAGAGGCGTCCAGATGGCTTCCAGTCCTTCCCACGGGTCAGCGACATGCACGCAAGAGGCTTCGCCACCTTTATCGCTAGGGTTCAACACTACCCATCCTAGACGCGTTCCAGGCCCGGGGAAACCGCGCGGCCCCTCGCCGCGTCCCCCGTGCTCCGACTCCCGCCCAGGCCGCGCCCCCATGACCCGAGAGCCCAGGCTGCGCCCCGCCCCTGCCCCCGCCCCGCCAGGATCGCAGCGCCCCACGGGGACCGCCCCCTCTTGCCCGAGCCAATCAGCAAGGCCTCGGGGGGAAGGAGCGCAGGTCCTGGCCCTCCGACGTGGGCACCGATTGGTCGGCGAAGCCGTCGCTCACGAGGCGGCACTCCGGACCCGCCCTTCCCACTCCCCTTCAGGAAAAATCGGCGGTTGGGCCGAGGCGGCCGCCAACGGCACCCGAGGAGCGAAAGGGCGAGGAGTCAGGGAAGGAGGGAAGGAGGGACCACAGGGATGAGGAGGCTGACGAGAAGGAGGGAGTTCGGCCCTGCAAGAGCCCTCTTCATCGAGAACAAAATGGCGGCGCTGGCGGATGGCCAGCTGTGAGGCGGGGCCGCGGCCATTCCCCCCCACTCTGTCCCCACCCTCGCGCCGGCCAGGCCGGTCAGGGGGGGCCCCAGCTCGCTGCTCCCGGCGCGGGCGGGGAGGGGAAGGGAGCGGCCCGGCCCACTATGCAAAGCGTCCCGCGCCGCCGCTGCCGCCCCGTGGCAAAGGTAAAAAGGTCGGGTTCAAGCCGCCGACTCGGCGCCTCCCTGTCCGCGCACCAGGCCCGCCCCCTCCGCCGCAGCCGCCGCCAGCCCGCCCCCGCCCCGGCCCCTTTTTCAATTTTTACCTCAGGATTTGGCGCCAAAGCAGCTTCGAAGCAAGTCCCGTGTCTGCGACCGGCGGCCCCCGGCGCGGAGGGCAGAGCGTGGGGAGGCCGGGCTCCCGGCGTCGGCGGATGGCGGGAGCCCCGGGGCCGCAGGCTCGTGGGGCAGCGGACCGAAGACGAGACGCCGAGGTAAAAGCGGGGGCGGGCCCGGGGGCGCCGCCGGGGTCGCGGGAAAGGGGGAGTTTGTTATTGTTTTTGTCAGTGAAAGGTCAGAGTTCGTGACCCCGGTGCCGCTGCCGCCGCCGCCCGCGCGCTGGTAGGAGGAGGGCGAATGTTCCTCTTCCTCTTCCCGGCGCCAGCCTCGCCGCGGCCGCGGGGGGCGGGCGAGCACGCGATTGGCTGAGCCGCGCGCGCGCACCGGAACGCCGCGGCCGGCGCCGCTTCCTCCGGCCCCTGGCGGGCCGGGCGGCGGCGCGGGGCGGATGCTCGGGGCTGCGCTGTCCGTGCCGAGGCCTGGAGCCGGGACTCGGTCGACACTGCAGTCGAGACGAAAAAAAAAAAAAAAGGAATTTAAACGGCGCGGCCGTCACCGTTCTCAGGGTAAAGGGTGGGTTGGCCGGCCGTCTCAGAGACCTGGGCAGAGCGGGACACCGTTATTCCGGTGCAAGCACGCCCCTCGGGGGAGCGGAGGTGGGGGGCCGGGCTGCGAGCCCGCGGGCGTGGCGGGGACTGCGTTTTGGCTGTGACCGCCTCCATCAAAGCCTCCCGCCGCCGCCGTGCCGGTGGAAGAAGCGGTGACAACGCAGAGCAACTGCAAATCGGAAGGGGGGGGTGCGGTTTATTGCGTGGGTTTGGGCCCTCCTGCATCTATACGACTTGTTATTTATGTTTTAAAGGTCCGAGGAAACCCTTCACTACCTGTTACGGTCTTTTAGTGACCGTATGGTCCAAATCTCGAGTCTGTGTTCTTGCCCTCCCGTCTTGGCACTTGTAAACAGCGGTACAGAAGTATGTACAGCCCTGGCCATGTGCGTGTGGTGCATTGGTTAACGCGTCCTCCCCATGCACCTGAAAGGCCGGGGCGCGTGCAGGGGGCACCAATGGATGTTTCTTTCTCCTTCTCCCTAAAATAAGTAAATAGATAAAATCAATAAGCATCTTCTGGTGAGGATTAAGAAAAAAAGTATATATAAAGCAACTCTTTGCTAAATAGGTTAGATATATAAAGGAAGTTGCTTCTCTTGACCCTATGAGTCCCTTAAATATTTCTCTTTATTTATGGTTTTGACTTGCTTTGGAGGATGCAGATCTCCAAATGCTTAGGCTGGACTCTCCTCGGTCATCATTCTTTGTAGGTTAGTGATCCTCTGCTGAAACAGCCATTTGGGCTTTTATCAGGTTGACCCCTACTTTGAGTATTTTGTCCTTAATCTTATATTTCTATTTGATAGGAAATGTTTTAAACACATCGATTTTTTCTTCTTCCTTCTTGACACCCTGCAAGAAAGTGGGAAAAACAGTTAAATTTTGTAATTTCTTGGTAACATATTCCTGCAGCTGGAAGGGGCCTGAAGAGATGATATGGTCTAATCCTCTTGTGGCAGGAAGATTTTACAGGAGAGATGGATAAGAACCAGAAAGTCAAGTGATAGGCCTAAGGTAACAGTATTGTAATGGGCCATATTGTAACCACAAACTGCTTTGCAATTTTGTGTTCTTTTTCAAAAATTAAGTTTTTAATATTAAATATTGCTTCTAGATAGTTTAAAAATACATCCATTGGTGAATTTTGGGTTTTTTATTGCAAACACATTATAATTATACTAGATTTTGAAATGAATTCTAAACAATAATGTTTATAGGATGGTTTATATTTCCAATGCCCAGATGCTACCAATGTAGTAAGTGAAGCCAGGACTCTGATCTGGTTTGACATTAAGGCTTATGCTGTAAAACCAGTGTTTCCCAAAGTGTGGTACTCGTACCCTCAGGGGTACGGGAAGAGTTTGGTGGGGATATGCACTGCACCGTGCTTAGCTGGGCCTAATTCTACGATCTCATGAGTATGAGGGGTACTCAGTGTTACGAAAATTATAGAAGGGGTACACATATGTCAAAAGTTTGGGAAACACTGCTGAGTAAACTATATTGCATCAGTAGCCCTGTTTATAATAGTATTCATTAAATTCTCAAAGGTTAGTTGTTTAATATTAATAATCTTGACCCAGTTGAGCGGCTTTTATTTTCTTGAAAACAGATGCAGATGTAAATACAGATTGTAAATAATACCAGCAGATAACAAGCCTCTGCAGCTGAGGTTGGCACTGTCATAGTGCCATATTTCGCTCCATTGTGTTTTTGCTAGAAATCTTTTTAATAAGAACTCTTTGTAACACTTGATGGATTTTAAATCACAAAAATTATTCAAGTTGTATTATACTATACATTTGTTGTTGTTAACCCTCACTCAAGGATATTTTTTCCTCCCATTAATTTTTAGAGATCATGGAAAGGAGGGACAGAGAGTGAGAAACATCACTGTGAGAGAGACACATCAATTGGTTGTCTCCCAAATGTGTCCCAGTTGGGTAGGGATCAAATCTCAATCCAGGTCCTTGCCCTTGACTGGGATTCAAACCCTCAACCCTTCAGTGGTTGTCACTGAGCCACATTGGCCCTAGTATTCAAGATTTCTTTATTTTAAAGGTTGAGAAAGCACTGTTGAAACAAATGTGGATATTTCCTAATAATTGACAGTGAGAAAAAGTATAGCTGACCCTGGCCAGTGGGCTAAGTGGTTAGAGCACCGGCCTGTACACCAAGGGCACAAACCTGGATTACAGATTCCATCCTTCTAGGTCCTAGAGGCAGCCAGTCTCGTTCTTCTCTTCTCCCTCCTTCACTTTCTCCCTTCCTCTCTAAAAAATCAATGGAAAAAATATCCTCTGGTGAGGATTAACAAAAACACATACATACACACACACACACACACACACACACACAGTTCTTGACTAGAGAATTGCCAGTCCCCCAGGGGCTCTGAAACAGTAAGCTTTGGGTAACAGTATTGGGGGCCTGGCATCAATTTCTGCTGAACCTGAATCACTGACCTAATTTCAAAAACATTAATTGGCTACAAAACAAAAAAACAGTAACAAAACTTTGTTTCACCTTTTGAAATGCAGGTTAGGCTAAGTTTTCTTTTTAACTACTTGCCCATACCTGAAGCTTATTCATTCACAGGGACAGGGGACTCCAGGGGAGTGATAACATATCTGCCCTTATGTGGCACCTACCCGGACTATGAGCTCTGTATCAAGATATGCCTTGTCCTTCTCTATCTCAGCCCTTAACATGGTACCTAGAACAAAGTGATATGAAGTGGACATTATTGAAAGAATGTTTTTCCCAGCACAGTGTATAGCAGTATTCACATTGTCCCATCTTTTTGGTTTTGTGTTTCGTTTTTACAGATGAAAACAAGTTTTTGAGACTTCTAGCTCCTTGTACAGGGGTCTGTGGATGAGACCCTCGTGTTCCCTCTGTAGTCATCTGGGAAGGTCTTTTCCCCTCCCACACACTTAACTTGGCTGTTCTGCAGTCAATCATTAATTGACTTAACTTTGAACTTTTAGAGGGCAGGAACTATATATCCTGAAGTTTCATTTTGTACCTAGCACAGAGTAAATAAACAGGTTTTGCCATCCAAGAGTATTTTTAATTTGCATTTAAAAGATAAATGTTGATCTCTAGCAGGTATTGATAAATGGTTAGAGCATCGGCCTGTGGACTGAAGGGTATGCACCTTGGTTACAGGCTAGATCCCTGACTCTGGGTCAGGGTACATGCAGGAGGCAACTTATCAATGTGTCTCTCTTAACATCGATATTTCTCTCTGTGTCTCCTCCTCCCACTCTCTAAAAATCAATGGAAAAAATATTCTCAAGTGAGAACAAAAAAAAAAAAAAGTTGAATGGATAAAAATCAAGTTTTGATTAAATGACAGTTATAGATGCACTAAGTTATTATCAAGGAGATTTATTTTACTGGTAAGGGTATTGCGTTTGTGATAGTATTAATAATAGTTTTCCTTTTTATTTTCATAAAGGCTTAATAATTACCTTCATAAGTACTTACATACATCTTTGTATCAATTTTTCTGTAATAGCTTATGCTTTATTGCTATATATTTTGTGAACTTCTGTTTATATCATATAATTATGACATGTTTATAAAATAAACTTTTAAACCTATAATTGTTGTTAGCCTTGTTTGTTAAGAATGTGGAATCTGAACTGATATAATTGCAGAATACCAGATTGCATGTTCCTTACATTTACATATTATCTTGTTTAATTTTCAAAATAATTATATTACCTTGCTTTTACAGCTTAAGAAGCTGAGATTTTAACAGGCAGAGGCTCTAACTGGTTTGGTTCAACAGGTAGAACATCGGACCATAGACTAAAGGGTCCCAGGTTTGATTCCAGTCAAGGGCACATACCTCAGTTGCAGGCTCGATCCTTGGCACGATCTCTGGCCCTGGTGGAGGTGTATGCGGGAGGCAATCAATGTCTCTCTCTCTCACATTGATGTTTCTCTGTGTTCTTCTCCCTTGCACCCTCTCTAAATAAATAAATAAATAAATAAATAAATAAATAAATAAAATCCTCTAGTGAGAATTAGCAACAACAAATTAAATGGAGGCAGAATGACTTCTAAATCACATGGCTAGCATGTGGTGGAACATTTATTAAAAGTTATTTCTGCTTATTTCCTCTCTTCTGTCCTTGAGAACTTTAAGAGTGGTAAAAACTCTTTTACCCACTTCATTGATTCTGTTAAAAGTCAGGCTCTGTCACAGAAGGCCACTTAGATCTTAATTTCTATTAAATTGGCCCTTATTTTTCCCAGGAAGAGAAAAGGGAAAGACTGACCCCGAGCTGGTCATAGGGGCGGTGGGACACAGGAACACCAGAAGAGAGTACCGGAGCCTTATCCAGCATGACTTTTACTGAAAGTCATGTCCCTTTAGCTTCTGACCTGGGGTTTCCTGGGCCCTGAAAAGGTATTATTTCCAAGTTGTAATTTGGTTCAAATATCTTGAAGCATGATGTAAAATTAAATTCTCAAAAAATGCACCTGTCCTTGGTCCCTGGTTTATGATATGGATTGCTCAGAAGGAGGTTCTATCTGTCTATTTTTAATCTTCACCCTAGGATATTTTTCCATTGATTTTTAGAGGGAAAGACAGAAATATCGATGTGGAGAAACATATCGATTTGTTGCCTTCAGGGCCCAGGCTGGGGAGAAGCCTGCAACGTAAAGAGTCATTTCTTTATTTGACATAAAATGAAATTGAGTAACGAATTCTTGCTGTATAGGCCAAACCTTTTCATGTTTCAAAATACCCACTTGAAAAATGACGATCTACAGATGGCTTTACCCTTTTGCTTCATAACAAAAAAGGATCTAAATTTTTATGGAAGATTATGTGGTGGTCAAAGGGAATGGTTCCTCTGATGGGCGGATTTTTTTGGTTTTTCAAGTTACAGAAGTACCTTTATTTTACATTTTGTTTACAAAGGAGCAGTATAATAAGGGACAAAGGAAAAGGATAGGCATACATATTTACATAGCAAGTACAGGCAAAACTTTCAATACTAGCATTTATCAAATTAGTTTTAATCATCACCCTCAGAAAGAATTTTAGGAGGTTCAACCTATATAATTCAAGCTACGACTATCTTAATGAAAAATTATATCCTTTGAAAATCTCCAAGGTCCTGGATACTAAGAAACCAGATCACTACCATTTTTATTTTATTTTATTTTTTTAAGATTCAAATGCTCTTAGGATATCATAACTGTTTTAAGAAATTGTTTTTGGAAAACTCAAACATACTATCATTTGCTGAGTAATACAATATATACTTAGCTCACATTAATTTCTTAATTCATTAAAATGTCTCCTAAGATACTACTGTTCTCTAATGAGAAACATTAAGTCATTTACTATTTATCTCTTAGGAAAATCATTCAAAGTGGGTAGTCAGCCTTTAATAACAACATATATGAAAAACTCATTATACCTAACTACCACCAGTAATCAATCAACTGCTGAATCTTCCAATACCAGCGACAGGTATTCAAAATTCAAAGACTTCTCAGACCTCTGCACTAATATATCTTGGTGTTAAGATTCATGTTTTTTAAAGGCCTTTCACTCAGTGTCTAAAAGTGGCATTCCTTGAGTTTTTTAATGAGATTATTTCAACCTCACATCCTATTCACTACAGGTCAGGACATGTACCTTGAAGCAAAAGTTTCCTTGGGAAAGCCTTTTCTGCACTTTGTTTGGGTTCTGCCCTTCACCTTGGGTGGGGAGAGATGGGACGGTACCCTGTGGCTTTTGACCTTCAGGGTGCTCTGGGCACACTGTCAGAACTGAGTGTCTTAACACCAAAGCCTCTAGGTTCTCTGATCACATCTGGCCCCTCCCCCACTGTTCCTTAGTTTAGGTTTTATCTGTCCCACTGCAATGGTTTCCTAACCAGTCAAAGGTGGACCAGCTGCCTCCGCACAGCTGCTGCTTCTCTTCCTCTGTCCTGCCCCTTTTTCTTTCTTCTGCTGCTTGAGTATTCTGAAAAAGAGCCATTCCAAAGCCCCTTCACTTTTACAGTTCTTTAAAGGTTCTGCATTGCTGAGGGCTGAAATGAAAACTCAGATCCCTAAGGTGAGAGCAGTGGGGAAGCGGGGGGTCTGGCAGGTAATCTAAAGGACATAAATTTTTATTGTTCATAGAGAGGGAATATGACAGGCTGGAAACAGGAGCCCATGTCTTAAAAAGCTGAATCCAGATTGTGTGTGTGTGTGTGTGTGTGTGTTGGGGTGAGGGCCTGTTCCTCTTCTAGTTCTTGTTTTTTCCAGAGAAAAATTTCCTGACTCCTGCCAGGCTAAGAGAAGGGCAGTCGCTTGTTTGTATAGGGTGGAATTAGATAGTGATTGTCTCAGGAGAGGGCCGGGCTGGCACAAGTGTCCTGAAGCAGCTTATAGGGCCTAAGAAAAAGCTAGCTCCAGGGACCTAAGCTCTCCCTCCATAGTGGCTGTGAAAAGACAAGCCTGTAGCCCCAGCCATCAGTGGCAGTCACCAGTCAGCCTCTTGAGAACCAGCCCAGGAATCAAGCCGACAATGGGAAGGTCAGAGAAACCCAAAGAGCTTGATTCTTGGGGATACTCTCTAACCCTGAACCTGCTCTGCTTTGGCACCTCCGCTTACTGAGCTAGTTTTGTAATTGTTTTAAATTAGCATGAGGTTGGCTTCCTTTCACTTGCTCTTGAAAATAGACAACTGACCATTAATGCAAGGAAGCACAGAAGCTTACCTGATCACAGAAGCTGCAAATCACAGGCCAAATCAACTCACAGAATCTTCCAGCATGTTACTTTGCCCTGTAGCAGAAAAAAACTTGGGCTCCAGCCTGCTCCTACCACTCCCAGCCCAGTTCACCTCAGTCTCCATGTAGGGCTTCAGTGTTCAGAGTCGACATTTACATTGTCAATGAAATGAGAGACTGATGTAGATGAAGAGGAGATTTTAACCATCTTATCCTTCAGTGGCCTTAGCAGAGCTCTCAGGTCCTCCACACTGGCTGGCATGGTGCGTGTCCAAAGGTCAACATGAGCACCAGCCCCTCACTCCACACTTGCACACAGGACTAGGCTGCATTCAAGGGGAAATGTGGCCAGTCTGGCCAGAACAATTCAGAACATATTTTTGATATGTAAAAGAAATATTACTAGGACCTAGGAACTCGGTATCCTTGGACACTACCATGTTTCTTGGGTGTATTGTATTAGCAATAATGAACAGAATTCTTCCTACTTACTAATCCAGGCTGGAAAGACACATTCAGTCTGCAGGGAAGGTGGTAAGCCACTATGATGTTAGTGCTGCCAGCTTTCAGTAAAACCTTGGGTTTTATAAAATTTTACTGATTCTGAGCAGCAGGCAGAGGCCAACCCTGCAGAGGTCTGTGTTTTCCTGATCCACGTGTGAAGAGCTCAAGGAGAGGTCACTAAAAGCAAATGGAGGGAAGAAAAGACCCGATGAAGAAAGGACTCCATGCTACCCACACCATTTTATTTTTTAATCCTTACCCACCGATTTGTTCTTACTGATTTTTTGAAAGAGAGGAAGGGGGGAAGGGGAGAAATAAATACATTGATGTGAGAGAGAAACATCAATTGGTTGCCTGGCATATGTGCCCTGGGTTGTACCTGACTGCATAAGTATGTGCCCTGACTGGAATCAAACCTGCAACCTTTTAGTGTACAGGCTGATGCTCTAACCCACTGAGCCACCCAGCCAGGGCTCGCTCTTGCCATTTTCATGGATAAGAAGGAGGGTCTTTTTTGCATATTGTCTTCATTTTTTAAAATATATTTTTATTGATTTCAGTGAGAAAGGAAAAGGGGGAGATCCTCACTGGGGATTGAGCCCACAACCTGGGCATGTACCCTTGACTGGAATCAAACCTGGGACCTTTCAGTTCGCAGGCCGATGCTCTATCCACTGAGCAAACAGGCTAGGGCTGTCTTCATTTTGTCTTATATTGTCACAGAGCAGGTCCCACCACCACATTTTCACTTTGTATAACAATGCCATGCCACAGGTTTATAGTCTTCAGCCCACTGTCGCAAACATTCAGTTTACACTTGATCCCCTGCACACTCTGGGAAGCTGGAATGGACTCTGTGTGACCAGTGAAAACACCGAACCTGAGAGCTGCTGTAGTGAGTCACTTGTTCAGGGCCGAGTTCCCATTTCTGAGCCACAACTTGGCAGAATACTGCTTCCTCTCAAGTAACAGCCTTTGCTGGATGTGCCCAGTGAAGGGGCTGTGTTGTGCCCAGGGAGCAAAGCAGATGCCGTGGGGGGCCTCAGGCAACGTTACTTCCCGTGGTGGTGAAGCTCCCCTTTCTCCAGCCGCCAGCCCCCTGGGAAGGAGCACCCTCCGGCCACCTGTGCAGCTTCCTTTGGGCGGGTCCCAAGGGAAGCCAGGTGGCACAGACATGTAAAATGGGCCGGAGGAAGAGGTCAGGGAAGGAACAGGAGTAAAGGTGACTAGGAGAAAGGAGCTTAAATGAGTATACAAAGAACCATGGGAAGGACAGGTAAAAACAGGCGTGTCCTTGTCCAATCACATATGAGCTAGGGAGGAGCTTGGTGGCCCCTGCCACTTCCTTCTACAAAACCCATTGAGTGTATTTGATCTATTGCCCCGCTATTGTTTTATTTTATTTATTAAGGCAACGAATTCAATGAAAAATAAAAGCCCTATTACCTCTGCTTTATAGAGTATCAGAAATAGGGTATTATATGGTTAAAAAAAAAAAAAAAAAGGCCTTCAAATGACTTCCAGATACGATTCTACGAGAAGCTGACAATGGGTGGTGGTACACAGCAGGTTGGTGAAGCTTCCACTGCCTGTGCTGAAGTCCTGCTGTGGTGGTTTTTGTTTTTTTGTTTTGTTTTTTAACTCGGAGGGTCTAAAAGGCCCATTCAAAT
The DNA here is from genome assembly GCF_014108245.1 of Pipistrellus kuhlii. Taxonomy (NCBI): domain Eukaryota; kingdom Metazoa; phylum Chordata; class Mammalia; order Chiroptera; family Vespertilionidae; genus Pipistrellus; species Pipistrellus kuhlii. The sequence continues at coordinate 22,563,592 of NW_023425416.1, forward strand.
GTCTGAAGATGAAAATGATTGCACTGGAATTAGGCTCTGAAAATTTAATAAGAAGCCCTGTCTAATCACTTAGTTACAACCTTTAAATATTTAATGCAAACATTTAAAAAGAATTGTCAACTAGAAAAAAAAAAAATTCCCCTGAAAATATTTACTGTCAATAACTCCTTGTGATGGTGCTTTTTACAAAAAGGTTTGTCAGCAAATGCCTTTTTTTTTTTTTTTTTTTTTTTTTTTCAGGGGATGGGCAGCAGGAGGATGGGGATAGGATATCAGAAAGTGATACGCACTTTTTATTTTGATGAGAATAACAGGAAATCCCACCCATCCCTCCACCCCCCAATTTGCTTTATGTAAAAATACTTCCCGCATAATGAGCAGCAGCCATCAGCGGGAGGTCTGAGCCCAGGCACCTAGAGGATATGTATCTTCAAGCCACTACTTCTGGGCTCCCTCCCTGTGTCCAGAGCCACTGGCCAAGACCACGCATTCACCTGCTGCTCAGATCTTATTTTCCCTTTTTTCTCTCTCTCAGGGTTTCAGTAATACAGAAAGGATTACCGTGTTGAAATAACTACAGGTTTTCATAAACAACACTGTCAGCTCGTGTGGGGTAAGATTCAGGAAGGCACACAATAAATTAAAGCAGACCCTGTCTCTTTGGAGGGTTTGCAGTGACCTCCAGGGCAAGGGCCGAATCTGCCAGCAGCTGAGCTTCCAGCACTGGTGCAGTGATGAGGATGCTGTGGAAAGGAGGGAATCTGTCCTTTGCTAAGTCACTGTGTCAGGATACAGGTCACAGGATCAGCTGGAGGAGGAAATCCTCGCCTTCCTATCCGGCGACATGCACCGTCCGCGGTAAGGAGAACGCTTCCCTCCGAGTGTCGCCACAGCTGGGTTTGCACAAGTCCGTTTTCCGTACACCCTTGTTGCGTTACTGATGGCGAATCAGTCCACAGAACTCCATCTGCTGTTTACGTAAGTAAATCACTTGGAAACATGAAACTGGAGGTTGTAGCTCAGTAAAACAATAAAGTGCTTTTGATGAGAGTAGTTGTTATTTACTGGTTGTTTCTTGTTTTCACCTGAGGCACCGAAATCAACAATATGAATGGTGACGATGTTTACTAGGAATAAAAATTGAAAAAGCTTGTTTCTACTAAAAAGCCTGCGTTTCTAAAATGTACTTTTCTATGGGTTTCCATGTCTTCAAGTTACTGAATTTTTACTCACTATTGGGTAAGGAAACAGTTTATGCTGGGGTGGAACAGGGTGGCACATGGGAAGACAGAAGAGGAACTGTCCATAAATATCCCGTGAGGGCTCCACCTCTGAAGGTTTTGAGTGAGGGGGTTCCAGTAGAAAAGGCCAGGCCCCCATGCTGAATCCAAAGTGTGTGCAGATGAGTGGCGACACGGATTGGCTTCTGGGTGGGTGCACATATCAACCTAAGAGTTTATTCTGAGTCCACATGCTTGGTAACTGCTATAACACACTAGCATCTTCCATGGCCTTGACCCACCTGTTAAACAAAAGAGAAGAGACACTTGATGTCGTGACTGTGACTCTAAGTGACTAGACTTTATTAGTGTTACCCTAAGGTCAGGGACCATGTCATATTCATATTTATTTGTTTTCCCAGCATTTAGCAAAAGGCCTGGAACACAGCACAAAGGTTTGCTGAATCAATGCATGCCTGTACGAATAAATCGTAATAATCTTTAAAAATTGCACAACTGCCCTGGCCGTTGTTCCTCAGTGGTTAGAGCGCCGCTTGTGGCCCCACTCCGATTGGGCATGTACGGGAGGCAACCAATCTATGTGACACTCTCACATTGATGTTTTTCTCTTTCTCTTTCTCACTTAGTTCCTCCTTCCTTCCCTCCCACTCTCTGAAAATCGGTGGAATGTTTTTTCCACTCTCTGAAAATCAATGGGAAAAATATCCTCGGTGAAGATTATAAAAAATAAAATAAGCCAAAGCCGGTTTGGCTCAGTGGTAGAGCGTCGGTCTGTGGACTGAGGGGTCCCAGGTTCGATTCCCGTCAGGGGCATCTACGCTGGTTGCGGGGACATCCCCAGTGGAGGGTGTGCAGGAGGCGGCTGGTCGATGTTTCTCTCTTATCGATGTTTCTGGCTCTCTATCTCTCCCTTCCTCTCTGTAAAAAATCAATAAAATATATTAAAAAAATAAAATCACACAACTAAGAGTAGGCAGTTCCGATGCTCTGCTGTGGCCCAAAGGGACTTGACGGGATAGGATGGCTGGAGGAGAACAGAAACCAAAATCCTAGGTAATAACTTGTTTTCTTCTGAATGAGAGGCAAGGAAACACATGACTCGTTATTTTGGTACCTCTGAGCTGAACTGGTATCCTCTGCTTTGAAGCTATAAAATAAGGTTTTCTTGTGGTAAAGGTGAAAAACAGGTCCTACTTCGCTGCTGCCCTCCTCCTTTTCTGGGGCAATGGTGAACCCTAGCAGGGGCATGCTCTCCATGGCCACTGTGTCCTGCAGAGGACAGAGGAAAAATGGGTATTAAATATGGCACTATACACAGCTGACAGCTTAGCGTTCACTGATACCTCCCATCTGAGGTGCATGATGAGCCTTTCTGTTGGGACATGCCTTGGACACAGGAAATAACTGCACACATACTTTTCACTCCCGCTTCTTGCCAAGATCAGACATAAGGAGGAAAAGAAGCATCATTTTGTGACAGCCTATTAGGACCCAGGCATGTTCACCTTCACATTATCTTGTTTAATCTTCGCAACGATCACAAAAAATGTCACCTCCATTCTAAGAAGAAACTGAGTCTCAGAGATGGTAAGTAACTTCAGAGATCCAAAGATCACACAGCATGTAAAGGGCAGAGCCAGAATCTGGACTCATGATCCCCTTCTAACCCCCTTCCCACTGATCCAATTAGTGATTCAGCTGGTTTTCTCGAGTTACTTCTGGTAGCATATCCTGTACTCATTGCCCATGCCCTCACTCCCAGGGCTTCAGGATGGAACACACAGGCCTCTATGCTATAAAGGTGCTAACCATGCAATGAGATGTACCCAGAGAACTTGGATGGACCTTAAGATCATAGTGCTTGGAAAAAGAAAGAGCTTTAATATATAAAGATACTTTTATATACACACATTTATGTAAAAATACATGTTCATAATACAATTTTATTAAACCACATATAAATGAAGGTGCCCAGCTAGCTCAGTCGGTAGAGCATGAGACTCTTAAACCACATATAAATGAGATATAATTAAACACATTAGAATGGCTGTGAGAAGATAAAGGAGGGGAGGAGATTTTATGTGCAAAGGGGAATCAATTTTCAAAGATTGCTAGATCAGTAAACTCATTTGACAAAATTCAACATCCATTCATGATAAAAAAAAAAACAAAAAAAACAAACAACAAAAAACAAACACCTCAGCAAAAGCTAGCAGTAGAAGGGAATGTCCTTAATCTGACAAAGGGAACCTATAAAATACCTATAGCTAACATCGTATTTAATAGTGACATACCGAATGTTTTTCCCCTAAGACTGGAAACAAGGCAAGAGGGCATTCACTCTTATTAATGAAATTCAACACTATTGTGTAGGTCCTAGCCATTGAATTAAGGCAGAAAAAAAACCCTAAAAGATCAGAAAGGAAGAAGTAAAACTATCTGCACTTACAAAGACACGATTGATTACAAAACAACTATAACAATGAATTTAGTAAGGATAGTCATTAAAAAACTTATTTACAACTAGAAATATATTCAAAATTGCATCAAAATATTTAAGTATAAAGTTAATAGAAATGTAAGAACACAACTCTAAGTCCTTTATACTGAAAACAAGACATTAAGGAGAAATTAAAGAACTAAAGAATTAATACCATGTTCATGAATTATAAGATGCCAATATTGTTAAGATGCCAGTTCTCACCAAATTGATCTATAGATTCAATCTCTCTCATAATCTCAGCAGGCTTTTTGAAATAGAAATTGAAAAGTTTATGCGGAAACACAAAATACCTAGAATACCCAAAACATACCAAAAGAACAAAGTTGGAAGACTGACACAACCTGACTTAAAGGCTTACTATAAAGTTATAGTAATTAAGACAGCATGGTATTGATAAAAATATCTTTGAAACATAATAGAGAACCCAGAAGTAGACCCACACTTATTCTGTTATTTGCTATGTGACAAAGACATCCAAATAATCCAATAGGGAAAGGAAAATCTTTTCAACAAATGGTGTTGGAACAACTGAATGGGAAAAAATGGAACATCAATAACTACATCACACCATACATAAAAATTAATTTGAAATAGACCTAAATGTAAAAGCTAAAACAGTAATGTTTTCAGAAGAAAATACAGGGGAATAACTGTTACTTTCAATAGACAAAAGTTCCTTAGGACAGAAAACAATAGCCATAAAGGAAAATATAGATAGGTTTCACTGAAGACAGAAACTTCTGTTCACCAAAAGATTCATTCATTCATTCGTTCAGAAAATGAACAGGCAAGCCACAGACAGGATATTAAAAAAACATTTCTCTGACAAAAGATTGGTATCCAAGATATATAAAGAACTGTAACTCAAGAACAAGAAGACAACCTACTTTAGAAAATGGGCTAGAGATCTAAACAGGCACTTCTCAAAGTGAAATTATACACATGGCCAATAAGCACATAAAAAATATCAGTCGTTAGGAGGATATAAATTAAAACCACAGTGAGATACTATACCTTCACCAGAATGGCCGAAGTTAGAAACTGATAATACCAATGTGTGGAGCAACCTGAACTCCCATATTTACATACATGTTGAGGGGAGTGAAAACTGGTACAGCATTTTGGAGGAGGTCTGGTTGTTTCTTATAAACACCTAAGTTCCTATGATCCAAGAATTTCCAAGCCTAGATATTTATCCAAGGTGAAATAAAAACCTATTTCACACAAAAAACCTGTATGTAAAAGTTTAAAGTGGCTTTATTGATAATTTTCCAAAACTGGAAACGACCTAAATGTCCTTCAACAGGTGGATGGATAAACTGGTATATTCACAAAATGGAAGATTACTTTGGCCATAAAAAGGAATGACCTATTGCTATATATGACATGACTGAATCTCAAAAACATTGGGCTGAGTGGAAGATGTCATCGTGATCCCATTTATATGAAGAGCTAAAGGAGACAAAATATATCTGTGGTGGAAAAAAATCAGGCAGGGTGCTGCCTCTGGGACAGAGATGAGGTGGGGATTTATAGGTGGATGCATGATCAAAATCTATAAAACAGCATCTTATTTGTGTACTTCATTATATGTAAATGGTACCTTAAATGAAAATAACAAATAAGGGGAAGAACATTTTGAAAAGCATCAAAAAATAAAAAGGAAGAGGGATGAATGAATAAACAGATACTTGATCAAAGAAGTACAGTAAAATGTTAATTGTGTAATCTAGTCCATGGATTTATGACAGTTCACTGAAAATTCTTTCACTATTTATGTTTGAAATTTTTTATATTGATAAATAATAAAATGTTAGAAAAAAGAAAAAAGATGCCTTTATATTAATGAATTCACTTTCTCCCAGGACTATCACTGAATAGCAAGTTTCACTAACTTTGGTCAGTTCAGGGTACATGACGTATTCACGGTGGTATAGTCAGTGATCCACATTATCAAACTTTTTTTCTTTGATGGAATTTAGAGCTGGTCCTATCACTAGAATAAGCTCCTTGAGAAATTATGCAAGTTCCTCTCTGGAAGAATCTACATTTGAAGCATATTTCAATTAGATTCATCTTTTAAAGTCAACTTCTGCTGTTACTTCCATGACAACTGTTGCTCAGAACCATTTTCAGATAGGACTCACCTTCCCTTTGGTGGTTAATTATCGCTAGCCTCTGTTCATCTAAGCCAGCATTTCTTCCCAGTGTGTGTGCTGTGCAACAACACTTCCACGTGATGCTCTATGAGGAATGGCCTCTGGTCCGCCCAGCTTGGGAAACCCTCACGTCTTAAGAGATCCATGACATGGCCTCACATATGAGAGATTTCAGAAGTATGACTGTGAGGAAGTCCTACTCACTGCCTACCCAGGGTTCCCCTCGAACCCTGTTTCCAGAGAACCCTTGTGGTGTCCTGTGGAATGCCTGCTCAGGTAGATGCTGCCCTGGGCTGAAGAGGATAGTGCATCACATCTCAGTTTGTCCTGGAAAGATCAAAACTCTCCCCGGCATAGAAAGCCTCATCTGAGGACATGCGCGTGAAAGACCCCCTCGAGGAGTGCCCAACTCACATAGCACCCCCAAGTCCCTCAGGCCCAGTGAGTCCCCTCTGTATGTCTGCGTCCCTGCTTGCCTCTGGAACACTGGAGGGCAGTGTGGACTGCAGCCGTCAAGGAGGGGTCCTTTGTGAGGGAAGCTTTAGGTCCTGAAGAAGGAAGCTGCTTTTGCTCACTCACCAGCCTCTGCACCTGTGGTCAGGGGAAGGGGGCATTCCTGTGCTCTGGGCACATGCTCACGGGGTGAGACACCGCCCTCTGCTGCTGGGCAGAAGGCATTTAAGTCCCACTTTCAAAGCGGATTTGTTTAGCCGGTGGGAGCTACCAGAAGGTGGGGCCTGGACATGGAAATCTCTCCCATTATCCTACAGTTCAGCGTGGGTCAGACCAGACAGCCTCCTGCTGCAGAAACACAGCCCCTACCTATCTGCTCCGGAAGGAGGCTTGGCTTCCAAGGCCCTCTCTCCTTTACTTCAGAAGATGAACCTGTGAGGTGATCTATAAAAGTATGAACAAATTTTACATAATAGAAGAGTTACTGTGAGGCAATGCAGTTCCCTGTCGAAAGAAATGCACAGAGAGTGTGGTAGTTTCCTTCAACCTGTTGAATTTGGTCCTGAGCAAAGTGGAGAGCAGAAAGCCGCTTTCTCTTACAGAGTGCTGGCTCGTACAGGATGCTGGGCCTGTGACAGTCCGATACTTTGGTGCACAGGTCTGCATGCTGTACTGCCTTAACTCCCTCCACACAGAAGTGGCAGATTCCTTAGGTCTGGGATGGACACGCAGTTGTGTGTCCACAGCAATGCTCAGCACATGACATTACTCAACAGAGACTTGTCTGATATGGGAATTGGGACCAGCATCCAGGCCTCACACTGCCCTGAGGTGACAGGGTGTGGTGCACACCCCACACGGATATGCTCAGGCTTGAGCTTAACCTTCAAGCCTTCACAGGAGAGAGAAGAGGAAGCGCGAACCACCACTACCTCACTGGCCATGTAGGTGTAGAGCACTTTGCCTTTGATGACAAACCAGAGCTTCTTCCAGTGCCTCTTGCCTTTCTTGCACCGGCTGAGGTAGCCACTGATGGCGGAGCCCTCTCCGGAGGCGGCCACCTGGCAGGAGGGAAGCACAGTGGTCGGCACCAGGTGGTAGTGGGCACATTTCAGACAGAGCCAAAATGACATGCAAAACAGCGAGCACATTGTTTATTCTGCTTTGAAGTCTGAGACATGGATGAGGTCTCAGGATCCATCCAGCCCCTCAAAGACAGTAAAACAGTACCTTGGTTTGAAACACAGGCTTTACTGAGAAGACCCAAGCATCAAAAAACTGCCTTCAGGAGTGCTGCCCTCTAGTGGTGTTTCAGATACCCTGGTCCTTCTCCCCAAGCCCCAAAAGGTTTTCTTCCTTCTAAAACGGATTCTTACAGTTTTCAGCTTATTGATTTCTTGTACTTAAGGAGGGGCCCTCTTTATACTGTTTACATAAAAGTTTTATTATCTCTTGCCTAACGGGATGTGTTAGCTCCTCCCGTTCTTATGAGTCGTCTGTCAGACAGACTTTATGTGGGGTTTAAGAACACAGGCTTAAAAAAAAAAAGAAAAAAAGAAGAAGAAGAAGAAAAAAGAACGCAGGCGTGGAGTAATACCAGCCTAGGGTTCCAGCCCAGGTGTTTCATGCTGTGCAATTCACTTACTTCCTCTAAGTCTCAGTTTCTTTACTAGTTAAATTGAAATTAAATGACATAAAACAGATGACCTACAGTGACTGACCCATAGTAACTGCTCCATAAATAGTAATCTTATTGTTAGAGCAATGTGGCCAGGTTAGGAAATAATCTCGTTTGACTTTCTCATTTTACAGATGGGGAAACCGAGGCTCAGAGGAATGGAGAGGTCCACCAAAGGTCAAATCCCTATTTAGTTGAAGAGAGTAAGAACTTGAATCTCTCAGCAAATACTCCAGAGGTCAACAAACGTCAGTGTAGGGCAGCAATCGCCAACCTTTTGGACCCCACGGACCGCTAGTATAGGGCATGGAAGCCACAACCAGTTCTGGCTGTTTGGAAAAGCACAGGACAGAAACCTGCCCATCACAGTCCAGGACTTCTATACCAGATATGGGCTCCCCCCCCCCCCCCACATCCCCCCTCATTTTCCCACACACACTGGCTGTGCTGAAACATCTCACAGAGAGAAAGGCAGTGTGGACAGATTCTGCAACCTCCCTTTCTGACGGATGCTTGGGAGGCAGTTTTCTGTAGACTTTCTCATGGGGAACAGGTCCTGCTGGTGAGGTGGGGGGAGGGGAGAGTACAGCAGGAGACTGGAGCACATTTCTTCTGGGGCTACTGCAGATCCCACAGAGTGCAGACTTCGCTGGATAATAAAATGGTTGTCTCCGAAACCGTTTTGGCTCAGTGGATAGAGCATTGGTCTGCGGACTGAAGGATTCCAAGTTCGATTCCGGTCAAGGGCATGTACCTTAGTTGTGGGTACATTGCTAGTAAGGGGTGTGCAGGAGAAAGCTGGTCGATGTTTCTCATCGACGTTTCTAGTTTTCTATCCCTCTCCCTTCCTTTCTGTGGAAAATCAATAAAATATATTAAAAAAAATAATAAAAAGGTTGTCACTTTGGGTGAAAATTAGCAAGGGGCTGGCTAGGTTAGAACCATGTGGCAACAGAATCAGAGCAGCCTGATATCTTCTAGATAAGAGCATTGGTTCTCAAACTCTGCCCCCATGGAACACTCGGGTTCAATGAGCTTGACTCATGCAGACCACCAGCACAGTGGGAGAAGTAACAGGGTGAACTTTCCTGGTTTTCTGGAAAGGGACTAGTTAAATAAGTGATGGGATAACCATACGACGTAGAATGTGAGATTTATATGGCTGAGCAAATGGGGAATAATATCTAAGAGAAATTAAATGAAGATTCAGTATAATATGTTATCCTTTGGGTAAAAAAGAGGATCTATCATTGTACATAATTCATTATGTAGATGCATTAAAACTTCTGGAAGGATCCATGAGAGATTTGATGGTGGTTACCCCTGGGATGGGTAGAACTGAGAGAGTTCGGAGAGGGAGAGAAACTTACTTTCATCATATATTCCTTCATGCTTTTTTGGGGGGAGAAAAAATTTTTTTTTTACACTATGTATGTGTTAATCCCAAGGTTTTTAATATGCAGAAGGAATGAAGTTAATGGATAGAACTGTACCCATTTAAATTTCTCATCCCCTAACACTTTTAAATCCTTGCCACCTGCTTCTTGCTAATGAATATTAATGAAAAAAATTGGAAACAGCTAATCACACTTCTTTCAACAGCTTGTATATTCATGGGCACACATTTGTTTGTGATTGTGATGACAATCTGTACGTATAAAGTCTAGTCCTATTTGCAGGATGGAATGGGGTTTAGCCAATTCTGAGGTTTCCCGCAAAGAGCTGCAGCCTCTGGGGGAAGCTGAGCCTGGGTGGGACCCCCAGGGAGAGGATGGCACAGCCGGCCACGGGAGAGCCGAGCGAGCGCTGTAGCTGCTCCAGCTGGAAAAGCCCCCGAGGTCTGTGCAGTGCTCTCGGACTAGGTCTACGTTTGGGGCAGGAGAGAGAAAAAGGAAAGGAGAGAAAGAGTTGGACAAGAAAGTCAGAGAGAAGGATGTGAAAGATGTCTCCTAACACCCTCTACAACTGCTTTAAGCCCTGCCCTCTGCCACCAGGCAGGCACCTTCTCAGTCATGCCCGGGAGCCAGGCCCTCCCCTTGTCAGGTGAGTCTGTCCTTGTAGACAGAATGCCTCCCGCGAGGGGTCCTCTTTGTCCCGAAGAGCCCGGTCAGGGAGGGGAAAGGGGCCTGACACGGCTCCCAGAGGAGGACCATGCACCGTCCGGATCCCGAGGTGTCCGCGCAGGGAGCCCCCCTCCCGCCTCACCTCGGTCAGGGCCGAAGGGACTTTCTTCTGCTTCTTGAAGGTCGAGGGGTGGATGCTGTGGAAGACGGACGAGAAGGAACTGCTCGAGAAGCGGGGGGAGGACAGAGGGAAGCTCATGCTCACGGGCCTCTCTGTAACGGAGACAAGTCACGGGGGAAGGGAGGTAAGCACCCATGTGGACGGGCAGGCCACTCCCTGTAAACCAGGGCTCCTGGTCCTTCCCACGGTGGGAACCAGCCTCGCCGTGGGGTCTAAGTGTGACCAGAAAAACGGGCAACCAACTCCCTTCCGCTGACATGGAGGCCCTGGGGGCAAGGGGGGGGGGGAAAGGCTTCTCCAGGGCTCCGGGAGGCAGGGGCTGGGCTGTGTTCCGCGCCCCAGAGAACTCTCTGGGTTTAGGCCCAGACCACACGTGCTCTCCCTCCAGCCCAACCCTGCTTGGGCAAAGCCTGTCCCCTGAGCTCGGTCTCTTAAGAGCCAGCCCAGCTTCTGCAGGCGCCTTTATCAGCGAGCCCTCCGCCCTTCCCTGACCCTCAACTCTGTTACCCGTCTCACAGCCCTTGTCCCCAAAGGAGCCCACAGAAGCACTCTCGGGAGGAAAAGAGGCTGCCGGGGGCTCTCTGTGTACCATCCCCATCCCCGAGGGGCACTGACCCAGTGCTTCCCACACAGCTGCCCACGGAGCTCTCCTGCTGGGAGCACCTGTCCGTTTTTCCTGGACCAGCGTTTTGGGAAATGGTGCCCCAGGTGTGAGTTTAAACCCCTAGTTCCTCCCGGGAAAGCGGTTTTGGGCGCCAACCACAGGCCAGGCAGAAGCCACGTGGCTGCCTGGAAGGAAGGTGAGGGTGGGCCCGGGCTACCTCTCATCAGGCCCGGGACGTCCCCGCCCCTCTTCTTCAGCTCCCCATAGCAGCCGTCGCAGACCTTGGCCATCCGGTCCTTGAGGTACTTCAGCGGGTACTTGTTTCGCGAACAGTTCCGGCACACGATCTGCGGGCCCGGGTGGGGATGCGTGTCGGAGCGGTTCTCATCGTTTCAGCACACGCTTAGGGCCAGCACCCTCACCCCTCTGCCCACAGCCCCACCTCCTGCAGGGACTGTGCCAGCTCACCCTGCCTTCCCAGTGCAGCTGCGTAGAGTTCTTTTTTTAAATTAAAAAAAAAAAAATACTTTTTTTTTTTTTATGAGGACAATAACCACATATGCTATGATTTTCTTTAGGAAGCACAGTGGTACTATGGGAGGGGCCTGGGCTTAGGCACCATGGTTTGAGGATGCCAAGTAAAACGGGCATTAACTACCTCCCAGGCTTGGTGTGAACACTCCCCTCTCTGGGCTGGCATGCAGCAGCTGCTGGGTGTCCCTGAATCCCCACCCCATGCCACCCCCATGCACACATTCCCCCCAACATCATCACTCACCTTGCCACAGGCGTGGCAGTGATGACGCCTCAGGGTGAGGGAGAAGTCGCAGCCGCAGTTCATGCACATCATGACATGTGTGACAGGCACCAGAGTGGGGGGCCTCTCCCCCAGGCTGACCCCCAACCTCTCTCGTATCTAGAGCAACAGAATGGGGCCAAACAGGGTGGTCAGGAGACCAAGTTGGATGGTGTGTGGTGGACAGGGTGCCTTCTAATTCTGTAGCCTCCCCCCCCCCCCCCCCCGCCCCCATCTCATATCCTTCAGGAAGCTGATCTTGGGTTAGAAACAGCCAACGGGAGGGGCTGTGCTCCAGGTTGGGGTTGCACAGTGACTGCCCTGAGCCGGTGAGAATATGGCAGGAGAGGTGGGAGGAGGAAGAAGAGCCAGTGCCATGATGCAAAGGGCGGCAAGTCTTCCTCGGCGTGTGGCTGGTGTGCCAGGGCCTCCACTCACCTCCACGCTGTGGTGGAAGGCAGCCAGAGCCTGGGCCTTGTAGTCCTCAGGGAGGGCTCTGCTCAGACAGCCATGCCACTCGTCCCGCTCTGCACAGGAGCTGTTGGCACAAACTGGGGTTAGCGATTGCACGAGGGGACCAAGTCCTGGGCAGCCCACTGCCCATCCCACATTCCTGAACCTCTTGGCATCTAAGATCCCACCAGCAAGTGCGGGCCGCCTGCCATACAGGCCTAGGCTTACACCTCAGCACCTCCACCCGCTAGCAGGGTGGCAGGGCAAGCTTCTTCACTTGCAGCACAGGAGTGTCAATCTTTCTCCTCGAACTCCCAAGGCTCTTGTGGGGATGAAATGACATGTGGGATGTAGATGGACTTTGTCAACAGCGAAGCAAGGGGTGCCAGGGAGGGAAGCTCTGAGGGGCCCACACTTTAGGAGGTATGGTCAGGCAGGGGGCAGGGGAGAAGGTAGATAGAAGCTGGAAACAGCCAAGGTCTCAGTCTCTCCAACGGCCCCCTGTTTCTCACATCACTTCCTAGACACTCATCCCACAAGCTGACCTCCCGCATTCCGGCTCTGTGCCTGGAAGGTGGCCACTGGGCTGTGAGCTGCCTTGTTCTTGCAGGGCCCACCAGGTGGCGCTCCCATCCTACACTAAAGTCTGCGGGCTCAGCCAGAGAGGGACCAGTTTGGCCTGGGAGGGAGGAAGGGTGGCGGCCAGCCAGACGCCAAGTCCCTAAAAGGAGATGTGTGGGTCCGCTGACCCCGGAGGCTGCGGTGTGGAGTGTCTGGGTTAGCGGGAAGGTGACCGGCCTGTCAGTGACAGGGGCTTCTTGAGTCCACTGGCCGAAAGGCAGTGTCCCCGCCTGAGAGAGATGGGCAGCCCCATCCGAAGGGCTGAGCCTAGCCTGCCACCACCCTCACCTGATGGTGGGACAAACAGAAACCACATCCTGGGTCTCGCGAGGTCTCTGATTTTACCTGGAGGTGAGGGGAGAAGAGGCCGGGGAACTCCACCCAGGCATCGCCTCTTCCAGGCAGCCTCCCCTTTCTCCAGCAGATGGGGTCACTCCTTGGAATTTCTAAGGCTTTTTTTTTTTTTTTTTTAACCCCTCAGGCAGTAGACGGCAGTGGAAAAGCACTCGGGATCACACAGCCCTGCATCTGAACCCCGTTTTGCCTCACGTGGGCTGTGTGACCCATCTCCAGGCCTCAACTCCCCAGGCATGGGAGGAACTGCCAGGCCCCCCTCCGAGGGTGATGATGAGGGTCCGAGGAGGGGCCTGAGACGCAGCAGGTGCCCCATGCAGGGTACTCTTGCCATCACCACTATGAATTCTTCCAGCAGTTTCGTTCTGTATTGTAACCAGTTTCGTAAGTCCCACCCAGAACGTGGGCTCCCCCTACCCTGAGCAAACCAAGGCTTAAATCATGTGTGTCCTCGGCACAGAACCTGGCCACCAGGAGCGGCTGATAGAGGCTTAACGACCAAACACATCTATGAGGCAGAGTGTGGGTCAGTGTGTGCACCAGAACCTCCACCCCACCCTGGACACGGCTGCCAGCCCTGGGTCACGCACACCTGAGAGGGAGCCTGTCCACCCACCATGCCCAGGGAGGTCTTGGTTTCTGAGCTTGAGCTGGCCTTGCCCGGAAAGCAGGGGTGGGGGAGAGGGGAGTGTGCAGGGTGAGGGAGGTGAACCTCTTTCACTGCCTAAAGCCAGCAAGGAGGGACCCCTCGGCATCCTGAGGGTCTGGAGGGAAAAAAAACACAGGGTTTTGAGAGAAAGGCTGAACCCCAAAACAGGGAGAGCTCGCTCATTGTTTTTTCTCTCCGGACACGAAAGCCTGAACGTAACGGTCGTCTATTAAATAAGGCGCACAATGCATTCTTGACTCGCCCTAACTTTTCGTGTTGCTATAAAGACCAGATAATCTGTGGAGTTTTACAACCATGAGGTATTGTTATATTTTAAGAAAAAGGGCTTTACAAACCCCCAAAGTTCTATGTAAAATTTTATGTACATGCACATTTATTTTGGGGAAGAGAAGCCAGTTTTATCATATTCTCAAAGTAGCCTGTGGTTCAAAAATGGTTAAGAAACACCGAAAAGAAGTTCTTTGATGCAAAGAATCTATAGTAATAAAAGCATAACATGCTAATTCGACCGGATGTCCTTCCGACGTCCTTCCAGACAACCTTCCTGATGAAGCCATGGTGGTGGGGGCCAAGCCCCTTGCACAGATTTCGTGCATCGGGCCTCTAGTACCAAAATGAAACCGAAGACGCATCCAACACTTATTATTCCAAACTTTCCCACCTGGAAAACTCTGTCCCTTCCCTCCCTCGCACCCGTCCCCAGGCCTTCCCTCCTTCCTCCTCCCCATACCTTGCAGACAGAGTCAGGCAGGAGTCAGGAGTCTCAATCTTCAGGGCGTAGGGCACTTTCTCCATCACGGGGCGGCTGACCTGGAAACCAATAGAGGCACCCTCAGTGGAGGGGTGTGGGGCATGAAGGGGCAACCATAGACTCGATTTTTCCTTTGGTCCTGCCACTGTCCCTCTCTGAGCCTGAGTTTCCTCTGATGCTCAGAGACATGGCAGATAATGTGTGTGTGTGTGTGTGTGTGTGTGTGTGTGAGTGCGTGTGTGTGTGTGTGTGTTTGTGTGTGTGTGTGTGTGTGTGTGTGTGGTGGGGCCTGGCTGCCAACTCTGGCTCTGACTCTATGGTCCTTGGCCACTGCCCACCCCCAGGAATGCCGTGGAGCTTCCCTCTCAGGGCCCAGACATCCTGCTGTACGAATACCTGCTCTGTGACCATCTCTCCCACTCCCTTGCCCAACAGGCTCCTCAGTGGATCCTTTGGTTCAAAAGAGAACAACCCTCTCTGCTGAGAAGGTGCTGTCTGCTTCCTCCTCCTCATGAAAAGAGCTTCCAGGAGGGAGAGAGGCCCCCACAATGCCTCCAACGGTTCCCCTCCCCTCTGCACCTCCCGCTGCATTCTCCCACCTCAGTGTTCCCTGTCTGACCCCACTGACAGAACTAACTTCCTAAAACCTCCCGCCCGTTAAGCCCTCAAGCATCTCCATCAGCTCCCAGCTATCCTTGTCTGTGGGATGGAGTTACACTCTGTCAGGCCGCACATGACGAGGGCCCCTTCCGTCCTGTCTCTCTGTCTTTACCCACGAGACTATCCAGCGAGGCTGGCATCTTTCTTACATTTGTTTAAAAAAACGTCTGCCTCTTGAACAGATATTGAGCACAGAGCAGCATTATTTACCATAGTCAAAAGGTGGAAGCAACCCAACTGTCCACCCATGAGGGAAGGGACAAACAAAAGATGGTGCAATATGTACAATGGACTATTATTCAAGCAAAAAGTAAGGGAATTCCAATACATGTTACAGCGCGGATGAACCTTGAGGACATAATGTTAAGTGAAGTAAGCCACTTGCAAAAGACAAATACTGTGTGATTACACTTCTACGAGCTGCCAAAGCAGGAACCCATGTACTAGTACACTGTTAGTGGGATTATCAATCGGTGCAGCCACTATGGGAAACAGTATGGGGATGATGCCTCAAAAAAGATTAAGAATAGAACTACCATAAAATCCAGCTATTCTACTTGATTCCCTTTATCTGAAGAAAATAAAAACACTAATTCAAAAAATATATATGCACTTCTATGTTCACTGCAGCATTACTTATAATAGCCAAGATATGGGAACAACCTAAGTGCCCATTGATAGATGAATGAAGAAGATGTGGTTCATTTATATAACGGACTATTACTCAGCCATAAAAAGAGTGAAATCCTGCCATCCATACTAATGAAAGGGTAATACGCTAATTAGACTGGAGGTCTTCCCACGTCCTTCGTGACGAAGCCGGGGCGGGCGGCTTCTCCGGCATTAGTGGCTGTGGCTGCCACCTGGGAAAGGGACAAGCCGCCTGCCTACGGTCACCTGCAGCTGCGGCCAGCCAGAGGGAGGGAAGCCCAGGTACCAGGTGCCTGTGACCCTTTTTCTTAAGGAGGGAATCCTGGGCCAAAGCAGAGATGGTTAGGGCCAATTAGGCTAGCAGGGGAGCAATTAGGGATGATCAGGCAGGCAGGCAGAGGAGTTAGGAGCCAGCGGTCCCAGACTGCGAGAGGCATGTCTGATTGCCAGTGTAGGCCCCATCAGGGAGATCCCCTGAGGGGTCCCGGATTGGAGAAGGTGCAGGCTGGGCTGAGGAGCCCCCAACCCCATGCATGAATTTCATGCGCTGGGCCTCTAGTTTGTAATAACATGAATGGACCTTGAAGGTATACTGGGAATAAATTAGGAGGAGAAAGACAAATAATGTATGATTTCACTCCATGTGGAGCCAAAAGACAAACAAAAATAATAATAAACTCAGATACGGAGGAAATATTGACAATTACCAGAGGATAAGGGGACTTGGGGGAGAAGGGGGGGCAAAAGAGTGAAGGGGATCCACTGTGGTGATGGGTTGTAACTAGACTTTTGAGGATGATCACTTCTTAGTGTATAAGTTATAACGTTGTAAACCTGAAACTTATATAATAAAAAATTTAATAAAGCACTAGCCGGTGTACTCAGTGAATAGAGTGTTGGCCTGCAGACCAAAGGGTCCTGGGTTCGATTCCAGTTAAGGGCCCGTACCTTGGTTATAGGCTCCTCCTCAGCGGGGCCCTGGTCAGGGCTTGAGCAAGAGGCAACCAAATGATGTGTTTCTCTCACATCAATGTTTCTCTCTGTCTTTCCCTCTCTTCTCCACTCTCCCTAAAAATCAATGGGAAAATATCCTCGGGTGAGGATTCACAACAACAAAATTTAACACATTAAAAAAAATCATAAAGAGAGAAAAAGAAGTGGGAATGGGAAGTTAGTGCTTGGTGGGTGCGAAGTTTCAATTTGGGAAGATGAATGGCGGTCATGGTTGCAAAAACAATGTGAATGCACTTAATGCCACTGAACTGTGTACTTAAAAATGGTTACCATGGTAATTTGTATGTACATTTTACCACGATTAAAAAAATTCACCACACACACATACTTGTTTCCTCCTTCCAAGCCTTTGCTTACACATTTCTTTCCTCCTAAAGCACCCTTCCCCATCTGTCCACATATCCTGCTCTCTCAGGGACTCGGCTCCCTTCCTCCAGGAAGCCCTCCTCATCGTTCCTCCCTCCCTCCCCGCCCCCCCCCCCACCCCCTCCCTGGCCTAGCGATAGCGTAATCCTGCTGTAACCCTCCACGTAGCACTGTTCCTCTGGACCGCTCTTCCCAGATGGCCTGTGAGCTCTCAGCAGCAGGGACACTGTCCCCTGCTCCCCTGGGGTTTCCCCTGACCGCCCCAGGATGCCTAGCATCAAGCATTTACCTTCATGCTGGCCACGGCCAACGTGCTCTTCAGCCGGTACTTCCCATCCTTCTGGGGATACGTGTACAGGAGCATGTCGCTCATCTGGGGAGAAGGAAACCTCATCACACAAGGCTTGGTCCCAGAAGGCTGTGCTGGGCTTCTGTCCTGAGGATCACTGAGCACCGGGTGCACAGGCACCCTGCATTCCCCACTGGCCCCCGCGAGAGAGCCGAACCGCCGTGGCCTAACGTGGGAGCACCTTCCCCACAGTTCCACTCCTAGGTGAAGACTCCAGGGGAATTCATGCAGTGCCCACAGAAAGTCAGGTACAGGGACGTGCGTACAGGCATTATTTGCAATAGTCAAATAGTGGAAACAATCCAGCTATCAACAGGTGGGTGCATTAGCAAACTGTGGTGCATCTACACTATGGAATACCACACAGCAATCGAAAAGAACAAACTGACGATAAACACAATGACACGGATGAAGCCCAAAACACGCTGATTGAAAAGAAGCCAGATACTGAGAACACACTGCTCGGTAACATTCACATGAAGCTCCAGATCAGGCAAAAGGAATCTGTGATGGAAATCAGGCCCGTGGTTGCCTGGGGCAGGGGTGGGGGAAGTGACTGCTAAGGAGCACAGGGGGGCTTTCTGGAGGGCTGGAATGTTCTAGATCTTGACGCAAGTGGCAGTACATGATGATACAGATTTGTCAATATACTTTGGCATCTACACGTAAGACGGACGTCTCTTACTCTGTATAAATCAAACCTCTGTGAAGCATATTTAAGGAAAGAGGGGAAGGAGGGAGGGAGAAGAGAGGTAGGGAAGGAAGGGAGAGAGGAAGGGAGCGAGGAAGATCCTTGAGGATAGGGAGCTGCAGTGACATAGTAGGTGTTCATTTAATATCTGTTGAACGAACAACTAAAGCTCCCCATCCCCATGCAAGGCCGACAGGAAGAAACATAATGAAAGTCACTTCTCCTCCTTAGGAATCTATGTTTGTTTGGCCAAAAGGTTTAGTTTGAAAAAAAACACCTCACACTCCGGGTGGTATGTGGGCTGTCAACCCTGACCCTCCCTCTGTAGCTGCTGTGTGACTATGGACAAGCTGTTTCCCTCTCTGAGCCTCAGCTTCCTCCCAGGGAAGCTGGGACCACCTCTGCCCCTGCCTCATTACGGATGCCGAGAGAGAACGGCCCTGAGTGAGCCCTCTGTGCACGGGAGCCAAGTAAATCAGGCGCTGAACAGAGCGTGGCATCCAAGGCCTGAAGCAGGGCGAGAGCTCAGGGTTAACACTTCCCTTTCTTGCGGACAGAGTCCGCGGAGGGGACAGAAGGGATGAGTTTTCCTCTCACTAGTTCTTCCTGGGACTGTCAGAGGCTTGGCCGAGACACTGAGCTGCTGTGTGACCTCGGACAAACCCTTCCTGTCTCTGGGCCTCCCTGTCTCAAACTGGAGCAGGAAAACAGGGCCAGCAAACGTTTGAACAGGCAAGATAATAAATAGTTAAGTCTCTATGGGCCATACGGTCTCTGTGACGACTATTCAACTTTGCCATTGTAGCCCCAGAGCAGCCACGGACAGGAGAAACTGAGTCACGGATTGGTTAGATAATGTGCCTAAGGTGGCAGAGCTGGGTTGTGAATTAAATAAGTGTGCCTCCAGTGCATTGAGGTGCGGTGTGGTGTGCTGGGGGCGGCCACCCAGGGACAGTGACCAAACCTCATACAGAGCCTCGGTCATTAGCCTATTCTGAGGAACCTGCCTGTGTCACTCACTGGAGTGGTCCCAGCCTTTTCTGACTGCCCCTTAAGCACCTGCTGCCATGGCAACTGCCATTAGCACCCTGAGGTTTTACCGACAGGGGTCAGGACCAGGCTGCTTCCTAATTGCCCACGGTTCTCCTTTCTTCTGCAAAGCATGTGTTTTACAGCCCCAATTTAGAGGAAGGAAGAGAAATTCTTCATGGAGGAGAAAGTGCGGATTTCTCACATCAAGTACCACCCATCTCTTGGGACTGGATGGGACGCGGGGCCATCCATAGCATCACTGAAAAACTGTGTTGGTGGGCAGATGCCCTGACTTTATTGTGCAGTGAAGATTATTTTGTGAAACCGGCACCTTACGAAGAATAAAAGTTGTTCCTTACTGTGTTCGCCATGGTGCTTTCTGGCTCAAGAACCTGTCTGTCTGTCCTCTTGCTGTCTATCCCTCTGGAGCAGTGGTTCTCAGCCTTCCTAATGCCGCAGCCCTTTAATATAATACAGTTCCTCATGTTGTGCTGACCCCAACCACAAAATTATTTTTGTTGCTACTTCATAACTGTAATTTTCTTACTGTTATGAATTGTAATGTAAATATCTGTGTTTTCTGATGGTCTTAGGCCAGTGGTCAGCAAACTCATTAGTCAACAGAGCCAAATATCAACAGTACAACGATTGAAATTTCTTTTGAGAGCCAAATTTTTAAAACTTAAACTTCTTCTAACGCCACTATCTTCAAAACAGACTCGCCCAGGCAGGGGTATTCTGTGGAAGAGCCACACTCAAGGGACCAAAGAGCCGCATGTGACTCTTGAGCTGCAGTTTGCCGACCACGGTCTTAGGCGACCCACAGGTTGAGAACCGCTGCTGTAGAGCCTAAGACCATCGGGAAGCTCATATATTTACATTACAATTAATTAACAGTAGCAAAATTACAGTTATGAAGTTGCAACGAAAATAATTTTATGCTTGGGGTCACCACAACATGAGGAACTGTATTAAAGGGTCTTGGCATTAGAAAGGTTGAGAACCACTGCTAAGAGGATATTACTAACACCTACTTAGTAGAAAGTCCTGTGCTGAGAGAGAGAAGGGGACCTGGGTTCAGGCTGTGGGGCGGGGTGGGGGGTAAGGGTAGGAAGATTAACAATGACAGGGAACCAGAGAGACCCAGGCCAGACATCATGCCTGAGTGACAGAGAGGCTATGAAGAAGAGTCAACTAGATGCTGGAGGGAGCATGGGAAAGGGAAAGAGAAGTGGGAGGAAGGGGAGGGTGGAAAGTGGGGGAGGGAAGGAGCGAGGAAGGACACTGTGTCTGTGCCTGGCATTCAAAGTCCCTGTGAAAGGGACAAAGCCAGAGGAGCTGGCCAGATGAGAATCAAGATGGAGGAGCTCCCTCCACTTCCTTCAAGCACTTCCTTCAGTTACAGGAGGAACTACTTCCCTCCTTGTGGAGAGAAGGACACTGAAGCTCAGAGAAGGAACAGGACCTGCCATGGGTTGCACAGCCAGTAAGTCAGAGCTGGCATGAGAATCCAGGCTGTCTGACTCCAAAGCCAGTATTCCTCATCACCATCCTGGATGGCTCCCTTTTTCATTCTGGAGAAGCAAAGCCTTGGGACCCAGGTGTGAGCTGTGCTGGGGCAGAGGGAGCTGATGACTCTATAGCTCTGAGCAGAGGAAGGGCCTGTGTCCTACAGGGTAAGTGTCAAATGGAAGGGTGGAAATTATTACCAAACAAGCTGCTTCTATGGGCCTCATTTAATTCCCCCAAACTGCCCGGTATTTCCACTTTCCCTGTGGGAAATCGAGGCTCAGACATGTGTGTGATCTAAAGGGTTACAGAGGGGCTAAGTATCAGATCTATATCTAACCAGCTCATTGCCACACAGATCTCCAAAATTCAAGGGTATGAACTTCTGCTTAATAGAAGGAGTTTTCAAATATTTAGACTCTAATATGGAACAAAGGATGACATTCCTCACTGGACTCCAAGATCCACAAGAGGGCAGGGGCCATGTCTATATATTCTCACAGATCTTGGCCCACAGAAGGAGATGGATAAGGAGTTGCAGAATTAATGAGTGTCATAATAGGCAATGAGCTCCCTGTCACCAGGGGTATATGCAGAGTTCAACAAACTACCCGGAGAAAGGAACTCAAGCATCTGCGGAGACTTGGCGATCCTTTTGAGAACTCAAACTATCCAGTGAATTATCCACTCTGAACTATCCACTTTCAAAGGCACCTTTCAAAGTTCCTGCTGGGGTTCTAGTCTCTTGCCTGTGGCCAAATTTCTCCCCTGCAACACAGCACAAACCAGCCAGAGTGAGGGATTCTCATGGGAGCGGGTAAGAGACAGCTGGCAGGAAGGACAAAGAGCTGCTTGTAGCTTAGCAGCCACTGAGGTTGATGTTACTACATCCTAGGCCTGGACATTCCCTGGTATGCCAGACCGTAGCTATAAGTCACCAAAAATGTTACATTATATTCTGTCTTGTGCACAGTAGAGAGTGTTGGACTCAGGGTGCAGCTTTGGTTCCCCCAGGGTTCTGCTACCAACTTGCTGAGAGATCTGGCCAAGTCAACTCTTTTCTGGATCTGTTTCCTCATGCATTTGATAAAGCAGTTGGACATTTATTCCTGGTTTTAGAATGTTTAAATTTTGGTACCATCCCATCAAAATCGCTGAAATCATAAATGAGGGATGTGGAGAAAATTTACATAAATAAATAAATTAGAGATGGGTGGTGATTTCCAAGGGTTAAACTCTCAAGCTTTCTGGGAAGCTCAGCACACAGAATAATCCTCATCCTACAGATTTTGCTCTGTTCTAGTCTTCTCCGCTGACTTCCAATTGTCCTTGGATACTAGTCCTAGAAACCCACAGAACTTGAGAGTCCCAGGGCTTGGTTTTGGGGGAAGGGGGGCAGGTACTTACCAGGAACAGGTGACGGGGGCGTCTGTTTTTCCCTGTTACTTTCATCAGTGTCCCTTCCTTCAGAAACTCCTGTGGGGAGAGGAGCAGACATCGGTGGTCAGGCTGATGCCCTTGAGAAGAGTGGGAGGCCCTTGAGTGGGAAATTGAAGTTATGATGCTTCCTGGAAGACCAGAGAGCAGCTCTGGGGGGAATTCCCAGCCTAGGAGAGAGGCTCTGGGCCCTGGCCAAGTAGCTGAGTTGGTTAGAGCATCGTCCTGATACACCAAGGTTGTGGGTTTGATCCCCGGTTAGGGCACATACAAGAATCAACTAATGAATGCATAAATAAGTGGAACAACAAATCAATGTTTCTCTCTCTCACTCTAAAATCAGTAAAATTTTAATTTTTTTTTTTAGAAGAGCGAGATGCTCTGTGTATGCTCTAGCAGCTCTGGAGACAGACCACTTGGCTTTTCAGGAACTTCCA
The DNA here is from genome assembly GCF_014108245.1 of Pipistrellus kuhlii. Lineage (NCBI taxonomy): Eukaryota > Metazoa > Chordata > Mammalia > Chiroptera > Vespertilionidae > Pipistrellus > Pipistrellus kuhlii. Next base: position 22,586,265 of record NW_023425416.1, read on the forward strand.
CCTTGAATTACACCAAGCCCCAGAGTGGTCCAAACAGTGACTCTCACCCTGGTTTGCTGCCACAAGTCCATCCAGAACAAAGCCATGGAAGGTTTGCTAAAACAGCTGCATGAACAGTTGGTATATCCCCCTTGAAATTCTGGAACATACTAATAGATGCTTAGTAAATATTTACTGATGACCCAGGCCAAAACATTGTGATTTTATAGAATCTCAGACTAGTGATGAAAGCTATGCTAATTTTGAGTAAAATTTGAGCACCATATCTCAATTCTTTGTCTCTTGTCCTTCATCAACTGTAATAGGTGATGAACACATTTTTTACTATCTTTGAGCTGAGTTTTATGTTTTCCATTGGAAGCTTAAAAGTGGATACATTATTCAGCTGGCATGGCTCAGTGGTTGAGCGTTGACATATGAACTAGGAGGTCACGGTTCAATTATCTGTCAGGGTACGTGCCCAGGTTGCAGGCTCGATCCCCAGCAGGGAGTATGTAGTAGGCAGGTGATCAATGATTTTCTCTTATCATTCATTGATGTTTCTACTTCTCTTTCCTTCTCCCTTCCTCTCTGAAATTAATAAAAATAAAAAATTTAGCTGAAACTGGTTTGGCTCAGTGGATAGGGCGTCAGCCTGCAGACTGAAAGGTCCCACGTTAGATTCCAGTCAGGGGCATGTATCTTGGTTGCAGGCACATCCCCAGTGCAGGAGGCAGCTGATTGATGGTTCTCTCTCATTGATGTTTCTAGCTCTCTATCCCTCTCTCTTCCTCTCTGTAAAAAAATCAATAAAATATATTTTTTAAAAATAAAATTTAAAATTTAAAGAAGTTGATAAATTTACCTGCTGAAAAATGTGTTGTTGTTTTTTTTTAAATGCCGTGTTAGGGCTCTTGAGAGTTGGTGTTCCTGATTTCTCAGCAATGATGGACTAACCTAAAAATACTTGGTGTCGCTTCTTCTTAGAGGTGAGGAGAACCACAGGGAACACGGAACCCAAATGGCACTGTTCCTTTAAAGGCCATGAGAGTGGAAAACCCCAGGGGAGGCAGTCCATGGGCCCTGTGAGCTCAGCCCTGCCCTCCCTTCTCCTCGGGTAAACAGCACCTGCAGCCAGGCCTGTCTGGGGCCAGGCCAGCTGAACAATGGGGCTTATCAGAGCCTCGCCCGCCTGCTGCCAGTACGCCCTTGCCCCTGCCCATGGTGGCGGTGGCACTCACCCTTCCTGGCTGGAGGAGATCCCCTTGGCCACGAACGCTGTGCTCGATGTGGACAAGCTTCTGCAGGTTTTCCTGTGGGTGGGACAGGGTGAGGGAGAGACGGTCAGGACCCCTTCAAGGGGTCTTATCGCCTCTGTAAGGGGTGGTATGGCTTCTGCTTCAGAGGAGGAAAATGGAGCCCAGAAGGACCTTGCTCCAAATCTGAACTCCCATCAGGGTCAGGACTGCGGCCTGAGCCTGGGTCTGCAGGATGCTGTGTGTGGACTGCCCATAATCAGGCTAGTCCTTCCGGGCCTGAGGTCTGACACTGTCACCTTTCTGCACACCATGGCGATGGTCTCTTGGCCTTGCTTTGCCATCCAACACGCCATTTGTCTTTGGGCCACTGCACCTACTCTAAGCCTGTGTCTCCCATAAGGCCTAGGGCATCCAGACTTCAGTAACCCAGAGATGACAGACACCCAAGGCCAGTCTGTCTCTCTGGGATTACAGACCAGGGTGTGGCCTCAGAGGAACAGTAACCAAGAAAATTCACCCCTTGGGGAGAAAAAATGGGTCTGTACTCCTTGAAGAAAGGTAGTGTGCCTGCCTGAGAACTCCTATCAGTCCCCCACTGGGTCATCCACAATATATAATGGGACAGCCCTTTTCCCCACTGCACAGCACCCCATAATTCCAGAAGTAACAAGCAGGTGCCCCTTGAACCTAGCACAGGGTCAGGTTCTAAAGTCAACTAATGAGGTAAAAGCTGTGTGCAGAGAAATTGTCCTGAAAAGGCCTTGACACGGTTCATAGTTTTGGGCATAAAATCCTACACATTAGAAATGTTTGATAGTTGTTCCATTTCCACCGATGATGTAGAAGGCTGCAAGAAAACAACGCCCTACCATAACAGTGAGAAAACAAAAACAAAAACAGGCAATCTACGAAACTGTAAACCGTCTTAGGCTTCTTGGAGAGCTGAGGTCACAAGGCAACCAAATGAATGACATTCCAAAGGCAGACAAGCCCCTCCGCAGAGATAGAACCAAGATAGAATCATGGTGCCTTTGGCGACGTGCAGGAGGGAAGAGGTGGTTGGCACACAATAGAAAGCGGCTGAAATGTTAACCGTTTCTTAAAGGGCAAGTGTGGGCTGGTGGGGCAGTTCAGAATAACACAGAGGCCCAGACACGAGAAAGATCTACACGCTCTTTTCCAGAAGTTTCCACCAAGTGCTCACAGGAAGAGTGGGGGAGGGCAGGGGGCCAGGAAGAACAGGCTCCTTGCCCTTGGTGGTAAAACAAATGCTGTCTGTCCCAAGGAGAGGGGGGCATAACTCCTTGGGTCCAGGATGGTACAATAATACAGGGCAGAAACCTCCAAGGCCTGCCACAGGAGCATGGCTGCCATGCAGGGGAGGGGCAGGAATGCTGAGAGCCCGGCCCCCAGGCCCTGCTTAAGACTGAAGCTTGTCCTGAAGAGCCACGGTTTGTGAGCCTAGCACTGAGTAACAGGAAACAGTAGCTACCTCAAGAAGGGGCAAGAGCATGGGGAGAGGCTAAAAGCTGACAAGGCAGCAGGAATATAAGGAAAACTCTGGCATTTTAGGCCCCACAAACAGTACCAGGTAACAACAATCCCCTTCTAGAGGAGAATCAAATCTGTGGGGTGCTGAAGGTGACAATGGTGACAAAAAACCCGAACCCAATTCATTTCCTGGATTGACCCAACTCCTATGGCCCTGTAACAGCATGACAAAGTAATGATAATAATAATAAATAGGCACATCCACTTCTGGGGATAGATATTTCCCTCAGTCTCTACACACAAAATTTGAAATTCAACCAAACACTATAATAAACACACACAAAAAAAGCCAGAAAGAACCCCAACTAATATTCAAGTGGTAAAGCATTCAAATAAAACCATAATGAGAGATGACATACTGTTGGAATCATCAGACAGGGACTACAGAGTAAATATGATTAATATGTTCAAGGAGCTAGTGGAAAAGAAGGACAGCATGCATGAACAGATAGAGAATTTCAGCAGAAATGGAAACTATACAATAGTCAAATGGAAATATTAAAAATGAAAAATATGGTGTCACATATGGAGAATTCCTTTGATGGGTTTAGCAACAAACTGCACACGAGGAATAGAAATCAATGAACTTGGAGTTAGGTAAGCAGAGATTAACCAAACTGAAACACAAAGGGGAAAAAAAAAAGTGCTGGGGGGAAATAAAATAAAAGAGCAACCAACAGAAATTTCCAAAAGAAACGAATGACCACCTGAAATATAATATTGTACGTCAACTGTAAGTGAAAGATAAATTAATTTACAAAATGGAATTAGTGAATCACAACAAATCACAGATCTAGGAAGCACCATAGCTCCTAAAATCACACAAACTTAGATATCATAGTCAAACTTCTAAAAGTCAAATTTAAAGAAAAGATCTTGAAGGCAGCTAGATTAAAGAAACACATTACATAAGAAAGAGAAATACCACCATTACAGCAGATTTCAAATCAGAAACTATGCAGGCCATAGGACAGTGGAGTGGCATTTTAAAAGTACTGAAAGAAAAAGTGGTCAATTCAGATTTCTATATTCAGGAAAAATATCTCTCAAGAATTGGTAAACTGACCAATCAAGTACATGGATGATGAATGATGGGAACTAGATATAAAAGCCTAAACAACCATGTGACTGGTAGCTATGACACGCACTCACCACCAGGGGGCAGATGCTCAATGCACAGGCATGGAACAGACTGATGAATCTCAGAGGGAAGCAGGGATTGGGAAGGGCAGGAAAAGATTAACCAAAGATCTTATATGCATGCTAGAGGTCTGGTGCATGAATTCGTGCACTAGTGGGGTCCCTCAGCCTGGCCATTGCTCTCTTGCAATCCAGGACCCCTTGGGGGATGTCGGAGAGCTGGTTTCAGTCCTATCCCTGTGGGCCAGGCCGAGGGACTTCACCAGTGCATGAATCCATGCACTGGGCCTCTAGTATATAAACTCAAAATGGATTAAGAGACCTAAATATAATATTTTAAACTAGGAAACTTCTAAAATATAAAGACCAGAATAGAAAAACTTTGTAAACTTGAGTGATGCAAAGATTTCTTAGCTATAACATGATCCATAAAAAAATTAAAAAATAATAAAAAATAATAAAGTGGGCTTTTTAAAATTACAATTAAGAACTTCTGATCTTCCAAAGACTCTGCGAAGAGAATGAAAAGACATGCCATAGGTTGGGGGTAAATAACTGTACATCACATATCCAAAAAACGAGTGAAAGAAGCAGACCAAAAAAAAAAAAGAGTACATGTTGAATAATGCTATCTTATAAAATTCTAGAAAATGAAAATTAATCTATTGTGACAAAGAGCAAACCAGTGGCTGCCTGAGAGCTGGGGATAAGGGATGATATAGGGGTACAAGAAAACTCTTTGGGGCCATGGATATGTTCAGCATTTTAATTATGGAGATGGTTTCACAGGTACACACAAACATCAAGTCTTATTTAACTGTACACTTTAAGCCTGTGCTGTGTATAGTACATAAGTTGTACTCCCAGGCAGACCTGGGCATGGAGGAGGGAGTCCTGGGCCTGGACCCCACAGAAGGAGCCTGGAGGCTGGACTTACCCCTTGCTCCATGCTCTCGTTGGCGTGGTCTGTGACTTTGGAGATGAGGGTCAGCGCGCCTGAGGAGGGAAGCAGAGCAGACAGCTGGGCCTTCTGGGGAGGGCCGGTCTAGTTGCCACCATCTTCACCTCTTGCCTGTCTTCTTCCCTCCCCACTCCACCTCCTGAGATCACTGCATTTTCAGGGCCTTGTAAATTTCAGCACCAATTTTTCCCACGGCTGGGTCAGGTCACAGGCCCAACCCTAGCTTTGCCACATAACAGTAATTTGACCATTTGACAGGTCATATGGACAGCCACATAGAATTGAGAGGAAACAGGGACACAGGTGAGTGTTTTAGATGTGGCACTGCCTCCTATCAAGTTTTCGACGTGGCACTGCCCCTTCTCCTCCTGACTGGACCAGAGCCCGTTCTCCATTCTGGAGAATCCCGTCAGAAGCCTTAGAAGCTTCCTGTCACTGCACCCCCAGCTGGTGGGGAGCGGACTATATCCCGGGCCTAGAACTGATGTAGTATCTAGAGTTGGGACAAAACAGAACTGTGATTCCCCCACACACACCCCCACGCCGGGGGTTCATGCTGAACTTACCCTGTGTGTTATCATACTCAGCTGAGTCCGGGGAAAGGTTATTTAAATAGTCTGCAGACAGAACAAGAGCCAGGAGTCAGTTTGCCCAGGTGAGGCAGCCCCTCCTGTCCACAGAAGGGGCTCCTCTCCCTCCAGAAGTGGAAGAAAAGTTTCCAGAGAATGGACAGGGTGGACACCCTTCTTAGCCCTATCACACCACGATACTGCCACAATATCAGGCCTCCAGGTCTGCCACCAGCACCACTGCCACCACGATTAGTCATTCTCTCATGAGCAACTGCTGTGTGCCTGACTTTGTGCCATGCCGTCAGGATAGAGACACAAACAAGGTGAGAGCCTGCCTCTGAGAAGCACATGTCCGGGGGGAGACAGCCGTGACTGTCAACACAGTAGAGTGAGATGTTTTAACACATTCTTATTCACAAAGCCCAACACGGGCTGGCCTCGCTCCAGCTGCCTCTCCGTGTCACTCACTCATTCTGGCAGTGCCGGCTTTCTGCTATTTCTTGCACATGCTAAGCTTCTTCTTACCCCAGGGCCTTTGCACTCTGTGTCCCTTCTACCTCGCACTTCCTTCTTCCAGATCTTCATAAGGCTCATGTCCTCACTTCGCCGAGATCTCTGAAATGCCTCCGCCTCAGAGTGATCTTTCCTGAGTGCTGTGTCTCATCAGAGCGCTGTTCACCTGCTTTATCTTCCTTCAGCACTCTTATCACCAACATATAATAATATTTTTATTTCCTTATTTGTTTGTTAGAGGACAAGCTCCACAGTGTTATAAAGTTTGGCTGTTTAATTCACTGCTATATCTCTAGCATAGAGATAACAGGGCCTGGGGCACAGGGGATGCCCAATCAATATGTGTTGAATTAGATGAATGAATTCTGTCTCCTGGCTCTAATGTAGTTTTCTTACGGCCTTGGTCACTACGTGGATGTACATGCGTATCACTAGGTATGTGTCTATCTCCCCCATTGGAATGCCGGTTCCTCAGGCTAAGGGGTCTTTGTCCACTTACAAGGCAATCGAGTACATGGGTCTGGAGCTCTGGGCAGAGGTGTGTGTGTTTCTGGCAGGTGGAGGGAGCAAAGGGGATGACATTTCCTGGGAAGAATTTGTAGAGAGGAAAAGAGGACTGAGGACTGACTTCCAAGAGACACAGTGGAAGTCATGTATGGGACAGTGGAAGAAGCAAGGTTGCTATCAGAGATGACGGAGCAGTCAGAGAGAGGCCAGGGAGAGAGGGAGTCACAGAGGTCCCAGGGTGGATGGGCTGGAGCAGGAGGTGGTCAGTGACAAAGCCACAGAGAGGGCCGGAAGGTCCGGGTGGGAAATGCCACGGATTCAGCCACAAGGGGCACTTTCCTGGTAAGAGCCGCTTCAGGAAAGCAGCCACCCACTAAGACTGGGAGGAAATGAAGAATGTGGGAACGTGTGTGTTTGTGTTTAGGATGGGTGAGGTTGGAGGAAGACACAGGAGGTGGCCCCTGCAGTGCGGCTCCCAAGATGGCAGCAGAGGGCCCAAAGCTCAGCTGGAGAGAAGGTGGTGGCAGGGTCTGGTCCCTCTGGAGAGGCAGGAGGCAGGAACTGAGAGCGGTCCTTCCCCCCCCCCCCCCCACTCCTCCTAGGAGGTTACCATCACACATCTTGCCATCATCACCCCACCCCCCTCCTCAAGGGCCCTCCCTCCCCACAGTCTCAGTGCGCCTTGCCTCCCATGGGGCCCACCTGTGAGGAGCACTTGGTACTGGAAGAGGCGCTGAACCACCCGCAGCAGCCTGTGTTTCACGTTCTGGCCGCCTCCTTGCTGACTCTGCTGTTCCCAAGAGACAGGGAGGACAAAATTCCATCAGGGACCCTGGCCTTCAGGAACTGGGCTCCTGAATCCCCACCTGCACTGTCCTAGCCACACCTCTTCCTGGCCAAACTGAGCTTCCACCATCTCCAAACCAGTTCCCCCTCCTCCAGGAAGCCCTCCCAGAGGAGCACCACCTGCTGTGACAATTCAGTCTGTGCTATACTCAGCCATATGGCTCTTGCAGTCCCAGCTGTGCACCTAATGTTAGTAATAGCAGAAAGCACTGCGTTTTTCTGCCCAGTAACTGGATCCCCAGCTGGTGGCCATTTTTTTTTTTTGTCACTCAAATGGCTGGGCCTCCACCTTACTTTGTACTTTTCTGCTGGGACCAAGAAGAAAGGGCCCCTGAAACTCTCGCTGTGGCTGGGGCTCACTGAGTGGTCACTGATTGTCCTAACAGGGGATCTTCTGGGTCCTTCTTCTTGCTGGGTCACCCTCTCCACCCCTCTGTCCCCCAGCTGCAGACTGACCTAGAGGCCCCACCGATTTGCTTTTAGCCATACCCACCCAGCTCCACCCCCGTCTCCTTACAGCAGGTTCTCGGAGGACCAAGGCACCCACCTCAAATTCACGGACAGCAGCTGCCAGCCGGGGAGAATGGAGGCAGTTCTCAGCGAGCAGACTTAGATACCTGTCAAACTGCAGGATGTGAGCGGCGTGGTGGTCAAACTCCTGTTCCCGGGCCAGGAAGACATCGGCCACCTTCTGTTGGCCCTCCCTGCAGCCGGGAAGGGGACAGGAGAGCGAGAACTCAGCCTTGTGACCAGCACAGTGCTGGACGTGGGAGCTGGAGTCACGTCCCTGGTTGAAGACCCCAGCTTGACCCTCCCACACTTGTTTTACTTTAGGCACATGACCACACACCTCTGTGTCTCGACTTCCACATCTGTCAAATGGAGACACCGTTTCATGTGGTGGGGTTCCTAACCCCCCCAAACCCCCTAGAGCGACAGAAGTTGGGGCGGGAGTCCGGGGACTGCTCACCAGTGCAGCAGCCTCTCTCCCAGCTCCTCCAGGATCCCCTGATGAAGGTTGAGGATGGCTGGGAGTTCGCTCAGGCCACGCCTCAGCTCCTCCCTGGCCAATGTGTCCTTGCCCTCTTGGTCCATTTCATCCAAGGCCCTCACAACAGCTCCGTGGAAATCCTGAAACCCCAAAGGCCTGTTACCCATGGGTCGACAGGACTGAGAGCCCATCCACCCTGGCAGTTCCCTTGCAGCTTTGGAGCCCTGGCCTGCAGACAGACAGCTAGGACCTTACTAGAAAACCGGTGTCTCAGACCCCAGCATCCTCACCTGTGACACAGGGCTGACAACACACCTGTGGCCACAGGTAACCAATGCCTAACGGGCACCCGGTGCAGCTCGTAGCACAGAATCGGGCTTGAAGCAGGTTCATCCCACCCCCGCCCTTGTGGGAACTTGGGGGCACGCTCTTCTTTTACAAGATGTGTGAGAGGTTGGGTAGTTCCTTTCTGAGGAAATATGAAGCCTTTCTTAACAATGAGCAGTCTCTGAAGAGGTTCATGCACTGTGTCATTTCAAAACTAAGTAAGACGTCACAGGCATCCACTCCATGCATGTCAAACAGTCACTAAACACGACGCAGATAGTGACCATGTTCATGTCCTGGCGCTAAGAAACCAAGAAGGGACACAAAGCTGTCTTCTCAGCCGAACAGGGTTGTGCAAAAAATGAACAAAGGAAAAAGCTAGAAGGAAATGGAGTGAAATGAAAACAGTGGCTGTTGCTGTTGTCAGGAGTATGGAATTAGGAATAATTTTCTTCTTCTTCTTGTGTCTGTTTTCTAACATTTCTGTACCACAATTAATTACTTTAAATATCAAACTAAATTTAATAAACGTTCAAATGATAAAGAATAAAAAACTTTCTCACAACAAAAATATATTATCTTTAAATACAACTGCTTTTGCATGAGTCTCAGGTCTGTAGTTTTTAATACACGAGATATCCTGAAATGAACTTGAATTATGGAGCAATGCATATTGGGAAAATCTCAGTATTAAGGGTCATGGGGTCTAGCCTAAATCAGGAAGGTCAAATCTCTTTTACAACGTTCAGGTCACTCTGCCTCTTTTAACTGCCTCCCTGACAAGGGAGCTCATTACTGAGCAAGACAGTAAATTCCATTGCTGAACAGTCTTTATGGCTAGAACGGCCTCTATGTAGAGATCTAAAAGGGGAAAGTGCCTGAGAGGATGGGCAGCCTTTCCTCCAAGAAGTCTTTCCAGTCTTCTCCCGCACAGAAAAGGCGTGCAGGAGAGGGGGAGATCCAGTGGTGACAGGAGAGGGCTAGGAAAAAGGGCAGAAGGTGGGGTTGGTGCAGAGAGAGAGAAAGGTGGACAGAGATAAAGAAAAAAATGAGAAGAGAGTGAGAGTAGGAGAGCGAGGGAGGGACTGACAGGGAATGAGCCCGGGAACATGAAAGGCAGGAGATCCATGCCCCTCCATTGTCTATAAAGAGGCTGCCTGTGCTGTCGTACAGGATAGCAGATGTGGAGGTTACAGAGGTCTCACTTCCTGAACACCTCATCCTGTCCTGCGCTGACCTCCTGCGGCAGCAACCTGCTCTGCCAGGAATCGAGGGAGGGCAAGGGGAGGGCGGCCCACCCCAGCTTATAGGCCCAAGGAGGGAGGATGAACTAGCTCCCGCTGAGGCTGGCCCTCACCGGCCCCAGGCTGGTAAAACTCGAGGGTCTGGGGAAACCTCTAGCCCATCAAGAAGGTCAGAAACGTTTGGGGCTGAGTCTTTTCATTAATAAATCCTCTGGGCTGAAGGCATGTGTGTCCTTATGTGGCAGCCACGTGCCTGAACTATAATTAGAAACAAATCTCATTGTATCTGAGCAGCCATAGCCCTCCCCGAAAGCACGTTTCAGAAGGCAGAGAGAGTGTGAATTACAAGAGGGCGGCGACGTAGGGAGGGCGGTTAGTGATCTGGTTTTTAGTTCTTGTTTCTGCCCACAGAGGGCTCTAGGACTCGGGATCATTCTGAACCTGCAGGGGAGGTTTCTCTGTTGACCTGGGAGCAAGGGGGCCCTCCCGTTCTTTCCTTGTGAGTCTCCGTGTTTAGGACCCAGCCTCCAGCCCAGCGGAGTCTTCTCAGCCCTGGCATCCCCCGAGGAGGACAATAACCCCTCTTGCTTGGGCAACTGATTGACAGACGACTTTCGACATATTCTCTCATTGGCCGGGTTCAAGCCCAACTGTAGCACAGGAGTAACTAAATGACTGTGTGCAAACTGCAACCTGTCCGAGCCTCTGTTTCCTCACCTGTAAAATGGGGATGACCGTATATTGATAGCATGAGGCTGCTGGGTGTCCATCCTGATGTTTGAAACTGTAAAGCGCTGTCCTGAAGGCAGTTATGATTACATTTTAGACATGACATTTTCAGAGCAGGGCCGTATTTGTTTTGTTTTCGGCTGTTTATCAAGTCCGGCGGAGTGTATGTGTCAGGGAAGGAGTGATTTAATGCTTGCTAATGGATGGGCTGCCGGGCCCTTATTTAACAGAAAAGGAGAGTGAGTCACGGGGAAGCCGAGACCAGAATCCGATCATCCTGATGCCCAGGCCCTCCTTGCGCACCACAGACAGGGGGTGGGCAGGGAGCCGGAGAGAAGGACAAGCAAAGACAGGACTGACGGCTGCATTTGCATCATACTCCAGGGAGTTCCGATATTAACTGCGCTGCAAGCTGGTTTCTTGTCTGTAATTAATTCTCACTAAATTGACTCAGCCCCAACGGGCAGGATGGCCATCATCAACGTGACTCACTTAAAAAACTGGAGCGTAATCAGAACCGCCACATACATCCGTTCTTAAAACTCATGCATCAGCTGGAAGCGGTGAGGGCCAGCCACACCATCCATCACTCCCTGAAAAGGTCCTGCTCCCTCACTGACCGGCCATCGCACCTGGGGGCCTGGCATCCCCCTCACAGGCTGGAGGGGGGGAGAAGATACCCGGCCCCGGCCCCCGGCCCCTTACTCATTCCACAAACACATGGAACGCCTGCTCGGCATCAAGCCTTGGGAGGGAGTGGGAGCAGGAGAGATGCAGTTCTGCCCTCAAAGAGTTTGTAATCGGGGGGGAAAAGAAATGAGCAAAGAGAGCATTTCAACACAGGGGTAGATGTGCTGTGGTGGGGAAAAGCAAGGGGCCATGGCAGTCCATACTGGCTTCTCCTAGCTCTGGGAAGGCTTGCCAGGGAGGGAACACCTACACCGGGAAAGAGGGGGCGTGCTCCAGGTAGAGGGGACAGCAGTGTGCAAAGGCCCTGAAGTGGAGGGGGAACTGAGGAGCTGGGTGCGGTTTGGGTGCAATGTGTGTGGGTATGTGCACCCTTGAAAGACGTGCATGGGACTGGAACATGCTGGTGCTGGAAGGTCAGGCAGGGGTCCCATCCTACATGGCCCTGAAAACTTTTCAAGGAACTTGCTTTTCATCCGAGGGTGATGGGGAAGTATTGAACAGAGCTGAGCAGGGGAGCAATGTGATCGACCAGATGCTTAGAAAGTCCACTTTGTTGAGAGAAACTGGTGGGTGGCCAGAATGGGAGCGAGACCAGTGAGGTGGCCGTTCTAGGAGAGCAGGAGAGAGTTCAAGACTCAAAACTGGGCCAGAGTCTGGCTAAGGAGACAGAGAGAGTGGATGGACTAGAGACAATAAGGAGGAAGAACGGACTGGCCCTAATGCCTGCAGGGTCCAATCCAAACCCCTCCAGAACCCGAGGCCCCTCTGAACCAGTCCCCCCTCTCACCAGACTGGCTTCCCCAGCTCTTTGCGGAGTCCTTTCAGGGCTTTAGAAAACACAAACGAATCCTTGTCTGCCTAGATAGTTGCCTAGGTATGACCCTGGGCAAGTCCCTTCATCTCCATGAACCTTCACTTCCCCCTTCATGAAATGGGAGTACAAATACCTTCTTCCCAGGGTGTGTGCAGACTGCCTTCTGTCGTGTTTTAGGATGACTTCCTCCTGTGCCCTCCTTCTCCTTAGAATGGCTATTATTTGTCTCTGTATCCCTAGAACCTAGCCCAGGAAGGTGCTCAACAACAGCTGGCATTTACTGAGGACACATGTCATGGGAGCCACTGCATGCTCAACACTGTGCATTCACTTTCTCATTCCATCCTCACAAGAAGCCTGTCGCTTTGGCATTGTTATTAATTCCGTTTTTACCAATAAGGGAATGATGTTCAGAGAAATTAAGTAACTTACCCAATGCCACCAAGATAGCAAGATCAGGCCCAAAACAGCCTGACTCCAAAACCCTAGCTCTTTCCATTGCCCCACGCCGATTCTTCCTTCCATTGGTGGCCCAGACAGGACTCTCGGGAACAACGGGCCTGCTTGCAGTAGAAGAGGGGAACTCACATTCAGGGGCCTTGTTCCCTGAATACCTTCCCCTTCTCCAAACCCACCATTGAGTGTTCTGGGTGACACAGCATCCCTGTTCTCTGGGCTGAACAGTTAGTGGGTAGACACAACATCCTTGGAAGTGGTTAAACCAAGGCCAAAAGTCAAGTGGATTCACTGGGATCCCATTTGGCCAAACAGACATCAACATCAACCATGACCCCCTATGTCACAAACGCCTTGGCAAGCCAAGAGCTGCACAGGGGACACAACTTCACTTGGCCAGGTCAATCCCTGAAGGGTACTTTGAAACCCTGAAAATAATTCCCTGGGGGCGTACACAGCCTTCTTAAAATGTAAAAGGTGTTGCTCAGTGGTTGGAGTGTCCTCCTGCACACTGAGGGGTTGCGGGTTTGATTACCGGTCGGGAGCATGTGCCTATGTTGCAGGTTTGATCTCTGGCCTGAGTCAGTGAGCATGGAAGTGGGTCTCTTTCACATTGATGCTCTTCTCTCTCTCTCTCTCTCTCTCTCTCTCTCTCTCTCTCTCTCTCTCTCTCTCTCTCTCTCTCTCTCTCTCTCTCTCTCTCTCTGTCTCCATCTCTTTTTCTCTTTACCCTCTCTCCCTCCAGTCCTCTCTCCCTTCCTCCCTTCCACTCTCTCTAGAAAGCACGGGACAAAGTACTGACCAAAAAAAAAATATATGTCTACAAATAGTACTATCTATACAAAAAAATATGTAATTTGGACTTCATGTTAAAAGATGAATATGGAAAAGGGAAATTTGATTGTTCAATGTACTACTCCTACTCTTGTTACTTTTCTATAAGGCAAAAAAATAAAATGCTCAGGAATAAATTTAACAAAGAAGCATAGAATCTGTGCTCTGAAAACAACAAAACATTATTGAAAGAAATTAAAGACCTAAGTAAATAGAAAGATGTCCCATATTCACAACTTAATATTGTTAGGTCAACACTCTCCAGCTTGATATACAGACTTGTCTCAACCTCTATCAAAATCCTGAATGCCTTTTTAACAGAAATTGACAAGTTGATCCTAAAATTCTTATGGGTGTGCAAGAGACCCAGAAGAGCCAAAACAAGTTTGACAAAGAACCAAGTTAGAGTGCTCGCACTTTCTGATTTCAAAGCTTGCTATAAGGCTACAGGAATTAAGACTGTGTGGTCTTGGCACGAGGATAGACATATAGATCAATGGAATATAATTGAGAATCCAGAAATAAACCTTCACATTATGACCAAGTGATTATCAGTAAGGATGCCAAAAAGCATGCAATATGGAAAAAAATCATCTTTTTAACAAATGGTGCTGAGCTATTTGGATATTCACATGCAAAACAATCAACTTGGACTCCTTCTTATACAAAAACAAACTCAAAATCAAAGACTTAAATGGAAGAGCTAAAACTCCCTCTCCCAGGGGTACTGGGTGCTTCGTCCTCTTAGAAAAAAATGTAAGAGTAAATGTTGGTGATTTGGGGCTAAGCGAAGCTTTCTTAGATATAATAACAAAGCACAAGCAACAAAAGAAAAATAGAGAAATTAATCTTCAGAGAAATTAAAAATTAAAAATTTTTGTGCTTCAAAAGACACCATCAAGAAAGTGAAGAGGAGGAAATGAAGAGGAGGAAATATTTGCAAATCATATACCTGACAAGTGACTTCCATACAGAATTATAATAAAAAGACAACCCATTAAACATGGGCAAAGGATTTGAAGGTGCATTTCTCCAAAGAAAGTATACAAATGACCAAGAAGCACATGAAAAGATGCCCAACATCATTAGTCATTAGGAAAATTTAAAATCAAAATCATAATGAGATACCACTTCACACCCACAAGAATGGCTCTAACAACAACAACAAAAAAGACATACATATAAAAACAAGCACCGAAAGGAAATGGAGAAATTAGAATCTCGATGGTGGGAATGTAAATGGTGCAGCCACTTGGGAAACAGTCTGGCAATTCCTCAAAAGGTTAAAAAGTTACCATGTGATCCATCAATTGCACTCTGAGGTATGTACCCAAGGGAATGATAAGCAAATATTCATACAAGAATTTGTACATAAATGTTCATAGCAGCATTCTCATAATAATAAAAAGTGGAAAGAACCCAAATGTTTATCCAGTGAAGGACAGATAAACAAAATGTGGTCTAGCCACACAAGGGAATATTACTCAGCTATGAAAAGGAATGAAGTACTGATAGATGCTACCTACAACATAGATGAACCTTAAAAACATTATGCTAGGTAAAAGAAGCCAAAGACAAAAGACTGCAAATTATATAATTCCATTTATATGAAATACCCAGAATAGGCCAATCTAATAGAGATAGAACAAGACTGGTAGATGCATAGGGCTTGGGGTGGGGGGTGATGGAGAGTGCTCCCTCAGGTGTATGGGATTCTTTTGGGGCTGATGAGAATTATTGTGGTGATAATTGGACAACTCTGAGTATACTGAAAACCATTGAATTTTATACTTTCAATGGCTGAACTGGATGATATGAAGTTTATATCTCAATTAAGCGGTTAAAAAATTGAACAGGGAAGGCACAGACTGGGAGAATGTTCACAATACACATGTCTGAAAATGAGCTTGTGTCCAGGATATGTAAAGAACTCCTACAAATCAATAAGAAAAAGACAGACAACCCAACTTAAAAAGAAGCAAAAGACACTTTTCAGATGAGGATTTCCAAATGGCTAATAAACAGAAGGAAAAATATTCAATTTCATTAATCTTCAGGGAAATGACAGTTAAAACTAACGTGAGAAACCACTTCACGAGCACCAGAATGGCCGTGACTAACAGGACTGGCAATCCCAGCAGGCTGGGAAGCCTGAGGAATAGGTTGTACCCCACACATCAGGGTGGGGTATATATTTCTTCAACCTTTTTGTAAACTTTGGCAGTTTATAATAAAGCCAAATCTATGGCCTGTCAATTCCCATCCAAGGTAAAATACTGAGAAGACATGAGTGTAAATGTTCCTTAAAAGATTTGACAGCTTTATACAGGCATACCTGTGCTTTGCTTTAATACACTTTTACAGATGTAGCTTTTTTGTGTGTGTGGGTTTGTTTTTTTTTTTTTCAAACGGAAGGCAAAACCCTCAACCAGCAAAGATTACGACTCACTTTTACTGCAATAGTTAAGAAACTGAACCAGCAATATCTGAGACCTGCCTGTAATAGCCCAGACTAGAAACAACCCAAATAAATAATCATTAACAGGAGGACAAATATACCAACTACAGTATATCCATATAAAAGAATATTGATATATACTGATATATACATATATATATATATATATGAATGAAAATATGTATAAATCTCACACATTGAGTTAAGCTAAAGACACCAGACACAAAAGAATACATAATTCATTATTCCATTCATATGAGTTTCAAGAACAGACTATCTATCCCAAAGGAATGTGATGGAAGGCAGAATAGTGGTAACCTCTGGGGAGTGACTGATGGAGGAGGGGCATGAGAGGCATCTTCTGGATGATGGAAATGTTCCATCAGGATGGTGGTTACAAATGCACACATATGCACACGGTTATTAAAAATGGGATCCCTCTCTTTAAGATTTGTTCATTCAACTGTATGTAAAACTTTTTTAAAAATATATATTTTATTGACTTTTTACGGAGAGAAAGGGAGAGGGATAGAGTGTTAGAAACATCAATGAGAGAGAAACACTGTTCAGCTGCCTCCTGCACACCCCCTATTGGGGATGTGCCCGCAACCAAGGTACATGCCCTTGACCAGAATTGAACCTGAGACCTTTCAATCCACAGGCTGATGCTCTATCCACTGGGCCAAACTGGTTTTAGCAAAAACTTTTAAAAAAAACAAACAAACAAAAAACAACAACACACAGTTCTCTGAGACCCCCTGGGGAGCAAGAACAAGCACTTCTTTTCCCTCAGGGCTTTTATGTCTCCTCTAAGACCTTCATTTGTGCCTAGACCTCAGGGCTAAGTGAAAATCCCGGGCCTGTAGTTCATGGTCCTTCAAAAGCTGGTCCAGCCTACCTCTGTAGCTGACTGCTCATTTCTGTATACCAATGGTTGTTCTCCGAGTTAAATGTGCCTCACAATCACTTGACCAACTTGTTCAAATTGCACGGATTGCTCACCCGACCCAGGGTTTCCATTCTGTAGGTCAAGGTGGGACTGGGTAATTTTACTATCTCCCAGTTCCCAGGTGCTGCTGCTGTTGCTGGCCCCAGAACCACACTTGGAGCACTGCTGCTTTCGTGAATCCTCTTTTCCAGCCTCTGTCTTTGTTCTTTGCCTTTGGCATCTGATTCATATCTTGCTTATCTTTCAAAGCTGCTTCCAATGCCACCTCCACCATGAGGTCATCTCCTAGGTTACCTCAGCAGTCAGATTAAGGTCCTCCCATCTGTCCTACAGCCTCCGGAAATGTTGGGTCACAGCCTGAAGGGAGCCACCTTGGTCTCAGAATGTCTCTGAAGTCTCATCTTTTAGCTTAAAAGTTAATGCATATTTTAACATTATTCTCCAAAACATATCCATGCCCGATTTAATTTATTTAAAATTATGTATCTGGAGCAGAGCAGAAGCGCTTAGAAAATGGGCCCTGTTTATCTTGTGGCCTTGAATATTCCTGGGCACCTACTGCACACCGCTGGTAGGGTCATAAGTATCGCAGCCTGAAGAGCAATGGCACGGCAAAATTTTGCATTGTCAGGCTGATTACTTACTCTGAATATTTCTGTTATCGTCCCTCCAGCTAAGCAGAGCAGAATGTGTCTCCTTCGCTTTGGATTTACCCTCACATTGACCTGGCTTTGTTTATACCTGCGCTGAATGAATGTTTGCTCCTTTTCACTAGGTTCCCAGTTTTAGGTGCAAATTGGAATTATCTGGGGAGCTTTTCAACTCTGGATGACCAGGCAGCACCCTGGCCCACTTAAATACAAATCTCCGAGGGTAGGACGAGCATCTGTAGTTTTTAACACTCCCAGGTGCACAGCCAGGGTTGGGAATCAGTGTCCTAGTGGATGGGGGCAGAAAATCACAGAGTCCTTGCTGAAGGATCATCCATCTGTGAGTCTCAAAGTTACTGTCCATCTGTATCTCCTGGGGGGTTGGGGGGGTGGGGGAGAGGGTGTCATTAAAACACAGGGCTGAACCTCACCCCCAGAGTTTCTTATTTAGCAGTTGTGAGGGAGCCCAAGAATATGCATTTCTCACCAGCTCCCAGGTAATGCTGACACTGCCGGTTTGGGGACCTACTTTGAGAACCACTGATTTAGATGAATATATTTCACAATGTGTTCCATGGAGCCTGAACTTTGGCCTCCACGTACCTTTGAACCAAGCACCTCCACTTTCATCCACTCTTCCTAGGTACTGAGTAAAACTTTATTTGAAGACAAGTGTCTGTGGCTAAAAGTGTCTGAGTCCCACCAGATACTTCAGGTGGGCGAGGAAAGAACAAGAGACAAAGCAGGTTTTTTTTTTCCCCCTGGACTGAATGAAAATACAAGCATTTGGGGGCTTAAACTATGTTCCCAGTATTACTTCCTCCCACCCAACTTACTAGCCCAGTGGTCGGCAAACTCATTAGTCAACAGAGCCAAATATCAATAGTACAACAATTGAAATTTCTTTTGAGAGCCAATTTTTTAAAACTTAGAACTGCTTTTAATGCCACGTCTTCAAAATGGACTCTCCCAGGCCGTGGTATTCTGTGGAAGAGCCACACTCAAAGGGACCAAAGAGCCGCATGTGGCTTGCGAGCCTCAGTTTGTCGACCACAGACCTAGACAAACCTTCCCTGCTCAAGTCCTCAGGGCTCCCAAATTCCTACGCTTCTCTTTGAAACACCTGGGGACGTGGCACTCAGGCTCGCTCTAAACACAGCTCTCCGGCCACTTCCTGTACACCGCATACTCCACCCCACACTCCCAAGCCCGCCCCTCTGTGCACGTATTTCTGCTGCTCCTACCCTCTGGAAGGTCTGTTCCTAATTTCTGTCGATGCCCATTTCAAAACCCCCTCTCCCTTCATTGACTGCATTCCTTGCACTCACACTGGCTTCCTCCTTCATTGGGCTTTTTACCACCTAACCGGACTGTTCCACATCTATTTGTCTCCTTCCCTTCTCAGGGTTCTGGAGTCAAACAGCCCTGCCCTCCCCCAACTCCCCTTTCTCACTGGCTGTGCGAGTTTGGGTAAGTGATCTTCTCTGAGGTTCAGTTTGGGGCCTATCTGGTCATCTGAGAAAATATTTATTGAGCACAAATTATGTGCAGTTAAATGAGATAATATATATAAACTGCTAAGCACACGTAAGAGGTCAACACATGCTCACTGCCCCCCACTCCTCTATAGTATCTGAGACACTGGACACTGACCATAATGAGGAGCAAGAGCCACTGGGCGAGGAAAGAGGGGGCTGTGGTGGGGGGCACACTGATGGCACACCAATTGAGGTAGGTAGTTTATATTACAACAGAGTCCTGCCAGGTCATGCATTGGCCTGCCATGTTGGCACTGAGGCCACAGCCTAATGAAACTCCCGCAGAGCAATGAGGGAGGGCTTCTGGATGAATCTCCTTCTCCTCCGAGCAGTCTGAGAAGTCTGGCTCTGTCCTGGGCTCTCCTGACACCCTACCAAGTGGTTACTGCCACTGAGGAAAGCAGGGGTGCATGAGCGGGATGCACACAGGTTGGACCCAGAAGCCTCCCATTGCCTTTCTGCGCTGTGTCCTCCCCAAACTTCTCCCGAAGTCCCTTCGGCCCCATTATGAAAACCTGCCAGTCCCTAGGCTCACACCCTCCAAGGCACCACCTCCTTCCTCCTCAGGTACCCGAGAGCCCTCGCCTGACTGCACATACTCCCTTGGGGAAATCTGGGCCTCTCCAGGAGCGTCAGTTAACATCTCTACATCTGATCACTTCCAGTGCACATCCCATGCCCAGCTGACCACTAGGAAAGTCTTCCCTGAGCCTCTCACACTTAACAAGACCCACGCCGAACTCATCATCTTTCCCCAAGCCTAACCTGAGCCCCTCCAGCACTTCCCTCTTGGCCAATCAGTAAGCCAGAAATCCAGGGTCAGCTTGGACCCCTCCCTTCCTCTAATGCACCCCATAGTCCATCAATCACCAAACACAAAGTCCTGAAAACTGCCTGCAACGCTCCAGTCCATTATCACCTCTGCTGCAATCACCCCGCAGCCTTCCCAAGGACCTTCAGGGGATAAAACCCAAATCCCAAACATGCCTCAGGGGGCTCTCCATGTCCGCCCCATTCATACCTTGCTGGCCTCAGTTCTCACATTCTCTCACTCACTCACAACATTCCAGACAGGATGGATTTCTTTCAGTTCCCAAGCACACCCTTCTCTAACTGGCCTCCAGGCCTTTGTACATCCTGGTTCCTTTGCAAGATGCAAACCTTCCTCACTGCTCCTTCACCTGGCTAATTCCTCATCAACCTTCAAATCTCAACTTAGTCATGTTTCCTCCGGGAACCCTTTTCAGACCCCAGGAGCTTAGGGCAGGTGTTTCCCTTGCACACCCCAGCTTCTGTATGCCCTCACCATTGTATTAATATTGTTTTTTTTTCCATGCCCATCTCTCATAGACCATCTGGTGGGCAGGGACCTCCCCTTGTCACTTCTCCGTAAGTGCCCTGTAGCCACACAGGAAGGGCTCAGAAAATATTTTTGAAGGAAGAAATGATAAGACTGCTGGAAGGGCTGACCCTACCATCACTCACTCACTCATCAGGTATTTACTGAGCATCACAATCCACTGGGAATGTCAAGCTCTGCCCTCAAGAAGCTCCAAGCTCAGTGAGGAGCCAGACCATAGACAAGCACCTGAAAACATGCACCATAACCATAAAGCAAAGCAGACAAAATTGAAGGGAGCAATGGATAATTCAAAAATCATAGTTGAAGACGTCAATGTCCCACTTGCAGTAATGAATGGACAATAAGACAGAATATCGGCAAGGGTGGGAAAGAATCAAACAGCGCTATCAGTTAACCTGACCTAAGTGACATCTACAGAACAGCCACCCAACTGGAGCAGGAAACACATTCTTTTTCAAGTACACATGGAACATTCTCCAGGGCGTGCCAGGTCATAAACAATTTTCACATTTCAAAAAATGTAAAAAAACTGAAACCACACAAAATACATTCTCTAACCACAATAAGAAATCAGCAGAAGGAAATTTGAAAAAATTCAGATATTTGGAAATTAAACAGTCAAAGAAGAAACCACAGGAGAAATGAGAAAGTATTTGGAACTGAATGAAAATGAAAACACAACGTAAGTGAACAAATGCATAAATTAGATAATCTTAGGTAGCTAAAGCGGCAATGAAGAAGATAAAAGGAAGCACGAGAGAGTGAGAAGAGGTGGTATAGTTGCATATCTTCACCCTCCCTGCATCCACACTTGCCACAGACTCACTGTGGGAGAGAGCATATCCCTGTCCCTTGCCTTTGGGCTGGCCATGGCACTTGCTCTGTCCAGTGGGATGCAGACAGAGCAAGTTTTGAGCTGGGATCTTAGAAGCCTTCTGGTGTTTCTACCAGCTCTCCTGACGTCATCGTGGGAGAGCCTCCCCAGGGTACCTGCTCCGCCTTCAGCCTGGGCCCCAGAATGAGCACACAAGAAGCACAGCCACGGAGCTGAACCCAGCTTTGACGAACTGACTTCCAGTTGACTTGGCTTCCTTTGCAACGAGGAGTGTACAATGAATGGAAGTAGAAGTCACTGAGAGGAAATTTTGGGGAATTCTTTTTCAAGTGAACTAACTCATAAAGTAGCATAGCTTTTACTACCACCTCCCCACCCAGCACCACCTGCCTGGGACATGGATGTGATGGCTGGAGCGGCAGCAGCCTTCTGTGTTCATGAGGACTCATGGAAAGGATGCAGCAAATAGATGGAACCTTAGTCCCTGAGACTTTGTGGAGCTTCTAAACTTAACCTGGACCTCCTGATTCTGGACTTATTTTATTATTTATTTATTTATTTATTTATTTATTTATTCATTTATTTTTAAAGGAAAAGGGGCAGTTGTTTAACCGACCCTAGTTATTTTATTTATTTATTTATTAAATATATTTTATTGATTTTTTTACAGAGAGGAAGAGAGAAGGATAGATAGTTAGAAACATCGATGAGAGAGAAACATTGATCAGCTGCCTCCTGCACACACCCTACTGGGGATGTGCCCGCAACCAAGGTACATGCCCCCGACTGAAATCGAACCAGGGACCTCTCAGTCCACAGGCCGATGCTCTATTCACTGAGCCAAACCGGTTTTGTCATGGACTTATTTTACATGGGAGAATAGTCTCTAAATTATTTAAACCATCATAATTGGGTTTTTATTACTAGCATTCAAATACAAATATTTTTGTTAATCCTCGCTTAAGGATATTTTTTCCATTAATTTTTAGAGAGAGTGGAAAGAAGGGAGGGCAGGGGAGATGGAAGGGGAAGAGAGAGAGAGAGAGAGAGAGAGAGAGAGAGAGAGAGAGCAAGAGAGAAACATACATTGATGTGAGAGGGACACTCTGATAGGTTGCCTCCTGCACATGCCCTGACTAGGGCTGGGGATCAAATCTGCAAACCAGATACATGCCCTTGACCAGGAATTGAAACTCTGACCCTTCGGTCCATGGCCGACACTCTAACCATTAGCCACACAGGCCAGGACTCAAATACCATTTTTAATTGACACAGAATTATTAGGGGAGACTTCCGTAGTATAATTTTCAACAGTAGCCGTAGAAATAGCTCCTATCTCACACATGGTCTTTATGCGACGTGAGCTCGATACTCCTCCAGCTGAGTGATAGAGACTACATTCATTCTCTCCTCTTGAACTTGGGTGGACCTTTGTGACTATCTCAACTAATAAGAGTATGGTGGAAGTGGTGTTACTTAACTCCCAAGGCTAGGTCATAAAAATGCCATGCACTTCCTCCCGGCTCGTTCTTGGGACACTTACTCTTGGAACCCAGCCACCATGCTGTGAGGAAGCCCAAGCTTGCCCATGCAGAGACCACATGGAGAGGTCACAAGTAAGCACTCTGGCCAACAGCCCGGCTGAGGTCCCAGACAATAGCCAGCACCAACCAGCAGCCATGGGAGTGAAGGCACCTCTGGGTGATTCCAGGCCCTGGCCATCAAGTCACCCTTAGTCTTTGTTTTTAAATTAAAAATCTAATTAATTTATTTTAAAGTTTATTTTCCAGTTACAGTTGTCATAAAATATTATATTGGTTTCAGGTGAGTCAGCCCAGTCTCTAAGGCTTCTCCAGACATCTTGGAGCAGAGACATGCTCCCCCCACTTTGCCCTATCCAAAGCCCAGAAAACCTATGAGTATAATAAAATGGTTGTTTTATGCCATTAAGTTTCGGGGCAACTCCTCTTCTTTGAGGAGGTGATACTTGAACTGAGACCAGAGTGAGAAGGAGGAACTGGCTACGAGAAGATCACGGGCAGGACATTCCAGCAGAGGGAAAAGCAAAGTGGAAAAGCCAGGAGACGTGACTTCATTCGCTCTGTGGCTGGAGACAGTACAGGGGCGGCAGACAAGGACCCGATCACGTAGGGCCCTCTGAGGTTTAAGAACTTCTCCCGGGGCGCCAGACGGTGATAACTGCCAGAGTCACCTCTCCTAGTCGGCAGACTGGATTCTGAACAGGCCTTCCATACCTTGGCCCAAATAAAGGACATGGGATAGGAATTTTTAGCTGCTGCTAAGAGAGGGATTTATTTATTTATTTTTAGATGAGAAAACAGGATTCAATACATCCTTGTCTGTTCAAAATCTCCAAGGACTCACTATACACAAAGGAAAGTTACAGACCTTTCGGCCCGACATTTTAAGCACTTCTCAATCTGGTCCGAACATTGTTTTTGGACCCATCACCTGACCCCTGTTTCCACCTCCAACCTGCCTTTCCAAACGTATCCATGTTCTAACCATTTTCTAATGATGATGCTCCATTCTCCAGACATATCATGTATATACATGTAGGCCAGTGGGCATGTCCACGCTGACACCTGCCTTACGAGCCCTCCTCCATTAGAACCTCGCCTTGTCCACTGATTCAAAGTCCACCCCAGTGTCAATTCTCCTGCCTCCCTTCCTGGATAGGCCAACGGAGAGTAAGTCTCTCCCTCCCTTACGCTCCTGCAGACATAAGTCGTTCTCCCCACATTTACCCCTCAATAAAAGAGAGACTCCTCAAGAGCAGGCTCATCTTTGGGGCTCCAAAGCCTATCTCACTCCCTATGGTACCTCCTGTGCTGTTCCATTCAGAAGGAATAAGTTGGATGGATGGAGAGTCGAATGACTGGATGAATAGAAGGGTGGATGGTTAGATGGATGGGTGAACATATGAGTAGTGGATGAACTGAGGACGGTAAATGGCTGCATGGACATGTCCTTAGATGCATGGCTAGATGGGAGGACAGATGAGTGGGTGAAAGGCTGGCTGGATGAATGGAGGCAGATGGACAGGTGGATGAATGTGTTTTTGACTAGGTTCTCAGAAGGATGGAGTGAGTTTTTAAATCAGAAGTCAGCAGGCTTTTTCTGTAAAGGGACAGATAGATATTTTCAGACATTGTGTTTCACAGATGGTCTCCGTTATTCATTCCTTCTTCTTTGCCTTTTCCTCCAGCAAACGTTTAAAACGTGTAAAACCCATTCTTAATTAATAGGCTCTACAAAACGGAATCTTGGATGATCAGCATTTTTAGTAATCTCTGAGTTAGCTCTATCTACTAGTACTATTTGATAAGCACAGAGGTGAATCCCAAACTCAGAAGACCAGAGGTCACCCTCAGCCCCCTCTCAACAACAGCATATGGAGTCGAGGACTTTTCCAGCTGGGGAGGTTTAGAAGGCACAGCTGCCCCTCCTCATCACTGGGCAGCCTTGGGATTTCAACAGCATCACATCTCCAAGGAGAAGCTCTGAAAGAGAACCTACCCACTTAGCAATCGGCAATAGAACCAGGTTGGGGAGTGGAGTGAAACGCCCCAAAGTCTAGGAGTCTCCTTTTGACTAGGGTCCCAGACTAGCACTTGGAGTCACATTGTGGCATTTCTGCCATTTCTATCCCCATAAGCTCTGACATCATACATGTAACTCCAGGCCACAATTTCCCGCAACTAGCTTATGAGTTGCGATTTTTATGGGCTTTTTTTTTTTTTTTTTTTTCCTCCTCAGGTTATGAATTACCAGCAGCTTCAGCAGCTTTCCAACTGGCAGGAAGCAGTGCAAACACAGATGGAAGTTTCCCAGTTAAAACCCTCTTAACAAAGTCATAAAACAAAAAAGCCCAGCCCCTCTCTGACATGCTGCCAGCTCAGAAGCAAGTGAGAGAGAAGAAAAAAAAAACACAAAAAAAACCCACACGTAAGAGTGATTGTCGCTGCCCTTGCTAAATAGATCTTTTAGATGTAAAGGTGGGAGGAGGGTACTGTTCCATCTCATACATGAGGGCGTTGAGGTTAAAAATGCACACAAAGCTCTCTTCCTGAGGGCAAAAACGAGGGGCTGAGATGGCAGAGCGGAGCAGTGCTCTGTCTCCTCCTGGGGACGTGGGGGCCCCTGCTCACACAGCAATGCGACCCCAGGGTAGTATCACTGACAGGGACCTCAGCTGCATTCGGCAGGAGACTTGGCTTGGTGCTTTGCTTCTTCCAGAGAGGTCCCTACCCCAAGGAAATCCAAAGGCAGTTGGAAATTCAGGATTAACACGGGACGACAGTGTACTGAGCGTCAGGAGAATAACTGGCTCAGTCACTGTGTGACCCTGGCAAGTCACTCCCTCTGAATCTCCTTAATAACACCGACAAAATGTTCAGGGTGGACATCCCCAGTTCTGACATTCTTGGAAAGACATGGCAAACAATACCAAGCAGTGCAGAATCAGATACTAAGCTACAAGGAGACTGCAAATGGCTGAAAGGCCCAGAGTAGTAAGGAGCTGTCACAAGAGCCTGTGATAGCTGAACCCACTACATCCTTTCAATTCCCGTATTTTTGCTGTACCCTATTTCCTTTCCTCTAGTATCACCTCCTCAGGGAAGCCTGCCTAGATTTTCCCAGGTTGTCAGTCACTCCCCTTGTGCTTTGAATAATATTGATTCACTAATCTGATTCCTTCACTGGCCAGATAGCTCCTGGGTAAGGGCCCTGTCTGATCTGTCTTTCCATTTCCCAGCTCTTCTCAACAGCAACCGTTCAAAAATATCTGTTGATCTGAAGCAGACTGCAAAGGAAACTTTCCAGGCAATATTTCGGGTTGTGAAGGGTAGGGGTGTCTGATATCTGGTCAGTCCCCAGGTCTGGCCTCCTTTCCTTTGAGAGTCCAGAGGATTCCTTCACCACTAAGTCAGGCATAACTGCCCCAATGTTGGGATAGCTAAGAAAAGCCTCATGATACCCCCAACTGCTCTGTCACTATGCAAACACATCACCATCTCTATATGGACCAAAACATGTAACACACACACACACAAAGTCACACACACAGCAATACCTCAAAACTACAGCTGTCCTGCCTTCCTCAACAAGAGGGCTGAGGAAACCACAGCTAACCTTCCAGAAATCTCACCACATCCCCCAAGCAGCACCCCCCTGGGCATGTCCATAGACAGCATGGCACCGTCCACCATGAATCATGTGAATTGGGAGACAGACTTCCCTGAAAAGCCTCTGAGAACACATGCCTACAGCCAAACCTCTGTTCATGGAAATCACCTCTGCTTCTTCATTGCTATTCTTATATCGCCGCCTTGTAAAAGGGCTATTAGTTTTGGGCAATTAGAATGATTAACTCACCAGATGTAAGTGCTGGAGCATCTCCACGTATCTGTAGAGGGAAAGGAGGTGGAGTTTGCATTAATTCCCATCCTGTATAAGCCAGGTAGGGGTGATGTTCTGTTAACAAGCTCAAGGCCACAGGCAGCTGCTTAGGGACTCACGCTTTTTCTGAAGACAGCAGTTCCTGTGCGATGACTTGGGCTCTGGACTGTCCTTCCACCTGCGGGAGGAAACAGAACCGTCAGGAGGGGCAGCACCAATGGGGGCAGCCAGAGGGAGACCTCGGATCCACAAGCATCAGGTTCATAGAAGGACCTCCATGCTGCCCAAGGCAAATCCCACAAACTTCTCAGTTCATTCCCTGACACTCAATACCTGTGTGATCTTCAACCTTCCTGCAGCTCAGTTTCTTCATCTGTAGATGTGCATTTACTAGCAGCTAACTCAGAAGGTTATTGAGCTAATGCTCAGCACAGTGTCTGATATATAGTAAGTGCTGTGATCTTGAATAACCTGTAATTCTCTGTGCATAGGGAGAGCTCTTTCCTACTTTTGTCTTTTACAGCTGCTGCTCCCTCAGTGTCCCTTTCCCCTTCTCTCTCTGGCTAACTCCCAGTTATCCTTCAAGACTTAGCCACAGCATCACCCCCTCCAAGGAGACTTTCCTGACACCCTCCCTGAACTGGCTGGGTTAGCTATCCTTTCTGGGCAGTGCAATACTAAGCAGTGCAGAATCAGAAGCTAAACTACAAGGAGACTGCAAATGGACCCCAATTATGTCTCCCCAGGAGGGACCAGCGATTTCACCTCTGCATGAGCAGTGCCCGGCATACCATAGATTCCTTCTTTTGACTGAAAGAATGAATAAGTGAGAGAATTATCCACTTTGGAAGCATTAATGCTCTTGGCTGACCTCAGAAGGCAAGTCACATACCCTATCTGAGCCCCAACTTCCACACCTGTAAGGAAGGTGCCTGGGCATTCTGCCACAAGCAGGCCCTTCCTCTGTAGCTCCAAACCTGCTGCACATCTGCACATCAGACATGGCTGGTGGCTGGGATCCAGAAGAACAAAGACTCTATGGGCAGCCTGGCAGAACAGATGGTGGATGCTGGGAATGTGCAGGCATGGCTGGGGAAGTGGGGGTGGGGGTGGGGGGGGAGGAGACAGGGAGAAAGGGGGAAAGTGGCCCATGGTGGAGCAGAGGACACTCAGGAGGGATGCCTGGCTTCTGGTTTCAGTTCTGCCACCACCTCCCACTGCAACCCTACACAAGTAACCTTCCGAGGTCAGGTCTCGGTTTCCTCGTGTGTGAACAAAATGACCTTTAAATTCACTTCCTATGTGTTACCAAACTTGAGAAGTTACTGGTCAAGTGGACAATCTACTCTAGAAACACACTACCTGCTGAGAGAGCCACTATACAGTGTGGCAGTTACGAACATGAACTCAGAAACTAGGCAGTTTGGGTTCAAATCCTGCCTCTGCCTTTTTCACAAGTTGAACAAATCATTTATAGAATGTTATCTAACACACACGTATATTGTAAGGATTAAATGAGTCTCTCTCTCTCTCTCTCTCCCCATATATTAAAAAGGTAATATGCTAATTCGACATGACATCATTCCGGATGTCCTTCCTGATGAAGCTGGGGCCAGAGGGAGGCCAGTCTGGGTTCTGGATGCCTGCCGGTGGCAGGAGGAGGGAAGCCCAGGTCCCAGGTGCTGGAAGGAAGCCAGTGCCGGCAGCTGGGGGAAGGAAGGCCTACTCTTGTATGAATTTTCCTGCATCGGGCCTCTAGTGTGTGTGTGTGTGTGTGTGTGTGTGTGTGTGTGTGTGTGTAAAATTTATAAATATATGTATACATATAGAAATCCATCTATAGATCTATAAATCTATCTATACATAAATATCTACCTAAAAATCAATCATCTGACAGTAGCAGTTGAGGCAGTGGAAGGCAAATGGGCTCTGGAATTGAGCACATCCAAGTTCAAATTCTGGCCCAGCATTGTTTAATTGTGTGATCTTTGGCAAACCATTACTCCTGAGCTTTAGATTTTTTTCATCTGAAACATGCTGGAAAATAATCAACCTGACCTCATACTCTGGTCTTTTTTATTATGTGTTCCTGACTCAGGGCCTTTGCACTCACTGTCCTCTATGCTTGTGATGTTCTTCTCCATATCTTCTCATTCTTACTTTCTGACTTTTTCACGTTTTAAAATATATATTTTTTATTGATTTTTTTTACAGAGAGGAAGGGAGAGAGATAGAGAGCTAGAAACGTCGATGAGAGAGAAACATCAACCAGCTGCCTCTTGCACACCCCCCACCGGGGATGTTGCCCGCAACCAATGTATATGCCCTTGACCAGAATTGAACCTGGGACCTTTCAGTCCGCAGGCCGAC
Source organism: Pipistrellus kuhlii (assembly GCF_014108245.1). Lineage (NCBI taxonomy): Eukaryota > Metazoa > Chordata > Mammalia > Chiroptera > Vespertilionidae > Pipistrellus > Pipistrellus kuhlii. The sequence continues at coordinate 22,615,265 of NW_023425416.1, forward strand.
GCTCTATCCACTGAGCCAAACTGGTTTCGGCTTTTTCAGGTTTTTGCTCAAAGGTCACATCCCATCCTTAGTGTGGCCATCTGTGACCCCGTGCCCTGAAGAACACACAGAGTCATTCTCTCAACCCGGAGTTTCTCAGCCTTGGCTTCACTGGCATTTTGGGCCAGACAACTTTTGTTGTAGGACTGTTAACAGCATCCATGGCTTTTACCTGCTCCACGAGAGTAGAAGCCCCCAATCTCATTTGTGACAATCAAAAATGTCTCTAGGCATTGCCAAGTGTCCCCTGGGGGCAAAACCTCGCCCCCTGTTGAGAATCACTACCCCAACCCTTTATCTTGCTGGATTTTTCTTTTCAAAAGATTTTTAAAATTAATTTTCAGAGAAAGAGGGAGAGGGAGAGAGAGAAAAACAACGATGTGAGAGCAAAACATCAATTGGCTGCCTCCTGCACACCACCTCCCCATCATGGATCGAGCTGGCAACCGGGGCGTGTGCCCTGACCTGGAACTGAACCAGGAACCTTTTGGTGCAAGGGACCATGCCCAAGCAACTCAGCCACACCAGCCAGGGCACTGTACTTTTCTTTATAGCAGGCACACTCCTTAATGTTATCCTTACACCCAAAATTCAATAAATGTTTGAACAAACTGATAAAATTAGATACACTGCCCAACACATAGTAGGTGCTCAATAAGTGAGTTCTCTCCCTAGCTAATCCATCTCTAATATATTCTTAGTGTTTTCTGGAGACTCAGTCCCTCTGAAGCCACCCTAACAGTGCAGATCCTGGGACCACAGTGTAGCTAGTCTCCCTCCTGCATCTCATTGCGGCTGTCACGGCATCCACGGAGCAGGAGGGAAACTTGTGAGGCCTGCAGAGGCCTCCAGCCTCACCTGGCCTCCCGCCCTCCCACTGGCGCCGAATGTGACTCACCGTCTGCCCTCTGCATCTGCAGGGCTAGTGCGGGGCTCTGTGGACAAGAGCGGCTCACTCTTCCCAGCGTGGGGGCTCCTTCAGAGCCCCACTGCGGAAAGGCTTTGTAAACAAAACCCTCTCAATGGAAACTGTATTCTGCCAGGACAGGCCTCTACAGCTAAGAAAACCCTGTGGTCAAGCTTTCCATAAAGGGAGTTGTTCTACAGAGTAAGGACAAGAGATCCGAAAGCTCAGGTTCTTGCCCTATAAAATGAGGACAAGAGTCAAGATGGCCTCCAACCTCCAATCTTCCAGGGGCCTGTGACTCAATTCTCATTTGTCGTCCAGCAGGATGCTGAGAAGGCCTGATGCAAATTCTGGGCTCCACCTCTCCTTGTGCCTATGCCCTTGGACAAAAGTTATTTCTCTTCTCTGAGTTCCATTTGTAAAACATGGATGATGATGATGATAATAACTATTTAATAATATAATAGCTAGCTTTTACTGAACACTTAGTATGTACTAAGCTAAATATATCTCTAACCGTTTTACACATATTACCTTCTCTTCTTTCTTATACTTTTATTTTTTTAAGGAAAGGGATGGGGTGCTTCAAAGGGACTCAAGAAATGGTGGTGGCATCACAATCTGAACAGTGTTAGAGATTGGAGAAAGGGGTTCAGGGGCTAGTCCTTGTGTGGGCCCCGTGCCCAGCATATAGTAGGTGCTGGGTAAATGTCTGTAGATTTAGGTGATGGGTGTATTCATGGATGAGAGTGCAGCTGAGTAGCCCTGGGGTGCAGCAGTGTGTCTAGATGTGGTCTCCATGTGTGCTGCTGCGAGTGTGTGCACTTAATATAGATGTGAAATTATGTATTTGTGCATGCAGCATGCCTTTACACATATTATCTCACTGAATCTTCCTGCAAACCTATGAGGTAGGTACTTATCATCACCATTTTACAGATGAGGAAACTAAGGCACAAGTAAGTCATACCCTCTGCCCAAAATCAATGCTAATAAGTGGCAGATCCAAGATTCACATCCAGAAAGTGTGGCTCCAGCATCCCAGCACTCAACAACGTGCCTGGCACAGAGCAAGCACTCAGTAAATGGCATCTCTGCTCATTACAGATGGTGGTGGGTTTTTCAAATTGGGAAGTACCTATCTTTACCTGCCCTGAAGGGCCGGCAGCAGAAGACTTACACTCCAGGAGAGGCCTGGGCTAGTCTTTGGACCTCAGCTCTTCTGATTCTTATCCTCAAGAGGAGTGCCTACTGTGTACATAAGAAAGCACTACACCAAACACCAGGGCACCCGGGTCAGCATCTCGGCCAGGCCATGAGCAGCTATGTGACCAAGGGCAAACCCCCCTCAGACGCCTCAGTTTCTTCTTTGGAAGTTGGGGGTCAATAGTCCCTCCCTCCATAAGATGACGGATGGAAGTAAGAGGTCAACCCCCACCCACGCTTCTGGTGTTGTTGTCATTCCCATTGTTATAATCTCAAAGCTGCGGGCTGGACTTCTGGTCGGGTCGGGGCACTGGCCACTCTGCACGTCCCCGCAGCCCTCCCGCCAGACAGGCAGACTCCGGGTGGGCCGTCCCGGCCGTCCCGCCTTAGTGCCTCTGCCAATGATGGATGTGTCTTCGCCAGCCAGACAAGAGGGAGGCCATGCGCCCGAGGCTCTCCTCAGAAGCTGTTTATGGGCGTTGTCCAACCGGGCCATTTAATGTAGATGTTTATTTAACCAGGAAATGAACTTGGAGGTTGACGGCAGTGTCCAGGGACAGGCTTCTGGGAACGGGGCTCCTCCCAGGAGCACGGGGCCTGGGGCGCCAGGGCGATCGCCTTTCTCGGGTGGACGCTGTGGGTGTTACATCAGGTGGCTGCAGGCCCCTCTGCCGGAGGCTGAGGCGGCTTGTCACCTCTGTTCTCCAGGGCTGCCCAGTCCTGCACTCCCTCCTCAGGCCCCATGCAAACCAGCCAGGCCACTGCTGACTATTCTGGCACCTCAGGTCAGGGTGGGAGGGACAGCCCTCCTTTAGGGATCTTGGAGGTGAAACAGTGGGTCACAGAAACAGTTGGGAGTCCTGGCCTCTGGGCTTCCGTGTGTCCAGCCTTAAAATGGGGGTACTTAGCCTCCTTCTAGAACAGCAGTTTGCCAAGTGTGGTCCCAGAACCTCTGGGGTTCTGCCTCCCTTTTCCAGCTACATATCCGTGTGAGCCTGGATTTTCATGAAGGGTGACCAAAACAACAGTTCCAACAGTCTGAATGCAGAAGCAACTAGGAGAATCTTGTTTTCTATTTAACCAGATGTTAATATTTTTTTTAAGGGGGGGGAAGCAAAACTAACGTCATTCTCACTAATTTTTTTAAAAAGTTATTTTTTTCATTGAAAATTATATTTGTGTTAACCTATAATGGGCTATTGTTATTTTTAAAATGTATTAAAACGTAGTGTGACTTTCTCATGTGGTAAACATTGATAGATATAACTCATAGGAACAACAACTATTTGAGGTCCTCAATCATTTTTAAGAGTTCTGAGACCCAAAGGTTTTGAGAGCTACTGGTAAAAGAGGTTGTAACAAAGACCATATAGAATCAGGGGTGGAAAAGTTGTTCAGTTCTCAGTGAAGAGCAATGGAAAAATGAGGCATCACTGTCACTGTACTATATTAACAATAATTATTGGGAGAAGCAGGCCAAGAAGCCCAGGCTTTCTGGCCTGGCCCTCGGGAGATCCCCACGCACACCAGGGACCACATTCGTTCTCCGCGATGTCCTATCCTAAAGAAGAGGGACCACCTTCAGAGCTCCCAGTTTGTCACCACTGTCCCTGTTGACCGGCTCTTGAGTCTACACCTGCTCTACGTATAAACAGCCACCTCTCTTTTCAACCTCATCTCTGCTTGGTCCTTGCCAAGCCCCACATCCTGACATCCTGGTCTTGCTCAGTTTCCCTTCCCAGTTACAGCTGTCCTCTCCGCCTAGGGTCACCTGGGAACTCCAGTCTCCATGCTGTAACCCTCAGCCTCTTGCCTCCGTAAGACTTTCTTCTCAGACATCAACATCCACTCAATCCACCCTGGGCTTGTTCCCACTCAGAACCGTCCTGCCTCTAAAGGGATGAACTCCTCGGTTCCCATCTTGGACCTTAGCTACCCAGCAACCCTACCTCCTCTGCTGCACATGTCGCTTAGCTCATTAAGAGCTCCAGGCAATCGCCCCCTCTAATCCATCCTCTGCCATGGTGGTCACCTTCTGCTATCTCCTGCAGCCCCTGTGCCTCCTGTGGCTCCCCAGCACTAGATGACAGAAAGAACTTGTCAGCTAGCATTATGCTGAGAGCCAGATCTGGTTTCAAATGTGAGCTCTCCCCTTCCTCTACCTATGCCCGTGGACAAGTTGTTTCTCTTCTCTGACTCCCATCTATAGAACAGGGATAACAATGGTAACACCTGCTTAATAATATAACAGCTAGCATTTATTGAACACTTAGTAGGTGCTAAGTTGGCTAAGTTTTTTGTACGTATTATCTTACTGAATCCTCCCAACACCCTACGAGGCAGGCTCTAAGTTTTTGTACGTATTATCTTACTGAATCCTCCCAACACCCTACCATTGTTATCTCCTTTTACAGGTAAGGACACTGAGGAACAAACCAGTCCTGCTCTTTACCTATGACTTAACCTGAAGACCCTTTCCAGCCACTCTTCCTGCACTCCGCCATGCCCCAGGGAACCCAACTGTATTCCTAAAATCAGCCTACTTTTTCCTGCCTCTGGGCCTTTTGGCACATGCAAGTTCCTATGCCCAGAATCCCCTCCAGGCTCAGTGAGTGTCTCTAGATCACACACTAAACCAAGGTAGGCACCCCATGCTCCCTATCTGTCAGCCTCCTCTGCTCTATAGGCCATAAAAAGAAAAAGAAAAAAAAAAGAATCATCTCTAAGGAGAGGAGGGAAGAGGCTGTCTCAGGCCTTGAGGAAATGTTCTTAACGAGTCTTCATTGTTTTGAGGGTCCCAGTGAAGGGCGCATTGGAGGATTCTGAGGTCACACCTGGAAAAGGAAGAGTGCTAGGAAGCCTGACTCCAGGAGAACACTGTCTCCAACGTGCCTCTGGGCACCACTGTCAGGGCCATGGTCCTCCCCCGCTGGAATTCAGATTATGATTTCCAGCACAGCCTTCAGAGGCTAGAAAATCCAGAGAAAGGAGCTCAGAGAAAGATGGCTCATTTTTTATCCCAGCTGCTACTTGTGCTCCCACAGGGGCAGAGAAGGGATAAGGATGGAGAAGAGGAGGCAATGCCTGCTGTGACAAAGGGGGAAGGAGTGGGACCAAAGAGAGGCCTATCCCCCTGGACCAAGTGGTCAGCTTCTAATTCACGTGGACACCTGCATCCTTCTGGTTATAGGCTAGCGTGAGTCTGGGTTTGGCCTGGATACTTTTAAAAACGTTTTAATTTTGGAAAGAATCTTTGATTCTGTCTGCAGTGTGTAATACATTTGTAGAAGCATCAATCTGTCTTGGCACGCCCTGAATGAGGCAACAGGAAACCTGATTTCTACTCCTGACTGCCTCTGACCTGCCAAATAACCCTGAGCAAGTGATGGCCTCTCTCTATGAGCTTTACTTTTCCTTCCTGTGAGTCAAAGCAATCTCCGGCATAACTGAGACTTTTTACCCATTGACTAGCAACCCCCAATTTCCCTCTCCCCTAGTCCCTGGCAAACACCGTTCTGCTCTCTGCTCCTATAAATGTGACTGCTTTAGGTTCTTCATACTGGTGGAATCATGCAGCATGGGTCCTCTGGGACTGCCCTACTTCACTTAGCATAATGTCCTCCAGGTCCATCCATGTGACAAGACTCTCTTCCTTTCTAAGGCTAAGTTATACTCTACGTACCCACCACATTTTATTTATCCATTTATCCATCTACGGGCATTAAGAAGGTAGCTCTCATGTTAAGTGTTCTTACCTCAACAACAAAAAACAAAACAAAGTGATCTGCAAATGCCCGTATTAGCTCTCTCACCTTCCAGAATCCCCGAGTGACCGTGACTGTGACTGGCAAGCTCGGACTGTTTGGCAACAGGAAAAGGCCAGTGTGGGACTCGCATGGCGAACTTTCAGCAGCAGGGTCATGTATTAGGTATACGTAGTGACTGTCACGAAGTCAGGAAGGAGAAAGCGAGGTTGAGTATGGCCGAGGGGCCCAAATCCTAAACAAGTGGGGGGGGGGGAGAGGGGCACTGTGGCAGAGAGGAGAACCAGCCACAGAACACGTTCTCTCGGTGCCAGGACGTTCTCACTGTCCCCATACCCAGCCCTATGGCTCCTGACAGCCCCCAAGCCCTCCAGGACCCGGGACAAGATGTGTGAGACATGTGGGTACATGGACACCTCCCGAACCTTTGAGCCCCTATCCTTTCCTATCCCTTTCTGCTCCGAGAGTTTGCCTCCCTCATCCTCCTCCACTCATGCTGCCTCGAGGTATCCCTCTGTGCGACTGCATGAACACTGCACTCTCTGCGTGGCCACTGGGCGGCCGGGGAGAAGCAGGGCTGCAGTGCAGCGTGGCCCCTCGCGGGGCCAAGTACACCGCACGGAACCAAATAAGCGTTTTCGCTTCATTAAGCTGTCTTGCATTTAACAAGACAGTTTGTTTTCCTTACGTAAATGCAGGAGCTGAGTCTCTAAGGCATTCATTTCTTTATTAGTTTATTCTAAGCTATTCACTGAATACTACTGTATGTGCCAGGCAGTAAGGACAAAACTGTGAATAGGACAGGCAAGGTCCCTATTCTGACAGGGAAAGGCAAGTAATATGCAGAAAAATAAAGAACACAATCAAGGTTTGAGGTTAATATGAAGAAGGAAATAAATAGAAATTCCACTGCCAAACACAGCAGATGAGCAGGGTAGGCCCTCTTAAGGAGGTGACGTTAACTTTAAGACCTACATCCAGCTGGGTAAGAGACAGGAATAGTGTTTCAAGTAGATGGAACTGCAAGTGCAAAGGCCTTGGGGTGAGTTTAAAGAACATACAAAAGAAGGAGAGGGGAGGGGAGGGGAGAGAGGGGAAAGGAGGGGAAGAAAAGGGAGAGGAGAGGGGAAAAGAGAGGGGAGGGGAGGGGAGGGAAGGGAGGAGGAAAGAGAGGGGAGGGGAGAGGAAAGAGGAAAGGAAAGAAAAGAAAAGAGAAAAGGAAATAAAAGGAAGGAAGGAAGGGAGGGAGGGAGGAAGGAAGGAAGCAACAGATAGAACTCATTTTTATATCCTTCATGATATCTGCAGAAGGTTTACACATTGGTTGAATTTCATTTGATCCATGATTAACACAGGGCGACAGAAGATGATATGGGCTGAAACCAGTTTGGCTCAGTGGTAGAGTGTCGGTCTGTGGACTGAAAGGTCCCGGGTTCGATTCCGGTTAAGGGTATGTACCTTGGTTGCGGGCACATCCCTGGTAGTGGGTGTGCAAGAGGCAGCTGGTTGATGTTTCTCTCTCATTGACGTTTCTAGCTCTCTCTCTCTCCCTTCCTCTCTGTAAAAAAATCAATAAAATATATATATATTTTTAAAATCTGACATATGCTATACTATAGATGAACCCTGAGGACATAATGGGAAGTGAAATAAGTCAATCACAAGGGACAAATACCGTATTATTCCACTTGTAGAGGTCCCTAGAGCAGTGAGACAGAAAGTAGAATGGCGACTGGCAGGAACCGGAGGGGGGGTATTTGGAGGGGAGAAAGATTGAGAAGTTAATGTTTATTGGGCACAGTGTTTCAGTTTGGGAAGATGAAAAAGTTCTGGAGACAGATGGTGCTGACAGTTGCACAAGTGTGAGTGTCCTTAATGCCGCTGAACTGTACACTTAAAAAATGGTTATGATGGTGAATTTTACATTATGTATATTTTAACGTAAGTTTTAAAAATGGGGATAAAGGCTTCCTCTAACCTCCCTAACTTTTCCTCCATCATCACCCCTGCTCTGTCCTCCGCCATCACAATGTGTTTTGTCTGTCTGCTGGTTACAGCACATCCACCACCTGTGCCACCTCAGGAGTTTCCGGCTGACCGTTCCTCTTGTTTAGAACGTAAATTGCACCAGGTCAGGGAGGTGCCCAGCCTGACTTGTGGCTGCTGTATGTTGAGCCCACTGACGGGTGCCTGGCACATATTAGGTGCTCGGTGAGTCCTTAGTAAAGAAATACATTTCTGTTGAAGAGGAGGAGGGACAGGGAGAAACTGAGTGAGGATACAGAGAGAAGTGCTGCAGGCGGGAGGGAATTCGTGCTGGGAAGGGGACGAGGTTGTTTTCTGGGAAGGAGAGCGGGCCGCAGCCTGAGGAAGCTGATGCAAGTCTAGAAGGGCCTCCCCGGGACCAGGGGAAGTAGCATTTGCAGTGGGGCAGTGTGCAGGACTGCACAGGTGGGTTCTGAGGTCTGAGGCATGGAGAAAGCACATGGGGGCCCTTAACCCAGGCTGGAGACGGGCCCATGGAAATAACCAGGGCTCACGGGGACCCTTTAACTTAGGCAGCCGGTCAGGGTGAGGCCAAAGGTAGAAGGCCTAAGGGCGTGAGGTCTGCAAGGAGGCCTGGGCTAGGCTGACTAACCTCGGGTGCAGCCAGGAAAGAGACATAAATGGGGAGCCACGGAGGGTGTGATGGCAGGAGAGTCTGTTCCACAGGCCGGGCACTACCTTCAGCTCAGGGTCAGGGGTGACCTGTCAGGGAAATTCAGTGACGATGGGTCTCGGGCCAGGGAGGGGCCCCAACCCCGGGGCTGGTCTCGAGGGAGCTGGTATTTAGCTTGAAAAAGTACCCATTAGTCTGAGAACTGGGCTCATTGTCAGGGAGGAGCAACAGGCCAGCCAACCTTTGAATGTCTCCTTTCACAGCTAGGTCTATTTTTAAGTCCTTCTCATTTTTCCTTTCTTGCCCCCTCCTTCCTTCCACCCACACCCTTTGTATGTCTAGGAGTGGGACAGAGAAAGAGGTCCCATGTGGGTGGACTGGCTGGGTTCAGCTTCCGATCCTGCTCCAACAACCTCTCCCCTCCTGACGTGGTCGCCCCAAAACACCTAGGAAGAGTGGGGATCACCATCCTTTATTTTTACATAAACCATTATCAAACTGTAAGAAGGGTGTGACTCCCCCGCCTCCACTCCCCCAACCTGACTTCTGAGGCAGGGGGAGGGCTGGGGAGCAATTCTACTGATCACTCACACCCTCTCTAGGTCTGTGCCTGCCAGGTGGTTGGCGATGGAAATCGGGGTCCCCTTTTCCCAATGATGTGATGGAGGCACAGAGAGGACAGGTCCTTGCCTTTTGGACAAACACCATGGAAGACAAAGAATCAGGAATAAATGCTCCTTCTCCCCACCTCCCACCCCACCAAGTGGCTAAAAGGAGCCAGGAAAGATTGCTCACTCTGGAAATCTCTCTGCACGCCTGCCCCGAGGCCTGGCAACTCGGGGACTCTTCCACCCGGAGTGCTCTGGAACAGCCTCTTAGGGGTCAGGTTAGCAGCGGGTACAAAGGCTGCTCGCCGAAACACCGAATCCCTTCTGGGATCTGCCCTGGGGGAAATCTTGCATGCGCATCTAAGGAGGCGTATGAGCAGTGCACTGCAATGCTGTTGGCGATGCAAGTACATGAAAAACATGGCAAAGGTCCCTCAGCAGGGGGATGGCGAAATAAACCACCATATATTCATAAAATGGAATACTACTCAGTACTAAAAAATAATCTAGAGTTCTATAGACCAATATGGGAAAATACTAAGAATTCTGTGTACAAACCCAACCAACCCAAGTTACTCCAGGTTTCTTATAGTTCCCCCCCCCCACCCCAAAATGTATTTTACTGATTTTTTACTGAGAGGAAGAGAGAGGGAGAGAGAGCCAGAAACATCGATGAGAGAGAAACATCAACCAGCTGCCTCCTGCACTCCCTCCACCAGGGATGTGCCCGCAGCCAATGTACATGCCTTTGACCTGGGACCTTACAGTCACTCTATCCACCCTATCCACTGAGCTAGACAGGTTTTGGCACGTTTCTTATAGTTTTATATAATTTATGGAAAAATAACTCCACAAACAATAACACTCATTTTCCACTTAAAGTTCTGGAAGGGTTCATGCCAAACTGTGGACCACAGTTACCTCTTTAAGGGCATGGGGATTGGGAAGGAGTATTTCAGGGGGCTTTAGCTGTTACCTGTGACAATTTCATATGCCACAGGGAGAATCTCACAGAGCACATCTCACGTGACGAGAGCGTAATTTTTAAAGGTAATTTCCACTTTGGCACACGACGAAAACCTCACGAAGAAGGACGAGGGGGTGGTGGGACAGAGAACCTCAGCCTCGTTTGACAGATAAGAAGGCTGGGCTTCCGAGAGTGAACTGACCTGCCGGCGGGAATCTTAGACCCGAGTTTCTCCCTCTGTGCTCAGGATGACAGGATGCTCCTGTCTCCGACCCAAGCTCCCCGTGTGGGCCCCGCACCTGGCCGGCCCCGGGCAGGATGGACCAGAGGCCCCTGGCTGTGGCGGGCGCTGCCTTCGTTCCAGGACGTGGCATTGTTGCCGAGCCCCACTTGACCTGAGGCAGGTTGTTTCCCACCCGAAAGCTCTGACCTTCGTGTGTGCTTTTCCTGTGTGTCAGGCATTGTTCTCAGTTTCCATAGACGTGTTTACTCTCATGACTGTTCTGAAGCAGTACTGTGATTGCTTTCCTGATTGTGTAGATGGGAAACTGAGGAACAGAGTGGTTAAGAAGTTGTTCAAACCACTCACGTAGCAAGTGGCAAAGCTGGGTGGGTGTGAAGCTCTTGTTCTCTATGCTACTCTGCCTCTTATAAGCTTCTTATTCCTGGGCGTCTCCAAGGAGCAGCCTGGAGACCAGAAGGCGGGGATGCCGATCACCAGTGTCCAGGGCCCTCGGACCTCATGCCTTTATAGGGATCCTGGGAGGCCAGACCCTCCCTGCTCCCACTTTCCCTTTGACGCTGACTCAGAAACATCAGGTCGTTGTTATGCCCCTACTATGTGGCCAGCACTTCCCCATCTGTGTGCTTATTCAGCCCACAGCCCAGAAGCTACTGTGAATGCTCCCATTTTAGAGACAGGAGGCTGAGTTGCATGACAGAAAGCAACTGGTCAGTGGTAACACAGCTGGAGGGGGAGACGAGGATGATTCCAGAAGAAGGTCTAGCGGAGAACGCTGACTGTGGTAGGAAGCCAACGCGCGGTGGGGGACCTTGAAGCTCAGAAAGTGACACCTGGGAGGCCCCACTGCTCCATCAGCTCTTCAGCTCTTCCAGGCATGGTACCCTCATCTGATTCTGATCTCAGATTCAGACCACATTCCCAATAACTACTATAATTTTCCTGCTCCCAGGTTCCGTGACCTCAGGGATGCCCAGAAAAGGCAAATCCATCTCTAAACAGGCAAGGCAAGCTAACTCAACGTTCCCTTTCCTTCTCCCCCAAAAGTCACTAGTTCCTTTCTAGGAAACAGGGAGGAGTGGAGAGGTAAGAGATGGCCCCCAGGACTGAGGCAAAAAGCCAACGAACACTGGGCTTGGAGCCAGCCAGACCCCCTCCCCCCAACCACCAGCAGTGAGATCTTGGCAAACCACTTAAACTCTCTGAACCTCTTGTGTCCTCAACTGTAAAATAAGGGATGATGGTACTGACTTCGAAACTGTTATAGGGGATAAAAGAGAAAAATGTGAAAGCGTTTGATGCGAGGAAAGCACTCACTTTATCTAGAGGGGGAGAAGCAGGAACAAGGGTGAAAGGGGGAGGGGACGTGGGGTCCGGTGGGAAAGCCCCCTTCAGGGTTCCCCATGGCACTGGCCAGGTCACTTTATGAAAACACTGTACGAAGAGATAAATGATTTTTTAAAAGAAATCGAGGGTATAAAAACAAAATGGAAGACATAACCATTCACAAAATGCTTGGTAAGGGCCAGGCACTCCTGCTGAGTGCTTCTGTGTGAATAGTCTTTCATCAGTGACACAACTACCCAAGGATGAGAGGGAGATGACAGAGTGTGGAAGACGGACACAGGACAAGGTGCCTAAAGGAGGTCTGTCAGGTAGGAGGCAGTGTGCCTCTGCCTTCCCAGCTACTCCCCACAGACAGGCAGGAGAGGGGCCCAGAAGATGGAGTGGAGAGAATTTCAAGCCTCTAACTCTCCCTTGCCTGTCCCCTGTGGTCTCAATTCCTGGCTCTCATCACCCTGTGGTATTTCCCTGGTAACACTGAATAGCAGCTGTGTGACCCTGGGCAAGTTCTTTACCTCTCTGTTTCTTCACATGTAAAATATGGACAGCAATTCTCGGTTCCCAGAAAGGGAGTGTGGAAGGAATGAGATGATGTCAGTGGATGGAAGTGAAGCAGGGCTCACCAATAGCGAGCACATATATTGTGGATTCATACAACGGAGGATCAGAAATATACTTAAAAAAAAACACAGAAAGTTCCAAAAAGCAAAACCTGAAGGCACACAAATAAAAATGATACATGGGCACACCCTGCTGCAGCCTCCATGCAAATAGGTTATAGAAGGGGCTTGAGTAGCCGTGGACTTTGGTATCTGTGGGGATTCTGGAACCAATCCCTGAGGATACTGCGGGACAACGGTAATTAATTACCACCGTGTCCCAGTGCTCCATAGGCAGGTCTGGGTCTCCACTGAGACTGGGATCCAATGACTAGGGCTAGGCAGCCCTTCTCTCAGCCCCACCTCCCAGTGCACCACTGCAGGGTTTGGAGAAACCAACTTTCTCCCCAGACTTCTGGATACAGTTAAGAAAACTCACTTCAGATCCTTTCACTCGTCTCACCCTCATGCTCCCCGCTTTGCAGACGAGGAAACTGAGGTCCAGGGGCCCACGTGATTAGACTCCAGGTCTGTCTTGATTCCTTCAGGAAGCTTTATTCTAGTTCATCCACAAAGGTTCTGGGAAGCCCAAACTTCCACAGACGCGGGAGGATACCAGCAGGAGTAGTCACCCTTACATCACCAACACAGGACCCCGTGTCTGCCGTGCGTCTTAATGCTGCAGCCCCGGCTGCTCTGCGACTCAGGCAGAGCTCTGTATGCAGCGCGGGCCTGGCTGTTTGCCGACAGCTCCCTCCACATCCTCTCTCCACCTTCACATCTCTGATCCCCCACATCCCAGTGGCCCCTTGCCCTGGGAGGGGCACCCTACCTTGTTGGTGAGGCTGGGGTCTCTTGGAGCACTGTCCTCCTCCTCTGAGCTTCCCTGCTCTTCATCCGACGTGAGGTCCTCCTTGGGGGCTGCGGCTGAGATGGGACAGACCTTGTAGGGTTCTGTGTAGGCACTGGGGTCAGAGAAGAGGAGAGAGAAGGTTAGAGCTCTGTGTCCAGCGAAGGCCAAGTATATAGGCCAGGGGACCAGTTAAAGCTATAAGCCAGTAACAAGTGTGCAGAGAGCTCTGTGCCCTTCAAGGAGACCCAGAAGTGAGGAAGACGCAGACACAAACCTTTCTACCTGCCCCCATTCTAGCTATGCTGGCCTCCTTTTAGTTTCTCGAACATGTCAAACTCTTCCCTAGTGCTTTACACATGCTGTCTAAGACAAACCCGTCTCCTGTTAGATACAAGTCAGGCTGTGTTGCTAAAGGAAGGTAGAAATAATTACTATGAGGAGAAGAGATATTCAATATGATTGATCTGGTGGTCTAGACTGGCTGATCAGACAACAGGGTCAGTCCACAGGTGGCCATGTACTCTGAGCCTAAGAAGAAATGCAAGGATGTGGTAGGCAAAGTGTGGGATACACATACCGGCCCCTAATCCCAGCTCTGCCATGAGCTAGGTCATGGACAAGACACATCTCAGGATATTAGTTTTCATCTAGTCTTCTTGGGGATAATTCCCATCTCACGTTCTTGGCAGATGCTATGAGGATCAATGCTTGGAAAGCATATACAGTTGACCCTTGAACAACACTGGGGCCAGGGGTACCGGTCACCTCTGCAGTAGAAAATCCGAGTATAACTGAAGTTGGCCCTCTGTACACATGGGTTTCCAACTGGATAGAAAGCACCACTGACCCTTGAACAAACGTGTTTAAGTGCAGTACAAACCCGTGTTGTTCAAGGGTCAACTCTAGAGATATGATAACAATCTCATATCTATACTGCTATGGCTACTATGTATGCATTCCATTAATTAATTCATATATGCACTCAATAAATACTTACTGATTTCCTGCTTTACGTCAAGCCCAGAGCTAGACAACCAGGAAAACACAAGTGACTAAAGCAGAGATGGTCCCTGCACTCAAAAAGGAACACCTAATCCTAATGTATGATCACACATTGTGAAAAGTAAAGGATGGGAAGGAGGTGCTTCCATAGAGAATAACGAAGTGGAACGGTTTAGATGGTTCAGGGAGGGCCTCTCTTGAGTGTGAGACCAGGAGGAGAAGGAGCCAGCTTGGTGACAGCAGGAGAACGTGTTCCGGGCGGGGAAAGCAGCTACAGAAAGGCATGGAGGCAGCAAAGCGCTTGGCATGTGGCACAGACGACCTGGAGAAGACTTCTCCCTTCTGGAATTCCATCCCCACAGAGGCGGCTCTGGCCCCATAGTTACCCCCTTGCCCTGATCCCTGTTCCTGGCCTCTCTCTCCACACAGCAGAGTAACTAACTGTTCTACAGTAGAGATCGGGCCATACTCCTCTCCTGCTCAGAAATCTTCCTTTGGCGAGATGGTCCCAGACTTCTCACAAGACCCTGCTCTCCCCTTAAGAGGAATGGCTACATTAGGTCCATGACTTCCTATGGAGGATTACCAGTCGTGGTAAGAGATGGAGCAGTTGACTGTGTCCCTGTACTCTGAAGTGGAGAGAATTTCATGAGGAGGAGAAGGAACATGCCAGGCCTTTCCTAGAATGTGTTGTAAAGGAGGAAAGGGCTCCCAGTCAAGCTTCCCACAGGGTGCTGGTGTCACCATGCTCCCAAGCAGCAAGCCAGAAATCTGAGCATCTCCTTGCACAGCCAGCCCCTACTTAAGCATTACAACCCCTTCCAGTTTTGCTGTTAAATATCTCTCACCACTGCTTGCATCTCTATCCTAGCCTCTGTGGTCCAAGCCATCTGTGGCCTGGACAGACATCTGTAACAGCTGCTTTCCTGTTCTTTCCTGTCCCACCCTGGCTGCCCTCCAATCTGTTCTCCACCCGATGGCCAGGGGACCTTGTCAAACCCAATCTGAGTATGTAACCCTCTTGCTTAAGTTGTTCAGGGATATTCCAGTGCTATTAGAAGTCAAATCCAACAGCTCAGCCTGTCAGGCAAGGCTCTGGTCAACTCGGGACACGGGAAGGTGGGTGTCCTTGGGCCCTGATGCTTGCTGTGAAGTCTGCCCAACATCAGATACTGCTGGGCATCACAGAACTAAGGGCTCTGGCTCAAACCAAGCACAGGGCTGTATTCCACGGAGCCCAACTGAGCCCTGGGGAGAGAGCTCATGAAAGCCACCCATTCCTGCTCAGCCCCCGGGGAAAGGGAGGCGCTGGATCAAGGTCACGTGGCAAATCCAGGCCAACACATGTTACCTCTGCAGAGGCCTCTCCCAATGCTCAATCCCATTTTATAGGCATGAATTCTCTCAGAGTGCTGAGGAGTGTTGATGTCAGGCTGCAAGGGCAAAGCAGGTTTTGTTTTTTGTTATTTGTGCTGTTTTTTTATTTTATTTTAAGAGGCAGAGGATTGCAGAGATGAGAGCTCACATTCCCATGTAAGCTCCCATGTGTTCAAATCCTGGCACGCCACTTATTGGCCATGTTTAACCTTTCCAAGCCTCAGCGGTGCCTAATTAATTGAACTGTTGGGGGATTAATGACTTAAATCATGTAAAACAGCTCTCTTATTTTATTATTTATCTACTGTTGTCTTCAAGTCAACTAATTTTTAGCATGTGCTATAACTCTGGTTCCATCCTAAGTGATAATACCCATGAAGTCACACTGTGTGTTCTTCTAACACTTTAAAATAAAACATATAGGCCTAGCTGGTTTGGCTCAGTGGATAGAGTATCGGCCCACAGACTGAAGGTTCCTGAGTTTGAATCTGGTCAAGGGCACGTACCTCAGTGGCAGGTTCCTGGCCCTGGTTGGGGTGTGTGCAGGAGGCAACCAATCAATGTGTCTCTCTCACATAGATGTTTCTCTCTGTCTCTCCCTCTCCTTCCCACTCTCTTTAAATATTAGTGGGAAAATATCCTCAGATGAGGATTAACAATAAAATAAAATCTATATATATAAAACCCAAAGCGACTGGTTAACTGTTTGACCAGTCCACCATTTGACTGGTTGCTATGATGTGCACTGACCACTCGGGGGTAGACACTCAATGCAGGAGATGCCCCCTGGTGGTCAGTGTGCTCCCACAGCAGAAGTGCCACTCAGCTGACCTGACAGGCACCAGACACTGGGCTCATGGCTGGCGAGCCCAGCTGCAGCAGTGCGAGCCTCTCTCGCCTCCTTGGCAGTGCTACGGAGCGGCGGCAGGTGCAGTGGACAGAGATGAGTGGGCGCTGGCTGCTCTAGCAGGGCTCAGGTTCCTCCCTGGCAGTCTGTGGGAGCATCTCACACACTACTACATCCCCAGAGTGGTCCCAGATATTGAGAGGGTGCAGGCCAGACTGAGGAACCCCAACAGTGCATGAATATGTGCACCGGGCCTCTAGTAAACCATATAATTATTAATCTATAACATTTGACTCAAATGATCTTGCTCAGCATTGGAAATTCCCAGATCTCACAGAAATAAACCCGGTGACCTCTGACCCACCAACCATCGTCCTCAGTCCAACCTCAGCTGTGGCTAGAAATGTGGCCCATATTCTTTTATTTCTACTTCTTCTTGTGACTTCTGGTTTCTCAAAAGACTCCCTAAAACAGAAGTCAGGAGGAAAAGGTTCAGGTGCTCTGATGATATTTCTGACTTTTTATTTCACTGTGAACACAACAAATGAGGACAAATTGCCATTAAAAATGTGCTTTCACAACAGAAAAGAGCAAGTACCATCCAATGTCTTTGACATCTCAATGAAAGTTATAGCGACAGACCTTACCTTGGGGAGAAATCAGTTAAATAAGCAAACCAAAACATTCTGATTCTAAGACCACAAGTGTCTACAGATCTGCTCCTTCAGACCCTTGATAGCTGCTACCAGGCTGAGCTTCAAACCCAGGGAAAGAAAACAGTCTGAGAAATGTTTCCTTGACACCTTCTGTCCAAATGCTCTGGCAGGCAGGCCCTGGCAGAACTTGTGTCTTGGGTGAGTAAACACTTCTTCCCTTGAGGAAACTGACTGGGAACCCTTACATACCACATCCATCTCCCCAGTCTGTCAACATACAACTCTGAGATGGATCCTTTGCACAGTATGGTCTAAGGAAGACTGCAAAGCTTTATATTTTTGGCTAGCTGGTGCCTGTCTGTTTGGTTTTTCAGTCATCAAAAAGCAAAAACAAAAACAAACAAACAAACAAACAAAAAAACCCAAAGAAACATAAAAACTATTAAGACCCCTCCATGTTCCAGGCTGTCTTATAGGTACTAATGGAAAACAAATAGACAATGTTTTTGTTCTACAACCTCTCTAATTGAAATACCTATTATAACCATAACTAAGTGAGGTATTGTTTCTAGACAGCTTCTGTGCATCTACCAATACATTACATATAAGAAAGCCCTCTAACTCAACCACGGACTCATCTGTATCCTCTTCCATCCACTCATCCACCCATCTGACCATCCATCCAACTACACATCCACTTAGCTATCTATCCAGCCATCCTCCCATCTACCCCCTTAGCTATCCAGCCATCCAATCATCCACCCTTCTACCCACCCATTCCTTCACTCACTTATTCAACAAATACAGATTAGCGCCTACTTCAAGGAGCTAACACATGGAGGAATCAAAGGTGACTGGAGTACTCTCTCTGGCCTCAAAGAAAGTACAGGGCAAAGTTCTGGTTAAGAGGGTGGACTCAGAACTCGGACTGCTTGGTTTGAATTCCAGCTCTACTTTAAGCAAGTCACTTCCCACGCCTCAGTTTTCATTTTTTCATTTTTAAAAATCTCTACATCAGGAGTCATGAAAGATGCCAGAAAAACAGGCAAAAAAAGCCACATGGTCAGGGCTGTGAGTGTAGAGACCAAGGGGCCTAAACCTTGGCATCAGATAGAAGAGAGTCACTGTGTAACCTTAGGCAAGTCACCCAACCTCTCCGTTTCTTATCTGTAAAGTGGGGATGGTTACGTAGGTTCATTGTGGGATTAAATGAGAACATGATAGAGACACTTTCTGGCATGTAGTAATTCCTTTCTAGCCAACCCAGAAGAGCCTGCACAAGGCCCAAGTTCTAAACCCCCAGACTGATCTCCAGGGAGCTGTGTCCTCCCTCTGGGTCAACTTGTGCTTTAAAAGGGACATAAATTAAAGCTGCACAGAGCTCATTACCTTGAGTGACCCTTCCAATGAGCACAGTCCTCTCCAGCGGGCTAGAGTCATAAAAGGACATGTGCATCCATGTGGGGAGACCAGCACGTTGTAACCCGGCCCAGAGCTGTCCGACTCTGCCCATGAAGTCCACTCCTAGGACACTTGCTGGGAGTCATAACCCCCAGCACAGCCAAAAGGGCCTAATAACTCATAAAAAAAAGAAACAGTCCCTCCCCCACCCCCCCAGGGATCTCTCAGCAGGCGCTTTGGCCCCAAAGTCTGTCTTTGCTGGTGCTCTAACATGTGTGGAGGAGGCCAGATTGCAGATGCAACATCCTTTGGCTCCTCCAAGATGGACTAGGACCTTTCCAAAGCTGCCAGCTCCGTGGGGAGCTTCAGGGATGGGAGCTGGAAAGTTTGCGATGGAGAAGACAGGATGACGGATTTGGCGAACATGACTACCCTAATTAGCAGAGCGGCTAGAAGGGTTTGGAAGTGGACGGAGGGGAGGGCTAGATGCACAATCAGGGATTTCCAAATCTTCAGACTTTCAATCCTGTCTCTTGCCTACTTCCCATACCACTTTCAGAGTTCACTCAGAGGATCCCTCTCCAGGGGTCTTCAAACTACGGCCCGCGGGCCACATGCGGCCCACAGAGGAGTCTGATCGGGCCCGCCAGGTTTTTTGGGCAGTGAGCGCAGCCAAGGTGTTACAGTAGGAATTAGTAGTTCATATAGTCCGGCCCTCCAGCTCTCTGAGGGACCGTGATCTGGCCCCCACTTTAAAAAGTCTGAGGACGCCTGGTTCCCCAGCTGGCACCTTCTACTCTGATCCTTCCTTGTCACTCAAAGCTGACCCCTCCCATGCTTCCCTTTCTCAAAGGGACAGTGGGATTTTCACAGATAGAGCTATCTGCCCTGGAACTGGGAACCTTCAATCCGATACAGTGGAAAGAGCTGAAGAGGAGAGGGGTCCAAAACTGGGAGTCCTGGATTCATCTCTAACCTAGAAGAGAGTCACTGTGTAACCTTAGGCAAGTCACCCAACCTCTCAGTTTCTTATCTGTAAAGTGGGGGTGATTACATAGGTTCATTGTGGGATTAAATGAGAACACAATAGAGTCACTTCCTGGCATGTAGTAAGCATGATCTGGCTATAGGACCATCCTGTTGGGTCTCAGTTTGCACATCTGTGAAGTAGAGGTAGAGAAACAAAGCACTCAGAAACAAAATGCCTCATTTTTCAATTTTTAAAAAAATCTGTAAGTCAGGAGTCATGAAAGATGTCAGGGAAATAGGCCAAAGAGCCACTTGGTCAGCGCTGTAAGTTTAGAGACCGAAGGGCCTAAACCTACACATGTGAAGCTGTGTGTTGAGGCCAGACTGCATGCCTCCCTCAGCATGGAGGCCAGGCCCTGAGAGCAGCTGCCTGTCTGGAGCCTCCTCACGTCGAGAGTGAGGCTCCGCTCCGTTCCCTGTCAGAGGGAACGCAATCTGCACCCAGGGTCAGCCAAGGGATAGTGCCTGAATTGGTTCCCAGAAACGGGACTGAAGGGGAGGCTTTTTAAAAAATTTAGTTTCCATTTTTCACTAAGTAAAAACAGAAGTATGTCCTTGCTCTCTGACCTGTGACATCCCCACCCTTCCTCTTAAAACACAGTGTCAATGGTTTTATAGGGATTTGTTTTGTGTTATAACATTTTCATTGAGTTATAATTCACATATTATAAAGTTTACCCCGTTAAAATGTACAATGCATTGCTTTTCAGTATATGCACAGAGTTGTGCGACCATCCTCAATCGCCATCTAATTCTAGAACATTTTCATCAACCTAGAAAGAAACTCCATACCCTTTAGCAGTCAATCGTACTCTTCCCTCCCCCAATGCCTGGCAACCACTAATCTACTTTCTGTCTCTATGGATTTGCCTGTTCTGCACATTTCATATCAATGAAATCAGACAACATATGACATTTTGTATCTAGCTTTTTCCACTTAGCATAATTATTTCAAGACTCGCCTCTGTCCTACGACTTCATTCCTTTTTATGGCTGAATAATATTCCACTTCGGCAATATAAGAGACTAAGGATAAAGGGCACAAGTGTTAGAATTCCATCTTCTGAGGTCAGGACCAGGGTCCGCCGCTTGTCAGCCAAATGGCCCTAGGTCAGTTGCTTAACCTCCCTGCCTCAGTTTCCTCATCTGTAAAATGGAGCTGGTAACAGTAATTACCTTTTCAGGGTTAATGAGATGATGTGCATGAATGAGGTAGCTGGTCTGTTCAGCACAGTGCCTAGCTGTTTTATTTGCTACAATCAGTTTGAGCTATTACCAAGGGCCGAACTAATCAGGCTTTAGCTCCTCAAGGTCTTACAGACTGTTCTAGGCCCACCTCTGACACCAACTTGCTGTGTGACACTGGGTGGACCCTGTCCTCTCTCTGGGCCTTAGTTTCCTCATCTGCAGCATGGGCTCCATGGTTGGTGATCCTGAACACCCAGCCCAAAACACGAGGAAACTGGAACACATCCTCCTCCTGTTGTCTCTGCTCTGGGATTCAGGCCACAGGAGAGGCGGGAGGGGCGGGGAGCCACTGCTGCCACCTGGAGCAGCCGGAGAGGATGCGATGGCTGCAGATTCATGAAGGCACTATAATTCCATAACCACACACCACATCTGAACATCTGAAGCTGCCAGGAACCACGAGAGGGGCAGTTTGTGGTTTCTGTGTGTGGTATCTGAAAAAGTCACCCTTTCCCACCTCTCACTTCCACATACCGAGTTGAGTGCATCTTATATCCCATTTGATCCTCTCCACCACGTAATAAGGCAAGCACCATTATCATCCCCATTTTTCATCTGGGTAAACTGAGGCTCTGTGAAGTTAAACAGCTTGCCCAAGGTCCTCTCTGCTATTCCCCTTCCATCAGCTTCTCCCAGGCAGAACCATAAGCAGATGGCTTATAGCTGGACCTGCTCCTTAGACACAGTCATGCCCCTGGTTCACTGCTGTCTTCCCTGTGCTGGGAGGCAGACATGCGCATGTGCCAAAGGTGCCAGGACACAGAAGTGTCCACAGTGCAACTGGCACAGGAGGGCGGAGGGTGGGGCCTTTCTGACATGCAGGACCACAGGAG
The DNA here is from genome assembly GCF_014108245.1 of Pipistrellus kuhlii. NCBI lineage: Eukaryota > Metazoa > Chordata > Mammalia > Chiroptera > Vespertilionidae > Pipistrellus > Pipistrellus kuhlii. Next base: position 22,636,845 of record NW_023425416.1, read on the forward strand.
TCACACGTGCCCAGCGTGGAGTGCTTAGGTCAGAACATAGGAAATCAATCACACAGAGCCAGACAGAGACAAACACACTAGGGCTCAGATCCGGAAGGAATGGTGATGAAGCAAGGGCAACACACTTTAACCCAGACACACAATGACACACATGCACCCTCATCATACGGTTGATCTTATGCTCTTGTTGACCTTCATCCACGTCCTCTGCCTCCAATGGAAAACAAGCATTTTCAGAAAAATGCTTCTCTTTGGCAAAGGCCTTTAAGATCCTATAAATCCACCTTGCTTCTCCAGGGCACAGGCTGCAGCCGAGAACAGATGTCTGGGACGTCTGCTGACGGATCCTCCTCTCCAGACCCAGTGCCAGCCTCACCTCCTACTCCAGGAAGCCTTCTCTGACTACTAAGGCAGGTCTACCAGGAAGATAGTAAGGTGTAAGCTTCCTACCTGCATGGGTCTCTTTTAAGGCTCTACAAATTATTTTATATTGTTAATTGCATAATCCCCCCTCCCCCAAGTTGGGTAAGCTTCAGAACCTGCCCCTGCCCAGCCACACCTACTTGCACAGGCACCAGTACTCACAAACACCCATCATCTTAGCTTTTGACAAGATTTATCTTCCTCACCAAACCTAAGCGCCTTCCTGCCAGGCCACCACATTAAACTGCACTTAGCAGGTGCTCACGTAATACCTCCTGGTTTTAACGGACTCATGGGGAAGCACCTCTAGCCAGGTCCCTGTGTACATCCGTGAACAGACACAGACTGAGATGCACCAAAATCATCTCTGTCCTACGTGGTGCTGGGGGTTCAGGGGTGAAGGAGACACCCCTTATCTGCCCCTAGGGCAGACAGATAGGAGCTGAGTGCTTTGAGAAAAGGGATCCTCAATCTGTCTGCTGCAGGGGAGGGAACACAGGAGGGGTCTAGCCCAGGGTGAGAACTAAGCTGAGTCTGAAAGTTGAGTGGGAGACAGAGAAAAGAGTGGCAGGGGAGAACATTCCAGGCAAGTTTACACACAGGCACTGAGAGAAGAAATGCCAGGGCAAGAGTATGGGGAGCCACAGTCATCCACTATGAGGAAAGGAGGTTTGGGAGAAGAGGCTGAGGAGGCCGTCGGGGCCTCCAATGATGGGCCACGGCACCTGCGCTGTGCATCCCAGGAGCACTGAGGAGCACCGGGGAGCACCGAAGGGTTCTAGCCAGGAGAAGCACCTGACCAGCTGTGCTCCCTGGCGAATTCATCCTGGCCACCTGTGAACGGCAAAGGGAGGGAGACACCCTGGAGGCTGGAGACCACAGGAGGCTACAGTCTGGGGAGCTGGGGGCAAGCCTGTGGGATGAAGACGAAGGTGCAGGACATAACAAACTAGTATCCTCATTTCACAAGTGAGAAAGCTGAGGCTCTGAGAAGCTCAGGGATTTGCTCAGGGTGACCCCGCTAGCAAGTGGCAGTCCTAAGACTTAAATTCAGGTCCTCTCACCCCACATATAACCCTTGCTTCTTCACAGGTGATTCGAGCATGTAAAAGCAATGACAATGCCTGACACCTGGCATGGATTCAATGAAGTTAAGTGTCCTTTCCAGTTTTTATTCAGGCTTTAAAAACAAACAAAACAAAACAAAATAACCTTACTTCCAGTATAATCAACATAGGACCCATTTCCCCCCTCAAAAAAATTTCAATTTATACACTCTTATTAAGGGACATTTCTGTGAGGCCAGCCTGTACTGCAGGGTTACAGGGCTGAATGGGACTGGCCTGTTCCTTTCCCATCTTGTCCTCACAGCTGGGCTGTGGGCTCCACAAGGACAGCGAGCTCTGCTGTGGGTTTATTATGGCTGGGACAAGTCACCCATTTAACAGGTTGGGAAATTGAGGTCCAGAGCCAGGAGGAATATCTATCACTCAGCTCAACACTCTTTCCACTGCTCCCGGGAGCCTCTCATGGGAGGAGGGGTTTTAGAGGCTTATAGGGGTTGGCAGTCTGGGGGAGGACAAGAGGGAAGGAACTGGGGTGCCTGGGAAGTGAGACCTTTCCCTTCAACAACAACAAAAAGCCTCATTCTTGAGGTGCGAAGAGGGGCACCTGCCCTCAACCCCAGACACATCTTCAGGGCTCCTGCAGGCAGGCTGCCCCTCCTCCAGCCACCTCCTAGGCCTTGTCTTGCATTTCCTGTAAACATGGACACTTCCTCCATGGGGAGAGCCTGGCAGTGCCGGGGCCACACCCAGCCGCCCTGTGAGTCTAACACACAATGGCTGGCTGGGGCTCCAGCTGGCCACTCCACACCCCAGACATTCCCTGGGAAGCAGAGAAATGCCACCCTTGCTAGAGCTGGACGGTTTAATGCTCCCATGACAAAATTAGGCAAAGTAAGGTGGAGGGTGCGGGGGGGGGGGGGGGGGGGGGGGGCGAGGGGAGGAAAGAGATTTGCCCCAGGCAATACGGCAAATCTGCAGCAAAATGTGGGGTCATGTCCTCTCGCCTCTGAAACCCCAGCACCTTCTATGTCAACTGCTTGAGTGAGAATGCTAACAGCACAGAATCTGGAGCCTGCCCACCTGCTTCCAAAACTGGTTCTCTGCCACTTCCCAGAGAGTCAACCTGGGTGAGTTTTCTCTGCCTCAGTTTGCTCATCTGTGAGGTGAGGAGAATAACAGTACCTATTCTCATTGTTGCTTTTTGTGTGAGGATTTAGTGAGTTGGCATATAAAAACATCTAGAACAGTGACTCTGACACAGTAGCTATGTTGTTGCTGTTTTAAATGTTTACTGAAAGCTCCATCCAGGGCAGGCCCAGGCCTTCAGACTACAGCCCACTAAGGACACATTTTGGGGTTGGATTTTTCAACCTCAAAATAGTGGAGAGTTAGAAGGGCTGTTCCGGGAATCAGGAAATTCCTGTTCTTCTAATCACCCTGTGGCCTTGGGCAAAACCATTCCTTCCTGTCTCAGTTTCCTCATCTGTAAAATGGCGATGAAAATCCCTGCTCTGCCTACCCACCTCACAGGTTGTCGGGAGGTCGAGGGAAACAGGGGGCAGGAAAGCAAACTGGCAGGCTCCGGGTTTAAAATAGAGGACAGCATTCCCAAACAAGTCATCACAAAAATCTCATTCTTACAGTCCTTCGTGGCATAGTGTTAAGATTATGGCTACCCCAAGGGCGTCCTGTGTACCAAGCCCTGGCCAAGTCCCTACCTGCACGGTCTCCTTTACTCCTCACACAGGACAAAAGGGGCATATTATCAGCCCGAGTCACAGATGACAGAACTGAGGCTTGTGAAGTGGTGGAGTCAGGACCAGAACTGATCTCCCGACTCCAAAGAGATTACATATGCTGCCTCTAGGGGAGTGATTCCCTAAGTTTGGTCTCCTTTGATTTTTCCCAAAAGCTTCGGCTCTAAGAATTGCATAGCACTTGACAGTCTACAAACACTTCAACATATTTCATCTCCGTTGATTCTCCCTACAACCTGTAAGGCAGGCATCATTACTTCCAACTAAGAGGAGAAACTGGGGCCCAGAGAGGCTGAGCGACCTGACCCTGAATGGTGGTTCTCGACTCCCCAGACCCAGTGCAAGGGGCATGTCAGGTGACTGCCCGCCATGGGCCTCGGTGCCATGTGAGCAGTTTTTGGGGCCTGTGGCCCAGGATCTGGAAGTGTTTATGAGCTAAGCAACTAAGCCTGCCTTCTTTTCTTTTTTTTCTTTCTTTCTTCTTTTTTTTTTTTTTTTGTAATTGCTTTGAAATATGGGTTCTGAGAGTTTGGCTGCAGCACCATCTGGCACAGCCTGCTCCCCGCACACCCAGGACAGAGACTGCAACAATGGGAGGCTGGGAAAACCACCCAGCACATAGGCCATCCTGGCGTGGGACGAAAGGAAAGTGCTGGAAATGAGGCTATGAGCTGGAACACAGAACCGAGAGGCCGGCACGGCACCCTGTTCCCTCAGCCCCGTCCTCACAAATCCTGTCTTCCAGCTCCCCTGTGGAGGACCCCTTAAGCCCCCAAACTGGCTGAAACATTTTCTTCTGCATGAAGATCAGACTGCGTACCCAGGTTTTCAATGAAAACAGGGTCTGGGCGTGTGGCCTCAGAATCTGCGTTTATAACGAAACCCCAAGTGAGTGATTCAAGGAGAAAAGTCTTACGTGAAGCAAGTTGGAAAGTTGCATCACCTAGGGAAGAGTTTTCATAGGAGCACGTTGCCTTTACCTAAGTAAACAGGGTGTGGTGGGCATGGGCTCTCACCTCTGCGTCGACACCCAGCTCCAAATCCAGCCTGCAAGCAGCCAGAATTCTCATCTCTTCGCCCTTTCTCTACCGATGGGGCCCCTGGCCCCCAACGTTAGTCTCAGTCCTTCCAAATTTGAGGATTCATTTTCTCACTGGTCAGGGAGGAACTGGAGACCTTCATTGAGTGCCGCAGGGTCCTATGATAAAGTGTATGAAGGTGGTGCACCAATGGGAAAGCTTGTAAAACAGCATACTGGGGTGATCTGCACTCCAGCGCTCACCTCAGCTATGCTGCTTCTGATGCAAAGCCCACTTTGTAACTCTGCTTGAGCGTCTGGGCCCTGTCTGGATAACCTCTCTCACATCCCAGCCTCAGTAAGCGGAGTCCCCCCCGTCTTCATCCTGCCTGCCCCACTGCTCCCCGACTCCCTTATTCGAGAAACTTTGGAAACCTCTCAGAGCGGGAAGAGAAACTACTACTAGATACAACTGCAAGGATGCCACAGCCTTCCATGAAGAGATGAGAACTCCGTCCCCGAAGTCACTCAAGCACTGGATTGGTGAGAACTGAAGCATTCATTGAGAGATGGTATACCCCCTTCTCAAAAGTCCCTTCCAGTCCCAAAGTGACGAACAGTTTTCATTCAAACTTCCCAGAGTTGAATAAACTATGGGTGGATGAGGCCAGCATGTTGGGGATGACTTCAGAATGCAACAGATGAAGCCTTTCTTGCCGGTGAATCCCCATCTGCCTTCCGAACCCTTACTTGGGGACGGGGCATCAGGAATATTTTATTGACATGTACTAGTGACAGAAAAGGAAAAATAAAATAAACCAAACAAATGGAAACCTAGAAGCTCTCTCTCTATATATTTTCTGAGTGAGCTAAGGCAGATTTTCTGTTAACTCTTAAACACCTGTCTTCCCACCTACTCTAAGACCCAGGGGTGGGGACCTCCTTGCACACCTGAGAGGGTAACCAGACACCCATCATGGACTTTTACAACTGACCAGACCGGCAGTATTGGGTAAATAGGGGAAAAGAAGGACAGACTTTCCAGCAAGGAAAAACAGCACTAACAGTGGCATGGCGAGACAACAGGGTTTTTTGTGTTCTATTTTGGAGAAAGTGGGGTTTCCTTTTTATTCAAGCACAACACTAATTTAGTTTTCCCAACAAGGGATTATTAGCTCCATTTCACAGATTTAAAAACTGAGGCACATAAAATGACTAGACCCAAATCACAGAGCTGTTAAACTGTGTTGCCAGGGTTTTAAACCAAGTCTGACTGAAAAGCAAGCTGCTTGGGCACTGCCAGCTACCCTCACCTGGGCAGGCTGGCTGTCTTTGAAGAAACCCTTTCTCCTATCCCTGACTTCACATAAACACAGAAATGTCAGCCAGGTCCCAGAGCTGCCTTCCTCTGGAATGGACCTGAGGGAGAGGTGACTTCTCCACAAAGCTGGTTAAGGAGAAGCCACGTGGTTAGGGGAGTGTTTCTCGAAGGGTGAACGGGGGTTATCTGGAGGATTGGTTACAAATGCAGATTCCTAGGCCACCCCCCCCCCCCACCCCGACCTTGTGGATCAGAAGCTCTGGGTGTGGAACTTAGAAATCTGCATTTTGATAGGTGTCGGGTTTTTGTTGATGTTGTTGTTTTTAGGCGTATTAAGATGTAAGAAATGCAGTACCTGAAAGGATCAGGAGGAAAATCAGGTTCAAATCCAAGCTCCCCTAGTGTACCATACTACCGTGTTTCCCCGAAAATAAGACATCCTCTGAAAATAAGGCCTACTTACAGGTTTCCTTCTGAGTGAAATATAAGGCATCCCCCCGAAAATAAGGCCCCCCCTAGGCTAAACATGAGAGATTTGGTCCACTGATTCTGAAAGAAATGGAGTCACAAGAAATTCACCAGGAAATTCAGGAATTGGATTGTTATGATGATGTTCCAGAAGATGATGACATGATTGTCATTGAATAAATGAGTAAATTCTTGATACTGTAGGACTCACAGTTTGTCTGGTTTGTGTTGACAACTACTGTACTACCGTACCGTATACAGGTAATAAATTTCCTTTATTTTCATTTAACAATAAATGTGTACCGTATTCTTCTTCATGGAAAAATAAGACATCCCCTGAAAATAAGACCTAGCACATCTTTGGGAGCAAAAATTAATATAAGACACAGTCTTATTTTCGGGGAAACAGGGTAGGTAAGCCACTTCTCTTTTCTGAGCCTCAGTTCCTCTACCTGTCTGGTGGGGAATCCCAAAGGGTTGCTGTGAGGATCAAAAGAAGTTGGGAAAGCTCTCTAGATAACCAAGACTCCTACATTCTCTCCAGCCTAGTTCTTTGTCCGTGAAAAATGCTCCCTGATGGGGAGGATCTGGCTGGGTCCTTCTCAATTGCAGAGGTAGGGGAGAAGGGCAGGGTGAACCCGGCATGTTCCCCTGCCCCAGGACTGGTGAGTCTCATGGCGTCCAGATGGCGCTGTGCATGCAACGCCTGCCGTGGCACCCTGGGGCGGAGGGCTGTCTGCCGTCGGGTCTGACGCAGTGTCGGTCCCCAAGGGAGCATCTCGGGAGGGAAGGGGGAGCCCAGGCCAAGACTTCAAGGCGAAGAGGAAAAGACACAGCGGAGGACATCTGGCACGGCACATCTGCCTCCTCCTCCTCGCAAGCTCAACCCTCACGTTTAACACATGTGCAGGACAGTCTCCACGCTGCACAGACCCCCAGGGCTCCGAGGCTGTTAAGTAAGCACCCTGTGATGCTGTGCAGTGTTTACAGAGACCCCGCTGTGTGCCAGGTATTGTGCTATGTTCAGGATGGGGACCCTTCTTTTCATGGAGAGCCAGAAACTAAAAAGGGGGGAAAAATAAATAAATCAAGCAAAATGTCAAACACGAGAAAAAGGCAACTCGATTTAGATTCCCTTTTCCTTGAAGGAATAGCAAGTATTCAACTCCCAGGATTTCAAAATTAAGAACAAGAGACCTAAGACTTCGTTTGATAAATATAACAACTCTTAAAAACACAGTAATTGTTTTCTATTTTAATAGCGGGGAGGAAGCACGGCACAGAGGTCTCCCCGGGCCAATCCGTCTTGGACGAGATAATGCCATGGACAATGGACGAGTGTTTGACACCCACCCTCCTGTCCAACTACCGACCCGTCTCTCTGTCCACTCTCCACGTACCCGTCTTCCTATCCGAACACAAAACCGGGCACGCAAACCTCCTGCCAGACGTCGGAGAGGCGGGAGTTTGGGGTCCACAGGGAGCTAGCTCAGGAACACGCACACACAGCCACAAAACAGAAAGGCAAGAGAAAGGCCCTGGGGAGTCACAAGAGAAGGAGAGAAAACTGCTGGGAAAATTCAGGTGACACTGGAGGTGCCACTCATTTCAAAAGCTGCAACAAAGTCTTCGTGGAGGAGGGGACACTTAAAAGAGACTGAACTGCACCCTCCGGGAGAAGGTGAAGCTGCAGAAGGCGTGTCAGAGCAGCCGGGCACAAAGCAGAGTCTGGGCAAAGGCTCAGGAGGTGCAAGAGGACAAGATGGAGTTCTGACTGAGGGATGGAGAGGGGAGCACAGAGATTTTGGAAGAAATGGGTGCAAGGCCTTGAGGTTAGGCGCTGGGCCCTGCTGGGAAGAGTGGAGCCAAGGAGAGGGAGCAGGCCTTGCAAACTTCACAGCCCGATGGGGCCTGTGGGACCTGCTATATGCCGCTCTGGTGATGGGGAGAGGGCTGCTCTTAGAGGTGTCTGGTCCCCCAGGAAGGCTGTTCCCAGCCCCCCCAGGAGTGGCTGGTCTCACCGTGCAGCAGGAAGGGTCTGAAATCTCAGGGTCTGCTCGCTGGAGAAGCCCCCAACCCTGCATTCTTTGTGGGGAAAGGGCGGAGGGACCTGATTTGAGGACAACTCAGTGTTTCTTCGGGGGAATGTGCAGTTATATTTCCCTGGGTTCCAGAAAACTGCAGCGACCCAAGATGTAACGCCTTTTTAAGAACAAAAGCAACACTGACTTCACTGTCAAGTCAGGCCAAGGGCTGCACTAAGCAGGGATGGAGCCAAACACCCTGATTTTAGCAACTGCCCGAGTCTTCTTTGGGGAAAAAGGACGGCAGGAAGCCACGGTCTGAGACCCTGGACACTGCAGGAAGCAGGTGGGAGAGGGCTGGTCCCCTCAAGCAAACGGGTAAGGTCAGCCCTGCCTGGTGCCTAGTGATGGCACTGATCAATGGGAGACTGATCACTCCCTGCTTGTGTCCCTTCTAGATAAGCGAGAAAGGACAATTGTCAGTTATACCCATGCCCTTTGGTGTCAGACGTTTCCTATATGTTTCCTGGAATCTTATCCTACAAAAATCTGTCTTCTCCTTAACGAAGCCTATTCATCTTCTTCCTCCGTCCAGTAATCCTTTCTGTGTCTCAGAATCTTGAATTATTCACACGGACCCATAGCTGCTCACCAGCCCTCCATAATTTGATGCCGCATTTAGCCCAGCGGGGCCGGCAGCAGAGTTCTGCAAATGCGTGCACGCCGGCCTCGCCCCCACGTGGAGGCCACCATTCATCCTGCACTTTACCATCGTAACCCCCACTGCCTCCACCTTTATGAACCCTCTTCACAATCACTCCTCACTGCCCCCTGATGGTGCCGCTGTGCCCGACTTAGAGGGACTAACCGGGCAGGCCCAGGGGGTTAGTGCAGAGCACTCGGCAGCAGGGAACCCCATTCCCTTGCAATCTCTCCCACAGAAACACACCCAAACACGGGAAAAGCTTTAATTATAAATATGTTCACCTAAACGTTTTTGTTTTTTTTGTTTTTTTACAATGTAGCAGGATGTTACAGGCACTGAATTTACAGTGAAAGGGAATGAGTACATTCATTTGGGGCACAATTTCTCCAGTGGACGATGTGTGCAGCCATTTGGTACTGTCCCACGGTCATTTTTACTAATTTAGTATGTTATTTAATAATATTGTATAGGCAACCATTCTATGCAATGAAATAAAATAAGCAAGATAAAAGGTCTTATGTGTAACATGTCCACATCCACATTAAATAGACCCTAGATACACTCACATCAGACAAGAACAAAACACACCCCAATCCTAATAGTGATTATATTAGCAAGGTAGGATTGTCTTTTTTTAAAAAAACCCTTCAGATATATTCTAAAATGTGTTCAAATATGTTTATAAAATTACCAATGGTGACATTTTTTTCGGAGAAACATAAGACTGGAAACAACCTATATATCTATCAATAGGTGACTAGATATTGGAATTCGTTGCAGTCATTAAAAAGAATGGAGACAGATCTATATACTGTGATAGGGAACAATGTCTGAAGTGACAAAGGCAAAGTCTGGGAAAATGAATTTAATAGATTTCTATCGATGTTCAGAAAAAGAAAAGAGCTGGGGAGAGCTATGTATATGTAAGTATCGGTGCATACTTGCATGCACATAAAATATCTAGGAGGGAGCTGGAGGACAGGAACTCAGGGGTGCAGGATTTGATTTTTCCCTGCAGATCTGAATTTTTAGAATGCATGTTGCCTTTTATGAAAACATTTTAAAAAGAGTTTCTGAACCAAAATGCACTGGCCATATTTCTCTCCCACTGGACTATCTCAACAGCATGACTTTCTCCTCTGTGGCCAGAATTCTGTGCTAATGCCACACAAGGCAAGATCTAGCACCTCTGGTCAGATTATGGGGAGTGGCGGTCATTCCAAAGGAGGAAGAGGAGATGCCCGGACACCAAGCTTCCTAGGACCCTCCACCCACACGCTAGGGCGTGCACAGCAGGGCTCAGACCACAAACAGCTACCGTTTGCAACAAGCTCCAAGTCTACAAAGTACTTTTCACATACTATTCCAACTGGATCTTCCCAACAAGTCTATGACGTATACAGTAATCGCCCCATTTTACAGCACAGGAGACTGAGGCTCAATGGGATGAAATGACTTCCCCTTCATTACACACGGCTGGAAAGTGGCAAATCTAATGTGAAAATCTGTGCATTTCCCGCTTTCTGGTGTTGAGGTGAAAGGGCAGGGTAGGTGCCAAAGCACGTGCTTTTCTTTTCCTGGAGCTAGCAGATCCTTTTCATAGCCAATTCGGTCTTAAGTCCCACCTAAATCCTCTTTGCTACATTTCAAATGCATTCCCTACTGCTTCTAATCAACTGACACAAGGATGTGCAAACGTATGCTAGAGACAAGATAGCCACTGTGTGCAGAAGCGAGGAGGGAGCTGAGGGGCTAATACTATGTATTTCCCCCCCATAGTTTTGGGAGAGAGATGTCATCTGACTCTGCTTTCCATTTCTCTGTCATTAGCTCAAAAGTCCCATATCTCTTCATCTAAATTGTCTAATAGGGTAGGTGGTAGGTTAGGCTCTGGGTATCATCCATCCTGGGCATAATCCTTATTTGAACTGGAATGTCTAAAACTGGTCTCTTCGTGTATTTTGGGAACAGGTAACTTACTTCTTTGGTTCCCCAGGTTCACAGAGGAAGAGGAATTATGCCCAGGATGGATGATACCCAGAGCCTTACCCACATCCTACCCTATTAGACAATTTAGATTAGGGGTGTCGAACTCAATCAGAGAAGGGGCCAAAATCTAAAATCCAGCCTAAATCGCGGGCCGAATGGTTTACTGAACAGTCATAAACTGTCATTGTGATGGAAACGCAGCGGAGTGCAGTGATGACAGCGCGGTGCGGGCCACATTGCAAGGCCTGGCGGGACGGATTTGGCCCGCGGGCCTTGTGTTTGACACATGTGATTAGATGAAGAGATAGGGGACTTCTGAGCTGACGACAGTCAGATGAGACTTGCTGAGTTGATGCCTTCATGGGATAAGATCTTTGGAAACCTTGGGATGAATTGAATTTTGTGTTTGGGATGGACCTGAATCTTTTGAGGGTCAGAGGGCAGACTATCATAGGCAGGAAATAGGACCTCAAAATGTCCACATCCTAACTAATCCTGGGATCTATGGCCATTTTGTATTACCTACAAAATGGCTAGAGAGATTTTGTAGGTGTATTTAAGATTACAAACTTTATAATAGGGAGATTATCCCGGATTATCTGGCTGGGCCAATCTAGTCACACAGGTCCTTGAAACAAAACTGTCTCTGACTAGAGTCAGAGATTCAGAGTGAGAAAGACTCAACCCCTGTGGCAGAAGGCCACGTGGACAGGACAAGAAAGAAGACAGGCAGCCTCTAGGAACAAAACCCAGTCCCTGTCCAAAAGCCAGCGAAATAACAGGGACCTAATTCCTCTATGGAACTGAAGGCGGCCAACAACCAGAATGCGCTTGGAAGTGGATTCCCCCCAGCGGCCTTCAGATAAAAGCCCAGGCCAGCTGACACCTTCGTTTTGGCCTTGTGAGACCCCCAAAAAACCAATATATGTATGGTTGAGTGCTATGGCACCACAGAAAACTAATGTGTCACATTGAAAAGTATGTCAGCCCATACAAATCACTTCCCTGAACCCTTTGTTCTGCCCAGAAAGCAGAACAGGGCAAAAAGGTTTACGGCAAGAGGCAGAGTGACCAAGAGCCCAGATATTCTGGGCCAGTTTGCTCTCAGAGGGAGATAAAGCCAGTCCAAAACCAAGCTGGGGGACACCATGAACACCTTTATGAAGATAATAATCACTTTAAATATGGTGAATCCCTTAGTGCCCAGCCTGTGGGAGGAGGAGAGTCCATGCAGGGCTGGACATCATTTATACAAAACACAAAACCTAACTGCTTTTCAGACCAGGGAGACCAGGGGTGGGGGCTGAGGGGTGGTGGAGGGGGTGGATCAGGGCAGATACCAACTCAGGGCTCTGAAAAGCCACACTCTAGAGAAGGCCCTTGGACCAAAGCCACCTACGCACATTTCCCTAGTTATTAGCTCTAATTGGCCTATTCAAAGGAAACTAATTTATGCCTGTCACCAAGGCATCCTTGATTAGCAGCAACTTGAGAATGAAGGCCTGTGAGTTGAGTAGTCACCGCCCCAGGGATTAATTGGGAGGTAGACCGGACTCCAGCCTCAAAAGACATTGTTATATCCTCACCTTCCCCTTCTCCAACAGTGGGGGAGGGGAGTTTTGCATAATCCCAGATCATTTCAGTGGAGCCTGAAAAGGGCAGGGGACTGTCTTTTGAAGGCTACAAGGGCAGGAACCCCCCCCCCCCCCCCCCCCAGGAATCTCAGGGCCCCTCTGCTGTCGGGCACTCTCAGCCTCTGAGTCTACCCTCTGCACGTTAGAACCTGAAGCCAGTGGCTTTAAACTCTCACCTTTGGTCATGCCCTACCACATGCAAGTCTGGCCACTGCGCACTTGTCCTCAGTCTTCGTACACTCAGGACGTTTCTGACTGTGTGTCTTTGCACGTGCTGTCCCTTCCTTTTGCAATGCCCTTCCCACACTTCTTCACCATGCAAACGCTTACTCGCCCTGCGAGTCCAGTTCAAATGTCCAATGTGAACCCTGCAAACTCTCCAGGGAAGCCACCTCTCCAGGGAAGCCAGAATGTTGTCCATTATCCTATCAGACTTTTAACAGCAGTCAGTCAGCTCTTTATGGATCTGCCTCCCCCACAAAAACCTTAAGTCTGAGCCTCATTTGTGAGCCCCAGCTCCCAATCCTGCAGGGGCTGGCACAGAGCAGATGCCCAGTGAATTGCTCTAAAGTGGTTTGAGTATTTCTTTCTAGGCCTGAGGCTCACGGAAGTTTTCCAAGGTCAGACGTATATGTGGTAAAACTCCCAGACTGTCAGGAGCTTGAGAAAGCCTGTTGCATGATTCCCCCTATAGTATGGCTGAGGAAACAGAGTCACGCAGGTAGGTGAGACGAAGATAAATGAAATGCAGGGTAAAGGAGAAAAGGGAGGATTTGGGTGTGGATGAGCCCTGGGTGCGGAGAGGGAGTGAAGCTGTGAGGGTGTGAGTCCACCTTCCCAGTGGGAAGGAAGGGTTTTGGCCCGGCACACCCTGTCACATAGGCCAGCTCGGGCTCACCTACCGCCTACAGGGCACAGCCGGCAGAAGAAAGTGCCTGGATTCTGGAGTCAGATAGACCTGCACACAAACCATAGCATCTTCCCATGTTACCTAGGTGACCTCAGGTAAGTCATGTCTCTGCTCTGAGCCTCAGTTTCCTCATCTGTGAAATGGGAACAATAACTACCTTTCTCACAGGATCTTTGTGCGCACTGTGTTCCGTGAGCCTGGAATGTTCTTCCTGAACCTCCCCCTCTATCGAGTTAATTCCTCATTATATTTCAGGACCAAGTCTCATTCAGAGGTCTTGTCCAGTCACAAATAGGTCAAGGCACCTATCAGAAGCTCTTAAGAGTTAGCCTGCACTTCTTTGGAGCACTCTGCACAGTTGAATTTAAATAATTGTGCAATCAGGCATTTTGTGTCCGTCTCTCCCCAGGCCGACTGTCAACCTGCCTTGTTTCTCTTGTCCCAATACCCAAGGTAACACTAAGGTTTGGGAAGAATTTAGGGAAATCCTAACCTGGTGGGATGTGCCCCTGTGACATAACACAGTTACCCCCAGAATACATCCATTTAACTTAACTAACTTTTATTGAGCACCATCTGGGTACCACGCTGTATGCCAAGTGCTGGGAACACAGAGATGAGCTGTTGGTGGCGATGCCCTGGAGGGGCACACAGTGCAATAAGGGAGAGAGAAGATGACATAAACAGCACAGCAGACAGATTCTACACGGAAGTGCAAAGGAGAAAGTGACCCATCCGAGGTAGGGGAGGGGGGTCAGCAAGCATGGCATCATCTGCTGGGGATTGAGGAACACAAAGAGAGCTTTCTGTTACAAAATACTTTCCTAAGCATTTCATACAGTGTCTGAAATTCCCCCATCGGAATGCCATGTCCCTCCTTTGTCCGCACTGTCCTCTCCAGCATTACCTCACACATTTAAGAGGAAGGCAGCTTATCTAGTGGGAGGAGGAATTGAGGAACTAAAGCCCGTCTCTGTGCCTCAGTTTTCTCTTCTGTAAAATGAAGGCGTTCAGACAGGTTCAGTGGTATCTTGAACCACGCTCCCCGACCCTGGGGTATAAGAGAGGGTCAAAGAAAGACCGAAGTTGGAGCAAAAGTCTCTTCACTACAAGTGTTGCTGGCCAGCCTTGGATGGAAACTTGGGGCCTGAGCAGCCTCCTAAACTCTTATCCCCACTAGGCCACTGACTCACTCTGCCGCTCTGAACCCAGCCTTGACCTCTGGCCTCAGGCCAGCAAGGAAACTTGGGTTTGGACCAGGGACCTCCCTAGAAACCAGATGTAGCATCTACAAGGAGCTTCCCCAGAGGGAAGCGTGAGCCCAGAACAATCCCTAGCTGCATGACATCACCCTCCTTTCTTGTTATCACCCAGCGCAGCTCCAGGTGTGGCCCAGGACCTGCCGCACCCTGTCCTGGGTCGGTCCCAGGGACCCGTTTTTGTCCACCTCAATTCCAGTGGAACACGTGGCATGGTTGCTTCACAGCAGACACTTCTGCGTTTTAAGTCCTCGGCGCTGCCACTTGCCAGCTATGTGACCTTGGACAATACTCTTTGAGCCTTCTGTTCCTTCTCTGCTCTTCATTACTCCTATCCTGGTGTTACCCTTCCTTCCTACATTGCCTCAGATCCTTTCCTCACAGTAGGTATAATCATTAAAGTAATCAAATTACATTCACTGAGAACCTAGTACATGCCAGGCCCTGTACCAAGCACTTGGCACGGGTTACTCTTAACCATGAGATACCTGTCATATCGATGTCCCCACGTAACAGTCAAGGAGACTGGGAAACCTTCCAGGAAAAATGGCTTACCCAAGGCCCCACCCCAAAAAATAACTCTGCCTGGCTACCGGCAGTACCCGCTTAGGTCTTCACTTAAATTGTGCTTTTCATCCATGTCTTACAGTGACTGCTGGAGCTCACAGGCATGGAAGGCATTGGAAAGTGTAAAGTACAGTGCACATGTACATAGCTGCGGCATCAAGGTTTCTCTGGGTTCTCTAGCCCCCCTTTCTGGCCCACAGAAGGAATCCCCAGGACAGCCTCCGGCAGAGGTCCACCCAGCTGCTTTGCACATCTCCACTGTGAGGGCAACTCACTGCCTCCTAAGGGGCGGGCAGCTCTTGCCAGGAGCATGCACTGCTCAGTGAGGTAGGGGCCTGCTTTCTTGTGCCCATTCTGGGTCCCATTTGCCTTCACTGCCACATGATGTCCTAAAGTAGGGGTGTCGAACTCAATCAGAGAAGGGGCCAAAATCTAAAATCCAGCCTAAATCGCGGGCCGAATGGTTTACTGATCAGTCATAAACTGTCTTTGTGATGGAAACGCAGCGGAGTGCAGTGATGACAGCGCGGTGCGGGCCACATTGCAAGGCCTGGCGGGACGGATTTGGCCCGCGGGCCTTGTGTTTGACACGTGTGTCCTAAAGCCTCAGTTTTCTTACCTGTAAACGGGGCTGATTATCAAAGAGATAAACAGATAAAAGCAGTGGCGGGTACACATGTATGTAAAATATTGGCAGATAGTGGAACCTGCTGCATGTTGCTTCCTTTCCCCCTTCAACAAAACAAAAGGCTTATTTCTGAAAGATGGGTAGGAACTACCATTTCTCCACCTCCCCTACTGTGTCTGGCACAGGGTGCTATCCACTGATTACATTATTGGTGGAAAAGGCTTATAAATATATATATATATATTCAATGTATAGCACTTATTAAAAGAAACATGCCCAGGTTACCTGAGGTGAGGTGCGGTTCTCAAACCGCATTCCTCAGAAACTCTGGGCTCCTGTGGGTGAGGATTCACAAATGTCTTCCTGGAATTTCATGGATACAGACACTGCTACAGCGTTAACAAGAACAGTTCGAGTACACTGGGCATTCACAATGCACTCATCTCTGGCTATGTATCCTTTGCAACTGCCAACTCCTTCAAACCTCACAACACCCTCTTGAAGTAGGTAGTGCCACCTGCCTTGTTTTTTACACAGGAGGCAGCGAAAGCACAGAGTCATTAAGCAGTTTGTCCAAGGACAAACAGCTAATCACTGGCAGAGCCGGGATTTGAACCCAGCCTTCAGCTCTAGGAAACATGCTCTCCTCCCCCATAGCAGACCACGTGGCACAATCATCTCCCCTCATTAGGCTGTAAGAACAACACTACAATCCATACCTGCCAATTTCCAAGATGTGTATTTATCATGGCAATCTCAGTAGTGGACTTCCATGGAAGTATTAAAAGTCTGAATTTATGAAAGAGAACTATAATAACTTGCCTTCTATGTTGGGATTCTTAGTAAGATTTCATTTCAAAAAGGAACCTTGCTGCAACAGTATGAAAAGCACAGGGACTATACGTGAGGGTCCCTCCAAGGAGCACCAAACAGCCCAGCTTCCCATCAATTCTCCGTGGCGTGACTCCGGGAGGAGGACTCTGCCCTCTCCTGAGGCGGGCCGGAGCCCAGAGCTATGCCACCCCTCCACACACTGCCTTTTCAGCAGGTGAGCCTTTTGGCACTGCGGAGGATTTGGCTACGAGGCTACGAGTGGGTCCTGGGCATGATAAACATTTTCACTGCACAGGAGGCACCTTCTGGAACAGGTCTATGAGCTGATACTGAGTCTTCTTTTTTCTCTCTCTTTTTTTTTTTTAATATGTTTTATTGATTTTCCACAGAGAGGAAGGGAGAGAGATAGAGAGCTAGAAACGTCGATGAGAGAGAAACATCGACCAGCTGCCTCCTGCACACCCCATGCCAGGGGTGTGCCCGCAACCAATGTACATGCCCTTGACCAGAATCGAACCTGGGACCTTTCAGTCCACAGACCGACGCTCTATCCACTGAGCCAAACCGGTTTTGGTTGATACTGAGTCTTCTTATAGTCTTCTGGGGTCTCTCCAGCCAGGAGGCCTGGATACATTTCACGGGCTGCTTCCTTAGGACTCACGATGTTCAGCCAAAAGGACCCAGAGAGCTCAGATTTCCTGGCCTGTGCGAGTCACAGCGACCTCATGATAGATACTAGCATCTTTTCCACTCACCAGGTGGGCAGCTCAGCTTCTGTTCTTAACTGCTGACCGTGATGGAGAGCTCACTACCGCACAGGACATCGCTTGGTATAGGAAAGTCTCATCGTAACAGAATATAGCAGAACTTAAGGTCTCTGAGAAGATTCTGTAAGGCAGGATTTTTTTTTTCCTGTGTCTTATTTTCTTAATTATAATCATGCAAGCAAATCTACAGTTTCAAGTTCTTGGGTCATGCCTTGACCTGGACAAATTTCCCTTGGGCCCTATCCAGGACTCCAAACCAACCCCACGCATGTAGGGAAGGGGTCTGTTTCCATAGAGACCAGCCGCATCATCCTGAAAAACAAGCTCAACCCTGAGACATTCGTCTTGCAGGGAAACAGCCCAGACACATGTGCCTCCAAGATGGAACCACTGCCATTCTCAGCTGCAAGCTCAGAACTCCCTGACACATGGCTCAGCGGCTGCTTTCATCTCTCGGAGGCTGAACAGTCTTGGGGCATTCTCAGACAGTCAGATGAAACACATTAAATCATCGCTCAGAAATTATTATGAGCTTTTTATCCTGTTGACCTAGAGTATTATAAGCACAGATGATAAATTCCCCAAGGTCCCTTCCTGAGCCCAGCCAGGCGATCTAAGGAGGCCTTGACCTTCTGTATAATATCAAACCATTGATTGCTGCTGCAATTATGTGTGCTGTTCTCTCTATATATAATTTTTACATCATCCCCTGGCCATGCATGCCTATGCAAGTGGCAGTCATAAGCTGTTCATTCTGATTGCCTGTCATAAGGCAATTTCATTGCTGAAGATTCATACCCCATTGTGTGTCCTCACCTTTGACATCTGAAGGTCAATTCCCAGTGGGAAGTTCTCAAAAAAGGTAAACCAGAATGAGGGAAGAATCCATTCCTAGAAATACTTTCCTTCTGCTCCCAGCTCCATCACTTACTGACGTACAAGCCATGTCACCACTCTGAACCTTGGTTTCCTCTTCTATCAAAATAGTAAGCCTGAATAGCTACTTCCAAAGGGAAATTCGGCAAATTAAATAAAACCATGCAGATAAAGTGAGGAAGGACCTCACAGCAGAGCTGAGAGCACAGGTGCTGAAAGCTGCCTGGGTTAAAATTCTGGATTTGCTGACCAGTTGTGTAACCTTGGGCCCTTTACTTAACTTCTTTGTACCTTAGTTTCCTTATCTGCCAAGTGTAGATTGTTTTTTAAAAGTACTTATGTTATAGGGTTGTTTTTCAGATTAACTGAATGAATATATATACAGGGTCTAAGACAGTGCCTGGCGTATAGTAAACACTCAAGAAAGCCTCATGTGCTGTGATACACAGCAACATGTGTTCTCCCAGAAGCAAAGTTCAAGACTGATGGTATGCCTGGCCACCATGGCTGAGCATTGACCATGGTTCAATTCCCGGTCAGGACATATGCCTGGGTTGTGGGCTTGATCCTCAGTGTGGGCATGCAGAGGCAGCTGATCAATGATTCTCTCTCATCATTAATGTTTCTATCTCTCTTTCCCACTTACTTCCTCTCTGAAATATATATATTAAACTGATGGTATTTAATACCTGACAAAGCCCTTGTTCATGCACTATCTGATTCCTCATGATAGCTCAGTGATAAACGGACCACTGTACCAGTTGAACAGGTGAGGAAACTGAAGTTCAGATCAGATGATAAGGTAAGGGCAGAGCTGGACTCGAGTTCTTCATCTTTTCCTGCTGTGCCATGCTGACTCTCCGGTCCTGTCTCTGCCTAAAAGCCATCAGCCATCCTGAGAACTCTACACTGGGGAGCTCCACACTAGCCAGACATTGTGCAGTATCCGGGCTGGGAGGCATCACACTACAGAGGCTGAGGAAACTAGATCCTGTTACCATACCTCCATCCATTAATGTTTAGACACCTTACTGTGGCAGCTTCTTTTCC
The DNA here is from genome assembly GCF_014108245.1 of Pipistrellus kuhlii. Classification (NCBI taxonomy): domain Eukaryota; kingdom Metazoa; phylum Chordata; class Mammalia; order Chiroptera; family Vespertilionidae; genus Pipistrellus; species Pipistrellus kuhlii. The sequence goes on from NW_023425416.1 coordinate 22,656,143, forward strand.
TCCATTCCACCCTGCGCAGCTGACAATAACTGTGCTGGAGACCTAGCTGATTTATGTCACCCCCCTTGCTTGAAAACCTTCAATAGCTCCCTTGGTTCACAGATCAAATTAGTTCCCATACGCAGTACAAGTCCAAATGCAGCACATTCCTCCTCAAGAAACTCCCCAACCTTATCACCTCCCATCCCTTCTCTGGTGTGGCTGGGCTAGTCTCCTCCCAGTTTCCTGGAACACCACCATCTTCTGTAAACAGCAGTCAGATGGGGAACTCAGAACCACTAATTCCAAGACATTTCAGGGCAGCCACAGGTGGAAGAGACCTGAGACCCAAAACTCACATAGCCAAGGGGCAGGGCAGGGACCTCTTTACACTCTCAGAACCATTGTGAGTGGTAAATACTCTTTGCTACATTTTCAAAGTACTTGCTGACCTGGCCCTAAATGCACAAGTTCTGTGAAATGGTCTGAAGAGTTCAGAAAATTCAAACATTTTTGGATCCTAACACTTCTCTCCAATGGCATCTCATGAAAGTAAAATCCACATCTTTTACATAGGCTCTTGCCTACCCCATCCACCACCCCTCTCCCACTGTGTGCTGTACTCACCCATTCATACTGGCCTCTTCACAAACCCTATCAGGGCCTTCTGTCTCGGGGCATTTGTCCCTGCTGTTGCCACTGCCTGGAATGCCCTCCCTCCTGATGAGGTGTGATCATCACTCAGGTTCTACTCAAATGTCATCTCCTCAGAGAAGCCTTCCCTGACCACCCCTATCTAAAGGGTCCCTTCTAGCAAAGCCGGTTTGGCTCAGTGGATAGATCATCGGCCTGCGGACTGAAAGGTCCCGGGTTCGATTCCGGTCAAGGGCATGTACCTTGGTTGCGGGCACATCCCCAGTTGCGGGGGTGTGCAAGAGGCAGCTGATCGATGTCTCTCTATCATTGATGTTTCTAACTCTCTATCCCTCTCTGTAAAAAAATCAATAAAATATATATATTTAAAAATAAAGATAAAATAAAAAAGTGTCCCTTCTACCAGTCACTTCTACCACATTGCTTTTTTCCCTTTTTTCATGAAAGAATCATCTCATATCTAAAGGACGATTTCATCATTTGTAATTATCTCATTTACTTATTCAATGTGTGTACTGTCTGACTCTCTCCAGAATGTCAGCTGGGCCAGAGCAGGGATTTTGTCAGCTTGCTACACAAAGCTCACGGAGCAGTGCCTAGCACCTAGTAGGCACTTGACACAGATTTACTGGAGGAATGCATGAAATGCGGACATAACTTTTCTCTTTGGCTGCACCCAGTGCATGATTTTGCTCATCCCCAATCAATAGGCAGGGAACAGGGAGGCCCAACTACATCCAGCACCATCCAAACTGGGCTGGAACAAAGACCTCCCTCCTCCTCTGGGGCTCAGCTGGTCCGGGAGACCTGCTGCTGACATTTCACCAGAGAACTCATGCAACGAGACTGTCTTCTATTAGTGAGAATTATTTCCACACCTCCCACAGGGGGAAACCATGATTTTATGAAGGTAAAACCACATTGTGATTAACACTTAATCAGGATTCGGTCTGTATTATAGCTCTGCAAGGGAAAAAAAAATAGTTGGGGGCCTTAGTATCACTCTAGTAAATGTTACAATGAGTGTGTTCCTGACACGGTTTTCTTATTAGGGTCCTTCCCTGTAAGTTTTATTGCATTTAATTAAAAATTATTGCTAAAAGAAACAGCTGCAGATGGTCTTATTTTAAGTCAGAAAATTAAAAACTGAACATTCTCATCAGTCAATTTCAACAAGAAGCCCAGCCGCATGCATTAGGAATGTGACGGTTTTGAGATTGTAATAATTTTTATGGCATTTCCAGGTCCTTTCAATGAAACTTAATGAAAGCTCTGCATGAGTTCATTTGTCAAAAGCATAGCAATCATAGGGAGGCTCCCAGTTTACAGGCAGATACAAAGATACCAATGAAAACCATGGCTGGGGATTTCCCGAAAATCTAGCCACACAGCTCTCGCACCAATGGTCAGCAGGAAGCTTAGAAGCAACTCTGCCATGTCTCCCCCACCCGCCCAAAGAACTTCATGCAGAGGCTATAAATCACCTTTGTTTTACAATGACATGAACGTTTGTTGGTGCAGTACAAAATAGTTTTATTTTGTAAAAAACGAAAGTCAGGTTTCACTCTCTCAAGGAATCTCTTCCGCAAAATATTTATTGTATGCTGAAGATTCTGAGGGTTAGGGAGGAGGGAAGAAGGCACCTTTTGCCAGATTTTGTGATGGACTTCAGAATTTTAATGGCGGTCACCATCCTTGATCTGGTTTGCCCAACTTTATGACTCGGCTTGTATCCTTTAACTTCTTTTTTTAAGGGCGGATTATCATTAATTTTTTTTTTCCGCGATGCAATGAACCTTTTATTAACATTTTGAACAGATTCAGTGAGAACTGAACTGGTAATTTCTAAACTTCAATTGGGGCAAAGGGCTAGCATGCAGAGTAGTGCCATCATTGGGCACTATGAATACAAAACTGAAGAATTAACAGCCACCCCTCAGACAGAGGATCAGGTGCAGGGTGGACTCACAGGTTGAAAACCACTAGCAGGGTCGCCTAAGACCATCGGAAAACACAGATGCTTCCGTTACGATTCATTAACAGTAGCAAAATTACAGTTATGAAGTAGCAACGAAAATAATTTTATGGTTGGGGGTCACCACAACATGAGGAACTGTATTCAAGGGTCGCGGCAATAGAAAGGTTGAGAACCGCTGTGAAAGAGTGCAGCCATCCTCCAGCTGCTTGCCTGCAAAGATGAGCCTCTGCTGGCCAGGAGGGTTGCCTTCCTTATCCTGGATGTTGGCCTTCACACTCTCAATGGTATCACTGGGCCCAGCCTCCAGAGTCTGCCGGTCATGGTCTTCACACAAAGATTTGCATTTTGACCTGTTAGCGACTGCAAAAATACCGCAAATCCAATCCCATCGCGTCTCCTCAACGACGACACAGCCCCCTACAATGCCGGGCGCTTCTCGGGACTGGATTCTTATTACTTCCTGCTTTGTCTCTTATGGAAAACCAACTCAAATATTTTATTTATCTGGGACCAGACAGACTCTAACAGGTAAATAAAAGAATGAGAGGAGAAAAGCAAAGGCAGACATAAGCTAGCCCTGGAGTTGACAATGCAGAACTGGGCTGCTGTGGGCATTCTGGAGACACAACTCCACTCCTCCCCTTCCCACTGCTGCAGCCCTGCGTGGTCTTCATATTCTCTGGAGGCGATCGTGGCAGCAGCCCCTTGATTAACCTTCCTGCTTCTCATCTCTCCATCCCCTCTGCTCTCCACTTTGTCTACCAAGTGTCTGTGATAATGCACCATCCTGTTGCAGCAGCCCCTGCTGAAAACCTGCTTGGATTCCCCACGGCCCAGGGGTATGGTACTAAGTCTCCAAGCCAATAGATGAGGCCCTTCTCAGCTGGGTCCCAACCTGCCTTCCCAACTTCATCTCACAGATGTTCACACGGAGCTCTCTCTGCACACTTCGAGGTTCTTCCTTATCTCCAAACTCATGCGCAGGCGTGTGCTCTTCCTGGACTGTGTGTCTCCATCGTGGACTCTTGTTCTTCTGGCAATACCCACCTCAGGTGTCTCTCAGATAGGCTCCTCCAGGACTGTTCGGAGGGACCTCTAACAAAGCCTTTATCACACCAGGTTCTACCAGTAATGACCTCTATCAGTCTCTCTCCCCAGCCCGACTGAAAGGCCTTGAGGGCAGGGACCTTCATCCCTAGTACCTGGAACAGCAGCTGACAATTAGTAGATGGCTGCTGAACAAATGTTAGAGGAGGGACTGAATTAGCTGATGCAAGATTTGGTGGTAAGAACTGGAAATTAGAAAAAGATGGTGTCTGAGTTTAGTCCTTAAGTCTTTCAACCCAATGTCCTTCATATATTCTCCACGTCTTCAGATGTTCTGAACCGTTTTTTTCAGACTAAAGATATCAAGGTACCTTCTGAAGCAAGATAAAATAATTTTCATGACAGCTTTACCTGCTGAAGACTACAGCCCGAAGTTTCTCTGTATATTCTCACACCTTTCCCCTCTCCTACTTTAGATGTCAAAATCCTACTTTTCCTTTAGTGTTTATTCAAATGCCACCCTGTCGTTGAAGCCATCCCACCCTCCTCTGGACTCCTAAGCATTCTACTCACATTTCAGGGACTCTCTTTACCCTGCCCAGTGATGGTGTGACCATCTCCTCCCATACTTCACTAGGCACAGTATGGCAATATGTCAATGGTATATCCCAGGGGTTGAGCATATGAGCATTCACTGTAAAAACAACTTTCCTATAAGTCTGAATGTTTTCATTATGACAAGTTAGAGAAAAGTGACATCAGAGATCTGTGCTGATACATAGTGCTGTGATTAACATAGTGCAAAAAATCACTTCCCCCCCCAAAAAAAACAACAAAAAAATCCACACAGTTTTGAGGCTTTAAATGAGATACTTAGAACAAATCAGTTGCTGTAGTGTTTTGCAGCAATGGGTGTTTTATATACAAAGTGCCTAGCACTGTGTTGCCAAAGATAGGTACATAATAAATTATATTTCTATCCAGAACCCTTGTGAAGCTCAAAATGACTTATTCCCATCTACATTAATAAAAGAGAAATATGTAAATTGACCATCACTTTACAATGCCCACCAGCCAATCAGGAGTGAGTATGCAAATTAACCCGAAGGGAAAAAAAGGTGGTGGTGGCCCTGTCCCCCAGCCGCTCTGGGCCTCTGGGCAGCATGCATGCAGGTGCAGAGTGGCTGAGTCGGGTGGGATGCCTGCTATGAGGGGAAGGGTGGAGGGTGGTGAGCTACAGGAGCAGCGCTCTGGCTGGAGCAAAGACTGAAGGCAGTGGCCAAAGCAAAGGCCTGGGTCCTTGGTGCTGGAGAAAAACCAGTGCCAGCAGCCAGGGAAGGCAAGCCTGTTGCATGAATCTTCATGCAACAGGCCTCTAGTAGAATCATTAACCCCTGGCCATCAGCATATATTTATTAAGCTTGTAGTGCATAACCAACATACTGAGGTGCCATGGATATTCAGAAGTCAAGCCTAGGTTCTCCCAACCAAGACTACTGACTGAAGACATAAAACAACCTATTTGAAAAGTAGGATTATTAGACTGTATCTCTAGACCTTTTTCCCCCCCAAGAGGGTCAATTCAGGGAAAAAGAATACAATTTTTAAAGGATGACAAAACTTTGCAATGTGTGTATATACAATTTTGTTTTATAAGATAGAAAGTTGTTAATAAGGATATTATTATAGCTCCTAAAATGTTATTATCTGTGTATACACGTCTCAGAGGAAGTAACTGCACAGAAGAAACTTTATCACCATCCATTAGCGCTTTGATGAGCTGCTGCTCTGATGTAGCGGTCCCTAAGGGCTCTCTGAATTCAATTATATACTCTACCCTTTCTTGAAGAAAAGTGCTTTTAGTGGAAAAAGAACTTGGATTTAAATAACACTGAATCACACCACTTTTCAGTCCTTATGAATCCTCTGGATTATGCCAAGCAGAAAGTCTCTGTGTGGTGCCAGGATGTCTTTAACACCTCTCCCTGTTTAACAAAGGGACCAAGCCTCCAGCTCACAGCCGTGGCAAGTAACAACCTCAAGCGAGATTTTACCTGTCATTTTATTTTCCTTTGTATCTTATTTGTACAACCGCCTTCTATTTATGGCAACTGATACTGTTTTTCCACATCCTAACAGGACATGAAATTCCCTTTCTAAACATTTTTTTCCCCCAAAATAAAAAAGATGGACTGCTTGAAAGACAAAAAAGTAAGCGAGACTATAGGCAGTATAACAGAACTATAAAGGTGGTACAGGAAAGGTGAATGGTTGAGAAATACAAATCTATGCCAATCTTACCATTTCACAGATGAGCAAACTGTGGTCTAGCCCTTTCCAAGATCCCACAGGAAGTCAGTGACTGACTGGGCTTTGAACTCATGTCTCCTGGTGCACTGTCCTATGCTCTTTCAGGACGTTAACATTTATTTGGCTTCTATCTCCGGTCCTCACACTCAAGCAAGCTATGGGGCAGGACAAGCCGGAGGAGGAACTGCCTCTCGCCCCTGTTCCAACCTGAAGCACCCCTGTCTGAAATCAGCAGCCCCCCCTCCACTCAATTCTCAAAGCTCTCATTCAGGCAAAGCAGCAGTGGGGCCCCCACCCCCTTGGCAGTCCCTTTGTGCCTCTCAACTTGATGTGTCTGAAACCTCCCTTGCCCAGACCTGTCCCAGCCCAAAGCAGGGATTTTTCTCCCCCTCTGCTTCCATCTGTTTCATGAAGCAAAACGGAAGAAAGCTTTGCTCACTGATGGATGTCTAAGAAGATGTGGTTCCTGCAATGGGAGATTTATCCCAGCCAGCCTGGCCTTTGGTGAAATGGTATCAGAGTGGGGGACAGTGCTTTGGAAATTCAGAGCCTGACCGTTAGGATACTCAACCAAAGCCCCAGGCTGTAGCATCAAATGTGAGACACGCAGGGGAAGCACTTAGCACAGTGATCACACAGTAAACAATCAAGATAAGGTAATATTAACGTTTTCTGGGGTATTTTATTCCCTTATTGTCATGTTACTTTGGGTGATGACATCTTCTTGCTTGTTTGTTTAGACAAATTACAGATCAAGACATCAGGGCCTTTGCATATGGCCAATGTCTGTGCAGAGCACAACCCCAGAGGGCACCACCATATACCGACTAAAGGGTGCATGTGACCCAAGGTTGCACAGTGTGCTGCGTGCACAGTCAGCCTTGGCATCCTGCAGCATAATTCACTGCAAATTCCTGACGGAATCAGGAAATCTTAGTCCTAGCACAGATTTCTCCACTTAATGGCTGAGAAACCCTTGGCAAGTCCCTTTCCTTCTCTGTGCCTCTGTTTTCACCTCCGTAACAGGACCAAATGCTGCCTGAAGGTCCCCTACCGACATACAATTCTGTGATTCTACAGCAGATTTCAATTTCTGAAGAGCTGTCACACAAAAGAGGAAACGGGCTCACCTGCCTGGCTCGGAAGGGAAGAGCCAGCATGAGTGAGGTAGGGATATTAGAAGGAGACAGTTTTTGCCTCAGTCAGAAAGAAAAACGTAATCAGAGTAACCTGGCAACAGAAAAGGCAGCTCTGGAAGGTAGTGAGCTCCCTGTAGCTTGTGGAATTTTAAGTAGAAACTGGGTTAAGAGACAAACCTGTTAGAAGTGGGAGGCTTGACCGTACACCCTTCGAGATGCTTTCCAGCACAGAGATTTTATGATTTCAAAACTTGGTTCTATTTCTATTAATGCTAAGAGGCACTCAGCTGAGGTTGGGTGTCATCAAACCCTGCTGATAATCATCAATGAAATGATCTTGGCAGCTCAGTGCCTCTTGCCCTCTAAGAGTTCCCACACATCCACATGTCCAAACTGAATTTGGTCCCGCCAGCGGTGCTGGGATTCACCTCTGTCCCAGCAAACAAACCTTTTCATACTAGAAAGAACTAATTAATAACAGTCTTGCCCAGGCCTGGGGTAGGGAGAAGATAGAGCCAGCATGGGGAACCATGTGAAAAACACTCAAGAGAATAAACCATAGAAACACGTCTAGCATCTATACTCTAGCAACAGCGAATGCTAATTGCAAGTCATTCTTATCTATTCATTACTGCAAGTCCCCTAGGAAATCCTAGCAGCAACAGCTGGGTGGGACTGGGCTAAGTTATTGCACACAAGAGGAAAGGATCAGGATTTCTTTAAAATCACAACCATTTTGGCTTTTCATTAATTCAGATCAGGTAGCCCCAAAAGAATCTAACTGGTTGAGAGTGAGTTGCATCGCCCTTAGGTTGTATCCATTATGGACAAGGAACAGCGAGATTTGGCAATTATTTACCTGGGATGATCAAGAAGGGCATTCAGTCAGTCTTGGGGCGGGGTCAGGAAAACCCCCATTTCAGTGTTTCACTCTCACTTCCAAGGTGAACAAGTCCAAAATAAAAATTTTTTTTAAAAAATCCGCTTGGATATACCTCTTAAAGGCTTCTATTCAGAAATTTAGCTCAGGGCACCCTTGGCTTTTTAAACAATTTAAATAACCTTTTCTAGTTCCCTTCAATAGAGTGTACATTTACACAATAAAAAGGTATCAATCTCAGTTTAGGGTATTTTCCTGATGGTGAAAGGTATTTAGTCTGGCAAGATTCCAGCACCTTCTCTTCGGTGACTTTCCCAGAGAGAGGAGCAGCAAAGCCATCTACCTCGACCAGAAATCTCCCACAAGTATTGCAACTACGCATGCTCACATCTGTACTGAACTTAGCCTTGTAGTTCACACTTCCACAACGGATGACCCTTATCTGATCTTCTCAGACACTCTGCCGGGAGGCGGCATGAGTCCCATTTCACAGATGACGTGAACTGAGATCTCAGGGAGGTAAACACCACGCATCCGGAGCCACTGGGACAGTTGCTCCTGCTGACCAGCATAGGAAAGGGGCTCACGGTACCTCTCTGCCTCCTGCTCCGCGCTCTGCTGCCTGCTCTCGAAGGCGTTGAAGCTGCTCATGTCCACGTAGCCGTCGTTTTCGTTCGCCGTCGACAGGGCTCGGCTCTGGTCCTCAAACAGCTTTGTGAACGTCCCCGCCCTCGCAGGCCTCCGGGGCGGGATCTGGATGTTCTCGTAGTCCGAGTTCACGGCCGGGATGTTCTCGTAGTCGGAAGTGTCGGCGTTGGGAAACGAGATGGACCGGGGCTTGGTCAGGGGCAGGGGCAGGAAGGGGGGCCGGGAGCGGTCTTCGAAGGACTCCACGCGGGACACGGTCCTGCTGAAGGGGATGCCCTTCCTCTTGCCGTCCCGGTAGAAGATGAGGGAGGAGGGCGACTCGGACGCCCTGAGCTTGCCGGTCCGGGTCTTGAGCTGAGGGGAGTTGCTGAGGCTCCTGCGGTCCATCTCCAGGAGCCGGGACGGCCCGTGGTAGCTGGACTCCGAGGACGACCTGGAGGAGGACACGTTGACCTCCACGTGGTGCGCTTTGTTCTCGGTCTTCTTCTTAAACGTCAGCGCCAGGAACCGCTTGAAGGACGACTTCTTCTTCTTGCCGTGCTTGTCGGGGGGCTCGCTCTCGATCAGGAGGGAGGGGGAGCTCTTGGTGATGGGCTTCTTGGTGATGCAGGCCAGGTCGAACGGCGGCGGGATGTCCACCACGGAAGACGGCGTTGACGTGCCGCTGGACGGAAGGCGGTTCCTCTGGGAGAAGCTCCCCGAGGAGCCGATCACGCAGGGCAGGGAGAGGTTGTCCTCTTTCCTCTTGATTCGAAGGTCGTCTAAGCCGGATGCCTCCGGCTCCCGGTACACGGAGACCGGGATCTCTCGGCCTTCCACGGAGAACGAACGAGGGTACAGAGTGAAGGCTCTGGGCTTCGCTGGCAAGGCCCTGCTGGCTTCCAGCGGCGGCTTCCCCTCCAGCGACAGGACCATCTTTCTTGCCTCCTCGGTGGCACCTCCGACGCCAGTGGCCGACGGCGAGACAGCTTCCGGTCCGGCTTCTTCGGGGACGGTTTCTGGGACGTAGCCGGGCACTTTCCCGGAGTGGGGCCTGGCCCTTGCGAGGATGTTCTTTCTGTCTGTGGGGACCAGGCCGCCCTCCGCGTCGGAGTTCTCTTCTTCTTTGGAGCCGTAACCCCCGAGGCCATCGGAGGCGGCCTGTGTCTCGGGCTGTTCTCCCTCTCCGGGGTCGGTTCCGCACGCCACGTCCTCTCCCAGCTCGTAGGGGCTGGCGAGTGCGTCGTCGGTGGTGTCCTCGTCCACCGGCAAGACCAGTACGTCGGGGGCGGAGAGGCCCTCCCCAGGGCCGTCCTGCAGGGAGCCGTGCTGGCCACACAAAGTTCCGGCCACGGTGTCCTGGCCTGCACATTCCCCTGACTTGGATTCCTGCTCTGACTCGGAGCCTTTTGCTGACTCGGGAAAAGAGGAGTAGCTCTCACTACAGAAGGAGGTGCTCTCTGTAGGGAAGAACTCGTAGGGACTTCCCGAGAGTGAAGCCACAAAGTCGCCCATGCAGTCGTTCTCGAAAGGAATGATCTGGCAGCTCTCCTCCGCGGACTCGTCCTGCACGGGGTCCTCGCTCTCCGGAACGTCTCCCCTCGCCTCTTGGGTGACGGCTGCCACTTCCTCGCGGTCAGTTTTCCCACCTTGGTCAGGGGGCTCATCCTGGTCATCCCGGCTGCCCCCGCGTGTGGCATCTTCACGCTCCTCCTCGGAGACGTCAGGGTTGTCGGTGACGATCTCTGCCTCCTGGGTGCCCGAGGCCAATCCCTCGTCCTCCAGGGCCTCCTCACTGGTATCTTCAGCACCCTCCTCAGTGGGCCTGTCAGGTTCCCCATACTCCTCTGCCAGCCCTGGCTCTGTCTCGGCGCAGCCTTCCTCACCCTCCTCCTCTGCCTCCCTGGGTGTCCCAGGAGACCCAGGCTCCCTGCCAGGCGATTCCGGGTCCTCTAAATCAACCTGAGTTAGAATGATATCGCTCGAAAAGACTGCCTCTCCATCCCAAGGGCCCCGATCCTCCAGGTTGTACATGCTGTGTTCCTCCACCAGCTTCTCTTCCTCCTCACTTGAGAGCTTCCGCTCCTCCTCCTCCCCTGGGTCCTGGGCACTGTCCTCAGCCCCCACCTTCTCAGGAACGGGGGCTACGCCGTCATCAGCCTCTCCAGCCACTTCTTCAGCAGCTCCTGCCCCCTCCTCCTCCTCCTCCTCCTCCTCCTCCTCCTCCTCCTCGCCTTCCTCCTGGGGTTCCTCTTCCCCGGTGGCATCCGGAGGCACCATGACTGCGTTCTCCACAGAGTCCCCATCCCTGGGTTCGTCCTCGCTGGGTGGAGCCCTGGGGACGACGATGTAATCTTCATCAGCCTCGGCCTCGGAGCACTCCAGGTTGGACTGCGGCTCTTCGTAGAGTCCCCTGTCTACACAGAGCAGCTTCCCGTTGCTGCATTTGTTCAAGCTGTTGATCATGTACACGCTGGCCCTCCACTCATTGGGGGTGTCCAGCCTTGGCTTAGGGGCGATGGGGGGTTTCGGCCCCCTCGACATGGAGTTGGGACTGTGAAGACTGTCCGGCCTGGATGACGAAGGGAATTTGGGTGCAGTCACTGGTGTGAGGGGACCGGCATTCTTTGGCTTGGGAGCAACTGGTGGTTTTGGTGAATCTAAAGGATGAAAATAGAGAAAAGAAGGAGACAAAAAGTACAATTACCTTTATGTCCACTCCCACTTATTATTTTTTAAAAGAACACTGAAGATGGTTTCCCAACGGCCCATGTGAACCCAATCTACTGTGTTTTGCCTTAGGTTTATTCCTCTATATTATCTTTAAAATCCCTTGACCTTCCACTAAAAATTCATTCTGAAAACAAGGCGACTAGACCTTTCTTCTATATACACTCCAGCTAACAAAACCCATCTGAATGGCATCTTGTACTCCTCAAGTAAAGGTGTGCAGATCACTGAGCTCATTCATTCAACAACTATTTATTAAACACTTTTTTTGGTGCCAGGTACCCAGGAGACAATATTGAACTTGACAGTCACCATCCCTGCTGCCCTGATGGAGCTTCCATTGATTCTACAAATAATTCATTGGATACCTGTATCTCTTCCCATAGCACTATAGATAGTAGGGTCTTCTAGGGTCAAGAAAAGAAGGGCACTGCCCAGCCGGTGTGGCTCAGTGGTTGAGCATCGACCTATGAACCAGAAGGTCACAGTTCAATTCCTGGTCAGGGCATATGCCAGGGTTGTGGGTTTGATCCCCAGTTGGGGCATGCAGGAGGCAGCCGATCAATGATTCTATCTCCTCATTGATGTTTCTATCTCTCTCTCCCTCTTCCTTACTCTGTGAATCAATAAAAAAAAAATTTTTTTTTAAAAAAGAATAAGAGGAGCCGAAACCGGTTTGGCTCAATGGATAGAGCTTCGACTTAGGGACTGAAGGGTCCCAGGTTCGATTCCAGTCAAGGGCATGTACCTTGGTTGCAGGCATATCCCCAGTAGGGGGTGTGCAAGAGGCAGCTGATCGATGACTCTCTCTCATCGATGTTTCAAACTCTCTATCTCTCTCCCTTCCTCTCTGTACAAAATCAATAAAATATATATTTTTTATAAAATAAAAGAATAAGAGAACACCTCTGCTGACTACTCAGAGTTGAGTCTGAGAGAGAAGACTAACAGAACAATTGAAGGACAGAGCTGTACACTCTTGGAATATTATAACTGAATAGCCACTATCTCATTCCCTCAAGAATGACACATCAAAGGCTTGTGACAGTGATATATGATTCTCTTGAGGGTCACCTCTGAATTCTACATGGTGTAGACATGGTGTCCAGCTAGGTGGCCTGCATCCAAACTTTACAGCATCCAATTTTCATAGGAGAAATGATATGGCATTTGACAACATGGATGTTTGCAAAGGGCCTCTTCCCTTGTGCATGGCGAGGATCTATTAACCACGGCAGAATAAAAGATGTGGTACAAACTGTACACGCAGCAGGAGTTTGAGAACCAAGAGTTACTATGGTTAGGGAAGGCCTCTTGGAGAATGAGACATTTCAGCTAAATTTTGTAGGCTGGAAGGGACCTGGACAAGTGTAGCGTCAAGGGAGTAGTCACCGACTCCCAAGTTCAGCATCTCTCCTGCCACAAGCCAGCCCACACCTCCATGCCTCTTGCTGAACCTCTGAGCTCCTGGGCATACTTCAGTCAAAGTGAGGAAGGCAGATTTCCAGGAACACAAGCCCATCAAAATCCATCAAGTCAAAAGCACTGCCTGACTCCCCACTGCCCATGGATTAGGATGTGTAAGTCTCGCTTCAGCCCAGTCTCACCTCCCAGTTCCATCCCCACTAAGCCCAGTCTCACCTCCCAGTTCCATCCCCACTAAGCCCTGTCTCACCTCCCAGTTCCATCCCCACTAAGCCCTGTCTCACCTCCCAGTTCCATCCCCACTAAGCCCAGTCTCACCTCCCAGTTCCATCCCCACTAAGGCGTGGGTTTGAAGCAGAGCAGCTTCAGAATGCCAGGTTTGCTTGTGACAGAAAGAAGGTGGAGCAGAGAGCCTGGAGGTCATACCCATTCTGCAGATGAGGGGATTCTCTTCTCCTCCCCAACACGTGACTCCCAGGTCACATGGGAGCATCTAACTCCACTTGAAGCATCTAACTCCATTCGAATCTAACCCAGGGCTATCTGACAGAAATGTAATGTAAGCCACATTTACATTCACGCATATAATTTTTTATTCTCTTATAGCCACATTAAAAAGTAAAAAAGAAACAGGTGAATTAATTTTTGCAATTTTCATATACTGAGTTTTTTTTAACTCAATATATCAAAAATATTATTTTGAATACCATCATGTATTCAGTGAATCATGTTTGGATCAACATGTAATCAATATACAAAATTTATTAATGAGATAACTGACATTCTTTCTTGAACTAAGCCTATTTTACACATACATCATATCACAACTCAGACCAGCCACAATTCAAGTGATCAGTTGCCACATGAGGCCAGTGGCTATGGCCTTGGTCAGCACAGCTCTGACTTGAGACATCTCCATGGGACTGTCCTATTGTCACCTCAATTTCAAGGTATCAGACTGGCAGGACTATGTTAAATCCAGCGGAGGCCCCAGAGGAAAAAAAAAGGCCTGGAGTCATAATAATACAGGGTTATAAAGCCCATGCATTCTGTCCCTAAAAGGGTTTCATTTCAGAGCCTCTTTGCTTATACTTGCACATGCATCTAATGAACTTGGTTATCTGGCTTCCCAATGCACAGGTAGTTAGAAGGTGTATGGGAGGAAGTTAGAGCGGGAACACTGCAGACTGTGAGAGAGAAAAGAGGCACAGCTGTCAACGGACCCCGTGCTAACGTCCCCATAACATCAACCTCTTAAGCCATATCTATAATACATTCGTTTGCATCAATGCCCAGGCTTTCCACTGTCATCCAGAAAACCCAGAGTCTTCAAGATGTACTATGTGATTTCCCAACTCCTTGTTAACGTAAGCAATCAAGTATACCCTCCTTTAGAAAAAAATATATGTCCACATTAGGAAAAACAGTAACCACCACCCAAATTTGGAGCTTAAACAGCTAAGTTCAATGTTACAGAGTAAGCCTGTGGAGCCTGGCTGGTCTCGTTTCAAAATTTGGCTTTGCCACTTATAAGCTGTGAAATTGAGCCTCAATTCCCTCATCTGCAGAATGGGTACAACAGTAGCACCTACACTGAAAGGGTTGCTGTGAAGATTAAAAGACACATATTAAAAGTGCTCAGTAGAGGCATTCACACAGGGGCATTCAATAAACAGTAGCTACTATTGTTCTAATGAAGTCAGTCTTTGCCTGTCCCATAACTTCCCCTGGAATAAGTCTTGCTCTATACTGCTGTAGAGTGTTATGTAATATTAGCTCCACACGCTCAACATCAAGTGTTAGGCACTGGTGTGAAATTATTCTTTGGGGGCAGGGACTCTCATTTCTCATCCTTAACAGGTGGTATTTCACATGAGCGCCATGAGACCTGACAGAGGGACAGAAAGGCCTTGAAAAATGACCAAAACCGAAGCTGCTTCACCCCCCCACCCCCACCCCATCCTTCATCCAATCAAGCTATTGATCTGTGGGTGCCGTCTCCTCAGGAAAGGTTATAGTGGGCATCTGAGGCGTGATCCTGCAAGAAAATGCCTTCCCCATCTAGCCCCTAGGAATGACAAGGATGTAGTGTCCATGCCCTGCTTCTAGCTCTGAGATCAAAGAATGCCAGAACCGGAAAGGCCTTGTCTGATCCCTCACTGAAAGATGAGGAAACTGAGGCACAGAGAGGGCAGGTGACTGACGTAGAGCTACTAGGCAAATCTGGAGCAGGGCTCAGACAGAATGTGGGTTTCCTGCTGCGGTCTCTTGAATCTCTGCCTTGACCCTCTGCCACAGAGCATTTCTTCTACAAGGCTCCCAGCTTCTAGTGAGGTAGAGAAAAGAAAAGAAAAGAAAAAAAAAAAAGCAGGGAAATTGAGGCTAAAGAGATCAGGAACAACTAGCCAGGTAAAAAATTTACATAAGCCCGAGTCCAGAGCTCAGAAATACTAACTGGCCACAGGGTGAATGACTTTCAGTTGCTCCCATCCAATTTCCTTGAATCCAATCCCATCTAGAATCTTTGAACACATCAATAAACAAAACAAAAACCCTGTCTTTGATGGACCTGATCTTCTAATGGTGGGATATAAGCAAATAAAATGAGTATCTTACGTGTTTTATGTTAGATGACCATAAAATCTGTGGGAAAAGATTAGGAGTTGAGGGTTTTTACAGTTTTAAGTAGAGTGACTAGGATAGATCTCACTGAGAAGACATTACAGAAAAGACTTGAAAGAAGTAAGGGAAGCCAGGACTCACCGGACATGCTCAAAAAGGCCAGAGTCACTGGAGGAGAGTGAGCAAGAGAAAGAGAGAAGCAGGAGATGAGGTCAGAGGGGCCTGGGAAGGAGGGTGTGGATTATGCAGGGCCTTGAGAAGAAGGACACGCTCACTCTTGCTAATATACTGAACTAAATGGAAGTGGTGAGGATGGACGCAGGGAGACCCATGAAGAAGTTCTTGCAATAATCCAGGCAAGAGGTGACGGAGCAGGTTAGTGGCAGTGAAAGTGGTCCAAAAGAGTCAGATTCCAAATAAGAACGTATCACTGGCAGGACATGCTGACAATCTGGATACTGTGTGTAAGAGAAACAGAGAAGTCAAGGACACCACCAAGGTTTTGAAGTCAGAGCAACTGGGAAAATGAAATTGCTTCCAACTGAGCCGGATAAGCCTGCATGTGCTGGGGGTGGGGGTGGGGGGAGCAGAATTTCAGTTTGCACATGTTAGATCAGAGCTACCTTTCACACACCACAGTGGGGCCCTGGGTATTCCAGGCTGGGTCCTGGGAGAAGTCTGGCTGGAGGATTCCATCAGAGATGGAAGTCAAGGCATGAACCCAGTGAGGTCACCAGGTGAAGAAGCATGGACTGAGAGAAGAGCGAGACCAAGGAGGGAGAGAGAAGGAGTCAGCCAAGGAGACAGACAGGGGAGGAAGCGAAAAAATGAAGGGGGTGTGAGGGCTTCCAGCTTTGCTCCCTCTCTGCCTCCCTCCCAAAAGGGAACCAGAGTCCCTGCCCTCAGTACAAAGTTATCTGGGTCTCAGATGCCCTCTGCCTGGGGAAGGCTCAGGGAAGAGGTGGCACCAGGGTGCATGGTGAAGAACAGGGAAGATTTTACAATTGAAAAGGAGATTAAGTATCCCAGAGTGTGAAGAGGCCCAGAGGCAGTAAGATGCAAAGACCTTTGGGAGTATGGTAAAAAGCCCAGTTTGGCTGAGCTTGGACATGGTGGGGGCAGGAGAATTACAGGATAAATCAGAGCTGGGGGTCCCTCCTCTGGTTACATCTCACTTTCTGACGGCCCAGAACACAGCATGGAGGGAGCTGGTGGTCCTCTGCTGTCTCCGGAATCCTCCTGGCTACTGTCTGAACCCCCTGGTCTTGTATTACAGGGTCTGGGAGTTACGACCTCCCCAGCCGGAGTCAATGCCCAAGGACCTCCTGGCAATTCGCTAGACCTGAGGATGACGCGAATACCCTTCAAGCCAAGATGCCAAGAGTTAACTGGGAGTAGGAGAACCTCAGTGACAGGAGGAAGAGATTTTTAACAGCGACGGGTGATAGAAATCATCCCCAGCCAGCTCTCGGTACCAGTTTATATTTTCTTTCTTTATTTTAATTAAATATCTGTCACTCACACATTCATGCTTACTGCTCCCTTGTCAGCAACACAGAGGTTCAATTAGAAGGTGTACTGGAAGGAGTGCTGGACTGGGAGTCGAGCGCTCTGATCTCCCGCTCCTGGCTCTGCCCTTAATGGGAGGTGTGACCTTGGGCAGGCCCTTCTCCTCCTCCCTGAGCCTCAGTTTTCCCAGCTACGAAGTGAGGTGGCCTGCACCAGTCAGTAAGTGCCTTCTGCTCTGGCTGACTGCAGACTATTAAACTCATGGCTCTTCTTATGACGTCCCCTGACATCCGCGTCTTTAGTCCCTGAGCCTGTTTCAATTGCATTGCACTATACTCCCCCTGGAACTCTCATAACCATATGTTCCAAGAGTAATTATCTTCCAATTTCACCTTCCAATTGCATCTTAATTTAACTTTCATTCCTGGGTGCCTGCCGGAATGTCCACGCCAAGCCTGATGATTTCTAATTAAGGCGCTATTACGCCAGTCCAGTGATCCACAACTGGGCTCATGTGGGGAAACAGCATGGGACAGAGGTGGATGGGCTTGGGCCCCAGGCTCAGAGAGGGCTGGACTTCAGTCCCAGCTCTGCCGCACAGCAGCTGTGTGATCTTGGCCACATCACTTTGCTTCTCTGAGCCTCAGTTTCTTTCTTGGTAACATGAAAGAAATACCCCCTTTTTTCTCTTAAGGCTTTTGAGAAGTTCAAGGGAAATAACAGACATAAGATGACTAATAAAGTCAACTGGCAAACATTTCCTGTGTACCTACTATGTTAGGCACTAGATAAAAAAAAGAAAAAAGCAGACTCTCAAGCTGGACAGTCTGTGTTTCAATCCTATCTTGGTCTCACATTAAGTCAGTCACCATGTAATCCCTGCAGCTCAGTTTTCCTAACTATGCAATGAAAGATAGCAATAGTGCTCAGCGCATCAGGTCAATATGGAAACCACACTCATACAAGGAAAACACTTAAAACAGTACCTGATTCACAGTAAGTACCCAATAAATATTAGGTAGTGAAAATTAGTCACTTATAATGTGACGGATGCCACAGGCACCTTACAGGCTTTACTTTTTTGAAACACGAGGACTCAATGACAAACATCTTTTTATCCCAGTTTTTCAGATGAAGTAACCTGCTCAGGGTCACATAACTAAGGCTATGCCGGTCCTGAGAGTCAGTCCCCGGGAATCTATGAACCACTGTGGTGCACCGCACACAGAAATCATTCTGTGAGGTTTCTATTGTTGCCGTCACAC
The DNA here is from genome assembly GCF_014108245.1 of Pipistrellus kuhlii. Classification (NCBI taxonomy): domain Eukaryota; kingdom Metazoa; phylum Chordata; class Mammalia; order Chiroptera; family Vespertilionidae; genus Pipistrellus; species Pipistrellus kuhlii. Next base: position 22,674,308 of record NW_023425416.1, read on the forward strand.
AGTGGCAACTGCTAAGAATTACTGGGACCACACAGGCCTCTTGGTTTGTTTGGGCTCACTCCATCCCCCCAGATTCTCAGAGAAGGGAGAGCTCGTCCAGGCCTCATGCAGGGAAACATGGGAAAACTGGAACGGCTCTCACCATTGTTTTAAAGCGGGTTTTATTAGGAGTGTAGGGGAAAGCCAGCCTAGCTCTGTCCAGGCTGCACCTGGCAGGAGGCGACCTTCTTCCTCCAAGGAGTGGCTGGCTGGGCACGGGGACCCTTCTCCAACCTTTCCCAGTCCCACAAAGTGGTACACCTGCTCCTGCCTCCCCTCACCATCCTGTGACCCACACTCTGTCCAGGCGTTCATATGGTCAGCAACAACAGGACCTGGACACTGGGAGGCGGCTGGGGCACTCCCAACTCTGCAACTGGGTCCTTTTTCAGGTCAGTCCCGCCAATGTCTCCTGTCTGCATCTCACTGCTAAGACAATGACTTTTTTTTTTTTTTTCATTTTCAAGATTTTAAAAGAAAACACACACACACACACACACACACACCACCACCACCTCCACCACCACCGCCACCACCACCGCCACCACCAGCAGCAGCAGCAGCAGCAGGATATATGGTTCTAAGACAGCCAAAATGGTGGCTTCCTGTTTCTTTAGGGATGTCTGTTTTGGAGTATGGCTCCAGGCACGGATGTTGGCTTGGGGAGAGGGCTGCCTTTTGCTTAAATCTGAGCGAGAAAGATTGACCATCGCTCCTTGGCGGGAGGATGAAGCAAGTTCGCTGGGGCTGTTCCCTCGCAAACTCTCCTCTTTGGGGGAACTTTCTGCCTTCCTTGTGGACAAGAGTCCCGGGATCTAGCTTCCAGGCACCGCCCATCTCTGAGTCTCAGTCGCTGAATCTGTTAAATGGCATCCCTCTGGGGAGATCACCAATATCTACCGTCCAATGCTCTCTGGATCGCACGGAATCCCCATCCCCGACCTGGAGAGGCGGATTCCCGGGGCAGAGGCCCGAGGGGAGGGAGGGGACTCAGCCAGGACCGGGAGCGTTTGGTCCCCTGGGGGAGGCACAAAGGCCAGCCCGGGCGCTGCCCGGGAGGGGGGTGCTATGGGGGAAAGGGGAGATGATTTAGGGCTTTTTAATCCTATCCGGAGAGTAAGCTCCAAGTCTGGGTCTGGAGGGAGCGAAGGGAGCAGGAATTGCCTGAAGGGTGCGCCGCCAAGGGATGCCGGACCCGGGGTCAGGGAGAGCGTGGCCGGATCCCCCGGGCCGGGAGGAGCCCCTGAGGAGCCAGCGGGGCACGGGATCAGGGTGTAGGGGGGCAACCAAGTTGCGTCTGCGAAGGGGGCATCTTTCTCCCTCATTCGGGGGGGCGCCGCGGGAGTGGGGTGAGGGCGGACGCGGCCAGGGGAGGCCTCGCCGAGACGGAGGGGGCGGCCCTGAGGCAGGGTGACTGGGACCGGGGCCCCAGAGGACCCCCAGCCTCCCGGGCGAGGGGACCCCGGACACGCCCATGTCTCCAGGAGAGGACGACGGTCGGTCGGGGCGATTCTGGGCCGTCGTCCGGGCGCCCCACGGCGGGGCTACGACTTGGGACGCCTGGCCCGGACCCCTCATCGCGCGCGCGGACCTCGGGGGCCGGAGAGGTGGCGCGGAGCCTCCTACCTGCTCTGTTCATCTTCCGGCGCGAGGAGCGCGGCCGTCCGTCCGCCCGCCCGTCCGTCCGTGGAGCGCGAGTCCGCGCGCCGCTTCACTCCATGGCCTCGCAGCGGGTCCCGCAGCCCGCGGCGCCCGGCCCGCCCCCGGCGCTCGCCGGACTCCCTGAGGGGCGCGGGGCCAGCGGGCCGGGCAGGGGCGCGAGAGCCGGGCGCGCGAGCGAGGCGGCAGCCCGGACAGCACTGGCGTCGCGTTCAGTCGCACTCCGCCCGGCGCGGGCGGTGGGGGCGCGGGGCGGGGCCGCGGGCCGGGCGGGGAGGGGGCGCTCGCGCCGCGGGGGGTGGGGGGGGGGTCGGTGGCCGGCGTGGCGTCCGCTCCAGGCTCCGGGCTCCGGGCTCCCCGCTCCCCGCTCAGGGCTCCCCGCTCCGGGCTCCCCGCTCCCCGCTCAGGGCTCCCCGCTCCGGGCTCCCCGCTCCCCGCTCAGGGCTCCCCGCTCCGCGCCGGGCGCTGCGCTCTGGCCCCCGCGCCGCCGCCGCGCCGCCGCCCTCGCCTAGACGTTTCCTCCCGCTCGGAGAGGAAGACTTTTCCCCTCTGCTCAGTCAGGGATCGAGCGAGTGGAGGGCGCGGCGGCCCCGCGCGCATTTAAAGGGGCCGTGGCCGGGGAGCCGCGCGAGGTCCGAGGGATTAGCATCGGGGTGCGGGGAGGGGAGCTGGCGAGGTGCTCTTCTGAGGACTTCCTCCTCGTCCTTCTGCCAGGTGGACAGTCCGTCTTTATTTTTATTTATGTTTATGGACATTGATTCCGTCCTGCGCCAGACGCTGTGCTGAGTGCCCAGCCAGACAGCCCCCAATTTTATTTTATTTTTAAATCTCATGGAGCTTAGATGGGAGACAAGAAAAATGAATATCATTTCAGAAAGCGATAAGTGCCTTGAGGGAGATAAAACCAGAGTGATGGGGCAGACCATTGGCTCTCAAAAATGCTGCGAACCAGCACAGGACTTTTTTTTAAAATTTTTTAATTGATTAAAGTATTACATGTGTCTATATCTCCCCATTGCCCCCTCCCTATCCCACTCCCATACATGGCCTCACCCCCCCCCCAGTCTTGTGTCCATTGGTTATGCTTATATAAATGCAAATTCCTTGCACCCACCCCAGACTCACTGAATTAGAAATCCCATATTTAACAAACCCCTAAGTTTTTTTCTGATGCAAGCTGAAATTTGAGAATCACTGGAGTACAGGATGGGTAATCAAGGAAGGCCTCCCTGAGGAGGTGATGTTTGAAAGGGAGACCTGGTGGATGAGGATCCTGTTTGTGTTCACGCACCGCACCGTGTGGCCGGCATCTCCCAGGGACAATACCAAGCCTTCACCTTGAGCTAGGGTCTGATTGTCCGTGCAAACATAGGGAGATAGTTCTGCTTCCTCCGACAAGTGCTCTCCGGGATGGGGAGAGGGACGCACAGGAGCTTGTGAGAATTCTGAAATGGCTCCTAAGTGGAGGGGCTTCAGCAAAGGAAAGGCCTTTTGGAGAGAGGGAATCGTTTAGGCAAAGATTTAGAGGTGTGGAAAGGCATGGCCTGTTCCAGGAGCCAGAGGTGGTTGACCTGGGGAATAGAGGGTGGTAGTGTCCCCATGTGACGTCCAGAAGGGCCATTGCTTCTGTTAGGTGGTCCCAGATAACCAGATGTTTCCACTGCATACGAATCACCTCTTAGCTCTCAACATTGGTGTCACTCAGGAAGCTTGTAAGAAATACAGAATCTCAGCCCCCGCCCCAGACCGACTGAACCAGAATCTGCATTTTAACTTTAGATCTTCAGATGATCTGTACACACATCAGAATTGGAGACACAGTGCCCTGATAACCCACCCCATTTCTTTTTTGACCACGTGTGCTGCGCAAGCACACAGAAATAGAGGAAATCCCAGATGCCCCACTTCTCACTGAGGTGAGACCGTGACCCCTGACCTCTGTCTCATCAACACGTTATTGCACATGTGTCAAACACAAGGCCCACGGGCCAAATCCGTCCTGCCAGGCCTTGCAATGTGGCCCGCACCGCGCTGTCATCACTGCACTCCGCTGTGTTTCCATCACAATGACAGTCTATGACTGTTCAGTAAACCATTTGGCCCGCGATTTAGGCTGGATTTTAGATTTTGGCCCCTTCTCTGATTGAGTTCGACACCCCTACGTTATTGGAAAGCTGGTAGGTTTCTGGATACCTGAGGGCCTGCACCCAGCAGAACTCCTGGTATGTATTAGGTGTGCACTAAAATATATGGCATGCATGAAGGTCGGGTTTGAATTGTCACATGTACCAATTGATGCCCAGCACACAGAAGGTGTTTAATGCACACAATGAAGACAGGATACATGAATTTCAATTAGGTGATGCAGAAAGGCTCCTCCCCTTTTCCTCAAACCCCACCTCCCCATCAATCACTCTAATGTAAGAACCTCCCCTTTATGCCATCTTGGCCAATAGGAGAGGCTCCACTTTCACTCCAACTCCATGGTAACAATGGTAGAGATGGTGATGATGGTGGAGGTGATGGTGATGGAAGTGATAGTGGATGTGGGAGACATGATGTTATAGTGGAAAGAGGTTGAGGTGGTGAGGTGACAGAAGCTGTGAAAATCATGGTGAAATGCACAGATGATGTGTTGTAGAACTGTATACCTGAAACCTATATAATTTTATTAACCAGTGTCCCCAATAAATTCAGGGTTTTTTTTTTTGTTTTTGTTTTGTTTTTAAAGAAAGACATGGTGAAAATGAAAGATGTGATGTAGTTGGTGGTGGAAGAGGTAGTAGAATTGACAGATGTGACGGAGATGGGCATGAAGAGATAATGGAGGTGGCAGACTTGTCCAAGGTGATGAAGGCGGCGGAGATAATGTGGTTGAGGCAGGTCATGAAAGTGGGAGGTGGTAGAACTGAAGAAGTGGAGAAGGTAGGGGTATAGTTGATGCAAAAAGAAAACATGTCTTAAAATTTGAACCTGTTTCTGGAATGAGCAGTAAAACCTAAATAGCCTAGGATCCCAGGGCAGGAGCAGAAAAGGGAGGCTCAGCTCAGACTTTAGATCTATGACCAATATCACCCTTTGCTGTGGGGCCTGCGCGCGGGAGGAGGGGGGGCAGGAAGAGACCCCCACGCCTTGTTAAGCCCTTTCCACAACTGTTGAATTTGGGATTTGAGGCTAAGCAAAGTCGACCTGAAAAGATCACCGTTGGGGAGAAGCACCGGTCTGAACTTGTTGCGCTGAAGCCTCATGTTGGGGTGGAGCGATGAGCTCTGAAGCTGAACCACTCATTCCGTTGTTTGCTTTTTCCAACAAGAGAAAATGGGGGCAGATGATCATAAGGCTCTGCAAACGGCTGGTGCGAAGGCTGGTGCTTGGACTTGCTCGGTCCTTATGGGACTGAGCCGTAAACTCTCACTGAGCTCAGGGGGTGGCTGTAAATACCCAAAAAGGACATGACCGTGTATCTGGGGGAAGTGGGTATCATTTCTCCTGTTTTATGCCTTCCACACATGTGTATTCTTCTCAAGAATCCTCTAAAGAAATTATTACCAGAATACCCCATTTCACACAAGGGAAAACTGAGGTCCAAACAGGGGGAAATGACTTGCCTCTACAGCCCAACCAGGATGCACACCCCATCATCTGAGAACATGGTCTGGGTTCCTAACTACCAAAAAAGCCTGCTTAGGTTGGGACTAAACCTAGGTCTGTCTGTCCCCAAGGACTGTGCTATTCATGTATACCACGTTTGTCCAAGAACACAGTGGCAGAATTAAGACCACAGTCCTAGGCAGTTAACCTTCTTTCCTCTCTCCCTCCCTCCTTCCCCCCTCCCTCCTTCCTTCCTTCCTTTCTTCCTTCCTTCCTTCCTTCCTTCCTTCCTTCCTTCCTTCCCTCCTTCCTTCCCTCCTTCCTTCCCTCCTTCCTTCCTTCCTTCCACAAAAGCACACTGTGTGCCTACTCTGTGCCAATCACTGGGTCAGGTCCTCGGTAAACAGGCCACCTTCACTCTGGCCTTCTCGAGCTCCCAGGCCAGCTGAGAAAGCAGGACACTCAATGGCACATTACCCGTAAGTTTGATGAGACCACTAATAGGGGAAACACAGACTCCTCTTAGATGCCTTTAGACCCCCTAGTGTGAGGCTGACCGGTTCCCTGAGGCCTCTGAAATCAGTTACCCCTCCCTGGACCCTTTCAGACACCCAGGCTCCTCCCCACGGAAGCCCCCACCTCACACCTCTCCCTCACACACACACATAACTCAGCATAAAAAAGCCGGGATCCTCCACGTAAGCAAACATCTCCTGTCTTATTATCCTTAGACCATTGGAGCCAATTACTGCCCTGCACGCAGCATAGGGAACCTCAGATCAAAACTGCTGAAATCCGGCTCCCGGTGCCCACCTGCCCGCAGCCTCTGCAAAGTGCATCGCCAGCAGCGCAGCCGGATGGGGCCGTGTGTGCGCCAGAAAGGGAGCACCCAGGCTCTGTAAGCTCATGTGAGCGAACGCCGAACGCCGCCCGCATGCCCAAACCTCCCAGCAGGCAGTAGAAGGTGGTGGTCGGGAGCCACACTGACCGAGAGCAAGTCCCAGCCTCGGTTTCCCCATCGGTACATCAAATAGTATTTGCTGGGTGCTTATCCTGTGCACTCAGCGTTTTGCGTATGTTATTCGCTTATGTAATCCTCTCAGCAAACCTATGCAGTAGCCAAGGTTATTGCCCCCACGTTTCTGAAGAGGCTACGGTGGCGCAGAGAGGCGGAAGCGGCCGGCCAGGGAGACACTGCTAATAAATGGTGGGGATCCTATCCTGGCTCCGGAGACGGCTTTCTTCTTCACTTCAGCACACGGTCCCATCAACTGGACACGGAAACAGTGTCTGTTCACTGAATGAAATAACTCATACAGCAGGGGAGAATGAGAATAATCATTATTTAAATGTCAACTACTTAGTTGGTGTTCAATAAATGTTTACAAAATGCTCCGGGAACTATGGCGCACAACCCCACCATCAGAGCAGGGTGGAGAGGGACCGGGAAGGGCATTAATGAGCACCTGCTGTATACTGGAATGGGTGAGAGGGGGCACCATGGGAGGCTTGTGAGAGCTTGGGGAGAGGGACTGGGCTCTGCTTCCCGGCCCGACCCAGAGGAGGTGGCACTGAGGTTTTGTTTCCCTGCTGAGGAGAGGGCTCTTCCGAAAAGCTGGACCCAATTGCATCCCACTCCATAGCTGGGTCCCCCCTGGGCTTCCTGTTTCCCACAAGGAGCAGGTATATCTTCTGTCTCCAGGGATAAAATGCATGTTATTAAAAAAAAAAAAAAATGACCCTGGTCCTGCAGCCTCTTCGGCCGTTGACCCCTAGGTCCCCGCAGCCTCGGACTGGCTCACCCCGCAATGCCACCGGCTGCTGCAGCATCAGCTCCCAGGGCGTATCTTCCCCTGGAAAGTCACTGAATTGCCTTCCTGGCTCCAGAGGTGGGCAAATCGGAGCCAGACACCTGCTGGGTGGACGCGTCTTCAAAAGGCCACCCCTCCCTTCCTGGGCCCCGCAGGTCGGTGGAGGGAACCTCAGTTAAGTTCTGCTCGGGCATCTCCCACCCCCGTCTGCACACACGGGGGCCGGGCATGAGGAGCCGGGGTTTGGGGACCCCTAGCTCCGACAGCTGCTGGCTCCGTGGCCTCGGGCAAGACATGCCATCTCTCTGCACCTCCATGTTCTCCTCTGTGAATGGGAATTGTGAGACCTTTCTCTAGGCCAGTGGTCGGCAAACTCATTAGTCAACAGAGCCAAATATCAACAGGACAACGATTGAAATGTCTTTTGAGAGCCAGATTTCTTAAACAACTTCTTCTAAAGCCACTTCTTCAAAATAGACTCGCCTCAGGCCGTGATATTTTGTGGAAGAGCCACACTCAAGGGGCCAAAGAGCTGCATGTGGCCTGAGAGCCGCAGTTTGCCAACCAGGACTCTGGGGTTGTGGTAAGGATTAAAGGAATGTTCCCCTCTCTCTCTTCGCTCTCCTGACCTTGAAGAGTTCACCGTCTGAGAGAAGGGCTTGGGGTCAGCTAGCAGTGGTACCATGGAGCCGGGGGTGAGAGCAGGGGACTGACGTGAACGGAAGGGCTCCAGGAGAGGAGGTGGCACTGGCTGGATTTAAAAGGTGGAGGAGGAGGAGGAGGGTCGCCCCTCCAGGTAGGGAAACATCCTGGGCAAGTGCCTGTGGGAATGGAAGAGGAAGGCAGGGCTGGGCTAGGGGTGAAACACCGTGGTCAATGCTGGGAGAGGTGTGAGGCCGAAGAGCTTGGACTTCACCCTGCAGGTGAGGAGAGCCACAGAGTGCCTCTCGGGGAGGGAGTGACACGGGGAGACCTGTGTGGTGGAGGAGTTGGAGGGACAAGCCTGGAGGCAATGGCTCAAGGAGGCTGGGGCAGGGACCCCAAAGAGCGGTTAAGCCCGAGTTCAGGAATGTTCTTACCCATAGCTGTGGGGGCTCAAATACACGCTGGGAAGGCTTCCGGGAGGAGGAAGGCTTGCTCTGCGTCCTGAAGGAATTATACAAGCAGAGGGGAATAGGAAAGGGCCTGCAAGACGGGGTGGGGGTGGGAACTGGGGGCAGGGTGGGGTGCAGACAGGCCACAGGGGCCGGTAGGGGCCCCAAAGGCCTTTGTCCAGCAGGCCTGCGGCTCCTGGAGGAAGGGCTGAGTTCTGGGGGAGGGGAGTCTGGGGTGAGGCAGGACCAGCTTGGCGTTTTTATCACCACTGGGTGGGATCCAAGGTCTGTGGAGGAAGTGACCACCCTCTTCCGGCCAGTCATTTTTTTTTTTTTCCTCCTGTTGGCCCGTTTGGCTTTTTCCCGAGGCTGCATTTCCACAACGGCCCCTCCCGGCTGGCTGGGTGTGGGCATGGCTCCACCGCACACCCAGCAACAGGGGCGGCCGGCCCAGGGCTTCCTGGCCCTCTGTGGGCAGGCTGATTGGAGGAAAACAGCCCTCAAGCCTTCTTCAAAACAGGAAACTGCTCTCCCTGCTTCCTGAAGGACAGGAACTGTCCCCATGACAACCGTGGGACAAAGAGGCCACATTAACCCTTCTGGGGGCTGCCCTGGAGAAGAACCCTTTTCCACCAGCCTCTTGTGGGTGTGGGGCAGTACAGATGACAAAGGGGGTACTTGTCAGTGATATCCTCCAAGTCTCACCACCTTTTGAAGAAGAAGGCAGGGCTGGGATTTTGTACCCATTTCGTGGATGACAAAATTGATGTACACTCCGAGGGTGAGGGCCTGGCCAGCCGCATAGCAAGTCAAATGCAGCAAGGCACAAGGGTGGGGTCAGAAGTCAGGCTGTGTCCGTTGACATCTTGACTCACTGCAAGCTGTGTCCCTTAGGCAAGTGGCTTAACCTGCCAGCCTCAGTTTCTCTACCTGGGAAAATGGGACCATCAAGAGCACTGGCTGCATAAGGCTGTGGCGAGCATCTACTGAAGCCGTTCACTCATCCAACACGTATTCACTTATGCAGACTGTTCACACACAGACGCGTGCGCGCGCGCAACTGTGACAGCAACACTAGCAAACACCTCCTGCCCCACGGGACAAGTGTTGTAGTTGGGGGAGACAGGCAGTGAACTAGCCCACAAATCAGTGTGAGCAGGCAGAGCTGTGAGCCATAGGTGTGAGCGGAGTGTGGAGAGGTGTCTTCGGCTTGGTGGCCAAAGAGAGGCAGGGACTCTGGGGGAATGAGCGGAGCCTGTCGTGGGAGGACTGGAGGACAGCGGTCAGGCAGAGGGGCCTGCAGGGGGAAGGGAGGGAGGGCTGGGCCCGTGCTGGGCACAGATGAGGAGAAGCAGAGAAGGCAGAAGAGTCTGGTCTTCAGAGCCTTGGGAGTACATGCTCAGAGCAAGCCCGATGGAGGGACACGTTCTGATTTGCGTTTTTAGGTTTGCAGCCCTGGGATGCAGCTCAGAGTGACAGGGACTTGGAACTCCAAAGGGCGTCTACTCTGGGGGACCTTTTGCTGTGACCCTGGAGAAACCTGAGTCACAGGGAGAGGCAGTCATTTGTGCTGTTTTGGGGGGTGGGGCAGGGCAGGGACCCTTTGGCCCGCACTATTCAGGCACCCAACCTTTTCCTTGACAGCCTACCAGGCCACGCCCCTCCCTCTCTTCGTGCCCAAGGGCTGCTGGGAGGAAGCCATGGACGCAGCTCCCAGCATTGTAGTACATGTAGCAGCTGCTCAGAATAACTTCTGCTCTCCTCACTATGGGCTCCGAGACTCCCCACTCCTCCATCTATCTCATCAGGCCCCCTCTCCACCTCATCTCCCACCACTCCCCCTTTCTCTTCGTTCCAGCCACACCGGCCTTCCTCGCCCTCCCTGGCCCTGCTGCAGGGGCTCTGCACCTGCTATTTCCGCACTCTGGCAAACGCCTTCTCAAACGTTCTCCTGCCTGGGCCAGCTTCCCCCATCAGTCAGGTCTCACGTGACATCTTTTCACAGAGGTGTGTGTCCCCCCTCGACCTGGGCTGAGTACCAAACTCCCAATGTCCCCGCAGTCTGAAGGGACCAGGAGTCTCCCTGGCAGGGTGCAGCTCTCCTGAGGAGCTGGCTGGAGAGGAGGGGAGCAGGATTATGGAGGAACTGACGTTTATGCACCATGAACAAGCCAAGGTTGCCTCCGTGTGTTACAATCACCAGAAACTGCACTGGGGGGCGAGTGTGCCCAGAGGAATGTATCGTCATCCCCATTTCTCAGATGAGGAAACAGAGGCTCAGAGGAGCAAAGTCTTGTGCCCAAGACCACTCAGCCGGGAAGTGGCAGAGGAGAGGGAGGATTCAAGACGGACTTCTAGGAGCCTGTGCCTTTCTCCTTTCCTCCCACCAGCCGAAAGGGACCCTGGGCAAGACAATGACAAACGACTTTCTGAAAAGTCTCCTCCCGGTGTTTTGTCAGGGCCACGCTACCAGCCACAAGGCTGGGTTGACTACGGAACTTGGACGACCTCATCTGGAGAATCTTCTGGGCTGGTTACTACACCAAGTCCAAAGCCTCATCCCAGACCCAGTGAGTTAAGGTTGCCTGGGGTTGAGATTCTTCACTTGAGGAAACATGGAGTTAAGACTTCGGTGGCCCCATTAAAAGGCCAGTGGAGGTTGGCATAGGAGAAGCACAGGGGCCCTCTTTAGCCAAAGACCCAGAAGGTCTAGCTGGGTCATCAGACAAGAAAGAACCTGACCATTAACCCAAGCAGCCCTAACTGGTTTGACTCAGTGGGTAGAACGTTGGTCTGCGACTGAAAGTTCCCAGGTTCGATTCCGGTCAAGGCCATGTACCTTGGGTGCAGGCACATCCCCAGTGGGGGTGTGCAGGAGGCAGCTGCTGGATGTTTCTCTCTCATCTATGTTTCTATTATAACTCTCTATCCCTCTCCCTTCCTCTTTGTAAAAAAATTAATAAAATGAATTTAAAAAATAATAATAATCCAAGAAGGTGTGTAGAAATGTCCGAAGGGTGGAGGCTTGTCCAAACCCTCCTTTGCCCGTTGGGGAGCCGGGCAGTCCTGGGAAGGCCCAGCCAAGCAGTTCATTCTGAGGTTCTACCTCTGATGCCACCTGCACTTGAGTTCCCCCAGGGAGCGAGAGCTCACACCCTCCACGGCCACCCTTCCCCCCTGGGAGAGCTTTGCAGAACGGGGTGTCAATGTCACCTTCCCCGTGCACAAGGCTGGACTCCTGTCTTATTTTCCTCAGGGAGCTCCAGAGCGGAGACTGCGTTTCTTGGCTGGCCCCGAGACAGAGGGTCAGGGAGATAGCGGCTCTGGGAAGATGGTATTAATTAGCTTAATAAGCGCGTGTGCACCCTGTGGTGGTGGGACCCGAGAGCTGATGTGACCCCTGTCACAGACACCATAAATTACTGGGGTGGACCTCCTCCCGCCTGAAACCCAGGCACTTAGAGAAATGAGTCTGGCCCAGTCTGGAAGCACCATTAACACGCACTGTATATATCAACAAGTGAATCTAAAAATCAAGTGAATTAAAAAATCTGAGGAACAGAATAAACTGGTGAATATAATAGAATCAGGGGCAAAGAAAGGGAGTGGATTGATAATTATCAGGGGGAAAGGGGTGTGGGGGTGCAGGAAGAGACTGGATTAAAATCGTGCACCTATGGATGAGGACAACGGTGGTGGGGGGGAGGTAAGGGCAGAGGGTGGGGAGGGAACCGAGTGGAGGGGAGCTATGGGGGGAAAAAGAGAAACAATTGTAATAATCTGAGCAATAAAGATTTATTTAAAAAAAAAAAAAACACGAAAAAACACACAAAACTGCTCTGTGCTCTGGTCGCCAGTCACGCCCCAGGGCCGCTGTCCTCCATGAGTTCAGGAGAGACTACAGTCAACTTGCATGGTTTCCTGCAGGAGCTGCCTCGTGGCAGGGGAGCTGCAGGCAGGAGCCAGATCCTCTCCAGCTCAGGGGGGTTCCCTGTGAGGGGATGGTGTCGGGGAGGGCAAGAGGACCTTTCACCTGTGGCCTAGTCGCACCTATGAATGAATCATTTTGATGATCTCACAGTGTGAGCTGGGACAGAACTCTGACAGCTCAGAGTTTGGACAAGGGTACGAATGACACACTAAGATTTGAGCCCACCACTTCTCAGCTCCAAGCTCCCACAAATGGGGGCTTCTAGCACCTACTGCACATGTCCCTTAGGAAGATGAAATATGATAATGACCCTCAAGCACTTAGACTGGCGGTGCCTGCCACATAGTAACTGCTTGGTACACGTTAGATATTATCACTGAGTGTTCTTAATGAAGTACCTGGCACATAGTAGGCAATCAGTTAGGATTTGATGACTTTAGCAGGTAGATATTTGCTTGTGGTTGTGAAGGTCTAATCCACACACCACTTCTCACGGACTTGACAGTTCGGTTAACTACTTTTTAACTATTTCTAAATATTACAATCTTTTCGCATTTCACGTATGACCAGGCAGCGCCATCCAGCCCTCGCTCTGCAAGGACAGTGTCCCCGGGTCTAGTCAAATTCTTTTAAAGCCTGAGGACGATTTCACTCTAGCTATAAACACCTCACTTAGGATCCCGCCTTTGGCGATAGGGGCTTGGTGCCTCCTCCTTGTGCTAGAGCTGCGGCACTTTAAACATTATCTACTTAATCTCCACAAGCACTTCCCATGTCAGGTATGATTATGCCCATTTAACAGGTGCGGACACCGAGGCTCACAGACTTGCCCGGGGATACACAGCCCATGAGCAGCAGAAGGTTGTGATCCCAGGTCTGTTGTAATCACACAGGTGGTGCTTTTCCCACTGCACTTAACTCAGGCCTTCCCAACCAGAACGGAGATAATTTTCCCTGAAATCGTGGCAGCCGCAGCACCTCTGAGGGCCTAAGGGTTTCTGTGGTAGAGGGACCAGCTGGGACAGGTACTAGGGCAATATTCACACCCCCTGGCTTCTCCCTTCACATTCATTCCACCCTCACTTATCAGCACATTTTTGTGCCAAGTCTTAGAGGGGTCAGACACACTCAGTGAGCAATCGAAAAGCGTCATTGGTTCTTGCCTGTCATCGAGGATGAGCCACATAATATTTGGGGCCCAGTGCAAATGAAAACGCACTGCTTCTTGTTCAAAAAGAAAGAATTTCACCCTAGCTGGTTTGGCTCAGTGGACTGATGAGCATCAACCTGCAGACTGAAGGGTCTCGAATTCAATTCCAGTCAAGGGCACATGTCCGGGGTTGTGGGCTCAATCCCCAGTAGGAGGTGTGCAGGAGGCAGTCAATCAATGATTCTTATCATTGATGTTTCTATCTCTCTCTTCTTCTCCCCTCCTCTCTGAAATCAATAAAAATATATATGTTTTTTAAATTAAGAATTTCAAATGGTGACAGCAGAACATGGGAGTTTAAGCCAGGCCTTGGGCCCTCCTGAGTGTGAACGCATGCACACACACACACATACACACACACACACACCACCCCCTGAGATGGCCTTGGGCATCCACCATGAGGTTGGGCCTCAGCACATCAGCACTAGGAAAGCGAGTGTCCACCCCGAGCTCATAGCCAGGCACAAGGTAGGAACGAAACAGGTTCATTGAGTGAGTTCTCTCCAGCTCTGTGAGATGGACACGGGATCGTGGATTTGCCCATGGGTACTCTGAGGTTCAGGAAGGCTCCTGTCTCTCCTCTCCTCACTCTAAACCCGGGTCCGTGACTCCTGCCTGGCGTGCCTGCCTGCTGCTCCACGCTAACCCCCATTCTGGCCTTTGTTTTCCTGATCCCAGAGAGAAGGGGTAGTGTTTACCACAGGCTGGAGTTTATTTTATGTTTGTGTTTTCCAATAATTGATTCCAACAGTTCCTACAGACGTCCTGCCGAAGGAAAACATGTTTTGCTCACTCAACCTTCAACTTCCTCACGGCGCCCCAGTGGTGGGGGCCTACCGCGGTGAGGAAAGCGTGGGGTGACTTTTCCCTCGGTTGTGTTATTTTTTTCCATCTCCCTGTCGGGGGACAACAAAACATGTTTTCCTTTTTTTCCAAAGGAAATTGGAACTTTCTTATTGATTACTCGTTGCCTAAAATTCGCCTTCCTCCTGCGATTATGTTGGATCGGGCGAGTGGTGCGAGTGAACTTCAAAATAAAGGACCGTCCTTCGTTTTACTGAAAGGGCAACCATCACAACCAAAATTTTCATTCATAGGAAGCCGTTGACACCACTGAGGTTCACCCTGGCCTTCTCATCAGTCTGTACACACGTTTAAAGTGGCCTCGGTATTCCGAGTTCACCTTTCTCAGAGAGGAGGATTGGGCAGGCACACAGAGCCTCTCTTCTGGAAAGGTGGAGGGCTGCCCAGAGTTCGCTGAAACAGGCATTCGGTGGGTGGTGTGAGAATCTTTCCTTCCCCACATGCATATCCAACCGATCCAGCACCATTTCCCTTCTGCTCAGCATCTCGGTTGTCATAAATCTGATGACTCTACACATGTTGGTCCAGTCCTGGACTCTCTGGTCTGTTTTCTTAGTCTACTAGTCTAGTTTTGCACCAAGACCACTTGAGTTAATTAATATTCTATCCACTGAAATCAATACATCACGGTTGGCCAATAACTTCTCTATTGGGTTGTTTCCAGTGTTTTATTATTATGATTTGTATCATACTAAGTATTAGTAAGAATTTTTTTTAAAAAGCACGTATAACTGAAGTGATGTGCCAAGCTCTGTTTTAATTAGGATTAACTCATTTAATCTTCACAAAAAACCCTGGGAGGGCGGTGCTATGGTGATCTCCAATCTGTGAGATGAGGACCTCAGTGCACAGAGAAGGTAAATCATTTGCCTTTGATCCCAGTGGAGCTGGCTTTGGAACCTGCTCCTTTTTCCCATTCCCATCTGATATCAATGAATGAATGAAAGGGGTGTGTGTAAAGGAATGAATCAAATGTGGGCAGTAATACATTTCTCGTCTTCTTTTTTTGGTTGTTGTTAATCCTCACCTGAGGGGAGATATATATATTTTTTTTTTAATTTTTTTTTTTTTAGAGAGAGAGAGAGAGAATGGAGGGGCGTGGGGAGAGACAGAGAGAGAAAGAGAAACATCGACAGGAGAGAGACTTGTCAATGGTTGTCTCCTGCAGGAGGCCTGCCAGGGCCAGGGATCAAACCTACAACCCAGGTACGTGCCCTTGACCAGAATTGAAACTGGCACCTTTCAGTCCACAAGCTGATGCCCTATCACTGAGAAAAAACAGGTAGGCCTCTTAGCGTCTTTAATGACTTAACTGGCTCAGTGGCTGTGACGCCTGAGAGCCCTGAGACACTGCCCCAGCTCCACTGGCTATGTGACTTTGGGCAGATTACTACTCATTAAGCCTCAGTTTCCCTGTCTGTCCAGTGTAGATAATAAGCCTACTTGTCTGGGTTGTCATGGGGCTCCAGAGACCAGCACAGTGCCTGCTGAGGCAAAGGAGGTTTTTTATCCTGTCTTAACTGCCTGGACTGAGGGCCCAGGGGCCTTGGTGGCTTCAGAGGGCTTCTCCCAAAGAGGTCTCTGCTTTGCAGACATTCTGGGCTTCCTGCTGGACATGACCAATGGAACCCCCAAAACCTGCTTCTCACAGCCCCTCTCTGGCGCTCTGCCCCATTTATTGGGCAGCCCCCACCTCATCACTACAGGTCACACTCCTGACTGCCTCACAGGCCTGAGGAGGCATCTGACGATATTGCGAGCCTCCTGCAACCGGTCTGTGAGCTCCTGGGGATGGGTCCCAGGTGTGGCTCATTGATAGAGCCTGGCACGGGGAGACCGGGAGATATTTGCTAAGTGAACAAATGCATTTTACCAAGCCATTGCCTCTGGTGACCAACTGCCTTGGTTTGTCCAGGGCTGAGGGCTTTCCAGGGATGCAGGACTCTTAGTGCTAAAACCACCCGCATCTTGGGCAAACCAGGACAAGTTGGTCGCCTGAAGTACCTCTGTGCGGCAGGTTCTGGGTTCCGCCTTTATAGTCACCATCTGACCTAATCCGCGGGTCCCCTGGAAGCACAGCCTGAGTCAGGGACCCAGGTGCACGTGAATTATTGAAGAAGTGCTCTCAGCAGGAGTGAGGATTGCAGGGACGGCAGGAGCAAAGCAAGTCTGTGATCCCGGCTGGAGCGTGGCCTCAGCCTGGTCCCCGGGGTAGCTCTGGAGTGCAAAGAGACCACAGATTGGCTCCCGCCTGGGCAGGGGTCCACCCGGGAGAGGGGCGTCAGCCTAGGGCCGTGCTCAGGAGAAAGGGCAGTTGTCAGCATCCGCAGCCACCACGGCCGCTGGGGAACAGGAGCACGTAGGAGTCTAGGAAGGACCCCCAGTGTCCACTATGTTTCACAACAACCATGGAGGGAGGTCAAGGATGATTTAAACCCTTAATGACCTTTTTAACCTAAACTCACCCAGGGGCTCCCACTGCACTGACAATAAAATCTGAAGTCCTTACGATGGCTGCTGATCCCCATTTCTCTCCTCTGCGTCTCATGTATATCCCAGCCTCCCTGGCCTCCTCTCCAGTCACCAGGCACGCTAAGCTTTGCCTGACCCAAGGCCGTCATCCTTGGGTGTTTATTCCTTCTGCCTGGACTCCCCTTGGCCCAGAACTCTCCCTGGCTGGCTCCTTCTTGTCATTCAGGCCTCAGCTCAAATGGAGGTGTCCCCAGCTCTCCCACTGACATCCTCCCCTGCCCCTCGTCCCTCACTATCGTGTGACTTCAGGTTATTTCCATCATACCCACTGCTATCTGAAATGAATGTTTATTTTCTTCAATAGCGTCATGCCTATCTCCATCTCCAGAACATAAATTCTATGAGAGTGGCGAGCTTTTCCAATCTCTACTGAATCTTAGGGCACATAGTAGGCATTCAATAAATACTTATGGATGACAAAATGGAGTCTCTGAAAAAGGCACAGTTCACCTGCTGCCACGTGGCAGAGCAGGAAACCAAACCAAGCAGACCCTGAGGTTGGGCTCCTGACCACCAGCTGCCCCACCTCTTCTGCCTCAGGGCCAGCCCATGACAGTGGAGATGCCCATGACAGTGGCGATGGTGTCTGATTGAGCACCCGCTCCTGGCTCCGGAGCTGGCAGATAAGCAGGGAGCGTATGAGTGACAGGACCACTGATGAGAAACCCTTCTTGGCCGCTTGGATGGGGCAGTGAGACCGTGCCCTGGCTGCATTTCCTGGGGACTCAACACATAGGCCTCTCGAACCTGCCATTAGAATGCTCCGGCCGGCTCCCGGGAGGGGGGTGGTGGCGGGTGCTGTCTGCCGCGGTGATCAATGTGAATAATAAACGTTTAGAGTTAATAAGCTCCAGTTAACTCCTCTCGCTTCAGTGACTAATGGGCTTCCCGGAGCCCATAACTCATGCTGTCTGCAAACCTCCCTTCCCGCGGTGGTTGCCCTGGACCCAGCCTGCTGTGAGAGGCTGCCGGTGAGGAAGGACCCGGCTTGGCGGAGACACGGATGGCAGTGAGCGCAGTGTTTTCGGGGAGCAGCAGCGTCTTTCTGGCTAGTCTCTGGCTCCGGAGAGGAGATGGTTAGGGATGAGGGAGGTTGCTGATGGATCTGCCATCCATCCATCCATCCATCCAGACCCACCTCTGCCACCAGCAGCTGGGGGACCATGGCAGAGTCCTGCTTCCTTTTGCACCTCCAGTTTCTCATTTGTCAAGGAAGATAACAATAACTGGGGCTGTTCCAAGAATCAACTGGCGTGATGGGTGTACAAAGTGCTGGCCTGGTCCTGGGGCTAAGCAGCATCAGAATCTCCTAGGGGCTTGGTGGAAATGCAAAATCTGGGGCCGTGTCCCAAAACTGCTGGACCTGAATCTGCATGTTAGTAAGATACCCTGTGCTTTTTGTGCATGATGTCAGGCTGAGAATCACTGGCCTCGGCCAGCCAGGACCACACAGAAACGCCGATGCTCTGGTTCACAGTCAGTCCCCTGTTGAGAGCAGACATCCCCCATCAGCCACGGCGCTCTTGCCAGGGGAGTCTGGAAATGGCCTCAGGATCCCTTTCTGCAGAGCAGCCTCTGGCACTGTTCAGAGGTGGCATGCAAGAGGGAAGCTGGCGGGGGTCCGGAGACTAGACTCTGTGGCCCCAAATCTCTGACCAAGATGGGAAAACCCGGCCTCGTCCCTTCTGCACAGTGCCTGGCACCTGTACTGCTCACAGGTCAGGGAAGGCAGGATGAGGCACGAGAAAGGCGGATGTGGGGCAAGGATTGCCCACGAGGCTCAGTGAGCAATGGGATTCCTATCTCTTGGAAGACCCAGGAATGGGATCACGGGGGCTGGACCCCCACCCCCCACCCCAGCCCAGCAGGGAGAAGATGACCTTTCTCACTAGTGTCCTTCCTTTGTTCATTATGACGATGTGATGAGCAGATTTCTATAATTACAGCTAAAAATGACTTTTAAGAAAAAGTGTCTACTACTTAAATTATTAGAGGTACAAGAAGTTATTGTGAAAGTAAAAATATAGAGAAGTGACATAAAAAATATCTTGCTCCTTGCAATCCTTTTGTCTTAGGGTAACTGATGTTAGTGCTTTGGTGACTATTTCTTTCTAGTTTACGTTTTCAAACATATTTACAAAAATAAGATCACACCATATGCCTGACTTTGCATCTTGTTTTTTTTGTCTAATAATATACCATAAACATGGTTTCAAGTTCATTCATATATTTATACATATCTACATTAATATCTAATTATTTTTATTAGCTGCCTCATATTATAGAATAAATATCCCAGGATTCATTAAATTATTGCTATTAATCAACATTTAGTTTTCTCTCTCCCTATCCTTCTCTTTTTTTTTTTTTTGCTACAAACACCCTTGTAGGTATTACCTTAAGTGTTTATGTGGTTTTGCAGGATAAATTCTACAAAGTGGAGCTACTAGATCAAAGGACATACACATTTTAAAGTTTAATAGAAACTGCAGATGACTGTCCCAAAAGATTATAGCAGCTCACACTTCCACCAGTGGAGTCGAAACTGCTTGACTACCCCCCTCCTTGCTGGCACTGGATGTCATCAATATTTAATATTTTTTTCAAATCTGATGGGAGAAAAAATGGCTTCTCATTGTTCTTTTAATTTGCATTTCCACAACTGCCTGAGAGGTTGAGCATCTTTTCATTTGTTTGTTGGCCATTTGCATTTCTGCAGTGAATTGCTTGATATTATTCTTTACCCACCTTTCTTTCTTTTTCTTCCTTTCTTTCTTTCTTTCTTTCTTTCTTTCTTTTTTATATTTTTGTTATCTATTTTCAGGCACTTTTTGTATGTTAGCATTAACTCTTTGTCTCATATATGGTTCACCCCTGTGCCAAAAAGGTCTCAGTAAGCTGCCAGGGCAGAATTGCACAAGATGAAGCCATAGGAATAAATGCAAATTCTTCTTCGTGAGTCTGCAAGGCTGAACTGCCCGTGGGTGGGAGGATGGGGTTTGTTGTCCGCACGCATGGGGCATCAGAGGACGGTGAGCTCAGTGGGAGGTAACAGTGGGATCAGCTGCTAAAACAGCTAAATTAGGGCCGCAGGGTGCATTCATGGAGATAAAGGGTTTAAAATGCTCTGCCCGCTCCTGGGAAAGGCATTAATCTCTGAGCTGCTGGAGAAGGGTGAGGAGGGGCTGGGACCCCCTTCCCATGAGGAGCTGGCTGTCCCAGGACGAGGGAGTGGAGGGCTCTGGGTCTGGGGGGCAGAGTGGGGGCCTGGGAGACCTCCCAGGGAGCTGGGTCTCAGCTGAGAGTGAGGAGGAATTTTCTCCTTAAACTGCTATTTTCAGAATTGCATCCTAAGCACCTCCTCCTCCTCTCCCTGCTTTATCTTCTCATCGTGCTTGCAATGTCCAACGCACGGTAAATGTTATTGTGTGTGCTGCCTGCGTCTCCTCACTAGAATGTCAGCTCCACGAGCAGTTTTTTTTTCTTCTTCATTTTATTCATTACTTTGTCCCTCCCAGAGGTGTTGTTATTGTGTCTCCAGTCCGATCTGTGAAGATATGGGATGGGCTGAGCAATGAGGAGTGAGTTCCCCGTTGGGAGATAGAAACACAGAACTTCCTGGCCACCCAGCAGGCTTTCTGTGCAGGGGACTCCAGGATTCATCTGTGGTCCTCTCATCAAGGTAAGGTCCAGAAGAGACTTTGGATCAACAGGAGACCCCCTGGGCCTCCCCTGGCTTCCAGGGGCCTGCAGCCAGCCAGCTGGGACACGAGAGCGCTCCAACTGGGTCAATCTCTGTTTATGCCCTCGCCCTGGCCCATCCTACGCCCGGGCCCCACCCCCGGTCAGCCCCAGTCCAACCTCTACTCTCCCCTCAGCGTGAGGCCCTCATGTTTTGGAAAATCAACCGGCATCATACCAGACTGAAAATATCTCAAAATATCGCTTGTGATTTCCTCCCGCTCCCCCAGGTCCCCCGCCTGGGCGGGCAGCAACCTTTCCCTCGCTGTTGATTTTCAAGAAAGGCTCTTCCATGGCTAGGACATAGGGAATTTCCAGTATTTTTCTTCCTCTCTCTCTCTTTTTTTTTTTTTTTTTTTTTGGCCTTCAGACGCCCACATTGTGTTGTCCTGACGCAGCTCCAGGCAGTGTTTGGCCCCAGAGGCCTGGGCTGGGTCAGCAAGGCCTGGACCAGCGGCCCGGCTCCTCGGCCGCAGGAACAATGCATCCATAATTCATTGAAAACTCCCCTCGGATGACTTTTTCCTGTTGCTGATTGTCTCTGCGTTCCAGGCCTGCACAAACTGCTTTTTCCTCCGGCTAAATTTAAAAGGGCCAGACCCTGGAAACGGCGCACTGGGCTGGCCTCTCGGTGAGGGCAAAGGCAGGGAGGCTCGGTGGAAGCAGAGCCTGGAGCCAGTGCTGCCCCACCAGCCCTGACACACACATGTTCGGGCAGCTGCAGTCTGATCCCCCAGACTACACACAGAGCCCCTTGGGCCACACACTTCAGAGTTCAGAAAACCCTACTTGGTCTGTATCTGTATCTGCAGAGGTCAGAGAGGCCCTTACAGAGCTGGGGGGTGGGGGAGCAGGCAGGCCTGGGGTCGACAGTGCCAGACCCCAGTGGGCACTGGATTCACAGGGCGAAGAGGAGGAGTTTTCTCTCGGGCAGAGCAGAACAGGGAGAAAATGGGTGGGCAGTAGGGAGGTGTAAGCAGAGGTGGCTTGCCCACCGACCAGGGGAGCTGTCAAAGGCTGACAGTGCCAGGTGGGAGGCAGGCGGGCTCCTGGTTTGTCCTCCACCCAGGTCAGCGAGAGGTCAGCAGCCTTTGGGGTTGTAGCAGGACCAAGACCACAGCCTTGCCCCCTCTGCCCACAGACCCAAGGCTTTTCTTCAGAGGGGGCCACATTCTCTGGGCGTGCCTTCCAGCTCTGCTGTGTGAACCCATGCAACTCTCTCCACAAGTCCATGCCTCAGTACCACCATCTTCAAAATGGGATAGCCTCTTGTGTTAAGCGTTGTCATCTCTGGAGTCAGATATAAGGGGGAAAGTAAATCCCCAATGCCTCAGGGACCTGGCTTAGTCCCCGAAGGCAGGCCATGTGGTTGAGCACACATTTGGGAGGAGGCAGAAGTCTGTGACCCATCTCTCTGTTGACCCCCTGCTGCTCTTTCGTGGAGCAGGGGAGGGGCAGCCCAGCATCCAGCATCACTGTGTCACCTGGAATCAGCCACCCGTTTCCTAGGCGACCTCGCCAGCCTCCTCACCATCAGTGTTGGTACCCCCTTCTCAGGGCTGCTGAGGGAGAGTGGTGATGGAGCCGGTGCAGAGAGCCGGGAGCCGTGACGTGGATAGCTCTGGGAGACAGAAAGCGAAACTCACAACTTGGTGCTGCTCTGAAGCCTCAAACACCGAGGGTGGGAGTGGGAAGTCAGTGCATCGGATCAGCGCAAGTGCGGGCAGATCAGGCCAGTGTGGAGACGCCCCCCAGTGGACGGGGACCTGCCTCTGCGGAAAGAGGTTCGTCACTGTTTCAGAGCCTGGCCGAGGCCGGAGGGACAAAGGCTGGATCCCACCCTATCTATTCTACTCTCTAGAGGACCAGGAAGAAGAAGGAAGCAAGCTACTACAGCAGACACAGGAAGTACCCCAAGCAAAAGGACTGACGCAAGCCAAACTGCACAGCAAGGAGTACCTTTGAGCTCTGTCTGCTTCTAACCTAAAATAAATTGCTTACAGCTAGACACACAGCTGAAAAGCTCCCTTGAAAGTACTAATGAAGTGAGAATTCCACCTTTCTCAGGGGAGACCTGCCTCCCCACGGGACCCCAGCCAGCTTGGGAAAGCGTTCTGGATCTCGGGCTCCGGGGCCCCGGGATCTGGGCCACTCCCCACTTTTTTGGGGGGTGTGGTCCTTTCCGGTATCTCCTTTACCCTTCCATCTCCCTTCCCCCAGGAAGTTCCTCCCTGGCCCCAGCACTCCCCTCCCTTCCTCTCTCAGCTGTGGAGGAGGTGCACACTGATGGGATGGTGGGACGATGGGACAGGGAAGGTGGCATCAGCCCTCTCCACCTGGGTGCCTAGAAGGCTTCCCTAATCCACACACCCAAACCTCATTCCTGGTGCCCTTCCCCAAGGAACAGATTCTCCATCCTCCCAGAACCCTGGTCGTTCCTGAGGCTTCTCTTCTCTCCCACCCCAATTCCGGTCTGTTAGAAAACCCCATTAACTTGATCTTCAAAATATAGCAGCATTCTGCCTGCCTCTACCTTACCCGCAGGCTGATGGTCTTCCCCAACAGCCAGAGGGACCCTGTTAAAACCAAGCTGGTCCTGTCCCTCCTCTGCTCCATACCTTCCATGGCTCCCACCTCACTAGAGAGACTGGGGCACCCCAATCCATTAGCATTTCCCCCAACTCCAGGTCCCCCTCCCCGCTCTTCCCCCATCCTACCCCTTTCCCATGCTTCCAGCTCCTCAGGGGCGGGAGATGGAAAGACCCAGTCTCTCCCCTACACGAGAGCTCAGGGGCCCCTGCATCCCAGAGACCCGGGGAAGTGAGAGCCAACAGCCTTGAGGGGAAAGGGGGGTAGCAATCCTCTTTGTCCAGAAGAATCATTATGATGCAGCCAGCCATGCAGCTTCAGCCTAGGAGAGGGGCTTTCATTTCCGAAGGCCTGAGCTGGGGGCGGAGGAGATTGCTCACAGATAGGGAGACACCGGCTGCTGCCAGGGTTGCTACCTCATTCCTGCTCCGAGGCAGGCAGCCAAGCTCCTTAACCCTTCTGGAGCTGGAGCCGGGGAGGCAGCCAGCAGGTGGGCCTTGCTGGGTGCAGGGTGGTGTTGGGTGAGGGGCTCTTTAGTCGCTTTGTTGATAAGCACTTCTTTTCATCCGTGATCACTGAGCGTGAGCCTCTGCAGTACCATAGTCAATCCATCCCTATCCCCGGGAAGTTGTCACTGTCATCATCCCCACTTTACAGATGAGAACGTGGAGGCCCAGAGACCAGAGTCACTTGCCCACACTCTCAAGGCTTGGAGGAGAAGGAACTTAGGGAGAAGCAGGTTTCGATTTTTGAAGGGATAGATAGTCGCCAGTGAAGTATGGTAATTTTAATCTTAACCTGCTAGTTGGCTTCTGTATTCATTTGCTTGCTAAAATAATAGAAGAGTTTATTTTGATTTTCTGAACTTATGTATGATTGAATACTCCCTTGATGGCAGTTCCAATATCCCATTGATTGTGATTTCACTGGTCATCGAAACACATTCCTCTGAAACTCAAGACAGTTCAATTATCCCAAATTGTCTCAGTATCCACAAACAACTGAGTTTCAGTTGACTCAGTGGTCCTGGAATCAGAAGAGCACAAATTATCCTAAATGGCCTCAGTAGCTACAGACAGTACATTCCTGTGGACTCAGTGATCCCAGAATCTGGACAGCACCATCATTCCAGATTGTCCAGGTGATCCCAGATAATGCGTTTCTGTTGATTCAGTGATTCGTAGATAACTAACTTGCTCAGTTTCACTTCTGTGAAAATGTTTTTTCTCAAAACAGGTTCCTCATTCCAGACCCAAAGATGTAATCGATACTTTTGTGATTTTCTGCCAATACAAGCCAGGTGTGGCAAGCTGTTTCGGCTGCAAGTTCTGGAGCGTTTATTAAAAAGCCCTCGTCAGCTACTGGCTTTTTAATAAATGACTCCATAATTCGACTTTTTTTGAAGCATCGTTTTTGAGATTCGGGGTGAGGGCTGCAAGTGGCCTCAGTAACTTGGGCCTCGGATTTATTTTGCATTTTCCTGAGATCCCCTGTGCTCTCAGCAGTGAGGTCCCCATCCTCTCATGGACAAGTACTCTGCTGTCTTCTGCCTCCGTGTGCTCCCAGCACTAAAACAACTGGCTGTGTTATGGACCTCCTGCTTCTCATCCACTTGTGCTGTGTGTTTCAGGCCCAGTGTGCTGTGTGCATGCAGCTTGGCCCACTGCTTCTCGCTGTGAGAGGGACTTTATGCATTGTTCTTGTCTCTTTAAATTTAGTTCTAATACTGTGTTTATGGATTCTTGGCTGATTTTTCTAGAGATAATGAAGCACCTGCAAACGGACCGTTTTATCACTTCCTTCCACATCCTTTTCTCTCTCTGCTATGGACTGAACATTTGTGTTTGTTCCCATCCCCCAGGTTCCTTGGCTGAAGCCCTAACACCTCCCCCCACCCCCATGTGATGGCGTTTGGAGGTGAAGTCTTTGGGGGGTGATCAGGCTTAGGTGCTGTCACAGGGCGGAGCCCTCATGCTGAGACTGGTACCTTGTAAGAGGAAGGAGAAGCAGAGCTCTGTGAGCAAACACCAGGCAAAGCCTTTCAGGAGGAAGGCCATACCCAGGAAGAGGGACCCCTCCAAAGCCCGACCGCGCTGGCCCTCCGACCTTCACCTCCCAGGCTCCAGGCGGCAAGAAGTAAGTTTCTGCTGTTGGACGACGCAGTCTATGGTGGTTCGGGATAGTAGACTGGAATTCACCAAGATGCTCTCATTTCTTTTTCTTTCTATATAGTGTTCAGGATTTCCAATATATTTTGGATAGTGATGTTGACAATGGTACCCTTGTCTTGCTCCTAATTTTAGGGGAATGCATTTAAAGTGTCTCCATTAAGAAAAATGTTTGCTTCAGAGTTTTTTGGTTGTTGTTAATCCTCATCAGAGGTATTTTTTCTATTGATT
This sequence comes from Pipistrellus kuhlii, assembly GCF_014108245.1. Taxonomy (NCBI): domain Eukaryota; kingdom Metazoa; phylum Chordata; class Mammalia; order Chiroptera; family Vespertilionidae; genus Pipistrellus; species Pipistrellus kuhlii. Next base: position 22,699,768 of record NW_023425416.1, read on the forward strand.
TTTAGAGAGAGTGGAAGGAAAGGAGAGAGAGAGTGAGAGGGAGAGGGAAAGAGGGAAGGGGAGGGGGAGGGGAGGAAGAGGGAGAGAGGTTTGGGGAGGGGAAGGAAGAAAGAAATGTAGATGCAAGAAAGACACATCGATGGTTGCCTCCTGCACGTACTTGACCAGGGCCGTGGATGGAACCTGTAACCCAGGTGGGTGCCCTTGACTGGACTTGAACCCATGACCCCTCAGTACATGGGCCAACACTCTAACCACTGAGCAACATGGACCAAGGCAAGGTGGGTTTTTTTGTTTTTTTTTAAATAAAATATAAATGAACATAAAATTTGCCATCTTAAGGATTTTAAGTACAATTAACTGGTATTAAATACATTCACATTGTTCTGCAACCAGACCAATATCTATCCATATAAATATTTTAATTTTGTAAAATTAAAATTATGTACCCATTAAACAATTTCTCTCTTCCCACCAGTCCCTGAAAACTACCATTCTACTTTCTGTCTCCGATTTTGATTTCTCTAGGGAACCTCATATGAATGGAATCATACAGTATTTATCTTTTTGTCAGTGGCTCATTTTACTCAATGTCTTCAAGGTTAATCCATGTTATATTACACTGCAGAATTTTATTACTTTTTAAGGCTGAATATATTCCACTGAATGTATATACCATATTTTGCTTATCTATTCATCTGCCAATGGACACAGGTTGCTGCCATGTTTTAGCTATCCTATATAATAAAAGCCAAATATGCTAAGTGTCAGGTCGACTGATTGGCTGTTCAACCAATCAAAGTGTAACATGTTAATGATATGCTAAGACTGATCAATGCTTGCTATGATGTGCATTGACACCAGGGGCCACACAGTCAACCAGTAGGTTAGCTTGCTGCTGGGGTCTGGCCAATTGGGACTGAGCAAGACCTGCCAGACATGCTCTGGAGCCTGCTCACTGTCCCTCCCCTGCTGGCCAACCTCCCATGTACCTCCTTAGCCCCGATTGTGCACCAGTGGGGTCCCTGGGCCTGGCCTGTGCCCTCTAGCAATCCGGGATTCCTCAGGGGGTATCAGAGAGCCAGTTTTGGCCTGATCCCACAGGCCAGGCCAAGGGACCTCACTGGTGCATGTGTTTGTGCACCAGGCCTCTAGCCTGTAATAGTAAAAGTGTGACATGCTAATTTGATTGGATGACCATCCAGACGTCCTTCCTTCCAGACAAAGCTGCAGTGGGTGGGGGCTGAGGCAGAGGTCCCTCGCCATGGCAGTGGGTGGGAGCCAGGGCCAAGGCCATTGCATGAATTTTGTGCACCGAGTCTCTAGTTGTGAATAATGTTGCTATGAATATGGGTGTACAAATATCTCTTTGAGACCCTGCCTTTAATTCTTTTGGGTGCCTACAATTGAGATTGCTGGGTCATATAGTAATTCTACGTTTAATTATTTGAGGAACCCCCCATACTGGTTTCCACAGCAGCTTACTATTTTACATTCCCACCAACAGTGCACAAGAATCCATTGTCTCCACATTTTCACCAACACTTGCTATTTTCTGTTTGATAGTAGCTATCCTAATGGGTGTGAGATGGTAACTCATTGTAATTTTGATTTACATTTCTTTACTGACTACTGACATTGAGCATTTTTTCATGTGTTTATTGGCCACTTTTGTATATCTTCTTTGGAAAAATGACTATTCAAATTCTTTGCCCAGTTTTGCATTAAGTTGTTTTAGAATTTCTCTATATATTCTGGCTATTAATCCCTTATCAGCATATGATTTTCAAATATGTTTGCCCATTCTGTGGGCTGCCTTCTTATTCCTTGGATAGTGTCTTCTGATGCACACATTTCTAAAATGTTCATCAAGACCAAAAAGTTATCTATTTTTTCTTTTGTTGCCTGTGCCTGTGTGTCATGTCCATTAAATCACAGCCAAATCCAATGTCACTATACTTTTGTCCTGTTTTCTTCTAAGAGTTTCATTGTTTTAGGTCTTACATTTGGTTCTTGATCCATTTGATGTTAACTTTTGTATGTGGTGTTAGGAAAGGGTCCAACTTCATTCTTTTACCTGTGGGAATCTCCAAGTCACACCCTAAACATGTGCAGTTTAGCCTGCAGCCAAAGACTCGAGGAGATCCCTTTGCAAATTTCGACTTCTCTCTGCAAAGCTCCCTCTTCTCTGATGCTCTGCTCCACAGATTCTATTGACTGCTGTCTCTCCAAACTCTGATCCGTCTCCCCAGTTTAGCAATACTCCATTCTGTGCTTGAACTCTCCTTCTCCACATCATGACCCAGAAAGTATGTCTGGCAGAAAGCTGGAGGGATTACAGAACACACTCTGCTTCTCTTCCCTGGTTGTTTGTGTGAGGAGGACACTCCAGTCCCAGTTACCCCAATATGTCTGGAAGCGAAATTCAGTCTATATCTTTCTTGCTTGGTAACATCTTGTTCTTTGCTTATGTTTTCAAATCCTTCTGTGTGTTTTTTTTTTTTTTTTAACCCCTAAAAACATTCACTTTACATTGTGCTTGACAATTCCAATATCCAAAGTCTTGTATGTTTAATTTAATATTTGATATCTGTTTTCATTCACTTTGATGTGTCTTTTTAAATTTTGGATTGTAAGCTAACATTCAACTGTGCTCCCTCTGTGGGAATCCTATTAGGTCTGGGTTGAGAGTAAACACCTTCAGAGAAGATTTGTATCTGCTCCTGCCAGGCCACTCCCTGGGCTTCCCAGACCTCATCGACAGCGTATACACGTAAATCCAGTATGCGGAGGCTGACTAGACAGAGGTGCACCTTGCTTCCCCTTCCTTCCAATTCTGTGTGTCCTTGTGCTCAGAAGGGGAGAACGGGAGAGAGGTTAGACGCTCAGGACCCCGAAGTATCAAAGGACGCAGGCTTAAGAACATAGTACGTCATTTCAAATCCATTACCAGGGGACAAATGTATAATTTTAAAAAAAGCCTTTCAACGATACAAATGTTGGGGGCAGGTGCAGGGTGGAGGGGGGTAATGGGGGGGGGCATCTATAACACTTTCAACAATAAAGGTAAATTTTAAACAACTAAACCTCAAAAATTCAGATTTAAAAAGCATCGATTACAAAAGGGAACACAAGTAGTCAAGTATAGAGCGTGTCACTGAAGGCCACCCACAGCTCAGGCCTGAAGTCTCTCTTCCGGGCCCGGAGAACAAGGAGGACGCTCCAGGGTCCTCACTCTGCTCCTGGGAAGAGCCGCAGACAAGCAGGGGCCAGAGCAGGTGCCCCCAGGGAGGCCTCAGCACACCAACAGGCTGCTCCTCTGGGCCCCTGAGGCTGGTAAGGATGCTTCAGGCCTGTTGGCTTGGGTCATGAGGGTGGGCTAGATGGGCCACAGGGGCTCTGGCTTTTCAGGAGCCACCACAGGGTTCCTGGGTGTGGCCTGTCACTGCCTCTTCTGTCCTACTCCAGGGCCTGCTCCTCCTCTCTCCATCTGCCCTTTATTCTCCCTCCTCCCTCATTTCTTCTTCCCTCCCACCTCCCACTCGGCTCCCTCTCCCCCAACCCCCCCTTCTGTGCTCTCCCTTCTCATCATCTCTCTCCTGTCTCTCCCTTAGCGTTGTCTCCTTCTGCTCTGCTTTTTTTCTTCCCCTCTCCCCTCTCCCTCTTCGCTCTCACACCCTGTTGTCCACTTGAACCAGAACCTGAGGCATTCCTAACCAGTGACAGGGAGAAGGGCAGAGTTTAGTCCCATCCCAGACCTCCCATGGTCATGTCTCATTTGGCTTGGCCCCCTGATCAGGTTGGTTTCCTTGGGAGCAGGAGAATCCAGGCTGCTTCACCGGCCACGGAAACGGCTCTGGGTCAGAGCACCCAGTTTCCAAGGACTGGACCTGGAACCCGGCTGCTGGGGGCCTCTGGCCTTTAGGGCCAGCCTAGCCCGTGGCCTCACCCAGATGCTGGAGGCATGCTTGTTTATTACATAGAGGCTCAGAGAAAGGGGGTGGGGGCAGGGCAGGGTGGGCAAGGGAGGAGCCTCATCCAGGCCTGGCACTCTGGTGGTCAAGGGGCCTGCATCACTTCTTGGAGGCCGGCTTCTTCTTACTGTCCGTCCTGCCTTGGATGACAGGATGCAGATCCACGCCAGGCTGTTTCATCCTAAAAATCAAAATAGAGAGAAGCGAGTGCCGGGAAACGGGCGGAGCGGGCTGGTCTGGACGGTGCTTGATCCCTGCGCTGGCCCGGGGCGAGGCCAGCCTGACCTCCACCTTGAACAGCTGAGGTCCTCTGGGCATCGCTCCAACCTGGGGTCCCAGCGCACCTGTGGCTTCTCCAGGTGCTCGCAGTTCTGTGTTTCTGTCTTCATGAGAAGCGTGTGATTTTTCACGCTCTTGCAGAGCACGTGATTCGCTTCACAGTGAACACGGCCAAGTCAGTGGACCTGACAGGTCTGGGAAGTTTATGCAGGAAGACAGCCTGCGGCCTCCACCCTCTCGGACGGACAAACGGGTCTGGGTGTGGGGTTTCCCACAAGCTTAAAGGCTTCCATCTCCGCCAACCAGACCAGAGCAACTGGGCAGCACGTTGATAAAAGAGGTCAGAGGTCAGAGATGTGATTTCGCGGGGTCACTTAACCCCCTGTGGCTTCTGGGAGCCATGCCTATTCTGCCAACCACAAGAGGGTCCCTCAGCCCCCCGGGCTGGGAGACCACCTACTTCTTCTCAGGTTCAGGGAAATAGTCCTCCGTCTTGTCCCCTATGGTCAACGAGGAGATGCTTCCTTGGGCGTCTTCCATGACTGTTCTCTTGTCTGAGTCCGTGTCATCCAGGCCCAGGAAGGAGGGTAAAACGCTGCGGGGAGGTGGGGAGGGGAGGGCAGTGCTCAGTAGAGGCCCAGTCAGAGGGGGTTCGGAGCTGGGGGTGCCTGGGCAGGCAGCCCTCACTCAGAGCTGACCCCCTCCCCCAATGTTCCAGTTCCTAGAGAGAAAAGGGCGCAGGTGCTTCTCCAGAGGAAGAGTGAAGGGAGACCTGACCCCTGGGGACCCAGAGATTCACTGGGGTTGGCTTCCCTGGCTTCTTTTTCTGATTGGAATTGCCCTAACGCCATGCCCGCAACACCTGTACCCTGCCTGACCATCAAACGAGCAAAGGAGAGAACAGGAAGCCAAGGAAATAAGGCATCATGTACAATGCTATGGATTGTATCCCCCCCAAACTCATATACCGGAATCCTAACCCCTAGTTCCCCAAGATATAGGGAATAGGGTCACTGCGGATGTAGTGAGTTGAGAAGTCGTACCAGAGTAGGGTGGGCCTCAATCTAACATCCCTGTTGTCTTTATAAAAAGGGGGACATGTGGACACAGACATGCACTAGGGGAACGCCATGTGAGGATGAGTGTCCTGGTTGGTTTGGCTCAGTGGATGGAGTGTTTGTCTGCGGAATGAGGGGTCGTGGGTTCAATTCCCAGTCAAGGGCATGTACTTCGGTTGCAGGTTTGATCTCCAATCCCAGTAGGGGCACACAGGGGAGGAAACCAGTTGATGTCTCTTTCTCACATTCATGTTTCTCTCTTTCCTTCCCTCCCTCCCTCCCTCCCTCCCTCCCTCCCTCCCTCCCTCCCTCCCTCCCTCCCTCCCTCCCTCTTGCTCTCCTAACAGGGTGGCTTGACCAGAGCAGGTCGGGAGCAGGCTCTCACAGTGCCACAAAACTCTGGAGCTGAACCAAGCTTGTTGGGAACTGCCATGGCGGTAGGGATAACTACCTGGGTGTGGAGGTGGGGAGGCCGCTTAGGACAGGGAGGTTCAAGGGTCAGCTCTGCCATGCCCTGTCCCTGTGCACACACAGACTCACTCTCTTCCCAGGGCCTGGCTTGATGCCTCTTTTGCTGGAGCTGAGAGGTCCCTGAGGACAGAGTGAGCAAAGCCTTGAGGCTCTCCGTAGCTTTCCTCTCTGCACCTTCCTAACTTCCATAGCCTCCTCTGACCCTGCCTCCTCCACTAAAGCATTCCAGGATGCTGGGGTCATGGTGTAACCTCCACAGTTTCTCGGGAACGAATTCCCCCAAACCTCTTTCGGGTCAGCCAGACGTTCTGACAAGCCCCAAACTCTGCACACGAAGGAGAGACTGGAGTCAGGACTCCTAGAAAGCTGAGGGGCCTTGTGGGAGCGGGGGATGCCTAACTCAGTGCAGTGGGGGTGCAATCAGAAGCAGGCCTATGTCTGCACACAGGTGTACGAGGCACTCCAGCAAACATACCAGTACGCTCAGAAGATCTCCACAGCAACCCGGTGAGGTGGGCATCATCACCTCATTTTAAGGGGAGGAAAGCGGGCTTAGGAAGGCAAATGGATCAGCCAGGGTCACCCAGATGGAGAAGAGCAGAGCAGGGGCTCCAGCCTCATCACAGGACCCCTGACCCAGTCAGGTTTCTGCTCGCCGCAGGGCCCAGGCATTCCAGAATCCGCTCTGTTCTCCGCAGACAGCCTTCAGCAATGCCAAGAGCCAGGCTCCTTCCCCGGACCAGGCTATATGCTTTGAGTCCAGAGACCTATGTTTGTACATCTCACCCAGGCTGGGCCCCAGTTATGCGCTGTAATGGGCATCACCTCGTCGGAAAGCCAGAGCTCGGAGGCCGAGAGGCAGACTTCAGCGAGGCCACCCCGATTCCTTTTACAAGGACCTGAGATCACTCCAGGAGTGGCCCTTGCCTGTGGCCCTGCCAGCAAACAAAGCAGAGGCAGGACTTGGATCACACACAGGATGGAGTTGGGTGCAGTGGGACAGAAGGCGGGGGTGTCACTAGGGACCCTACCCAAATGCCCGTCTGCACGATTTCCCTACAGAAACCAGCCCTGGGCAAATGATTCTGTGTCCCTCCTTCTCCAAGAGGGCCCCTTTCCAAGGCTTGTGTCCCGAAGAAGCCAGCTGCACGGCCTGGCGCAACCCCTCACGGCCTGCTCTCGTCCCCGCCCACCCACCTGCAAAGTCCTTCCGGGCCAGCGTCTACCGCAGACCCATCCTCAGCTCACTCCCCTGGCTCACCAGTGCCCCTTCCATAGCGCAGACTGCCCCACACACTCCACACCCTGGCCCGCTGCCATCCTTCCTGAGTTTGAGTTTTTCCCGTTGTACCTAAATTTGTAGTTCTCTGGCATGAAGTAGCCCATCTTGCAGTCGTGCCGAGCCTGGAAGATCTGCTTCATCAGATTCTGCTTGCTGAAGCCGTATCCATTCAAAACGCAGCCCCCAAAAAGGAGCTTCCCCCCGGCGAACATCTGCTGACAGACAGGAAGGAAACAAAGGAGAGGCCCTCGGCACATCAGCACTGCGTCTCCGGACAGTGCCCAGCCCTCGGAGCCTGTGCCAGAATCCGGGCCTCTCTTTGGTGCCAGGGAAGAGGTGCTGTGCTTCCCACCTCTCCCACTGAGGTGTGGCTGAGCCTGTCCTCTGTCCGAGTCCCCCGGGTCACAAGCCCATCATCCCAGCCTCTTCCCTCCGCCAGATGGACCAGCTCAAATGTCACTTCACATACAAGACCTCCCAGGACTCAGAGGCCAGCGGGAGTCTTCCTGCTCCTGGCCTCACTCCCGCTCTGATACACTGACCGGCTGGTCCCAGGGGATAGGGGCCCCTTGAGGGCACGGATCTTGCCCTATGGCTCTCTATGCCCCCACCTTCTACATGTCAATCTCCTACAAAGATTTCTGTGCATGGATATTCATTAGTATGGATATCATTAGTTACTTGCCATGAACAAAAAATAGACACACACACAAAAAAAGGAAATAACCTAAAAAGGACCCCCAAAAGCAGCACAGATAGAAAAACTAAAATGACAGATTCTTACACATCAGTTAAAAATCAGGTGTCACAAACTATTTTAAGACATGGGAAAATCTTCAAAACCTTTTGTTTTTAATATTCATATCATTTTAAATTAAATAACAGAACCCTCAAATCAGAGAAAGAGTAAAAAGGCCAGATACCAAAATATTAGCATTAGCATCATCCAGGGCCTCTCATAGGTGCGGGCACACACTTGTGTAACAGAGGAGGCAATCTGGGTGATATGATGAAGTAATAATATTCTAAATTGTATCTTTCAAATTTCCCCCATGAATTTAAAGGGTGGGGCAAAAGTAGGTTTACAGTTGTGAGTACATAAAATAGAGCTTAGCCGAAACTGGTTTGGCTCAGTGGATAGTGTGTCGGCTTGCGGACTGAAGGGACTCGGGTTCGATTCCGGTCAGGGGCATATACCTTGGTTGCAGGCACATCCCCATTGGGGAGTGTGCAGGAGGCAGCTGATCGATGACTCTCTCTCATCGATGTTTCTAACTCTCTATCCCTCTGTCTTCCTTTCTGTAAAAAATCAATAAAAAATATTTTTAAAAAATCCAGCTTATTCTTGTATAATTTATTAATTATCATATTATTTACTAATTATTGTGGTTTTTGTTTGTTAATTCTCACCTGAAGATATTTTTTCTATTGATTTTTAGAGAGAGTGGAAGGGAGGGAGAGGGAAAGGAGAGAGAAAGAGAGACGTTGATGTGAGAGACACACATTGATTGGTTGCCTCCTACCTGGCCTGCCACCAAGGTAAGTGCTCTTGACCTGGAATTGAACCCACAATCCTTTGGATTTGGGCTGACACTCTAACCACCGAACCACATCAGCCAGGGCCTAGCGTATTCTTTTTTACAAACAACTATAAGCCTACTTTTCTCCTACCCTGTGTATGTTTTAAGCAAAAAGTTATTTAAAATAAACAAACAGAAGAGAATTTGACTTTCCAGCTAAGTGCCCCTTCAGTCTCCTGGGATTGGGGGCATGTGGGAGAAAACCCCCTCCCACATCTGTGCCTCCACAAGAGTAGGGGCTCCAGCTCACCAGAACCATCCCCTGCATCACAGCGTATTTCTTCACCAGCAGGGGCGGGTCCTTCTGCAGGGGGCTGTCCAGGTCATACCGCAGCAGGCGGTAGGGGTCATGCCGGCACTGCCAAGAGAACGAATGCCCGTCACCTCCATGCCATGGGGATGCGCTCAGATTCCTGCGTTCTCAGCCAGATCGGTTACCACTGAGTTCTGGAGCCCCATACAATACCCCTTTTCTCCCCCTACTCATGGCACCCCAGAAAATGTCCCAGATCCACTTAGGGCCCACTATTGGTGAAAGCTGTCACAGAAATGATTGCCCCGCCATGTGACATCCACTCTGGAGTCTCTGGGATGCTCCTGTCCCCTCTGAGAGACCCCGTGTGGAGATTTGAAGGTGGGAATGGCATACCCATTTCCAGGATCCTTCTGCCCCCTGCCTCCCTGCTGGATGCCTACTGGACACCTCCCAGTCATTAAACCACTGAATTCAACCCAAATCTTGAGGTCTGGTCAATCCAAAGTAAAGCTGATCTCTTTCTCCTCCTTCTTTCTGGATGCTATGGATCCATTAATAACGCCAATGTGATACTTTCTGGATTTATCTGCCTGGACCCACACCTTGTGTTCTAGCTATCAGAGCGAGAGAACATCAGGAAAGGGTTCTGTCTTAAGACACTGAGTGGGGGTGGGGGGGACACCAGAGGCAGTACAATCTGAAAACACCCTCCAGGCCTGCTCTCTGCATTCCTCCATCCTGCTGCCCGTCTATCAGCAGCATGACACTGTTTATGCTGCTCATGGCTGGGCGGCACCACCATGCATTTCTGTGCTTATGGATAATTATTAGTGAACAATGAATAGCCCTGAAATAAACTGAAGTCAATTCTAAGCTTAAAACACATGTGGCTTTGATGTATTAAAAAGCCTTTTGGAGTCTGATCCGAAGGGTTCCAATGCCAAGCTCCTGGCACTGGCTGGAGTGCAGGTCTGAGGGTGGGTATGTCGGGGCCAGTCCTGGGAGGAGGGCTTGAGAGGGTGTCCCTAGGGTATTCACGAAAATCAGAATTAAGGGCTGCAGCCAAAGGAAGATGGGTGAAGACAGTAGATTTGAGAGGCACCAAGACGAAGAGAGTTTGAAGGAAGGCACCACGTGGACACATAGCTCTGGGCTCAGGTGGCATCCTCTGCTCCAGGTGGTCTGGGGGCAGGGCCACCATTGAACTGTGCCAACACTGCTGGAATGGCTGGTGAGATTTAGAAATGACTCTGCAGCAAGGAGGCAGGTGGTTCCATGTGTTCCTGACTGGCCCGCCCACGATGAACTGGGACCTCGAGCGGTCTTTCCCCTGTTCGCCTTGGCACAGGCCACTGCCTCTGCCAGAACCACTCACCCACCTGCCCAAACGCTTTCATCCTGGGGGGCTCTCCCAGACCCTTGAGAGCGGAAGGGGGTTCTTTTGCTCCCCAGTTCCCACCTGCCTAGAGCTGTCCTTTCACGGTCCCCATTGGGGCTTGCTGTAGTTACAGCCGCACCATGTTGGGTGCCCCTCCAGGGCTGTGTCACAATCAACATGGAGCAGAGACCTGCACAAGACCAGCACACAGTAGGTACTACAACCATTCCTTAGCCCTGAGGATCTAGAAGTGAGTGTGGCTCTGCTTTAAATACGCCAGCACATGACCACAAACTGTGGTGTGTGCTCTGCAAGAAAACAACAGGGCCTGACTTTGTCTCAAGGTCAGAAAGGGCAACCAACTGATGTGGTGACATTCGTCCTGGGATAGGGGGATGAACAGGAGAGAACCACGGCAAACAGTAGGAAGAGTGTGTGCAAAGGCCACCCAAGGAGCAAAGGAAGTGAAGGAGGATCCTGTGCCGAGATGAAGAGGCAATCTCTTAGCCAGTACTCAGCCAGCTGTAGCCCTCCCCCACCCCCTCCCCACCTCCAGACACTGGGGACTCCTCTGCTGGGCCCAGGACCCACCTGGATGCAGGGTGAGGCACGGCCCTGCTGCCGGTGACAGTAGATTGTGTTGAGGATCCAATTGAGCTGTCCTGAGCTGGCAGGAATGTGGCTGGACACTATTCCGAACACCAGCACCTGGCTGGGGTCACGGGGCGCCGACAGGAAGCGCTCCAGCTCCACATCAGATACCAGGGGTGGCTTCACTATGCACTTGCAGCCAGCGCGGATGTCTTCCTTACAAATGAGCTTCCGCAGCACCAGTGGGCAGTCAGAGGGTGAGGCTGCCCACCTCGTGTGGCTGCGCATCTCCGTGGCCCTCCCCCTGCAAGGAGCAAGTGGGCAGGCGCTCAGTGGGCCCTGACTCCACGTGGACAAAGGCCCCGCTGCTGTGGAGTCTAGTCTGCAGGCAGTTCAACCCCGGCCTCCACCACCGACATGCCCCCTTATCTCCCTGCAGCACCACCTTGAATGGGTCCCCTAATCTTGCTGGGCCTGTTTCCTCAAGTAATAAGCAACTCAGGTGTTCATCCATCCAACAAAAGCTTTGTAGTCATCCTGAACTCCTTTCTTTCTCTCACCCCATGTCCTATTCAACCCATCAGCAAGCCTGTCTGCTCTCCACTCAAGAAAGAGGCAGCCCCTCAGTGGATGGAAAGTTGGCCTGTGGACTGAAGGGTCCTGGGTTTGATTTCGGTCAAGGGCTCATGCCCGGGTTGTGGGTTGGATCCCCAGTCGGGGGTGTGTAGGAGGCAGCCGATCAATGACTCTCTCTCATCATTGATGTTTCTGTCTCTCGCCCTCTTCCTCTCTGAAATAAATTTTAAAAAAATATTTTTTAAAAATCTGATTTGCATTTCTTGGATGATTTAGTGACTTTGAGCATGTTTTCATATGTCTCTTGGCCTTCCTTATATCCTCTTTCAAAAAGTATCTATTGCCCATTTTTTTTATTGGGTTGTTCACCTTCCTTTTGTTAAATTGTATGAGTTCTCTGTAAATGCTGGAGATTAAACCCTTATCGGTGATAACATCAAAATGACAATAAGGTACCATCTCACACCTGTCAGAATGGCTATCATCAACAAATCAACAAATGACAAGTGCTGGAGAGGATGCGGAGAAAAAGGAACCCTCGTGCACTGCTGGTGGGAATGCAGACTAGTGCAGCCACTGTGGGGAACAGTACGGAGTTTCCTCAAAAAACTAAAAATAGAACTCTCATTTGACCCAGTAATACCACTTTTAGGAATATATCCCAAGAAGCTAGAAACATCAATCAGAAAGGATATATGCCCCCCTATGTTCATAACAGCACAATTTACCATAGTTAAGATTTAGAAACAGCCTACATGGCCATCAGCAGATCAGTGGATTAAAAAACTGTGATACACCTACACAATGGAATACTATGCTGCTGTAAAAAGAAGGAATTCTTACTATTTGCAACAGCATAAATAGGAGAGCATTATGCTAAGCAAAATAAGTCAGACAGAGAAAGATAAATATCACATGATCTCACTCATTTGTGGAATATAATGAACAACAAAACTGATGAACAAAAACAAATCTAGAGACAGAGAAGCATTGATCAGACCATCAAACCTCAGAGAGAAGGTAGAGGATGGGGGGGAGGGGGAAGGGGGAGAGATCTACCAAAGGACTTGTATGCATGCATATAAGCCTAATCAATGGACACAGATACCAGGGGGGTGAGGGCATGAATGGTGGGAAAAGAACACATATGTAATACCTTAATCAATAAAGAAAAAAAAAAGAATCAATCAATGCATGCATAAATAAAAATATGAAATAAAGTAATACAATTGCAAGTAAAAAAAAAAAAAAATCTGAGTCACATCATGTCACTATTCTGAAACCCTCCAGTGGCTTTCCACCTATCATAGAATAAAAGCCAAAATCCCTGCAGAGTCCTTTGAGGCTGTACATGATCTGTCCCCCCTGCCTTTCCCCATTTACCTCTCTTATTCTTTTTTAAAATATACTTTATTGATTTTTTACAGAGGGGAAGGGAGAAAGGTAGTTAGAATCATCGATGAGAGAGAAATATTGATCAGTTGCCTCCTGCACAACTTCTACTGGGGATGTGCCCACAACCAAGGTACATGCCCTTGACCAGAATCAAACCCAGTTCTTTTCAGTCAGCAGGCCGACACTCTATCCACTGAGTCAAACTGGTTAGGGCTGCTTCTCTTATTCTTCTCCAATATTCCCACCTTTGCTTACTGAGTTCTGGCCACTTAGGCCTGTGCTTATCCTCCAACCTCAGGATCTTTGCTCTTGCTGTGCCTTCTGCCTGCTTGGCTCTTTCCCCAGATAGCCACACAACGCACTTTCTCACCTTCTCTACAACTTTATGAAAATGTCACCTTTTTAAAAAAATTTATATTTTTATTGATTTGAGAGAGAGATAGAAACATCTATTGGAGAGAAACATCATCGATTGGCTGCCTCCTACATGCTACCTTCTGGGGACTGAGCTCACAACCTGGGTATGTACCCTGAGCAGGAATCAAACCGTGACCTGCTGCTTCCTGGGTCAATGTTTACCACTGAGCAACACTGGCTGGGGTTTAAAACTGTATATATATATTTTTTAATCCCTAAGTCAGATGATGTCACATCTTAAAGTAATGGAATGACTTCCTATAACAGTAACAAGTGTATTTATCTGGCTCCTGCCTATCTCTCTGTCCTCAATTCATATAACTCTCACTTCTTCACCATGAGGCTCCACACCGGTCTTTTTACTTTCAGTCACACGTACCAAACTCATTCTTGTCTCAGGGCTTTCGTACTTGCTCTGAGGTTCTTTTGCCTGAGGTTCCTTCCTCGCCCCTTTTTGGGGCTGCCTATTTCTTATCCTTCAGGTCTCCAGTTAAACATCATTTCCTCCAGACTGCCTTTCCTGACCTGTCTACCTAATGTAGCACATCCCACCCCATTCCCTAGGCACTCTCTATCGCAGGGGTTAGTCCATGTTTTCTATAAAGGGCCACAGTGCAAATGTTCTCATCTTTGCAGGCCAGATGGACTACTGGTATGTCACAAAGACTCAAGACTTCTGTCCTAGCAGGATAAGCAGCCATAGGTAATATGTGTATGAGTGGGTGTGGCCGTGTTCCAAGAAAACCTTACTTATTGACCTCATATTCAGATTTCATATCATTTCACATGTCATGAGAAGTTCTCCTTTTGATCCCCCACCCCCCAGCCTTTAAATACATAAAAAAAAACAAAAAACATTCTAAGCTCACCCATTAAAAAGGCAGGCAGCGGGACTAGATTTACACATGGCCCCTAAATTGCCAATCTCTGCTTTACATGAATTCTTTTCTTCCTAGCCTTCTCACCATCGAAATGACGTCAGTGATTCATGTGTTTACCTTCTATCTTTGCCCACCCGGAGAATTCCAGCTCTGAGAGGGAGAGGCCTCATCTATTTTCTCATCCAGTGTGTCCACCACGCACGCGAGCATCTGGCACACAGAAGCTAGAGGAAATGAAGGCTCAAGCCCACCTGAGAGTGGCCAGGGCTTTGGCTTGTAATTTGAAGGTCTTCTTCTGAGTGGGGATTATTGGAGCAGACACAGGCTCTTCCTTCGGAGTCTCGAAAGCCGAGGATTCAGGTGGGGCTGACTGATTACGTGATGCAAGGATTTCTGAATATTGATTTAGCTTGCTGACCCGCTCGGAAAAGGTCCAGGATTTCATTTTGCTTCGATTTAGTTCTCCCAGACCCCTTGCTGGATATTCTATGGTGAGCAGTCCTGTTAACAGAAGACACTGCTGTTACTCATTGCTGTAAGGCTCTGCATGTGGGAACCCTTCAGCTCTTCTCCCTCTCCACTCCTTCACTCCTGTAGATTCTTCTGCTGAGCTGCCTGCCCTCTGTTGTCTGGCACAGTGCTCCAAGCCTAGCACAGTTAGCACATCAGTCAATGCTGGCTGAATGTAAGAACGAATCAATCCCATTTCCCACTCATTCATCCATACCCAGCTTAGATCCCTCTTCTCTGAATTGAGCCTGTGTTTTATCAGCTTTGAGACCGCCACAGCAATCAGTGCAGAGGCTGGGTACAAATACATCCATGTTGTTCCCTTCCCTGAGGATGCTATTCCTGTGTCTCCAGATTTAAGTAATTTCCATCTACTTTTTTGTTGTTGTTGTTGTTGTTGTTACATTGCGTTTATTGGTGTTCTTATTATACTTTCCCTACTAGACTGGAAAACTTTTGAGGCCAAGGATCTCTCATTCACTTACCATTTACTGAATGCTGGGTGCTGGGCATAGAGAGATCACTCAAAACTGCTTCCCTGCCTCTGGAAACTCCCAGTGGCAGTATAGGAGGGGTGGGCAAACAGAAATATTCACAATGCTAGGTTGTAAGATTTACCAGAGCACACATAAAGTGCTGTGGAGCCCAGAGGAGTGTGTGCCCCCTTCGCTGGGGGAATCAGGGGCTTTCCAGAGAAGAGGCACAGTGGAACTGAGTCTTCAGGGGTGAGGAGAAATACCCCAGGGAGGCCACGGGGAGAGCACAGATCTCCATGCCCAGTCTGGGGGTGTCATGGAGTGGTGTGGGTGGGTGGGTGTGTCTATGTCCTTTTGTCCCCAGGCTCATCAGCAGGGCAAAGAGACCAGATGTGGAAGGGTTTCTTGAGGCTCCCCATGCTGGCCCTGGGGAGCTCTGTGGGCCTAACAGGACAGCCTGGTGAGGTGGCTGCTTTTTCTCTTTTGCAGAGATCTATACCAAAGAGAGAGGAAGGGGCTACAAAGGGATAGATAGTAGATGGAGCTAAAAGGTGAACCAGGTGTGAGAGTGGGGACAGAGACACATACAGAAAAATGATGAGACCCAGAGAAATAAGATAATCATATGGAGACATTAAAGACACATGGGAAAACACTCAAAGATGGAGGGTGGCCCAGGTCACCATTAGTAGCTGTGTGGTGATGAGTAAGTCCCTTCGGCGTTCCGCATCCAGGAATTCCATCTACCAATGGGGAAATCTCCCTGTCATGCCCACCTCCCTGGGGTGGTAAAGAGCTATCCTTGGAGACAATCTGCAGGTAACTCAGGATTTGAAAAGCCATCGGACGGACAGGCTGTCACCCCCCTTTCTGCCCCTTACCTGCTGCCAGTAAGACAGAATTCATGAACTGAGACACTGTCTTCTGAAACCGTTTCTTGATCTCTGCCAGGGCTCGGCTCATCTTAGACAACTTGTCGTCCATGCTGATGACCCTGTGTATTATCTGCGGAGAGATCAAGGGGAGGGCATTGTCACCTGTCCTGCCAGGGGCCATCTGCTCAGACCAGTGACAACCAGGCCTTGCTCTGACTTTGAGGATGTTCTGTCGCCTCTAAGACACATCTCTCTCCCCCTCAGCCCAGTGAATACCTGCATACCAACCCAACCTGACTCGAAGGGCCCCTCCTGGAACATTTTCCCTGATTCTATTGGGCAGAACTGCTCCTTGCCTTGGACCTCCAGCAGCAGCAGCCTGAAGTCAGAGGTTAGCCCTTTATGAAGTGAATGCACCTGAACCTGTCTCCATTGCTGAATTGTAAGATTCTGGAGGACAGGGACTGAGTCTTGGTCTCCTTTGTGTCAGAGGCCCATTATGCCGAAGGTGTTCAGTTAATACTTGCATGGTGAAAAATGATGGAAAAAGGTCTCTCTGGAGTTAGTCCGCCTCTGTGTGCACCCCTAGAATCCTCTTCCTCCCTCCAACTGTCAGAGCATCTCAGCTGGAAAAACTGCCCTTAGCCAGAGTTACATAGATTGACTGGTACCTAAGAGCACAAAGGCCCAGGCCTCCTGCCCCAATTCTAGGTTACCCTGAAGGGCCATCTGGCTCTGGGGCCCCCTGTGAGGTGGCAAGGTAGTTGCTGGGGCGGCCCTGCAGTTCAACCAGTCCCTCTGCTAGAGCATCAGAATGGTGCTGCAGAACCAGGCTCAGGTTCCAGTTCATGGCAGCCAGGGTTTGACTTGTTCTCCAGGCGGCCTCTGCTGCTTTCCTCGGCCAGCTGCGATTGCTCTCCATGCTAAATGTGCACATTTGTTCATTCCTGTGTTTCCTGCCCTGGGTCCCAGTCATTTTTTACCTTCTTTATCCTTAACTCGGTCAGCCCCTTAAAGGCAGAAATCACGCTCTCTACATCTCTCACTTAACACGGAAAACGTGTGAGAGATTCTCTTCTGTGGAATTGAAGCCTCTGGTGGAGGGAGTGGGGTGGGCACTGGGCAGGTTTTCTGAAGAACAATGAAGTCAGCCCACATGTCCTCCTCTCCCCTGCAGGCAGGACTTCGGTAAAGGATGCCCCAATTAATGGCAAAACCTCAGCCATCCTTCCAACAGCTGGCCCCAGCTGCTGCTTCTGGGCTAATTTTATTTATTTATTTGTAATTTATACCCAGCTTGCTTCCAAAAAGGATTTGAGGCAGCACTCTGGGCTAATAAAGCATTTAAATTGAAGCATTGCCTCGCTTTCAAAGTGCTGCCTGAATAGAGATATTTAGTGAGGGGCCAGGCGCAGGGCCGTAAAAGAGGAAACCGTTGGTCTTCTTCCAGGGAGATGGGCGCCTGGGGAAGCCATCTGACAAGCGTCCCAGTGACAGGGACTTGGAAGGAGGCTGCCGCCCTACCCCCCAGCCTCAGCTCAGTTTTCCTAGACTGCCATGGATTTTGTTGATGAGTGATAACTAGTCCCAAACCACACACACACACACACACACACACACACACACACACTGGAGTTCAGTGTGTGAAAGCTGGGTGGACCTTTACACATCATGATACAGATGGGAACACGGAGGCCTTGCATTCCTAGCCGAAGCTCTTTGCCAGCCCCCACACTCAGTAAATTTTCTCTAGGACTTCTTGCAGCTGGCATGGTCCAATAATCCAAAAGGAGGCAATTCTCTGAGTCTCAAGGATTTCATGTAAAAATATTTTGAGATGCTTAACCTGGCAGTTGAGGTAATGTTTGTAAATCCTGTTACCTACAATAAATCTGGTCTTCCTTCATTTGCTGTTGTCTGGTTAGAGAGTAGTAATATATACTGCACCTCCCTGTGCTTTAAAACAGAAGGGATTATGAGCTGGATGCTTTCTGGCAAGTCAACCTTCTTGGTTGACACCAACGATTGTTGTCTAGAATGCAGTTCTGTTTTCAGAAGCTGCTTTAATGTCTGCTTATCTCTACGTTAAATGTCCCCAAGATGGTTAGATGCCTCTTCAGTAACTCTCCAGTCTCTACTGCACTGTCAATGCCTCTGGGAGCTTCCTTTACAAACACTCCACTTCCCGGACCCCACAAGGTCCAGTAGAAATATAATGCAAGCTACATGAGCAGTTTGAAACATCCACGTTAAAAACTTTCTTAAGCCCTGGCCAGTGTTTCAAAGTGGTTAGAGCATCAGCCCATGCACTGAAGGGTCTTGGGTTCAATTCCCAGTCAAAGACAGGTACCTGAGATGCAGGTCCTATTCCTGGTCCCATGCAGGGTTTGTGCAGGAGACAACCAATTGCTGTCTCTCACACACATCAATGTTTCTAACTCTCTCTTTCCCCTCTTTCCCTCCCTTCCACTTTCTCTAAAAAAAAGGGGAGGGGGGATGGAAACATCCTCTGGTGAGGATTAAAAGAAAAACATTCCTAAAAGGTAGAACTAATTTTAGTAACATTTATCTACTCCACTATATAAAATTTATGATTATTTCAACATGGAACCAAAATAAATAATTAATGAAAAATTTTACATTGTCTTTTCATACTGTCTTGGTAACGCAGCATGTATTTTCACTTATGGTCCATCTCCATTAGACTTGTCACATTGCAATTGCTCAATAGCCATTTGCAACTTGTGGTTACCATAATGGATATCACAGCTTTGGATTTCTAGTCCCAGCATGCTAAGATTGCATTTAGGTAAGAAAAAAAAATCAGTGCTGAATTACTAAGGGTCTTTCATAGACCTGATGGGTGGGCATGTTTAGTTCATGGACTTAGAGTGATTTCTCTTGGCTCTTCATGAGAGTCTTTAGCTCCTTATGACCTGGTTCTCAGCTGTGTTCCAAACTTCAGAGATTATCAGACAAGAGGTTGCCAGGCAAATAAGGCATTACTGCAATTTTATGGGAAAGAATAATTTTCTAATATCTATTGCCTTTGATAAGTAAACTCATATTTTTTTTTTACATAGTCTAAAAAGGCTATCAAGAAACATAAACATGTGATCTCATACATAGTCACTTAACAATGACTTTTATTTATTTTTACATTTTTATTTAATTTATTGGGGTGACATGGGTTAATAAAATTACATAGGTTTCAAGTGTACAATCCTATAATACATCATCTGTATATTGTATTGTGTGTTCAACATCCAAAGTCAAGCCTCTTTTTGTCACCATTTATCCTCCCTTTATTCTCATCTACCCCCCCTCAACCCTCTGTTTCCTCTGGTAATTACCACATTGTTGTCTATGTCTGTGAGTTGAATTCTTTTTTGCTTAATCCCTTCACCTCTTTCACCCAGCCCCCTAAAATCCTCCCCTCTGACAGCTGTAATAGAAACAAAATCTGTTTCTATTTTGTTTATTAGATTCCATGTATAAGTGAAATCATATGGTATTTGTCTTTCTCTGACTGGCTTATTTCACTTAGTATAATATTTTCCAAGTCCATCCATGCTATCACAAAAGGTAAGATTTCCTTCTTTTTATGGTTGAGTAGTATTCCATTGTGTAAATGTACCACAGTTTGTTTGTTTTTTTTATCAACTTATCTACTGATGGGCACTTGGGCTGCTTCCATATCTTGGCTATTGTAAATAATGCTGCAATGAACATAGGGGTGATATGTGTTTCTTCACATATGATTTCAAATTAGTGTTTCTGGTTTCTTCAGATATATTCCCAGAAGTGGAATCGCTGGGTCATAAGACAGTTCCATGTTTAATTTTTTGAGGAAACTCCATACTGTTTTCCATAGTGGCTGCACCAATCTGCACTCCTACCAACAGTGCACGAGGGTTCCCTTTTCTCCACATCCTCACAAACACTGGTTGTTTGTTCTGACAGGTATGAGGTGGTTTTAATTTGCATTTCTCTGATGATTAATGATGTTGAGCATTTTTTCATATGTCTGTTGGCCATCTGTATGTCCTCTTTGGAGAGGTGTCTATTCAGATTCTTTGTCCATTCTTTAATTGGATTTTTTGTTGTTGAATTGTTTAAGTTCTTTATAAATTTTGGACACTAACCCCTTATCCGATTTATCATTGGAGAGAATAATGTTCTCCCATTCAGTGGGTTGTGTTTTCATTTTGTTGATGGTTTCTTTTGCTGTGCAAAAACTTTTTAGTTTGATGGAGTCCACTTATTCATTTTATTTCGCTTGCTTGAGGAGATAGATCAGAAAAAAATATTGCTATGAGAAATGTCTGAGATTTCACTGCTTATGTTTTCATCTAGGATTTTTATGGTCTTACATTTAAGTCTTTAATCCATTTTGAGTTTATTCTTGTGCATAGGTGATCGAGTTTCATTTTATTTTTTGCATGTACCTGTTCAATTTCCCCAACATCATTTATTGAATAGACTATCTTTACCCCAATGTATGCTCTTGCCTCTTTTGTCATATATTAATTGACCTTCAAGTGTGGGTTTATTTCTGGGTTCTCTATTCTGTTCTATTGATCTATATGTCTGTCTTTATGCCAGTGCCATGTTGCTTTGATTAGTATGGCCTTGTAGTTTAGATTGATATCAGCTAGGGTGACTGATTCCTCAAACTTTGTTCTTCTTTTTCAAGATTGCTTTTGCTATTCGGGGTCTTTTGTGACTTCATATAAATTTTTGAAATATTTGTTTTAGTTCTGTGAAATACAACAATGACTTTTAGAGTACTAGCATGGAACCAAATTAATAGGATCAACTCATCAACAAGCATGATTGTTCATCTCTGCCCAGATGAACTCAAAATCTGGGGTTATTTTGCTCTTTGAAGTAACTGAGTTTCCTGGATGCTCCTATGAGACACCTTTAACAAACCCTGACAGCTCCGTCAGAGCCCCTCTCTCTGGTGCCCTGTACCCATCAAGCTGGAATGCAACTGGTGCTGATGATGTTGTCCTTCCATTAGAAAGTATTTCAGGGAGTAGAGGGAATAAGACTTCTTTCATTTTTACATTCCCAGCAGCCAACTTGGCACACTGCAGGTACTAATAAATGTTTGTTGAATTAGTTAATGAATTAATGAAGATGAAATGCCGAGGAAATAAAAATGAATGGAAAATAACAGGTGCAACACTTTCCTCCAGGAGAAACATGGGTGTTCTTTGTGCAGATAACATGGGTCCCTAAGACATGCCTGTCTCCTGTATCTCCATGTAAAATGAGGATATTGGGCTGGCTCCTCCTTATGGGCTTCATCAGCTCTGAGAGTCTACGAGCCTGTGGCATGTGACAGCAAGTGCCCCCACAGAGAAAGAGCCTTGCTCAGTGTGACCATATAATTGATCATCCAAACTACGGTACTTTTGAGAGTGAAAGAGAGTGACAGATGTGAAGAGGGACTGGGCAAACTGGGAGGTGTGGTCCTCCTGCTCCTACTTCATGGGCCTTCCTGAGTGATCCAATCCCAGAAAATTGCCCTGTGTGCAGTTCCAGTGGCCTGCTTCACTGATAAACACCTCAGGAATCAGGGATTGTGTCCCCCTCCTTCTTCCCTTCCATCCATATTTCTCCACAATGTTGAGTCATGACCAGCACAGGTAGTGTGTGTGTGTGTGTGTGTGTGTGTGTGTGTGTGTGTGTGTGTATGGAGAGAGAGAGAGAGAGAGAGAGAGAGAGAGAGAGAGAGAGAGAGAGAGAGACCCCCCATGAATGGGAGAATTGAGCTTCCAGTCTACACTGTTTTCTCACCACCCAACAAATATTTAGTACGTGCTTAATTTGAAGCAGTCCTTGTGCTGGGCCCTGAAGCAATAGGCATCAGTAAAAATCACAGGGAATTCCCAATTCGATGGAGAAGATTGGCTTGTATATAAAGGAGTGCTAGAATGGAGGTGAGTCATGTCTGAGAGGGCCGAGGAAGAGAGGTGGACTCTACCTGAGATGAATAAGGGGGGGTGACAGAGTTGGCAATTATTCTGTCCAGCATGATCTCTTCCTCTTCTAGTAACAGCACCATGTTTTTCCTTTAGGAAAACACGCATGCATCATCCTTTGCCCAGGTGTTACCAGGGGCTGATTGCACCCTATGGCTCCCAGGATGGACATGACACTTGAGCCTGGTCATGTGAGAGCAACATACACTCTTGGCCACAGGGAACATTTCAGGCCTGGACATCCAACAGAGTCAATGATGTTGGCACTGGCACTTCTACTGGAGCACTTGAGAAGCAGAAGTCCCTGTTCTCCTGGCGAGACCAAAGCTGATAGAATGATGAACACGGAGATGCTCATGACTATCTTATCACCATAAGGAGAGAAACTCCCTAAGAAAACAGAGCCAAGAGGTGAGAAGATCAGATGGAATCAGTTGAGGACCTGAATCCAGCCATGCCTGAAGCTGCCTATTGACAGACTTCAGCTTACTGAGCCAGTATAGTCTCCTTTCATGCTTAGGCCAGTCTGCATTGAATTCTGTCACACTAAAAGACTCCTAGCTGACCGAAGTTTCACAGACAAGGTATTAAAGACAGTCAGTGAATGATGAGTAGGAATCTATGAGGCAGAGAAAGAGGAAGGGCCTTGCATGGGGTACAGGTGTGTGTGATGAGTAGGAATCCATTAGGTAGGAAGGAGGCACAACGACATTGAGATGTAGAGTGGCAAGACATGCTGAGATGCTATGGGGTCAAACCTGGGTGTCCGGTCTGCTTCGCCTTACCTTTTTATCGTGCCCTACCCCATGAGGACAGTTGTTGGCCGATATAGTAAGTGTTGCTGTCTCATTCATAGAGGTAAAGGTGACTATGATGGAGTTCTGTGCCAGCACCCTCAGCTTCATCTGCTCATTTACCTGTAGATGAAAAAACAAACAGTATCCATTAGATCTGTGCTTCTATTGTTCACCCACCCTGATCCACCACAAAACACAAAACCTCTCTTGGCTTGGTACTGAGGGAACTGTAAAATCTTTCTGGTTCTTATGTTGGAATTTAGCTTTCATGGAGAAGAGGGAATTCCAGTTTCTCTTTGGGGTATTTTTTGGGGAGGCAAAAAATAAAATAAGATAATGATGCCTTCTTACCCCTGTCCCTTCCCTTTTCAACCCACCTTGGAACCAACTGTGAAAGAGACATAGGAATCGGCAGGCAAGTTTCTCTCCTTATGGTTCTGGTAGGGCTTAGCTGTTTTTATTATCCCTGCTCCCTGGATAGTTTCTTATCCTCCCCCCAAATGTCATCAATATAAACCCAGTTACTGCTCATCTGCTCAGGAGTTCATGAGCCAGCCCAATCCACACTAATAAAAGAGAAACATGCTAATTGACCATCCCTCCGCAATGCCCACCAGCCAAACAGGAGTGGGTATGAAAATTAACACAACAAATATGGAGCATGGAGCAAAGACTGAAGACAGCATAGAAGGAAGTCAAGTGCTGCAGAAGGGAGCAGAGAGGCGGAGAAGGATGCGAGGCAGCAGAGAAAGGAGGGAGCGAGACAGTGGAGAAGGGAGCAAAGCCTGCCAAGGCGGGCTTTGCTCCCTTCTCTGCTTTGTTCCAGTCATAGGAAGCCCTATTCTTGCAGGAATAGGCCTGAAGAAGCCCTGATCTTGCAGGAATCTTCCTGCAATGGGCCTCTAGTTATATATACAAAATCTCCAACATTCCCAATCTCTCACCCTAGGATAAATGACTGTTGAATTCAATCAAAATATCTAAAAATGCATTGGTCTTTGACCCCCACAGAAACTTCTCTATATCCACCCAGAAGATACATGCTCCAACTGAAATACATTGCTAAAACATTTTGGTGATGTCAAAGCATCTTCCCCTCCATTATTTCATTCAGTTCTTACAAAAACAGTTTGAGGCAGGAGAGCAGGTCTGATGACCCACTTTGTGTTGGTGAGACAACCAAAGTCAGGAAAATTAAGTGGTTTTCACACAGCTGCACAGCCAGAGCCCAGAAAAACCAGCACTGGTACTTGGCTCTCAGTCTCTCATCCCGGCTCTCTGCCCACTTGCCAAACTGATACACTTCATACAGTGTCTGCCTGTAACCAGTTTATAATCATCTTGCATTATAAACTTACCATATAGCTACAAAAAGTTAAATTTTAAGACACCAACTCAATACACCCCTAGATTGAAAATCTTGAACCTGGCCAAGTATCAGAAATACTCATGAAAACTTCAAATTCCAGAACTTATAACAAACCAACTGAATCAGAATCTCTCTGGAAATATGCATCTTTGAAGTCACACAGGTGATTCTGATATGCAACTAGAGCTGAGAGCCTCTTCACTGCATGGCTGATCATCAGATGACTACTCCAGGCTGTGGAGCAATGTGAGAAAAGAGGAATGGGTGTGGGGTGGGATGCCACAACGAAGGGAAAGTCTGAGCAGAGGGTTGAAAGAGGAACATTTTGGATTGGCAGAAAAAAAAGGAGTACATTTCAGGCTGGTGTTGGGAAGGTGGAGTAGGAAGGTGGATGTGTGTTCAAGAGAGGGAGTGTTTCTGAGCAGAGGTTCACTGATCTAAAGGAAGCAGGATATAAGCATGAGAATGCAGTGGCCAATAGAGGATAAATAGGAAGGGCAAGAGACAGGAGATTAAGGATAAGATGCCTGAACCCTACCAGGCACCCCAAGAGTGCTTTTGTCCATAATCCTTACCTTAGGGCTCTTACTCTCAGGCCACTTTGAGTGATTCTATGTTCTGTAATCTTTTTCTGACTCCCAACTCTATGAGCTTGTCCCTCTCTCACAGCCCTTATTCGTTTCTATCCTGTGTTCTTATTAAACCCCATCCAGAGCTTTGACTTCTTCAATGGATGTTGCTCACCTTTACATCCTCTAGATTGGTTATTCTCACCCAGGGGCAATTTTGTCCTCCAGGGGACATTTGGGAATGTCTGGTGATATATTTTGGTTGTCACAATTGGAGGACAGTATATTACTGCCATCATGCTAAATATCCTACAGTTATAATTCAAGGAACACTGTAACAAAGAATTATCCATGCCCAAATGTCAGTAGTCCTAAGAATGAGAAACTCAGGCTTAGATAATTGCTTTATTAATACTTAAACTTAAGTTACTATTTGACATTAGTAATTCAACATTGAATAATAAATTAATAAATCTGATTAATGGCTGTCTGAACAATACAATGGGGGGTAAAAAGGGTTTGGACCTATCAGTCATCTTTGACTCCCAGATTTTTTAATTTCATAGATAAGTAAAGTTATAAAAACAAACTGGAGAGACCAACATAGATTTGCTAATTTTTTTTATTGCCATGTATAGGCATAAAAAATAAAACTATCAACTACTACTATAATGATTACTTTCTAAAATAAAGGCCATTTAAACTATCAAAATGTAATGTTAATATAATAAAAATAACACAGGAGGGTATTACCAAGAAGGTCAGTATAGCAGCCAACAGTTGCCAAAGGTTCACTTTAGTCAGCCCTAGACCACTGCCCATCAACTTGGGAACCTTGGAATGAGTCTACAAGCTTCTGGAGAGCAGGGCTCTCATCTTAGAGGTAGCCCTCTGACTCTTGATGCTGAGCAGCCCAGGGAAGGCTGCCAAGGCTGCCCCCCCCCCCCCCCGGTGCTGTGAACCCCTACCTTATATTCCAAAGAGAGCAAAGTCTCCGTCTTAGAAGACCAGCTCCACTTGTGGACTGTATAGCCCTTGTAGTCGTTGGTGGTCCCGCCTTCCTCATCCAAGATCAAGACATATGGGCAGCTAGGAGAGACACATAGGCGAGGAGCTGCCGCCGGGCCCCTGGAGGAAGCCCTCATTGCTGCTAGCAATAGGCAGGCAGGGCTCTGAGAGTCTGCCCCAGCTGGAGCAAGCATGGCTTCCTGCAGGCAGCTTCGCTTCTCCTGCCTAACGTGGTCTGAGGTCCCTTCAGTCCTACTGACCCTACTGGGAGAGAATTGTTGGGAAGGGAGATGATTGAGGGAGATGATGGAGGCTCCAGGCCAAACCCACAGGGACAGAAATGGAATGTGTGCCCCATTGCCTAGGAGCCTGAGTATGCAAGATCTAAGGTATCAAAATGGGAACATCTATAACATGAAAGTAAGTCATTTCTTTAAAGAATAGTTCCTTATGAAAGGCCAGGCAAAACCAACTATTGGTTGACAAAAATACGTGCTTCTTTTAAAACACCCCACAGGCTAAAACTGGTTTGGCTCAATGGATAGAGCATCGGCTTGGGGACTGAAAGGTCCTGGGTTCGATTCCGGTCAAGGGCATGTACCTTGGTTGCAGGCATATCCCCAGTAGGGGGTGTGCAAGAGGCAGCTGATCGATGACTCTCTCTCATCGATGTTTCTAACTCTCTATCTCTCTTCCTTCCTCTCTGTACAAAATCAATAAAAAATATATTTTAAAAAAATAATAATAAAAAAATAAAATAAAATAAAACACCCCACAGAAGTGGTGCCTGTAGCTTCTACTTCACTCTCTCTTGGTTTAAACACTTCTCTCTGCTAAAGAATTGTTCATTAATCTAGCCAAAAATCTTAGTGTTGTGGGGCACAAGTGGAGTAGGTCTTGGAGAGCTGCCCTCCTCATTGGCTATGATACAGATACAGCCAGTGAGGGCCTCAAAGTACCTATGTTTCTGCAGGCACTGCCTTGTGGCCTTCTTAACTTCTGAACACTGCCTGGCCTCTCCCTTCCCCAAGGACGCCCTTGCCACCCCAGCGCCCCCCTTTGTTACCCTCAGAGGTACTTCCCTGGGGCCATAAGCTTCCAACTCACTCACCAGGACTTTAGGTTGTAGTGGACACAGCCCTGGCCTTCGGCATTGAATAAGGCCAGGCAGGAGAAGTTGGGTGTGTCATTAAAGAGTAAGGTGATGGTTCTCCCTCTGCAGCACGTGGGGATCTGACACATGGCAATGTTTCCGGAGGGATAGCTGGAAGAAATGGTTAAGTAGAACTAACAAAAAACTCTCCAGGTTCTATTCTCAGTTGCCCCATGGAAAAAAGTCTACAAAGCTGTTATCTAAATGGTATATCGTTCCCAGTTTTCAAAGACCCGCCCTGAACCAAAAGGAAGGAAATTCTGACAAATGCTAAAACATGTACAAACCTTGAAAACATTATATTAGGTGAAAAGCTAGACACAAAAGGCTACATATTGTAGGATTCCATTTATATGAGATGTCCACAATAGGCAAACCCACTGAAAGCAAATTGGTGATGCCAGGCAGGCTGGGGGTAGGGAGAAATGGGGAGTGAATGCTTAATGGGGGTAGGGTTTTCCTTCTGGGGTGATAAAAACGTTTCAGAACTTGATAGAGGTGCTAGCTGCACAACATTATAATGTACTAAATGCTGCTGAATAATACATGTTAGAAGAATCTATTTTATGTTATGTGAGTTTTACCCACCCTTAAAAAAAATGGAATGAAGTACTAATGCACACTACAACTGACTCTGAAAAACATGGAGATTAAGGGTGCCCACCGCCAAAACCGGTTTGGCTCAGTGTTAGAGCATCGGTCCGCGGACTGAAGGGTCTCAGGTTCGATTCCGGTCAAGGGCATGTACATTGATTACAGGCACATCCCCATTAGGGGGAGTGCAAGAGGCAGCTGGTTGATGTTTCTCTCTCATCGACATTTCTAGCTCTCTATCTCTCTCCCTTCCTCTCTGTAAAAAATCAATAAAATATATTTTATAAAAAAAAAAAAAAAAAAAAAAAAAGGGTGCCCACTGCCCATGCAGAGGAAAGTCTGTGTATAATTTAGGCTGGCCCTCCACATTCAAGAATTCCTAGCCTCTTGTCAACCCTTGAACAACACAAGTTTGAACTGCAAGGATCAACTGAACTTGGCCCATCAAATGAACTTCGGACAATTAAACTGAGCAGGGCCAATTGAATTGAATGAATCAATTAAAAAAAATCCACTTATCAGAGTTAACACCTGCCATGTTCCAGGGTCAGCTGTACAATGTGAAGAACCTCAAAAACATTATGCTAAGTGAAAGTAGCCAGATATAAAAGGGCACATGTTGTATGGTTTTACTTATAAGAAATATTTGGAATGGGCAAATACATAGAGGTGAAAAGCAAATTAGCGGTCATCAGGAAGGGTAGGGGAAGGAAAATGGAAGTGACTACCACTT
Organism: Pipistrellus kuhlii; assembly: GCF_014108245.1. NCBI lineage: Eukaryota > Metazoa > Chordata > Mammalia > Chiroptera > Vespertilionidae > Pipistrellus > Pipistrellus kuhlii. Next base: position 22,727,983 of record NW_023425416.1, read on the forward strand.
AAAAAGTATGGGGTTTCCTTTGGGGTGGAGAAAGTTTGGAAATAAATAGTGGCGATGGTTGTATAATATTGTGAATGCACCTGATGACATTATACATGTCAAAAATGGTTAAAATGGTACATTTTATGTTATGAGCAGTTTACCATATTAAAAAAATGCTTACCTCACACTATGGTTCTGAGTACTCAACACATCCCTAAAGGAATAGTGCTGAGCACAGTACTGAACACAGAGTGAACAAGGTTTATATTTTTACTAGAGGCCCAGTGCAGGAAATTCGTGCACAAGGGAGGGTGAGTCCCCTCAGCCCAGCCTGCACCCTCTTGCAGTCCAGGACCCTCGTTCCTTACCACTTGGCTCGCTGCTCCTTAGCACTGTTGCGTCATGAGCCAGCTTCTGGCTAAGTGGTGCTCCCCCTTTGGGAGGCCACTGACCACCAGGAGGCAGATCCTGTGTTGAGCTGTGGTCAGTGCACATCATAGTGACCAGTTGTTACGCTATAACTGTCGCTTAGGCATTTATTATATAGATATCAATGTGATAAATTTATATCTTCATATGAAAAAGGACTTTGAGGAAAATTTGGAGGGAAATCAGTGACTAAGGGAAGAGATTCAGGGAAATGCTGACATCCCAAATGAAATGTATACTGGGATGGTTCTGGGGTCTGCCCATCAGGAGCTTTTTGGCATTCCAAGGGCAGAAATATTATTTCTACCTAAGAGCTTTTCCAAGTATCTCCGTAAAAATAGAATCAATTGCTGAGCCTACTGTTCTGTGAAGCTATGAGAAGAGAGAAGTGTTTTCTAAACATTCTCTTTACTCAAGAGGGATCCAACAGCTGCATCGTGTGTTTTAACCGCTTGAACACAATAACAGAATTTCTCCTTTAAGATCACTGAGTCTAACTTCCTCATCTTATAATGGAGGGAAGTGAGGCCCAGAGAGATAAAGTGACTTGTGCACAGTCACCAAGAAGAACTAAGCCCCAAACCCAGACCTCCTGGGACTCCCAAAGAGGAAACACATTAATTGCCAGGATGTGTTCATTGTTGGGGTATGAGTCAAGCATGCCAGTGGCGATGGCCTGCAGGCTTTGGGTGGTCCCATCCAGGTTGGGCTTAGGAATCCGGGACAGGTGAGAGAACATGGAGCCCAGCAGGCTGGTGTTGGGCCCTGATTATAAACTAGTCCACCCTCTCTGGCCCCATTAATAACAACCTATTTCACAGACACAGCTTCATGGGGAGCTCAGGGAGATTATCCTATTCAATGCAGTGTAGAGTAAGAAAAGGGAGGAGAGGGAAGCCCCATGACACATAGGGAGCAGCAGCAACCTGGAAGGAGTTTGCTGTGTTCAATATTGCAGGGCACATTAGAAGCAGGGCTGAGCAGAGTGTGATGAATGGACTCATTTACGGTCATAGAAACAATACGATTCCTTTGACAGGGTACTTAAATTCTGGATTCCCAGCTCAGCAGAGAGGAGGCCAAATGAATTGAGGGGGGTGTTGCCAAGCAGGCCTGTCTGGGCAGCTTGTTTGATAGCTCAGAGAACTGCCATATTCTCCAAAGGTAGGGGACATAATACCCAGTGGTTTTATCCATCCCCTTCCATCCTCTCTATTTTGCTCTCTGTTGGAGGAAACAATCCTAAAAGGCATAAAAACGGTGTCATAGAGAGGGCCCTAAATAGAGGTGAGGCAGCCTTGAATTCAGGCTTGGCTCTGCCACCAAATTCCTTTTGTGACATTGAATGAGTCAGACTATTTATTCCTAAAATGAAGGGACGAGAATGAATAATGGCTTAGTGTCTCCCTTCTTTGACATCTCATCCAATTCAGACTGCAAAACCTGGAATAAGTGTTTTGCCCTCTCTGAGTTCAGCCTTACTGACAAATGAGTTGGGCATCTGTGATCTGGTCAGGCTCTAGAACATGTTGGAGAGTGGGTGACAGGATCCCTACAAGGGATACAGGAATACAGGGGTCCAAGGTGACTTCCCAACCAGATGTTCTCCAAAGGGAGTCCTCTCTCACATAGAAACTGCTCTTAAGGCCCTGGAAGACCTGTCATCAGGTTCCTTAGATTAACTGAAAATACCAAAGTAAATACTCAGGCCCAGAAGTTCTTTAGGGCTAAGTTGCAGGGGACAAGGGGAAGCCCCAAATAAAAGGATACTAAACGAAGGAAGACCCATCATAGAAGGAGTAATGAAACTTGATGTTCTTCTTGCCTCCCTTCCACTCCTGAGATTGCTGAATGAAGTGAACATGGGAGGTGGATTGGTGAGGAGAGGGAGTGGGAATCTGAAGGTGAGGGTGAATGGAGCTCAGGGTTGACCCTGAACGAGTGGGCATCTTTGCCCCGTAGTTGCGTAACACCATGGGGTAGAAGGCATTCCTCCCTTTCCACGTGGTCCTTTCGGATTCTCTGTAGGGAAGACCAACATATCTTCTAGCCACTTGACTCTCACTCACCAGGGAAGTTCTCTACAGCCCCTCCCCAGCACCTAAGACTCCCATCTCATTCCCTGTCCCAAAAGTACCTGTCCCCACCTCATAACTTTGAGACTAGTCCTTCCACCTTTAGCACTAGGTAAGGACCATGGAGTAGAACTGTGCTGAAGGGGAACCTGCGGGAGCTGGAGTCTTTGCTCACCCTCTAAGTCCTGAGGTTACAGGGGAAGATAGCTTCCTTCTAGAATGTAATAATAAGGAGCAAAAGTGAGTGGCTTCCTTTTATCCATGTTCTGTAGCTATAGTAATACTCAATGGCCTAGGGAGCCCAAGACATATATGGCTTAGTGTTGACTAAGTTTCAAGTCCTTTATGGCCCATTGTTTGGGGTTCAGAGAAATGTAGACTTAACTTGCTAGGACTTGTTGGATCCATCTATAATAATAAAAGCATAATATGCTAATTAGATCAGACATCCTTCCAAGCTGCAAGGAGAGCTCAGGTCCTGAGTGCCTGCCTGCGGCCAGAGGGAAGCTGGTGCCGGCAGCTGGGGGAAGGAAGGCCTACTCTTGCAAGAATTTCATGCATCGGGCCTCTAGTGATATCATAAATACCATTAATCATCCATGTCACATTTTCTGTTTGTTTTAAGAGATATTTCCTTTGTTTTTTGCAGGAGGACTCTGACAAATTATGCTAAGAAAAAAACATTCAGGGCACAAAGAAGTCTCTGTAAGAAGTCCCGTAAAGGATATGGTATCTCTGGTGAGAAGGCAAAGATCAATGCTTTGGGTCAGGCTCACCAGACTGCAGGACTTCAATGCCTCAGTTTCCTCACCCACAAAATGGGCATCAATCCCATCTTCCTCAAGGGACTGAAAAGGATTTCGAGGAAGGACTGGGAACAAGCCATCACGCTGTCACTATTATTAGGGGTATTGGATAGCTGACACTTCCTGGTACTCATACACTTTTGTGATTTTCCCTTTATGCAGACACAGGTGATTGCCAGCCCTGCCCTCCTCTCCCATCTACCCCCAACTTCTAAGGTGCTCACATATGACGACACATCTCTTGCAGCTTCTCCCGGGCCTCAGGACAGGGATCACTGATCTCCACATTGTTAGGGGTAGTTCCTATTCCTCGTTGAAGGGGTGATGTGCTGCTTACCTCTTCAAAATTTTTCAGTTTGCCTGTAGTTGTAAAAAGGTTAGGGACAGAGTTTTAGAAAATGGTTTCTCCTGGGGAAGAGTAGTGCGGTGGGGAGCAAGAGAATCACATCTCCTCCTGAGAGTCAAAATAATTGAATCATTTATGCTTCCTGGGCACAGGTCACTGATAAAACATATCACTCTGTGAGTCAACAGAGTGTGTCTGAAACAGGCTTGAACAGAGTGATGAATCCAGCTATGCTTCCCCAAGAGCAGCCTGGTTGTAGGTGGAGAGGAGATAGATGTGCCTGCCGTGGATATTTCTGATTGAACAAAAAAGTTTCAATACCATCTCAATTGGCTTCAACATTTCTCTGATGTTGGCTAATCTCAGGCCTTCTGCAGAGGGCAGTCTGGCTCCATTGAGAACTAAACTGTAATTTTTTTGAATATTGTGATAAAATTTACATAGCTTTACTATCTTAAACATTTTTAAGTGTACAGTTCAGTGATATTAAATACATTCACACTGTTGCACAACTACCACCCTATCCATCTCTATAACTCTTTTCATCTTGTAAATTTAAAACTTTGTATCCACTAGACCACATGTGTCAAACACAAGGCCCGCGGGCCAAATCCGTCCCGCCAGGCCTTGCAATGTGGCCCGCACCGCGCTGTCATCACTGCACTCCGCTGCGTTTCCATCACAATGACAGTTTATGACTGTTCAGTAAACCATTCGGCCCGCGATTTAGGCTGGATTTTAGATTTTGGCCCCTTCTCTGATTGAGTTCGACACCCCTACACTAGACAATAACTTCTATTCCACCTCTCCCAGATCCTAAAAACCACCATCCTACTTTCTGTCTCTATAATTTTTGACTACTCTACTAGTATATACCTCATATAAGTAGAATTGTACAGTATATGTCTTTGTGTGACTGCCTTATTTCAGGTAGCACAAAGTCCTCGAGGTTCATCCATGTTATAGCATGTGTCAGCATTTCCTTCCTTTTAAAGGTCGAATAATATTTCATTGTTACTGTAGATTTTATATTCTTTATCCATTCATCCACTGATGGACACTTGGGTTGCTTCCACATTTTAGCTATAGTGAATAATGCTGCTAGGAACATGGGTGTACAAATATCACTCAGAGACCTTGTTTTTAATTCTCTTGATATATACCCAGATGTAAAATTGCTGGATGTTATGGTAATTCCATTTTTTGTTTTTTTTGAGGAATTGCCACACAGTTTTTTACAGTGGCTGTACCATTTTATATTCCCATCAGCAATGCACAAGAGTCTCTCTATTCATTTCATATCTTGGTTTTTTGTGTGTGTGTGTGATAATAGATATCCTATTGGGGTAGGATGTGGTAGTAGCTTATTATAGTTTTGATTTGTATTTCCCTAAAGATTAGTGATATTAAACATCTGTCATGTGCTGATTGGCCATTTGTATATATTCTTTGGAGAAATATATTTTCAAGTGTTTTGCCTATTTTAATTCAGCTTGTTTTTTTTACTGTTGAATATTAGAAGCTCTCTATATATCCTGGATATTAATCCTTATGAGATATTTGATTTGCAAATATTTTCTCCCATCTATGGACTGCCTTCTTATTTTGTGGATAGTGTCTTTTGATGCACAAAGTTTAATTTTTTTCATGAAGTCCAATTGGTCTATTTTTTTTAATATTGCCTATGTCTATAGTGTCATATCCATGAAATCATTGTCAAATCCAATGTGATAAAGCTTTTCACCAATGTTTTCTTCTAAGAGTTTTATTGTTTTGGTTCTTACATTTAGGTCCTTGCTCTATTTGAAGTTAATTTTTTATATTATGTTAGATAAGTGTCCAACTTCATTCCTTTGAAGATGATTGTCAAGTTTTCCTGTACTATTATACTTGTTGAAAATACTGTATTTCTCCCTTCCCCCCCTTCCCCCCCCCCCCCCCCCCCCCCGTCCCCATTGAATAGTCTGGGCACCCTTGTAAAATCCTTTGATCATATATGCAAGTTTACTTCTGAGCTCTCTATTCTATTTCTTTGGTTTATATATCTGTCTCTATACCAATACCACACTGTAGTTTTGATTGCTGTATCTTTGTAAGTTTTTAAATCAGAAACCGAGTCCTCCAGTTTTATTCTTTTTCAATTCTATTTTTGGCTATTCCGGGGTCCCTTGAGATTGTATATGAATTTTAGAATGAGTTCTTCTATTTCTGCAAAAAAACCCCAAACATAATTGGGGTTTGAATAGCAATTGCATTAAAACTGTAGATCATTCTAGGTGGTACTGATCCATGAACATAGAACATGTTTCCGTTTACTTAGTCTCTTTTAATTTATTCCAGCAACAACTTATAGTTTGCATTATATAAGTTTTTCAACTCCTTGCTTAAGTTAATTCCTAAGTATCTTATTCTTTTTGCTGCTATTGTAAATGAAATTGTTTTTCTAGTTTCCTTTTCAGATTATTGTCCTATATAATAAAGAGTTAATATGCTAATTAGATTGAACAGCAGAACAACTATCCGCACGACCTTCTGGATGATGTTCAGGATGAAGCCAGGGCTCCGAGGGCCAGCCAAGACTGTGGGGGCTGGCGGAGGCAGCCAGGGCTGTAGGGCTGTGGGAGCTGAGCCCTTTGCCTGAATTTCATGCATGGGGCCTCTAGTTCATACATGAAAATGCAACTGATCTGTGTGTTGACTATCCTGCTACTTTTCTGATTTTTTTGTTTTTTGTTTTTTTGTTCTAACAGGCTTTTTGATGGGATCTCTAGGGTTTTTATTCATAAAGTACTATCATCTGCAAACAGATAACTTTATTCCTTCCTTTCCAATTTGGGTGCTTTTTATTCCCTTTCTTATCTTATTGCTCTGGCTAGAATTTCCAATACTATGTCGAACAGAGGTGGTTAAAGCAGGCATCCTTACCTTGTTCCTAGTCTTAGAGGAAAAGTTTTCAGTCTTTTACCATTAAGTATAATGTTTGCTGTCAGTTTGTCATATGTTATTTTTATTATGTGGAGGTGATTTCCTTTAGTTTGAGTGTTGTTGTATTTAACATGGAAGTGTGTTGAATTTTGTCAAATGGCTTTTCTGCATCAATTGAGATGATATGTGGGGAGTGCTCTTAATGTGCATGACATATATATATATATATATATATATATATATATATATATATATATTGTAAGTTGAACTATCCTTGGAGTCATGGTGTATAATCCTTTTAATATGCTGCTGAATTCTATTTGCTAGTATTTTGTTGAGAAATTTTGCATCAGTGTTCATATGGAATATAGGTCTGCAGTTATTTTTTTCCTATAGTGTCTTTGGTTCTGGTATCAGGATAATGAAGGCCTTATAGAATAAGTTGGGAAGTGTTCCCTCTTCACATTTTTGGGAAAGCTTGAAAATGATTGGCATTAGTTTTTCTTTAAATGTCTGGACTACTGGAGCCACCAGGCCCAGGGCTTTTCTTTGTTGGGAGATTTTTGATTACTGATTCAATCTCCAGACTATTTGTTTATTCAGATATTCTGTTTATCTATGATTTAGTCTTGGTACATTTTATGCTTTTAGAAATCTTTCCATTTTATGTGGGTTATCCAATTTATTGGTGTCCAACTATTCATTGCAATCTCTTTTATTTCTATAGAATTAGTAAGTTCCATTTATTTTTGTAATCTGAGTCTTCTCTTTTCTTCTTAGTTGATCTAGCTAAAGGTTTGTCAAATGTGTCTATGTTTGCAAAGTAATCACCTTCTAGTTTCATTGATTGTTTTTTAAGTTTTTTCTATTCTCTCATTTATCTCTGCTCTAATCTTTATTATTTCCTTCCTTCTATAATTTTAAAGTTAGATTGTTTAGATCTTTTCTTTCTTTTAATCCCAAAAATATATTTTTATTGATATGAAAGAGAGATGATGGGAGGGGGGAGGTGGAGAGAGAGATGGAGGGCATTGGCGTGAGAAAGACACATCAATTAGTTGCCTCCGGCTCATACCCCAACTGGGGCCAGGGATCAAGCCTGCAACCAAGGTAGGTGCCCTTGACTTGGAATTAAACCCTTGATCCTTTGGTTCATGGACCAATGCTCCAACCACTGAGCAAACTGGCCAGGGATGTAGTTGTCTTTTTTTTTTTTTAAGGTTTTTTAAAAAATATATATTTTATTTTTTACAGAGAAGAAGGGAGAGGGATAGAGAGCTAGAAACATCGATGAGAGAGAAACATCGACCAGCTGCCTCCTGCACATCCCCCACCAGGGATATGCCTGCAGTCAAGGTACATGCCCTCGACCTGAATCAAACCCGGGACCCTTCAGTCCACAGGCCAATGCTCTATCCACTGAGCCAAACTGGTTTTGGCTGTAGTAGTCTTTTAAATCATGTAGAAAAATTCAGTTACAAGCCATTGTTATAATATCACTAGTTTTAAACTGCCCAAGATTTCACTTTCATTGAGATCTTTATTTCTCCACATGATTTCAAGGTATGGTCCAGTGTATTTTCATTTCATCTTACAGGATTTCCTGCCCATTTTTTAAAAATTGGATTGTTTGTCTTTTTTTTTTTTTTTGTAGAGTTATATGAGTAATTAGGTATTTTGTAAATCAATCCTTTATCAAAAGTAACATTGTCAAATATATTCTCCCATACAGTGAGTTCCCTTTTCATTTTGATGCTGGTTTCCTTTGCTATGAAGCTTTTTAGTTTGATGTAGTATAATTAGTTTAATTTTTTCTTTTCTCTTGCTCTAGGATGTATCTGTAAAAATTCTGCTACATGAGATGTCAGATACTTTGCTGTCTACATTTTCTTCTAGGATTTTTATAGTTTCATGATTTATACTTAAGTCTCTTATCCATTTTTAGTTTATCCTTGTATATGGTATAAGTTCGTGGTATAGTTTTATATTTTTGCATGTTACTTGTCCAATTTTCCCAATACCATTTATTGAAGAGACTGTCTATTCCTTTGTATGCTATTTCCTCCACTGTCAAACATTAATTGAACATAATGGCTCGGGTCGATTTCTGAGATCTCTGTTCTGTTCCATTGATCTATGTATCTGTTCTTGTGCCAGTATCAGTCTATTTTGATTACAGTGGCTTTGTATTATAACTTTATATTCAGTATTGTGATCCCTCCAACTTTGTTGTTCTTTCTCAAGATTGCTGCAGTTATTTGGAATCCTTTTTTGGTTCTATATAAGTTTTTGGAGTGTTTCTTCTAGATTTTTAAAGTATGCCATTGGTATTTTAATAGGGATTGCATTGCACCTATACATTGCTTTAGGTGGTTTGGCCATTTTAATGATGTTAATTCTGCCAATCTATGAACACGGTATATTCTTCCACTTTTTTATATCTTTTTCTATGAATACAAAATTCTTGATTGACTATTTTTTTCTTTTAGTGCTAGTTCCTGTGGCTTTCAAAACTTCTGATAAGAAATTTGTTAATAATCTTATTGAGGATTACTTGTATATATGATTTGCTTTTCTCTTTTGGCTTTTAAGATGCTGTCTTTTGAAAGTCTGATTATAATGTGTCTTGATCTGGGTCTCTTTAAGTTCCTCTTACATGGAATCTTTGGTATTTATATTCAAGACTTTCATAAAATTTGGTATTTTTCAGCCATTTCTTCTTCAAATATTTTATTTTCCTTTCTCTTTCTTTCTCTCTCTTCTCCTTCTGGGACTCCCACATTATGTATGCTGTTCCACTTGATGGTGTCCCATGGGTTCCTTTGGCTCTATTCATTTCTTTTCAATCTTTTCTTTCTGTTTTTCAGATTCAATAATTTCTATTGCCCTATCTTCAAGTGTGCTGCTTCTGCCTGTTCAAATCTGTGAATGATAATGTTTTTATGTTTGTCTTACATTTTTTTTTACAATTATTTTCTGTGTGTGACAAGTGTTAGGGGGTCTGAGAATATGATGGCATGAAATTTTGGAGATAATTCTCCATGACTGAAGTTCTAAAGGCATTTATTTAGGTCCTGCCACTTCTGAGTTCCTACTGCCCACCCAGATGGAGCCACATGCTTTCCCTAAATATATGCAGGCTCAACTACACCTTAGTCTCAAAAATAAAACCTGGCTTCATGTCAGGGGCATTTATCAGCTCCAAGTCAGCTCTGAGGACCTCAGAAAGATTTTTCCTCACTGTTAGCCAAGTCTCGAGGTTTCTGGCTAGTGCTTGAGGGCCATCTCTGCTTTCTGACACCCTGCATGATTCCTGGTCCCTTCCCCAACTTTTCCTACCACCAGAGACTAGAGACTTGACCCTGAGGACCAATTTCCAGCTAGTTGGCTCCTGGAACATCTGCTGGCCTGAGCATTCATGTCTGGCTTGTTCCTGGTTGTCTTGGGTCCTTGAGGGTGGCAATCTCTTGCCCCTACAAGGAACCATTGTTGAAAGACTTATCTCAGTTCTCTCATAAATTTGGGTTACTTTCCAGAAAGAACTATTGTCCTCTGGGATTAAGTCCAACTCCTGGAACCTATCTGCTCCAAGTCTTCCTGACCCTGTAACTCCAAATGGGGTTAGCTGGTAAGGTGTAATAGCACATGAACATGGAACAGATAGGAAAAGAAGAGGTGGTGAGGAGGGGGGAAATAAAAGGGCATTTGTAATATTGTCAACAATAAAATAAAGCTAAATTAAATTAAATTTAAAAACTATTAAGGAAGGTTCCATTCTAGCATGTATGAATGAGAATAATTCCATATTTAATAAGAAATGCAGCATCACTGAACTATATATCTTAGTGAGAATGATGAACCAATAAGACAAATTGCATCTTGGTGTGGTATCAGAGGAAAACAACCAGAGGAAGACAAAGAGACGAGCAAACATAATTAATTTTTGCTTAGGAACTACCTTACTCAAGGCATTACACTTGAGGTCACCAGAAAGAAAAATCATGAAATCACTGTGTGTCTTGAGGATACTTCGTTTTGCCTTAAAGTGATTGTGTCAATTTAGGGCCAGGAGGGGATATGGTAAAACCAGGAATACATAAAGTGGGATTCCATAAGTGATGTGGGCCATTGAACCACAGTGAGAGAAGACACATCAACAGAAATAAAGGAAGCAAGAAAATGAGAGGGGACAGCTGAGACTACTCTGTTCAGGAAAGCTAGGTTGTCAGTTCCATTAGGAAAGGCAGTCTTTGTCTTAGAGTCCACATGTGCACCCCTGGCATTTAGAACAGTGACCAACAACTAGCAATTGTTTAATAAACATTTGTTCACTAACTGAAAGGATATAGGATCAGCTTGATATGGAGAGTGAGGACAGGAGGAAGGCAAATCACACAGCCAGCCAGGGGCAGGGGCAGGGGCAGGGGCAGGAATAAAATCCAAACTTCTCAACTTCCAGCCTTACCTCCCAGTGTCTGTGGGAATCAATTGTACAGTCTTTGAGCATTTCTTCCTACCTTATATCGATCCTCCCACCACCTCTTTTGAATGTAGTCCTCCCCTATGTTCCCATTCCACCACTCTGTAATCAAAGCCTGGAAGGTGAGGGGAGGCCTGGAAGTTCCTTGACCTTTACCCTACCTTCTCCAACTCATGTCTCCTCTAAGCTTCTGTCTGCACAGTCATTGCTGTACTGTTTGCCTCATGTGCCACCCTTTCTTTCCTTAAGCCTTTCCTTCTGTTGTATGTCTTTCTCAATAGAATAGGAGTGCGCTCTGTGTTTTCTGCCCACATGAACAGGCCCAGTTTAAGACACAGTGTTAGATTTTGCAGACAAATATCTCTCTTCAGGTATTGATTCCCCCACTTGTTTTGTGAGTAAGAGCAACCCAGATCTCTTTGATCAAAGGGATTCAGGTTGGGCCACTGAGGGAATAGAAAATGTGGGTTTGAGAGAAGTGTTGTCCCAGGTGAAGAGAACCACATCACCAGGAATGGAAGGCATGTAAACATTCAAATGATAAGATTCTACTTTGGAGTAACTGGGTTGAGATGTGCTGACTTTATTGGAAAGTATCTATTTCAATAGCTTCTGTCACCAGCCAGGGAAACTGTCTATCCTTCCTATCAAAAACCAAATCAAACTGTGCTATTAACCTAAACGGGGAATCTTACATCCACCTCCCTACCTCCACAGATGGGCTAGGAGGTCTTGCTTGGAATCACTGTTACCTGCTTTTTTCTTGGCTTCCCTTCCAGTTGAGAGGGAAAAACTCAGACAGCCAGTAGAGGCTTCATAGATAAGCTGATAAGGCGAGTTCACTCCCAAGATTGGGGCGGTCATGAAGGGCTCTGGAATGGAAGAGACATGGTTACTTCTTTTAATTTTTTAACTTTATATTTTCTTAACAAAAAAAAGTAATATGGATTTTTTTTGTTTTGTTCTAGAAATATGATAGACCAAATATTCTAGTGTCCTATTGTACAAAACAACTACCTCTTGGAATAAAAAGACTTTAATAAATAAGCAGGCTCTGAGTAATTAATGGAAATTAAGGTTCCTTTCTACATTATCCCCACCCCCTCCAATACCTCTCAAGAGTGAAATGACTAGAGCAGGAAGCAGCAATCAAACACAAAAGGTGATATGTGACTAAAGGGCAAATGCAGGTATAACTGCTGCATTAAGTAGAGAAAAACAGCAATGAGCTGACTAGAAGGACATTTAAAGTCACCTATTTTCCCTTATCCGAGCCATAGAAATCAGATGCTTCTCTAACAATCAGATCAGCCTCTTGCAGAATCATGCTATTGTCTGTAGAATCATTTGATTTTCTGAACACTTAAGAATTAGAATTTAGCAGCCCCATCACTCTGGAAAATCTTAATCATTCTCACATAAACCTCATCAAATCCTTTCCTTATTCTCCCCCCAAATATGGTCATTTCACCAGTTAATTGTTAGGAAATGTTAAGCATCTCTTTATTGACATGGTTTATACAAATCCATAAAGAAAATGGCAAATCTGACTTGACAAGTAGACAAAGATAATAACCAGAGACTGCACACTGGATGATGTAACACACAATCACTCACTATCATTAGTGATCCAAAAACTGAAATTGGAACAACCTTCAGCACCTTCTAACTTATCAAAAAAGAAAAGAACTAACAATAGCCAATGATGGTAAAGATGGAAAAAAACTAATCAACCCTGCTGGTGTAGAGAAAACCCATCAAGAAAGCAATATTTAGCAAGAGCTAAACACATATCGAGACTCTCTGCCCCAATAAGCCCTTTCCTGGGTAATCAATCTAAATCACCAATACAACAGAAATAAGTGACATATATAAAGTTGCATATTACAATGCATAAATTACTAATAACAAAAAACCTGGAAACCTAAGCATTTGGTTAATTATGAAACATACATATTAGAAGAAATCTACACCCACTTAAAATGACAATTATTAAAAGCATAGAGCCATGTTGGAAAACAATTGTCTATTAAGTCAAGGATACTGAGAAACAGAACACTGCAGTATTCTTTTAAAACTATACACAAAGAGGGGAGAAAGAGAGAAAGGGAAAGAGGGAGGGAGAGGGGAAAGAAAGGAAGGAGGGAAGGAGAAAATTGAATATATTAAAGAAAAATAGTTACATATGCAAAGATGACAAGATTACTTGCTTTCTTTTTTGGTATGTTTTATACAATAACTAGTGACCTGGTGCATGAAATTTATGCTCGGGGTGGGGGGACGTTCTGCCTGGCCTGCACCCTCTTCAACCTTTTGCAATCTGGGATGCTGGCTCCTAATGGCTCACCTATCTGTCTGCCTGATCACCCCTAACCACTCTGCCTGCCAGACTTCTTGCCCCAACTGCTTCCCCACTGGTCTGATCACCCCCAACTGCCCTCCCTACTGGCTTGATTGCTCCCAACTGCCCCCCTGCTAGCCTGCTTGCCCCCAACTGCCCCCCCACTGACTTGCTCACCCCCAATTGCCCCCCTGCCAGCCTACTCGCCCCCAACTGCCCCCTTTAGCGACCTGTTTGCCCCCAACTGCCCTCTCCTCCCTCCTGGCCTGATCACTTCTAACCTCCTCTGCCTGGTCCCCACCACCATGGCTTTGTCCGGAAAGACATCCGGAAGGTCTCCCGGTCTAATTAGCATATTATGCTTTTATTAGTATAGAGGCCTAATAAAGGCATGTGTCAGGGCTGCTGGTCTGCCCTGAAGGGGGATCCGGATCAGGGTGGGGATCTCCTTGGGGAGTGGGGCCAGCCTGGGCGAGAGGCTGGAGCAGTTTGCGGGCTGGCCATGACCCCCCATTGGAGTGGGGGGGGGCTCCCCTTAGGGGGCGTGGCCAGCTTGGGTGAGGGGCTGAGGTTGGCCATGTACCCTTCAGGGTTGGGGGTCTCTACTGAGGGGTGTCGCCAGCCTGGGTGAGGGGTTAAGGGCGTTAGGAGGCAGTTTGCAGACCAGCCAAACCCCAAGCTTTGTCCAGAAGGTCTCCTGGTCTAATTAGCATATTACTCTTTTATTAATATAGATATTGCCATCAACCAAAAATCAAGGAGTAGTGTAGTTTTCTTTCATTACAAGCCAGGACTAGCAGGTATTAAGGGCAGGAGAAAAGGCTAGAACTAATCTTACTGTGTATATTTTGGCAACAGCTTTAAGGGAACAAAATTACTCTACACTCATTTATAGCTTTGATCTACTTCACATAATAAGATGGTCTAGAAAAGCAATATTCACGCAAAATAAATTGATTTGCATCTTCTTTATAATGCCCTGGGAGAGCTAACTCAAGTCCTTCTAAGATGAATGCTTCCGAAAAGAAATGGATAGCTTCTTCATTCATATTTTGACATTTTGATTTTTCCCCCCTAACTCTAGGATGGTTTAAAGAAAAAAGTGTCTGGAACGGATGTGGCAACAAGTGAGAGAGAATTCCTGGGAAGTGTGATGGGAAGGTTTTCCCAGTGCTCTGCTAATTCAGCAGGGCACAGACATCACCAAAAGGATCTCTCTCGGAGGTTCAGCTTTCTGCAAATTCCCCTCCACTAGATTAACCACACCGGAAGCTACTGCAGCACAGGGGAAAGCCTGGGACTCTGCGAGAATGCTTAAATACTTCATGAGGTGGAGTGTGATTGATGACAACCGTTTCCTTTCCAAGGTGAGGGAACAGAATATTCGGGTGGGAGAGCACCATGGGCAGGTCTGAGAGTAGGTGTTTGGGCCAGAGCTACCATGATACCCTTGTGGGACTCTCCCTACTCATAAACAGAACAATAGGCAGTTGTCCACCCCAAATGAGACGGATCTCTAAGCTCTGTATGGAACACAAGGTGCAGAACTCCATATATGCTGGTAATTATCTGCAAAAATAGTTACAGAACAATTTAGAGGACCTGTGTTACCAGGACACATAGCTGATCCTGAACAGAACTGGCATAAGATACATCCATTGCATGGTAAATAGTGTGGGAGGAAATGTTTGGGATTTTATCTTAGAAAAGGAAAACAAAATGGATTAAAACACACACACACACACACACACACACACACACACACAAAACCCTTTTATCTTGTATTTAACAAAAATGAATTGATATTGGAGCACATGCTAATTGTTATAAGAAATGAAGACTGTGTTAATTTTTTCCTGAATGGTTGTATGTTAATAATAAAATTAGTCCCTTCGTGTTTGTTTTTGGTATCTCTCTCCCCACAGATGCCACCTAACTGCTCTCCACGGGGAATGGCACTCACCTGCAGCATTTGAGAAACTCCATTGCTCCGCATCCACCTTAACACTTGGAAATGTCATCCGTTTAAATGGGATTTGACCTTTCCATTGCACTCTGGTTGGTTCTGTTTGAGTTTTCACCTAAGGGCTGAAGCTCAGGTACCCACCTTTTCCCATCAGTCCACCAAAGCTATTTCTCGCAAATGTGCCAACCAGGGAGTCAAAAGCCATCTCCTTGGCATTGAGGTGGAGGAGCTGGCTGGCCTCCACAAAGCGCCTTGTGATGTCCAAGGGGTTGGCACCTAATAAAGGAATCAACAAAACAATTCATTTTCCTCTCAGCATGGGCTAATGTTTTCAGAAAAGGGAGATAAGAGTAGAGTGTAGATCCATATCTAGGATAAGAAAGTGTGAGGGGCTTCTAGTGGGAGGGTCTCTAGCTCTCAAAACCTCTCAAATGGCATGTACTCTCTGCCCCGCCTTGTCCTTCTCTCTTCCGTACTCATAGGCCTGGGTATCAATGCTGTTGGTATTTAAAATAATGCAGTACTTAGTTTTCTTTTTACTGATGTGGCTCTAGGTCCTGGCCTTGATCTAGAGATGACACCCCCACAATAGATGGACCTGTTCTCATAACTCTCCCTGATTCTGGCTCTTCTGGGCTTTCTTGCTACCCAACAATCGTTCCTCTTGACTGGCAACTCCACAAGCCCTTTCCTCCTGGGTGCCGCCTCTCTCCACCTCTATGTCATTTCCACAAACTCCACCCATCAGTACCTCTGACCCTCGCCCAATTCTCCACGGCCCATCTTCCAGTCTTGGCTCTGCAAAATTAATGGAATGGAAGAAAAAGTGGAGAGCAGAGAGGGGTGAGAGGATGATTCTTGTGGGTAGTCATGGTAGAAGTTCAACTCCTACAGCAGATCCATGGCAGCCACCTGTTCCCAGTTCACCCTTATATAACTCTTTGGGGTAGGTGCAGTAGACACATCGGTCCAGACAGACTATTCCAAGCCCAGAAAAAATGGAGAAGAATCTGACAAGCCAGCCTTACCAGACACAGACTCCAGCATGGCCTTCATCTTCAGGGTGAGCAGCTCGGTCAGCAGGTGGATGGACTGCCGCTGGAACTTGTATAGGGTCTCCCGACCAGTGTTTGCCCGACGGCCACGGGGGGTGAACTTGCCTGGCGCAGCGGTTAGCAACCGTGGCTGTGGTACTGGTGGTGGTGGTGGGGGCGGCGGGGGCGGCTTCTTCTGGACGTGGATCTGCACAGGGGTTGATTCCACAGGCACCACAGATGGGGTTCCAAAGCTGATCTCCAGGCCCAGAATGTCAGACGGGGTAGGCACCATAGGGTCAGTGATGAGCTCCTCCCAAGTGAACTCAAAGATGTTTCTGATGCCCTTAGGTATAGCAATGCCTGTGTTCCGGCACGTGAGGAGTAATTTGGAGATGTTGGCCAGCAGCTTAGGGGCCACGGATATGTATTGCAGGTACAGTTCTCGGTTACTCTTCATGTCATTCATGTTGCTAGAGCATGCATACTGCTAAGTAATACTGTTTGTCTCGGACAAGAGGAGCCTTCAGCTGTAAAGAGTCAGAGCACCCTGAGAGGTGAATGAAAGCGAAAGTTCTTACCTAAGGTGAAGGCTTGGAGACGGACAGAATGGAAGTGCTGAAATGGCCTTTCCAGGTCATTGAGCCTAGGTCCTATCCAGGGAGGATAATAATTGATCACATCCTCCACAGTAGGGTAAGGGGATGCTCCTTCTTCCTTTTCTTCCCAGAGAAACCTCAGATAGTCCCACATTAGTGAGTCACTTTGGGGAGGGAGGACCTGGGGATGAGTAGGTTCCAGAAACAGTTCCAGGGACAGTCACACAAACTAAGTTTCTATGGAGGAGCCCCAGCGGCTGGAGGAATGGAAAGGATGGGGAAGAGAGAAAGGTTCCATCATACCTTTTGTAGTTAGAGACCCGAGACTGGAAGATCTGCTTGTGGTCTATTAATAAAAACCTGCAAAAACAAAAGATATTTCATCGGCTTTCTCTGGATGAAGGGGATAAGCTTCCTGGTTGGGTAAGCTCCTGATTGCAATGAAAGGATGGGTATAGAATTATTCAACATGTACATCCAAAGGCAGACAGGAAAGAATGAGGAGAATGAGTTTTCTTAATTTAATGACTAATATTATTTGATGTAACTAATGCACCATCTTATAAGAAAAATATCAGTGCAAGATACTATTGACTGTAAGACATATCACAATTTCAGAGATGTTAAAAAGGAAAAATGTGTACTTTAAAATCAGAAAACTATAATAAGTATTTTCCCACTTTAATAAAATTTTTTGAGAACACCTAGTGTTCATCAAATGGACATATATGCTTGTGAAGACAGCAGACAAGCATACTCATATCTGGGTCAGCTGAACATCATTACATGCTACTATACGGTTTTCACCCTGACATTCTTCTAAATTGTGTTTTATTTTTATTGTCTTACTTTATATAAAAAATAGACCACTGGTTGGAGAGAGAGTTTGAAAACAATTTAATGAACACAAAATGGCTTTTAAAAATCCACAAATAAACCTCTAGGGTTTTGTAATCAGATCTGAAAGTTTCGTTCATCTGATCAAAATAAAGCCATTAAGACATACCATTGTCTATATGACAATCTAAAACACATTTAATAAAAATATAAAGTCACTTCTTGATTTTACACCACACAAAAACAACTTAATTTCTGAGGGGTTTTGTGAAAATATGACCTTTATAAAAGATGCTCAAGAATCAGAACACAATACTCTCAATAAATAAATAAATAAATAAATAAATAAGAATCAGCTGGAGAGGGTCAATGGAGGGGGGAGGGTAGGAGGGAGGGTATATGTAATACTTTCAACAATAAAGAATTATTTAAAAAATAAATAAATAAGGTTGATCAAAGGGAAGCTGAGAGCAGAAGCCCCCTGCCCCATCACCTTTGCTGACAATGTCAGTGAGCCGCCTCTGTTGTCTGACTTAAATGACTAATGAGCATACTTGCTAGTAATGGTGGCCTTAGAGCAGAAGGATCTCTGGCAGGTGTCTTCTGATAATTATTACCACAGCCCTCCAAAAATCAATTCTACCACCTCAGCCTGACAATTACTCTCCACTATATCCATATCTTCTCCCACCACCATTCTCCAATCTTTCGCTTTTCAAACCAAGTGAAAGAGCTACCCCAAGTTCACCATTCCAGGACCATGACTGGTGCACACCATCAGCATTTATAGAGCAGGTTCACACCATAATCTGGTGTAACCACCCTGGGGTGAGAAGGCTGTTCTCTCTCTGGTTTTACTGATGAGGAACCAGAGCCCTTAGGACATACGTTCTAAATGCAACACTACTTCCTCATGCCCTTTGAGTTGCCTCTGCCCATCTATCAGCAATAAGTCTCCAAAGAACAAGAATCCCATAGAGCAAACCCTTCTGACATCCGGCTAACTTGCAGATAAAAGTGGCTTCCTATGTCTATTTGCTGACCTCTGGCATCTATTCCTCAGCTCTGAAAACTCAGAAAAATAGGTTCATTTTTTTAAATGATAAGTCTACAGAACAAAGAAACCACTCAGAATCTGTCATCAGGGCAGCCAGCCAGAGGATCTGACCCTGACCATACAGGGGCTGATTTTTCTTTTTTTTTTTTTAAAGCCAGGACTCAGATGAAGAGAAGACAAATAAAATCCTTGAAATGTTAACTGGTTTGAGGAACTTCTCTCTACCCCCTACCAGTTCCTTTCCTTTGAGGTTAATTTTGAAGATATGTCTTACAGATAAAAGCTGATTTTTACAATAGCTTTATTGTGATATAATTCACATACCATACAATTCAGTCTTTTAAAAAGTATACAATGGTTTTTAGTATATTCAAAGTTGTGCAACCAACACCACTACCTAATTTTAGAAAATTTTCATCACCCCATAAAGAAACCCATTATCAGTTACATTCTATTCCCCTTATCCCCAGGCAACCACTAATCTAGTTTCTGTTTCTATAGAATTGCCTGTTCTGGACATTTCATATAGATGAAATCACATAATATATGGCCTTTTGTGACTGGCTTCTTTCACTGAGCATCATGTTTTTGAAGTTTATGTTATAGTAGGTATCAGTACTTCATTTTTAGTATTATAGAATAATATCCCATTACATGGTAAACCACAATCAACAGATCTAGGCATTGTTTGATGGATATTTTGGTTGTTTCTACTTTTTAGCTATGATTAGTGCTTCTATGAATATTCATGTACAAATTTTTGTGTTTTCTTTACCTACTGCTATTCTTATTCTTCTGGAATGGATGAAATGACAGTAGCTCCAGCAGCCATTTCAAGCCATGAGATTATTATGAAGCCACGTATTAAAGGTGGCAGTGGAGGTGCTGCAGGCCCTGATGAGTGGGACTCTGACAGGATGGTGGAGCAGGTGAGCAGGCCAAGGTAGGGTAAGGTGGGTGCAAGCGGGGGGCCCGATTGCCGCTGATCACTCTGCAGACAATGACTAGCAGTGGAGCAGGTGAGGGGGCAGTGCCAAGCCCAAGTGGGGCTGAGGCTGGGGGCGTGAGCTGAGGCCAAATCTACACAGGCCACCCCAAGGGACCTCATCCATGCATGAATTCATGTACCGGGCCTCTAGTGAATATATACAGTAAATGCAGCCCAAGACTGATTAAGAAATATAGAAACAAAAGATCAACTCCAGACCTGGGTGACAGATTTTCATTAAAAAACAGCTTACTTCATTTGATTACTTTGATTTTTCAGTTTTTCTAGATCTACACCTATCACATCCTTCTCTCCCTTCCCCAACCCCTGCCCTATTCCTCACACACATACATCAAACATTAAGCTAAATGTACACACCTATACTAACAAAATGCCTCACCAAGATAGCTGGCGAAGGTAGGTGGGAAGGCCAGAGGAATTCCATTTTTGCTCAGTTTTCAGCAGGTCAATAAATTTTTTTCAATGATCATCCCTTATCTTAGCCGTTTATTTTTTTATTTTTTTGTTTTGTTTTGTTTTTTTTACAAGAACTTCCTGATGTATAACTAACAATTCAATTTACTGGCTGAAAAAAAACCCACTAAACTTATATGGAGTGGCTACTCTATGTTGTATTAACTGCAAAAAACAGTACTTACCCTGTTCCAAATTCTAAGTTCTATTGCCTCATATGTATGTCACAAGGTTAGCTGAAAACCACCCGATGGGCTGCACTATGGCTTTAAGAAGAAATAAATTATACACAAGGTTTGGGCAAATGTATGGATACACATAGCAGGAATCTCATGTATATGGATTTAAAGTTTCTCCTTTGAGAATTTTGCAAGCAAACAAAATGATTTATTTAGCCAATTCAAACGAACTGTATCAACACACACAAAGGCCTAAAGAAAAGATTAAAGAGAAAACAAATAATTCAAAACATTTCACTTAGCTCTACAAAGACACGAACAAGGTGTGGTCATGTTTTCTGAGAAGAGATTTTACCACTACTTGCTCCCAAGATAAACACAGCCATAAAAACATATTAAATCCTTCATGTACATCTGGAAGAAATTGTTTGTTAATCCTTTAGTTACTAATGGGAGGATCATGTGTGGTCAGACCCTAGATTATATAAAAATAGATCATTTAGTTATGTGTGCAGTATAGTAGCACTATACCACGTCTTTTTGAGCACCTGAAATGTAGTTAGAATGACTAAGAAATGAAATTTTCACTTAATTTAAAACTTCACACTTGCCTCAGTTATTGGAAATTTTTAAACATGGTTAAACATGTTTGGAACAATTTACGGTATGTGAATCTACCCTTTCAATGGTATATTTTATGAAATCTAAATATAGGTCAAGTATTCCTGATGAAAATTTTTACAGTAGATATACAGTGGATTCTGAAAACTTGTATGAAAAGAAATGTAGAATGTCTCATTAATATTTGTGTACATTGACTAAATGCTGAAGTAAAAATATATAACAATATTAATTTCATTTTTTAAATGTGACTCCTAGAAAATTGGAAATGACACAGAAGACTTACATGGTATTTCTATAGGGCAAAGTGTGGATCTGAAGTCTAAGAATTCTAATGCCATCTGCTGGATGCACTCATATAAAACAGGCCCATGAGAAACTGTAAAACAAATTCTGTTAACATTTGAACTCCGGGTCTGCAATGGAAGACTATGTAACAGCTGGGTTCATAAAACACTAAATGATCTACTGTTAAAGAGGGCATAGAGAGGCCGAAACTGGTTTGGCTCAATGGATAGAGCATCGGTTTGGGGACTGAAAGGTCCCGGGTTCGATTCCGGTCAAGGGCATGTACCTTGGTTGTGGGCATATCCCCAGTAGGGGGTGTGCAAGAGGCAGCTAATCGATGACTCTCTCTCATGGATGTTTCTAACTCTTTATCTCTCTCCCATCCTCCCTGTACAAAATCAATAAAATATATTAAAAAAAAAAAAAAAGAGGGCATAGAGGGGATAAATGGTAATGGGAAAAATAAAAAGGCATTGAAAATAGGTTAAAAGTTCTTGAAATCCTAGAGAAAATCTCACTTAGTTATTAGTTGACAGTGATCATGAGCGAGACCACGGAATGTTTGCTATGTCCACCCAAGTTGCTCTAAGAAACAAAAGGTTATTTGAACCTGGCCAGCATGGCTCAGTGGTTGAGTGTTGACCTATGAACCAAGAGGTCACGGTTCAATTACTCCGTCAGGGCACATGTGGGTTGCGGGCTCAATCCCCAAGCTTTTTTTTTTTTTTTTTTTTTTTTTTTTTAATATTCCAGTTTTTCTTTTTGTCTCTTTTGTTCTACAAGCTGTTCCAGTGGTTTTGTAGTTTTCTCTTATATTTAGGTCTTTGACCCAATTTGAGTTGGTCTTATATATGGCATGAGACACGGATCCAAATTCATTATTTTGCATGTGGGTAGTTGTCCCAGAATCCTGTTGAAAAAGCTATTCTTTCCTCATTGGACAGTTTTGGCACCAGTGTCAAAAATCAGTTGATCATAAGTAAATGGATTTATTTTTGAACTCTCAATTCTATTCCATTAATCTATGTGTTTATCCTTATGTCAGTACCACATTCTTTTGATTTCTATAGCTTTGTAGCAAGTCTTAAAATTAGAAAGTGTGAATGCTCCAATTTTGTTTTTTCAAGATTGTTTTGGATAGCCTATGTTCCTTGCAATTCCATATAAATTTTAGGATCAGTTTGTCAATTTCTATAAAAAAGGCAGCCAGGTTAGTTGGTTTTAATGTATCTATATAATATTGTAAAAGCCTAAGCGACCCTTATGGCGGAACGACCAGAACTGGTCACTATGATGAGCACTGACCACCAGGGGGCAGTTGGGCTCACAGCTGGCGAGTGTAGCAGTGGTGGCGGGAGCCTCTCCTGCCTCTGCTGCAGGCAGGCGATAAGGAGCAAGGGGTCCCGGACTGCAAGGCTTCTGACTGAGAGAGGGATGTCTGACTGCTGGCTTAGGCCCGAACCCTGGGGGGAATGGGCCTAAGCCGACAGGTGGACATCCCCTGAGAGATTCCCAGACTGCAAGAGGGTGCAGGCTGGGCTGAGGAAACCACCCCCATCCCAAAGCATGAACTTTGTGCACCAGGTCTCTAGTATTTGACAAGAGGTATTTCCCCATTTAGGCTGACAGAATAACCATTAATAAGTCTGCAACTCTGCCCAATATGGAGTCTAGAGGTTCTCAGGAGTTTGGGAATTTTGTCTAATATTGTTTGATACTGGAGCAACAAGACTGAAAGAAGAAGGTATTGGAGAAAGTATGAGTCTGCAGCAAACCTGAGTTTAAACTGTGTTCAAGTCCTAGATTTGCCATTTAGAGGCCATATGACCTTCTACAAGTCATTGACCTTCTTAATGCTCCAATTTGCAATCTGTAATGAGAACGGGGGCACTTATGTCAACACCGGTGGGAACAAAAATAGAGCCCGGAGGAGGGTGGGCTCCTGAGGGTGCTTGGAGGAACTGTTGTAGCACATTCTTACACTGGCTTGAGATGGCTGTAGGAGTCTTGTGGGCCACCTCCAACTGCCTGTCTGCTGCTAAAAAGATGACCCTGACATGTCCTCTTGGAAACCAGACCACTGTCACTCACACAGTGTCTCTTCATTTGCCACTCTGACAGGCGATAGTTTCTCCTGATAGATGCTCCTTCAACTGATCTGAAAGCTCCATCTTTGAAAAAAAGACATCTACATGCTAACCTCTGCAGAAGGAATGGAGCCCTTCAATCTGAGTAAGTCATGGGAGCAGGTATGAAAGACAGGATTACAAACTCCTTGGTGCCAACTATTGAAGAATATTTCTATTCCATCACACTTAAGCCACATGAATATCTCGCCATATATATTAGAAAGAAATGAATGGTCACGTGGCCACAGATTTCCCAAGGACCATTCACCTTCTTCCTTGCTGACAAATCCAACCTCTATCTTCTAGGGAAAGGGCAGGAAAACAAAGTTACATTTCAGTTCCTAAAATCAAGTTAGTTTCTCTGCTCTGGGAGAAAAAGACACCACCAACAGCATGGACGCAAGTCAGGATGCTTATTAAGTTCATGTCACTTGTTTATAATAAGATATCATATCATCCAGAGTTTCAAAAGTGACCTTGGGGGCTTGTGGTGGGCTGCTAGGAGCAGGAGTAGGTGACGTATGTGAACAGCTGGGGTCATGGCTTTGGCCAGGGTGCTGCCCTGCGTCACTCTGGGCAGGTGCAGGTCTGCTCCATGTCTGGCTACTGAAAGCACCAGTTCTCTTTTGACCCACAAAGTAATCCGACGGTGGGGCAAACTCAGGATCTCTTTCCGCCCGGAGATCTGACTGCCTCTTCGACCAGTACCCAAAGGAAAATTCTAGTAAAAATAAGAAAAAATGTTATTAGAACTGATTATTGAATGAGATGAATTTACTGTTATTACTTTTCAATTATTATATGTATTTCTTAAAAGCCACCTCAAATTCTCTGGAAAGCAAGGAACCAAGCTAAGGGAGTGACTACTTCCTAAAGGCCAAAGGTTCAAGAAAGGCTATGTGAAGTCTGCAGACTCTGGAAACATTGCCAAAAAGGCACTAAAATTAAATTTAAGAGAAATACAGAAAAACTAAACACTCAATCATTTGCTTGATTATGTTTAAGAAACTCAATCATTATGTTGCAGGTACTTCACAACAAACACAAGTGTTGTCCTCTGAGTTTTAGACAAGAAGGAACTTGTCCATATTTGGTCTTTCATCTCTATTTCCAACTGAAATGTACTAAAAACACAATATATTAAAATATCAAATCTTCATAAATTTTGAAAGCAGTTCCTAAGAAATGACATTCCAAAGCTGCAATGAGGCAGCACTAACTTCAGAAAACTTCCTCCAAGCACTTCAAAAAAACAAAACTCTCATCCTTCGACAAGATGCCTTATGTATCCTGATCTTTTATAATCACCCTTTCTAGAGCTCCTGTTTATTTTATTTGTTTTTTGGTGGTTGTTTTTTTTAAAATATATTTTACTGATTTTTGACAGAGAGAAAGGGAGAGGGAGAGTTAGAAACCTCAATGAGAGAGAAACATCGATCAGCTGCCTCCTGCACACTCCCTATTGGGTATGTGCCCGCAACCAAGGTATATGCCCTTGACCGGAATCGAACCTGGGACCCTTGAGTCCACAGGCCAACGCTCTATCCACTGAGCCAAACCAGTTAGGGCTGGAGCTCCTGTTTATAAACAGCTCTGTCTGGGTATCAAGAAGAACCAAGTTCAAGGATCTGAAGAATTCTTTAAGACTCACAGGACCACTAAGATTCATCAGACTCACATTTGGATCAGGAGAACCAGAAAACTTTCCTGTGCAGGGCCCATTACTGGAGAGGTTTTTACACCTTGGAGCCACCTCTTACCTTTTCCTCTGTCCCACTCCCGGACGTGTGGCACTCCGGGCCTGGTGTCCTTCCTCTCTTGAACGATGACTTCCACTTTGCTACGCTGGGCAGCTATAGGTGGAGTTGGCATGGCCTCTGGTTCTGGTGGCAAAGGCCCAATAACATTTCCATCTGTTTTTTGCAAGGAAATAAGACTTTATTATAATAAAGCTTAAAGCTACTTAATTTTCAAAAAATAGAATATACTAATCCTGGGAGTAGAAGTAATAACCAGTATTTACTAAGCACCTACCATGTCCCAGGCAGTGGGCTAAGTACTTTGTATATGACAGTTCACTTAATTCTGTAACAACCCTAATAAAGCCAGTATTGGTATTCCCATTTTATCCCCATTTTGTAGATGAGAAAAATTAAGCTCCGAAATACTACATAAGTTAGAAGTGACAAGAATCAGGATTTAAACCCAAGCTGGATGGATTTCAAAGTATCTATATCCCCAGACCAACAATCAAAAGACCAGAAATCTCTGTTACTCAACTAAGGTAAATCTCAAACAAAGCAAGGTGGCTTGGGGCGATGAAGAGCTGGAGCCTAGCGATGGGCTGTAGGCTATTCAATTTTGGCCACATTTTAAATGAAAATGGAGTTTTTAAAACACTTTGGTGACACTTCACAACTTGTGGCAATGATAGATGTTCAGGAGTAGAGCAAAAATAACATACAGAACTTAACATGTTACAGGGGAGACAACAGTTATATGAAACCAAATGGATGATTTTCCAATTACAAATGTTTCTGGTTTCCTTTCAAAACCAAATTGAATAAAAAAATTAAAAAAAGAAACAACCAAAAATTGAATTTCTGTTCAGAATTAGAAAGCAGTCCATAGCTTAGCACAAGCTACTGTAAAGGCTGGAGGCTTCTATATACCTCTAGCATCCACACTCCCCTCTCCTTTTGGGACCAGAATGCCCTGGTTCAGCTGGATACAAGGCACCTCGCCAGAGAGGCTGATCCCCAGCCTCCCTGCCTTATGGCACTGGCCTCCCTGTGTTCTGGCCATTGGAATGTAAACACATAGGCTCTGCCTGACTTCTGACTCACATTCCCCAAAAGGAAGCTCGTTCCCTTTCTTCTTTCCTCCTTCCCCAAGGCCGAATCATGAACAGGTTCTGGGGAGCAAGTTTCAACTGTTCAGGTTAGAGCAACCCTTTAGGAAATGACAGAAATGGCAAGACAGAATGAAGGTAAAGACTGGATGGCCACCTGAGGCAGACCTATCCACTGGGACACCCACTACCTCTGAAATGCTAAAAGGAGAAGCAGGATTTCCTCTAGTTTGAGGCAGTCTATGTGGGTCTCTTTGTCATGACAATTTGGCTCAGACCAACATAATTCATAGAGTGAACTGGTTTGAAAACACTAGTTAACAGTGTTTCCAAGTGTTTTAACAATCTTTTCATAAGCTGACCATAGTCATATTTGTGTATTATTTAATTCTTTGACTTTGTGTATTTATTATTTAAAATAAGTTACTATATAATCAACAAAAATTGTAGCCACAGCAAAACAAATTAAGTTAAACATGTACACAACTAAACTAAGTGTGAGTTACTAAACTGTTCTGTTCTATGAAGTGATTCAATGTACTGTTAATGTCCTTATTTATAACCTAAATTACTCCCTAGAGTGTCATTCGCATCACACTGGTTATAAAAATTGCTCCTGTCAGTACCTTAGAAGTGCTTTCTTAATGGCTAATTTCTCAGCCTTATTACTGAGACATCAATGGAACTAAAATTTTTCCTTTTGAAGTTTACTGACATGAGCCATGACATACCTTTACTTTCTTCCTCTGCTCCATCATCTTTCGATATTTTCATCTTTTTTTGTCGAAGCTTAGCAAGTCTTGCTTCTAACATAGCCTTTCGCTTTTCTTTTATATTTTCTCGTTTTGTTCTTTGGTCTGTTGTCTGAAGAGAACAGAAAATTATAAAATTATTTGCTTTAAGCCAAATTCATAATACTTCTTTTTAAAGGATGAAATAATTTTATTCTAAAAATAGACTAAATGATTTTCATGCCACCTCTAAGAAGCTATCCTTGAGATCATCAAAATGAAGACTCGTAAAGTATTCTCTTACACAGGACTCTGATGTTTTTGAAGTTTAGAAAGCATTCACAGAGCATTCTAAAAGGTTTACGATTCAAGAAAACCAACCAATTCTGTTCTACTCCTTAATCCCTCAAGCAACTTTCTATTTTCTTACCCAGACCACCCCAAAAATATATTAAAAACCAAATTTAAAATTACACAAGTTACTTCTGGGCAGCCATAATCTTAAACCTTGAAACACCAAGATTATATTCTAAATATCAATTTAAATCCCTAATTAATTTACTAGATTTTTTCTCTCTCAGTATTGTCCAGTAAGAAATCAACTGCTTAAATCTTTCTTTACATCAACTCTCAATTTAATTTATACCTGTTCACGCAGCATCTCTAAAGTTTTCATTTGCTTGTTTCTTAGCTCTTTATCTCGGGCAAAGGCAAAATATCCAACACCAAGTTGCCGGGCCTCTGAAATAAGTCAAAATTACACGAGAGATTATAGATTTCCTGATCAGTAAATTATATCCTACAAGAAATTTGGCAAAAAGAAATACAGTGATATTTGACACAAGTTTTTAAAAAGAAAAAGCAGATAAACAAAAAAGCAAGTTAGAAATAGTTCTCATCCTGTTTGCCAAGTGATAAACATGACAAAAATTCATTAGACTGTCTCCACTTCTCTTGAGGAACAAACCCTTAGATTAATAGACTCTCTGCTAAGATATTTCCAATATGAGTATTTTTTAGGCTATAAAGTAAACAAAGGGGATAGTATCAATTTCCGAAGCAGAATCTTTTATTTCTACATAGGAACTGCTGCTTTATGAATGAATACTTCCCTTTATGTTTGTCATTAGTTCAAGATAAAAGCATGATTTAAAAGCTGCAAGAGATTATACCATTTTCACGAATGTCTTCATAATGTATAGGCCCCATTGGCCTTTTCAGGGCCTCCCGTTCTTCTTCCTCCCATTGCTGGCGCTGAAGTTCTTTTCTCATGTCTTCAGATAGTAAGGTTTTTTCATTAGCGGGACTAACAAAACTAGTAGGAGAAAAGAGCAAAAAACTATCTTTAGATGAGAACTGTGAGATAGCAATGCTTCATTAAACTGAATCATGAATCAGTACCTCTAATTGATAAAAAAGACAGTTCCTCACAGAGGTTTCTGACCCACCAGATCATTGGGCAATAGAGAAAATATTTTCACCTTTTAAAAATCAAGCAGCAGATTTGTTACATTAGCATAATGGAATCTTGCCTGCACTCAAGACAAACCACTTTCCTTCCCACCCGGATCCTGGGCTGAATAGAGGGATGCAGCCCAGGCGAGGAGGAAGTGAAGGCCTCCTCTGGAAGGTCTCCCGTGCAGGGATGAGGAAGCTCCTCCACACGGTGGCCTGGTCTGTGCCTCGTGTTCTGAGATGGCTTAGGGTTCTGCCCTTCCTTCTTTGTGCCTAGCCCAAGCCCACCGGAACCTGGAGGACTTGGACAAGGTGGAACTTCTCCCAATACTTTGCACATAAAACCTGCTCTTAGTAAGAAGAATTTTATTCCTGAGAATGTTTTAGCAAGTTATCTCTTACGTGTCTTAGGCCTCACAGAAAAAGAAAATCTAGCTGTAAGACTCTACTTCAAAATCCAAAGATGTATAAAGAACAAATTAATGCCCTAGCCAGTTGATCAATGGTAAGAGCATCCGCCCATAGACCAAAGGGTCATGGGTTCAGGTCACAGGTTCGGACGCTAGTCAAGGGTGCATACCTCAGTTGCAGGCTCAATCCCCAGTCCCCACTTGGGGCACATGTGTGGGAGGCAACCAACCAATGTGTCCCTTTCACATCAATGTCCCCCCAACCCTCACCCCCTGCCATCTCCTCATTCCCCTCTAAGTCTCTCTCCCTAAAGGAAAAAAAAAGGAGGGGGAAATATGGGGTGAGGATTGAATTTAAAAAAAAAAGAAAAAGTTAATAAGCTAACTGTCTCCCCGCCCCCCACTTGCTTTGGAATAACCAAGTGTATATTTTAAACACCTTTCTCCACAAAGCTTTGTTGGTTGATTTGGTTTACCTTACTCTATATTTGTTACTCTGTAATTACACATCCTTCCATGTACAGGCATACTTCACTTTATTGCACTTGCAGATACTGCGTTTTTTTACAAATTCAAAGTTTTGGCAACCAAGCACCAAACAAGTCTATTGGTGTCATTTTTTCCATACTTCTTCCCTCCTTTTCCTCTTTTTTAAAGCTGTGTGTCTCAGTTTGAGGCTTTTTGTGTGTGGTTGCCATTAACTTTATGAAAAAGTTGCATATACATAATTTTTCTTTCTTTTGAGTATATCTGATCTCCATACACTGATTTTTTTAGACATAATGCTATTGCACACAAATTAGACTTTAGTATAGCTTAAACATAACTTTGATATGCAATGGGAAATCAAAAACTTTGTGTGACTTGCTTTATTGTGATACTCATTTTATCATGGTGGCATGGAACTAAACCCACAATAGCTCTGGAGTATGCCTGCAAACAGATATAACTCTAACTCATCCCTTTTAGTAGCTACATGATATGGAGCATCCATTCAGGCTGTTCCTTGAGAGTGAATTATGTGTGTATGTGTACACTAACCATGACTAAGTGCTTCGGCAAATATTCTTATACATTAAAAAAAGATCTCCTTACTGAAGCACTAAAGATAATTGACTAAAGACAGCCTTGCCCACTAACTTAGCCCTGTGTCTGCATTTCAGACCTGGGCAAAACTTTGCATATAACACACTTACAGCCTCCCCTGAAGATTTTTATCCATCTCCAGCAGATGTGGCAAATCCTTTTTCATGCAGCGCCGGGATCGCCCTAAGGAATCCACATAGTCCACCCTGCAATAAAAGTGAAACGATGTGAATGCTTTGTACAGGACATATAGTTCCCTAAGTTAAAAGTTGGTACATAGTAAAAAATTAGCATAGGGCTTACAACCAATCTGAGAAATTATCACTGATAACATGCTTTTTAGTTAAAAGTTGACACACAATAAACACATTGTGCCCTTTATTAAATCTTAGTTTTAGAAAATGAGTGATCATGTAGTCTCTGATTTTAAAGATAAATACCCATACAAATCCTTGCTGCCACATGTCAGAACTTACTTAAGGAAATTCCAAATACTTCATCAGCATCATAACTTTGCTTTGAACCAGACTCTAATTTAATATTCTCAGTCTTCCCAAATCTGACACTTTACCTTGTCCTTTTTTTCCCTTCTAATTGTTATGATTCTTCCCAATGAATTAGAAATTATTTCTTAATATAAGTCACAGTATTTTGGAACTCTTTTTTAAGTAGGAGGAAACCAAAAAGCATCTCATCAGTAGGCCAATCTGTTATCTTTTATCACTCGTTCCTCTTTCCTAATCTTGTCCAAACTAGATAGCAGTTAGAGAAGTCAGGCAGAGAGCAAGGCAAATGAAACACTTAAGACTTTTCACAACAGGTAATATGGACAGATTTTCATGAAAAACATTTCATTTGCATTATGATGCAACAGATTTTATTTTTTATAATTATGGGCAGGGAATTTGCCACAGACAAAAACACAGAAAGGGGCCAGTACTGTTGGTGGACCAACTCAATGTCAGATTCCCATGTATGTGACCAGGCTTTTGTCAGCAATTTCTTTTCACACATGCGATTCCAATTGTCAGTCCATGATTTAAAATCTGGTACACGAAATTGGGAATCCATTACTACAGTCCTAAAGCTGATTAGCACAAGAAATAAAACCTCCAATTGCTAAAAGCAGTTTCTTTCTTTTTTTTCTTCTTTTCCTTTTTTAAAAAATGAATGGAGGAAGAATACCATCTAGCCAGATGTCCAAGTAATTACACTATTTTTGCAGAAACATTTTCCACCACCTGGAATTTAACTACTGAAAGGATTTTACAAGCAATTACAATTTTAGAGCCTAATTCAATAACAAAAAAAGTGTCAGAACTGCTTTCAGTGTGTCTTCTTTTTCCATATGTTGGCAGTGACACCTTCAACTGCCCTCCAAACTCTTCAAATCACTGACAAATTGCTATAATCTTACAGGCATTAATAAGAAAAGAAAAAGGCACTAAACCTTTCAAAGGAGATGGGATTTCAGCTATGAAAAGCAATCATAGGCTATTCTGTTTCTGGAGAAGGCCTCCGAAACATGCAGAGCCCATCAAAATAGAATAGATGGGATATGCAAGACAATAGCAACTGCTCTATGTAATCAGACACTGAGCAAGCTCTCGGGGAAACAATTACTTGAGGCACCAGAGTAACACGAGACCTCAGTCATGTATCTTCAAAGAACATTGGGGGAAGCTAAAGCACATGCCCATGAAATGCTTCACTAATAACAGCAGGCAGGATGTTGGAAGTATCAAAGTTTGCCTCAATTATTTTTCTGTTAATGAGGCCAGTTACCATATAATAAAGAAGTAATAAGCAAATTGACCATCACACCCTTGCACAAGATGGCCAGCAGGGGAGGGCAGTTGTGGATGATCAGGTCAGCAGGTGAGAGCAGTTAGGGGTGACTGGGCTGGCAGGGGAGGACAGTTGGAAGTGAGCACGCCTGCAGGGGAGGGAGAGCAAGTGGGTGGGACCAGGCCTGCAGGGCAGGGCAGTTAGGGGCAACTGGGCCAGCAAAGGAGCAGTTAGGCATTGATCAGACTGAGGGGGAATGGTTGGGGGATTGGGCCTGTCGGACATCCCCTGAGGGGTCCCAGATTGGAGAGGGTGTAGGCTGGGCTGAAGAGACAACCTCCCCACCCCATCCCCAGTGCACAAATTTCTTGTACCAGGCCTCTGGTGTGTCAATAATAAAGAAAAGGTAAGACCCAAAGGAGCAGGAAAGATCTAAATGCTGCCAGAGTTCAAGGGAAGAATCAGTAAGAATGAAGCAGCACTGATAGAAGAGACTGCATTGCATATGCTTCTCTCTTGGTTACTTACAGCAAGCACGCAGCCAGATAATCTTCCCCAAATATACATTTTTAGAAGGTAGGTAAGAAGACACCTGTTCATCCCAATACACACGTTTTATCTGGACTGATGTGGACACCCTCACAAGTATGAAGAGGTGCAGCCTGTGCTCCACAAGAGAGACTGCTCTCTTCAACTCATAAATGACCCCTGTCCACTGGTCCCAAAGCTGACAAGTCACCATATGCTGCAAACAATCCTAAGCAGTTCCTGACAAAGACGCCATGATGAGGAGATACTTGAGCCTTGAAGAGAAAAAAGTAGGTGGCCTCTGCACAGGCACAGGGTGGGCAGGCAGAGTTGGTTACTAACAGGACATTTTAATAGGGTCAGTGCATCTCTACATGGTTTTCAGCACTTACGAACAAGTTTCTAAACAGCATTTTAAGTGGAGGATATAATAATGGAATTTGCATTCTGAATTTATTGACACATTGGTCTCTTTGTAGGGAAACATCTAGACTGGCTTCCCCATTATTGTCCTACATGTAGGTAAAATTCAGAATAATTTCAGTAAGAAAGATATACTCCAGACAGCAGTTTCTTGGGTATTCTAAAATACTCTTACTTTGTGAAGAAAGTTTAAGGCAAACAATCGGGGGAAGCAGGCACTGACATCACTGTGTTAGAGGCAAGGAAAGTGAACCTCAGGTTGGTGAGGTCCCATTGCCAGGGAAAGGCAGAGCCAGTGCTGTCCAGGTCCAGGTCCACAGTGCCTTCATTAAATTGCCAGAAAACGTCACAGCCAGAGTAAGGCTTACTAGAAACAGAGATCACCACTGCCTGGACACATGACTCTCCATGAAGTCTGAATGAGGACATGGGGAGCAAAGGGACATGCTTCTGACTAAGCAACTCTTTCACATCAATGCCTCCTGCACCTGGCACAGTGCTTGGCACAGAGCAAGAGCTTAGTTTTTATTTGTAATTATTTCTTCATTGGAGCTACTGTTTCTACATCTGTAAATCCAATCTTACTTAAAGTGGAATCTCAAAAGAAAAAAAACCCAAAAACTAAAGGATAAAGAGAAATGGTTTGTTAACAACCAAATAAAATCACGTAATATCACCAACCATTCTTCACTGGGATCCTGGGGAGGAGGTATATCTGTTTCAGAAAGATTTTCTTCATCCTCATCTCTTTCTCCTGCCTTTCTAGAATCTCGATTGGCACCAAATGATTCCATTTCTTTGTGCTTGTCTATCATCTTCTGTGTGAAATCCACAAGGTACATATCCTCCACTTCTTCATCTAGGACATAAAAATCAATTATCAGATTCTTGACATCAAAGAAGAAAACGACACATAGAATTGATATGAAGCAGTCACAGTCATTGATGGGTGTCTTCCCGTCCCTGAAGATTCACTAGTTGATGACTCCACCCCCTGGAACACTTAAAAAGACAAAGCCACCTCAGGACCTGCCAGGGAAGTTATTAATAGGCCACTGGAAACATACTTGAAAAAAAGTCTTTAAAATGCCTGAAGTTTCTGCTGCATTGTCAATACACTGAGTAATCAATACTGCCTCAGAATGTCATTTTAAGATAACAAAACCATCTGATTTCAAGAGACTCATACGGCTAATTACATATTACAGGAGAAGTGCATTTTTCATGTTGTCAGACCAAAACAATAGACCTCTAATCAGGTGATCTGTATCATTTAATCCTAATTATATTGTTATGGTATGGTAAGTGTTTTAAGGGTCATGACATAGGTAAAAAATCATCTAAATTCTTTTCAACCCAATGAACAGCATTTTCAGACAAGACATGTTGCCAGGATCTACAGAAATGTGTGAGATGCTATCTTCCTCAGGACTTAAGATCTACTTGAGCTAAAACATATAATGAAAAGTTAAATAGCAATCCATGACTTAATTTAACCCAGGATGTCTGATGTATTCACAAATAACGTTGACGTGAAGTTTCCCTGTGTGGGATTTCAGATACAGTCATCTGAGTCTTTTTGTCCGAGATGGAACAGATACCAGGTACCGGTATTATACCACTGGACAGGAAAGAATAACAGAAGCTCCAAAATTTAATTTGCCCAAATACGTAAGCCCAATATGCCTATTGGGAGGTGGGCTTGCAGTTTGGACAGAACCAAATCCCTATAAGCATACTCTTTTGGATCTGAATCCCATATTAATTAAGTAAAGTTTGAATCAAAAGAGAAAAGACTTGAACTTTTTCTTAATATAGAAGTATAATTTTTTACCTATAAAGTCTCCTTTGGTCATTTTTTCATATAATTTAGCTTTTTCTTCCAATTTTTCCCTTGGAGAAAACAGAACAAGTATTAAAAATGTCTTATTAACTGCCGTCCCTGAAAACACTGCTCCACCTCAGTTTCAAAGCTGGCAGCCAGGGAAGGCAGGCCCTGGCCAGCAGTCAGAAGGCCCCAATCAGCCCTGATTGCCTGTCAGGCCTAGGGACCCTACCCATGCACCAATTTCATGCACTGGGCCTCTAGTTAATAGATAATATATAATAGATAATACTATTTTATCAGTGTGGTTATATAGAAGAATGTCCTTGTTAGAAGATATATGTCAAAATATGTAACGTATGATGTAACAAAGTTTCTCTATACAAACGAGATAGAAAGAGAATGTAGAAAGATGTTTATTTGTTAACTTAGGTGAAGAGTATTAGAATGTTCTTTGTACTTTTCTTTCAATTAGTCTGTTGATTTGAAGTTTTTCATATTAAAAAGTTGGGGGAGCCCTGGCAGTCATTGGTTACAGCATTCACCCTAGGACGAAAGGGTGTCAGGTTTGAATCCTGGTCAAGAGCACATACCTAGTTGCAGTTTCACTCCCTGCCCACAGTCAGGGCATGTGCAGGAGGCAACCAATCCAAGTGTTTCTCTCATATCAGTTTCTCATTCTCTTTTTCCCTCTTTCCCTCCCTCCCTCCCTCCAATTCTCTTTGAAAAGCAATGGAAAAAATATCTTCAGGTGAGGACTAAAAAAAAGTTTTAGGAAAAATTTAGTTTCTAAATGCTAACATCATATGCCCCTAGCCCAGAACCACACTCCCATGCACTTCTTAAGATCCATGATCTTAGTGCCTAAAAGAGGCTCAAAGTGGAACATAAGGCAATGTCTTATCTTCTTCTAAGATTGTAAATACATCTGCAAATCACATTGTTTTTAGAGTCTATTTTATAGTTACAGAGTATTTGGCTAGAAGGATTATAAAAATTTAAATTGCAAATAAAAAAAGAATAAAAGTTGAATTTTCATTTCTTGGCTTGGGCAGCTTCAGTGATAACTACACTGACCAGGGTTCAGCTTTATACCTTGCTTTGTCTAAAGTCTTCTGTTCCTCAATCTTCTGTTCCGCATCCTTCTCAGCGCGATTTGAAACTCCTGCATTCTGTTTGTTCCAGATACTTGGTTTCTGGAGGATTTAAAAGACAAAACAGAACTACCAAATGGCTGCAAAACATCTCTACTTGTACATCAGAAAGAAAAAAAAAAAGGACCATCAGATCTTATGAATCAATGGAAATAATTAGATCTTCTGACAGCCAGCTTATGTCCTGCAAATGGAGTGTACATGGCAAAGCTGGAGTTAAAAAGAAAAGCCCTGAATTATATAAAATTTCTTTATACACTGCATAGGGTTACTTCTTTATCTTTTATCTCCTGAATGACTCAAGACTATAATGAAAATATATTACAAATAATTAGTAATATAAATAATAGACACCATTACCTATAAAATTGGAAAACAACTCTTAAAGACCCTGATATTTTTTGCTATATTTCTATATTATCTGTTTGTCTCTCTGGATTTATAACACATATATACCCAGATAATCTTCCACAAGAATGTAACAAACCACTTATTAAGAACATGAACTTTTTTCAAACAAAGAATAAGAGCATTAATAGGTGCTTTCCCCTAGCTGGTTTTGCTCAGTGGATAGAGCATCAGTCTTCTACTAAAGGGTCCTGGGTTTGATTCTGGTCAAGGGCACATGCCCAGGATGCGGGCTCGATTCCTGGTAGGGGTTGTGCAGGAGGCAGCCAATCAATGATTCTCTCTCATCATTGATGTTTCTATCTCTCTCCCCCTCTCCATTCCTCTCTGAAATAAATATACATATATATGTTTTTAAAAAGTGCTTTTGAATAACCTCACTAATTTCTATTTTAATATTATATTTAAGACATCTCATGCAGATGTTCAAATGCAAGACAGGAATTTTTCCTTAATGTTTGTATGTAGCAGAAACCACAAACACTTAGAAAAAAACAAACAAAAAAAAACTCCCAACCTCTCTCCTGGCATTATTTCAGATCAATGGAAATAATTAGATCTTATCTTACCTTATTAGTTGTTTTTGGTTTTCCCAAAACTCCAGAATCTTTTAGGAGTTTTTCTTGTTTGAATTCTTCTTGTTTTCGAAAGAGTTCAGCCTTAAGGTCTACCAACTAAAATAAAACCAATAAACAAACAAAAACATTTATTTAATTCTATGACTGACTGGATTTCTAAGTTATTATAATTCTCAAAGCAAGATTCCAAGTCCTTATAAGTGGACAAAAATGGATACAAAATTAAAAGTTTACAAGTAGAATCCAATCCAAAATCAAACTAAGTCATATTTCATCTTAGCTCTGTTGGAAATGTATTTTTACTCTAACTTTCAACAGTCAAAGGCTTTTTTCTGGACAAAGGGACATTGATAAATCAAAGTAAATAAAGTCAGCATCTTCTAGAGTAAAATTCAACTAACATTAAACACCTTTCTGATTGGCACTGTACTTGCCTTTTATATATGATATAATCTCATGTAATCATCACAACAATTTATTATTGCTATAGGGAAAGTTCTCTGTTTAGTAACTATCTAAGTCCCTAGTATGTGCCTGGCACTTAACACTGAAGAGTGGGATACAAACATTAATTAGACATACTCGGGCCTAATATGAAGCCTACCATCTAATAAGAAACCTATAATACCAGTAGGAA
Source organism: Pipistrellus kuhlii (assembly GCF_014108245.1). Classification (NCBI taxonomy): domain Eukaryota; kingdom Metazoa; phylum Chordata; class Mammalia; order Chiroptera; family Vespertilionidae; genus Pipistrellus; species Pipistrellus kuhlii. The sequence goes on from NW_023425416.1 coordinate 22,765,413, forward strand.
GTAATTAATGCTTTAAGAGTGGTAGAAAGTAGCATAAAAGTTCAGGTAAAATGTCCAGAGTGATCAGAAGCAGCCTGGAGCTGAACTTTAAAAGACAGGCAGATTTCAACAGCCAAACATAGAGTGAGTGAATGCTAAAAATGCTTCCAAGTCTGTTTCAGTATCTTCCAGGAACTCTAAGTTCAACTCAATCACAGGGTTCAAGAGCAGGGAAGGCCAGGGAAGGCCAGGGAAGGCCAGGGAAGGCCAGGGAAGGCCAGGCCAAAGGAAACAGCACAACTAAAGGAATACCCAGGTCTATCCCTCAGCTGTATCAGTCACCACTGTCTACTCTGCACAAAAGGACACAATGGCAGTTTCCTTTTTACTGATCTGGTACAGTTGCTTATACACGTGGGCGTTTGTAAATCAACTTATAAAGTCCAGCATCATGGACTGAATTTTAAGGAAAACCAAAATGATTAAGTCCAAATGTAAGAAATCGATTTAAAAGTAGCCTTAGCAGGAATAATGCAAAGGGCAGTCCTTCCCAAGACCTAATATTCTAAATTTAAAAAAATTAAAAGCCTTTCACCTTTTCTTCTAAGCTCTTAACCACATCAATTACCTAGCCACACATTTTCCTATTCTACAACTTTTGAATTTTAAAAGGAAGCCGTATTTTTCCGGCGTATAAGACGATCCCTTAATTTTACAGTTAAAACATAGGTTTAGGCCTATATAAGACTACTCCCCACTTCAAAGAAAAGACTTACTTTGCCGTCAAGATCTGCAGGTAATTTTTGTGCAATTTTGGTCTTTTGCCCCCGATTTTCGGTTGACTTTTTTTCGTTTCAAAAGTCGTCTTATACGCCGGAAAATACGGGTACTCAGAAAATTGTCAATTCCCAGCTGGCATTCCTATTATTATCATTGCTAATTTTAAGCTGTTAGGATAACTTTAACATTTATACATATATGTTTATTCTTAATCCTCAAACATAATAACTAATTCCAATTTTCAGTGTGAGATGAGAAAATGGGGTTCAAATATTGGGACATGTAGATTTTTCCTTATACTTCCCTTGCATACGAATAGCTCTGCAGTAAATCCAAGATTAAACCAAAGGTTAGGCAATGTGTTCTGATATAATGAAAAAGGCAAGCAAACTGAGTGAGCCAGCTCTATCACCAAAAATTCTGTATATAAGCTGGGAATGCCACTGCATCTTTGTACTTCCTCATGTATAAAATGGGGATCTTACCAGCACCTACTTTGGGAGAAGCCCGATGAGACCGTGCATGTAAAGCACTGGCACTAAAATAAGTACACAGAGCAGGCTTTCTTCCTAGAAGAGCTAACTTAAAAAAAAAAAAAAAAAAAAAAAAAGGCCTCTTGCTCAGCAGCGTGCCTCAGTGGTTGAGCTTGGACCTATGAAACAGGAGTTGCCAGTTCGATTCCCGGTCAGGACACATGCCTGGGTTGCAGTCGATACCCAGTGTGTTGCATGCAGAACGCAACCGATCAGTTACGCTCTCTAATCACTGATGTTTCTCTCTCTCTCTCTCTCCCCCTTCTTCTCTAAATTAAATATATTAAACAAAAACCCTGTGAGATATGACAGCACCCAGGCATCGCATTTCCTGCGCTGCATTAACAACGATTTAGCTCCCGTCAGCGGAAAGGCCACACTGACGTTTGGGGGACCTCCCTGGTCTCTGGGGGGGAGAACCAGGACGGGGGAGGCGTACTCTCAGCAAGCTCAGGCCCGGGCTCCTTCCCGACCGGCAGGAAGGCGGGCCGGCCAGGCGGCCTGGACTGGGTGTCTCGGCGGGAGGCAGGGAGGTTCCTGCCAGAGGAGAGGCACCAGGCTCAGGGGCGTGTCTGAGGGGGAAGCCCGGTCCGAGGGCACCTCCGAGGGGGGAAACCACGTTCGGGCTCCGGTAGGTAAGAAAGTTGGTCAGGTTTCCCGTCCGAGAAAAGCCAAGTCCGATTTCTGTCTGAGGCGAGGCCGGGTCTAGGTCCCCGAGATAAAGAAACAAACTAGGCCAGGATTCCTGGGGGCGAAAAAGAACTCGGAACCCGTGGCATCATCTCTACCCGCACTCACCGAGGAGGCCGTGACCTCCAAGGGCTTTTTCCTTCGGTCCATGATGAAGCCGGGGGGTCCCAGCACAAACTGAAGCCTTCACAGGCCCCCGCAGGGGTCTATCTCAGGCCGCCTCCGCGCAACCGGAAGTGCCTATGATTAGAGCGACGCGGTTTACGACGCTGGCGTAAAGTCAGGAAGGTCGTGATGTGACGCAAACGCGCCTGTCACCATTTTCAGAAGGTCAGAATGCCCGGGGGGGGGGGGGGGGGGGGAGAGCTAACCACGGACGCCATCTTGAGTGTGGAAGGTGGGAAAGGACTAACTAGGCGCCATATTGAGAAGGTCTCATGACCTGGGCGCGAACGGCGCCATCTTGAGTGGGTCAATTAGGGGTGGCGAAGGCGCTGTTTTAAAGGAGGAGAAAGGAGCTGAAAGGAAAAGAAAGGCGAATAAAGACTGGAAAGATCTAAATACCATTTGAGGATCTGCTGAATGCCTGGCACTGTCTGGCAATTTTCGCACGTTGATTTCATTCTCACAAGAGTCATACGATATAGGATTATATTAATTTTAGTAGGAATAACAATAATAGTAGTAGTAGTAGTAGTAGTAGTAGTAGTAGTAGTAGCATTTGATATCATGCTTACTTTGTGCCACTTCACATATTTCAGCTTCTAAGACCAACGTCCTCGTTGGAAACACTCCTTCACCACGTACAATGTAGGCTCTGTGACCTTAGGAAAGTTGCTTAACTTCTCTTTGCCTCGGTCCCCACATGAGAATGAAACAGTATTTACTTCATGGGGTTTAATGAGGATTAAATGAGGTCCTAGATAAAAATATTAATAATAGGGATAGACTAATGGCCCCTCCCCTCCTCCAAAGATGTCCATCTTCTGATCCCCAGAATTTGTGACTGTAATCTTCGGTGGCAAAGGGGAATTTGCAGATGTGATTAAAGATCTTGAGATGGGGAGGTTATTTGGGTGAGCCCAATGTGATCACAAGGGTCCTTGTAAGAGCGAGGCAGAGGGGTCAGAACCGATGAGACAAGTCAGAAGATGCTCCACAGTGGGCTTTGAAGAAGGATGATGGGACCATTGCCAAGAAACACAGGCAGCCTCTGAAAGCTGGGAAAAAACACACCAAGTTAATCCTCCTCTGGACGCTCCAGAGGGATGCAGCACTGCTGACAACTAGACTTTAGCCTCGTAAGGCTCGTTTCAGACTTTTCACCTCCAGAACTCAGAAAAGGAAAAGAAAGAAAAGACAAAGAATAAATCTGTGGCATTTTAAACCACTAAGTTGTGGTAGTGTGTTACAGCAGCAATAGGAAACTGATACCGATGGTAATGATTGTAGCAAGGCTTTACGACATGACAGGAGCATGTGTAATATGTGTAACATAGACTATCTTGTTTAATCATTGAAATGGTCCCACTGGTGGGAGCTATTATCTCCATTTTACAGAGGAAGAAAAATGAGGCTCAAAAGGTTAATTGACGTGCCAAGGGGCATTTGCCAGCTTGCAAGTGAAGGAGCCGAGAGTCAGAGAATAACTCGGACGTTGAGTTAATTGTTTGCACCCTGTTCACTTAGAAAGAGAAGAACCGATATAGCTTGAGTTCATCTAAAAAAGGCTAGAAGGGGGTTTATTAATACATAAAAGAAAGAGGACGTGGGGAGAAGAGAGGGCTGTAAACAGATCAGAAATCATTAACTTCTGTTTCCTTACACTACCACGGCTGTTGGGACTGAGACCAGAGCGTTTTGATCTCAGGAAGCTAGAAAGAAAGTAATTTTAGTTGTTCATGGACATCCCAGAAGACCTCAAGAGTTTCGTTTTCTCCATATAATGCCTGTCAGTGTCCATGTGGTCATCTGCATGTTCGTTAGCCAGGTTTGAGCCATCACCCTGACCAGAAGTCCACACCAGAGTGGCATCCAACTGATTTTAATTACCTTCCAAGCCATTGGAATTACTAAGAACAAGCCAGTGAGTCTCCATTATTCTCCCAGACCTCGAACACATCCGGGTCTGGAGAAGCATGGAAGGCTTAACCTTGGATTGACCAGAATGCCCTTCAGGCACACCCACGATTTTTCACCTACCCTGTTTCCTCAAGTTCTCCTCTTCCGTTGATGCTCTCCAAACGTCTGGCTCTATCTGGAATTGCCTTCCTCTATCAAGTACAAAAATTGGGTCCTTATGTTCTTTATGAGGCCACACTGTCTTCCTAGGGCATCATCTTCTAAACCAGATCTCAGGCCCGTGTCTCGGGCACAGACCCGGGTCAGTTCTGGAGGAAAGAGGAAGGCAGGCATAGACTAGTTTGGTGAAAAAGCACAGGATTCCCTCTGAGGAGACCTGGACCAGTCCCAGCTGTGTCCCTCGAGTTACCTTGAGAACATGATGTCATCCTCTAGGTCTGGTTCTCATACCCAGGATGTTTGAGATAAAGAGTGTGGAAATGACTTTCAAGCTGAAAAGTGCTGTGCATGCATCTCGTGTGGGATACAGAAGGTTTGCTCAGCTCCAGTTTTCTCGCAGCCAGAGGCGTGCACTTGATGAAATGATGCTGCATCTTTTGCAGTGTTTTCAGCTCCAATTTGCCCCAGTCCCTGCTGGGTCCCAAGGTGGTGGGACCGGTGGAAGATCCATTATCTTCTTCCTTCTCATCTCTTACTGAATTTTAGTTGTCTGATCTCCTACGTGCTTTTAAATAAAGGGGGGAGTGAGGAGACCTTCAGAAACACTCAGCAATTATTTCCTTGTGAGAACAGCCACCAAGCCATGCTCTGATTTTTAAAGGGGGCCCTGCAGTCATTTTCCAACATGAAAGTTCATAGCAATATGATTACAGGCTATAGCTTGTGCTGTTGCTGTGATGCTTTAATCGGCAATGAAAGTCAAAAGGTTTAATTTAGTCTGGGCCTTTTTTTTTTTTTTTTTGGCATACGAGTGATTTTTCTACATAGCCTGTTTTCTCGGAATAAAAATATTTCTCTCCCCCATGCATCTAGCCTGCAGCTTCTCAGCCTTTGTTCCATCTCCAGCACACTGCTTCTGATAATAAATTACTCAGCAGTGGATGAATTAGCTGTGTCCAATGTGTGGAAAAAGATTAGGTTGGACCGAAGTAAGGAAATGAGGTTCCAAGCACAGGCACCGGATGAGGCATACAGATACCGAGATTCTTGCCCTGGATGACAAAGAAGCCAACCTCTATTAGCATCAGACACACAAATCTGCTATTGGCATTAGCTTACTGAATCCCCACAGCAGCGTCAGGAGCAAGGGCTATTATTATCCTTTTTCTGTAGATGAGGAAACTGGGACACAGAGAAGTTAAGCAACTTGTCCAAGGTCACACAGCTAGTCTTGGACCCTGGACTTGAACCCAGGTAGCCTACCTTCAGCACCTCGCACTGTCCTTCCTTGGTAGATCTGAGACTATATTAGCTTTGCCTTCCTTCACTTACTCAATTCTTCCATTCAACTCTACTGGGGAAGGGGTGAGTTTTTATAGGAGCTGGCCCCAGAATATTTATGCAGGAGGGACCTGTCCTTAGGTCGTTGTAGGCAGAAGGAATCGACAGTACATGCCAGCACCCTGATAGTGCAGGTTGGGACTGGTGGCCTGGAGCTTATGTGCCCCGAGCTTGTAAATCTGGAGTAACGGCATGGTGAGGGGAAATTGGTGCTTGGGGCCACCAGAAGTTGAACATAAGAATTGCTAAGAAACCTGCAGCCTCCAGAGAACTGCCAACCACTGGGTCCCCAGCGCTGCCCCAACCTCAACCCCGCGGCTTACGAAGAGCAGGAAAAGATGCCTTCCCGTGTTCAAACCCACCCCCGCCCCACTGCGTGCCCAGAGACAGCTGGGAGGAGGCAGAGGCCCAGGGGAGGCTCCAAGGGTGGGGCACAGAAAGCAAGTCAAGTGGGGATAGGCTTCCGAGTCTCGAAGGCCACAGCCTGGGGGGTGGGAGGGCCCAAGAAGCAACAGAGGCTGAAAAAGCCAAGGCATTGCCCCTTGGCCCCTGATCCCTTTTGGCCCTGTGTTTCCTAGGGCCAAACTGGGTAGTTTAAAACAACAGCAATTGATTGCCTCGTTGTTCTAGAATCTAGAGGCTTGAAGCCCAAGATCAGGGTGTCATCAGGGCCATGCCCCCTCTGCAGTGTATAAGGAATTTACCCTTGCCTCTTCTTAGCTTCTGGTGGTTTGCCAGCAGCCTTTGAAGTCACTGCAATCCTCGTCTTCACCTGATGCTCTCCCTCCAGCTCTGTCTTCATGTGGCCATCTTTTTGCAAGGACATAGGCCATACTGAGTGAGGGGTCCACTCTACTCCAGCGTGATTTCATCTAGCTAGTTGTATCGGTAAGGACCCTATTCCCAAATAAGGTCATATTTTGAGATGCTGGGGTTGCCAACATAGAGGATCACGTTTCAACCCAGAAGAGGCCCCAGGGCCCGTCTTGAAAAGGATTTGTTTTGAATACCTGCTTTTGGAGCAAGTCACCTGGGTCAACCCACTCTCGAGTGATGCTTTATGTATTTTAGCTCATCTAATTTCCATAATAACCTAACCTGGCAGGGACTCCTGTCTCCATTTGACAGATGAGGAAACTGAGGCTCGCCCAACTGGTTTGGCTCAGTGGATAGAGCGTCAGCCTGCGGATTGAGGGGTCCTGGGTTTGATTCCATTCGAGGGCATGTACCTTGGTTGAGGGCACATCCCTTGCAGGGGATGTGCATGAGGCAGCTAATCAATGTTTCTCTTTCATCGATGTTTCTAAATATCCCTCTCCCTTCCTCTCTGTAAAAAAAAAATCAGTAAAATATATTTTTTTAAAAAAGAAAAAAGAAAAGAAAACTGAGGCTCAGGGAGATTGAGTGGCTATGGGGGAATTCCAAACCTCACACTCCTGCCTCTCCTAGGAAATGGGGCTCCTGCACCTGTCTCTCCTCTAGTTTGCCACCTTCTCTGCAGCCTGCCTGCCCACCCTCATCATTCAGACATCCAGAGATAGAAACCATCTAAGTTCCTCTGCTACAGCATGTCTGATATGAGACTGTACTTGAAAGAAAGAGGCCCCCGAGTCCCATTCCTTTTTACAGACACGCATGGGTCCCAGGGCCTGGGACATGAGCTATTTATTACAAATGCCCTGGTGCCCACTTTCATTTCCTGCATGCTCTAGATGGACACAGATAGAGACAAAGCAGGGAACCCGCCTAGCAGGGGCTGTACATCCCACCAGAGGGACCATAATGATGTCTGCATCCCTCCTGGATCCTTCAAGGGAGAGGCAGACTGCAGGGAGGCAGGACGTCAGCCTGAGGACCTTGACTTTGTCACAAGGGAGCTGGGGTCGTGGTCCTAAAGGAATGGGGCAGAATAAAGAGAGGGAGAAGCAGAAGCTGCCTGGAGAGACAGGCTCTGTTCACAAGCACTCCTTCTCCATTTTTCCATTCTAAGGAGCCCTCCCCTGGCACCCCGACTCCATCTTCCTCCCAAAGTGTTCACCCTCAAAATGACAGCTCACAGGGAGCTACGGTCTTCATGCTTTTGCCCGTGTATGTGATAATCAGCACACCTTGTAAGTGCCTGTTCTGCACTGGGAGTCGTGTCAGGCACTCTGCATGGACTGTGCTGTTTCATCCTCACAGAAGCTCACAGGTAGACTCTTCTGTCCATTTCACAGAGGAGGATACAGCGGCTTGGAAAGTGAAGGTGACTCACAGTTGGTGGTGGTACTGGAATTCAATCCGGAGGTGTCTGACTGTAAAAATTCAGTTATTTCCACTCATCATTCATTTACTCATTTGTTTTACACATTATTGTAAAGTGGTCAGTGTGTGTCATAGCGACTGGTCATTCTGCCACTTGGTCAATTTGCATAATAGCCTTTTATTGTATATGATAATAAAATCTAACATCTTCTTAAACCTGAAAAAATACATTTAGGACAGCCTTTGTTTTCACCGAAGGTCACCCAGAGATAGGCTTGAGGAAGCCAGAGCCCTTTCTCTTTCCTGCTCCTCCCCCTCTTCTCCCTCAGATCCCCTATTTAGGTAACATGTGTCTTTGATAGAGTACTTATTTAAACATTGCCAGGGCACACAACTTCCGCTGCACTGATGCTTGTGCCACCTCCTGCAGGTGCATGGCTCAGCGTGGGCAAGGAGTGCAGAGGACACGCTATGCCATAAATGTCAGCACAGTATTCACACCAGATTGTCTAAGAATCAACGCGCCTTAGCAGAATGGCTTCTGTGGGGGGACACGCCCCCTTCAGACACCATGCATGCATGCAGCTGGCATTGAAAATAAGTAAGGCTGTGTTTTGGAGCTGTGTGTGCATGGGTGATTTGTGGGTGTGCACGCACACTCATGCACACACAGCCCCCCCACCAGAACCGAGTAGCTGAGCCTCATGCAGCTGAGTGAGTGAGTCAGCCTCCTGCCACTGGGAAAGGGCAGCCTGAGGAGGGGGATTTTCTTCAGATGGAATGCTGCTTCCTGCCACTTAGGAGGGGGAAATGTCTTCCTGGTAATTTAGAGGAAACAGGAAATCCAAATCAAGCCCCAAGTCTTGCAAGTTTTGGGGGGACTCATTGCTGTGAGAAGTACTTTATCCTAAAGGAATTGGGTTTCTCTTTGCACAAATGAATCAATGCAGGTTGTTTACTTCTCACCTTCCATTTTGGACACCAAGCCAGAGTGAGTTTTACGAAGGCTTTTGTTTATTCTTCCCCTGCATTAGGGGGCTAGCTCTTCAATCTCGCTATCCTCACCTGGGGCACATCCTCAGTCATGGATCTACCACATTGTCATAAATGAGAGGAAACAGTGGGTGTCTTGCTGGGGCTAAGGGGTCTAGTGCAGCGGTCGCCAACCGGTAGTCCACAGACCACTGGTGGTCTGTGAGGTTCGAAAGGTTGGCGACCTCTGGTTTAGTGGACACCTGAGGCCTCTGTCTACCCTGTGTCCATTCTCCCTTCTGGTGATAGCACCCCACTTTATTGTGGGGAGCCACTACTCCTTCACTCTCAGACTACACTCTCAAACTACCACATCTAGTTCTAAGGATGGAGATGTGACCCAGGCCTAGACAATCAGCAAACTCCATTGCCATCGCCACAGTCATTGGTTGAAGGATGGGCACATGACCCAAGTTGGTTCAGGGAGAGACAAGCCTGAGACATGAGCTGGAGTTATTGGGAAACAGACGTTCTCTTTTCACTGGTGTTGCCAACTGCAAAAAGTAGGTGCTAGCATCACACCCGCATTTCACGGATAAGGAGACTGAGGCTCCAGGGCACACAGCTGTCAAGGGGCAGCATGGCCTCCACACCTCACACTCTCTAAGGTAGGGGTGTCGAACTCAATCAGAGAAGGGGCCAAAATCTAAAATCCAGCCTAAATCGGGGGCCAAATGGTTTACTGAACAGTCATAAACTGTCATTATGATGGAAACGCAGTGGAGTGCAGTGATGACAGGGCGGTGTGGGCCACATTGCAAGGCCTGGCAGGACGGATTTGGCCCGCGGGCCTTGTGTTTGACACATGTGCTCTAAGGGATGCGCCTCCTGAAAAGATGGAATCAGCTGGAAATGGCCTGCTGCTGAAGCGTGGGAATGGGTACTTGGGTGTTCACTATGTTATTTTTTCCCCCTCCACTTTGTACATCTGAAATCTTTTATCATCATTTTCTTAGAAGGAATGAAAAATAATTAAGCGGCATTGTTTACCAGACCCCAGCCTCTGCACTTTCCACCCCCGGCATATTCTTCATGAGCATCTTTGTGTGACATTTGTAAAAATTCATGGAAGCAGCTGAAGAGTGACGGGAAAGCAAACAGAAGGAAATCCAGGCAAACACGGGCCCAGTGGGCCACAGCTGCCTCTGGCCGCCTCAGCTTCCAAGGATGAGGCACCTGGCGTGCTCCACCCTTAACAATCTGGGCTGGCCCCAATTCCAAATACATTGGCCTGTTTTCCTATAAAGAGTGGTCCCCAGCTTGGGAGCACAAGGGTCACTCACCGCAGCCTCTGTCAGCCCCTGTGTGAGGTCTCTGGCCTGCTTCTGTCCATACCCCTGCCCACCTGGCGGTGCCAGAGGCCTTTTCCTCGTTGCTGAATGCGCTGGCACAAGACCACCTCCTGGGAGCAGCCACACCAATGACTGGAAGGAGCTGGGATACAAACGTGCCAGCTCCTTCACCGCTCAGGGAGGTCAGCTCTGAGCTACATTCCTCCCTGCCTCGCAGTAGCCTCCACAGCACTCTGCTTCAGGTGCCCACAGCTGTGTCTGCGTCCAGAGCTCTCTTCCCTGCTGCCTTCCTTCTCTGTCTCACGTGGGCACTCTCTCAGCGGACACCCCTCCCAGGTAAAATGTATCCGCGTGAATCCTCGTCTCGGAGCCTGCCTCCGAGGAGCCCAGAACTAAGGCCGAGGAATACTTTCAAAGAGCCTCAGAGATGATTCCAAAACCCTCCCTCTCTGTCTTCTTGAATCGAGGATGCCTTCAGCAAACCATCAGAAAGTCTCAGAAAGTCAGCCTGCCTGGGATTAATGCTCGGCGATGCCACGGGCCAGCCAGCTGTGTCTCCTCAAATAAGCTTCTTAAGGCTTCTGGGCTTCATTTCGTTCTCTCTCGATCAAGGAAGGAACCCTCCTTCCCAGCCTGGGAGGGATCCGCGAGAGACACATGAACTCGCCCTGTGTGGACACAGGCACTGAGCAGAGACTTGGTTTGTGATTTTAAAAGCGTCAGGAAGCATCACCTTAATATAAATGTCACAAAAATCGTTGTCAGACTCTGTTGTGATTTACATGCTATGTAGGTCAGATGGCAAGGAAATGCCTAAAAAGTACAATTTAAGGGCGATTTATTAAACTCCTCTTCCCTTGGGCTGGAAGGATGTTCTGGAACTCTATATTAGAAGGGACCTTGTTCCCTCCTAGCTGGATGAGAGTCATAAAAGCAAATAAAATAATACAGTTTGAAAAGTGCCATCGGTGGTAGGCACTTACGGGTTTTCACTGCCTGGCCCTCCTGTAGCCTGGGGTTCCAGGACCCTAAACTCCTTCCAGAAGCTGCCCTTCCCCACTCTCGTTCCTCTGGCTCTAGAGGTGGCCATGTGACTCAGGCTGGGCCAGACAGAGCTGCTGACCCCTGGCCACAGTGATTGGTTCAAGGATCAGCCTGTGACCCACAGCAGACCAATGAGACTCAATTCTGGGACTTTTGCATAGCTGCTGAGAAAGTGGCCACTTTGGCTTGAACTAAAAGGTAGAAGGGTGAAACGTGGAACTTCCAGGAGCTTCTGGTAGCTGCCCGAGAGAGAAGCCCACACAAAGGAAGGCAGAGCCAATCAACAGCTAGAGACAGAGTTGCAGTGGCACAGTTTAACCCTTTATCTCAGCTGTGTCCAAAGCCAGCTCTACCATCAGGACTTTTCCGTTACAATAACCAAAGAGTCCTCCTCCCTCTTGTTTCCTAAGCCATCTACTACCAAGAGTCATGCCCATGCAGGGCCTGTACAAATTACAAAGGAGGCACAGGGCAAGAGGTCAGCCGTTCCAGAAAGGGTCTACAAGACTTCTGAAGAGGAGGAGCTCTTATCTCTGGTTTGAGGGGTGGGTGGACATTAGTTCTTCAATGATCAAGGCAGGGAAGGGCGTTTGAGGCCGAGGAAGTAACATGGCAAAGGCACAAGGCGAGACTCGGGAGCCATTCATACCTGGAGTGTGGGACATGAGAAAATGAGGCAGGGATGTTAGGACGGGCCGGGTCATGGACTGTTGAATGCCAGGCTACAAGGATTTTCTGCTGTGGAAGGCCAGCTGCCTGAGTGTGGTAAGCAGAAGGGAAGGTGGGTCAAGCCTCACTAAAGCTGAGGAGACTTCATGAGTATCTCTTGTAGAAAGGAGCCCCCTCCCAAGCAAATACACTAAGATTTCAGCTGGGAACACACCAGTGAACCTGTCAAAGCTGAGATCCTGATGTACCTGAATAAACTAATCACCTGACAGTAGTAATCAGCAGCATCACCATCAGCAGCAGCATCTAAGCAGTGCTTAGACATTGATGCCTTGGACACCTCCTACTGCCTGTCCCTTTAATTCTGTCTGGGGGTCAATGGGAAACCCCTGAGAACCAGGACTCATGAACTAGGGCAAACATGCTGACTGGGTTGCCTAAGACCACACAGCATAGGGTTGACCTCAGCTTACATGATTCAGTGCATGGTCTGAAACAGCACTAGCTTCATCCAAGGACTTATCAGAAATGCAGAATCCCAGGCCCCACCCCAGACCTACTGACTCAGAATCTGCATTTTAACAAATCCCCAGGTGGTCCTTAGGCACATCCAAGTTTTAAAAGTACGTGGCTACGCACTGCATTGAAGCAGCTAAATAAAACACAAAACACTAGCATTCGTTGGGTTGAAATGAGCGAATTGGAAAGAGTTATCTTTTTATTTTCTGCATATCCCACAATGTGGTTAAATTACTTTCATAATGGGGGAAAAAACACTTAAAATTTAAGAAAGTCTGAAACACAAAACTGCACAATGTTATACATTTGGTAAATTAAGAAATGCTTACTTGCATTATAAATGGGCCCCATTTTCAGTCTGTTCTTACTTTTTTTAAAAACATATTTTATTGATATTTTTATTGATTTCAGAGAGGGTGGAAGAGGGAGAGAGAGATAGGAACATCAATGGTGAAAGAGAATCATGGATTGGCTGCCTCCTGCACATCCCCTACTGGAAATTGAGCCTGCAGTCCCAGTATGGGCCCTGACTGGGAATTTAATCCAAGATCTCTTGGCTCCTGGGTCAATGCTCAACCACTGAGCCACACCATCCGGGCATCACTTTTTGTTTTAATTCCCCCTTCCCCTTAGGAAAAAAATGAAAAATTTCTGCCTCAAAGCCAGAAGCAGAGGTGTTCCTGAAGGCAGGCTTGGGCCTTGCCCTCTTGTGAATGGCCAGTGCAGGGAAGGGCATCGTTCTGTCTGCAAAGGGAGCTCATTCTAATAAAGGTCTTATCGAAAGTAAATAGAGCTTTCTGTTCATTGAAATGGAAGTCAGGAATGATCGAAGCATTCAGTGTGATTTGTGACTTGCCTTTTCGCCATGATGCTCTCGCTTCATTAATCCTTTTTGTGCCTACCCAGGACGAAAGCCCCTCCCCTTTCCTGAATTATCAAGGTTTTCAAGCCTCAAAACTGCTGACTTCAGATTTGGCCTCCTCGCCTAGTTCACTCTCACTTGTCCTTCAGCACTCAGTGTGAATGTCACTTCTCAGGCAAGCCTTCCAAGACTTGTCAGTCCTGTATTAGGTAGAGCTCTCAATTGCAAGTGGTAGAAAAACAAACTCAAACTGAAATAAGCCAAAAAAGGGTGACTCTTGGATCAGAGAAGAGAAAAGTCCAGGGTGAAATGGCATCAGGTATCACTAGATCTAGGGTCTCAAATGGCATTATCAGAAAGCTGGCTATGACTGATTTCTCAGCCTTCCTCTTGGGGACTGCAAGCTGAAGTAGGCTCTCCCGGGAGCCTCCATGGTAGACCCCAATTTCTGTCCCCCTTGTTTAGAAAATCCAACAGAAAAATAACTTTTTTCCCCCAACTATCCCTCTAAAAGTCCCAGAGTTGAATCTCATTGGCTAGACTTACTGTAAATCATGTGTATATCTTTGACCAATCATTGAAATGTCAAGGAGTGGAATGCTCTGATTGGCCAGGATCATGTGCCTAGCCTAAACTCATCCCCACCTGAATCACATGGACTGATGGAAGGCAAAAGTGAGAAAATGAGGGCATTTGGCAGTTTACAACAGACCATCTGTTACAATGTTTCATAGCACCCTGCAATTTGCCTTTGCAACATTTGCTGGCTTTTAAAAACTAATATTAATTTCACCCATCCAGACAGGCCCAGTGGGTTGAGCATCGTCCTGAAAAGTTATGGATTCGATTCCTGGTCAGTGCATATACCTGAGTTTAATCTCCCCATCAGAATACCTATGGAAGGCAACCAATTAATGTTTCTCTCTCACAATGCTCTCTCTCTCTCCCTTTTCCCCTCTCTAAGCATATCCTCAGTGAGGATTAAAAATAAAAAATTTAGCCGAAACCGGTTTGACTCAGTGGTAGAGCATCAGTCTGCAGACTGAAGGGTCCCGGGTTCGATTCTGGTCAAGGGCATGTACATTGGTTGCAGGCACATTCCCAGTAGGGGATATGCAAGAGGCAGCTGATCGATGATTCTCTCTCATCGATATTTCTAACTCTCCAACCCTCTCTCTTCCTCTCTGTAAAATATCAATAAGATATATCTTTTAAAAAATAAAAAATTTAAAACTATATATTAATTTTAATAGTTTCTTTGTTAATGCCTATCTCCCCAACTTCACGGAAATGCTAAGGGCAAGGATTATGTGTGCTCACAGATAATTGTATTCATAATGCCCCATGCATATTAGGTGTTCATCAAATATTTATTGAATGAATGGACCCATTCCAACTGCTTTAACAACAGCTGTGTTTACTCACATTTGCCAGAGGTGATTCTGGAATGCTGGCAATCAAGCTCCCAATTTTGAATCAGATGTGGCTATTGACACGGCCAGAACCTCTTTCCTAGCTGCATCCTGGGAATGACAGCAATGCAGCTCTGCAGAACTGGGAAGGAATATCTGTGCCCAACTAGAAACTGCTGTCAGGTGGTATAATCTCTGGGGTGGGTTGGCAGCAGACAGGGCAGAGAGAAGGAGATTTTGAATCTCCTATAGCACCTGACATCTGAAAGTGGACTATCTCAAGCCTCACAGCCTCCTTGTATGGTAGTTACACTCACTTATTCAGGAAAGTAACTGGGGTTCAGGCCCACAAAGTCTGCCAGCTCATACCCAATAGAACTAGTAGTTGAGCCAGTTCTTGATATTTCACAGACACCAGTTCTTTCTGCATGACCTTCAGCAAGTCTCTTTGCCTCTGGGAGCCTCAGTCTCCTCATCTATAAAATGGAGAGTGTTATAAGATGGCAGGTGGAAGTCCTGGGCATGCAGCAAACTCTGCTTTTCCCTCCTTTTAGATGTTGCATCAAGATAAGTTTTTTAAAAATATATATTTTATTGATTTTTTTACAGAGAGGAAGGGAGAGGGATAGAGAGTTAGAAACATTAATGAGAGAGAAACATCCATCAGCCGCCTCCTGCACACTCCCTACCACGGATGTGCCCGCAACCAAGGTACATGCCCTTGACCAGAATCAAACCTGAGACCCTTGAGTCTGCAGGCCAACGCTCCATCCACTGAGCCAAACTGGTTAGGGTAAGCTAAGTTTTATATTCCAAGTGCTTCCATAACTGTAATTGCAGTAGAGATGAGAGCTAATGGGGCAAGGCCACCAGGGTTTCACTAGAAAATGAAATTCACACCTGACCGCATGTGTCCCTCAGGACACAGTCCAATAAACAGCCTGCTTGTCCCTCAGGACACAGTCCAATAAACAGCCTGCTTGAGGGCCACACCAGGCTTCTCCCACATCTGGGAGTTCCCACAGCAGCTCAGGAGCTACTCACGTTTGAGCCCAGGTGACAACTTGGGCCCAGGAAACGAGGTCCTCAATGGGCAAGCACGGGCCTCAAAGAGTCATGCCTGAGGAGCCAAGGCCTCTGTAACAGCAGCTCCATATGCAAAGCTTCCAGGTTCCCCCAAGGGACACCGCCCTCGCTTGTCACAAGTCTTTGCACAGAGGAAAGCTCAACAGTATGGTGTTCCCAAAAGGCGTTTATAATTCATTCATGGGTCTTCCAGTCTAGATCAATTCACCAATCAAGACTCATTTTTAACACAAGTCATGTTGCCTGGCAACGCAATGACATTCCACCTTTATCTGGCTTCTAGGATTGACCGAGACAGCACGTTGAGCCAAGGTTTAATCTGTTCTTAAGAGGAGAAAGGATTTTGTTGGCCCTTCACCCACAAATATTTACTGATGTTCTACCCCATAGATGTGAACACACACACACACACCACAGAGTTTTGAATTTTAAAAGTCTAGACATTTTTTATTTCAAACGCCAAGAGTTTCAAAAGCTAAGACTTTTTAGCTTGAAACGTTAGAGAGTTTTGAATTTCTAATGCCAGAAGCTTTGGATTCCAAGGCCAAGTTTGATAAGTTTCAAGTGCCATTTTGATTTTTCTGAGTCTGGCCTTTTGGGTTTCAAAAAGTAAAACCCTGAGTCAGAGCACAGGCTCATGTTCTAGTCAATAGATCTGGGAAAAACAGATGAAGACTAGGTGACGTGGGCCTCGCAAAAGAAAGGGTTTTCCGGATTGAGGAAGGGGACAGAAGAGGCAATGATAAGGGATAAGGTCAGTGGGGCCCAGACAAGGGCCCAGGGTCGAGGGGGTCTGGCTGTCCTGATCAGTAAGTACCCAGTGACGACTGTTGCTCAGGAGAGCCGCTGAAGGTCACCATCCGTGCCCCGAGGCGTCTCTCAGCTCACCCTACAGGCACTTGCCCACTCCATCTGAGGTGGCGAAGGTGCTGGAGCCTGGCAAGATGCTGGTGGCTTAAGAGGGAAGCCTGTGACCTTGCACTTCGGTGGTTCTGAGCAGTTCCCACCATGCTGGAAGCTCACACCTGTGAAGAAGATCGTGGCGGAAGCCTGCAGCGGTGTGTGTGCGAGGGAGGGTAACAGAGCGTCCCAGGAGGGGCGTGCTGACCCCAGTTTCCCTGTGTGACCTGGGACATGCTCATTGGCTTATTCAACAAATCATCTTACCTCTCTGGGCACGGGTTCTGGGGCTAGACCGCCTGGGATTCCAAGTTCTCCTGCTTCCTTGTGCAAACTATTTCACCTCTTTGTGTCTCAGCTTCCTCACCTCTAACTGGGGACAAAAGGAATACCCATTTCTGAGGTCATTTTAAAATCTAGAAGAACTAGTACACCTAAAAAAAACAACAAAAAAAACACAAACTCACAAAAGTGCTCCCCCCGCTGGTAAACACCGCTCAGATGGTGGGTACTGCTATCACTACATGTCAGACACTTGTCTATGCGCCAGGGATACAGGAGTGAGCAAGCAGAGGATCAGCAGCCTCGGGGAGCTTATGTTCTAGTGAGGGAGACAGATAATAACACACAAAACGAATATGTCTTTGAAAAAAAGAGAAAGCAGGATAAAGCTAATGTGGTTCCCTTTCTCTCTGAGCGCTGGCCCCTCTGGGTAAACTATGACACCCACACACACCACTGGAAGTGTCTGGCCCAGTCCTGGTATCTGGTCAGTGCTGAGGGTGCCCTTTCCCGCCTTGTCTGCTCTCCTAGCTGCGGCCCACGTGGCCCATGGGAACGGTCCCTTTCCTTGTGGGAGAACCGGGAGAAGCAATTGCGACCACAGACACAAAGGAAATTCCCAGAAGCACTGTTCCGCCAGCCAGATGTTCCTATGCCTCTCTCAAACAGATTAGTGTCCTAGCAACTGGAAAGGGGGAAACGGTCTGTTTCTTTCTGGGAACAGAATGGACAAAAAAAACCAAACAAACAAAAAAACAAAAACAAAACAAATAAACAAACAAAAAAACCACACTTGCTTTAGTTCAACCTCTGGGAATCCCTATGGCAGGAAAAGCATCTGGACATGCCCTTCATCACTGTCACCAGGTCCCTGCCTTCTTCAATAGTCCTCCTGATGCCTTGGTGATTCTGAGCAAATAAAATGGGACAGTATCTTATCCTGTTCCCTAGCTAGCCTCCCAGCCCTTCTTCTTCTTCTTCCTTGATTTAGGGCACACCATCTGCCCAGAAACTTGGGCATTCTCCTTGGCTCCTCCTCACCCCCACTCTTATTTGCAATGCAGACTATCAGCCCCTCCCTGCTGGCTCTGCCGCTAAAGCAGCTCTGCCTCCTATAACAGCTATCCAGTCAAACAACACTGCTGCATAACAAACAGGTATGGACTCTGTGCACACAACGCTAGCATTTGACAATACATGTTTATTCACGTGCTTCTAGGATCAGCCGGGGGTAGGCTAAGCGGCTGTGCTGATCTTGACACACATATGTCTGGGGGTTGCTAGCTGGCCGTGAATCTAGGTCACCCTCAGCCTGGGGAAACACCACATGTCTCTCAGCCTTTGCCAGGCCAGCCCAAAGGATGGGGATGGCAGAGGAACTGGGCGAGCACTCCGCAAGTGCACAGACCCATTTGCCCGCTGCTGGTGTCACCTCTGCTGACATCCCATTGGTCATCCCATGTGGCCAAGCCTAGGGTGACAGAGCCGCAGGGTGCTGAAAATGTAAATGACAGAGGGTGAGGCCGAAACCGGTTTGGCTCAGTGGATAGTGTGCCGGTCTGCGGACTGAAAGGTCCCTGGTTTGATTCCAGTCAAGGGCATGTACCTTGGTTGTGGGCACATCCCCAGTAGGAGGTGTGCAAGAGGCAGCTGACCAATGATTCTCTCTCATCGATGGTTCTAACTCTCTATCCCTCTCTCTGTAAAAAATCAATAAAACATATTTAAAATAAAATAAAATAAAATAAAATAAATGACAGGGGGTGAGGCTACAGGAGGGGTAAGGAATTAGGACCTTAGGACCGAATGGTGTCACCCCCCTCACCTTCTTTGCATTGCCACTGCTTTGGCCCAGACCACCACCACTCAACTCTAGACCCCTGCCTGCCTTTAACTTCCTTTCATCCCATGTTCACCCCCTCCCCTATTCTCTTACAGAATAGACCCTTCCGGGCCATTCCACACCCAGAATCCCAAAGGAACTTCTAGTGTCTCTTCCCTGGGTAAGCCCCTCCGTGGCTTCCTGTGCCTTTTGAATAAAATCCAAACTTTATGGGGATAAGGCTTTGCCATTTTTCTTTTCTTTTTAAAAAATATATTTTATTGATTTTTTTTTTTTTTTTTTTTAGAGAGGAATAGAGAGTTAGAAACATTGACCAGCTGCCTCCTGCTCACCTCCTATTGGGGATGTGCCTGCAACCAAGGTACATGCCCATGACCGGAATCGAACCTGGGACCTTTCATTCCCCAGGCCGACGCTCTATTCACTGAGCCAAACTGGTTAGGACAGGCTTTGCCATTTTTCTCAGCTTCATTTCTGGCCACTGTCTGCTTGCCACTTAAGTCTCAGCTTAAAGGCCAGCCTCCTGAAGTTGATTCTGCTTTGTCTCAGTCACAGCCTCTTTCTGTTTTCTCCTCACCACGTATTATCTCATATATTTAAAAGCTTTTTCTCCCATTTTCTTCCCCGCTTCCCACTAGAGTGTGAGCTTTGTCCATCTTGTTCACCTTTAATGCCCTGCACCAAGACACAGGAGGTGGCTGCTCTGGGCTGACTGGTGTCCCTCCACAGTTCACACGCTGAAGCCCTAACCCGTAGTGCGATGGTGTTTGGAGGTGGGGTCGGTGGGAGGTAACTGGGCTGAGATGAGGCCATGAGGATGGCCCCTCATAATGGGATGGTTGCCCACAATAGTGCAACGTATGTTTTTGGTTTATGAGATTCTGGTGTAAGTTAATGCTTTTACCAGATTATATATAATTCTAGGACCTTATACTATTTTAACTCCATTTATACTTCTCCCATTGTTGTTATGCACTTTAATGCTCTTTATATTTTAAACCCCGAAAGACATTTTTATAGCTTTTTGGTACAATCAAGTTTCATTTCACTTTACTCCAGGTTTATCTTTCTTTCCGTTCTGCATGTTCATAGTTCCACCTGGGATTATTTACCTTCCCCTTGGAGAACCGCCTGTGGAATTTCTTATAGTGTGGTCTGTTGGTAACATTTCTCTCAGTTGTCTGTCTTTTTTTTTTTTTTTTTTTTTTTCCTAACCTTCACTCTTGAAGGATACTTTCTCTGAGTACATAATTTTAGGTTGGTTGTTTTTCTTTCAGCACTTTAAAGATGTCATCCAGCCCTGGTCCGTGAGGCTCAGTTGATTGGGTATCGTCCCATGCACTGAAGAGTTACTGGTACAATTCTCAGTCAGGACACATGCCCAGGTTGTGGGGTTCATCCCTGGGGTGTGTAAGAGCCATCCGATCAATGTTTCACTCTCACATCAATATTTCTCTCTCTCTCTCTCTCTCTCTCTCTCTCTCTCTCTCTCTCTCTCTCTCTCTCTCTCTCTCTCTCTCTCTTTTCCTCCATCCCCCCAATCAGTAAACATATCCTGAGGTAAGTATTATAAACAAGAAAAAATAAATGAGCTGTCATTATAACTATCATTCCTCTGAGGTAATGTGTGTCTCCCCCCGGCCCTTGACTGTTTTTAAGCTATTATTTTTGCCTCTAGAAAAAATTTTAGCAATTTTATTCTTAAGGGTTTAGGTATAGTTTTCCATAGATTTATTCTTTTAGAGCTGGTAGCATTTATTAGAACTGCGGTTTGATGTCTTTTTATCAATTTTGGAATGTTACTAGTCATTATCAGAACTATTGTTTCTGCTCCATTCTATTTCTCTCACTTTTCTAGGACTTCAGATCTCTATACTGGAAATGTGTTCTGTGTATTTTCTACTGGCTTATCTTCCAATCCACAAATCCTCTCTTCAGGTACCCAGTTATCTGTAAACCCGTCTTTTGAGTTCTTCACTTCAGTGGTTGTATTTTTCTGTTCTTGAATTTCCTGGTGGTTATTTCTTACAGATTCCGGTTCTCTGTTAAAATTCTGCACTTGTTACATTTTCTTGAACGTTTAGTCACAGTTCTTTCAAAGTCTGTGTTTAATAACATTAATATCTGAGTCACCTTTGGGTTCATTGCTATTGATTTTTATTTTTTATTTTGGTTCTGTTTATTGGTATGACTGGTAAAAAAAAAATTTAATTGAATGCCAGATATTGTACATGAAAAATTGAAGAAGGGCCCTCATGATATTATCTCTCTCCAGAGGAGGCTTACCCTTTCCTGAGACATGGCTGGAGGTAGGCTCTATCACCTTGATCTACTCAGGGTCTGAATACTGATTCAAGTCTGAATTGTAATTTTTGTGAGTCTTGATCTACTTGTGGTTCACCCCTTAATTTTGCACTCTGAGCCTCCAGTGATCCCAAATAAAGCCTGAGACAGTTCCTAGAGCTTATCTTCCCTGCTGAGCTTCAAGCATTAATTTGTCTCCCAAGTTCTGTGAGGTTGAAGAAGATGCCATCTGCTCTTCAGTCGCTTTTTGCTTGGCTGAGAACTGGTGACTGGTACTGAGGGTCAGGCTTACTTCTCTGGACCTCCCCTCTCTCCAGGATCTTCAAGTTTGGGTGGCTTTGCTAGCCCTGAACTTCAAATTTTGTCTCATCAGCCCCATGATACTACGTAGAGCTCATTTGGCTTCTCCGCCTCTCACCTGTGCCAAGAATCAGCAAATGTCAGAAACCGGTTTTGCTCAATGGATAGAGCGCCGGCTTGGGGACTGAAAGGTCCCGGGTTCAATTCCGGTCAAGGGCATGTATGTTGGTTGCGGGCATATCCCCAGTAGGGAGTGTGCAAGAGGCAGCTGATTGATGATGACTCTCGCTCATCAATGTTTCTAACTATCTCTCTCCCTTCTTCTCTGTACAAAATCAATAAAATATATTAAAAAAAAAAAAAAAAGAATCAGCAAATGACCTAAGTAAGGGGAGAATGTTGGGCTCATCTCAACAAGCTTCCCTTCTGTCTAGGATCTTGATTCCTGAAGTCTCGGGTGCCTGGGCAGCCCTCTAATGCATTAGCTAAATATGAAATGGGGCTCTTGATATTTCCCCTTCTTATTGTTTTTTGAAGAGATCATGATTGGTTTAAACAACAACAACAAAACAAAACAAAACAAAAAAACTAACTGTACAAATGTGAGGGGGAAAACAGAGATGGTTTTAGGCATTTCTGGTCACATCTCAACTATGGGCTCTGATTTAGTGACATTTTTCTGGACATGTTTAGCCTAACCCCATGGACACTGACCTGGATTAAGGGTCAGACAATCAAGACCGTTAGTTGCCTGGTGCCCCAATCTTAGGGCATAAAACATGCCTACAAGATGCACCAAAATGGAGAAAGATACATATAAATTTAGGACTTCTTGGAGGAGAGTCCTCTGTAGGTTGAAAAAGTCATCCTTTAGTGAGCCCCTGTCCTGAAGAAATGGTGAGACCTCTGAGAACATGGCCACTGCATGGTCTTCTAACCAAAGGGCGGGGCAGGGATCTGCTCTTTGTTTTGCTGAGTAAGATGTGCAGTTTTGTGGCCAGAGCTGAACTGCAGGAGATGAGGAAAGAAACACCGATTCTGGTGCCCTGCATACTCTCCTCACCTTTCCCCAGGCTGTGCTGGGCCTTTATCCTGAGCAGCTGTGGCTGACTTGATATTTAGAGAAAAGTTGTTTCCATGCAACCCAAATGCTGAGCTGCCTGGAGCTCCAGCTCATGGTTCTGGCCCAGACACTAGATGCTGCTCTTTCTAAAAGGGAGCTGGGGCATGTTTCCTCCAATGCCCACTTGGTGGTGATATGAGCGGGAGAAGTTGGGTTCCACGTTCATGGGCTGGCTGGTGTGAGGATGAAGATAGACTTTCTCTTCACCCCGGAAATGTGATGGCCTTCCTCCGCCCTTGCTCAACCAGGCAGGAAGCCTCAATCTTGAGGAAAGAGGGACAAGAGGGGACCCTGGACCCCAGTTCTTGCTCTGCCCCGCATCACTGAGTGACCTTGGATGAATCACTGTCCCTCTGTCATCTGCATTTGTCAATAGCTGCAGGATAAGAGGATTGAACTGAGGCTCCTTCCAGCTCTAGGTACCTGGGATGCCTTCCACCAAAGACTCCAGACCCCTTATCACCTCTCAGGACAGCTATGCTGTGGAGTTGGGTTTATGAGCCCCACTGTACTCAGAGAGGTACAGGGATCTGCCTGAAGACACACAGCAAATAGCTGTTTTCTGAGAAGGTCAGCTGCATAAGAGCAAGAATTTTGTCAAAGTGACTGATATACCCCTGCCCAAAGGGCAGTAACACAAACCTAGTAGGCTCTCAACAAATGTCTACTGAGTAAGGGGATACAGTGGTGGAGCTGGAATTGAACTTGGCTCAGGTAACAGTGAGTGAAGAAGCCTCTAGGAAGTCTAGGTGATGCCAACTCCCTCGCCCCCCCCCTTCCATCTTCCACTCTTTTGGGGCCCAGATATGGGGCTGAGACACCCCTCCACCCTGCCTGAATTCCTGCCCCACAGAACTCCCAGCCATCATAAGATGGTTGCTTTATGCCATTTAAGTTTTGGGTGCCCTGTTAGACAGTGATGAGTAAACGGAGCACTGCTCTCCTTGTTTCCTCCTCTCCTGACCCTGGAGAGGTCCTGGGCCTGTGCCCTGCCCTCCTGACCGGCCTCCTCTGCTGGGGCCTCCTGACCTCCATGCTGGTATCTCTGTATCTCCCATCAGAGATTCCACTCCTGTCATCCTCTGAGCAATGGGCATCCCGGTTATGGAAGCCATCGATCTGGGTGTAGACAGGAGTGATTTACAACTCTGCCGTGGGGAAACTCACTGCCTTGTCTGTCAGAAGCTCACAGCCGTTCAGACAAGTTCTGGAGTCAGCACTCTGCAGGCTTGGGTCTGCATCTCGATCTGCCCCTTTCTCACCCCCACACCCTGGGCCTGAACTCTACGTACTGAGTGATTAATAAATAATTCAGGGTTAACACGGGGCTTGAATATGACCCATCTGAGGGTCTTAGGAGCACGGAGAAGCAATAAGTATAGCAGATGGACTGTGTAAAAGGGGGCTAGTTATACCAACCTCGAAAATGTAGTGAGAAATCTAAGGTCACACAAAGAATCATACCCTTACCTTACAAAAGAGGTACTTCTGAAGGTCGACGTTTAGCTGGCTTCCTTGAAAAGATCAAGATGCCTGGAAGTCCATCATTGAACTTCCTTTTGGAATTCCAGCACTTGACTCCAGCCTTACCGGATCCTATTAGGACATTATGATCATCCCCAGTTTACACATCTGAGGCTCAAAGAGATTTGCCCAAGGACCCACAGCTAAACACCGACAAACCCAGGACGGAGGCCGAGGCCACTCTCTCTCCTCCCAACACTCATGGAGGCGGAACGTGCTCTGTGCTCACCACCATGTTCACATTTCACTCTGCTGTTGGCTAGCAAGACCCTCTCCTTCTCTGAGCTGGAGGGCAGAGGGCAGGTGTCCAGGCAAATAGGCTGACTTGATTGGCGGGGCAGGGGTTTGGGGTTGGGGAGTCAGCCTTTACTGACGTATGAATGCTTTTTTAATATTGTAAACATGTATTTAGTTAAACACCTTAACTTATCTTTTTGGATAGGTGACACATTTCCAGGGTTCCAAATTTCAAGAGGCACAAAAGGGGATTCAGTGAAAAGCCAGTCTCCCACCTGCCCCCAGCCATATGATTTTTCCGTCTGGAGGAGACCAGTCTTTCCACTGGAGAGAATTTCCAGATACCTGAGCAAATATGA
Organism: Pipistrellus kuhlii; assembly: GCF_014108245.1. NCBI lineage: Eukaryota > Metazoa > Chordata > Mammalia > Chiroptera > Vespertilionidae > Pipistrellus > Pipistrellus kuhlii. The sequence continues at coordinate 22,790,009 of NW_023425416.1, forward strand.
ATGTAGAGCCTTCCCTTTTTATTTCTGTGCGTGTTATAAACACTGCTCTTCATTTTACTCTCTTCCAAAGAGTGCTTCTCCTTTTCCTGGCTGCATAGTACTCCTTTATCTTAATCACAACTCCCCGATTTCCCCCACCTCATTCCCACAAGGAAAAAGCAAGTCTGATTTCTGAGGATAGCACCCCCCACATCCTTCCCTTGCTGTTCTTCCTCAGCCTCTGAGATCCAGTGAGCTCAATGGCTGTCTATCAGGAGAGGAACAGGGATTGGGTGCAGAAGACAAAGCCTGCAGACAGACAGACAGACCTCCTCCTCACTATCCTTCACCTGTGCTGTGTGGGTAAGGACGGGGACCACCCTCTCTGAGTCACCTTTGCTTCCTCTTCAAGATGCAACCCAAGGCCTCCCTCCCAGGGAAGGGGTGAGGGCGCCTGTGGAGAGTCTTTTGCCTCTTGCAGGCCTGAGGCCAGGAGGCACTCACTCATTCATTGATTCACCAATTCATTAATGCATCAGTCACTTATTTACATATTTCTTCACCTTTCATTTACTCATTAATTTACTCACTCATCAACTCACTAATTCATTCATCCACTTAGTTATTAATTATCTTATCCTCATCATTCATTCATTCATTCATTTACTTACTTATTCACCCGTTATTCATGCATTCACTGACTCATTCATTCATTGACTAACTGGCGGTGATTAGCGTCACTTGAATGAGAATTGGAGGGCGGGGGTGGGGGAGACTGGCGATGTGGGGGCTGTTGGAGGTTACTGACTGATGGGGGGGGGGGGGGAAAGGGGTAGGGGGTGATACGCCTCTGGCCCAGTCGGGCCCCTCTCCAGCCTCTCTCTCCGCTCCCGCCCGAGTCCGCCGCCCCGCCCCCGCGCCGCCAAAGTGCGCGTTCTCGGAGAGCGGCGCTGCTCAGCCTCCGGTTCGGGAGCCGAGCGGAGCGCCCGGCGGCCGCCCCCACACTCCCCCGGCCCTCCCCGGCCGCCCATGCCCACCGCGCCCCGGGCCCGCGGCCCTGCCCAGCGCTGCTCTGCGCCTCCGGGCCCGGCGGGGGCGGGGGCGGGGCCGGGGCCGGGGCCGCGGCCGGGCTGGACAGACCCCGCCGGGCCGCAGGGCGGCCGCCGGGATGCGGAGCTGGCGGCGGAGCCTCGCGCTCTGCCTGCAGCGGCTGCCGGACGAAGGTAGGACGCGGCGGCGGTCCAGGCCGGGAGCGCGGGGCGGGGCGGGGCGGGCGGACCAGCGCGGAGCTGGCCAGAAGCGGGCACGCGGGGGGCGCCAGTTGAGGGTCCCCCGAGGAGGGTCCCCGGGGAGGGTCGCCGCAGGGGCCGCCTCTGAGCAGCGGGAGGGGAGCGCACCTGAAGCCGGCAGCCGGAAGGGGTCACCGCAGGACAGCCGGTGCGGAGCGCAGCCCGGCCCGCGGACAGCGTGCAGCGGGGAGCTCAGCGGGGCGTCCCGAGATGGGACCCGGAACCGGGCGACCCTCTCAGGGGCTGGCGCGCAGGCTCCGAGCCCTCGAGGGCGCATTTCCCGAGCGGCCCGCGAGGCCGGTTCCTGGAGCTGCCGGAGCCGGCGCGGCGGCCACGTGCCTCCGGGCTGCCCCGAGTTAGCAGGGATCGGGATGTGCGGGCGCGCGCGGGGGGGACGAGGGGCGGGGGCTCTGGGTCCCGGGGCTGCGGTCGCTGGGACCCAACTTTGCTTCAGGGGGTTCTCCCGGACCCAGACACTGCAGTTCCTCAAAGTTGCACCGAGGCCGAATGCGGGGAGTGGTTTGGGGGCCCCCTTCCCCGGGCCGCCGTGCCGCAGCGCTGCGGCGGGGCCCCCTGCTCCCCGGGACCTGTTGTCAGAACCGGATGCAGTGGAGGGAGGAGGGAGACGGACCCGCGTCTAGTGACTGTAACCCTGGAAAGTTGGGGTTCGGCGCTAACAGAGAATGGCCAGGCTGCGAGTTGGGGGCGGGGGGCGGCGGGAGGACGGCCGGCCGCCCACCTCCGCGCACTTAGGGGTCACCATGGTGGACTGGCAGGCCCCGCGTCCCGAGTCCCGGAGTCTCGCATCTGCCTCGGGGTTTAACCTTCACAGCCTCCCGCTCAGGGGGGGGCGCTATTCTTTTCTCCACTTCACAGGTGAGGACACTGAGCCTCCGCGAGAGCAAGCCTCTTGCCCAAGGTCACACGGCCAGTAGGGGGTAAAGCTGAGATGCAACTGCAAGATGTTGGGGGTGTCTAACCCCCCCACCCCTACCTCCTCCCTGGCTGCTCCCCCAAATGGGGCCTGGCGCCATGAGAAAGGGTGCCTTTGCAACGCAGACCAGAAATTCCTGTGTGGGGCTTGGGGGTGGGATGGATTGGGACTTGGTCCCTGCCCCTCCTGTCCTGTCAGGTCTGTCACCCCTGCCCCTCCTCCCCCCACACTGTGGCCCTAGGTTTGAGGGCATGAAGCAGAGCCTGAGGAGGGTCCTGCTTCCATCCCCATCAGCCTAAGCCCCTAGCAGGCCTGCAGCTCTGCCCAACCCAGGGGGCTGACTCTCATTTCTCCTCCCACCCGAGCTGGTGCTGCTGATGGCACAGCGCTAAGCGCCCAGGTTTTCTTCCCCGGGGTCAAGGGAGGAGGCAGACGAGTACGGTTGCTCATAAGGAGGGGATCGTGGAGGAGTGCCCCTCCTCAATGAAACTGCCCCCAAAGAGCGGAGTAAATTAGGAAGGAAACCTTACAGAGCCTGGTGCTCACCACCAACCTTCAATCTGAGCTCACTTCTTCAGAAATTGGGGCAGCTCAGCCACAAGCAGGCTCTGATCTTAGACAGTCATGCCCTCTCCCCCAGGCTCACTTTCTGTGACTCTAGCTTCTGTAAGAGGAGGGCCTCACCCCTGCCCTGCAGGGTTTCTGGGGAGTTGCTCTCTAGTTCCCAATCCTCCCCCTACTCTGTGCATGTGGGGGGGTGTGTGTACACAGTATATGCATATGTGTGTGTGTGTGTGTGGTGTGTGTGTATACACAGTATATGCATATATGTGTGTGGCATGGGTGAGGCATGTGGATGGTGTGCGTGTGAGTTGTGTGTGAAGGCATATGGGTGATGCATTTGAGATGTGTGCGTGAGGTTCACATGTCACATGTATGAGGCATGCAGTCTTGTGATACTGATGGCTATTTTGCCTGCCCACCGGCCACATCTCTTGAGAGGAGGCCACTTCTCCCTTCCTCAAGGCCAGAAGGTACCCAGCATTTGAGTTTTCCATGGAAAATCTTACTTGAGATCGATCCTTGGGCTCAGCACTAAATCAGAGGGCGGCCGCGCCAGCAGGAAATTACTCTTTTAAAGAGACAAGTCCCTGGCTGTCTCTGGGCCACAGGAAAATTGGTTCCTGCAGACTGGGTCTCAGATGAGAGGTTCAGGGGTGTGGTCCAGCTTGACGAGAGACTCGTGGTAGGTCAGCCAAGCCCAAGAGTAAGAGAGATGAAGAAATAGGCCCTTACACCTGGCATCTTCGGAGAAGAGCTTTAGCCAGCGGGAGGGACACTTTGAACAAGACCAGCGTATCTTCTTGTTCTGCGTTGTAATGGAAGGTTCTGGGGAAAGCAGAGTGGGCTTGGAGACCAGACTCATGTCCCAAACTTGGGCCCCTCCTCTGGCCAGCTCTGTGATCTTGGGGATGCTAATTAATTCTTCTGAGTGTCTGTTGTTTTGTGTGTGTTTTTGGGTTTTGTTTTGTTTTTCACCCATAAAGCAGAAAGGGTAACCTTGCAGGGTGCTCTTGAAGAGTCCGTGTTAGCATATCCTAGCTCAGAGCCTGGCGCATAGTAGGTGCTTTGATAAATACTAATCCTGCCCTTCCTTTCCTGATCTTTATACATCCATTGTAATTTCAGATTTAGGGAAATGATCGGGTGCATGGATCAGTGGAGAACAGGACTAGGTGGATTTCTGGGTTGTGAGCGGCCAGCTTGAGGCTCTCCACTCCTAGGGTTTGGGGGACCCATGGCTGCATCTACCAAGTGGCTATTTGAATGTATCACCTAGCCTTGCCCAATGAGGCTGACCCAAAGCTTGGGTCATGTGCATGGCACACTTACACAGCACATGTGCCAGGGTCACTCTGCAGCGTTTAGATCTTAAAGTAGTAGCCATATCCCTTGAAGAGAGACGCATGCAGCCAGCCACTGGGATTGGGAACTCTGTGACTCTAGCTTCATGATGCTTTTGAGACATGTGTGTGTGTGTGTGTGTTTGTGTTTGTGTGTGTGTGTGTGTGTGTGTGTGTGAGAGAGAGAGAGAGAGAGAGAGAGAGACTTGTGTTCTAATGAACTCCACCTTGACATTTACTGTCCTATAGACAACAACATTTTCTTCTATTCACCACAGTAATTGCTTCAGGAGAACCACTCTCCCTTCCCCTACTCCCCGGCATTTGATGATCTCTGTGCAGGAAGCCAGTCCTCAGCTTCCAGTTGTCCCCAGTCCCTCCGATAACAAAAGTTCAAGGTGCCCAGGGCTTGGGGAATGTGAAGTGGAAGCAGCAGCCAATTCCTTTCAGGGCGGCCGCTCAGAGGAGAAGAGCACTGTGACCCAGCCGAGGTCAGACTCCTACCCAGGAGCAGAGCTCTCACGTGGTGCAGCCTAGTTAATTTCCCTCCTGCTGCCAGTCTTCTCTGCTCTCTAATGGACACTTAGAATATTAGCCAGGAGGGTTAATAGAAGTCATCACGTCCAACCCTCTTATTAGAGAGAGATGGGGACACACAGAAGCCGTGAGGAGGAAGTGACTTTTTAGCCAGTCGATAAATATTTATTGAGCCCTGTGTTGGGGGCTGGGGATAGGGCCATGGACAAAGACAAAGGCCCTGCTGTAATGGAGTTTACATCCTGGGAGAAGGTAAGACAGAGACAAATAAACAGGGATGGGATAGTTTCAGAGTCATCAGTGAGATGGAGACCACACAGGAGCAGAGGGTGATGTCGTGGTGAGTTCCATGGGGGGGTGGTGTTAGGGTTAGGGTTGGTCTGGGGTGATCAGAGAAGGCCTCTCGAGAAAGTGACTGCTGAGCCGAGACTAAAGAACAAGTAGGTGCGGCCATGCTAAGAGCAGGAGGAAGAGCCATGAAGGCAGAGGGAGCAGCAAGTACCAAGAAAAGCTCTGGTCAGCTGAGGGTCATAGGGGGAGGACCAGTCTGACCTGTTGGAGGAGCCAAAAGAAGGAATGAGGAAGAGGGAGAGCGATAAGCAATGAGGTTGGAGGAGCTAGATCAGTGCACTGGGAGAAGTGCGGATTCTATTCCTAGGGGAGCCATCGGAAGTCTTGATCAAGGACTTGTGCTGGCTCTGAAGACAAGCAAGATTTTGATCAATAGAGATGGCAGTGGGGAGAGGCATGCCAGGCAGAGGAATGGCATGAGTAAGGGAGCAGAAGTGGGAAAGCTGTAGGAGATGAGGCTGCCAGACAGGCAGGAACCAAAGGCCCTGAATGCCACCCTGGAGAGCTGTCCAGGGTTCTGACAGGTGCATCCAGTGCCTGCAATTGATGGACTGTTAGGGGAGTGTGTGTGTGTGTGTGTGTGTGTGTGTGTGTGTGTGTGTGTGTGTGTATGTGTGTGGTAGTACCTAGCTAACTAATGTGTCCCTGTGTTGGTTACCTAGGAGACAATGGAAAGACGATGGGGCAGGATCTGATTGGCTATTCAGTCCCACTGCTCATCTCTCTGTCAGGACTGCAGGCAGAGGTTACAAATGGTCCATGTGGGCATGCCAAGTGCCGGAAGGGGAGCTGTGAATGCTCACTGCCCCAAGCCCTGTGTGTACGTATGTGTGGCTGCCAGTGCGTGCGTGGGCATGTCTTGAACAAAGTGGTGACATCTGGAGCTAATGCGCTTCCTGCTGTGAAACATCTGCTCGTTGCCTTAAATCAGGTAGTGGGGCCCAGATAAATTTCAGGAGAACTAGCCAGACCTTGGAAAGGATCTCATGTTTGCTTTTAATAACTGCAGTGTCAACATTGGAGCTGGTTTTAAATGTCGTCCTGTACCTTCAAAAATGCAAATAAACCTTTGAGTGATGGAAGTTATGTATGTTCCACAATGTGGACTGTGATGTTAGGATGTAAAATCACCCTCCCCTCCCACCAAACCCCAACTGAGAAGGATGGCATAAGACTGTAGATCTGCTTTTTTTCTCCTCTCTCCTTTAAAACCAATAGTGTTTCTTTTTATTTTCTACCTTGTGGGTAAATGGACAGGGAATCTACACTTTTTGGGATGGGGAAACAAACAAACAAAACCATCAAAGTGTTTCCTTTGTAGTTGACTTTCTAAAGCAGCAGCTCAGGTAGACTTGGAAAACAACAAAAACACAGCACCCCAACAGCTCCAGGCTGCAGAAGATTTAGCATTCTCACACTGCTCCCTCCTCCCTTCCTCCTCCCCTCCCCCTCCTCACTTCCCCTTGGCAGATGACACAGCTGGTGAGAAAGGAAACGGATTTCCCTGCTCCCACTCCTGGCTTCTCTGGCTTAAGTTTTAAGGTGCCACAGCAGTGTTCCCCAAACTTTTGACATATGTGTACCCCTTCTATAATTTTCGTAACGCTGAGTACCCCTCATACTCATGAGAACGTAGAATTAGGCACAGCTAAGCACGGTGCAGTGCATATCCCCACCAAACTCCAGTGCAACCCATACCCCCACCAAACCCTTCCCGTACCCCTGGGGGTACACGTACCACACTTTGGGAAACACTGTATTAGAGGAACCTTCTCTGCCTCTTCCCTGTCATCCTAATAAAGATTCCCCACCACCACCACCACCAGAGGGGAAAAATTATGGAATAATTTTATGAAATTTTTCCATCTTTCCAGCACTGGTCAGAGGTATTTTCTAAAACATACATCTGGGGGTGGTTTTCCCCCTGTTTATACATTACCCATTTGTGCACCATAACTTACAGTGGGGGAGGGGGAGAGGAAGGGAGGGAGAGGAGGCTGCACTTAAATGCCCAATAGGACAACCCAAGTGACCCAGAAGACGAATAAAGGAGGCCCAGGGCCTTTGCACTTGCTGTTCCCTCTGCTGGATCCATCTTCTGCCTTACATAGGGGCGGGCAAAAGTAGATTTACAGTTGTGAGTATGCAACGTGGAGTTTATTCTTGCATTATTTATTTATGTATTCTTGTGTTATTGTTTCATTTTCCACACAAACAACTGTAAACCTCCTTTTGCCCCAGACTGTGTGCATATGGACCGCTCTCTTGATTTAGATCCCTGCAAAATCCTCCTCAAAGAGGCCCCCCCCACCATCCTATCTAAAATAGCAGCCCTTAGCCCCATAACTTTCTTTTTCTTCCCAGCCTTTTGCACTGCCTGACTTTGTTATGTACTGTGTGTCACGTTTATTACCTTTCTCCTCCACTGGTACGTAAATGCCACGAGAGTCATGGCTGTGTCACTTTATTTTCCACGGCATTCCCAGTAACTAGCACATGGTCTGACACGCAGCAGTTGCTCAGTAAATATCTGTGAACTGAGGGAGTGAAATGCGCCGAGGGGATAATGCTGACCCAGAAAGTAGGCCTTGTGGGAGTCCTGGCTCAGCCTGCCAGATCTTCTTATTTTTCTAGGGAAGCTAAAAATCCAGAGTTTTACATACTGTCTCCCAACTCTAAAGGTTAAACACCAACTCAAACAAAGATTCCGAGGGCCAAGCCACACCCCCTTTGGAGGTGGAGGCCTCCGGTGCTGCAGGTCCTTCGCCATCTGGCGGCAGTAACCTTTCTTCCCTCCTTCCCACGCACAGATGACCCCCGAGCCTTTGCTCAGGCTGCCACCTCTGCCTGGAGTGCCTCTTCCCCAACCTCTTCCTCACCCAGCAAATTCCTTTTTCCTCTAGTCCCCACCCCAAGGCCAAGCCAAGGTGCAACTCCTGTTACCCCCACCCCCACCCCCAATAGGACAGAATGAGTCTCTCCCACCACATTTCTGTCCTGGCTCCTCTCGTTTAGGAGGGTAACTGTTTGCTCATCTGTCTCATCCACTGGACAGAGAGCTCCAGGGGCGGGAACCCCATCAGATCTGCAGGTCTGCAGTGCCAGCAACGAGACCGACAGACATCCTGCAGGTGCTCATTGAGGGAGTGGTGAACACAATGGAGGAAGGGAGCGGGGAGCCACCAGCCTTTGTTGGGCAGCTCCTGGGAGCCATGCCCTGGGTTGACCACATTCACATCCTTTCCTTCATGGCCTGGTGACCGGCGTGGGGAGGTGCAGAGGGGACCTGATTAGGTCTGAGCTCCTGGTGTCAAGGAGCTCCTCGTGGCGCTGAAAAGCCGCTCCCCGGCTGGTGTGCAGCTGCCATCCCATTACATTCATCAGACTAACCTCTGTCTCAGGTCACACAGGGCTGGCTTCCAGCCCAGCCCAGCTGCTCCCAAACCGTATGACCGTGTATGAGTCCCTTTGCCTTCCTGGGCCTCACTTTCTCTTCTCTGTAAAATAGAAGTGCTACCGCCACAGGAGTTATTGTGACGACAGGTGGAGAGGACTTGGCCAGCCATAGAGTGGGGTGCAACCATGGAATGCTGACTGGCCCCAAGACGGGAGTGCCCAGATACTGGGCGGCAGAACTGGGCCTCCGCCTCTGTGTTCAGCTTGCTTTGCGGATGTGACCCCCTCAGGGCCACGCAAAGTAGCCACCACACAGGGATGCCCGTGGCCGGATGGGTGTCGCAGGGTGCCCTGGGCTGGAAGCGGAAACCTGGGACCTGCCTTGATTCTGTGAACAATTCTCGTGGGACTTGCCTGATCTATCTGGGCCTCAGTTCCCTCCTCAGGAAAATCAGGAAACAATCCTGCTCCAAGGGGATGCAAAGAAATAAAATGGAAGAGAAAGTGTGCAGGCTGCTTTGTACAAGCGGAAGCCCCTGAGGAAATGGGGAGGGAGATGATGCAGGCTGATGATAACCACAGCGTGGAATTGCAGGAGGGGCTTTGGGCCCGGGCACAGGCACACTCACCCCTCTCGATAGAGGCCCCGATCCTACACCAGCAATGGGAGGAAAGGATGGTTAGCCCACTTCCCTACCAGGAGACTCAGGGGCTGAGAGAGAAGTGATTTGCCCCACTTCATGCCTGAGCTGGGACTGGTCTCTCAGCCTTCCTGTTGACCAGTGTCATGTTTTGAATTTTTAAAACTGTATAAAATGTTTGTTGGGCTTTTAAACTATTTTAAATAATTAAACATAGCAATATCAGTTTTTTTTTAAGATATTGCAATGTCCCACCTTCACACACAGCACTAATATGTACACATTTCCTGGCCTCTTGCTATTATTAAAAAAAAAAAAGTATCCTTTAAATAACATTCTCTCTGATTAAGCATGTAATTATTGTTAAATATAGGCCCTTTTGGAAAGAAAGACCAGGTGAAAATTAAAGTTGTCTTCCATCTACCCAACATCCAGGGCCTCTCTGGTAGGTTTCCTTCCAATATTTTTTCCACTATCTATTTCTGTTGAAATCATACTACATTTGCTGATTTGTGTTTTGCTTTTTCCTTCGCATAGACTTATGGGGTCAGCATTTTCCTGGCTTATTCTAGCTGCCGACTGCTTCATGGAGTGGCTGCTCCAGGCACAGTTGATTTCCCTACCCCAACGTCCCTGCCCCCCCACCCCCCACAGTTGGATAACAAGGTTGTTTCCAGCATTTAGCTGTTAATAACGAAGGCCGCAGTAAGAACCAGCTGTGCTGTGGTTATCATCAGCCTGTAATGCAACTCTGCATGGCCTTTCCTCCCTGCAGGTGTTATTTCTTACGCTTGTCCTTGTTAATGGCCACATAATCTCCCCGAGTGTTGCTATTCCTCATGGTCGAGGCCATATCTCCCTGCCCATATCCCATGAGGCCTCTCCACTCCCTCTAGAAAGCCAGTCCCTCCCTCCAGCACCTTGGACTTGGCGAACACACCTGCAGTGGGGAGGGAAGAGCTGTCATCATCTTGCCCAAACCCCAGGCATATGCTGTCTTCCTCCTGTCCGTGTCCTGGCCCGGGCTGAACTCAGACCCTGTGCAGGTTGGTTCTCTTGGTCCTCCTTTCATTCATTTTCCAGTTGTTGAACTATGATCTGCCATATGGCAGCCTCTGCTCTAAATTGCTGGCATAGAGTCGTAAACTAGACAGCCTTTGTACGTAGGCAGCATGGGAGACAGGGCACAAACAGGTGGAGCAATAAATAAGAATTCACAGGTGGAAGGTGCTGCTCCGAAGCCAAGGAAACGGGAGGATATAAAGGAGGGCGACGGAGCAGTCAGAGAGGGCTTTCTGGAGGAGGTGGCATCTGTGCTGCAGCCAGCCAAGGGAAGGTTCAGGGGAGGAGCGGTTCCAGGTGGAAGGGACAGCAGGGCAGAGACCCTGGGGCAAGAGTGGGTCTGGAGGAATTGGAGGAATGGAGGCCAGTGTGGCTGCAGGAGAGTTGAGCGGTGTGAAGCCAGCAGGGCCCCTGCAGGCCAGAGGGAGGAATTTAGGTGTCTTTGGAGATTCCTGGGAAACATTAGGTACCCGATTGGGACAGCTAGCTGCTGTTACTGTTAGGACAGTGATCGGCAAACTCATTAGTCAACAGAACCAAATATCAAAAGTACAACGGTTGAAATTTCTTTTGAGAGCCACATTTTTAAAACTTAAACTATATAGGTAGGTACATTGTTATTAGCTTAATGAGGGTACTCGGCCTTTGCTAAAAACTCAAGGGGCCAAAGAGCCGCATGTGGCTCTCAAGCCGCAGTTTGTCAACCACTGTGTTAGGAGATGAGACTTGCTTGCTGCGTAGAGTGCATTGGGGATGCTGTCTGGCCTCCTTGAAATCTGACCCGCCTCCTTGCTGCAGCTCCCACCTGTTCCCTCCCGGAGCTGCCTTGGGGCACGCTGGGTCTGCAGATCAGCAGTTCCCCTGACTCCCTTCCTCCAGAATGAGAGCCCAGGGGGCTGTGTTTGCCCTAAGCTGTCCCTCTGTGTGAAATGGGCCGATTCTGCCTCCTGGAGCTCCTGGGAGTCTGTGCTGGCACCTATGGGGGCTCACAAACAACAGTTCCAAAGATACTAAATCAAACATTTCTAAAACTAATATTTTACCTAGAAAAATCTTATCTAGAAATCTCTATAGTGTTCCTTTGAGGGCGTGTGTGAGTGCCCTGTAGGTACCCTGGAGGGAGGTGGCAGGTGGCCCTCAGGGAAAACCAAAAGCAATTACATTGGATTCCACACTTAATTTAACCTAAAGACCCTGCAGGGAGGCGAGGCAGGGAGGCAGGGCTTGAAGGCTGTGGGCAAAAGTGATTCGTGGGAGATGTATAGGACCTCGTGAAAGATTCGGGTCCAGGCCGAGCTTGGATGGGGCGGGGCTCGGTGCCTTGGGCTTTGCCTCCACAGCCCTGGAGGCAGGTGGTCTGAGACTCCTGATGGCCGTGACGGCTTTGTGACTCTGGGCGAGTCACAGCCCCTCTCCGGACTCTGTAGCACCATAAGGCATTCTGGGTTCTCCTCCTCCTCTGGGTCCTGGCCCCAGCCGGCCCCCCATCTCCCACCAGACCTGCGCTTCACAAACCTTTCCATACCTTTAAGGCCCTCTTCCTCCCAGCCCGAGCCCTCCCCTGTCCAGTTGCTTTTTCATTTTGTAGAGGAGAACACAGATTCCAAGAGGCTCATTGATAGGCTCAGAGTCCACAGTGAGGCTGGGCAGGGTGTGAAGCTGTCTTGGCCCACTTCAAGGAGGAGGAGTGATGGTGGCGGGAGGGAAGGGGCAGTGGCAGGAGCCTCTGGGGTTGTCTTGAAGGCCACTCAGGATTCAGACGGGTGGTGATTTGATTCTTCACCCAGCCCCCTACTGGATTATGTCCTGTGGCATTTTCTCTTCACATTGAACAAAGAAGGGCCGGGAGAGTTCAAGGACCAGACAGAAACCCAGAGCAACTAGTTCCGGAGCGGGAATGTGGTCCCTCCTGGTCCAGCCTTTCTCCCCAGCACATCGCCAAGTCTTTGGACCTCCCCTACCATGAGCCTAGCGTCTCCACTCACCTGACCTCCCTGAGCTTCCGTGTCTGAATCTATAAAACGAGAATGATGATATGCCCACCTCCCAGGCTTGCTAGGACGAACGGCTGTTGATGAATGGCCTAGAATCGTACCTGGTATCCATTTCCTCTCAGAAAAAAACCCCTGTAACTCTAGGGCCACTCAAACCCTGGGGAAAATCTTTCTAGGAAAGGAGCCCCTTCTTTCCCAGGACCCGAGCTTAGCTGGCACGGCCCCCCCTCCCATTAGGAGGAGGGAGGGAACTTGTCAAAGGCTGGTGGTTGCAGATGGCAGGCAGCTAATTTATTTACCTCCTCCTAATAAATATGTACGACGCATAAATAAAACATCTCACTTGTACCATTGCGGTCGGGTGCAGGCAGGCAGTGACAGTCAGCAGCATAGCTCTGAAGCAGACTCTCTGTGCATGTGGAGTCTGGCAAGGGGGTTAATGAGCTGATTATTCCTCCCTTAACCCAATTTCTTGTCACAAATCCAGCAGCGCGAAGAATTCCCAAGTCAGGAGGCACTGGGCTTTCTCTCCAGGCCTCCCAGCCAAGGCCAGGTTGAGGAAGGCCCCAGCACCCTTGGCTGGGCTCTGGGCAAGATGGAACTGGACGGCCCCGGGAGGTGGTGAGCTCCCATCAAGGCTGCAGCCAAAGGACTTCCTGTTCTGAATGGGGTTTGGACATCTTGGGCCATCTCCTGAGATGGTTTGACCACTGTGGTGAGCCTCGTTTTTGCAAACTTGACCTGTTTCAAGTTCATGCACAGGCCTCTTGGCAGGTTCCCAGCCTCCACACAATCCCCCCCTGCATTTGTTCTTCCCTGCTCCTCTCCCCCAGCTCATCAGGGAGCCAGGAAACCCAGTTATAAGGCAAGGTAACAACCCATGGGGCTGCTGGAAGAACCTTAGAGTGGGGAAAAGGAGCAGAGGCAAACAAAACAGGTCACGTTTGCAATGAATGGAGAGTCTGAGCTCTGATGTCATCCTTTGGGCCCCTGGATTCAGCCCTTCCTGAAGGGGATGTGAGCTTTTCAGGTCTCCTCCTCACATGGGCCAGTTGGGGTTGGGTTTATGTCATTGATCAGTAAGAGCTTCTTGCCTGGAATCACCTCCTCCGGGAAGTTTAAGAAAGGGCAGGTGGTCCTGGCTCAGCGGAGAGGGCCCGCATTCTGTTTTGGACACTGGCATGTGCAAGCATGGGAGCAGAGCTGACACACAGAGTGATGGAGGAAAGGCTGGGAAGGGAAGGAGAAGGGACCCAGCACCAGGACTGCCAGGAGGACAGGCTGGGGGAGAGGAGGCTGACCAGGTGAACTTGACTCTGTATAGCTTTGTTGGTGTGATATAAGCTATACTCTCACCCCCAGTGCATGGAAGTCCCAAACTCACAAATGTTTCAACTTCTTATGGATTTCCTAAGAAACACAGCCCATTGGGCTCCAACCCAGTCCATCCCAAACTGAAATAATCAACACAACATAAAACCGACATCGGCTGGAACTGTGCACGGTAAAAAATAGTTGTTGATCTACACATTGACAGAACAATCCCATTTCCACGCCAAATTAAGATCTGCACACATCCGACCCGAGAGAATGGCAGTTGACAGAAATCACGGCCAGAGTGGGGAGTCCCACGGAGGCAGAAGTTGCCTCCAATCGGTAGTCTGTGCTGTGGGCAGAGAAGCTGATTGATGAGCCAGGTCTTCGTTACAAATCTTAATTAGGAAAGGCTCCATCTCAGTGAGGCTGACCTCAATAAAGCAAAAAAAACGGCAACGGAGAAACGGGGAAGTGGCTTAACTGCGGCGTGTAGAGGATTCATCAAAGGTTTAGAGGGCTCTTTGGGGCTTGTGCCGGAAAGGGCTTCCTCCTGTTCGCCAAAGTTGGGGAAATCGGTTCCCTTGTATTTGAGATTTGTCCTTGTCTAGTGGGTGGGCGGGGGTGGGGCTGTCAGAACGGACGGCACCTTCCGGAGAGAAGGTTGTGCTGCCATGCGGGGCTCCGTCCGTGCGGAAGGAGGAGGTGTCTGTGGATGGTCCAGGGTGGCTATACCCAAACATCCAAATAAAACATGTATTTGATACCGTCCCGTCCCCCTCCCTTCCGTGGCTCCCCACCGCTGCCAAGATCAGGTGCGCGTCCTCCCGTGTGGCCCGGCGCTGCTGCCCTCCCCGCCCGCTCTCTCGAGGCTGTCCTCCGATGTCTTTGGGCTCCGGCCACACCAGCCTCTTTCCATGCTTGGGGGGAAAACAAGCCCAGTGAGAGGCAGGGTAGCACAGGGGTTTCAAATGTAGTCTCTGCTACTGATGGAGTTGTGTGGCCTTGTGCCGGTCACTTAACCTCTCTGGGACCCAGTTTCTTCATCTGTAAAATGGGAATACTAGCACCCACGTCAGAGTGTAGTCCTGAGGGTGAACTGAGTTAAGGCAGGAAAGCCCCGGAGCCGTGTCCGCTGTGTGAGAGCACTGATGTGTGTGTGTGTGTGTGTGTGTGTGTGTGTTCATTCTTACTCCCACCCTAAGGCCCTGGCCCATGCTGTTCTCCCTGCCTGGGGTGGGATGGGGGAGGGCTTGTTCTCTGGTCTCTAATCTTGCAGCACTCACCCCAAGCACCTCTTCTTTTTTCTTGTTTTTTTTTAATTTTTTAAAATTTTTATTTATTTTTATTTATATTTAATGAGAGAGGGGGGAGGGAGGGAAGGAAGGAGGGGGAGAGAGACAGACAGAGATAGAGAGACAGAAAGAGAAGCATCCATTTGTTGTTCCACTTATTTATTTATCCATTCATTGGTGGTTCCTTGTATGTGCCCTGACCAGAGATGAAACCCACAACCTTGATGTATCAGGATGATGCTCTTAACCAACAGGCTTCCTGGCCAGGGCCTACTCCCAGCACCTTTTCTGAAGAAAAGCCTCCTGGTGCTCCTTGTTATACCCTCTCCCAGCGCCATCCTGAGCTCTGCAACGCTCACCGCGTTTTATGACAGTTACCCATGAGCCCCGTGGCTGTGGGTCCCAGCTGCCCTCCTCCTCTCCTCAGCACTGCCCTGGGGCTCGGCTCTTACCAGGCGATCAACCAATCAGGGGCTGTTGGTGGGTAGCCCACTTCCTCCTGCGGGTTCAGGTTCGTCCTGGCTGATAAGACTCACACCTTCCATGGCTTCTCACACCTTCAGTGGGCCTGCAGGTTCCCCAGGCAGGTGCTTCCCCTCCCCACCTGGGCTCTGGGCAGATCACAGCCTCAGCAGATTCCCCAGCGGACAGCTGCCAGCTGCCTCCTAATGACAGCCCTTAATTGCTTCCTCCCCATCCATTTAGTTTTCCTTAAAGGGCTGTCAGCCCAGCCTGGCCACACCAGGCTGCCAGCACGGGTGGACTCCGTGCCACCCTCCCTTCCAGAATTCCTTGCATTCAGAGTGGCCCCCTAGAAATTCCCTCCTTAAGCCCAGGAGAGCAGCCCACGGGGCCATTCTGTTGGGCACTGCCTCGGCAGGACGTTCCGAGGGCTGGCCTCTGTGCTGGTGGACGCCTGGCTCTTACTTGGTCTACTCATCACTCAGAACTAGCGATGGCCCAGCTTGCTCTGGAGGCGGGACCTACCACCTGGGGGGCTGGCTTTCTGGGCTCCTCACATTGGCATGTGCTCAGCATATGTCTTAGACCCTGGCATGGCCCCAGGACCTTGGGAATCGGAATCTCCTGGGCGAGGAGCATGTTTAAAATGCTCCTCCTCGCCCTGACCAGTTTGGCTCAGTGGATAGAGCGTCGGTCTGCGGATTCAAGGGTCCCAGGTTCAATTCTGGTCAAGGGCATGTACCTTGGTTGTGGGCACATCCGCAGTAGGGGTGTGCAGGAGGCAGCTGATCGATGTTTCTAACTCTCTCTCTCCCTTCCTCCCTGTAAAAAAAAATCAATAAAATGTATTTTATAAATAAATAAATAAATAAATAAATAAATAAATAAATAAATAAATAAATAAAAAAATAAAATGTTCATCCTCTGACCCCAACCCAAACCTGAGGAATCAGCACTGCTTGGAGTCAGACAGAAAACACTTCTTCCACCTTTTATTTAAAATCATAAAATGTGCACATGGGTATAACAGAGAGGTGTGGTGGAAAGAATAATGACAACGAACACCGTTGTAACCACCCTGGTTAAGAAGTAGGACATTGCCAGCCCCATAGGAGTTCCCGTGGGTTCATCTCACAGTGCGTCCCCTCCGTCCTCCTACCCAGAGGTAGCCGCCTCCTTGATATCTTGAGTGATCACTCTTTTGGTTTTCTTTACGTTATTCCCACCTTCTATAGATAACTACACATTAAAGTTTGTTTTCACCTGTTCTTTCTCTATATATATTTTTTAATTGATTTTTTTACAGAGAGGAAGAGAAAGGGATAGAGAGTTAGAAACATTGATGAGAGAAAATCATTGATCAGCTGCCTCTTGCACACCCCCCACCGGGGATGTGCCCACAACCAAAGTACATGCCCTTGACTGGAATCGAACCTGGGACCTTTCAGCCCGCAGGCTGATGCTCTACCCACTGAGTCAAACCGGTTTCAGCTTCACCTGTTCTTGAACTTCACATAAATGGAATCTTACCGTGTGCACTCTTCTCTGTCTAGCTTTTCTCGCTCAAGGTCATACTTTTGAGGTCTATCCATGGTGTTGTGTGCAGCAGCAGTGCATTCTTTTTCGCTGCTGTGTAGAATTCAATTGCGTGAATACACCACCGTTTTCACGCACCTGTTCTACTCTTGGTGGGCTTCTAGGTCGTTTCCAGTTTTTACTCTTGGGAATAATACTGCCGCAAATATTCTTGGACATGCCTTCTGGTACCCATTTCTCTTGGGTACATTCCTTCAAGTGCAATGGCTGGGCTGTAGGATATGCATATTTTAACAGCTTTATTGAGGTATATTTTAGGATACGCATATTTTAAAATTTCAGCAGATACTGTCAAGTTCCTTTCCAAAGTAGTACCATTTTACATTGCCACTAGCAGTGTGTGAGAGCTCCAGTTACTCCACATCCTCACCAATACTCGGTATTGTCAGACCTTTCTTTTTCCCCTCCCCATGAGTCTATATTTTTATCAAGCTTCCCCGGGGACTCTGATGCACTCAGAGGAAGGTCTCTCCTCTTGCTGTGCATGGATAACACCGGGTGAGCTTTAAAAAGCCAGAGCCTGGGGCCCTGCCAGGTCGTTCTGAATCATCCCCCACGGTTGGAGGGCGGCTATCTGTGGTTTGAACAAACTGAGCACTTCCTGATGGCGCCCATTAGGAGCTTCTGCTCCACCAGCCCCACGGCCAGCTGGCCTTCCAGCTCCTCTCAACCACAACCTTTGTTCTTCAGGCACCACGTCCCTTGCCTCTGGCTGGGGTCCCTGGGTTCTGTCCAGCGGCTGATCTTGCCTACGGCTCTTCACTCTGGGAGTTGGGGTGGGAGGCATTGAAGGCAGTGTCACCTCTGTGTAGACTGGAGCTCTGAGGGTTCCTTGGTTCCCATGGTGACCTTCTTAGAATGGTCCTCAGTAGTGGTTGCACCTCTAACATGAGCCAACTTTAGAGATGGGAGACCTGACAGGCACCCCTTAAGAGTAACGGCTGACACCAGAGGTTGCAAAGTCAGATGCCCACAGGGGCCAGGCAGGCTGGCCATGTGAGTGAGGAAGATGGGCAGGGATGAAACACATATGCATGCACTCACACACCAATACACACACACACACACACACACATACACACACTCTGAACATCTAAGCCAGCACTGGGGGTGATTTTGCCCTCTATGAAAAACATTTGGCAATGTCTGGAGACATTCTTGGTTTTCACAGCTGGGGAGGGGTGTGCTGGCATCTAGTGGCAGAGGCCGTGGGTGCTGCTGAATATCCCAGGGTGTGCAGGATGGCCCTTCACAACTAAGAATTATCTGGTCTAAAATGCCACCAGTGCTGGAGGTTGAGAAACCCTGATCTTAAAACAAAACAAAACAAAAACCAACGTACTACCATTTCAGCACGCATAAAAGTTGCGTGTCATTTTGAAAGCTGAACTTTTATTTTACAGCTTTATTTTAAATTGAATCGGGCTGGGGGCCAGCTCGTCACTGGTTAGTTCCTCTAAAGCAGTGCTTCTCAGACTCTCGGGTGAAGGACTAGTATTTTCTTCTTATTTTCAATCTATCGGAGACCGATGCATGTGAAAAATACACTAGTAATGAATGATTGAGAAATGAAATAAAACAACAAAGGCCTGGCCCAACTGGCGTGGCTCAGTGGTTGAGCATCCAACCTGTGAACCGAAAGGTCACAGTTCGGTTCCTGTCAGGGCACAATGCCTGGATCGACGGGATTACACATAGGAAGGACAGCAGCACAGAGCCTGTCCCTGGGAAGGAGATCCAGGTGTGAAAATTCGAAAATTCTTCCCAGATTCTCCTCCCCGCCATGTCTCTCTGTGAGGACTCCCTCAGGACCCCCTGGGTCTCTCATGATCCAGCACCCAGAGGGTTTGTGTGGCTCCGCAGGCCCTTGGCCATACTTTCTGGTCCCCATGACTACCTTGCCTGGATCCCCTAAACCCCAGGCAACAGGATGGGGGTGGGGGGGTGGGGAGTGGGTAGCTAGGGATCTGGTGGCTCAGAAAGTGTCCACACACCAGGGTCTGCCTGAGGCTCAGGCAGCAGAAGCATTGAGAGCATGCCCCTCCCTCTGTGGCCTCAGTTTCCCCATCTGGTGAAATGGGAGGGGTGCAGTTGTGGACCAGAAGCTTTCTCTGGCACAGCATGGTGGCTGAGATCCCAGCTCTCAGCCACCGTGTCATTTGGTGAATCTCCTGGTTTCAGAAGGAATGTTAATCTTCTCCTTGCCCTGCAGTTGGACTTCCAGGCAAGCAGGCCCACATGGGTCACGGCTGTCACTCGGGAATTAATGGAGGGAGGCCCTGGGTCCGCAGCAGAAGATGGACGTAGAGTGTGAGGCAGCACCCTGCAGGCAGGGCGGCAGGGACAGAGTGAGGGGCCTTTGCTGCCTCCCCTGCCCATGCCCCTGGTGGCCCTGCTCCCTCCTATCACTAAATATACCACGGCCTGCCATCTGCTATGCCAGCCCGTGCTATTTGTTCACCCCCACAAATGCCCCGTTTGGCAGGTGAGGAAACCGAGGCACAGAGAGAGTGAATGAGGAGCCGAAGGTCATACCGCTAGTGCACCCGGCTCTCCACTGCCTCCTCACAGGGATGTTTGCCGATTGCTCCCTGTGTCCAACCCACTTCCCGAGCACCCAGGAAGCTGGGACTAGGTCCCCAGCCACCTCCTCTCTCACTCTCACCTGTCCCACCTCTCCCTGCCTCCTACACGAAGGTTCCTCTGGTCCCCTCTCCAGCTTCACTTTGTAGCTGAATCAAGGGCTAGTGGTGGGATGGGGAAGCGCCCTTTCTGACCTCATACCCTGAACCTCGTACGCCAGGAGACTCTCCTGACAAGAGAGCACAGGTTTTGGAGCCCGATGGTCTAGGTTCTGATCTCAGCTCTGATACTTCCTTATGCGTGGCCCTGGACAAGTGATGTAACCTCTCAGTTTTCTCTTCTGTGAAGTAGATGTACTTCTCCCAGCCTCCTAGGGCTGTGTGCCTCTGTAGAGTCACCACTTTTCTTCAAAACATGCCCTGAACTGCTCCTGGCCCAAGCCCCCAGCACCTCTTGCTTGTATGGTTTCAGTAGCCTCCTCACCGGTCCCCTCTCCTTCATCCTCACTCCCCACAGTCTGTTCTTCCCCAGAAGCCAGAGGGGTCCTGTCACATCCCTCCGACACATCCCATCTCCCTCAGCAGAAAAGCTAAAGCCCTCACTACAGCCAACTCAGCCCGCTGTGGTCTGCCCCTGTGACCTCCCTGACATCCTCTGAGATGTCTACCCTGCCACTCACTCAGCTCCAGCCACACTGGCTTCCTTGCAGATCCTCAGGCACAGTCCTGCCTCAGGGCCTTTGCACGGTTTGTGTCCTCTTCCTGGCTCAGAGATCTGCACGCTGGGTCCCCCACTTCCTTCATTTGTGTAAAGACTTGATCACAGGGATACCTCACACACACAGTCCTCTCACCTCTCTTTATCTTCCTTCAGCATGCTTATGTCAGCCTACCTTGTAGTGCACATGTGTCAAACACAAGGCCCGCGGGCCAAATCCGTCCCGCCAGGCCTTGCAATGTGGCCCGCACCGCGCTGTCATCACTGCACTCCGCTGCGTTTCCATCACAATGACAGTTTATGACTGTTCAGTAAACCATTCGGCCCGCGATTTAGGCTGGATTTTAGATTTTGGCCCCTTCTCTGATTGAGTTCGACACCCCTATTGTAGTGCATATTTGTTCTGTGTGTTGTCTGTCTTCCCTGCTGGAATGCAAGTGCTGCAGGTTGTATTCACCGCTGGAGCATAAAAGCTGCTCAGCAACTATTTCGTGAGTGAGTGAATAAACGATGGGGTGGGTAAGGATGAACGCACGGGGCTTGGAATAAATGGTACTGGATTGTCACTGTGGTCATCATCATCATTTTTCTCTCTCAACAAGGAGGATCTGACGGGTTTGCACATAGGAGGGACCCAGCCTCAGGCAGACCCCGGTTTGCAGACAAAAGAGCCCCCTGCGAATGGTGACCTCACTCTGACCCCAGGCTTTCCTTACCTCTGGAGTGGCATCAGCCTGGACTTCTTGCTGTCTCTCCTGATTCCTGGGATGTCATGTGACCCTGCAGCCCAGAGGCACGCAGGTCCCCGTGGAAGGCCCTGGCACTTAATAGCCTCATTAAGTTTAGCCTTGATGGATGGCTGGCCTCACTCCGCTGCTCCCCACAGGGTGGCAAAGAACTTTGAATGACTTGTGGCTGGGCTTCCTCTCAGGGGGCCTCTCCTCCTCCTCCTTCTCCTCTTCCTCCTCTTCAAGGGGCATGGGAGATGAATAGGATAAAGCAGTGATCAGACTTCAGGAGAGTTCCTCACTCATTCATTTCTTCCCCATTCACTCACTCATTCATTCAAGTGCTGTCCTTTGGGAGCCACAGGAGGTTGTAGAGAGGGAGAAAAGAGTGACGTAATCATTTCACAGGGTATTGGAGGCGAACTAACCCTCAGAAAGGGCCAACCCCCTACTTTTACAGTGGGGAAACTGAGGCCCAGAGCAGGCAGGGACTTGTCCCAGGTCCTGCGGTGGCCATGTGACTGCCTCTCTCGGCCAAGGCCTTGGGAAGGGGAGTTTGGCGGGATTGAGGGTCAGGGTGGAGGAGTCAGGGGCTGTGGAAAGGACTTTTGGGAGATCCCAAGCTGCATGGCAAGAACCAGCGACTTATACTGTCCCTTTGGACAAGGTCTTGGGTCCCTCAATGCCCATCCCCCTGCCCGGTCCTCACCCTGGATCTGATGGTTGTGGCTTGGGTCCACTCGCCACGGTGGTTTCCCATGCCTGTAATCCTGGCACGCTCCACGCTATTCTGATGGCCTGTGGTCGGAGCCCAGTGTGGTGTGGACACATCATGATGAATGCTCTGTGGTCTGGATCCATCACCCTGGGGCTGGAGAGGCTGCATGGTTTCAATCTTGTGTGCCCTGCAGGCTGTCCGCCAGTTCCCAGATGGGGGCCAAGGGAAGAGGGTGGGGTGGGCATGATGCCAACTCCCACCTTTGACCCTGGAGAACCTTCCCGGCCACCTGAAACACCAGCTGGCTGTCCCCGTGGTGCCGATGGGGAAGGGGTGGCCCCGCGGTCACACAGCCGGCCAGAGCCCAGGAGGGCCTCTCAGGACAGGGCGCCTTTGCTGTCCAGCCCGTGGGGAGGGCCCCGCAGCAGCACACCAGGTGGAGGGACCCGGAGACCAGCAGTGCTGGATGTGGAGCTGCTGTGCCTTCGCCGCTCATCCTGCCACGTTTGCTGTGTTTAATCACACCCGCCCACACTCTCCCGGGGAGACCACAACAGAGGCGTCTGTGTTCAGGAAGCACAGCAGAGTGGGTGCACAGCGGGGCTGGGAGCCAGCCGGCTGGGGTTCAGGCTCAGAGCCTGGGACCGTGGCCTTTGGCTTGTGCTCCTGGTTCCTTGGTCTCCACCTGGGGCTCATCGTAGACGTCCCCTCGGGGGGGGGGTGTGTGTGTGTGTGACAGAGAGGGTTCGTGTGTGCAAAGTCTGGGAATGTCTAGAGCAGAGTCATGCTTTTTAAAAAATATATATATATATTATTGATTTTTCACTGAGAGGAAAGGAGAGAGATAGAGAGCTAGAAGCATCAATGAGAGAGATACATCTACCAGCTGCCTCCTGCACACCCCCCACCAGGGATGTGCCCGCAACCAAGATACATGCCCTTGACTGGAATCGAACCTGAGACCTTTCAGTCCGCAGACTGACGCTCTATCTACTGAGCCAAACCGGTTTTGGCCAGAGTCGTGCTTGATAAAAGTTAGTTATATCGGAGGTGGATCAGCATTCTGGAATCACGTGCCTGGCACATGGTTAGAAGAGAGGTCCTTCTCACAGGGCCCTGCCTTGGTCCCCACCCCCTGCCGTCCCTTCTCCCTCCAGCAGCCAGAGGATGGTGGTAAGTCGCAGGTCAGACCATGTCTCTTCTCTGCTCAGATGCTGCACGTCTTCCCTCCTGTCTCAGGCGGAGTGCTCAGGAAGTCCTCTGTTACACCCCCACCTGCTCCCCTCACAGTCCCCCTCCTCGGACACCCAGACCTGCTCTGCCCCCTCCCTGCAGGACACCCCCCTCCCATGGCTCTCTCCCTCTTTTCAGCCTTTCTTCAAATGTCACCCTCTCAGTGAGTCCTTTCAGAACTCCCATGCTTCTTTTTATTTTATACTTCAAATTTTTATTTACTTCTAACTGGTACACACAACACAGGGTTACCCCTGAGGCGTTTTAAGGGCAAATCTTGAACTTTTTGTGTTTCATCTGTATCTCCAACAGATTTTTTTAAAAAAATATAATTACAATAGCATCAGCCCAAAGAATTAACCATAATTCCTTAATATCATCTGTAGTGGCAATCCTTGTGCCGTTTCTGAGTCTTATCTCCCCAATGTCTTCACACTTGGTTTATTCAAGTCAGGATCCAGCTAAGGTCCTCATATTGTATTGGGTTGATGGGTCTCTTAAGTCTCTTTTAATCTATAACCGTCCCTTCTTCCTCTTTTTTTCTTTTTTCTTTCTTTTTTTTTTTTTTCTTTTTCGCCCTCTAATTACTTGTTGGCGAAACCAGGTCATTTGTCCTGTGGAATGTCCTTGTGGTACCATGTAACACATTCTCTGTCCCTTGTACTTTCTGTCCACTGGTCTTTGGGTCTAAACCTGAATTTGGTTCAGGTTTACGTCTGTAGGCAAGAATACACCATGGATGGTACCATGGTCTTCCTTCCACATCCTACCAGAGGCACGTGTGCCAGAATGTTCCACTTTTGGTGATGCTTAGACGGGTCCGCAGACTCAAGGGCTACTTGCCTGGTGCCTCTGTCCCTCAGTCCCTTTCAGCCTGGCGTTGATGGCCAGAGCCTAAATTTCATTAGGGCTGCAAAAAGGTGGCTTTTCAATTCCACTCTTTTCTTTGCACTTACTTGCTGTGGTTCTTCTGTAGAGAATGACTTTCTCTTATTATGTTCTAAAATACTGTTCCTACAGGAAGACAGGATAAGTGTTTCATTCTTTGCCTTCATTTTCTGTTTACAGAATAATGAGGTTGTGCCTTCGCTACCTCCAAAGGGACCTGTGCGATTTTTTTTCTTCTTTTGAGAATCATGAACACATGGATTTTTACAGTTTTGCAGTCATTATTCTTTTTGATGCTCAAGTTGCCCCAGATATTGGCCAATGGGAGCCCCACAAGCTGGCCTCTGTGTCCTTTCGACTTCCTGGTGCCGCAAGATGTCCCAGGCTCTTGTCCTGGCATCAGCCGTTTCTCTGAGGAGCCCCGGGGGCCCCTTAGCGTGGGAAGAGGCCATAAGACCACAGTGTGGGTCCTGGGGAGACTACCCCCTTTATAAATCATCTCCCTCTGTGCTCCCAGCCCCTCTCCCTGCTCCGTTCAGTGCTCATGTGTTTCGCCTCTAACATACTGTAACCGTTATCCCGTCATTACAGCCGTCATTTCTTCTCTGTCTTCCCCGCTAGAAGGTCAGCTCTGTGAGGGCTTGGTTTTGTTCATGGCGGTGCCTCTCACACGGAAGGTGCTTAGTAAACATTTGTTGAGTACTGTGAATAGATGGGTGGATGGTCTTCCTCCTCTGCCTCCCCCAGCCTGGAGGAGGAGTTAAGAGGGGCCTGCCTCTCACCTCCCTTCTCTAAAGCTTAGAGGCCTCTGTCTCTTTTACATCAAAAGAGCTAGGAGGCAGCAATGTCACCACTTGGGCTGGGGGAAGAAAGGGCCTGGAGAAGATGAAAGGCATTTCTGATGAGATGTTAATTTGTTTCTAGAAGCCGGTGGGGGGTGTCAGCCACTGGGACCTCGGAGGCTCTGTGAGGCCCAGGCAGGAATGGGAAAAGCGGAATGGAGGGGTGGAGGCTGGCCTGGGTCCTTTGTGGGCCGACCCACATCTCTGCCCATGTGTGGAGCCAGCCCCGAGGGTGTCCTCACTTGCGGAGCTTGGCACATTTACCGAGCATCCTCCAGGGCAAAAGGGGACAGGAAACCCTCCGAGGCCAGGCCTCTGGGTCTCCCCCACCCCGGGTGCCTCAGCACCCATCTTCCCGTGCAGCCTTCTTTCTTGCTGCACGTCCCTCATGTCACTGGGCCCTGGGTCTTCTCGTCACAGACCGTGAACAAGAGCCTCCTCCGCCTTGCCACGTGGCCCAGTGGTTGAGCGTCGACCTGTGAACCAGGAGGTCACAGTTCGATTCCCAGTCAGGGCACCTGCCCAGGTTGCAGGCTCCATCCCAGTAGGGGGCGTGCAGAAGGCAGCCAAGCGGTGATTCTCTCTCATCGTGGATGTTTCTGTATCCCCCTCCCTCTCCCTTCCTCTCTGAAATCAATAAAAATACATTTAAAACGAAAGCAAGAAGAGGTGGCTCCCTCTGGGCCAGAGCTCCTGCTCTGGATTCAGACGGTCTGGGCTCCCTTCTCAGCCGTGAAGGGGTCTGTCTCTTCATTACGCCGATGACCCCATCACATGCCTGGGCTGACCACAGGGACAGACACAGGACCAGTGGGCCCGGTCCGGGTCATTGGGAACTTGTGGTCTTGGGGGTGAACAGATAATCCCAACCGCGTGTGGAAAGCATAGCTGAGACCAGCAGGCAAGGACGCCAGCAAACAGGGATCTCAGAACACTGAGCACACATTCCCAGGAGCTGAATGGAGCCAGAGAGGAGGGGATTCCAGCTGGAGGACCTGCAAGTGCAGAGCCTGGGGGCTCCCGACGGTCTAGCTTTGGGAAAGAGGGAGTGGGGCTGGCGGATTGGGGCCAGCCCAGGGGTGAGTGCTTTGGGAGGGAGAGGGCTTGCGGGGTGGGGCCTGGAAGTTTGCCGCAGGGTGCAGGTTCCGAAGCACCCCAGGCTGTCGTGGAGGAAGGGCCTTACAACCGCTGGCCCCAGGGAGGATTCTCTATTTTAGCAACTCGGGGAGGGCGGGGGCAGGGAGCTCCCAGCCTCTGCCGGGAGCGCAGGCAGCTGGGCGCGCGGAGGAGCGGAGGAGCGGAGAGCAGAGCGCGGGCTCCGGAGCGCGGACCGCGGGCAGGTCCGGTCCCGGCCCCGCGCCCCCAGCGCACCCCAGGGCCCCCCAGGCCGGAGGGCGATGCTGGCCGTGTCTCTCAGGTGGCGTCTGGGCGTGGTGAGGCGGCGGCCCAAAGGTACCGAGCGGAGCGGGAGGGAGGGGACCGGGACGGGGACGGATTGCGGGCAGATCCCGCTGCCTGCCCAGGGGCTGGGCGGCGGGACCCGGGTCTGGATGGAGGGCGAGGCTGAGCGGCCCCAGGGGGACCTCCGCCCGGGCTCCCCTCCCTGCCCTGTCTCCTCCTGCTTCACCTTGACCCGATGTCTTCTGGTGCTTTGGGGTTTCTCTTCCATACTCTTTGTGTCTGAGTCTCTCTAACTCTGTTTCTCTTTCTGCCTGTCTCTCCCTCTCTTACTGTCTCTCCTGTCTGTCCACCTCCCTCCCTTCACTCTCCCCCGGATCCCCACCCTCACCCACCCCGGTCTATCCCATGGCCTCTCTCCAGGTGTGCCTCCCTCCCTCCCTCTCTACTTTCCTGTGCACAGCCTCCTTCCTCGCCCCCTCACATGGCATGTCCCTGATGGTCTTTTCTTTCCTCCCTGTTGGGGGGTGAGGCTCTCTATGTCTGGGCTGGCAGGGTGGTGTGTGCGTGTGTGTGTGCGTGTGCGTGTGTGTGTGCGTGTGTGAGTGTGCGTGTGTGAGTGTGTGTGTGAGTGAGTGTGTGTGTGAGTGTGTGTGTGTGCGTGTGTGAGTGTGCGTGTGTGAGTGTGTGTGTGTGTGCGTGCGTGTGTGCGTGTGTGTCTGTGTGTGTGTGTGAGTGTGTGTGTGTGTGTGAGTGTGTGTGTGTGAGTGTGTGTGTGTGTGAGTGTGTGTGTGAGTGTGTGTGTGTGTGTGTGTGTGTGTGTGTGAGTGTGTGTGTGTGTGTGTGTGTGTGTGTGTGTGTAGGGGGGTTGCTTGGGGGGCATGGGGAGTGGGAGGAGACAGGGGCTCTGTGAGGGGAGTGTGGGGGGTGGGGGTGGAGTCAAAGGCAGGTCTTGGCCCGGAATGAAACTTGAGTCTGTGCTGAGTCCCAGCCTGTGCAGGGCCCCACCCTGGACAGGTGTCCAGCGCCTTAGTGAGTCCCAGGAGGGGCCCATGGTGGAGGATAGGCTGGGGTGGGAGTGGGGCTGGGAGAAGTGTCTGGAGCTGGAAGTCAGCTCCCCCTACCACCACTCCCCTCCCTGTGCTGCCATTTCTCCATCTACAGCTTGGAGGGGAGGGAGAGGAGGTGGGATCGCAGTCTCTGTCTCAGGCCTCGGAACTAAGAATAATCACACCGCTAAATGAGAACAACAGTGGCTGTCGTTAACTCAGTGCCATGTGCACCAGGCAATGCATTAACTCGTTAGCGCCTCTCCCAACAGCCCTGCAAGGCTGGCCCCCTCCTGATCCTCGCGGTGCAAAGGGAGAAGCTGAGGCACAGAGAGGGTCAGTAACTTGCCCAGGGCCACACAGCGGACACACAGAGGCCCTCTCGAGGCAGCTCTCATAACTGCCACGAGCATTTTCCAGGCTCAAGGGAGACCCACGTGGGGAGGGGCTGCCTCGGGAGTCATCACGGGTAGCAGGGGCCACGGGGGGGGAGGGGGGGGAGACATAGGACTCGAGGTTCTGCACTGGCCCCCAGCAGCCAGTGGTCTGATATCCTAGAGGTCCCTAAGCCCCATCCACAGGGACCGAACAGCCAAAGCCTGCAGCGCTTCAGGGACAGGGTTTCCCTCGGTTGGAACCTCCCCACGGGAGAAACCCTTCTCCCAATTCAGGGCCACAGACCCTGAGCACCCATTGCCCCTCTGACACGCCTGGGAGGTCTGGGGTAGGGCCCTGCCCAGAGCCCCCAGCCATAGGGGGGTCCCCCTAGGCTGGAGGGATAGACATACATCCAGGGCTGCTCTGGACTGGAAGCCCACTAACCGCTGTGGATCAGGGTCTGCCCCCTGCGGAGAAGCAGGAAGTGCTCCTGGCTCCCAGCAGACCTGGATTCAGTCTTACTTCCAGAGTGGCCCACTCACAACCCCAGTCAGTTTCCTCACCAGTGAAATGGACCCAAGGAGAGCCATCCTCCCCAGACTGCAGAGATGATTTGGGAAGATGGGAGCCGGGCCTGGCCCACAATAGACACCTGGTAACCTTTTTTTTAAAAATATATTTTTATTGATTTTTTACAGAGAGGAAGAGAGAGGGATAGAGAGTTAGAAACATCGATGAGAGAGAATCATCGATCAGCTGCCTCTTGCACACCCCCTACTGAGGATGTGCCCGCAACCAAGGTACATGTCCTTGACCGGAATCGAACCCGGGACCTTTCAGTCTGCAGGCTGACGCTCTATCCACTGAGCCAAACCGGTTTCGGTGACACCTGGTAACTTTTCATTCAATCTTCCCACCCGAGTCCAGCCAGGTTGCTTCCTCTTCCCCCTCACTGCTTGCCCCCACCCCTGCCCCATACAGACACCAGCAAACCCCTGACAAGGAGGGAGGGTGCCCTGCCTGACTGACTGTGTCTCCCTCATTCCTTTATGGGGGCCCTACAGGAGGCACTCACACTGGTTTGCCCAGACAGTAAACCCCGCCATCGTTTGTGAAGATGAAAGATCAAGGGAGAAGGATTTAAGAACACAGAGGTGTTTTCTCTTCCAAAATACTTTTTTAAAAATATATATTTTTATTGATTTTTCGCAGAGAGGAAGGGAGAGAGATAGAGAGCCAGAAACAATGATGAGAGAGAAACATTGACCAGCTGCCTCCTCCACACCTCCTACTGGGGATGTGCCTGCAACCAAGGTACATGCCCTTGACCGGAATCGAACCCGGGACCCTTCAGTCTGCAGGCTGACGCTCCATCCACTGAGCCAAACCGGTTTCGACCAAAATACTTTTTTAAATGTCTGAGAACATGCCTCCCCACATCTAGCATGTGTGTGTGTGTGTGTGTGTGTGTGTGTGTGTGTTTAATATTTTATTGATATTTAGATAGAAGGGAAGGGAGAGGGAGGAAGAAAGAGAAACATCAGTGTGAGAGCAAAACCTTGATCTGCTGCCTCCTACATGCCCCTACGAGGGATGGAACCTGCAGCCTGGCACGTGCCCCGCCTGGGAAAGGAACTGGCACCCTTTTGGTGCTCGGGACAGCGCCCAGCCAATTGAGGCACACTGACCAGGCCCAGCCCATATAGTTTTAAAAAATACATATTTTATTGATTTTTTTACAAAGAGGAAGGGAGAGGGATAGAGAGCTAGAAACATCGACCAGCTGCCTCCTGCACACTCCCCACTGGGGATGCGCCTACAACCAAGGTACATGCCTTGACCGGAATCGAACCTGGGACCCCTGAGTCCGCAGGCCGACGCTCTATGCACTGAGCCAAACTGGTTGGGACTCAGCCCATATGTTTCACAGGCCTTTCTGTTTCCCATCTTATGTGGTAGGACCCTGAAGTTCCTCTCCTTGTGATTGCTTGAGGTGGGGTCCCTGGGCCACATGGTCAGCTGAGCCCCATTTGGTGTCCCCCAGACTGGGATTGGAAGCTTTGCTTAAATTCAGAAGCAGCCCTTCCTGCCTGGGCGGGACTGGGGGGAGGAGGTGCTCGGTCCTGGCTCAGCTTCCCTGATTTCAGTCCCCGAGGGAGCACCCCTGGTGTCCATCCCGGGCTGACCTCAGATGGTCCCGGCAATGTCATTTGTCCTCTGCATCTGGACAGGGAGGAAATGGAGGCTGAGGAGGGGAGGGCCTGCTATGCTGGACCTCAGTGCCTGCAGAGGACACACTCTCCCGGGTCCCTCTTCCTCCACAGCTTAGACGTCATGACAGCGCCTCCCTAAAGGGTGGAATGGAGGATTCTGGGAGATCAGATCCATTCAGTGAGGTTTCCCATGGGGCTGTGCTTTGGCCTCTGAGGCCACAGAATGGTCACATTCAATTCAAAGAGAGAGGGATTTGCTTTCGTGTGTCAGGGGGACAAACACAGGAAGGCAGGCTCTGGGCAGGGGCCTACCCCAGACCTTCCGGCCAGGGTGGGCAGGCAGAGTGATGGATTAGAGGGCATAACAAGGTCATTAAGGATAGTAACCGCTTCTTCTGGCTGCACGGGGCCTCCTGGGCACAGGAAGTGCTGTGCTGTGCCCGCCCTCCCAGCTCTGTCCATCCACCCCCTCCATGGGCACGTCTGTGATGAATTATTCACTCCTTCCTCTCCTCCCTAATGAGGCTCCCCTCTGTCTCCAACACGCCTCCACATCCGGCTCCTGGCATTTTCCACACTGCAGCAGCCGCGAGGGAGTCTCAGATCTGACCCCCGAGGTGGGAGGCATCCCCTCCCCCGGTGCCAGAGCAGCACCCCGCTCCCAGGCCTCTGCCCCCTCGATGCGTGGGCCCCCGAAGTTCAGGTCAGCCGTGGTGTCTCAGACCATGGGGTTCCTGTCTTTACCAAGGAGCCCGGGATAGACTCATCCTCGGAAAATTGCTCCCGGAATGCAGGCAGCCTGGGGTGAGCCTCTGGACCGTGCTTTGTTCCTCGATCACCGACTGAGCACTCGCTGCACGCCGGGCCAGGCCCCGTGCTAAGTACTTGACACGGATGTTCTCACCCTCACAGTGGCCCTGCGAGCCGTGAGCTAAATTGCCCCGTGTTGCAGGGGAAGAAACTAAAAGGCGGAAGGGCCTTTCCAAGGTCAGCTGGGAGGGAGATGGCGCCGTCGGGGCCTCCGAGCCGAGCCTGCTGACTTCAGAGCCCAAATGGCTCCCCAGCAGGCATTGCTCAGTGGTCAGCTATCCTGTCTCCCCCACCGGGAGCAGGGGACCCCTCTGTTGCATTCCAAGTGTGTGGCTACTGGTTCGTCTTCTCCTGGGTCCCCCGAGGTTCTCTGTCCTCCCTCTGCCCCCTCTGCCCCAGGACAGCCCTGCAGAGAGGGATAGGGCCCGCTTCTCAGGATCTTACACCCTCCCCACCTGGTCACCACCTCTGTCCATGCCCCAGCCTGCCGGGGTCCTTCTTGGGCAGAGCCTAGAGTTGAGCCCAGGTCTGGGGAAGTCTGACAGGACAGAGCAGGCAGATAAGCCATCCTCTCCCCCTTCCCTCCCAACCCCCTCAGATCCCAGGCACACACTTTGGGTGCACATCCTGCTAGCACACGTGCCTTGTCTGTGTCACCCACCGCAACCAGCACTCATCTCGTCAGCTAAGGTCCCAGCATTGTTTCCGTGTGTCGGCTTGACTGTTCAGTCTTAATTGCCCCCTTAATTGTGAAGGCCACTGGCCCTGTCTTCCTCCGGGGGGATGGCCTGATGGAGCGGAAGACACGTCCATCAGACTGGAGACCAAGGCTGAGCCCACTCTCTGTGGTTCTTGAACAGCTCCCCGCTCCTCTGGCCTCGGTTTCCCTTCTGTGCCTCTGGCTCTGCTCTCTGGTGGCCGGAAGCCTCCTCTTGGCCCCTCCCCTTCTGCCCACGTGCTCTCCTTGAGCTGACCTTGTCTCTGCAGCCCTGCATTGTGCCGTCTTGGCCGAGGTGGCGGTGACTCATAAGCAGATGTGTGGGCAGGTGGGTGGGTGAGGGGGGTACATATCTGACAAATGCTCACAGCACGCAACTGGGGCACCTGGGGGCCCTGCAGACGACCTTGGGGAAGACCCTGCCCCCATCCCTCTTCCCCCGCCCCCCACCGAGTCTCAGTGCCCCCTTTGCAGAATGGGTCTACCGAGGACTGCTTGCTTGACGTTTGGAAACAGCAGGGGGTTATTTGGAGCCAAGCTGGGGACCGAGGAGAGGGCGTCTCAGACTGGCTGAGGGTGGAGCAGAAGCAGCCCCCAGAGAGCACAGGTCCTGCTCCTCCCCCAGCCCACGCGTGTACCCCCATTTTACACATGGGCATGTCAGGGCCAGTTTTGCTCAAGGTGGAGGCCCCTGTAAGGCCCTCTGTGGTGCTCCTGCTGGAGGAGCGGGTGCTAACAGACTGGCAGGGGGCAGCTAGAATGCTCATCACCACTCCAGTGTCAGCTTATCTGGGGGGAGATGGGCAAGAAAGAGGGGACATCTGGTCAGCTGATCAAAGTGGGACTGAGGGCCGCCTAAGGGCTTTGGAGACTCAGCTGGAGGATCAGGGAAGGTTCCCAGGGGAAGGGACATGGAGTGATGTGGGGGGACCTGCCGGGTTCGGGCAGGCAGGGGAGGGATTAGAGAGCACATTCCTGGGGGGCCGTGAGTGGAAAGTCGGGGCGGTGCGAGCGGGCTCAGGGAGCTCGGTGCGGAGAGGCGAGGCTGGAGAGGGGCAGGCTGGCCCCGGACACCAGCTGGCAACCACCCAGGGATTCTTCCTGAACAGCGTAGAGGATGCCATGGAACGTGGGAGCTTCAGCTGGCAGGCAGCAGGCGCTGGCCCAGAAACCTCAGGGTCAGGCCTCGTCCTCAAACACATGGCTTCTGCCAGAGCCCGCCTCTAACCCTGCAGAGCCCGCACCTTCCCCTCCCCTCGACCAGGGAGCACCTGCTGCTGGATCTCACCGGCACATTCTGAACTGGGCTGCTCGGGGTCCCCCCCAGATTAACACCTGCCTGAGCTTCCACCATCCGCCCGCGGTGCAGAGCTCTCTTTCAATAGCCAAGTCCACCAGGAGGGCACAGCGTCAGATAAAACGGCCACACAGCCTTTCTGAGCACACGGGTCTCCTGAACCGGGAGGAAATCCAGTGCCTCGGACTCCTGGCCTCCGAACCCCAGTTTCCTCGCCTATAAAAAGATATTCCAGCCTGAAGCAAGCACACCAAAGGTGAAAAGCACGCTGAAATCTTTAGGGGGTGAAAGACACACATATGTGTGAATTAAGGTGATCAGACATCCCGCTTTTGGCTGGACAGTACCGATTTTTAACCATTTGTCTCGCGTCCCTCGGTGTTTTAAAAAAGTCCCAATTTTTTCATCGGGACTTTTTAAAACACCACGGGACGCGGGACAAATGGTTAAAAATCGGGACGTCTGGTCACCTTAGTGTGAATGGGCACCCACGTTGTCCAGCCACACCCTGGGGGGAGGCCCACAGGATGGGAGGGGAGCTGATGAGTCCCCGCTGAAGCCATAGCCAGGGCTCAGAGGCCGTGACCTGGGACCAGACACAGCCCCTGAGACTGTGAAGGGTGGACCTGGGTCAGGAAGGCTTCTGCTCGTGATGTCAGAGTGGCTCTCAGCCCTCACCACTGTTTAGGAATGAAGTGGGCTTCTCCTGAGGTGGTGAGCTCCCCATCTGTGGAGCTGTGCACGCTGTCCCAGACAGCAGGAAGGATTTCCTACATCGCATTGAGGTGTTAGAGGGACCCATTATTGGTTTCTTTCCACTGTAGCCACCCAGAGGCTAGGTGTATTCGACATCGATTTCTCATTCACTCATTCAGCGAGCACTTAGCGTTCACTGTGTGTAAGGCCCTGTCCTGCTCAATGTCAAAGAGCTGGACATGCCGAAACCTGTTTGGCTCAGTGGATAGAGCGTCGGCCTGCGGACTGAAGGGTTCCAGATTCGATTCCGGTCAAGGGCATGTACCTTGGTTGCGGGCACAACCCCAGTAGGGACTGTGCAAGAGGCAGCTAATCGATGTTTCTCTCTCATTGATGTTTCTAGCTCTCTAACTCTCTCCCTTCCTCTCTGTAAAAAAAAACAAAACACCACAATTATTTGTGTGTGTGTGTGTGTGTGTGTGTGTGTGTGTGTGTATATATATATATTGGGTCGGCAAGTAAGTAATTGCGGGTTTCGCACATATATGGCTTCAGTTGAATTTTTAGGTTTGCAGACGTAGTACAAATGTAAAACACATTTTGTTATTTGATAGTTGGCTATTCAGCTGTTAATCAGTAAAAAAAGTTTTTTGATCTGTTTTGTAGTTTTCGTTTGGCGTTCGTTGAAAAATGGAAAATCAAAAGGAACATTTTTGTCATATTTTGCTTTTTTATTTCCACAAAGGGAAAAATGCATTGCAAGCTCATAAAAAGTTATGTGCTGTTTATGGTGACGAAGCCTTAAAAGAACGGCAGTGTCAAAATTGGTTTGCCAAATTTCGTTCTGGTGATTTTTCACTCAAAGATGAAAAACGCTCTGGTCGTCCAGTTGAAGTTGATGACGCCCTAATCAAAGCAATAATCAATTCGGACTGTCACAGTACAACACGTGAGATTGCAGAGAAGCTTCATGTATCACATACATGCATTGAAAATCACTTAAAACAACTTGGCTATGTTCAAAAACTCGATACATGGGTTCCTCACGAACTGAAAGAATCACAGTTAACGCAACGCATTAGCAGCTGCGATTTGCTAAAGAAACGTAATGAAAATGATCCATTTTTAAAACGACTGATAACTGGCGATGAAAAATGGGTTGTTTACAACAATATCAAGTGGAAAAGATCGTGGAGCAGGCCAGGTGAACCAACTCAAACAACATCAAAAGCTGATATTCATCAAAAGTAGGTTTTGTTATCAGTTTGGTGGGATTACAAAGGAATTGTCTACTTTGAACTCTTACCACCCAACCGAACGATCAATTCTGATGTCTACATTGAACAACTAACGAAATTAAACAATGCAGTTGAAGAAAAGCGGCCCGAATTGACAAATCGAAAAGGTGTTGTATTCCATCATGACAATGCAAGGCCACACACATCTTTGGTCACTCGGCAAAAATTAATGGAGCTTGGTTGGGATGTTTTGCCACATCCACCATATAGTCCTGACCTTGCACCATCTGATTACTTTTTGTTTCGATCTTTACAAAACTCCTTGAATGGTAAAAATTTCAATAATGATGATGATGTCAAATCGTACCTGATTCAGTTTTTTGCTAATAAAAACCAGAAGTTTTTTGAACGTGGGATTATGATGCTGCCTGAAAGATGGCAAAAGGTCATTGATCAAAATGGGCAATACATTACAGAATAAAGTTATTTAGTTCCATGAAAAAATTGTCTTTGATTTTCTTTAAAAAATCCGCAATTACTTACTTGCCGACCCAATATATATATATATATATATATATATATATTTGAGCTGGACAGCTGAGGATCTCCCATTTAGAGGAAAAGAGCAGGTGAGCAAATGCATCAGAGGAAAGGGTAAAGGGGACCCGCTTGATGCAGTCAGGGTGGGCTTCTCGGTAGAAGCAGCTTTTAAGCTGGGTTCGAAGGATGAGAGAGGGGCAGGGGGCCCCAGGCAGTGGGAAGAGCACAGGCCAAGGACCTGAGGTGGGAGCACCTGATTCTGATGATCTGACCCTTGGCCCATCCTCGCTGGAGTCCTGGGCCACATTCCTTCTCCTATGGGCCTCAGTTTCTCCTCTGTAAAATGGAGGACTTGGGAAAATTTCCGCAGGACTTTGGAAAAATTACGCAAGACCCTGATCTAACACGCTATGTACCCAGTAAGCGCTCTGTACATGTTAGCCTCCTCCCTCTTCTCCTGGGGCATCGCCACCTGTTCAGAAGGTGATGCTTGAAGGAGAGGGGAGAAGGTAGGATTCCAGGCACAGTCTTAGCCACCTCACTGGGCATGAGGGCACAGGAAAGGGCCTGTGCCTCCCAAGGTCTCGCTGATCACCAGCCACCAGAGGGCGTCGCTGTGATCAGACGCTGCGCGCTGAGGCTCCAGCACTCACTCCCCTGATGATTGGTTCCCCTGTGGCTGCCCTGGCCCTGAGTCCCACCCTCCCATCCTCCTCAAATGCCACCCACATGGCAGCCACGGTGCCAGGAACGCCCCGTTCAGCGCATTCCCTCCTCTAACACAGGCCTCTGTCCGTCAGGACCCAGCCCACCTTCGATTCTGGAGCCCTCTGACCTGCAGCGCCTGGTCAGTGCCTTTCCCTACACATCCTGGGCGCCTTCCCCCCTCCCACCCTTTGCCCGCTGTCCCCTCTGCCCGGAATGCCCTTCCTGCCTGATCTTCTCAAGGCTTCGCTCGAATGCTGCCTCCTCCAGGCAGCTTGCCTGGACTTCTCTCCCGAGCCACCTTGACTCTTGGCCCCTTTGTTGTCGGGCCTCCTATAACCCTCTCGGGGTATAATCCCTTCTGCGAGAGACGGGGCGTCCCCACGTCACGTGTGATGTTCTGACCGCAGAGCAGGTCCTGTGTGAACAGCAGTTCGGGAACCCGCACCCCACAGTCCCCCAGTGCTCCCTGCATCGCGGGCACAGGAGGGGCTGGCGGGAGCCCTCTGCGCGCGCGTGTGTTTCTCAGGAGGCTGTGCATGCGGTGCTTGCGTGGCTGGCAGCAGGAGGGCCCGGGTTCCCATCCCAGCTCACCCCTCACGCTCTGTGTGACAAAGAGCAAGGGGTTGTGCCCCTCTGGACCCCATTTCCGCACCTCTGAAGTGGGGATGTTGTGGGGATGAAATGAGAAAATAGGTGTGGAATGCTGAAAACAGAGGTTGGCACAGTTTCTGCCCCACCTGGTCCTGAAGGGCCATCTGCTGGGCTCCTCCCCGATCCGGACCTCCCTCTCCCCTGGTCCGTGCACACGGACTGCCAGGCTGGCTCTCGCAGTCACCTGTGACCCCTTGACACCTTGACCCTACATGCCCCTTGCCCCCCAGGGCTGGAGGAAGGCCGCGGTGTCAGGCTGGAAGCTGGCAGGTGTCAGTCCGCAGCCACAGCCTGGCAGGGGCCCATGAGTGGGCATGACCCCTGAGGCACAACCCAGCCTACCCTGAAGTCAGGTGTGTGTGGGGGGGTGGGCACTGGAGCTGGGGGGAGATGTCGGGCAACTTGGCCAAAGCTGGGCCCCAGCCAAACAGCACCCTCTATGAGAGAGTCACCCAGTGCCCCTCCCCTGCTGCTGGTGGGGCCACAGCCTGGGCCTCGGTTTCCCCATTGGTGAAATGAGGACGCTATGCCCACCTTGTAGGAAAGTTTAACCACCAGGCTGGGAAGCCATTGTCCTGGCCCAGCCTCCTGGGTGGTGTGAGGAGAGAGGGAGGAAGAAGCAACTGAACAGCAATAAAGGGTTTATCTCTCATCCTCACATCGCCATCTCTGCACCCAGACTTCATTTCCGGCTGCCACTCAGGGGCCCCGCTGGGCTCGGGGCACGGCTTGATTGTGATGGACTTGATTGTGTGGCTGTGATGGACCCGGTCCTGGGGCTGAGAGGAAGGAAAGGTGGGGTCCAGGCCCCCGCTCTGCACTGGGGGGGAAGGGGGTGGTGAACACTCCTTTCTGGGTCTCGGTTTTCCCATTCATGCAGCGTGGGGTAGGTTGGTTCCTAATTGCAGTGGTCACTGCCCAGGGGTGGGCAAGGGTCAGGGACGCCAGGGGTCCTTCAGTATGGAAACCGGCCCAGCTCAGCAGAGAATGTCCCAGCAGTGGTGCCCGTGAAGAGACACCAAGCAGGGCTGCGGGCCTGGCCCCACGCAGGAAAGAGGTCCTGAGTGTGTGTTGGTCAGTCACAGGCTGCAAAGCCCTCCCCAGGGCTCTGCCCTCATGCCTGGGGGGGGGGGGTGTAGAAGCCCAGACAGAGTGACTCCCCCAGAACCACACAGCTGGCAGGGCTGGGATGTGTACCTGGGCGCATCTGACCTTCGAGTGCTGCCTCTCTGGTCTCTTTCTCAGTGTCGGTGTGACATTCATGGCAGGGAAGTAGATGGGTGGACGTTTTCTGATTCATTAAGATGTGGTCTCCCCAACACAGGGCCTGGGTGCCTTTTTTAAAAAAAATATATATTTTATTGATTTTTTTTTACAGAGAGGAAGGGAGAGGGATAGAGAGCTAGAAACATCGATCAGCTGCCTCCTGCACACCTCCTACTGGGGATATGCCCGCAACCAAGGTACATGCCCTTGACTGGAATTGAACCTGGGACCCTTCAGTCCTCAGTCTGATGCTCTATCTACTGAGCCAAACTCATTAGGGCTGGGTGCTTTTATTATCCCATTCTACAGGCAAGGAAACGGATGACCAGAGAGGTTTAGACACGTGCCCCAGGTCACACAGCAATCCGTCCTCCTGCATCTAACAAAACCATGGGGCTGGTGCCCACCAGCTCAGTGGTCCTGCCAGTTCCCCTCGGGTTCCTAGTGCCCCTCACGGGCCATCCATCGCATCTGTGCTGGCCACCTGGGCATCAAGCAGACCTGGCGTTCAGCCGCTGCACAGGCCCAGCAATCGCCCCCTTCCCCTCCCCTTTCCTCAGCTTCCTGGAGATTTGGCAGCCTCAGAGGAGAAGGGTCATCTTTGGAACAGGGCAGCAGCTCCTCCTGCTCTTAGGCCAGCTCCCAGGGCAGATCTTCCTCTCGACCGTGGCTGAGTTCCATGTCTGAGGACCTTGCGGAGCCTTCTCACCCCCTTACCCTACAGCCATCTGTGGCTCCCACTGCCTGCAGGGGGAAAGCCAGATTCCCAGTGCTGTGTTTTGCAACTTCATCTGCGTCCCCCGGGACCTTGTTAAGCCCGGGTGGGGCCTGAGCGTTCCTTCCAGCTCTGCGATGCCCAGGCTGTCGGTCCCTGGACCACATGTGTAGGATGAGACCTCACGACCTGGCTCCATCTCCACATCCCTCCTGGTCTCCTCGTCTCCGTCACATGGGATTTCACTCGTGGACGCACGTCGGCAATGGCTTTTCCCTTTTCTGTCGGGTGCCTCCTCATCCTTCAAAGTCGGGCCCAAGAACAGCCCCTCAGTGACGGAGAGGGCTGGCTGCTCCTCCTCTGCTCTCTCGGACCTGGTCACAAGCTCCCTTGGAAGGAGCATCACCCCATACACCAAAGGGTCGCAGGTCTGGTCCCTGGTCATGGCACATGCCTAGGTTGTGCGTTAGATCCCTCCTTGAGGTGCATACGAGAGGCAGCCAATTGATGTTCCTATCTCCCTCCCTCCCTTCCTCTCTAAAAATCAATAAAATGTCCTCAGGTGAGGATTAAAACAACAACAACAACAACAACAACAGACCTCTTAGAGGTGAAGCTGGCTCCACCCTTACCGCTGGATGCCTTGGGCGAGTTACTTAGCCTTTCTGGACCGATGACTTATTGAAACCCTGCCTTGTCCCAAAATGGACCCGCCATTGCTTCCAAACACTCTCGTGGGTAAAACCAAAAGCCAGTGTGCTCGATGGGCCGAGGGGGACAGAGGGCCGAGGGAAGACCCTGGCTCCCACCGTCTCCGGGGGTGCCAGCCCCCATGGCGGGCAGGGGGGGCACCCAGAGAAACGCTGAAGGGACGCTCTCCCATAACCCACGGCCTGACCTTTCCCGGAGCGTCTCATCCACAAAAGTAAATTCCACAGGAGCGGCGAGAAAGACAAACACGGCGAGCTCTTTCCGACCGCCCGTCCTCCTAGCTCATTTAAATGCATCTGTACCGCGAGCAAATGTTTTCTTACTGGAGGGGGTGGATGTAGCTCTCAAGCCTGGTGTGCCATGGAGCCCCCCTCCCCTGAAGGCCTGTAGATGAGGGAGAGGGTGCGGGGTGCGGGG
Organism: Pipistrellus kuhlii; assembly: GCF_014108245.1. NCBI lineage: Eukaryota > Metazoa > Chordata > Mammalia > Chiroptera > Vespertilionidae > Pipistrellus > Pipistrellus kuhlii. The sequence continues at coordinate 22,829,277 of NW_023425416.1, forward strand.
TGGGGGGTGGGGGTGGGGAGGGAGAGGCAGATGTCTGTTAGAGCCATTCACTTGCTGAGAAGGCTTCATTCCCTCCTGCTGGGCGTGGAGCTGGGACTGCCTCCCAGTGGCCCTTGGTCCCTGGGGGCGGTCAGGGTCTTTGTCGAGAGCCTTGTGCTGATCGTCGCCTGGCACCGTGACCCCCATCGAGGGCCTGCACCCCCTCCTCTGCCTGGGCCAGCTACCGGTCCTCCCTCTGACCCGCCCACACCTCCCATGGCTGAGATCTTGGGGTTTCTCTTTGACCTTCGGCCTCACTGCTGGCCCAAGGCAACCTCTCCTGGAACTTGGCCCCTGCCCCCTAGGACCTGCCTGCAGTCACCCAAAGAGGGGGTACCCCTAAGGCAGAAGGCAGCAATGGAGGACCACAAACCTATGGATACAGGGGTACAAGAGCCCAAACCGAGGCACAGACCTGGCCATCTTCCCTACAGCGGCCACACAGGGACTGGCTTGGGATTGGCATGCACATGAGTACCGCAGGGCTCCCCATCCATGAAGGCTTAGATGCTGGACTGTTTTGAAAATGTTGGGTTGGCAGGAGCCAGAGAGGGTGGCTCAGGAACTCTGCGTTGTGTGGTGGGAACCGCTGCTCAGGAGAGAACCCAGAAGAAACCGCCCGTCTCTAACCACTGGGCAGCACGCTCCCCTTTGCTGTGAGACCTGCTTGTTCCCATGTATCCAAGAGCCCCGCCGGGGGCCAGACCTCGTCTGCCTCATCCTGTGCTGCATTTCACGGGGTGCACCGTGTCGTCACAGGCTTGGATGCCTCGTGTCACCATCACTCACCCCTCTCCGAAGTACCTATGGGTCCCCTTGGTTGGTGCCAGCACCTGTGGGTGGGCTGGGAGCAGGAGCAGCTGAGAGCTGGGGCTGGGAGTCCCTCAGAGCCGTCAGGGTCCGTCCTGAGCTGGCGTGGAGGGAGCTAGGAGTGTGAGTGTCTGGAGCTGTGAGCAGCTGCTCCTGCCCATCAAGCCCAGAGACAGATCCTCAGCCTGGCTCGCTCAGTCCTCCCAGGAAGCAGGGCATCGGGGGTGCTCCATGGGGCAGGCGGCTGGGCTCGCCCTCCCCAAGCTCCACCTTACAGAAAGGGAAACTGAGGCGCGGGGAAAGTAGTCAGCTCTGCCCAGAATGTCAGTGGAAGGGCTCCAAGCACAAGAGTTTCTACCTTGAGACCCACAGACGTGCCCTGGCATTATCTGCTGGCCGCACTGGGCTCTGTCTTGGGGTTTCTGTGGGAAGTTGGAAGGGCACAGCTTCCCCTCTCTGGATGGGAAAACTGAGGCCTGGTAAGGGCAAATCACTTGCCAAAGTCCCAGGGCAAGTTCGGAGCTGATCTGGACCTGGGGTCCATCTGCCTGGGGCTCCGGGGGGAGACCCCATGCATGCCATCTTCAAAGGTCTCCAGCCCAGGCTACGGGAGTGAGGGTGTCGAACCCCACCCAGAAGCCAGGCGTGACGGCAGCATGTCCCCTTTAAGCAGAGAGCCGCCTGCTGCAGTGGGTGGACTCCGTGCCCAGCCAGTGGGAGCCGGGCGCTTCTCTCCCACAGCCCCTCCCTGGCGAGGGTGTGGGAGGGGCAGAGCAGCGTGGCTCCCCAGGGAGTCAGTGGGCAGCAGGGACAATAGCAGACATGCTGTGTGGGCTCCACCGGGAGACCCCTGAAGAGGCCGGTGAGTCACGGGGGGCCCGTCGGCAGAGGGGTGGGCTGGTTCCTCGCACTGCTGTCCGATGGGGGACTGGGATGGCTGAGCGAGGGACTGCCACTCCCCAGAGACCTGGGGCTTGGAGAGAGTGCAGGGGGCGGGACCCCTGGCCAGGGCGAGCAGGTGGCAGGGCTGTCTGTCCGACCCAGGCCACGACCAGGGGAATTCCAGAGGGCAGTGCTCAGCCCCTCAGGGGCGCCTCGGGGATGGCACCCACCTCGGCAGGAGCTGGCAGGAGGGAGCTCCCTGCCCAGAGTGTGGAGCAGAGGTGTGGTGTGGAGGGGGCTCCTGGGCCTTGTAGGGGAAGGGAGAAGCCCTGGCTGGGGTCTAGCTGCTGAGCCTGGGCTCTGGGGGTGCAGTCAGGAGGGAGGGGGGCTCACAGCTGCCTCATTCCTGGGTGGACGGGACTGGGACTCAGGGAGAGGCTCTGGGGCAGACATAATTGCTCCATCCATCTGTCCATCTGTCCCCTAGCCTGCCTGCCGGCTGGCCTTACTTCTCCCCATGCTCCCCAACGGAGAGCTTGGTCGGAGCCAGGACCCCGTCCTTCACTCTGCGCCCTGGGGCCGCCCTTGTCAGTCCCTCCCCACACTCCATATACACACTTTCCTGCCTGGCGACAACTCCTAAGGGAGGGACTGGGGACGGGTGAGGAAACCGAGGCACAGACCTGGCCATCTTCCCTACAGCGGCCACACAGGGACTGGCTTGGGATTGGCATGCACATGAGTACCGCAGGGCTCCCCACCCATGAACTTAGGCTCCCACCTCCCCACCCATGGACAGGGGAGAGGCAGGGTTACCCTCTGACCCCACATAAGAATAATGCAAACCATAGCTGGCAGCTGTTGAGATCTAACTCTGTGCCAGATCTTACTCTATCCTAAGTCTCTCTGTGCGTTTTCTCACTTAATCCTCACAACAACACTGAGTTCAGGACCATTCTCCCCACTGTATAGTTGGGAAAACTGAGGCACAGAGATGTTAAGTGACTTGTCCAAGACTACCCAGTCACAAGTGGCAAAGCTGGGATTCCATCTTTGGAATCCCTGCTCCTGCTCCCTCCTGCCCCCTCCTGGCGATGGCGCTATAAATGGAGACACTACTTTCCTGGCCCGGGCACCTGTGTCCTCTTGACCTAAGGCCCCCGTGAGTGGGGTCACCTCGTCCTGCAGGGGTCAGAGCCCCACGGGCAGGAGTGCCCCAGAGGCCTCACCTGGGGGTTGGCAGGGAGGTGTCTTCCCCTCCTATGGGGCCTCTGCCTCCATCCAGGCCTAGGCTTCAGCATCGCCTGCCTGGTCCTTTGCTCAGTCTCCTCCCTGGCCTCCTGGTTTCCCCCTCCCCCTCCTCCTCCCCCTCTTCCTTCTCCTCCTCCTCCTCCTCCTCCTCCTCCTCCTCCTCCTCCTCCTCTTCCCACGCTCCTTTTGGGAGCTCACTAAAATGTAAATCTGATTACAGCTCCCTATCCTGGCCTTCAAGGCCCTTCATGGTCTCCCTGACTTTCTCTCTGGTGACTTGCTTGACCCCGACCCTCCCACCGCAGCCCCCACCCACTTCCCTTCCCCGGTCACAGGACCTCTGGTCACAGCTGCCAAAGCTCTTTTTAAGAAAAATGCAAAGACGGAGCTTCAGGCAGAGCTGGATCCAGCTGCTCACTTAGCACTGCTGGGACTCGAACAGTGAACTCCGTGAGGTTTATGCTTCTTTTTAGGCCGTTTCCTTTCCGGGCAGACACTTTTCTTCTCCAGAGGCCCCAGGACTTTCAAGTTGAAGGTTACCTAGTTCAGTTCTCCCCAAGGAAGGGCCATTCCAGCAGTTTCAGCAAACGTCCCAGGGCTGCTCTGGTTGGCCCGGCGTGGGTCACATGCCCTCTCCTGGCCAATCACTGGGCCTCTGATTGGCCAGGCCTGGTTATGTGGGGAGCAGGGGGCCAGGGCAGCCAACGGGAGGCCACTCCATACGCACTCAGCATTCTCCAGGGGAGGCTGAGGCCCCACAGAGACAGGCCACTCGCAGCGCTTCTCCATGAGCACCAGGCCTGGGACACGCCGCCCAGGGCCCTTTCTCCGCCCCAAGGGACTCCGGCCTGCGCGAGCCCCATTCCGGCCCTATCCTCTGGCCATCCCGGGCCTGTCCTCTGGCCATCCCGGGCCTGTCCTCTGGCCATCCCGGGCCTGTCCTCTGGCCATCCCGGGCCTGTCCTCTGGCCATCCCGGGCCTGTCCTCTGGCCATCCCGGGCCTGTCCTCTGGCCATCCGGGCCTATCCTCTGGCCATCCCGGGCCTGTCCTCTGGCCATCCCGGGCCTGTCCTCTGGCCATTCTGGGCCTGTCCTCTGGCCATACTCGGTCTTGCTCCCGGGAGACTTGTTTACCCTCCACGAACCCGGGCCCCTTGAGGAAAGGCTGAGAGCAGGCCTGGGACGCCCCGTAAGCACGGACACAGACTTTGGCAGCAACTTCCTCCCTCACGCCCCACCCTGTTCCCAGTGCTCACTCTTTCCTGACTCCGGGCCACAAAGTGGTCTTTGTTCCTGAGCCCATGCCACTCAGGAAGGCTGGGGCAGTGTGTGTGTGTGTGTGTGTGTGTGTGTGTGTGTGTAGTCCCTCGTCTGCAGCCTGGGCTTCCCTCTCCTCTGAGGGGACTCTCACCAGACCACCTGGATCCCTGCACAGGCCCACCCTCCTGCGCCTCAGCAGGGGCTGTAGTCCTGGGGGACCCCAGGCTCCAGACTGTGGAGGCCTCAGAGGCCAGGGGGGCCACGGCAGCCATGGCCTAGAGTCCGGGAGGCCTGGGTTTGCGTCCTGGTTCTGCCTCTTCTTGGTGTCATGATCCTGAACTGCCCATTCTACCTCTTTGAGTCCCATTCTCCTAATCTGCAGGTGGAATCGAACATTATTTACTGAGCCCTTACGGTATGCAGGCTCCCTGTGCTGGACATAGACAGGCACAGGGAACAGGCAGACGATAGCCTAGCCCTCCGGAGCTGATGTCCTAGGGGGGAGAGGCAGATAGTTAATAAGATAACAAAGTTAAAAAAAAAAAAAAAAAGTCAGGTCGTTAGATGGTGTTGAATGCTCTGAGGAGAAATCAAGCAGAGAAGGAAGGTGATGGGAGGTGTGTGTGTGTGTGGGGGGGGTGCAGGTTAGACAGTCTGGCTGGGGAAGAACTCCCTGAGGTGACCGGTTCCTGAAGGAGGTAAGGGGGGCAGCTTTGGGGATGTCTGAGAAGAAACATCCCGAGCAGAGGGGAGCAGAGCAGAGGGACAGCCAGTGCAAAGGCCCTGGGGTGGGCACGCGTCCCGTACGGAGATAAGCGAGGAGCCCAGTGCGCTGGAGCAGACCTGGCCCAGGGGAGATCTTTAGGAGTCAGGGAGCCCAGGGGACTGTGATGGCAATTTTGCTTTTCCTCTCAACAGGGCGAATCGAGTCTTTTTACCGCTCCAGGCATCCACTGGTGGGAAATCAAATGGCTCCCGGGGTGGCTCGGTTTTGAGGCCCTGTTCCTTGGCGTTGCTGGTTTCAGAGTTAGACAGGAGAGCACGGACTCGGAAGGCAGAAGGCCAAGGCCTGCCTTGAGCCTGCACCCCATCCCACCTGATGTTGGGGCCACCGGGAGTGTGACTGCAGGCCCAGAGCCAGGCGCTTGCTTCCCTCCCTTCGCGGGAGCTGTCCCGGTCATGCCGATGGCTCCTGGGAGCCCTGGCGTGCCTCACCTGTGCGTGCCTGAGCTCTGCCCCCGGGTTGGAGGGAGGAGCAGTGGGGGCTCCTGGCGGCCAGCACTGCCTCTGGGGTGCCCCTGATTGAGAGAGGAAGGGAGCAGAGCCCAGGGTTAAGGATGTGGCCTGTTGAGGGCCAAGCAGGCCTGAATTCCAGTCCTTCCCTTAAAAACGTGCGTACAACAGAAAGATGGCAGCGTTGATCTTTCCATATTTCCCTTCGACACGTCCCGGAAGCTGGCTTCTAGGGAGGCTTGCCAGCTGTGAGGGTAAGGCTGTCCCTTCGAGCAGAATCAGCTTTGGTGCATCTCCATCCAGCTGTCCGCCCTGGTCCAGCTGTGATGGCCAGAGAGAGGGGTGTTACTTGTGAAGAGTTGCCCCAGGGGGGGGCATTGTCCCTGAGTCTGCCCAGGCGTGTCATGGGACGGGCGGTGGGGGCAGGAGGGGCCTCTGGCCCTGCCCCTTAGGAACTTAGGAGCCGTGTGACCCTGGGCATGTAAACCCGCCTGTGCCTCCATTTCCTCATCTCTAACAGCGGGACGATAACGGTACCTACCGCGTAAAGGGGTGATAATTTTAAAGTTCGTAGAACACTGGCCTCGGGTCAAATCTTGGCCCTGCTCCTTACGGCGGGAAGTTACTCAGCCTCTCTGTGGCTCAGGTTCCCCATCTTTCAAATGGGAATAGCACTCATGCCACCTCAGAGAGTGGGGAGGACTCAGTGGGATAGTGCTTATGAAGCACACAGCACAAGGCCGCGCGTTTCATCCATAGGAGCTGTTACCATCTCGAGCCGCGGTTTGCCGCCCTGTTGACTAATGAGTTTGCCGATTACTGCACTAGACTAAATGCTACCGGGTAGTTGGAAACTGTGAGGATTAGGCCAGTGGCCGGCAAACTCCTTAGCCAACAGGGCCAAATATCAACAGGACAACGACTGAAACTTCTTTGGAGAGCCGAAAACCGACTTCTTCCATGGGCCATGAAGTTTCCATCGCGCTGTACGTGTGTGCCCGCACGTGGTATTTTGTGGAAGAGCCACACTCAAGGGGCCAAAGAGCCGCCTGTGGCTCGCGAGCCACAGTTTGCCGACCATAGGATTGGGTGGCAATGGTGGCATATTGTGTGCAGAGAGGTAAAGGGAAGTGTGGAAAACCTTTCTAAAGAAGGAATTAAAGGGGGCAGTGGGAGAACTGTCATGTTTCTTTTTTTAAAATTTTATTTTATTTTTTAAAATATATTTTATTGATTTTTTACAGAGAGGAAGGGAGAGGGATAGAGAGCTAGAAACATCAACGAGAGAGAAACGTCGACTAGCCGCCTCCTGCACACCCCGGCCCACAGCCAGTGTACATGCCCTTGACCGGAATCGAACCTGGGACCTTTCAGTCCACAGACAGATGCTCTATCCACTGAGCCAAACCAGTTTCGGCAGAACTGCCGTCTTTCATGGTTTCTTGGTGCCCTGCAGTCTCGTTGATCCCTCCCACCAGCCCATGCGGTGGGCACTGCACCCCGACTGGGCAGAGGCGACGCCCCAACGGTCAGAGAGCAGGGCCCTGACCCAGAGCCGTGAGTTGGCAGCAGATTTGGAATCAGAATCTGAAGTTGCCTCCATCCAAGGTCCATCCTTTTTTTCCCACCAAACCAGCAACGCCCTCCCTCAAAGGCGAGAGTCAACCCAGCCAGGAGTAGCGGGGCACAGGAAATGCTGCAGCAGGTTCCCCCGGAGAGTCAGCAAGGGGCTGCCAGGCACAACGGATGGTTAGACCCTGGGGCGAGTGGGGGGGCCCTCTGCTCCCCATCAGCACATGAGGGCAGGCTGGCCTTGCAGCTGGCTCGGCGTGGCGTCCTGCTGTCATTTCCTATTCGCCCCACGTTGAGCCTCTCTGGGCCCTCATTCTCTCAGGGTCCCCCCTTTCAGACGGGAACGCTTCTTCCCGGAGGCCTGCAGAGTATGCATCTATCAAGGCTGAGTCGGTAGCCCCTCCTAGCAACCCCCTCCCACGCCCCTCTCTCCTGCTCAGGGGGTCCTGGCAAAGGCAGCCAGGCCAGGGGCTGACTTCCTTTCTCCTTTGTCGAAGCTCAATAGCTCTGCCAGGGGCTCCAGAGAGATGGAGATAATTAGGCAAATTAGCAACGCCCTCGAGAGAAATGAAATAAAAAGAAGCCCACCCACCCACCCACCCGAGCACAGCGGGGCTGGGGACCAGGTGTACGGGGCTGTTCGGGGTACAGCATCCCTCCCTTCTGCCCTCCCCTCTCCCCCAGCCCACACGAGCCCGGGCGGCTGGCATCGCCACGGAAATGAGTTTCCCTCCGAAGCGCCTTCTTACAGGATGGATGGACTGGAGTCAAAAGCTCATAATTGCCCATTGCTGGAAGGAGGAGACAGGAAAAAAGAAACTCGAGGATAAAAATATCTCTGTGTTTTTTTATGCACGCTTCCAGCTGAAAATTGGTGGGAAAGATGTTTTTGAAAAGCCTTCATCGCTAAGCATGTAATTACCAGGTCTCAGAACAAAACAAAAAAACCGAGGGAGTGGGAAAGCGTGAGCATGTTCTCCGAGGGCGGAGGACGGGGGCCTGACCCCCCTGGGTGGGCTTCTATAAATAAAATAATTTCTTCAAGTTCTCAAGCCTGGGCTGGCTAGAGCCAGGGATGGAGAGGCAGGGATCACCCCTCCTTCTCCCCATTTTACAGATGGAGAAACAGAGACTTAAGTCACACAGCCAGCCGTCATTCGGGCCCTGCTTGGATTCTTGGTTTGCATACTGCCTCCGTCCCTTTTCCAAAAGCTTGTGGCAGTGGAATGCTGTGCCCCCTCTGAACAGGGATCAGCAAACATGGTAGCATTCCTTATGCGCGTCCTTCTGAATGCGGCCAGACGCTTTGTCCGGCAGTTCACCTCTGTGACGTGGCCTCTACCTCCTCAGAGTCACAGCCTGAACTCCGGTGCCTTCTCTAGAGAAGAGCCCAGTCCTCCCTCATTGCCCACGGACTCTGTCTGCAAACGGTTGTCTGGATCCTGGGCTGCAGCACACTGTCAGGCCCGCTCGGCTGCGGGGGGAAGAGATGGCCTACAGCCTCAGCCCACGGCCAGCAAAAGGCTGCGGAAGGAAGGGGCTGGGGCCACTCCGTGTGGAGACGAGCAGCTGTCCCGGCCGCCCCAAGGACGTCCCTGCAGCTCAGTTCAGTGCTGAGTAGCTCCTTAGAGCAACGTCTGAATGTTGGGAGGCAGAGAGAAGGGAGAGGACACACTTGGAGGATTCGAATCCACAGAGACACCTCGGGAAAGGGGGTCCGGGCCTTCAGCAGCCAGCATCCTGCATCCTTTGCTTCAGAAAGAATCCTGCATTGTTCCTCAGTCTTAGTCTCTGAATCTTAAAAAAAAAAAAAAAAAAAAAAAAAAAAAAAAATATATATATATATATATATATATATATATATATATATATATATTGATTTCAGAGAGGAAGAGAGAGAGAGAAAGAGAGAGAGAGAGAGAGAAACATCAATGACCAGGGAATCATTGATCAGCTGCCTCCTGCAGGCCCACGTTGGAGATCGAGCCCACAACCCGGGCATCAGGGAATCGAACCGCGGCCTCCTGGTTCATAGGTTGGCGCTCAACCACTGAGCCATGCCAGCTGGGCAGACTCTGAATCTTTTGTTTTCACCATCAGGGTTCAAAACTCCACTTTTAACCCACTGTTGTTGCCCTCTACTCTTTGGGGATCCTACTGCTCAGAATTTGGCGAAATTTATCCTCAGCTTCCTCCTCCTGAAGAGATCACCTCCCCCTCCACCATCCCCCAGCTCCTAAGCCTGGGGCCAGCAAACTTATCTTTGGTCTGCCCCAGACTGTCCAGCGGCAGAATCTCCTTTGCACAGGATAAGACAGATTTCAATTCCAGCACGGCCCTCGCTGTCGCGCAGTTGATATAACCCAATCTTATTAATTTTATTAGCTCAGAAACATCTTGTTGAATCTAAATGAAGTGCGAGTTAGAGAACTGTAATGGGAGGCATTATACTTAATGGGGTGTTACCTAAATCGTTGCTGGCTGGTGTGAACAATCGTTGCTGGCCTGGGGGAAGAGGGGTGAGCAGAGCTGCTGGGGGCCCCCCCTCCGGAGGCCCCAGGAATGGTTCTGGGTTTAACTGCTGTTGGATGTGCTGTTTACCTCCTTCTGGCAAAGCCAAGGGAACTTAGCAGAGTGGAGTGAGGGAACTTGGGCTCTGTTAGACCCAGATTGGGCTGCGACCCTCACGCTCGAGCAGCGGTCACCGACAGTAGCTCATGAGGTCTGAAAGGTTGATGGCCGCTGCTCTAGAGCAGTGATTCTCAAGGTGTGTGTGTGGGGGAGGGGGGGGGGGGAGGAGGGAGATTGGAGGGGATGGAACAATATTGCTCCCCTAGTGGGCATTGGCAATGTTTGAAGTCATTTTGGGTTGTCACGACCGACCGGGGTGGGGTGCTGCTGGCACCTAGTGGTTAGGTCCTGCTGTGGCCAGGAGGCTGGGGGAGGGGAGAAGAGTGATCTCCCCCTAGCTGGTGAATGGCTGAGCCCTGAGCCCATGATCTTAACACTGGGCCAAGCGGGAGCTGCGGGGGTGAAGGTGGCAGGAAGGTTATTCTTCAAGGGCAAGCGAGCGGGCTGAGGCGGGGTGGGGCGGGGGAGGGGGGAGGTGGAGCATGTGCAGGCTCAGGTGAGACAGACTTACCTTGGGCTGCCTAGAATGTCTGAGAACAGGGCTCTCCCCTGTGAAGTGCAGTCCTCATGAAGAGTCACTCATTGGGCCCCTCCGGACGGAGTTTGCTCAGGGCCAGCACTGTCTCCCAGGGGCTGTGACGCCTACCTGCCTGCGAGGGAGCTCCGGGTCCCCCAGGTGTGCAAGCACAGCCTCAGGCGGTGGAGTCAGCAGACCCTGGTTCTGATCCACATTGCATAGCTCCCCAGCTGTGTGACCGTGGCCATGAGTTGTCCCTCTCTGGGCCTCAGCTTCCTTATGGGTACAATCCTATATAATAAAAGCCTAATAAACAAATCAATCATATGGCAGAACAACCAGTGGAACGACCAGTCGTTATGATATGCACTGACCACCAGGGGGCAGATGCTTAATGCAGGAGCTGCCTCCAGCCCACAGGCCCCAGGCTGGCTAAGGGGGCTTCCAGTACCCCCCCCCCCCCCCCAATCGCCCTGCCAGTTGCCTTACAGATCAGCCCTGATTGCAGGCCAGGCCTAGAAACCCTACCCGTGCACGAATTTCGTGCACAGGGCCTCTAATGGGGTAATATTACCCATAATGATAATACCAGCCCCACGGGGCTGTGCAGGTGGTTAACCACAGAGCAGTGGGAATGTTCAGAAGAATGTCAGCCCCAAGAGCAGAGACAGAGCCGCCCTTAGGAGGGAGGAAAAGCCACCAGGATCCCCCAGCAGAGACGCCGGAGGAGCTGGTGGCCGGAAGGAACCCCTCTTTCAAGCCACGTCCATGACAGGTTTGCCTCAACAGAAATGAAAGTGGAACTCTGAGCCTTCTCTCTCCTTCTCTTGCCTGCAGACGATGGGCCTTACTCCAAAGGAGGCAAAGATGCAGGAGGAGCCGACGTGGCCCTGGCTTGCCGCAGACAGAGCATCCCGGGTAACAGACCCCTCTCTGTCCGTCCCCTTCCTCCTTCTCTGTCCTGGAGGCACGGGGAGCTCTGGGTGGAGGTCAGACAGCGCTGGCCCTGCTGCTGCTCACTTGCTCTGTGACCTTAGACCTGACACACAACCTCTCCCATCTGTAAAAAGGAAATGCCTCACCCAGCGTAACGCAGCCACATGCGCTGCTTACCACACGAGTTCGCCTCACTTGCTTTGGAGCTGGGGGCCCCAAATTGCCCCATGCTGCCCCCCTCACCTTCCATGTGTCCGCAGAGGAGTTCCGAGGGGTCACCGTGGTGGAGCTGGTCAAGAAGGAAGGCAGCACGCTGGGCCTGACCGTCTCCGGTGGCACCGACAAGGACGGGAAGCCCCGGGTCTCCAACCTGAGGCCTGGGGGGCTGGCGGCCAGGTGAGAAGGGGGCCGGGTGGGGGCAGCAGGAGGGGGCTGGGGGCCCGTGGATAACGCACTGGGGCTTTGGGTACAGCGATCAGGCAGTTGTTTCCAGAAGCTCCCACGAGCTCGGTGCCTGCAGAAGGAAGCCCTCCGGTGGGGGCTGTCACTCCAGGCCCCGGCTGCTTCTTCTCTTTGCCTGTTCACCAGGTGCTTGCTTCCTGGGCCTCGGAGCCCCCTCTCGCCTGCAAGTCTCACTCCCCAGGACATCCTCCTGGCAGGCGCCTGTCCATCCCTCCCCAGGGCCGCTGGGAAGCCGCCAGCCCCAGGCTCTGCTCACACAGCCCCGAGTGCCCCTTCTGCACACATGGCCCTGGGTCCCGCCATTGTGTTGGCTCCCTTCGGACCCTGAGTCCCATGAAACCTGGGAGCTAGCCTCTCCATCGCTGCCTCTCTGGAAGGGGCAGGCACTGATCAGTGTTCCGTCGAACAGAGCAGATTAGTGGCGGAAAGCAGGAAGCGTGTGAGGACTAGCCAAGGAGGTGGTCTGGCCACTCCGCAGGCTGGTCTGGAGCCGGTGAGAGCTCTGAGGGTGACCCGCAGCAGGAGGGAAGGCGGGCAGTCCGGCCTTGGGGGCCAGTGCCAGGCCTGGGTGTCAGACAGGTCTAGGTTAGCACCCAGGCTCTCTCCTACTCACTCCCTGTGTGACCCCGGACGTGGTCTGACCTCTGAGCCTACATTCCCCACCTGTGCAGTGAGGGTCCGGGGGACATAGGGATTCCGGGGGAGGGTGGGCGTGAGGGCTGGCACCCGTCACCATGCCGCTGCCCTGGCCTCCTCGCTCCCAGGAGTGACCTGCTGAACGTGGGCGACTACATCCGGTCGGTGAACGGGATCCACCTGGCCAGGCTCCGCCATGACGAGATCATCACCCTGCTCAAGAACGTGGGCGAGCGCGTGGTGCTGGAGGTGGAGTATGAGCTGCCCCCGCCCGGTGGGTGCCCTTGGACCGGAACCTTCTCCCTGCTGTGGGTGTGGGTGGGCACCGCTGCCGCCCCGCCTGGGCCTGGGCGGGGGCGTGAAGGGGGCAGGCGGGGTGAGGTGGGACCTGGAGACTGACCACACACATCCATCCAGACCTCGCCCAGAAGCTTTGCCTTCCACCCCCAGTATGTCATCCCCAGGAGGCGGCAGGGCCCTGCTTATAACTCGTGGTCATATGACCTATTTGTAAAAAATATATTTTATTGATTTTTTTTTTTTTTTTTTTTTTTTTTTTACAGAGAGGAAGGGAGAGGGATAGAGAGCTAGAAACATCGATGAGAGAGAAACATCAACCAGCTGCCTCCTGCACACCCCCTACCGGGGATGTGCCCGAAACCAAGATACACATGCCCTTGACCGGAATCGAACCTGGGACCTTTCAGTCCGCAGGCCGATGCTCGACCCACTGAGTCAAACCGGTTTCGGCCATAGGCCATATTTATTTGCAGATTTTTTTTTTTTTTCCTTTAAGGGGGCAAGTTTGGGGAACGTTGGCTGAGAAAATTGTCCCCTGCCCTGCCCTCTCCCCACCGTACCACACTGCATTGACCACCGTGGCCTAGCTCTGAATTTTCAAAGTTGGCCTTGAAAATTGGGGTCACTGTTTGGATCCAGCCCTGGCCTGAGCCCACCAGCCATGGACCCAAGCCTGAGTCCCGCCATCGCCTCTGCGCGAGCGAGGGCAGGCCCTCCTCTCCTCTCTCCAAGCGATGGCCTACGTGGGCTTTGGGAAAAGGGCCCCTCTAGGCCCCCTTTGTCCTACCCGGTAAACGGGGAGGAATCTGCCCTTCCTTCGGTCTCTGTGACCGCTCCCCCAGCTCCCCGGGGGCGAGCGCTGGGGACAGCTGCCGGCTCAGGGATGCGACTGAGAGGCTCAAAGGAGCCCTCCGTGTCCCTCCAGCCCCCGAGAACAGCCCGGGGATCGTCTCGAAGACCGTGGACGTCTCTCTCTACAAGGAGGGCAGCAGCTTTGGCTTCGTCCTCAGAGGTCAGTGTCAGAGGCACCCTCGGGCACGGCGGGTGGGAACGTGGCTCATGCCAATTCTGCGTGTGTTCTGTGTTGCTTTAATGAGTCTGTGCGTAAATCGGATATGTCGTGTAGATCTTGCTTCTGAGTTTAAAGAACCCAGTGTTAAGTGAAAATGCTGCCGAGCAATGCCATGTAGGGGGTTGAGGGGAGCGTGAGGGGAACGCTGAGATGGAGAGCAGTGCGGGGGGGTGGGGGGGCTGTCTCGCAATCAGGGCCCAACGTGAAGCAGGATGAGGTTCGAGGAAGGGAGGCACGCCGTTTGGCAGGGAGAGGGCTTCTGGCATGTCCTCTCCTGGCCGGCGGGAGGCGGGATTTGCAGCCGGCCTCTCGTAAGAGGGTCTGTGAGTAGCGAGGACCAGGTCCTCGAACAGATTGAAGGAGGGGAGCCCGTGTCGGGCCTGGGTCCGGGTCTCTGGGCGTCAGGAGAGGCACGGATAGGTGACGTTCTGCCTCTCGCTGAACTCTGTCTAGGAGGGGCCCACGAAGACAGCCACAGGTGTCGCCCGCTCGTCCTGACCTACGTGCGCCCAGGGGGCCCTGCCGACAGGTGAGCCTGAGCCAGAGGGAGCCTCGCTGCCTCGCACCGCGCTGACCAGCCCCAGCTCCCTGGGGAAAGGCAGAGCTGGGGCCTCTGTGCCCATTCTCCAGATGAGCACATCGAGGTCCAGCGAGAGTCCACCCATGGCCCATAGTCACTCAGGGAGCATTGGGTGGAGCCAGGACGAAACCCCAAATGAGAGAGACCCCAAGCTCTTTCGTCCCCAACATTCTGCTGTTCCGGGGGGCCGTGGGAGACGAGCCTTAGTGTCACACTGATCTTCCCTTCCCTGGCCTTAGTTTTCCTCTCTGTGAAATGGGTCCAGTATTTTAGCTCCCAAGATTTGGGGCATGGTGATCGGCGTCGCCGTGGCCCTCTGTAACTCAGCCCCCGCCCCCACCCGCCAGCCTGGCTGCACTGCCCATCCAGCCCTGCCCGGACACGCAGGAGGAGGGACTGGAGGAGGAATGTGCCCCGTTCCCAGCGCCCGGGGTCCCAGTGGAGATGCCTGGCCATTTTAAGAGCAGCCTGGAGCGGCCTTGTCAGAAACCTAAATCTGTCCTGGAACAAGGCCCTGCAACAAGCTATTCATAGAGCCGCCCAGAATAGCCTGGGCCACCTGTTAGGGCAGGCGTTCCAGAGCGGGCATCTGACCCAGGCCGAGGCGAACCCCAGCTCAGGCCCCGCCTGAGAATTGGCTCCCAGGACAGAATCACGGCTGAGAAGCCCGGGGGACAGGGGGAGGGACTCTCTGTGATGGGCAGCAGGAGGCATCCAGATCGCCCACCGCTGATGCTGTGTGGCCCTGGCCGGGCCAACGACCTCTCTGGTCCCGGGTGCTCTCTTCTGTCCCCGGGGAGGAGCGGGGCGTGGTCCCGAGGGCCACCTCCAGCTCAGGCATCCTAGGGTTGGGCCAGGACTGAACTTCTTTTTTCTTTTTCTTTTTTTAAAAATATATTTTATTGATTTTGTACAGAGAGGAAGGGAGAGAGATAGAGAGCTAGAAACATCGATGAGAGAGAGTCATCGATCAGTTGCCTCTTGTACACCCCCCACTGGGGATGTGCCTGTAACCAAGGTACATGCCCTTGACCAGAATCGAACCCGGGTCCCTTCAGTCCCCAAGCCGACGCTCTATCCATTGAGCCAAACCAGTTTCGGCTCTTCTTTTTCTTTTCTTTTCTTTTCTTTTCTTTTCTTTTCTTTTCTTTTCTTTTCTTTCTTTTTTTTTAAAAATATATTTTATTGAATTTTTACAGAGAGGAAGAGAGAGGGATAGAGAGTTAGAAACACCGATGAGAGAGAATCATCGATCAGCTGCCTCTTGCACACCCCCTACTGGGGATGTGCCTGTAACCAGGGTACATGTCTTTGACCGGAATCAAACCTGGGACCTTTCAGTCCGCAGGCCGATGCTCTATCCGCTGAGCCAAACCAGTTTCAGCAGGACTGAATTTCTTAAGCACCAGGAGGGGTGGGAGATGTCAGAGCTGACCCCACTCCTGTCTTTCCCGCCCGTGTATTCACCTGCACGTTCCTAGTCGCTCATCCTGTCACTCCCTCATGCGTTCCTTCATCCACCTGTCCCTCGGCCGGCTTTCTCCTCACCCACTCCCTGCCCCTCCTCTGTCCTCGGTGCCCGCCTTCCCGATGCCCTCTCGGCAACGCTGTGCCCGGTGCTGGCGCCGGGCCAGGCCGGCTGACCGGGCCCTTCCCCGCAGGGAGGGCTCTCTGAAGGCGGGCGACAGGCTGCTCAGCGTGGACGGGATCCCGCTGCACGGGGCCAGCCTGGCCGTGGCCCTGGCCGCTCTGCGGCAGTGCAGCCACGAGGCCCTCTTCCAGGTGGAGTATGACGTGGCCGTACCAGGTGAGCAGGGGCCTGAGGGGAGGGGAGGGCTGGGCAGGAGGAGGCCCCGGGGCCGGGGAGCACGTAGTGGGCACAGGTCCTCACCGCTGCAGAGGCTGGGTGGTCCGGGCCAGTCACGAACGTAGCTTCCCTGGGCCTCGCTGGGCAATGAGCTCTATGCACCGGGCATTGTTCGGTGCAGCGGGCATTCTGCTGAGGACCACATGGAGGTCTCCGTTCTCAGGAAGCTGACGTCCTGGTGGGGAAGAGATGGGCCGTAACCAGAATGACATGTAGAGAGAGTTGCCAGATGTCAGTGAGTGCCGTGACAGAAGTCAGGGAGAGAGATGGGGAAGGCTGGGAGGGACGTTCTCATGTGCAGCCAACGACGGGGAGGGAGGCCGTGGTGGTGGCTGGACCAGGCTGGTGGCCGAGGAGCACACAGTGAGGGGTCAGATCCAGGGAAGGGGACGGAGGTCGAGCGGGCCCGATGTGCTGGCGCTTGGACTTGGCGGTGGGACCGAGAGCACAGGAGCTGGGTTTGGTTGGAGAGCCCCTGGGCGGGTCAGCGGGTGCCGTGTTCTGGGCTGGGGAGGGTTCGGGAGACACGACAGCTCGGGGCCAGCGTGCAGCAGGCTGTCCATTAATGTGAGCAAGGCAGCATCGCCCGGCAAGGCCCATGGCCAGAGCCCCTCAGACCCAAACCCCTGCCCCTCCTCTGCTGCACAGTGGCTGTGTGCACGTGGACAGAGACACCTCAGTCTTCTCGTCTGTCAAATGGGTGCAGCGATCCCAGCCTGGCAGTGAGGATTAAGCCGAGACAGCCGCGCGAGGCTAGGGACGAAAGCGCTCGGTATTTGCACTTGAAACTCTCCTCTTGTTCCGTGCGCCAGACACGGTGGCCAACGCTTCGGGGCCCTTGATCGTGGAAATAACCAAGACGCCGGGGTCCGCCCTGGGAATCTCGCTCACCACCGGCTCCCACCGGAACAAGCCGGTCATCACCATCGACCGCATCAAGCCGGCCAGCGTGGTGGACAGGTGAGGCGCAGGCTGGGCACTGCCATGGTGACGAAGGTGGGCAGGGAAGAGGCCACCCAGGCCAGCTTTCCTCCTCCCCCTGCCTCTCCCCCACTCTGGCAGGAGCGGGGCGCTGCATGCCGGAGACCACATCCTGTCCATCGACGGCACCAGCACGGAGCACTGCTCCCTGCTCGAGGCCACCAAGCTGCTGGCCAGCGTGCCCGAGAAAGTGCAGCTGGAGATCCTGCCCGCGCCCCACAGCCGGCGGCCCCCGAGGCCCTCGGAGGCAGGTGGGTCCCCGCAAGGCATGTCCCATGTGTCAACTCCTTCGGATCCTCCCCGCTGTCCTGGGACACGGGTCGGCAAACTCATGAGTCAGCAGAGCCAAATACCAACAGGACAACGACTGAAATGTCTTTTTTTTTTTTTTAATATATTTTATTGATTTTTTACAGAGAGGAAGAGAGAGGGATAGAGAGCTAGAGACATCGATGAGAATCACCGATCAGCTGCCGCTTGCACACCCCTATTGGGGATGTGCCGCAACCACAGTAAATGCCCTTGTCCGGAATCGAACCCGGGACCTTTCAGTTCACAGGCCGACGCTCTATCCACTGAGCCAAACCGGTTTAGGCTGAAATGTCTTTTGAGAGTAAAATTTTTTAAAAACTTAAACGTCTTCTAATGCCGCTTCTTCAACATAGACTCGCCCAGGCCGTGGTATTTTGTGGAAGAGCCACACTCCAGGGGCCAAAGAGCTGCATGTGGCTTGACAGCTGCAGTTTGCCGACCTCGGGCCTGGGAGGCGGCCACTGTCTTAGTCCCATTGTGCAGGTAGTGCTCAGGAGGCACAGTGGGGTTCGGTGACTTGTCCGAGCGACCTGGCAGCTGGCTCCAGAATCGCCAGGCCCCAGGCGAGGGCGGGGTGCAGTGCAGGGAGGCAGAATCAACGGGCTGAGGGAGTTGGGTCCTCACCCTTCTTTCGTGGACTGGGCCCCTCCAAGCCCGCAGCAGAAGGAAGAGCCCGAATACATAGCAGCCAGTTTGGGTGATCGGGTGGGGCAGGTGGGGAGGCAGTCGCCTGTTCCAATCTTCCTCCACCACCTCCTGCTGGGGCCTCGGCTGGGCCTGCTTCTCCCCCCTTGTGCCTGCTGCCCCCGGCTGAGCCCCCAGCACAGCGCCCAGCACATCACGAGCCGAACCCTGACTGCCTCCCGTGGCTCTGGAGACGCCCGGGATCTGGGTCCTGCTTTCCTCACTTCCCCTGCAGACGGGAGCCTGGCCTCAGGAGGGCGGGGCGGGGGCAGGGCAGGTGTGGTGAGTTCAGACTCCATCAAGCCCTGCACATATTTCTCTTCTCTTCTCTTCTCCTCTCCTCTCCTCTCCTCTCCTCTCCTCTCCTCTCCTCTCCTCTCCTCTCCTCTCCTCTCCTCTCCTCTCCCTCCCTCCCTCCCCTCCCCTCCCCTCCCCTCCCCTCCCCTCCCCTCCCCTCCCCTCCTCTTCTCTTCCCTCCCCTCCCTTCCCCTCCCCTCCCCTCCCCTCCCCTTCCCTTCCCTTCTCTTCTCCTCTTCTTCTTTTCTCCTCCTCCTCCTCCTCCTCCTCCTTCTTCTCTTCCTCCAATGTCCACAGTGAAGGTGCAGAGAAGTGAGCAGCCACATCGCTGGGCCCCCTGCGTGCCCTCCTGCCACAGCCCCCGGCCCGGCCACTACCGGACGGCACCCACCTGGTCCGCACCCGCCGGCCAAGACCAGAGCCGATGTAACGTGCCCCCCGCTGTGGCCTGAGCATGTTTCAGGGGGCGGAAACCTAGGGGCCTGCCCAGCGTCACCTCGCACGTTAGCGACGAGATGGGCCCTGTCCTGGCAGCTGGGTCTCCCTGGGCCTGTGGACGCCCTGCAGTGGCCGGGGGACGGGAAAGGCACCCCCGTGGCTCCCTGTGGGTGGGCGGCGTCCTGGCACCGCTGGGCAGGAAGGGGAGGGCCCTGCCCGGGTTCACGGGCTGTGTCTCATCTCCCCCAGCCGTATCCTCGACACCCTTCTCCTCGCCCGTCCTGAACCACACGGTGCCCTGCGCCCCCCCCAGCACCCTTCCCCGCGGAGCCCAGCCCATGAGCCCCCGGACCACCATGGGGCGGCGGAGGCAGCGAAGGCGGGAGCACAGGAGTTCATGTAAGCCCCAGCCCTGCCACGTGGGAATCACGGCTCCGTGGTGCAGAGGAGGAAACCGAGGCTCAGCATGGGCCGTGGCTTGGCCGGCACCAGAGCGAGTCAGAACTCCCGGGCCCCCCTGACTCCAGGCCCCTGGGCGCGGGGCTGGGCGGCCCCCGCGGGAAGGCCCGGCCGGGGCAACCCCGCTGAGCGCCCGCCCGCCCGCCCGCCCGCCCCGCAGTGTCCCTGGCCTCCAGCAGCGTGGGGCCCGGCGGGCAGGTCGTGCACACGGAGACCACGGAGGTCCTGCTCTGCGGCGACCCGCTCAGCGGCTTCGGCCTCCAGCTCCAGGGCGGCATCTTCGCCACCGAGACCCTGTCCTCGCCGCCCCTTGTGCGCTTCATCGAGCCGGACAGCCCGGCCGAGCGGTGAGCCTGCGCCCCTCCCGGCCCGCTGCCCGCGGGGCCTGCCGCTCTCCCGCGGGCGCTCGCGGGCAGCCGGGGAGACCGAGGCACACGCCAGGCCTGGTTCCCCCGGCTCGCACTTACCCACCACCCACCAGCCCTGTGACAGATGAGGAAACCCGGGCGCAGAGAAGCTGATCCACTTGCCCAGGGTCACAGGACTGGAGCCCCTGGCGGTCTGAGGTCAGAGTCAGGTGACCCGACGTCCCACTTTTGGCGGGACAGTCCCGATTTTTTTTAAAAAATATATATATTTTTTATTGATTTTTTTTTTTTTTTTTACAGAGAGGAAGAGAGAGGGACAGAGAGTTAGAAACGTCGAGAGAGAAACATCAACCAGCTGCCTCCTGCACACCGCCCATCGGGGATGTGCCCGCAACCAAGGTACATGCCCTTGACCGGAATCGAACCTGGGACCCTCCAGTCCGCAGACTGGCTCTCTCCACTGAGCCACATCGGTTTCGGCACAGTCCCGATTTTTAACCATGTGTCCCGAGTCCCGCGGCGTTTTAAAAAAAGTCCTGATCGGGACACATGGTTAAAAATCGGGACGTCTGGTCAGCTTAGGTCAGAGTCCTCTCTCCACGTACATGTACATCTGACGAGGCACGGCATGGTCCCCACTGGACAGGCAGAGACCCTGCGACTCCGGCGAAGGGTAGACCGCCGGGGGCTCTCTGGCCTCCCGCCCGCGCGGGGGGCGAGCCCGTGACGGAGCCTCTCCCCTCCGCGGGCGCCCGCGGCCAGGTGCGGGCTGCTGCAGGTGGGGGACCGCGTGCTGTCCATCAACGGCATCGCCACCGAGGACGGGACGATGGAGGAGGCCAACCAGCTGCTGCGGGACGCCGCGCTGGCCCGCAAGGTCGTGCTGGAGGTCGAGTTCGACGTGGCAGGTGCATGCGCGCGCGCGTTTGTGTGTGTGTGTGTGTGCGCGCGCGCACGTGCGTGTGTATGCGTGTGTGCCTGCGTGTGCGTGCGTGTGCGTGCGTGTGTATGCGTGTGCGTGTGCGTGTGTGCACACGTGTGTCTCTCTGTGTGTCTGTGTGTGCGTGTGCGCGTGTGCGTGTGCCTGTGCGTGTGTGTGTGTATGCGCACGTGTGCCCTCACTGCCGTGTCCTCATGCTTCGAAGCCCTCTGCTCACGCCACTCGGTGCTGCTCACGCCTGGGGCACGGGTGCGGGCCTGAGCCCTCGCCGCTGAAAGGCAGGCCTGGGCGGAGGAAGGAGCTCCCCACTCACCAGTGTCAGGGCTGACTTTGCACCAGGACTCGGGTTAGAATTCGGGCCCCTGTGATTTGGACCGTCTGTGACCTTGGGCAGAACAGTTTCCCCAGTTTCTGGCCGGCACAGTGACTGGAATCCTCTCCCTGCCGGGTATGTGGCTTGTGTTCGATGAGATAAGTCACGTGAACATGCCCAGCGGAGGCTCAGGAAATCACCCCTGGGTCCAGACGGGGCCGGGCCTGGCCCAGCCGGCAGGCGTGAGGTCGATTCCAGTCCCAGGCGCCACGCTGCCCGGGCGGATTGGTTGTCGTGAACCAGCCCGTCAGTTTTCGCCTCTCCGGCTGTAAGGAGCAGGATGGGGCCGGCCCCTCCCGGCTGGAATGGACGGGGGTGGATGTGGGCGAGGTCTCACCCGGGCCCCCTCTGTTTGCACCCAGAGTCCGTCATCCCGAGTAGCGGCACCTTCCACGTGAAGCTGCCTAAGAGGCGCGGCGTGGAGCTGGGCATCACCATCAGCTGTGAGTCCCCTTCCCGCCGTGCGGTCCTCTCCTGCCCGTCCCCGCCCGCCTGCCCCGGGAGCCGCGGGAGCCGGCCTGCTGGGAGCGAGATACCCCTCCTGGCCCCGGGGCGAGGCTCTGGCGGGGACGGCTGATGGGCCCTGCGCCCCGCACTGCCCGGCTCTCGCCACAAGCAAGACTGGAGCTTCTCAGAGCCTTAGGCTCCCGTTCTGCTCCAGGGGAGTCTGCAGCCCCTTTGGGTGTCCCCCCGGGGTGAAGCCCTCTGTGACCTGGTCTCCGTGACTTCTGACACTGCCTCCTGCCGTCCCCCTGGCCGCCCCGGCCACTGCCGGCCTCCGGGCCCCACAGGCTGCATTCCTCCTGGCCTCTGGTTCACACCGGCCGCTCCCTCTGCCTCTGCCCCGCCCCCTTCGGGCCTCTGCTCACTGCGGCTTTGCAGGGCCTTCCCCACCACCTGACGTTCCACGGCTCTGCCCTCTGCACGGCCCCTGTCCTCTATTTCCCTCCACAGCACGCTCCACCACCTGACACGCTCCCTTTAAATCGTGTTGACTATCTGTGATTGGCAGCTCCAGGAGGCCAGGATCTTTGTCTTTTTGTTCACTGCTGTTTTCCTTCCTGGCACACGGTCGCTACTCAGTGAATTTTTCATCAGATGAACGAACGAACAATTAAAAGGATGAATTGATGAGTGGAGAAAATGAGGCTGACTGGGGGGGCCAGGGAGTCAGAGCCTGGCTCAGCCCAGCTCTATCCTGGGGACCCGAAGGGGGGAAAAGTGAAGTTGAGGGGAGTGGAGACCCCACCCACCCGGCCACAGCACCACTGCCCGCTGCTGAGGTGGCCTCCTGGCCGGTGTCCACCCTGGTGAGGGCAGCACACACATTGGGCTGACCACAGGTCAGACACGAGGGACGCTGGGACACCATTTCCCAAGGGCTGCCTTCTGAGAACAGGGGGCCAGTACTGCACTCCTGTGTGGGATAATCCGCAGCCCCACCCCAGGGCTTGCTGGAGGGGCCGCTGTCCCAGAGGTGGGAGGGTAAGCAATCCAGCCCAGGCACCTCCAGCCCAGGCACCTTGGTGAAGTTGCACAGGTTGTGCTTGACACAAGGATGGCCATCCCAGGCAGACTTACAGTTTCCTTACGCCGTCTCAAGAGTGATGGGAAGGGGCCCTTTGGCCTCACGTGCAAAGAAGATGCCCCGCGGGCTGGGAGGCAGCCCTACCACCTGCTCACGAATGGGAAGACCCATTAGCTCAGATGGATTTCTTTCCTCAAGAAAACTGGCCCTTCCTGCCACACACACTGCCTCGGGTCCCATTCCCCAGGACACAGCTGCGCAGACGAGGAGTTCCATGCAGGGGGTTACCGAGGAGGCCTCCAGATCAGCACCTGTTGCAGTGAGGGGACAGGACTGGGCACTGGAGACGCTGAGCGGCAATGCAGCAGCAGCAGCAGCAGCAGCAGCAGCAGCAGCAGCAATCGAGGCTCAGCCAGCCCCATGGAGAGCTCTCGGGGGCCGGGGGGGGGGGGTAGGGGGCCATGCCAGCTGCCCGGAGCTGAGGCTGGACCCGGGGCTCAGCCTCCCCTCCTGGGCCAGCCTCTGGGCGTAGGCGGCGCCGGGAGCGGCATTACCTTGGGGTGGCTGCTCCCTTGGCCAAAGGCAAGCCGTCAGCAGCCAGCGCTCCCTGCAGGCCGTTGGGGAAGAATCACGCCGTCCTGGGCACCTGCCCTGTGCCAGGTGCCGAGAACACGGACACCAGCTACCCGCAAGGAGCTCACCGTTTGCTGGGGGATGGGCAAGAGGGGGAAAAATGGCTGCTGTGGATGGAGCCCCTTCTATGTGCCAGGAGCCTGCATTATCTATCAATAGTTTAATCTCAGGATGCCCCTAGGAGGTGTGTGGCATCACCCCCCATTTTGCAGAAGGGAAACCGAGGCACAGGGAGGTGAGCTGATCTGCTCACAGCCACCCAACCAGGCAGCAGTGGGAGCAGGGCTTGTGGCCCCAGGTCCATGCCCCAATCCTGGCGCTCCCCCCCCCCATCTCCCTTTACCCCCAAAGCTGAGTCGTGGCCTCTCTCCCCCCAGCGGCCAGCAGGAAGCGAGGGGAGCCCCTGACCATCTCTGACATCAAGAAAGGCAGTGTGGCACACAGGTAGGGGCGCCCCTGGGCCCGGGGTGGGGTGAGTGGGCAGTGGGAGGTAGGGAGGGCACTGGCGTATGCCAGGTTCCATCCTGCCACACACACCCCTGCTCGCGCAGGACCGGCACCCTCGAGCCGGGGGACAAGCTGCTGGCCATCGACAACGTCCGTCTGGACAACTGCGCCATGGAGGACGCGGTGCAGATCCTGCGGCAGTGCGAGGACCTGGTGAAGCTGAAGGTCCGGAAGGACGAGGACAACTCCGGTACACCCCCCCCAACCCCGGCCCTGCCCCGCCACCTCTCGGGGTCCCCCAGACCGCGGTTCCCAGCTTGCAATTCGGGGCTCCCTCTGGCCGAGGAGGGATGGTGGTGGTGCCATGAGAGCCGGCTGGTGGAGAGTCCTTGGCCAGACAGACAGCAGGGAGGGGCGGCACCACAGACCCTTCACCGTCCCTGGAGCCCTCCAGGGCCCTTTTGGTCCGTGGGGGTTTGAGTCACCACGTGGATCCCCCAGGCCACACACACAGCCTCGCAGGGGTGGCCCGAGGGAGCGGCTGTGAGAGAGGAGTGGGCGGGTGTGAGTGATGGAAGGGAGGCACCGCGATGTGGGTGGATGAGCGAGTGAATACGCAAACCCCGCAAACTCAGACACAGGGAGGCCGGATGGAAGGTAAGGGAAACCGTGCAGGTTGGCAGGTAAAAGGTGAGGTGGGGGTTGGGCCACCGAAGGGCAAATCCCTTATTCAGAGGGGCCGTCCCCCCCTGCTGCCTGGGGAAGAGGGTGTCTTGTGGGCCGGTGTTTTTGTGTGTGTGTGTGTGTGTTTTTGTTTTGTTTTGTTTTTTAAAGAAACGTTGGAAATCTGGTTCCTTCTTATCACAATTAGCATTACCACGATCGATAATTTTCTTTTTTCTTTCTTTTTAAAAAAATATATTTTATTGATTTTTTACAGAGAGGAAGGGAGAGGGATAGAGGGTTAGAAACATCGATGAGAGAGAAGCATCGATCAGCTGCCTCCTGCACACCTGCCACTGGGGATGTGCCCGCAACCAAGGTACATGCCCTTGACGGGGATCAAACCCAGGACCCTTGAGTCCGAAGGCCGACGCTCTATCCACTGAGCCAAACCGGTTTTGGCTCGTTATTTTTCTTTTGTGTGTCGTGTGAAATCTACATTTAGCATGTGTGTTCCATGCTCCGGTTCTTTCTTTTTCTAAATGGCGTTGGGGGGAAGGAAGCATTCTGGAGGCAGACGGGTGGCCGCCAGCTGCCCCGGCTGTGCCATCTGCAGACAGAGCGCGGGTGAATGTGTGAGTGAGTGGATGTGTGAGTGGGTGAGAATGAGTGAGTGCGTGCACCAAGGCTTTGGGGGCCGGGGGGGCCCCAGCCGCTGGGCCCTGTCCCTGATGGGCACCTCCCTTGCAGACGAGCAGGAGACCACGGGGGCCATCAGCTACACGGTGGAGCTGAAACGCTACGGCGGCCCCCTGGGCATCACCATCTCTGGCACGGAGGAGCCCTTTGACCCCATCGTCATCTCCGGCCTCACCAAGCGTGGGCTGGCTGAGCGGTGAGCGGGGCTCTGTAGGCACCTCCCACTTGTCAGACCGCCCAGCAGCAGGCTAAGGGGGCCTCAGTGCTTGTTGATTCTCAAACCAGACTCCAGGGGGGAAACTGAGGCTTTCTGAGCATCTCTGTATCTCCCAGGGGGCCAGGGGCAGGACTGGGCTTGGGGACGCCGAGCCAGACTGGATTCTGGCCTGAGTTCCAGCGCCTGTGCTCTGGGAGACATGGGGCCTGCCCCATTTCCACCACCGGGCCAGCGCCCTGCAGACCTCCCAGCTCCAGGTCAGTGCTGGACAATGTGCTGGTGCCTCGGCTCCCTCCCTTGCTGGGCGGTCAGCACGGTGAGCCTTCCTGGAGCACCTGTGTGCCTTCCCAGTCCAGGGGCCTTGCCCAGTACCCTGGGTCCTAGCACCCGGGTCCCAGCACAGCCTGGGACTCTTTCTGACACATTGGGGGTCTGCCCCTGCTACCCTCTCCCCCGGAAAGTGTCCCCAAAACTGTGGCAGCTGGAAGGGGGTGTGTCCCAGGTTCTTTGGTTGGTTGGGGGAGCAGATAGACCTGGGACCCAGAGGTGGAAGGGGCCCCACAGGATTCACAGGTCGGCCATGCCAGTGTGGGTGAGAAGGTGCATTCTCCCCTCAGCCACGCAGCGAGCTCCCAGCACTGAGAAGAGCTGGTGGTGAAGGGGGAGCCTGACCAGCTGGAAGGGCACGGTGGGTCCCCGGAGGACACAGTGCCGGAGGGGCCACACAAGGAGAGGGTGCAGCAGAAGGATGGAGGGATTCTGGAGCTGAGGCTCTGCAGGACAGCTCCCCGTGGTGTCCCCGCTCCTCGAGCGCCCCCTGCTGACCATCCGGTAGACTGCAGAGGCCAGTGTGGACCGTTCTGACATCCAATGTCCTCACTCCCAGGATTGCTGGGTGCCAGCCCGTTCTGGGTGCCTGGGGACTGGGGACAGGGACGCAACACACAGTTCCCTCTGCCTTCATTGGGCTGATCTAGCTTTCCATCTCACTGCAATATAATGCAAGCCACCAATGTATTTATAAGCTCTCTAGTAGCCACACTGGAAAAACAAAAAGGAACAAAATGAATCTTGAAATATCCCAACATGTCATCCACATAAAAATTATTAACAAAATATTTTACATTTGTTCACACCACACCTTCAGAGTCCAGTGCGTATTTTTACACTTTCAGCACTTCTCCTCTCAGGCCAGCCCCTTTCAGGGGTCTGGCAGCCGTCCATGGCTGGTGGTACAGCTCGGACCTCCCTCCCCGAACCTGCCGTTCCCTGCCTCACTCTCTCCCCAGGCCCCAGGGGAGCTTGGTGGGCAAAGCTGAAGAGAAGGGCCCTTTGGGATGGACCTGCTGTGAGCTCCCACCTGCGGCGAGGGAACAACTAAATTTGGGGTTTAAGGACCCCTCCCCTCCCCGCCCCAATCCTCTATCTCTTTTCCCCCCACCTGGGTCAAGTGCATCCTCAGCAGATGCTTAACTTCTCTCCCCACCCTCAGTCCTTGCTGCTCCTCAGAATCGCCTCGCCCCATCCCCTTCTCCCCACCCCAGTCCCATAGATCTAATTGTCTGGGGTGGGGCCAGATCTGCATTTTAAAACAGTTCCTCTGGTTATTCTAATAGCATCTGGGCAGAAACCCACTGGGCCCTGGGATTTTGCTCCTTCTCTAGGTGGGGAAACTGCTGGATGGAAACATTAACCAATTCTACTCCTCCATCCTTCAATATTAATTTGATAAAATATGTATTATCACCCCTATTTTTATCGAGGCGGGAACTGAGGGGAGTTAAGAAACTAGCCCAAGATCAGGTAGCTAGTATTTGGCAGCTGGTTTGTGGGGTTCAAACCATGCTCAAAACTCATGCTTTGACATGGGTTCTAGAAGCTAACTTTAGAGTTAGGTGGAATAATTCCTCACCAGACGTTAGACGTTATACTTCCCTTAATGCATCTCGCCATCACACCTGCTGGCTTTTTGGAGCTCCGTTTCCCTGAGGCCTGTTGCCTGGGGGCTCCTGGTTTCCCCAGGGCAGCCCCTCACTCTGTCTCACTCTCACCCTCTGACCTGTGCCTCCCCTCTCCCCCACAGGACCGGCGCGATCCACGTCGGGGACCGCATCTTGGCCATCAACAGCGTTAGCCTCAAGGGCCGGCCGCTGAGCGAGGCCATCCACCTGCTGCAGATGGCCGGGGAGACCGTCACCCTGAAGATCAAGAAGCAGCTGGACCGTGAGCCTCCCCTTGCTCCCTGGGACCGTCCGGCCCATTTGGGAAGGGAGGGCTCCGTACCCCTGGGCCCGGCTGTGTGTGCCCATCTCCCCAAATCCCTGTGGGCCCCCGTGGAGGTGGGGGGATGCCTGAGGCACCCAGGAGACAAGACTCAGAAAGGGGAGAAGTGGGCCCGAGGTCACACAGCTGGCGAGGGGCAGAGTCTGGGCCTGAACCCTGTTCTTCAGCACCTTCTGCCTCTTCAGACTGCTTATTGCACCTCGTGGTCAGAAAACCAGTGTGCATTCCTCAGCTTCCCCCTGTTTGTCCCGTGTGTCTTGGCGTTTGTCCCGTGTGTCTTGGCGGGCATGCAGTGGAAGGAGCCTGAGCTTTGGGGTCTTCCTTCTAACTGGGGCTCCGAGGTTGCTCCCTATGTGACCTTGAGCACATTGTTCAGCTTCCCTGAGCCTCAGTGTTCCCATCTGTGAAGTGGGTTTGCCCAAATCAGTGCAGCACCTCCCTCTTGTCAGACTGCCCAACAGCAGGCTTAGGGGAGCTCAGTGCCTGTGGATTCCCAAACCAGACTCCAGGCGGGAAACCGAGGCTTCCTGAGCATCTCGGTGTCTCCCAGGACGGAGGCCAGCGGCAGTGATCCCCTCCCCCCTGTTCCTCCCAGGCCCGCTCGCCCCTCACAAGTCAGGCAGCTTCAGTGAGCCCAGTGACGCGGACGAGGACCCGCCAGAGGCGCTCCGAGGAGGACCGCTGACGGCCCGGTTCTCGCCCGCCGTGCCGAGCGTGGACAGCGCCGTGGAGTCCTGGGACAGCTCGGCCACCGAGAGTGGCTTTGGGGGCCCAGGTAATGCCGCGGAGCCCCCGGACAGCACCGCGCCCTCCCTGGTCTGCCCGGCTGCCAGCCTCTGCAGCTCCTCCCGGGGCCAAGTCCTTCTCATCTCGCTCCTCGCCCCGTCCTCTAGGGCTGTGGTCAGCTAACTGCGGCTCGCGAGCCACATGCAGCTCTTTGGCCCCCTGAGTGTGGCTCTTCCACAAAATAGCCTGGGCGGGTCTGTTTTGAAGAAGCGGCGTTAGAAGAAGTTTAAGTTTTAAAAAATGTGGCTCTCAAAAGACATTTCAGTTGTCGTCGTCCTGTTGATATTTAGCTCTGTGGACTAATGATTCTAGGGGCACGTTCCCTGAAGGCAGATCTGATTGGGCCCCATTAGCCATTCTCAGGTCCCTCACTCCTCAGGTCATGGACACAGGCCTTCACACACCTTTTTTTTTTTTTTTTTTAATATATATATATATATATTTTTTATTGATTTTTTACAGAGAGGAAGAGAGAGGGCTAGAGAGTTAGAAACAACGATGAGAAAGAATCATCCATCAGCTGCCTCTTGCACACTCCCTACTGGGGATGTGGCCGCAACCAATGTACATGCCCTTGACCGGAATCGAACCCGGGACCTTTCAGTCTGCAGGCCGACGCCCTATCCACTGAGCCAAACCGGTTTCGGCTTCACACACACCTTTCGGTTAGCTTCCACAGCACCCTGCTGTGAGGTTCGAGACCACACGCGTCTTACTGCTCCGGTCTCTCTCCTCCCGGCCGGACGCCAGCACGGCAGGCGCTCAGTCCATGCTCATTGCACCCAGTGGGAGATGGGAAGGCAGGAAGCCCCTTCCACCCCATCCTACACCGCCCGGCCTGAGGAGGAGACCTCTGGGTGCCCCCCAGGACACAGAGGCCCCTGCCCATCTATGTTGAGGCCCAGGGGTGGCCTTGGGAGGGACAGGGAGCACTGGAGTCCGGTGGTGAGCCTTCTGGTCTCTGGGACCCAGAGCCACAGGGACTCCTTGACACCCAGCTCAGGGGACTCGTGGAGTGACGCCTTCGGGGGGGCCTCAAGGGGCCCCCAGCCCTGATCCTCACTCTCTGGGTCCCGGCTTTCTCATCTCGAGCCTTCGGTCAGCATCTGTCAGCTCACCCCCAGGCAGGCCCTTCAGAGCTCTTGCAGGCAGGGAGAGAGGAGGTCAAAACGCCGAGCCTCCTCTCAGCAGGGGTCAGCCCCGCCCGGTGGAGCTGGGGCAGGTGCTGGACCCCAGGCATTATGGGAAAAGTCACGGTTTCTCAGATGGGGGCCTGGGTGGCAGGAGCCCCCGGGGCACGCTGGGTACCATGCTGGCCCAGAGAGGGCACAGACACATTCAGGGTCACCTAGGGCTGCTAGCAGTGGGTGGAGAAGGCGGGCACACGAAGGCTGCAGAGAGGGTGCAGACATTCCCCCGGCTCCACCTGCCAGATTCCTACACGCTGCAGACGACAGCCCGGGGTGTGAACCCCCCGCCAGAGTGGCAGCCCAGCCGACTGAGGAGCAGCCCTCCGCCCACCGAGCCCCGGAGGACGAGCTACACGCCTGCCCCTGCCGACACGAGCTTCCCCGAGGAGGAGGAGGAGGAGGAGGAGGAGGAAGAGGAGGACTGGGAGCCACCTGCGAGGTCTGTGGTGGGAATGCCACCTCTGGGCCGGGGTGGTGAGGGCAGGGGTCCCTGGGCCGTCGGGTGGAGGAAGGGAAGAACCTGGTCTGCCCCCGAGGAGGGCTCCCCCCGCACCGGCAGAGGAGAAGCCACAGAGCGGACTGTCTCAGCCTGGCCGAGGGGGCGGGAGGCACATGCAGGGCAGAGGGCACGGCAGGGCAAAGGTGGGGAGGGGAGAAGCGGCCTGGTTTGCCCTCTCCAGGTCCGGGAGCCTCCAGCAGCAGGCTCAGAACTCAAACCCCGATCCTCCTCACGTAGCCCACCCGGATTGCTTAATGGCCTCCGGGTCATGGGCACCAGCCCTGGGGCGTGGACATGGTGGGTTTTATAATGTTGGCTTCAGAGGCCCCAGCCTCTCCCTCGAAGGAGGAGGCGCCTGCAGAGAGCTGGCCCTGGGGAGGACGGCCGGCCGCCCCCCGCCTGTGTGCATGCTGCCGCTTAGGCAGTTCCTTCTGCCCCAACCACCTCTCCCTCTCCTCTCCTGGGCAACACCTACGCATCCCACAGAACCCAGCTCACGCGTCCCCGCCTCCGGAGTGCGTGGCCTTCTTCCCTCCGCTGGTCCGCACAGCCGCCCTGAGCCGCCGGTGCCCACCCGGGCACTTTCCCGGCTCCCCGCGTCCCTTCCGCATGGCACCCCTCGCTCCGTGCCGAGCACCCAGGAGGTGCTCACACACACGTTGTGGCTGAACCCCCGGGTCCCCGAGAACAGGGGCCCCACCCCACAGGCCAGCTGTCTGCACAACGGACTTACACAGAGAGAATGGCCTCCAGCCGTGGTCTCCTCGCCTTCAGAGCCGGAAGGGAAGGAGGCAGCTGTTTGCTCGCTTGCCCCTGCGGCTCCCTGGAGGAGAGCCTGCGTGCCCTGGGGAGAGAGGAAGCGCTCTGAAGCCGCTGCGTGTCCTGTGAAAAGCCGGGACGGGGTGCCTGGCCGGCGGCCTTGCGAACTCTGGAGTGTGTGACTTACCGTCTTTCTAACGAGACTCGATTTTAGAGCTGATAATGGGCTTGTACGGCCAGGGATGGAAGTCCCGGGAAGGTCTCAGCCCCGCCCCCAGCACACTCACTCCATCCTCTCCATCCACCCGTGTCCCCGCTGGCTCAGCGCCGTCCCTGTCACTGTGCTGTGGTGCCGTGTGTCTGGGTGGGCCCGGAAGCCGTCCTGTGGGGCTACACCATGGATCTCCTCTCTGTCTGTCTGTCTGTCTGTCCTTCCGTCTGTCTCTCTCCCCAGGCATCCTGTGTCACTGCTCTCCACCCCGCCTCATCCGCCCCTGTTCTAAGAACCGCAGCCCTGGCTGCCTGCCCCTAGCTGCGTCTTCCCCCCATTTCCGTGTCACCTACCACTGCCCCAGGGCCCCGGCACTGCCTCCGAGGATGCCCTCCTGCCCACCCTCTGGCCCCGCGGGCCCAGCGCCGATGGCCGTTTAGAAGACTCCTCAGGCCCCCGCCTGCCTGCTGCCCGCCCACCCGCCCGCCGGGAGCTGACACTCTGGTTCCTACGTTACAGCCCGGCCCCCGGCCCCGCCCGCAAGGAGGGCTTCTGGCGTGTGTTCGGGGAGGCCCTCGAAGACCTGGAGTCGTGTGGTCAGTCCGAGCTGCTGAGGGAGCTGGAGGTAGGCCCCTGTCCCGCGGGCCTGCGTGGGGGCACCCACCTCTGGGCGCACGGGCGTGCGTGCCTTTGGGAGGCAAGCATGTTGGCGGGATTGTGCTCACGTGTAATGTGTATGTGTGCACTCACCCAGATGCCTCTGGGTAAAGGTATCTTCACACATGTGCAGACTGTGCATGGACATGTGCACCAGTGTGACTGAGAGCATCATGGTGGGCACAGCAGGGGGTGTGCATATGTGAGCATGCCTGGCATCATCACATGTGCACTGGGACCGTGTGTGTGTACGTACATGTGAGCATGCTCATGCATGCACAGGTGTTGAGTGTCTGTTCACACCTTTTGTGTCTGAGTGTGCACATTTGGATGCCTAGGATCTGTTTGGTGTTTGTGTGTGCATGTGCCACGTGTGGACGTGGTTGTGGGCATGCCCCGTGGAGGCGTGTGGGTGTCGACACTGTGTATGGCACCAGCACTGAGGAGCCCAAGGAGCTGAGAGGTGAAGGCAGCTCTGCCTGTGGTCAGCGTGGCCCGTGACGGAGCGGGCGGCCCGGGAGGACCTTGGGCGGACCTGACGGGGTCGCTCCTGATGCTCCGTCAGACGCGGAGTCGGTCCTTCCCCTCTCCTCTGTGCTGTGGATGTACTTCTCACCGTGATATTATAAAGTGGAGAAAAAAGAATGGCATTTGCTGGTCTTGTGATACCGTAGAGAATAAAACGAGGTCCATGGATAAGGTGCTTAGAACTGAGCCCAGCGCAGAGCTAGGGATAATGTGGTGCCAAGGCTGCTCATCCTGATGGCTGGTGTGCGTGGCCCATCCCGGGAGACCCCGGAGGGCAGCGCCCCGTCCACGCTCCTCACCTCTGTGGCCTTGGAGGCTGACACATTGTAGGTGTCCAGTGATGTGCCTGAGAGCAGAGCGAGTGTCTGAGCGAAGGGCTGTGTCCTCACAGGCGTCCATCATGACGGGCTCCGTGCCGAGCGCGGCCCTCGAGGGCAGGCCTGGCCGCCGGCCCTGGCGGAGGGGCCGGGAGGGGCGCCCTTCCCCGGAAGAGATGCGGGAGCTGCTGCTGCCCACACCCTTGGAGATGCACAAGGTGGGTTCTGGGGAGGGGAGCGCGGGGGGTGGCACAGGAGGCCTGGGCGTGTGCCTGGTGCCACGAGGGCTGGCCCTGGGCTCCAGATGGGCCTGCTTCTCTTCCGGCTTCATTCCTCCACCACGAAATGGGGATTTTTGTTCTGGTTTCTCAAAACCCCTGTCACACACACACACACACACACACACACACACCTGATGCACACTGGGCTATTCTTAACGTTTTCCTTTAAGTAGACTTTTCTCAACCTAAGTTACTGTGTGTATAGGCTTCTACGTATTGTGTATATATTTATTACTACCTTAAATAAAGAGCCAGCATTTGTACCATCTATAAGCTACTATATAGAAAAAATAACACAGAAGAGAAAGAAAACTTCTCCCTGGATCTTCCTCAGAAACCCCTGAGCCTGAAGCCAGCTCTTTGGTGAATGGGGAGATGAGCAAGAGTTAGGGGTGTGAAAACACGTGGGCACCCACTGAGACCTTCTCCGGGGGAGGCAAGAGATTGAGAGAACTGAAAAGGCTGAAACCAGTTTGGCTCAGTGGATAGAGCGTCGGCCTGTGGTCTGAAGGGTCCCAGGTTTGATTCTGGTTAAGGGCATGTACCTTGGTTGCGTGCATATCCCTGGTAGGGGGTGTGCAGGAGGCAGCTGGTCGATGTTTCTCTCATCGATGTTTCTAGTTCTCTATCCCTCTCCCTTCCTCTCTGTAAAAAATCAATAAAATATATATTAAAAAAAAAAAAAAAAAAAAAAAAAAGGAAAGAAAGAACCGAAAAGGAACTCCCTCCCTCAGGGCCTCTGTTGTGAGGGAGAGCTTCGGCCTGGGGCCTGGGTCTGCAGTCCGGAGACATGGAACCAGACCAAGGACTCCGGCCGCTGTTGGGGACGGAGCTCAACTCCAGGGACCTCCTCTCCCTTCCGCTCCCAGGTGACCCTGTACAAGGACCCCACGAGGAATGACTTCGGTTTCAGCGTGTCCGACGGCCTCCTGGAGAAGGGTGTCTATGTCCACACCGTGCGCCCCGAGGGGCCGGCCCAGCGCGGGGGCCTCCAGCCCTTCGACCGGGTCCTCCAGGTAATGCTGCAGCGGGGCCCCCAGGGGAGGGTTTCTCCTCGGCCTGGGCTGGGGGGAGAGTACCCCCTCTCTGAGCCCCAGCCCCTCCGTCTGTGAAAAGGGAATGAGGACGCCAGTCGTATTAGTCAGGTTAGGCTCAGTTATGTCGCAGTAACTAGCAGCCCTGTACCATAGGGGTTAACACACAAGAACAGTTACAGTTGCTTATGCTACGTGTCCACTGTGGACTGCCTTAGCCTTGCTCGGCCTGGGCTGGCGGAGACTCCACAGCAGAGGAAAACCGACTGGAAAATGGCATGTGGGATTTTTTTTCTGCCTTTACCTATCACTCCCCTTCACAGCCGATTGGCCAGAAATAGTCATGTGACCTCACCAACTGCAAGGGAGACTGGGAAATGTATTAATAGATGAGCAGATGGAAAGATAGGAGCATCCTGGCCCCACCACCTGGGCTGCCTTTCCCAGGCCCCAGATACTTTTTTAAAATATATTTTTATTGATTTTTTACAGAGAGGAAGGGAAGGGGATAGAAAGTTAGAAACATTGATGAGAGAGAAACACCAATCAGCTGCCTCCTGCACACCCCCTACGGGGGTTGTGCCCGCAACTAAGGTACATGCCCTTGACCGGAATCGAACCCGGGACCTTTCAGTCCGCAGGCCGATGCTCTATGCACTGAGTCAAACCGGTTTTGGCCCCCAGCTACTTTTGCTCCCTTGGTGTGACTTCTGCCACATTTGTGCTCAATTTATTGAATTTATGTTTTCTTTAAATTGATGACGTTTTTCCCAAGTTAAATTGATTTTAAAAGAAAACTTTTCAACTCAGTTAGGAATGCAAACCTGACGCTGTTTGCTGGAAATAGGCAGCCGGTGTGAAATACGAATGAACGAGAAGCATTGGCCACACCGTTGTAGGCAGGAGGCCCATGTGCTCTTTCACGTCACAACGGCCAGGAGGCGTCAGGGGTGCGAAGGGTGAGCCGGCACCTCCCTGGGACCTTCCCTTCGATTAAACCCACCACGAGGGTTGAGAGTTGAAAGAAGCGTGCTGCCCCCTCGTGAGTGTTCTAGACGTTTCCTTCAGCCCAGGCCAGGCTGATGCCCGTCTGCCCCCCGGGCTGTGCACCGTGCAGGTCAACCACGTCCGCACGCGGGACTTCGACTGCCGCCTGGCGGTGCCGCTGCTGGCGGAGGCGGGCGACGTGCTGCAGCTGCTCATCGGCCGCGCCCCGCGGGCCCCCGGCCCCAGCAGCCCCCGGATGCTCTGACGGCGGCCTGGCTGACACCCAAGGGGCACTCCGGCTGATCCTGGCTCCCACACCTGAAGCTGGCCGCCCACACGTCCATCTGTCCATCTGGCAGGCTCTGAGCCACGGACAGGACTTGTCTCTGTTCTCCGGTTCCGTGGAACTGGGCTGCCAGGCAGTGAGGTCCCGCCCCAGTTGGAGTGGCATCTAGGTCTTTCTCCATGTCGGGTCTCCAAGATGCCCAGAGGTGCCCGGCCTCACAGAGACAGGAAGAGGGGTCTGAAGGCGGCCTCAGGTCCCTACAGAGCTTCCCCAGACAGGCGTCTGAGGTGGGCACCGCCTCGCTCAGCATAGGGAGCACTTTCTCCCAGTGGAGTGACGGAGCTGGAATGAGCTCCATCGCAGGAGGTGAGCAAGCAGGGGCCGGACACCCCGGGGTGAGGCATCCAGTGATGCAGCCACATGCACTCAGGGGGAGCCATCGGGGAGAGGCTGGGGGGCCACTGCCGCTGGAGAGCTGGTCGCCAAGGATGCTGCTTGGACGGCAGCCCACCTCCTCCCCCAGGATCCTGGCTTTGGGGCTTGTGGGATCTGAGTCTCTGATTCTCAGTGTCCCCCACCTAGAAGGTTCTGAGCTGGGACGGCTGGAACCCAGGAAGCACCAGCCCTTGGACACGAAAGCTGGTGATTGTTTCATTTTGGCGTCTCTGGTCCAAAGCGTCTGAGATTCGAGGCTGGGGGACTGGACCTGCTGGGCAGCTCGGTGTCTAGCTTTGGGCTCT
The DNA here is from genome assembly GCF_014108245.1 of Pipistrellus kuhlii. Taxonomy (NCBI): domain Eukaryota; kingdom Metazoa; phylum Chordata; class Mammalia; order Chiroptera; family Vespertilionidae; genus Pipistrellus; species Pipistrellus kuhlii. Next base: position 22,864,923 of record NW_023425416.1, read on the forward strand.
CAGCCCTCCTGCTGCTTTTGTCGGACACGTGGCCACTCACCCACCTGCACAGGCCCCTCGGAGCCCAGGCTCCTCCCTGTGGAGGCAGGCATTTGGGGATAAACCTGGGGCTCCATTCACCTGCCATTCAGTGAAGGTGGAAGCCATGGGAGCATGACACGGAAGCTGGTGCAGTGTCCAATGCAGGGGGGGAGGAGGAGGGAGCAGCACAGAGACCGAGAGACAGACAGACAGACAGACAGACAGGAGAGAGAGAGGCTGGAGAGGTGGCCGTTCTCTCTCACACTCGATGGTGACCGTGCCCAACGTGGTCATTCAAGGAAGTCTCTTCCCACTTGAAACCTGGAAGCACCAGCATCTCTTAGAACTGCTTTCCTCATCCACAGACCAGAACCCTTTGGGTTTTGAGAAGGGCCCAGAGCCCCCACCAGGTGGTCTGGATGTGGCCCCCAGGATGGAGGTGGGCAGGCAGGATGCAGCCAGGTCTGGGGCTTTGCTTTGTCCCCACCCAGCTCTTGATGAGGGTCTCAGAAAAACGGGGCACCCGCTCTCCCTGCACCCTCCTTCACCTCTGTCCCCCCATTGGCCCAAAAAATGTTCTTCTACTCAAGGGACCAGATCAGGAGTCAAAAGGCCTGTTCCTCCAACCCCCCCCCCCCCAATGCCACCCACCCCATCCCCCAACTGCTCATTTGCTGTGTGACCCCCTGTGAGGCTGATGCCCCCCTCTGGACAATCAAGGGGTGGACAGTCTCTGAGCAGGTTCAGGCCTCCCTGTCCACTGTGGCCCCCTCAGCACCCTGCACACATCCCCCTAAGGGCCTGCCTCCCTGGAGACCCCTTCATGCCCTGGCTGGACTGCCCAGGGCACCAAGCAAAAGCCAAGAACCCTCAGCTCGGGGTGAGGGTACCGCAGAGGCAAGGCCACTTGCAGCCTCACCTGTGTGACTTCGGGAAAGTGGCTCAGCCTCTCTGGGCCTCTGTCATTTGACAGGGTCGGACAGAACACACTCCCAAAGCCGTTGACTTGGGAACGCTGCCCTGGACTGCAGGCGAGGGAAGGTGCACCCTAACCCTGACCGCTGCTCCCCTTCCTCCCGGGGCTGGGGCCTCTGCCATCCCCTCCCCCACCCTCGTCTGCAACGAGACCCGAGGCTCGGCGGGCGGGTCCCTCGCAGTGGCCGGCCTTCTCACATGCAATATCTCCTCTGGCTTCTCGTGGGGGTGTCCATCCCAGAACTTGACGTTTGTTTCCTGACTCCCATCCGAGTGAGCGTCCCGCCTGCCTATGCATTTTGGGTACAGTCCTTGCAACCTGCCCCTCCCGAACCCCCAAAAGCTGTATTTTTCTCTGGCTGAGATGAGAGCACATTCCTTGTAAAGTATTTTTCTACACGGGGTTTCTTAGGGCTCTCGGGGAGCACTACACGCCGAGGGGCTGCACCGCAAAGGCCATTTGGGGTGACTGCACCCCGTGTCCATCTGCCTGTCCCGCCAGGGGCTGCAGTGACTTGGGAGTTGGGGACGTGGTGCTGTTGGGATGGTTTGCATTTTTTTAAATAAAATCATGTAAGTGCACCTGAAGTGGGTGTCTACTTTTTTTTTTTTTTTTAATCATAGGCTGGCAAGTCAGCTTCTGTTTGGATCTTGTGACAGCTCACCTGCTTTGGATGAACTCATTATCATCCACTCTAAACACCTTTGTGTGCTATGCATCCTTCTAGCGGCGCCCCCCCCCCCCGCCCGGGGGTGGGGTGGGAGAGAAGTGAGAGAGAGATGAGGTCCTGTCTGCACAGAACTTACATTCTAGCATAGGGGTGTCGAACTCAATCAGAGAAGGTGCCAAAATCTAAAATCCAGCCTAAATCGCGGGCCGAATGGTTTACTGAACAGTCATAAACTGTCATTGTGATGGAAACGCAGCGGAGTGCAGTAATGACAGCGCGGTGCGGGCCACATTGCAAGGCCTGGCGGGACGGATTTGGCCCGCGGGCCTTGTGTTTGACACATGTGCTCTAGCAAAAGGCAGACAATTGACAAGGGAAAATATTGTAATTTTTTTCAAGAATAAAAAGCAAATGAAATGGTAAGATATATACACATGTAATACCTTAAATATAAAATGGAAGGAAAAAAAAAAACAATGAAAACGAAACAGTAAAGGGGATAGTGACTGGGGTGGGGACCTCTAGCTCAGGGGACAGGGCTTTGGTGAAGAGGTGACTTTTGTGCCAAGGCTTGAAGGACATTGGTGGGAATATGGGGGCAGCATGCCCCAGGCAGAGGGCACAGCAGATGCAAGGCCCCGAGCTGGGAATGAGCTGGACGGTTCTAAGGAAGAGAAAGGAGACATGGAGGGACTGCGGTCAGAGACCCAGCTGGAGGCCGAGGAGCCCAATCGTGAAGGGACCAGGAGGAGGGACTATGGGTTTTATTTTCTTTGCGGGAGCCAGCCACGGAGGCAAGTGATGGACGGGCCTGTTGCCTGGGTCCGGGAGGGGCCCGGAGGGCAGCTCTGTGTGGACGGAGGAGGAGTGTCTTCCCATCAGCTATGCCCGATGGAGCTCCTCCCCTCAGGGGGGATATAGGCAGGGGCTGGACCACACCCACTGCATGTGTGTGGCTGGGCTAGGAAAACGGGGGGCCGCCATGCTGCACAAGCTCTGCTGGTCTTCCGGGAGAGGGAGCTCCAGCCCCGGCGCCTGGCTGTGTTCTGAGAGCTTTGCAAGAATCCCCGGGATCTTCCCAGCAGTTGTCAGAGGCGGCTCTGTTACCACGTCAACATCACAGATGAGGACATGAGGCACAGAGAGGTCCATTAACTTGCCCAAGGTCACACAGGTAAGAAGGAATGGAGTCAGGATTTGCACACAAGACATAGAGCCAAAGCACTCCGGGAGAGAGGGAGGAAGGAAGGAAGGGGGACAGGGGCCAGAAAAGGCAGATGGCCAGAAAAGAAAAATTGGGGAGAGGGAGGAGTATTTTATTGAGCGTTGTCTGTAAATAATGAAATGCTGAGGTTCCTTTGGTCTGGGAAGTTGGGGAAAGGACCCAGCAGGCTCCCTGACCTTCCCGCTCACAAAGGATGATGCGGCCAGGGGGCTGGAAGGCGGCCTCAAACAGGCCCACCTGGCCTGTTCCCCTCCTACAACCGTGCTGGGCTTACGGTCCCTGAGGCCGAGGACGTCTGTGCCAACACCGACCTTCAGGGGTCCCGCGGGCCTCCCCTCCGAGGTCCCAGGGTCCCTCTGTGCACGCCTCCAGGACTTGCCACTCACCCACCTTCCAGCAACCCCAGCCCCTCCTGCACTGGCAATCACAGCCCTGATGGGGTGGCATGGGGGCAGGCTTTAGTGACCGCACCATGGGGGGAGGGAGGGAGGCTGAATGGGCAGGGAGGGCACCAACCTCAAGTTAGTGGCCCCCTCCCAACACCCCATGGCTGAGCTCACAGCAGGATTACCCCGGGCCGGAAAGAAGGACATGGAGTCGGCACAGGCCTGATACGTCATGAACATCACCTCTAATCAGCCCTGAACACTTACGGGGGGGGGGGGGGGGGGGTGGAGGGAGGAGGTGGTTTATCCCAGATGGGGACACCGAGGCTCAGGAGACGGAGGGAGGCCTCCCAGCTGCACGGGGCTATGTGTGGAGCAGGCGAGCTTCACTCAGCAGGACGGGCAGACCCAGCCAGAGCCAGCCCAGGGGTCAGCGGACCCTGGTGCGAATGGCCCTTGCAGCCCAGCCTTGCCGTGTGCCCTTGAGCAAACCATGTCCCCTCTGGACGCTTTTCCCTCGGTGTCCCCGACCTTGAACACCTCTGAGGGGCCCCCAGGGCCTGCGAGCCCCTCGGGAACAGTGGGGCACCTGCCCCCAATGGGAGAAAGAACAGCCTCATCCGACTGGAACCCCACGTGGTGGGTTTAAAAAGGAAAATGTTTATTTTCATGTTATAAGGTGATTACAAACTCCTCTAAAAAAAAAAAAAAAAAAAAAGCCAAGATGGATTTAAAATATCGATATACATATGTATCTAGAAAGCAAAAGAGGAAACACCCTGCAGAACACAGGGAATTCATATCATAAAACATTTATACACCAAAGCTTGTCTATCGCAAGACGGAAGTACACACCCAGGGTCTTATTCAAATAATACAAATGTTCCTCCTCCGAAGAGTAGTCTCTTGTTGGTGGATTTTTTTTTTTCTTCTCTTTACAAAAGTTTAAAACATCTTTAAAATATTTTGATGTTAAAAAAAAAAAAAAGTAAGTCCTGATGAGCCAGACGTATTTCTGGAAGGAGGCGAAACCCAAGTCCCCTGCTTTCTCGTGTGCTAAATACAGAGTCACAGTTGGTAAGGGTTTGAAAATTAATTGGGGGGGGGGGGGAAGATGGAGCGAACGCCTCAGTGTGAAGCCACATGTATCCCAAGATGCTTCATCCTTGGGGACCTTGTCCCAGCACGTCTGTAGGGACACCCACCAGAGAACAACAAGGCGGCTGCCCAGTCCCGCAGGAGGCATTCCGAGATGGGGTTTTGTTTGGGCTTTGTGCTTGTTGCCTTTGTGCACAGTGGTATGTACAGCGTCCAGCGTCCGGGGGGGGGGGAAGGCCCAGCGTGGAGTGGCCCGGCGGGGGGTCTGAGGTCTGGCTGGGCCCTCTAGCTGCCCAGAGGGGCTTCCTCTCGGTCCTCCCGGGCTGGCCTGTCCCTTTGGGGGTCTGGAGGGCGGGAGGCACCTCTGCCTTCGGCGCTGGCTGCCCAGAGCCCTTCCCCATCCAGGGGGCAGTGTGAGTGAGATGTTGGCGGGGCCGCTGGCCACGGGGAGGCGGGATCTGGTGACGGGAGGATGCCCTGTGCGGGGCCGAGGAGGGCTGTCTTTCCCCCGATGCTTCACCGCCGTCTCCGGGGCTGTGCCGGGACCGGAGGCACAGGGAGGGAGGGATGTTCCACCGGAAATCAGAATCCAAGGCCACGGCCTGCTGCCTGGGAGCGGCCTCCTCTGAGTCCTGCCTGAGGGTCCTGCCTCTGCCGCGGACCGGTGCTGTGGCCTCTGTTGTTCCCCCGCTCGCAGAGGGCCCCTGGGTGCAGGGCCAGGGCGGCCGGGCGCACGGGCTGCCTCCCGCCCGGGGCCTGAGTCCCAGCGTGAGGGCCGGCTGGCCCAAGCATGGCCCGTGGGTAGAGGCGCCGCTCACCTCGTCTCTCAGCACCGGACGGAGCGTCTCCTTTTTCCTAACGGCTCCTCCGCCTTAGGCCTTGGGGAGAGCTCCGAGGAGCTGCACCTGCCACTCGCCGCACACTCCTCAGGGGACCCGCAGCCGGAACGGCCTGCGCGCGGCCTGGCTCCGTCCCCACCAGCTGGGCCCAAGTCCCTCCCCTCCAGGCCTCCGTTTCCCCCTTTTACAGGAGCGCTGACTGCCCCCCCCCCCCCCCCGCGCCCCCGCCTCTCCATCACGGACTGTGCGGCCCCCTGCGGGGCTGACATGGCCCAGGCCCCTGTGATGGCGCATCTCCCAGGCGAGTTGTTCCCGGACCCGGACCCATTTCCGAATCCTAAACGCTCTTCGAACACCCCCCGCGCCCCCCTCCCAGGCCCTGCGGGCAGCAGGACGGCTGACCCACGCCGGCACGCTGCCCCTCCCCAGAGACAGGCGGACAGAGGCGTGCGTGCCAACGGCGGTTTTCTTTATGTGGAGACAGAGAGGCGGGCATTGCCCACACGGCAGTCACAGAGCGGGTCTGGGGATACACCAGAGCCGGGGGCGGACGGGAGGGTGGCGATTGGGGACGGGTGCCCGGGGAGGTGGCGAGGCGTGGGCGTGGGGGACGCGGCTGGCCCTCCGACCAGCCGGGACCTGGGGCTTGGTCTGCGTGTGTCTTTGGTCTACAGTTTGGTCTGGGAGTCTGACGAGGAGGGGCCTTCCTCAGGCCCTTTTCCAGAATGTCGCCATCGGCCTGCCGCCCGGTGCCGTTCTCGGGGCCGGAGCCCGGAGGGGAGGAGTGAAATGACCACAGACGCCCAGGGAGCCGCCACCTGCCGTGCCGCCCTCACGCCGTCACCTGTCCCCAATCGCCGACAGTGGTTAGTTTACTAAAGTTCCATAAGACAGGAGAACAGGTCACATCGCTACTCGGTAAGATCTTGGGGGGAGGAGAAAAAACACACAACAAAATCCAATCAGACACAGCGGCAACCATAAATACACAGAGAAACAGGAACGCGTCGGAACCGAACGGTCTGGAATCGGTGTGGTTTGGCAGAGTAGATGCTTTGGAAACAGTGAAATGTGAAAGTTTACCAAGACCAGAGGCTCAGAACAGCCCCTGCCCCTCGGGGGGGGGGGGGGGGGGGGGGAGGCAGCAGAGCCTCCTCCCTCTCTCGGGCTTGGGGAGGGGGGAGGAGAGCCCCCTGCCCTGAATCTCCACCCCACACCCCCCACCCCGGCTAGGCAGTCACTGCTGTTGGTGACGTTTCGGTTTGGTGCAGCCTGAACTTGGAAGTGACTTTGAAATGGCACAGTTTAGGTCCAAATGGGGGCCAGGGTGGAGGTGGGATGTTCAAGGGGGAGTACCTTTCCTGCTGGCTCAGGGAGGACGCCATTCTCGGTGGAGCCAGTTCTGGGGTGCCAGCCCCCTGAAGAGCCCCAGCTTCCTAGAAAATGCCCCTCCCAGTCCCCAGGCAGTGCCTCTCGGACACCGGGAACTGTAGGGGTGGTGGAGGGAAGAGCTTATGGCGGCCCAGAGTCGTCCCTGTGACTAACGTGGGAAGAGGAGTGTTGAGGGCACTTGCCTGGATTCAAATACTCGCTCATAGGCCTCAGGATGCTCCCGGTGCCCCCTGTGAGGGGTCCCCCTGGCCCTGAGCTGGGTCTCAGCAAGTGGTGCCAGGAGTTTCTCCCGGGCTCTGGGCGACGAGGGGGGAAGCACCCCTCCCCAACACCGGGCCACTCGAACCCTGGGCCACTTCCTTTGGTCCCCTCGCTCACCCCACGCCCCTCACCAAATACACGGACCTCAGCATAGAAGGCGGGAGTTTGTTTTTTGCTGTCAGCGTTAAGTCAGCGCCTCTATTGGAGGGGCTGGTTCGGTACTTTGGCATCTCTCTTCCCGGCTCCTCACAGCCCTCCTTCCTCGGGCCCCTGTGGGCCGGCCAGCGGGCGGGCCCTCTCCCTCTTCGACGTGAACCAGGTCTGGGAGGGACTACCCTTCAAGCTGGGTTGGCTGTCCCAGGAAAACTTCACCCTGCCTTGTGGGGTTTTTTTTCTTTCTTTTGGGGGAGGGGGGGGGGGGGGGGCAGAACTCTCTGCCAGCTACACAAGCACCAAAGAATTGCTTTTGAAAATGAGATCTATTGCTGGCAAGATCAATTCAAGTGGTAAAAGTGTACGACGATCTCTAAGTGTACATATAATTGTATGTAGTAAAAAAAAAAAAAAAAATACAAAGAAAAATTTACCAGTTCCCATAAAATACATCTAATTCAGTATGAAAGCTCTGCCTTGCCCCGGGCTTCTGCCCACCGGGTGGTGGTGGTTGCTGTTGTTTTTTTGTTGTTTTCTTTTTGTACAAAATATCCCCAAATCAACACAAAATACACATACGCACGACACCACACACACACACACACACACACACACACAGTAATATTTCTGTGACAATTAAAAAAAAAATCCTAGTGCAAATATAAAGCTCTGTAAACCTGGTCCTATGAGAATCTAATGTTAGTAAACAGCAGGGGAGCAGCCGCGGCCGGAGCTCACATCATGGTCTCCACGATGATGTGGGTGGGCTTCATGAGGGAGCCGTTCATGCTCGCGTGGGGGCTGTACAGGGCGGCCCCGTCGCGGTCCACGGCCCAGCGGTTCGGCTCCCTCGGGGTCAGCAGGTACTTGAGTCTCTGGAGAAGGAAGAGGACAGGCATGGGCTGGGGGTCAGGCAGTCCCGTTCCCTTTCACATGGCCCTCTCCCCCCTCTGGGTCCCTTTCACAGGGCCCTCTCCCCCCTCTGGGTCCCTTTCACAGGGCCCTCTCCCCCACCTGGGTCCCTTTCACAGGGCCCTCTCCCCCCTCTGGGTCCCTGTCACAGGGCCCTCTCCCCCCTCTGGGTCCCTTTCACACAGCCCTCTCCCCCCTCTGGGTCCCTGTCACAGGGCCCTCTCCCCCCTCTGGGTCCCTTTCACACAGCCCTCTCCCCCCTCTGGGTCCCTTTCACAGGGCCCTCTCCCCCCTCTGGGTCCCTTTCACAGGGCCCTCTCCCCCCTCTGGGTCCCTTTCACACGGCCCTCTCCCCCCTCTGGGTCCCGCCTGCGTGCCCTTTGGCCTTTTCACTAACTACTATCCTCTCTGCACCTCCTGTCTCATCCACCGGCAAACAGAGACCTTGAACTAAGGTTCTCCTGAGGCCCCTTCATCCTCCCAGTTGGCAAATCTGTGAGGCAGAGAGCCCGCCCCCAAGAACCTGGAGAGAACCAATGGCAGAATGGGGACCCCGACTCAGGGCTCCTGCCTCCCCGCCCGCTCCATCCGTCAAGTGTCCGCTCAGAAATGTAAGCAGAGAGCGGCTGTGGACAAGAAGTTCTCTGTCCAGGCGTCCAGTCTCTAATGCTCCGAAGCAGCTGACTAAAAGCCAAGGAAGCACTGGCCGAGCTGTGGCTTTCCATCGCCCCCTCCAGCTTACCCTGGGCTGCCCCACTGGCTTCCTGCACGGGGCTGCCTGCCTGGTCCCTGAGGACTGGCTGGAGGCCACAGGTAAAGGGCGAGGGGTGGGATGCAGGAGACAACCAATTGATGCTCCTTTCTCTCTCTCTCTCTAAAAAAATTTAATAAATAAAATTCAACTTTGAAGGGACACGAATTAGTGACCTGTTGGGTGTCTTGGTGTCCCCTCCCCACCATGGCTGAACTGTGTAATTGCTCTGGATACTGACCAGTCAGAACAGACATCCAGCCCCTCTGCTAGGCTGCCAATTAAGCCTTCAATTTCAGGATGGTGAGGACATGGTGGGAATTCCCGGGGAGGGGCTGGGTGGATGTAGTGTATAATATATATATATATCTCCATCCATCCATCCATCCATATCTGGAGAGCTTGGGGCAGTAGCTATTGCCTGCATGTCCCCAGGCTCAGTATTTCAACATTTTAACAAATAAAAGGGCCAGTCTGGCGCAATATGGGGTCTTCCCCTGAGTCCTCTGAGGAAACACAATGAGCTGGAGCTGCAGGAATGCCCCAGGCCGGCCTCCGTGCTCTCTTCCCTGCCACGGGCCTGCTTGCTTCCTCTGTCTGGGGAAGGCTGGTCCCTGTCTGCCAGGCCTCCCCCCCCCCCCCCCAACAACCACCGTTCCCCTGCCCACAAGGAAACCCACCCAGTCCGAGGGGAGCCAGGGCCCCAGGACATCCTGGCTCCAGATTTTTTTTAAGAGAATAACAATAAAAACAGCCCAGAACAAAACAGTGCAATCTTGGAGCCCACCCAAGCCCAAAGGTTAAGGGAGATTCTAAGAAAAGGATTTCTTGGAAAGTGCCCTGGAATCCCAGTATTGTCTGAGGAATTTCTGGGAGGAGGCGGGAGACAGGGGGGGGGGGGGGGGGGTGCAGGGCAGGAGGAGACTGGCGGGCAAGGAGGCCTGAGAGCAGCAGGTTCTGCCTGGGACAGAGGTGGCCTCTGAGGTCAGGCGGGAGATAGGTGGGTGGCTTCTGGGATCAGGGTGGGCTGGGCTTTGCTGCAATTTGACTCCAGGGCTTAGAAATGCAGCCCCCACTGCTCCCAAGATAAAGTCAAAGCTCGGAGCTTGGCATCCAAAGATGCTGCCACCTCTCCAGCCCCCTCACCCACCCCCCAGAGCGGGCCACTGCCGCCCAGGGGCTGTCGTCTCCCTGCACCGTGTCTAGAATTCTCTGCGAGGCAAATGCCTCCTCCTGCTCCTGCCCTGCTCTGCACGTCCCCACAGAGCTCCTCCCTGTGAGCTGCACTCTGTTCCAGCCCCCGTCCCTGCCCCCTTCAATGCACGCTTCTGCCCACGCTCTCCACCTCTCCGTGGGGCAGGTAGGGGTGTAGGACTCGGGGGAAAAGGACGTGTTCACTGTACACAGCAAGTGAACAGCAGGCTGGCCCTCAGCCTCCCCCGGCCCGGCCCCCAGTGCTCACTCACCACCAGGAACGGCCCTTCCGTCTGGCAGAGGCGGATGACCATGACCAAGGGGACGCACACCATGGAGGACAGGGCCAGAGTCCAGCCCAGCCCGATGGACCAGGTGGGGTACACATACACTTTGTTGTAGGTCAGGGGTATGTACTTGACGAGAGAGAAGATGAAACATCCCTGTGGAAAGACAGGGGCAGTCAGGGGGGTCCTGGCCATCGGGAGGTGGGTGGCTTCTGGGACCAAGGCAGGTCCCACCCCAGGGGCCTCCCATCCTCCTCCAGGCTGCAGCCCAAGGCCTTCCCCCATTGCAAGCCGGGCCACGTCACACCTTACTGCCCTGGGCACCTCAAAACCCTCTGCGGCTCCCCTGTGCCTTCAGGATGCAGTCCTAGCTCCCGAGCCTGGCAGGAGCCACCAGGACCTGCACCCCTTCTCTCTGACCCTGATCCCCTACCTAACCTCCTGCCTTCACGTCTACAGTCCAGCCACCCTGGACCCCTTCCAGCTCCTCAGCCTCAGGCCCTGAGGCCAGGCTGTTTCCTCTGACTGGACCGCTTCTGCCCTCACCTCCTCCTCCTGCTCCTGATTCAGCTCCCAGGGTCCTGCCTCACTCGCCCAGGCCCTGCTCCGTCTCAGCCAGGCACCCGACGCTCTCTTCCCAGAGAGCACGTGGTGGCAATCATTTTGTGGGCACGCTCACCCAGCCTGAGTCAGGGAGGGCGGGAGGTATGTGTGCTGTCCCCCAGTTTCTCTAGCACGTGGTGAAGTCCCAGGTGCACACAGCAGGTGCACAATAAATGACAGCTGCTGGGTGAAAGTCTTCCCACTTCATCTCCATTTCTGAGACCCAGACCCCAGGACAAAGCACGGACCTGGGCCTTGCCCAGCCACGTGCCGACAGCCCAGCTTTCCGCCAAACAAATTGACTGGTGGCCTCAGGACCCATGAACAGTGGGAGGGATAAGGTGGGGTCAGCTCTGAGCCCGAAGCCTGTGCAGAGGCCCCCTTTCCCACGTAAGGCTGGGCTGGGAGGGCCCAGGCTCCTGCTCTGGTCAGAAGGGCAGCACCGGGGTCTGCCCCAGGTGGTCCTGATGACCCGCCATGTGAAAACGACTAACACCAGTGGGTGTGACGACGGGGGAGGGAGAAAGCATTAGGCAGCAGACACCTCCCATTGGGCACCGGCTGTGTGCCTGGCCTGCTGCTGTTCCTGTCCCTCTGTGTGGGGCTGGGTCAGACAGGGAGAGTGCCAGGAGGCGGCTGTCTGGGCTCTCCCACCGCGAGGAAGCTTTGTACCAGCCGGGGACTCACACCCGCCTGTCACATCCCTCTTCCTTCGAGGGTGACTTCATCCTACCGCCTGGGGATACCGCTCCCCGGGGACGGAGAGGGGAAGCCACGGACGGGCGGCGGGGGGAGAGGCGTGGTCCACACACACCCAGTCAGTATGAGAACATGGGCTCTGGCCATAACAAAATGTGTCTCCAAAAACAAACTTGCCAACTGTTGTGCTTACTGGCTGCTAATTGTCATGGGGAAAATAAGGACCTCAAATGGAAAGACTACAACCATATGAACAGTAACAGCAACCTAAGGTGGTCAGCGGCCGCTCACGTCCCACGTCCGAGTCCCCTCGCTTTACAAGCGGGGAAGACGGGGCCCGAGAGGGAAGGGGCACACGTGCAGTCACACGGTGGTGAGTTAATGACAATGTTGGCTTATCCTGGCCTCGGAGCAGAGGTCACTGAGGGGAGGGCTCCTTCCTTCCTCAACCCCTGGCCCCTAAACGCAAGGAACACGGTGGCCGTTGGCGCCTGCCGGGGCGTGGGCCGAGCTGGCAGAGCAGACGTGTGCTCCTGCGACCAGCTCCCGGAGCTCTGTCTGGCGTCAAACACCCCACGAAAGCAGCGTGCGCTCCAGAGGACTTCCCTCTGGCTGGAGCCGCTGAGCAGAGCGTGGAGGCCGGCAGGGTGCCTGGCTGTGCTCACTCCAGGCCACGTTCCAGGACGGGGGGGGGGGGACGAGGAATGGGCACGTTACTGTCCCAGGGTCTGGAGCTGGTCCGCAGCCTCCTTGTTCTTGGGAGAGCCCAGAGCATCTCTCTGCTGGGAAGTCCCTCTCCAGTCACAAGCCCCACCCTGCCACAGGAACACCCATTCCCCACATCTGTGCCCTCTCCCTTGGGCGTCCGACGGCTCCTTAACCAGCGGCCGGAAGCGGGCTCATGAGCTCTGGAAGGGTTCGGGAAAAGGTGATGCGTTCTACCGCGGGCCTCCGAATTCCTCGGCGCGCCCCGATATGTCTTCCTCTCTGAGGACCAGCATGGGCTGGTTCCTCTGCCAGGGACGCCCTTCTCTTTACCCATCTTTTTCTCTTCCTGACCAGCTCCTACTCATCCTTCAAAACTCATCTCAAGATAACCTTCCGGAGCAGCCTGCCCCCCCCCCCCTCCTTCCGGGTGGGGCTGTGCTAGGCTTGTTCCGGGACAGCGCTCAGCAGGCCTAAGCGCAAAACTGCTCAGCAGGTGAGAAAGGGCCACTCCCCACGGGCAGGCAAGAGGAAACTCACAACACAGAGAACTGGAGTGACCACGGCCCAGCTGTACTTCATCCATGGCCCAGGCCGGTAGCCGATCATGTCCTCAATGCCGTCATACAAGTTATCACTGCCTGCAAGAGACAGGCAGGCAGATGGTGACCTGGTGCCCAAGGCCAGGCCAGCACCCGCCCAGGGAGCAGCAAAGCCAGGGCTCAGTGCCATGAAGGGTCTCTGGAGCCTGACCCTGGTCCTTGCATCTAGCAGCCCATAGGCCCATGTATAGAAGATGTTTATCTGAAATTACTTCAGAAGTAACTGGGCATCCTGGATTGTGGGGGCTCATAGGCATATTCCACTCCAAACCCGATTTGACCAATCCCGGGTCTCAAGGAAGGTCTAGTGGGCCATTCCGGGCACCCAGAGTTACCACACAGAGACCCCTGCACAGCCAGGCACGTGTTTGTCATGACATACAGCCACACCTTGCACCTTCAGCACAGGGAGAACCTGTGGTGTGGCCACAGTAGTGTGTGTGTGTGTGGGGGGGGGGGGGGGGGGAATGAGAAGTCCAGGGCAGGAAAGGCCTTCATGTTCAACTCAGAATGGATTCCCCCTTAGAATTCTGTTTCTGAAGCTTCTAAATAGGGAGGCCCGAAGGAGAGACTCGAGAGAGGACGTGTAGAAACCGGTACTCACCATAAATCCAGGCAACAACAAAACATTCAAAGAATGCAACCCACAAGAGGCATACACCGCTAGCTGCATAGTAGTCAAAGAGTTGAAACACATACATGCCACCCTGTGAAGAAAAACAAAACAACAAAACAGAGAGGTTTGATTTGGTATCTAATTCCCTTAATATATAAAGAGCTCCGGCATATCAATAAGAAAATGTAAAAGAAAATATAATACCCAAAAGAAAAATTGGCAAAGACTATATGATAACAGAGAACCTGTGTATAAAGATACTCCACTTCATGTTTGAAAAATTTAATCTTTCTCACACACACACACACACACACACACACACACACGGAAAAAGTACAGCAAAGCAATGTCTTCCTTAGCAAAAAAAAAAAAAATAAATAAATAAAAATAATGAGTTCCCTGAAGCCTGCTCCCAAAGCAGGACCTTAAAACCAGCCACGGCCAACAGGAGACTTGAGGAACATCCAGCTGCTCAGTGTATGGACTTGTGATCTACCTTTTTTGGGGGGAGGGAGTTCTTACAGATACTTCTAGAAAAATGCATTCACTTTTGCTTCCAGTAAGGAAAAGTGGTGATGGGAAACCCTGAATTGGCATTGGGGGCCAATGCAACCCTTTGTAGAAGATGGGGAGTAGGGTGGGGAGGGGTACCGGGGAGAGCATGCCCCGGGCCTGTGCTGAGCTCCCACCCCTACGTTATTTAGTACGAGGATCTTTTCCTCTCTGGCCCACTTCTAGCTAGACGTGCGTGCGGATCCACTGCTGCCTCAGACACGCCTCTCCTTTCCTCTCCTGCCGCTTTGTCCTACTTTGTCCTCTGGCCCCGCCCACTCTCTGCACAGCGCACCCTGAGGCCTCTGTCAGCACCGCCTACAGCATTTACCCTGGAGCCACCTCCCCCAGGCCAGAGAAGGCCAGAGGAGGGCGCTGCAGTCAGGGTGAGCAGACCTGTTGTTAACGGGGATCTCAGCTGAGCCTCCCGCCCCCAGGCTCCCAGGATGAGGAAGACAGAGAACAGCAGTGTGGCCATGCTAACAGGAGAAGGTGGGGGAGGGGAGGTGGGGAGCTGGGTCAACTGCTGGATTCCCCACATGGAGGCCCCTGGGCAGGGCCGGACCCCTGCATTGGGTGGGGCTGGATTACCCATCCTGGTCCTCTCATCCAGCTGTTGGGGGGACCAGGGAGGTGGTACAGCCTCAAACTGCTCTGAGTTCTTGGGGGCACCAAGAGCCCTATCAGGGGAGGCCCTTCGGGCCAAGGGAGAGAGCCACCTACCTCCGTCACCATGGTCAGCCCCAGCAGGTAGCTGATGCTACATATCAAGGCGATGAAGATTTCCCGACGGAAACCCTTCCTTAGGAAGGATGGGTAAAGATCAACCAAGGATGTGATCTGTCCTTCAACTTCAACAAACTGCAGGGGAAAGAAAGAGAGAGGTTGAGTGGCAGGTGCCCAGCACCTCCCTCTGCTGAGAGAATTGCAGCACCCAGTCAGCCTGGGGGGGTCAAGTCCACGCATGGGAACCGGCCTTTGGGCGCGGCCGGCCCGTCCGGCCACGGTGGCCCACCACAGTCCTCCCCGCATTCCACAGCCCGCATCTCTGCTGAGCTCGCCCTGCCACCAGCACGCCCGGCCCTCAGCAGCCAGGCTCCGCTCGGGAAGCCAACGCTGGCTCCGCCCTGGCACGCGTGTGTCAACAAGACAACCTCCTCACACGTCGGTCTCAGTCCTCTCTGAAGCCACGGAAAGTGCCCCCTCACTTCCAGGCCTCGGGTGCCCAGCGGGGCCAGGCACCTGGGGTTGCTCAGATGGGTGGGTAACGCAGGGCAGGTCTGGGCCTCAGTTTCTCCACCAGATTCACATGGCGGCTTTTAACTCTTTGGGGATCGAAAGCCCAGAAGAGAATTTTGCACGTGTGCGTGCCCACCTACACGCCCACATGTGTGAGCTCAATGCAGCCACGACTCCAGGCTCATGGACTCTGGGACCCCATTCCTTGGGATCCCAAACGTGAGGTCATGTTCTAGACCACATGTGTCAAACACAAGGCCCGCGGGCCAAATCCGTCCCGCCAGGCCCTGCAATGTGGCCCGCACCGCGCTGTCATCACTGCACTCCGCTGCGTTTCCATCACAATGACAGTTTATGACTGTTCAGTAAACCATTCGGCCCGCGATTTAGGCTGGATTTTAGATTTTGGCCCCTTCTCTGATTGAGTTCGACACCCCTATTCTAGACCGAGTCTCAATCTTTCTAAAGCGTCCCATCTTTGCACCTAACCATGTATCTTGGCGACCCACAGGATTACATGGAGAGCTGCCTCGTTTTTTTTTTTTGTTGTTGTTGTTGTTGTTTTCTTTTGTTTGTTTTTTTAAAAATATATTTTATTGATTTTTTACAGAGAGGAAGGTAGAGGGATAGAGAGTTAGAAACGTCGATGAGAGAGAAACATCCATCAGCTGCCTCCCGCACACCCCACACTGGGGATATGCCCACAATCAAGGTATATGCCCTTGACCGGAATCGAACCTGGGACCTTTCAGTCCGAAGGCCGACGCTCTATCCACTGAGACAAACCGGTTTCGGCCTGCCTCGTTCTTAAAAAGGCAGCTTAAAACGCCATCCTGGGGACACGTGCCGTCAGAGGCCTAACCAGTGCCAACAGGTGGCTTCCAGCCTCTGCAGCTCCTGACCTGGGCAAGGACTCTTCCCTCCATCTTTCTCGAGGTTCGTAGGCACAAGTAACTCTTCAAGATTAGAGGGCTCCCAGCCCCATTTTACATTCCACGGCCACAGACAAACTGCCCTGCCCGCCGACACACCCTCTCTGTCCTTTAAGGCCTGTTCCTCCTCTGGGAGAGGCTGCAGGGCAGGCACGTTCCCTCAGCATTCCTACGGGCCCACGCCCACCACGTACTGCCCTGGGGGAGGCAGGAGGACCTTTCCGGGTGCTGAAGGGGAGGAGAAATGAATGACTCTTTGTTGCCAGGGACTCAGGGAAAAGAGGACCAAGAGGCTCTTGAAAGGAGCCCAAGTACAAGGCGCTGATGGTTTGACCTCTCATTGAAGTGTCCGCGGAAGGCGTTTTGAACCCAAATGACCACGTACTGAATAATTGCAGACCTGCAGCTCCAATGCCAGCCTCAGCGGGAGCTTAAAGACACAGGCTTGTTCTTTTTTTGAGACGGGAAACTACAGATGGGGAGAGCACGTGAGTCGGGGCCAGGACGTGCACGAACCCCTTTCCCAGGCGGCCTGCACTGCCGGGAACACTGTCCCTCCCTCTCCACCAGCCCCTTCGGACCTGCCTCACTCAATCGCTTGGTGACCCTGACTTCTCCCAGCCTCCGTTTCTCCCTCTGTAAAGTGGGAGGGCCTTGCCTGCTCAGCAGGGCTGCTGAGACGGATGTGAACGCATGGGAGTGAACTGGCAATAGGGTGACGAACTGGTTTTAACACATTATCAGGGGCTGACAGGGGGGACTCCTGCGGCAGGGGCTCCGTCCGGCCCTCATCTTGTGATGTTTGTTCACAAATGGTGTCCCCTCGGGCAGGCCAGACACCCACAGGCTCCTGCCTCCACATGGGCGATGGACCTACTCCCTCTCTCCAAGACCGCTCAGCGGTAAGATGGCTCCGAAGCCAGAGAGTGGCCCCCAGACGCCAGAGAGCGTGTCCTGGAGCAAGCGTCAGGCTCCTCCCTGAGGGGGGCTGATGGGTCTCTGTGCTCCCAGAGGTGGCAGCTGTCTGTGGAGAACTCAAAGGGAAGGCAAGAGGGACAAACTAGCAGGTCTGGGAACAGGCAGCCCAGGGTCAAGTTATGGCTCCACCCATCAGCCGGCTGAGCGTGTGGCCTCCGGGGGAGCCCTCATCTCTCCCTGCCTCAGCTTTCCTGGATTCGGACATTGTGCAAATCAAGGAGCTAACGCAGGAACAAAGAGCCAGCCTGGGGAGAGGGGGTCTGGGGAGCGAGTGTTTAATGGAAACAGAGGTTCAGTCAGGGAGACAGGAAGTTCTGGAGATGGGTAACGGTGATGGTTGCACAACCATGTGAATGTACCGAACGCCACTGAACTGCACACTTCATATGGTGAGGATGAGCAATGTACCGTATTTTTCGGACCATAAGACGCACTTTTCCCACCCCCAGAAGTGGGGGGGAAAAGTCCCTGCGTCTTATGGTCCAAATATAGCCTACACATATACTTTAAAAAAAAAGTTTTTTTACTTTCCCGGCTGTGTGGTCTCTGTGTGCTTGCCCGGCTCTAAAATGGTTCTAAATGCTGCTGTTTACTTTACAGGGTTGATTACATGTGTTTATGACTGTGATGTTGGGTTTTAATGCACATAAAATATTTTAGGACACTATTTGTTTCAGAATCTTTTTTTCTTCATTTCCCTTCTCTAAAAACTGGTGCGTCTTATGGTCCGGAGCGTCTTATGGTCCGAAAAATACGGTAATGTCCTGTGTATGTTACCTCACACACATGCACACGGAAAGCCCGGCGTGAAGCCTGGCCGTGTGAGCACCTCAAAGGGCAGGGCTCTGACCCTGTCTGCGCTGGTGGTGTGTGAGGCCGTCAGCGGCACTGACACCCCAGGTTCACAGAGTGCACAGGGGAGAGGAGGGATGCCAACCTATGCCCCTGGACGGGAGACACCAGGCCCCATCCAGATCCCCAGGCTTAAGCCCGCCACAGCCCTTGCTGGTACAGCTGGCAGGCCAGGTAAGGGCTCTGAGCAGAGCTCCACGCTGTGAAGTGGGGAGAGAACCATTCCCTCCGAGGCTGGCTGCGATGCTCACTTAGCTTCCCTGAGTGCCGAGCTCAGAGACGCCCCGCCCCGCCCCGCCCGCCTCCCCGGAGAAAACCTGGCGGATGAAACCACCTCCGCTTGCTCAGGAAGCCCTTTCCACAGCTCCAGGCCTATGTCCGGGCCATGGCGATGTCCGGCTTCGCCGTTTATTAACCTCTCTCCAGCTTTGTTTTTTTGCTTTCACTCAGAGGTCTGGAAAGAGTTATACAAGCCATTTGCTTGGGGCCTCCGAAGGCCAAACTCGTTAACGAGGAGTGATTAATGGCGCCCTCCCGCTGTTTACACAGCTCAAGCCCATCAACAACTGCGGGAGCATTCTGTTTCCAACACCCCCCCCCCCCCCCATGCTTTCATTCTGTCTTTCCTGCTAATCCCGCTTTCTTTTCTGCCAGATCCTCGGCTCCGCTCTTGACCTTGCTGGTGGCCCGCCTCCTCCGCTCTGCCTGACCTCCGAAGACTTTCCTCCGAGTTTCCGGGGACCCGCCCCGGGCACGGGCCTTGTGGCTGCTGCCCCCGGGGTGGGCGGCAGTGTCCTCTCCTGAGCTGGCCGCGCCCGCCTCTCACCGGGTCTCGGATGACCAACCGCCTTCATGAGGCAGCCGGACCCCAGGCCACACAGGAGGCTGCAGAAGGCCTGCCCTCGGGGACTGCCCTCGGGGGCTGGCCCCTGGGTGGCAGACCCCACCTGCGAGGTTCTCACTCGCCTGGGCACAGGACCAGCCTGCCCTGCACACACAGCTCCCCGCTCCCCGAGTCACACCTGTGCTCCTGCGAAGACCCCTGTGAAGGCACACGATCTTGGGGACAGGTGACCGGGCGCTCGTGCTACTCATCCCCCCGGCACCCCTGAGGCTCCGCACTAGGCCTCGTACCCCGTGCTGCAGACAAGGCGATGGAGAGCAATCACACCCATCTGCCAGAGGAGGGGCGTGAGGCTCCGCATCACCCAGCAGCGTGGGGAGCTTAGAACTGGGTGGCTCCCGAGGCAGGCGCCGCCCTGGTCGGTGCTCACTGAGCACCAGGCGGAGGCTGAGCCCTGAGGGGAGGGGCCGTGGGGGTTGGGAAGCAGCCTCAGTGGCAGGCGGGAGCCAGAACCGCCGAGGACAGGCTGGGTTTGAGGGGGGGCTCCGCGCTTGGCTGTTTGGGGAGCACTGGAGGACCAGGGTCTCCCTGGGGGGACAAGCCCCCCGACTCCTGTGCGCTAGGAAGCACAGAGGGAGAAAGGTGTGTGTAGGCTTCCCCGGCCCCACTCAGGGCCCGCCATGCTGGCCGGGCAGGGAGCCCCTTGTGCTTTAAGCAGAGACCTTTGTCCCTTCCCTTCATCGCCCTGGTGCCTGCCCACCTGGGCCCCGCCCCGCCCCGCCCCAGGAGGGCAGCACCTCGTGCCAGCCTCACCCTTTAGTGCCCACCTAGGGCTGTGTGGCACCACACCCCGGGCTGTCCATTTCCCCTTGCCGAGGTCAAAACCTGAGCTTTGGGGCAGACGTGCTGCTTCTGCCGCCCCGAGGGAGCCTTGCTGGCCGCAGCGGTGGCAGGTCTGACGTGAGGGTGGACCGGGTGGAGCCGCCTCACCCGTGGCCAGGGAGCCAGGGAGGCTTTCCCAGAACCGGTTCCCTCCCCCCGCCCCCCCTCGGGGCCAGCCCCGCCACCCGCACGTACCTGGCTATCCAGTCCAAGCAAGAGAAGCATAATAAAAAAGAGAATGGACCAAAACGTGGGCAGCGGCATCATGGTCACAGCTTTCGGGTAGGCGATGAAGGCCAGGCCGGGACCTAGCGGGAAGAGAAGACGGGGAGGGGCAGAGGGGGAGGCACGTCAGCAGGGAGCCGGGGGCACCAGGGCACATACAGAGACGCGGCGGTCAGTCTAAGGCGGGTCTCCCAAACCCAAACGCAGGGAGGAGCTGGGCCGAGCCCCCGCCGGGGAAGAGACCGGGCGCAGGCAGGGCCCCGTTTTAGCATCTGTCTCCTAAGCAGCAGCACCCGTGGCCTCCTCACACACCAGAATCCGGACGGACGGACGGACGGACGGGCAGACGGACACTAGTTATCTGGGCGGGAAATGGGACTGAGCCTGGCAGCACCCTGCCAGCTTGGAATAGGAGCACCCCTCCCCCAACCAGAGCAACCATGCCGTTTGCTGGAAGGAAGCAAAGGGGGAGACGTCCTGGTTACCTGACTCCTACATCCCCGTTTGCAAAGAAAAGGTTCCCAATCACCCAAACGCTGCATGAGTGGAAAGGAAAGAGGGCAGGGAACCATGCCCAGCAGGGCGAGGGTCTCTTCCGGGGTGCCTCTGTGCACCCCCCTGAGCAACGTCAGAGCCAAGGCCCAGGCCTTTATTCAAGTCCTCATCCCGCTTGCTCCTCCACCTGCTCGTTACATCACCACACGCCTCTCAGGGCCTCCGGTGAGGGCAAGGCGCCATTGACGGCTCCCAAGGAGCCCTCCCGGGTTCTGTTCCCCTAACAAAGGGTTTCCGGTTTCTAAAGAGGGGACCCCCACGGGATCTGGTGGCAGGGCTGGGGACGGGAGTCCCGTCCGCTCAGGGGGGGCCTGAGGACTGGACACATTGTGACGACATGAGAAAGGCCTCCCGCCTCCAGCCGGCCTGAGACAAGACGCATGGGTCAGGGCTGGGCTGTAACAGAGACCCGTGGGTCCAGGAGGCGGAGGAAAAGTAAAATCCAGAACTAAAAAAATAAAAAATAAAAAATAATGTCAAGAAAAGAGACGTGAGACAACAAAGAGGGCTGGAGGCGGGACACTGAAGAGGTATCAGAACCAAAGGAATGGTTTAAGAATGGGGGGGGGGGGGGATAAAAAAACAACAACAAACTTTGAAATAAACTGGAGCCAGAAACCACAGCCCACAGCATGACACACAGATGTGGCGGCGGTCAAGGGCAGGGCCTCTTACAATCCACAGTCCACTCAGCTTGAGGAAAACCCAACCCTGACCGAGCGTCCTCAGGCGGCGAGAAAGCTAGCACCTAAGAAACGGCGGGAAGGGCGCTGTACTAACCCCGAAGGCTGGACCGGGAAACCACACTCCCAGCCCCGGGCCCCCCAACATGTCAGCTCTGCCTGAGGAGTCCAGTCCAGCCCACTTTGAGACAGATGTGAAATGGGACCCCACCCCCGCCCTCCGGGGCCTGTGAAGGCTCCCATCCCACTCGTTTCTGTATTTCCGTTTTGCCTTTCTCCAGCCAGCCTCTGGGAGCGGCCAGGGTGAGCTCTGGGGAGAGGCGTCCCGGGGGGGGAGGGGGGGGGACGGCAGCCCAGGGCGCCCTGTGTGCCTGTGAGCCAGAAGGCGCCGCTCTGCGTTCCATTTGCACTCCGTTCAGCCAGGCAATGCACTCGGCTCAGTCTGGTGCTCACGCAGAGCTCCTTAGAGAAACAACCGCCCTGAGGTGTCGGCTGTTCAGACATCACCGTGAGGAATAAGGGCCAGCGCCTTGGCGGTGGGCACGGGAGGAAGCAACGACTTGGGTCGACAGCGTAGGCTCACACGGGAGAGGGAGAGCTATCGGAACGTCCCTCCCACCACCACGCTCACCCCGTGCTCCCGGCCACTCCCAATCCGTCGGAATCGGTTTTGCAAGCCCTCCACCGGGGAGAAAAGCCATCTATCCCTTCGCCGCAGTCAGCTCACAGGTGGTGTGGACATCTCTGGATTGTCTCAGGCCTGCCTTGGGGGGCTTCTCAGGGCGGGAAAAGGCTGGCTGGAGGTCTGATTGGAACTGGGGTCAGTGGAGAAATGCATTGGCCCAAAGCGTGGGCCTGCCACGTTGGCCTGCACGTGTGGGTGTGCGGATGGGGCATGGCAGCATCTGTGCAATGAGGAGGAAAGCAGGGCCAGGGGCTCAGAGAGGTCAGGGGAGATATTCTTATACGGGAAGGGCCAGAGGTGGTCACGGGGGGGGGGGGGGGGCGGGGGAGGGCAGAAGGGAGGACACCTCATATCAGAAGGGCCTGGAGACCCCGGCTCTAACCCTGACAGACCCACGGCTCTCAGCTATTGCTCTCCTCTGTGCAGCCGACATCTGAATGCACAATGCTGAGGTACCCTAACCCCCCAACTCCAGTCCTACGGGCTAGGGTGACACCTCAGCGGGGACTCCAGCTGTGCCCGCCCTGGTCTGGGGTGGTCCCTGTGCCAGAACCTTACACTCTCCTCAGCCCAGGGTCCCCCGCCAGCCTCCAAGAGGCCCACGGAGGTCATGAGAAATCAGGAGGTCGAGCGGGGCAGAGGGAGGTAAAATAACAAAACCTGGCAGGCCACGGATGGCACCTTTCCAGTAAAATGACTGGACAAAGGCAGAGAAGCCAGAGAGGTGGACCTGAGGATCCTGGGAGCCTAAGCCACCGCAGTTTTAGAGCTGCAGGTCCGGGACTTAGAGCACCCCGGCCAGGCCTGGAATTTAGGCACCTGAGAAACTGTGGCTCTGAGACTCTAGGATTCTAGCAACCGAAGACCTCAAGATTCTCAGATTCCCACACTGTCCTGCTGGAGCCCCAGGATCCCAGCTTAAGATCCCAGGCTGTGAAGTCTGTGTTTCTAGGGGACTGTCCTGGGGGTGACAGTGTCCCCCCCCCCCCCCCAAATCAGATCTGTCCTGTCCCAGAGGCGGCCTGCCATGCCCGGTGTCTCTCCCCACCCCACGCCTACGGTGGTGCCAGACACAGAGTAGAGACTCAATAAACCAATAAAAACATCAGTGGAATGAATGAATGGGTTTGCTTAGAGGGAGCGCGCTGGGAGCAAAGTGCAAAATACAGAAACCAAAGCTGAGAAGGCGGTGATGGAATGCCGATCGGTCGGTGGCTGACTTGGGCCTGAGGTTTCGGAAACCAGGGGTTAGCTGGGGAAGGAAGGGGAGGGGGGAAGAGCACACGGAAGTAGCTAAACATTCCCAGTCACCAAACCCATGTTTCTACCACCCCTTGGGCCAAATCGCAATGAACGTGTTTAAAATTTAGCTTTTTTACTCTTTGGTACTCGGGGGACATCTTGGTGGGGGGGGGGGTCCGTTTTGGAAACCAGGCTCGTCCCCCCCCTCCAAAGCCCCTGGGGTCTGGCTTCATGCCTGCAGTACTCAGCTTACACACTAGGTGGCAGTGCCCACCACCACTGCCACCGATACCACCATACCTGACTCAGCCACATCAGCAATGTCCACCCCTTGCTCTTGTGCCATGAAGCCCAGGATGGAAAAAATTGCGAAGCCAGACACAAAACTGGTACCACTGTTCAGGCATCCCAGCAGCATACAGTCCCTAAGTTACACATATGTCAGGGAGCAAGTTAATTCACAACACAAGGAAGCCACGCTCCCTACTTTGTCTTTTTTTTCTTTAAACATCATCATCATTTCTAAGGTCCACCAGGCCCGCTGGCACAACACTTGCCTGTACGAGTTGTACTTGTACTTGTTGTAGCTCCCCAGTGAGGTCATGGCTCCCAGGCAGATGGCATAGGAGAAGAATATCTGGGTCCCAGCATCAATCCATACCTACGGGGGTTCAGGGGGTGGGTGGCAAGGAGAGAGAGAAAGAGCCATTAGGCAGAAACCGGTTTGGCTCAGTGGATAGAGTGTTGGCCTGCGGACTGAAAGGTCCCAGGTTTGATTCCGGTCAAGGGCATGTACATTGGTTGAGGGCACATCCCCGGTAGGCAGCTGGAGGCAGCTGGTAGATGTTTCTCTCTCATCGACATTTCTAGCTCTCTATCCCTCTCCCTTCCTCTCTGTGGAAAATCAATAAAATATATTTAAAAAAAAAAAAAAAAAAAAAAAAAAGAGAGAGAGAGAAAGAGCCATGAGACCTGGCCTCCTGGAGGAGGCAGTGCAGGTCCCTGGCCACCTGGACACCGAGGGCTGCACCTGGAAATGGGCAGATTCTCAACTGCAATCGGAGTCTCTGTGTGGAAATCCAAGGCGCCTTCCAAGACAACACTGAGCTGCAAGGAACCCCAGACGCTGAAGAAACTGGGCTCGTAAAGCAGATGGATCTGGATTCCAACCATGGAATCGTTGTGGGCAAGTTGGTATGACTTGCCCGGGGCCTCAGTTTGCACATCTGTGAAATGGGTTCCCCGGCCCTCCCCACAGAGCTGTTTTGCAGGTTCGAAGAATAGTCCAGTACCAGCGGCCCCCTGGTTAAGTCAAGGCTAGGCTACTGTTGCTACTGTGATTGTTATTGTCGGGGGCCCCTGAGCTGGAATGGAGAGGGATCCCCTAACAGTGAATGCAGGCAAAGCTGCTCTCCAGAACCCTCATGAGGCAGTTTTCCTTACGACCTCAAAGCTGCCACCTCCCTCCCATCCACCTCCGGCCCAGGGCGAGAGGAGCGTGGGGAAGAGACCCAAAGCAGCAACCTGAAGGCTGAGGATCCTGGGGACAAAAAGATCCTTCCACAGGCCTGTAAACATCCCCTGGATTTTCTCCAACCCCCTGTGGCCACGTGGCTTAGTGCCAAGAGGTGAACATTCAGTACTGACCCCTCAGGTTTCTCAGAGGTCACCAGCTCCGGATTCCGTCCTTGGCCGAGGAAGCCAGCAGCCCTCCCACCCCCACGGTCAGCCCTCTTGGCGGGCGTAGGCAGAGGCCAGGTCCAAGGAGAGGCTAGCTCAGAAAGACTCCTCTCTCCGCCCTGGCGCAGTGCCTGAAGAAGACTCTATAATTGGCCTGCCTCAGGAGTCCTCGACAAAGATACACACACAGCTGGGAAAGCCCACGGGCGCTCTGAGCCACCTGCCCCCGCCCAGCGGAAAAGTACCAGGGGGTGACGGTTTGGCTGGATGTGTGCACCGGGCCCAGGAGGGAGGGAGGACGGGCTGCCCTGCGGTACCTGTGGGTCCTTGAGGCGGCTGATGTCAGGGTACAGGTAGAACTTGATGCCTGCGCCCGCCCCAGGCAGCGTCAGCCCACGAACCAGCAGCACCAGCAGCATCGCGAACGGGAAAGTGGCGGTGAAATAGACAACCTGCAGGGAGAGGAGGGACTCAGGGGGGGGCCAGGGCGCCTCCTGCTGCTGTTAAATGAGAGCATCTTTTCTGAGGCAGGGACTCTGTGGCCACGTTCGTCATTTCATTTGCTGTGTGATCTGGGGAATATTGCTTAACCTCTCTGAGCCACAGATGCCTCACCGGTCACCTGGGCATTAAGGACTTACCTCATAGATTTACTGAGAGTCTATGAAAAAAAAAAAAAATCCTATACATCTTTACTAAATCATATAGTTGGAAAAACAGTGGTGGACAAGTCAGAGAACAAATCCCTGTGCTCGCATGCTAAGTGGATAGAGATTTTTAAAAATAAGAGTCAACGATCATGTGCCCAGTGGCTGGCACATGGCAGTCAGTTCATGTTAGCTAAAACTCATGGGTAAGAATCAGAGAGGTGCAGGTTCCAATCCAGCCCTCTCCCCTCCCTGCAATGTGACCTTGGGTGTCAGGCTTAACCTCTCTGGGCCAGTTAGGTCACGTGCCAAATGGCAACAAGAGAAACAGCAGGTCGTTATCGGGAGGGGAGGCGAGGATTCAATAGGATGACGCTTCTGGCTTAACCGAGAGTGCCTGGCACTTGGGTCCTCAAGCAATGGGGCCTGCGACTCACGCTGTGATTTTGCAGGAAGCACAAGGGAAGCCCTGGGGAGGAAAGGCGGCCTCCGAGGCCCCTCAGCGAGGAGGCGGAGGGCCCTCCACTTCCCTGGAGATGCGGGAGGCCCACAGCCTGCCCTGAGTCACACTGCACACCCCACACAGGCCCAGTCAATGCAAGGTCCTCCAGAGAGGACCCAGGCTGGGCCTTCCCATCCCCAAGGGCCTGCCCTCTCTCTCCTTCTCCCATCCTGAGAGCACTGGTCTCCACACACCCCGAGGCCTCGGTTCTCGTGGACTTCCCCATCGTCTTCCTCACCAGGAGGGACTCCCGGCCGCGTCTCTGCCTGGAAGGAGCTCGAAGTGTGTGGCTGCATGGACAGTGAAAGCCTGGCACTTCCAGCAGGGCACTGGCTGGGCTGGGCCTCCCCAAGCACAGCCCGCAGCATGCTCACCATGCCCCCCAAACTGGCACACCAGCTACCTGTTGATGGAGGGGAACTAACTGAGGCTCAGCAGGTCATCTGCAGAGCTCAGGATCTGCACTCAGAGCCCGACGGTTGGGTCACGGAGCCCTCAGCTCCCTCCGAGGGCCTTGGGGACCAAGAGACAAGGCAGGAACCACCGCACAGCCAACGCACCCGTTGTACAGGTGAGGAAACCAAGACTGAGGTCAGAACAAATGTGCCCTGGTGCTGGGGCCAGAGGCAGTGCCGGGGTCCAGGAAGGTAACAGACACTGACAGAGGGTGACAGAGCCCCAGGCCTCACCCCCAGGGCTGGCACAGGAGCCCCCGAGGAAGCCGAATTCTCGGGCAGCCACCCTCCTTTTGTGTGAAAACAACCAGAAAGGGGCTTTGGAAACAGGCAAAAAGGAGGCTTGGGGATGTCTGACTCAGCTGTCCGGTCAGTGCCACCAGCCAGCATGTATGCAGTGCTTACTGTATGCCTGGCTTAACTATTCCGAGTGTGGCAACTCCTATGTGCAGCTGGTCCTGCGCGAACCCTTTGAGGTAGGTTTTGTCACGGGCCCCGCGCTGAAGGCAAGGAAGCTGAGGCCCCAAGAGAGTCCAGCGCTTGGCATGCGGCCACTTAAGTGGCCGAGCGGGACGCAGAGCAGAGCCTGCCTCTGGGTGACGACGCAGAACAGTGAGGAGCCTCCACGCCTGGCAGCTCAGTCCATTCTCCCGGAGGCCAGGGGGAGGGTTAGGATAGGGGCTGGCTCACTGCAGGACAAGTTACTGCCCCTCCCAGGCCTCATCGCCCCACCTGTGAAGCGGGGCACGCTCAGACCAGGTGAGCTCCGAGGTTCCCCCCTGGGGGCCGGGGGCGGTGGCCGAGAGTGTCAGCTTGGGATCCCCCAGACCGGGGTTGAGGGGCTGGTACCCCCTGGACCAGCGGGGCCGCTGGGCCTTACCCCCCACGTGTGAGAGGGAGACGGCGTGCTCACGGTGCCTCACGCGTGGCGTGCAGTCGGCCCTCGGGAAACCTGCGCTGGGGGCGCTCTCCTGGTGACCCCCGAGGGCGGGTGGGCATACTCCTGCCTCGGTTTCCCCAGCCGCCCGTTTCTCTTCTCCCGAGGCGGAGAACCCCGTGTCCCACGGACGAGGAGGCGGACACGGAGGGCGGGAGCCGGGCAGGAAGCCCCAGAAGGGGTGAAAGGAGAAAACTCCTCCCTTCCTGCCGACGGCCCCCGACCGGCTCCCGCCTGGGCCCCCGCGGGTGGCGGCCGCACCGAGAACAATAGCTGCTGACAGCACGCCCTCCGGGAGGGCGGCCGCTTCAAAGGCTGGACAGCCGGGCGCAGCCAGAGGGCTTTGTGTCAGGGGCACGGGCCTCCGCGGGGGCTGCGGGGGCTGCGGGGGCTTCCCTTGTTTTCCCTGTGTTTCATTTGTCTCACAAGCCCTTGGGCGGCGTTTGCTGTGTGCTGGGAGCCTGGTGCGTGTGAACGCGTGCCGCCCTCTCCGCTCGGAAAGGTGGGCGAGGAAACGGGAGCTCAGGGGCGGCAGCGCTGATGGGGGGCAGAGGCAGGGCCTGAGCCTGGTGTGTGTGTGTGTGTTAGCGTTTCCCCCGCAAATCCAGACCAGGACAGCTCCCCTGCTCCCGGCCGCCCCAGGCCGCCTCTCACAGCCGCCCTTGTTCTGCAGACTCTGCCCCTCTGAGGACAAGCCCCGGGGGGGGGGGGCCCTTCTCTCAGCGTTTCCGTGACTCCCCGGGGATCCTCGCGGGAGAGGCTGGTGCCAGCCGCAGCCAGTGGCCCTCTGGCGACGGCCCAGCAGGCCTTGCCACGGGACGTGGTAGTTTTCCACTCCCGCTGGCACACCGCGGCGGCTCCGCCGAGCCCTCGGCCCAAATGCCCTGTGGCCCCATCGTCCGGGAAACTTGCAAGGACAGCTCTTCCCCGTTCTCCCGGGACGGGGGGGGGGGGGGGGGGGGGGGGGGGTGGCCCTCGAGGCAGGAGCCAGATGGGCGAGTCTCCTGCGGCCCTGAGCGTCCTGTGGGCAGGTGGGGCCCTGGGCCTGAGGGTCCTCCCAGCACCCTGTGTGTTGGGGGCAGGGGGAGAGCAGCACGGCTAACTCATTTCACACAAGGGGGGAACGAAGTTCAGAGACGGGGAAACGGATTTGCCCGGGCAGGCAGCTCGTCGGGGGTGGGCAGAGCGGAGACCCAAAAGCAGGCCTGGCTCTGACGGGCACCCCTGCTTTACCCCTCGGCCCTGACGGAAGCGCTGCCCTGGAGGCAGCGATGGAGAGGCAGTGCACTGTCTCCGGGCCCACAGGACTGCACTTCCCGTGGGAGGGTCCGGACGCCGGGCACCTTCCTGGACCTGTCCGTGGCCGGGGCTGGGGCCAGGCTGGTGGTGTGTGAGCCTCCCTGTGCTTTGTCTCGGCTCCGTGGGGCTCGCCCAGGCCCTGCTATTGTTCTGGGAGCCACGCCTGCCCCTCAGGGGCCGTGGGCTGCTAAGGAGGAGGCCGTCTCTAGGGGCAGGCTACGGGGACCTTCCACAAGTCACGTCTTCAACTGGCCACAGAGCTATTTTTTTGCTTTGATTCTCTTCTCCTGCCTCCCTCCCCCTCCCCCTCCAACCCATTATGTCTCTAACATTGCCCACAGTTCTTGATAGACACCGGCCTCCGCCATCAGACTGGGGGCTCCTCCAGGGTCTGAGTCAGACACCCCTCAGGGCCTTTGCACCAGCTGCTGTCTCTCCCCAGAACGTGTTCTCCTCCCGATAGACACAGGGCTCCCTCCCTCCCTCCCTCCCTTCCCTCGGGTCTTTGCCCGAAGTCCCCTCCGCAGTGAGCCTGGCCTGGCCGCCCTGCCTCACATGGCACCCAGCACGCCCTGTTCTCCTTTCCCGCTTTATGCGTCCTCATAGGTCTCGTCACCCTCTTACTCCTCTACACAGGGTGGGACCAAGGCAGGACTGCAGTGATTCCTGCAGGAAATAATACGGTAAGTGGTAATACAAGAATCAACTCGCATACTTAC
The DNA here is from genome assembly GCF_014108245.1 of Pipistrellus kuhlii. Classification (NCBI taxonomy): domain Eukaryota; kingdom Metazoa; phylum Chordata; class Mammalia; order Chiroptera; family Vespertilionidae; genus Pipistrellus; species Pipistrellus kuhlii. Next base: position 22,894,221 of record NW_023425416.1, read on the forward strand.
AACTGCAAACCTACTTCTGCGCTACCCTGTGTTTTACACACTCCCCTCGTTACAATCAATGCGTCTGTCAGCTCTTGGGCCACGGGGGTTTCTGTCTGTTCTGTGGGCCCCTGCGTATCCCTCAGTCCCATTCCTACAGCAGTCCCAGGCCAGATGCAGAGGCTCAAAGCTTATGATCATGTCTCCAGCACTGCTCGGGGCCAGCGCTCCACAGAAACTTCCCGAAAGACTGTGACCTCTATGTGGGGAAATGGAGGCAGAGTGAGGAAGGGATTGGCGCTCACTGTGGTCTATGCCAAGCATGGTGCTGGTGCTGAATACACCTCACGTTAACCTTCTCCGCCACCCATTTTCTAGATGAGGAAACTGAGGTGCAGAGGTGACGAGTGACCTCGGACAAGTCCCTTCACCTCTCCAGCTCAGTTCCCTCACCGGGTAAGAAGAGGAGGTGACAAAACGGGCTCAACCCAGGGGGGTATAACTCCCGCTGCCCTCTTCCTGCCCGCCTGGGGGCGCTGCGAGCTGGGGGTGTGCTGGGGAGAGATTTATGAAGCTTGGCTGCTTCCTTTCCACACTGGGTTTTGGGATCCCAGGATGGCTCTCCCCTGAGACACAGGCAGAGAGCACTCCTCTGCAGCCACGGGCCCAGGTCCTGCCCTGCTGGAATCTGCAGATCCTCGACTCTGCCTAAGGGGCTCCTCAGCTGTGTGATTCCAAATCCCGGTGCAGCCAAGCCCCTCTCTGAACGACGTTACCACTGCCCACCGCTGTACCTCAGGGCCACTCGGACACACGCTTTGGGGACTGTTGGTCTTAGAGATGTTCTCCCTGTCAAGATGCAAACAATGGCGGGTGGGGGGGGGGTGACAATGGTAGATGACACTTAAAGGCAGATCAAGCCAACACCTTCGCTGCGGGCTCCATGCCTCTGCACTGCTGTTGCCACTGGAGTGGCCGTGACACCAGGCAGAGAGCCGGTGGTTGCTCAGCTCTGCTAACACAGAACATTCTAGTTACAGGCTAACGTGTTCGTGATTGCCAATACATATCTGTGCACACCTAACATCTTAATTATAAGCAGCCATGTGAACGATCCACCCTTGTCTCTGTGAACATCTGACATCCTGGTCATCACGTAATGTATCAATCTGCAGCTCAGTTACGGCTAATGTTCTGATAAACAACCACCGTCCTAATCGTCAGTGAAAGCGTTCCTTAAGGAACGCCCTACACTATCAGCTAACGTGTTCTGGGCGAGGTAATTCAGTTAATTTGACTAAGCAACTAAAAGCAGTGCTTCTCGAGCCTCAGGCTGCATTTGGGTTAAGTTGGCTACTGCCCCAAGGCAGGTTCTGAGTGTGCAGGCCCCGGGCAGGCCCACAGGGTCCTCATGTCTAATGAGCGAGCGCCCAGGGCGGTGCTGATGTGCTGGTCCGGGAACTTTGCAAAAAAAGAGTCCATGGAGAACTGGTTATTAACAGCAGAGCTGAGAGAACCTCATTGCCAGCTGACTTATCAATTACAACCTCAGCATCCGTTATCTGCTAACATCTGCTCCACCGCCAGCACCTTGACGGGGGAGCCAGCGGTGTGTTGGAGCTTGTGCAGGCTCCAGAGAGCGCTGATGGTTCAATTTGCAGGAACTGCATGAGCTGGATGTTTTAAACCACCAATAACTTGAAAGCAGACGTAGTGGGCGTCTTTGTACCGTCAAATGAGGGCAAACCAAGGCTTTACCTGTTTTTCGGGGGTTGGTTTATCAGCCCGCACCCCCTCCCAGGTCAGGGCCAGCTTCAGGCAGGAAGGACTGTGGGGCGGGAGGTGCTCTCTGGCGAGGGCCACGCTCCACGAGGCAGGGGAGGGAGAGGAGGAGGGACAGAAGCGCAACTCACTTTCCCCGTGGACTTGACGCCTTTCCAGATGCAGAAGAAGCAGACCAACCACACGAACAGAAGGCAGAGAGCAAGGTCCCACTTCAGCGAGCCGGGGCTGTTGATTCCAGAAGACAAGCTCAGCACGTTGCGCCTGGAAGCAAACAGAACAGCAGGTCAAGTCGGTCCAAGGTCCGGGGTTCAAATCCTAGATCATGTGCTGCTCTGCACAGGTCACGTGTCCTCCCCCGGGAAGTAGTTAACACCCTTGTCACAGGGTTGTGGGGAAGTCAACGAGGAGATGCATTCAGACCCCTCAGTCAGGTGAACCTGGGTTCAACCCGGCCTGACCTCGGGCAAGTTAAGCAAACCCCTAAGCCTCGGTTTCCTCATCTGTAAAATGGGTACTGATTCCTATGTGATTGGTTCTCAGCAGACCCTTCTGCACTGGGTCCAAAATTCCCAGCTCCACCGTATAATCACTGACGTTGGACTAATTACCCAACCTCCCAGGCCTCAGTCGCATCTATAAAAATGGGAGCAGCTGCCATCCCCCGGCAACTGCCCCAACCCTCTTTTATTTCATTCGCCTGTTTCTTATCCGGATCTCTCCCTAAAATGCAAGCCTCAGGGGCACAGAGGATTCCACCTCCTTGCATGGATTGTTGTCAGGAGAAACCCCCACCAAGTACCAACGCCAGGACCAGGGGCTGCAGCCGGCCCTTGGGAAACCTGAAGCTGTGGCTGTTGTGACACTGAGAGGCCCAGAGCAGCTCCTGGCATCTCAGCAGGTCCCCCCTTCCTTTCCAGGGCGGCGACGGTCTCGAAAGGAGGCAGGCAGACCATCTGGCCCATCAGCCACCAACCCTGCCGAGCACCGCACAGCACAGCCTGCACCTTTGCCATCCAAGAACCTCGCCCTGACGCACACAAGCAACCACTCACAGACACGCTCCTAAGGGGCAGGTTGCCGTGTGAAGGCAGGGCAGGCAGCACAGGGTGCTGGTGGCTGAGAAGACCCTGAAACTCAATGCCCAGTACTGACTGCCGCAGTACTGACCCAGGGCGGCCACACTGAGCACAGGGCCAGGGGCCCTGCCCACCAGCCCACTGGAGCCACCTGCCCACCCAATAAATCTCCAGGCCACCGAGCCTGGGAGTCAGAGCCCTCCCTTCCCTCTGGGAGAGGCTGGGTTCCTTCTAATCAAAGTCAGCTCCCTACTTGAAGGCTGCTCTAGAGCAGGAGAGGCAGAGAGAGGAGTGTAGGAGTGTGACTTCGTGCCTCCAACTCCTCGTTTGTAAAACATGAGTGGCACCTGCCCAGGGGTCCGCTGGGAAAGCCTTCCAGACCACCCGGCCTCAGCCAGGAGCAGGATGTCCCCATGGCCCTGGCTCTGCGACAGTTTCTTTCTTTCTTTCTTTCTTTCTTTCTTTCTTTCTTTCTTTCTTTCTTTCTTTCTCTTTTTAAATATATTTTATTGATTTTTTTTTTTACAGAGAGGAAGAGAGAGGGATGGAGAGTTAGAAACATCGATGAGAGAGAATCATCGATCAGCTGCCTCTTGCACAACCCCCTGCTGGGGATGTGCCCGCAACCAAGGTACATGCCCTTGACCGGGATCGAACCTGGGACCTCTCAGTCCGCAGGCCGACGCTCTATCCACTGAGCCAAACGGTGTCGGCTGAGACCGTTTCATTGCTTCTTTGATGTCCCCACAGAAGCTCCAACGTGAGGACCTCGGATAAATCCAGAATTCCCGCTCAACTGACATCCAAGCCAGACCTTTCCCGGCTGGGCCCCCAGCAGCTAGACCAGCACGTGGCACGGCCTCAATAAACACGTACGGAGTGAATGAAAGGACTTAACTGCGGTGAATGGGAAGTTTGCATGTCACTCTGGACTAATCCACCGAGTATTTCCACGAGCAAGTCTTAAGAAGGGGCAGCGTCCCTCTGTGTTTTCCTTGCTGGTCACCTGGACATCAGTGAACCTCCCAGTGGTAATACCAGCAAGGCCTTGCCTGTTTATCCCATCCTACCCAAGGCCTAGAGGTCATTTGCCCCCTTTGGCAGATGGAAAAACAAGGCTTGGAGGACCCCGCTGCCACCCCATATCCAGGCTCGTCTGACTCCCAAAGCCAGTGCTCTCTGGACTCCACCTCACCGTCCCTCCGATTCACAGAGAAAATAAGAGCCTACACTTCCAGAAGAACCTCTCCAGTCCCTGCCGCTGGCCGGGGTCACCTGGACCGCGGACATCTCCATACGGCAGGGCTGGCGGCCAACTGCATCCCAGCTGGGGCCCTGCCAAGCACGTGGGGCTGGCGGCCGCAGCAGCTTCAGAACAAAAAGCCGTTCCCCCGGCAGCCTCCAGCGCTCGGCCCTTCAATGAGGGCCCAGGGCATGCTGGGCAGTGGCCCAAGGCCGCCTTGTGAATGGGCAGTGCCGGGGAGGAGAGCACTTTCCATCTCCACACCGTGGCTCCCTCCCCAGGGCCGAGCACACCGTCCGCCCGTCTCCAGGGAGGCCCTCCCTTTGCGCCACAGACGACCACATGTCTGTCCTCTCACATGGGATGCCCTCTGGGTGACAGGTCTGGCCTGACTCTCAGGTTCTAGACGTCCCTCAGACAAGAACCTCACAGACGGGCACCCCGGAGGTGCTGGGCGAATGCCGAGGAGGTGCCCAGTCCGTGGGACATCGGCTTGCGCTGGGCAATGACCAGCGAGACAGACCACAACCCTGAGGCTGAGTCATCACTTGCTTTTGCCCTTCCTGGGAGGGGGCCTTCCTTGGAGGATCTCAGAGCCTCCCCCGTGACACCGTGAGGCACGTTCTCCCGGACCCGGCCATCCCATTCCCAGAGTCTCTCTCTAGTTTCACGTGCGTGTGTGTCCAAAGGCAGGTCCACCCCACAGCACCGTCTACGGAGATTTAAAAAAAAAATTGGAAACCACCCAAATGGCCACAATAGGGCCAGAGCAGGCTCAACGACCCTGGAATGCGGAGCAGCCCTGGGGACAGCGGGAAGATAAACAGCGAACAAAGCGAGGAATGCGCATTGTGCTTGAACACACAGGCCCTGGTGGTGTCGCTGCCGGTGGGGAGGGGCCCCGGGGGTGGGAAGGAGGTGGGGGGGGGCGAGAGCAGAGAGGACTCGCGTGGCATCAGGTGCATTTTTTCGTTGCCGGGATGTTTTCAATGTACACATTTCACCTTTATACAAGTTGTTCAATTCTAGAAAATGTTTGTAACGGGCTGTGCAGGCATTCTAGGAATGGAATAAATATGTCTCATCCGTCAGAGGCTGTCATAACAGAGCCCGGCGTGGGCTCGGGGCCAGAGGGACTAACATCCTGTCCGAGGATGGCTCCAGGGTAGCCGTGGAGGCCGGACGTGAGTGCGTCGGAGTCCCTTTTTGAGAGAACCCAGTTTAGAGGGTCCTCCACAAGCCCCGCCCCTGTCAGACCCCCATGACCTCAGCCACAAAGCAGACCAGGATCTGCTGGGCCTCCCCGTGCTGTGGGGCAGTGCCCCGCCCCCAAGGGACTGCCATGGTGCCCTGCCCCTCACAGGTGCCCCCTGCCCACGCCACACTGAACAGGTTACCCCAAATCTTGCCACAGCTCCCCAACACCGCCACTCCCCCGCACCCCGCCCCACTGCTACCCAGGCAGCCTTTCTGCCTCTGCGCTCAGGCCCCACTTTGTTCTCATCCATCCGACAACACCCGAGTCAGGCGACGCGTCCCCTGCTCTGCATCCTCCCAGGGCTCCTGCCCACCTGCCCAATGGCACCCTCCCAGCCTGCCCTCCTCCCGTTTGCCTCCCTGAACGAGACCAAATACTCTGTCATCTAGACCCAGGCACCTTAGAAAAGGAGGGTGGTGACTACTGAGGATACCGGGAGCACAGGTGTAAAGGGGACACATCCAGGACAAGCTGTGGGTGCTCCCATCTCGAACCCCCTCCCCAGATGGCCCCTTCACGTCCTCCTGAAGCCACACTGGCCTCTGGGGTGTTCCCAGGATAGTGAAGCAGGCTCTTGTCTCAGGGCCTTGGAACATAAGGCTGTTCCCCCGCCCCACCCCAGGGCAGTCTTAAATGCCAGGGCAGTCTTTCCTGGCAGCCTTATGTAAAAAACACCCCTGGCCACTCTCCTTCCCCTGCCCTGGCTTTGTTTCCCATCACTGATCATCGCTTTCCTATCATCATTTGATTCGTGGTATCTGTTTAATGTCTGTCTGTCCTACTAAAATGACACCTCCAGGGAGGCAGGGCCGGTTTCTGCCTGCCTGGATCACTGCTGGATCCAGAATAGTGCCTGGCACATAGTAGGTCCTCAAGAGATTAGTTGAGTAAATTAATTATTCCCATTTGAGTGAAGCAGAAACTGAGGCTCAGAGAGATCCAGGAATTCACTTGAAATTACCCAGATAACAATCAATCCTGGACCTACTTTTTGTTTTTTTTCTCCCCCCCCCCCTCCTGATGCCACCCTGGGGACCAGCCACCAGCGTGCTGGGTCCCACACTGCCCTTCACGAGGGTCCCCAGCACCCGAACCTTCCTTGCATCTCTCATACAAAGGGAGGAGGAGATGCAGAGGTGAGCTGCATTCTTGTCCAAGAATAGTAATGATTCATTCCAGGGTGGGATCCAAAAAAGAATTGCCTGGACGTCTGTTTTGAGCAGGCCAGCCTGCTGCCGTCCAGCCGGCACTCAGAGATGTAAATACGTCCTCCGAGTGGGCCAAATCGTTTCCTTTTGACTGCCGGCCAGCCATTTATTGGCGATGGCTCTTCCCTGGAGACTGATGGAAGCAACAATTATAAAAGGGCCCGTCCGCCCTGAGCACGGGGCCACACAAGGCTTTCTCCCCCGCCTCCCCCTCCCCACAGCTGCAGGGGAAGATTGGCCGAACAGGGCTTGTTTGCAAATATGACTCATTTCTTTGATTCTAATAAAGTCTAATGATACGTGCTGAGCTCCCAGAGGGCTCTGGAGGAGCCGGGAGGAAGGCATGGCTCCAGTCTGATGAAGGGCATTTGGCCAGACCTGGCCCCGCCTGTCCTGCAGGGCTGGGGGAAGCAGGACCCTGAGGTCAGAGGTGAGCCCAGAGCAGGGCTGAGCAGGGCAAAGCTGACCGGCGGGAGGAGCTGGCTCCCCAGCACACAGTGACTCGGGGCTCCGTGTCAACGCCGGAGGCAATGACTGTCTCGGGAGCCCAGGCGGCTTGCGCAGGGACCTGGTAAAGGGCACCCCACCGGCTCCTGCTGGGCATGGCGCTGTAGCATGGCAGATGGGGTGGGCCCGGGGCATCCCGGCCAACAGAAGACGCCGTGCCTAACCTCAGAGTGCGGACACACGCCCACACCCAGCTCAGAGCTACCTGTGACCGTGGACGCACGACATGGGAGGTGACATCCAGCGTCTGAGTTCAGAGCTAGGAACTCTAGCTGCCAGTTGCTCAACCTCCCTGGTCCTCAGGGTCCTACCTACTAAACCATGCCCAGAGGCCCTGTCGTAGCTTCTTTAACACTGCAGTCCGGCTGTGAGGTCTTGGGACAGGTGACTGAGGTTTGGACAGGTGACTGCCCCGAGGACATGCAGCTGGGACATGTGGGAGTCACAGCTCGTCTCCCCACTGCTCTCTCTTCTTGTAACACTGGTCCCTCTGTCCAGGCCCGGAGGAAGTGTCGGGCCCCAGGTGCCTTGTTATCTGGATCCCCGGGGAGCTCCTGAGCACCGGCAGGAATCGTCTGCCCAAGGAAGCAACAGCTCAGGGCCGCACACACGCAGCTGGGGCCGGTCAGAGAAATGAAGGGAAACATGGCTGGGGTTGGGCTTCAACTCAAGGGGCGTGGACCCCGGCCTCTGAGAGCCGCACTGCTCTGCCGCCCAGCGGCGATACCAGCCAGGGACACCTCGATAAAACCCAGCAGTCCTTTCTCAACGAAAACCCCGAGGCCAGTCACTATGCAGCTGGTGGCTATTTTCAGGGGAAGTCACATATGCTAAATGTCACCCCAAAGGAACCCAGACCCACTAATGGCTAAGCCCACTGAGACCCTGTACACAGTTGGTGCTTAATACATGTCTCAGCTTTTCTCCCCCACGGAGCGCTGCTTAAGCAATGTCTGGAAAACACAGATTCAGACTTAGTCTAACATTCAATCCTTCTCCCTGGCTCCATGTGTCCTATGCTCTGGCCCACACAATAGCTTGCTGTGCCCAAAACAGTCATGTGCTTTCCTTCTGCCCAAATGTCTTTTCTCCTCTTCAGCCTAGTGAGCTTCTACTCATCCCTCAAAGCCCAGCAGGGATGGCCCATTGGCAGGTGGGAAATGAGGCCGGGGACTGGGAGTGCCGTGCTGCTCCAGGCTACCATCAAGCGGATGCAGATGTGCAGTGAATACGAAGGATCCGCAGTCAGTGGGCACTTACTGCGTGGAAGCATTTAAAACCCTCTCCGGCAGGGGGAGAGCTCAGTGTGGGGGAGGCCGTGAGAGGACTCCGAGCTGGGAAAGGACATGTCTGGGTTCACAAGTGATTGCAGAGATGCAGAGGCAAGGCCGGGGCCGCAGTGAGAGGCCAGTGCCGGGGTGGGAGAGCGTGGTCGTGGGGAGGGAGAAGGGCTGCAGTGTATGTGCACAGGGTAGCCAGACTCTGAATATGCTTTAACGGAGACCCACGGGGGCCTGGGAATTAATGTGCGATTTGAGGTAGAAAGCGGTTTGCGAATTACCCCGTGTTCCGGGCATCATGCTCATGGGAGCCAATCATTCCGCACTAGTGCTCTCTCCCCTCTTTCGTGACCAAGAGAATGGAAGGCTCCGGAAGGCAGGCAGCCAGGCCCTTCTCATCCTCTGTGTCTGACTCAGGGCAGCACTGATGGAGCCCCCAGCCCAGCTCGCCTGCCTCGGCCTCTGCTCACACAGGCGCAGGCCGGCTCCTCACGCCTAGGCCTGCTTCCTAGGCTCCTCCCCTGTGGACCCCAGTCCTCCTGTGTTCTAGAAGAGGGCAGGTTATTTATGGACACTCGGGTGGGCTTACGGAGCTCTGCTAGAACCAGGAGGGGCAGGTGCAAAGGCTGGAGTGGCAAGGGAGCAACGAGCAGGCGGCCAGAACGGTCTGCACTGAGCAGGCCATCTGGGCCCTGTGAGTGCTTGGGCAGGGGCCTGCGGGACCAGGGTGTCTGCACAGATAAACACTGTCCGGAAGGGGAGCTGGGCGCTCAGAATGAAGACTCTGGGAGGCAAGAGACCTAGGAAACCCCCAGGAGGGCCCAGTCTGGGGGGCAGGCAGGGGAGAAGGCCTGGGTGAGGACTGAAAACTCTGAGGGTCTCATCGCCCACGTGAGCATCTTCGCAAGAACCCTCAGGCTTAAAGCGGCAGGGAGGTGAGCAAAGAGGAACCCCTTTGCAATGGGGGGGGGGGGGCAATATGGGCATTTGAGAGGGGCCATTCTTAGTCCTCCTGAAGGCTGTCTCACTTAAGAGCTCCCAATGCCCCCACGGAGCAGTTCTATCCCCTATAAGGACACTAAGTCAATACCATGGCCCCCATTTGTCACCCATGTTGTCACCATCTCAAGTTAGGGCGACCCACCATCCTTAGGAGGGCAGTGCTATCGTCTCTCCCGGTACAAGTGAGAGAACGTGAAGATCCGGAGAGGCGAAGGTGCCCGGCCAGGCTGGAAGCGGCAGAGCTGGGGCTGAAGCCCAGGCAGCCCATCCTTGCCTGAGGTCCCAGCAGGCGCCCGGCGGGCGGGTTGAGTGCCACGTCCTGGGCGGGGCAGGCCCTGGGTGATCGGCTCTGCCAGGAACTGCAGAGAGCGGACAGGGCTGTGGTCTCGGGCCCCATTCAAGTGAGAAGAATGAAGTGCAGCGTTTCTTTGTAAACTCAGCTCTCCCGGGGGTGGGAGCCGGGGGTGGAGAGGGTGATGAATGTGCCTGCAATGCCCTCTTTGTCTGCGAGTGGAAAACACGCACGCACAGAGAGCCCCAGGGACGGGGGCATATACGGAAAGGCCCACGTGCCATGACAGGGACGTGCGCCACCCGGGCGAGGACTGGCTGACCTTGCCTGTTCTTTCCCAGCCCCGGCGGCCCCAGAGGGTGCCTGGGCCCAACTCGCGGGCAACTCCCTCTTCTGTTCCCGGGCCAGGCCCTGGGAGGAGGGGAGCCGCACACACAGGAGAGGGATGATTGGGGCCCACCTGCTTCCTTCACGGCATTCCCGGCTCCGGGCTCTCACGCTTCCCGCGGGGCCTTATCTCAGCTATTTCCAGATAGAGGGGGGCCGCGCCCAAGTGCTGAGCCCCACAGTTAACTGCTAGCGAAGGGCAAGGAGAGCGGTGCATGGATATATTTTTAATTGGCCTCCAAGGAATGTCTTAAGGAGAACTCTCCTATGTATCGGAGAAGAGGTACCCAAACGTCAAGCCCCTTCACGGCCCTGCCTTTCTGGTGTCTGTCCTACGTGTGAGCTCTTATGGACAACAGTGTGGCAAACTGGAGAGGTGCCCGTAATTCTCCACTCCTCCCAAAGAGACAGGGCCCATTCCTCCACCTCTCGCTTGACTCTGTGGCTGTCTTTGGGACATTAACAAAAACGATACAAGCAGAAGCTTCAAGAGCCCTCTTGCGCTGCGACCTTCCCATTGGTTGCTTTGGAGTGTGTAGAGCAGCCTCTGAATATGCTCAGAGTAACCTGCTGGGGGATGAGACCATATGGACCCTGGCAGCCAATGCCCAGAAGAGCTACCCTGATGCTGATCTACCCGTGAGGGAGCCCAGCAAAGACCAGGGAAACCTCCCAGCCAAGCTCAGCCAAAACGGCTCAATCAGCACAACCCTGAGCCAAAGAGATGGCTGTGGTTTAAAGCCACTGCCTTGGGGATGCTTGTTACACAGCAAAAGCTAACTGACACATAATTTTTATTCTATCTACTCACACCTTTGAGCTTGACTAACTACTCCTTTAGCTTCATACATGAATTTTTCTCATGTTCAATCATAGTTTTGATATGAGAACTATGTTTCTTCTAAAATACATTAAGAAAACCATATCATTTTCACACAGTCTAAGTACAAATATCTGCCTTTGAAGGGAAAAAATCCTCAACAGAGATCCCATGGGTGTTGGGATGATTCATTCCCCTCATTTGACAGTTAAGGAAACGGAGGTTCAGAAAGGGGGCAGAGACTTGCGGAAGGTCAGCCAGCCAGTAAAATGGCAGAACCGGGACTCGATTCCAGGCCTGCCTGAGACCAGAGGCAGGGATTTATCTCCAAACCTGTACCCAGCTTCTCCCCGACCCCATCCCAAGATACTGACTCCCACATCGCTGGAGAGAAGCTGAGGGAGAGGGCTGTCCTCTCTGCCCCCACCCAGGCCCGCCCCCCTCCCTCAGTGAAGCTGGCCTTACTCCCAGAACTCGGTGACAGGGGAGGTGAAGTTGCTGGTGTTGAGAGTGATCCACAGGCTCTTGTTCTTGCGCATCGTGTCCTCCATGCAGTAGGGCGTGTTCCAGGTGTGGTTGCAGTGCGCCCAGGGCAGCTCCGACTGGAAGGACTGGAACAGGTAGTAGGTGGCCCAGGCCAGGATGACGATGTAGTATACATTCAGGAGGGACACGATCACGATGGAGGCGTAGCCGATGCCTGTGGGTGTGGACAAGCAAGGTACGCATCAGGGGGAAGGCCAGACCCACTGTGTCCACACACTCCAACGGAAGGCCTTGGCACCCCCGGGGGACCGTCAACGGGGACCAGCAAATATTTGTAGGACCGTTAGATAAATGGGATACTTGGACAGATCAACGAATGGATGGTTAGATGGATCAATGGTTAGATGGATGGTTAACTAGACTGATGGATAGCCGAATGGGGAGTAGTTGGTTTGATTGATGGAAATTTGATGTGTTGGATGGATGTATGGCCGGGGACTGGCTGGAAGGTTAGGTAGATGAGTAGATGGATGAATGAGTAGATGGGCAGGTAGGTGATGGGTAGACAAGTGGACGGATAATCTAACTAAATTGACTAGTTTAGTGAAGAAAGGTTTGATGGATAATATATGGATAGATTTATATGGATGACTAAGTTGCCATACATCCTCCCATCCTTGACAATTATAATCGTAACAAGTATTATCTTATGAATGCACACTAGGTACTAGACAAAGGACTAAATGCTATAACAATTAAGCTACCATTAATTTGGGGCTTACGATGTGGACAAAGCACTTTTACGTGTCTATTAGTGGTAGTAACCCTATGAAGTAGGCAAACTGTTCCCATTTTGCAGGTGAAGAAATTGAGACACAAAAAGATGAACTTTCCCAAAGCCACAAGAGTTGGCAAGAGGAAGTGGGACTTGAACCCAGACAGCAAGGCCCCTGCATACGGGTGCTTATCTTCCACACTATACTGCTGAGCAGCTCCTAGCTTCTCTATCCTTCCACAGCCCAGGGAGGTGGGGACAGCCAGCGCGTCCTGAGCAGTCACTGTGAGCAGCCTGGCCCGTATCATGTACTGGCTGCTGCCTTGTGTCAGGCACCGTGCCAAGGGCCTTGCATGAGGCTTCGATGTACCTGGCAAACAGCAGGTGCTCAATAATAAATTTGCCGAACCGATGAACACCAGGCCCCGGGTGGCCGCTGTCCCATACTCACCAGAGAACAAGGGGCAGATCTTTTCCCAGCAGGTGATGCCCCCTTCAGAGGTGTACTGGCCTATGATTACCTCCAGGAAAAACACAGGCAGGCCGCCCCCAAACAGGAAAATAAAATACGGTATGAGAAAAGCACCTGTGGAGAGAGCAGAGCGGGGCGAGGGTCAGGCGGGGCTGTCACAGGCGCAGGGCTGCAGGTGCTGGCGCCCAAGCCCTCCCCGCCAACGGATCCGGAGAGAACAAGTGAGGGGCACAGGGTACAGGCCGAACGCGTGGGCGTGGCTGAAAATCCTGCAGATCCTGCCCAGCAGGCATCACCTTTCCAGTGTGCCCTCTCACCTTCTTCAAATCTACCGGGCGCTGTCGGCTTCTGGGCCTCCAGTTAAGCTGTGCCGCCTGCCGCCTGCCTTCCCCGCATCATCCACCTGAATAAGCACTGCTCAGCCCTTAGGACCCATCTCAACTACACCTCCTCGTTGAAGCCTCCACCTGCCTGTTCCCAGGCCTGCCCGGGGCAGGAAGCTGAGACAGACGAGCTACGCTGGGTACAGTGATGAGAAGCAAGAGGTGGGTGCCTCCAGCTAGGGTGGGAGCCAGGGCAGGAGTGAGGGGCAAGGAGTCAGGGCGAGGGTTCCTACCTGGTGTCCACTAATGGCTTCAGCGGGTCCATAAACCCTTTGAAACTGTGGGCAACTTGGGTCTATGTGTATGCGCTTTGCTCTGGGGAGCGTCTAGGACACTCATCAGAGTCCCAAAGGCGCCTGAGACCTACAAAAAGGTTAAGAAACCAGACTCTAAGGCAGAATTTCCCAGAAGGCAGTTCTCCTAACGCGGGCTGTATGCAGCATGCCTATCTCTGCTGGCTGGGAAGCCCTCAATTACGGGCAGTTCTCCCTACCCAGTTCTCAACAGGCCCCTTTCTGCAGTCAGCAAGTCCCCAGTATGTCAGCACCTGCTGCTGACCTGGGCACCTCCGACAGGAGAGGACTCCAGCTCAGAGCCTTCAGGTTAAAAACAAAACAAAACAAAACCCCCAAACCATCCCTAGCCAGTTTTTCTGTGGTTAGAACATCAGCTCACAGGCTGAAAGGTCACAGGTTCGTTTCTGGTCAAGGGCACGTACCGAGATCGCAGGCTCGATCCCGGCCCTGGTCGGGGCACATGCCAGAGGCAACTAATTGATGTGCCTCTCTCACATCGCTGTTTCTCTCTCTGTCTCTTCCCCTCTCTTCCACTCAATGGAAAAAATATCCTCAAGTGAGAATTATAAAAAACAAACAAAAAACTGGAACCAACCAGAGACCTTACATTTAAGAAGTATCTCCCATGAGTAAGGGTGGTGAAAATGTACAAGTATCCAGTGTAAGGTAAGTAAGTTCAGGGGGTGACTACAGTTAATAATATTGGGCTACACTTGAAAGTTGCTAAGAGAGGAATTTCCAACGTTCCCATGACAAGAAAAAAAAATGTATAACTGAGGTGATATATGCTAACTAAACGTACGGTGGTGATCATTTAGCATTATATACGCACATCAAATCATTATGTTTACAGCTGAAACTAATACAAGGTTATGCATTAATTATATCTCAACACAACTGGGGGGCGGGGGGGAAACACCTTTTTAATTAAAAAAGAAAAGAAAAAATATCTTCACTGTATCTTTTTTTTTTCTTCTTCTTCCTGGATACCTTTCCATGATGGCAAATGATACTGCTTTTCCATGTATGGGGGAAACAAAGCTTGCTTTTGAACTATGTTTGGTTTTAAGTTGGAAAAGCCAAAGTAAATATTAGAGAAGATACAGCGTAAGGAGGAGCTGGGAGGCACGGAGATAAGGGGACGTCTGTGAAGGGAGCCTGTGAGGGCCGGGGGTTTGGGGAAAAGGGGCTTGGACTCATCACTCCTCCTCGGAGACGGCAAACCGAAGGATCGCCGCTGGCAAGGGATCTCCTCCAGGTAACACAGTGAGAACCTGACAGAACACTCGCTGACTCCCTGCCTCCGTCCGAGGTGGGGCGGGACGGGGCGAGGGTGCAGCAGGCCGACTGAGGGAGGCCCCCGGAGGCCGCCCCCTTCTCCCTGCCCGGCCCGGACTCACCTCCACCATTTTTGTAGCAGAGGTACGGAAAACGCCAGACGTTGCCCAAACCGACGAAGCCGCCAGCCACGGAGAGCACAAAGTCGATCTTGCTGGACCACTTCTCCCGCTGCGGGGGCTTCCCCTCAGCCTCGTCCTCCGGACGCGTGCCCGGGCTCTTTCCCGGAGACGGCTTCAGGATGTCCTTGTGGAAGTCCTTCAGACACTGCAGCTTCTCCTTGGTGGCCATCTCCTCCTCGCTCTCTGCGGGGACCAAACAGAGCCCGGAGGGCGGTTGGCAAACAGCCTGTGTGCCTTCGACACCAGCCCGCCCGTCTCACCCACGGGCCCTGCCAGCCCCTCGTCTGCCCACTGGTCTGACCATGTCCCGAGCGAGTCAGACCCCCTGGAGGCAAGCAGGGACCTAGTGATTCAGACACTGGCAGACGCCTTCCCTCAAGCGACTGCTGAGAGAAGCTCTGGGGACCCATGGCTGGCCGTCCTTGAATGCCATACCTCGTCCTGCACCGGCAGGCAGATAAGCACGAAGCCATCCCTGGCATGACATCACCTCCACCAACTATCACACACCCAGGCACTTCGAAGGCACCGCCAAATAAATAAACCTGCCTGGGTTTTCTGGAAATGGATACTATTTCTAAATTTCGGATTTGCGTAGAAAACGACAGCTCCCATTTCACTCACGAGCCAGCACAGTGCCTGGCGCCGGGGGGCCTGTGCCTCACTGTAAAGGAACAAACACCGAATGAACGAGGAACGGGGTGTCAGCCTGGGATGGAAACAGTATTTGAAAACGGGGTTTCCATCCAAGTACGGGAAATGGATGTGTAGGAAAGATAATTTGCAATGAACCAGCCACATCCCTGCAGCATTAAAAAGCAGGGATTGGCCCAGGTGAGGATTATGTAAGAAAGCCAGTTAATCTCCTTTGTTCACCATTCTCCATCCCTTCTCTGGCTTGCTCCGACCCCTGTGTCATCCAGGTCCCCTGTCCTCGGACTCCTGATGGATTTGGCAATGGCAGGCCCCAAGGAGGTCAAATCCCTAAGCCTCCAGGAGCTGTCTGTGATCATTCTCAGCCCACCCCTGCCTGGACCCCGTTCTAGAAGACATCTGCCCCCAGCCAGGGTGGAGCCTCTTCTTTCTGGGCCTCCTCCTCTGGAGTTCTCACTCTCCCTGGTAGCTCAGCCTTGAGGACAAGAGGATCATGAGTCCCAGCCTGCAGGGAGAGGGTACCTTCAAAGGTTTACCCCTCTGTGCCAGAGCGCCTCAGAGGACATGCACTGGAGGACCAGCGCTCATGGGCCTGCCCACCCCTCCCTGAGCCTGTTTCTCCACCTGCAGAAGGAAAGGAACAATGGCAAAGGCGGCCGGCTCAGAGCCAAGAAGCCTGGGCCACAACTTGTCTTCGTGATCCAAACTGGTGGCCAACACCGAAAATATCAGATTTCAGAGAAAAGTCAAGATTTCTAGGTTCTCGTGAAAAACCTGGAAGCTCGGACCACGTTTCGCTCACACTCCTTTTGGCCGCCATCGGCGGGACCAGAGGCGGCCCCTCACGTGGGCACAGCTGGGCCAGCTCACCCAGCTCACAGGACATCTTCAGTGGGCATCCCAGTCTGTCTTGTCAAACTGAGTGGCACTACCTGAAAATGTCTTGATTCACGTCCTTGCTTCCTTGTTAACTGCCTCCACCTCGACTACAGTTGTGTCTCCACAGGGACAAGGGCCCATCTGCCCAGAGCCTGATGCACAGCAGGTCGTCAAGCAAGGACCGTTGGGTAGATGGTTCCCAGAGCGGGATCTGCAAGCAGCTGGTGCTAAGTGTGAATCCCAGCTCGGCCGCTTCCCAAGCACTGGTCTCGACAAGTCACTGGGCCTCAGACAGAGCCTTGCACTCCATGCTGCGCGGCCCAGAAAGCCATCCGAGGCCGAGCGAGGTGGAGGCGGGGGCTGCCCGCGGACCTGGGTGTGGAGACGGGACGTGGTGGCCTGGCACCAGAAGCTGGGCCCACAGGGGCCGTGCTCTGAGGAGCAGAGGCACAGAAGCATAACAGAACCCCCCCATTTCCCTCACACCTCCTTCCTCTCCCTGGCTCGGGGTGGGGGACCCCAATTGTTTTGCTATCTGGTGGTGAGCAGACCGAGAAAAGGCTTCCTGGAGCCGC
The DNA here is from genome assembly GCF_014108245.1 of Pipistrellus kuhlii. Classification (NCBI taxonomy): domain Eukaryota; kingdom Metazoa; phylum Chordata; class Mammalia; order Chiroptera; family Vespertilionidae; genus Pipistrellus; species Pipistrellus kuhlii. Next base: position 22,911,038 of record NW_023425416.1, read on the forward strand.
CGGGCGGCTCGCTGAGCCCTTCCTCTGTCTCCCCAGCACAGACTGGCGGCGGCATCCGCATGGCCTTTCTTTGCCCTGCTCCCTCGGGGCGACGCGGGGGTTCGGCCGGGCGTATGGCTACTGTAAAAATAGCCCGGGCGGCCAGCATTGTTCCAGTGTTAATTTGTGCAACCCCCGATGGCTATCTGAGCGGCCCATTGTGGGCTGGCTGGATGGGAGCACAATTAGAGGATGTGGGACACAGCTCCCTCCTAGTGAAGATGTTTTTCAAGGAATGACCCCTGAGCCTCCAAGAAAGGTTGGTTCCGCCCTCTTGGGCTCTCCTTGGATCTCAGAGCTGGAAGGCACTCCACAAGGTCAGCCAGATGGAGGGGGCAGTGGCCAGCTTCTGCTCACAGAGGCCGCTGAGACTGACAAAGCTCTTTCCTACTGGGAGCTGGGGTCGGCTTCCCATGGCTACCCTGAGGGTCCCGGCTCTGTCCTCGGGGCCCAGACCCACGTGCCACCCTGGCACTCAGAGAACCCTCTAGAAACATGGGGTAGCACCACGTTCCCTGAGATCCCCTCTGCTCCAGGCTCCGGTTTCCTACAAGGCCAGGCCTCCAGGCCCCTCTCCACACTCAGGACCGCATCTTTCCGACCCCCTGGGCGAGCCTGGATCGGGGCAGGGCCCGAATGGGGCAGAGCTGAGGCCTGAAAGGTGCCCGGGGTGGTGGCGGCTTCCCCGATGCTCATTCCTCCTTCACCATCGCCTGTCCCACCTGTGGCAGCTGCAATCACCTGCCCTTTGAGAACACCCGGCCTGCAGCCCTGCCTCTGGCTCCCTCCATGACATCCTCCACGACCTCATTCATTGCGGCAGGACACACCCAGGTGCAGACAGCCAAACCCCCTTCATGGGGCTCATTCCAAGCCCCTCTGGGGCGCCTGACCAGCCTGGCGCCTATAGAATGCCACACAGCAGCAAGATGGCAGATTCTGCCTCTCATACATTCTTGGCTTCCACCTACGTCTCTCCATCACCATGGCAACCACCATGCTCCAGACCCCAAGAGTCCTTGTAGGGCATGGAAGTCGGCCTCCTCACAGGCCTGCCTGCTGATAATCTGCCCCCCCCCCCCCCCCCCCCCCACCCCCCAATCTATTCTCAACACGGCAGCTCAAGGCAACTTGTGAAGCTCACTCAGATCACCGTGCCCTCCCACCCAGCCCTCCACCATTCCCCGCAGGAAACACCAGCTCCTCCCCCAAGGCCTCCCGGGGCTCGCAATGCAGACACTGGCCCCACAGAACATCTTTAGTTCGTCCCCCTCAGGCTGACGCCTTGCACGGATGCTCCGGGCCCTCTGGTGATACAGCCTGGGCCCCGCAGGAATCAAAGCGTGAGCTCTGGCCTGGAAGCTGGCAGCCGCTTCTTGTCTGGGTGACCTCAGGCACGTGTTCAACCTCCCTGGTCCTCAGTGTCCCCATCTGCAAAGTGGGGACAGCTACTCACCTCCCAGGGGTGTCCTGAGGACTGGACAAGAGAGGTGCACGGAAAGTGCTTACAGCGGCCCGTGGCATGTGGCAAGCACTCCTTAAATAGTAGCTGCTAGGATTACTGTTGTTAGTACTGCTATAATTATTATCAGGTCCCGCCTGACCTTGGGGTCAGCCCTCCTCAGGGTGAAATCAACAACGCTCCGAGGGGGCCAAGCGACACTCCCAAGGTCATAAAACTGCTGGTGACAGTGACCGTGACGTGCCCAGATTCCTGGCTCTGCTCCTGCTGGCCCCCGGCCGGCCCAGCCCGATCTCAGCGGACACTCGGCGAGGCCCCCTCGTTCTCCACCGCCCCCCGGCCCACCCCGAGACCCAGCGCGCAGGAGCGGCTCCCTCCAAGGCATCCCGGCAGGCGCGGCCGTGCCGGCCGGTGCTGGGAGCTGTTTTCCTTGGCGCCCGGCCCGTGGCTATTCTGTAGCTAAGGCGATACATAATTCCCCATTTCAAGAGCTTCCTCTTTGATTATTACAACAGCTATCGGCGATTAGAACGGACTCTGATACGGAGGCTCCGAGAGGAAGAAGGCGCCCTCCTCGCCCGGCCGGCCGGCCGAGAGCGCCTTGTCTCTGTTCCAGGGGCCAAAGCCAGAACTGGCTGTGCCCTCAGGCTGATATGAGGATCACCTGGCCGGCTCCGGCACGTACTTGGGACAGATTCAAGCTGGTGGCGGCGACGCTGGATTTAAAAGAGGTTCCTTTGCTCCCCCTGATGGAAAACGGCAAGGACTTATTCTGGGCTGAGCTGACGGGAAACAGCTTTCTGTGCTCTCTTCCAAGACCCTTAGTGAAGAGGGGCTTTCGATCTCCTAGAGCACATGTGTCAAACACAAGGCCCGCGGGCCAAATCCGTCCCGCCAGGCCTTGCAATGTGGCCCGCACCGCGCTGTCATCACTGCACTCTGCTGCGTTTCCATCACAATGACAGTTTATGACTGTTCAGTAAACCATTCAGCCCGCGATTTAGGCTGGATTTTAGATTTTGGCCCCTTCTCTGATTGAGTTTGACACCCCTATCCTAGATGGAGGAGAAGCTGTGGCTCAAGCAGGAAAGGGGGTTTGAGCCAGAATTTCCCACCTGGGTCTGGAGCAAAGCTCAGCGAGGAGGAGGCCTCTGCACTGTTTGCAGATGGGGACACTGAGGCAGAGGTCCAGAGGGAGGGCAGAGCAGGGCTGGGGACTGGGTGTCCTGCCTGCTCCAGTGCCCTCCCACCCCCTCCCGCCCCAGGTGCCCCCGGGCCAGCCAGCTGGGCCTTGAATTGAGTTGCAGATGCTGCTGTGGCCGTCTCCTCAGGCATCTGGTCCCCAAATCCATGAATTGAGAAAAGTCCACCTGCAGAACCAAACTCTCCAGTGAATAGCTCCCCAGAACAATGACTTAAATCTCTCAACATAGACTGATGAACAAGAACAGACCCAGAGATAAGGAGCCATGGGTCAGACTGTTAGACCTCAAAGGGAGGGCGGGGATAAAAGAGAGAGATCAACCAAAGGACTTATGTGTACACACATGAGCCTAACCAGTGGTCAAGGACAATAGGGGGGTGGGGACATGAGTGGGGATGGTGGATGGGAGATTGGAATGGGGGGTTGAGGACAAATATGTGATACCTTAATCCATAAAGAAGTTAGTTTTTAAAAAATCTCTCACTGTCACTGACTTAACCACTCAGGAGCTTCTGCCATGGGTTTTAAATAAGAGGACAGGTGCTTTTTCTCTTTCTTCTTTGGATTGCTCCCTTCCCTGTCTACCCTCCTCCTATGAGGGGGGCAGGAAGTGGAGGCTCCCCCCATTCCTGCTCCCCCCACCCCTCCTCAGACCCCCCCTCTCCCCCCACACACACACTCCAAAAGGACCTACCACGCGGCTGGCCTCTAAGACCGACTGGACAGTTGCTATTTCTCAGCAAACCTCTGGGGGTTAGGCAAGCAGCTCCCAGCACCCAGGCCTGGGGAAGGAGGAGACCTGGATGACAGACCCACTTTACAAGCGGGGAAACACAAGGCCCGAGTGGCCCCCTGCCTGTTGGGCTGTAGAATGAAGCACACTGCTTCTCTGTCCCCTTCTCTGCCCTCCTTTTCCGTCTCCCTATCCACTCCAGAGCCGGTGTTCTGGGCTCACCGAGGTCATGACTATGCTGTGTGCCCCGGGGCAAGTGGCAACCTTCTCTGTGCCTCAGTTTCCTCCCTGATTTAAAAAAAAAAATGAGGATGAAAATAAAACTCACCTCTCAGGGATTAAATAGGATGGTGCCTATAAAATTTTCAGCATAGGTATTGGTACATATTAAGTGATGGATAAATATTAGCTATTATTGAAGAAAGCAGCTGACCACATTGGGACTTGATTTTACCATGTGGCAGGCATGGTATCCCAAGTGCTTAAAAAAAAAAAAAAGGAACAGAAAGAGTCTGCGTTTATTGGCTGCTGACCGCACACATTTACTCAGCACTGTGCCGAAGCTTTGCAAGCATTTTCTTAGCCCCTCAATGGGGCCGTTCCCCTCTCTGTTTTGAAGACGAGGTGCAGAGAGGTGAAGTCACCTGCCCAGGGTCATGCAGCAAGTACAAGGCCCGGGAGCTCAAATGGCTCCCAGGTCTATTTTGGCTTCTAGGGTCCATGCAACCCGTTGGCTTTAGCAAAATCAAAAAGTGAAATCAGGCCCTGCGCCTTTAAGCCAACGTCAAGCCACTGGACTGGGCTGACAAGTTAGGGAAGTAGGCAAGGGCAAACATGGAAATGAGCCGACACATGGCAGAGTCGGGGCAGGGTCTGGGGACCTGGGGGGCAGTCAGTGCCCAGGGCCACAGGGATGAGGAGCCGGGAGGGCTGATGAAACCCATGGACTAAGGCAGAACGGACAGTGCAGTGGCCCGATGCTTCCTCTAGTGAACAGGGTCTCCTGAATGGATTCCAAAGGGCTCCTATGAGCCCTGGCTCCACAGACTCCAGGCAATGGACAGGAGGGCTGCGGTCAATGAGTAATACCATCTACCACATACCATCCCGGCCAAGAAAACATTTAACAATTAAGCACCCTCCCTCCAAACAGTGAGTTGGGCTAAGAGCACAATTTCACCTTCTACCGAGGACAGCTGATTTTTAAAAGTAGAAATTAAAGTGTGTGTGTTTTGTTATAAAGGTACATCTTTAAACAATCTAATCATTTGATCGAGCCACGTGATCTGTATCCTTCTACCTACCTTGTATTATTTATTCTTAACTCAGGCTAACTCAGGTGTGACAAGCTCAAGACCTCTAAGCTCAGAGACCTCCAGGGGCCTGGCAGGCAAAGGACAGGAGTCCGGTGGGGAGGCCACAGGGAAGAGTAGGGATTGCAGCAAAAGGGAACCAGCCACAGGTGGCTCTTCTCAGCCCAGCTCCTGGGATTGGGGCCCCCCACACCCCCAGGGAGGCCAGTATGCCCATTACACCTCAGATTTCTGCCACTTTCTCAAGAGAGGCAGAAATCTGAGGTGTAATGGGCATACACACTTCCCCAATTCCTAAGACACCGTGTGGGCCAAACACAAACACCGTTTGCTCCCTTTGGTCCTATCACTGCCCCAGGTCACCCAAGGCGGCCACAGCAAAGGACAATCGGACCAGCCCAGCCTCATAGGCCCAAGGCTCACCCCAGTGAGGTCATCCAGGAAGCCTGGCATTGTTTCGCCCGGAACAAAGCCGAAACAATGAGCGACAATGCTCTGGTCCTAGTGAAAGTGAATTGTTTGGGGCACTGTTTTCAGCATGACATCCCTGGGGACAGTGTCTGTGAGCAAGGTCCTCCCTTCCCTAATCCAACTGCAACCTGTCCCACCCCACAAAAGTCCAGGTCACCCTCATGACCCCCTCCCCCACCTCCGCTGAGAGCACCTGCTGGCTCAGGCTCAGCCTTCAGAAACGTGTGCGTCCCCCCAGGCCACGCGAAGCCTCCCTTTCCCAGATCAGGAAGTAGAAGCTCCGAGAAGGGGAGGGTCTGGCCAGGCCACCAGCCCCGAGGCGGTGGGCCAGGATTTGCACCCGAATTCTGACTCCACACCGTCCTTGGGGCAAGGGCGAGCTCTACACAGGGACCCACCAGAGCAGGTGACACTTCTGGGTCTGAGGTTTGCAAAGGAAAATGTGGGCAGACGGACACAAATTTTGCGAAGAACTGGCCTCTGGGACAACACCGGCAGGGAGCAGGGCAGGCCGTGGGCCTGGTGTACAGCCACCGTGTCCTCATCCCCGCACAAAATCGTCTGCAGGTAAAAGGTCTCAGGACTGGGTTTCCAAATATCTTTCTTATCTTCTTGCAGAGGGCAGGCCTTGACCCAAAGCCCAGAGACCACAGGCAGACCGCAGAGAAGAAACAAAGAGGAGGACGTGCAAACTGCAAGGGAGGGGGGTGGGTGGGGGAGGGGTGACCTGAGAAGGTTCCCCCTCCCCCCCAGGGCTGGGCCTAGAGAAGGGTAGAGGGGCGGGAGCAGTGTGGTTGGGCACCTCCCCGCTACCCCAGGTGAAGGTGAGGTGGGCACAATCATGCCCAAAACAGAGGTGGCCCAGGCACCAGCCAAGCGAGTCGTGGGCTCAGGACAGGAAAGTGGGCTCGGAGTCAGAGAGCTGGGCCTATTTCAGTTCCACTGGGTCACTCTGGGCAGGTACTTCCCCTTTTCATCCCGGATATCCAGGGGGGCGGGGAAACAGAGCGAGGGGGCTTCGGCAAGCCGTGCATGCTGGATAAATAAACATTTTCTGACCGCCTACCCTAGGTGCCAGGCACGGCTCCAGGAGCTGGGGGCGTGGACACCAGCCCTGAGGAGCTGACATTCCAGGAGGAGGGGATGGACACTAACACAAACATGCCTTACGCCCGGGCCCGCACGTAGACGACAACCAAGCGGGATGAGGTGTAGGTGATGGGGTAAGGGGGTGGGGGGCGGGGGGTGGGACAGGGTGTGTCAGAGAGGCCCCTGTGAGGGGGTGACATTTCATAACGGCAGCCGCTCCCCGAGGACTGGCTCTGGGCAGGCACCATGGCTTAGCCCGTTCAGGCGCCAGCTCATGTATTCCTCTTAGAAGCCCGGACGGAAGGAGGAGGCCCAGAGAGGCGAGCCACCTGCCCACAAGCCACACACTGGGATCCATTCGCACCCAGGCGAGACCGGCTCCAGGGTCTGTGCTTTTAGCCATAGAGATCTGCAAACATCAGAGGGGATGATGTCCTCAGCGCAGGGAGCAGCGTGGGCAGAGAGGGACACACTGGGCTTCATAAGGGAACAGAGAAGGCCGGTGTGGGAAGAGAGAAAAGAGGGGACAGGGCCTGGAGGCCAGGGTTAGGACCTAGGTTTGTACGAAGGGTGGACAGCCCCTGAGAGCCTTGCCCTGCCTCACGAAAGGCTCAGCACATTCAGCTAAAAGCTCCCACCTGTGCCCGACCACCTGGCCAACCAGAGTGAGAGGAAGGGGATCCGAGAGCTCCTACGGGCTTCTCCCTGTGAGCAGCTGCTCCCGGGGGGCTTGATAGTCCCGGGTACCCCAGAGCCGTCAGGCTCTCCCTCCGGAGCCACGTTCGCCCTTGGGATGGGCTGAAGGTGGCTGCCCAGAGGCACCAGCCAAGGATGGGCGGTGGCACGCCTTCCCCTTGGCCGAGGGCCACCACGCCGGGGACACAGAGAAGAAAATGTTCTTGTGCTCGGCGTCCAGACCCCCGCACCCCTCCGCGGGTGAGGCCCGTGGCTTTGGAAAGGACAGGGTCAGCCGTTGATGCTGCTGGACCTCAGACAAGCCCGTTCCCTGCACGGAGCAGGCCCTTACTCACCGGAGCTGGTCAGGAGGAAACGCCCGGCTGTCCCACGCGGACCGAGCACCTACTCACTGCACCGCCGGCCCCTGCAGGGGGCACAGGGGCACCTGCGTGCCCTCGGGTGCTCGTGTCCAGAGACAGGGGAGGGACTTGGAAAAGTTACGGAAATTATTCTGCCAGTGCATAAGGACCGGAGCACGCGTCTGAGTCAAGAGGGGATGAGAGAGGCTTCAAGGAGGAAGTGTCATGACACGGCCTGGCTGGGCCCCTCGGCCGGCCCTGCGCCCGGGGAAGCCAGGGGTCCGGGAACAGGCAGGCCTCTCGGATCCTGTCTGACGGGGTTCAGGCCCCAAACGCCACTTAGGTTTCCAGCACACGCCAGGCGCCGCCGCCATCGCCAAAGCTTAGCCAGAGGAGAGGATTAGGCGGGCGAGAAGGGCCGCCATGATGTCTGCCGGGCGCTCGAGGGCCTGTGTTCAGGCACCAGGCGGTGAGTCAGCAGGCAACAGCCTCTGGGCGCTGACTCACCAGCCACAGGCCTGCCACTCTCCTCCCGTCAGCCTCCCCACCACCCCGGGCCTCAGCCTGGCTTTGCCGGAAGTGGGGGTGAGCGTGAGGGTGGGGGTGGGGGGGTCAGCCATGATCCTGAAGCAGGCTTTGCAGAACAGAACCCAGGATTATTTCTGGAGGCCACAAAAAGAGACTCGAGAGAGAAAAAAAGAAAAGGCTCGGTTTTCATTTCCTCAAACTTCCCCTTTTGAGCTGCAAGAACCCGAAAACCGCCCTCCTCTCACTGGCTGTGAAAAGCAAACAAAGAGCAGCCCCTCCCTTGCTGGATGGAAACCGGAGAGAGACAGGCCGGGTGGCAGGGCCCGAGAGAGGCCCGCCTGTGGCCCAGGGCCCGCTCCCTGCCCGGCGCCCTGCGGACTCGGCTCCCTGGAAACCGGCCAGGGCACCTGTGCCGTAGGGCCTTGGGCGAGTCACCTCTCGGGCTCAGCGGGACCCGCTGTCAGGTGGGCGTGATATCTCCTCTGTGGCCATGACCTGTGCAAACTCCCAGCTCAGGACGTGTTGGTAAACAAGCTCCCCTTCTCGTTCTTGTGGTTCCTCTTTTAAACAGGTCTCTCCTCGGGGGAGAAGGAACTTGTCTAACTTCCTACCTCACCCTAACCTAGACATTTAGCTCCAGGGCAGTGTGGTGCCTGCAGAAGGAAGCAGCCTGGGAGTCAGCAGGACGGAGGGTGAAGGGCCCACAACGACGTCTGCGGCCGGTGCCCCTGTGTCAGAGCGAAGGCGCTTTAGTCCGGACGACGGGTCCCTTATCTGGAAGTCAAGTTTCAAGGGTCCTCCGCCATCTGGAGCCCACCCAAGACCCCAGGGAGTACTAAACCACACCTGGGCTCATGCCGCTCCCTGAGCCGGGCACGCCGTTCCCCCAGCAACTCACGGCGATAGACCCCAGGGCAGAGGCCAGGCCACACTCACCGGCCCATCATGTCACCATCTGTCTGCTCTTCTGCTGCCCAGAGCCTGGTTCTGTGACTATTGGTCCAACAGAACACCCCGGGCTCAGGACTCTGGGGACACTCAATATGGGAGTAAATACCTTCTACCTTTTAGCCTGTGAGGGCTCCTGGACCGGGACTACAGCAATGGCGGCCGCTGAGCACACGACAGGGAGGTCCACAGGGGAAGGATGGGCCCCAAGCGCTCTCTGCTAGCGAGTGGGATGGGTTCCGGCATCTTCCGAATGGTGTAAAACTCACAGTCCAGCCCACACCAGCGTCGGGGTGAGCTCGACGGAGGACAGACATGCCTCTGCTGTGGTTTTCCCATGTGTGCAGCCCAGACAGGGCCATCCCCCTCAGGTTTTCACGTGCCATTGGTTCTCCTCTGCCCTATGGCCACTGCTGGGCTCTCGCTGAGAACTGTATGACAAACAGAGAGTTCTCCTGGGGAGACCTCCGCTTCTTCATCTGTAAAACCGTCCCTTGCTGAAGCTCCTGGGCTCTCGGGCAAAGCAGGTGAACGACCAAAATCCTCACCTGTGCCCGAACACTGGCCTCGCCCGGGACTCTGGCCAAAATGACAGGTGCCCAGCCCACCCCAAACCTACGAAATCTGAATCTCACTGAAAGGCTGGAAAACCAGCCCGCAGACTCCCCGGGTGAGGTTGGGAACGGGGATGCTGATGAACTGGGCGACACTTGGTAAAACATAAAACAAAAGCAACCTATACAGAGGACTTGGTGACGGATAATGCGCACGTGTGTGTGTGTGTGTGTGTGTGTGTGCGCGCGCGCACGCACGCGCGCAGGTGTTACACGTGGACAGTCTCCCCCGCCGGGCTCTGAGCAGCGGGGGGCTGGGCCCAGCTCAGTTTCACTTCCCCAGCCCCAGCAGGTCCGGGGCCTTCCCCAGGAACCATTTGCTCAGTAGTTCTCCTATTGCCACAGCTCCGTACAGTTCCCTTGGGTGGGCGCTTCTGTGCCCAGTTTACCAACAAGGGAACTGAGGCTCAGAGAGGTGAGAGGACCTGGCCCAAGGTTACCCAGGGAGGGGCAGAGCCAGAATATGAACCCAGGACAAGGCCAACACTGCTTGGTCAAGTGAAAAGGAGCTTAGAAATACAGGTGAGAGCTGTCAGGTGGACGACCTGGGGCTCCGGGGCAGAGAGCCGAGTGGAGTATGTGGGATCCGTGCATCACAGACCCCCAACCCAGGGGGAGTGAAGGAGGCTGGGCCTGGCCCCTCAGTCTGGCGAGGCCTGGGGTCTCGCTGGCTCAGGCAGCTTCTCCAAAGACAGGAACGAGGCACGGGTTACATCGCCTGGGACTTGGGCCCCCGCTCCCCGGCTGTCACCCCTACAGAGGGGGGTTCCTTTTTCCCTAAAGTAGAGGCAGCAGGTAGGGTCTTCCCAAAAGGAGAAACACCTGTTCCTAAAATGCCGGCTACCCAAGCACAGGGAACCCCTGGCAAGGCCCCAGGAGGCCCCAGTGAGGCCCAGCTCTGCCAGTGACCACTGCCTGACCAAGGCCAGGCCTGCCCCGAGGGCTGTGCTTTAGGCCAGGCGACCAGGAGATCCAGCGCGTGTGCGCACACACACACACACACACACACACAGCCTTCTCTCGCAGAAGTAAATGTACTGCTTACATAAATCTGTGCCTCAGTTTCCTCGAATACAGAATGGGAATAGCAATACCTCTGAGGGTCATGGGAGTTAAATGAGCTAGTATGTGTAGACCGCTTAGAACAGCACCTGGATAAAGTGTCCGATGTCAAGCTGATGGCCAGATTCACACACTCTCCCCAGAGCAGTGACAGCCTGGACTCATCGCCAAGGCTCTGCCAGGCACCACCAGGCCCACTGGGCACTTACTTCCCAGGCCATCTCACACGGCCAGGACCAGGGCTCCCCTGCCGGTCAGCCATCTCTGCAACGTGGCCGTCACCCTCACAGTCACCCCAGTCTCCGCCCCATCCCCCTTTCCCTTCTGTTCCAACTTCCTCTCCCTTTCCTCAGTGGTGAGGATTGGGAAACCCTGGGGTTCCTCCCCCCACTCCCAGTATTTTGCTGACTGAGGGCAATGGGGGTGCCATGGGCTAGTGGCTTCCCGGAGATCTGAGCATAAGTGTGGGAAGCTCCTGTCACCTCCTCTTCCTAGCCTTGGGGTGCAGCTGGGAGAGCATCTCAGGTAGCGGCCCATGCAGGACAGAGGGCAGGAGGAGGGGCTGGCAGCTAGACCAGGCCTGCAGCCCCCACACAAGGTATTGGGACCGTTCTAGCCCTCAGGGCTGTGGCGCCTGCCAAGCCGGGGAGGTGGAAGTCTCCGGGGCTGGGGCCTGGACGGAGAGCGGACAAAGGCTTTGCTGTGAGCACTGCTGGGAAAGAGGACTGCACAGCGGCCTCGCCAACCACGGGGGCGACGGAAGACAAGCTCCTTGGAGTAGAGCGGCCAATGAGCCTCCCATCTTCCCTCCTTCCTTCCCGCCGGTCACTCTGGGCGGCTGTGAGAGGAAGGTGTCCCCCAGGATGGCTGCAGCTGCAGAAACCAGATACTGTGACCCCGCGACTCCTCCTGGCAGCCTCAGAACCTCAGAGGTCCCTGAGCGCCGAGACCCCTCACCGAGCCATCCCTGAGTGACACAGCAGCCCAGGCCCCCGGGCCCAGAGTTCACAGATGAGGATTCCGAAGCCTGCGAGGGGAAGGGGCTTGCCACGGAAGCTCTAGTCAGGCTGCCAGGGATCAAATCCTGGCTCTGCTGTGTGACCTGGGCAGCCTGCTTACTGTGCCTCAGTTTCCTCAGCAGAACATGCAGCTGAGAGTAGATCAACCTCCCAGGGCAGAGGGGTGACCTCATGAACGGACACAAGCAAACCACTCAGCACACAGCCAGGCACAGCCAGCTGCATACCGAGATGTGATGCATGAGGGTGACCACTATTCGCACTGCAGCAGATCTCAGATGGAAGTGCCTACTAGTAGGAAGGCAAGGCAGCAGCAGCCATTGTGGTTGCTCTCAGAACATTCCAGAGCTTCATCCCAAGGCTGTCCAGTGTGCCAGGCCTCTGCCAACCTGGGTGAGCCTCCGCCAGCTGCAAGTGCAAGGAGAAAGCCAAGGCATTGAGTCAAGGCCTGGGGGGGGGGGCGGGGAGGGGGAGAAGGGGAAATGAGACTGCCTGGGCACCTTTCTTAAACCCGATTAACCCTACTTGCTAACATTGCAGCCTTCCTACTTTTTTTTTTTTTTTTGGGGGGGGGGGTAATGGGGAGGAGAGGTGGTACTAAAGATGTCATTTCTTTCACAACATCATAGTGAGAGCAGATGGTATCTTTTTAAAAATTGGTAAAATAAAAAAGTTTACGCCGAAACCGGTTTGGCTCGGTGGATAGACCATCGGCCTACGGACTGAAAGATCCCAGGTTCGAGTCCGGTCAAGGGCATGTACCTTGGTTTTGGGCACATCACCAGTGGGGGGGTGTGCAAGAGGCAGCTGATCGATGATTATCTCTCATCAGTGTTTCTAACTCTCTATCCCTCTCTCTTCCTCTCTGTAAAAAAATCAATAAAATCAATATATTTTTTAAAAAGTTTACCAGCCCCAGGGTAGGCCATTCCACTCCTCAACCCAGATTTGTCTCTTGAATGTGTACTAGTTCGTGAAATTCAATGCCAATAATGTGCCCATTTTGCAGGTGGGGGAACTGAGGCCTAGGTATAAAAGTTTCTGTCTCCAATGTCTCAACTCTGGACCCTGCACGGCCGGTTCCCTTCCCAGCCTGCTCTGACTTTGGATGCTTAGGACCAGCTCTACTCCTTACTTATTTGGGGAGCTCTTTTCCAGGCCCGGGGAAATCAGAGCCCCAAATCCCATGGGAGACCTAGTCCCTAAGGGCCCTTCCTGGCCGCCCAGGGACCCATCTTCAGTCGATGCAGAGGCCGAGAGGCTCCATCAAAGGATTTGAACAAACAGAGGGTCGGTCCCACTGGTGGTCTGGGGTGAGAAATCTGGGCAAGCCCTTTCCAGCAGGGGGCGCCAGGCCCTGCTCTGAGGTGGACGCCTCTGAGAAAGGCCTGTTCCCACCAGGCCCCAGCAGGACCACTGGGGTCAGAACTCAGAAGCACCTGGGCTCCCCCGTGTGTCCCCTGCTCCCTCTCCCACCCAGGCAGACTCCCTGAACACCGTTTCCTAGGTAACCAGATCTGCTGGAGGCCTCCCACCTCGAAGCCTGAATTATAGAAGTAAGCCCAAGGTGGTTCTCTCAGGGGACAGAGGACCTGTGAGCAGCCAGGACCAGGTGGACTAGCAAAAGTGACTTGCCCCTGGGGAAGTCCAATGGGGTGCATCAGAGGCCTGGCAGGGTGCCGGCGATGCCCAGCACCTGGGCTCTGGGCCTCAGCATATCTGCTCAGGAAGTCCCAATGCCCCTTCCATCAAAGCCCAGGTGCCCAGAGACTGCCTTCTCCGAAAACGTGCTGCTGACCGGGAATGTCCCTAAGCAGAACCAAAGCCAGAGAGAGGGTTCCTAACCACAGAACTCACTGTCTCCGTACACCAACCATCGCCCGGGAGGTGCTGGGCTTTCACGGCTCAGTGCATTTTCCCAGGCGGTTCCCGGCAGGCCCAGGAATGCACATCCCTGCTCTTCTCATCTTCAAATGCCAGCTTCTCCAGGAAGCCATTCCCTAACCATTCCCTGCCCCTCTCCCAGCTGAGCGAGTAGCTTGTTCCTCAGCTGCAGTCCTCAAACCTTCCTCCTGTGGTCACCTCTGCATCCCAGGGTGCTCTAGGGCAGGGGGTGGTGGCAACTGAGGAGGACCTGGGCTGATATGTTATAGCAACCCTTGGTTCTTTTCCAGCTGTTCTTAAATCCTGGAAACAATAATTGCAGCTAACCTGGTGTACCTGGCACTTCGATGGGCACCCGGTATAATTCTAGCAAGCAGTAATTTTTTTTTAATCATGCTAAATATTTTTATTTCTTTAAATTACTGATTATGGCTGCTCACTTTTCTCCTATAATTAGTCCAAGGTAATGAGACTTCATAGCATTTTCCAGAGTCGGATAGGATATAAAGCACACTTGAAATGCCTAGATGAATGGAAAAATCTTCCAAATACAAGTCACAGAGGGAAATGCCAGTTCTCTGGTTTAAGCACACATGTGTGCCAGGCTCAATGTCTGGCATTTGGGTGCAGGCGTTTACCCAGTCCTTACCAATGACTCTATGAGATGACAGATCTTACCCCGTGAGGTTCAAAGAGGCTGAGTGACTTGACCAAAGCTGTACAGCCCGGAAGAGACGGGGGCCCCAGAGTCCCGGTTTCTCAGCCACCGGGCGCTGGGACAACTCCTATTCCCCCGAGGCCGGCAGGAGGCAGGGGGTGTCATGGTGCAAATCAACCAGCTGGGTTAGAATTCACGTCTCCCGGCGGGCCCAGATCACAGGTACTCCCCCGTCTTCAAGGACCGGGCTGCAGCCAGTCTCCGCCACAGAACGCAGCCACCCAAACATCCACTTAGCGCAGGCTTTGTCCTAAGTGCCCCACAAAGATCTCCCCATTTAATTATGTATACCTGCTGGGATGACTAACACTGGCCTCGCAGGCCAGGAAGAGCTTTTAACTATTAAGTCCAGCCTGCCCAGAGCAATTAAGCAGCTATGTGGCTAATCTCAAATAATTGATGCCGGGAGGGGTGGAATCCAGCGGTTCTGTCTCCAAGCCCGGGCCATGTTTGGAAATGTAACTGCCCGGGTCCACCTCACTCCCTCCCGCTCAGCCCCGAGAACATCCCCTACCTCCACACCTCCCCCAAGCTCTCCCTCACCCTGACCCTCTCGCTGGCAAAGCGGCCGACCGGGACTTAATCAGCTTCCTCCTCCCATAGATAGCCAGCGATCTGGCAGTCTCCTTTGGCTGCTTGTGGGCAAGGATACCTGGAATTTAGGCCACACAACTATAATTAGTTGAGAAATCAGTCCTTTTTAATTGACTCGTCTATTTATCTGTTCAATCAGTTCCTGCTGACCCCCAGATGGCTGCGTTCTAAATAATTCCTGCCCGACACTGACCCTGGAGAGGAGGGATCCTACTGGCCGCTCCAGCTTTGTTCTCCGAATTCCTCAACAGGCGCCCCCCCCCTCCCCCACAGACTCTGTTCCCCAAATGCTCTTTGCCTAGTTCCACTTTTGCCTCTGCTGTGTCACCAGAAAAGCCTGTAGCTGGAACCTCCTAGCACTGCCACTTGCCTGCTTAAGCAGTAGTGACCTCAGGAATGCCATTCCCCTCGGGGGCCTCAGTTGCATCATCACTGAAATGGGGCACCTCGCAGGGCCCACGGGAAGGTACAAGGAAGTGCCTCAATACGGGAATTAGGTTTGCTCTCCGGAGAAACGGTCCGGCCCTGAGGAAAAGATCAGCCGCCTTTCTTGTCCCGCAGTTGGTAAACACTGACTGTACCCCTTTTCTCAGCATCTCCTCCCAGTGCCGAGAAAGGCGGACACACACTGTTCGGGACAGCGGGGACACACACACACACACACACACACACACACACACACCAAATAAACAGCTCCGTTGGCTGTTTTGTGTCAAACAGGCAGCCAGTGCGCTGGCACGGCGGTCCCCTCCCGAGGTACTTTCTATGCTTCTAAAAACCACGTGAGTCAGCAAAACTGGGTTAGACACCTCATTAGAGGGGGTTTCCTCCTGGGACCTCTGGCCGGGCCTGCGATTCTCCTACCAGCGTGTCTGAGTGAGGGCTGGGCTTTGTTTTTCTTCCTGAGCCAAGTCGTCAAAACAACTAAAACAGTCCTTACCTTTTAGGGGCACCTGGGAGGATGAAATAAGAACGTCTGGTGTTAGGCTGGTTCCCCAAACCGAACCAACAACAACCACTCAGCAGCAGGGCAGCTGGGTCAGCGGGCTAGACTACCCCATCCAGCCCCTCTCTCCCTTCCCGGAAGGGAACACCCAGCCACGCCGCCCCCTTATGCACGGGGAGCGCCCACTTCACACTTTCACTCTGCCCTGCCTTCCCCCCCTCCTCCCCCCCCCATGGGTGGTTTCTGTACCAGGAAGGCCCTTCCGGTCTGGTGCTCACCTGGCAGGAGCCTGTGAGAGGCCCCTCAGAGAGTTTCTAAGCTTTGTGTCCCCAAAGCATCTTCAAGAGGCCCTGCCGAGGGACCCCTGACCTATCTCCCCGCTTGCCTGGGCATTCCCAGCCTGGACAGAGTGAGGCTCGTTCACCTCTGGGTCCCCAGGCCCCGGCCAGAACCTGAGCCACAGAACGAACAGACTTTCAGTTCTCAGTTTTCAGATGTTTAGAGGGTTTCTCCAAACTTCTCCTGATGTTGAGTCGTTTTCACTAGGTCTTTGCCCCACTCAGCAGGGCTGGACAGGGGGTGTGCAAACGTGGGAAGGTCTCAGTGGACAGGGAAAACAAAAAGTCTGCAACCTCACCAGGACTGGTTTGGCTCAGTGGATAGAGCGTCGGCCTGTGGACTAAAAGGCCCCGGGTTCGATTCCAGTCCAGGGCATGTACCTTGGTTGCGGGCACATCCCCGGTAGGGGGTGTGCAAGAGGCAGCCGATCGATGATTCTCTCTCATCGATGTTTCTAACTCTCTATTCCTCTCTCTTCCTCTCTGTGAAAAATCAATAAAATATATTTTTTTAAAAAAAGTCTGCAACCTGTAACCTTAAAAAACAGGGGCTGTGTGTCTATGGGAGATGATGGATGCCAGCTGAGCCCATGTGGTAATCACCTCACAATCTGTAAGCCAAACATGCTGTCCATCTACCTCAAACTTACACAGGGATGTATGTCAATTATTTCTCAATAAAACGCCAAATAAAAACTCACCGAATTTTAATGTAATTTGTATGTTCACATATTAGTCTCCCCCATTAGACTGTATAATTCTTTAATTTATCTTTTTTAAGAAGTTGGGGGAAGCCCTTCTCCCCAGAAGCCCCCGGCAGGCCCAGTGCTCGGCCATGACACTTTCAGGCCTGGCCACACAGAGGTCAGCTGGCCCAGGGAAGGTCTCAGATGTGGAGGAATCAGTGCCTAGAAGCAGCCCCCTCCCCCACCCACCTCCAGCAGGGGACCTCCCACAGCGTCAGCCTTCCTAATTTTGTCTTTTAGGGTGAGAGGCTTCACTGAGTATCTCGACTGTTTAACCCTAAATTAGGGGTGTCGAACTCAATCAGAGAAGGGGCCAAAATCTAAAATCCAGCCTAAATCGCGGGCCGAATGGTTTACTGAACAGTCATAAACTGTCATTGTGATGGAAACGCAGCGGAGTGCAGTGATGACAGCGCAGTGCGGGCCACATTGCAAGGCCTGGCGGGACGGATTTGGCCCGTGGGCCTTGTGTTTGACACATGTGCCCTAAATTATCCCTGAAAGCACTTTATTACAGGTATTAAGACACATTAATATGAAATATTTGCACCCTAGCCAGTTTGGCACAGTGGTTAGAGCATCAGCCTACAGGCTGAAGGGTCCTGGGTTCGATTCTGGTCAAGGGCAGAGGCTCGGTTGTAGGCTCGATCCCCAGCCCTGGTTAGGGTGCATGTGGGAGGCAACCTACTCGGTGTGCCCCAGTGGCACCACCAGACACCTCTCTGAGCCCAGCTGCTTCAGCCATAACGCAGGGAACGCTGTAACCTTCTCACAGGCTGCCTCGGCCCCGATGAGCTAAGTTCTGGGGCATGTTAGGTGCTCCGGAAGCGTCTCTGTGTCAGAACTGGACTTCGTAAATCAACCAGGCTGACACGCTGGTGCCCGGACGCGGAGACAGAGGCCCAAGGCAGCAGCGCCTTAGAGTCTCAGAGCAAAGAGGGCCGGGGCCGTGGCAACAGCCACTGTAACCAGCTTCATGGGGACAGTCTGAAACTTCAAGCAGTAGCTCGTCACAGTTCCTGGGAATGGCCTCCCTGGGCTGCTGGGGTAAATGAGGCTGCAGAGGTAAACTTGTCAGATTCCGCAAGCACTGCACGGGACACGCTTAAGACTGAAAACATGACTCACTGTTTATCTGAAATTCGAATTTAACTGGGCGCCCTGCATTTTATCTGGCAACCTAATCCACAATATCTGGATGTGTTTCCACCATTCCCCCCAAACAAACACAAATGAGGAGGCCCAGGGAAATAAGAGGAAATGAATACCTAGCCGCCTGGTCCAAAACCTCCACCCGAGGAAAATGAAGACAGCGGGGACCGAAGATCGCACACTCTCCGGGCGTGGAGGCATGCTCCTTTCCTCCTTCCCACCCAGGAAGCCTCGTCCTGGTGCCTGCACGGGCATTTCACCATCCTCTTGGCTCCTCCGCCTGCACATTTTTTCCAAAGCAGGTGTCCACGCCAAAGACGTCATGTCACGTTGCCGTCACATTCCACGTTCTCCTATGCTGACCCTGGACAGGCACTGCCAATGGAGCTTGCCATCCTTCCCCACTGGTCAGGACCCAGCCCGAGATGCCTCACTGGAACCCAGTCTCTCTCTGGGCCCGAGTCACTCAGTGAACAAGACAAAGCCCTCATGTGTGAGAGATGGTCAGGGCCGACAGGACACCCGGAAAAGACTAAAATCAGCAAGACAAGCAGCGGCTCACAGCACCACGTGACCCTGAAAATGTGAATAAGAGCCACATCCCCCTCACGATGGCAACACGACAGCCCTGACGGGACTCCACGGAGCAGGAGCTCAGGATGATGTGAGAAGACGGCAGGATGTGGGGGTCAGAGAGCACCCACAAATGGGCAAGGTGAAGTGGGAGCTGAGTCGGGGCTGGGAATGAGGGGCAGAGGAGCAGGCGGCCCCAAACCACCCATGGCTGTTCCTAGGGGCAGAGGCAGGAAGGTGAGAGTGCCTTTTGGCCTCACAGAGGTGTGCCACTGAGCTGCCAGGCTGAGGTTGGGGGGGGGGGGGGCTCTTCCTAAGCACACAGACGGGGTGGGGGAGGCACCTGCTCTGTTGTCCCTTTTACAGTCAACACCCCTCCCCCCCAGAGTACCCAGCTCCTGAAAGCAAAGCTGTATTTCCCAGGAGAAGGTGAGCAGCTACCCTGAGGAAATGGGTCCAGACCCCCGGTTCAGGCGAGCCCACCAGGTGCTGCAAGAGGCTCTGAGGCCCTTCCCTCGCTGGGGCTGAATAAGACTGTGAACTTCACAAAAGGAGATCCTACGGGAAGTCACCTCATCGGGTGATCTGACCTCAAATTCACATCCCAGGCCTAGAACTTCCTTGAGCAGGTTTTTCAAGCAAGCCCTGTCCACTGTTAGCACACCTCTGAAATGCCTAAAGGGGAACCCTCTTTTCCAGATCCCTCCAAGGTGCAATCACCCTCAAGGGAGCACAGAACCTTAACTACCCTGTACCTTGCTCTCTCAGACCTGGACATAATCTTCCTGAAGGTCCCTCCTGCATTCCAAATGCATAAGAGAAAAGGCAGCCTGCCGTCCTCAGGAGCATCTGAAATTTGCTTCCCAGCATTGATGCCAGTTTGGCTCAAATACAATTTTAGGTGAATTCTTTATAGCTTTGGACATTCTCACATCGATATGACGGAGGGTACCCTCCCCTCCCTGACGGGTGTCCCAATAGCGAAACCCCAGGCCAGAAGCTACCAGCAGCCCCAGGAGGCTCCTACTTTTGTGAACCCGAGTTTCCGGACACAGATGGGAACAGCGTTCAAAAACTCCTCTCGGGTTCCAGTGTGGGAAGTGCAGGTCTCCGAAAGGCCCTGTCAGTCTCTGAAAAAGCCTCTGTGATGAAGTGATTTATAATAAGCAGCGTATATTTAATCTTCATCCCTATTCGCTGCACGGAGCTCTAAAAATCCCCGGAATTTGCTGAGGGGATGGGTTCCGGGTGTCTTCTGTTATGTTAACGAGGCCATTGGTAGAAGGTGGCCTAGGAGGGGGCTGGGGGCTTGGAGAACCAATGTGATTCCAGGGCTGGAACTTTCAGTCCCACTCACAGGACCTATGGGGGAGGGGGAGGAGCTGGAGGTTGAGCCAATGGCCAATGACTTCATCTGTCATGCCCATGCTAGGAAACTTCCATGTAAAAAAAAAGAAAAAGAAAGAAAGTAAGAAAAGGATGGGTTCAAACGGCTTCGATTGGTGACTCTGGGAAAGTGGCCCGCTTGGCGAGCGTGGAAGCCACCCCTGTGCTCCTTCCCCTCTCCTTCCAGCCTGCTCCTCCTGAGTGACAGCCTGTTTTAATAAACCAGTGATCTGGTAAGTGAAATGTCTCTCCGAGTTCTCTGAGTCACTCCAGCAAAATAGAACCCAAGGAGGAGGTCATGGAACCTCCCATCTATAACCAGCGGGGTCTTAGATGACAACCCGGACTTGCAATTGGCGTGTGAAGGGGGAGGGGCACTGAGCCCTTAATCTGTGGAATCTGACACTGTCACCAGAGAGACGGCGTCAGAACTGAGTTCAACGATAGGACACCCACCTGGTGTGGGAGAAGGGCTTGGCGGTGTGGGAAAACCTACACGTTCGACTTGTAACCCCTTTCCTTAAGTCCCTGAGTGATCCTTTGCAAAGAGCCAAGCCAGGAAGATACCCAAGGAATCTTCTCTCCACCTGAGACCCATGCTCTCCTGACACAGGTGCAACCAGAAAGGGAGGCGCCAGATTGCCCCGTCATTCAGAGGCCCTGCCACCCAGAGGCCCCGCCTCTCAGCAGCTGCTGTGTAGGCCACTACATGCCAAAGATGTGTGGCTGACCTCGAGCTGGCCACTGCCCTCTTGTGCCTCAAATTTCTCACCTGTTACGTGAGGCTAGCAATAACGCTGTAAGGTAATATAAGTATTAGAGATGAAATACATGTTTGAGAATTGCAAAGGGCTATTACTGGCCATAGATTCAGACTACCATATAGTGCTGAGCTAGAAGCATCAGAAATAGTTACAATAATGGTAGCAATAGGAATCGCAGTGATAATAACTACCATTTATTGAGTAATTGCTATGTGTCCATCACTGTTTTTCTTCCCTGAGCCTCACAACAACCAGAGAAGAGAGATTCTACGTCATTCTAGATCACGTCTCCTTTGACAGAGGACTCGGGGGCCCAGAGAAGTTCACTGACATGACCTGAGTCCCACAGGGAGGTAGAGACCAAATGACATTTACACCCAGACTCACTGGACATTGACCACACCTCACCTCTCTCTAAACCGTGTGGTCATCAATCTCCGAGTCTGGCCCATTATTCACAGCATTTCTTGTTTACTGAGTTTTTATTTTCTCCCCCAAATGAGGAAGGCTGGCAGACTGGGGGGGCTGCTAGTCTGGGTGGATTGTTTTAGACCCTCTGCTCCCGAAAGCCTTGAAGGCAGGGACTCCCCAGGGAGGGGCCACCACTTGATGTCTTGGGGCTGTCATTTAGGGTCATTTCTGGAGGGTCAAAAATTTGGTGACACCGTGCCCAGCAACTTAAAAATACACAGTCCCTTTAGGGTAGCAATTCCAATGTGCTGACCAGACCCATGTGTAGTATGTTCACTGCGTTTGGTTTTGCAAGATGAAAAAGCTCTGGAGACTGGTTGCACAACACTGACAAACTGTACACTTAAAAATGGTTAGGATGGCAAATTTTATGTTATGAGTATTTTACCACAATTAAAATTAGCATGGGGGTAAAAAAAAAAAAAAAAAAAAAAAGATGTTCACAGCAGAGTGGTTTATAAGGAAGAGAAACTGCAACACAAAGCCAATCCCTCATCACCAGGGGATTAATTAACCAACTGATTTATCCAACAAATGAAAACCAAACTGAACAGAGTCAACAAACTAGGGGCCCTGGGCCAGATCCAACACTTCTGTTTTTGTAAATAAAGTTTTACTGACACAAAGCTGCACCCATCATTTGCATATAGGCTTTGCATTCTAGCTACAATAGCAGAGGTGAGAACCCTTCAGAAGGTCGTGACTCTCTCACTCAAAAGACCCAAGACCCAGAAAAGTGATCAGAAATGGAGGGACGGCAGGGAAGGGAGCAGGGAGACGTTGGCTCCCAAGCATAGCCACCCTGAGCGTTCAATTTTAATTCAAAATTTTTAAATCCTATATGGTAGGCAGTCACACAGACGTGAGCAGAGTACAGAGGAAGGGCCAGGTACAGAAGGTCACCTGGGTGGAAAGCCCTGGGTGCCTAGCAACAGGCAAAACTAGGACCTCGCCCCAGGGTAATCTTTCCTCCCTAGCCTATCGCTCGTCATGAGGTTCGGACCGTCCCCTGACCTTTCCTCCCCTGGCGTGCCGCCAGTCATGCGGCAGACCCCCTCGGCGGAGGAATAGGGGCTGGGGAGTGGCTTCGTCCGGCTCCGTGCAGGCCCTTGCACAACACTCCCTTGAGCATTAACCCTTCGGCATGGGAATAACAGCTAGGCCTCGGGTGTGTTCAGCTCCGGGCCCAGAGGAGCAGTAAAACCAGACAAGCGATGCTGTGGCTGACATCGTGGGGAACCTGTGTCCGCTCACCAAGCACGCCACTTTCCCGGAGAACTGACTGATGACCCCCTTGCCCCGGTGCCAGCTAATACACAGAGAGTGTGACCCTGAAAGGACATGCCTGGAGAGCTGGTGAATCTTCCATTGAGACCCTCTCCGGAGAGAGACCTCCCCTAAAATCCCCACCCTGAAAAGCCCTTAGGACCGAGCACCCAGTGCCGCTCTCTGCACGTGAGCCCTTCCCCACCCCCTTCCCCAGGCGACTTTTCCTGGTCTCTCTTTTTCCTAAGCTCCCCGGGCCCTTTGTAACTTGCTCCTGAGCCCACACAGCTCAGGTGGCTCACATCTTCTGCCTCTGTGACTTTCTACATAAACTTTCTCTCAAGTCTTGGCTGTGAATTCTTTCTTAGCCAGAACTCAAGCAGCCAGGTTGCTGGATGGAGGTCTCTGGTCTGACGCCACTGGTCTAACACCTGGTGCCGGTCTCCCAGTCAGCAGCGATCCCTCTGGATGGTGGAAACTGGGACACGTTTTATTTTCTCTATTTTTGACTTTCCTGTGCTCTCCAAATGTCCTGCATTAAAGATATTACTTCCCAACGCTAGGTATAAAAAAATGATAATTGTGTGACTCGATGGAGGTGTTAGCTAGCAGTACTACGGCAACCAATACTGCAATACAAATGTATCACATCACACGCACACCTTACCCTTACACAATGTTTTCCTATGCCAAATCTGGCTCAATTCTTAAGTCAGGTAACAAACAATAACTACACCTTTCTCATTGCGTTGGCCCGTAGAGATAGCTAATGCGGACCCTGCGGCTTTTCCCAATCACAGGTCTTAATATTAACAGCCTTTCCCGGCCAACTTACAACCTGGAGGGTAGGGAGAAGGCCTCATGGGAATTCTCCTGACAGGTTCCCCTCTTGCTAAAATTACCGGACACCCAGGTGGGTGGCTCTGATTTTCAGCCGGGGTGGGTGGGGTGCTCTAGGCCTCCGCTGTGTTTCACTCCAGGTCCAGAGGAGCAATAAAGCAGGGGGTGGGGGGGAGAGAGAGAGGGAGACACCTTTTTTCTGCCAAGGGCCATTTGGATATTTATTATCATTCCCTGGCCATAAACAATTATCAACTTAAAAATGAGCCTGCTATATTTGGTCAAACATTTAATTAATGCCTTGGCAGGGCCAGACCGAATGATTTTGCAGACCTTATTCAGCCCGCAGGCCGGACGAGTCGCACCCCAGCAATAGGACATGGTGCCAGGGAGATAAAAAGTGAAAATATACTGGGGTTCTTGGAACTGATTTGGTTAGGCTGCCGAGTGCTTCCAAATCCCACTGTGATGACCATTACCCCTGATCCCGCACTCGCTGTTTTCCTAATCCTCCTGGGTGCTGTTATTATTTCGTGTCACAGATTACAGGTGGGGAATCTGAGGCTCGGAAGTTCAGTGCCCCTCCCCTCAAGCTCACACAGCTGGCACAGGGTGGAGTCAGGATTCGAACCAGGATCTGCCTCACGCTCCACCTCCTTGGGCTTTCCACCACGTGGGTTGTCCCGTCAGGAATAAGTATTTTTTCTGGCTCATTAATAACTCAGAGTCCCACATCATCTTCTCTCGGCTGCGCACAACCCTGTGAGAGTCTCGTAAGCGATTATCAGCTCTTTTCTCAGATGGGAACCTGAAGGTCACGGTGAGGAGGCTGCTACCCAGTAGTGCTCAGACTTCAGGGGTGATAGCTTCTGTCCTCCACAGATACCCTCCTCCAAATCCCATGTTGCCTGTCATGTCAAAAGTAAACCCAGGAGGGCTGCTTGGAGGAGGCATCAGGCAGGCCTGAGATCAAACCCACCTGTCGGCCTCAATTGCATCTCCTATAAAATGCGCTCTCACCCAGTGTGGAGAGCTCACTGGCTCAGAAGAGAGGAACACTGGCTGGCTTCTATCTGTTTATTTCCTAAAAAGTCACCAGCCCTGGTGGGGGCCAGGCCCCTAGCACAATATTCTCTTTATCTGAAAGCAGAACTCTGCATTCCAGCTTCTCAATAGCAGGCACCTGGCTTCCTGCTGCCCTGGGCTACTCATTAACCAGGACCGGGCCTCAGGAAGGGGCTGAAGTGGGAGGCTGCTCCCAGTCTGGGGGAGGGAGCGGGGAAGGCAGCGCCGGATGATGTTGGCACTGGGGTCAGATCAGCCGGGCTTCCAGTCCTTCCTCGCCATGGGACCTCGGGCGTAGTCCATTCGCCTCTCTAAGCCTCAGCTTCCCTCTGTGTAGGGCGACGATGCCTGTGTCCACTTCAGAGGACTACTGGGAGGCAGGCATGAGCCGCTCGAGTGCCTAGCAGGGATCTGGAACAAGCACTCCATAAATGTTATCTGTCATTTTTACAGAAAAGAATAACAGCACCCAAGGGGCAGGGCTGTGGTAGGTTAAAATGCGCCTCTCGGCACCATAGTCAGCTGTTCAGGAGTTAAATGTTCGGGAGTATTCTTACTGGCATTTATGATGTTTATGGGGATGACTCTGGCGGAGATAGGGAGTGGGACAATCCCATGCCTACTTGGCAGCTGGTCAGAGAGGCATCCTGAGCCACTAGGGTAGGGGTGTCGAACTCAATCAGAGAAGGGGCCAAAATCTAAAATCCAGCCTAAATCGCGGGCCGAATGGTTTACTGAACAGTCATAAACTGTCATTGTGATGGAAACGCAGCGGAGTGCAGTGATGACAGCGCGGTGCGGGCCACATTGCAAGGCCTGGCGGGACGGATTTGGCCCGCGGGCCTTGTGTTTGACACATGTGCACTAGGGAAATGACTGCCTCTGACTGTCCACCTCTAATGTCACGGCATGAAGAGCAGGTCTCCCTGGGGTCAAGCGGACTGTGGCAGAGCAGAGCACCCGGGTTGGAGAGTCTTGGTGACAGGACAGACTCAGACCCACCACTGGCAGTAGCAGGCCAAGGGTCTTGGGGCCTTTTCTCCTAAGCCTGGCTTCCTAGGTCACCCCAAACCAACCAAATCCCAACTCTGGGCCAGGGGGAGCCTGGTGAGCGGCCATTCCCTCCCTTTCCCTCCCCATGCCCCCGCCAGGAGAAACTGCTGCCCGGAAGCCAGGATTTTCCAATTCCAGAGCAGAATCTACCAGTGGGTCATGAAATCAACTTAGAGAGTCAGGGCTATCGTTTTTTCTACAAGAAACCAGGAGAGAACAGAGCCCCGAAGATGGTGAGGACATGAGTTATTATATTTGAAACTGGTTTCGCTTTCATGCGTGTGTCCGTGTGTGAGCACATGCGGCATCCTGTCGTAAAATGTACTTCTTATGGGCTGTCACAACTACGAGACTGAAAGCCCCGACAGCAAGATCGTTTCCCGTCGAGGTAAATAAGGCGTCTGCAGAAAAGCCACTGAGTCAGGTCCCGGCCCCATTAACCCCCTTTAGAATCAGTGTCGTGATCCTGAACTGAGCGGGGGTGGGGAAGCTTCTGCAGAAGTCAGGATAGGATCAGCAGTAGCTAGAAGTCCTTAAGGTCTGTAGATTAGATAACAGAACTGTGTCAGTATCAAACGCCCTGGGTTGATAATTATGTGCGCTTACATAAAAGAACGAATGGTCTTGTTCTTACGAAACACACGCTGAAGGGCTAGTTAGGGGTAAAGGGGCATCTTGAGTGTAAAAACCCCCAATGATTCAGCAAAGAGAGAGCGAGAGAGAGAGAGAGAGAGAGAGAGAGAGAGAGAGAGAGAGAGAGAGAGAGAGAGAGAGAGAATATTAAAGGGACTATTTTTATACCACAGAGAGGAAAAGATGAAGCACAAGTGGCACATGTTGACAATGGGAAAACCTTAAGTGAAGGGTATGTGGGAATTCACGGTAATATTCTTGCAACTTTTCTGAAGGGTTTCCATTTAAAAATAAAAATAAAACGTTTAATGAAGAGAACATTGGGACAGCAGCTCCGATTCCTGGAGCATCCCGTCTGTGCCGGCAGCCAAGTGGGTCACTCTTTCACAGGAGTGACCCCAATCCTCAGAATCAGCTCGGCGAGGACCCCTGGCTGGGTGCACCACCCCCAGGCCCAGTGCTCGGCCATGACACTTTTTGCAGCACCCCAAGACAGATCCCTGCTCGGTGGCAAAGCCAGGGCGGGAGCTAGGCCAGGACTCCAAAATCAGTGCTTGGTGCATTTGCAGGGCTGCCTCCCTGCACAGGCTGGCACAGGTAGCCAACCCGGGCTATGGACCTGCCACCCAGAGGTGACATGTGAATAAGGTCCCACCGGGCTTGTCTCCTCCTCTCAGAGCCTGGAGGAAACACCAAGCCCCTCAGTACCACACCTCGGGTCACTGCCGAGTGGGCGGGACCCGTCGCCATGGCGGGCAGGGGGAGGGGGGGCGCAGTTCAATGCCACTTACGTTTGGAGGCTCCTCAGACAGGGCTGCTGCTCTGGACCTGTCAGGATGAGAGGAAGTGAAGAAGGAAAGGTCTGGTCAGGCTGTGACTTGTGACTAGACACAGGACTCAGTCTTCTCCCAGGTGTGACCACCCAACTCACACACACTAGGAAGGGCCCCCCCACCAGCACGCAGTGGGGACAGAAAACTGGGGTGCCGAGGCGCTCCTGCACACTAACATGCTCACACACAGACACACCTGCTCACACACCCCTCTCCCGGATGCAGTGTCCCTGAAACCGTCCGCAGGTAGCCGGCCTGTGCTGGGAGGAGCAGATGGCCCAGGGCAGCGTTGGGAGGAGATGGTTCTTCTTGCTGCCTAAGCTGTCCCCACTCCCCCCACCTCCAGCCCCGACCCAAACGCCCACACTCCTGTGGGCATCCCACCAGCCCCGTCATGTGCCCGGGTCTGGGGCTGGCTGTTTGCTGCAAGCAAGGGGACGTGCCAAGGTTAGATAGATGAGCTGCAAGGCTCTGGGGACCCCAGATTCTTGGAAAATACTTATCAACTGTTTAGAGGCTCTGAGATGCATGTGCCAAGAAAAATCTGTTGAGCTTTGCTAAGCCAAGCAGTCCCCAAACGTGACTGACCACCCGCTGGGAGGCTCTCCTGGTTTGCTGGAATTTAAAAGTGCAGAATTCCAGGAAATGGTTCCTCAACAGCTAAGACCTTACATTTACGTGGAAAGGCAGAGGGCCTCCAGTCTGGGGGCTTTCCCTGCATTTGCAGCCCGACCCGTCCATCCTCTTCCTCGGCCTCGGAAACGGTCCCAGAAGTCTGGAGAGCTCCCTGTCCCCCAGAACAGACAACCTCATTGCTATGTTAGGGCCCCCACAGTCAAGGCATTGAGAACACAGTGGTGAACAAGACAGCCCAGGTCCCATAACCCATGGGGAAAGGCTGACATGTGACAACGATGGCACGGAGCCTTTCTTCTCTGGGTGGACACACGTGAAGCCTGGGGTGGATTAGTAATGTCTACAAGTCGGGGGTGGACGTGGCAATGCATACCTTGCTTAGCCTGAACAATATCAGGGGAAGAGGGACAAAGGGAAAGATGAGGGCGGCATGCTGAATGCACAGTCACAAGAACAGCAGTGAGGGAACCGGAGGAAGGAGAGTGTAATTCCCTCTGGGGTGAGACCTTAGCAGTTGCATGAAGCCAGCCCAGCGCAGAGAGGAGAATAAGAAGGGCACTAAATCCCTACTGCGCTAGCGGACTGGCAACCAGGCCCCTTCTTCCAGGGGCAGCCCGCACAGATCCCACCGGGAGACCCACACAGGCCTGCTCTCTGTCCATGGAGTTTTGGGTGGGCATGTGAGCCAGGCTTCGTCCGTCAGAGGGGCTGTCACAATTGGATCAAGGCCAGGCACATGACGAAGCCCGGACAATGACAGTGATGGCAGGAGTTATGCTAAAAATATTGGGGGAGAAGAAGGCTCTTTCTAAGCTGAGATAGCTATGGGATGGGGGGACACCCTGCAGCTGGGAGCACCCCAAGGAGAACAGAACCAACAGAGGAGGGATATGGAGCCCAGAAATGGAGAGAAAGGGGTCCCAAAAACAGCTCACAACACCTGGATCCAGCCATGCCTGGAGCACGACCCTGGGGCTTGCAGGTAAGGAAGCCAGTAAATGTGTGTGTGTGTGCGCGCTTGTCGTTGTTTTATAAGTTAGTTTGAACTGATTCCTGCCACTTGCAACCCTAAGAATGGAGACCTATGCCCTGCTTTGAATGCGCTGGGTAATTTCATGCATGCCTCCTTCTCTGACACTCAGGGCATCAGAAAAGTGGGGTACAGGTAGAATGACATCTGAGGTCCCCCTACAGCGGTGTTACTCTGGCTACCAAGAGAGCCTATTGCGAAGGTGAGGACTGCGTAGGTACCTTCCCCATGCCAGAGAAATCAGCCCTTCTCAACGCGAGGCCTGGGGGCTTGTTAACGCAGAGCTGGGCCCACCCCAGGTGTGAGCTAGCATCCTAACAAGCTCCCCGGTAGTGGTGACTGCTGGTCCGGGGACCACATGTTGAGGGCCTCAATCCTAAATCTATTCTACTCTTCTTGGTAGCGTGGGGCAGGTGCCGGTGCAAAAGAAAGACCCCGCCGGGCAGGAGACCAAGGTCGCCCGGTCTTCAAACCAGACCCCCAATGAAGGAAGGCGCCTGTGTGGTTTGAGGATGAGCCGGTCTTTAAACAACGAAAAGTACCAGGTCCCAGCCGACGACCATTCCATGGCCCATCCTTCCGGCCAGCTCTCCACCCTGACATTGACCTAAGTATCGGGAGGCTGTAAGGACGTGAGAGCCTCGTTGGGCTCAGCAGGCTCTTCCAGGAGTGTGAGCATCCCCCAGCGGCTCCCGGCCCCAGGCAGCCTGCCAGCACCAAATCCCGCTGCGGGCCTGGGCCTGACGCGCTGCCTCGGCTGCCTGCTGTCAGCACGGCCTGGCGGGCCCTGGGCTCTCCCTGATTTACATCCGACTTGGCTGCCTTTAAAAGCCTCCTGTGGCTTTTGGACCAGGGACACTGTTCAGCAGAAAAGGGCTTCCCCACCAGCATCCTTTCCAAGGTGGCACGAGCCCAGAGGGTCTGGCCTGGCTCGGCTGCCTCCCGGCTGTGTGACCTTGGGCAAGTTACCTTCTCACTCTGGGGCCCCAGCGTTTCACGTGCATAGTGGGAATAACGGCATCCTTTGTGGTGAGTAGAGAAATGATGCTCACAAGGCCCCGAGCCTGGTCTTCAGAGGCAGCGGGGACCCCGCAGTGTGACTCAGCTCCTTAACTCAGAGCGGTCCCAGACCAGCAGCACCGGTGATGCCCGGGAGCTGGCTAGCAATGCAGAAGCTCAGGCCCCATCTTAGCCCTTCTGCATGGAAAGGAGCATTTTAACAACATCCCAGGTGAGGTCTACAGCTTCCACGCCTGAGGGGCCCAGGTGTGTTACTATTGTGGTGGCAGCACCCCAAGACAGAGCCGAGCCAGGTGTGAGGCTGGGGGTGGCAGGCAGGTGTCAGAGGTGATGAAAAGCTGAGGGAACAAAAATTCTCCGATGTCTCTCAGCCTCCCCCGAGCCCGGCTCAGAGAGGGAGAGGGGAAGCGACAAGGGTGAGGTGTGCCCTACCATGAGACTTAGCGAGGAGGTTCGGATCCCAGGACTCAGCCAAGGTGACAGAATTTACTGAAAGCACTCCAGGTCCCAGACTTGGGGCTTTCAGCAGAGTCTGGCTGCCTCTGTGCCTCTCCACAAAAGGCTGAACTTTTTGCATGCAAGGAGGTAAGTTCGATGGCTCTCTGCCTGCAGTGCGCTCCCCGAACTCCCAGCAGAGACTGGCCAAGGGGCTGCCCTGGAAGGTTTGTGCCATGGCCTGGGTTGGGGGGGGGGGGGGGGGGAGGATGTGAAGCCGCCTGGATGTCCCAGCTCCAGCCCTGAACTGCCCTAGGAACGTGCGAAGGGTCCCCCTTCGAGGGCCGTGGATGGAAAGGCTATGGAGCTGCCGTTCCCGCATCACTTACCCTCCACATGCACCGGGACCCACCGGCGGCAGCACACGGCCATACCTGCCATACTTGCCATTCCTCCGGGGCCGGCGCCAGCTCAGGGCGGGGTGGGGGAGGGAGCTGCCCCGCCGGCTGCGGCCACAGAAACCAGATGACCAGATGCAGATGCAAAAACATCCCATGCTGAACACTATCGGCTCACTTGGACAAAGCTCTCTGTGTGTGGACAGCACAGAACAGACCCGTGGACAAGAGCTGCCTCTGGAAGACCAGGCTGTCACGATCGGCACCGTTACTGGGTTTTTTCAGGCCTGGAACGCTAATCCTTTTACAACAGCCCACACCTTCCACGGGTGAGAGGTGGAAGACAGACGCGAACTCTGCTCAGTACCATTGGAGAGAGGCTGGCAGGTTTGGGCGGGGGAGCGGGTGTTCTTTTTTTTTTTTTTTTTAAGGTTTCCTCTAACCTATATTCTTCTACCAAAGGTAGAAGAGACCCCACCTTGCTCCCCAAGGACATGTGTTTTACTAAGAGCCCATGCCCACAGCGCTGCTCAGGGCATCTCGAACTCCCATCGGGAGGGTCCTTTCCGAGGAGGACTAAGACATCTTGAAAACCTACAGGAACAACAGCATCCTTAAGGGGACCCAACGCAGTGAAGACAGGTGCTCCCCAACAGAGAAAAAAAGAAAGGGTGTTCCCCCCTTTCACTCAGTGGGTGTTTTCCCCAAAACACGAAGATGCCTCACAAATTAGCACAGAGAAGGGGAAGGACTGGCCTCGATCACACCACAAGCCGGCAGCCCTGGCCCCCCAGACCCTGGAGCCCAGCAGCCCCTGTGATGAGCCATTAAACTGTTTCGTGCTCAGCTCTGCGAGGGCATGATCCGGTCTGTCTCAGAGACCTGCCACGGCGCCGGGGCCTAGAGCGAAGATACTGGCTGCATGGGTGCACAGTGACGGGCACATTGCGTTTCCAAGCCTGGACCCACTCGGATGTTTAAACTACAGGCTCTCATTCAGGGTGCAGGGAATCAGAGGGATTGTGTGTGTGTGTGTGTGTGTGCTGAGGACCCCCTGCACACCAGGCCCTATGCTAGAGCATCCTCCCTCCCTCCCCCCGCCTGTCCCCCCAAATGCCATGGATAGATTAAAAGCAAGACCACGGAGACCTGGACTCCGCCTACTGGGGGCTCAGACAGGGTGAAGCTGTAACCTTTCTGGGTGCTGAGATACCAGGTGCCGACTGGTACTAGGATGAATGTCCTTGACTTCATGGGCTGAGTGCCCCATGAGGGCTGAGCCATCATCTCCGGGTGCCGATCAGCTGCGCAGCAGGATGGCAGAGCCTTCCACACCGGCCCCTTCCGGTGCCCTCCACCCACTAAGCCACTCTCTGCTGATGCCCACCTGCCAGCTTCAGCCCTCCATTCCCAACCAGGCAGCGGGCAGCCTGGCCCACAGGGTGAAGGTCTTTCTGCTGGAAAGGTGGTGGTGAAACATGGCACACATTCACTCATCACTTTTACTTTGTGCAAAGAAAAGCCAGGACGTAGGTGGGACTCCCCGAGATGGTTGGAGCGGTGGTGTGGCCCGAGACGCCACTGAATGGGGGGGTAGGCTGAAGCTCGGAGGAGCCCGGGAGGACTCACGGTGAGCAGAACCGGAACAGGGCTCTCCTGCCCTCCGGCCCAGGCCTGCTCAGACACCTAGTGGCCCTCTCACAACTGCCTCACTTCTACTCCCCGGGCCCAGAGCTGCCCACCAGGAGCCAGGCTCCACGCGCCTCCCACGCAGGTGTGCCCGCTTTCCAGGAACCCCATCCCGGCTTCCGTAGGTGTGTCCCGAGCAGCCAAGCACTAAGGAATCTTTCAGATCTTTATGGCTTTGCGCCTTCTCACCCCTTTCCCATTTTGCTGTGATAAGATCAGGATCTGAGAGTCTTGGCAACGGCCATTGAAAGCTTGAGAATGAAAGTTTGAGACCGAGATAAAACAGCCCTCAAATTCACCTGTTTTACATAATCTCGGAGAGGCAGGTGGGGCCAGGGAAGAGCCGTGGGTTTGTGAGCAATGGGTCTTTTGATGGCCCATCTTCCAGAGTGGATTATGCCTCATTCAGACCTCAGTCTCCTCATCCCTAAAGTGGGTGGACAGGGAAGGTTAACTCCATAATCCAGAAGTCTCCATACTCCCCAGCCAAATGGCCCACCCTTGCTCAAAACTTCCCAGCATTCCTTGATATAAATTGTTCATTAACTCCTCTTGATAGAGATCTCCTCCCTCCCACGAGGCTGTGAGCTACCTGAGCACAGGGGCTGTTGGGTTTATTTAACCCTGTCCCCCTGGCCACACACGGCACTCTGCCTGGCACCCAGTAGGTGCTCAATCAACATGAGAACACTTGGGCTCTGGTTCCAACACTCCTCCCCGTTCCCCAGCTGTGTGAGCTGGGGCCAGTCACTTTTCTGAGACTGGAAGAACTCGTCCAAAAAGATGGAGATATGAACCCCAAGCCAGGTACAGGGCTTAAAATGCGGCTAGGGTGATAAGGCAGAGTGTGTGCTCAGTAAGTACCGGTTCCTTCCCACCTGAGAATGCTGAATGGCCCCGAGTGGCTTCGCGGCCCACCATCGGGGCAAGTTCAAAGTCACTGGGTGGGAGCATTTCACTCACGGAGGCGGTGGCACTCGGGGTGATTAAGACGGGCCAGCCGAGGTCAGTGATTCCCCAATGCTCTCTAGCTGTTTCGAATGGCCTGGCAGATCTGTATGTTCTGAAAAGCAGTGTTTCTACACTGGTTTGTTGTTTGACCAGACTACGTGGCAGAACCAAGAACAGCATGATGCCATTTTCGAAACAAAACAAAACCACATCTACCTTAAATCCCAAATAATACAGGTTCTAAATAACGTTAGAGAGAAGGGGCAATGAATGCTGACCTAGAAAGTAATAAAAAGGAGCATATGTCCATGTAGGCATCTGAGGGATACAGTTAAAGCTGTAGGAAGAGGAAAACGTATAGCCTGAAAGGCCTTAGTTGTTATAAAAATAAATAAATAAATAAATAAATAAATAAATAAATAAATAAATAAGAGAGAGAGAGAAATAGATAATAGACTGTCAGTCAGATGTATTAATATCTTTAAGGATCACTTTGAGCTTATGCAGTTTTGTATTGCTTAAGGACATGGTCGGCAAACTGTGGCTCTCGAGCCAATGTGGTTCTTTGGCCCCTTGAGTGTGGCTCTTCCACAGAATACCACGGCCTGGGCGAGTCTATTTTGAAGAGGTGGCGTCAGAAGAAGTTTAAGTTTAAAAAAATTTGGCTCTCAAAAGAAATTTCAATCATTGTACCATTGATATTTGGCTCTGTTGACTAATGAGTTTGCCGACCACTGGCTTAAGGTATTATTTTTTATAAGTAAAAGAGGTTCCTTTGACAGTTTCCCACTCCTAGAAAAATGAAAATATATATCCACAAAAAGACTTGTACATCAATGATCATAGAAGCTTTATCCCAAATCTCCCCACACTGAAAAAAACACCCAAATGTCAACAAAAGAATGGATAAATAAACCGGTGTATCCTCACAATAAAATACTACTCAGTGATAAAAGGAATGAACTACTGAAACACACTAAACAGCACGGCTGAATCTCAAAGACATCAGGCAGAAAGAATCCAGACACAAAAAGAATCAATGCCATTCAAGGCCATTTCTAAGCTTAGCCAAACTCATGGATGGTGATAGAAATCAAAGCTGGTTACTGTGGGCAGGGAAGGCACAGATAACTTTCCGGGGGAACTGGAAATGCGTGGTATCTCAATCTGGGTGGTGGTTACACAGGTGTAGCCACCTGTGTAATTTGCCAAAACTCACCAAACTGTAACAAAATCTTTGAATTTCACTGCATGTAAATTATATCTCCATTTAAAAAACATTTTTTTTAACTATAAATTCCCAGGATCCACCCTCAGAGATGTTGATTCAGTATCCAGGCTGGGCCTAGAAATAGGCATTTGTGAAAAGTAATTCAGGTAATTCTGATACACGACTAGAATTATTACTGCTGGCCCCTACAACTCCACCCCCTCCCCCGCTCCCCCCTTTATTGTTTTGAGTGATTTGTGTGTTGGTTTTTACAAGAGAGCTGGTTGATCACCAAGCTTTAGAAACATAACCGTTTTCATTCTCTCTGCCCTCTCCCACCACCCCTGAACCCTGCCCCTCCGCTCGGGTTTCCAAACGAAGCCTCTGAACAGGTGAGATGAGAAGGGAAATCCCAGAACCCCGTCTAGGACAGGCATACGTCACCCTACAGAGGCCAGGGCTGCACGCTCCCAGGGAGGTCTGAGCCAGTAAGTTAATGGCCTGTGTACCTGTTAAACAGCATGTCCAGGCCTTCACCCTGTGTTTACAAAAAGAGCTCAGGGCAAAATTCACTGACATAGAAAATGCTCTGTGCCCTGACCAACAGTACACTGGGCTATGCTTGGTTTTCTACGCGCAGCCTAATTCCTCACTCTCCATCAGGGCTCCCCGGGCTCGGGGGTTTCACTGGCTTCTCCACCGCTGTCCCTCAATCCAATCTGATGCCATTGCTATCTCAGCGGCTCTCAGAATAAAGGCCAAGCTCTTTACCCAGCACTCCAGGCCCTCCACCAGTTCTTCTCTCCAGCGAGGCCCCTGAGGCCTAGGTCCCTCGGTCTCACCTACTGTGCCCTCTGCCGGTTAACACTAGCCCATCCTGTTCCTCCATCCTGATGCCAACTCCAAAATCACCTCCTCTGAGACCCTGAAGTTCCACCTGCCTTCAACCCCGCCATCTATGCACACCGAGTCCCCACTGCCCCCCATGGTCATAGCAGCTGCCACACTGTCCTCCCCCTCCCGCCCCCATGAGCTCCTCGATAGCCAGTGCCTCACCAGAACTAGCCTTAGCAAGGCTTATTGACCAACGAAATGAGACGCATTTGAAAAGAGCTCTCATTCACATGTGAAGGCCACTGAGCATTTGCACATCCCCAGCTCCTCCCCAGGTCCCATCAATTCACACAAACGCTTGGGCCAAGGTAAGCTGGCCAATGCAGAGGAGTGAGCTAAGGCTCCAAAGAATCTGAGTCTCACTTGTGACCTTTTGCAGAAATTGGGGATCAGCCCCCACCAACCAGGGTAACCCCGGGGCCCCCAAAACAGCCCCAATTCTCACCCAGATCCCCTTCCAGCTGCAGCCATGCTGCATGCCAGGGGCTCCTTATAATTTATTTTTCGGCCCTTTTCTATAGACAGGAAAACGTTCAATGATCCAAGTGTCTTATTTCGGGACCTTTGCAAAGACTTCCAGGTAAGTACAGTTCCCAAGCCCTTTGACGGGTTGACAGGCGGAAAACTAGAGTCAGACAGTGCCACCCATGGGGTCCAAACTGTGTAGGAAAAGTGGCAGGGTGCCCGGAGAAGGTCCAGAGGAGGGGAAATGGATAACTAGGGACAGAATTGAGGTGCCAAGGAGTTCCACACACTCACCCTCCAACCCTGAGGAATGGAGCACCTTTGACTCTTGTTTTTCCCCGGTCCTGGCCCCATGTCAACTCCCCAAGATATTAGTTCCTCAAACTCCACAGAGCCAAAACTCACAGCTGGCCAAGGGGAACCTAATCCTACCACTGTCCAGTCAAGGTGGCTCTCAGTTTGCTCATCTGCAAAACAGGCACTACCCACCGGGGCCTCCCAACTCTGCAGGCAGATGTGACCCCATCGCAGCAGGAATAGCTGAGAGAGAAGGGCCGAGGGAGGTGGACTGACACGGTGCCACAGGTACTCAGTACAAGGGTATCCTCAAGGGCAAACGCTTGAGGGGGGCACCTTAGCCTTATCACATACCACAGTGACCCGGGACCTGGTGCCACCTCTAATTAGCAGCTCTGCAGCCTGGCTCGGCTTTACAGCTTACCTCGGGCTTATTCAGCCTCATCTCCCTCAATCCCCTCAAGGACACAGTGCAGCTGGCACCCACGTCCTTGCTGCCTTAGGCCCAGGAAACCACCCAAGGTCACAGGCCAGCAAAGGCGGTACTTGAACTCAGCTCCCTGGGGACAAGCTCCTGCCTCGCAGATTCTGCTTTACCTCGGAACCATTCTACCCCATTTTACAGGTGAGTTCACTGAGGCCCCAAAAAAGGTTGCCCAAGGTCAAGTGGGGGCTGAGCCAGGCCTAGGAGCTCTGGTCACTTTTACCAATCCCACCCTGTGGTGGGTACTCATCAGTCAGTGCCCTCAGGCTCCCTCTAATCCCCGTTACCAACGCCATCCTGGTGGAATCTGTCCTTCCCCACGCCACCCCCACACCTCTCCGTGCCCACCCCCCGCACTCCCTGAATGACTCCCTGGTTGAGAGGGAGGCAGGCGGTTGCTAAGTGCTCACCCGCGCGCTCTCTCATAAAAATAAACTCCTTCTGGCTAGGACACTCTGGATGAGATCCCCTCCCTTCCAGCCAAGAAAAAATTTAAAATAAATTTTAAAAGATCTCCTCCATGACATTTATTTGAACGTCAGCAGTGCCGGAGCGTGGGCCAATTTACCAAAGTCCAAACGGAGCCATGCACCACTAAACCTCAAAATCTCAGCCTGAAGACCCCCGTGTAAGCCTCGGGGCTGTTACTGAGCTGATTTATGTCACCAGGCAGGAAATGGGGGCCCGGGCTGCCTCCCAAGCCTCTGGGGCTGGTCCTGGGGAAGGCCAAGATCTGGCAGGGGCCTGGCAGTGACCAAAATAGCCAGGCTGGTGGCCCGCGGAGCACACACCTCCCTCTGGGTGCCCAGGAAGGCGGTCCACAGTCCTCCCTCCGGTCCAGGCTCAGGCGTTGGGGCTGTGGATTCTCTGAGATTCTCTCTGGCTTCCCTCAGTGGGAGCCATAGAACCTCCTGCCCCAAAGAGGAACCCCCAGGAGGAAAGGGAAAAAGTCAAGAAGAGGAGTGTCTTGCTGTCCCTGCCCACGGCCCTCTTGGCCTCCAGCTGTCCCTCAAGGCGGCTGGGCGCTGGCACCGCCACCTGCACGCCGCACGCGGGCATTACCCTTGGAGCCAGGCCGCCCTGTCGCCTCTGCCCGCTCGGCGCCTGCCCTGCAGAACCAGCTCCTCTGTTCAGCTCTCTAGAAACCAGAGACACTCCCTCAGGTACAGCCGAGGACACACAAGCGCTGCCACCAGGGACCCAGAGGCACAGCCACACTTGGGGACACACACGTGCACAGGCAGGTACTTGAAGACAGTCACACACACACACACACACACACACACACACACACACACAGGTTCTCGCCCACCCTCCCGCGGGCACGCGCGCGCACACCCACACGCGTTCTCACAGACACACACCAGGACACACAAGTGCACATGTTAAAAGACACAACCACAGGCAGGTATCACAGACACACCAGAACACACACACACACACAGCCCTGGGCACAGAGAACAGCAGACACACATTGGGTCACACGGCGCATGCTGCTGGGGACATGGAGAAGCAACCATCCTCAAACACACACACACACACACACACACACACACACACACACACAGGGACGCGGAGATCCATGCAGCCGCCCAGGGAGCCTGAGACGCCGCCGACACACACACACACACACCTGCCGCCGGCACGGGAAGCCCGAGCCCTCTCGCCGCGGAAACAATAACCGCCCTGCCGGCAGGTCTGAGCAGGCGACCCTCCTCCATGCCTCCTCCCCGGGTGGGAAAGGGGCGCCGGGGCGGGGGACGCGGGGCGGGGAGGGGGTCGGGGCCGGAGGGAGCGCGGGGCCAGCGGGGGCTCCGCGCCCGGCTCCCTGTCCCGCGGGTACCTGGGCGGCCGCGGCGCTGCGCTCCCGTCCCCTCGCCGGGCACTGCCCGCCGGCTGGCTCTCCGGCCCGCGGGCTCCGCGCTCCGCGCTGCTGCTCGGCGTGGCCGGGCGTCCGGGCTCGCGGTCCTCGGGGCTCGGCGGCGGCAGGCGAGCCGGACTGCAGCCAGGGCCCGGAGCTCGGCGCTGGCGGCGGCGGCGCGAAGGAAGCAGTAATTTATAAGCGGCTTCTTCCTGACCTCGCGTGTCTGTTGTCTGAGCAGGCAGCGCTCAGCATCACCCATCCTGCTGGGTGGAAAAATACCAGCTTGGCCGGGCCGGGGGCGGGCCCGGGGGCGGGCCCGGGGCGGGGCCGAGGCGCCCGGCCCCTCCCCACACGCGGACACACACATATGTACCGGCGCGCGCGCGCGCGCACACACACACACACACACACACACACACACGCACGCGCACGCGCGCACGGGCTGGGACACACAAAGAGCCTGGGTTCGCCGGGCGCGCGCGCTCACACCGCGGGCGGTGGGCGAACCCTCGGCCAGTCGCTTCCCCCGTTACAGCGCTTTTTTTTTTTTTTTTTTTTTTTTTTTTTTTGCAGGAAACCCCTATTCTACCATCCCCGGTGCCAAGTGGTACGGCCGGGCCTCAGCCCCTTCCTGCCAGGAGAGGCCCCCAGCCTCGCCTCGGTGCGGCTCCAGCCTCCACCGCAGCACTCACTCATCCACCTGGCTCCTGGGAGGAGCCTGCGCTTCCTGGAGAGGACAAGTTCCCAAACCACGCCACTGCGTCCTCCCCCGGGCGACCCTCCAGGTTCTCAGCCTTGACAGGCTCCTTCAGGAAATGGGCATGGCAGCCTTCCCTTGCTGCCTCCCGCAGGCGTGAGGGCGACCTGAGATGGTGATGTGAAGCCGGCGTCAGCTGGGGTGATCTTGGGGTAGTGTGACTGGGGCTCCCTGTGCCTTGACTTCCTGATCGGTAAAATGGAAGTAAAAATAGGAGAACTTGTCTCCTCTGGGTGCTGGGAAGACCCGAGGTGAACAATGTAGAAAGCAATCAGAACAGCACCGGGCGCTTAAGTGCCAAGCAAGTGTCAGCTACTGCGACTATTTTTAAATGAAAATGGGGAATGTGCCATTATTCTCGTCCTTATTTGCATGAGCGGGTCCTCGGAGACCATTTTCCAAAACCGGGCCCTGGCTGAGCATGAGGGGGGAAGTGCGGTGTGACTTCCAGCAAGGTCTTTTCCCCCTCCAAGGCGTTTTCTTCTCTCTCCTTCCCTCTCTGCACTGGGAACTGGGGAGGGGAGCTCCTGGGTCCTTCCACCTTAGGCTGAGAATAAAGGGGGGGAAATACCCAACAGGTCCTGCAAGGCAACCATCCCCCACGTCAGACCTGGCCCCGCTGGAGCCCACTGCCTGGGGGGGCGCCATAGCACCCTATTCCTGAGCAGCCGCGGAGATGGACCGGGACGCTGAATGGAGGGACTCCGGAGATGACTCTGCCTTCCCCTGGCTTCCTCATTGGGGCCCCCTGCTGTCTGGCTCCATTTGGGCCTTCTGGCAGGCTGCTCCCACCGGCTACAGCCAACCAGACACTGGCCCCTCCTGGCACGCACCCTCCCCTGCCTTCTTCTTGTGCCTTCCCTTCCCTTCTGGCCCAGGTGCCCCTTTGTCCAGGAAGCACCAGCAACCAGCAATGTCTCCAGCAGCTCAGCAGCCCCAGGTGGCATGTGCTTCCAGTCACCTCATCTCTCTTATTTCCCCCCCCCCAATATATTTTATTGATTTTGTACAGAGAGGAAGAGAGAGGGATAGAGAGTTAGAAATATCGATGAGAGAGAATCATCGATCAGCTGCCTCCTGCACACCTCCTACTGGGGATGTGCCCGCAACCAATGTACATGCCCTTGTCCGGAATCGAACCTGGGACCCCTCAGCCCGAAGGCCAATGCTCTATCCACTGAGCCAAACTGGTTTCGGCACCTCATCTCTCTTTTGAGTACAGGGTACCTGCACCCCTTTTATCAGTAAGGGAGCCAGAGCTGGAGAGGAGAAGCGATGGAGTCTCCACGTTTCTTTCCTTCTGAGGAAGGTGAGGTTCCTCCATGAGTTGAAGGCGCAGACGCAGCCAGAGACTCCCCAGACTCTCCGTGCCGGCACCACTGCACGCAGTGCAAAGCGGCAGGTCACACAGCGGGGAGCTGGGGTTGGAACCCGAAGGCTTTGCCTAAACCACAGGGCTGAGGAGAATGGAGAGGGAAGTGTGTTGCAGGCACAGGAAGCTGCTATGCGAAGGCTCACTGACGCCCTCGCCGGCTTGGCTCAATGGATAGAGCATTGGCCTGCGGACTGAAGGGTTGTGGGTTCGATTTTGGTCAAGGGCATATGCCTGGCTTGCAGTCTTGATCCCCAATAGGGGGTGTGCAGGGGGCAGCCGATCAATGATTCTCATCATTGATGTTTCTATCTCTCCTTCCTCTCTGAATTAATTTTTAAAAAAATAATAAGTAAATAACTCGCTGGCAAGGGTGGCAGTGGCCCTAAACAAAGGCGGTGTGGGTCCAGCTAAGTGTGACTGAGAGTGAACAAGGGCAGTGAGGCCATGGGAGGAGTGATGGGAGTGACATGTCCAGGGCTGCGATTTGAAAACGTCCATTGCATTGAATGAACTGCAGGCAGGCCACTGTAATGCAAACAGTGTCAGCACAGATCACATGAGCAAGTCTTGTCCAACCCACTATCTTCCTCCGCTGGACCATTAACTCCTCAGGAATGGGCCTTGTTCTTAGTGCCCCTGTTGAGTCCTGGGCCTGCCACCCACGAGGTACTCAACTAATGTTTGTTACATTTAATTTAGCTAAGCTCCGTTTTGAGAACAGTTCAATGCATTTAAATATGTTAACTTACTCAATCCTCACAATAACCCTACTGTGAATCTCCCCATTTTACAGAAAGGAAAACTGAGACACAGAGAAATCCAGTAACTTGCCCATGGTCACTCAGTGATCACATAATAGAGTTAGAATTCAAACCCAGGCCATCTGGATCCAGAGGACACACTTTTGTAAAAAATATGTGTTTGTTGCCCTAACCCAGTGGTCGGCAAACTCATTAGTCAACAGAGCCAAATATCAACAGTACAATGATTGACATTTCTTTTGAGAGCCAAATTTTTTAAACTTAAACTTCTTTTAATGCCACTTCTTCAAAACAGACTCGCCCAGGCCGTGGTGTTTTGTGGAAGAGCCACACTCAAGGGGTCAAAGAGCCGCATGTGGCTCGAGAACTGCAGTTTGCCTACCACAGTCCTAACCAGTTTGACTCAGTGGATAGAGCATGGGGCTGCAACTGAAGGGTCCCAGGTTCGATTCCAGTGAAGGGTATGTACCTTGGTTTCAGGCACATCCCAGTAGGGGGTGTGCAGAAGGCAGCTAATCAATGTTTCTAACTCTCTATCCCTCTCCTTTCCTCTCTGTAAAAAACAAAAAAACAAAACAAAACAAAAAAACACAATAAAATATATATTTTTAAAAATACGTGTTTGTTGAAGTTAGAAAGAGAAGAAGAGAGGGAAAGAGAGATGTGCCTTCCTGCATACCCCCTACCCATCCCCCACTGGGGACTGAGTCCATAACCAGGGCATGTGCCCTGACCAGTAATCAAACCAGTAACCTCTCGATGCATGGGAGAATGCCATGCCAGGGCAGGAGAACACACTTTTAAATGAGGGAATTCCTGGGCTCTCAGGGGTTATCAGATAAAAACCCAGCCTCAGAGGCCGGGGGGGGGGGGGGGGGGCGGATTACAACTTTGACCCAAGGACTGGAAGGTGGGTAAGAGGCAGAGGAGGGCAGAGGTGGTGAGAGGAACCATGGAGAAACCCAGGGGGGAGGGCTTGGCATGGAGCCAGAGACCCTGTTCCTCTTCTTCTCTGCTGCTGCCCAGCTGTGTGACTTGGGCCTGCAAGCCTGCTCTCTGTGCCTCAGTTTGCTCACCCATAACATGGGACAAGAAGTCCTGCCTCATGGAGCCACTGTGAGGGAGGTCTCACACTGGGGGGGGTGGAGAGAGGGCCTGCACTGAATCCAGCTCCGCATGTGTTCCTGTGCCTCCGCCGGCCTTTAAAACACTTATCGCCAGGAATAAAAACACGGGCAAGTTCACATTTTAATATGGTTTTTTAAAAATTGATTTTAGAGAGAGAGAGAGAAATCAATGAGAGAGCAATATCCATCGGCTGCCTCCTGCATGTCCCCTCCACTGGGGATGGAGTCCATGTCCATGGGCATATGCCCTGACTGGGAATCAAACCGGCAAACTCCTGGTGCATGGGTCTGCGCTTAACCACTGAGCCACATCGGGGGCAAAGTTCACACTTTAGAAACTGAATATGTGCTTTCCCTGGGGGGAAAAAAAAAAAAAAAAAAAAAAAGGCAAGATAGAGCCACCTCAGGCCCATTCCCTACCTGTCTACCATCACTTGGAGCTGAGTGGCATCAACCACCCGTCACATGGAGGGGTGGGGGGAGGCCATGGGCTCCCCAGATTGCCACAGGCCCCCACTGGCTAGTCCCTTCATTTATAGCACCTTGTCCCCTGCAAGGAGCTGAGTTGAGGTCTGTGGTCCCCTTTCCAGGAGACGGCAGCTGGAAGCTCTAGGAAAAGACTGTGAGCACCAAGGAACCGCAACCCTTGGCAGCAAGGAGGGAACTTCAAGGAAATCCAAGCAGCAGTTTCCATCAGAGGCCGCGTGCCAGCCTGAGGTTCCATTGGGACTACCTCTTCCCACTTCAAAACTGAAAATCAATAGTGAGTGGGGGAGCCGAAACCGGTTTGGTTCAGTGGATAGAGCGTCGGTCTGCGGACTGAAAGGTCCCAGGTTCAATTCCGGCCAGGGGTATGTACATTGGTTGCGGGCACATCCCCAGTAGTTTGCAGGAGGCAGCTGGTCGATGTTT
The DNA here is from genome assembly GCF_014108245.1 of Pipistrellus kuhlii. Taxonomy (NCBI): domain Eukaryota; kingdom Metazoa; phylum Chordata; class Mammalia; order Chiroptera; family Vespertilionidae; genus Pipistrellus; species Pipistrellus kuhlii. Next base: position 22,954,124 of record NW_023425416.1, read on the forward strand.
CTCTCTCATCGATGTTTCTAGCTCTCTGTCCCTCTCCCTTCCTCTCTGTAAAAAATCAATAAAATATATATTTTAAAAAATAGTGGGGGGAGCTCACAGAGGGCACATGAGGAGCGAGGGCCAAGCAGTCAGGCTTCATTCAGTTTGCAGCCCTGAACGTGAAGGCAGTGAAGGAGAGTGTCTGAAGGCAACTGGATGAAGTTGTGTGATGGTTGTTTGTTTGTTTTTTTTTAGTTGCTGGCAATAATAAAATAAAAATGATCTAGAACTTTAAGCAAAAACCCTTTTGTCTCGTCTTTTAGGTGACCAGCAAGGGTTGTTGAAATGCCAGCAGGGGGTCCTCTCAGAACATCGTTCCCACGGAGACAGAGCGCCAGAGCTGCCGAGTGGTCCCTGTCGTGGATGCTCTCTCTGGGCACACCGTGTGCCCTCATCTCTGCAGGTACACACACAGGTGGCCGTGTTGTAGGCGGGGCTGGGGGTGGGGCGATGGGACAGTGCCAGGTGTTAGACCGGACCTGGGTTCAGCAACCTCGGCACTTGAGTCCTGGCTATGAAAGAATTCAGAGCCAAGACTCAACTATAAGAGAACGTGTATTTGTAAAATCACAGAGGTGGGAGACCTAACTCATAGAAGAGATGGGCTTGGGAAACAAGTGATAGAGATAAAGGAAGGGTCCTTGGAGCTTGGGAGTGAGGAAGGCAATGATAATGCGGGGTGGGGGGGAGGGAGGCTTGGCAGGCTTGTTCCCAGGAGGAAGAGCTCTCTGGATCTGCCTTCCTAAGGGTTTTTTTGGTTGTTGTTAATCCTCATCCAAGGATATTTTTTCTATTGATTTTGAGAGAGTGGAAAGGGTGGGGGAGAGAGAGAGAGAGAGGGAGACAGAGATTAATGTGAAAAAGACACATCAATTGGTTGCCTCCTTCAGGAGCTGGACAGGAGCCACCAGGGATCAAACCTACAACCAGGTACTTGCTTTTGACAGAGAATCGAACCTGAGACCCTTTGGTGCGTGGGCCGATGCTCGAGCCATGGAGCCACTGGTGCTGATTTTAGAGGAAGTCCCAGGAAGATCTCAATCGCATAGTCACAGCTCTCTAGGTCTCCACTGATGGATTGGTCAGCACCAGGGCAGGGGGTCATTATTCAACGCAGCTGGCCCCGGGGTCAGCCGTGGGGTCGCTGCTCTGGTTTTGCCGCTTTCCTGGGCCTGGAGCTAAAATACAACTGAGACCTAAATGTTATCTCTGGGGAGGAAAGGTCAGGAGGTCCAAACCGCATGACCACTGATAGGCGAGGGGAGCAAAGGTTACCCTGGGGCCGTGGTCGGCAAACTCATTAGTCAGCAGAGCCAAATATCAACAGGACAACGATTGAAATTTCTTTGAGAGACAAAGTTTTTTCAACTTAAGCTTCTCCTAACGCCACGTCTTCAAAACAGACTCGCCCAGGCCATGGTGTTTTGTGGAAGAGCCACACTCAAGGAGCCAAAGAGCCGCAGTTTGCCGACCACGGCCCTGGGGGCAAGGTCCCATCCTGCATTTGAGCCTACAACTGAGGTACATGCCGCTGGCCAGAACTGAACCGGACCCTTCAGTCCACCAGCCAAACCAGCCAGGGCCTACACTGGTCCTTTGCTTCCTGCCCCGGTGGCCTCGGTGTCTGGCCCTTGTCCTTGCCCGGCTCATGTCTGTCTGACTGCCGACCACAACTGTACCACAGAGGCTCTGTCCCAGCATCTCAGCCTGCAGGACTCCTCTCACCTACCCACCCTCTTCTTGCCTGCTTGCAAATCCCAGGTCCGTCTCTCAGCCTGGCGTGAATCATATGGCCGCTCTGTGACTCCGTTTCCTAATTTGTAAAGCCATACTAATCGTAACCCCAGGCTGTTGTAGGGATTAAGTGCAGTTGGTTCACATAAAGCACTGCGTCTGGGTGCCCGGCAAGACACGGGATGACCCTCTTGCATTCGTGCCCTGAGCTTTTCCTCCTCCTCCTGGCCTTCCCCCCTGCTGTTCCCTCCCCGTACCATTCCCTCCCCCAGAGTATGAGCCCATTGCCCTCCTGCAGCCTGGATCTCAGGCACCCTTGGAGCCCCAGAGGGGGTGCACCCAGAAGGCAGGGATGCCCAGCAGTGCCCAGCAGTCAGAGGATACGGAAACCCCTGCTGAATGTGGTCTGTGAGTGGCAATCCTTCAGGGCTCACTTTCTCCTCTCCCTGGGGGGATACAGCAGATCTACCCCAGAGAAGGGGAAGGTAACAAGCGGAGACAGACCCGCAGAGGATGGGACACGGGCACACGTATACGTTCACCAAAGTGGCAGCCAGGCCCCAGCTCCTCGGCCAGGGCATTGCCTCCCTCTGGTGACTGTGGGGGAGGACACCATGGCCTCCTCTCCCACCCCAGCCCCTCTCCACTCAGTGGCCTGCGGGATCCCGGAACTCTCCTCCATGTCTGGTGAGGACATGGAATGGCACAGCCACTACAGAAACAGTTAGCAATCTCTTATAAGGTTTAAATATCCGCCTTAATAAAATATATTTAAATAAATAAATAAATAAATAAATAAATAAAACAAACATCCGCCTAACCTATTAGCTAGCAAATCCATCAAAGTAAGAATGTCCAAACCTGTAGAGGATTATAAAAAAAAAATTTTTTAAATTGAGTTTTAGAGAGTGAAGAAGGGAGAGGGGGAGGGAAAGAGAAACTTAGATGTGTGAGTGGAGCATTGACCTATTGGGAGCTGAGCCCATAACCCTGGCCAGGAATCGAAACAGCAACCCTTTGGAGCACGGGACAATGCCTAACCAACTGAGCCACACCAGCCAGGGCAAGAATTTATATATATAAGTCCTTGGAGCCAAACGGGGTACGCCTGGAAGCAAAATCGCAACCAACTGAGAAAACACTTCCAAGATCCGACAGCTTGCAACTTCTTTTAAGGGTTTGGTTTTAAGGAGGAAATGTAGGAAGATTATATGAAACGGAGGCGGGCAGGGATCACAGGACTGTTATCTTGAGGGAGGTCACGCCTTAGAAGGAGAGATTTGGAAGGTGGGTCAGCTTTGGAAGGAGGGTTTGACTGGGTGGCCACCATTTAGAAGGAGGGGTCTGAAAAGACTAATCATCGCCTCTGAAAAGAGGTTGACAAAGGTTTGGTAACCTGGACGCATAGACCCGTGGACTTGCTTAAGGCAAGGATAAGCTCTTTTCCTAGGAAATTATATGCCTGGGGTGTGACTACCTACCATGACCTACCCAGTTAGGAATTTATGATCAGATCATCCTCTGAGATTACTTTTTATAGGATCCCCTTTTCATCCATTAGTCAATGCCTAAGTGTTAAAAAGAAAAGCCACTGGCCCAAAATGGCATCACTTATGCTAAAAGCCCATACCAAACCTAGATTTAATATCTAAACCAATTGTAGTTTTGGCTTTTGGCCTTCCCCAGAAACTGGTCTGGAAGTTCCTGGTCAACACCAATGAGGTCATCTGTCACATGGGCCCTCCTGCATTTCCCCCAGGAAGGGACTAATCTGCATAACGAAACCCTTCCTGTTCTCTTCTCCCCAAAAGGAAGCGTCTCAACGCAAAATAACCCTTTCTTTTCTCTTGCTAATAGCTTCTTTGCCTCACCCTTTTCTTCTTCTTCTCCTCCTTCTCCTTCTCCTTCTCCTCCTTCTCCTTCTCCTTCTCCTTCTCCTTCTCCTTCTCTTTCTCCTTCTCCTTCTTCTTCTTTTAATGTTTTTATTGTTGATTTTTAGATAGAGCGGAAGGGAGAGGGAGAGAGAGAGAGAAACAGATGTAAGAGAGAAACACTGACTGCCTCCTGCACACTCCCCACTGGGGTGGAGTCTGAAACCCGGGCTTGTGCCCTGACGCAGGAATCAAACCAGTGACTTGGTGCACGAACCCACACCCGTCGGGCCCCACCCTTCTTCTCTATAAAAACCTTCCATTCTGTACAACCCCTCAGAGGCCCTTCTGTTTACTAAATTGGATTCTGCCCTATTCATGAATGGCTTAATGAAGTCAATTAGAACTTCAAATTTACTCGGTTGAATTTTGTGGGAGTTTTTCTTTTTTTTTTTTTTGTACAAAACTTATGCAAGAATGAAAATAACGGCATTATAATACCCCCCCCCCAAAAAAAAAGCGGGAGGGGGGCAGGAAAGGGGGAAGGAGGGGCAGTTCTGGTTGGATACATCCCCAGGAGAAAGGAGAAATAAACAGATGAGGGACTCCAGAGAGTCACAAAACTGTGGGGGGGATCTCCAAGACACCTGCCAGGTGGGAGCAGACCACACGCGGTGCCGTTTGTTCCATCGCAGGGACTTTTCCATCAGGGGAAGTGAACTATGGTCCTGGGAATGCGAGCAATGATGGGGGGAAGGTTGGCATTTGGCCCAAAGTAGCAGGAGAGACCCTTCTGAGGCTGGGGAAGGTGCTATACCCTGATTTAGGCGAAGGCACACAGGTATATGTAAATACACTCCCGCCCCCCACCACCGTGGAGCTGTGTGCTTTAGATTTGTTGCATATCCCTCAATGCCACGAGTTCCCAGCAAAAATCAAAAGCTTCAGACCCACTCAGTTCTCCTTTCTGCTCTGAAGCCCAGGGGCAGCTCCCACCCTGCTGGCACTAAGCCCACACTCCCCAGCCTCTGAGACAGGCCCCCATCTCCCACCCCCTCCGGCCACATTGCTCTCCTGGCTTCCCCTCAAGCCAAGCTCCCTCGGCTGGCGGGCCATGGGGCCTTTGCTCTGACTGCTCCTGGGCCCGGAACACTTTCTCCTCAGCCCTTCCTGAGGCTGGCTCCTCCCACCCTTCAGGCCTCAGCCAATGCCTCCTCCCCAAAGTCCTCCCGACCCCTGCGTCTCAGATAGCCATCTCCCCTCCCCTGGGACCAGGCCTCCGCTGGGTTTTATTTTCATCCTAACTTGGATAACCTTGTGAGTGTACCTTCATCACTTTTATATCTCTGTTTCCACATCTAGGCTGCCTGCTTCGCTTGGGCAAGGCTGAGTCGGCAGGGTCCAGTGCCATACCCCCAGGGCCTAGAGAAGTGCCAGGCCCAAGGTAGGTGTCCAACACACATCTGCTGGCTGGATGAATGAAGGAACAGCTCTGTAGGTGCCTACAGTTCCACACACACCCACACATGGGAGCACCCTCCTACACCACACCACACAGGAGAGCACTCCCCTACACACAACACACACACACACACACACACACACACACACACACACACTCACACTGCAAAACTAACGATTTGCATAGCTGGCGGGACAGAGGGCCCCTCTTGAAGACTGCATTTAACCACGGGAGCTGCCTCCCCTCCCCACTCCCCTAGAGAGATCAGATCAAAGCGCTTATTGGCTCTGTAGCCCTGAGCGGCTCTCAGAGTGTGCCCCCCAGGCTGGCAGCAGCACTGCTTGGGAACTGTGTGAGACATTCCAAGTCCCAGCACCCAGACCTCCTGAATTGGGAATCCTGGCCTGGACCCTCTGATGGGCTGCTCTAAGGCGTCACTCAACCTGGGCTGCCCATGGCCATCACCCAGGATGCTTAAAAATCTTTCTGTCTAGTCCCACCCTCAGAAATCCTAATTGAATTGGGATTTAAAAAGAAAGTCCTCCAGGCAATCCGAATGTCTCATCAGAGCCCAGCATCCTTGACCTGGAGGGAGCAGGGCCTCTGGGAGCATCCCCAGCTCCCAGACATCCCCAGGCAGGCCTAATTCCTCCGCATTCTTGCCCGGGGCCTCTCACTGGCTGCCTTCTTATATTTGGTTATTTTCCCCCTCCCTCCCCAAACACAACAATTCAAAATATTCCCAGCTCCCAGACAATAAACAAAGCCGGGGAGGCAAGCTCCCTGGCTGTTTTGTTCCCACTTATGGCCTGATCCACGGCTGGCCTGATTGGGCCCTCAGGACTGACTGGTCATCTGAGCCAGGCGGGGTGAGCCCTGGCTCGCACACAGGCCACCCCAGCTCCGCTCCCGGCATCCCAGAATCCCTCAGCTCTCGGTGACCCCAGGCGCCCTCCCAGGCCACTTCCCCGGGGAAGTGGAGGCTCCGAAAGGGCGAGTGGTTTGCCCCAGGACACACAGCAGGGTCGAGGAGCAGATGTGTGGGCTCTGGAGAGACGTGCGTTCAGTTCCAGGCTCTGACCCTTACCAGCTGGACCTTAGGTAGGGACCAGTCCCCCTCCGAGCCTCCATTTGTCCATCTAGAAAATGAGGATGGCACTCGAGCCCCTTCTAAGGTCACTGTGAAGGCCAGGGTCTACACAAGGTGAGTGCTCATGACTATTGCTATTATTCTTGCCATCTTGGAAAAATGGAATGAGCAAGTGAGAAGTGTAGGTGGAGGATGCTGGGAAAGAGGGATACAGGAGTTATCCATCCAGCTCTCAGATGCCCGACCTGAGGAAAGGGCTTGTATTGGAGGATGAGAAGGGAAGAGACAGTTACCAAGGGCCATACTAGACAGGCACTGGCAGAGGGAAGCAGCCAATGCTTTCACTGTGCAAAGGGGGGCTGGGGGGGATGAGGGAGAGACTGGGGCACCGAGGTAGAGGTGGTTTGCCACCTAGAGCTGGTCTCCAGGGCCGTTATCCACACGTGTGTACCCGGATGCTATTTGCAGGTCTTCAGCCTGATTTTCTCCACGTGTGTATGAAAAGGCTCGGGCCCAGCACGTTCTTTTCTATGACGAGTGCATTGTCCTCTGTGGGTCAGTGCTTGACAGGATAAGGATGACACCAGGGCATTCCTTGCACCAGCAGGGCCTGCCCCAAGACAACAAATGGAGGACCACATGCATCTGTCTCCGTATCGGAAAGTTATGCGTCAAGCTACTAGGCTACTAAATAAAACCTGGCCTGCCGTTCCATCTTGGCAGGTGTATTGCCATGACGAGCTGGAGGCCAGGTCTGAGTGACACATTCTCCGTCTCCTTGAAGTCTGATACTTGCGGAAGCCTCGTGACCCTGGCTGGTAGCCCACCCCTCACTCCTCTCCTGCCACCCCTGGCTCTGCCCTCACCCTTGAGTAGCTTTGCACACAGGCACATTAGACAAGGCAACCAGACCCACCCCCCACCCGCCCCCGCCCATTCCAGCTCAGCCACACCCTCAAACAGCCCTGCTCTCCCCACTTGGATCCCGGGGGCACACCGTGGCCCTTTCCACCCTCAGATGGGTGGATGGGGGAAGAGGCCGGCAGCCAGGCACTCTGGGCTCTGGGTGGGCCCTTCTCTTCCGCCTGAAAAAAAGCCTCATCCCAAGGGCCCTGCCAGGCACAGGCCCCTCTCTCTGTCTGGGGTAGGGACAGTTGATGGAAAGATTAAATGAGTTAATGCAGGAAAGGGCTTCGCACGGGCCCCAGCACAGTTCACATTATGGATGGCGATGCTGAGAAGCCCCGCGGCAAGCTGTGCGGCAGAGCAGACAGCGTTAGGGTGGCAGAAGGAGGAACGCAGCGTGAGGCCAGGCGTGGTAAGGGATTATACATTTATTAGGTCACCTGGAAAACCAGATGGGCTGAGCCCCAAAATGGCGCCAGCAGCCAGGGACCGAGGAGTTAGTTAGCGGTTTTAAAGGACTGTAGGCAGGCTTTTTTCGGGCAGGGGATTTTGTGGGCGGGTCTGGATCCTGCGCAAGGCCGGAGGGGAAAGATAATAGCAAACGGAATGTGGTCCGGGCGAACGGGAATGCCGGCTGGGAACCGTGTAAAGGTCAGTTTCCCAGGGGAGAGGACATCGATTCGGTTATTTGATCAGACCTAATGGACGGGAGCTGGCGGTTGGGTCGGAGGGAAGCAGTGTTTGCTGAGCTTGCCATGTGCCAGGCGCGGAGTGGCATGCTCACAGGCATGATCTCATGGACCCCTTCCAAGAACCTGGGAGGAAGGCACCCATTTCACAGACGAGGAAACTGAAGCTCAAAGATGACGAGCCGCCTACCCAAGGCCACACACAGTGGAGCTGGAGTTTGGATCCTAGACATGACCTTCCTCCTCTCCATGGGCCAGCGCAGGCAATGGAAGCGAAGAGGAGAGAGCAGCAGAGGGAGAAGGAAGCAGACGGCTGCAGGGTCAGAACGAGGGTAGGAGATGCCTATTTTGGAGATGTGCTCCTCACCTCTGTGGTTTAGCACCTGACCACATGCAACAGGATGTGAAACAGCTGCCTGCATGGACCCGGGGTTTCAATCTAGCTGGTCCAGTGGAGCAGGAAGAAAAAAAATCTTTTGATCATCGCTTGGATCATAACCCTCAGTGAGTCAAGCTTCGCCCCCGTCCCGTTGCCTTGCTCGTAGTAATAATTCTGCCCAGACTCCACTCAGCTGTAATGGCTACGAGGTTAGGACATGCAGGCTGTTTGTGCAGCCTTCGGAGTTGATGCCCCTGCCCTGTGTCCGTGTGGTCAGCCCACGGCCACCGGGTGCCATCCAAGGCCTATGTGTGAAAGCTCATAGGAGTTTGGCCCAAATCCAGGCTTGGCCACCGATGCTGTGTGACCTTGGGCAAATCCTTAAACCTTTCTGGGCCTCAATTTCTTCAAACATAAGAGGAGGATGGACGTGGCTGCCCTGAAGCCCCAATCATTGGAGACATCTCAGAATGAGACATTTTCAGGTAATAAGGGAACTTTCTCTTTTCAGTTCTTTTTCTTATTCCTCTGGGAAACCAGGAAGACTCAGCTAGGTGCGTGTGTGTCTTCCAAACCCTTTGCCACTTGATCATCAAAGCCACCCCCAGGTCAAAGACATTGGGCAACGGCAGGCACGGGGCTAGATTGTCTGGTTTTCATTGTCTTTATTTTTAAGGCATCCTCTATTTATGGAAAGTATTGTGGACTTCCATTTATAGCAGCTACGGGAGATTTACTTTGTAGCAAAATGTGTGCAAGTTGTTTAAAAAATGAGTGCATTTGAAGGGGAAAAAAAATTAAATGAGTAATGATAGAGGAGGTGTCTGAGTGTCACAGGGTGACCAAAACGAAGCACCACAAACTGGGGGTGACATAGCAGAAATCCATTCTCTCACAGTCCGGAGGCCAGAGTCCCAGATGGACGTGCTCCAGGGCCACACTCCCTCTGGGGCTCTGAGGAAACACCCACCTCGCCCCAGCCCAGCTTCCGGTGGTTCCCATTCATCCTTGGCATACCTCAGCTTGCAGCGTCATCTTCCCACTCTCTGCTTCTATCGTCACATGGCACCCTCCCGTGTGCCTCTGACCTCACATGGCCATCCTCCTCTGCGTCCAGAATTCCCTCTTCTTATAAGGACACCAGTCCTATTGGATTGGGGCCACCCTAGTGACCTCATCTTAACTTGATTATATCTGTACAGACCCTATTTCCAAATAAGGTCAGATTCACAGACGCCAGGGGTTAGGATTTCAACATATCTTTTCAGGGGACGCAGTTCAACCCATCACAGGTGAGTTGTAGCAAAAGGGAAACGTCTACAGGGAGACCTAACAAAAGTTTGGGGAACTCTGCCCAGACCAAAAGAACATGGGAAAGAAAAGCAGGGGGTCAGGGTCCTGCCCCACCATCCGGGCACTGCGGGCCGTCCTCCCTCACTGAGCTTTGGTTCCTGGGGTTTTTCAAACTACCTGGGACCCCTGGGAGCAGCCTCTCCAGTGAGATCTGCCTTTCCAAGTTCAAAGGGGTACAGGTCTGGGTCTGGAGTCCTTCTGGCTGCTGTGTCCCTTCCAGCCTCCTCTGTAAAGTGAAGGCAGATTAGGACGTAGCCATGACACCATATAGTCCTCTCCATCCAAAGGTGGGGTCTGTCCCTACTGCCCTGGAGCCAGGCTGGCCCGTCACTTACTTGGGCTCATTGAATGTGGTAAAGACATTGTACCAGTTTCCAGCCTGGGCCTCAAGAGGCTTTGCAGCTTCTGGTTTTGCTATCTTAGAACTTTTCTCCCCGCCATGTTAAAGAAAAAAAAAAAAAAAAGCCCAGGGTAGGCTGCTGGTGGATGAGAGACCACGTGGAGAGAGGCCCACCAAGCTGACCACAGGCTTATGAGGGAGCCCAGCAGGCCAGCGAAGAACCGCCCAGCGGAGCCAAGCCCAGATCACCAACCCACGGAATTACAAGTCGAATAAGTTGTCATTGTTTTAAGCCATTTCGTTTTGGGATGTTTGGTATGCAGCTGAAACTAACCAATACCTCCCACGCCAATCCTCTGTGGGCTGGTGAGGAGTAAATGAGGTTACACTTCAGGCAGCGCCAGGCACAGAGAAGATGGCCACTAAATACCGATGTTCTTCCGCTCCTGTGTCAGAGTGCGTTTTAGCGATCAAAGGTAAACAAAGGGAGGTGCGACCTCTTGTGGGTTTGGCAATTTTTGCCACTAATTTCATTTCGCCCCAAAACTGGTCCCTTCTCCCTGTCTTAGTTATGGACGGCTCCTGTTGATGATTTGAGGTTAGTGGGTGCCCTTCATGAAAGCCCTCCTTGGTTAGCATTTTAGATCCCAGGGAACTTGTAAGAACATTTAGAGAGAGAAAGTACATTGAGAGAGAAGAGGACCCAACCTCGAAGGAGAGGGGCTCAGAAGAGGAGCTCATAAAGGGGCCTGAGGAAGAGTGGCGGAAGGTTGAAGACAACCAGAAGAGGGCCTATCATGGAAGCCAAAGGGGAGCATGGGTATCCTGAAGGAGGAGGAGGCCAATGGAGTCAAAGGGAGCTCAATGAAAGAGGACTGACAAGGGACAACTGGCTGTGTGCACCTGGAGATCAACCATCAGTGCCCCCGGCAAGATGGGGTTCCATGGACTGCAGGGGATGGAAGACTAAACACAGCAGCTCAATGAATGAGCTGATAAGCAAGCGAACGCATGGAGTGTAGACATAGTATGTTCACAAATATCCTCTTATATGTTCCTTTAGCTTCCATATGCTCCTACCCTGTTTCCCCGAAAATAAGACAGTGTCTTATATTAATTTTTTATCCCAAAGTTGTGCTAGGTCTTATTTTCAGGGGATGTCTTATTTTTGGGGAAACACGGTAGGGACTGGGGGACACAGAAGTAAAAAAGGACAGTTTACATCTTTAAGATTTAAAGTGAGATCTAGATACAGAAAACAAACTGATGGCTGCCAGCTGGGAGGGGGTTGGGGGACTGGTGAAACGGTAAAGGGATTAAGAAGTACAAATGGGCAGTTACAAAATCACCATGGGGCTATAAAGCATAGCGTAGGGAATAGAGTCAATAGTATTGTAATAACTACATATGCTGTCGGGGGGGGATATCACTTCATAAGTTATATGGACGTATAACCGCTATGCCGAACGCGGGAAACAAATACAATATGGAATGTCAACTGCAATTGGAAAAAAAAATTATTTTAAAGAAATGTGAGATCCATGAGGAAACATACAAGATGATGAATGAATAAATGAACAAACGAACGCGTGACATATCCTTGGGTAGAATGTCCCCAAGGGCTAGTCCTTCCTCAGCACAGCACGGGGCCCAGCACACAGGCTATGGATGGGGTGCGACAGCACTAGCTTGTGACCTTGAGCAAGTGACCTCACCTCTCTGCACTTTGGCACCTTCACCTGCACCGTGGAGCTGTGAGAGCTGCCAAACCCTCTGGGCTCTCTGCTGAGAAGGAGCCATGAGACACCCCCCACCCCCCCGCCAAGCGGGGAGAGCTCAGTGGGTAGCGGTGTGCGTGTGAGAGGCTCCTTTTAGCTGGCAGATTTCCCTGGGAGCTGTGAGTTTGATCTTTTTTTGTTTCATAAAACACACCTGACCAAGTGGGTGCCTGTTTGTGTTAGAAGGAAAGAGAAAATGGGGGAAAGGGTTGCATGTGGGAGGGGAGGGAGGCAGGAAGGAAGATGAGGGGAGGAGGAAAGGCAGGGAAGGGGGAGGTAACTGTGACAGGAATGCTCTCGGGCACTTGCTGTGCCAGCCCTCACTCTTAGATCTTGTACCTGTCAATTTATTTAATCCCCACAGCAGCCCAGGGAGTCAGGCGCTACTATCATCAACAGAGAAATGAAGCAATCTACCCCCATGTGACAGACCCGGGGGCAGGACCGGCGGCCTGACCCCGGAGCAGGCAGGGCGGAGGGCGCCTGTCTGAGCAGACCGAGCTCGCAGTGCTGGGTTGAGGCCTAGAACTCCCACAGACTTGTATGGGACCCTGGGAACCCGGCCCTCTTTGGACCTCAGCTATCCCATCTGGGCAATAAAGGGCTGAGTTACAGGGGCTCCTCGCTCTTGGCCTCTTCCTGCGCCTCATTGGGGCTCAAATGCCCCCCCTGGTCAGCACCAAGTCACTCTCGGCCCCCAGATGCAGGGCAGCACCTTAGGAGACTGTCCCTAATAGGGGAGCCCCAAACCCTGTCCCTGACTTAGGCTCTGCCCCTCTGCCCAGCCCCTGCCCATACACTCCTCTCTGGCTTCACCCCACCTGAGTCCCTTGGGCAAAGCCAACTCACATGTCACCCTCTTGCTAAAGAATCGTCAATGGCTCCCTATTATCTGCCAAACCATCCAATCCCTCAGGCAGCCCTCCAGGTCTCCCAATCCTACCCCTTCACCTGGAGTGCCAGCCACCTCTCCTCAGCTCTCCCACCGGCCACACAAAGGGCTTCTCTTTCCATGGGGTTTTTCCACTGTGTCTGCGTGAGCAGTGCCTCTGCAGGCCCACCCTCCTGGTCCCCAGGCCAAGCTAATGGCTCCTCCTGGATAGGTCACAGAGGCTGCTAACCTGTCTTGTCAGAGTGCATTTGGTGCAATCACTCCTGAGCTCCTTGAGGCTGGGCCAGAGTCCAGTCCTCTCGGTACCCCCTGTACCAGCACCACCTCCCCAGCCCCTACAGCCTGCATCCACACCATCTCCCCGGGGGGAGAATCACGTGGTGGTGGGAGCTTTCAGACGAAAAAGAAATAGGAGATAAAGCCCGGTGGGGGGCCGTGTCCCAATGGGGGGATTAGGACGCGGGCAGCAGGGACTTAGTGCCTAGATGCAAGGGATCTCCAAATCTGCATGAACTTGAGAAACCATAAACTTGAGTCCTCCCTCTCTCACACACCCAGAGCATCTCAGAAGATGTCAGCCAGGAGGCTTTCAAAAATTGGCATACCTGAGGTTGTTGTTGCCAACCGTTGGTCCTGCTATAAAAAGCTGCCACCCCGAGCCCATTTTAGTGATTCATAGAATTGCATCAGTCAGCAGTTCCTCAGCTCGCCAGGGACCTCCCTGGTTCCCATCAGGAGGACTCTAAGTGCTTCTTCCAAGTGTGAGGTTTCCTTGAGACCAAAATTGCATCTTGGCTGTGCCCTGGGGGTTGGCAGAAGCCAGCTGTCATTGGGCCTATTTTCTTGGCCTCCCGGAGGCTCAGATCCCTCTGGAGGGTCTCAAGGGCAGCCCTGCCAGGAGGGAGCTGGGGGTCTGGGAGGTGAGGGAGTGCTGGGACACGGGTGGGGCTGGGGGACCTGAGGAGTGGCTCGGGAGTGGGCTGGAGATGAGACGGGGTCATCTGCGGCCGGCCACCGCAGGTCCCAGGAGTCCTTGAGCTGGGCTGGCCTAACTCCGTGGGGCTGCGAGCCAGGAGGTCACATGTCACTGGTGCAAAGGCCCCAGTTTCCAGGACACGGTGGCCGGAGCCTCCCTCGCCGTGTGCCTTGTACCAGACCCTTCAACTAAGACGCCCTCACAGGTGGCTGCGGGAAGCCGGTGCAGCCTGAAGCAAGTGGATTCTCAGCACAAGGCCGCTGCATAGGGAGTGTCCTGGCGTGGCAGCCAACAGCAGGGCCCGAAAAGGCGAACTTGTGCTGAGAACTCCAGTCCTCACTAGAGCCCTGTGCCATTTCACAGGTGAGGCCCCGTCGCCCAGGAAGTAGAAATACTCTCCCCAAAGAAGTGTCCCGCAAGCTCCTGGCGCCCTGAGCCACTATGAGTCTCCTTGCATGTCCGCAGCTCTGCACCAGCTTCCTCCGTGGTCTCCTGGCTTCCACCCTGCCCCCCAGTTTTCTTGTTCTGTACTGTTTCTGCCCTGCCCCCCGAACCTTCAGTGTCTCCCCATTGCCCTTTGGCATTCCAGGTGACTTGAAATCTGGCTATGTCTTTCTTTCCAACTCCCCTCTCCAATCCTCCTCCCCCACATGTATGCCTTGTCCTCACTCTGTTCCCACCTCCTGACGCTTTGTCTGACCTCCCGCTGCTCTCCAGCCACCACTGAGTGCTAGCTCTCTATGAGCCTTGATACACACACACACACACACACACACATATATATATATATATATATATATAGAGAGAGAGAGAGAGAGAGAGAGAGAGAGAGAAAGAAAGAGAGAAAGAGAGAAAGAAAGAAAGAAAGAAAGAAAGAAAGAAAGAAAGAAAGAAAGAAGAAAGACAAACATCAATGATGAAAGAGAATCATTGATTTGGCTGCCTCTGCATGCCACACACTGGGGATCAAGCCCACAACCCAGGCATGTACCCTGACCAGGAATTGAGTTACTTCCTGGTTCATAGGTCAACTGACACTCAACCACTGAGTCCTACTGGCGAGGATCCTTCGATTACTTTAAGTTATGTCACCCTTTCAGTGAACAAATCTTTAGTATGCAGCCCAGTGACTTTGTTCATATATAATCACCACCCAGATCAAGCTACAGAACATTTTCATCCTTCCAGAAATTCCCCTTGAGCTGCTTTCAGGCAACTCCTACCCACGCCTGAGGCACCCCCAGCTCTCATGTCTGTCACCGCCCTTGGCGATTGGTTCGGGCTGTGCTAGAGCTTCCTATAGACGGAATCACAGCACTTTCTCAGGTGTCCGGCTTCTTTCATTCAGGAGACTGTCTGAGAAAGTCACTTCCTGTTGTTCTGTGGGAGGATGTTGGGGTGTGTTTGGCGATGGTGAATTGTTGGTGGTGGTTGTCCTTGTGGTGTCACTTAGCCTGTTTCCTGCCCTGATTTTATAGGAACTGGCACAGTTAAATAAGCCGACTTGAGACTTCACGGGTGGGGCCGTGCCCCTCATGTCCCATCCCACCAGGAGGCTCAGTGTCAGGTGCTCCCACTGTGAGGGACCTCAGGCTGGTCAGTAATCACCCCAGTTCGTTCCCCGGTTAAGGTAAGTTTCCGTTTGATGTCAGAGGGTTTTGAGCAGGAATTGACATGGTCTGATTTATCATTTTGAAAGTCCTCTTCGAGCTCCACTTGGAGAACAGACTGTCGGGGAGTGGGGGGCGGAGGGGACTAAAGCAGGAAGACCAGTGAGGCCACTGCACCAGTCCAGGCCGGTGACGCTGCTGGCAGCGGCGGTGGGTGGAGCGGCCGATTCTGAGTGGAGCTGTGCTAGCCTCACACCCACATGCGGTAGGTGCCCGTCACTGTTACTTGGCCTGAGCTGAGCGTCTAGAGGCTGGCAGAGAGGTGTCCCAGTCATACCTGGGTGTGCCTGAATTCGGGGAAACTTCGACTTTTGTGGTTTGATGCTGCAATTTGAAAAAAAAAAACACACAAAAAAAAAAACACAAACCAAAACCAGAACAAGATTCTGACCTGGTTACCCAGCAGGCCCTGAAGCAATTTCTGATTAACAGCTCTCTCTGCCCTCCTCCCCGAACTCTGTGTGTCGCCAGGGGGGCCTCTCTGCCGGTGGGGAGCACCATCCACATTGTCACCGAGTGACAGACAGTGTGGAGAACAGTTAGGTCTGCCTCCTGGGGACAGAAAGTTCCCAGCTTGGGGCCTGGGATAGAAAGCTTGATCCCCTCCCCCTTTCCCCACCCCCAAGGCTCAGGTTCATGCATTCCCACATGGGGGGGGGGGGGGAGGACGGGGGTCAGGGGCAGGCCCCTGTGTGTCATCTGACCTGACAACTAGTCCCCCAGAGATGAAAGGGCAACTCCTGCCTGAAATCCCGTTGGCCCCTAGGAATGCGGTGGGAGCCTGGTTATTTGTATGGTTATTGGTATCAGTTATCCATCACTGTGTAACAAATTACCCCCAAAACAATAAACACTGATTACATGGCATGCTTACTGGGGCCAGGGATTCTGGAGCTGCTTTGCTGGGGGCTCAGTGGCTTAGGAGGGGGCAGTGTGGTCCCTCAGGAGGTTCCAGCCACCAGAGGGCTTGTTTGGGGCCTGATGGCCCACACACAGGGCTGGCAAGTCGGTCCTACGGTTGGTGGGAGGCCTCGATTCTTTTGTTCAGGCTGCTGCCATGCTGGCTTCCCCCAGAGGAAGCGGTCCCAGCGTAGGGAGGAAGCTGCAACGCCATATGACCTAACCTCAGACATCACACACGGTCATTTCTGCAATATCTTGTCCGTTACAGGGCCAGCCCTATCCAGTGTGGGTGGAGACTGTGTAAGGGTGAGAATAACAGGAGGAGAAAATCACAGGACCCACAGGGAGGCACACAGGCAGTCAGACCACAGTGAACAGGGAAGAACCCTTCTGTCCCTCTGTCTGCTTGCCTTATGCTCCTGACCTGTGGGCCGGCCACTGTGCCAGGCCTTCCCGTGCAGGGGTGAGGTAAGAGAAAGAGCTTCATCCACTCAGAGGCGTCTTTAGGGAACCAAATCCTGTGGGCATGCAAGGGATGAGCAAAGCCACCAAACCCTGACAAAGCCTGATTAGCAAGGACGTCACACACCACCCCGAGGCTCAATTCATAGCCAGACAGATGTTTCGGGGGTGCTGGGACGAAGGGCAACAAGACCAAGGAGGAGAGAGAAAGTGCTCTGGCCTGGAATCAATCAGGAGAAGCTTCAGGAGGAGGTGGCATTTGAGCTACTGGTGGTTTTTTGTTGTTGTTGTTGTTTTTTTTAACTTATTGATTGATTTTGAGAAAAAGAGAGAGACATTGATTTGTTGTTCCACTTATTTTTGCATTTATTGGTTGACTCTTGTATGTGTCCTGTGTGGGGACTGAACCCGCCACCTTGGTGCATTGGGGCCAACTGAGCTACCTGGCGAGGGTCTTGAGCTGGTTTTAATGTCCAAGAAAACGAGGCAGGCGGAGGGCAGTGTCATGCAGGGGTCAGAGCAGATATGGGCACAGGCGCATGCCAGAGACTTCCTGAAACCACCCTCCCCCCAATTCCTACAAAGCAATTGATCACACACCTGTGCCATGTGCCATGGCCTGTGCTGGCCACTCTTTGGCTAGCAGTGGATAAGACAGACCTCCTGGTGCTTAAAACTATAGTATTGGGTAAGGGGCAGGGCCCGGGGATAGCCTTGAGATTAATACTAACAGTAAAAGTAGCTTCATTCCAGCCAAGCAATGGGAAACCATTGCCGTGGGCACCATCATGCCCCTAGTTAACAGGTGAGGAAACCGAGGCTCAGAGCTGTAAGGAGAGTCCAAGGTCACAGAGCCAGACCCGGTACTCCCAGGCTTTCTAAGTGGGCACAGCCGCCCTCGGTCCGGCTCTCTGGCATGCTCTGGGCTGCAGGTGCTGGCCGGGCCTCTCTTCTCCACCAGCAGGAGAACCGCAGGCCCGCGGCTGCACAACAGTGGGAGGAGGGTTGTGTGAACTTTTGTGGCTCGACTTCGGGGCTCAAGGTCAACCATATGACTGATTAGCAGGGCCTGTGAGTCACATGGAGAGGGATTTTCAGGGATTGCTTGGAGCAAAGTGTCTCCAGGCCTGATCTCCCACCTCGGAGATGGGGGGAAGGGGGAACTGTGGAAGCCCTGGCCAACTAGTGGGCGAATGAGGCCTCCCAGGTGGCCCCTCCCCTCATCTCCCCACCTCATGAAGACCACAGTGATTAAGGCTCTCTACTTCTGGACAAGAGCCTCGGTGAGCCAGGCATCGTGCTGAGCACTTTTGGGGCATCAATGCACTGAGTCGTCTTGCACTCCGTGCAGGCCTGTCCCCATTTCACAGATGAAGAAACTGAGCTCAGTGAGGTCAAGTCAGTTGCCTAAAGGCACATGCAACCCCAAAGCAAGTCCTGTCAGAATATGCCTTTAAGCCTGGCCGGACGTCACTCGTGGTTGAGCTTGACCTATGAACCTCCCAGAGGTCACGGTTCGATTCCAGTGGGCTCCATCCCCATAGGGGGTGTGCAGGAGGCAGCCGATCAGTGATTCTCTCTCATCATGATGTTTCTCTCTCTCTCCTCCTCTCTGAAATCAATAATATATATACCTTCAAAATATCACTTGGCCTGGCCCCTGTTCTCCTTCTCTGCCACCATGCACATCCCATTCAACGTTATCACTTGCCTAGAAAGATGGACAATTAATTCTGAGAAAGGTCAGATTTTAGCAAACCTGTACCTTGGCCAAGTTGAACACCTGTGGATACCTCTCCATCTTCACAAAGGTGACTGAGTCTTGTTCAAGGTGTATTTTTGTTCTTTAACTGTTTATATATATGATGCGCAATACTTGGTATATTTTATATATATTTGGTATATTTGGTATATTTTTTATATATATAAAGATCAAAGATGCGCAATATTTGGTATATTTTATACCAAAATAATATATATAATATAATATATTATATATATTATATATAATATAATATATATAATATATACCAAATATTGAGCATCTTTGATCTCTAGATAAAGAAGACCACACAGAACACTTTCTTCTGGAACTTGCCTTTTCTCCTTCTTCGTCGAGTTGGTGCCCGCAGCTCTGGTTTGTCCATTGTTCGCTGCTGAGTGGTACTCCACAGAGGGGCTCCAATTCAATCTTCTGTTCCCGTGTTTAACTCCACTGGCTCAGGTGGTATGACTTTGATTCCGATGATATAGATGGGCAAGTGGCTCGGAGAGGTTTAAGGCTCATCTGGGATCAACCAGCTTCTGGGTGGCAGAAAACCCCATTGAGCCTCAAATGATGTTCACGTGCTCTTTATTAAATTGTGTGAAGAAAAGGGAAGACACCATGGAGCCAGGCTAGTCCAACGACCATCTCGGCTCTCCGGGAGTGGCCAGGAGAGAGGCCTTCTTGACATGGCACTGATTTGGGAAGGTTGCCCAGTGGTCAGAAACCACTCCAGCTCCAAATCCACCTGTGGGCCTCAGTCCGCCTCAGGGGTAGTGTGGGGACACAACACACAAGTC
Source organism: Pipistrellus kuhlii (assembly GCF_014108245.1). NCBI lineage: Eukaryota > Metazoa > Chordata > Mammalia > Chiroptera > Vespertilionidae > Pipistrellus > Pipistrellus kuhlii. Next base: position 22,973,233 of record NW_023425416.1, read on the forward strand.
ACAAAGTCACAAGGTAGAGTATGGCTGCATAAGACAACTCCTGCCTGGAGCACGAATGAGAAAATCCACGCTAAGCCTCAGTTTCCTCATCTGTGGTATGGGGATAATCATTGTACCTGCCTAGAAGAAGGCTCAAACCTTGTTTAGAGCATCTGAGATTCAATGATCCTGAGGTCCCTTATCCCAGGTTTCTCCAGATTCACTCATTCATTCATTCATTCATTCAACAAACGCTGGACATCTGCTATAGGCCAAATGTTAAATGGGGCACTCAAAGGTGACTGAGAATTAGGAGTCAGGATAGGGCAGAGGACACAAGCTGTCGCAGATGGTGCTCTGATCACAGATCAGGAACTGTCTGTGTGATCCTGGGCCAGCCCCCTCCTTCCCCCACCTCTCTTTTCTCCCCTGTGGGGTGGGCTTTGTGAGATGCATAGACCTTCATGGCTCCAGGGAGGTGGGCTGTGTCATCCCTCCCTGAGCTGGGCAGAGCACAGCCTGCACACACACACCCCTCCACCCTGGGGCAGAGGCCAGCCTATGAGGCGCCCCGTGAGCATCCTGGAGCCCAAGGCACTGGCTGCTGGCACCGCCCCACACTGGGCGGGTCCTGGGATGCGGCCGTGGACGCAATCGGGCTGTCAGCTCATGCCCCAGACATGCAGGCACGTCACCTGAGGACCGGGGCCCGAGGAAACCCCCCTCCTCTCGTTTCCTCCTCCCTCACATTCCCAGGAGAGAGGCAGCTGCTTCTCTCAGAGTTTCCACAGCCACCCCTGCCTGCCCACCACTAAAGAACGGCAACCCTTGGCGCCTGGCACAGGCCCCTGCCCATCCTGCCAGGGGCGCCTCTGCCAGGGGAGCCTGCCCACCCTCTCACGTCGTCACTCAGGCACGAGGCACCGGCTTGCCGGGAACTCAGACCTGGCAGGAAGCGCGGGTTCAGGTCACCCTTGGGGACTGCTTGGCTCAGACCACGAGGCCCTGCCGGGAAGTCTTGTTGGGGTGTCACCGAGTGCCACGGGTCTTGTTGGTCCCTTCCTCTCACCCTGTTGGCTTCTCTGTGCGAACCTCCGTCTTTCTCTGCCTCTCACGTCCCCCACTGCCCCCAGAGAAACCCATCACGAGGTGCTCCAAGGACCCAGTCCAGATGGCGATGGGACAGGTCGATTAAGAGCTCGGGAGCTGGGTGAGCCGGCCGCGGCCGCTGTTGGTCTGTGTGACGCTGGCTCGCTGCATGTCCTGTCTAAGCCCTGGTGGGATCAGATGGGGTGATGGAGGGGGCAGCGCCCGCAGCGGGACTGACACCGAAGTCCAGGACAGGGACGCGAGTGTGTCTCGTCCTCTGCTGGAGGGGCTCGCAGCCTGCACTCCAGCAGCTAGAGGCGGGAGGCAGGGGGTGGGTGCTGAGCTGGGTGTGGCTGGTAAGTGTACGGGTGGGGGAGTGGCAAAGAGGCAGCAGCCAAAGAGAGACAGGGACAGAGAGAAAGAGGAAGGATAGCGGGGACCGAGAGAAAGACAACCAGCACAGAACCAGAGAGGGATGGAGGGCAGGGCAGGGGAAGGGGGGACAGCCCTGGGGTGGGGTCCCAGAACACTCCCTCGAAGAAGGGGCATTAGAGCTGAGCCTAGAAGCGCCGGTGGGAGGTAGTGTTTGGAGCTGAGAGAGGCCCAATGAGAGGTTCATCTGACCCAGGTCAGGGGGGCGGTGAGTCCCGCCCACTGTGTCCCTCAGTGCCAGCAGAACCCTCTGTCCCACCGCAAACTGCTCCTCTCTCCTCTTGCGTCCCCTTCAAGGGTGGTGGCCCACACATTTCACACTTAGGAAGCTGGGCTGAGCCTGGCCCGGTGTGGCTCAGCGGCTGAGCATCGAGCCAGGAACCAAGAGGTCACCGGTTTGATTCCGGGGCACATGCCCAGGTTGTGGGCTTGGTTTCCAGGGGGGGGCATGCAGGAGGCAGCCGATCAGTGATTCTCTGTGCTCTCTTATCACTGATGTTTTTCTCTCCACCTGCCCCCCTTTCTCTGAAATCAATACAAAATTATTATTTTTTTAAAGTTGGGCTGAGCTTTGTGCCCAAATGTCCCAAATTTGGATTATGGCAGACATAGCCGGAAGGAGCTTTGGGGTGAAATCATTGTCCACGTGGGGAAACTGAGGCACAGAGTGAGTCAGGGACTTGCCTGTGACCACCTCAGCAGAGATGGCGTGAGTACCCAGGCCTCCTGGCCTCTGGGTGGCATTGTTAGCAAGATCACAGCACCAGCTGCTGGGAGTTTCCTAAGCTCTCCCTCCGGAGCAGACACTCGTAGACTGGGCATCTTCTCAGCCGGAGGAAGGAGAGCCGAGCCTGGTTCGCCCTGCCACTTGCTGTCAGTAACTGTAACACTAACCGGCGAGACGAAAAGGAGGATGGCCCCTCCCCGGGGCCAGGCACCGTTCTAGGCACGCATAGGCAGGAACTAATCCACAGTTGACAGCAGCTTTACAGCAGGGGCTATTAGTCCCATTTTATAGATGGAAAAAATAAGGCAAGAGAGACTAATGCCAGGAACTCGACACCTGGTTGTCGCCAGAGGGGGCTTTGCTTTCCCAAGGCCACGCAGCAAGGAGGGCACCTGTGTCCCAGGCCGCACACCAATAGGTTTGAGGAGAAAAGCTGGAGAGCAGGAGATGTGGGGTCTCCGAGGGTGCATGCTGGGGGTGGGGGCGGGGAGGGGGGCTGGGTCTGTGTAAATCCACAAATGTGCCCCCAGCCACACCTCTCCCCTCCAAGGACTGGAGGCATCACGGAGGCAGAGGGAGAGAGATGGAGAAACTGAGGCACACATGTGACATCCGCCTCCCTGACCACCTCTTCCGGGATGTGCCTGTGTTCTCCCTTGAGCTTGTTCTTCACTAAGCCGAGTCCTTGGCCTTGGCCTTGGCAACCAGCTCCTCCAGCTGCCTAGGATGTAGCTGTTCTTTCAGGTTTAGCAGGTGCGGAGCTGGAGAGAAGGGTCCTGCCGCAGGTTCTAAGAATGGCCCACTTCTGAGTCAGGGGAGGGGGGAGTAAGAGGCATTTCTTACCCCTTCACCCGCTGAGTGACCCTGGTAAGATTCAGGCCTCAGTTGTTCCTCTGTCTGTTGAACAAGGTGGTCTCTGAGATGTTTCCAGCTGGGTAGTCTGTGTCAGGGATGCTCAAATGTCTGAGTGGCGGAGTCAGTGATCTGGGCCTCGTTTGTTTCAGACATGAAGACAGAGCAAGACAGTGAGAGCAGGGGTGGGGGGAGGGAGAAGGAGAGGGAGAAGGATAAAAGTGGAACAAGCAGAGAAGGCAAACAGGTAAGGACATGGGGAGTGGGGGGTGAAATAAATCAGAGTGTGGGGGTGGGAAGTACAAGGGAACCTGCCAGGCCAGTCTCTGCCTGACAAGGACACAGGGCCTGTAATGAAGTCAGGGCAGCTGGAGGCCGTAGCTAAAGCAGCCCCAGCCTGCCAGCTTTTCTTCTCTGGAGGAAGGAGGGAAGGAAGGAAGGGAGGAAGGAAGGAAGGAAGGAAGGAAGGAAGGAAGGAAGGAAGGAAGGAAGGAAGGAAGGAAAGGAGGGAGAAAGGAAGAAAAGGAGGGAGAAAGGAAGAAAACGAGGGAGGGAGGGAGGGAGGGAGGGAAACCAGTGGATTGATGGGAGGTGGAGTGATGGTGGGTGGATGGATGGCTGGATGGCTGGGTGGTGGGTGGATATGTGGATGGATGGATGGATATGTAGATAAGTAGTTGGAAGGATGAGTGGGTGCGTAGATGGATAAATAAATGAGGCAAAGTCCCCATCATCAAGAAGCTCCCGGGTGGGTAGGAGGGCTACCCTGTTCACAACTCATTTCTGCCCCAGGCAAAGGCTCAGGGGCCCTGAGGGGAACTGCAGATTCCCAGGGGCCGTGCTCTCCCCTTAGTCAGGGGAGCCCCGCCCGGTGTCCTCTGCAGAGGCTCTGCTGTGGGCCCGGCTGGTGTTAGGCACAGGATAGGGCAGCGAGTGTGGCATTGGGCATGATTCTGGACTCGGTTCTGCTGTGTCCTCGCTGCTGGACCTGGACAAGCCACGTTTCCGCCCTGGGTCTCGGCGTCCTCGCGGAAATGGGTGTATTTAGAGATCACGCACCACGTGGCTAAGCACCTATGTTAGGGAGCGGACTGCCCAGCTCTGCCATTTGTTACGGTGTGGCCTCGGGCTGGTCACTTCGCCATCATGTGACTTAGTTTCCCCAGGTGTAAAATGGGGATAATATCAGTCCTTCTCCTAGGAACGGATATTATCCACATGTGGCTCGCAAGCCGTGGTTTGCAGCTCTGTTGACTAATGAGTTTGCCCACCACTGACCCAGACTCTCGATTCCAATAATTACAGGCTGTTGTTGTTCCCTGTGATTAAGCCCCTATCCCAGCGGTCGGCAAACTCATTAGTCAACAGCGCGGCAAACCGCGTGTGGCTGGAGAGCTGCAGTTTGCCGACCACCGTCCTAGGGCATTGTTTTGAGGATGAGACGAAGTGCTTGCACAGAGTCGTTGCTCATAAATGTCAGCTGTTACCCACGCCACAATGCAGTTAGGAAAAGAAAATGAAATCACGCCGGTAAATGCTTGGATGGGTGCCCGGAGCACTGGATTCTCTCCATAAATTACGTTATCTTTAATCTCCAACATGATCCTGTTTCCCAGATAGGAACACTGAGGCTCCGAGATGGAAAGTGACTTGGCCCAGATCAAGCCGCAAGTAAGCGGTGGGAGCCGTGACTCACACGCAGGCCTGGCTGCCCCTCAGCTCCACGCAGGAAGTGACAACTGCAGGCCTTGAAGCATGAACAAGATCTCGGCAGGTGACGACATGGGCTGGCCAAAGAGGCCTCTGGGCTCAAGGCCCAGCTGGGAAAGCGTAAGGCATAACTGGAATCACGTCAGGGGTCTGGCCAGGAGCGTGCCAGGAAGGGGCCAGGGCAATGAAGCACCATGGAAGGCTCGGAGCAGAGGAGGGGCTGGTCGGACATGGGGTCTGGAAGCCAGGTGCTGGCTGCAGTGGAGGGAGAATGAATGGGCCGGGGAGAGGGACAGATAAGAGGGGCCGCCAGCCGGCCAGGGTAGCGGTGTGTGGAGTGCGGGACGAGGTGAGTATCTTCATGCACGCCATCCGAGCACAGTGCCGAAGCCGCCCGGCAAAAGTTTCAAAGGAAAGGAACGGGAGGCCGATCGTGAGCCAGGCACACAGCGAACGAAATCACCACAATTAGCTCACGAGGAAGCCACTGTTCGTTTTATAGATGGAGAAACCGAGGCGCAGAGAGTCAAGTGACCTTCCTAAGGCCACACAGTGACTGACCCAGGTTTGACTGGCCTCTGCTATTCTGCCTCGCCCTCCCTGACTTTGTGATGCTCCAAGTGGTGGGGAGGAGGGGTGGACAGTAAAGAATGGGAGGATCATGCTGAGTGAGGTCCCAGCAGAGGAAGAGGTGAGAGGTGGCAGTGAGCAGGGCACAGGGGAAGCCTTCGGGGCCCTGCCGTCACATGTCTGAGCCAGCCGGTGAGCGACAAGAATGCCAGTGCCGGCGATAACAGCAGCTCCACTTCTCATCACAGCTTGGGGGGTGAGAGCAGCATGCGGCCCCTTTGTGGGTGAGAGGCAGGTGCCCTGCCCATTTCACAGATGAGGAGACTAAGTGTGTCGGGGACAGACTTAGGCCTGGAACCCAGGGCTCTGGGAGTCAGGGTCGGGGGAGCGTATGTGGCCTGAGGAGAACACCAGGTAGCAGGACAAAGCTGAGAAACCTGATCGCATGTTTACCAGCTCAGAGATTAAGGCTATGCTGCTGGGAGCTTACCAGGAGGCAGGCAGGTAGCAGCAGGCTGTGGAGAGCAAGGGGGGGAGGGGGGGATGGAAGCTGTTCCCAAGCCATGCTGTCTGCCAGTCACCGGGTTTATTTAACACACTTGCTCATCAACAACCCCCCGGCCCCTCAAAAAAAATAAAAAAATAATATATATAAAATTTCAGAGAAAGGAAGGGAGAGAGAGAGAGGGATATAAATATCAATGATGAGAGAATCATTGACCAGATGCCTCCCGCACGCCCCCTACTGGGGTTCGAGCCTGCAACCGGGCATGTGTTCTGACTGAGAATTGAACTGTGACCTCCTGATTTCATGGGCTGACGCTCAACCATGAAGCCACACTGGCCGGGCATCAACCCACTCTTTAAAACCTCTTCATAGCAGAAGGTAACCTTGACCATGCCGCTGCTCCAGATCTAAGCACTTTATACCCGCCAACCCTCCTAACAGCCCTCAGGCCAGACAGGGCTTCCAGTGCTATCCTTAAACTCTACAGGTAGGGAAACCGAGGCAAGAAGGACCGCCTGAGTGCACACAGCAATGAAGAGGCAGAGCTGGGATTTGAACCTGGACCACCGGACACCCCCTCAGGCCCAGGGCTTCACCCCTCCACTGCCTGACACTATTGCGTAGGTCAGCATATTTAAAAAGGAAAAAGCCACATCACATCTGAGAAATGGCTGCTGTAAATGGACGGCACCAGAAAAACAAATATAAGAAAGACAGAACACAGTTTTTAAAATTTCTTTAGATGCGGGTACCTGGGAGAGTCAGAGCCAGAGCCCTGCTCACTTTGCTAACAGGACGGAACAGCGAGCGGCAGAGAGGATTCGGAGACACCCGGCCCTGTGCTGAGCCCCCCTGACCCCGTCAGAAGGACTGAACAGAAACCCTCGGAGCACAGACCCCTTGGTGCCAGCCACACCACCCTGTCCAGGACCTCGGGGAACCCGCTTTGCCTGGGGGCCTGCCTGCGGGGCAGCGAGAATTGGCCACTTTTGACAGATAAGGAAACTGAGGCTCACAGCGGGAAAGCCTGCTCAGTGAGGACACAGCAGAGCCAGGGTTCGGATCCTAATCTTGTGGCTCCTCGTTCTCTGTGCTCCCCTCAGCACATCCCATCCCTTTAGGCAGACCGTGTCGAAGATCCCTAGAGTCTTAGGTGGCCTCCACGCATTCTTTCATTCACTCATCCATTCATTCATCAAGGACTTCCGGTGCCTACTATGGCTGGCACTTTACAGTGCCAGGGACCCAGCAAAGGGTCACCTCCCAGAGAACTTATCTGGTGGGGAGACAGACCCCTCACACCTCATCCCTCATCCCTCATCCCTCATCCCTCATCCCCCATCCCCCATCCCCCATCCCTCATCCCTCATCCCCCATCCCCCATCCCTCATCCCTCATCCCTCATCCCTCATCCCTCATCCCTCACACCTCATCCCTCATCCCTCATCCCTCATCCCCCATCCCCCATCCCTCATCCCTCATCCCCCATCCCCCATCCCTCATCCCTCATCCCTCATCCCTCATCCCTCACACCTCACCCCTCATCCCTCATCCCTCATCCCTCATCCCCCATCCCCCATCCCTCATCCCTCATCCCTCATCCCCCATCCCTCATCCCTCATCCCTCACCCCTCATCCCTCATCCCTCATCCCTCACACCTCATCCCTCATCCCTCATCCCTCATCCCTCATCCCTCACACCTCATCCCTCATCCCTCATCCCTCACACCTCATCCCTCATCCCTCACACCTCACACCTCATCCCTCATCCCTCATCCCTCATCCCTCACACCTCATCCCTCATCCCTCCAAACCCAACCATCGCGTGAGAGGGGACCCAGAGGAGGCCTAGGAAGGCAGCGAACTCAGCCTGGATCGAGAAGGCTTCCTGGAGGAGGTGGAGCCTGACCTGAGTGTAGAAAAAGGAGGAAGTGCTTGCTTGGTACCAAGAGGCTGAGCTTTTTTTTTTTTTTTTTTTTTTTTTTTTTTTTTTTTTTTTTTAAATATATTTTATTGATTTTTCACAGAGAGGAAACAAGAAAGGGATGGAGAGTTAGAAACATTGATGAGAGACAATCATTGATCAGCTGCCTCTTGCACACCCCCTACTGAGGATGTGCCTGCAACCAAGGTACATGCCCTTGACCGGAACCGAACCCGGGACCTTTAAGTCCGCAGGCCGACGCTCTATCCACTGAGCCAAACGGGTTTTGGCAAGAGGCTGAGCTTTGCAGAGTGCCGAGAGAGAGCACAGCTTATCTCTGGAACTTACAGCCTGCTGGGGGGGGGGGGGGGGGGGGCGATGCACAGGGGAAACAAAATAACCAAGACCAATTACTCCTCCAAGAGACTGGCCAGCCCAGGGGCCCTGAGCCTCCTCCAAATCTGCTATCAAAGCATCACTAAGCACCTGGCCCAGAGCAGGTAACTTCTTCTCCAAAAACATCTAGTCACAGAGCTGCAGAGCTGGGAGGGCCTGCCTGCATGTCTGCACACGAACCAGAGGGAGATGGAGGTCCAGAGGAGGCACTGCACCTGCCCAAGGTCACACAGCTCGGTGTTGGCTCACACGCGCTCATAACCAGCTCCCTCCGGCCCAGCCCCCTGGTACCACTCAGGAGGCTGGTACTTCTAGATTACTGGGCACCTGCTCAGGCTCCTGTGGATCTTGAAGACTCAGGGATGAATAATGATGGTGATGATGGTAAGCACCAACTGTGCTGCTGTAAACGTTTCACATGTATCACCACTCACAGTACTCACAAAACCTCGAGGTGGGTGCTATTATTATTCTCTTTCTACCTGGAAGTAGGCCCAGACAGGAAAAGCAACTGGCCCAAGGCCCACAGCAGGTAAGTGACAGAGCTGGGCTCTGAGCTCAGGCTGTCTCGCCCTGGAGCCCTTTGTGGGAGCATAAGCCTCTGTGTCTTCCTAAGTCGCAGCAGGCTCTTCGGGACCCCTCAGAGCAGACACACACACACATCAGTTCTCTAATTCTGTGGGAGATGCCCCAGCGGAGGAGGGTGAGGCCCAGGTGGCACGGCCAGCCCTTCCACCTTGAGATTGGTTTCTCCAGGCAGTGACGGCACTGTGTCCTCGGTTGTACCTTTTCCTTAGTAGCTCTTGGCCCTGAACGTCTAGGTGCGTCAGAGAGAGAAGACTGACGCCCTTGGCCGGGCTTAGCTGGCAGCCCCTTGAGCTGGGCAGGGCCGTCCCCCAGCCAGCGCCTAGCTCCCGAAGTCAAAGTCGGAGCACAGAGCAGTGCCCCTCCACGCCACCCAGCCTGGTGATAGTCCAGGGGTTGGCAGGCGGGGTTCTCAGCCTCCAGGTGAGCTCTGCTCACACCTGCCTCTGTTAGCCTGCTGGAAGGCGGCGCCCTGGCAGGGCCAGGAGGCCCAGGTGTGGTGGGTGAGGCCTGGCAGGGGCGGGAGTGGGGTCTCCGGTGGGAAGCTGGAACAAGCAGCTGCTGTGTTTGAATTCTGGTGCCAAACTTCCTACCTGGAAAATCCTGGACACGTCTCTGGACGCCTCAGAGTCTCCGTTTCCTCAGCTGCGAAACGGGGATGATGACGCCAACCCCAGTTTGTGTTGTGAGGGCTGAAACAAGAAAATCTGAAAAGCCAGCTAGCGATGAAGCTGGAAAATAATTAAATTTAAACAGGAAGAAAGAAAGGCGAAATTAGCTAGTGCCAGGCACACGGCAGTACCCACAAACAATGGTTTTCGTCCCCGGGTGAGCCCACACTGCTTTCTAGCCTCATTCGGTATTCAGTCTTGATTAATGGGAATAATGTCCTGTAGGAGGTTTCTGAGGATCAATCCAGGAACAACAGGAGAAAGGCCTCAGTGAGTGATGCCTGTCATGGACCAGAGAGAACAGAGGCATATGTCCCCTCTCTCCTGTTTTACCCTCCCTTCTCCTCCCCTCTCCCCTCCTTTCTCTTCCCTTCTTCTCCCCTCCCATCTCCGCCCCTCTCCACTCCTCTCTTTCTCCAGTTCCTATTGGCTCTACTTTCAAAACATACCCAGAAATCACTCACTTTCTTGCCATATCACTGCTGCCACCTGGTGCAGCCAACATAATGTCTCTTGCTTTTCCCTTCTGTTTTCAGCCTCTTCTCACAGGGCCCAGAGGATCCTAATAAGTCAGCCCTCATCCCTCCTCTGTTCAGCAGCGCCTCCATGGCTCCCACCTCATTTGAGATCAAAGCCGAAGTCCTCATTAATGGCCCACAAAACCTGTACAGTCTGATCCTCATCTCCTCTGAGGCCCCAGCTTCCATGACCTTCCCCTTGTCACTCTGCTCAAGCCCCGCTGGCCTCCTGTACAAATCTCAGGGCTCTGCCTCAGGACCTTTGCACTTGCTTCCCCCAGCCTGGAGTCTTCTCCCCTCAAATAGTCCTAATCTCTCACTTCTTTGGCCTCTATGCAAATGTCTTCCTGTCAGTGTACTCTTTCCACTAGTTATTTGTTTTTAATCCTCGCTGGAGAATATATTTGGATATATTTATTGATTTTTAGAGAAAGGAAAAAGAGAGAGAAAAACATTGATATAAGAGACAAACATTAATTGGTTGTTTCTGGTATACACCCCAACGTGGGGAATCAAACCAGCAAACCAGTACGTGCCCTGACAGGGAATTGAACCTGCGACCTTTCGGTGTATGGGATGATACTCCAACCAACCGAACTACACCAGCCAGAGCAGTCTTCCTTGTACTTAAAATGGCAAACCCAGCCCAGCTGATGTGGCTCAATGGTTGAGCATTCACCCAAGCATCGAAAGGTCACTGATTTGATTCCTGGTCAGGGCACATGCCCAGGTTGCGGGCTCGATCTCCAGAACATCAATGTTCTTCTCTCTCTCTCCCTCTGCCTTCCCTTCTCTCTCAAAATCAAGAAATGGTTCTTAAACACACACACACACACACACACACACACAAAAAAAAAAAAAAAAAAAAACACAAACAAACAAACAAAAAAAAAAAACCACACCCATCCACAAACACAGAGATCTGCTGCCTCCCTGCTGATTTGCAGCTTTGCTAAAGTTCCACGCCTACATCTGGCTGGGGTCTGGTTGGTTTTTAAAAAAATATTTTTTCATTTATTTCAGAGAGGAAGGGAGAAGAAGAGGGAGATAGAAACATCAGTGATGACAGTCATTGATTGGCTGCCTCCTGCATGCCCCCTGCTGGGGATGAGCCCTCACCCAGACATGTGCCCTTGACCAGAATTGAACCCAGGACCCTTCAGTCCGCAGGCCGTCACTTTATCCACTGAGCCAAACCAGCTAGGGCAGGTCTGGTCTTTAGTGATAAAATTGTCCCTGGGCTGGAGGGGCGGGGGGAGGAAAGGGGGGCTGGGAGGAACTGGCTCTGCAAGGCACAGATGGTCACTATCCCTGGCGGGGGGATGCGGGGGTTGGGGGTGGGGGGTGGGGACAGGGAGGGCAGGGATTAGAGCTACATGGATTACATCTCTCCTGTGGGGCGTATCTTCCTAGGTGTGCTCCTCTGTCCCCCAGCCTGGCTGCTGGGTGGGTTTCCGGGGGGGCTTTATAAAATCCAGTGCCCAGGCCCATCCCGGAGTCAGCATTTCCCAAGCTCCTCAGCTGACTCCCACATTTGCCAGCACTGAGGAGCAGTGGTGAGAGCATTCCCTCGGGGTCCAACACGCGTGGGCTCTGCGTCCAACTGCTTCCATGCTGGGTGACTTTAGGATTATTTAGCGCCCTCTCTGAGCCTGTCTCCCCCTCCTTCCGCTGGGAATGACGTACTCGTCACCAGGATGAAGGGATTAAATCATATAATTCGCCTGAATCGCCTGGTAGAGGTCAAAAAAGAGTAGCAACTAAAACCATCAGATTCATGCACTGGGATTGGGAGCATGCTGAAAAGGCGCTTGTGGAGCAGAGTTCAGCTAAAATCCACCCAGCGGGAGTCCCCTCGCAGTGGGACTGGCTTTCTATTGTCCACCTTCACGGAAGGTTCTGAAACCAATGCCGTTATTGTTGAAGTGGGCAGCAGTTCCACCTCTGTGTGGGAGAACAGCGGCCCCTGGGGTGCTTGACCCACTGCTCTCTCTGCTTGGAGGGACCACAACCATGACAGCTAATCAGACCCTCTGCCCCTGGACAGGCCTCTGCAGCACTGCCCCGAGGCCACGGGATGGACGGAGAGGAGGCAGGTGAGCAGAAGGCTCACCCCCTGCAAGCACACACCTGTGCTACACACTCTGTGTAAGCTTCATGAAACACACGCGTATCTGGCCCTTACTGACGACTTCCACATTCCGTTGTGAGCATGTTACATGCATCTCCTCATTTGATCCTTTTACATTCACTCTGTGAGCTCCGCACTTACAGGTGGGGGAATTGAGGCACAGAGCAGTCAAGTAGCTTGGCCAAGATCACAGCTGGAAAACGGCAGATGCGAGATTTGAACCCAGGCCTGATGGCTTCACTGCGCTGGGTCTGTTATCAGCCTGTTACCAAAATGCGCATGGAGAATGACTGCCAACACTCTACAGAGGCAGAAACTGGGGTTCTGGGGCCTGAAGCACCTGGCCACCCACCAGCAAGAGGCAGAGCTGGAATTTGGTCTTGGTCTGTCTGGCTTTAAAACCTACCTTTGACTGCCTGTTCTTGCAGGGTGTGAGCCTGAGTCATTCCTTGGTTCCTTTGCTTGTTTTTTCATTTCTCTCTCTCTCTCTCTCTCTCTCTCTCTCTCTCTCTCTCTCTCTCTCTCTCTCTCTCTCTCTCTCTCTCTCCTCAGCAGTTATTGAATACCTGGTATGTACCTGGCCTTGTTCTGAGTGCTGGGGAGGCCGAGATGAGACAGGCCCGCTGCCCCCAAGGCCCTCCCAGGTGGTGGGGCAGACAAACACGCAACCTCCCCAGGGTTTGGAGGAGAGAGAAACTGATTCTGTCTGAGAGAGCAACCCAGAGGAAGCAGTTTTTCGTTGGGTATGAAGGGATGAATAGGAGTTCACCAGAGGAATGAATGAGGCAGAGTGAATGGCAAGTACAAAGCCATGGCCATGTGAGAGTGTGTGCTCTGTTTGGGGACATCGAAGTTTGGTGTCACAAAGATAGCAGAGAGCATGGGGGTCGATGAGATGGGGAGAAGGCTGCTCACTTGTGCAGGAGAGCAATGATGGGGCCTAAGCTAGGACAGTGCGGGGGGCTAGAGGGGGAGGAGGCATTTAGGTTGGATGAAAGCAGGAAGGGAGGTTGACTCCTGAACTTCCCAAAATGGGTCCCGCCAAAGAGCGGAAGGGGAGATAGAGACTGCGGGGAGGTGGGGCTCACTGCAGGCGTGGTGGAGTGAGGGAATGCGGTGGAGGCATGCCCCTCTGACCAGGCCCTGGCTGGGGCATGTGAATCACCTCACAAACCCCAACCATAGGTGTTAAAGTCATTAAACTCTGCCGGGGGCTGCAGGAGAGAGAAAAGGCACTGGACTGGGAGTCCATGGCACCAGCTACATCACTACCTAGACAAGTGACCTTGGGCAAGTCACTTCCTTCTAAGCCTCAGTTTTTCCTTCTGTAAAACAGAGGCCCTAGCCAAAACCGGTTTGGCTCAATGGATAGAGCATCGGCTTGTAAACTGAAGGGACCCGGGTTCAATTCCGGTCAAGGGCATGTACCTTGGTTGCGGGCATATCCCCAGTAGGGGGTGTGCAAGAGGCAGCTGATCGATGACTCTCTCATCGATGTTTCTAGCTCTCTATCTCTCTCACTTCCTCTCTGGACGAAATCAATAAAATATATTTTTAAAAAAACAAAAACAAAAAAAAAAAAGGAGGCCCTAATACCCGTACCTTTCAGCCCATGATTACCAGTCGTGGCCTGTCCTTTTTGTCCTTTGAAGGTGTTTGGCTGGTCCCTTCCTCTGCACCCCACTTGGGCTGGGTCCTCACTTCAGCTTCCTCCCTAACCTCCTGGCTCTCACTCTCTTGCTTAGCCAACCCACGGGTCACTGGCACCGTGGCGCCCCTCCCCCCTTCCTGAGGGAGCTTCTTTTGGGAATACATTTCTGCCCCCGATGGCATCCCCTGCTCAACTTCCATGGCTCCCTGTTGCTCCAAGACAACACACAGGCCCTCAGCGCTCCGGGCCCCGGGCAGGCTGGCCCGGGCCTACCCTGCTGCCTCATCACCACCCCTTGCCGGGCAGGAGTTTCATGCTTCAGCCTGAGCACACCTGCCCTGCTCCAAGGAGGCCACTCTGCTGTCATGCCTCTGGGCTGCAGCACGCGCTGCTGAGATGCGTGCCCTCACTGTGTCTGGTGAAATTCCGTTCTCACAGCGCAGGGTAACGTCTGAGGAGAGGAGAGCTGAGGGGAGGAACCGGGGAGTCTGGAGGGAGGGGAAAGGAGAGGGGGCGGGATGTTGCCAGCACCTTTGGCCACAAGCAGGTTCTCATCCAAGCTGGCAGCCAGACCCCAGGGCCTGAGGGGTGGGCAGCAGGCCACCGGAAGGAGGCGAAGGGACCAGGCAGGACCCACAGGACAGTTTCCCAAGCTGCCAGGAATCTGGAATGTGCAGTCCCATCCCGTCTCATCTGCGGTTGGGGAAATATTCAGCCGAAAACAAACACCCTCATTCCTGAGTGAGAGAGATGTCAAGGACCCTCGGACCCAAACAAGAGGACTTTGCCCAGAAGGTGGAGCCTGGCCACACCCCTTCTCTGGGAGGCTCACCCAGACCATGCTGTGTGACTCCCAGTCAGTCGCTGCCCCTCTCTGTGCTACTGCATCTGTTGCCTCTTACTCAGGGGAGAGACGGGACCCCACAGAGAGGTCTCCACACACCAAGGACTTTTACTTCAGGCTCTGTGTGGAGGCTGTGTTCAAGATGCTGGAAACATCTAAAGAGGGAACCCTCTGGAAGCAAACAGACCCCCTGGCAGGCCTTGCCTCTTTCAGGAGCTTTATTCAAAGACACCTCAAAATTGCCAATGGCCAAAATGGCCTTTTGCAGAAGTGGGTGCTCCTAAGAACTCAGATGTGCAGTTCTCATCTCAGGGGAATGCCTTCTTCTGTCTCTCCCCTGCCTACATCCCTCCCAGGATGGAGGCTCATTTCCAGAAGCTCCATTTCTGCTGGAACTGGCTTCCCTATAACTCTCTCTCCCCTGTCCCCACAGGTCTGCCCCCACCCCACCCCTCTGCTTCCTCATCCTTGGAGACAGCCCTGTGGAAGCCTCAGAAGCCTTGGGTCAGAAATCGGCTCCCTGCTGCTGCCCTGCTCCTGCGTGGGTGGTCCCATCTCTCCTTCCCTCTTCCTAGAGGTCCTATTGGTACCCCAATCTGGCCAAGAAAGTTCCGGGGGTCTGGGCTTACAGAAAGAAATAAGCATGTTTAGCCCCGGTCAGCGTGGCTCAGTTGGTTAAGCATTGTCCTGTGCACCGAAAGGTCACTGATTCAAATCCTGGTCCCCAGTCAGGGTATGTGTAGGAGGCAGCTGATTGATGTTTCTCTCTCCCTCTCCCTTTCCCTTCTGCTCTCAAAAATTAATAATGATGATGATGATGATGATGATGATGATGATGATGATGATAATAACATATAAAAAAAGAAATAAGCATGTTTAAGGGAGCAGATTTGATGTGAGTTCCTAATCCCAGCTGTGTCACGTTCTGGCTGTGTTGCTGTGGGCAGATGTCTCAAATTCCCTCAGTTTACTATCTGTTGGATGGGAACAATGAAAGCACCTAGCTCACAGGGCCAATGTGAGGAGTAAGTAAGAGGTGGATAACTTTCCTGTGGCTCCCTGCATTTGGGGCTCTTCGCTACCCCATCTCTACCTCCTCCCCAGCCCCTGCCCTTGCACCTGAAGTCAGTTTCTTCCTCCCATCATGCTATGCTCTTTCCAGCCACCATGCCTTTGTATGTGCTGTTCCCCTGACTGGTATGCTCTTCCCCTATGCTCAACCAGGCCACCCCCCCACTCTCCTTTAGAGGGCTCCACTCAAGAGCCTTCCTTTCCTTTTTCTCAGGCAGAAAAAAATCTCCCCCTCTCCTGGTCCCCAACAGTCTCCGCTCTGGAGAGATCTGAGGCAGGATAACTGGGATCTGGCGCTTGATAGTAGTCCTATGTCCAGATTATACCACTCTGAACAAGATACTTTTGCTTCCTGAGCCTCATTTTGCCTCATCTGAGAAATGGGAACAAGAACCAAGTTCTTGTTCTGTGCTCTTGCATGTCCTATGACCCACAGAGGTGACTCTGGTGTGCAGGTACAGCTTTGCAATATGTGCATTTCAGGCCTAAGCTTCAGGGCCCAAGCAGTAGGGTTATGTAAGTTCCGAAACTTATTTTTCACTGCAATTATGACAAACTCCTGGAGCCCTGGGTGAATGGGCCATGGCCCCCACTCTTGCTTCTGCGCTTGTTGGGACACACACCAGAATGAATTTAATTACTGTCTTGGGCCTCCTTCCAGGTGGGCTCTGCCAGGGCACCTCCCTCTGGATTTCATTAAGTCTCCTGTCAACATCACCCCACTCAGTGCTGCTGCCCGAGGAGCCACAGGAGGACCGGGTGCCTGCCCCAGCCCCGCCTGATGGATTTTGTTTATCCGCTTCTTCCCACAGATTCTTCCTTAATAACCCTGGAGCCAGGAGGCTCCCTGGCAGGAGGGCAGGAGACAGGGTCTGAGTGGAGGCACTGAGGCAGCTCCCTGGTGGCGTGGGAAAATCAGGACGGTTCTGCTAGAGAGGAGCTAGGATTTGAAGGAATATTGTAGATGGAAAACTCAGTCGGCTTCAGGGGGTCTGAATTTTGGGAGGCAGCTAAGGGGTTCTGGAAGCTGTGTTCACTCTTTTCATTAGGAATCCACAAAGGAGCTACTGAACACTGATGTAGACTGAGCCCTGATCATGGTTTCAGACTGACTACTCATCCTAGTCATAGCCTGGCTCTATATACAGCCTCAAATATGAATTGAGCCCTGATCCAGGTCATAACCTGGGCCTTGACTCTGGTCACAGGCGGAGTCCTACTTCAGGCCATAGTTGGATCCCTAGCCTTAACCACAGACTAATCGACAAGGCTGATGCGTGGAATGAACTAAGCCCGGATCCTGACTGTGTACCCACACTTGTTCTTAGTTCTTGTCTGACCCCAAACCTTCCCCAAGTTATAGACTGAGCCCTGAGCTCTGACCCTGAGCCCTGAATGACCTCTAACTCTATCTTCTAACTGAGCCCTGACCCTCGTTACAGACTGAACCCGAATTCCAGCTCTAGGCTAAGCCCTAATCCTGGATGCTGCCAGACCACACAGCAAGTTCTCCGATTCCATTTTCCCAAGACTACCCCTTTCAGAGTATAAACTTGTCCCCTAGCAAGGAGCTAAGGCAGCCCATGAGTGCTCATTCCTCAGTCAAGGAAGAGATGTCTGTGAAGGAATGAATCAGGGAACTCGGTTTGAGAGGCAGGAGACAGAGGAAAACAGAGACAATTCTTTCCTATCGAGAAACTGAGCTGGGCAGGTGGTTCCCCTGGGAACAGGAGGGGAGGGAGAGGATACCATGTGGAGGACAGGGGAGCAGATGGCGCCAGGCTTCCCCTCTACAGACAGTGGCTGGGAGCCTTTTAGTGTGCCCTGTTGAGAATCATCCATTCTTTCATTGATTCGTTCACTCGGCAAACACTATAAAACACCACCCACGAGTCTGGCCTTCATCCATTCCGCCATGCATTTAGTCAGCATGTATTAAGTACAGTAGAGCCCACGTTCTGTTGGTGGGTGTTTCCAGGGTTATAAATTACCCTCCTCCCCTCCCTTATACCACTACTCCCGTTGTAGGTTCCCAGGGCATTGAGAAATTAGTCTAAGCGTTAAGAAGACATGGCAAGTCACTACGCTCTCAGAGCCTCAGTTTCCCCTTCTAGTAAGTGGCATTTGGCCCAGCCAGCATGGCGCAGTAGTTGAACATCGACCTATGAACCAGGAGGTCATGGTTCGATCCCCAGGCAGGGCACATACCCAAGTTGCAGGCTCCATCCGCAGTGTGGCAGCCAATCAATGATTGTCTCTCATCATTGATGCTTCTCTCTGTCCCTCTCCCTTCCTCTCTGAAATCAATAAAAATAATTTTTTGAAAGACAATGTGAAAACATTAGAGAAAAACCCTCTATGTTTATGAGGGAATCCTCAGGGTGTTCTTTCCTCATACGAACTATAAATTGGGGAGGAGGATGAGCCCCATCGTGATCTCTTGATGCCATCGTGGGCACTGAGCATATTTAATGATCCAAGTGTGGGAATGCTCCCCGCCCCGGCTGCCCTTCCCAGCTTTCCTGGGACAGGACAGGCACACAGAACTCTGGGCAGCATGGACCTCAATCCTCCTTCCGGTAAATGGGTGGCTCCAGGCAAAGCATATGTGAGGTTACATCCCCACAGTGAGAAAATAACTCGGGGATGAGCAGAGTTGATTTATGGGTCTTGCCGTGGGAAGAGGAAAGACACATGCCCAGCCCTGGAACTCCTGAGAGGGCTTCCGGGGGAGGCAGAAGCAGCAAAGCTGCTGAAGGGAGTGAAGGTCCCAGGGCCCAGGAGCCAGCTCAGCATGGGCCGAAGTCAGAAGCCGGTGATGTAAACGCCAGGGCCCATGGCTTCCAGTCCCCCCAGGCCTGGTCATGCACACCCCCTTCTATTCCTCCACAACGCCCTGCACCCGGGATGCAATCATGCTCCACCAATGGCCTGCCCCAGCCACTAAAAGTGCCTTTGCAGTCACATCCGAAGCCCAGAATATCTTTCTTCTTCTCTACAGACTTCCTGCAGACGTCCTCACCTCTGGGGACCCTGTCCCGGGGTCAAGTTCCTCTTGAGATTTTAAAGACTATAATGTAATTTTTTTATTATTTATTTTTTGGCAATTGTGTTGATGGGCTCTGAGGCTCTGTGGCTATAGATAGGATGTGACTCAGAGCCTGGCTCTCATTCAAGTTTTCTGAATGGATGGATGAATGAGTCAAGTGGGTGGTAGGTGGTGGGTGTAAGGCAGCATGTCTTCTCCAGGGACAGCAGAGCCTCCAGAGGCAGTGACCTTTGCTCTCATATCTTGCTGACATGCCATGTGTTACCTAGAAATTCCTGGAACCCAGTGCCCAGGACCCAGAGTGTAGCTGGCCCTTCTGATGACTTCTGTCCTAACGTTGCCAGGGGGCCTGGGCTCTGCTCGCTGCTTAGGCTGCTTTGGGTCACCTCTGGGTGCCCTGCTCTAGCTGAGTGAGCATTGGGGAAGTCACACCTCACACCCTGGCATCCTCTGGTCCACGGGTGCCAGAACACCATCCTCTGCTGAGCCCAGGCTGCAGGACTCTGAAGGTGGCTCCGAGGGCCCGCCCCCAGCTTCACATGGCTCCCCCCTCAGCCCTGTACTCCCAAGCTGGCCCTGGCGCCCCAGGTGGATCACGTGACCACTCTAGACTCACATCTGCTTCACTCACACATCTGCATCACCTGGCTCACATGGGGCTCCCTAACTTTGTCTCTTTCCATTGCCCCCTCGGCCCAGGATACATCCAGTTAGTTCTCCCCTCAAGGCCTTTGCACTGGCTGTTCCTTCTGCCTGGAATGCTCTTCCCCCAGATCTTGGTGTCTCAACCCAAAGGTCCCTCCTCAAAGGGGCCTTTGCTGACCATCCCAGGAGGCATGAGGTCAGCCCAGCCCTGCTGTCCCTCCACACGCTGGTGGTTTCAAAGCCAATGGGGGGCATCTCTCTTTTGGGCCCAGAGCCTCACACTGGAACGTGTGGGGAGCACGGGGCACAGGACCGTAAGCTGCTGGTTAAGCCTGGTAATGAGAGGTCCCGGCTAGTTTTCTCAGTGGTTAGAGTGTCAGCCTGTTAACCGAAGAGTTGTGGATTCGATTCCTGGTCTGGGTCATGTACTTGGGTTGCGGGTTCACTCCCAGCCCTTGGTCGGGGTGTGTGCAGGAGGCAACCAGTCAATGTGTCTCTCTCACATCGATGTACCTCTCTCTTCCCACCTCCCCCCTTCCCTTTCACTCTCTCTGAAAAGCAATGGAAAAAAATATCCTCAGGTGAAGATTAACAACAATAATAACAACAAAGAACCTGGTGATGATATACCATCTGCCATTATGGATGGCCCTAAAAGGATGGTTCGTAAGGCGGATTTTATGATCGGGGAAACTGGGCTCAGGGAGGGGAGTGGCTTGTCCCAAACCACACAGCACTGAGGGGTGGAGGCCACAAATCTACACTCTGCCTGCACCCCGGGCTCCCTCTCCCGGCTCAGTCTCTGCCTCTCTGGCTTCCTGAAGATTCGCCCCTAACAACAGGCCACAGCCTCCATGCAGCTGGGCAATGGTGGCGGAGGACAAAGGACAGATTCCGTGCCCAGGAGAGAGGCCGTGTGACTGCGGACCAGGCAGCTGGGACCAAGGTCCCCTTAGATCTGCTGGAGCCTGAATTTCTATTCCATTCTGTGTCGGTGCCCTGCCCGACTTGCCCCGTTAGTCTGAGATATTCCCAGCCTGAGCACCAGAAGCTCTGTATCCCGGGAACCTCGGTCGGCCAAATTGAGACTATTGATCGGTCTTGTGTGAAGGGAGGGCCAGGCAGGTGGGAGGGCCAGCCCAGCAAGGCTGGGAAGTGGGATGAACCGTGTGGGTGGCAGACAGGGCTGCCTTGGGGTGTGGCGACCCTGCTGGGCTGGGGGAGCGAAGATGAGAGAGGCATTCCAGGGGCTGTGATGGCCACGCACAGGACTTGGGCGGCAGGACCCGCTGCGACATCTTGGCAGCTGCTCCTGGAGGAAGGAGACTCTGGGAGGAGAAAACTAAGTCCCTGGAACGCTGCTCTCAGCAGCCTGGCAGGAGGGTAACGGCGCTGACCCTTTTGCTCTGCCAGCCCCTAGGAGTTGCCAACACAGTGGGCTCTTTCTTGAGAAAAATTCAGTAACAAAACACCAAACAACACCCCGTGATTCAGCCCCTGCCTGAGGGGCTTTGTAAGGGGAGGGCAGGGAGATAAGCAAACCCCAAATAGCCACCGCTCTGGGAGATTTTGTAATTGGAAATACTCTCCCGCCTGTCCCAGAGCCAGAGGCCAGGGGGGCCTGGGGGCCGGATTAACCCTGGTCTGCACCTCCCCAGTGGGGGCGGCACATGCCTGTGGTTTAGGGCGTTGGGGGCCGAATCCAGCTGGAATCTTGGCTGTGAGCACCACAGGCCAACGCAGCTGCCCGGAGGATGCAGGGAGCAGTCCTCACAGCGGAAATGCTGCCTGCCCTCCCCGCGGCAGCAGCCTCACGCCTACGCACTCCTCACGACCCATCTCACAGACGAGGCATCGGAGGTCCAGAGAGGGCACGCAGCCGGCTTACCCAGGGTCACCCGGCCAGCGGTAAACCACCGACGTCCCCAGCGCTAACTCGGGTGCTCTGTTCCTTGGAGGCACCCATCCCGTCACCCCTGCCCTGAGGGTGATGGTGTGGGTGCTCTCCACCACGCCCTGCTTCTCCTGTCAGTCTCCTTTAGGGTTTTTCCTGAAGACAGGTCACACAATGAAAACAAGGTTTCAAAACCCTTAACGTGAGTCTATTGGTTCTCAAAGTGGGGTTCCCAGGCCACCACCCCGCAGTGCCTGAAACTTGTTAGAGATGCACCTTCCGGCCCCTCCTCAGACCCCCAGAATCAGACCCTGGGGATGGGGACAAGTGTTAACAAGCTCCCAGGGGAACTCTGTCTCCATCAAGGCTGGGAAGCTCTGCTCTAGGCCAATTCGAGAGAGGAAGCTGAGGCCCAGGAGGTCTCACCTGGCTCAGGGAAGAGTCCGGAACCCCCCTTGGGTGTCTCCAGACCTCCCCCATCCCTAGCTCCCCCAGTAATATGTTCTTCTCTCTGAAGAGAATGGCCTCGAAAGTAATCCATGAGGCCTTCCTCCTCCAGGAAGCCAGCAGCTCCTTGATGACGGACCGCAATGAGTCTGATCCTCTGAGAACCGCCGGCAGCTCTAGCACCTGCCTAACATGTAACGAGCTCTCTTTCATACGCCTGAGATGCTGACCACTCCACTCTTCCTCCCCCTTCCCTCCCCGTGCGGGGTCAGGGAGTTAGCTGGGCCCCTGGTCTCCAGGCTAGCCCATGATGTCTCCCTTGGTCAGGTGCCTTCCTGATCCAGCAAGTTACCTGGGCGAACTCAGCCATCTCTGATGCATCACCCCCTGCCCTCTGCTGGCGTCCTCCTCCCCCTGCATTGAATATCCTAGACCAGTGGTCAGCAAAATCATTAGTCAACAGAGCCAAATATCGACAGGACAACGATTTGAAATTTCTTTGGAGAGCCAAATGTTTTAAACTTAAACTTCTTCTAACGCCACTTCTTCAAAATAGACTCGCCCAGGCCGTGGTATTTTGTGGAAGAGCCACACTCAAGGGGCCAAAGAGCCGCATGTGGCTCGCGAGCCGCAGTCTGCCGGCCACGGATCCAGGATGTCTCTCTGTTCTCAGAGCGACCCTCCGAACAATCCCTCAGACAGGACTGCGCCTCAGATGCTCCTGGAATGACCACCTTCTCCCCTTGGGGGGCGCCTGCCCCCTCTCCCCGGGCGCCCTTTGCCAGTGGCCACCAAGGCCTCCAGAGCTCTCGTTTTAGGGGCGGAGTGCGCACTCAGAGCGAAATCTGGGCCCGGGTCAGGTGAGAAGACTCCATGGCCGTGAGGTTCAGAGGTGGCTGCAGCTTGGTGCGTGCCTCTGCCCTCCTCGGGGCCCAGGAAGTACCGAGAGTACGATAATCCCCTAGCCCCGGGCTCGGCTGCCACGTGACCTTTAAGCGCCTCATTGTAACCTGTGCCAGAGGGAGGATTAGGCTGTGCGGGCCCCAGCACGGGGGCACAGCGGGCAGAGGCTAACCTGTCTGCTTGCCTTCCCCCCTCACGACCCCGGGCTGTACCTCCCCCTTCCCTCCGCCTGCAGCACCGTGTGGCCCTGGAGCACCATGGCTGGACTCCTCTCAGAGAACCCTGCCCTGACCACAGCACAGTCTGGATCCTTGGCCTGGCATCCGAGGCTCTCGACAGTCTGACCCCAACTTGACGTTGCAGCCTCCCCTCCCACCAGCCGTTCACATCCCCTCTGGTCCAGGGCGCCATTCTGCCAAACACGCCAGGCCCCGCATTCCCGGGCCTGTGCCCTGTGGTCCCCACCGCCCGGGACACACACCCTCCCCTCCCCTCCCCTCCCCTCCGCCCTGGCTCTCATTCAGTTACTCACTCACTCCACACTGACAGCCCTTCTGTGTGGCCGGCCCTGGTACTTGCAGGTTGACTAGCAACATCCTGGCTCCTGCGCTCACGGGCCTCCAGTCTGGGGGGAGGGAGCAACTCAGGCTTCCCAGGGAAGTGAAGGCCGAGCAGGCACTGAGGCGTGTGTGTGTGTGTGTGTGTGTGTGTGTGTGTGTGTGTGAACTGGGGAAAGAGGGGACGGAAGAGCATTCCAAGCAGAGGGAACAGCCTGTGCAAAGGGCCACAACCCAGGAGGCAGCAGGACAGCTGCCTTTACAGATGCGAGACCAGAGCAGTTACTCAGGAGAGCCCTGCCCTTGGGGTCTAAAGCCCTCAGCTGCTGCCTTGAAATTCTCACTTTTATCTTCAAATGTGTGTTGCTGAGGTCCAATGGGATGGCGGAGCATGCACCGGGGACGTGGACCATGACTGGCATGTGTCTTGCCTCCTGCTACTTCTCCATAACCCTGCCCCCTGGCACCCAGGCCCTGTCCGATGACCCCTGCTGCCTCCCACCAGGGGCCTGGGCACGGTTAGGGTCAGGGTTGAAGGCTGCAGCATCGCAGAGAAGAGCAAGGCAGTGGGTGTCCTCACCCCAAGCTGGCAGCATTTGGTGGGCTGTTCCAGCAGAGGGACTAAGGTACCTGGTGCGGAGGGACCTACCCCAGCAGGAAGGATGCGCTACACCCTGGTGGGTAGCCCGTCCCTGTGGGTTGGGGGACAGGCCAGGGAAGGGGAGATCCTGGCTTGTACCACCGCTGCCTGGAGCATGGAGGGGGGACCTGGGACTCAGTGGCACACGAGTGCAGAGTTGTAGGGTGAGCCTCAGTTGCTGGTGGGGGTCCCCCACAAGTCCCCACACCCAAGGAAATATGACATGAAGTAGAAAATACAAAACAGCATGACAGGTTGAGAGGAAGAGGCAGAGGGGAGGGTGAGGGAGAGGGAGCAGCAGCAGCAAAAGAATGTAAAAGGTTTACCTCTTAGTCCTTTAGTGATACTTTATTCCTGCCTTTAAAAAAAATTATTAAATTGATTGGGGTGACCTTGGTCAACGTGAACATCTAGGTTCCAGGTGTGGCTTTCTATGTTCCAAGATCTGTATATTGTACCATGTGCCCACCACCCAAGTCAAATCATACGGAGCCGCGGGCAGTGGGGCTGGATAGAGGGACGTGGTCCCGCAGCCACTGCCCTGCAGGCCTGTGCTGGAGGGCTAAGAGAGCCCCTCCCGGCGGGAGTGGTCAGAGGAATTAACCCTCTTCAAGGTGGGGAAGCGGGGCCCAAAGGGAGAAGGGCCTCTTTCCTACGGCGCTCAGAAACCCCGGTCCGCTGCCCACCAGGCCCAGGCGTTTCCCGGGAGACGGGCGGGCGGTCCTCAAACCCCCGGTGCTTTGGGTTCCGGCCGCAGTGGGGGAGTGATGAGAGGGAGGGGGCTGGCACGGATGATTTGGGGTTCAGAGCCTGCCAAGGCCCGGGGCTCCCTGCCCTACCTACCAGCACCCTGGCCTCAAACACTCAAACAGCCATTCTGAGCCAGCCCATCAGATAAAGCCTAGTCTTACATCACACCTCTCTCAGCAGCCAGAGCTGATGGAGCCAGCGCTAGGCCAAGGGCAGGGGTGAGTTTCAAAACAAGAACAGAAGCAGGGAGGAGGCTGGAGGGGAGATCTGTTTTCCCTCTGACTTTTCTATCCCTACCCTACAAAGCCTCTGGCTTCCCGGGCCCATGTTTTTCTGGTGAAGAGAAACCAAGGCCAGCGTTTTACAGGCAGACATTCAACCACCCCCGACTAAGCTGCTGGATCAGACACAGGATGGCCAGTCAAATTGAAATTTCAGATAAACAAGTACTTTTTTTTTTTTTTTTTTTTTAGTGTAAGTATGTCCCAAGTATTTCATGGAACATAGTTATATTTTTTTTAAAAGTATGTGTTGCCCCAGCGGGTGTGGCAAGTTGGTTGGAGCATCATCCCATAACACCAGAAGGTTGTGCAGAAGGTTGTGGGTTCAGTTCCTGGTCAGGGCACATACCTAGGTTGTGGGTTCAATTCCCAGGTGGGGCGCGTATGGGAGTCAACTGGCCAGTGTATCTCTCTCACATTGATTTTTTTTCTCCCTCCCACCTCTCTCTCCCTCCAAAATCATTTTTTTTTTAAGTACTTGATGTTTATCTGAAATGTAAATGGGTATCCTTAATATTTATTTGCAAAATCTGACAACCAGCCAGCCTCCTCCTCCAGAGCGTGACCCTGAAGCTATCTAAGCAGTTTGGGGCCGAGGAGCATTGTCAGGCTGCGATGAGAGTGACTCAGAAATCACATTTCACCATCTGTGACCTGAGGCCCAGAAAGCAGGAGGCTCTGCCTGAGGTCACACAGGCAGAGCTTGTCCGTCCCGGACACTTGGATGGTGCCTGACACTTCCTCTCTTTCTTTTTTAAAATATATTTTCATTGACTTCCGAGAGTTAGGGAGAGGGATAGAAACATCAATGATGAGAGAGAATCGTTGATCATAAGGGGCATTGTTCCAAGCCCCTCCTGCACGCCCCCTGCTGGGGATCAAGCCCTCAACCTGGGCATGTACCCTTGACCAGAATGGAACCCGGGATCCTTCAGTCCACAGACCGACACTCTATCTATCCACTGAGCCAAGCCATCTGGGACGGTGCCTGACACTTTCAAAGATATCTCAGGCCACCGGGGAGGTGAGTTCAGTTTCTGCTTCCATTTTGCAGAGGAAACTTAGGTCAATGTGTGCGAAGGGCTTGGAGGGGCCTTCTGCAGCTCAGGGGAAGTCCAACCCCAGTCTTCATTAATCCTGTCTCTGACT
Source organism: Pipistrellus kuhlii (assembly GCF_014108245.1). Classification (NCBI taxonomy): domain Eukaryota; kingdom Metazoa; phylum Chordata; class Mammalia; order Chiroptera; family Vespertilionidae; genus Pipistrellus; species Pipistrellus kuhlii. Next base: position 22,999,206 of record NW_023425416.1, read on the forward strand.
CAAGGTTTCAGCCTCCCAAGCCACTGCTCTCTTCTCTGGTTTGGGGGCTAAGAATGTGGGGTTTAAGGAAATGGATGTGTGTTTGAACTTTCGCCGGGTGACCCTGCCCAAGGGCTTCCTTTCCAAGCCTCAGTTTTGTCATCTGTAAAATGGGGGTAATGACACGCTCACTTCAGGGAGATAGTGATGACATAATGAGGGAAACACACGAACCCTACACCTCCCACCAGCCTGGACCCTTAGCAGCTGGCATCCAGTTCTGTCCCCGGCCACTCCCCAAAGCAGACACAGCGCCAGTGCAAAGAGAGCCAGGAATCTCAGGGAGCCACAGAACCCATTCATTCCATCGCTCATCCTTGCCACTCCTCTTCTATGCATTCAGCCCCTTGGTCACTCTGCTCCAGGCCTCTGCCCAAGCTGCCCCCTCTGCTCGTCATGCCCTTTGCCCATCCATCATTGACCAGCCCAGCGTGTCCTTGAGGCTGGAAGCCACAGCCCAGCAGCTTCCTCCAGACGGATCACATCCAGCACAGCTATAACCATGGCGGTAGAGCCGACCAGGCACTGCTCCAAGCCCTTCGCACACATTGAATCATTTAATGTTCACAATAGCTCTATCATGCAGATTCTATTTTCATCCTCGTCTCATGCAGCTGGTCAGCGGCAGAGCCAGGACCTGACCCCGGGGAGCACAGCTGCCGTCTGTGCACCGAGGCAGGGCTGTGCTGCTCCTCTCACACGGCGACCTCCCGCCCGGGCACGGCCTCAGGCCTGGCGTGCAGCGGGTGCTCAGGAAATAGTCATCAAACACACGGCCAGACGCATCACGTCAGATCATACTGTCCTCTTCCTGGGTCTGTTTCCCTGACACAATGCTCGCTCCTTGAGGGCAGGGACGGGGTCATACTTGTCTCATGACCAGCACAGAACCTGGCACACAGTAGGTCCTCAGTATTAAATGCTTGATCATAAACAAAAGAATGAATGAACTAGAGAGATGATTTGAGGGCATAAAAATACAACAAGGAAGAAGGCCAAGAATTTTCCCTGCAAACAAGGTCACGCTGAGTGAAGCCTGGATTCTGGGTTCATTCCTATGACCCTTGGTTATGGGATCAAAACAGCCGATGGAAGAGGCAGGCTGTGGGGTGAGGCGGTGCTACGCTTGCAGAAAGCCCTCCGAGGGTGTCCACCAGGCTTCATATTCAGCTACTTGCTTTCAGTTTTGTAAAAAAAAAAAAACACAGATATAATCATATGCCACAAAATCCATCCATTTAAAATGTGCAGTTCAGCATTTTGTAGCATAATTCCAGAGTTGCGCAACCATCACCACAATCTAATTTTAGGACATTTTCATCACTCCAAAAAGAAATCCTGCACCCATTAGTTCACTCCCACCACTACCTCCTGACCCCAGCCCCAACAACCACTAATCTACTTTCTGTCTCTATGGATTTACCAGTTCTGCATATTTCGCATAAATGGGATCACACAATATGCGGCCTTTTGTGACCGGCTTCTTTCACTTAGCATAATGTGTACAAGGTCTACCCATGCTGTGACCTGTGTCAGTACCATATTCCCTTTTATTGCTGAATAGGATTTCACTGTATGAATATATTGCATTTTGTTTATACTGTACACTCACCACTTTTTAGTCGTTATAATAACACTGCTCTGAACACTCATGTGCAAGTTCACTGTGGACATATATTTTCATTTTTCTTGTGTATATGCCTAGGAGTAGAATTGCTGGGTCATACCATAACTCTATCGTTAATGTTTTTATTCCCTCTTAATTTGGAGGTGGGAAGAGCAATAATCTTCCTTAAACAATTTAAAAATACATCTCAACACCTAAGCAGTCCTACAGCTTCTGCAAAGCTGAGCCCCAGATAGAGAGTCTTTGAGGAGACCGGGCACCTCAGTGAATCACGTGAATTCAAATCCCGGCTTTGCTACCCAGGGGGTGGCTTTGCCCGGATGGGCCCACCTCTCCAGATCTTGCGTCCTTGGCTATGACAGGGAGATTTTCGGAGACAGCTTGAAGGCATTGGTGAGGATTAAGTGAGGTAACAGGCAAGGACCACCTGGCCCACTGCGGGGGCTCAATGCCAGACTGTGGGTGCCATTTAATGCAGCAAACAAGTTTATTTGTGCCCGTGCTGGACAAGGCCTGGGAGGGACTAGGATTTCTCCAGAATCAGGGCATTGATTGAAGGCCAGCCCCACCTTCTTTTGCAAGAATGCACACTCTGTCCCTCGGAACACCATTCCCCCAGTCCAATCCTGGTTACCTTCATCAAAGGAGGGATCAGGTCAGAACAGCCCTAAGTCACACTGAAGGTTTTCACTTTGACCCCTTCTCCTGCCAACTGAAATGGTCAGCTGGGCCTGGGAAGGGGTATTCCCATCGCTGTGCCTCATCTGCAAAATGATACTCCCCTCCTCGGGTGGCAGCGAGGACTACGTTAGATGATAGATGTAGAATTAAGCTCTCAGGCCTGGCATATATAAAGTGTTTAGCAAATGGGAGCTGTTTCTTTCAGCTATTTGGGGGGTGCAGGGTAAGCATGGGGGCGGGGAAGTAAGAAGTAAAAAGAAAACTGTAAGGCAACATCCCTTACAAAAGCCACAACCCAAATTATAACGGCTGTGATGAGAAAGACAGCATCAAGCTGGCGAGGATGTGGAATGGCCGGAACTCTCCTCCATCCCTGGTGGGAGTGCCAAATGCTACAGGCATTTTGGAAGGCTCTGGCAGAATCTACCGAAGCTAAGACATCACCTACACCAGGACCCGATAATCCTACCCATCGCTATTTACCCAACAGAGAGATGTACTAGGATCACCAAAAATCTGCTCAAGAATGTGCGGCACCGTCTGTAGCAGCTCCAAGCTGGAAGCACCCCACGTGTCCAATGAGAAGGGCACAGGACAACTGTGGTCGTTACATACGGAGGCATTCCAGACACAAAGATGGAATCTGCACCAGCGTGGGTGCATCTCACAGATGAGCTATGGAGCAAAAGAAGCCAGACGCAGAGGTATACGTGGTGAATGGCGCCCTTTGTATGAAGGTCAAGCGTGGCCAAATCGACTCTGCAATGTCAGAAGTCAGGAGGGTGGCCCCTGGGGAGGACACGTGGGCGCTTATGGAACACCCATTATATGCTGCTTCCTGATCTGGGGGACACGGTGTGCTCGCTCAGGTTGTAAAAACTCACAAAGTTTTCCATGAGTCGGTTTTGACCTTCTCTGTATGAATGCCCTACTCTGAGCAAGTTGACTGAAGAGTCCAAGTGTACTCATTGTGCAAGAATGCACACAGGTAGCAGGCATTCCACGCTTTAGAAGGGTTGCCCATGTAGGGGAAGATGCCAAAGGGAACCTGAGAAGAGAAGATAATGAACAAGCCTGGGGACAGCAGCTTGCACAGGCCAACAATGGCCATGTGTCCAGTTCATGGGGGGTAGAGTGATGGGAGGGGGGAGGTGCATTAATTCAGTGCTCAGCACTGCCCCCCCCCCCAAAAATGTTTTCTTGTTATTATTTTAAGTCAAATTTGAATGCACACACTGCAGCTCCCAAAGATGTATATTTATTTATAAAGTATAGGCATGCTATTGAACTAGCATATTATATAGATTATAAAACAGACTCAAAATGGAATTTTTAAGAGGATCATGAGTGGACACAAGCATGCTGTTATTTTCTTTGTTCATCCAGTGGTTGCTGCTCAGGACACCCCCTTGTCCAGTCCAGAGTTCACCAGCCCCCCAGAGAGATGGCTGAGGAGCTAGCCAAGGGGCCAATGTTGCAGACTTCCCATCCATGGGCTCTGAGCCTTCCCAGGAACTCTCTAGGAAGGAAGGCATTAAACGTCTCTGTGGTCAGGGTGAGAGCACAAGACAGGCAGCCTTGCACCAGATCCTGCTGCAAACACTTCCCAAATACAGGGTGTCCCCAAAACAGGTATACACACTTTAACAGCTGGTAGCTCAATTTTGAAAATGAAATGTTTAAACACTGCCTTGCCCTAGCTGGTATGGCTCAGTGGATAGAGCGTCGGCCTTCAGACTGAAGAGTCCCAGGTTTGATTCCATTCAAGGTCACATGTCTGGGTTGTGGGCTTCATCTCCAGGAGGGGGCATGCCGAAGGCAGGATCAATGATTCTCTCTCATCATTGATGTTTCTCTCTCCCTCTCCCTTCTACTCTGAAATCAATAAAAATGTATTTTTAAAAAATAAATACTGCCTTGCCGAAACTGGTATGGCTCCGTGGATAGTGTCGGCCTGCGGACTGAAAGGTCCCAGGTTCTATTCCAGTCAAGGGCATGTACCTTGGTTGTGGGCACATCCCCTGTGGGGGGCGTGCAGGAGGCAGCTGATCGATGTTTCTCTTTCGTTGATGTTTCTAGCTCTCTATGCTTCTCTCTTCCTCTCTGTGAAAAATCAATAAAATATATTTAAAAATAAATAAATAAACACTGCCTTTATAATTATTAAAAGTGTGTGTATACTTTGAGGATGTATTAACTCATTTCATCCTCAACAAGGAAAGTTTCTATAATAACTTTGTTTTAGCAGAAGGGAACTGAGGCACAGAGGAGTTAAGTAACTTGCACAAAGTCACACAGTAGGGAAGGAACAAAGCCAACCTTTGAACCAGGACGATCTGGCTCCAAAGCCCACGCTCTCTCCCACACTAACCAGGGCTGGCTTCACTCCCAGCTTCCCAGAAGGGGGAGTATTTATTCCCAGACAAGGCCCAGAGGACCAAATGGATCTCAGACCCCCAGCTTCTCCTAGGACCTGCTATAAGAAATACCCCAACAATAATGTAATTATCATCCCCGCTTACAGATGCAAAGATCGAGGTTCATCAAGAAGGAATGACCTGCCCCTCACCCCCAGCTGGTAGTGGTACAGGTGGGATTTAAGCTCAGGACCATCAAACTTCCAAGGCATTGAAAGAGAAACACCACATGACCTCACTCATTTATGGATAATAAAGAACATTATAAACTGATGAACCAAAAGATAGATATAGAGACAGTAAAGCAACAAGCAGACTGTCAAATTATAGCGGGGAGGGTAGGGAGATCTGGGGGAGATAATAGATCAACCGAAGGACTTGTATACATGCATATAAGTACAACCAATGGACACAAAACTCTGGTGAGGGAGGGTATGTATGGGGGGGGGGATGTTAAAATATGTACACAGATAATAATTTAATTTTTAAAAATGTAAAAAACAAACAAACAAACAAACTTCCAAGGCATGCTCTTCACCTGCTGAGCTGCCTTAAGAAAGCCCTGTTCTGAGAAGCGCACTGGAGAGGGAGTGCTGGGGCCCTGAGTCTAGCCCTGGCTGTGCCATGAGGTCGCTGTGTCATCTCGGGCCAGTCGGCAGAGAGCTCTCAGTTCCCCTGAGCAATATGTGAAGGGAGTGGTTGAGCTCAATAATCACGTTCAGCCCTGATATTTCCCAGTGCACGATGGGTGCAGGTCAGAGACCAAAGGGAGAAGCCATTTGGGATTTGGGATCCAGAAGCCCAGGTGGGCTTCCTGGAGGAGGTGAGACTTTAGTTTACCTTGGGCAGGACCCTCACAGTCACACCCTGAATGGGCTGAGCTGTCAGCCCACTGACAGAATGGGAAGCACTGTCCTGAGCTTGCGGAGTGGGCAAGCAGCAGTCTTGGATTTGAACCCGGGGCTGTCAGAGCCCTTCCCCCCCACATAGGGGATGGGAGGAGATGAGACCACCCTCATCCCAGGAGCTTGAGAGATGAAACTAAGCGATGAACACCAAGAGTTAGGACCCACGGCAGAGTGTGCTTGGCAAACACTAGGTGCTCAATAAATATGTGAGAGGGAAGAAGGAAGGAAGAGGCCCATGGCAGACTTCAGCCTGGCAGGCACCAGGCCCTGCCTTCCCGGCCAGCTGGGCCCTGTGGGGGACAGGAACCTGCAATACCGTGGGGCTGTGCCAGATGCACGCTGCACAGAGGGCACCTATTAGACCAATTAGAGCAATGTTTTCCACTTTGCTGGCTGCCAGGCAGCTCCTTGCTGTGCCCAGCCCTGGCTCAGGAGAGGTCACTGCCTTCCCAGAGCAAGGGCAGGGCAGGGCCGGGCCCTGTCAAGCTCCCAGGGCTCAGTCCAACTAGAGGAGCCAAACTTCGCATGCATCCTGGGCCAAACCCTCCTTTTGTACCCCGGCTGGTACCTACTTACCTACCTAGATTGCAAAAAACCACCAGTTGGGGGTCAGACTGGTTATGTAACACAGATACTTCCCCTGGCACAGCCTGGAGAGCAAGGGGCACAGGCCATCTGGGTCCCATCCCACAGCATCCTTGACCTCCTTGGTTGGCACATCCCCTCAGAGGGAAGGTTTGCCACCTTTTATGGTGGTTTCGGTGGTGCCATCCAGGGCAGCAGAACAAGTAGAAGTTGGCTGCCTCCGAGCATGTGGGGCTGTGCCATGTAGCCGGCATATTACAGAGCAGGCTCAGGAGTCAGAGGGATTTGCATCTCTCTCTTCCTCAGTTTCCTGATTTGTAAAATGGGGGTGTTGTGGGGTGGGGAGGAAAGAGCCTATATCTTAAAGGATGGCTGTGAGAATTAAACAGGTGAATATATTCAAAGCACTTAGGGAAGTGCCAGGCACAGGGCAATCACTGTATAAGTATTAGCTATCACTACTACCACTATTACTGCCAATATTGTCATCATTCTGATTCAGCTACTTCATCACCTTTTTCTTGATCCCTCTGACCCTCAGACTTCTCTTCTGAAAAATTAAGATTAACTACTTTACCTGCCTCACAGGGTTGTCATGAGGAGTAAATGTGCTAACACCTGCCCAGGTAAATGGCCACACACTGCCTGGTACATAATTGGCGCTCTGTATCAGGCCCCTGGGGCCTGGTGTCAGAAAAGTTGGGTCCAAGACGCCCTAGTTGTTGCTGTGTGACCCTGGGCAACTCACTTAACCTCTCTGAATCTGGTTTCCCCGTGGCTTGGTATATAGCAGGTCCATTGGGATAAATATGGTCAGTCCCTTTACTACCTTCTCAGGCATGTTCCCACACATGGCCCCCAGAGGTCATGGGCCTACAAAGGAGCAGAAATGACAATGAACAGGTTACAGCTACTCACACGAATGAGCGTCAGAGACACAATGTGAGTGGCAAAAGCAAGTCTCAGAAGAATACAGACAGAATGATTCATTTATATAGCATGCCCAAAGTAAACACTAAACAATCAACTGTTTAAGGAAATGGGCAGAGGTGGTACAATTAAGGGGGAAATCAAAGGAGTAATTAACACAAACTTCCAGCTAGGGCTTCCCTCTGAGGGAGGGAGGAAAATGCAAAGGTCCTAACATGGTGCTCATGCTCTGTTTATATATATATATATTGATCCACTGAGGATTTCATTGGGGATGGGCATTCCTTGTCTCCCCATGCTCCCCCCCGCTCTTCCTGCCCCCCAGGAAAGCCCACAGAAGTGCCAGCATCTCAAGCTTAGAGTATCTAGAATAGGGGTGTCAAACTCAATCGGAGAAGGGGCCAAAATCTAAAATCCAGCCTAAATCGCGGGCCGAATGGTTTACTGAACAGTCATAAACTGTCATTGTGATGGAAACGCAGCGGAGTGCAGTGATGACAGCGCGGTGCGGGCCACATTGCAAGGCCTGGCGGGACGGATTTGGCCCGCGGGCCTTGTGTTTGACACATGTGATCTAGAGGAAAGATAACATTATTATTATTATTATTATTATTATTATTATTGATTTTTTTACAGAGAGGAAGGGAGAGGGATAGAGAGCTAGAAACATCGATGAGAGAGAAACATCAACCAGCTGCCTCCTGCACATCCCCTACCAGGGATATGCCCGCAACCAAGGTACATGCCCCCAACCAGAATTGAACCTGGGACCCTTCAGTCCACAGGCTGACACTCTATCCACTGAGCCAAACTAGTCTTGGCAAGAGGAGAGATAACTTTTAATTAAGTTCCATAGGGTCAGAGGGCAGATGGATACAGTGAGGCCTATGTGAAACCTGGTGCTCCTCCCTGGATCTTAGCCTCCTGGCCCTCCCTCCCCCGACCACATGCTTACCCGGCTCCAACTCAGTCCCTTCCATCTGCTAGGAAGGCGCTCCCCTTATCCTGCACCCACTGTGTCCCCAGACTCCACTCCGACCTCCTGGCCTTGCATCACCTGGCAGGAGTTGCCAGCTACCACCAAATGCATCGGAGCTTTGATCAGTTTCTTTCACACACAGGATGATGCTGAGTCTCCCGGCGCTGAGAGTGGGGGTGTCCGTCCCTTGTCCACACTGGGACTTCCCAAGGCCACCGCTGGGATTCAGGCCCTGCATCCAGTGCTTTCTCCCCCAATCCTTTTCTGCTCTGCTAGACTTTGATCCCACCTCTAGCTCTATCCAGGGAAGGAAATGAAAATATGTAACAACTGTCAGGGCACACAGATGCCAGCTGCAGACAGCCCACCCAGGTGTATCAGGACATCTCTACTGCACTCCTTCCCAGGTGCCCTTCCTGCCTCACCTTGTAGGTGATCCGGCCTCTTCTCAGAAGCCTGGGCTTCCGTTATTCAGTGTCTCACTCCACTACGGCCCCTCGCACAGGTCCTGCACCCGATAGGGACTTCACACACATCCATTCACTCAAAATTACATGCTGGGGGCATGGTAGTGCCAGTTCACTGCCCCTCAGGGAGCTGACCCCATGTTAGGAAGGTAGTGAGCAATATGAACACACACACATGCAAGCCGACTGCAGACGGTGTGTGCAAAAAGTGGCTTCCACGGAGGCTGAGTGAGAGCCGTTTGTTATTTAGATGAGTGGTCAGGGGAGGCCTTCCTGGCAAGGAGATGTTTATGCCAGACCCGGAGGCTCAGAAGAAACCAGCATGGAAAGATCAGAGGGAGGGGAGGCCCGGGCAGACAGAACAGCATGTGCAAACATCCTGAGTGGAGCCTGAGTGGGAGGTGAATGGGTGGAAAGGAAGCAAAGCACATGGCAGAGCTGTAGTGAAGGGCCCTCGGACAAGAGTCTGGACTGTGTCTGAGTGCAATGGGGATCAATCCGAGGGTTCCAGCAAAGACAGTGACGTCACCTGGTTTCTATTTTGAAAGACTCCATCTGGCTGCTGAGTGGGGAGCAAGGTACGGGAGGGGTGCAGGGATGAAGGAGGGGGATTTCCATCGGTAGCTTGAAATGAGTAAGGTTTAACTGCATAGCAGATGAGAGTAGCACCTCATTACCCTTATCCCTCCGAGGCAGCAGCCTCGGAAAACTAAGCTCCCTGAGTAATAAAGCAGCAGGAGGAAGGCCGGCTGCCGCCAGGAAGGCACGATAATCTATAGAGCATGTAAGCACCTAAGCCCCAGAGAGCTGTGGCCACTCGCCAAAGTTCCAGTAAGTTCCAAAAGCTATAAATTCAGCTGCATTAAATTGTAATGAAATAAATCCACTAGGAGACTTCGGGCTTGGCCCACAAATGTACTTGGTGCAACACAAATCTGAAATCGTTACTGGCATTCCAAAGCCAGGTGTTATGTAAAAATCTGGATTTCTGGCCAGTTTGGAACACTCCAGAACTCGGGCAGCCCTGGGTCTGCACTCCATCCCGACCACAGCCAGGGAGCAGAGCCGAGGCCACCTATTTCAGACAGGACACACGTGGTCAATTTGCCGCAGTCCCCACCTCTCCCTACCATCCCCTGAGTCCAATCACTCATTATTTTAAATGGCCTCCAAGGCATCTGAGTTTATTCTTATCTTTGTTTTCAAACATTCAAAAGTCCAGTAATTCCAAGGTCGGGTGAGGAATTTTCATCCTCTGCTGTAGCAATGTAAATCGCAGAATGGTCCAGATTCACTATCCAGTAATTTCTAGTGAAGCTGTTATCATTGTATAAGTTGAAGGCATGCATTTTCCATAACCCGGCATTTCCTGAACTGGGTTTATACCCTAGAGCAGTGTTTCCCAAACTTTTGACATATGTGTACCCCTTCTATAATTTTCGTAATGCTGAGAACGTAGAATTAGGCGCAGCTAAGCACGGTGCAGTGCATATCCCCACCAAACTCCGGTGAAACACGTACCCCCACCGAACTCTTCCCGTACCCCTGGGGGTACGCGTACCACACTTTGGGAAACACTGCAGAGCAACTTGTGCCCGTGTGCATTAGCCCTAGCCTAGAAACGACCCAATGTCCATCAACAGGAGATGGACAAACGGCTGCAGCTCCACAACGGAATGCTGGGCAGAAAGGACAATGAACAGGGCACAGCTACGCACACGAATGAGCGTCAGAGACACAATGTGAGTGACAAAAGCAAGTCTCAGAAGAATACAGAGAGAATGATTCATTTATATAGCATGCCCAAAGTAAACACTAAACAATCAACTGTTTAAGGAAATGGGCAGAGGTGGTACAATTAAGAGGGAAATCAAAGGAGTAATTAACACAAACTTCCAGCTAGGGCTTCCCTCTGAGGGAGGGAGGTCCTAACATGGTGGTCATGCTGTTTCTAAATATATATATATATATATTTCAGAGAGAAGGGGAGAGGGAGAGAGATATAGAGACATCATCGATGAGAGAGAATCACTGATCGGCTACCTCCTGCATGCCCCCACTGAGGACTGAGCCCACAACCTGGGCATGTGCCCTTGACCAGAATCAAACCTGGGGGCCCTTCAGTCCACAGGCCTGAACCTGAACCAAACCGACTAGGGCATGCTCTATTTCTTAAGGTGGATAATGAAAATGCACGATTTGCTATATTATCATTATTTTAAATTATTATAAATAATTTAAAATTATTAATAATACAGGCAGAAAGATTCATTTATATAGTGTGCCCAAACTAAACACTAAACAATAAACTGTTTAAGGAAATGGGCAGAGGTGGTACAATGAAATGAAAATGCACGATTTGCTATATTATTATTATTCAATATTTTAAATTATTATGAATAATATGAATTATTTTTATTTTTAGAATTTTTATTTTTAAGATGTATTTTGCTAAAGGCAAATGTAATTAGTATAGAGTAAATTACACACATCTTAAGTGTTCGCTTCAATGCATTTTTACATTTGTAGTCCCCCAATAATTATCACTTGAGCAAGACATGGAACATTTCCAGGGCCCCAGAACCTCCCCTGGCACCCCTTTGCAGCCTGCCTTCTCTCAGCATTGCTGCCCTGGAACGTCGCATAGATGGGTTTGTACAGGACGTCCTGCCGGGGTCTGGCTTCGTCCCCTCGGCGTACTCTTCTGTAGATCCACCTTCGTGGTTATCAGCAGTTGACGTGCTTTGATTGTTGAGTAGTATCCCATTGCGAGGATGTTCTGCGGTTTATGTAGCCACGCCCCTGGTGACAGACATCCGGGCTGTTCCAGGGTGGGCTAACATGAGGAAAGCTGCCGTGAGCGCTTTCACACACGTCTGGGTGTAAACGTACGTTTTCATCGCTCTGGGGTAAACAGCCTAGAGCGGAGGGATGGAGGCGTTCGGTGGGGGTGTGCTTCATTGAAAGTGCCTGAACTCTCCTTAGCTCCTAACTTCAGAGGAAACTTACAAACGTTCTCCAACATCATGCTGAGTGAAATAAGAAAGTCAATGAAAGAGAAACACCACATGACCTCACTCATTTGTGGATGATAAAGAACATTATAAACTGATGAACCAAAAGATAGATATAGAGACAGTAAAGCAACAAGCAGGCTGTCAAATTACAGCGGGGAGGCTGGGGAGATCTGGGGGAGATAGTAGATCAACCCAAGGACTTGTATACATGCATATAAGTACAACCAATGGACATAAAACTCTGGGGAGGGAGGGTATGTATGTGAGGGAGGGAGGGGGGCAAAAAAAATCAATAAAATATATTTTTAAAAAATGTTCTCCAAAGTATCTGTACATTTTCTATTTCTTCACCAGAGCATGAGAGGCCCGTCGCTCCACATCCTCATGGAACTTGGTGGTGTAAGTTCTTAAAATGTTTAGTCATTCAGGTGGGTATGATATGGTGTCTGGTTATAATTTTAATATTTTATTTTTTCGCTGGTGTTGAGCACCATTTATGTGCATACTGGCCATTAGTATATCTCCTTTTGTAGTATCTATTCAAGTCTTCTGGCATTATTTTTACAATTGGATTATTCATCTTGTTACTATTGATTTGTAGTTCTTTATATGTTTTAGGAATAAGTTCTTTGTTGGACACACACACACACACACACACACACTGAATATTTTCTTCCAGTCTTTGTCCTGCCTGTTAATTTTCTTAATGGTGACTTCTAACAAGCAGAACATTTGATTTTGGATGAAGTCTAATTTTTCAATATATATTTTTAAGGTTAGTATTTTTTAAATCCTGATCAAGGAACCTTTGCCTCCCTAATGTAGCAAAGACATCTCTATGTCTTCTCGGTTCTGCTTTTTACAATTACGTCTATGATCCATTTCAAATTGATTTTTTTGACATCTAGAAAGCTGTACATAGTCAATGTATAGCACTCAATGAGTTTGAGGATAAGTATATACCATGAAACCATCATTATCATCAAGGCCATCAAAATGTCCATCACCTCCCCAAATTTCTTCCTGCTATTATTATTATTACTAGAGGCCCAATGTACAAAAATTCGTGCAAGAGTAGTCTTTCCTTCCCCCCCCCCCCCCCCCCCCCCGCTGCCAGTCCAGGCTTCCCTCCAGCACTGGCTTCCCTCTGGCACCCAGGACCCGGGACCCGGGCCAGCTACCCTCAGGCCCCAGCTCTGTTAGGAAGGAAATCTGGAATGACATGTGGAAGATGTCCAGTCTAATTAGAACAGTACCCTTTTATTATTATAGATTATCAATTCCAGTTGACTTTTGCATATAAAGTAGTAGTTAAGATTTATTTTCTGATACCCACTTTTATTAAAGGTGCTGAGCAGGAGTAGCTCAGTGGTTGAACATTGACCAGTGAACCAGGAAATCCAAGTTCGATTCCTGGTCAGGGCACATCCCTGTGTTGCAGGCTTGATCCCCAGTGTTGATCAATGATTCTTTCTCATCATTGATGTTTCTATTTCTCTCTCCCTCTCCCTTCCTCTCTGAAATAAATTAAAAAATATTTTTTTAAAGTACTTTCCTTTCCCACTGATTTCACTTAATACCTTGCTTTATTACTTTAAATTATTCTTTAAACCATTATAATCCTCTTTAATTTATGTGTGTGTGTGTGTGTGTGTGTGTGTGTGTATATATATATATATATATATATATATATATATATATATATAAAAGTATATATATATATACTTTTTTTTTTTTTTTACATTTTAAAAAGAGCTCCCCTCAGTGCCTCTGGGAGGCATTGTGATCAGAGCTGGGAGACAGCGGTGACTGACACCCTGCTGAGCTGACCACCTAGTGGTGAGACTGAGGTCTCTGACATGTGACGAGGGGGTGTGGTTTCTCTTATTTGGAAAAACCCAAGTGGAGGAGAAATTGCAGGCTGGAGGAGGCCTTCCCGGGGAGTGTGTTATATGAACAAGATCTAAAGGTCTTAAAGGGCCAAAGGCTTGACAGATCAACAGCTTAAGGTAACTTAAGATCGCGCTCACTGCCTTCACGTGCAGTTACACCGTGTGCAGAGAGGAAGGGGTCCTGCCCCTGTGCACCTCCCACATCTCCTCTGCGCAGTCCTGTTGGAGGGGCCGTCTTTGGCTCATGTCTGGGAGAGGGAAAGAGCAGACAGGGGAAATCTGAAGGGAGCTAAGGGCAGGGACAAGGCTGGGGGTTCTGCCCTGTGAGGGGCAGGAGGCAGGGGGGTCTGAGGCCTAAGGGAAGAGCCAGGACACTTCATCTCCTTGGGAGGCCCAGGGAAGCAGGCCTCACCTCCAGCGGGAAGGTTTTATTCTGGGTGTGGATTGTCCCACATGTCAACAAGATTCCCAGGGACCTGGGGGGGGGGGGGTCAACAAGGCCCCTCTCCACTGTGGCATGTCTTTCAAAAGCTCCTCCAGGCTCCCTTTCCTCCACGCTAAGCTCCTCTGACATTAAAGGAAACCTTTGTCCTTGAGCTTTGTGGCTGCTGGTCAAGGCCCTGTGATGGAGCCCAGCCCTTCCAGGCTATTTACTGAAAGGACGCTTGGTTCCCCTTCAGGCCCTGGCACCGAACCGGAGGGCCCAAGGAAGCCCTGCAGAATGTGCCACCAGCCCCCTGGCTCTGCCTGGAATTTCACGGGGACATTTTGCAGTCACTAAACTTAGCACCGGAGCCTGTGGCCTCTGGGTAGGCACAGGCATGCCAGGGGCTCAGAATGAATCATGGGGTGAGTCTGCAGGAAAATATTCAATGGGCTGGGCTCAGGGGACACATCTCAGCCTGGGTGGGGGGAACAGGCTCCTGAGCAGTGGACCCTGGGACCCCAGGTCTATCCTGCCTTTCCCCATTGGTCCAGGGGCATAATCCTTACCCTGAAAAAAGGCTCTGTACTCTCTGGGGAGAGGGTCCGGTCAGAGTCATTGATTCCATATATTCCATATGTTTATTGAACGCCTACTACCTACCAGACACCTTGCTACACCTGAAGACATTGTGGGGGAAGTGACAGAAATGGTCCTGTCCTCTGGAGCTTGGAGTCTCCTGAGGCAGACAATGGGCTCTGAAAAAGAGAGCTGGGGGAGCTGAGAGGAAGAGGTCTAACCTGGAGAAGTCAAGGGGGGCTTCCCAGAGGAGGCGGCATCCAAACGGACGCCTAGAGGTGGAGGGAGAGCTCCGCTCGGGAGGAGAGAAGGTGGTTCAAGCACAGCCAGGCCTGGCTGTGAGGACTTTGGGGAGCCAGGGGTGGTATTCTGATGCCCAGCTCAGCTGCTTCCCATGGCACCATGAAGCTATTTTGACTCTTGACTCTTTGCTCCCTGGAGGCTGTCATGCAGGAAAAGGAGACCACTCTTTGGGATTGGACAGACTCGGTCTATGCCGGCTTCCACATCCTGACTATGTGACCCTGGGAGATAAGCCAGTTCATCTCTGGGGGCTCAGTTTCCTTGTCTATAAAATGGGGATAATAACAGGTCCCCTCTTTCCTAGGGTCTTGGTGACCAGTAATGACATGCACATGAATATGTGTCATGCAAATACCGACAAAGGGAGCTATTCTGATTGTCCCGTGCTTTCTGTCCCCCATTAGTCAGAGAGTGTTCTGAGGGTGAGCCCAGGCTGCGGCCCTGGAAGATGGTGGCACATGCCTGCATCTGAGGGAACACCTAACCACCTGACTTGGAGCTGCTGTCCACCCACCCACTCACCCACCCAGCCCGCCCAGCTCCAGGGAAAGGCGGGGAGAGACAAAGAGAAGGTCAGCCTCTGTCCCATGGCCAGCAGCTGTTACTGACAGGACCCATGTGTTGCCCTTGGTTTCTCTCTCCTACGTAGATGTGGCCCCGGTGGCTGCCAGCCCTGAGATGGACAGGGACAGCTTTCTGCTGCCCTCCCCTTAGGAGTGGCATGTACCACTGACCCACATCTACCACCCAGTCCCATGAGCTTCCAAAGGCCCAAGGCAGGGGTCTAGGAGACCCTTGGCTTGTCCTGCTCCCCCCGAATCTCTGGGCTGGATCCCACCCACGGCCCCACCTCCTCCTGGACGGCTGGCCTCAGGACACACTGCCTATGACGTATCATACATTCCCTCAGGGCCTTTAGATTTTTATTTTTAGGATTTATTGAGCACCTCCTAGGGGGCCCAGAGTTACCTCATGAATCTTCTTATCCCAACAACGTAGGAGGTCAGGATTACCTCCTTGGTTTACAGACAGGGGATCGGGCACAGAGGAGTGAGTCAGTTGCCCTGAGATCACACAGACAGGAGGGGGCGGGAGAGTGGGGTGGGGGGAATAGAATCCAGTCTGCTCACTCCAAAGCTCACTGAAACCAAGAGCAGCAGTCCTCTCTTGCTGCAGACGAGGAAACTGAGCTGCAGTGGGAAATAGACGGTCACCAGCCAGTAGGAGGAGAGTCCAGGTTTGAATTCAAAGCTGTAAACTGAGTCCAATGGCTAGAGGGAGCTGGGGTGCTTTCGGAGATGTGCAGTGGAAACGGGCCAGGTCGTGAACCCAGTTCAAATTTTGCTCTGCCCCAGCACTGGCCAGCCCGCACGGTGAATGCGAAGTAAGCCTGGCAGGATGAATGAAAGCTGGAGAGGGTGACTGGAACGGACACTGATAGATCAGGCTGCTCAAAGGCTTTCTTACTATCTTGTTCAAATGGCACTCCTCCTACTCCTGTGAGTCCCAGCCCAGGAATGCTTTTTGGAGCCTAGGATTCAGAAAGTTGAGTTCAGATGCTGTAAAATGTGAAACTCGGATGTGCAGCTATTTTCAACTGCAAGTCAAAACAAATCTGGCCATCAATGGCTTAATAAATAGAGTTACATTTTTCTCACAATAACAAAATCTAGAGGGAGGTGACCATGGCCATTGTTTCAGTCACTTAGTGGGGTCAGAGCTAGGATTCTGAGATTTTCTTCCCTCTCTCTCCTGGCTATAAGATGGCTGCTCCTGCCCAGCCATCATACCTGCATTCAAGGAAGTATGAAGGGGAGAAGGGTTAGGCCAGCTGTATTTGACGCTTTTTATAAAAAATAAATGAGTCACTTCCAGAACCACAGCGATCCTGCTTACATCTCACTGACCTAAACTATATTTCATGGCTACAGCAAAGGAAGCTGAGAAACAGTATTTAGCTGAGCACATTGCTGAACAAAATCAGGGCTATTTCAAATGAGAAGGAATGCTGGGTGGGCAACCACCCATTTCTGCCTTATGAAAGTTCTCAAGACGCAGGTGAAAGCCCTAACTGGTTTGGCTCAGTGGATAGAGCGTCAGACTGCAGACTGAAAGGTCCCAGGTTCAATTCCGGTCAAGGGCATGTACCTTGGTAGCAGGCACATCCCCAGTAGGAGGTATTCAGGAGGCAGCTGATTGATGTTTCTCTCCCATCAATGTTTCTAACTCTCTGTCCCTCTTCCTTCCTCTCTGTAAAAAATCAATAAAATATATATTTTTTAAATTTAAAAAAACAAAAACAAAAAACAGACACAGGTGAGAGATGCAGAGAAAGTTGTAGTGGCATCTAGGTGTTTGACTTCAGGTTTTGGTCCAAACTTCCCTTGGATTCTATAATACCTTAAACGTTACTTTTGTACTAAGCTAGTTGAAATAGGTCTCCAAACTGCTCTAAATGCCAGGCCCATGGCCCCCTTCTAAGGACAGTAGCTGCCTGGGAATCTGTGCCCATCTAGGGTCATGAGTTTGGAATCATGGGATCTCTTTATCATGCCAACAATGGTTGAACCAGTAATCTAGGCCCCAAGGCCTGGCACAGTGACAGTCCCCCTAGGGAAGGGAAATGAGATATGGTGTCCTAGCCCTAGGCCTCCTGAAGATAAAAGAAGGCTCCAGGACAGGCCAATGCATTGGGTCACAAAAGCAGCCACTGCCTATCCGAGAGGAGCAAGAACTGAGAGGGATGGAAGGGGCTTCACCAGGAGAACCCGGGAGATTGGGCCACACTCAGCTCTGGGAGTCTATCAATCTCTGCTCAGGGCAGACATGGCTCCATGCCTGGGATGATGGAGTCTGGAACTTACTGGCCTGGTTAAAGGCCTAGCTTACATGACCTCTGTGAACCTATTTCCCCACTTGTCAAATGGGGCCACTAATAGTTCTTATCTCTGTCGATTAAAGTCATGTAGTAAAGTGCTTGGCATAGGGTCTGGAACATGGTAAGGACTCAGTAAATAATAGTTTTAATATTACTATTATAGTAGGTACTCAGGAAATATTTATTGAAAGGGGGGGGGGGAGATATGTCCCAGCATTAGCCTTGTTACAGCTTAGACATGATGGAGTGCGTGTGTGTGTGCGTGTGTGTGTGTGTGCATGCGTGTGTGTGTGTGTGTGTGTGTGTGTGTGTGTGTGTGTATACTCTGACTGGGAAGGAAACAGTAAGCATTTCCCTTCACCATAAGGGCAGGCTCGGGCCAAGGGCATGATGATGAGCCCACAGACAGAAGCTCCTCATATTCTCTCCCTCGTTAATGACAGGTGGCCTTCACCACTCTGATGTGCCCCCAGGTGGAGGTGCTAGACGCTAGGCTGCCTTGGACTGCATGGGCCAGAGAAGAGCCTCTTGACATCTCCATTCACCACATCAAACTCAGGATCAGCCACCTACGGTCTCCCCACAGTAAAAGGCACCTCCACTCAGTAAGAAACTTGGGCATGGCCCTCAATGCCTCCTCATCCTTTACTGCATATCCAAGCTATCACAAGTCCCATGATTTCACCTTTGAAGAGCTCTTAGGTCTGCATATCGGTCTCCGTTTCCATGCCCCCTGCATTAGTCAGGCCGGCTGCTGTAACAAACAACCCCAGGTCTCATAGCTCAACACAGTAAAGCTTGGTTCCTCTCAGAAGTCCAATGCAGGGAGATAGATGGTGGGGCTCTACTCCATACAGCCATCTGCCCAAGCTCCTTCCAACGAGTGGCTCTAATTCAAGATTTGCCAATCCAATAACATAAATGGTCTTAAAAATTAAGCTAAAGTTATTTTTAGAGTTATGTAAATATAAAATAGTGACATATTTGGAGCTTTTTAGGAATTCATAATTCTGGGCCTTTTTTAATCTAAAAAGCATCTCTTTTTCAGGTCAAGTAGGTCCAAACTGTCTTTCTGAAGTTCTACAGCAGAGCGAACAGAACATCACCAGGCCCTGCTATCTAAGACGCCTTGAAATCTAACCTGTGCATCTTCCCAGCTACAGGGAATGGTGTGCTGGTAAACTGGCTCACTGGAGAGGGGGGGAGGGGAGCTCTGACCTGTAATGTTTGCTCATTTCCATGGTGCAAAGACGTCCGTAGGGGTGGATTCCAAGCTACTGAGGTAATATCACTGAGTTGGAAAGAGATGTGCACTATTGGCTCTCAGGAGCCAGTGAGATCAGGCTCTATCACAGATTCTGGCATGACGACAATTCCCCAAACACCACTCATTGCCAGACCTTTCTTTTATGCCATCC
The DNA here is from genome assembly GCF_014108245.1 of Pipistrellus kuhlii. Lineage (NCBI taxonomy): Eukaryota > Metazoa > Chordata > Mammalia > Chiroptera > Vespertilionidae > Pipistrellus > Pipistrellus kuhlii. Next base: position 23,018,350 of record NW_023425416.1, read on the forward strand.
CCTCTGCCTGGAATATCTATTCATTCACTCAACAAATATCTATAGAGAGCCTTCTGTAAATTTAGCCATAAGGTCTGTCTGTGCAAGAAATGTTCTCGCGGAAGGCTGAGCTCAGGCCTTTCATAGGTGCTAGAGAAATTCTCATTATACTGGTGCGGCAACTGAGGCTTGGTGGCACAATCTAATTTCCCCTGGATGACGAAGCAGCCGAGTGGAGAAGCCAGGATTCAAACTTTGCCTGTGTGAATCCAGTCCTTATGCTTAAGCATGCTGGTCTCCTGCTCCTTCCTCCCTCTCTACCTGACAGACTCCCATTCACCCCCTCAAAGCCCTGCTTACGTGTTACTGCCAAGGCCCTCCCTGACCCCTGAAAGGCTTCTTATGTCAAAGTATATTTTGACATGACGCGGTAGAGAAATAAGTAGGGGTAGGAGGGAAAGACTGGAAGACAATGAAGTGAAAAACCAGGGAAAAGGAAGAATGAAAAGCAGCAAATGAGATGTAACATGGTTGTGAAAGGTGTTAAGTAGAATAGAAACTGAATAATGGGCCCGCAACCCTTGTGAAACATACCGCCCCAGAGTCACAAAGTCATCCAAATTGCTACAAGGGCCTTGAAGAAGATAAAAACGAGTAGAACAAACCAGATTTATGAGACAGTAAGGGGTAGTGGAGACGGTACCCTGTTCTAAAGGGGGAAGCCCTTGGTCAAGTCCAGCAACTGTGACCAGAGAGTCAATCTCAGTCCTCCCCACCCTCAGCACACCATCCCCACTGGTCTGCTTGCTTATTTATTTAATTAATTAATTTTTTGGTTGTTTTAAAGAATAGTTTATGGGTTTTTAGAGAGAGAGAAAGGGAGAGGGAGAGAGAAATAAAACATCAATGTGAGAAGGTAATATGGATCGCCTGCCTCCTGCACATTCCCAACAAGGGATCAAGTCTCCAACCTGGGCATGTGTCCTGACTGGGAATCGGGCCAGAAACCTTTTGGTGTGTAGAATGGTGCCCAACCAACTGAGCCACACTGGCCAGGACTGGTCTGTTTATTCCCTTGATTCAGGTTGCAGAGTGATTGCAGCTAGCAGCCTGATGGGGCTTGACCCCAAGGCAACTAGAATACAAAATTTAAAGAGGCACTCATCACTCACTCTCTGGTTCTGGGGGGGAAATTCAGAGTGTTTTATGGTGCAAGTAGAATCAGAGAACCAGAAGGCAACACCTTGCAGCTACACACACACTCTCTCTCTCTCTCTCTCTCTCTCTCTCTCTCTCTCTCTCTCTCTCTCACACACACACACACACACACACACACACACACACACACATTTGACTGATAAGAAACTGAGGCTCGGACTTTGCTGTTCCCTCTGTCAGGAATGTTCCTCCCCACTCATTGCCTATCTTGCCTCCCTGTCATCACTCAGTGTCACCCCTCAGAAGCCCTCCATTACCGCTCTGCCCACACTAATGCACAGTACACAGCCCCAACCTCAGGCAGAGAGACAGACAGACAGACAGACAGAGCTCAGGACTGGGGACTGCACTGCCCTTTGCCGCCTGGCTGTGTGGCAGGAAGCAGGCCACTTTAGCTGCTATAGACCGTGGTTTCCTTGTCTCCACAACAGGGATAACACCTTCTTTAAGGACGCTCATCAAGATGAAACAAGATGATGCTTGCACTGCACTTAATACAGTGCTTGGCCCAGACTGGATGCTAGAAACATGCTGGTTAAAATAAAACGCTAAGAAGAAGTGGGCATTTTAAACTAGTCAGGATTTAGGCCAGACGGTGGTCAGCTTGGAGCAGCACGAGGAGAGGGAGCTGCCAATGGGGAGTCATGGAAGGTGCTGGAGCAGGAGGGATGGCTGGTTGGCAAGGGAGTGTCATTAAGCTTACTCTGGCACCGAATGTGTTGTTTATCAGTGTCTGGGTGAAGGCTTTGGCTCCAGTTGAGACGTGAGAAAGCTGCCAGCGAAAGGGCCCGGTAAACCCTGGAACAATGGCTTTTCAGCAGCCTTTGTGGAGCCAGATTCCTGCTGTCCAAACCACCCGACTTCCTGCTCCCAACCTGCTGAGAGCCCCAGGAGGCGCCTTTATCCACGGTACCGAGCCAGAGGAAGAAATGTTAATTCATCTGTAATCCCTGGGTCACTCCCAAGCCCCAGCTCCTCCCCAAACCCTTGCCAAAGATACCTGCATGGGCTAATAGGATTGGCTCTGAGTTCATCTAGGCAAACAAGGTCCCTAAAGGTCCCTATTAGATGATGAAATATGACCTTAACCCTTGGTTTGCACTTCAAGGTCAAACAAGGTTTAGCCATTTAAATCTGACATTAACCCCTTGTCTGAGGTGAAGGCTTTATATCAAAACAGAGGGCTCTCCATCCACCGGTGAGCTATCAAAGTACATAGATTAGTTTGATTTCAAAGCGTAACATCCTAGAGCATCCGTTTCATCTAACCCTCCCCAGTTAGGCAAACCATCTCCTCGGGAAGATAAGGAACACTCTCAAGGTCACCGAGCTAATTCAGTGTCCGGGTTGGGAGATTTGATTTCACCTGATTCTCAACTTTTAAGGCACGCCCCACAATAAAATTGATTTGTCCAAAACACTTTGTCTCCCTAGAATACAAAGGTAATGAGGTTTGTTGTCACAGCCTGTTTTTGAGTTAGCAAGATGAAAAAAAAAAAAGGGGGGGGGGGAGATTTTCTATACCATGATACCAAGTTGATAATTCAGAATGATTATTTTTGTTAATATGGCTGGTTCTAAAGTTATGCTGTAGGCAGTTAGACAGGAACAGAGTAAGGACGACAAGCCAGGTACAGAAGGTCGTCAGGATGGAAAACCCCAGGTGCCTAACAATTAACAATCAATTGACCTCCCCCACAGGGTGACTATTCCTCCCCTAGCATTTTCTGGTCACGTGGTTTGGAACTCCTGACCTTTCCTCCCTGGAGATAACACCTAGGCTTCAGCTATAGTTCAGCTCCGGGCGCAAATAAGCAACAAAACCAACCAAAGCTGAGGTCAGGGCCAGCTGCATGGAATAGTGACCTCCTGCCCTGGTGCTGGCCAACCCATCAGTGGAAACCACAACTCTGAATGAACACACCTGGGAAGCTGGTGAACATTCTATTAAGACCTTTCCCTGGGACCTGCCCTAAAATCTCCACCCTTAAAACTCTCAGGGGGGAGGACCCTGTGCACTCTCCATCCTGGGAACACTCCTGTGCTTTTCCCTTCCCTCTCCTTTCCCTTCCCTTCCTCCTCCTCTTCCCTAGGCACATTACCACTAGCTTCCTTACTCCCAAGCTCCAAAGGCCCTTCCTTTATCTCTAGAACTTGTTTGCTAATCCCATTTCTTCTAGGAATTACTTTTTCTACCTCTGTGATTTACCCAATAAATGTTCTCTTATAGTTTGGGTCTGGACTTTGAATTCTTTCCTAGCCAGAACCCAAGTACTGAGGTTGCTGAACCAAGGTTTGGTCTGACCCCACCACCAGTCAGACACATGGTTATGTTCCCGCCACCTACAACAGTTGCAGAATCCAAATTTCTTGAAAGTGACTATTTATTTTAAGAGAATGCTTAAGCTTGGCTCTTAACACTTATGGAAATGTGTTGGCAAAGGATCTAGTTTCTCCATATGGGTCATAACAGCCACACAAAGTCATCCTTGGGCTGGTGAATGAGCAGTTATAAGTCCACCGTATTCAAACTAGAAAAGCTCACAAAAAACGCAAGTCCATCTCTGGGACTTCTGGTCTACCCACCTCCCCAGGAATCTTTGCAGGGGTGCACCAACATGTTCAGGGAAGCATATCTACAGTGAGAAAAGATCAGGAGCAGCCTAAAAGCCCTTCAAATGGTTCAATACATAAAGGTACATTCAAGCAATTCTTTGAGGCAGTCACTGAAAGAATAATGTACCAAAGGATTGAGGGATCAATTCCCAGTAAAGGACATGTACCTGGTTTGCAGGTTCCCTGGTTCAGTTGGGGGACATGTGAAAGACAATCAACTGATGTGGCCCTCATCAATATTTTTTTCTCTCTCTTTCCCCCTTCCACTCTCTCCATAATCGATGGGGGGGAAATGTCCTCCGGTGAGGATTAATAACAACAACTACAAAATGAAGTACAGCCCTATACACCAAGCAACCAGAGGTATTGTTCTGTGAGAAGAACAAGGGGCAGAATAGTTTGTGCAGGTACTCACTCATGTAAGAGAAAAGAAATGTCCACTTACCTGAGTGTGCATCGGCAGAAAACACTTCAAGAAGGCCAGGAGCCAAACAAATCATGGTCTCTGGGAAGGGCTTTAGTGGCATACTTTTTCCATCTCTGGCGATTTTGTGGACTGTGTACAAGCATTATCTTTCCATTAAAAAGTTACTTATTCAAAAGAATCAAGATATATATCCATGCAAAAACGTGTACACAAATGTTCACAGAAGTGTTATTTACAAAAAGCAAAAGCAACCCAAATGCTCATCAGCTGAGGAATGGGTAAATCAAATGTGGTCTATCCATATAAAGGACTATTATTGGTCATAAAAAGGAGTGGAGTGCTGATACACACTCAGTGCTGGAAACAGGATGCTAAGTGAAAGAAACCAGATGCAAAAGGCACATAGTGTGTGAAATCTGCAGAACAGGTAACTCCATGGGGACAGAAAGCAAATTAGTGATTGCCTGAGGGACAAGGGAGAATTGGGGGGGGGGGGGGTGGAAAGAGGGTGTAACTGCTCATGGATATTGGCTTTCTTCTTGGGGTGGTAATATGTCCTAAAATTAGATAGTGCTGATGGTTACACAATTCTGCGAATATACTAAAATCCATCGAAATGTACACCTTAAGAGGGTGAATTTTATACATGTGAATTGTATCTAAGTAAAGCAGTTCTTTAAAAGAGTTGTTTTTATATTGATTAATTTCCCAAGTCTGCTGTAACAAAACACACACACACACACACACACACACAGGACGGCTTAGTATTGTCTCATACTTCTGAAGGCTGCAAGTCCCAGGCTAAGGGTGAGCAGGGCTGCGCTCTGTTTGGTGGCTCTGAGGGGAGAATCCTTCCTGGCCTCTTTCCAGCTTCTAGTGCTGTCGGCCATCCTTGGAATCCCTTGTCTTGTAGATGCATCAGTTCAGCCACATGGCCATCTTCTTAGGTTCTCATATCACCTTCCCTGTGTAGGTGACTGTCTTCGTGTCCAAATATCTCCTTTTTATAAGGACTCAGTCATATCAGATTAGGACCCATCCTGATGATCTCAAGATCAGGCTAACTCTACAAAGACTCTGTTTTCAAACCAGCTCACATTTACAGGTATCCAGGGTCAAGACTTTAATGTATCTTAAAAAAAAAAAAAAAGAATATGTTTTTATTAATTTCAGAGAGAGGAAGGGAGAGGGAGAGAGAGAGATAGAAACATCAATGATGAGAGAGAATTATCAATCAGCTGGCTCCTATACACGTCCTACTGGGGACTGAGCCCAGAACCCGGGCATGTGCCCCGATCTCCTGGGTCACAGGAGTCAAACCATCGATCAATTTTCATCCACTGAGCCACACTGGCCAGGCTCACATACCTTTTGGGGGTACACAATCTAAGTCATGACACTGTTTCTACATGATTTTAATAAAGAGACTGTATCTGCCTAGCAGGGGAAAGAGGCCACATGCAGAGGATGTCAGCTAGAGTATGATACACTCAGAAAAGGGACTCAAAATTGTGCAAGTTCAGGATAATGGAGACCTTTCCTCTGGAAATCAGGGGTGGCTTCCAGGAGTAGGCATTTGAGCTGGACCTTTTGTCAGATCTGAACCAGGAAAGCTTTGAGAGTGAAAGGGAGCACTATACTAGTATTAACCCCAGGATATCAGCTATGAACTGGGACTGTGGATAGTCAGTGAGATTCTGTGGTCACCTTACTCTTAAAAGATGCTGAGAATTTGAATATTGGGATGAGTGGCAGGAAGAGTATATCAGATGGAGGGAAAAGCAGCTACCAAGGCTCAGAGGGGGGGAACCACCAGATGCATGCTGGGAAGGGCTGAGCCCGAAGGAAAGGAGTTCAGGAGGCTGGGAAGAGCACTGACTGCCAGTCCAAGAAGGAGGGCGTCCTCACAAGGGGTCTCCTGGAGGAGGGGGTGCGCACTGCGGGGAGAAACCCGGGCACTCCACGCCCACACCGGAGACTGCCAGCAGAGCTACTATCCTGTCAGCCCCGGAGCATGACGCCAGCTCAGGAGGCCTCGGCAGGACCAGACTTATGACCGATAAATGGCTGACCTGGGTCCGCGCCCCGGGAAAACATGTCTGTCGTGGTTCCATTGTTCTGCTCTGATCAGAGTCGGGAAGCCAGAGGGGGTGTCAGTTTGGTTGTTAAACCTTCAACAAATATTTTTCCATTTTTCTGGAAACGTTCCCACTTTGGTGTTCAACCGACCCTGTTTGTATCTGGGCGTGGGTGTTGTTGTCATATTGTTACTTTTGGAAAGAGATGTGTTGAAGATATCAACTTCTGAATCACGTAAAAGCTTGGTTTTAGTTACTTAATCCCTTGGAAAAATATTAATCATCATTTGTGTTTTTTGTGTTTTTTTGTTTTGTTTTAATTTAAAGGAAAGTTTATGATTGTGGAGGAGGGTGGGGGAAGGATTTTATGGCCAATGTGGGAATCTGTGTAGCAAAAGGAGGAATCTGCTAAAGAGAGAGAAAGAGAGGGAGGAAAAGAGGCGAGGGAGGAAGGAGAGAGGGAGGGAGAGAGGGAGGGAGAGAGGGAGGGAGGGAGGAAGAGAGGAAGGGAGGGAGGGAGGGCAGTGGTTGGAACCACTAAAGTCAGTTGTTGGAACACCAAGTAATTCTCCAAATCCACTGCATTTCTACCACTATCTCTCGTGTTGGGGTAAACACAGAGGTCTTTTCATTTGCACACATGCCCAGAGAGCTAGGAGAGACAGGGACTGTCTGAACTTGAAGAGCTGTAGAAGAACCCCCTCCTGCAGTCCTCCGCTCTGCCACTCTGGTCGCAGGCAGTTGTGCAGGTTGTGAGCATGCCTTTGTCCCTGTGTCCACAGACCACATTGACTGGGAAGGAAGGATGAGGGACCACAGTCAGCCTAATGGACTCCAGAGAAGACTGTCCCAGGAACACCCATGTGAGAAGGTGAATCCTGGACATTGTCAGGCCAAAACCTGAACCATGATGGACCACGTCACATACCTGCTCACAGCTCTCCCACGGCTCCCTAGTGCCCCTGGGAGAAAACCCAAGCTCCTCTCCTGGCTCGGCCTGCCCCCTGAACTCTCCGAACCTGACCCTGGCCCACCCCGCTGGGCTTGCCTCGCCAAATTCAGGTCCTACAGAGTCTGAGATGCTTGAAATTAAGCTGCTCACACAGCAGCACTAGGTCACACAGCCTGACTCTTTCAGGCTGCAGCAGGCCAAGAGGCGCTGACAGGTCTTTCATTGCAGAACTATCTTAATGGGAGCAAGCGCAGGGCTCCGCTCAGAGCCTAGCAGGCAACAGCTTTCAGCTGGAACTTCATAGCATCTTTAACTTTCAGTCACTTCTCTTTTCCTAGCCAAGTGGCATTTTCTTCCTAATAACATAAAGTTTCCTTTTGAAATAAAATTATTTAAATAAATGAAAAAACGAGTACGTTAGAGAAAACCGTTAAATCAAAACCAGTCCAGGTAGCTTTTGGATCAAGACATGGGCCCTCGCGCTGAAACCAGTGTCTGCTGCTCTTGTATAAGCCAGGCCGCATCCTGCCTCCCTGCCTTTGCCCTTGCTGTGCCTGCCGCCTGAGCACCCTTCCCACCTCTCCACTTGCTTAATGACTCCTCACTCTGTGAAGCCTTCCTGGACCCGCCTTCCTGCCCCAAGTCTAAGCTGACTGTCCTTGCTCAGGCCCCCCAGCCCCAGGGGGGGAGCATGGCAGCAGCTCTTCCCTTTGGCATGTACTGGGCTCGGGGCTCCTAAGGGCCTTGTGAGAAGTGAGCCTTTCTTGCTAGACCAGGAGTTCCTTGGGGCAAGGCCAGGTTGGGCTTCTCTGTGCCACCTCCCACCCCAAGCCTGGACTACACTGACCGGGGCCTGGGTCCCAGAGGCACCAGTCACTGGGTGGCAAATCCCAGAGGAGAGCAGCCTCATGGATGGTGGGTGTGGTCTTGGATGCTGTCTTCTCAGATCTTTATCCTTCCACCTCCCTTTAAATGTGTGTCCCATGGCTGGCCCGCTCTGTATCTCCTAGGCCGGCTGCCTTCCGAGCTGCTGTGCCTGGAAATGGACATCCCATGGGGCGGCCCACACCCGGACTGTGGGTGAGGAATGTGCAAGCCCAGGACCCTGCCTCCAGGCGGGGCAGCTTGCAGTGTGACTTGCCCTCCAGAGCTCTCCAGGGAGCAGCCGGAACCTCCCCTCAAACCCTCCCCCCCTCTTCTCGCCCCCCCCCCCCCACTGCCCCCTTTCTGGACTCTCTCCCCTTCCAGATCCTGCTGCCCCTCCACCTTCGCCAGTTTCTCCTGGGAGCTCTTCCTACTGCATTCCTTCCACGGAGCCCAGCCTGATGGGTGCTTGGAATTAGGGGGGCTCAGTTGGAAGTACCTGACAGATGGTAGGATCCAGGGGTCTGGGGATTGGGCGTTGACAAGGTCATAGAAACCAGCAGAGGAGGTGAAGTCCCCCGAGAAGCGAGGCTGCGAACAGAGACACCCAGAGCTCGGACATCCACGGCTCGCTAATCACAGGAGGAGGAGGCAGCTCAGAGAGGCTCCAGGGGTCAGGGGTCAGACGGGATCCAACATGGGCTCTAGGCTGACCAGAGAGGCCATGCCTTTTGACAGCGGGGAATGGAGAGCAGGCCGGCCTGGAGGAGGGGGCGAGAGAAGTGGAGGAGCCCTGTGGGGGAAGCACGGGACTTGGTTGGAAAGTTTGTGAGGAGGGCATTCTGATGAACAGGGTGGGCCGCCATCAGCACTCTTCCCTCATCACAGACCAACTTTCCAACCAAGTCCCGGGCTTCCCCTCAGGGCCGGGGTCCAGGGAGGCTTTTGTTGTTAGTATTTAGGATGGTGAGCAAGGGCCATATCCAATGTTTGGGGGGGGGGGGGGGGGGGGGCATAGGGGACAGAGGCTTCGGACCCTGGCTGTTCAGGGACTGGCCTCAGGGTGGATGTGCTACTGCTAACTCCTTCTGTGGCCACAGGGCCAGGAAAGAGGCGTGGAGCCCCAGTGGGAGGGACCGGGTGGGTTTGGCAATTAGGGTGGGAGGCTGATGAGGCCCCTGCCCAGGCTCCACACCAAGTCTCATGCCAGGGGCTGGGAAGATGGAGGGTGGGCAGTGTGTGTGTGGGGGGTGAAGGCTGGAGATGGTCACTGCAGACAGGAGACAAGGCTGAGCTCAGAGATGGCACTGGTGACAGCCTCCTGCACTCCTTTCCCAATAGGCTGGGGCCTGACCAGACCAGCATGGTTGACAGCCAGCTCAGGCCTGGGGCTGGGCCCTGAATTAGAGGTAATTACAGAAACTCGGCAAGGGCAGGGTTAGGGTGAGGAGGGTGAGGCCTCTTGGATGTAAAACCTCCACTATGTACCGTGGACCGGGCGAGGCAGGCCCTCCTTCAGTTTTACATCCTCCTTCAGGCCCCCTTGCCCAGCTCCAGACACAAACACCCTCTTCCCCCCACATTCTGTGAAAGTGTTTGCTCATGCTATGCCTTTGGCTGGGAGCACCCTTCTTTCCTTCTCTGCTTAGCAAACATGTGATCATTCTTTCAGACTCAGGTCACAGGCCTTGAAGATGCCCCCGGGCACAAACCACCTTGCTACTCACTGTGAGAGGGCAATCGCACCCACTGGAAAGGCTGGGGCGTCAACAGATTTGGGCATCCTTGGGTGATTGGGAGGAGAGTCTAAGGTAGCAGGGCCTAAGGTAGATCGGATGCTGCCAGAAAGTGAGTGAAATTCTGCCATTGGGGATCTCAATAAATCTCACCCACCGAGAGGGGAGACTGATTAAGCTGTCATTGGTGAAGCTGTAGTCAGTACTCATTGTAGCTAAAAGAGGAGCCTGAGAGCAGAGGTGTGCTTGGAACTTCGAGGGTGGCCTGGGGGCCTTGTTTTGTCTGGGCTGAGACACAACTGTGAAGCGTCCTTGCTGTGAATCGCTGTCTCGTGGTCCCAAAGGGACCCTGTCTGAGGTGGGTGTTCCGTGAGCCTGTGTCCCACAGGAAACGGCAGGGCCCAGGTGGGAGCCAGGCCAGCCTGCGGATGGGGGTGGCGGGCACTGCCCCTTTTTTCCTTCTCGGTCTCTGTCCCTGCAAAGCCTCTTCACAGCCTCCACAGCAAACACCTCCGTGTGAATGGATCTTTCCCTCCTTCAGGCGTTCTTGTAAATTAGCATATAGCATGCAAACGGTTCAGTGAGCTCATCTCAGGGCACAGCTCATTGATGTTTTTCCTTTGTACACACCTGTGGAGCCACCGCACCCAGGTCAAGACACAGAACATTTCCACACCCAAGGAGGCCCTCCCAAGCCTCCTCCCAGACACACCCGGCCCCGGGGTGTCCACAGAAGCCCTATTTCACTGCTGAGGCCGCTCTGGAATGTGTTTCTGTGAGTCTGGCTTCTCTTGTTTACCATAAAATCGGTAGACTTTCACCCACACTATCACATCAGGCGGCCGCCTCTTGTGCTCATTGCCTGTAGCTCACCACACCCAAAGCCCACTGCCACTCAATGGGGACAGGAACCTCTTTCCGTACATTGTGCTGGCATGACTGGGTATCCTATGGAAAACCACAGACCCGACTTCCTACCCAGCTCGGTGCGCAAAAAAGGATTCAAGACGGAAGATGGATTCAAGCAGGGAACACTGGGTGCAGTCTTAATTGATTAAAATAAACAACTTCCCTCCATCAAAAGACGCCTTTAAGGAAGTAACAGGGCAAGCCCTTGTCTGGGAGGAAATAGTTTGTCCATGCCTCTAAGGTTGGCTCATTCATTAGCTTCATGGTTTCCTACACACTTCCACATGTATTCTTTTAGAAAATAATTTCCCCCAGCTTTATTAAGATATATAACTGACAGACACAAAACATTGTGCAAATTTAAGGTGTATAATGTGTTGAGTTGATACAGCTACATATTGCAAGATGGATTTATCACCATCGCTTTAGTTACCAACCTCTATCCTGTTGCTGTAGGTGGCGGGTATGGCATATGGTGTCTGACCGGGGTGGCCAGACCAAACCTGGCTGGGTTTAGCAACCTTGGTAGGTACTTGCATTCTGGCTAAGAAGAGAATTCAGACTCGCTGGAGAAAATTTATTTGAGCAAGCAAAGAGAAATGTCAAGCTGGTGACTCAAAGAGTGGGAGTGGGCTAGGATTCCTTTTAAACTTTTGGAGGGGAATTAATTGCTTTCTTAACCTGACCTATCAGGGCCTGTCCTGTCGCCTACTGTCCTTGCATGGAAGTTAGAGGAGGCTTTCCTCCAGCCCCCCACCCCTTGTTCTCCTCTACAGGTGGGGTCTGCCACGTGACTAACCTCATGCCAGAAGAGAAGAGGTCAAGAGAATCCCACCTGCATGACAGGGACATTCTAGGGTGGAAAGAGGCACTAGGGACAAAGTCTTAGTGAAATAACCCAGTCCCAGAACCAGGGACAGCAATGTCTCCAATGTCCACTCTGCCAGTTGTTTCCCATTGCGAGGTGTGGGGGTGTTCCACTCTGGTGATGTCTGTACCTGGTTCATCGTCCTTGCTCTGCTCATGTCTGTCTATCTGCCTACAACACTGTCCCATGGTTACCATTTCTTTTTTTGTGGTGAGAACACTTAAGATCTATTCTTAGCAACATTCAAGTATATGAGATAGTACTAATGAATTATTACCTATACCTATATTTACATACATATATTGCTGTACATTAGATCCCCAGAACTTATTCATCTTATAGCTGGAAGTTTGTACCCTTCGACCAACCTCTCCCCATTTTCCCCAAGCTTTAACCCCTCATAAGCAACACTATAACTCTCTGTTTCTCTGAGTTTGACTTTTTAGACTCCACACATAAATGATATCATACAGTATTTGTCTTTCTGTGTCTGATTTATTACATTTAGCATAATGCTCTCAAGGTCCATCCATGTTGTGCAAGTGGCAGGATTTCTTTCTGTCTTATGGCTGAATAACATTCCACAGTATCTATCTACAGCTTCTTTATTCATTCATCTAGCGATGGACACTTAAGTTGTTTCCATGCCTTGGCTATTGTGAGTAATCAGCATGCACTCTCCATTTCTTTCCCATATGTATTTTTTAAATATATATATATATTTTTATTTTTCAGAGAGAAAAGAACAGGGAGAGAGAGAAAAAAAAATATATCAGTGATGAGAGAGAATCATCTACTGGCTGCCTCCTGCATCCCCCCCAATGGGGATCGAGCCCACAACCCAGGCATGTGCCCTGACTGAGAATCAAACCGTGACCTCCTGTTTCATAGGTTGACTCTCAATTACTGAGCCACAATGAACTCCCATATGTATTTTTGATTAAATGTATTGGATGGCATTTATTAATAACTCCCATATGTATTTTATTCCAAAGACATGTGTACTTTAGTTCTAATTCCATCCAGTTTCTGATGTAAAATCAATAAAAATATCCCAAGATTTGGAAAATCCAAGATGTTTAATTTGCACAAACCTATAGAGGCCTTAGTTCCTGAATAGAGTTTGGCCAGTGGAACAGTCCCACCGAGGCTTTTCACTCATCCTGATCCTGGCCTACAGGGTTGTGAGGCAGTGCTCAGATTTCTACCTTCCAAGTGTGGCAACTGAGGCTCGGGGAGGTTAAGAAGCTGTCAAGATCCAATGCAGCACCTCCAGCCACGTTGTGGCCAGTGTATGCCTTGTATGGAGTAGATGCTGAACAAGTACTTCAAGAGCTGCAGGATTCCTCAGCTTTGGGGCTCCCCAAAACTCGTGTGTGTGTGTGTGTGTGTGTGTGTGTGTGTGTGTGTGTGTGTGTTGCTGGAATGTAACTGTGTGTCCAGGTAGTATTCTCAGGCACAAGACCATGATTTTGGTGTTGGTTGTGAATGCTGGCTAAATGCCGCAGGATCCCCACATTCTACCTCCTGGTGCCAAGAAACAACCAAAGCCTAAGGCCATGTCCCTCCCCTCCCCGCCGTAACCCAGTCCCAGAACCAGGGACAGCAAAGACAGATGACAAGACTCCAACAAGGCAGTTATTTTTCCCTCCTGGGACTCCGGCCACTTTCCGTTTGTAAACACTGCCTAGAGTTACACCCCAGCTCCACCATCAACACCAGGCCACCACGACAGTGAGGCCACTCCCACCTTCCCAGGTCTCCAAGCAACAACACAATACGGACGTGCTGGGAGGCACGGAGGTGCTGACCAATTCTCAGTGCCCACCTCCAGCTCGATGCCAGGCATTTCCTCCTGGGCACTGAATGTCCTATTCTCCCCAGCACAGCTGCCACTCCAAAAGATGGGGAAAAAGCCAAAAGAAAGAGAGGGGAAGAAAAGGCTCCTCCCCATTTATTATCAGCCCCAGGTGTCTGGAGACATGTGAGGAACACAGAGAGGGTCCCCGGACTTAGGGTCAGGTCCCGCCTCTGCTGTTCACTGGCTGTCCCTCCGTTTTCTTGGCTATAAAATAGGCATGATATTGCCCACCACCCGGTTTCATGGCGAGGACTCGGGAATGCGCGAGGCTTTTGCACTCAGGGCCTGGAATGTGCAGACCAAGTAAGGGTTGGCCTTAAGTGGCTCCCACTACCTCTCTAAATGTCTGGGAGGGGTCTTTCCAAGGCTGAGGCAGGCTCCTCCCTCTCAGTCTTCCTGGCTCAGCAGGACCAGTTGCACATGTACAACGAAAGGATGCCGATAAGAATGTCCATGAGGAGGAAACAGAAGAATTTGTTTGTGCAAAGTATAAACCATAAAGTGCAGCCTCTCTGCACATTTCTGTGTATATTTGCTGAGAAGATGCTATGTTGTGGGCACAGAAAGGGATCCAGAGATAAGTCCAGCACCTCAGGGACCCCAACCCACAGGGAAGAGAGAGGACAGGCATGAGCCATCTGCTTCCTGCCACTCCCTGTGCCCTGGGTACCACCGTGTCCCAGGCTATGGGTAAGGAAGCTGAGGGCCAAGCACATATCACACCGAGTATACGTTTAGTTCAGCGATTTTCAACCTCTTCCATGTCATGGCATACATAAAGTAATCACTAAAATTCTGCTGCACACCAAAAAGTGTATCGTATTTTTTGCCAATCTGACAAAAAAAAAAAATAGGTATAATTTTGATTCATTCACAACAGATGGCTATTGTTGTATTGGCTGTTGTCATTTTTTAAATTTGACAATCTAAGGCAGGAGCGGAGGGCCTTTTCTCTGCCAAGAACCATTTGGATATTTATAACATCATTTGCAGGCCATACAAAATTATCAACTTAAAAATTAGCCTGCTATATTTGGTCAAGTATTTAATTTACTCACTCCTCGTGCCTTGGCAAAGCCAGCCCAAAGGATTTCTCTGGGTTTATACAGCCCTTGGGCAGACGTTCCCCACCCCAGAGGAGGGAAAAGAGGTCAGTGCCCCTGACTAAATAGTCAGATATTGCATGTTTTAAAAATACTTGTGGCGCACCGGTTGGAAATTGCTGGTCTAGATGATTCTTGAGTCTTGGTGTGCTTTCTGCTGCCCCAAGCAAAACAGGCTCCAGTTGTTGTTTGGTTCTTTGTGTTTTTTTTTAAATCCTCACCCGAGGATATTTTTTCCATTGATTTTTTTTTTTTTTTTTTTTTTTTTTTTTTTAGAGAGAGAGGAAGGGGTGTGGGAAGAGAGAGGGAGAGAGATGGCAACATCAAATGATGGCCTCTTGCACTCGCCCCAACTGGGCCAGGGATTGAATCTGAAACTCAGTTATGTGCCCTTGACCGAAAATCAAATGTGTGATCCTTCAATACACAGGCCAACGCTCTAACCACTGAGAACACCGGCCAGGGCTCCAGTTGGGTTTTGATAGAGAAGATTTAGGCTAAGAAGGTGGGAGTGGGGGAGAGGGGAGCACTAGATTAGCCTAGTTGGCAACAAGCAGGTCAGGGTGGCTAGCATGAAATTGTCCCAGGTTAGAGGACAAGCAAGAACTCTAGGAGTCTGGAGAGCCAGAGGCCTCAGCCCAAAACCACGGGAGTGGTATCTGCACATCTGGCCAAATCCCGAGCTCCTTGCTGGATGTAGAGGGATCAGACACTCTCCTGGTCCTGGGAGTTCACTAACGACCTTGTGGGTGAGTCAGACTTACATGGGGGAAATGCAGGCAACTGAGGAAGACCAGGGAGCCCTGACCCAGCCTGGGGCACCAGAGAAGGCTTTAGGGTGGGGGTAGGGGATGCAGGGCCTGCCTGGGCCTGAAAAGATGCACAGCCAAGTGAGAGGGAAGGGGAGGCCTTGGAGGCAGAGAGAAAAATGTGCGCCAAGGCTCTGAGGCTGGAGGGAGGTGTCTAGGAGGGAGGGGGTTGAGGGGGGGTGGGAGGGGGGACTTTTGACAAAGCCCAGGGAAGGGACTAGCCTCGGACAGAGGACACAGAGGACAGGGCAGAAGGAAGAGTGGGAGGCTGGTTTGTAAGTGGTGGGGTGGGGTGTTGAGAACTGAAGAAGGGAATGAGGTGGCAGGAGATAACTTTTGTTTTCTTCCTCCCCACTCCCCACAGCCCCCGCTCACTCTGCTTCAGCCACACCTGCCTCCTGCTGTCCCTCCACAGTTCCGCCTCTGCGTGTGCTCCACCCGCTGCCCAGAAGGCCTCCCACCTTTGTCCGCAGGACTCACTCCTTATTACCACTCCAGTGTCTTCCCACACGTCCCTCCCGAGGGGCCTTCCTTGGACATCCTCTGCCCATCACCACCGCTGTCTCATTACCTTGGCTTTTTTTAAACACATCAGTTTCTGTCACAGAATATATTCATGAGCTTACAGCTTAATTTTCTGTCAGTCCCATAGCATGCAATTTGCAGGGAACCCATGGGGTGAATGTAAACAGGAAGGAGACAAGTCCTGCTGAGAATCTTCAACCTTGTTGCCATCCCCAGCAAGTGGCCTCCCAGGTTAACATGTCCCCGGGAGGCCACAGTGGGAATCTCTCGGATAACCAGGAGGTCTGTGGACACACAGCATGGGCAGGGCAGGCTTTCAGCCATAACCACCTCAGGCCCGATCACCAAGTGAGGGTTCACCCTCCAGTCACAGAGGGATAGCATGGAATCAGCTTGAATCCCAGCTCTACCATCCACTTGATCGTTGTACAAACAGGGAAACTGAGGTGCAGGAAGAAAAGGGCATTGTCCAGGGTCACACAGCCCATTGGATCCAAATCCTCCCAGTGCTCTTCTCTCAGGTCTTGAAAGTCATCTGGTCTCTCAGAATCCTCTGAATGAATAGGAGCAAGGTCCCTTAGGCTTAGATGGAGATAAGAATGAAGGAAAACACACATTCCCTTCTCAGCACTCCTCCCTCACGCCCATGGCAGGCATCACTAGTCAATCCAAGCACTGTTTCCCTCTGACCCAGATACGGCCTCTGAATCCTGCTCAGTGCAAACTCTGGGGAGCACCTACCAGACACATGGATATTGAGATTAACCTATTTGCCTTTTCTACCTGAGTAGGAATTGACTGACAGGAAAGAGGAAGAGAAAAATCACACGCCAGGCACTTTTTAAGTATAGGCCATTATAACTGACTCGCCTGTGCTAATTCTTACAAATCAACTTCAAAGCAGGGTTATCAGTCCCATTCTATAGATGAGGAGACAGAGGCACAAAACAAAGAAACGACCCAAAAGTCCACCAAGAAGGCATTGGGAAAATAAATCACGGCATACAAATAAAATACTTTGCAACTATAAGAAAGGATGGAGTTGGGTTTTCTTGTTTGTTTGTTTTTAATTTCTTTATTGATTAAGGTATCACATATTTGTCCTCAACCCCCCATTCCAATCCCCCATCCCCCATCCCCACTCATGTCCCCACCCCCCTATTGTCCTAGACCACTGGTTAGGCTCCTATGTATGCACACAAGTCCTTTGGTTGATCTCTCCCTTTTATCCCCACCCTCCCTTTGAGGTCCAACAGTCTGACCATGGCTCCTTATCTCTGGGTCTGTTCTTGTTCTTCAGTCTATGTTGTTCACCATTTCCCCTAGATGAGTGAGATCATGTCCTACTGGAAATATAAGAATCAAAAATGAGACAAGCAATAATCGTTATGCTAAAAGGCATATGAATCAGTCTATAGTGAGTTTCTTTTTGGGCCACCAATTCTTTTGAGACCCAATTTCAATGTCAAACAGTTCCTTATGTGTACATGTCAGCAATGATATTTCAGTTCTGGATGGTGGGCAAATGGTGGAAGAAAGGATGGAGTTGACCCAGATGTCTGTTAGGGAAATATCTCCATGATACATTACATCAGTGACCTATCACCTTGACAAAGCTGCATAAAAGACCCTCCAAGCTCAATGGCTTAAAAAAAAAAAAAAAGAAAAAAAAAAAGAAAAAACTACTTATTTATTAATGAGTCTGAGATTCTGAGGGTCAGCAATTAGGTTGGGTTCATCGGGACAGTTCTCTGGTCTCTGCTGGGCTCCTACATGCCCCGATGGCCAGCTGGACTGGGAGGCAGCTTTGCTGGTCCTGGCTAGGCTCTGCTCTCTGGAGCCTCAGCTGGTGCAACTGGCTGACTCCTCCCTGCTCTGCAAGCCTCTCACCCTCAGCAGGCCAGCCCAGCTCACTCACAGCGGACAGCAAGGCTCTGCAAGGGTTAGCAGAAGCACGCAAGGTCTCATGAGGTCTAGGGGTCAGACCTTGCATATCATCACTTTTGCCACATTCTACATGACAAAGCCAAGGCACATGACCAAGTCCAGAGTCAGGGCAGGGAGAGATAGACTCTGCCTCCTGATGGGAGGAACTGCTCAATCACATGAGAAAGGGCACCGAGAGGGAGGTGTGAAGGGTTGTGACCATTGTTGCAATCAACCACAGACGGAAAGCCCCGTAAGCCAGCTGTGAAGTAGTGTGAAACCGATCACTTCCAAGGAGTAGCATCTGCATGGTGGACAGGGTGGACATTCTCCCTTACTTTACTGTACAGGGTGGGGCAAACGTAGGTGTTCGGTTGTTTGCCTGGAAAATAAAACAATAACTAATAAACCTACGTTTGCCCCACCCTTTAAGTCCTTTCATGATGCTTTAGGTTTGTTTTTAAAAATGAGATATTTCCATTTTTAAAAATGAACAATGTATGGGTCAGGTGTGTTTGTTTGTTTTCCAGACTTGTGAAATGAAACATGCGCAAGGGAGTTCGCCTAGCACTGCTTGTTCTAGAGAAGGTCAGAAGCGCCCACTGTGAACACCAGTGGGTCCCAAGGCCTCCAGGTAATAGAATTCTGTTTAAAGCAAAACAGAGAATCTAACGACCTAAAATGCTTGGATATATTGCAGGGCATGTACAGTGAAAACAGCAAGCTGTGATCGGCATCACCCAGGCCCATTTGTGCGGAAAGTGTACAGACCGCCTCTGGAAGGGTATGCGGAATAGCAGCCATGGCTGCCAGCGAGTCAGGGATGGCTACCTGGGGTCAAGGGTGGAGGGGGAGCAACTTTTTCTTTGTGCTCTTTTGTACCCTTACGCTTTTATATCATGGTGGCTCCTCTTTAGAAATAAATAGAAAGATAGACGTTTGAAAATGATTTGTTTTTCAAGTAAATCAAAGAATGAAATAATTATTTTTTCAATGCCTGGGGGAAGGGAGATAAAGGATGACACAGATTTAGTTCCAAACACTGACTCACTCTGTGACTCCCCCCCTGCCCCCCCCCCCCCCCCCCCCCCCCCCCCCCCCCCCGCCCGGGGAAGTCAGTCACTGGCTGTCTCTGAGCATCAGTTTCCACCAACTATAAAATGGGCCAAGTCTCCCTGGCTCACTCTTCCTGCAAGCAGGGGCCAGCGCCACTATGTTAGACAACTCCTGGGTGTGCCAATCACATCCCGGTCCATGTGACTGGCGTCTCTTGCCGTCGTGCAGTACACAGCAGGGGCGACGGGAGGAGGCCGCCCTGATGTGAAGCGGAGATGAGATAATGCACCAGAGAGAGCTTCGGATGTCATGAGGGGAAGGGTGTGCATGTGTGAGTGCATACAGTGTAGCAGTACATTCCTCTGAGCGGGGGGGTGTTTTCTGCGGACGTGTCCTGTGGACCTGGGCTTAGGATACGGGGCAATCACTCCCTCCCCCAAGGCTCAGACTCCAGGGTCCTCTAGGAGCCGTGCCTGAGAAGAGAAGGAGCCACACTGGGGGCTGCCATGGCCTCTCTCTCCACCTGTGGGGGGTCCAGCCACCAGACAAGCTGTTTCCTCAGGCCTTTCCCATGCTGGTGGCTGTCTCCACCCCCAGGGTTGTGATGCAAGAGCAGAATTCCTCACACACCGAGATGCTTTCTGCTTTTTGAAGTGCAGAGAGCTTAGCCCAGTCAGAGAGAGTTGGGCTCAAATCCCAGCTCTGATACTCAGTATTCTTAGGACCGCTGAGCCTTAGTCTTCTCAGCTGTGAAATGGGGATACAAATCATGGCTGCCTCATAGGGGTACTGTGAGGTACTGTCAGGCACACAGTAGGCCCTCAGTCAGTGCCCATTTCTGGTACTGGCTCTCGTGACTTCTGATGTGATTGGTCCTCAGAATCACAAGGCAATGCACATTTTTGAAGACATAAACAAGAGGGAAACACACCAGCTCCTAGCAGCGGTTCTCCCAGCAAAGGGAGGCTTCCATTCACAGGGGACTTCCAGGCATGATTTTTAAATTGGCAAAAACCCCAATAAAGACATTCCCATTCTCAAAATGGAAAAGTAAGTTTTTTTAAGAGAGAGAGAGAGAAAGGTGGTGCACAGAGGATTTTTAGGGCGAACACTACGTGGCACTATCATATAACAAATGCGCCGCTCTGCTGGGAGAGCCAATGCATTGTGTGGGGGCAGGGGGTGTAATTGAAATCTCTGTACCTTCCTCTCAGTTTTTCCGTGAGCCTAAAACTGCTATAAAAAATAAAGTCAACTGAAACCCCCACAACAGGGCACATGTGTGCGTTACACAGAAGGGGCCTCTGAGGCCTGGGAGCTATTTCCCTGGGGTGGGACAGGTAGTGCAGGGAGAACACGGGCAGAAGGTGTGAGTCTGAGTTCCAGGTATTTCTGCTCCTGGCAGCTGGGTGCCCAGAACATGGCCAGAGCGGTTAAACACCAGGAGCCTTTCTCGCCTGGCCCAGGCCCTCTCACCACACCGCCTCCTCCACATTCGGGGATTCATGGCACAACCCCTTATAAATGAGGAAGACGCCAAACCTTCAACAAAGAGAAAGGTGTCTGAGGTCAAGGCCATAGGGAGAGCAGGAAGACATCCACATGCTGACGACCCCAGCCAGCACGTCCCAGGCCAGTCCCCGAGGGCCACAGCTGACCCCTGGCTGATCTTCAATTCATGTCCCAGCAGATCAGCACAAAGGGTGAGAGAGAGCCACAGAGCTGACGTCAGGCACACAGGGATGGGCAGCTCTGCAGGGCCTCGCCGCCCTCTCCGGGCGTGGGGAGGCCAGGAGGCCCACACCCAGCTGCTTCCAAGTGGCACACGGCAGCCGCAGCCTCTCGGCTGTGGGTGACCTTTCCCGGCCCCCACCCTACCTGCCCCATGGGATTCTGGTGACCCGGGTCTCTGACAAGCACCAGGGGCTCTCTGGGCTGGGGTCTGCATGACCCAGGAGTGAAGCAGGGGTTTGGGGGATGCACAGGGGCCAAGACTGGGAGACTTCTGGGCAAGTGGGCAAGGAGACCACCCCTCAGAAGTGCCCCAGGCATCCCCTAAGAGCCTCTCAGTCCAGGCCTCCAGAAGTCACGAGGGGCATGTTGGGTGGATCCAGAGGAGATGGCAAGACCACCAGGCACCTGGCAGGAAAGGCACACAGGTGCCTTCTGGATAGCTGGCCAGCCTAAAGGGCACAAGAGGAGGACGTGTACAAGCAGTGGCTCTTCTGAGCTCTTCACCTGACCCAGAGGCAGGAAGCAGGCTGGAGCTAGTGTATGGTAAGTGGGTGGGTCCCGAGGCCCACTTTCAGCCCAGCTTTTCCTGGGCCCAGGTGGGTGCCCTTGAGTGAAGCAGCCACTTCTCCCATAGATTGTTGGAGCAGGACAAGCACCCTGTGGTCAGAGACCACTACCGTGTTTCCCCGAAAATAAGACATCCTCCGAAAATAAGACCTAGCGCATGGAAAGATAAGACATCCCTTGAAAATAAGACCTAGCGCAACTTTGGGAGAAAAAATTAATATAAGACACTGTCTTATTTTCGGGGAAACAAGGTAGTACCCTACCCAATTTAGGGACAGGTCCGGGCAAGGAGGTAGGGACTCACAGGCAAAAGACCCCTTCACGAATGGCTAGGAGTGATCATGGCTGACAGTCTGTTCAGACAATCATGGGTTCGAGTCCTAACTCTGTCCCTTGACCAGCTGTCTTCATGGGCGAGTAACTATTTATCTGAGATTCAGTCTTCAGCTGTAAATCGGGGGTGTGTAAAAGCCCCTCACAGGAGAGATGCAGGAGTTCGTATGATCCTGTATGTCAGAACAGCAAGCCCTCCTTAAGCCACAGCCCCCTCAGTGTCACCATTCACTGTAATTACAGTCATATGAGCAGCTCCCTGTCTTAATTTCCTCATCTGCAAAAGGGCTGACATTATGAGATTGCTGGGGGGGGGGGGGGGGGGGGGGGGGGGGGGGGGGCAGGCAGGGAGGGGTGCTATGAGAAAGTTCCTGGCACAGAGTGAGCGCTTGGTAAACATTTGCCGTGATTGTTATTACTGTTTTATTATCACCATTGTTGTCATCTTAGCCCTGGGAAAGCTCAACATGCCTGCACAGGCTCCTCCAGGAAGGATACATTCATGCACCCACAACCGGAAGCAAAGCCATTGGCACAGGTCACTGAGCTGGCTGGGCTGCAGAGGTGGGACCGGGGCCCTGCTCCCAGCTCCCTGCTCCCGGCTTCTTCACCCCAGTCTCACGCCACCCCCCACCTTCGTCCCATCTGCAGGTGACTGCTCCTCTAGAGCTGGCAGCAGCTCAGCAGCCACCCCAGGCCAGCAGGCAGGGCTAACGTGCACACGGGGCTGCCCGCGGGGCTGCACGTGGGGCGCGCTGGGGGGAGCGCAGGTGTAGGCCTGCAACCGGCCCCCTGGAAGGCTGGCCGGCTGCGGCCGGCGCTGGCCCCAGGCCTCTGGTCCTGCGAGGGCTTCGGACTGGGAGAGCAAATACCATCCAGCCAGTCGGTGAGAGCCCTTCTCCTGTCTGCCCTCAGTAGTCTTCCCAGAATTCTGACTCCCCAAGTCACAGCTTCCCAAGGAAAATCAGAATGGCTGCCTCAATCATCCTCCATGTCTTCCTTTCTTTTGCTGGGCCTCCATATTGCGAGCAACTCCCGCTGACTCTGTAGAACTGAGTCCAAATCCAGTCGCCTTCCCACACCCCTATTGCTCCCTGCACCTCAAACGAGAAGCAAAGCCATTGGCACCTGGGTGTCCAGCCACCACCCTCTTTCCCTGGGACCATTGCAATAGCATCCTCACGCCCCACCCCGCCCCCTTGTCCTGCTACACAGCTGGCATGGCTGCAGCTGGCAGTGGGATTGTTGTAAGCTACCGTTTGTGTTAAAAGGGCAGAAAAAGAACACGTTGTGTATGAACTTGTATTTGTAAGAGGAAGCCATTCTGTTCTGGTAGCTACACAGAGACAGTTTAGAAGTGGAGCCTAAAGTTTAGTTTTGGGGTCCCTTAAGAAAAATAATAGAAAAGTGGGTACAAAAGGTGAGATTTAGAATTTAAAAAAAAAAAGGAGTCATAAAAAGTTAGGAATTATGGAAAGCTGAGAAATGCCACAAACATCACAAAATCCAGGGGGGAAAAACACAATAATTTTTTAAAATTGATTTTTAGAGGAGAGAGAGAGAGAGAGAGAGCGAGAGAGAAACATAGATGAGTTGCCTATCTCGGGCACTTGGACCAGTGATCAAATTGCAACCTGGGTATATGCCCTGACAGGGAATCGAACCTGCCATCTTTTGGTGTAGCCAATCAACTGAGCCATAAATTTTTTTTATTTTTATTAATCAACTGTCTGACAGACCTTTATAATCCTTTCCCCCAACAGTTCATTGATCACCTTCCTATGATGAGAATGCTGTTGTTTTGTATATAGGGAATTAAAAGATAATTCAGTCTTTCCTCTAGCATGGCCTATTGCATAAAGCTTTTACTACTACAGACTGTTTAGGCAAGTTTCCGTTTCACAAGATGTACTTGGAAATGCTTTGTATAAACACACACATTTCAGCACCATTGTGAAATTTGGAAAAACCTCCGTCAAGTTTTTTCTTATATGATCTGTTACAGATCTTGATTTGTATATGATTTGTTGTTTTTAGTACCGCCATAAGTTTGTAGTACAGCCCTACAAACACAGATATGTGGTCATTGCATTTTGCATGATCTTCTCCCCCCCACCCACCCAAAAAAAAAAAACATGTACTGTGTTTTTTATTGTATAATATGTGTTATTCAGTCTACTCCCCCAGGACAGAACTTTGGTTTGGACTAGGAGTTAATGAAGCATCGAGAAGCAAACCTTCCATTTACAATTTCATGTCTGATTGGTACACAAACTTCCTACAGAATAGCTTCTGGCTCCTTACATTCCAGGCCTATTTTCCTCCACTTTCTGCACACTTCCTGTGCTGGATGACATGGAGCATATTCATATGGTGATACAAACTCTGGACCAGCATCTCTGAATCACAATCCAGGTGAGTGAGAACCATGAGCTTTAGGGAAGCCGTCTTCTCCACCAAGACGGCTGACTTTGAACTACATGCATTTATATCAGTAAACTCAAATTCAATGTTTCCCCAACTTCACTCCCCCTAAACTGGATCCCCTTAGCTGCACGCAGGTGACTAGTACTTTTGAGAACTTTGCACACATGACCGGTGAACACAGAGCTGGAGCCTCCTTTAGCAATAAGAGCACAGAAGAAATCCTAAAAACTTAAGTTTTCTGAGTGCTATGGCTTGAATGTGTGTTCCTCCTTTCTCCCTCCGCCCCTCCCCTCACCCAAATTCATATGTTGAATCTTAATTCCCAAAGGTAATGGTTATTAGGTGGTAGGGCCTTTGGGGATGATTAGGTCATGAGGGTGGAGCCTTCATAAGTGGGATTAGAAAAAAGAGGCTCCAGAAAACTCCCTAGCCGCTTCCACCAGGTTCAGACATAAGAAGTCTGAGACCAGGAAGAGGGCCCTCACATGACCATGCTGGTACCCTGATCTTGGACTTTCAGCCTGCAGAACTAGGAGCAATAAATCCCTGCTGTTTATAAGCCACCCAGTCTGTGGTATTTTGTTATTGTAGCTCGAACTGACTAAGACACTGAGCTTTATAGAAAACCCAATTCCTGATCCCAGGTTCCTTATCTGTAAAATGGGATGATGATAATTATATTACCTGCATGATGAATAAATTATTATATAAAAAGCACTTAGAATGACTGTTGGCACATAGTAAGAGCTTATTAAATATTTGCTGACTTGAATGACCAGTGACTTGTAAACTATAAAGTAAATACCATTCAAATTCTTTAGTTCAGTTAAAAGTTGGCATAAACCAAACCAATGTATTGAAGCCCTTGCATAGCAAATTTGTAAAAGCCTGGTTGTAACTTTGTCTGTAATAATAACTGGGGCTGAGGCTCTCCCCAGAGGGTACAGCTGGGGGCATCTTGAAGTAGTTTCTCAGCCCCCATGCAAGGACTCAGGGATGAGGATCTCACTTCCTCTGGAGGCAGCAGGCTCTTTGTTCTTCTAAAGCTTTCTCCCACCTATACCTCCTCCACTGGCTCTGTGTGCTCCCTCCCTCCGCCCTCATCAAAGGGAAGAAGGCCCAAGCTGACAAGCAGAGATTCCCGAAGATGAGAAACTCGCCCTAACCTCGAAATCAGAAAGAATGAGGTATTTTAAGCTCTCTGTAGGACAAGCGAAGGAATCAAGAAAGAGCCTAGGAAGACATCTAGAGGAAGAAGAGAGAAATGAGGACAGAGAGAGAAGCCATCCCGTGAAGACGTGGAAAGAAAGAGCAAGGGACAAGGCAGGATGAGGCGGGGAGAGGGGCTTGGTAAGCTTAGGAGGAGCTGACCTGGCTTCATTCTCCTTATAAACATTGTTCAGCATTAGCAAACGTTTATTAGACACCTGTGCTTTAGGCCACAATGGTGAGCATGAAGCTTAGATTTGGGTGGTAGAGACAGAAAATAGACAAGTGAGCAAAGAAATAAAGCTTAGGAAAGCAATAAAGACACTGCAGAAAATTAAGTCAGGGTGAGGTGGACCAAAGTGCCAGGGCTACACTGAAGTGACAGTTCTTAGAGGAGAGAGAGAGAAATACCAATGATGAGACAGAATCATTGATTGCTGCCTCCTGCACACCCTCTACTGGGGATCGGGCCCACAACCCTGGGTACATGCCCTTGACTGGAATCAAACCCAGGACTCCCCCAGTCCGCAGGCCAATGCTCTATCCACTGAGGCCAACCAGATAAGGCCGCATTTGATTCTTAAAAGGCAATGGGCCACCTGATTTCCATTTTACAACTGATCCAACGGAAGCCCAGAAAGGTGAAGTGATGCATCCCAGCTTACAGAGCTGAGCCCAAGTCTGGCTCCAGTTGGACTGTGACACAACTACGTAGCACTTCCTAAAATGGGTGTGGATTCTTTACGGCTAATCAAGTGCTTTTTATCTGCATTTTATCTCATGTGCTATTACTGAGTGTTCTCACCTCTTGGCAATGGCCTGGGAAATGTTGCTGAGACCTTGAATGACTAGTCGCAGTTCTGAAGCTGCTCTTTATCCTCATTTTGAGCAACTTCTCTCTGAAGTGGGTCACTGTGACTGGAACTTAGAGTTGGATCCAGCTAGCACCAGTGGAAGCTAGAGGAAGGCTGCTGCTCACCCTTAGAGTCTTCATGCAAATCAAAAAAGGGCTTCCTTTGTTCAAGACACTTGGCTTCCAGCTTCCAGAAAAGTGGTGTAATAATTCTTTCAGAACATCCTTGGAAGCCATCTTTAAAAACGTATCTTCAAGCCGAAGCCGGTTTGGCTCAGTGGAAGAGTGTCGGCCTGGGACTGAAGGGTCCTGGTTTGATTCCGGTCAAGGCATGTACCTGAGTTGCGGGCACATGCCCAGTAGGGGTTGTGCAAGAGGCAGCTGGTCGATGTTTCTCTCTCATTGACGTTTCTAACTCTCTATCCCTCTCAATTCCTCTCTGTGTAAAATCAATAAAATATATTTTTTAAAACAATAAAATAATAATAAAAAAATATAATAAAAACGTATCTTCAAGATACGTGTGAACCACTGTGGAGAACAGTGTGGAGTTTCCTCAAAAAACTGAAAATGGAACTCCCATTTGACCCAGTAATCCCACTTCTAGGAATATATCCCAAGAAACTAGAAACACCAATCAGAAAGGATATATGCACCCCTATGTTCATAGCAGCACAATCTACAATAGCCAGAATTTGGAAACAGCCTAGGTGCCCGTCAGCAGATGATTGGATCCAAAAACTATGGTACATCTACACAATGGAATACTATGCTGCCATAAAAAAGAAGGAATTCTCATTATTTGCAGCAACCTGGATGGAATTGGAGAACATCATGCTGAGTGAAATAAGCCAATCAATGAAAGAGAAACACCACATGACCTCACTCATTTGTGGATGATAAAGAACATTATAAATTGATGAACCAAGAGACAGATATAGAGACAGTAAAACAACAGGCAGGCTGTCAAATTACAGCGGGGAGGGGAGGAAGATCTGGGGGAGATAAGAGATCAACCAAAGGACTTGTGTACATGCATATAAGTACAACCAATGGACATAAAACTCTGGGGAAGGGGGGTATGTATGGGAGGGAGGGAGGGGGGCAAAAAAAATCAATAAAATATATTTAAAAAAAAAAAAAGATACGTGTGAATCCATGCTGTCTTCGATGTGCGGTGCTCACTTAGATATGGTGCCCTTGTGCAGGGCACAACCCGAATGGCTAGTGATTTTCCGCACCCATGCCTAAAATATTTAGAAGGCGAGAGCTGTGAGCCGAGCAGAAAAGAGAGCCATGTGAAAGTGGCCACACCGGACCACACACAAGCGCATGCTGTGTCCCAGGGGTAACCGCGACTGCCCAGATTTTCCTAGAACTACCCGCCCAACAGAACATTGGATTCCAGTTCACCTCATCACCATGCTCTCCACCCTCTGCGCCACTGTTCCCTCCCACCCTCATTGCACAGGCACCTGCTCCAGGGTGTGAAATGTCCTGGGCAGCACTGCCCGGCCACACAAGTTCTTCAGGCACTGTGAGACGAGGCCCCAGAACTGTCCCCCTGCAAAAACATCCCCCATCTCAATTGTGGGTACCGTGGGCTCCGGCTCTCACCGGCCCCATGTGGCCAGCACCACCTCTGAATGCCAGGGATTCATCTTTGGCAGTCTTCCAGATCCTAAATTTAGAAGCATGGGTTAAATCAAAATAAATGGAGAGTTATGTAACTTCATGTCCCTCTTTACTGTCCCTCCCCTTGGAATAATCAGCCTTAATCAGCTAATGATGGGGTCCTGGATGCAGCCCCAATCCTCAGAGAAGCTATTAGTCTTACATAAGGAGTGACATTGGCCTGGTGCATTATGAGGCTTTAAAGTATATTCTTACTCTCTCTTTCCTCTCTCTCCCTCACCCACACATTCTAACACACACACACACACACACACACACACACTCACACACACTCACATACTTCCCCAAACATGTCCATCAAATGCTGAAGCTGCTTAGCTTAGCTAGTCTGGGATCACATATATGCAAGCTGAGAGAAGGTTTTACTTATTGGGTGGTTCAAATGTATCAACTAAAAATAAATCACCTCCATCCATAATGGCAGCTCACCCAGGAAAGAAGGGAGCACTTTGCCATAGAATGAGGAAAGGGAAATACAGGGAGGGAGATTTGAAAACTTCCTAATCATCAGAACTGTCCGGCAGCAACCTGAGTGACTAGTGATGGCCAGCCCGAGGAAGCAGTGAGCACCCTGTCCCTGGAGGTGAGTCAGCAGAAGTGGGGATAATGGGTAGAATCCCTGCACTAAGCAGAGACTGCATGGTAACTGACATTTATACAGAGGCAGTTCTGTGCCAAGAATTTTGCTCTATAAGCATTATAACAAAGATGGCAAAAAGGTTTCGTCTTAAATGCTAAATCTTATCTCTTGGGAGTGGCTGCCTGGAGCTCTGGACACACAGAAAGATTCTGAGGCTCATGAAAGAATATCTTTATCAATTCACAATGTTTCCCATGGTACAAAAGAAGACAGATAGATATCTTGATTGGTTAGCAATGTCTGCCATGAAAGTGGGATAAGAAAAAACAGGTATGCTATCTGCCAATGATGTATCTTGCAAGTGAGGAAACTAAGATTCAGAGGTTCACAGTTGGCAAGTGGAGGAACCAAGATTTGGATTCAGGCGTGGCTCCAAAATGTGTGCCCACGGCCACTATACTCTTCTGCCTCTCAAAGAGGAAACGGATGGCCCTGGGGCTGAATATACGACCACCAGCCAACAGTATATCCTCATTTTCAAATGCCACTCGCATCTGAGTTTGTCACCTCTGAGTTGTAGACTCAAGAAGGTTATCTACTGGGTCTGCAGGATGCCCCCTCCCCGGACAGACTCTCCACACCCACCACCCATCTCAGACTCCCAGCAATACTGAAGATGATTATCCCCACTGCATGGATGGGGAAACTGAGGCAATGAGTATGGACCATCTGTCCTCCTCAGATCCTGTGCTTGGTAGAAACCAGAGCCCAACAGTCCTGGCCAGAGAGCATATTCTAAGCATAGACAGCGCAGAGAACCTGGGAGGGCATGTTAGGGATTAAGGCAGGGGGAGGGGAGGGCGAGGGGAAGAGGCAGGCCTCAGTGCTCATGACATGCCTGCCTCTTGGCCCAGCTGGATTCTCAGTCCCACCTGCATAGAGTTAGCGCCCTGAGGCCGTAGCTCGAAGCCATGACCTTCCTGTTAGTCTTCCATGGCAGGTGGAAATTGGCCCTTCCCAGCCACATGACACCCCCTATTGGCGCCTTCCAATTGCTTGAATCATGGCCAGGCACCCTCAGTACTTCTGCTCCTCTCCCTGCGGCCACTTTTCAACAAATTCCCATTCCCCTCTCATCAATCACCCATTCTTCCTGTCCCCAGGCCTCTCTCTCCAGCCCTATTGTTCAGCTTCTGTCCCTACCACTTCCTTTCAGGGTGGGACAACTTTTACCCAAATCCTTGCTAAGAAACAAAGCGACCACAAGAACCGAGAGATTTCAGATGCAGCCGTGCCAGACCTTATGCAGAGAAAGCCATAGAACAAGAAGAGGAGCATGTGGGCGCTGATCCTGGCCCCAGTGACCCACTCTCCTTCTGTGAAGATGGGGGAACTGAGATGACAAAAGTAAGGCACACACATCAAGGCCGCTTAGGACCTCGGCCAGGACCTCAGAGTTGCATAAGCCAGAGGGCATGGCCGCTTCTGTGTCCTGTGCAGATGGTGTCCCGGGACTGTGCTGGCAGGGGGTGGGGGCCGTGGCTGTGGAGGCTGGACGTGGAGACCTAGAGATTGGAGACGCGGCGTCGCCTCCCTGGCCCACATTGCACCTTGGATCCTCTTCAAAGTGGGTAAAGAGGTTTACTGGCGCTACAGAAGTGCCCCCGCCTTTAAGATAAACCTCAAGGCTTACCCTCCCAAACAGATAAGTCGGGGGGGGGGGGGGTGAGGTTTCTGGTTGCAAAAGGTGGACCCTGACCCACCGCTTCTGGAGTGGACTTGATCCTTTCTTCATAGCTCATTAACCAGGAGCTGCTCGAAAAGTCACCAAGACCAGTTGTTTCCAAATTCTTGGGATCAAGTTGCTATTTACAACAAACGCTTTCTTGGAACCCCAATCCAGGAGACAGACACAAAAACATATGAGATGTTGAGGTGGAATGGCCCCGTGGCCCCTCAAAACTTCCCGGAAAATTCTGTGTGGACGTGTGTCTTCCCTGGGCAGGAGTCTGTCATTATCTTGATTCTTCAAGGGCTACTTATCCCAGGAATGGTTAAGAGGGCCTGGAAGCCCCTGCTGACAGTCTAGGATACTGTGATTGTCACATCTATTTTTGTCACCTGTTTGCCTTTCTAGCTGGGTGTTGCTCCAGCTGACATTTAAATGAGTTTGCATTTGCAGAGCCCACACCAACTGGTGCTGTGGGTGCAGCGGGGGTGAGGAGGAGGGCCCAAACCGAACAGATGGAAGGGGAGTGGCTGCTGGAGATTAAAATGTGGTCCCGGATGATCCGGAGTTGCCTGGAGCATCTGAAATGCGTTAAGGAGAAAAAGCAAGGTGCTACAGAAAGAGGTGGCACATGGGCGGGATAGCCCCCATTCCAATCTCTCCGGCCCTGTAGTGCCGTGTGGCCATGGACAAGGACCTTCCCCTCTCTGTTTTCACCTGAGTAGTGAGGACCAGTGTTTCCCAAAAGGTGAAGCATGTGCACACAACGTGGCCTGAAATAGCATCAGTTCACGCACAGAAGCAAGTAATTGTTTTCGGGTGCCCGTTGGCCCTTTCTTTCTGATCACATCCAGCAGGGGGGGCTCAGCATGGGCCTGGGCATCCTCAACACCTGGTTAAACCTGTGGAACTCCCTGGCGAAGGCCTGGCTGACCTGGGCTCAGGGCAAACTGCAGCCTCTAGTCTAGTTGGACTGTGATGTATGTGGTTTTCTGGGCATTGCTGTGTTCTGTTTATGCACGGTGCCCTTCCCAGCACTGATGTGAATGAAGCCTTTTAAAGTAAAGAATGGATATGTGACAAATGGTTAAAAAAAAATGGTAGTACAAGAGGGCGGTGGCTATGACAAAAAGTGAAGTAGGGGGAGAATACTCAAAGCTGGGGAAGACTTAGGCAAGTTGATCTAAGAAGCACTGTCACGCTGGACCCCGATCCACCCTGACTACTGGAGAAGGTCCCATGGGCCCAGGCTCTGCCAACAACCACAGAGCAGGGGGAGTGGATGTGGGTGTGGGAGGGGGTTTTTGAGCAAAGGCCTGGGGTGGTAACAAGGAGCCAAATACCTTTCAGGCGAGTATCTCACATGGGGGTACATTCATACACTTCCTTGGTACCAGGATCTGGTCCTGTGGAGTCTGTGAAGTCCCAGATATTGAGGACAATGAAAGTCATCTGCATGGTTTATGACATTACCCTCTTCCAGAAACAGTGTGCTGAGTGTGGGAGAGAATGCAAGTTGCACAGCCACTTGGGGCCATGTCCCTGGGCCCCAGGAATGGTTTGTTCCCTATTGGCAGTGAGCTCTGGGGCCAGGCCATCTGGGTTTGAGTGCTGCATCACCTGTGTGAGCTTTGGGAGCGCCCTCGGATGGCTGGCAGGAACAGCAGCTGGCTCAGCTAACTGCAGCCAAGGATGCAGGGCCTTGCTGGAAGGGTGGGAGGCCATTCTTGGAATCAGAGTCTCAAAATCGGCAGCACTCAGATGCGGGGCCTGGAGCAAGGACAGTGGGCAGTCTTCAAGCTGAAGATGTTTCTCAGAACTTAAGAGTCAAAGTTCCAAGAGAGAGCATCCCCGCCTGGGCCCTGAGCTTACCCCACAGTCAGAGGAGAGTTCTGACCAGACTGCCAACACTGAGGAGAGAGAGGCTCCCCAAAGGGAAATCGGGGTGTCCCTCCCATTAAAAGGGGTGAGGAATGCTAAGCAGGCAATGAAAACAAATGTCTACTAGTTCACTTTACCTCAGTTTTCTCTGCAAACAGGGACGAAAACAATCTGGCCCTTCGAGGGCAATTGAGGGGATTAAATGATGTCACCATGTAAGGGCCTGGCTCTCACTAACTGACACTCCATAAATGTCAGTGATTGGGTTTTTTTATTATTATTATTTGTTATAAAAGGACACAAAAACAAGCCACTGTGGGCCAGATGTGAGCCTAACGAATGCCACATGCTCCTTTTGGTTACAGCCACAGAGGCCTTGGGATTGGCAGACGTGGGTTCAAGTCCTGGCTCCACCACTAAGTAGCTGTGAGGCACTGGGCAAGTGACCTCAGCCCTCTGAGCCCCAGTGGTCACATCTGGCTGCCAACAGCTGCCTGGGCACAAAGCCCAACGTCTAGACAGCAGACATCAGCACGGTGGGCCCAGGGACTCGGGGCAGGTGGGCAGCCCTGTGGCCTTCCTCCCACAGTGTTCCTCTCCTGTAACTCGGGGAGCCCCACCTTAAGGGGAAGGCCAAGAGCTCTTGGGTAACTGACTGATCCTGGCCTGGGGCGCAGTTTCCTTTCCCAGGACTTCAGTTGGGAAATCTCCCAGATGCTCTGGGGCCAGTGGTTCCCATGGGAATTCACGGGGGCACTGGTGAAGATGAAGATCCCCAGGCCTCCCAGAGGCCTAATGAGCCCCAGGTGATGTGCAGCAGAGTGACCGAGTTCTGACTTTTCCAAAACCACTTCTGCAGCACCCTTCCCACTTCCCACCCCCCCCGCTACCCTCCTCCCCCAGGCAGTGGGCCCACTGGGGACAGCCCTGACAGGAGAGAAAGGCCTTCCTCTAGACTTGTTCTTCCCCATCACCTGCTCTTTCTCAGCATAGCTCCTAAGCCTGAGGAGACAGGCCCTCCCTCTGTCCACTTTTCTTCTATAATAGCTCAATCACCTAAATGTGGCCAAGGCAGGGTGGATGTGAAAAAGACACATCAATTGATTGCCTCCCACATGTGTCCTGACCATGGCCGGGGATTGATCCTGCAAGTGAGGTATGTGCCCTTGACCAGATTGGAACCTGGGGCCCTTCAGTCTTCGAGTGGACGCTCTATCTACCAAGCAAAACTGGCCAAGGCAGGCCTGGTGACTTTTAACCATCTGAAACCAGTTGTATTTGAAATCCAAACTGTCCTTGGATTTTTTTTTTATTATTTTTTCCAGTTACAGGACTCAATAAATTCCTTTTTTCTTTTCTTTTTCTTTCTTTTTCTTTTCTTTTTTTTTTTTTACTGCTGAAATCAGTTTGAGTTCAGTGAGGAAGGGGGAGAATACCCAAAGCTGGGGAAGACTTAGGCAAGTTGATCTAAGAAGCACTGTCACTTAAACCTGAGATTTTCCAGTGGCTTGTCTACTCCAGCTCTGTAGAAAGCTGCTGTTGAGGAGTAGGAGGGGATCCTGGACCCCTACAGACAAAAAGAGCCGCTGTGTTCACTTCGGCAGCTCATAGATTCAGCATATAACCCTCTGCCCTCTCAATGTCTCCCCTGGGACTGAGTTAAATGGGCCTTTCCAACCCTGCATGGCCTGCTGAGCTCTCCAGGCTAGTCTTCCTTGGTCATGCTACTTTAGTTGATGGCTCCTCCATGTTTTTCTACTGCTCAGGACAGAAATCTTGGAGTCATCGTTGCTCGTCATTTTTATAATCCACATTCAATCTGTCAGCAAATCCTATTGGCTCCCCTTTCAAAATATGTCCAGAGACCAACCACGTCTTTATCATTCCCACTGTCGCCACCATGCCCCAAGCCCCAGCATGTCTCACATGGATAAATCAGTCTCCCTCACTGAGGCCCCATTTCTGTCTCCTTTCTCTGTTAGTCAGGACAGGCTGGGATGTGCTGTGATAATGCCAGGGGTATAAACACATTGGTCTGTTTCTTGTTCCTGCTATATGCTCTTCTGACTATGGTCTGGAACACAGGTTTGTGGGCAGCCAGTTATTAACGCATCTCTACAATACTGACCGTCACCATTGAAGGGTAAAGAGGGAACATGGCCTAGACTCGCAGGGGTCCTCAAACTTTTTAAAGTGGGGGCCAGATCACGGTCCCTCAGAGAGCTGGAGGGCCGGACTACATGAACTACTAATTCCTACTGTAACACCTCGGCTGCGCTCACTGCCCAAAAAACCTGGCGGGCCGGATCAGACTCCTCTGCGGGCCGCATGTGGCCCGCGGGCCGTAGTTTGAAGACGCCTGGTAGAGTATGCTCACACGTGTTCCCCAGAAGCCATGACAGTACTCTGCTCAAAGTAAGTCCTATGCCACTCCTGGCTCTAAAAGCTTCGGGGAAGAGCAATGCTCTGCTGCAGAACTGAAAGCACATTATGCGCTCATGACCACAGCACCCACTTCGATTTCTCCTCACACAGCAGCCAGAGGGTTCTGTTAAAGCATAAGGCAGGTCCCGTTCCTCCTCTGCTCAGAACCCTTCTGTGGCTCCCGCCTCCCTCGTGGTAAACACCAAAGTCCCCACCATGACCTACAAGGTCAAGCACAACCGGCTGCTGGGACCTCCTGGACCTTTACATTCAGCTCTCTCCACCTTACTTGCTTCATTCTACTCCGAGCTCCTGCTGTTTCTCAAACCTGCCAGGTATGCTATGCTCTCACTTCAAAGTCTTTGCTGCTGTCTGGAATGCTCCTAAAGGCATCCATAAGCCTCACCTCCAACCTCATTGAAGCATCCCTGTATGGGCTGAATTGTGTCCCCTCACCAAAAAAATAAAAATTCATATTGAAGTCCTAACCCTTGGGACCTCAGAATGTGACCATAATTGAGGATAAAATTTTTACAGAGGTCACTAGGGTGGCACTTAATCCGATATGACTAATGTCCTTAAAGAAAGAGGTCAGGACACAGACATAATACATAAAGGGAAGACAAAAGTGAGGACACACAGAGAACATAGCCATCTGCAAGCCAAGGAGAGAGGCCTCACAAGAAACCAACCTTGACAGCACTTTGATCTTGGACTTCTAGCCTCCAGAACTGTGAGAAAATAAATTTCTGTTGTTTTAGCCACCAAATCTGTGGTACTTTGTTACAGCAACCATAGCAAGCTAATTTATCCCTTTTCCCTGCCTATTTTCCTCTGCATCATTATTACCTTCTAATGTCCTAAATGGTTTCCTTTGTGTATGAGATCTATTAACTCTCATAGAATATAAAATTAATCAAGGCAGGATTTTTGTCTGTTGTATTCATTGCTCTGTCCCCAGGGCCCAGAATAACACCTGTCACATAGCAGATACTCACTAAATATTTATTAAATGAATGAGTGGATGGATGGATAGATGCTATAAAACATTCAGAAACCCTCATCCTTTGCAGATACTTCCCTAAACCACAAGGCTTTTTATGGCCTTTTTAATTTATTTATTTAATATTGGAAGGTAGCTGGGGAATTTTGAAAGTCTGACCTTTTGAATTAAGTGGTATCTCTCAAACCTTGAACTGTAGATATTTGGTCCTCAAGTTCATGGTGAGGATCCCAGAGGTCTTTATATGCGTGCTCAATGATGAAGGCACAAGGATCTCAATTATTATACTGAAAATACAGTAAAGACCCACATGCCCATCAATAAAGGACCGAGCATAAGCTGCTATGGCCCCGTAGATTATGCAGGTGCTAAAAGGAATAAAAGGGACCTGTGTGTGCCAAGGAGGGGAAGGCTGAGTCAGTACCAAGTGGAAGACTGATCTGCAGCTACGATAGTATAAAAGCTATGCTTTCACATGTGCAAACACCAATAACCAAAAAGATACCTGAGGCAGTAGAGTGAGGTTGCTGTATCGTTACCTATTGCCACAATGATGCTGTGTAACGAGCAACCCTAAAACTGCCAGTGGCACACAGTAATAAGCATTGACTGCTCACCAGCCTGGGAGCAGCTACTCTGTAGGTCGAGGTCTAGGCTGCTCTGTGGTCATGGCTGGGCTTGATCAGACATACAGGGCTGGCTAGCTAGAGGCTCCTGTAGAATGACCTCAGCTAAGACAACTGGAGTGGCTGAACTTGGTGCCATTTGTCCACTAGCCTGGGCCTATCATCACGGCAATGACAGAGACACAAGAATAAGCAAGCTTGATTGAGCCCCTGGACCCACGCCCACCTCATTCAGAAAGCAAAGGGTGGGCTCCCGCTAATGAATCAGGCCAGGAGCCTAGGAGGAAAGGAGGCCCAGGAGAGGAGCCGAACAGGCACAGGAAAGAAAACACAGGAAGCGCTTTCAGAGGGAGCTAAACTAATGCCACACGGAGAAATCATTCTTCACTTGTCAAATTGGTAAAGACCAAAACAATCCAATAAAACCCTGTGCTAAGCGGTGAAAGGCATGGTAATCGCTCAGACATCATAGTGGGAGGTCCTGCGGAAGATAACTATCGATATTACAAATGCTTGAACCCTTTGGCTAGCAACCGCACTTCTGGGAATTTATCCCACAGGCGTGTTGAAGCCACAGATTGAGTACAATGTATGCTCAAGGTTATTTATTACAGCACTGTTGTTAGTAGCACAAGTTTAAACAGTTAGGTCCCAAACAGAGAACTGGTTAAGTCAATTATGCTTTATTTATATGCTGGCATACTTGTAGCCACAAAAACATAATAAGGAAGCTCTTTACATGCTGATATGGAACTATCTACAAGGTTTATATTAAAGTAAAAAGCAAGGTGTCTAGACATGACACCAAAGGCACGATCCATAAAAAGAAAAAAATGGGTAAATTGGGCCTCATCAAAATTAAAAGTGTTTGCTGTGTGCTCTGGCTGGCATAGTGGGTTGGAGCATCTTCCCGTACACCAAAAGGTTTTGGGTTCGATTCTCAGTTAGGGTATGTACAGAAGGCAACAAATTGATGTTTCTCTCTCACATCTATGATTCTCCCCCCCCCCCCCACCTCTCTAAAATCAATAAACATATCCTTGGGGTGAGGATTAAAAATATATATATATCACTCTAAACTCAATAGTAAGAAAACAAAAAAAATAATTTGAAAATGGGCAAAAAAAATTAAACAGATAGTTTAACAAAAATTATATGTAAATGGCAAATGCAAAACAAAGCTTTGGAGAAATAGCATTACAAACCTATAAAATGGCTAAAATAGGCCTGGCCCAGTAGATCAATAGGTTACAGCATCATCCTAATACACTAAGATTGGGTGTTCAGTCCCTGGTCAGAGTACATACAAGAATCAACCAATGAAAGCATAAATAAGTGGAAAAACAAATCAACGTTTCACTCCCATCCTCTCTCTCTAAAATTTTTTAATAGCAGAAACCGGTTTGGCTCAGTGGATAGAGAGTCAGCCTGCAGACTGAAAGGTCCCAGGTTCGATTCCGGTCAAGGGCATGTACCTTGGTTGCGGGCACGTCCCCAGTGGGGGGTGTGCAAGAGGCAGCTGATCATAATTCTCTCTCATCAATGTTTCTAACTCTCTATCCCTCTCTCTTCCTCTCTGAAAAATCAATAAAATATATTTAAAATAAAATAAAATAAAATAAAAAATTTTAATAGGCTAAAATAAAAAATACTAACACAATCAAGGGCTGATAAGGACCCCGAGCAACCAGAACTGGTAGGAATGTAAAATGGTATAGCCATTCTGGCAAATGGTTTGGCAGTTTCTTGCCCAGTGAAGCATACAGCTCAGCAATTGTACTTCTGGGTATTTAGCCTAGAAAAAAATGAAGACTTAGATTTGTATAAAAAAAAAAAAATCTATATATAGACATTCATAGCAGCTTGAATTGTAATTGCCCAAAACTGGAACCAACCCAACTGACCTTAACAGGTGAATGGATGAACTATGGTGTGTCCATTAAATGGAACACTACAAAGCTATAAAAAGGAATGAATTGCCTATAAACGCAAGACATTGAATTTATCTCAAGGACACTATGCTGAAAAAAAAAAAAAAGAAAGAAAAAAAAATGCCAATCTCAAAAGGTTACATGCTGTATAATTCCATTTATATAACACTGTCACGGTGACATAATTATAGTGATGGAGAACAATTCATCAGTTGTTAGGGAATAGGATTGGGGAAGGGAGTGACTATACTAATAAAGTGTTCACATGAGGGTGTTGCTTTGTGGTGATTGGAACAGTTCTATATCCTGGTGGTTACAAAATCCATCCATGTGATAAAATTTCATAGAACTATGCACCAGAAAACAAAACAATGATTGCATGGAAAAACTGGTGAAATCCAAATAAGGTTTGATTTCGGGTTAATAATATTATACCCATGTCAATTTCCTGGTTTTGACAATGCGCTGTGGATTATGTAAGATGTTATCACTGGGGGAACTGGGGGAAGCTGGGTGAAAGGTCCACGGGAACTCTGTACTATTTTTGCAACTTCTGTGAGTCTTGAGCTATTTCAAAATAAAAATAAAAAGTTAAAGTAGCAATGATTTGGGGCTGCTTTGCTTAATTTGATTATTGTAAAAAATAATAATAATGCAAGGGGAAGAATGTGTTTGAAGAGAGTCTCATTTGTGTGAAATGAAAATGCAGGAGTATGCCAAAACCGATTCGGCTCAGTGGATAGAGCATCAGTCTGCGGACTGAAAGGTCCCGGGTTCGATTCCGGTCAAGGGCATGTATATTGGTTGCGGGCACATCCCCAGTAGTGCAAGAGGCAGCTGGTCGATGTTTCTCTCTCATCGATGTTTCTAGCTCTCTATCCCTCTCCCTTCCTCTCTGTAAAAAAATCAATGAAATAAAAAAATAAATAAATAAATAAATAAAATGCAGGAGTAATTCCCGTATATGACAGAATATTTCTGGAAACATACACAAGGGACTGGAAATATTGGACCCATGGGAGGAAACTAGACAGTAGGGGCACAGGGCTGAAACAAAAGAGAAAATAACACTGATTTTTCTGTTTTCCTCTTGGCTTTTAAATTTTATACTGTGGGTATGTATCACCTTTTAAAACTTTTAATTTAACTGGCTGTGGGAGAACAGAAGAGCCATCTGTTTGGCTCAGAGATCCTCAGCGGGCCAGAAAGGAGAAGAACAGTGTCTTAGGCACGGAGATTTTATTGGGAAGACAAAATTTTGCTAAGCTCATGGGAAGCTGGAAACACAAAAGAATAATTGATGTGACAGGGAGGGCATCAAGCTCCAGTTGGTAGGGACCAGGAAACAATGCCTCCTTTGTCTCCATGACAACAACAACGAACAGGAATAATAATCACAGTCACCACCACAGGGGACACCTACCTAGCCACTCAACTAATCACTTCTCAGGGACCCTCTCACATAACTCTCTAAACAACATCATTGCACAAAAGAAACCCATGGCCTGGAAGTGTAGTAACTTGCCTGAGGTCCCACACAGAGTTTGCAGTTGTGGAACACCAAGGCTTCCTTCGGGAACTACACTGATCTCCACCTCTAATTCCCACAACTGCCCTCCCCTGCAGGCCATCTTGTGATGGCCATCTTTTGACAATCATCTTGTGTCCACATAGGGGCAACCATCTTTGACCACATGTGGGCAGCCATCTTGTGTCTTGGTGTGACAGTCAATTTGCATATTACTCTTTTATTAGATAGGATAAATAAAACCAAATTACAGTTACATGTAATAATCTCTAAGAGTGATTAGCAAAAGAAGCCAAGAATAAAAAGGAGCACATGCTGTGATGTTCCATTTATATAGAATTTAAAAATTGGTAAAACTAATCTCTGTTGTTAAAAGTCAGGATCGTTGTGACTTCTGGGGAAGAGGGAAGAGGAAAGGACAGGCAGGAGGAAAGAAAGAGAAAGATCTTTAGTCACACAGGTATGCTCACTTTGTAACAGCCCACAAGCTGTATCCTTGTGTTCCATGCATTTTTCTGTATGTAGGTTCTACCTTAATAAAAATAAAAAAATAAAAAAATAAAGAAAGGCAACCTACAGAACAAGAGAAATCATTTACAAATCACATATATGGCAAGGTTTTAATAACCAAAATATATAAAGAACTTCTATAACTCAACAACAATGAAAAACCCAAACAACTAGATTAAAAACTGGGTAAAGGACTTAAAGAGACAGTTCTCCAAAGGAGATATACAAATGGCCAAGAAGTATATGAAAAGATGCTCAACATCACTAATCATTAGAGAAATGCATGCCAAAACCACAACAAAATACCATCTTACACCCATTAGGATGGTTAATTTTTTTTTTTAATCAATAACAAGTGTCAGTGGAGAAATTGGAACCCTTGGGCCCTGTTGGTAGGAATGTAAAATGGTGCAGCTGCTGTGGAAAACAGGATGAATGTTTCTCAAAAAATTAAAAATAGAATCACCATGTGATCCAGCAATTCCACTTGTGGGTATATACTCAAAAGACTTGACAGCAGGGTCTCGGAGGGCTATTTGTACACCCACGTTCAAAGCAGCACTATTCACAATAGCCAAGAGGTGAAAGCAACCCAAGTGTCCATCCACATTTTTTTCCTCGTGATGAATAGGTAAACAAAATGTGGTCTATGCATACAGTGGAATATTATTCAGCCTAAAAAAGAAAGGACAAAACTTTCCAAAAGTTTCCTTTTATTTAAAGTAAAAAAGGGGGTGACAGTGGAAGAATATCACGTAAGAAATATATCCTGATAATAATTTACATCTAAAAATTTTGTGCTTTAGAAAATTAACCTTCATTCGAAACGCTAATAGCAAGATACCCATGAAAATACACACATGGTGACAAAACAAGCCAGGGGAAAATCATTTGGGGGGGGGGGGGGGAATGGAAAAGAATCCCAAATAAAATTTAAAGAAAATACCCCTTTATTAACTTTTGGTCGAGAATATGTTTGTATACTTTCAGAAAACAACTCTGAGACCATCTGGAATTCTGTAACAGAGAGCAATAGACAGAAGCGCTCCAGCCATGAAGACAGAAGAGACACAATTCAGAGATGGAAGATGCTGACGACGCCTCAGCACACCAGCAGACAGCAGCCGCGGCTTGCTGAAGGATGCCCAGGACCAAACCAGAGACGGGTGGACCTGCATTACCGCCATTTGTCCACCAACCAGATCTGAAATATCATGGCTGGCATGTACACATAAGGAACTATCTGGCATTGAAATTGGGACACAAAAGAACTGTTGGCCCAGAAAGGAACTCACTACAGACTGATTCATTTGCCTCTCAGCATAACCATTATGGCTTGGTGCAGTTTAGGTTCTTACAAGGGTATTTCTTGGATCACATGATCTCACACATCTAGAGGAAATAATGAACAACACAAACAGACCAAGAGAAAGAGAACCAGCCATCAGACTCTCAAACCTCAGAGGGAAAGTAAGGGAGGACGGGGGTAAGGGGAAGAGATCAAACAAAGGACTTGTGTGCATACATATAGGCCTAGCCAGTGGCCATGGACAATGGGGGGGGGGGGGGGGGCATATCTAGGGAGGGGTTTGGGATGGGAATGGGGGGATAAGGACAATTATCTGAGACCATAATCAATTAAAAGAAAGGAAGGAAGGAAGGAAGGAAGGAAGGAAGGAAGGAAGGAAGGAAGGACAGGAGGGAGGGAGGGAGGGAGGGAGGGAGGGAGGAAGGGAGGAAGGAAGGGCATTCTGATACATGCTACCACATGCATGAACCTGAAGGATATTATGCTCAATGAAATAAGCCAATTATAAAAGGACACATACTGTGTGATTCCACTTATAGAAGGTACGTAGAGCAGTCAGATTTATAGAGAGAGAAAATAGAATGGTGGTTGCTGGGGGCAGGTGGGGAGAGGGATTGGGGAGTTTTGTTTGATTGGGTACAGTTTCACTCTGGGATGATGAAAAAGCTCTGTGGGTGGATGGGTGGATGGTAGCGGTAGTTGCACAATGTGAATGTATTGTACTTAATACCACTGAACTGTACACTTAAAAATGGTTTAGGTGCCGAAACCGGTTTGGCTCAGTGGTAGAGCGTTGGTCTGCGGACTGAAGGGTCCCCGGTTCGATTCCAGTCAGGGGCATGTACGTGGGTTGCGGGCACATCCCTGGTAGGGGGTGTGCAAGAGGCAGCTGATCGATGTTTCTCTCTCATCAGCGTTTCTAGCTCTCTATCTCTCTCCCTTCCTCTCTGTAAAAAAATCAATAAAATATTTTTAAAAATTTTTAAAAATGGTTAAGGTGGTAAATTTTGTTGTGCGTTTAAAAAAACAAAAATAAGGCAGCCTACAGAATGAGAGGATAAAATCAATAACAGTTAACAACCAACAAACAAAAGCAAAGAATGTGGTCTGGCCTCCAACTGAATGGGCAGTGGAACCTGAGACCAGACCTCACCCAGCAAGTGGATGCAACCAGGGCCGCGTCTGCTGAGGGTGTGGCGACAGGCAGGCCACCTCATGGATATGAAGAGGCCGATATTCTCAGGACTTCATGAGAGGCCATTGTGGGGACACATGGGCTGTGAGTTTCTCAGGTATAGCTCCCTCTGGGAAGATCACCAGTGGGAGAGCCCACCTAAGAGCCACAGCCCCCAGGCCGGGGAAGCCTGCTGCTCCCTGAGGCCCCACCCAGTGCCTGGCAAGGAGCTGGAGGGGCCTTGGAGCATGGAAAGGAGCTGATGCAATTCTCCTCTGTCCTCCCAGCTTTCAGATGAGGTCTGTCGAAGGTGCTGCCCCACCTCTTAACACCCAGCAGCCCTGTAGTCTTTCTGGTCACTTCCGGGGGTCATCAAAAGTCTTGTTTTAGATATAAAGAAATCTAGTCTGGTACAAATTATATCAACATTTAGATTTTGTAGCCAAATTGAGACCTGCACCACCACCCAGCCAAGGCAGAATGGTGAGTCCCACAGGCCAGTCCTGGTTCCCCCTGGGTGGGGAGTACACAGAGGGGCAGAAAGATGCCCCCAGGCAGTGCTAATGTCACCTAGCACCCAGCCCTCTCTGGGGCAGCTGCCTCCACATACTAGGAGGTGCTCACTAGGGATGGCAGGTGGGAGGGGGTGAGGAGCACTGAAGTGAAGGAGGCTCTTCAGGAGGACAGGACAGTCCTCTAGTTCCTCCTGCTCCTCCCCTGCACCCTCTTAGTGGCCTACCTTCAGCTCCAGATGCCACTAATGATTACGGTGAGCCTTGAACTCCAACTCTCCAGCCTCGGCCTCTTCATCTGCATAATGAGGGTGGTCAGAGTCCAGCCTCTCAGCAGCCGTGAGGGCAGGCCTGTGTCGTGTGCTTTATTTAGAGGGTAAGCTCTGGGCTGGAATTTTTGAAATTGAAAAATTCCATGGCTGCATGGTCTGGAGTAGTTTAACCTCTCTGTATCTCTGCTTGCTTATGTGTATAATGGAAGCAAATATAGGACAGACCTGGTAGAACTGTTGAGAGGATAAAGTGAATTAACATGCATAAGACTCTCACGGGGGCGTTGGGTGGTGGTAAGGTCTCAGCAGATGTGAGCTGTTACTGTTTTGAAGCAAGAGAGGGAATTGAGAAGGCTCCCGGCCCAGGACAGACCTTGTATTCGGATGTTTGCAGGACTTGGAGTGTGAATTCTCTTCTACCCAATCCCCCTACTTCCGAGGCCAGGGACTGTGGGCAGCCCTGGTGCCAAGGGGTCTGGCATGTGTGAGACCTCAGGGCCCTCACAGGCTGTCCCCAGCTTCCTCAGGCCTGGCCGCCAGAGCTCCCAGGCAGCCAAAGTCCATCTGACCCAAGCCCTGCCTGGCCAAGCCTTCAGGCATTGGTGGGGATCCAGAGCCCGAGCTGAGGAGGAGGAAATGTGGTCGGGTGGCTGGAAGGCTGGGTGGGCAGAGGTCAATGCAAAGGCAGCCCTCTTCTCTCCGCTCCGGAAAGCCCCAGCTCCACCACGTCTCCCCTGCGTTTCCTGGGGCAAGCTGCAGGGCCTCTCTGACCTCAGGCTCCTCCTCTGTCAGAGGTCTGCTGTGGGGACTCA
Organism: Pipistrellus kuhlii; assembly: GCF_014108245.1. NCBI lineage: Eukaryota > Metazoa > Chordata > Mammalia > Chiroptera > Vespertilionidae > Pipistrellus > Pipistrellus kuhlii. Next base: position 23,062,386 of record NW_023425416.1, read on the forward strand.
ATGACATAACCAGCTATCAGTTGCTCAATACATAATGGCTGCAATTGTTATTTTTATTATTATTATCTCATTGGTGGGGGTGACTGTCTAGGGCATAGAGATTAAAAGCATGCCAGAGCCCAGAAAGAAACAAGCATTGTGGATGTCCCCCTGCACACACTTTGCAGATGAGAAATCCAAAACCCAAGGTCTCGCAGCAATTAGGAGAGGGAGCCAGGGGGACCACACAGGGATTCAGGCTCCTCAGACCATGGAGCCAACATTGTCAGAGGTGACTTCTTACACGGCCCTGGGAGGAAATGTGCAGAGGAAAGAGGGGCCCCGGGACTGGGATGTAGGAAGAAAGAGGGGCCCCATGACTGGGGTGAAACGTACAAAAGCTCCCTCTCCCTCTTCTCCCCCTCATGCACGTCTCTCTCTCAGTAGTCAGAGTGGGGAACTGTATTAGCTATTCTGTTCTAGGATTGGGAGAAGTAATGCAGAGCCAACACGTGCAAAACAGAACGAGGACGCAAATGCACCACCAAAGGTGACTCAGAGAACTGGAAGAGCCTTCGGCATTGACCTCAATCCCTCATTTACAAACTCTGCTCGTTTTATTGTGGAATATTCCCAACGTATAGAAAAGTACAGAAAATAATGCAACAAGTGCCCGTGCATTCCTCGCCCAGTGCTGTTCAGTTCCAACATGCTGCTGCTCCCCTCCCCCCTCCTGGAGGCTCCTAGTAGAGATAGAGCAGAAGCCACGGGAACCCTCCCTGGCTGCATCTCTCTCCCAGGGAAATCGCTCCCTGGATCTGGAATGTGTCCTGCCCATATTTGTTTTCACACATACATCTGCATCCGTAAACATGACTGGTTTTTGCTTGTTTTCAAACTTTATCTAAAAGGGACTTTACTGCATGAGTCACTTGCAACTTATTCTTTTTTTTTATGCAACATCAGTTAGTGAGGTTGCTCCACATGGCTCCACAGAGCGCTAATCCCTTCACAGACAAGTCTACAAAGACACCTCGATCTATTAAACCCCTTTCCCGCTGATGGACTGCTAGGCTGTTTCTAACTGCTTGCCCTCACAATTCAGCTGCCCTGAGCATCACGGCTTCCCCAGATGGTACTTGACTGCTTTCCAAGGTAGGGATGCCACTTCTCGGTCCCACAGTTGCACGTCAGGTACTGCACCATCCACGTTCACACTATCGCTCGGTGGTACACCAAACCTTCCTTCTTCAGTAAGGAAACTGAGGTCCAGGGATGAAAAGGACCTGTGATCCTAGAGTCAGTGACTGAAGGAGCCGGGACTCCATGTTTCAGTTGTTTATTGCTATGAAACAAACAACCCCAATACTGAGTCGCTTTTTAAATGCAGTTATTCATTTTGCTCATTAATCTGCAGTTCAGACAAGACTTAGAAGGCAAGGCTGGTCTCTGTTCCATGTAATGTCAGCTGGGGTCGCTTGACGGGGGCGCCTGGAAGATCCATTTCCAAGATGATGTACAGACACCAAGTTGGTGCTGGCTGTTGGGAGGTGCTGGGCTGGGCTGAGGGAGGGGTCTTGGTTCTTTCCTGCAGGGCCTCTTTATGAGCTGCTTGGGTTTCCTCAGGGCAGACTGGCTGCGTCCCAATAGCCTGTGTCCCAGAAACTGGCAGTGTCACTTCTGCTGTGTATTGACAAAGCAACCACAGGGTCCGAATTCAAGTGGAAGGAGGGTCTATGTTATGTACTGCATCTTGACGGAAGAAGTGTCAAAAATTTTGCAAGTCTTGTTTTAAACACACTTGACCTCTGCAGCAAGCAATCCTTCAATAATGTAGAGGTCAAGACGCTCTAACAGGCAGCAGATAAACAAATGAACGGCAATGCTGCTATCATGGCTGCCAAAAACTACACTTCATCGGTGACTAAACCAGCCACAGCATGCTCAACAAGGACCTGGAGTAGAGGCCCCAAAGTATTGGCTCAAGGGCCAAATCTGTAAAAATAATTATCCATATTTTAAATTGGTAGATTTTACTGCAAAAATCCAGATTTCCAAAAAGAAAAAGAAAAAACACATAGGGGAGATTTGGCAACATGAGGCTCTCATTCCCAGATGGCCTCTCTGACTCAGTGGAGCAGTGACCACTCTGGTGAATCCTCTGGTTTTCTGCAGTCCCCAGCGTTTGGAACTGGCTCCTGTGGACCCTTGAGTTGGCAAAGTCTGGGTCACTAATTCTAGGACATTAGAAGGGCATTGAGATAATCATTCCACAGGGATTATTAGTGAACACAAATAAGGGATGTGACATAGCTCTAGGGGTGGGGGAAGTAACCCTAGAAGGCTCCCCAGCACCTGAGTCATGACAGACGGGAAGGATCTGTAAATGTTCAGGATTCTAGAAGCTAGTGCGTTTGATTTCCAATTGGGCATCTGGACATTGAGATTAGGAAGGACATAACAGCAAGAAGTTTTTTTCCCCTGGGTGTCCAACCTCTACAATACCAAATCCAATCCCCTCATTCCTATGTGGGAATGAATAAAGAGCAAAAATTCAGGCTCTATGTAGGTGGTGACTTAAATGAAGGACCCCCTAGATGCCAAACCCTCCAGACGCTGTCCTCATTGGCTGGCCATACAGCCTCAAATGCTAGCATCAGCACCACCCTGTACGTTGCAACATTCTATAGGACGCATATGTTACTTGCAAAGGAGGACATGTTTACAGACATTGCTCATCTGCCCATTCATATGAGTATGAATTAATTAATCCCTCAGATTTGCCAGCTCAGAGAAGGAGCTCCTGGGAAGGAGACGGGATGAGTAAGTGTTGGTGAAGAGAAAAGAGAGCTCATAGGAGGCTGCTTGGGAGGCAGGGGGCACAGCTGGAAGCCCTGAGCTTCATGCAGTAGAGGGAGATCTAAGATCACCAGGGGAGGAGGAGGTAGAGGTGGATGTAAGAAGGGAGACGAGGGTCACCATGCAGCTGGGCTTCCTGCAAGTCCCTCAGTCTCTCTTTTGGGATCTAATTTCTTCCTCTGCCAAAGAAGGGACCTAAAGCAAACCTGTGACACTAGAGTCCTAGGAGTCTCATATCCCCTCAGTCTGATCTTCCAAGATGCCACAATCCCATGTTCTCAGAGACTCTTAGAGTTTTAAGATTACTTTATTAGCTCTGGCTGGTTTGGCTCAGTGGATAGAAGGGTCCTGGGTTTGATTTGGGTCAAGGGTACATGCCTGGGCTGTGGGCTCGATTCCCAGTGGGGGGCATGCAGGAGGCAGCCGATCAATGATTCTTTCTCATCATTGATGTTTCTATCTCTCTCTCTCCCTCTCCTTCCCTTCTGAAATCAATAAAAATATATTTTTTTAAATTATTTTATTAAATACTGTCTTTTCGTGATATTTTTGAAAATGCAACCAAAGATATTATGGTTCAAAGGCTACTTCTGGGGCTCCAAGAGTCTAAGCTTTGATGTTGGCCAGGGTCTAAGTATTCATATTCAACCATTCTAAGGTTTTATGGATCCATCATACTTTCTCATCTAGATCCACTATGGGAAGACTATAATTTGCAATGAAGCCAATGGTTTATTATCTATGTGCTACCTCTGCTATGGTTTTCCTTTAAATTATAATTTTAAAACTTTTCACATCATTCTAAATAATAATAGTATTTGTGAAGTTGTGGATTTTAAGGATAAACACTATTTTTCTAAAAACATACCAAATAAGTTTGGGTAATATAGGTCCTGGCAACCCCTCCACCATCTTAGGCACCATCAGCAATTTGAATACATTTGAGAAGCCATTGCCCATGGGGCCAGCCCCCTCATTCCTGCAGGGAAGCATGGAAACATCCATTTGCAAGGATAGGAGCTCTCTGGGCACTGAAAATGTGAGGTCCACTCACCATGGGTTTCTGAGGAAGGCTGCCCCGTCCTGTTCCAGGTAGAAGTCACAGTTGGGAAGGCAGAGTGCCCTTCTCATGGGTTCCCATAATGGAGACTGGAGTGGCCTGGAACCCTGGGGGGGATACTATGCAATACTGCCATCTAGTGGCCAAAATGCAAGAAACGAAGAGAAGGGACAGAAAGAAGATGCTGTTCCTGGACAAGATAATGGGATACATAACTGAGAAACAAAGCAATCTAGCAGGTAATCAAATGCTAAATGGGCAGCATAGAAACAACTTAAGTGTCCACCAGAGGGGTATTGATTAAAACATTATAGTACATCAAATGAAATAGTATGCAGGCATTGCTAAGGATGCTATAGAGCTATATTATTGATGTGGAAAAATGCTGTTGAGTGGGATAAATGAGCACTAAGCAGTAACATGCAACTTGTGTAAAATGTAAGTTTAAACTCACTTTGGCTGTCCACTTAAAGAGAATATCTGCTACCCTCTGTCTTCCGCATGGCAGTATATATACCCCACCCACAAGCTGCCTCTCCCCACCACTTCCCCCACACCACCCCCCTGCTTCTCTCTCCATGGCCACCACCTTGGGAACCAGCACCATTTATGCCTGGGTGACTGCAGTCACCTTCCAAGTTCCAACCTTCCCCTCTGCCCTCCACAGCCAAGAGAGCGTTCCCAAATACCAGCCAGATCATACTGCATCCCCAATTAAAATCCTCTAAAGGCGCCCTGCCCTGGCCAGGTGGCTCAGTTGGATGGAACATCATCCCATACACCAAAGGTTGTGGGTTGGATTCCCAGTCAGGGCACATACTTAGGCTGCTGATTTCTCCTCTCTCTCTCTCTCTCTCTCTCTCTCTCTCTCTCTCTCTCTCTCTCTCTCTCTTCTTCCCTCTCTAAAAAATATATAAAAACATATCCTCAGGTGAGAATTTTTTTTAATCCTCCAATGGTTTCCTGTTCTGCATAGAATAAAAGCCAAGCTCCTCACCGCGGCCCTCGAGCAGCTGGCCACTTCCTCTCATACTCTGACCATCTCTCCCTCCATGCCTGATCAATGAGCCTCTATCACTTCCTCAACCCCCCCGAGTCTTTGCTGAAACACTCCTGTCCTGTTCCTCTCCAGCCTGATCTCTACTCAAACTTCATGCCTGGGCACACCGTCACATCCCCAGAGAAGCCTCTGTGGGTAATGGGATTTCATCTGTGTATTTTTTCTAATTTATCCAAAGCACATGTATTATGTTGTTGTGATCAGGAGAGAGCAATCTAGTTATATTCATTTAAAAATAAAATCCAATGTATAGACCATTGGTACATGGTGAGTTCAAAGAAGGAGGAGATCTGTGTAAGCTGGAAAGTCAGAGAAGGCTCCCACGGAGAGTGAGGATTGGAGGAAGGGAAGAATGAGGCCTGGGAAAGAAAACATTTGGAAAGGGAAGCATTTGAAGGTATGAAGGTGGAGGAACCAGATTTGAGCCGGAACCAGTGGGCCTGTCCAGAGGCAGCTGGAGGAGGTGGCACCTGGTTATTTAACTGTCTGGCACCCTTAATTCTGGTTGCAGCACCCCTTACCCCCCTCTCAGTGGGTTCTCAGTATGGCTGTGTGGATTGAGCCTGACCAATGACAAGCTTTCCTGGGATTTTTGCCTCATCTATTTAAAAAGGGTGTTTTCTTACCACTGAAGTTACCAAGCTGCAAAGATATATGCCTGGTGAAACCAGAACCAAAGATGTAGTCACATTCCTGATGCACATTTTTGAGCACCTGGATTCAGTCACACCTGAAGCCACATCTCCCTAGACTTTTCAGATCTGTGAACCAGTAAATCCCCCATCTTTGGAGGATTGGAATAGTTTGCCATCCATTTCTGTTACTTGTAACCCAAAGATTCCTAATGTCCACACTAGTCTGGCTGGTTCAGAGACTTGCTTTGGGAAACAGTGAGGGAGGCCGAGCAGAAATAGCAGAAGCAACACATGTTCTGGCTGCTCTCTGCAGACAAAGCCTTTATTCCCAAAGTGGACCAAGGCATCTAGTGTAGGAATTGGAGAATTCGAATTTTTGAGACAAGTCAGAAATCTGAAACGATAAGCCCTTTCCCCTGACTGTCCACAAGCCACAATCTCCCTCATCTACCCAGAAATCCTTTGAAAGGAGATGCAGGGACAAAAATGGCCCGAGGCAGCTCCCGTTCTTGGCTTCCTGGGGCTCTGGCGAAAACGGTTCTCCGTCTTCCCAGACCGCGTTGGGAAGGCCAAGAATCCACAAGACAACTGGGCAGAGGATGAAATGGGTGAGAGTGGGAACCATTTGGTGCATTTTCCACTGTTCTTTCCCTGTTTATGCATGCTCCAACTACTCCTAAGGGCCCTTGATCCCTGCCAGGGAGACAATGTGGGGGTGGAGGAGAGAGACACAGGCCCACAGGTTCCGGCCCAAATCTGGTTCCTCTAAGAACTGTATGATGACATGAAGAGTCAGTATTTGTGTCAAAAGTCCTCCTCCATGATCCCCAGTGCCTGGCAGAGGATTACATATAAAAGGGACTGGTTTCCATTCAGAAAATAGATTCCAAGTTCTTACGGGAATGAGCAGACTAGGACTCCTAAGATGGGTGATCGCATAAGTGTCACTGCCTTATCTCTTCAGGGGACTTAACACTCCTGTCCTCCTACAGCATGTCATTTGGCCCCCACTAGGGCACAACTTCCTCCGAAACCTCTGGCCTCAGACCAGCCACAAACCATTTACTTCCCAGCCTTTGAGAGCTGCATCTGTAGATGTGAACTATAATCAATAGGTACAGAAAGATATTTGTTAAAATTCAATACACATTTCTGACAAAAACTCTGAGGAAAAAAAGAATATCAAAGAGAACCTTCATTTGATAAAGAGTACCTGCCAAACACACAGAGAGAAAGAGAGTGAGAGTGAGAGCGAGAAAGAGCGAGCGAGAGAGAGAGAGAGAGAGAGAGAGAGAGAGCGCTTATATCATCATTACTGATGAAGTATTAAATACTTTTCTCCTAATGATAGAATAAGAAAGGAATATTTACCACTATGATATCTATTCAACATTGGACCTGCTCATTTCAATAAGGCAAGAAATAAAAAATTTTAAAATGAAGATCGGAAAGAAAACCTACAAACTGTCATTATGTCAGATGATAATACTATATATGGAAAAGCTCAAAATAGTCAACAAAGTATTAAAATGAATAAATGAATTTAGAAAGTTTGCTGGGTATAATCAACATACAAAAATTGAATTTGTATATACTATCAACAATTCGAAAATGAAAGTTTTATTTTCTTTTTATATTTTTATTGCATTTATTGGGTAACATTCGTTAATAAAATTATATAGGTTTCAGGTGTATAATTCATCAGGGATATTGGCCTATAATTTTCTTTCTTTGTAGTGTGTTTACCTGGTTTGGAATTACAATAATGCTGGCCTCATAAAATGAACTTGGGGAGTCTTCCCTCCTCTTGAATTTTTTGAAACAGTTTGAGGAGGATAGGTGTTAGTTCTTCATTGAATGTTTGGTAAAATTCACCTGTGAAACCATCTGGTCCAAGACTTCTGTTTGTTGGGAGTTTTTTTATTTTTTATTACTGCTTCAATTTCATTAATTGTAATCAGTCTATTCAGATTTTCTGATTCTTTCTGATTCATTTTTGAAAGATAGTATATTTCTAGGAATTTATTCATTTCATCCAGATTGTCCAATTTGTGGGCATATAGTTTTCCTAATATTTTCTTAAAATCCTTTGTATCTCTGTGGTGACAGATGTTACTTCTCCTCTTTCATTTCTGATTTAATTTATTTTGGTCCTCTCTTTTTGTTTGATGAGTCTGGTTAGAGGTCTGTCAATCTTGTTTATCTTTTCAAAGAACCAACTCTTGGTTTCATTGATCTTTTCTATTTTCTTTCTTTCTTTCTTTCTTTCTTTCTTTCTTTCTTTCTTTCTTTCTTTCAATCTCAATTCCCAATCATGTTGTGAGTGCTCAATGGTCACACATGGCTAGTGGCTACCCTACAAGGCAGCTCAAGTTTAGAGCATAAAAAGGAACTTTAAAAATCATGCTTTGCAACCTTCTTATATTGCAAATGACACTTACAGAGTTACATGCCCTTCCAGTGCAGTCCACATCTGGAGACTGAAGGAGGCAGGGTTTGGAGGTATGTTGGTTCCCACTGAAGATGGGCAGCACTCACCTCAGGGCCCTGCTGGGTTGTCTGGGCCTTCAATAGCCTGCATCACAGACTAACTTCTATTTCTGCCCAATCCTGCTCCTCCCTTTCTCTTCATAGGTGCTGATCCCTAATAGACATCTTGCAACCCAAACTCCATCACAGCATCTGCTTCTGAAGAAAACAATCTGTGGTTGCAAGGATATAGATATGGAGCAACTGGAACTTTTAATTATTGCTGTTTGGATCATAACTTAAAACTACTTCAGAAAACTGGTTGACAACACCTACTAATGCCAAAGATGCATACACTCTATTACCCAGCAAATCTCTTCTGGGTAAAGAACCAACTGATATTGGTGCTTATGGCTACAAAATTTTGCCTTGTTCACGGAAGCTTTGTTCATGATAGCAGAACTGGTGACCCAAGAAATGGCCATGAATAGTAAAATGGATAAATGCATGGTGGCAAGATGGTGCAATGTACAAAGAGTTAAAGGGGAAAAACTGCTGGTAAACACAACAACCTGGATCAGCCTCACAGGCAATATGTTGAACTGAAGAAGCCAGACACAGAAGAGTATGTACTGTATGATTCCATTTATATGAAGTCTGAAACGAGGTACAATAAATATATGATGATAGAAGTCAGAAGAGTGGAGAAGTCAAGGCTAGAGGGGACCTGCTGGGGAGCTGGCAATGCCTAATATCTTGATCTGAGTGGTGGCTGCATGTATGTATTCTCATACAGAAATTGGTCAAGCTCTACAAATAATACCTGTGCACTTTACTGAATGTTACATCTTGATAATGAAAATATGGAAAGAAGAAGAAGAAGAAGAAGAAGAAGAAGAAGAAGAAGAAGAAGAAGAAGAAGGAGGAGGAGGAGGAGGAGGAGAAGGAGTTCCAAGTCTTCACAATGACCCACATTTATGGAGAACTTACTATGTTCCAGGTCCAAGGCTTTACCTTTAACATGCAGTAGTTCATGTTAAAGGTGAACACAAATACAAATACAAATAGACACACACATATCAACACACACACTAACATATACACACCAACACATATACACTCCAACACACATACACTCCAACAGACATAGCAATAGATACTCACATACCAACCAAACACTAACATACACGAATACACACATATACATATGCACATAGACACACCAATATATACCCACACACCAAACACACCAATACACATACACCAATGTACCCAAATATACACACGCAGACACACCAAAACACACACCAACATACAACCAAACTCCAACATACACCCAAACACCAACATACCCACATACACCAAACATACACATACACAACACAGTCAACCCAACACACATACACGTACATGCACATACCAGCTACAAGGCACAGCTGAGAGCTGAGCTATGGGGAGAAATAAGAACCACAGGCAGAGATATTTGTTAAACTCTCTGTGCTTCAGTCTTCCCATATTTGAAGCGGGAGTGATGACAGAGATGTGATCACACACACCCACCAGTTAGCACAGGGCCAGGTGTACCCAAAGTTCTTTGAATATAGGGATTGTCAGTACAGCCAGCCCTGTTGAGGGAGGACACATCTGAAAAGGACAGAGTGTTGTGGGGGAAACAGGCAGACAGATAACACGATATAGCCCATGGTACCTGGGAAAGGATTGGGACAGATGGTGTAAATATCTGCATCTCCCATTCAGTTTGCAAATCCCTTTTATGCTTGTTACTGCATTTCTTCTGCTCTACATCTTGGGAAGGGCGATCATGCTAATTCCATCTACAGAGAAACCATGGCTCACATTGTCAGGAAGGGGAGATCGCATATTGGATCTTGTCCTTTGTTTTTGAAAAGCAATGAAATGTGGGGTGTGTTTCATGTGGCTGGCTGGTTTGATGCTCGGAGAAGCCTTAAATCACTAAGTTGGGAGAGACACAGCCAGGTGAGGAATCCGAGGCCTAGAGATGACAAATGGGTGGCCCCAGGTCACACAGTGAATGTTGGGAGCAGAACCAGCTCAAAAGTAGGTTTTAACTACACCAGACAGGCTGTTAATACAATGACATGGAACAAAGGTAGGGATGAGAGGATTGGAACCCAGCTCTGCTTCCCCCCACTTCTTCAAAGACCCACCTCCCGGTCTTGGAGTTCTGTGCAGCTTCTATTAGAATGGACATGGTGTCCCGGCCGCCTTTCTTGCTGGAGGGTCCCCAAGGATGCAAACAAGAACCAAGCTCAAGACTTCCTCCACCCACACTCAGAACCACATTCCAGCCAGAGGGAACGGAAGAGAACTCAGACCTCATTAGTGTCATCCCCGGCACCCAGGCAAAACACATTCCTAAAGGTCTAGGGCTTCAGATGAGACCATCTGGGAACAAAATGATGAAAAAGTCCTGGATCTCAGGATGGAGCTGTCAGGCAAACATCAGTCCCTTAGAAGGAAGGGTCTGTGATCCCAGCCATCCTGGACAACCACATTGAGGCATGGCTGACATGTGGTCAGGACAGTCCTCAAAAGAAACTGTCTTGGCAATGGATAAGAAAACTTTTAGCACAATCCAGACTTGGTGCCGTCCCTTAAATCTTAAATTGAGCTTCTTATGTGATGATTTAGTAGTTAATCAACTCAGCTAGACGCTGGGCCTTCAGGCTACTTGGAAGGAAGGTAGAGGAAGGAGAATCTTGGTTTTGGTCACTCGGCTTAAGTTCAATGACTACTGGGAAATTGTACAACAGACACACACCATGCCCGCCCACAGGTCTCATCGGCATAGCCCCAAGAGATCCTCCCACACTTTGCTTCATTCACAGTCTTAGCCTTGCACCTCTTGTCCAAGTGAGCTTCACTTTCCACATGCCTCTGAGCCCACCAGGTGATCCATCTTCCCATTTAGGACCCACAGGGTACCCACCATGGCCTCCTGACTTGGGCTTCCTGATCTCACCACCCATTCTGTGCTACATAACACAGCTCCCTGTCAGGGGTTGACAGTGTCCCCACCAATTTCTCACTTGACTCACAAAGAGAATAATGGGAAGCCCAGAGGCTGGGGCCATTGTCACAAACACAACCGAAGTGTGTGAGTACCTTGCAATGCCCTTATATAATTCCTAGGAAAAATGAACTAATGAATCAACTTGCCCAAGTGACCCATGCCTGCTGGGGACAGGTGTGGAAGATTGGGGGACCAGCCTGATGACAGCGGGTTCCTGCTTTCCAATCCTGGATATCTCACAAAGAAGGAATAACCAAACAGCTTTGGGGACACTTTTAGGGTTGCACAAGGAAGTTAGAACAAGGTCTTCAATGGAAGCAAGTACAGCCAAAGGTCAGGGAGATTCAAGGACAAGTGCAGCGTCTAGGTCAGTGGTTCTCAACCTTTGGGTCGCGACCCCTTTGGGGGTCCAATGACCCTTTCACAGGGGTCGCCTAAGACCATCAGAAAACACAAATATTTACATAATGATTCATAACAGTAGCAAAATTACAGCTATGAAGTAGCAACAAAAATAATTTTATGGTTGGGGTCACCACAACATGAGGTGTATTAAAGGGTTGTGGTATTAGGAAGGTCTAGCTGGTCCTTACAGGGATATAAAAGTGAGTGCAGAAAATCCAACAAAAGACAAAATTGCTACCTCAGTGGGGCCACATGCAGTAATGTGTCTTTCTATGTCTTCTTTTTCCTCTCTCTCTCTCTCTCTCTCTCTCTCTCTCTCTCTCTCTCTCTCTCTCTCTCTCTCTCTCTCTCTCCTTCTCTCTTTCTTTCTCTCTCAGCAAACACTTATGCAGCCAGCTCTATGCTAAGCATGGAGCTATAGGTAAGGAAGCAATGGGGAAGCAAGACCTGTCTGCCTTCACACAACTTGCAATCTAGTCAGAGATGGAAAGATGGACACATAATCTCACTAATCCTACATAATAAAGAGATAATATGCAAATTGACCATCGTACCCTCACAAGATAGCTGCCTATGACCAGGCTGGCAGAGGGAAGACCAAACGACTGAACAAGCAGGCTACATGGGGCGACCAGGCCATCAAGGGGGGCGGGGGGGCAGTTGGGGTGACCAGGTCAGTAGAGGGAAACAGTTGGGGGTGACCAGACCAGCAGGGGAGCAGTTAGGAGCGACCAGGCCAGCAGAGGAGGGCAGTTGAGGGCAACCAGGCTGGCAGGGGGGCGGGCAATAAGAAGCAACCAGGCTAACTGGGGGTAAGGGGTGTAATTAGGGGTGACCAGCAGGGGAGGCAGTGAGGAACAATCAGGCCGGCAGGAAGGGGCAGTTAGGGGCAATCAGGCAGGCAGGCAGGCAGGTGAACAATTAGGAGCCAGTGGTCCAGAATTGTGAGAGGGATGTCCAGACATCCCCAGAGGAGTCCCGGATTGGAGAGGGTACAGGCTGGGCTGAGGGGACCCCCCCTTCCCTTGCACAAATTTTGTGCACTGGGCCTCTAGTAGCTCTATATAAGCCAGGAGATCTAAGTGAAGAGAGGGATTCTAGAAGAGAAAAGGGAGAGATGTTGGTAACTGTCCTATTTGGGGACAATAGGATAAGGCCACAAAGGTTTTCACTGCCTTCAGCTCTGTGTGTTTCTCTGTGAAGTTTCCCTGCTGCTGCCCAGATGAAATCTTCCAGATGTCAGATGTCCACACAGGGTCTGTTTGTTTGCCTCTGATTATAGTCTCCTTTATGAATCAAGGCTTGGGGAAAGCATTCCTTGTTCAAATAGATGATTAAAGCCTCCAGGAGAATTCCGCGTCCTTGAGGTTGGGGAACTCAATGTTCCACCTCAGTGCTGATGGCTCCTAAGGACCTTCTGTTCAGCCCCGGGGCTGGTGGGATGGATTATTTATTGGCCAGATTAAATATATCCTCCAGCTATAAAACTGGTGCCAAAGTCCTGGGCAACACTCCCAGGGCAAGACCAATTTGTCTACCCATGGAAGAGTTCTATGGATTGGGCTCTCTCCTCCCCTATATCATTTTGGGAAGGAGAGATTCCAGGTTGAGCATTGATAGTCTGCCCAAAAGGGTTGTCACGCCTGGTACACACTGGGCCCAGCTCATGAACAAGACAGACCAGCAGAGCTCCTAGTTTAGTGGGGGAGACATAGGCCCGTCAAATCATCACTCATATATTATATATGTAAATCTAAATCATGCTAACAGCCACAAAAGAAAATCACAGAGTTTTCAGGTGAGTATACTGGGGGGGGTCTGGTTTAGATTAAGGATTTAGTAACATTTGAGTTACGAGATCTGAAGTATGAGCACAGGTGACACAGGAAGGGAGGGATGGCAATACAACAGTATGTGCAAAGGCACTGAGGGGAGACAAACCAGGGCAAATCTAAGGACTTAAGAGAGGCAGAGTAAGAATAGGGGAGTGATTTAAGAGGGTGAAGGGCAAGTCACACTTGGCCATGCCGTCTGGAGTTTTATTCGTGGGAAGCTATGGAAGATGTAAGAAGGAGGCGGACTTCATAATTCTCTTCCCCCAGGCCACCTCTCTGATCCTTCCTGCTAACTACAGGATTTTTCTAAAAGAGCTCTTATCCCACCACTCCCAGCTTAGACCCTATCCATGGCTCTTCACACTGGACAGGATATCAAGTCTTAGCAGAGGTTTAATGTCTTCATGATTGGTCAAGATTTTGAAAAATAAATAGACCTCATGAAACTACCTTTTCTTATATTCCCAACAGTGGCCTGAGCATAGACACAGTCTTTGTCATTATCTTCATCATCATGGCTCCCATTAATTAAGCTGTGATTACTGTGCTAAGCATTTTATATGATGTATTGGTTAGCTGTTGCTGTGTAATAAAATAGCCTAAAATTAGTGACTTTAGAATCTCAACTTTCTTTTTTTTTACCTATTTCACCCATTTATCCCACCAACCACTACCCACCTTTGGTATCCACCAATGAGTACAATGTCTGGCACACAGTGCATATACTTTTATCAAATATTTGCTGAGTGAGTAAATAGAAGCCCAGGAAAATGATTATTACCCCATTAGCCCAAGGTCACACAAGAGGACTAGACGCCCAGATCTCTGACCTCCTTCCCATGGTAGCCTCATTATCTGGACCTCCTGCCGCATCACTTCCCCAAAGTGGGTGAAAAAAGAACAAACACAAGATGTGAGATGTTCTGCTCTATCTTCCAGAGGTTACCCTAAAACCAGACATAGCCCCCAACACATACATCAGAAAATATTTAGATTTCACATAGTGCATGGAGAGAGCACAGGGCCCAAAGTCCAAAGACCCAAATGTGATGTGTGATCCTGCGCAAGTCACTTGGGCAAGACCTAACTTCCTTCATCTGAAACACAGGGATATAAATCCCTGCCTACATCCCAGTTCCATGTTAAAGATCAGAGGAGCTAATGGATGTACACCATTGCAAATCAGTAGGCTGTACCCAACTCAATCTACAGACCTCTCCAGGTTTGTTCAATTCCACCAACTGTGCCACCACCCCAGCCTCTTTTGCTTGCTTAAGGGAACCCTGGCTCTAAAGCCAGCTCATCTCCTAATTACTATGGGCTCAGCTTCCCACAGAGTCCTGTCTGGGTTTTAGCATGGCCTCCCTTTACTCATCACTACAGGAACCACAGTGCCCCAGTGTCTTTATCAAACCCTACTAGACACAGAGAGGCTCTCATTTCTAGACTCAGATGAAGCTCTGTGTCCTAGGGTGTCCACGCTGTGCCCTGGAGTGTCGGATATGGCTTCCCCAGTGGCTGTCCAAAGGGGCCATGCAACACATTCAGGGGAATTAAAGCTCCATAGAGAAAATTTAGACCAATCAAAGACAGAAAATAAAAAACAGTCAATGGATATTTCCCTTCTTCTCCCACACACTCTTTCAAGGTGTTCCAGTTTCACATGGCTTCTCTGAAGGAACATGGCATGGCTGAGTGACCAACTGTGCTTTCTTGTGCAGCTGTGACCAGCTCAGCAATGTACCACCTTGTGTTTGCTTCCTCTCCTTCCTGGCCTCACTTCCAACTTCTTTCAGACTGCATTCCCACACCCCCACCCTGCAATGACACATCATCCAACTCTGTCATCTAGGCAACATGGCTTAAGAAAAAGAGGAGAAATTGAGGATATTGTCAAATTGCAGTCGCTCAAAAACTCATAAGTGGACTGGCATATCCCTAGTGTTAGTGAGGAAATGGAGCAATTGGAACTCTCATACACTCCTGTGGAACGTAAATTGCAACAGTCATTTTGGAAAACAATTTGATAGTTTCTGAAAAAGTTAAATATCTACCGTATGTCCTGATCCTTCCACTCTGAAATATTTATCCAAGAGAAAATAAAAACATATGTCCACACAAAGATTTGTACAAGAATGTTTATTGTAGTTTTATTCATGATATCCCCAAACTCAAATGTTCCAAAACTGGTGAATGTATAGACAAATGGTGGTGTATTCATACCATGGCATTCTACTCGGCAATAAAAATGAATGAACTATTGATATACTTAATGTGGGAAAATTTTAAAATAATTATGCAGTGAACAAAGCCCCACAAAGAAAGAGTACATACTATTTTATTCTATTTACATAAATTCTAGAACTTGCAAGCTAATTTATAATAGCAGAAACCACGTCAGACTTACCTAGGGACTGGGTGGAAGAGGGATGGATTGCCTAGGGGCATGAGGAAACTTTAGGGAGGGGTGGGAACTGCTGTACTGGTTATGGTAATGAATAGTTTCATGGAAACATCTGAATAAAGCTGTAAAAAGTAAAAGGAAGGAAAAAAAAGAAATCGCCATGCCCACAAGTGAACTCAACCAAATCCTTAGAGAAACAATAACTCAAATGCTATTTAAAACATTTCAGTGAAAAGAGGAACGCTTCCAAATTCCTTTCGTGAAACCAGTATAACTTTGATACCTGAAACCTGGCAAAAACAGCACATTAATGAAGAGCTAGATGCTCTACACACACTTGCGGAGTTATTATTAACTCTGTAAGTCAGCTACACTGCATCTGACCTAGTTTCAAGATTTTCCTTTGTCCTTGGTTTTCAGAAGTTTAATTACAATGTTGTTTTGTGTGGATTTCTTTGGGTTTTCCTGTTGTGGGCAATTAGCAACCCGATCAGATGTGAAGAGGAGGCACATTGATCTCTATCTAAGACTGATGCCAATGACAGGCTTCTAATGGGCGGGCACCAGAGCCAGGAAAGGGAGTTCAGACATATCAGCGTGGTCTCCTTGATGCCTTTCTTGGAACGTCCCTCCTCACCCTGAACCACCCGTTCCCCATGACCATGGCTTCTGCCTTCGTTTATATCTTGATCACCTCTTGCTTTTTCTTTTAAACAAACAAACATAAATCAGCAGTCTCTGAGCCTCCTCTATGCACAAAAATCTAATTATGGGGCATCACTATGATCCTGTCACTCCTCGGCTCACCTCCTTTCACAGGCTCTGCTCCCTCATGGCCCACAGAACAAAGAGCAAACAGGCACACAGCCCAACGCTATAGCGTCATTCTCCATGATGTTGTCACTTGCTTCCAGCCAACGTTCCGATCATGCACAATGTTGTTTAGGCCTCTGTGTCTTTGCAAAGCCATTCCCTCTGCCTGGGTGGTCTTCCCTCCCTCTCATCAGTGAGAAGCAGTGGGTCTGCTCCCCAGGTCTAACTTGTGCCTCCATTGCCCAGCTCAGAATAGGGTCTGGCACCAAACAGATGCCACTGAGAACTTATAGGGAGGAAATGCTCTCTTTATTTTGCTGGTCCTGATCTATATCCTTTATAAGACAACTATAATCACAAGTATAGCATTTTCCTGAGTTCTATGAGTCATTCTAGCAAATTGTCAAACATAAGGGGGGGAGGTATGAGAACCCCAAAATCTGCAGTTTCGTTATAACAGTGGGTGACCTGGGGTACCCTGAAATGTGGCTGCCATCAGAAGTGAAGAAAAGTCTTGTTGAGGGCTGTACCATTAAACTGTGTAGTCTGCAATAATTCTAAGTGGTTAGTGCCAGAATTATGTTGCAATATTACAAGAGGCATTAGAATTTCTAAGTAAAAAAGTACACAAAAGAAACCACATCCTTGTAACAAAATGTCAACTACTAATGTATAATGGATGGTTGAAATGAGAAACTAATTTTTTTTAAATCATCACAATCATAATTGGGTCAAGCAAGAACCATCAATGGATGCTGAAACTAGTGGGTGAAAATTTGATGAGGTAGAAGATAATTGACATAGTCTCAAAGTATCACTCCATAAATTATCTACTGATTGTGAAGGATATAACAGTAACTTTACAGCATAGAAACCTGAAAGATACCACTTTGACCAAGAAATTATAAATAGATGAGGGTAAAAATAACATAAAGGGTGCTAAGGCTTCTGTACTTCAACTGGTAAAATGATGACATCAATAGACTGGTGTTATATATGTATAATTTAATACTTAGAACAATCATTAAAAGTACCTATACAACGAGATATATTCAGAAACATTATTGATAAACCAAAATAGAATTCTAAAAAGTGGAAGACAGGAAAAAAACAAAACAAAAATTTGAACCTCTAGCAAGACTGATGGAGGCGGGTAGAAGGGAGAAGACACAAATTAGCACATAGGAATGAAGCAAAAGATATTGTTTAGGCCTCAAATATCCCTAAATATCCCCCACCCCCCGAACACATCAGAAATAAAATGGCCAGCCCAGCTAGCATGGCTCAGTGGTTGAGTGTCAAACCTATGAACCAGGAGGATAGGATTCAATTCCCAGTTAGGACACATGCCTAAGTTGCGGGCTAAGATCCCCAGTGTGGGGCATGCAGGAGGAAGGCAATCAATGATTCTCTCTCATCATTGATGTTTCTATTTCTCTCTCCCTCCCCCTTCCTCTCTGAAATAAATAAAAATATTAAAGATAATAATGATAATATGGACATGAGCAGAGCAAGGACGATGGCTAGGTGCAGAAGTTCACCAGGGAGGAAAGCCCTGAGTGCCTAGCAAAGGACAATTGTAGATGAGACCTCATCCCAGGGTGATCTTTCCTCCCCTAGCATATCAGTGGTCATGCAGTTTGGACCCCCTGCCCTTTCCTCCCTAGAGATAATATGTAGGTCTCAGTTGTATTTCAGCTCCAGGCCTAGAAAAATAGCAAAACCAGACAAGTGACCCCATAGCTGGATTGAATAATGACTCCCTCCCCTGACGCTGACCAATCAATCAGTGGAGACCCGGCCCTCAGAGGACACCCCTGGAAAGCTGCTGAATATGCTATTCAGATCCTCCCCTGAGACCTCCCCTCCACTCTTAAATCTTTAGGAGTAAGAACATGACATGTTCTTTCCCTCTCCCTCTCAGGTTCCCTCCTCATCTCCCCAGGATGTTACCATTACCTTCCTCTCTCCTAAGCTCCAAGGATCTCTCCTTTGCCTTTATAAACTTATTTTATAAGACCAGTTCTTTTATGAATTACTTCTTCCACCTTTGTGATTTTATAAATAAATGTCCTCTTATTTAAAAAAAATAATAATAATAAGGGAATAGTACAATCTATGTATTATACATAAATTAGACAATGGAATGATTTCTCAAAAAAAAATAATTAACACAACTCACTCAATATTAGATCTTAGTAGCACTAGAACTATTAAGAACATTACATTTATAATTTAAAAATCTCTCCAAAAAAAAATTCTCCAGGCCCAGATATTTCACTGGAGAATCTACCAAACATTCAAAGAAGAATAAACACTAGTTCTACACAATCTTTTCCAGAAAATAGAAGAGGAGAGTATTTCAGGATTTAGTCAATGAAACAGAATTAGTGAGATATACAGTATGTTAAATGCACAAAATAATTTATTGCACGGAACGGGCCCATTGTGGTGGCTGGCTAGGCACTCTGAAACCCACAAAGTAGGCTGTCAGTAAGGGCAGGTTGAATTTCTTGGCCAACATGAAGCTGCAGTCCAAAGGCGGAATTTCAGGAAAATTTCAGGGTAAACTTAGTTCTGTTTGTAAGACCTTTCAAATGATTGAATTAGGGCCACCCGGATAATCTAGGATAATCTCTTTTACTTAAAGTCAACTGGTTATGAATGTTAATCCACCTACAAAATATCTTCATGGCAACACTTAGCATTTAATTGAATAATTGAAGAATAAAGCCTAACCAAGCTGACAGATAAAACTGACCATTACATGTTACCACTGTCACCTTGGTCCCATACACAGTCTCCAAAAACAGAATAGCTAGATCAGATATCCATCTACTAGTGATATAACTATTCTGTACACAACTGAAAACACACTAACCCTTTCCCGAGAAGAGATTGCAAAGTCTTTGATACCCTGTAATTTAAATACTGTGATATAAAATTACCTGTTATTAATACATCTTATGTTGATGGTAAAGGGGGTAAGAAATGAAAGGGAAAAAATATTTGCTTCACACATATTCACAAACATATTCATAATAAAACAAGGAAGAAAGACTCAACTATCACATTTTTAATTTCTATAACTGGTCATGTGGTTCTTACTTTTACTGCTATATTTTCTTTGCCCCAACCTGTCCTGGTTCTTTATCTGGTGGAGTCATCCAAACCTTCATTCCTGAAGGGTCTGGACCATTAGTAGTTCTGTCTGAATTTAGTTGTTGTCATTTTCCATTACCTTAATCGCAGAAATGGTAAGACAGCCTAATGAATTTCTTGTATTCCAGACATACTTTTCCTTATCTTATCCAATGGCCATATTTTGCATATTTCTATTGCTACATCAGACCATGGACTACCAGCATTCTTTTTATGACTGAAAATAGAGTCTTTTGTGTCTTTAAATCTGGTCACATCAAAGAATCAATTCCAGAGCACACAGGACCAATTCAGAAAACTCTTCCTTAAGGTTCTGTTCCTCCAGAGCCATTTCCGGTATCAAAGTCTGTATCAGTCAGGGTCCAAGCAAAAAAAAAACAGAACCAGTGGGGTATATTCATATGGATGTATTGCAAGACTTTGGATTACATAAGTGAGAGGGCTGTCCAAGCAAGTCTGAAATCTGCAGGGCAGTCAGAGTGTCAGGACTCTTGAGCATTTTTCTTTTTTCATAAGAGAGCATTCCTTTAGAAAATTACAGAGGCAGAAGAAGCAGTTCATATAAGAAATGGGCTTAGGAAACAACTAATAGAGGCAAAGGAAGGGCCCTTAGAGCTTAAAAGTGAGAAAGGTAAAGGTGACCACCTCAGGGGATGGGGAGGAGAGAGAAGGAAGAAAAGGGTCGAGGGAGGAAGCACAGGCACTCTTAAGGCCTTTCGACTGACTGAAGCAAGTGTCATACACAATCTGGGATAATCTCCTTAAAGTCATCTAATTATGAATGTTAATCACACATACAAAGCACCTTCATACCATACCTAGTGTTTGACTGAACAACGGGGATTGCAGCCTAACTAGTTGACACTTAGGGTCATCCAAGGAGAAAATATTCCCAATTCATTTTTAAACCAGACAAAGTGCAATACAAAAATGTCCTGGGAAGAGTAGAAACCCCATGGAGCTGGACTCCATCCACTCAGCAGTCTCCAGAGCAGGGTCATCATTTTCACCTGGACATTTGGCTGCCCAGTTCCCATTACCGGGGGAAAGTTAGCATATTACATCAATTTCAAATTACTTGTGTCTAGTATAGGAATTCCAAGCTATGAATAAGGAGGGCTCCATGTGTGTGTTCATTTATTCACTCACTCATTTATTCATTCATTCTAGTTAACATTTATCATACTAAGCTTGCCTATCCACTGGATAAAGGAATTTTATGCCATGATATTGTTTTTATCTTCCCAGTAATTTGACACAGTGGATCCCTTGGCCCCACCTACAAATGAGGAAACTGACATCAGCAAGATTGTATGAATAGGCCTGTAGGTTTTTATTTGACCCCAAAGCCTGCCTTCTTTACCTCTACACTAGGCTTTCATTCCAGGGCTGTAGACTGTCACCTGAACTCAGGAGTTTTGCCAGGTCTAAGTTCCTTGAATCTCTAGGAAAAGTGCCCAGAGCTTTAAGTTGGCCAGGAAACATCATTGGTAATCTGGCTGCCCCGAGATTCTGAGTCTTGTCCACCACTAGGCCTTTGCTCACAATGTTTCCTCCTACATTCCAAGGGCTAGGTAGTGGTAAGAGTGCCAGCTCCGAAATCAGTCAGAATCTAGGCTGTTTGGCCTGAGTCAGGTGGCCTCACCTCATTAAACGAACTGTTTTAGGATGGGGATAATAGCCTGACCTCATTGGATGTAGAGGGAATTAAATGCCAGGGTGCAGGGGGTCTCGATCATTGAACATACCGTACCTATAAGTCACCTGACCATATTATTAGAATGCAGATTTGGATTCAGCACATCTAAGGAGCTAGGGACCCTGCATTTCTGACAATTTCTCAGGTGATACCATTTCTGCTGGTCCATGGACCGCAATGAGTAACAAGGAGATTGTTCCACTGATATACTCAGCATGATGTTTGTACATAATAAGTACTACACGATGGTAGGCTAGGCTTAGGGTTACTGTTAGGGTTAGGGTTAGGGTTAGGCTTAGGGTTACTGTTAGGGTTAGGGTTAGGGTTAGGGTTAGGGTTAGGGTTAGGGTTAGGGTTAATAACAAAAATTCACCTCCCTCAGAACACCCAGCCCACATATTTATTTGCTCTGTCCTCATAGTTTTCTCTGATAAAAGGAAATGTACCAATTCATTAAGGAGGAACAGTTGTTTTTTTCCTGGCACTGACTTCTAAGAGCAATTTATCACCTGGATCCTCAGAGGAGGGATTCTGATTAGAACAAAGGATCATATCTTCTAGAAAAACCCTGTTGCTAGCCAGAAATGTGTAAGTGAGGAAATGTTGTCAGACCTGGGTCTCAGGCCCAGTTCTGTGTCTGGGTGACCCCCAGGCAGGATCTGCCTCACTGGCATTGTCTTCCTACTGGTTAGCATAGGGCATGTGCTTTGTGATGGTGGTTGCTCTGCTCTTCTCCTTTCTTGTCTGTAGCACAGGTATAATTGCATGTTTCCCCTAAGATTGTTTTGAGAGTCATAGATAGCATATGTCAAAGTTAACACTTACTCGGGGTCAGGAACTTTAAGCTGAGCCTATGAAATTGCTGATAGCAACCATTTTTACCTACTACTATAACAATGGCTTGAGCTAATGTACGACTTGTGTAGTCCTTACAACAAACCTTTGAGGCACATACTTTTTTTTTTTTTTTTTTTTTTTTTAATCATCATCAATTCTGTTCTACAGATGAGAGAAGTGAGGCCCTGTCCAGGGTCACGTGGCTGGTGACTGGCAGAGCCAGGACTCAATGCAGGCAGCTTGACCGCACAGCCTCATGTTTCTCGTCATAATACCCAACTCTCCCCTAATGGTGCCACACTGAAGACCCTGAATTTGCATCTCCTCCCACTCAGCTGTGTTTAATGCTGATCCCCACAAAAGCCAAGGGCCCACAGCTAATTGTCCTTTTCTGGCAGCATTTCTGCAAGGAGCGAAGCCAATTCATTCTGGGAATGTTGCTTTCTGGTGATCTGGCTGGAGCTTGAGAAGCTGGAGAGGGAAACAGGCTTGGCTGGGCCTTTACGAATAGCTCTTGTCCGAGTGGACCTATCCTAGAAGCTCAGCAGGGAGACTCAGCTTCTGTCATGCAGCCAAACCTGGTCTCATGGCTATCAGTGTGGCCAAATCAGTGGCCACTCACCCACACCTTACCCACCCCTGCACCCTGACCCCGAGATTAGCTCAGCCTCTCCTGTATCTCCTCTCACATAAATCCCTCCTGGGGGTGTTGGGCATCATTTCTGGGGCCAGGCACAGTGGTGAGCACCAGTTTAATCAGGGCTGTGACCAGCAACAAAGGTACTATGAATACCCAATTTATGAAAGTCTTGAAGAGAGGAGGGTATTTACTCAGGGTCACCCAGTGAGTGACCAGCAAGCCTGTTGAACTCCAAATCCACCCTCCTTCCATTATGCTGGCTACCATGACCTCCCATCCAAAGACCCCAAAAGGCCAGTGCCTTTGTGTCATTGGGAGGAGCAGCACTGAGGAATCTCAGGACTGCTCTCCGTCTGTGTAGTTGGGTGGTTTATTCAATGAGAGTCCCACACTGATGGCTGCAGGGATTGGCTCAGAGATGGGCATGGGACTCAAGTTAGAGTAAATCCTGGGACTTTTGCCTTTTGCCGAAACTCCTGGGGAAAGATTCCCTCTTTGTGTTGAGGTGACTAGCAGAATGTTAGCCTGCAGCTGCTGGGGGCACCCTGGCTACTCCATGGGAAGGACCTACTTGATAACAAATGCTAGATTAGGGGAGAGTAGAGACGAGACACGGAGAGGAATGAATCTCTGACAATATTCTTTGAGGCTCTGGAATCAGACACATGGTTCTACCTACACACTGCCTTTGACGCACACTGCTCATCGCCTTCCAAAGTAGCCCCTTTTGTTTCTGAGCTGAAACCTACCTCCTGGAATTCACACAGATTGGTGTAGTTCTGCCAATCTGAGGGGCAGCAAAAGTTCTAACGGCAAATGGATATGATTTCAAATCCCAATTCTGGCATTTTCTCTTCAAGTCAATATAAACTTGGAATAATAATACCTCTGCTGGAGTGATGTTGTGGGGATTGAAGAGCTTGTGCAGTGCTTTGCTTCTGTTACCATGTCATATCATCACTGTTATATTTGGTAACAAATTGTGAGGCCCAGACAGTAGGGACTTTATTTTATTCAACTTAGGTTCCCCAGCACCCTGCAGTGGTTGGCATGGAGTGGGTGCACAGTTGATGCTAGTAAAAATAAATTGGAAGTATATTTTAGCCAAGACCGGTTTGGCTCAATGGATAGAGCGTCGGCTTGGGGACTGAAGGGTCCCGGGTTCGATTCCGGTCAAGGGCATGTACCTTGGTTGCGGGCATATCCCCAGTAGGGGGTGTGCAAGAGGCAGCTGATCGATGACTCTCTCTCATCGATGTTTCTAACTCTCTATCTCTCTCCCTTCCTCTCTGTACAAAATCAATAAAATAAAAAAAATAAAAAAATAAAAAAAAATAAAAAATAAATTGGAAGTATATTTTGACCTCTGAACTATAGTGAGCTATGTGGGGACAGCTGCTCTGTTACCCAAATCTTCTCTTCCTGTCCCTGCTCTCATCTTCACCATTTCTTTGCACAACACAAATGGTTTTCCTTTTGAAAAAATGTACTAACTCAATTATTCTGTGAATATTTATCAGTTACAACCAAAGGAATGAAAATAAGCTCCCATGGTACAAAGAACCCAGATGGTTGGGGTTAGTTTTTTTGTGTTTTTTTTTTTTTAACACAATATTCAACTATTTTACTTATTTAATGTTTTTCTCAAGAAACAAAACAAAACCAATCTGCCCTAAAATTTGGAAATGAGTTTCCTTTCTCACAGTGTCTCTTGCTGTCTGTTGGGAGTGATGTGGGCATGCTTGGCAGTCACAATGGGCTGCTGACATGGGACAAGCAGGTAATGGGAAACAGCTGCTTGGCCTGCACTGTCTCTAAGTTCTAAATTGGTGACGAGGTGCCGCAGACAAAAGACAGGCAGGCATGGTTTGGGTGGAGGCCCCACGAGCAGCGATTAACTCATCTTGCCAAGTTCGCCAGGCGAAGCAGAGTGTGCTGGGCTGGCCACAGTGCAGCAGGCAACTTCCCGTGCCCATACTCTGTGCCTGTCTTTACAGCAGTGTGCACCCAGAGAGATGAGCCCACTGGCCAGAGGGCCGCCTCCCTCTCTCTGATATTGGAGAAGACATCAGCCAACAGGGACTGATGCTAAGAAAAGGCCTCACCGTCCTCTGTGTCCTGCAATAGCTTCCTATCTCTACCCCATGACACTACACCACATGGTAACCTGAATAACCTCCTGAAAATGTCAATTAGATCAGAGGTCAGCAAATGACCTCGTAAAGGGCCAGAGTATTTTAGGTTTTGTGGGCCAGGTTTTCTGCTGTTGTAGCATAAAAGTAGTCATACACAATGTGTAAATGATGGACAAGATTGGGTTCCAATAAAACTCTATTTTTACTGAAACCGGTTTGGCTCAGTGAATAGAGTGTTGGCCTGTGGACTGAAAGGTCCCAGATTCGATTCCGGTTAAGGGCACCTTGGTTGCAGGCACATCCCCAGTAGGGGGTGTGCAAGAGGCAGCTGATCGATGTTTGTCTCTCATCGATGTTTCTTTTCTTTCATCTTTTTTTTTTTTAATATATATTTTATTGATTTTTTACAGAGAGGAAGAGAGAGGGATAGAGAGTTAGAAACATCAATGAGAGAGAAACATCGACCAGCTGCCTCTTGCACACCCCCTACTGGGGCTGTGCCCGCAACCCAGGTGCATGCTCTTGACCGGAATCGAACCCGAGACCTTTCAGTCTGCAGGCAGACGCTCTATCCACTGAGCCAAACCAGTTTCAGCTCATTGATGTTTCTAACTCTCTATCCCTCTCTCTTCCTCTCTGTAAAAAATCAATAAAAATTTTATTTTATTTTTTAAAAAACTCTATTTTCAAACAACAGGCAGCAGGCTGAATTTGGCCCACTGGCTATTGTTCCTCTCTCATTGGTCCCTCTGTTTAAAACCTTGCAATGACCCCAGCTAAAACCCAGGTCTCCAGGCCTGCCCTACTGACCTCTCCACCCTTGTTTGGGACTCCAGTCCTCACTCACCACCCCATAGTCACTGTCAAGTTCATTCCTGCACTTACTGCTGTTTCCTCAGCCAAGAACACTCCCCCATCCCCATTTCACATTTTCACATGACTCACTCATTCCCATTTTTAGGTCTCAGCGCAAATGTCACTTCCTCAGAAAGGCCACTCCTTCACCCCTCTGCTGTGACCATCACCTCTCCGCTAGCCACTCGTTATCATAGCATCCTGCTTTATTTTCTGTATAGCGCATGTCAGAGTTTGACCTGATCTCTTTTCTTTGTTTAGTGTTTCATTGTGCTCCTCCCCCTAAGCTCCGGGAGGGAGGGAAGCTCATCTCCTGTGCCTATGCCCATGGAGTTAGAGTGCAGCATATATTTGGAGAATAAATGAATAAACGAGTGAATGGCTACTTCAGTAGCCTCCTCCCAACCAGTTTCCTCATCCTCTCATTTCCCTCCATCCGATTAGCCACCCTGTTGACAGTGTATCTTTGAAAAATGAATGTCGGATCATGGCCTGCAACTGCTTTAAATTCTCCAATAACTTCTTATTGCTCCAAATCCAAATTCCTCACCATGGCCCCAAAGGCCCTGCAAAAACAAACACCTGCCTGCCTCTCCCAGCCCATCTCCCATCCTAAAGAGCAGGCTGCCTGGAGGGTCCATGGATGTGACCCCGGAGGACGCCACTTGGCACTGAAGGTGTTTTTGCATTGATATCAGAAAACGGGTTATGTTCCAGGAATTCACTTTGAACAAAAGAATGAGGCCATGAACACCTGACTCATGAGAGGCTGGGAAGTCATCCAGTTTCCTCAAATCACCCCACCCAGGTCAGGCTCTCTCCTGTGACACGCTCTGGGAAGAAAGAGAGAACACAACCTTTATAGACTGATGCCAAAGTCTAAGGGCTTGAGCTTTTTTTTTTTTTTTTGGGGGGGGGGGGGGAGGGGGGCGGCGTAGAACATAGAGCTTCCCATGCTCCTTCTGGCCTGAAAACTACATGCAAATCAATGAAATAAGTTAGTCAGAGAAAGGTAAATACCATATGATCTCACTTATATGTGAAATCCAATGAACAAAATAAACTGATGAACAAAAGAGATACAGAAGCATGGATACATGGGACGACTAACAGTGGACAAAGGGGCGGGCGGCGGGGGGTGGGGGCGGGGGAGAGATGGAGACTGGATGAAAGAAGGTGAAGGAATTAAGCAAAAAAAAAACCAAAAAAAACACCAAACACATATATATATATAACATATAGACCCAGACAACAGTGTGGTGATAGCAGGAGGGAAGGGGTGGGGGGAGGTGGACAAAGCAGGGGAACATGGGGATGGAAAGAGACTTCACTTGGGACGATACTGAGTACGACAGAGTATGCAGATAATGCTTTATTGAGTTGCACATGTGTATAGTTTGAGTTGCAAAACCTGTATGGTTTTCGAACCAATGCCACCCTAATATATTCAATAATAATAATAATAATAATAATAATAATCTGCATGCAAAGCAAAGTAAAAATGATTAGGGGTGGAGCTGCCAAGAAAATAAGTAAGCAGAGTGGGTAGTATTAGAGCTGTGGACTCCTCATGCAACCATATAGTTTATACTGCTTTTTCCTCTGCTGTAAGTCAAGTAGGTTAAATTCTTCAGCAAAGATAAGACCCCACGGACAGCCCACACAGGTATCTCTCATGCAGATTATTGCTTGGGCTATACTGAGATAAAAGATTAGAAAGCTGCCCCTTTATGGCTTCTTCTCAAATAAGCCTAGAAAATAACATCGAAATGGCTAAAAGTGGTACTGGTCATCTAACTGGTGTGTAAAGTAGATAATGGAAGTTAGAAGAATATCTATTTTTTCCCCCCATGGGAGTTAAAAGTATTTTCATTTAGTTGGGGCAGGGTTTGGGGGTAGGGGTGGAGATGGTGAGGGGAGAAAGTGGTGACCCTTAAGCATTTCTCCTTTTTCTGAACTGGCTTTCCTGATCAGGTGCTCACTGATGCTCTACAGTGCAGTGTTTTCAGCAAGACACAAGCGCCCTACTTTTAGGCATTTGTTAAGCCAGGCCAACGCACCAGGCTGTCAGGTTTATAAACCTGGCCACTTAGCATCTCTGGCCTCCAATCCTATTTGATCTTGATTTGTTTTCACTTTATCTCATATCTCCCCCCTCCCCCATTCTGAATTCTTATCTCCCTGTCATGAACTCCTCCCTATTCTTATTATCTCTGGATTTGGCCCCTTCCTAACGTGTGGGTCCTGGCCTACCTTGCTCACCCACCTCCCTTTTGTTCTACTGTCACCCATGGCCCTGACTGGTGCCTAGTAAGTAAGCCTTGGCCCAGAGCCCCTGAGCAGGGAGCAGAGGTACTGTGAGAGATTACGATGATACGTCATGGAGAACAGGACAGACAGTCTCCCCACTCAACACGTTTGCGACCTCTTCTCCAACATCCCATCCATCGGCTACCAGAACACTGCCAGGGCCAAGAAACTCTTGACTTCCTAGGACTGTCCTTTTCATTTCTGACAACCTTATCAGAAAGCTCGAGCTGTCAACAAGCTTCAGAGCTGCCCTGAAGTCATCTGTTTCCTGCAGAGTGCTGACGGTGTGGTGTGACCTCCAAAGCAGCTGTCAACATACATTCTGCCTATCACTGCTGACCCCAGCACTGCAGCATGCGGCATGAATTAATCACTTCCACTTCTCACCAGCACCCGCTCCTGGTGCTTTTTCTGCCTCTGGTCATTCATGCTCAGTAGATAAGTGATAGCCACAGCACTGTGTTGAGCATGGGCAGGGTTCCGGGACAGCCAGATATAGCTCATTATCAATGCAGTTACAGTGCGTGGGCTCATTGAGATGTTAGGGGACACTTTATCAATGAGGGAGGCTGTCCCAGAAACTCTGGCGTGGGGTTTTACGTGAAGGAATGGAGGTGAAGATGAAGGCTGCTGAGATAGCAGGGCCTGCTTATCTGACACGTTTTCCCAGTGAGGTCAGACATCAAGACCACAGCCATCTGCCCAGGTGGAAACAAACCACAGAATGCCAGAGCTGGAAGACCTCAGAGGCTTTTCAGAGAAGAAAATGGGACTCTGTAAAAGGACAGGACTTGCCCAAGTCCAACAGGGAAACAGTGTTGAGAGTCAAGTATACAAGAAAAGAAAAAGGGCCCCTTTGCCCTCTGTAAGTAGAGTTGGGCTTTGAAGAAGAGGACCAGGATTGCTGAGGTTGTGAATGTTTTGCTTTTCTGCCTTTAAAACATATAAAGAGGTCAGTAGGAAGTCAGAGATGAGCTATTTCTTTAGAATCCCAGTTGAAGCATGGCTTTTCATTTATATAAAATGTCCAGACTTTTTAAAAATATATATTTGTATTTGCCTACACCGGTTTGGCTCAGTGGATAGAGATTGGCCTGCGGACTGAAAGGTCCTGGGTTCAGTTCCGGTCAAGGGCATATGCCTTGGTTGCGGACACATCCCCAGTGAGGGGTGTGCAAGAGGCAGCTGATCGATGTTTCTCTCTCATCAATGTTTCTAACTCTCTATCTCTCTCCCTTTGTAAAAAATCAATAAAATATATTAAAAAATAAAATAAAATGAAACAAATATATATATATTTGTATTTACTTCAGAGAGGAAGGAAAAGGGAGACAGAAATAGAAACATCAATGATGAAAGAGAATCAATGATCAGCTGCCTCCTGCACAATCCACACTGGGGATTGAGCCTGCCACCTGGCCATATGCCCTTTCCAGGAATCAAACAGTGACCTCCTGTTCATAGGTCAACACTCAACCACTTTGAACCAAGCTGGTTGGGCAAATGTCCATATTTTATAAAACAATTTCACTCTTTCAGTTTTTGGTTTTCTTATGTACATATGAAAAATAAAATGACAATGATAAGTATTGGTTCAAAGGAGAAGAAAGTTGCTAACTATTAAATGATGATAGTTTTACATCAATGGTATTACATGATTCAAATAGAAAATTGGTTAGTTACAATTATGTTGATTTTTGTAAAATATCAATATAATTTCTTGATTTCAGAGAGGAAGGGAGAGATAGAAACATCAATGATGAGAGATCATCACTGATCAGCTGCCTCCTGCATGCCCCCTACTGGGGATTGAGCCCACTACCCAGGCATGTGCCCTGACCTCCTGGTTCAAAGGTCAATGTTCAACTATTGAACCACACTGAATGGGCTGATGTTTTAATTCAATTCATTGAAATTCATTCCACCAAATGAATTTGTGTCTGACATGACATTATTGTAAAGGCTACTGTAAGTTTGAAGTTCAACTCTAAATTTAAAAAATCACTTATTTTAGAGATAATAATATGCATAAAATTTTATTGGGGCACAGCATCATGATAATACAATGTACTTACTAAATAAAAAGGGACTTGGAAAGGCCTTTCTGAAGAAAAGGCTTTACAGCTAAAATCTGAAGTGAAAAAGAAAATCTGAAGGATGAGTAATAATTCACCAAATGATGACTAATGGGAAGAGTTTTTCAGATGGAAAAGGACATGCAAATTTTCTGAGGTGCGATAAAGCGTATCACATTGTAAAACTAGAAGAAGGCTGTGGGACAGGGTATAGTGCGTGAGGGGCCTAAGAGGAGAATGGAGAGAGGATAGGGTCAGATTTTGCAGGGTCCTATAGACTGTTACAAAGGTTTTGGGCCCTCGCTGGTTTGGCGCTCAATGGATAGAGTGTCAATCTATGGACTAAAGGGTCCCAGATTTGATTCCAATCAAGGGCATGACAAAAAAAAAAAAAAAAAAAAAAAAAAGGCTTTGGATTTTTGTTTTTCATTCCAAGTACAATGGTCAGCCAGTCAATGAGTAAACCGTATGTCCATGTAAGTGCCCAGTATTTTTTATGCTTCAAAGGGCAAGAACACAGATGCAAAACACTACACTGCCTTGAGGACAGACACAGTGTAAATTACCCTGGGTTCCCAAGAAGCAGATCACAAGCCAAGGATTGGAATGCAAATAGTTTATTTCATGCCAGGAAGCACTTGCAGGAGAATGGGAACTAAGCTACAGAGGTGAGGAGCCAATAAAACAGGTACTGTCACACAAGTGGCCACTGTGGGCAGTTGGAGCTTAATTCCACTGGGAACTCTGGGAGCCAGCATAGAATACAGTGATTCCCTGATATCTTCAGAGATATCCTACACAAGGAGAGTAGTGGTTGAGGGCTGCTTTTGGGGATAAGGTATTAATATGCTGGTAGTTCTAGACTGCCATGCTTGTGATTAGAGCAGGCTCCAGCAGCTGGAGAAAGCCCTCAGTAAAAATGCAGGTGCTGACAGAAGTCAGGGTAGCTTGCGCTAAAATGAAAAGACCTGATGTAGAGCTGTGGCACAGTGTCTAACATACCAACATATGTATAATGGGAGTCCCAGAAGCAGAGTGGTGAAAGGAGCAAAAAGAATATTTAAAGGAATAATGGCCAAAATTTCTGAAAATTTGATAAAACACGTATATCCAAGAATCTCAATGAATCTCATGATCTTGACTGAGGCATTAAAATCAAACTGCTGAAAGTTAAAGTCAGAATCTTAAAAGCAGCAAGAGAGATGACTCATCAAGTAACAAGGAATACTGGATAAGATTAACAGCTAATTTCTCTTCAGAAATCATGAGCTCAGCCCTAGCCAGTTTGGCTCAGTGGATAGAGTGTTGGCTTGCGGATCCAAGGATCCCAGGTTACATTCCGGTCAAAGGCATGTACCTTGGTTGCGGGCATATCCTCAGTTGCGGGTGTGCAGGAGGCAGCTGATCGATGTTTCTCTCTCATTGATGTTTCTAACTCTCTATCCCTGTCCCTTCCTCTCTGTAAAAAATCAATAAAATATATATTTTTAAAAAGAAATCATGAGCTCAGAAGGCAGTGGGATGACATATTCAAAGTATTGAAAGAATAAAACAGTCAACCAAAAACTCTATATCCAGGAATATTATCCTTCAAAATTAAAAAAGAAATTAAAACTTTCTTAGATAAACAAAAACAGTTTGTTGCTAGTAGACCAATCATACGAAAAAAGCTAAAGGAGTTATTTCTAGATGAAATAAAAGAATATTAAATAGTAACTTGAATTCACATGAAGAAATAAGGAACACCAGTAAAGGTAATTATAGAGTAAGTATTTTTTTTAATTTCTTTATTGATTAAGTACATATGTGTCCTCATCCCTCCATTAACCCCCCAGAGTCAGTATTAAGGCATTTGTTTTATAACTCCTGTTTTTTTCCTATGTAGTTTGAAGGACAACTACATAAAACAATTATCAATATATTGATGAGCACAAAATGTATAAAGATGTAATTTGTGACAATAGCAATATAAGTTATTATGGAGGGCAGAACAATATAGGAGCAATGTTTAGTATACTATTGCAATTAGTTGGTATTAATTTGAACTGGATTTTTAAAAAATAGGATGTTAATGTAATTCTCAGGCAACCATTAAGACAATAAATAAAAAACATATACGTAGTTAGCCAAAACCGGTTTGGCTCAGAAGATAGAGCATCGGACTACGGACTGAAAGGTCCCAGGTTCGATTTCGGTCAAGGGCATGTACCTTGGTTGCGGGCACATCCCCAGTAAGGGGTGTGCAAGAGGCAGCTGGTCGATGTTTCTCTCTCATTGACGTTTCTAACTCTCTATCCCTCTCAATTCCTCTCTATGTAAAATCAATAAAAATATATTATATATATATTTAAGTTATATATATAATATATTTATATAATTTATATATATTTAAATAAAGAAAAGAATCAGCCCAGCTGGCGTGGTTCAGTGGTTGAGCATCAACCTATCAACCAGAAGGTTATGCTTTGATTCCCGGTCAAGGCACATGCCTGGTTGCAGGCTCAATTTTCAGTGTGGGGCTTGCAGGAGGCAGCCAATCTATGATGTTTTCTCATCATTGATGTTTCTATCTCTCTCTCTCCCTCTCCCTTCCTTTCTGAAATAAATACAAATATATATTTTTTAAAAAGGAAAGGAATCAAAATGATATACTAGAAAATATCTAGTAACACAAATGAAAGCAGTAATGTAATGGATAAATTAAGGACTATAAAAAATATGAAAAATAGTATTAAGGTAGAAATAAGGCCTTCCTCATCAATTATTTAAACTCAAAAATTAGAGTTTAAAATCAGTAAATGTAAATGATTTAAACTATACAATTAAAAGACAGACATAGGCAGCATGAATTTTTTAAAGGATCAAAATAGCCCTAGCCGGTTTGGCTTAGTGGATAGAGTGTTGGCCCGCAGACTGAAGGTCTTGGGTTCAATTCCAGGCAAGGGCATGTACCTCGGTTGCAGGTTCAATCCTGGGCTTAGGTCAGGAAGCATGCAGGAGGCAACCAATTGATGTGTCTCTCTAACTTTGGTGTTTTTCTCTCTGTCTCTCTCCCTCTCCCTTCTACTCTCTCTAAAAAAAATCACTGGAAAAATATCCTTGGATGAGGATAAATAAATAAATAAATAAAATTATCAGATTATATGCTGTCCACAAAAGACCCATTTTAGATTCAAAAATACAGCCAAAACTGGTTTGGCTCAGTGGATAGAGTGTCAGGCTGCAGACTGAAAGGTCCCACGTTTGGTTCCGGTCAAGGGCATGTACCTTGGCTGCAGGCACATAGGTGTGGTTAGCACCCATGTACACTGTCTCCACTGAATCTTTTAGAAGCTCTTTAGAATGAATGTGTTCACTGTGTACACATTTATTGTTAATTTCCATAAAATATTTCCCATTAATATAATCTTCTAGATGAATGTGTTCCTAGTATTACACCCTCCCTCTACCTGAACTGGCATCTCCTGAATCTACTTTTTAGCCATCAGCAACAGAAAGGCCCAAGTCAATCCAGAAGACACCTTACCCCCGCCCTGGCCCAGATGACGTGGCCATTTCTTACCTGGGGCCAGAACGAGGTGGGGTTGGGAAGCCTGGGCAGCAGTGGGTCAACTGAAGACAAAGCAAAGGTCAATGAATGGAAAGAAACAGTCAAGGAGGGAGGGCCCCAGCATCTGTTTCTCTCAGGAGGAAGCAAGTGACCTAGGCCTGGCCAATTGTAAGGGGCACGTGACCTGGGCCATGCCCATCATAAAGCATCCTGGGACTTCGGTTGAAATTTCAGGAAGGAGGCAGGATGCCTAAGCTGTAGAATGTCTACTTGGTGCTGCTGAGGCCATCTTGCCACATAAAGGAGGCACTTGGCTGAGAACAGTGTCAACATTGAGTAAAGTAGAAGCAAAGGATAGAGCAACAGATTCCTGGTGATTATCACTTGAGCTCTTGGATGAAATCATATCTACAGTCATATCCGCAGTCAGCTTTCCCTACTCAATTTCCCCCTTAAGCCAGTTGAAATTTCAGTTGTTTATTATTATTATTATTATTATTATTATTATTATTAAAGGGGTCAATTGTCAATAACATATTACCCATTAATATAATCTATCTTTCATAACTGCCCTTTGCCTCAATTATCATTTTAAAGTCTGCCCTTTATCTTCTGTGTGAATTGAGTGTCTCTTCACTTACCTTTGCACAAATCACTAACCCCTTCCCCACTAACTACTGTATACCAGCCCACAGGCACCTCCTGGGATATCTGCTCAAACTCCCCAGGGCTTAGGGGATAGCTGCCAGGCAAGCCTCTGTGCGTCCTTTGGAAAATCTCTTCCTTCTAGGACAGGAACTAGTGTGTTTGTTACCCATTGCTCACTATGGAGAAATCATGGCATAAACCCTTTTGGAGCGCAGTGCCAGGAAAATGTAGGTGCTATTTTTATCCCCTTTTCACAATGAGAAACAGAGGCCCTGAGAGATAAAAGTTTCTTGCCCAAGATTACACAGTTAATCTGTGATGGGGCCAGGATTCAAACCCAGGGTGTGTGGCTCCTGGGCTCACTGTCACCACTGACGTATCTTGCGCAGTAAGTGGCGGATTGTTGTTACTAATAATAATAACCAGTCACTCCAGCAAAGTGGATGACGTGGTGGCCTTCTTATCCCTGGTCACTGGATCTTCGCCATCTTC
Source organism: Pipistrellus kuhlii (assembly GCF_014108245.1). Taxonomy (NCBI): domain Eukaryota; kingdom Metazoa; phylum Chordata; class Mammalia; order Chiroptera; family Vespertilionidae; genus Pipistrellus; species Pipistrellus kuhlii. Next base: position 23,097,363 of record NW_023425416.1, read on the forward strand.
CAATGATTCCAAATGTACTTTATAAGAAGTCACCTACAGCTGGATAAGAAATGGAGCAGCCATGTTAGGATCCTGTAGTCCCTAATGGAGAAAAGTCACCTGGGATGGACTAAATTATCTTGTTCCACAGTTATCTTCTTCAATACAGTAAGCTTCAGGACCAGCTGATTTCGTACAATAAAAGCTGGGTCAGTCCCCACCTTACTACCTGGCTATCTCTATTCCAGACCTTTGCCAATCTTACCTGGGCATTGTAGTTGATAAGAATAGTGAACCCAGGAATTAAGAAATGTCAGGATTCCAAGCCAAGCTCTGCCATTAACTGTGTACAAGGTCAGACTACTTTTTCCCCTTTTCTGAACCTCACTTTCCACATCTGTAAAATCGATATGTGTGGGAGAGGGTATCTGACTAGAGTGATATTTCCCAAAGCTTTGTAATAAGCATCTTTTTAGGAGTTAAAGTTAAAAGTATATTTAATTTCAGGACTTCTTAGAAACTTCAGCTCTTGTGCATTGTAACTCCTGAACAGGGAGACAGCACACAGCAGTTTCCAAAATTACTTGTCAAAAAAAACCTTTCTGGGTGCACTATTTTGGGGGAGTGACTCTGTAAGACAGAATTTGGGAAAAGTTAGATTAGAAGATCTGTAAGAGCCCTTTTAGCTCTGAGGAGTTTAAATTGAAAATTCATTATTTGGACCTGGCTGGTATGGCTCAGTGGTTGAATGTTGACCTATGAACCAGGAGGTCACAGTTCAATTCCCGGTCAGGACACATGCCTGGGTTGCTGGCTTGATTCGATCAATGATTCTCTCTCATCCTTGATGTTTCTGCCTCTCCCTTCCATTCCCTTCCTCTCTGAAATCAATAAAAAAATATTTTTAAAAAATTCATTATTTTTACTTAGGGCTCTGTGAGATGCTAAACTAATGAAAGGGGAAAAAATAATTATGGTCAGTAAAGTTTAGATAGAATTCAGTTATAATTTATAGAATTCCAGTTGCTGAAAATGAGGTCATGAGTGGGAATGAATGAGAATGACACAATAAACAGAATAATCAATGAACTTGAACCATGCTGGACAACAGAAGGGGCTATACTGTAAGCTGATCTTGCCATGTGTTTCCTCTTTGGAGATTCAAGGACACACAGATTACTCTTTCTATACCACCAGATTCTGGGATGAATATAAAGTCAGAAACTCATGGCTTGAGGAAAGTGACTTATAGACTCTGAGTTATAAAATCAAAATGATTTTGAACTTTTGGAGAGAGCAAAATCAAAGACCTGTGGGTGTGCACATCATTTGCAGGAAAACAAACAAGCAAAATGAACTAACAAGCATCTCACTGAACCTGCCCAGGGAGAAATTCCACAGCAGTCCTCACTACTATTGTAAAAAACATGTACAGTGCAACTGACATTCTGTTCAGAGAGGTATATTGTCATATTTTGGTGAGTATAAAAAGTACCCATAGAAAAGAACTTCATGGATTCATTCTTGACTGAAGTCCTCTATGTTCACTCAAAATTGAATTTTCACATCATGGGAGTTTTTAAGAGGCAAAGTGGAGTAGGACAATGGCCATAGCACTGGAATCAGACATTTACTCTATGAATATGTATTGGGTGGCTTGTGTGTGCCAAAAGTTGGGAATGAAAGAGTCAGAAATCCCGTCCTAACAGAGCTGCCATCCTGGCTTTGTTACTTATCAGCTGCATGAGCGTGGGCAAGTCACTTAACTTTTGAGCCTGGTTAGCTCAGGTTCACAGGGTTGTTGGAAAAGCTAAATATCAGATTTTGCATTTAGCGTGTCAAGCCCAAGGCCTGGTGCCTAAGTGGCTTCTAGAAACAGCAGGCAGGATTATGGATCTTGCAGCCCAAGGGGGAAAGGGTGTTCAGATAGATTCAGGGAGGTTTTGCACTACAGACAAAGCCTTTAAAGAAGGTACGGGATGAGCTAGGACATCAGAGAACAATGGCTTACTTCCCCGAATGAAGCTCTGTTTTTGTTCTCTGCCTCTCACTTGATACCCCAGCTTTCCCAGGTCCAAAAGCATTGGCATCTGCTGAGTTGCTGACTCCTTGACTACAGAGCCCTGCCTGTTAGTCCATGTTCACTCGCAGAGAGCCAGCTTCCCTGTCAGTTCAGCTTCCACTGCCTTTGTCTTTTGGATTTCCTACAAGATCCCAGACATGCCTCCATCCCAGCCTTGGGGCAGGGGATCTCTGCCAGGCCCAAAGGCATCTAAAAGGTGCCTAGGTCAACACAGATCTAGTCCCACTCGACCCAAAAGCGGTTCACTCAGCACAAGGGGAAGTCTAGAGAGAGCAGCTCTTTGCCCAGCCTGCCACTGTCATGCCTCATGTCCTCGAGCTGCTCATTTCCCATCTCTGAGCCAGGTTCTCCTCTGTCGACTGTTAGGATTTGATCAGACATCCCTAAGGGCAGTCCCCAAGCTTTAGCACTGTTCAGAGTACAACTATTCCTCTCACAGGATACCTAGAAGAGATTTGGAGTCGACTAGACTCGTTTGCCCAATATTACCTCCACTTTCTGAGCATAGTTTTTCTATCTGTAAAAATGGGCTTAATGATCCCTTCCTTTAAATAAGACTACTGACATAATGGAAAGAGCAATGGATCTCTAGTCTGACAGATTTGAGTTTAAATACTGGCTCTGCCATTTTGCAAGAAAAATCTCTCTTCACTTATGAAATAGGCAGATAGCATTTATCTTTTTTTTAAGTTTTATTTTATTTTTTATTTTTTTATTTTTTTCTTCTCATTTTTTTATTAAGGTATTATTATATATGTGTACATACCTTAACGGTGGAGGTGAGACGAACTATGCATCACACCTGCACATAGTAGATGATCAATAATTGGCAGCTTTTATTATTGTGGTTGTTATTTACTCTAAACTAAGTGCCTGATTGAGCTGTGCTCACCCTCTCTGGGTCTTTGGCACTGGCGTTCCTCCTGCCTCTCTAACAGGGCTTCTGTGGCTAAAAGCCACACCCAGAGGGCTGTCAGCAGCTGCCCAAATTCCTTTTGGGTTACAGAGTCCATGGACCATGCAACTCTTCCTGTTGAAAGGTATGTCCTCAAATACATATGATGTGTCCTCAAATACACAGTACCCTATTTACCCTTGGAGGGGAATGAGTAGTATTTAGTTGAAGTCCTCTTCTGTTGCCTGAACTTTCTCTACCCCACCCTCTACTGAGAGTTCATTCAGCCTGTTCCTACCTCCAATGAAGAGGAACTCACTAAATGCAAAGGTGGGTCATTTCATCATCCACCCAGCTGCCAGTTAGCTGCCTGGCTTGCTTGGGAAAAAAAAATCATTTAACAGCAACAAAAAGCTTCTCTAATGGGCAAGCCATCTGTGAATCATTGATTGCAAAAAACAATACTGTTTTCTTGTCCATCCGCTCCCCAACTCTGAACTTTGTGCCCACAAAAAAAAAAAAAAAAAAAAAAAAAAAAATGGAGATTTGACATTTTTCTCTAGAATAACAAAACTGTTAATGTGTCTCTTTCATTCATCCACCCACTAGACATTCCCGTAAGGAATCCACTTTAGATGCCCAAGAGAATGCATTTACAATTCTAAACATAATTAGCTAGCTTCCAGAGGGAAGAGAAGCATTTTATGGGCATAGATAAATCATATCTTTGGCCAAATATTCTCTTCTACTTTCCAACAGGGATCCCAGAGCGATTTCAGGACAGGACTCCAGGGGTAACATTGTTTTCCTTGTGTAGCTTCAGAATCCGAGACACAGAAAAGCGAAGGTCACCCAATAAATTAAGAGCAAAGACATGCACTAAATCCCAGGAATCTAAGACCTCCCAGCATAGTAATTGATCCTCTAAGATAAATGTTTGTCTTGCTAACTAGGGATTAACTGTGGTCCTTACAGAGGGATTCTTGAGGTTCAAAATTATAAACAGGGAAACAGAGCTTGGTAATAAGTTGAGTGATTAATTGGCAGAGAAAGCTTTCAAGGAGGAAAGGATCAATGGGCTGAAGCAAAATTAAACATCTTTTAGAAAGTTTTCCCACTCCCTTACATTGTTATAATTCTTCATGCTCAGTCTCTTCATTAAGCATTTTTAATGTGGGTTTTTATTTGTTTCTTAGTTTTTGCTTTTTAGTTATTTTTCTAGCAACGTTATTTATCACATCTCCAACTTAGATTATTTCTCAGGCTAAACTGAACTTGACCTTTGCCCAATGAAACAGAACAGCCTCTTGCTTATCAGAAGTAAATGGGACCAAAAGGCCATGGAATAATCAAAACATAATCAGAAATTGCTGAATATAGAACATTATGTTTCTCTGCTGAGGAAAGGGGCACAGTGAGGATTAGTGTCAAGGGCACAGGTGGTGTGCTGGCTCTGAGGGAGCCACCTGAGGAGTGGACCCACTCAGCAGCTTTCTTCCTTTTAGCCAGCTTATCACCAGCAGTGGGACAGTGTGGCCTTTGGACTGAGATTGCTAGCTTCCCAGTTCTGCCATGTTCTTGGTGTGCAATTTCAGCAAACTTCCTTTTTTTTTTTTAATGTAATTATTGATTTCAGAGAGGAAGGAAGAGGGAGAGAGATAAAAACATCAATGATGAGGAGATAATAGATCAACCGAAGGACTTGTATACATGCATATAAGTACAACCAATGGACACAAAACTCTGGGGAGGAAGGGTATGTATGGGAGGGGGGGCATTGTTAAAATATGTACACATAATAATTTTTTTTTAAATGTAAAAAAAAAATTAAAAAAATTAAAAAAAAAAGAATCATCAATGATGAGAATCATTGATTGGCTGCCTCAAGCATGCCCCCTACTGGGCATTGAGCCCACAACCTGAGCATGTTCCCTGACCGGGAATTGAACCGTGACCTCCTGGTTCATAGGTCCATGCTCAACCACTGAGTCACACCAACCACTGAGCAACTTTTCTGAGTCTTGGTTTTCTCAGTCAGTTGCTAACAGACAAGCTCCATGGGGGTAAGAACTATATCTGTTGTGTTAACTAGTTTTCTTTAATGCCTAGAGCAGGCACTCAGTACATATCTGCTAAACGAATAAATGAAATAATGGTACCATCACTAGTATTGCAGGATCATTGTGAATATTAAATGAGAGATTACAAATCAAAGCCTTGGACATTCTAGATGCTCATTAAACAGCAGTTCTTATATTTCCAGAGCTACTGGGAAGTAGTGCCAGGGCTGGGAAGAAGTCTGGGTATTACATTGTAGAGCCCCTTGTCCTGCAGATGAGAAAACTGAGACTCAGATATGTAGATCTATTTGTTCGTTCATTTAACATATTCACCAAAGGTGCCTTCTAGATGTTAGGCACTTTAGGAGATATATCAAGACAGAAAAAGATCTCCACGCTAATGAAGTCTACATTCTAGTGGGAGGAGATCATAAAGTAGACAGATATATAAAGAAGAAGAATTTTAGCCCAGCTAGTGTGGCTCAGTGGTTGAGCGTCAACCTATGAACCAGAAGGTCAGATTCCTGATTCCTGTCAGAGCATATGCCCAGGTTGTGAGCTTGATCCCCAGCAGGGGGAGTGCAGGAGGCAGCTGTTCAATGATTCTCTCTCATCATTGATGTTTCTATCTTTCTCTCCCTCTCCCTTCCTTTTGGAAATCAATAAAAGATATATATTTAATAATAATAATAATAATAATAATAATAATAATAATAAAATTAGAATTCAAGATCTAGGTGCCATGTGGGGTCCTGCTACCAATGTATTATTGCTTCTAAGCTCTTTCAGAGGACAGAGCTACAAAGTTTCTCAAGCTTTAATGTGTTTATGCGTCACTGAGGATACTATTAAAGTGCAGATTCTGGTTCCATTGGCCAGATTTACCTGCTAGGATGGTGTATAGACTCTGCTTTTCTAGCAAGCTTCCATGCTGACACTGGTCTTTGCAAACCACATTTTAAGCTCCAAGGATCTAGGACTCAAACATTGATTCTCAATTGTTCTCAAACTTAGGCACTCATTGGAATCACCTGGAAGGTGTAAGATAAATATTCCAGGGTTTTCTCCCAAGGTTTCTGATTCACGAAGTAAGGACTAAGCATGTGCATTTCTAACAAGCTCCCAAGTGATGATGCTATTGCTGATCTGGAACCACACCTTAAGAACCACTGAGCTAGAACATGGCTTCTCAAACATGGCCACACATTGGAGCTCTTGAAGAGCTTTTTGGATTTTTGTTTGTCTTAGATACCAGCTGGTGTGTATCTATGATTTAATTGGTATAAAATGTGGCCTGAATATTGAGAATGTTATGAGCTTCATAAGGTTCTATTGCTCAGCACAAGTTGAGAAGATTGTTCTAGGAAGAGATAGGTATATTATAAAATACAAAGACCTTTAACAGGGAATGAGCTTGCCCTGGCTGTGTTGACTCAATTAGTTGGGAATCATCCGATGCACCAAAAGGTTGCTGGTCAGGGCACATGCCCAGCTTATGGGCTCAATCCCCAATAGTGGGTGTGCAGGAGGTAGCCGATCAATGTTCTGTTCTCATATCGTTGTTTTTCTTTCTCACTGCCTCTCTAAAATCAATTAGAAATATACAATATATATATTTTTAAAGAGGAAATGAGCTTGATATTTTCCAGGGCCAGCTAGGAGGCCAGTGTGGCTGGGAAGAAGGAAGTGAGGTCAGAGTGGTGGGCAGAGATGGGAATCACGAGGGAATGAGATGGGTCAGGTGTGTAGAGGTTCCTCTGGTGAGATGGGAAACCACTGGCGGCTTTAAGCAAGGATGAAGTGACCTGAATGCCTACCCATGACCCTCGCCCAAGAGTCTCAAGGCCAACTTTTCTCCCTTATACAGGTGTTTTCTACCAAATGAGTTTGAATTGTGATAAAGAAAGGATGAAATAAATTCACAGCCTTCTCCAAGTGCCCCCCATATTTTAAGTATAAATTTTGTTTAGAATTACTTTCCAAGCTTGGAATCCTTGAAAAGCAAGTTTGTCATAGTAATAAAGAATTATGTCATGGGCAAAGGACTTGGTGGGTAGGGGACTCTAGTTATTGATAAAGACATCCAGGAGTGCTTTGCTTTAAGAACACTTACCATACACTGATATACGCAACACTATTGAACTGTTCACTTAAAGGAGGTTAAGATGGTAAATTTTATGTTACGTTTTTTACAATTTTTTAAAAATATAATATTCATATATATGAATGACAAATCTGCAAAACACTAAATTCTTTAATTTGGTAAATTTGACTTGTTCCTCAGGAATGTTACTATGGGTATTTTACTATCATATGGAAAATTATATGATTCTATATAATAAAAGGCCAATATGCAAATTGACTGAATGGCAGAATGACTGGTCGCTATGACACACACTGACCACCAAGGGGAAGACGCTCAATGCAGGGGGAGCATCACTCAGCCAGAAGCCCAGCTCACGGCTGGTGAGCACAGCCACAGTGGTGGAAGCCTCTCCCACCTCCGCTCAGGATCGAGCCCGCTCAGGCTTAAGCCATCAGTTGGAACTCCCCCAAGGTCTCCTGGACTGCAAGAGGGAACAAGCCAGGCTGAGGGACCACCCTCCCCCCAGCCTGAGTGCACGAATTTCATGCACTAGGCCTCTAGTTAAGAAAAATAAGGGCACACTCTCCCTCTCAGGAGCACACCATGACTTTCCTCAGGTGTGTTACCTTTGCCCTTCTCCCTTCTAAGCTCTGAGGGCCCTTCTTTTGCTTTCTGTAACTTGTTTCCTGAGCCTACACAGCGCAGCTGGCTCACTTCTACTACCGCTGTAACTTTCTAAATAAACTTTCTCTTATAATTTGAAAGTAAAAAAAAATAATAATAAAGGATTTATGCAAAGAATTAAAAAATGTATAAAACCATGAATTGGGAAATGAATAAAGTTGGGAACAACCACTCACTTTAACAAAAGGATACTTTATGTGAGGGTTTTTGCATCAGGTTCACCTAAGTGACAGTGACACTGAAAACATGATTCACTTGACATGTAACACTGCAGAAACAACTAGCCTGTAAAGGGAGGCCAACTAAAGGGAGGCAATGTCAAATCCAACAAAGTGAGTAACTGAGATTTTGCTATCTGCTCTATCCCCTCAAGGCCATTGCACAATATGAGTGTGCTTGGATTGGACAGGATTCCTGTGACACGATTCACATACTATTTTGATTCTGGCAGTTGGTAACCTTTCTTCTAGGAAATGGGGAGGAAAAGCCTCATTGGTGATATTCTATTGCTCTGAGCATGTGAGGGCTGCTAGGCTGCCTGGGGCAAACTGAGCAGAGGCAGGTGTGGCACCTGGGTAATTTTTAGCAACACTCCCAGGCATGATATTTGATGGTGGCCTGCAACCATCTGTCAACCTGCCATAAAGATGACCTTCCCTTTCTCTGTTATTTGAGCCCTGGGTTTTTCCTGGGCAGGAGCTGACAGTGATGTCATCATCTTGTGATGCTGCTGGGTGACCTTGTTCACTGAGCTGCTTCCACTCATTACTATGGTACCCTAAAGTTGAAATGAGAAAAACATTGCTGAGAATCAAGGAGAGCAAGATTGAGATTCTGTAAAGGGGAGCTCCCCCAGAACCTCCTCATCTGATTTTCAAACCCTTATCATGATAAGCTTTTATCTGACCAGTTTCCAGGAGTCCTCAGACTGAAAAAGTCATACTAAAGGAAAAGCAGTGCAAGAAGAAATCAATAAGATTATTTCTCTAAGCATTGCCGTAGTCTCAGCAAGGCAGAAACTATGAACTCATAAAGAACAGCTTTGATCCTTGTCATAAAAACAGATGAATATTTACGAGTGGCCTCTCATACTAAGGACAAAATACAGAGGCTATTACAATATGTGGAGCTGCTGGTTTAATTAAGGGAAACAAAGATACACTGAGCTCCTCCTGCACTCCAGGCCCCAAGCTAGGTCCTTTAGGACGTCATTTACTCCTGAGCCTTTCTCCATGAGATGGGCACTGCCACTATTCTCATCTCATGGATATATTTACTGTTATTCAGTGAGTAAGCCCCAGTGCTGAGATATGAATGTGTGGCTTTTTGACTCCATGTCTGTATTCTGTACATACAATCATTGGCTTTCATATATTATAACTAAGAGTTTTTCAAGAACTCAAAATTTAGACTCTTTTAATCAGTAACAAAATGCTCCCAGGCCTTCTCCCCACATCACACAATGTTTACACTGGAAGGACATTGTACACATGAAGACACTGTGGTAAAAGGATCTGCTCAATGGAATGGTGGAATCTGGCCTCAAATCCAGACAAAAGCTCTATCCAACCAAAGTCAACTACATGCACAGGACAGAGTGCTGACAAAAGCCATCTTATCAGGAATGGGGCTTGTTGACAATCTCATTTTAGTTCAAAAGGATATGGGCATAATTAAATGGGTGTTTTACCTTACAATTTGCTCCATTATTCTTTCTTTCCTTCTTTCCTCCTGACAGCAGTAGATATTGTTGGGTTGGAGTTCACAAACTGTTCGGATTTAATGAAATAAATGACACAGAGTTTGCCAGCCAACATTAATATACTGTATGTTGACTGCAAACCAAAGGTAGAAGTTGAAAAGTAAAGAACACAGCACCATCTGGTGTTGACAATTAGCACATACAAGTTTAGGAATGCTCTCTCTGAAGCAGGGATCAAAAGCTCAAGCCTCTTAGGGGTAAAATTCCTCCTTACATTTCCCTTCAGTTGAAGAATTGAGGCCCAGAAAGGGTGAGAGGTTTGACAAAACTCATAAGCCAAGGGGGAGAGAGCTGAATCTTCAGTGTTTGTTTCCAATTCTGTGCTTTTAATGAGACCCAACTGAGGAGAAGAGAGGACGGTCATTATCCTATGAACATGGAGTACCAGTTTATATATGATCCAAATGGCTGCTGGTATTCACAAGGAAGACCCCTTCCTATAAAAATGGAAGGGAATGTTAACATGCAATCAGAAGGGACTGTGCAACAGCACAAATACACATTGCATAGCTCTGGGGACTACGGTGTGAGCAGAGAGCTGGAGTTGAGTGACACAATGGTTTCAATTTAGATTTTGGATTAGATTAACTTGAACTTGCAAGCCTCTTTCACTCTCTTGACCTTTTCCTCCCAATCTATGCCAGAAAGGTGCTGAATTACACCTGAACCTCTGAAATCCCTGACGTGGCCTCTCTGATTTCATTTAATACTGCCCTCCTTTGGCTCACTGTCCTCCAGCCCTCTGACCTCCCTGCTAACCCTTAGCCAGGTCAATCTGTTCTTGCCTCAGCCTCTGCATGAATGAATGCCATTTTGCCAAATCCCCACAAGGCTGGCTCCCTCCTGCTGTTTAGATGCCTGCTCTGTGACAAACTTGCACTGAGCTCCTCTGATGTGCCGTCCCCAGCTGCTGTCATACCTTCCATGTCCTTCATACCACTTAGCTTTGTGTTGTTTGTTCAGTCCTCTGTTGATGGACCCTACACTTAGTAGACATTTGATAACTTTTAATTGACTGAATTAACTTATTTCATGAGCCTCAAGAAAACTATTTGGGGAGAGAATGAATGCAGTCGGACACCGGCCCCATGGTGTAATGGTTAGCACTCTGGACTCTGAATGCAGATAGTTGGAATAAGATGAATGAATGACCTTAGCAAGCTTAGCTAGCCTCCCAATACTGCCTCCACTTCTGTGACTTCTGAACCTAGTGTTCATGATGTGTTAGTAACATTCTAGGCACTGTCCTAGGTTTCCTTACAGTTGATCTTAGGGTATAAGTAGTTTGCCCGCTGATACATGGCTCAGCTGGGATTTGAAACCATGGTTTTCTGACCACATTTCCAAAATATAATGGTCAGTTTCCAACCCAAGGCCAACACCCAGAGCTCAGATCTCCACAGCACCATAGGTGTTGAAAAAAATTCCTCTAGAGCAGTGATCGGCAAACTTATTAGTCAACAGAGCCAAATATCAACAGTACAACGATGGAAATTTCTTTTGAGAGCCAAATTTTTAAACTTCTTCTAATGCCACTTCTTCAAAATAGACTCGCTCAGGCTGTGGTATTTTGGGGAAGAACCACACTCAAGGGGCCAAAGAGCCGCATGTGGCTCTCAAGCCGCAGTTTGCCGAACACAGCTCTAGAGCATTCAGTATCAGAAACTGCAGAGGGGCATGTTGCTTCCACATCCAGGAAGCCTCTAGAAGCAGCCAAGAAAATAAGGATCTACATGCTCCAGGTATTAAAATTGAGCAATGGAGGTAAAAGGAATTTAAAACTTAAGACATTGGCTTCCTCATTTCTTGGTGTTACTTTTCTATGTGTATTGATAACTAGTTATCTACATTTGGCATATACTGCTATTCTCAGGTATATACGGTAATGAGGACAACAGTTAGAAAGGCAAAAAATATGGGAAGCATTGTCCAGTTGTGGGAGGACATTACAAGTACCTGGAAAACAATGTGCAAAGTTCACCTTTGACTGAACCATTTACCTTGAATGGATAAAGAAGTTACTAATATATACAAGAGTATTATTCAGTCATGAGAAAGAAGGAAATCCTGCCATTTTCAACAACATAGATGGACCCTAAGGGCATTATGCTAAGTAAAATAAGTCAGACAGAGATAAATATTGTATGGTATCATTTATATGTGGAATCTGATTTTTTTAAAATACATTTGATTTTTTTTTTTACAGAGAGGAATGGAAAGGGATAGAGTTAGAAACATCCATGAGAGAGAAACACTGCTCCTGCACACCCACTACTGGGGATGTGCCCACAACCAAGGTACATGCCCTTGACTGGAATCAAACCTGGGACCCTTCAGTCGATAGGCCGACACTCTATCCACTGAGTCAAACCAGTCAGGGTGGAATCTGATTTTTTTTTTTTTAAAAGTCAAACTTAGAAACAGAGTAAAAAAGGGGGGATATGAAGAGGATAGTAAAAGGGCACAAACCTTCAAGTATAATATTTATAAGACCTGAGGATCTAATGTAAAAAATATGACTTTAGTTGACAACACTATTTTATATAGTTGCCATTTGCCAAGACCATCAATGCTATCACATACACAAAAAAGATAAATCTAGTTGGATGCATTAACTAGATGGTGAGAATCCTTTCACGTGTATCAAATCACTACAAAGTATACTTTAAATATATTACAATGTTGTCCATTATACTTCAATAAAGCTAAAGAAAAAAGAACCATTTGCCCCTTACATCCAGTGTTGTTGCTGGTTTTCTCAAGACTTAATTACTCAATCATCCAGCATTTACTGAGGACAAACTTTTTTTTATTAAATTTCTTTATTATCACATATATGTCCTTAACCCCCCATTCCAATCCCCCACCCCCCACCACTCATGCTCCCACCCCCCTATTGTCCTTGACCACTGGTTAGGTTCCTGTGCATGCCCATAAGTCCTTTGGTTGATCTCTCCCTTTTATCCCCACCCTCCCTTTGAGGTCCAACAGTGTGACCCATGGCTTCTGATCTCTGGGTCTGTTCTTGTTCATCAGTCTATGTTGTTCACCATTTCCCCTAGATGAGGGAGATCATTGAGGACAAACTCTTGGCCAAGCCCTGTGAATACTGTACCTGGTGAAGTTGTGTTATTCACATCATGCAAGTATCCTACCTTCCTCAAGAGCTCTAAAGACCCCAATACCTACTCTCAGCCTATCACCCTTCTATGTTACAGGTCTCCCACCCCACCCTTAGAGGACCCAGCTACCATCAAACTCAGTCATCAAACAAATCTAAGCTCTATCCCCTCCTCATGGTGCTCCAGGGCCTCCTATTAGATTCCAGAGCAATGGCTTTAAATCATAACTTCCACTATGAGGCATGTTCCAAGAAACTCATTACTAATAATCAAATCCCAAAGGGGTTTATTTTCTATGAATTAGAGGAGACTACAAGTTAGCCTTTCACAGTAGGCATTCTTTATTTCCAGCTCGAATCCATTATTTCCCCTGGTTCCCTTTGGGGGGAAAAAAAAATGCCCCTCTCCAAACATAGACTATATGGCTCAATGGAAATAATCTTACTCTTATCTCCAGGTGGGCATGTGGCTCAGTCCTGGCCAATAAGAGTCCTACATTCACATGGCCATCATGACTAGACATGAACTGGCACATGAACCAATTGAGGACAATGAGACCACTGAAGTTTGAAGGCAGTTAGGTTGTAAAATCTACTACCAGGTAGTGCTTGGGCAAGAATGAAACCCACATAGTTCAGCACAGCGGAGTTACAGAAACATCAATCAAGCCTCTTGATCCTGCCAGGATGACTCCCGGATTGTCAGTTACTTTCCTGGTCCAAAGTAGGTGAGCATTGCTCATAGCTGGCAAATGCTCACACAATAGAACATTCCTCTTCTGGACTAATGAGCCTAAGGACAAAGTATGGAGGTAGCAGAAGTGAAAGAGGTTCTCTCCTGTCTACTTATATTAGATAAATAGATAGGAGAGAACCCATCAGCTCGCCCACACTTGTTCTTTTTTCCCTGCTCCATTAACTTGCAAGGACAGGTACAATAAATAATGAACACGAAAACTTCCTACTTATGTCTACCAAAAGCATCTTTTTTGCTTATGGCTTAAAATATTGTGCATATTGGCATATCGTGCCTGATACTGGATTAGCACACATTGAGCATATTCATAAACAGAACATCCACATATGAATTTTTATTTTATTTCAAAATGGTACAACCTACCTAAAGATGTCAGGTTTTAAGCCGTCTTAATAAAGTTTGCAAAATTGTTACACATTCATTAACTTTCCTCTATCTTTTGAGCATAAGTGCTAACTGACTGGAGCTAGAAGTAAAAATAGGTTTGCTTTTTTAGTCTTCTTTGTTTTATTGTGCCACTGAGGTTATATTAGCCCTCTCATCAATCGCCTGTGATCCAAGAACAGAATATGGTTTTAGTCATAAAATATGTGTAGTGTTGGTAGATATGATCAAACTGAACCACAAAGGCATAAAACCACTGACACTTAAGCTAAAAATAAATTAGGCCAGATAGAAGTAACATGCTCATCCTTCACTGCAATGCTAACATTTAGTGACACATCACCTCCCCCACACTCACCCCCTTCTGGTTCGGGAGTTCTTCTCTGTGTCTATATATGCATTATTCTATCAGCACTAATCTCACTGTCCTGCAATTATTGATTTAACTGCCTTCTCCGAAGACTGGCGGGAAAGAAGCATATTGGTAGTACTCAGCCTGGCACCTCAAACATACATGTGTACCAATACACTGAATATAAGACATGTGCTTACTTTAAAGAATTCAAAAGACAGGAGACTGCATTAAAAACAAAAAAAGAAAACATCAAGTTTAATTTAAATTAAAAAAACAGAAATTGTCTGGAAAAACCAATGGAGCAAATTAACGCCTAAAAAATAGGGCTGCATTTTAGTGATCACATTTATTGGAAGGGTTGGAGAAAAATAAAAATGCCATTTAGCTTAAGAATTTGTGTTATGTGCACATAAACTCATTTCAGGAGCAGAAGATTCCTTGGTCATTTATTAATATCAAAATTTTCGCAGGTTTCTCTTTTGAATATCTTCTACCTTTAAAGACGCAATCATATAAAGTCTCCTAATTTCCACACAGGATATATTCTTTGTTTCAACCAACTCTTAATGGAGGGGCAACTAGGACAACACCATCTCCCCGGACAAAAAGCATTGGAATATTCCGTTTTGTTGACTGGAAGAAAAAGAAAAGAAAAGAAAAAAAAAAAAAACAGAACACATTTACACAAATATGCAGTAGTATTGTTTATTTGTTGTTGTTTTTCACGAAATTTGAAAACAAAAAACAAACATGATTCATTATAACACAAACAAATTGATTAAAAAACCTGATTACTTACCTTTGTAGTACAAAAGAAAAACTATCTGTTTACTGTTTACTTTTCCTGAATATCAATAACTGGAGCAGAGACGGCACTATCTACCAATATCCATTTTCCTCTTCTCTCACATAGCTACATTCAGGCACACAGCTGGCACACAGCTATATTTCTGACCTAAAACTTCACTCAGGATGGTTATGAGGGGAGAAATAAAATTCTATTGTGCATGTTGTTACCACACTCAACCATATAAAATGGATACCTTGGGGTATTTGTTTGCCTAAGTGTCGAGCCTTAGGCAGTAATGAAACAGATATGGAATGTATGAAATCCTCTTATCCCTTGGGAAACATAAGGTAAGATTGCCTGCAATGATTTGGAAAGTAGCCCAAGGATCTCCTAAACCTATAGGTTCTAGAGGAAGAGATTGGAAAAGTCAAATGTTGGCAGGTGTTGCTGATAACCTAATGCACTCAGCAAGGAGTATAAAAAAGATATGAGCTCAGGAAAGAACTGGTTTTCAAGCAGAGATTATAATAGGATTCAAAGGGTTAGAAAATCCAATGTTTTTAGACCCCAAACTGTAGATATAAGTAGGGAAAAAGCTTTGGGGAACAAAGCCCAGTAAAACTTCTCAGTTAAACAAGCTCAGCCCTGTCAGGCTGATGTGGCTCAGTGGTTGAGTGTCAACCTATGAACCAGGAGGTCATTATTTGATTCCCAGTCAGGGCACATGCCCTGGTTGCAGGCTTGATCCCCAGTGTGGAGCGTGCAGGAGGCAGCCGATCAATGATTCTCTTGCATCATTGATGTTTCTATATCTCTCTCCCTTTCCCTTCCTCTCTGAGATCAATAAACACATATTAAGGGCAAAAAGAAAACAACCAAAAAACTCAGCCCTAGACAAAGATCAGATTAAGGGTATTGCTTCCCATCCAAGCTCATTTTATCAAGTGGCCTCAAGGAGGCAAACATTATTTTGAGGGACAGGAATAGAGGTGAGGAAGTAAAGAAAGGCATCTACAAGTTATGTCTAGGAAAAAACACTGACTGGGGATATGGACCACAAAACTGACTGGAAGTAACCAGATTTTTGGTCTAAATAACAGAAAAATCATAAACAGAAATAGAGAATTTTTGAAGGTGAAAAACACCAAGAGTTTAGTTTTAGATGTACTAGATTTAAGAAAACATCCAAAGTGAATATTTTTTTCAATAAGAATGTTGGAAATAAGAGTGAAACTCAGAAAAGGAAGGAAACTAAAAATGGATTTATATATAATCATAATTGTACATATATAATCATAACTATGTATAATTATGATTATGTATAATCCTATTACAACATATCACCAGCTTTCCATGCACCCAATCCAGTGTATCCTATTATAATCCCGAGAGGCAAACACAGGTATTGGCATTTTACAGAGGGGGTTCCCACCTGGCCAGAGTGGCTCAGCTGGTTGGGCTTGTCTCATGCACCAAAAGGTTGCCGGTTTGATTCCCAAATAGGACACAATGTCCAGGTTGCAAGTTGCAGACTCAATCCCCAGTAGTGGGTGTGCAGGAGGCAGTGAATGGATGTTTCTCGCTTTCCTATCTATCAAATCAATAAGCTATTGTTTAAAAGAAAACAAAAACTGAGGGGGTCTCAAAGGCCTAGAAAGTTTCTATAATTTTCCCAAAGTCAATCAGCAGCAGCAGCAGCCAGAATTTCAACCTAGATCTAATAAGAGCACAAGCTTTTATGCTGTACTGATTATTGTTATAGACTCACTAGTGGCCCAGTGCACGAAATTCGTGCAGGGGAGAGGAGTGTGTCCCTCAGCCCGGCCTGCACCCTCTCCAATCTGGGATTCCCTCGAAGGATGTCCTACTGCCAGTTTATAGGGATTGGGCCTAAACCGGCAGTCAGACATCCTCTCACAATCTGGGACTGCTGGCTTCTAACCGCTCATCTGCCTGCCTGCTTGATTACCCCTAACCACTCTGTCTACCAGCCTGATCACCCCCAACTGGTCCCCCTACCCCCCTACTGGTCTGCTCATCCCTAACTGAGCTCTTCCCCCCCACCCCCCAGCCTGATCACCCACAACTCTGTCCCATCCTGGCCTGATCACCCACAACTGCCCTCCCCTCTTGGCCTCTAACTGCCTCTACCTCAGCCCTGCCACCATGGCTTTGTCCAAAAAAACGTCTGGAAGGTCCCACAGTCTAATTAGCATATTAGCCTTTTATTAGTAGATAGAGGCCTGGTGGACGGGTGGGGGCCAGCTGGTTTGCCCTAAAGGGTGTCCCAAATCAGGGTGGGGGCTCCCTTGGGGCATGGGGCAGCCTGGGCGAGGAGCTTGTGGTGGTTTGCAGGCCAGGCGAGGGTCCCACTTGGGAGGTGTGGCCAGCCTAAGTGAGGGGCTGAGGGCCAGCCTGGGTAAGGGACTGAGGTCCGTTTTCAGGCTGGCCATACCCCCTTCAGGGTGAGGGTCCCACTGGGGTGCATGGCCAGCCTGAGTGAAGGGCTGATGGCTCTTACATTGTCATATTGCATTGAATCATAGTATTCCTGCTTACCAATGAGGAAATTAAGCCTGCAAAGTTAATTCCCTGTACCCCAGTATGAAGTGGCCAAACTAGTATTGAAAATCAGGTCTGTTTGACCCCAAAGACTTTACTTTTAATTGCTATACTCTACTGAGCCCATGAGTAGGAGTCAAAACATGATAGACTTGCTATAAACGAGTGTTAAGCTGTCGAATGTTAAGATTAATTGGCATTTTAAAAACAAAGAATAGAACTGCGTGACTTACTTTATATATCTCTTCATATGTTTCCTCATCAATTTCTATGGTAGTCACAGTCTCTTCCACATCTCCCAATATCATATTTAAATGTTGATCATAAGCCTGAAGTGGGAGGGTGAGGGACAAAGAAATTTAATAAATTAAGAAACAATGAACAGGGCTTACAATATGCAAATGACTCAATACAAGTAACACATAATACTTATATCACAAACTTCTATCCTCCTATATAATAAAAGGGTAATATGTAAATTGTCCCCTTGACCGGAGTTCAACCAGAGTGTGACCAGAGCAAGGGGCCAGCCTAGCCAATAGGCCGTGCGCGAATTTGTGCACCATGCCTCTAGCATGCAAATAAGAAATAATCTTGCTAGACTTGGTTGGTGTTGCTCAATGGTTAGCATATCAGCTGGCGCACCAAAGGGTAGATAGTTTAATTCCCGGTCAAAGGCAGGTACCTGGGTTGCAGATTTGTTCCCAGCCTGGTCAGGGTGTGTTCGGGAGGCAACGGATCCACGGGTCTCTCTCACATCCACATTTCTCTCTCCCCCTCCCTCCTTTTCTTTCACTCTAAAACCCACTTATTTTTTTAGGAATGGTGTGTGTGTGTGTGTGTGTGTGTGTGTGTAGTGCAAACACACACACACACACACACACACACATTTAGAGACCCAGTGCACTTGGGGGGAGGGAGGATGGTCCCCTCAGCCCCGCCTGAGCCCTCTCGCCTGAGCCCTCTCGCAGTCCAGGAGCCCTCAGGGGATAGCCAACTGCCAGCTGAGGGCCGCTCCCTATGGGAGCGCACTGATCACCAGGGAACAGCTCCTGTGTTAAGCGTCTGCCCCCTGGTGGTCAGTGCGCATCATAGTGACTGGTCATTCAGTCATTCAGTTGATTTGCATATTAGCCTTTTACTATATAGGATATACATAAAAATATAGACTCAATTTTTAATTTTTAATAGTGGTTACCAATAGAAGAAATGGAATTTCACCTTTTACTCTATGTATTTGTGTTGTTTTAATTTTTTTCACAAGAAAACACAAATTTATGTATATGTCAGTAATTTAAAGAACATTTAAGTAAGAATGAAAAAATGTTATTTGCAAGTATATAAAAGGAACAAAATGAAAGAAATGAACATCTTCTTTAATAAACACATCACTTCTGTTAAGAAAAAAAAATTTAAAAATATGAATAAAATACAGTTGTATTAGACTTACGAGGCCTTACACCTCACTCTCCTCTACATTAAAAGGCTTCTCTACAGTGGGCAGTTTTTGTATTTCAAGGGGTCAGGGTAGCAGAGGATGACAAGAAAATAATATTACTTACATGTAATCTACCTCGAAGCTCCCTGTCATTTCTCATTTTCACATAAATTCGCTCATCCAGACTGAGCCTGATAAGATCAAGGGGCTCTTCGACAGTGTTGGTAGTTTGTTGCTGATAAAAGAAGCAGGCTTATAGTAACAATTACTAGAGAGAATGCAGCACTCAAATCAATGCCATGCTGTGTGATGTGGGCAAATAACATAACTCCTCTATGTTTCAGTCTCATAATTTGTAAAATGTGGATAACAATAGTGCCTACATAATACCAAGGATTACATGACATATATGAAGACTCAGAACAGTACCTGACACAAAGTAAGTGCTATACAAATGAGGTCTGAAAACGTACATGCACAGGAAGGAGTTGGCAATTTAATCACAACTATACTCTGCTCCTTCACAGTACAAATTGTCTGACCCAATTTCAGGGAATAAGGAATCACTATCAGGGACATTAGCCTTATCTCAAATATCATTTAATACAGTAATGTGAAAAACATTCACTTAATGACTACTACACACTAGGCAGAATGCTAAGCAGAGATGAAGGTTTGAGAGAAGACTAAATTCATATAGGACAGGCTGACTTTTGGGTGCCTAATGGCCAGTAAGAGTAATACATTCAGCAATAGTAGAGAATACTGGCTGAAAACACTGGCTTTGGGTGGGTTCAACTCCTGACTCTGATACTTATGAATTGAGATTAAAAATTATGCCATCTCAGCCCTGGCCAGGTGCTCAGTTGGTTATACGCCAAGGTTCGACCTGGGGTCTGGGCACTACAAGAATCAACCAATGAATATAAAAGTAAGTGAAATGTCTGTCTCTCTCTTTCCCCCTCTCTCTAGTCAATAAATAAAAATGGGGAGGGGGGAAGGAATTATACCATCTCTAATTCTATTTCCTGGTCTATAAAACTCTTATGAGAATTAAATGAACTAATGTATAGCCCTAGCAGGTATAGCACAATTGGTTGAGCATCATCCCATGCACTGAAAGGTCGCCAGTTTGATTCCATCAGGGTACATGCCCAGGTTGTAGGTTCGATTCCTGGTGTGTGCAGCTGATCAATGCTTCTCACACTGATGTTTCTTTCTCTTTCTCTCCCCCTCTCTTCCCTCAATCTCTAAAATCAATAAAAACACATTTTTAAAAATTGAGCTAATGGCCCAGCCAGCATAGCTCACTCATTGAGCATCGACCTATGAACCAGGAAGTCACAGTTTGATTTCAGGTCAGGGCATATACACAGGTTGTGGGCTCGATCCCCAATGGGGGATGTGCAGGAGGCAGTCAACCAATGATTCTCTCTCATTGATGTTTCTATCTCTTTCTCCTCTTCTCTCTGAAATCAATAAAAAAAATTTTTTTAATTTAGCTTAATATATTTAACACTGAAGCTGGCAAACAGAAATTACTTATAAATGGTTGTCATTGTTTCTATTAAAGAACGATTGGGAAAGGTCTCAGAGATCAGAGCCATGATGACTTCGATCATCCATGTGAAAGGGATGGCTGAAGAAGAGTTGATAAAATTATTCAGGGAGAGCTTCTTCAGTGAGTACATGAGGCCACTGGAAGAAGGTGACTGAACATTACAGGCTCTACAGTCTAAAAAGGCTAGATGAGGGGAGAAAAAAATATCCTGAGCTCAACTGGTCCCCAGCCCTAGTTCAACAGGTGTTTGTTTAGAACCAGCTAACCAACTAGATTATAATGATCCAGATTATAATGATCCAGAAGTTAGTCTCTGCCCTATAGAAGCTCATTCTAGTCAGGAGAGACATATAAATAATTATAACACTATTAAAGGCCTGGTGCATGGATTTATGCACAGGTGGGGTCCCTCAACCTGGCCAGCGATCGGGGCTGTCTCACCCAGTCCCGATTTGGGCCAATGGGGGCCGCCAGCCGGGAAGGGACTGTGGAAGGGCTCCAGGGCATGTCCAGCCCCATCTTGCCCAGGCCCCATCCGTTGGACTCCAGCAGCAAGCTACCCTACCAGACAGAGCATCCACCGTCTGGTGGTCAGTGTGTGTCCCAGCAACTGGTGGAGCAGTTGACCAACCAGTTGACAGATCGGTCGGACACTGAGCATATTAGGCTTTTATATATGTAGCTATAGATAAGAATATACACATGACAGAAGCCTACTTTAGCCTCAGTCTGGGATGCCTGCAGATTACCCTTTTAAATCTGTAGCTTTAAATATTTCCTTTTCAAAGAGACCTCCCAACTCATTCAATCAACGTGTTAAATGTTTCCAGTGCTGTTCTAAACTGGGAAGACAGAATAGTGAACAAAACAAAACTCCTGCTATTAAGAGATCCATTTTTTGGGGGGAAAGGGGGGGGGGTAGGAGATACATTAAACAAAGCTTATACTAATATGAACCAATAACATGCTATGAAGTAGATAAAAAGACTGGCAGAGTGTTCTTTTATGTAGGTGGGCAAAAGTCCTCTTTGATGAGAAGTGAGACGTGGGTAGGAGTTGTGGCCTGATCCACACTGATACCTGAACAAAAGTATTTTGGGAAAAAGGAAGAGCAGGTGACAAAGCTTGTGTAGGACTATCAGTTCTGCATACCACTCCTGGCTTGTATCCTTCTTACCACATCACAGTTCCTATATATCCCACACGTCCATGTTTACTTTTTATCTGTCCTCCCACACACAATACAAACTCCAGGTGGGACCGGCGATCACGTATGTCAATGCTGGTGTCCCCGGTGTTTTGAACGGCGTCTAACCATCCAGAGTTGATGTCCCCTAAGCATATGTTGAATGAGTAATAACTGGTGCGCTCAGTAATGATAAAATTCCTCAACCTCACTGTCACGCTTTCTATCAGAATCCGGACAGCTCCTGTGAGGCAGGCAAGGATCATTATCCCCATTCTATAGATATAAAAGCGAGACTCGAGGGGAGAAAGGAAAAGGCGAGAGAGCGCAGTCCCAAGTTTCCCGGCGGACTTCTAAAAGGAAAGCCTTCAGAGCCTGAGCCCGTGAGACCCGGAGAGAGTCGGCATGGTCGGTTATCTGGGAGAAAGCAGCCCCGGTACACAAAGCCAAACAGGGAAGCTGCTGCTCCTCAGCAGACACTCACCTGGTCCACGTCGTCCGCCATGTTTCAAACCCTGCGCCCTTTCCCCGCCTCTCGCGAGATCTAGCTAGCCCCGCCCAGGCCCCCGGAAACGCGAGGACGCGAGGCACCGGAAGTAAAAAGAAATCTGTTTTGCCCTGTCTTCGGGGCGGAGCTGCATCCTGAAGCAGCGTGCGCTGGGTCTGTGAAAGGCAGGGGCGTGGCCATGCCGCCTCCCGCTCGGGGGCGCGGCCCGAGCTCGTGCTGCTCTCCGCGGCGTGGTGCGTCACTCGCGGAGCGAGTCTTGCCTGAGCGAAATGGCTCGGAAGCGGGCGGCTGGCAAGGACCCTCGGGGACGCGAACGACGCGTCCAGAAAGTCAAGGGCGAGGAGACGGAGGCAGGTGAGAGCGAGGCCAAGCTGGACTTAGCGGGAGATGCTGAAGGAGATCCGGAAGCAGGCCGGGGTGCGGGAGCGGAGAGGCCGACCCCTTGGAGGTGGGGGGCGGAGGCTGCTCTGCGCCCGTCTGCGCCACGGAGCCACGTTCCCGGGGCAAGTGGTTGTACTGCTGCCTGGGTCCTCCCCGACGCGTCCCTCTGCCTTTGTCCCCAGGCGAGGAGTGATGCGCCCTGAGCGGTTCCCCTGACACTCAGCCTCCCCACGAGCTCCCTGTTTGTCTGCAGGATAAAGTCCATCCTCCTGGTAGATGCAAAGGGCCAAATAGGGGAAAGGCATTGCAGTTATTCTGTGTCCCCAGAAGCCGGTGGCCCAGGACGCAGAGCGCTGTAGTGTGCAGACTCCCAGAGTAATATCGTGAGCTGGACAAGATTCGGGTCCAGCCTGACTTCACGATGATAGCAAATGTTGGTCGTGGGCAAAGCAAAACTCTTGGTTTTCTTCTTTCAGTTTGTCTCTTCTCCAACTTTTTCCCACCGCAATAAATGATACCTTCGCCCGCTAGTTACCGCAAACATCTCCTCCTTAAGCGCAGCCCCCCAACCAGTCAGCAAGCCCTGTCAGTTCAGTCTCAGAGCTTTATCTCGGTCCTCTCCACTTTCTTTATTCTCATGGCCATAGACCCTGCCCAAGCCATCACTATTCAGTTGAACGACTGCAGTTGCCCCTTTACTGGTCTCCCTACTTCCCTTCCCCTCCCCCTGCAAGAGTTCACCCAGAAGCCCAAATGATCTTAAAAAAAAAAAAAAAAAAAAATCAGATCACAACAGGATGTATTTCAAACTCCCTGTGTCTTTCCATTCCTCTTGGCGTAAAATTCAGAATTCCTCGTCGTGGCTTACAAGACCTTACATGATTTGGCTGTTGTTAATCTACCTGTTGTCTCCTGCCCCTCTTTTCTTGGACAGATACTCTCCTTGCAGGCCTCCTTTGTGTTTCAAACATGCCATGCTATTTCTTACCCTGAACCTTTGTCTTTGAGGTTCCTTCTGCCTGGAATGTCGTTCCGTGGCTCTTGCCATGACTGGTTCTTCTTCCATCCTCAACTCAGATACTCGTGAATGCCCTAAAGTGGTCTTTACCAGATACTCCCTGTCACAGAGGCCCTCACAGCCTCTGTCACACTCTGTAATGATCTTGTTCATTTATTTGCTTCCTTTTTGATTGCCCATCTTACTAACATTTAAGCTTCATGAAAGCATTTTTATTTTTTGCTGTATCCTCTTTTGCCTCTCCCTGCATATACTAAGTGCTCAATAAATATATATTTTTAATTTTTAAAATTGATTTTAGAAAGAGGAAGGAGGGGAGAGAGAGAGAAACATCGATTTGAAAAACATTGATTAGTTGTCCTACTTATTTATGCATTCATTGGTTTATTCTTTATATATATTTTTTTTTATTGATTTTTTTTTTTTTTTTACAGAGAGTTAGAGAGAGGGATAGAGAGTTAGAAACCGATGATAGAGAATCATCGATCAGCTCCCTCTTGCACACCCCCCACTGGGAATGTGCCCACAACCAAGGTACATGCCCTTGACCAGAATCGAACTGGGACCTTTCAGTCCGCAGGCTGACACTCTATCCACTGAGCCAAACCGGTTTCAGCCATTGGTTTATTCTTGTATATGCCCTGACTGGGGAATCCAACCTGCATCCATGGCTTATCAGGGTGATGCTCCAACCAACTCAGCTACCCGGCCAGGGCATTCAATAAATATTTTTAATAATCGCAAAATGCATGCTGTAGAGCACATGTGTCAAACACAAGGCCCGCGGGCCAAATCCGTCCCGCCAGGCCTTGCAATGTGGCCCGCACCGCGCTGTCATCACTGCACTCCGCTGCGTTTCCATCACAATGACAGTTTATGACTGTTCAGTAAACCATTCGGCCCGCGATTTAGGCTGGATTTTAGATTTTGGCCCCTTCTCTGATTGAGTTCGACACCCCTACTGTAGAGCAAGGGTAGAGAACCTTTTTTTCTACCAAGGGCCATTGGATGTTTATAATATCATTCGAGGGCCATATAAAATTGCCAACTTAAAAAATAGCCTGCTATATTTTGTCAGACATTTAATTAATTCACCCCTAATGCTTTGGCAGGGCCAGACCAAATGATTTCGCAGGCTGGCTATTCCCCACCCCTGCTGTAGAAGGACTCCTGAAAAAACTGGGTAATAGATTAGGTAACCAGCTCCTATGACACAAGATTCAACAATTTTGTGATTCTTTATATATTGTCAAGTTCTCCATCTATTGGGAAGTAGGCAAATGCTAACAGTTTCTAAACTTAAACAGTGATTTGCTGTGAGTTCCATTTCATTCATTTACTACTTATTCAAATAACATTTGAATATTTTCTGAGTACCAACTGGGTGGTGTACAAGAGCTAAGTGACATGGGAGATCAAGATTTCTTGGAGGAGCTTAGAGGATAGTAGTGTTGACATTTACAAAAAATACCAAGGCAAAGTGTGATGTCATGGGAGTAGGTGTAGGGCCTTGTGGCTTCAAAAGGAATAATTAAGTTTTTTGGTTTGTTTGTTTGTTTGTTTTTTTATATATATTTTTTATTAATTTTTTACAGAGAGGAAGAGAGAGGGATAGAGAGTTAGAAACATCGATGAAAGAGAATCATCAATCAGCTGCCTCTTGCACACCCCCTACTGGAGATGTGCCTGCAACCAAGGTACATGCCCTTGACCGGAATCGAACCCGGGACCTTTCAGTCCGCAGGCTGACACTCTATCCATTGAGCCAAACCGGTTTTGGCGGAACAATCAAGTTTGTCTGAAGATATTGGGACATGCTCTCTGAACGAGTTGTCTGATCTGTGCTTTTAAGGATGGGTAATATTTTAGCAAGAGGCTTAAGAGGGTGTTGATATTCTAGCCAGAGGGAACGTGTTCTGAATACGGGGCAAGCGTTTCTTCCAGCTAATACTTCCCCTGGCACCAGCTCGGTATAGCTCCAACACTATATAGCAAGTTGTGATATGCACTTGGGTAAATTATTTTGGACAGATAATTTAGCCTTTTTGAACCTGGTCTGTGAAACATAACGCTGCCTTGCAGGGTGGTTGTGATTTTCCAGTGAGATAGCATATATTGTAAAATCTTGGCATGATCCATATTAGGTGGTCAGTTGGGCTAGCTCATATCAATTCAGTCTACATGTAGGTTAGCATGCACTCGAGCTTAACTCAGACTCTGTTAGCCAGACGAGCTAGCAATAAGTTTCCAACGCAGCTCTCAGGATCTGAAGAGCTAGAATCTTGTCTGCGGTTGGGAGGAGGAACAAGTGTGGTTTGGGCTGCAGGTGACATAATGTGGTGACTGATGTTGCTAACAGTACATTGTGTAGGTTTTAACAGCATCTGGGTGCATGCAATGAAATTATAGTAATGAACAAGACAGGCAACGTTCTTGTCTCATGATGCTTATAATCTGTGGGTAGGTAGGGGTAGATAAGACAGACAATAAAAAGTTAAAAATAAGCCCTGGCCAGTGTGGCTCAGTTGGTTGGGCATGGACCCTAGGTTGCTAGTTCAATTTCCTGTTAGGGCACATGGCTGGGTTGGGGCTCAGTCCCTCAATCCCAGGTAGGGGGTGTGCAGGAGGCAGCTGATGGATGCTCTCACTTCGATGTTTCTCTCTCTCGAAAAATAAATTTAAAAATTTATATATAAGTTCACGTGGTGACAAGAGCTATGAAGAAAGCAAAACAGCTTACTGTCATAAAACTGACATGAGGCTGGGAAGAAGCAGCTAAGTCGGAATCACTGGTCAGGGGAGGTTTCTGTGAGGAGCGGACATGTTGAGCCAGTTACTGAATGTCCTGAAGGAGCCATCCATACGAAGTTCTTGGAGGAAAGATCCAGGCAGAGGGACCGTTGAAAGACTCTTAGGGGAATGAGGTTGGCCAGGTACCTGGAACAGTGAGTGAGGGGGATTGAGGTGAGAGAGGTGGGCAGATCCCTTAGTTTAGAGACCAGGCTAGGGAGTTTGTATTTTATCCTAAGTGCTCTGAGATGCCGCTGGTGGATTACACAGGTGTTCTTGTTAAATCTCAATAGATGGCCAAGCAAACCACAGTGGTAACTCCCGCCCTGCTGAAATAGCCACTGTGTACCACCTGTGTGGTGTGCATGAGCGATCAAGATTTCTTTCTAAACAACTATTTTGAATTCATTTTATATTGAACTCCAGGTGGCTGGTTATCCATGTTAAATATCCCTAGATCATAGAAAGTCCTGGAAAATGGCCTCTAGATTCTCTAGGACCAAAAACACAGCAAAGAATAAAGAAAAAATCACCTATATTTCTACCATGCAGAAATAACCACCACTAAATAATGGTATATTTCCTTTTAGTCTCTTGTTTTGTATAGTAGAAGCCATACTGTAAAAACAACTTTGCATGCTTTACATTTTATCCTAGATCATTCTCCTTTGTCTTAAAAGATAACTGAATTATATTTTACTGTGTTACTATACTGGAATTGATGATCATCTCATGGTTGGACACTTGGATTTTTTAATTTTTTTATACTGTAAATAATAATACCATGAACATTTTTTAAATTTAATTTTTTGTTTCCTTTTCATCTTTTTTTAACTCTTCTACTTCTCTCTTCAAACCACAAAAGTATACAGCTGTGCCTTTTAACCAACCAAATACATTTGGTGAGAAAGAAATGGTACCTCTGAAGTATCCTCCCACCTGCATTTTTAGATCAGTAAAAATGAACTATTTTGCATCTTTGCTTATTGGTAGAAGGCTAAACACCATTGTAAGACACAGAAATCCTGATTTTAAGGGCACTCTACTCAAACTGTCAAGTTACAAACCTTTAATCAGCCTCTGGCCTTGGAATAAGAAATCTGTTTCTATATTCTAAATAATTTTGAAATATTTTGTTTCCATTGAAATGTTTAAACCAAGGGAATACATATAGGTTTTAACAGCATCTATAAAACATTTGATAGATGTTTTAACTAAACCATTGATTTTTGTCAAGCATTAAAACAAATGCCCCTAGTCCTAGATGACTAAACCATTGATTTTTGTCAAGCATTAAAACAAATGCCCCTAGTCCTAGATGGTTTGGCTCAGTGGATAGAACATCGGCCTGTGAACTGAAAGGTCCAAGGTTCAATTCTGGTCAAGGTTGTGGGCTCGATCCCCAGTGGGGGACTTGCAGGAGGCAGCTGATCCATGATTCTCTCTCATCGTGAATGTTTCTATCTCTCTCTCCCTCTTCCTTCCTCTCTGACATCAATAAAAGTGTTTGTTTGTTTTTAAATGTCCCCATAATGTGAAATTTATTAAAATTAAGTTATGATTTTAGGTCAGAAGGGAGTCTTCTTCCCATGCCAAAGTATATTCTTAAAGAATATAAATACCCCAAGAGCATCATCAGGACAAACCATAAATGAAAGGAATGAATTCATTTGATATTTTAGGTTAATATTGCAGCTCCTTTGGAACCTCACTATAGGCTAGAGTATTTTTTTAAAAAAGATTAAATCTTTTTTTAAAGATATATTTTATTGATTTTGTACAGAGAAGAAGGGAGAGAGATAGTTAGAAACATCAATGAGAGTCATCGATCAGCTGCCTCCTGCACACCCCCTACTGGGGATATGCCCGCAACCAAGGTACATGCCCTTGACCGGAATCAAACCCGGGACCCTTCAGTCCCCAAGCCGACGCTCTATCCACTAAGTCAAACCGGTCTCGGCAGGCTAGAGTATTTTTGTTTTCCAAAATTAGTTCAAGCAGAGTCATGCAAAGGCAGAAAAGTGATTTATTTTAGATTCAAGATTATTTTCATGAATAGTTTTGCAAAATAAAAATCCTCTTTTGCCAAGTTATTCATTAATTCTTTATTATTAAAAGTTAATATATTGATATATTTCTATGTTAATCAACCATAGTTTTAGATACCCTAATTTAACTGAAACCAACAGCTTATGCATTTTTATATTTCCCTTTACCAAAAATATAATTATCTTAAGAAAGTAAAGATAATTATTATTATCTTATTCTAACCCTAAGCTTGCTGAGATGATTAGTATAGCAAGTTCCATTTGGATTAAATTGGAAAGATTTCATAAAGTATGTGTTTTGAGCAGAGTTTGATTTTGAAAGATGGTGAAAATACATATTAATAGAAAGAAGGTTGTGGCAAAACTTAATTATGTTTACGAACTCATAATATTTCACATAGTAGAAATGGATTATCCCTAAAAAATCGTCTTGTCAGGTAGTAAATAAGCAAGGGGTTAATCAATGGTCAATGGATTTTCTTACTGGATATAAGCAGAAACTTAAGCTTTGAAAGTTAGATATGATGGCCTCTCTGTAGTCTTAGGAAGAGTTGAATAAAATGCTAACAAAGGAAATGGTTTGACTGTGGGCACAGAGTGTAGACTGGACTGAAGGTGGGCAGAGGCTGAAAGCTAGTTGTTGACTAAATGTGACATGATGAGCTGGTGAAGGAGATGTGGTTTGGAAGGAGGTTACAGAAGAAGAGTTTTCATGACCCTGAAACCATTCTGCATCCACATTTTTATTGTCCCTTCCCTGTTGTATGTGGGCATCCAGGTGACTTTGAAGATGAGAAACCCCCGAAGAAGAGTCTGCTCTCAAAAGTCTCACAAGGAAAGAGGAAGAGGGGTTGCCATGATCCTGGGGGCTCACCAGATGCTCCAGCAAAAAAGAAGGTGGCCAAGGTGACTGTTAAATCTGCAAACCTCAAGGTTAAAAAGGATGAAGTCCTCAGTGATGGGGAAGATTTCAGGTGAGAGGTGTTGATTGCTCCTGTCAGAGAAATGTGATTCATAAAACCTGCTCTTTTTGCTTGTCATTAGGATCCACGGAAAAGACTGGATCTTTAAACTCTTTTAGATAGAGCTCAGACTACTACCAGTAGTAAGCGCTAGAAAGAATCTTAGCGATTATGTACTTACCTCCCAAACTTTTCAGGTGAGAACAATGATAGCTTGCAGAAAGTGACTTATTCAGGATTACACAGCTAGATAATGGCAGAAACCAGGATAAGACTTAGATCTTTTGACTCCTGATCCTGTGTTCTTTGTACTATACAAAGATACTGCATGTAAAAAGTATTTACCTGCCATTCCAGCTTTCTCTCATACTCCTCTCCTCAGGCACATTCGACTCCTGCTCAGCTGGACTGCACATGGCATATGCTCAGACTTTGCTATCTCTGAGTTGTGCTCATATTCTCCTTCTAAAAATGCTTTCTTCCACCATGAAGATGCAGGTCAGAAGCCGTCTACAGACTTAAGATCTTTTCAACTTAGGGTGGGTTTATTGGGAAGTAACCCCAACGTAAGTTGAGGAAGTTCTGTATTATACATTAGCAACCATTTAGTCTTGAATTGATAGGTAGCTAGCTACTTACCTATGTAGCTATCTATTTAACTAGGTAAGGTATCCAGGTTTATGTTGGTATTTATGACATATCTGTGTATAGTCACATTCCCACTTATCTTGAAGTTAGACTTCAACTTTAATCTCCTTACATCGTATTTCTTTTTTGGTTTTGTTTTTGTTGTTAATCCTCACCCAAGAATATTTTTTTCCATTGATTTTTAGAGAGAGTGAAAGGGAGGGAGAGGGAGAAAGAGAAACATTGATGTGAGAGAGAGACATCAATTGGTTGCCTCCCTCACACACCCCGACTAGGGCTGGGTTTGAACCTGCAACCCAGGAATGTGCCCTTGCAAATGTGAATTCCCTTTTCTTTCTGGTGCCCAACTGTATGTACACAGATGTCACAGCTTTTTCTTCTAGCACTCACATCATTATTGTGGTTTCTTCTAGTTTTTTCTATGCCATTTCCTGACTTCGCTGTTTCCCTTCACACAGCTCTAGGCTGTAGGTTTATAGTATTCTTTCTGTTTGACAGCACAATCTAGTATTAGACTAATGATCAGAGCACATCTTGATGAGAACTTGAGACTCATGCTGATGGAGAAAATGAGGCTCAGAACTCACAAATAAATTTTAAATAATTGCAACCAATTTTCAATAAATAGAAGGTATCCTTAAAATTCTGTTTGGTTTAAATGTAATGCTGGGATATCTGAGCCTTCTTCACCTTCCTTCCTGTGGCCTTTACACAGAGACTTTACAAGTACCTGCAAAAAGGCCCACCATCCAAAGAGAGAGTCTGCTGTGGACAAAGACAGCCATGAAGGAGACGACGACGATGAGGAGGAAAGTGAGGATGATTGGGAAGAGGTAGAAGGTAAAGCATCTTTGTTTTCAGAACTGTCTGATCCTGTTTTTCTGTTTGATTCTGTTTAGAGTCATGTCACTTATTTGCAATCCTGTTGTTTTCTTTTGAACCTAATAATACTAAAGATAAGGTTGCAGTAGTAACTTGCTTTTGATATGAAAAATTCAACACCAGATTATTAGAGCAGGTTGTATACAGGGTGTCCCCAAAAAATGTATACACACTTAGAATAGTTATGAAGGCAGTGCTTATTAAAATATATTTCCAAAATGTAATAGCTATCAGCTGTTGAGTGTATATACATTTTTGGGGGACATCAGTATTCTCTTCCTTTGCTGTCATTGGAGTTTCACCCTCCCTGCCTCCTTCCATTCTCTCAAGATCAATGGGGAGAATATTCTCTGGTGGATTTGTTTCCCCCCCCCCTTTTTTTTTTTCTAATCCAGGATCTATGAAAGGTGTAAGTCTTCTATTGGTTGTCTAATTAGTCTCTTTTATTCTATAACAGTACCCTCCACCCACCATTTTTAAAAATATATATTTTATTGATTTTTTACAGAGAGAAAGAGAGAGGGATAGAGAGTTAGAAACATCGATGAAAAAATCATTGATCAGCTGCCTCTTGCACTACCAGGAATGTGCCCACAACCAAGGTACATGCCCTTGACCGGAATCGAACTGGGACCTTTCAGTCCGCAGGCTGACACTCTGTCCACTGAGCCAAACCGGTTTCAGCCACCCACCATTTTTTATTGTTTTGTTTTTCATAGCACAGCTTTTTTTTAGTGCCCTGACCTCTTTATTTTATAGAATGTTTCAGGTTCTGATTATGTCTGATAAATAATCAAACATCTCATGATGTTGTTACAGTTGTTTCAATATCCCATGTATTTTTTTCTTCTTTTTTTGGTTAATCCCCATCATTGATTTTTTTTAGAGAGAGCGGAAGGGAGAGAGAGAGAGACAGAGAGAGAGAAACATCAAGTGAAAGACATGTAGATTGGTTGCAACTGGACCAAGGCTGGGGATGGGGCCTGCAACCGAGGTATGTGCCCTTGATAGACTTAAACCCAGGACCCTTCAGTCCACGGGCCTACACTCTATCCATTGAGCCAAACAGGCTAGGGCTCCCAGGTATTTCTTTTTTTTTTTTTTTTTAATTTTTAAAAATATATATATTTTATTGATTTTTACAGGGAGGAAGGGAGAGAGATAGAGAGTTAGAAACATCGATGAGAGAGAGTCATCGATCAGCTGCC
The DNA here is from genome assembly GCF_014108245.1 of Pipistrellus kuhlii. Classification (NCBI taxonomy): domain Eukaryota; kingdom Metazoa; phylum Chordata; class Mammalia; order Chiroptera; family Vespertilionidae; genus Pipistrellus; species Pipistrellus kuhlii. The sequence continues at coordinate 23,129,511 of NW_023425416.1, forward strand.
TCCTGCACACCCCCCACTGGGGATATGCCCGCAACCAAGGCATATGCCCTGACCGGAATCGAACCCGGGACCTTTCAGTCCCCAAGCCGACGCTCTATCCACTGAGCCAAACCGGTCTCGGCCCAGGTATTTCTTAAAAGTTGTAAATTAAGTTCAAAGATTTGATTGAATTTAGATGAAACTATTTTTTACCCCAAAATACTTCATAGTTGATGCTTTTTAGTGCATTAAGAGATACCTACTCTCAGGTTGTCCTTCTAGTGATGCCAAGATTGATCATGTAAGTTGGTACTGCCCGATTATGCCAATGTAAAGGTGCATTTTCTACTTTTTAAAAAATATTTTTTTATTGATTTTTTTAGAGAGGAAAGATGAGGGATAGAGAGTTAGAAACATCAATAAGCTGCCTCCTGCACATCTCCTACTGGGGATGTGCTTGCAACTAAAGTACATGCCCTTGACCGGAATCGAACCTGGGACCTTTCAGTCCATAGGCCGACACTTTATCCACTGAGCCAAACCGGTTAAGGCAATAATTTTTTACTTAATGGTTTTAGCATGTATTAATGATATTGACTGGATCAAAAATTATTATATTGAAGATTGCACAATGGTAATAATATGATTCTATCATTTTATGTACATTTATTAGTTGACTGATCTGAAAAGGAATTGTATTTATTTAGCAAGTGCCTAATCTTACCTCCATTTCAGGAATTGCATTTAGTAATTTACTCTGAGTATCACCATAAACGTAGAGATTTTTTTCTTTAATTACATATATTACCAGTTATCATCGTTATACTTGAGCTTCAGATTGTCCCACATTTGGCTGCTGGAGGCCCCTTTAAGCTACCCTCCCATGTCTTTTCAGCGTGACCCCCTTTAGTTTTTTAGAACATTTATGCTTTCTGATACAAATTGTTTCAGGCTCACTTTATTCTTTCCAGACCTGGAATCAAAATTTTTTTCTCTCCAAGAAGCCCTGGTTCATTTTAATGGGAACTGGTAAATAGAAACCAAAAGTTTGGCCTTAGAACAGTCTTTCCAAAAATCGGGACTTTTTAAAACGCCACAGGACTCGGAAAAATTCGTTGAAAATCGGGACTGTCCCATCAAAAGCGAGACGATCTGGTCACCTTACTAGATGCTTTCATTGCTGAGCAGGTGTTACTGCTTCTAGGCCTAAAACTCCTTTAACAGACCCTTTGCCAACGAGGTTCACAGTTAGATCCAGTTCAAAAAATTCAGTTTATTTCAGCTGGTGTTCACTAGCCTTGTAGGGGATAAAGATATGAAACAGATGCGTTTCTTGTCATTAAAAGTTTACAACTAAGACTGAAAAACACTGAAATCATCACTGTATACAAAGCAAATTGCATTGTGTATTATGTAGTAATAAAAAGAAAATTGTCTCATTTGGCTTTTTTTAAAAAGAATAAGTATCTACTAAAACATACATAAGCATCAGCTCCTTCATAGCAAAGATCTGTATCTAACTCAAGTCAATGTCTTTTAGCCTTAGTTTCCTTTTCTTCTTCTACCGGGACTACTTCTGTGTATTTCTGAGTGGGTTAAATGAGACAAATAAATGTGGGTTAAATGAGACAAATAAATGTAAAACAGCGCAGTGCTGGCGTTTCATTTTTTTGTTTTGTTTGTTGTTGTTGGCTTTTTAGGTATTCAAAGCATGGGAGGAGAAGTTATCTCTGTGAGTTCCACCTCACATCCATTCCTCACTGCCTCCTTCCCAGCAGAACCTTGATTTTATTCAGTAGAGTGATTATTATTATAATTGCTGTTAATTGGTTGTTGTTTTTTAATTACTATTGATAGAACTTAGTGAGCTCGTGCCAGGTGATGCAGCAGAAAACGCAACCTTCTCTCAATCCGTTCTGCCTCTGAAGCCAGTGGAGATAGAGATTGAAACACCGGAGCAGGCGAAAGCAAGACAAAGAAGGTAAGATTAGGCACTTGCTTCTACATTCCTATCACATGCCATTGGCAGCTAATGAAAACTTCTGAGAAATACGTACGAGACCAGGGCTGAGTATCAAAGTGGTCAGGAGCCTTGGATGAGAGAACCTTGGGCTCAACTTTAAAACTTGAGTGAGAAACTTTTGTATCCTGGCTGGGGCAGGAAATGGGGGGAGAATACTCCTATATATTGACCAACTTCTGTATGCCATTGTTGTCCATTATCTTACTTAATGTCTAGAATAGGATGTGAATGAGGAGTCAGAGGCTCAGAGAGGTTAAATATCATTTCAGGAGTCACTCAGGCAGTAAGTGGATGAGCCAAGTTCCAAGTCCCTGTCAGGCTCACTTGCAAGTTACACGTTCCCCCACCACATAACTCTGCAGGTCTTGAAGCAGTGCCCCACCATGGTAGGGAGCCCCCATTTCATCCCAAAATACCCATTACCTCTGTAGCTTCTGGTGGCTTGGAAATCTGGAGCACACCTGGTAGTTGACTGGTCCATGAGTGCCTCTGTATGATGAGCACATTATTTGCCATGCCTAAGGAAGATAATAAAAGTCATTCAAGAAGCGTCGTTTTGTGTGTGTGTTTTTAATCCTCACCTGAGGATATTTTTTCCATTTTCAGACAAGAGTGGAAGGAAGGAAGGTAGAAAGGGGGGAGAAGGGGAAAGAGAAAGAGAAACACTGAGAGAGGCACATTGATTGGCTCTCTCTCACCCCCACTCCCACCAGGGGTGGGGAGCAGATTCGCAATCAAGGTACATGCCCCTGCCAGGGAATCGAACCCAGTGTCCTTTGGTCCCTGGGCTGACTCTCCAACCTCTGAGCCAAATCGGTCAGGACTTCAGAAGCATCTTAAAAATGCATGGGACGCAGACATGAAAGAGATTTTACATCAGAACAGTAAAATACAAATGACTGTACATTAATTGAATGTAAAGGCAGTAGTGGTTGCTAAGGCTGGAATCAGTAGTTGGAAGGTCAGGCAGTTAGAAAAGACTTCCTGGAGGAGGAGAACTTTTACTCATGTTCATGAGGCATGATTTGGTGCAGGTTGAAAGGAGGTCAGTCTGGGTAGAGACTGTCCTAAGCTATGTTTTGTAGGTGAGAAGAAGCAGGAAATAGGTAGCTTTTTAAAAATTTACTTGAGTAGCACAGTTTTGTGCAGGAAAACAAGGAGAGTAAATCACATGCAATTAAAAAGTGAGCCGAAACCGGTTTGGCTCAGTAGTCCCGGGTTCGATTCCGGTCAAGGGCATGTGCCTTGGTTGCGGGCACATCTCCGGTGGGGGGTGTGCAGGAGGCAGCTGGTCGATGTTTCTCTGTCATCGATGTTTCTAGCTCTCTCTCTCTCTCCCTTCCTCTCTTTAAAATATCAATAAAATTATTTTTTTTTAAAAGTGAAAGAAATTGGGGGAATGAAGTCAGGTTTCAATTTCCCAGTTCATTCTTGGATTTTTCAATGTGCATTACAGTGAAAAAATACAAATGGAGTTTGAGACGGCTCTTCGGAGAATGATGAAGCGTTTCAATAAAGAAGTCCATGAGGACACACACAAGGTAAGGGCAGGAAGTGAAGGGAGGCAGAGTGCGGTGGCAGAAAGAGCTGGGGTTCACAATCAGGGAACCCTATCTTGTTCCTGGCTCTCCCACTCACTGTGATCTTGGCAAGGTTCTTACTCTCTCTGAGGCTTCGTTTCCTCATCTTTGAAGTGGGGGTTAATAACAGTGTCTTTCTCGGAGGGTGGTTGTGAGGATTAAATGTCTATCACAAGTGAAGTACAGAGTACAATGCCTGACATGGAGCAGGGGCTAAAAAACAGACTCTCAGTCTCTTCTTTCCACAGTTTAATAACATTAATTCTGATCTCAGCTAAAATTGCTGGTTTTTTATTCAGCTGATAGCTATTGAACACATATTCTGGACCTAGTAAGGTTCTTGGCATTGTAGGAGAGAGACTCGTATAAAGCTTATTTTCTACAATTAAAGGGTTTCTGATGAAAGACCTCAAAACAAATAAACTGCCGAAACTGGTTTGGCTCAGTGGATAGAGCATCGGTCTGCGGACTGAAAGATCCTAGGTTTGATTCCGGTCAAAGGCATGTACTTGGTTGCAGGCACATCCCTGGTAGGGGGTGTGCAGAAGGCAGCTGATTGATGTCTCTCTCATCGATGTTTCTAACTCTCTGTCCCTCTCCCTTTCTCTTTGTAAAGGATCAATAAAATATATTTAAAACAAACAAAAAACAAAGAAACTCAATACTTAAAGAGATCAGTGTGAGTTTGAGTAGCTGAGGAAGGCTTTATTTAGGAGAAAGGACGGGAGCTGGGTCTAAGAGAAAAGCCAGTATGTTGAGATGGGAGTGGACAGAGACTGGAAAGATTGCTCTCTCTGAGTTACGGAGGGAATGGTAGGACAACTAATTTGCCCACATCTTTGAATATACAAGAACTGGAGTGAGGCCCACCTCTCTGCGGCCTTGGGAAATAAATAAGATAGCTCTGTTTCTTTTACCTCTTGGTGTTGGAGATTTGAAGCTGATGTGAGGGAAGAAGGGCAGTGCCACTATTGAAACAGGGAGGCTGTAGTGGGAAGGAAAGAAGACCGATTTTGAAGTGAAAATGATTCAAAGCTGTGAAAGACAGTCACATGATCACTTCAGTAGGTTGAGGAAGGGTGGAGTTGGAGGTCAGATATGGGACAGGTGTGAGGTCTAAAGTGGAGGAGGTTGGGTTCAACACACATGGAAATGCAGACAACAGTACGGTAAGCCCATGCTATCCACCAGCTTTGACAGTTATAAGCCCGTGAGCAGTCTTGCTATTCTTTCCCTCCATCCATTTTTCCTCCTAAGCAAACTCCAAATGTTGTAGTATCTCCTCCATAGTTCCTTCAGTATATATCTAAAAGACAAGGCCTCTGCCCTAGCTGATTTGGCTCAGTGGGTGGAATATCAGCCTAGGGACTGAAGGGTCCTGGGTTCGATTCCCATCAAGGCATATCCTGGGTTGCTGGTTCAATCCCCAGTAGGGGGCATGCAGGAGGTAGCCAATCAATGATACTCTCATCATTAATGTTTCTGTCTCCCTCTCCCTTCCTCTCTGAAATCAATAAAAATATATTTAAAAAATAAATAATAAAAGACAAGGCCTCTTAGAAGAAGAAAAAAGTTTGTATTCTGGAGCTTTGAGATTTGAGATTATTTTGAGTAGTTAGAAGAAGATGGGTTGAAAATCAAAATCTCAGGGAGCGGGACAGGCCAGCGCTGGAGGGAGCAAAGCATCGCGGGCAGCAAGCGAGATGCAGCACCGAGGCTTCCTCCTCCTCGCCTTCCTCCCCATCTCCGTGGCACCAGAAAGAGAGACAGTGAAGAAGGGTGGCCTGGGGAGCGAATGCACTGAGTGGACCTGAGGGCCCTGCACCCCTAGCAGCAAGGACTGCAGGGCCCAGACTCGGGGCATCCGGAGCAGGGTGCCATGCAACTGGAAGAAGGAGTATGGAGCCAACTACAAGTTTGAGAGCTGGGGGTCATGTGATGGGAGCTCGGGCACCAAAGCCCACCAAGGCACCCTGAAGAAGTACAATGCCCTGTGCCAGGAAACCACCCGCATAACCAAGCCCTGTACCCCCAAGACCAAAGCCAAGGCCAAAACCAAGAAAGGGAAGGGAAAAGACTAGAGGCCAGGCCTGAATGCCAAAGAGCCCCTGGCCCACGTCCTCCCTCACACAGCCCCAGTGTAACCCACCAGTGCATTTTGTTACTCTTCAGCTTTATCAATCATGCCCTGCCCTTTCCCTTCCCTCTCCTCCCTCCCCTCCCCCCAAGTGCCCAAAGTGAGAGGGACAAGGGAATCGGACAGCTTGAGCCTCCCCCAAAAGAATTTGATTTCCAACCCCTGTTGTTTTTATCCACAATGACACAATTGCTAAAAAAAAAAACAAATAAAACTCATTTTCTCCCAATAAAAGCTTTCTTTATATTTAAAAAAAAAAAAGCAAAATCTTGGGAAATGGGATGTTTCTCTCCCCCTCAACCCCATCTCTGAAATCAACAAAAGCATATTTTTTCAAAACAGAAATAGTCAACAAATACATCCTGCCTATAAAATGTCTTTTAATTCAGCAGCAAAAAATCCCTCTAATGTTCAGCTTTTCTTTCATCTCTTCCTTTTTCTCTTTCTCTCCAGGTTCACCTTCTGTGTCTGTTAGCAAATGGCTTCTATCGAAATCGCATCTGCAACCAGCTCGATCTTCAGGCTATCAGCCTCTCCATCATCCCAATTCGCTTTACCAAAGTGTCTCTGCAAGACGTGGACATCTGCTACCTGTCAAACCTGGTGAAATGGTATGGCCCTCCGGCCTGTGCCACACAGCCTTAGTGTAGGATTTGTGTGTCTCAGAGGTTGGGGACAGTCACTTAACACAGATATCCCCTGAGGTGACCCTGTACGCCAGGCAGTGGGCACAGCATTGAAGACAGAGCATTGTCAGTCTTGACCTCTGTCCCGGAAGAGCTCCCAGGTGAATCTGGGTGATAAATAAGCCCCCAGGTACCGTATTTTTCGGACCATAAGACGCTCCGGACCATAAGACGCACCAGTTTTTAGAGAAGGGAAATGAAGAAAAAAAGATTCTGAAACAAATAGTGTCCTAAAATATTTTATGTGCATTAAAACCCAACATCACAGTCATAAACACATGTAATCAACCCTGTAAAGTAAACAGCAGCATTTAGAACCATTTTAGAGCCGGGCAAGCACACAGAGACCACACAGAGCTGGGCAAGTAAAAAAACTTTTTTTTAAAGTATATGTGTAGGCTATATTTGGACCATAAGACGCAGGGACTTTTTCCCCCCACTTCTGGGGGGGAAAAAGTGTGTCTTATGGTCCGAAAATACGGCAATTAGTGTGACCATTGCTCTGCAAGCAGCGTGCTGGGCACCACGGGCACACAGAGCCAGGGCGCTTATCTCAGCGGGGGGTCTGGGAGGCTCCAGAGCGAGGTAAAGTCTGGATTTGGTCTTAAATGATGAGGAGGAGTTACCCAAACGGTGGGGAAAGTAGAACAAGAGCAGGCGGGGCTCACGATTTCCTTTGCAGACTGCCCCTTCTGATTTTCTTGTCTATAAAGAACAGAGTTCCTCTTTGCTCTGACTTCTCACACAAGAGAATGCCCGGCTTCTCCCCAGGTTCATTGGAACATTTACAGTTAACTCTGACCTTTCAATCAGCGAGCAAGACAGCCTGCAAACTACGTTGGAAAGGAGATTTGCGATTTACTCTGCACGAGATGATGAGGAATTGGTCCACGTGAGTGATTCTTCCTGGCAGCACTATTTTTATTACTGTAGCAAATGACAATGGCAGTCATGTGCCAGATGTAAAGTAAAACTAGGTACTGCAGCTCAAAGAGGCTAAGTACCTTTCTTAGGGTCACTCAGTTGACAAGCATTGGAATCAGGGTTGGGACCAGTGTGTGATTTGAAGGCCTATACTCTTTCTATTACTTGATGTCCTCATGTGTGAATTTTTGTTTCCTTTAACACAATTTAGAAATTGTGTTCAGAAGTTCCAAGGAAATGTTTCAAATTGGCTGCTGAAATCCTTAAGAAAGTGTTTTCATACCTTCCAATTTGGGTGATGGCATTGGCAGGCAGCCATGCAGTGAGGGGAGTTATATCTATTATACCAAAGGAGCCCTGGTGAAGAGGTCTTATGTGTAGACAGGCTTTACAACATGCTTGAAAATACCCTCAGGTAAGGTTCTGTCTGAATAAAACAAAAACAAAAGTAGGTATTCAGTTTAATCCCTGGAAGATGCCTGTGAATACATAACACTTGTGCCTGAGCCTCAAATTCCCTGTTTGTTTAGGGAAATCGACCAGACTTTTTGAATCTTACAGGCTAAGTGCCTGTCATCTTTACCTCTCTTCTGACTTGGCTTGATAAACTCTAAGATACCTGGCATGGCTAGTAATTATGCTGTAATACCACCATAAAATATCCAGTGATGGTGAGGAAAACATTAATATTTTAGTATTGTCCTTCCAAATTTTGTTTCTCTGTATTTGTGTACATATACTAGAATACTGGTTTTGTATGTGAGAGTGTTTTTAAAGCAAAAAATATATAGTGGGTGTTTGTTTGTTTTTTTAAAGATGAACAATTTAGTGATGTTCAGTGTATTGAGAATTTTGTTTGACAATCACCTCAGTTTCCAAAACATTTTTGTTACCCCAAAAGGAAATCCTGTACCCATTCAACAGTTACTCCTTCTTCTACCTCCTCCCACCTCCTCATATACCTGGCAACCACCAATGTGCATTCTGTCTAATGATTTATATGTTCTGAATAATTCATATAAAAAGTAAGCTGGGAAAAAAACACCACATATAAACAGCCATAACCCAATATATACAGGGGTAGGTCCTTTTCAAAATATGCATATATGTTTATGTTTGTGTATAATTTATTCTTAGAGAAATTAGCATTATATATTTAAACACAGACTTTTTCTTTACTATATGGTAAACATTTTCCTGTTTTTCTACAAAGATAGATCTCTGCTACATCATTTTTAATAATGTCGAGGGTTCCAGACTCCTAGTGTTAGACAGCTTGGTTTTTTCTAACTTTTCCCTATTATAAATGAGCACCACCACCACCACATTTAATTAATTAAACCTTTAGTCTTTTCTGAGGATAAATGTGTTATCCTTTTTCATTACAGATGTTTTTACTGATGCTCCGGGCCCTGCAGCTCCCTACCCGACTGGTATTGTCCCTACAGCCAGTTCCGCTGAAGTTGTCAGCAGCCAAGGTGAGGCTCTTGGGGCTTCCAGAGAAAAGGGTGGTTGGTCAGGGAGAAGTGAGAAATTATCATACTTTAAAACAATTGGTCATTAGACTGTTTTTAAGGGTCAGATTACAGGGTCTCTATCTTATCATTAGCCAAAAAGAAAATTTCTATTTTGTTGAAGGGAAAGAAGCCTAAAGAGAGATCCTCAGAGGGTCCTGACGGCTCCTCAGAAACTTCCAGCCAAGTCTCAGAAAATCACCCCAAACCAAAGACCAGCAGAGGAACCAGAAAAGAGGGCAGTTCTGGAGGCACCAGCAGTCCAAGGGCCAGAGGGAAGAGGAGTGAGGCCACTGCCGTGGGGAGGAAACGGAGAGAGCCCTCCTCCGGCGGGGGAGAAGAGGGCAAGGCGGAAGAGCAGGAGGAGACCCGGAGACAATCGCATGGCCGGGAGCGACGGGTGGCCTCCAGGGTGTCTTACAAAGAGGCCAGTGGGAGTGACGAGACCGACAGTGGCTCTGACTTCGAGCTCTCCAGTGGGGAAGCCCATCATCCATCTGATGAGGATTCTGAGCCTGGTCCTTCGAGGCAGAGGAGGGCCCCCGCCCCTCAAAGGACAAAGGCAGGGTCCAAAAGCGACTCCAGGGCCCGACACGGGAGCCACCCTCAGCATCCTGACTCCCCAGCGGCACCCACAAGCTCCTCAAGCAGTAAGAATAAGAGAGGCAAGAAAATGTCCAGTGATGGTGAGGGGACAGAAAAAGGGAAAACGGCTGGTGTGGACCAGTGGCTAGAGGTGTTCTGTGAGCGGGAGGAAAAGTGGGTGTGTGTGGACTGTGTGCATGGTGTGGTGGGCCAGGCCGTGACATGTTACAGATACGCCACCAAGCCCATGGCCTACGTTGTGGGCTTTGACAGTGATGGTTGGGTCCGGGATGTCACCCAGAGGTATGACCCAGCCTGGATGACAGCGACCCGCAAGTGCCGGGTTGATGCCAAGTGGTGGGCTGAAACCCTGAGACCCTACCAGAGCCCACTGGTGGAGAGGGAGAAGAAAGAAGACTTGGAGGTAAGGCCTCGGCTGCCACGGGCCCAAAGACTCGGTCAAGTTATTAACATTATTCCCGTATTTGAGCACTTTTGTATGCCCAGCCCTTTGTTGGGTATTTTTAGTGTTTATCTCATTAGTTATCACAACTATAAAGCTGGGGCTATTACTGCCTTTTTTTTTTCTTTTCTTTTTTTTCTTTTTTCCAATTAAGCATTTAGGATTGAAGTGATTGACTGACTGACTTGGCATTTGAACCCAGGTCTATCTGGCTTTGAAGCCTGTATAGTTGTAGTTATTGCCCAGTTATTTAATTTATGCAAGTCATACTGAGGGAAAGAAGATGAAACTCATTAATAAGATTACCGCCTTCCTTTTCAGACCGTACCCACTCACAAAACACACGCACAACCCTCCATGGATCTAGAACACTCCTCTCCTGGGGAGGAAGGGACTCAGATGAGGAATACCTTCAGTCTGTTGAGAAGGCACACTGGGAAGACTTCTAGACTGAAGGGCTCAGGAGGAGGCCTGAGCTGCTGTGCACAGCGGTGGTGGCATTGAGTGGAGCTCAGCATTCCACATGGGAGCATGCCCAGATTTGCTGGCGAATTGTTCCCAGTTCCTCAGATGGGTGAACCATGGGCTTATTTAGCATTCTCTGTATCGTACAGTTCATCCTGCATTGAGAGTTTCCTCTGGGGGTGTTCTGGTTCATTTTACTGAAAAATGTAGGAGGAGATGGGAATTGTGCAGATGGCATTGTGGCTAACCTAATAAAGTCTGTACTGGAAGCTAACTATGTGGAGGAGGGTCTGTCTTACTCCTGGCTATTACTCCATATTGCCTGTCCTCACTAATATATTTGGGGGTTTTCAAGAACTGCTAAGGAACTGTCTACGAAATCTTGGTGAATCGGATGTGAATTACAGCAGTGAAATTGTCCACTGAAAAATCAAATTCCTGCCCTAGCCGGTTTGGCTCGGTGAATAGAGCGTCAGCCTGCGGACAGAAGGGTCCCAGGTTCAATTCTGGTCAAGAGCACATGCCTGAATTGCAGGCTCAATCCCCAGTGTGGGAGGCGTGCAGGAGGTAGCCGATCAGTGATTCTCTCTCATCATCGATGTTTCTATGTCTCTCCCACTCTTCCTTCCTCTCTGAAACAAAAATATATTAAAAACAAAGAAAAATCAGATTCCTTATAGTAGACTAGGAAAAGTCACAAGGTGTGAACAACTCATTTTGATTTCCTGTGAGCAGTTAAGGAAACACACGTTGCAGAATAATGATGCCACTTGGAGATAGGACCTCTTTCCTGAAGAAAACTGTTTTTATTCCTTGGGACTCCTTAGTAGAGTGGACACTCGTCAGCTAGGGCTTGCTGAGGAATAGTTAGATGACTTTACAAAGTTGCTGTAAGCCACAGAATTACTTGATTCTTCATAGTTTGTTTTGTTTTTTGTTTTATTTTGTTTTTAATCTGAAACCTTAACAACAGCTACAAAGGCAATGTTATAATCGTTGGTGCTCATGAAACCTCTGCTTCACAAGTCTGTGAACAAGTTGGTCTGAGGATTTCCCATATCAAACCTCACTTCCTCTTCTAAACCACATGCTCAACATTATCTCTCTGGCCTTTGCAGTTTCAGGCAAAGCACCTGGACCAGCCTTTGCCCACTGTCATTGGCACATACAAGAACCACCCTCTGTACGCCCTGAAGAGGCATCTCCTGAAGTACGAGGCCATCTATCCTGAGACAGCCGCCATCATTGGGTATTGTCGTGGAGAAGCTGTCTACTCCAGGTACGTCTGCTGGCCAGGTGGGCTTCCTGATGGCCTGGGGTAAGAGGATGATAATGTCATTTATCAGACAGGATGAGTTTTATAGTGTGTGCACGTGCTATTGTGTGTGAGGATGGGTAGAAGAGATTAAAGATTGGAAATTAAAACAACATGGAATAAAAGATAAACAGGAGGGGAAAAGTTATAGGGGAAAAATAAAAATAGGGCAAGTAAGGTTTATATAGGGCAATATAAACACACCCTTAAAATATAAATTAAAAATATACAAAAGGAAGTAAAGGATTTGGTAATGAAAAGTGATTGGATATTTTAATGTGTACAAAGCTTCTGTTTTGGAAGATGGAAAATTCTGAAGATGGAGAGTGGTGATGGTTGACAATAATGTGAATGTACTTAATGCTACTGAACCATACACTTTAAAAATGGCAAAAATAGTAAATTTTTATGTTAATGTATGTTTTCCCACAGTGGAAATGCTGAAGAAGTGAAGGGAGAAAGAGTAGGAAATGAATGTAAAATATAGACAAAATTAAAACAAAAATATTTAATATAAATAAAAGGTGAAGAAAAAATAGAAGTAGATGAAGAGCTTTTAAGATATAGCAATAGAAAGAATAGAAAAGAAATATTTTTAAAATTATTAAAATACAAGACCAAAAAGTAGATGTTCTTAAGAAATGTGAAGAGAGAGAGAAAAGGAGATACAGGGAAACTTAATGAGTAGATGGTTTGAGTCTGACGGGACCACTTCCTGCATGTCAGTCCTGCAGAGAGTCACCCTGGACCCTCAGTTTAGGGTCTGTGTTGGAAATAGAATTGCAAGGCTGGGGGATAGCTCTTAGCTCTGGAAGGAGAGTGAAGCCAGAGGATTTCTCCCCGTAATCACAGGCTGCCAGGAATTATTTGACTGTTCCATGTGCATGAGTCTTAATTCCATGGTAATTTATTAACGCAATTATAATTTCCATGTAGTCTTTTTGAGTTCACCACCCCTTCCTTGGACACTTGTCCTTCAGTTATTGGCCGCAGACCAGATCCTGGGCAGGCATGTGCTTGGTGGTGAGGAAATGTGCCTTCAACTCTTCCCCCTATAGGCTGCAAAGGGACTCTCATGGTAGGAGGAGAGGTAAGGGTACCGCATGAAGCCCAAGACAGAAGTGTCATTCTGTTTAGGGTTTGTAAGTGAACTCACACACCCACTAAGATGGGAAGTCCAAGTTTACTGTTTGCCTGAGGCAGGTCCCTGGCTTCCTCAGGAGCAGAGCCTGAGAAGAGTACACAGGCTGTGCTCTTGCTCCTGGGAGGTCCTATTAGCACCCGGGTCCTCAGGGTTTCTCTCCATACTGTGCTCCATCACAGACTCTCCTTTGTCTCCCTCTGTTGGCTTCGGCAGGGATTGCGTGCAAACCCTGCACTCCAGGGACACATGGCTGAAACAAGGAAGAGTGGTGAGGCTTGGAGAAGTGCCTTACAAGGTAACCGGAGCGGGGTGGGCACCCTCCAGACGAGGGCATCGGGAGGCTCAGGACCGAGACTGAGTGGAACAGCTGAGTGCAGAGGAGTGAAGTCTAAGGGCTGCTGAGTGCAGGCCCAGGATAGGAACCCAGGTCTGCTTTCCTAGCTTGAGAAGGAGAAAAGCATTTAAATGATGTCTAACTTGAATGAAGAATTTGTAAGAGATGGATTGTCCAGAGCATGCAAGAAATCTACACCAAAAGGCAGCCCTCAGACTCCTGGTGTGTGTGCCTGCTCAAAGGCCATGTAGATTGGAACTGTTACTGAGTTGCTTGCTCTAAGAGGCCAAAGCCCTGCTTTATGCATACACATTGGCTACTTAAATATTTTCAAATATATTTGAAATCCTGTCATTTCAACATATAATGTTTTGGAATGTTAACGAGATATTTTACATTTTTTTCTTAGTAAGGCTTTGAAATCTAATATTTTACTTTCAATACATCTCAATTGTGACTATTTCATTTCAAATGTTCATGGCTATTATAATAGCACAGTTCTAGCATAATCCCAAATCTCAGGTCCTCCTTTTGTTCTGAAACCTACTGTCCAGCCCCCTGTCTTCTCTTGCTTGGATCACAGCCACCTTCAGCTCTTCAGTTCATTGTCAATGTCACTGTCATGGGATCTTTCTGAAACACAGGCTTGCATGTGACACCTCCTGGGTAGCCCACCCTCACCCTACTCAGAGTCATGTCTTTCATGAAGCACAAAACATGTGCTACTCTTAGATTCGCCTTTTTTCCGGCCACATTTCCTCCTGCATGCCAGACTATTTCAGCAGTCCCAAATACTCATGGTTCCAAACACCTTTCCCTCAGTCCTTTTCACTTTGACCAGTCCTCTTTTGCCCTTTCAGACTCAGAGAGATGGGGCCTGTTCTGAACAGCTTGTCTGATCCTCTCCATCCTCAGGGCTGGGCAAGGGGTCCTGCCTGTGGGCGCCATTCTGCCTTCTAATCCTTACACTGAATTGTAGTCTTCTCTGTCTCCCTACAGGAGCCTGTGCTCCTGAAGAACAAAGACTGCCCTTTCTCTGCCCCTAACAACCGGTGTCCCCGTGTGTCTGTAACAGATACTCATTGGCTCTCCCTTTAATTAACAGCATTGGATGAGTGGCTCCTGAGAAAGGGACTGTCATTCCCACAGGGTGACAGAGGTAGTGTGCCCAGTTTCCCTGGCATCAGTGGCCACTAGAACAGCAGTCAGCAGTCCACAGCTCACAGATCACATCCAACCTAGGTCCTGTCTCAGAATGGCGTTTACATTTTTTTATGGATTGTAAAAGGGAGAAATAAAGAATATGCAACAAAGGCTGTATGTGACCCTACAGAAAAGGTTGGCCAGCCCCTGCACTAAAAGCATCCCAGGCCAAATAGCCCATACTTAGCCCACGCCTGTGCCACTCCTCAGAAAAGTTACACAACCTTTTCCTCCTCGCCAGTTCTCCGCTCCCTTTACCCCCTCACTTCCCAGTAAAAATGTTGGTATTAACCATTAGACATCGGTAATGCAGTGTGTTTGGGGTCCCAAACTATCAGTGCCTTCCAGGGTACATGGCACAGTTAGTTTTCTAGGGTTAAATCCTGGCCATGTCATTCTAATGGCCATGGGATATTAAGTGGCCTCATTTCTTGAGTTCCAATTTCCATTTCAGTGATGAAAGTATTGAACAAAGTACAGTAATCCTCCCCTTATCTGTGGTTTTGCTGTCTGTTGTTTGTTACCCACCATCAGTCATACTCTGAAAATATTAAATACACACAGAGCACTGAGAACAGTGCCTGATACAGGGGAGCACTCTGTAGCAGTTAGCTGGTGGTACTCGTGCTAATGGTACTCAAGGCGATAAAAGGCACACCCATCCCGGGTTTGCTGGTTTGTTCTGTAACAGGTGCAAAGCCCTGCCCACGGGCCTGCTATACAGTGAGCACTCAGGCAGTGGAAGCCTTTGTTGTAAACTGGCTGTTCCCTCTGGTGCAGATGGTGAAAGGCTATTCCAACCGGGCCCGCAGAGCCCGCCTTGCCGAGCCCCAGCTGCAGGACCAAAATGACCTGGGCCTTTTTGGCAAGTGGCAGACGGAGGAGTACCAGCCCCCCGTGGCTGTGGACGGCAAGGTGAGGGCGGCGCTCAGTGGGTCCGGACCAGGCCGCTTCATTCTGCAGCTGGCCAGACCTGGCATGCCCACCTCTGCAGGTGCCCCGGAATGAATTTGGGAACGTGTACCTCTTCCTGCCCAGCATGATGCCTGTTGGCTGTGTTCAGCTGAATCTGCCCAACCTGAACCGCGTGGCTCGTAAGCTGGGCATCGACTGCGTCCCGGCCGTCACCGGCTTCGATTTCCACAAAGGATACTCCCATCCCATGTGCGTGAGGGGTCTTCCCTAGAAACTGGAAGGAGGGCAGGAGGTCACGGTGAAGTGGGTGGGAAATTGGTGTGGGTCTGGGGGAGGGGGAGGTCCAGTGGCTCTGAATCTGCAAATTCAGCCTTAGCACGTTACCTTTTACTTTTACACTTAAAAGTGAAACCAGCCCCTAATAATGTTAGATTAAAACACTTTTTCCTGGGGGTGGTCACAGGTGACCTAATGGGGTCAGCGTCCTTCCTGGTTGGTGACCTCTGTCCTGCACGTAGTGGGGCTGGGCAGGGGCTCTTTTCCCAGCTCTTAGGCAGGGCCCGGAAGAAGCAGTACCAGGTCCACAGGCTTTCCTTCTGCACGAGCGGCACCTGTTAGCCGTTATGGCCAGGACTGTGGACCCGCCGGCTCAGGAAGTCCTCAGAGCTTAGGAGCGGCCTGCTGTCCTCCGCACTGGGAGGCGGAAAGGAGAGAGCAGGAACCGGGCTCGGGGAAAGTCCACCCGTGTTACATCCCCACAGAACTGACGGGTACATAGTCTGCGAGGAATACAGAGACGTGCTCCTGGCCGCCTGGGAAAATGAGCAGGCACTCATTGAAAAGAAGGAGAAGGAGGTGAGCAGTCTGGCAAGGGCTGGCCTGGGCGGGGCTTGGGGTGGGGAAGCACAATGGCAGGGGAAAGCAAGCACCCTGGACGGGCAGTGCCTCGCTTACAGCAGCTATAAAGGAGAGTCTGTGCACTCTGAAGCTCTTTCTGGCTCCACCTCCATGGAGGGCCCTGTAGGGAGCTAGCACTGGAGAAAAAAATCCTTCCTACACCTCAGAATCCCCTGTCTGCCTGGGTCCCAGCCCCTGACTGCTGACGCCACTTGCCTCTGTCAAAAGGAATTGTCTGTGGTCCAGGTCTGAAGAACCTCCCCGAAAAATTTTGGAGTCGAAAATAATTTTTAAAAGGGTTTTCTTTTTATGCCTGTCATGCCTTTTATAAATCATTCCAAATCTTAAAACTGAGACTTGATGTAACCTAAAGTGTGTGTGTGTTTTCACAGGTTCCATCTTATTTTTCCTGAAAATAGCAGTACTCAATATTTTATGCTTACCTGTGTCGTCTTTTTTGCTGCAGAAAAGGGAGAAGAGGGCGCTCGAGAACTGGAAGCTGCTGGCTAAGGGATTGCTCATCAGGGAGAGGTTGAAGCTTCGCTATGGGGCCAAGGTCAGTGTGGGGCCTTCATAAAGAAGATTAGCTTGGGGTGGAAAGGGGTACTCAGAAATCACTGGCCCGTATTCTGCCTAGATGTCAAATCACAGATCAGTCAGCTTTATGTTTGATGCCATAGACCTGTCCCCTTACCTTGTTGGGGAAGGTGTCCCTGGAGTCAGCCTCAGCTGCCTCTTCTGGCCCCAGCCCTGCCCCAATATCCCCTTTTCTGCTCCTATCTGCACAAGCGAGGAGGTGCGTGCTCTGGTGCTAGGAGACGAGGCCTGTACTTCTGTGTGTGAGCCACCATTCAGCCGGGTGTGCTCTCAGTGCCTGCAATCATCCCCCAGGACAGGAATACTCTCGCAGCACCTGCCCTGTGGCAGGCCAGCCTCTGGACACAGGTGCGGATTTGACATGCAGGCCCGACACAGTCATGTGGTGTGGCCAGTGCTGGATCAGAGACAGCAGAAAAATGCCCTGGGAGCAGCTGCGACCACACATCTCCTACTCCACATGCTGCCTATTTGCCTTTAAAAAATATTCTTGTCATGCTTCTCCCTCAAATCCCATCAATGACCTCTTCACTGGGCTTCATGCCTGACTGGTCCCTTCCTAGCACTGTGCTCTCACCCTCTGCATCCAGCTGCCGCCCCAAGTTCAAGGAATATCTCCTCAGAGCACTGGGCACTTTTGTTCAGAATTGAAGTAATACATGCAAAGCACCAGTCAGTAATGACCTCCTAGATTTGATTGTACGCTCCCTGAGGGTAGTTTCCTGCCTGGACATCTTGGTGTTTCCTCAGCTTATAAGTTACCAGCACCTACTTGGATGAGTCCCCAGTCTGAGGAAGACACAGGAAGACAGGCCCTAGTTCTCCCCCAGCCCCGTGCAGTTCCCTCGTCCTCCGAGCCTCGCAGCTCCAAGCAGCCTGTTGATAGGAGCTTTACTGCCTCTTGAGGGTGTTTACTGACCCGGGGCCTATGTTTCCCTGCACTGCCCCACCTCTGCAGAGTGAAGCAGAAACTCCCCACCCAGCAGGAGCTGGGCTGTCTTCTGATGAAGAGGAAGGACCCAGCTCGAAAGCAGCAGCAGCCAAGATCCTGGCTGCCTCCTGGCCCCAGAACCGGGAAGCTCAAGAAGAGCAGAAGCCGAAGTGCCCGAAGAGAACCAGAAGGGGAAAGGCAGAGGCTTCCCACCTGTTTCCGTTTGAGAGGTTATGATGTGAGGGGCCATCTCATGGCAGGATCTGGCCCTTGGGCCCGACACCTACCCAGGCCTTGAGGCCATGGTATCTCCACAGAGAAAGCAAACAAGCAGCGTGGGTTGCAGACAAGGATCCGGAAAAATTGAGGTGGTGCTGCAGGTCTAGTGTGGCCCCAGCCCTTCTCAGATTCACTCAGCATAGAGCCTTCCAAGTTTCTTGCTCCCACACCCTATGTTTTGAGCTATGGAACCCATCCCTGGAGACCCTGGTACACTTAGACCAGCTTCTTCCCATCTTCTGAAACATGAGTCCGTTTTTTAGAGAGACCCCTGGGGAATTTTCGGATGATGGTACATTAGGAATGACCAATCCTTTCTTCCAGATTCTTCATCTGTCCGACACTGGTGCTCTCGCCTCTTACAGACTTCAGACCCTCTCTCTGCAGGCCACTCCTTTTCCCTCAATCAGGTTTACTAATACTGACGAATGCTGCCTCTTTATAGCATGGGGATCACATGTCAACTCAGATTCTGGTATTGTTGGGATCCACTTTTCGAAGTTACATTTCATGATGGCCGAAGGCTAGAATCATTACTGGACAAATTTTATAAAGCTCTATGGCACTGTAGGTATTTAGAATAACATTTTGAGAAAAAAATAAAGCATTTATCTAAAAAGACTCAGCTCTACATTTTCTTTCAGATTTTCTATCAGCGAAGAAAACATGCTGTGATTTGTACATGTCAAAACTACATTAAAGATAAGTTCTGTTTTCTTGTAGGCTGGGGGGCTTACATACATGGATTTTTTTTTTCTATGTTTAAGCAAGGAGGTATTATTTAATCTTTGACCGGAGCCAATAAAAATTTGAATCAGTTTTATCCAAGGGAAACAAACAAAACACTTGAGGCATGACTCATATGCAAAAAAAAGGCTGGCAGGAAGACTTGCTGAGAAACAAGTGGGTTGCCATGGAAACTGCAGAACCTCACTATTCCTGCACCAGACCCCTTCCTCTCCTCAAAAGAGGTAAGCAACTTGCTTTCTGGGAATTCAGTGGAGCATCATCCTGTCTCCCCAAACCAACCTGTTTTCCAGGCAGAGGTCAGCTCCTAGGAGGCACTATGGAAGTCAAATAAAACTCTCAGTTTTGAAATACAAGAATAGGTTTTGGAAAGTTTTCGCTCACCTGCTTCAAATCTTGTAATATCTAAAAAGAACTATTCAAATTGTTAACTTAAGGGTGGATAATTAACAGCAGTCCATTGCTTCCGAACAGGAGGCAAAAAAGAATTAAAAGTTAATGTCACATGTTTGGCATTTCATGGTCTTTCTGTCACTCCTCGCAGCAAACTTGTGGGGGTATAATGGCATTGTTCCCATTTTATAGATGAGGGAACTGAGGCTCAGAGTATTGATTTTCCCAGCATCACATAGCCAGTCAGTGGCAGACTTGAGACTGGAATTCAGGTCTGTGCCAACCCAAAGCCAATGATGCCTTTTGGACTGTGGCTCCATCCTGTCTTCTAGTACAATTCTGAAGATGGGTGAAGTATGAATCTTTCACTTTGAATGCATCCAAAACAAAGTAGGCTTTGATATTTAAGACTTCTAAGTGCTAAAAATATTGAGCTGCCCTTAAAAAAAAAATATATACATATATATATATAATTTATATTTTATTTATATTTATATTATATATATATTTTTTATTTATATTATTTATTTATATTTAAAATATATATATATAAAATATATATATATATATTTTAACAACTAAAAACAACTTAGAACTGATACTAAAAATCATATGATTTGTACTGAGTTTTACAGCTGAATTCTTTAAGATAGAAGTTTCAGAAAGAATACAGAAACAACAAAAGGAACAATGGCAATGTCCTATAAAAGTTACTTAGAATTTTATTTTGATTTTTCTATAAAAAATACAAAGAATAAAAATTTCATGATTTTTTCCAAGGCATCAAATATTTCTTAACATTATTTTGCTCCTAAAGAACACTTGAAATTGGCAGTAATTTAAAATCTTATGCTAGGAAAACTTACACAGATCAAATCCCAAAAATTTTGTATATACAGTAAAACCTCGATATAAGGACTAATTTGGGCAAGGGTGTGTTCATTAATGCTGAAAGCCCATTTATATAATAAAATAGGTTTCCCTAATGCATATTAAAAAATTGACAAATTAGTTTACCTGTTTTCTTTTAGGTAGACAAGTTTAATTAAAATTAAGTATATATGAAAAATTTAATTTCACAGAAGTTTCCTACATGTATTATTGTAATTTTAAATTTATACTGAATAGATCTAGTAAATGTGTACATTCACCAGTCTCCACTGATGGGATTGGCTTAGTGTATGTCAGAACTTGGGCGTTAAAACTGCTGCAGAAAGTGACACTGTGCGACAACAGAACTAATTACTGCTCCATGCGGTGTGATCACGTGTTCATCATTCACCAAACATTATTTACAAACACTGATTCTTAGATTTAAATATGTAGATCATAGTTGTAGATATGTAATATTTATGTAATCAAAATTACTTTTTTTTCTAGCATAAGGCCTATTCACTAAGATTTATTAAAAATAACAGTGAATAACAACAACAACAAAAAGAACCTGTTAACTGTAAGCAACGTTTGGTTAAAAGCATTTTTTAATTGAGAAGGGGTTAATTTTCACCTGACATACAGACTGGAAATTTTGTCCATTAAATACTTTAAGTCCGTTAAATCGAGGGTTTACTGTACTGTATTTTCCAAAAGTATCCTTTGAGGATTGAGAGCATGGGTGGGACACTTTTTTTCTTCCAAGAGCCATTTGAATATTTATAACATCATTTGCAGGCCACACAAAATTATCAACTTAAGCATTATCCTGCTATATCTGGTCAAACATTTAATTAACTCACCCCTAATGCCTTGGCAGGGCCAGACCAAATTATTTCTCAAGCCTTATATGGCTTGTGGGCAGGACATTCTCCACCCGATTTAGAGATTCAATGAAACTGCAGGGAACTATTTCAGTCCTTAAACCCAGATAAATCATCTGTGGGGCCAGCTGTCTTTACCATGAAGAATCTGTAACAGATATACCAGGACTACAGGAGAGACTATTAGATCACTGATTTCAGAAGTTCTGACCCCTTTTCAACCACCAGATAGTTATTTGCTAAAGCAACCACTCCCGGCAAGGTAGAACAATTTCCAAGTAGTAAAAGATAAAGTAAAAGCTATACAAAGAATTTTTTAGGACCTTCTTTATCTTTCAAAGGGTGTGAGAGTAGTTGGGAAATAAGTTGATTAAGTGTGGGTAGATTTTATTTTGGAGGAACAAAGTGGCAGACTCTTAACAGATAAAATGAATAGCAGAAGCAGCCATGGAGGCCCAGCCACTGTATCAGAAGTCCATGATGAAAGGAGTGAGGCCGGCACTCACATCTATAGCAAACCTGAGGCCTCCGAGCTTGATTCTGATGGGGTCATATGAAGGAGCGCAGGATAATAAAGCTTCCAATCTTTTCCTTTAACAGCTGACTAAAAGCTCAGAACTCTTCAAGTGCACAGGAAGTGTCTGATGCTACAGGATAAAAGGAAACGCTTTGCCTTGTAGATATTCCCCACCTCTTCCCAGAAGGGGAGACAAATCATTTTGTAACACTTATTTCAAAAGCATCTTAAAGCTTCCCAGTGACACACAATACTGACAACGGGAACTTTTTTTTTTTAACCAGATAAGTCACAGCCCCATTTAACACCTATGCTCTGAATTAACCTCTAACAGGTTAAAGGGTGTCTTTTTCTGTAACAGTCTGAAATATTAGTCATTCAGGAGGTTTTCTGATTTGCTTTTCAAATCTCGTTTTTAACAACTCCCTCGGGGTAGGAGAGTTCACATGAAGTGAAGCAATAAAAACTCAGAGCCTTTGGAGATACTATACACCAAGAAGATTCTGCCAAACCATAAAAAGTGTGAAGCCCACAAATGTCCAATTTCCCTTAGGACATAGCTAGTAGGTTTGCTTTTTTGAAGTACCAAATCTAGTTCTAGCCACAAACTGGGTTTACAGCGTCCCTGCTTTGGAGGGTATGTATGGGCTTCGTCTGTCTTGGCAATACAGCACCGATTAGACAGCTGATAAAGGTGGCCCTTTAGTATCAAGGGAGCGGCTAATGGTGTGGCAGAGCCTGGACTCATCTCCAAGGAGCAGAGGCAGAAGCGGGTAAGGCAGCAGGTCTCTGAGTGTCACCTCGGTATCTGAAGACACCGGCGGGATGAAGCATGTGAACCAGCCACACTGTCCCAGGAGAAGGGGGACACAAGCGGGAGAACGCCTGTCATGCTGCCAGATAGGAGCTGCCTTCTGCCCATCAAAGCAGCTCACTGGCAAGAAAGGGTGGAGAGACGTTAACAGATGAACACCAAACCTGACGTAAGTGCATGCTGCCAAGTCTGGCCCCTTGAAGAGTGGAGCAGGTGCAGAATCAAAAACCAGTGTGGACTCATGCTCTGGTGCAGAGCAGGGTCAGAAAAGGGGGCAGGAGGAGACCTGGATCCTGAAACTCAAATGGGTGCCAGGGCCTGTTTCACTCCAGCTTTTTGGCTGGCACCCGTGTCCGAGCAATGATGATGGGCACCAGGGCCAGACAGGCGATGAAGAGGGCCCACAGAGGCCGGTAGAAGAGCCAGCCAGCAGCCACGGTCAGCAGGGTCAGTGAGGTGGCCACACAGAAGGCAAAGGCCTTGAGGCCAATGTCGACCAGGTCTCGGAAGACAGGAAACCAGTCCACTGTGGGGAAAAGAAAGGCAGTGAGGCTTCGAGGACGCCATGTTCTACGTCTCAAAAGTCAGCAGATGGTTCCTGTCTCCAGACAAGGATGAGCCCTTGATGCCAGGTGAGTAAGGGGAGGAGAGGGTCATTGGTGGAAGGCTAATACCTCCTAGTGAGGGCTGAAAGATCCGAAAGAGGAGCCCTCCCTCCTGAGCTGCGTGGCTGGGCACAGGCTGAGCCGCCCGCTGTGCACTGCTCCCGGGAGAAGGCATATACCAGTGCTCTGTGAACTTTAAACTGCGTGTTGAAATCAATCTAAAGCCAATATAAAGACTGGATGGTGTGCTCAGTGGTTACAATATTTGTCACCGCCCCCCCCTCCCCCCCCCCCCACACACACACACACCAAAAGGTCACAAGTTTGATTCTTGGTCAAAGGATGTACCTGGGTTGCAGGTTCAATTTCCGGCCCCAGTGGACACATATGTGAGGCAAACAGTCAATGTATCTCTTTCACATCAATGTTTCCTCCCCACACCCCACCACCACCACCACCACTCTCTAAAAATCAATGGAAAAAATTCTGGGTGAGATTAACAACAACAAAAAGACATTTGACTGCAACAGTGGCAAATTTTGCTGTACACACAAAATTTACTGTACACACAAAGGAGACTGGGCAGACTTTTCTGTGGGTGCCTATTTGGGCCCCTCAGCCACTCCTGGAGATGTTTGTTCATTCAGGCACCAGGTTGTTACCAATTATCTCCATGCCCAGCTCTGCATGGACTGAGGGAAACAAATTAGCCTTAGCTGGCCCCTGCCTCAAGGCTCTCACAGGCCCAGTATGAAGTCTAGGATCCGGCTAAATCCATCTGGAACTACCCTGTTCCTGGCCTGTCCAGCATCCCATGGCTGCTATCCACTGGGGGAATCTCCACTGAGTTCCCAGGAGGCCCAGTGGTTTTGTGCCACTGGTTTGCAGAGGAAGCCCTGGTGCCCTGCCTTGACTACCGGATCCTGCAGGCCACCCCACGGCTCATCTTTGTCTACTCTCAGGTAGCACCCCTATTTGGCCCTCATAAGAAGTACAGTTCACGTTTTATACTGTGGACCATGTGTCAGGCACTGCCTGTACCATCTCATCTAACCCATAGGCCTAACCCCTGTAAGGCTGGTATTATTTTTGTGTTATTTTTAATCCACATTCAAGGATATATTTTTTATTGATTTGAGAGAAACATCAATGTGAGAAACATGGATCAGTTGCCTCCAATAAGTGCCCCAACCAGGGATCAACTTCATAACCTAGGTTATATGCCCTGACTGAGAATCAAACCCCCAACGTTTGGGTGTGCAGGACAAAATTCCAACCAACTGGGCCACCAAGCCAATGGAAGGCCAGTGCTATTCCTCACCTCATTTTACCCACAAGGTCACGAGGCCCAGGGAGTTTAACTTGCCATAAGTCTTACAGTTAGAAAGCGCCAGAGCCAGGACTTAAACTCAAGATGTCTGAGCCCAGAGCCTTAGCTCTAAGCCATGGCTCTGAGCCTTGAATGGACAGGGAACCTTGTCTGCCCTATTCATTATATGGTCAGG
Source organism: Pipistrellus kuhlii (assembly GCF_014108245.1). Taxonomy (NCBI): domain Eukaryota; kingdom Metazoa; phylum Chordata; class Mammalia; order Chiroptera; family Vespertilionidae; genus Pipistrellus; species Pipistrellus kuhlii. The sequence goes on from NW_023425416.1 coordinate 23,153,820, forward strand.
CTCAGACCAGTGTCCTGCACACTCCAGGCGCTCAGAAATTCTTCCTGAATGAATGCTTTTGTGTTGCAGGCTCCTGAATCACTCACCCTGCACTTTGGATCTCTCCATCCTCTGAAGTCTGTTCTGAATCTACAATGTCAGCATTTCAGATATGGAGAGAATCAGAGGAACACAGGCAGGCAGAGATTCAAAGGGCCCTTTGAAAGAGACTCCCACCTTCTCTCTTTGATGATGGGACAACAGAGTCTCTGAGAGAAAAAAGGCCTGTCCAGGTCACCCAGCCACGATGAGCTTAGTGCAGAGGAAAGAGGGAGGGTTCTGTTCAAATGCAGATCTCTCCTGAATGAAACTCAGCAGTAGCCCAAGTGACCCAGCCTGGTGCGGGGCTGAGTGCCATTCTGAGCACAAATCATCTATCCGAAGAAAACCTTGGAGAAGTGTCCTTCCCCTCCCTGTACCTCAGTTTCCCCATCCATAAAACGAGGCAGGTGGCCCTCCCTGCTCTGACAGTCTGGGGTATTTGCAGCCAGGTCTCTCCCAAACTGGAATGGTAAGTGGGGAAAAGGTTTCTGTTGGGGCTCAGAGAAGGCTGAGTCATCTGACTGGACAGGGACTCACTGGAGTAAAGGCTCAGATGGAAAGTCCTCTGAAGTCCCGTCCTCCCATTCCTCTGATTGCAACAGTCTACACCCGCCCTTACTCAGTCAGCTGGGCACTAGGTCCTGAACAGGCCACACTGGGCAACTACTGGGCTCACTGGTGCCAGCCTCGGGCTATGGGAGCAGCAAACTCTCCCTGTGCCCCAGAATTGCTGGCTATCCCAAATCTAGCCCAAAAGTATAACGATATTTTAGTGTTTCCTGTTTGGCAAATATTTCATAAAACTACAAAAGAGGTGCGAGAGAACCGCAGCTAACACGGGAAAGAGGATGGCCCAAGGTCCAGAGCTCTGACATAAGACTTCAGGTCCCGCTCACTGCGAAGGCTGGCCCTTCATCCCAGAGCTATGGAGTACGTACTCGGAGATGCCCGCTCCCTGCCCCAAGTTGCAGACCGTCAGGTCAGAAAAGCTGACAGGTGGTGTGAGAAGCATGGAGGAAGCACAGAGGGCTACAGGACGACGACGAGCAAGAGTCCCACCCCCGTGGCCCCCACCTACCCAGAGTATAGAGGATCCGTGTCATGAGGTTAAGGCCCATAAACATGGCCATCCAGCCAGCTGCCCGCAGGCCCCATGTCTTCATGGAGTTGCTCTTCTGTTCTCTAAGAAACACCTCCTGTAGGACAAAGCAGACAGGTGGCTGAGGGGACCATAACAAAGCAGGAGACATTGGCCATTTCTGAACAGACCAGAGGAAGGTTAAGGGCGCATCTCCCTCCCAGGTCTAAGTGCCTCCCCGCCTAGCACAGCACAGCAAGGTGCGCACACACATCTTTATGGAAGGCATAGGCCCTCGGGTCACAGGACAGCTCCTTCAAGAGTCCTCACCCCGCCAACTCATCTGGAATAAACGTGACCCTCCCTCATACGACAGCAGTGCCTTCCTGGGGCCGTTTATCCACAACCATGACAGTGGGAACGTGTGAGTGTGCCTGCAGGTGCTATGGGAAATGCTTCGTGTATGGTGTCCGACTTAATCTGACACTGCTCATGGCATCCGGGACCTCTCTGGTTTTCCTCCATTCCTTCCCTCCTACCATCCTCTAAATGCTGAAATTCCCTGGCTTATTCAGTCCACACTCTCTCCCAGGAGTGTATCTTTCTGGGCCTCACCTCCATGGCTCCCACAGCCTATGTGACATCCACTGCATGTCTTGGCACATCTGACACTGACACTGGAGTTTCCACCCCAACCTGTTCCTTGTCGTCTCCATCTCAGCAAATGGTACCACCCACCCACTTGCATAAGCCAAAACCTGGTGTCAAACTTGGCTTGTTCCTCCACTCACCATCCCTTATTCTGGCCATCAGCAAGTCCTGTCAACACAGGGTCCACATTTCCTCAAACCCTCTCTCACCGCCGTCAACCCCTCACCAGGGCCCCTTCAGTAGCCTCCTCCCCACAGGCCTCCCTGCTTCTGCCACCACCACCACCTTCTCCATGTAGCCAGCTGCGCCTCAGCCCCACTGGGGCACCGGTCAAACTTCCTCCTGCCTTGGGGCCTTTGCACATACGGTTGCTCTGCTGAGAGCATGTTTGCCCAGTTGTGCCTCGCCGGCTCCTACACATTTCTCTAGTCTTAGCTGAAATGCCATTTCTTCAGAGAGCCCACCTAGTCATTATCTATACTAATATTATGATAGCTAACTGATAGCTAACACTTTCTGCTTACCATTTATCAGTCAACTGTCCTAAGTGCTTAATCCTTAAAATAACTTGATGAGGTAGGCACACTTATCTCCATTTTACAGAAGAGGAAACTGAGTATCTGTGAGGATAAGTGACATGCCCAGGGTCTCACCCAAGCAGTTAGCTAAGCTATGAGCTTGAGGGCATGTCTGTTTTGTCCCTATATCCCTGGTGCTCAATAAAATGGATCATCTTCACACAACCAAATAAGATAGGAATAATTGGTCTACGGCCATACCACCCTGAACGCGCCCGATCGCAGGGTCGGGCCTGGTTAGTACTTAGATGGGAGGAATAATTGCAATTTTTTTTTCTTCTTAATTTCCATTTTACAGAGAGGCCAACAGGCTGAGAGGATAATCAACTGGCTCAAGGTCCCGTAGCCAGCGGAAGGCAGAGCAGGGCCTGAGGTGGGGCCACCTCCAGTGCCCATGCTTGTCCACACTGCACTCTCCTGTCCCCAGACTGAAAGCTGGGCAGCCTGACTCCCAGGGTTTCTAAGGGCCCAGGACGCCTCCTTGGCTCAGGACCTTCTCTCCCTGCTTATCAGACCCCAGACCCTGAGCTGGAGACCCAGGGTGATCAGGAAGCTCCTGCCCATCTCCACTGTCACCGTCTCCCCTCCTGGGGAGTTACCTAAGCCATGAGCCACCACTCCTCTGGGGGCACCTCACACTGCCTTTGCCTGCAGGAGGATGGAAGCCTGGGGACAGGGCTGGCGCTCTGGGAGAGAGGGAAAGGCCTGGACAGGGCTCCCTAATATTAGAAACTACCCAGGGGGCCCTGAGAGTTGCTGGAGGAAAGGGTGACTCATGCCATGTCAGGCTGGGAGGTGGCAGCTCCACCCTGAGGTTGGTAACCAGGCTCCTGAGCTGCAGCCCAACCACACCCTAGTCCTGGCTAGAGAAGGCTGAGCCCATGCAACACCCCAGCGCTGGTGCTAAAGTGAGAGGGATGACAGCTGAGGGCCTAAGCTGACACCTGCCCACTGCCCTTTTCAAGACCTTCTGGATGCAAAACCCAGCAATCCTATTCAAAGCACAAAATGTGCACAGTGATACACTATGCTCAACAATGGGAAAGCTGTATCTTTCCGTCAAAGAGGAGGATTTCCTGCTTAGAGGAGAGTGGCTAACTGAACTAACTGGTACATCTTTGTACCCCTTCTCCTTGGGACTTGAGAAGCAGGACTCTCCCTCTTCCTTCTACAGAGGGGAAGGCGGATGCTGCCCTCACCTGATCCGGAGACTCTGCAGCTCAGATCCCTCCCCTGCCCACCGAATCCACCCCCTCACAAGGGGCCCTGCCTGCTCAGAGTCTTCCTCCCTGACCACTCTCTCTGGGTGCTGGCCACACGGACACCCTTATGTTCCCAACAAGGTGAACTCTGACCTGCCTGGACTACTTTCAGCACTGACCCCCTCCCTTCACTTGGCACTGAGCAGAAATGTTACTCAGAGAGGCCTTTCTAGACACTGTCAAAGCAGATTTCCCATCATGCCCGTTTATCTCCAAGCATCTGCCTCCCCTTCATGATATTCCCTTACTGGTTTTACTGATGAGTCACCCTCCCCCACAAGACTGCGTGCCAGTGAAGGAGTCTGATTTGCCCAGTGTACCACTGGCCATGACCTCTAGAAGTAGGTGCTTATTTAATAACCTTATTAAAAGTGGCAGGGAGGGAAACACCAGTCCCTCCATCACCGAGGCAGACAGCAGCAACTCACCTCGGCTGAGACGTCCCCATGGTGCAGGAGGAGCAAGGTGTCCCCAGACTTGGTGGAATATGGGACTAGCTGGTCACCCCGCTGCCGGGCAATCACAGTGACCTGGTCAGAGAATTTAGCGTGAGAGCCGAGACAGTGACCAGTCCACCCCTTCAGCACCCCTCTACTCTGTGTGCCTACCAGGAAGTGAGTGAGACCGATGCCATCCCAGTTCTTAAACTGGGGGCAACGGATATCCTTGGATGGCTTCAGGGGACACAGACCTCTGGAACTGCTCAGAGGCATGCCTAACTGGAGAGGGAGGGTCCAAAGCCACATTCCCAACGCTGTCCACTGTGGCCATGCCCAGGGAGACCGGGAAGCCCTGCCTTAGTCTGCCCTGGAGAAGTTACATTACCACATGAGCTGGACCCAGGTCAGGATCATCACTGCTCAGCCCGGCATAGGAGAAGGAAACTCGAACGTCTCCGACCTGCAGGGTGGAAGAAAGGGGGGTGAGTGAGGCCTGGGCCTGGGTCCATGGCACTGTCGAGCCCCTACACTCACCCTCTTTTCCCACCCCTATGGCTTTTCCCATGTGGTTCCATCACCTAGAACTCCCTCCCCTCCAATTCACTTGGCCAAATGCAGCTGTGGATTCCACCAAATCGAATCAGTCTTAAGCGAGAACTTGACTGCTGTGCATTCCTGGGAGAAGGTACTTCAGGGGCCCTGATCTGCACTATCTGAACTGTCCGGGTCCCTCTGTGCACCTCTGGGTACTTGGGGTTTTCACTGTGGTAGAAATAGTCTCCCCGGCGAATGATGTCCACGTGTGGGTCCTCCAGCTTGGACAGGCTCAGTGGCTTGAAGTTGTCAACTTTGTCAATGAGGCCTGAGAGAAACAGGGCGGTTAGAAACACTCTTGATCTGCCAAGCCCTCAGCCTGACATCCTGCCCACCGCACCCTCACACAGCCCTGCCCAGCTGCCCTCCTGGCCCATTCTCCTCAGGGCCTTCAGCGCACGGCCCCCACGCAGTGCCCTTCTCCAGCCCCCGCTCTTCCACAGCTGCCCCTCGCCAGCCCCACTGCACTTCCCTCTCCTCCAGGAAGCCTTCCCTGTCCCCTCTCCGTCCAGTTAGAGTGGCCACAGCTCTGGGAATGGTCTTGGCTCTGCACCAATTCCACCTTGGGTCTGGTTACCCATGCCCAGGCCTGGCTCCCAAGCTGCACGGAGACACTGGAGGCCAGGGCTGGTGGGCACAGCTGAGCAACAGAGCAGATGGCAGCAGGCCAAGCCCTCGATCCCAGCCTCTCCTCCTTCACTTTGGTTATTTGGGGTCCTCAGTGTCTTCTCTCACACCTTCCTGGGTCAACCACAGGGACAGAGCCCCAGGAGATACTGTGGCCGTGATGCTGCCTTGTCCCTTGAAATCCACTCTTTGGAATAACTTGGTGAGGAGGGGGATGAACCACGCTCTCCTTGGCACAGGGCTAGATGCCATGTAGGGCTCAGGGGTGGAGCCCTCAGGGAGGGCCTTGGCTCTACTGCTGGCTCAGGGCCCCGCGAGGAAAGGCTCTTGGCTTCACCTGGTCAGAACAGGCACCAGCACCACAGCAGGGCCTGGCAGTCATTCTCTGGGATAATCCAGGGGTCAGAGGAACCTTCCTGAGGTGGGGGTGTTCTACATGAGTCCCTGCCTCCTAGAGATTTGCCTTCTCTCTGACCCCAGCCCAAAACATGATCCATGGGAAGGTTCTGGTTGATCCCATGTCCAGGGAGCAGAGCCACTTTAACCACAGAAGGGCTGAGTGCTGGAGCACCAGTCGCTAAATGGAAGCACAGAACCTCTGATGGCTCATCCGAAGGGGCCACAGACTTACCTGCCGAGAGGAAAAACCTGCCAATCTGGACGAAGGGGGCTGTTGCCGTGAACGACTCCACGGCCATCGCACTGTGGGAGGGAGGGAGCTATCAGTGAAGCAGGACACCAGGTGGAAGTATCTGAGTTCCTTTGGGTTGTGCTGGAGAGGGTCCCTACCCAGGGGACTCTTGCAAGTCCAGACCAGCCAGGCAATGCAGACATCTTGTCTTTACCAGCAACTCCATCCCCTGGATGATCTCAAGTCCCCCTTCCCTGGATGGAACATCCTCATTCTGTCTCCTGTTCCCAGAGCTCATAGCCTCTTGCCTACACCCCCTACCAGCCTGTCCCACCCCCAGCCATCAGATGGACCTTCCATGGACTTCACCCCTTTGACCCCAGCCCCAGGTAGTATCTAAGCCCACTGTGCACATTCACGTCAGGCCCGCTCCACCCCCACGTCCCCGAGCTAACCTCCCCATCCAAAATCCTACAGAGGCCCAGATCAAATGCCACTGCTCCTGAAAGCCCTTCCTGACTGTCCTCCTACCCCGTGGTTAACATGGCTAACGGTTAACAAAGCTTCCCTGGTACTACACATGCAAATCCCTTCGGGCACTCAGTCCAGGCCTTAAATTCATGACCTGTTTGAGGGTAGCTTGTTTGGGGTCAGGGAAGTTGGGTCTCGCCTCTGTTCCTGGTGCCCAGGACCTGTCCCACCTAGCAGCCAGTCTTGTGCCATGGAGTGGGTGGTCATCCCAGAGCACAGTGTGGCCCACGTGTCCAACACTTTAATCAATTCATGAGGCAGAAGTAACTCAGTCCCATTACTCAGATGAGGAAGCTAAGACTGCAGACACACCAGTGACAGCCAAGGCTGCACTCAGGCCTGGGGGCCCAGACCTCACCTAGGGTTTTTATGGCCAATCTCTCGGTCGAAGTTCCTGCTGTTGACGATTTCCGACCTCCATTCAGGGTCTGTTGTGGGAAGAGGGAACAACTCAGCAACCATGGCAGCAGTGGTCACATGTCCGAGGTCCACTTATCCAAGCCTGTGACCATTCTAGGGCTGAAGGGGCATCTCCTGGAGCCTCGCTGGATGAATGGGAGAGCAGGGCTCTGACCACCAGCACCCAGGGATCCTGACACCTGGTTCCGTGCCCGTCCCCACTGCAGGGATGTGCCCAGTGTCTGCCAACAGGCCTGGGATGTGGCCCTGGAGAACGAGGGCCTATACTCACTGTAGGAGTACTTCCTCTCCGTTTTCGCCTGCCCGTCCTCAGTATAATCTCTGCGGGAAAGCACAACAGGTCCAGAGTCAGCCCGTCACTCCTGAGACATTCCCATCTCTAAGCATCTCCAGCTGAAGCAACGGGGGCTACCCAGTCAAACTGCCCAAATGGAGCAGGCCTGGTCTGCACAGGCCCAGACAGGCTGCTCACTCCCTGGCAGACAGCCAGCTGCAGCCCTTGAGCTCCTGACCCAAGAAAAGTGCTTTCTCATGTGGAGCTGAAATCTGCCTCTGCCTGGCTCACACCAAGGGTCACAGTTCCTCTCTCTGGATCCAGAGATCGGGCTGTACCCGCTGCTCCAGGACAGCCCCAGGGAGACCCTCCAAAGGTGCCCTGCACCAGGCTCACCCAGCCTCTCTCCGCCCCTCAACTCATGGTCCATTTGGCTCAGGTGGGGCTGACCCCACCATGGCCAATGAGGGTCCCCCCTAAGACGTCTGTTAAAACTAACAAGATGTTGGCCTAGCCGAGTGGTCGGCAAACTCATTAGTCAGCAGAGCCAAATATCAACAGAACAACGACTGAAATTTCTTTTGAGAGCCCAATTTTTTAAACTTAAACTTCTTCTAATGCCACTTCTTCAAAATAGACTCACTCAGGCCTGGTATTTTGTGGAAGAGCCACACTCAAGGGGCCAAAGAGCCGCATGTGGCTCGCAAGCCACAGTTTGCCAACCACGGGGTTAGCCGGTTTGGCTCAGTGGATAGAGCATCAGCCTGTGGATTGAAGGGTCCCAGGTTCGATTCTGGCCAATGGCAAATGCCCAAGTTGTGGGCTCAATCCCCAGAGGGGGCTGTGTAAAAGACAGCCAAGCAATGATTCTCTCTCATCATTGATATTTCTCTCTCTCTCTCTCTCCCTTCCTCTCTGAAATCAATAAAAAATATATATATTTTAAAAACCTGATGGAATGTTGCCAGCTGGGTGGTTCAGCTGGTCAGAGTGCATATAGGAGGCAACCATGTTTCTCTCTCCCTCTCTCCCCCACCCCTGACTTCCTCTCCCTAAAAATCAATAAAAACATATCCTCAGGTGAGGATTAAAAATAATATTTTTTTAAACTTATGACCCCTCATGGGAGAAAAGATGGAATTAACACATGGCACAAAATTGTTTGTGGCCTGAAACCAGTAATGACTTCAGCTCAGGCCACTCTGCACTGGATTTCTGCCACCTCCAAACAAAAGATCACTCACCATTAACTGTGGGATAATTTGACATTTCTCTGACAGAAGACTTCATACTTTAAATTTCAGAAGTGTCATAGTGAAAGCCACCCGCATGTTACCCTGCCATCTGCACCTTCGCTACCCCCCGCTGACCCTCTCTCGCTGGCGCCTCACCTGGACTCCTCGGTCTCCACCCACTGGTACATCTCCACGTGCCGGCGCAGCTTCACAGCCGGGATGTGGACCCCGTAGTTTGGATCAGACAAGAGCTTCAAAGAGAAGCAAACAAACCCAAAATGAACACATAAAGAACAAAACACACACCGGCCCAGCATGCCTGGCGCAGGGGAAACTGGACTAGAAAGGAAACAGGATGGGACAGGACGGAGAACTCTGCAGCTGCTTCACGTAGGACAGTGTTTCCCAAAGTGTGGTAAGCCTACCCCCAGGGGTACGGGAAGAGTTTGGTGGGGGTACGCGTTGCACCGGAGTTTGGTGGGGATATGCACTGCACCGTGCTTAGCTGCGCCTAATACATCCATTTTTTTTTTTTTTTTTTTTTTTGACGAGGGGTACTAAGCGTTACGAAAATTATAAAAGGAGTACATATATATCAAAAGTTTGGGAAACACTGATGTAGGAGAATGGAGTGAAGCTGCCTTCCCCACGTTCTAGACACCCAGTGCCTGTGACATGTGCCTCACACCCTGGAAAGGCCCAGTAACCAGAGTACCTAAGTAGCCTTGCCCTAGGCACACATGCCAATCATAACCATTAAAGCACCTATTTTAAAGCTCATGCCACATGCCAGCCACTGTGGCAGGACGTTAGCTACTTAATCCCACCAAATCTTCAAAACTGGCCCCCTGCTTTGTCACAATTTTTCTCCCCAATTTACAGATGAAGATGTTGAGACTCAGAAGTGATGGGTCCACACAGCTGCTGAGTGCGGGGTCAGTAATCACACCCGTGTGTGTCCATGCTTTCAAAATCCTCAACCGAACAGTATCTAGTGACGTGCCGCACGCCTCCAGGGGGTCAGCAACCGCTGTGAAACGCACCTTGGATGTCCGCAGGGCCCCAATGATGTGCACCAGTCTCCCCTCGTTCTCGGGAGCCACGCTGTGGATGCTGTCAGGGGACACCACGAGTGAGAGCCCCTCAGCCAGGGCGGTTGCTGTCTTCAACGCGCGGCCCTGTGAGCAAAGGGGAGTGAGCTCTAACAGCTCAGGCGTAGCCTGACGCAGCATCTCAGGGCAGCATGGCCTGAGAGAGCACTGAGACCGACCTTCCCATTGTGCAGCTGGAAAACTGAGGTCTACCAAGTGGCGGTGTTGGGACTGAAACCCAGGTTCCTGCTTTCCCAGGCAGACCTCTTCCCACCACCCCACGGCCTCCAGGCTAGAGCTAGCTGCCGTTTTGTCTGCCTTATACCCTTTCCCCCATTTTCCTCTGCTTTCTCCTCCCCTTCGCTACTCAGTCCATGTGATTTACTTGGGTGTCAGTCCAAATCACGTGACCCAGGCCTAGCCAATCAGAACATTTGTTCATTGGCCTCAGGGACTGGTTCAGAGTGAACAGAGACCCAAGCCAGGACTCAGAGATCTCCCTGCAACTGTTGCTAAAATCATTTAGAAGGAGGTGGTTCCTCTGTTCTCTGGGGCTGCTAAGCTGACTGGATATTACCCTGGAATTCCTTTGCCACCACAAAGGAAGAGCCTGCCAAAAAAAATCCACAACAGAGAAACACAGGCGGCAGATGAAGAAATGGAGATTCCTAGTGACCCAGCATAAATGCCTGGATGCAACCATGCCTGAAGCTGGTGCTGCTCCCAGCATGTCAGGTGTGGTAACCTATCCCCTCCCTTCTCGCTTACTTCGGTTGGGGTGGGATGTGTGTGTCAAATCACAAAGAATTCTGGTGAGTTCAACATCTCCCTCCCTCTAGTGTAAAGTTAAGTCCTTATTACTAAATCCAGCCTCTGGATCTCAGCCTTTGCCGCCTGATGCTATGGGGACCCTCCCTCTGCACAGACAGACCCTGAACAACTTACCTCATTGGTAAAAATTAAGTAGAAGGAGAGAAGGAAGGTCACGAGCCCCACAAACATCCCACCCGAGGTCTCGCTCAGCCGCTCCAGGAAGCCTGGTTGGGAGTTAGTCGTAACCTTGACATGTTCTCTTCTATTACTCGTATTAGAATACTGGAGAAAGAAAAAAAGAAGAAAAAAAAAAGAATAAAATTTAGTTTTTAAAATAAATTTCATTATTTATACTCAGTTTTCATTTTAATATACATGGTAAATAAGTGTACAGTCTGATGAGTTTTGACAAATACATACCCCATCTGACCAACATCCCGGACAAGATACAGAACATGTCAATCACCCTAGAAAGTCTCTTTGCGCCCCTGCTGGCCAATACTCCCCTCTCCCCAGCTCCCAGAGTTAACTACTGTTTGCTGGTAAGGTGGGTAGAGATAGGACACTCCCAGTCCACATTCTGAATCAAATTCCCTTTGAACAGGATGATGGAGACTTCCTCTGCTCATCCTCACTACCCACCCCTACACCTAAAGGCACCCTCCCGAGCCTTCTTCCTTCCCTTCAAAGTCATCTTGACGTTGGCTGCATAATGTGTGTCCTCAGTGACACGTACCCTTCCAGTCCCAAAAGTAATGAGAGGTGGGAACAGAAGTCAACACACAGGCCCTGGAAATCACTGTGAAACCCTGGTTACGTTACTCTACCTCTCTGATCCTGTTTACTCGTTTATGAAATGGAGATGGTAAACAGTACCTATGACAGGACAGTGGTTACACAGATTAAAAAATCTTGTCACCTCCCTGATCTACCCCACTAGGGCTTGGTGGCTCCTCCCCTAGATACAAACCAGGCTACAAAAAAATTCTTCACAGCGTAGGATGGTCCATCCTGGTGGGCAGAGACCATCTGGGGTATGTTGGGACCTGACCCTTGCCAAGGAATGTCGATGAGTTTGTGTGCCCTCTAGAAGCAACCAAGACTTGGCAATAGAGGATCCCCAAATTCATCGACATTCCTTGGCAAGAGTCAGGTCCCAACATGCCCCAGATGGTCTCTGCCCACCAGCATGGACCATCTTATACTGTGAAGAATTTTTTTCATTTATTAAGTTCCTACTTCACACCAGGCACTGTTGAAAGCATAAACTTCCCAGTAACGCATCCCACTGCAGAGAGAAGCAAAGTGGGTTTGCCCCCAGGTCTGTCTGGCTCCAAAGCCTGCCGTTTTCAGCACCTTTCCCTGACATAACCTGCCAAGCTGGCTGAGAGACCCGGGCAAGTGCCTTCCCCTGCTGGGGGAGGTCCCCATCTGTAAAATATGGTGGTGGGGGTTTGGGGCAGATAGGAATCCACCTTTGGGGGCAAGCGAGTTTCCTGACTGCCCTCTCCACTGGCAGACCCTGGGCCTCATGGACCATCTCCGATGCTTTTCTAGGCCTGAAAGACAGCTCTAACTGGGGCAGAGTGGCTAGGCTGTGAGTGACACAAACTCTGCCTCACAGAGGGTGTGGGAGGCAGAGAGGATCCTTGGAGACAGAGCAGGGGCCTGGAGAGAGGGAGTGACAGGCCAGGAGAGAGTGGGTAGGACACGCCACCACAGAGGGAGGTGGAGTGAGGGAGGGAGTGTCTGGGGCTGGCTGGGTTCCCCAGCTGGCTCCAGAAGCACTCTCACGGAGGAAGGGAGTGGTGAGTCACCGGCTTCTCCCATAGGCAGTACCCTGGTGGAAAGGGCCACCCGATTTGTTGAATGAATGTTGGACTTAAGTAGACTGGCTCTTAAGAAAAGCTGGCTGCGGGAAGAGGCCGGCGGCCTTTGGAAAGGAATCACCTTCCATCAGGACCTCTCTGACCAAACCCACACTAGGAGGATGAGGGGCCAGCCAGTAGGGAAGTGCGCCCTCCTACGGCCATCCTAACTCCTCCGCTCGCAGCAAGACCTGTGCCCCTCTGCAGCATCACAGCCTCGATCCACATAGCCCCCTGGGGCGGGAGCTCGTCGCCTGCGCAGAAAGCCCTGTCTGTCCCTGCTGGACAGCTCCGCCTGGGCGGCATCTGCGTCCCCACCCTTCCCGCGGCCTGGCCCCCTCTCTGAGGTCCCGTCCAGCTCCGCCGATCTGGGAGCCAGGGCCCCGGCGGTAAGGGGGATGAAGGAGGGGCTGCTGGGAGGTGCCGCGCGCGAGTGGATGCCAATGCAACACCTCCTGGGTCTCCCTCCCCGCAAGAGCGCGCCCAAAGAATACGGACAAAAGGAGTCCGGAGTCTGGGCAGGCTAAGAGAAACGAACAGACGGATTAGCTGCCGGAAGGTTATAGAAACAGCATGCAGAGGGAGCCAGCGGGGCGCGCAGACGAGGGTCAGTCGAACAAGCAAAATGGACCCACGGGAGAGAAGAGGCCCCGTGACGGGGAAGCTTGGGTGTGGCCCGACAGGCCAGGGGACACTCACGTTCGCGGCCATGGTGGGGCCCGGCTCGCCACCCCGGCTCGCTCTGCTCAGGTAGGAAAGGGGTTCACGGCCAGGGTGCGGAGGACCTCCTGTCTGCCTGTTGCGAAAACGCGCGTGAAGCCCAAAACCCGAGGGGGATGTGCTACAATGTTACCGCCCCGCGATCTCCAGCCTCTCTGCTCATGCGCGCCGCAAGGACTTTTGGGAAACGTAGTCCGGGGTCAGGTACTTTCTCCACCTTCCAAGTTGCAAAAATGCATCTTCTGTCACTGATACGCCTGCGTATCGCAAGGCTTTCTGGGAAGTGTAGTTCCTACTCCCGTGAGAGTGCCCGGCGGCGCGCGGCCTGCTGGATATTGTAGTTCCTGCTGAGGCGTCCCCTCCCCAGGCTGGGGCTGGAAAGGCGCGGAGGCAGGCGCGCGGCGGGCAGGCCTGGAGGGGGCGGGTTCACGTGGGCCTCGGAGCCTGCGGCCCTACCAGAGAAGAGGTCACGGCGTGAAGCCGCCGCTCCCGCTGCCGCCGCCGCTACCACCGCGAGGTCTGAGCGCTGGGCTGCAGCCATGGCCTACTGCCGGCAGGAAGGTAGGGGGGGTGAGCTGCCGAGGAGACCGGCCTACGAGGGCCTGCCGGGGTCTGCTGCCTCTGCGACCTCATTGCCGGTGCGGGCAACCCCGAGGCTGTCCGGGGTATCCTCCTCGGGACCTTTGGAGCTGGCGGGGCGGCCCCCGTTTTGCAGATGAGAAAATCAAGGCCGGGAGGAACGAGGCTGTTCCAAGGTCACACAGAGGCTCGAACCCGGACCTCAGAGGTGCCGGCTCGCGGGAGAGTTTATAAACTAGACCCCAGCGGGTAAGGGAAGCGCGGAGCACGTTTCCTCTTGGCTCGCGATTGGGAATTTATTGTCACACTTACTATCGTCGCTCTTACCACACACCACGTGTTCCCATTTGCACGCGCCTTGTAACTGTCCTGAAAAGTCATTCTGGTTATGTGTGATAGAGTGGTAGAAGTGCCGGCAACAAGAACATTTTTAAAATATACATTTTTACCGATTTTAGAGAGGAAGGGAGAAGGGGAGAGAGAGAGAGAGAGATAGAAACGTCAATGATGAGAGAGAAGCATTGATCCTCTGCCTCCTGCACGCCCCTACCAGGGACCGAGCCTGAAACCCGGCCTGTGCCCTTGAGCGGAATCAAACCCGAGACCCTTCAGTCAGTCCCGCAGGCCGATACTCTATCCACTGAGCTATACAGCTAGGACAACGAGAACTTTTTTTTTTTTTTTTTTTTTTAGTCCCAACTACTTATCAGGCTTTCTTCAAGGAGCTTTATGGGGTTTATCATTGATCTCGCAGCGACCTTTGTAAGTCAGGCTCAGTTAAGACTGAGAGTGACTTGGCTAAAGCCACGAAATGGGTAAGTCCTGGAGCTGGAGTTTAAGCCCTAGCAGTCTGGTTCCAGAACTGCACCATCCAATCTGGTGCCCAGTGGATTCCGGGGAGCCCTCTTCTGGAAGGATACTCCCACACCCCATCCATACACACACACACACACACACACACACACACACACGTTAGAGTTCCAAACATGTAAAATGAGAGGTTAAAAGAAGTGAGTCTTCATTCATTCAAGCAGATATTCATGAAGAACCTTCTGGATCCCAGGTGGTGGGGATGGTGGACACCTGAGAAGCTACAGAAAGAGTTGGAACTCACCTAGAAATTCTTTGGTGAATAAATAGTCCAGCTCCCTCAGTTTAATTCGGGGAATCTGGAGCCCAGAGAAGATGACCTACCCAAGGTCATAAATCAAGTTAGAGAAACAGTCTAAAATGTGAAGCCTTTTTCCTCACCCCACCTTGCTTCTAGATTCCTCCTCCTTTCCTGGGTCATAAAGCCATGATAGTCATTGATGTTGCTAATGAGAACACTTTAAATAGACGAGTGCTTAATTATGCTGTGGGTAAAAGTCCTCTGCTCTCACCACCCGTTAAACAGTGGGTCTCTGTTTCTTAATTTTCTTTCTCTGAATCTCTCTAGTAATTTGGAGCCTTAGGATATGATGGGGCTGGGCAGATTAAAACCCCTCCTGGCCCTGCAGGATTTCTAGGAATCACAGGTTATTTGGGAAGAGTTAAAGCTTTGATTCTTATTTTTTCTGAGTTCAGAGATCTCTTTTAGTTTAGGAATGAGAATTAAAAGCACTCTTATCTAGTGTTTATCTTATCCCTACCCACTGTCCCTAAATCCCCAACTTTCTGGTTTTTTTCTACCTACCAATTTTTTTTTTTTTTTAATGCTTCTCCTAGGACTTAGAAAAATGATCACAAACTCCTTGCCCTGCAAAGGCTTAAAAGCTAAGAGGATTTGATGGGCTATGTTTACCATATTCCCAAGATCTACAGTGTTTCCCAAACTTTTGACATATGTGTACCCTTCTATAATTTTTCGTAACGCTGAGTACCCCTCATACTCATGAGAACGTAGAATTAGGCACAGCTAAGCACGTTGCAGTGCAAATCCCCACCAAACTCTTCCCGTACCCCTGGGGGTACGCGTACCACACTTTGGGAAACACTGGCCTGGTCTATAAATGGGGTGCTCAAATGTTTATCGAATAAACTCATGCACATACCTGCACTCTGTTCTTATTGAATCACTTGCCTGTGCAATTTTACTTCGCCTCCCCGCCTCAGGTTAAAGGCCTTAGCTTGCATTCAGGGCATCCACAGCATGGCTCAGCCTTGCTCCCTGGCCTTGGGCTGCCCACTCTTGCCTGTTCCTTTCGTTAGTTTCCTTCTTTTCTAACACTAAGCCTGCCCTCTCCTGTTCAGTCAGCAAGCATTCACTGAGCCCCTGTGACTTGCCATCCACTTCACATTATCAGTGAGCACAGGTGACAAAACCTGCCTCCGTGGCCTGATGGACACTCCTGGGCTGGGTATGCTCAGATTCTGATGTAATGATCCAGTGCATAGGTGCTTAATGGTGATGATCTTACTGTCTTCCTGTCCCTCTGCTGCATGTCCTAATCCAGAGTTCAGTTTCTCCACTTCACTCTTTCAACAAATATTGATTACCCACCATGCTCTGGGCACTGTGCAGGCTCTTGGGGTACTGCAATGAACGGAAAAGACAAACCCTTGCCCCTAAGGAGCTGACATTTCCCTGAGGGAGATGGGTGGTAAATAAATACATAACATGTTAGGGGAGGACAAGTGCTTTGGAGAAAAATAAAGCAGGGTGACGGAGATGCGGAGTGCTCAGGGAAGGTGGCATCCTAGCAGGTGGCATGAAGACATGCGCGGGAAGTGCTAGTGGAGGAGAGGACAGCCTGTGCAGAGGCCCAGAGGGATGTGTGTGCTCTGCATCTTCAAGTAAATGCAAGAAGGTGCTGGAACGTGGGAGCAAGTAGTGGAAGATGAGGTCATGCCCTAACCGGTTTGGCTCAGTGGATAGAGCGTCGGCCTGCAGACTGAAAGGTCCCAGGTTCGGTTCCGGTCAAGGGCATGTTCCTTGGTTGCGGGCACATCCCCAGTAGGAGGTTGTACAAGAGGTAGCTGATTGATGTTTCTCTCTCATCACTGTTTCTAATTCTCTTTCCCTCTCCCTTCCTCTCTTTTAAAAAAAAAATCAATAAAATAAATTAAAAAAAGAAAGATGAGGTCATGTGAGGGATGCAGATCTTCCTAGACATATTGGTACTTAGAGCTAGAACCAGTCTCATTTGATGATGGAAGTGTGAGAGAAGACAGGAGTCAGGGTGGCTGTGCAGAGTAAAACTCCAGAGTTAGGGTGTCTTGGTATCCAGCTGCTCGACTAGTCCTTCCCTACTCAGCCCCTCTCCGAAGTCCTGCTCTCAGAGCCCCCTGGGGCCTTGGCTTCCCGCCCTTCCCAGGGTCCTGGAGTGGGCACTGATTTGCTTCTAGTTGGCTGCCTCTCCTTGTGAGCCTTGGGTCTAAAGCCTCCATTCATTGCTCCAGAGAGCGCTCTCTGTCAGCTTGTCCACGTCTAAAACTACTGACCTCTCTCGCCTCTGATTGCCTCTTTTCCTGGCCATTTTATCTTTGAAATTCGAGCGGGATTTCGGTTGAGAGCAGAAACTTGTTTCACTTTCTTTGTTTACCATGGTGGGTAGGCTGAGCTGGTGAAGAGCCTGTTTTCCTGAGTCCCCCAAGGAGGTGCCTGATTACCCCACTAGTTGGCATTCTCGGGACTGGTTCTAAGTTGGCATGCTTAGGCTTGGCTCTTTCTTTCACTGTTAGAACTGTTAGGAGTAAGTAAGCATCGTCCTGGCATTCACTTTTAAACATTCCAGGAAGCGAAAGGCCTGGGAGTATGTATATTTCTTATATAAATCACAGGATCACATCCATCCATCCAGCATAACCTCTCTAAGAGGGATGTCCAAGAAGATGCTTGCGAGGACTCAGCCCTGTGGGAGGGACCTGGAACAGTCCCGGTGGGACTGCTAGGCCTGGGACTCCCCTCCTGGCTGTGTGTCACAGCTACCTGGGAGCCAGGGAGCAATGTGAGCATGCCAGAGAGCTTAATTTAATGATGGGTGAGGCCTGGCCTCTGGACCCCATTATTGGTCTGGGTCTAGCTGAGGTCTTGGTAAACAAAACTGTCAGAGCTGAGCTGAGAAATTTGCCGTCAGCTTATTCTGCTTAGCATGCAGCATTTTTTGCAGGTTGCTTTCCAATGTTTTGAAAACGACAGGACCACCAGGGTCGTTAGTTAATGTGCCCTGGCTGCTTGGCCCAGATCCTTTCCCAGGCCACGTGGGAAGAGTCTTCTCTGGGATGAAATGTGAGGTGTGGAGGCGGAGACCAGCTCTGGGCACGGCAACCTCAGGAAGGCTGAAGTCCTGTCCCTGTGCACGCCGAGGGTCACCCCGTGTGGAAAGGATGGGACGCACCCAGGTGCCTTCCCTCTGTCCCTGCAACTGTCCTTTTCACTGGAAGTGTCCTGCTTCTTGCTGTCACCCCAAGCCTCCTTAAATGTAGCAGCCAAGCATGCTGCCGCCCCCAAATAAAAGCATGAAATAGTCAGAGAGCCCGTTTCTGCAGGCCTGGCCTCTGCTCCCGCAGTAGCTAATTCACCCCAGGCCCTGACAGAGGCTTGTCCGAGGGCACATTTGGATGGTGCCTGGAGAAGTCTTAAATGCCAGGCATCTCCCGTCCCTCACTGAGGGTCCCCTTATCCCAGATCTCCTGGGTCACGGTGGGGGGAGGAGGGGGGGGTTAGTTAGAGCTATAGAATTTGTCTTTCCCTTCAGCAGGTGGGTACCAGGAGCTTAGAAAAATCTTATTTATGCACTCAGCAAACATTCACTGACTTAACTCCAAGCTTCTTGGTCAGGAATTGGGTCAGTATTTATTGTGCAGAACATTTATTCTTGCCCAGAGCACACAGATCTCTCAGGATAGCATCCAGGTGATGCTGAGTCCTCAGTGTCAGGCTGTCATTATTACTCTTATGTTTGTGTGTTCTGGGGGCAGTGTAGGTGTGTGGAAAGGATCTCCATTGTGTGGCCTTTGGAGTCTCAGAACTGGATTCAAATTCCAGCCCTGTGTGAACAAATCACTTCCCACCTTAAAATGGGGCTCCCGCCCCAGCCTGTATGGCCCAGTGGATAGAGCGTCAGCCTACAGGCTGAAGGGTCTGGGTAGATTCTGGTCAAGGGCACAGTAGGGGGTGTGCAGGAGGCAGCTGATCAATGATTCTCCCTCATCATTGATGTTTCTCAACCTCTTCCTTCCTCTCTGAAATCAATAAAAATATATTGTGTTTTGTTTAATTTTTAAGTGGGGCTCCTGCTGTCTCCTCTGAGGGTAATGACAAGATGGCAGGAGCTAGCTGATATGCAAGACCCAGAGGGGCCAGCCCTCCAGGGACTGCAGGGCCAACTGATGACGATGCAGCGTGTGTGGCTCTAAGGAGAAGGTAGGGGTGTCGAACTCAATCAGAGAAGGGGCCAAAATCTAAAATCCAGCCTAAATCGCGGGCCAAATGGTTTACTGAACAGTCATAAACTGTCATTGTGATGGAAACGCAGCGGAGTGCAGTGATGACAGCGCGGTGCGGGCCACATTGCAAGGCCTGGCGGGACGGATTTGGCCCGCGGGCCTTGTGTTTGACACATGTGCTCTAAGGAGAAGGTGCTCCCCACTCACCGTGGGAATACGGAGAGAGGCCTGCCGTGTACTTAGCCGACGGCCACAGGTTTTAGGAAATGAAGCCAAGTGCCAGCAGCTACAAGGCGTAGAGGAGGGAGTCCAGCAGGTGAGGTCCCTGCCTTGCTGGTTGATTTTGAGTCACCTCTCCGGGCTTTGCCTTTTATGCTGTAAAATCAGGGCCATAAAACTTTATAGGTTCACCGAAAGGTTAGTTGAAGTGAGCATGGAATACACCCATCCTGGTTCCTTCAACGCTGATTCCCTTTTCTGTGCTTCCCATGAGGAGAACCCCGTATAAAATGCATTTGACCCGGCCGGTGTAGCTCAGCAGTTGAGCATACACTCAGGAAACGAGGCCGCCGGTTCGAAGTCAGGGCACATGTCCCGATTGTGGGCTCAATCCCCTGTGGGGGGGGGTGCGGGGAGGGCAACTGATCGATGATGTTTCTCTCTCATCCATGTTTCTCTCTGTGTATCCCTTCCCTTTCTCGCTCTAAAAATCAATTTAAAAAGGTTTTTTTCTTTTATTTTTTTTTAAATATATTTTATTGATTTTTTACAGAGAGGAAGGGAGAGAGATAGAGAGCTAGAAACGTCGATGAGAGAGAAACATCGGCCAGCTGCCTCTTGCACACCCCCTACCGGGGATGTGCCCGCAACCAATGTACATGCCCTTGACCGGAATCGAACCTGGGACCTTTCAGTCCGCAGACTGACACTCTACCACTGAGCCAAACTGGCTTTGGCTTCTCTTTTTTTTTTTTTTTTTTTTTTTTTTACTGCATTTGGCTCCTACCAGTTTGCTTTCCTGGAAGCTCAGGCCCTCTGACAGCCAGGTTCATGGGGCTAGGGGTTCTGACTAAGGTGTCTTCCTGATCTGGTTTTGGTTTTTGGAGAGCATCAGTCTGGCTCTGCTGCCTATCCTGTTATGTTTGGGTTGGGTGATGGTTCTACAAAAAACAAGCCGCAGGTTGTCACAAATGTGTGTGTCAATTAGATGCCTCAGCCCAACAGTTTAATATAAGCAGGTGAACCTCCTTCGCTGTAAGTCTGGGTGTGATCACCTGCCTCTTAGCTGAGCCCTGGGGCGGGCCCTTTAAAAATAGTTTCTCAGCCTGGCACATGTGGCTCAGTGGTTGAGCACTGACCCATGAACCAGGCGGTCACAGTCTCATTCTGGGTCAGAGCACATGCCCAGGTTGCAGGTTCAATCCCTAGTAGGGGGGCGTACAGAAGCCAGCCGATCAATGATGCTCTGACATCGTTGATGTTTTTCTCTCTGTCTCTCCCTCTCCCTTCCTCTGAAATCAATTAAAAATGTTTTTTTTCCTAAGTTTTTTTTGTTTGTTTGTTTGTTTTTAAGACTAGTTTCTCAGATCACTATAATCTTAAGGGTCTCGGGACATGAGTGAGCCCTGTTTGTTTTCGAAGTTAAATGTTGGAGGGCTCATCTCTCAAGTGTGTGTCTTAAAAGCTGGGATGCTCAGAGTGGGGTTCCATCCCTTCGCTCCTCCAGGAGAAACTGAGTTTTGAGTTCTCCCTGTTGTGGGTCACTGTGATGGAGGCAGGACTTATGGCGAGACTGTGTCCAAGCCTCTCTGCCTCTCCTGCTCACTTAGATGTAGTTTTCTTCTCTTTGCCCAATGTGCAGTTGTCACCAGCCAGCCTAAGTTTTTGGGTGTGTGTTTATTTTAGTATATATTTTTTTAAATATATTTTATTGATTTTGTACAGAGAGGAAGGGAGAGAGATAGAGAGTTAGAAACATCGATGAGAGAGAGTCATCGATCAGTTGCCTCTTGCACACCCCCTACTGGGGATATGCCCGCAACCAAGGTACATGCCCTTGACCGGAATCGAACCCGGGTCCCTTCAGTCCCCAAGCCGATGCTCTATCCATTGAGCCAAACTGGTCCCGGCTATTTTAGTATATTTTTATTGAAAATACATTTCTTTTTTTTTTTTTTTCTTTTCTTTTCTTTTTTTTCAGAGAGGAAGGGAGAGAGAGATAGAAACGTCAATGATGAGAGAAAATCATTGATCAGCTGCCTCCTGCACACCCCCTACTGGGGATCGAGCCCGCAACCCAGCATGTGCCCTTGACCGGAATCGAGCCTTTAGTCCGCAGGCCGACACTCCATCTACTGAGCCAAACTGGCTAGGCCAGCCTAGGTTTGTTTTTGTTTACCAGCCTAGGTTTTTTAAGAAGGAAATTGTTTCACATGAACCTGTAGATTCAGTTTGTCCATGGGGGAAGGAGAGTTCAGACTCTTTCTATATCATCATCTTGAGCCCTCTTCTTTTTCTTTGGCTTTTTTTCTGTCCCTCGTGCTCCACCCACTCACACCTCACACCCCAGCACAGAGACAGCAGCTTGTGTGTCAGGTGGGGGTGCCCAGCAGCAGGCACTCCCAGCATCCCTGGGCTAGTAAGCCGTCATCATGCCGCAGTATTATCTGAGTCCCGACTGCTCACAGGTCCCTGCTCGGTCTGGGAGGAGAGGGAAATGCTATTTAGATGTGGACAACATGGAAGTAGAGGAGGGCTCACAGGCTGATGGGAAATAACATGGACAGTTAGACTGCTCCTTTCTTGACGGGAAGAAGAAAGATGTGTTGCATCACTGGAATGTCAGCCAATTTGGGGACTAAAAGCAGCTGCATTTGGTAGGATTGGGCCATCTCCTCTCCCACGTGGAGGATACCTATGGTGGACAGGGTTTGCTATCGTCGTCCTCACCCCCAAGACCTTGGTGGAGTTTTCGTTCCAGCCTCCGGTGCTCAGTAAAAGCAGCTGCTAAACCGGCATCATGCAGCCAGTGTCTCAGCCCAGGGAGACAGTTCTATGGTCACCTGACTTTAGGGTTTCACTTGGGACCTTCTTCAAACATGGTGTGCTTGCCTGTTTTGGATGTAGGGCTGATTTCCCTGCTCTTGAGTGAAAGTTTCTTCTCTGCCCTCCGAACACTAGGGAAGGATCGAATTATATTTGTGACCAAAGAAGACCATGAAACTCCAAGCAATGCAGAGCTGGTGGCTGACGACCCCAATGATCCATACGAGGAGCATGGTGAGTGGCGTGGGCCCCCCACCCCACCCCACCCCGGGGACCCAGGGACGTGTACTGAGGGAAAAGTTCACTGTTTAAAAATGTTCTCCCATTTTGCCCCAGCCACGGCAGATATGCATCTCAGCCATTGACCATCTCTCAGGACAGTGGGTTCATCTCCCTCAGAATTGTAAGGGGCTGTTTGGGCCCTTGTTCTGATGCACTTCCCTGGCCATTAGGCTAAAATCTAAGGTTTTTCTCCTTACTGAAGTCTTCTGCCTCTTTTTCTTAGTTTTTGCATTGGCTTAAGCTGCTAGTTGGATGCTTCCCAGTGACTGTGTTTGGGGGAAGGTGTCAGTGGGTTTCAGCAGTTCCAGGTAGGTTAAGGTGACAGAATCCCCCTGCTCAAACAAGTTCCCACGCTGAATTCTGCCGCATCTGCAGACTGTTAGCAAGCAGGTACCTGCCGGTAATAGCCACATACCTTGTTCTGTGAGGTACTTTCTCCGTGTGGGTTCCCCAGCAAGCACCTTGCCAGAACAGCTCACTTGAGATAGAGGGGCAGTGTTCTAGCAGCAGGACTCAGCTCACTAGTTACACACAACTCAGTTAATGGTCACTTGGGCATCACTCCAAAGACTCTCTAGGTAGGACTTAGCCAGCCTGTGTAAAGCAGCTGTGTAGGGGCAATATTCCTACATAGTCCAAGTTTCATAAACAGTACTCACTCTACCAATCTAAAGCCTTTTCTGACATCCCGGGTGATAACAAACAAGCCTTTAGTTTTGATTGGTGATACATATGGTTGAAAGAGCTTGAAGGAGCTGCCTGAAGAGTAGGGGCTGCTAGTTGGAATTTTTCAGCTGCTAAGAATAAAGTGTATGTTCTTAGGTAGGACACTGTTTACTGCCCTGGCTGCTCCTTGGGATTAGAGGAAAGCTCAGTAGGCGTTATCTGGCACCTTAAGGGGACAGTGGGAAGTGCAAACATACAAAGTGTTAGATTTCTGAGAATCTCAGCTATAGGAGTAATCTTAAGTCATCCCATATAATAAAGCGGGATATGCAAATTAACCGTCACACCATAATAAATGGCTGCACCAACAGCAGAGGCAGGGATTCCATAAACAAGATGGCTGTGTCGCTGCCCTACCCCCTGCCCCACCACTCCCACGGCCTGATGGGCTTGATAGGGGACCTTAGGCTGCAGCCTACCCCTGCCCAGCAGGGTTTGACAGGGACCTCAAGGCGTGCCCCTGGCCCAGGCTGGGGGACCTCAGGCTATGCCCCCTGCCCTGACGTGGGGCCAGGTGACCCCTGAGGCCACACCCCCCACCCAGTGGGGCTTAAATGGGGGTGGAGCCAGCTGGGGCTGGATCTAGCCCAATGTGAGTGGGACAGGCTGAGTCTGAGTCTCACACGATTTCGAAGCTCATGTGGGTGGGCGGGGACTTGGCTCTGGTTCCCATGGTTCACCCCAGACTCTGACATAAGGAAGATTTTAATATACATTTTACTAATTTTCTCTCATCTCTGACACTTCTGTTATAGAGAGTGGGACCAAATAGCACTATTAAAATATTTCTTCTAATTAATTCCCTTTTAATGTGCACAAATTTCGTGCACCGGGTCACTAGTACTTTTACAGAGAAAAGTAAATCACACATAAATTCTAGTCCTTTGCCTATCTTTAGATCCATATTAGTTAAGTATGTTTCTTTAATTGATTGAGACTCTGTGAGGCCTGCAGGATAAATCAGGTTTTGTTTTGTCTGCCTCAGTGTTTTTATAAAAACTGAATGTGTCTGTCTGTAGATTGTGCATTCCCCTATTTCCTGAACTATTACTTTTAATGTTAGCATTATGATATATTTCTTCACCATACACTTGTTTTTTTTCCTCCTACCTGCTTGTCATGTACAGTATACCTACTTGAACACTATACGTATTTGCCTTTGCAACCCCTTGTGAATAATTGTGTGAGGAGGTATATAAAACAGCACTCTGGGACCCAGATTCTGAGTTCTCAGTTGCAAAAAACATGCTGCATCTGCGCTTAATTTAATATGTGATGTTTTTTTACAGTGTTTCCCTGAAGTGCATATTGGCTTCATAGTGCCCTCTGTGAAGAACTAATGCGTTCTAGCTCAATCCTCTGATAAACAGTGGTATAAGGACTGTTCAGACCTCATTATTACTTAATTTTTTTAAAGAATAGTAATAGTCCTTTTTTAAGTTAACTAGAGAGAAAGAGAGGAAAGGAGACAGAGAAATATCAATTTGTTGTACCACTTATCTATGCATTCATTGGTTGTTTCTTGTATGTGCCCTGACCAGGGATCAAACCCACAGCCATGGCATATCGAGACGACACCCTAACCAAACGAGCTAACCAGCCAGGGCCTGAACTGTTACTTTTTTTTTTTTTTTTTTTTTTTTTTAATATATTTTTATTGATATCAGAGAGGGAGAGAGAGAGAAACACAATGATGAAAGAAAATCATCGATCGCTGCCTCCTGCACACTCACACGGGATCGAGCCTACAACCCGGGCATGTGCCCTGAACAGGAATCAAACCCTGACCTGGTTCATAGGTTGACACTCAACCATTGAGCTATACCAGTGGGGCTGACCTATTACTTTTTTTTTTTTTTTTAATATATTTTATTGATTTTTTACAGAGAGGAATAGAGAGTTAGAAACATCAATGAGAGAGAAACATCGATCAGCTGCCTCCTGCACTCCCCCCACTGAGAATGCGCCCGCAACCAAGATACATGCCCTTGACCGGAATCGAACCTGGGACCCCCCAGTCCGCAGGCCGACACTCCATCCACTGAACCAAACCGGCTTCGGCTGAACTACTACTTTTTTTTTTTTTAATATATTTTTTATTGATTTTTTTACAGAGAGAAAGGGAGAGGGACAGAGAGCTGGAAACATCAATGAGATAGAAACATCGACCAGTTGCCCCCTGCACACCTCCCACTGGGGATGTGCCCACAACCAATGTATATACCCCCAACCGGAATCGAACCTGGGACCCCTCAGTTTGCAGATCGATGCTCTATCCACTGAGCCAAACCGGTTTTGGCTGAACTATTACTTTTAATGTTAGCATTATGATATGTTTCTTTTATAAACTGTTTGTGCAGGTGTGTTAGCATTGTTGAGCATCCAGGGGGCAGCATTTGTATATGCTTCCAGTGCTGACATGTGGAGCAAAGAGCATGGGCTCTGGGACTCTAAAGGGCCCTCGTTGTAGTCCTGATTTAGACTCCACTGAACCCCAGAAACCTCATGTGTAAAGAATTATAAACACCTCCCAAAGGATTAAGTGATTTACCACATACAACTTCATGCACAAAAATGTGCATTGCAGCTGTCGTTGGTGCCAGTGGTGAACTGCCTGCCAGTCTCATTGCCATCCCTACTGTTAGCCTGTTTACTACCGTGTTTCTCCGAAAATAAGACATCCTCAGAAAATAAGACCTAGCGCAACTTTGGGAGAAAAAATTAATATAAGACACTGTCTTATTTTCGGGTAAACAGGGTAGTGAGGAGCCACTGCAGCAGATTTGTTGATCACTGAAGTTTCTAAGGTAGAATTAAGAGACAGGGTCCAGCTTGGGCCTACGACTTCGGACACTAGCTCAGAGCACCAGCTAGTGGTATCAGACCTGAGTATTTCCCTGGAGTGAAAAATCATGGTGATTTCACTGGGTACTTAAGAGTCTTTTTTTTAAAAAAAAAAAAAAAATAATATATCTTTATTAATTTCAGAGAAGGGGAGACAGATAGATATATCAATGATGAGAATCATCGATCAGCTGCCTCCCACACACCTCCTACTGCGGATTGAGAGCACAGCCCGGCATGTGCCCTGACTGGGAATCGAACCGTGACCTCCTGGTTCATAGGTCAACGCTCAACCATTGAGCCACCCCAGCTGAGCAAGTCTTTCTTAAAGAGTGCTCTCAGTCTCTGTAGTCAACTTATCTAAGAGAATTCTATATGAATCATATTTCTGTCCATGTCTGTCACAAAGCTGAAGTTAAGCCATCATCTTGAAAGCATTTTGGAAAACTAGGAAATACTACTTAGATGTGGACAAAGTTCAAAGAGAAGAAAAAATGTAAAGTTAAAAAGTTAAGTGAAAATCTGTCTGAAACCTCAAACTCTCTCCAACACATATACAATGCAATAATTTGGTTAATGTAATTACTCTCCCTCTAAGCTTCTCGTTTTTATAAGAATGGAGTCACACCTCTTTGGTATGCCACTAGCCTTTTCCTTGTAAAACATATCTTGGACATCTTCCCAGTCAGCACAGAAGGATCAGACTTTGGTTTTTACCAGTCCCCACACTGTGTGTGACTTCCGAGAGCAGCCACAGAGCCAGGGGGGCTGGAGGAGCAGCACCCGTGTGCGGGGAGCAGAGATTGGAAGGAGAAGGTCAGCTTTGGCCTCGGTGTGTTAAAGTGTGTATGTTTCCAAAGGTCCCCATTAACCATCGGGTGATGGCTTCTACTTTGGACTAAATGGATTCCAGTCGGCAGTTCTTAGAGCACAGCCACTGTATGGGGCGGGGCTTAGATATAGGTTAGGGTTACATGTGGAGAAAGTAGCCGATGGTGGCTTTTTTCCAGCTGAGCCAGGATGGCTGGATTTGCCCCAGGCATTTGCACCTGTTATAAGAGGTAGGTCCACAGGCAAGTGCCTGCCAGGCAACCGTTCATACTGTTCAGCTCTTAAGTGGCCTGGGAGGACAGGACTTGGTTTTGTTTGTTCTGAAACCTTCAAGAGGATCTCTCACCTTCTCCTTACCCGCCTTCCTGTTCCAGGATTGATCCTGCCCAACGGAGAAATTAACTGGAACTGCCCGTGCCTTGGGGGCATGGCTAGTGGCCCCTGTGGGGAACAATTCAAGTCAGCCTTTTCCTGCTTCCACTACAGCACGGAGGATCTCAAGGGATCAGACTGTGTAGACCAGTTCCGGGCCATGCAGGAATGCATGCAGAAGTACCCAGACCTCTATCCCCAGGATGAGGAGGAGGAGGAGGAGGAAGAGAAGAAGCCAGCAGAACGTTTAGAAAAGGCAGCTCCCGCCGAGGCCACCGCAGCCAAAGAAGAGAAGGGGTCAAGCTAATGAAGGCTGTGCCGCAGCCCTGGCTCCGGGCCTTCCGCTCAGAGTGACGTGAACCTTCTGCAAACGCCTTTTGGTCACTCTCCATGAGTCTTTCCCTCTATGGTTCTGTGCACTGTAATGTACAAAATAACTTATTTTGATGATCGGGGGTTTGGGCCCCTTGACATATACACTGAAAAACATGGGTAATCTGTCTGTGTTTCTCACATAACTCTACCAGTGACTGTGGCTACTGCTTTCGAGTTCTCCTCTGAGATTACCTCTAAGTTTGCCACTTTGAAATAATGTGCTGGATACTCTCAGCAACTAAAAATCATTATCTAGGAGTGTCTCTTGCGAGTGAGCTGATTTATTCTGATTCATTATCTCCCTTTTGGTAGATTTTACACCCGTTTGGGAAATGAAATAGAAATAAAAAAAACATCTTCCTTTAAACATGCTGGAATGGGGCCATTCCTAATACAAGAGGCCAGATAATCAGATGCTTATCTTGTGTATAGGAGGTATTATGCTTCATTTCTGATACATTTTGGTTTTCCTTTTTTATATTGAGCCCCAGGGTTTTCTTTCTAGAGAGTGGAGCTTTGGACCCCCCGGCTCACAGACTCTTTCTAAAAAGAAGAAGCTGGTTTTGCTGTTCTTGTTATTCCAGAAGCACTGGTTGGGGCCTGTGTTCGCACTGGCTCTGGCTCTGTTCAGATGCAATATTCTTGAGAGATGGGGACCTACTTGTTACCAAAGTAGCGACCAAGAAGGAAACATGAATTAAAAAGAGAGCACGGTTTTACCTGATTTTGAATGTGTTCTTTTTTTTTCCTGGTTGAACATGTTTTTGATGTAGGGAAATATAAATTATGAAAAGTTCAATTGAAACTGCTCCTTGACCAAATTTTATATGTTGGTATTCATATCAAGCAGTTTTTGTCTGTGAACAGATGCCTTCCTAATCCATTAGGTGGAGTGGGCTCTTCCCATTTGAAGATAAGGAACTAAAGTAAGGTGACCAGACATCCCACTTTTGGCGGGACAGTCCCGATTTTTAACAATTTGTCCCACGTCCCTCAGTTTTTTAAAACGCCGCGGGACAAACTGTTGGAAATTGGGACATCTGATCACCTTAAACCACACGTGTCAAACACAAGGCCCGAGGGCCAAATCCTTGATAGCATGTGAGTTGGTTAACAGCAACTTAAGTTAAGTGAGTTGGTTAACAGCAACAGCAAGTTAAGGAAAAGATTGTTCCACTCATTTTAAATTCACATTTCTGGTTAACATTGTCAGTTTATGACTGTTCAGTAAACCATTCGGCCCGCGATTTAGGCTGGATTTTAGATTTTGGCCCCTTCTCTGATTGAGTTTGACACCCCTACCTTAAACTAAAGCCCTCGTAGGTTAAGTAACTTGCCCAAGGTGTAACTGCTGGACAGTTTTCTGGCTGTGATGCAGTAATGCCTCATTGGTCCCAGGTGCATTGGCTCTCTATCGCTGTGTTTAAAAAAATTACCTTAAAACGGAACAGCTTGAAACAAACATTTTCAATCTCGAGTTTCTGCCAGTTGCGATGATGGCTTTGACTTTGCTGGCCCCTCGGGCTCAGCCTCTCGCCCTGACATCAAGGTGTTGGCCAGGGTGCAGTCATCTCAGGGCTCGACAGGCTTTCCAAACCGCTCGGCCGGTTTGGGGCAGGACTCGGTTCCTGTGGCGTGTTGGATGGAGGCCTCAGTTCCCCACTGGCTATTGGTCAGAGCCCGCCCTCCGTTCCTCGGCCTGTGGGCCTCAGCATGGCAGGTGGCTTCCATCAGAGAGCAAGATGGAAGCCAGAGCCTTTCGGAAATTAATCTCGAATGACATTCCCCCGCTTTACCATACTCTGTTTTGTTAGAAGCCAGTCACAGTCCACACTCAAGAGAAGGGACACAGGGCACGAGAACCAGGAGGCTGCCTGCACACCAGAAAACAAGGTAACAGCACATTGAAGCTGGAAGCACAGTTAGACGTGAGGAATTGTGGGTCTGAGGTGTTAGGGAGGTAGAGGACTGTGCTGTCCATAGTCTGAACTTGTCAAAAATCAAGAACGTGTAGCTGTCCGAGTTTGGCAGCTATGACAGTCCTGTTTCTTGGGCTCATAAAGGGCCTTGCACATTTAACAAACATACTTCTCAGTTAAGATATTGGTCACTACCCAGATGTTACTGATTTGGGGACATGTCATGGATCCCACTCATTTGATGCATTCAAGAAACCTCTACAGTTCCAAGTCCTCGGCACATGGGAAAATGAGTCCTATGGTGCCTGCCTGCGTGAAGTCAGCATTCACCAGAAGGAAGGAATGGTGGGTAGTGCGTGATGGCACTGGATTCACAAGATAGATTGTTTTCTTCTAGCAATGGTCATTTACAACAGACTCTCAGGCTGACTTTACCTAGTCCACTTGGTTAGAAAAAAGATTCCATTTCCCCCATTTTTCAGTAGAAAAACAACTTGGCAATAAGAGGTGCCCCCTGCATAAGCAATGAAGAGGAGAATTTTTAATTGCAAATGACATGCATTATTATATTAGTTTCAAATGTTCAACATAGTGATTAGACATTTATATAACTTAGAACGATCACCCCAATAAGTCTAGTACCCATCTGACACCATAGTTATTACAAGGTTGTAATAACTAATTCCCAAGTTGTTATAGGAAAAACAAGGGACAGAAGAACATGTGAAATGACACAATGGGATTTGATCAGCAAATTCCAAAACAAAACTAAAGAACAAAGGGTGTGATTTTTTTTTCATGAATAAATTGCAAGGAAAAACTTTTCATCAAGACAGCAGAGTAGGTAACTGTAGTTATAATATTCCCTCTACCTGTGACTGTTTATTTTGTTTTTAGATTTCACATGTAAGTGAAATTATATGGTACCTGTCTTTCTCTTGATTGACTTGTGTCACTTAGCATAATACCTTCTAGGTCTATTATGTTATCACAGATGGCAAGATTTCATTATTTTATAGCTGGGTAATACTCCATTGTATCACGTACCTTTTTTTTTTTTTTTTTTTTAATCCTGACCCAAGGATATTTTTTCCATTGATTCCCCCCCCCCCATATTTTATTGATTTTTTTACAGAGAGGAAGGGAGAGGAATAGAGAGCTAGAAACATCGATGAGAGAGAACATCGACAAGCTGCCTCCTGCACACATACACACACACACACACACACACACACACACACACACACACCCCGGGGATGTGCCCGCAATCAAGGCACATGTCCTTGACCAGAATCAAACCTGGGACCCCTCAGTCCGCAGGCCAATGCTCTATCCACTGAGCCAAACCGGTTCGGCTTTTTCCATTGATTTTTTAAAAAATATTTGTATTGATTTTAGAGAGGAAGGGAGAGGGAGAGAGAGAGAGAAACTTTAATGATGAAAGAGAATCATTGATTGGCTGCCTCCTGCATGCCCCAAACTGGGGATCGAGCTCTCAACCCAGGCTTATGGCCTGGCTGGGAATTGAACTGTGATCTCCTGGTCCATACGTTGACACTCAACCACTGAGCCACACCAGTCGACCTCTATTGATTTTTAGACAGAATGGCAGGGAGAAAGAAACATCAACTGATTGCCTCCTGGACTTCCAACTCCTGCTTCCCAACTAGGGCCGGAGATGGAGCCTGCAAGAAAAGTATGTGCCCTTGATTGGAATTGAACCTAGGACCCTTTAGTCTAAGGCTCCAACCACTGAGCCAAACCAGTTAGTGCTGACCATCTTTTCTTTATCCGCTTGTATATCAATTGAAACTAATCTTTTGATTAGAGTGTTTAAACCATTTACATTTAAAGGAGTTATTGATAGGTATGCAAGCTGGGTGGGAAGAAGGTTAACAAATTTTCTATTCAGAGCAGGTGAGTCTGAGTAAATCTGTGCACCAGCCCCTTAAGAAGGACCTGGGATTCCAGCAAGCAGCCCTCTCAGCTACAATCCCTGCCGGTTTTTACAGCCAGAAGTTATGGGGAGCCAAAACTGTTTTGGCTCCGAGGATAGAGCATCGGCCTGCGGACTGAAAGGTCCCGGGATCAATTCTCGTCAAGTGCATGTACCTTGGTTATGGGCACATCCCCAGTAGGGGTCCTGCAGAAGGCGGCTAATCAATGTTTCTCATTGATGTTTCTAACTATCTCCCTCTCTGTGAAAAATCAATAAAATATATATATTTTTTAAAAAGTTATGGTGATTTCTCTTCCTGATACTGGCACCTCTCCCTCCTGCACCTGCAGCCCTGATACCCCCACCCCCCACCATCGGGGGTTCCTTCCCCCTCCATTTCTTAAGTGCCACACTGATTGTGGGGCCTGCCCCTTCTGCTCCTCCAACCCTCTTATCAGAATCAATGTGGCCTCTGAATATCCTTAATTATATAGGACTTCTGTTTAGCTAGTTCATGCTGTTGGGGGGGGGGGGAGGGGGTTGTTCTGTAGTTTACTTGTAATTTTGAAGTACCATAGTATTGGGAGGAGGTGACCATAGCGTTTACCTACTCTGCTGCCTTGATGAAAGTTTTTCTTTGCAATTTTTTCGTGAAAAAAAAAAAAATCACATCCTTTGTCCTTTTGTTTTGGAATTTGTTGATTGCATCCCATTGTGTCATTTCACATGTTCCTCTGTCCTTTGTAATATTTCTTATAAGCTGGTAGCTATAAACTATATGGGGAGCTTTTAAAACTGGTAGCTATGGGGAGCTTTTAAAAACTGTGTCTGGACCTCACCCTAAAAATGTATTCAGTAGGGCTGGTGTGGGTGCTAGAAATCTAACTTTCCTAAGGTCCCTAGATGAGTCAGAGTCTGTTTGCATCGATCCATGCACCAAAAGGAGGTGAGTTCAATTCCCAGTCAGGGCACATACCCAGGTTGTGGGGTTTGATCCCCATCAGGGGCATCCGAGAGGCAGCCAATTGATAGGGTGCTTTCACATCGATGTTTCTCTCTAAAAAATAAACTATTCTTTAAAATAAATAAACAAATAGAACACTTAGAAATATGAACAGATAACTGAAAAGAAAAACTCAAAAGTTTGAGATTAGGTTTAAACTGTCACATCACCATTGACCAATGATTTAATCCATTATGCCTGCATACCGGGACTTCCATAAAATCCCCAAACAAGGGAATTTGGGAGCTCCTAAACTGGTGCCAGGAGGGTGGCTCTGCCAGCTCCATGGAGGCTAAAGCATTTGGGACTCTTGCCCTATGCACCTCTTCATCTGGCTGTTCATCTGACTCAGCAGGAAAGTATCATTTATAATGAAAACATATACTTTATAATCTATATATATAAAAGCCTAAGTGACCAAACAACTGATCGCTATTATGTGCACTGGCCACCAGGGGACAGAAGCTCAACGCACAGGATCAGCTCCCTCCTGTCTGGATCAGGCCTGCGGGAATTAGGCCGAGATTGGCTATCCGACATCCCCCGAGGGGTCCCAGATTATAAAAGGGCACAGGACATGCCAAGAGACTCCACCAGTGCACTAAAATCCACGCACCAGACCTCTAGTAAATTAATGAGTAGGTTGTGTGTTTTTTTAAACAGTTTGCAATTAAAATTAATTTGAAGATAGTACTTTACCAAAATACAGCATAGTCTATTTACAGATATATATTTTTTTAAAGAACAAGTATTAGATATTGAAAATATATTGGGCAATTTCAAAATAAGTTTAATGTAGACCTGAAAGAAATTAGAAAAGAAATAATAGAGGGAAATACACAATTACTGAAAGAACTTGTCATTAGGTAGAAGTTGCACACAGTAAAGCTACAGAAAAATCAAAGTTAACGCAAAAAAAAATCTTATATATCTACCTACCAGGAAAAGAAACAACTTTTCTAAAACGAATGTCTCATTTCGTCACAATAAAAATGACAGTGGAAAACAGATGACAGGAAATATATTGAGTAATGACTTCAAAATGCAGAGGTATCATAATATGTGGTAGTTCCCATTAGAACCTATATACAATTAAACTTCTAGGGACAGAAAGCACAGGAATATTTGCAAATATACAAATAATATGAAATCTTACTACTTATAGAGCTTGTTGGAAATTTTAAAAAGAAAAAATTTTAAATATATTTTATTGATTTTCCACAGAGAGGAAGAGAGAAGGATAGAGAGTTAGAAACATCGATGAGAGAAGAAACATTGATCAGCTGCTTCTTGCACACACCCCCACCGGGGATGTGCCCGCAACCAACATACTTGCCCTTGACCGGAATCGAACCTGGGACCCTTGAGTCCGCAGGCCGGTGCTCACTGAGCCAAACCGGATTCAGCTAAAAAGAAATTTTAAAGGGAATTTTTTTTTAAGAAGAGAAGTCCATTTAGTCAGGAGCAGCTTCTAAGTGTCTGTGTAAGTCTGTAAAACTTCCTGGCTCTAGTTTAGAGTTCGCTTTTTAATGGCAGGTCAAATCACCACCAACTGTGCAGTCTGTCCTATGGTCCCTGCAGTTCATGTCATCCTATGGGACTAGGTGTGTGGGGACCTGACAGTGTGCTGATCTGGCCTAAAATCCATTTGGGCTTGTTCCATCCTCATAAGCTGACTCACCTTGCAGCCGCGAAAGGGATCCCTATGACCCTGAGAGCCGCAATGCCGCTGCTGAGGGAGTGCTTGACAGCCGGTAATGGAGAATGACAAGGCTGTTACAAATGTAATCATGCGGTGATGAAATTTGTAACTGTGGGTCTAGGCACTAGGGGTGACAGCCAGTGCACCTGGGGCAGCTGAAGACTGGGGTATGGGGGCATTTGATCCAGGCACGTGCTGTATTTTTTGGCATATGCTCTATTAATAACATTTAAAATATATATTTTATTGTTTTTTTACAGAGAGGAAGGGAGAGGGATAGAGAGCTAGAAACACCGATGAGAGAGAAACATGGATCAGCTGCCTCCTGCACACCTCCTACTGGGGATGTGCCCGTAAACCAAGGTACATGCCCTTGACCGGGATCGAACCTGGGACCTTTCAGTCCACAGGCTGACGACGCTCTATCCACTGAGCCAAACCAGTTAGGGCTATTAATAACGTTTTTTTAAAGTTTGTATTTAGGTGGCAGAGTTAACAATTACCTTTACAACCTGGCCCTGGCACTGTATCCACTTTCCTCTCTATCGTAATAAAGTCTGGGTGAACTTGTTCATCTTTATATGCCCCAGATCATCATGTTGGTTCATGACACGTCGCTAATGGGATCTCTGAGCCGGCATTAGGAAACACTCCAGACACCTTATTAAGAAAAACAAGTGTGGCAGATGGCGGGAGATAAATCCTGCAAAAGTTCAGTGGCATTGTCAAAATGATTGGAATATCGAGTCCAAAATTCTGGAGCTTGTGGGATACTCATTGGAAAGTGAGAGGTATGTTGCTGCATTTTCTACTATCTGTAGCAAAGAAAGAGGCGTAATCTTGGTGGGCCTCTCGGGGTTTTAGCGGCAGCATATTTATTTCACTTGGGGACATGCAGTGCTGACCTGGTTCTTGGGTAATCCAGTTTGGAATGGGACTCAGAGCAAGAAAGTTCTCTGCAATAGGAGCAAGTTGTGCCAGGAGGCTGAACTGCAGGAAAGGTGTTTGTGGCAGACAGACTGCTGTAGGATTCCTCTGGCAAATCCTACAGTAGAATCACAGTGCTGACCACAAGGAGTGAGCCTGTCTTTGCTCTCCCCTATTCTGTATTTGAAGTTACTCCTGCTTCCTGTGAACGCTGGGAGTGACTAGATATCTGACCCTGGGATAGCAGGTGGCCTGAACATCTACTCATGAACTGGGTTTAATGGGACCCCCTGAACCACAAAATTGCACGTAAAGGAAACAGAAGTTGATTTGGCAACTGTGACCATGTTTGGGCCTACGTCATTTTGAAAGACACAACAGGCACACTTTATGGTCTGGGAACTCAGATAACCAAGGTTCTTTTGTTTGTTTGTTTTTACAGAGAAGAAGGGAGAGGGATAGAGAGTTAGAAACATTGATGAGAGAGAAACATCGATCAGCTGCCTCCTGCACACCCCCTACTGGGGATGTGCCCACAACCAAGGTACATGCCCTTGACCAGAATCAAACCTGGGACCTTTCAGTTCGCAGGCCGGCTCTTTATTCACTGAGCCAAACCTGTTAGGGTAACCAAGGTTCTTATCCATAATGCTTTACCCTCTCTCCCTCAGCTCATAGGGGAGTTCCCTATGGTCAGCTAGCAGTAAAGGGAAAAGTCCAGGGCCTGATTTATACGTAGATTTTCACGGTTGGCCAGCACCAGCTGGACACGGTCAGTTTCATACTGCAGTGTCACATGGGTGGCCTCTGACAGAGTAGTGTCTTTGCTGATCAAGGCCTTGAAAAAACCAGCCTTGAACAAATTGGTGAGTAGGAGGCCTTGGGGGAGGAATGAGGGTCAGCCTCACAGAGTAGGCAGAACGTGATGATTCATTACCACACAACTGCCCACAGAGGCACCAGCTTCAGAGATAATTCTCCATAATCAGTAGACACGATGATGATCTGTCCCGTGAATGTCACTCAGCTTCTTTCATATTCATTGTGACCGTGCATAAAGTGGCCATGGCAGCAGGGACGAAGGCTCTGTATGGAGTGAACTTCATGACAGTCCACTCACCAGGGCTGACCTGGCTACCACCTCTTCCAGGTGCCCAGCCTTCCGAACCACAGAAGTTGATGTTGACTTTTGGTATAGAAATATTCCATGCTGACAGGTTGACTATACTGACCTCTCTTATTGTGGGGAAGGTGATGCTTTAGTCCCTGGGGCAGATATATTCTGAGGATGGATTTAATCTCCCTGGCCTGCACAATCATTTGTGAACTTCCAAAACCCTGAGGGCTTGGGATGCTGCCGCACCCACACAGTATTATATATTCAGTATATGGAGCTGCTTACCTCAGAGCCAGAGGGCACCCATCCAGGAACCAAAGGTAAAAGATGGGCCCCTCTTGTAATTACACATTATAGTCCACGTGAAGAACTTCTGTTTCCTGTTACTGCAACGTTGGGCTTGGTGGGCTTGGAGGTCTCAGTGCCTCTGTATTGGCTTTAGAATCAGGGACTTCACCCGTGTATGAATTCATGCACCAGACCTCTAGTTTAGAATAAGTAGGGAAGAAATATAGGGAAATAGGTGAGTTATCAGTTTCTGCAAACTACCAGAGCACAGATTAAGGCATGTAGCTCAGAGAAATAACCCAAATTAGGGTGGCTTGGCTCAGAGCTTTTAGACACGGACAGGCTGGCAATACCTAAGAGCAGCTATTAGATTCTCAGAGGGGAACCAGAAAAGGAGAAAATTTTTTCCTTACCTTTCTGACTTCATGAAGTAACTAGTCCAAGATCATGCTGTAAATGGATAAGATTATTATGTGGGATAATGAGAAATGATACTCATGCCTTTGAGAACTAGGAATTTTATTTTTTTTATTTTTTAAATATATAGTTTTATTGATTTTTTACAGAGAGGAAGAATGAGGGATAGAGAGTTAGAAACATCAATGAGAGAGAGTCATCAATCAGCTGCCTCCTACACACCCCCAATTGGAGATGTGCCCACCACCAAGGTACATGCCCTTGACCGGAATCAAACCCGGGACTTTTCAGTCCGCAGACCGACGCTATATCTACTGAGCCAATTCGGTTTCGGCAGAGAACTAGGAATTTTAGAAAATTTTGGAGCCTTGGCTGGTTTGGCTCTCAGCTGTTTGGGTGTCACGGAAAAGTTGCTGATTTGATTCCTGATCAGGGCACACGCCCAGATTGTGAGCTCTATCCCCAGTAGGGGACAGGTGATTGATTGATGTTCTACTTTTGCATCAATGTTTCTCTCTCTCCCTCTTCCTCTCTCTCTCTAACAGTCAATAAAAATATTTTTAAAGCCTGGCCAGCATGGCTCAATGGTTGAGCATCCATCTAGGAACCAGGAGATCAGGGTTTGATTCCCAGTCAGGCCACATGCCCAGGTTATGGGCTTGATCTCCAGTGGAGGGGGAGGGACATGCAGAAGGCAGCTGGTCATTGATTCTCTCTCATCATTGATATTTCTATCTCTCTCCCTCACCCTTCCTCTCTGAAATCAATAACAATATTTTTAAAATAATTTTTGAAATATTAGTCCTTTGTCCATTATATGTCCTACAGATATCTTTCCCTAGCTTGCAACTTGTTTTTCACTGTTTATGAAATATTTTACCAACTTTTAAACTTTACATTATAGAAAATTTGAAATATATAGAGAATATTTAAAAAATATATATATATATATATATATATATATATTTTTTTTTTTTTTACAGAGAAGAAGAGAGGGGGATAGAGAATTAGAAACATCAATGAGAGAAAAACACCGATCAGCTGCCTCCTGCACACCCACTACTAGGGATGTTCCCTCAACCAAGATACATGTCCTTGACTGGAATCTAACCTGGGACTCTTGAGTCCTCAGGCCAACGCTCTATCCACTGAGGCAAATCAGTTTCGGCAAAAATTTGAAATATAAAGGAAGCAGAAAATAGTATAACACCAGGAAGAAATAGAATGCTCCCTCTGCACTGTTGAACATCTTTTCGTGTTTTTTTTTTTTTTTTTTTTTTGCCATCTGCTTATCTTCTTCAGTGAAATGTCTATTCATCTCTTTTGGCCACTTACTAATTGGGTTGTCTGCCATATCTTTAAAGTAATATTTTTTAACTTAAAAAAAATCAGTCCAGTGACTTAAGAAGTCATTGCATAGGATTTTCCAATTCTTCTAGGTAAAATATAGATAGCATTTGGACATGATTACATAATGTGCTGAGCAGAAGAGTTCTCATATTTCTTCTGTACTCAGAGCGCTACTAATACCGTACGACAGCAAAAAGTTTCAAATACCTTTACTTAGAATCTTAAGTGGGCTGCACGCATAGGTATTACATAACTACCCCAATGTTTCTAAGCTTTTTTATTTAAAATAAGGTAATTTGTATAAATGTTTCAGAATGATTTTGTGGAAAATTTCCTATTTGTATAAGACAGTATAGATTCCAATTCATATGAATCAATAAATTGATAACCTTATTTCTCTGAAGTTATTTACAAAATTTATAGTTTTATTAAATATTTTTGAGAACCTCATAAACCATTGTTAAAAATCTATAGATAAAATCTAGGATGCATAGCAATAGAAATATTTTTCAGGTGTGTACACATTTTCCCCTTACCTCTTTGTCTACTTTAACTTCTGAATTTGCTTTTTAATGTTACCTAGAAAATCTTATTTAAAACTATTTTCAGTTTGTTTTCTGCACTTTAAGAAGGGAGAGAGCCCTGACTGGTTTGGCTCAGTGGACAGAGCGTCGGCCTGCGAATTGAAGGGTCCCAGGTTCGATTCAGTCAAGGGCATGTACCTTGGTTGCGGGCACATCCCCAATAGGGAGTGTGCAGGAAGTAGCTGATCGATGTTTCTCTCTCATCAGTGTTTCCAACTCTCTATCCCTACTTCTTCCTCTCTGTAAAAAAATCAATAATAAATAAATATATATATATATATATATATATATATATATATATATATATATATATATTTTTTTTTTTTTTTTTTTTTTTTTTTTTTAAGGGAGAGAAATATGCCGAGACAGGTTTGGCTCAATGGATAGAGCGTTGGCTTGGGGACTGAAGGGTCCTGGGTTCGATTCCGGTCAAGGGCAGGTACCTTGGTTGTGGGCATATTCCCAGTAGGGGGTGTGCAAGAAGCAGCTGATCGATGACTCTCTCTCTGTACAAAATCAATAAAATATATATTTAAAAAAATAAAAAGGGAGAGAAATAAGCATATGCTAACTACAGTTGTGATTCATGATAAATTTGGGCTTAATATGGTTAGAGAAGAAAGATTTTATGTAACCATGTCTCTTTAGATCCTATTTAGGCTTATTATTCCATATTCCACATTCTTGCACAAAGGAAATTATTAGAGAAGAGGGTTAATTATTTGTAGTGGGAAAAAGATTATATAACTAGTTGTGAAAATATACTGTATTTTTAAATATTTAGAAAGATTTAGAATCTGTAGAAAAGATAATTTCAAATGTGAATATGATGTGATTAGCCTCACAGCTGTTAAAAATCCCTTCTGAAAATTATCACCTAAAATTATTTGGGAAACTACAATGAAACAGTGAATGATTGATCTATACAGGTTGTGCATTGAAGCCATTTTTAGTTAGTGTTTCTCTGCTCATTCTTTGAGCTCGCCTGTCTACATAGTGACCTCTGGGTGGTGGAGGATTCAGTCAGACAATTGGGATTCTATTCCATGGTCATAGTGGAGCCCATTACCATTTCTTTTCTTTTATTTTCTTTTTTAATATATATTTTATTGAGTTTTTACAGAGAGGAAGGGAGAGGGATAGACAATTAGAAACATCGATGAGAAAGAAACATCAATTAGCTGCCTCCTGCACCCCCCCCCCACTGGGGATGTGCCCGCAATCAAGGTACATGCCCTTGACCGGAATCGAACCTGGGACCTTTCAGTCTGCAAGCCAATGCTCTATCCACTGAGCCAAACCAGTTTCGATCCATTACTATTTCTGAGCCCATGGTATCATTCCATATCAGGGAATTTGAAGGATGATATGCATTGAGTTATTAGAAGAGAGAAAGACTTGGTTCTTATTTTATTTTATTTCGAAGAAATATTAGTCTAATGAGAAGGACAAAGAAGGGGGAGGCATTATGGAGATATATGAAGCTTACTTTTCTGAAATTTATCTATTTTATAGCAATATTTTTAAAGAATCTGGCTTATGTAAAAGAAATTGTAAGGAAAAAAAGTGAGGATGATATGGAGTAATAGTGGAATTCAAAGAAACAGAACCCATTAAGAGGTGAATGTAAGCCAAAAACATTAGATTTGTTAAGTATCCCTTATTTCCCTCCTCCCCCATCACTTGGGCAAAGAATATTATCTACCAGATCCTAAGGAATTCTCTTTTGGTCTAACCAACCCTTGTCCTGTCTCTCCCAGTAAGTCCTATCTCTGTCATTAAGTCCTGTCTCTCCCAGTAAATCCTATCTCCCCCAGTAAGTCCTAGCTCTGTCAGCATCCCAGCTTCATCACCAAACACTGCCAAGAACTGACAAAAGCCTGAAAGTTTACTCTTCTTGGAAACCAACAAGTTAGCCTTTCACAGCTCCCTGG
The DNA here is from genome assembly GCF_014108245.1 of Pipistrellus kuhlii. NCBI lineage: Eukaryota > Metazoa > Chordata > Mammalia > Chiroptera > Vespertilionidae > Pipistrellus > Pipistrellus kuhlii. Next base: position 23,194,318 of record NW_023425416.1, read on the forward strand.
ATACAGGAAGAAGACACGAGACTCCTGGGTCAGAGATTACAGACTTTATCACTCCAGCAAACACCAGGACCTTCATATTTGCGTGGCTTCCCCTTACCTTTCAACTCCTACTGAGAGCAGTTCAGGTAAATGCTGTGCACACAGTGGGACTGCAGCACAGCTGAGGAATCTCAAGCTTAGGAAACCCAAGTCTTCTGTAATGAGCTGCGAGTAAACCTGCCCAATGCTTGCTCCAGAGGAAATAATTTTTATTATCCTGGATGTAAAGAAAACTGCTCTCTATTCTGGAGGGAGACCCTCTCTATTTTATAGCAAAGGCCCCAGTGCCTTTCCTGGCAAGACAAGCAGAAATGAGAGAGCCAGGTAGAAGGGGGTCCCAACAGTAAATTAATGATCTTGACTGTGGCGATAGTTTCATGGATATATACATATGCCAAAACTCATCGTTGTTTTTTTTTAATTTTAATTTTAAGTATGCTTAGTTTATTGTATGTCAATTTCACCTCAATACAATGGGAGGGGGGAAAGTACTTAAATACATTATTGAAACCAATATCCTTACTGCCATCAGAGTGCTTTTCAGAAAAGCCGAATTTCAGGCCTCATTCCAGAGCTTCTGAATCAGAATGTGTTTTAATGAGATTCCCCAGTATTTAGTTCTTAAATATTTTATTTTGAAATAATTTTGGACTTACAGAAAAGCTGTGGAAATAGTATACAGAATCCTCCCTTCACCCAGCTTCCCCTAACTAACATCCTATATCACCACAAAACAATGATGAAAACTGGAAATTTACATTTATACAATAGTGCTAACTAATCTATAGGCTTCGTAGGAATTTTGTTAGCTTTCCAATTAAGGTCCTTTTTCCGGTTCAGCAGTCAATCAGGATCCCACATTGCACTTAATTTTCATGTCTCCTTAAGTCTTCTCCAATCTGTGACAGTTCCTCAGTCTTTCTTTTAGGACCTTGACATTGTTTTAAGAATACTGGCAGTTATTGCATGGAATGTCCCTCAATATGGGTTGGTCTGATACTACCTGGTGATTAGGTGAAGGATTTTTTTTTTAAATCCTCACCATAATCATGCTTCAAGACAGATAATTCTCTCAAATAAAATGTTGAGCACAAAAAATAATAATAATAATTTGCAGATGAATAATAAAGTTTGAACCCAAATATATGTAGTTAAAAACATATAAAGCTAAGCAATATATTGCTTGAAGTTACCTACATATGTGTTAAAATTGTAAAGAAAATCAAGGAAATTATAACTTAGGACGTGGTCATTTTTGGGGGGAGAGACAGAGGGTCACATTGGAGAGGAACATAAGGGTTTCCAGCGATGTTAATATTTTATTTCTTTTTTTTAAAATATATTTTTATTGATTTTGTTCAGAGAGGAAGGGAGAGAGATAGAGAGATAAAAACATCGATGAGAGAGAGTCATTGATCAGCTCCCTCTTGCACACCCCCTACTGGGGATGTGCCTGCAACCAAGGTACATGCCCTTGACTGGAATTGAACCCGGGACCCTTCAGTCCCCAAGCCGATGCTCTATCCATTGAGCCAAACCGGTCTCGGCAATATTTATTTCTTAATCTAATACATGGGGGTTTATTCATTATTCATTATTCTATACACCTCACATTTACTTTCTATTTTTAGGAAATATAGACTATTTTATCTATTAATAAAAGAGGTTGCTTTTATTAAGGGTGACTGAAATCTTTTCACTGCCCTAACCAAGTCATTCCAGAAATGAGCTGAGGAGAAGGCGTGTCCCTTGCTGAGGAAATTCCAAGGCTTTGATTCTACTTTGCCCTATTCATGTGAGTAAACTGCCCATAACAGGGCTGTCTCTGAAAGGCAAGCCTTGACTTAACACGTTTTTCTCTTAAGTGTTATTTCTTTCATCAGTCATTGGATGGATTGAGTATGAAAACTGGAAGCTTTTCTTTAAGTCATATATACAACTGTCCAGATAACTACAGATAGTTTTGCTTGTATAATAAAAAGATACCATTAATCATATAATTTCATTCATATGTGAGAGCAACAAATGAACAAACAAGACAAACAGACAAAAACACATGGACACCGACAACAGTATGGTGGTTAGCAGAGGGGAAGGAGGCTGGAGGGAAGGGAGAATATGCAGATGATGTATTATGGAATTGTATACTCGAAGCCTATGTAATTTTATGAACCACTGTGTCCCCAATAAATTTAATTTAAAAACTAAATGTGTGCAATTAAAAAAAAGGGCGGGGGGAACTACACTAAGGACCTTGTTACTCAAAGTGTGGTGAAGCAGCGTCAGCAGCAGCTGGGAGCTTGTTGGAAATGCAGGCCCTGCCCCCAACCTCTGACCTACTGATCTCTTTAATAAGATCTCCAAGTGACTGCTGTGGACATTAAAGTCTGAGAGGTCCAGGAGTCCTACAGCTTCACCTACAGAGAGCAGCACCAAGCACCAGGAGAGGGGCTGCATGTGGAAATTCCTCAGGTTTAACTATAACAGATCTGCTTCTTCCATGGCCCGCTCTTTGGTGGCCTGCATATTTACAAGTAGAGACTTGATATATTTACTAGAGGCCCAGTGAATGAAATTCATGTGGGTGGGGGGTGTCCCTCAGCCCAGCCTGCACCCTTGAGGGATGTCTGTCTGTTTAGGCCTGATCCCTGGGATCGGCCAGATCCATGATCGCCAGCCAGATCCATGATGGCCGGCCTGCCCCCTGTTTGCTGCCTCAAGTTGCAGGATGGGTGCTGCTCCTACATTGAACGTCTGGCCCCCTGGTGGTAAGTGCACATCATAGCTACCGATCCTTCTGCTGGTCGTCATGCCATTCAGCCGATTTGCATATTAGGATTTTATTACCGTATATAGGATGACTCTCTCCTCTTTCCAACCGTGCTAGGCTGTGGCACTCTCATCCATTCAATAAAAACGTACAGAACTTCTCTTAAGCGCTGAGGATAGTGAATTGGATGATATGGCTACGGATCTCAAGGAACTGACAGTTTAACAGGATACAGATACCAAATGAGTAGTTGCAAGTTTGATGAGTGTTAGAAAGAAAACAGGATTTCATGGGAAAAGAGCTGGAGATGGAGAGTCAGAGTAAGCATTTCTGCAGAAAGTGTTGTTTAAGCTTTTTGTGAAGGCACATGTAGGTGAGCTGTGGGAGACCTGGGAGATTGTTCCAGGCACAAAGAACACCACCCATGAATGGAGTGCTTTGGGCATTTATGTTTGTATTTCCAATGCCTTGCACTGTTCTTGGCATACAATAAGTGTTTGCTGAATCAATAAGTGTTCTGTCATGTTTTAAACATCTGCTCTCTGGCGCTGGAGATGATGGAAGCTTTATTTTTCTATTCAAAGGAAATAAGATCCCTTAAGGGGGAAATGAAAAGGAAGAGAGAAAGCTGACTGTTGTACAAATTGCTAAATTGGAACTGTGAGTGGGAATGAAAAATTGATTTACATGAATTTTCCTCCCTGAAGCAACTTGACAATTTATTCTGTTCTGGAGAATTTTCAGTTTTTAGCTTTCAAAAACCAAGCTGTTTCTTATTCTAAATTTCTTGGCCTGCTGTGAAACTAGCATTTAGTGTCTTTTACAGCATACTCTGATTAGGTCATGGAAATTCACAGCTAGATCAAACTGGAAAACAGCTAGATCAAACACAGCTAAATCAAAATGGAAAATTTGGAACATTTACTGCCCATTTTACTTTGTGCATAGAATTGAAAGGTGTTATAAGACATTGACTTTTAAATCATTTTTTAAAAGAAATATTATCAAATGATCATAATCGCTATCATTTTTGGACACTTACTTCATGCATTACATAGCAAAATCCTTGTTAACTCTATGAGAGACTAAGTTGAGGAAAATGAAAATTGCCAAATGTTAGCAATTTTATATTGTTCAACTTAATATTATCTTTAGAATATCACTTTAGAAACTCATAAAGAGGTCAGAGAATCCCTGATAGCCATAGCCTTACTGTTAAATATAGTACTGAATTTTCTTTATAGACAAAGAGATTCTGAGAGAGTTATAGCTCCTTAATAACCCCCCCAAGTCCTATTGGCTCAAGGGCTGTCTACTTCTATTATGGTTGTTTACAATGCTTTGCACTGTTTGTTGAGGTGGTCTACAATCCATCTCCCCTGCTAGATTGAGTTCCTTCAGGGTGGAGGTGTGTGAAAAGAATTTGTTACCTTGAAACCTTAACAAAATGTCTGTGGAAACGAAATAATTTTTTAAAAATCCTATTGATTTGTTACTGAACAATGCAAGGTAATCAGTCACTTCATTGGGGTTTTGCATTTTAGAATCAGTCTGAGGAGTGATGCATTTGGCATTCTTGGACTCCTAGGAATTTATATATGTCCAATGATGCAGGAATTGTCTCTCCACCCCTTCCCAGAGAAAGGGCCAAAGGCACTCTCTAACCTCCCTCACCTCCTTTTAATATTTGCTTAAATGGTACCTTTTGTGCTCCTTCTCTGAACACCCTATTTAACAGAAGCCATTCTGCCTTCTCTGCTTATATATTTTTACCTATAGCACGTATCAGCATGTAACAGAGTTTGTAATTTGCTTATTTCTTTTGCATCTTGTCTTCTCCATTCCACTAGAATGTAAGCTCATGAATGATTTTTCACACAGACACAGCATTAATAGACAAATGTTTTAATATTGAATTAAAGAGACAGGTATTTGGGGTGATGTGTCACGATTTTATCTTCAGCTCCCACTTGATACAGAGACTCGGCCTGGTTTGGATCTTACTTGCCTATTCAGGATCCCTATGGTCTCTAAACCACTGTCTGAATAATTACAGGGTGCCCTACACTCACCCCCACACGTGGCCTCACAGTCATTCCCCCCTATTCCCCCCTGCTCACTGCTCTCCCCGTGGGCGATTCATCAAAGGCTGTTTACCCTCTTCCTAAAAACTTTCTGCAAGGATGGGGTTTTCCAGCTTCAGGGCCTAGGGGATGGGGGTGGATGGGAAAGTCAAGCCTGAGGAAGGGCGTGTTTACAAACATTAGGCCTCAGGCCTGCAGCCCCCGCGGGAGGCGGATGGGGAGCCGCAAGGCCAGGGTCTTCGCAGGGGACCCACTGGGAAGCTCCGCCGAGCGGCCAGGGGGTTGGAGCATCGCATCCCTTCGCCTCGCGGCCCCGCCCCTGCACCTCCGGCCCCCTCCTCTCTTAGGGAAGCCTGGGGGCGGGGTTTGTTTACTCCTCGCACGCACCGCCGCCCCGGCCAATCGGCGAGGAGAGGCGCCTTACGCCACTCACCCCGCGGGCCAATCGGCGCGCACCGTGCTGCTCCGCCGCCAAAGCTCGCGCGGGGGAAGCGGGGCAGTGGCCGGGCCGGGTGCGGGCGGACGGAGCAGCCGGCGATCTCTCCCGCGGTGGCGGCTGCTGCTCGGCTCGGCTCGGCTCGCGGGGCGCGCTCGGACCCTTCCTCTCCGGCGGGCTCGGGGGCGCGTGCACCGCCGGCGTCCTGGGACCTCGAACTCCGGGGCCCTGACTGGACAGGCCGCGCGTCTCCCACCCCTGCCCCGCGTGGGAGTCCGCCGAGACCGGGCCGCCGCCGCGCACGGCTGCCCCTCAGGCTCGGAAGAACAGCCAAGCGGGGTAAGGTGTGGGGCGACGGCGCGGGCACCTAGGCCGAGGGCCTCCAGACCCGGCCCCAGGCTTCCCTCCCTGCGCCTCGGGGTGTGTGTGTGTGTGTGTGTGTGTGTGTGGGAGCCTTGTCACTCCAATCCTCTCTGAGAACCACGCATCCGTCCAGGCCTGGCCGGGTCAAGTGTGAGTGTCTGGAGGAGAACCCCTCAAACCTACCCCCCACCCCCAAACACACACACACACACACACACTGCAAACTGGGGGGAGGGGGGGGCGTCCCTGAGTCACGCCTCGTGGAGGGGAGGAAGGGCCGCTTTCTACTTTGTCTTTCAGGGGAGAAGGATGGCTCCTAGGTCTCGTTTTCGGACTTTTCCTCCTTTCCTGGCCCACCCGCCTCCCTCTCTGTCTCTCCTAGGCGTGTTTCAGAGTTCCAAACGTGCGTGTTCTGAGGAGAGCCTCCTATTCCCCATTGAAGGAACTTTTCTCTCAAGTCGAGGGTCACTCTTTTGGACCCAAACTCCTTTGAGGAATTCCAGAGAGCCGTGGTCCCCGGCCACAGGAAATACGAAAGTAGTTGGTAGGATCTTGATCTTGCAGGCAGTTAGTTGAGTTAATGGATGAGCGCTCAGACCCTGGAACCAGCTGGGTGGCCTTGCATTGCCAGGTCTCAGGGGCTTCACCTGTCAAGACGCAGGAACTGCCTCTTCGGGGCGGTGCGGAGCTGCAGGGGGGTGTGAGGAGTAAAGGTTCTGATCGGTGGGCGCCTCTGGAACAAAGCTCACAACATATAAGAGCCATGCCTGGGTCAGGCATTGTGGTTACCGACTACCGTGAATGCTGGTTCCCTGTATGGTTTATCTTTTTCTACTGAAACAGTTAACAGGCTCGCCCCCACTGCTGAAGCTCCCTTTAAAGCCTTGGAATATTTTCCCCTCATTCTATCTCAGGGGGCTCACACTCCCTGTCCCATTTATTTGTTTTCTCTCTCTCTCTCTCCCTCTCTCTCTCTCTCTCTCTCTCTCTCTCTCTCTCTCTCTCTCTCTCTCTTTCTCTCTTTTAAATATATTGATTTTTCACAGAGAAGAAGAGAGAGGGATAGAGTGTTAGAAACATCGATGAGAGAGAATCGTCGATCAGCTGCCTCTTGCACACCCCCCACTGGAGATGTGCCCGCAACCAAGGTACATGCCCTTGCCCGGAATCGAACCCAGGACCTTTCAGTCCGCAGGCCGACGCTTTATCCACTGAGCCAAACTGGTCCCGGCTATTTGTTCTCTTTTTATTAAGTCAGTAGCTCATTTTCTTCCTTACCCCTTTCCTCCCAAACCCTAGTTTTTTTGTTGTTGTTTTTTCATTTGACTTATACAGCCTAGTATTTTCTGGGCCACGTCTCTCCCCCCCCCCCCCCCCCCCCCCCAATGGCTTGAAGTCATCTTCAGGTGATAAATATAAGTTGAAGTTACTCAGCCGTTCTCTATTTAAGGTAATCATGACCTGTCTGTCCAAAATTAAATATAAAATAAGATAGTTGAGCTGATAGTAAACGTTGCTTTTCCATTTCATTGGTTGGCATATGATTTAGCTAGCCCTTGATCATTATCCCATTACTATAATAAATTTTTCATAGCAGTGTCCATTTTCAAGTAGGACCAAGGAGAAAAATCAGATGCCTGGAGCCTGGATTCCCTCATGCTTGTGTGCTGGCTCTTGCTGCATGTTATTTGCTAGAACATCTTGTGCCTGTATCTGGAGTCTAGTTGGAGGGCAGACATGGTGTGTGTAGTGCTGTTCTGGCAGGAGAGGTGCAATTTCAGCAATGTGGCACTTACCGCTTGCTAATAAAGGCTCAAGACCTACTAAACTCGTAACTTTTTAGTTCTCTTTATTTCTAGTGGTTTGAGAGAAAACGGATTTTTCAAGCATGGAATACTTGTATGACCATTTTGTGATCATGTACCTTTCCCTCCAGCTCTTGTAGATGTGTAGCCCACTGGCACCTTCAAGTTTTTCCTTTGCTGCCAAAATTCTTAACTGTCTGAGCTATGTCCTCTCAATACAATTTAACACTGAATGTTCAAAGCGTTTATGGATGGACATTATACATTAAAACACACTCGATTCAAAGGTTGCTTTTTATAATTAGGAATTGAAATGTGAACATACACTTGCTTTTTCTTTTAACATGGCTTTGTTTTCTTGCTGTTGATAATACATGAGTTATTTATATTGACATAGCACTTCACCATTTAAAAACCCTTTGAAAAAAATAAATAAGAACCCTTTTAGGCCCAGTTGGCATGGTTTAGTGGTTGAGCATTGACTTAGGAACCAAGAGATCATGGTTTGATTCCTGCCAAGGCACATGCATGGGTTGTAGGCTCAATCCCCCAATCCCAGTGGGGAGCAGCCAATCAATGATTCTTTTTTATTATTGATGTTTTTATCTCTTCCTCTCTGAAATCAATAAAAATATATTGTAAAAAATAAAAAATAAAATAAAAAGCCCTTTTAAGTATATGAAAGTTTATAGAGCAAGATAAGGAGATGGACTAATACAAAATTAAATTCATGGTAAAGGTAGTGAATTAGAACCTAAGTGTTCTAACTTCTAGTCCATTATTTGTTCGTCTGTCAGTCTTAACAGTCAGGAACAAAGGATGAAAAGGGAGAGTTTAAGAAGTTTTAAAGCAGGGGAAGGAATTTCTAATTTAGGCATTAAATATTAGATATTGAGTTGTACATTAGCATCTTATTTTTTATCTTTAAACTTGGGCATATATCTTTTGAAGGTTGAATAATAAGCCATACTATCTATGAATTTAAGCATAGTTTATATTGTCGCTAGGCAAATGACTTTTTTTTACTGTCATATTTAAACTCTTATTGCAATATGTATTATAGTGGATCTCAGAAGAAATTAAAGGCATAGAGTTAATAGTTATTTTAGGTAATAGAATTTTTAAGTTGTAATGAGTTTTAAAGATTATTTACTTACTAGTGACCCGGTGCACGAAATTCGTGCACATTAAAAGGGGATTAATTAGAGGAAATAATTTGCCCTTTCTCTAAATAAGTGTCAGAGATGAAAGAAAATTAGTAAAATGTATATGAAAACCTTCCTTCTCTCAGCCTGGGGCTCTCTATGGGACCCAGAGTCTAGTCCCCACCCACCCACATGCACCTCAAAATCATGTGAGACCCAGACCCGGCTGGCCCCTCGCATTGGGCTAGATCCAGACCTGGCCAGTCCCACCCTTGTCAAGCCCGGCTGGGTAGGGGGTGTAGCCTCAGGTCCCCTGGCCCTGTGCCAGGATGGGGGTGTGTGGCTTGAGGTCCCCCAGCCCAGACAGGTGCAGGGGCTGTGCCTTGAGGTCCTCTGGGAAGCCCCACCAGGTGGGGGACACGGCCTGAGATCTCCTGTCAAGCCCTGCTGGGTGGGGAGCGTGGCCTGAGGTCCCCTAACCCAGCACCAGGACAGGAAGCGCACCTTGAGGTCCTCTGTCAAGCCCCACCGGGTGGGAGACACGGCCTGAGGTTCCCTGTCAAGCCCTCTGGGGGCGGGGGTGGACATAGCCTCAGGTCCCTGCTGATTGCTGGTTAAGGCTCCTTATGGGAACTTGGCCTCAGCTGTGGGTGCAACCATCTTTGTGATGCAGTGATGGTCAATTGGCAAATTCCCTTTTTATTAGATAGGATTTATTTATTGAGAGGGAAACTAAGTTTTATTTAGGTAGAGAAAAAGAAAGAAACCAGGATTCAGGTTCCTGGAGACAGGATAAGGGGCTAAGCTTGGGAGTGACTAGCACTGCTCCCCTGGTTTCAAGTCTCAGAGATCATGGCTGTGAGAGAAGCAAAACATGTCCAAGTGGGCAGAAGTGAACTCATGCATTAATTGCTAAAGATTATTAAATATACTTGCCTCTTTATCCTTGACCTTTTCGTTTTAATCTGGGGTACATGGCTCTAGAGGTGGTATGAGTAGATTTAAAAGTAGATTTTTAACCCTTGGAGATGTAAAGCAAACTTATATGCATTTGCATTATTTTTTTTCTGGAGAGAAGATTGATAGTTTCATACTTTCTAAAGTAAGGTTTTGGACAACTCTGGCTTTTACAAAATTATTTATTTTACTGAGCTAGAAGTTACATCTTCACTGGTTCTAATACTGTCTTCTGTATGTGGATTTTCAAATATTTGAAGACTAGAAGCCTGGTGCATGAAGTTGTGCACAGGTGGGTCCCTCTGGGTGGTCTGCAAGAACCGGGTGAAACCCGCAGTGCAGCACCACCTGCAGCTCCTGTTTGCTGCTCCCGCTCCCCCGGCCCCAGTGTGCATGCTACGGGCTCACACCCAATCAGTCCCAATCTGGAGAGGCTCCCGCTGCCACAGCAGTGCTTGCCACCCATGAGCACTGCATCTGGCTCCCTCCCAAGAGGAGTGGCCTGCGGGATCCAGCTGAAACTGGCTCTCTGACATCCCCCGAGGGGTCCCAGATTGCAAGAGGGCTCAGGCCAAGCTGAGGGACCCCACTGGTGCACAATTGGGCTGGGGAGGAACCGTAGGAGGGCTCCAAGGCGTGTCTGGTTCATCTCATTCAGTCATGATTGGCTGGACCCCAGTAGCAAGCTACCCTACTGGATGGAGGATCTGTCCCCTGGTGGTCAGTGCACATCATAGTGAGCAGTTGAGAAGCCTTAACATATCATCAGCATATCGTGCTTTGATTGGTTGTTTGGTTCTGCCGTACAGTTGATTTGCGTATTACTCTTTTATTATATAGGATACTTATATTCCACTGACTTTTCCCATTTCTAGACATATCTTCTCAGTCTTTAACTTCTTTTTTTTTTTTTTTTTTTTTTTTTGATTTGAGCCTCCTCATAATACTAATGGCTTATTTAAAGCCCTGCTTGAGCTTTGACCTATGAACTAGGATATCATGCTTCGATTCCTGGTAAGGGCACATACCTAGGTTGTGGGCTAGATCCCTGTACGGGGCATGTAGGAGGCAGCCAATTAATGATTCTCTCTCACCATTGATGTTTCTATCTCTCTCTCCCTCTCCCTTACTCTCTGAAATCAAATAAAAAATATATTGTTTTTAAATTGCACTTAAATTTTAATAACTAAATAGCATTTCTGTAACTGGCCCTTTCCAGTTATGAATCCCTCTTCCCCAAGGGAACTATTCAGACTTCTAACGGCATGAATTGGTAAAACCACCTTTCACAGTATCTATTTTAGTTCTTTTGATGATTATCACTTTTTTTTTTATGATTATCACTCTTAATGGTATAATTATTGCCTCACTTTAAAAAAAAAATATATATATATATATATTTTATTGATTTCAGAGAGGAAGGAAGAGGGAGAAGGAGGGAGAATCATTGATTGGGGATCGAGCCCGCAACCTGGGCATGTGCCCTTGACCAGAATTGAATCTGGGACCCTTCAGTCCGTAGGCTGATGCTCTATCCACTGAGCCAACCAGCCAGGGTTGCTTCACTTCTTTAAAAAAATACAAAAAAACAAACTTATTTTGCCCTAGATGGTTTGGCTCAGCGGTTGAGCATCAGCCTGCAAACTGAAGGGTCCCAGATTCCTGTCAAGGTCATGTACCTTAGTTGTGGGCACATCCCCAGTCAGGGATGTGTAGGAGGCAGCTGATTGATTTTTCTTTCTCATTGATGTTTCTAACTCTCTATTCCTCTCCCTCTCTGTAAAAAATATCAATAAGATATGTTAAAAAAAAAACTTATTGAACTAATTTTAGACTTACAGAAAATTTGTAAAAGTTGTACAGAGTTTAATTACATTTCTCAGCCCATTTCCCCTAATGTTAGTTTATATTTTATATAACCATTAGAGGCCCGTTGAAGGAAGATTCTTACAAGAATAGGACTTCCTGTGGCTGGAGCAAAGCAGAGAAGGGAGTGGCAGGCTTCCCTCCTGTCTCCACCTCACTTCCCTCCCGTCTCCGCCACCCCACCTCACTCCCTTCTCCCCCCACCTCACTCCCTTCTCCCCCCACCTCACTCCCTTCTCCGCAGTGCTTCACTCCTTTCTGCAGTGCTTGGTTTCCTTCTAGGCTGTCTTCAGTCTTGGCTCCGAGCCTGTGTATGCAAATTAACCAACATATTTGGTGGGTTAATTTGTATACCCGCTCTGATTGGCTAGTGGGCATATCAGAGGTACAGTCAATTTACATTTTTCTCTTTTATTAGTGTTGACAGGGTAATTATCAAGATCAGGAAATTAACATTGGTACAGTATTGTTAACTCAACTCCAGCCAGAACTTATTTGAATTTCACCAAATTTTTTCACTAACGACATTTTTCTGTTACAGGATTCTATTCAGGATCCCACATTATACATTTAATTGCTATCTCTCCTTAGTTGTCTCTATTCTTTTTAAAAAATATTTTTATTGATTTCAGAGAGGAAGGGAGAGGGAGAGAGAGACAGAAACATCAATGATGAGAGGCAATCATCAATTGGCTGCCTCCTGCACACCCTACACCAGGGATCAAGCTCACAATGTGAGCATGTGCCCCAACCGGGCATTGAACTGTGACTTCCTAATTCATAGGTCAACGCTCAACCGCTGAGCCACATTGGCCAGGCAGTTGTCACTATTCTTTAACAGCCTTTAATTTTTCTTTGTTATATGACCTTGACACTTTTGAAGAGTGCTGATAAAAAGTTTACAGAATTTTTCTCTATTTGGGTTTGTCTGTTGCTGTCACTGGTTGGAGGGTGGTTATGCATTTTTTAGTAAAAATATCACAAAAAATAATGTCTCTGTTTTTCACAGGGTATATCAAGGGGTTCATCATGTTATGTTTTAATCATTGGTGATGTTTATCATTGTCTCTTGGTTAAGTTGATGGCTGCCTGGGACCTGGGACCTGGGCTTCCATCATAGCCTGGCAGCTTGCCTGGGCCCTCGAAGCCCCGGCTTCATCCTGAAGGACGGCTGGTCTAATTAGCATATTTCGCTTTTATTGTTATAGATGGCTAACTTACTCCTGCCCCCTCTTTAGTCCATTTTTTCATTGAAAATGTATGAAAGAAGGTAGAAGCCATAATTCCAACTCTAATTCATGTCTCTTGTCACTCTAAACCAGTGGTCAGCAAACTCAGTCAACAGAGCCAAATATCAACAGTGCAATGATTGAAATTTCTTTTGAGAGCCAAAAACCGACTTCTGCGCATGGGCCACGAAGTTTCAATCGCACTGTACGTGCGTGCCCCCACGTGGCATTTTGTGGGAGAGCCACACTCGAAGGGCCGAAGAGCTGCATGTGGCTCGTGAGCCGCAGTTTGCCAACCACTGCTCTAAACCATTAAAAACCAAAAATATTGGTTATTTATGTTGACAGATTTCCCCATGGCCACTGAAAGCTTTGTTCTCTTGTGACCTCAGCATGTGAGGGAATATCTACTTTATCTAATATTTCTAAGTGGTTTGTTAAGATAAAGTTTATTCACTATGTTTATTTTTGGTATAATTTCCTTCCTTTTCTGAAATTTCCTTTTAGTTGTACCTTTTGGATTGGTGTTCTAATTTTTTTTTTTCTAGTTTTTAAAAAACTTTTTGTTCTACTCTGGGAATTTCCAACCCTTCCTTTACCGCTTTCCTTTTTATTTTCTTTCTATTTTGTTTATTAATTTGGTTTACTGCTGTTTTGTTACGTTGTTCTCTTCATTTCCTATGAGAGGCTTTCCTCAGTTGTTCAGTAAACTTGGGCCATCTGTTCAGATTAAAGAGTGAGGCAGTAAAAAGCTGAGTAAAACTTTGTCCATGGGGAGTTAACAACAAGTCTTTTTTTTTTTTTTTTAACATTTTTTTCAATTACAGTTTGAAATTTAATATGGTATTAGTTTCAGGTGTATAACATAGTGGTTAGACAACCCCAATAAGTTCTGTACTCACCTGACACCATGCATAGTGATTACAATATTGATTACATTCCCTATGCTGTACTTTACATCCTATGACTATTTAGTGACTGCCAATTTGTACTTTTTTAAAAAAAATTATATTTTATTGATTTTTTACAGAGAGGAAGGGAGAGAGATAGAGAGCTAGAAACGTCGAGGAGAGAGAAACATCGGCCACCTGCCTCTTGCACACCCCCTACAGGGGATGTGCCCGCAACCAATGTACATGCCCTTGACCGGAATCGAACCTGGGACCTTTCAGTCCGCAGACCGACGCTCTACTGCTGAGCCAAACCGGTTTCGGCCAATTTGCACTTTTTAATCTCTTTATCTTTTCACCCAGTCCCCCAACCCACCTTCCATCGACAACCATCATTTTGTTCTCTGTATCTATGCGTTTATTTCTTTTTTTTTTTTTTTTTTTTTTTTAAATATATATTTTATTGATTTTGTACAGAGAGGAAGGGAGAGAGATAGAGAGCCAGAAACATCGATGAGAGAGAGTCATCGATCAGTTGCCTCTTGCACACCCCCTACTGGGGATATGCCCGCAACCAAGGTACATGCCCTTGACCGGAATCGAACCCGGGACCCTTCAGTCCCCAAGCCGACGCTCTATCCATTGAGCCAAACCGGTTCCGGCTATGCGTTTATTTCTTTAAGTGCAAATCCTCACACAGGGTGATGGAGTGGTTGTAGGTCTTTCCCTTGGGTCACATTTCCCATGGAAGAGTGCCCGAGCCCCCTGTTTGAGAGCCTGTGTTCTGAAAGCTGATTTGAGGAACAGAGGTGGGGTCCACTGTTCAGCATGTAAATCTTTCATCTCCGTGTAGTATGATATGACAACCCCTGTGTGTACCCGGTTTCTACATTCTATCTGGTTTAGTGTCTTAAGAAAGCAAACCACTGTCTCTCGCTAGGGATCAGGAGAGGCAGTTTCTTGGATACATGGTAAGACTTCTGGGTGAAAACTGTTCCTTACAAACATTCAACCTATATTCCTATTTTCAGCCCAACCTTGACCCCTACCTTCAGATTCTTCAGCCTTTCTGTTGTGCTTGTATCTTACTGGTTCATACCCTCACCTGCCCTCACATGTGTGGGGTTGGTGTATTCTGTTTTACAAAGCCAACCAAGTGTTATAGTATTTATACTAGAGGCCCGGTGTCTGAAATGCATGCACTTAGTGGTGGTGGGGGCGGGTCCTTCAGCCCAGCCTGCGCCCTCTTGCAGGTAGGGAGCCCTCAGGGATGTCCAACTGACTTAGGCCGCTCCCAGTCTGGTCTCCCTCTGCGGGAGGTGACCCGGCAGGCCAATCAGAGGATGGTGTTGGGTGGTGAGCGGCAAGCCAGCCGCATCCCCCCTCCACTGCCCCTTCAAGGCCTGCTGGTCGCTGCCCCCCAATTGCTGGCCCCTCCCTCTGCCTGCGCCTTGGCTGGCCTGGTGCTGCCTGCTTGCCAGCCCTGCCCCCTGCCTACTGGTAGTTCCCTGGTTCGATTCATTTGTATATTACACTTTCATTATATAAGATCTCTCAGCAGCTGTTGTCTCCTTTCATGTTATATGGTTTGTTTGTTTTTATGAGTTTATCCTTTTTTTTTTTTTTTTAGCATCATTTTAGTGTAGTTTTAGAAGAGGATGGATATTTAACAAAGATAATCTGAATTTTTTTTTTCAGATGAAAACAAGTATTTATTGGGTTAAACTTTATAAAATAATTTGCAACTCTACATATAGAAAAATAACTACTGCATGGGAAAACATATACAAATTAGCTTCACTGCCTTTAGACTACTTTTTTTCTTGATCTCAGATGGCTTCACAAACTAGCAATAGCAGCTTCTGGCAAATGGAGAAACAGCAGCAAAGTCCGGCAGTAAAGTTGTGATTACTCAAGTTGAACGGTTCAGTCCACTAATCTTACAACTTTTCTACATGTATCTGTCACACATTTTTACTTTCTACAGGATAAACACCTAGCCACGTTTTGTTTTGTTTTGTTTTTTTTTATAATCTGAATTTTTAAAAAATATATATTTTATTGATTTTTTACAGAGAGGAAGAGAGAGGGACAGAGAGTTAGAAACATTGATGAGGGAGAATAATCAATCAGCTGCCTCTTTCATACCCCCTACTGGGGATGTGCCAACAACCAAGGTACATGCCCTTTACCAGAGTCGAACCTGGGACCTTTCAGTCAGCAGGCAAACGCTCTATCCACTGAGCCAAACCGTTTTCGGCAATAATCTGACATTTTAATTATGTCATATTCACTTAAAAATACCGTGTTTCCCCGAAAATAAGACATCCTCCGAAAATAAGACCTAACGCATGGAAAGATAAGACATCCCCTGAAAATAAGACCTAGCACAACTTTGGGAGAAAAAGTTAATATAAGACACTGTCTTATTTTCGGGGAAACGGTAGTATTATCATAAATATTATTATAAATTCAGGATTTCTTCTATCTTTCCTTTCCACTAATATTTATTTCAGTGAAGAGCAGAAGGATAGGTAAATATAGGAGGGAATGGCCGAAACCGGTTTGGCTCAATGGGTAGAGCGTCGGCTTGGGGACTGAAAGGTCCCAGGTTCGATTCCGGTCAAGGGCATGTACCTTGGTTGCGGGCATATCTCCAGTAAGGGGTGTGCAAGAGGCAGCTGATCAATGACTCTCTCTCATCGATGTTTCTAACTCTCTATCTCTCTCCCTTCCTCTCTGTACAAAATCAATAAAATATATATTTAAAAAAAAATATATAGGAGGGAATGGAGAAGGGCAACAAGAGACACAAAGAGGAAAAACAGGTTCCTTACTGACAGGATGAGAGGCTTAGCTATTGGTACCAGTGAGGCTGTAATGAAGTAATATCGCCATCTTCTGGCTTTTTAAAAACTGTTTCTGGAATTTTATCTGGGAATGTGAGTTACAAATACTTTTTTTCCGGTAGATTTTTCTTATGACTTGCATTGTGTTGTTTTCTTCTATATCTATATATACGTTATACTTATATCAGTTTTTTTCTTTGAATACTTCTGGGTTTATACTTATATTTAGAAAAGTTTTCTACACACAAAGATAAAAATTCTGATTCCCGTGTTTTTTTTCTAGTAACCTAAAAAATGGCATTGAATTCTTTGATCCACCTGGAATCTATTTTGAATGGGGGGTAAATTATGGCCCCTGTTAATTTTTTTTCCAGATGGTTACTATCCTGTTTCCCCAAAAATAAGACAGTGTCTTATATTAATTTTTGCTTCCAAAGATACGCTAAGTCTTATTTTCAGGGGATGTCTTATTTTTCCATGAAGAAGAATACGGTACACATTTATTGTTAAATGAAAATAAAGGAAATTTATTACCTGTATATGGTACGGTAGTACGGTAGTTGTCAACACAAACCAGACAAACTGTGAATCCTACAGTATCAAGAATTTACTCATTTATTCAATGACAATCATGTCATCATCTTCTGGAACATCATCATAACAATCCAATTCCTGAATTTCTTGTGACTCCATTTCTTTCAGAATCAGTGGACCAAATCTCTCATGTTTAGCAATAGCATTCTGAGACAGAGCCTAGGGGGGCCTTATTTTCGGGAGGATGCCTTATATTTCACTCAGAAGGAAACCTGTAAGTAGGTCTTATTTTCGGAGGATGTCTTATTTTCGGGGAAACACGGTAGTTCTCAGTGCTACATACTGAATAATTCATCCACATCAATTAAAGCCCACTGATTTGAACTTGATAAATATTATGGATTTGGGTCTCTTCTTGAACTTGTTTTTCTATCCATCAAGCTATATGCCTTTTCATTTAACAAGAGCAATATTTTAATTATTATATAACTTTATAACTTACTTTAATAATTGGAAGGGGCTAATTTGTAATCTATGTTTCAGGATTTGTATAGCTATTCTTGCTTATTTTTTTCCCCATAAACTTGTTTTTTCTTGCTCATTCCCTACTTAATTTCCTATCTATTAAAGAAAAATTTTTATTATGTAAAGTACACACAATATATGTCAATACTCAACCACTGAGCCATGCCAGCTGGGCCAGAAGTCTTTTTAAGATAATTTTAAAGTACACATAATTTATATTCAACATTTATAAATAATATAAATTTTCACTAATAAATGAATTCCACAGCAATATTGGAACCGATCTTTTTATATGTGGGACTTACTTAAACTTTATTGTAAATTTTGGTTATATATGACCTTGGCCAAGTTATTTAAACTCTTTGACTCAATTTCCCCTCCTGTATAATGGGATAACATCTATTGGGTTATTTGAGGAATTACCATAGTAAATAGCTCTTATGAGGATGCTGATTATAAAATTGTTTCATTTTCATTTGAATACAGGTTGTATATTTACATAAGTACGGTGGTATTCTAAATGAGAATTAGAAATTACGCTATTTTCTTCACAATTACTTCTTTTTATTGTCTTCATTTTTATCTTCTTGGACTTTTAGATAAATTGAATATTTTATGCTTGCATAATTCATTGTATAGTACTTTGTCTGCAAATTTATATTAACACCCAAATGATAATTTAAAAACTCATGTATCCTGTTATGATAGATCATGTAAGGTAAATCTTAACATTTGTAGTTCTAATCTAAATCTGCGTTGATCTGGAAATGAGATTTTGCTAAAGAGCATATGTGCAGCAAATGATGTAATCTATGCAGTCATTGTGCGTGAGTGAATGAATGGCTTAAAATTTGGCTCGTACTGTTTGATCAAATAACCTTTTGTTAGGTTTTTGGCAGGATCTTGAAGTGTGATTTTGTTCTAAATTTGGGCGATCTCTTAGATTCTAATGTTGCTTCTTTGGACAGGGTAGAAATAAGTTTTCTTTGTTAGGCTTTTATTTTCAATAATTAACAAATAATGTTATAATCTATGACAGTGTTTGAAACAAAAGTATCCTTAGATTTTATGGTAGATGCATATATAGGAACATGTCATTAATCTAGTTTTGCCTGGGCACGAGGGAAGAATTCTACTTCTGTGGATATACTTGGTGAAATAAATTCTGTGTCTAATTTTCTTTAGTATTAAGCTAACAGTTGTCAATGTACTCATCTGTGCCTGGACCATTTACTCCCTAAGTTTAATTTGTTTCATTCCTGAAAATCAAGTAGATTTAATAAGAATTTATCTTCTACACATATGTAACACAGTAATCAATAAAGAAATAAAAAAAAATTTATCTTCTATATATTTAAAAGGTTAAGTGACCTATCATATGTTCATATGTCCGACTGACCAGCCGGTACACATGATGAGACGTGCACTGGCAATTTAAAAAGATAACATTGCCGGGACCGGTTTGGCTCAGTGGATAGAGCGTCAGCTTGGGGACTGAGGGGTCCTGGGTTCGATTCCGGTCAAGGGCATTTACCTTGGTTGCGGGCAGATCCCCAGTAGGGGGTGTGCAAGAGGCAGCTGATTGATGACTCTCTCTCATCGATGTTTCTAACTCTCTATCTCTCTCCCTTCCTCTCTGTACAAAATCAATAAAATATATTAAAAAAAATAAAAAAATAGAAAAGTAAACATTGACTTGCGCATGCATGATACATATAAAGCTCTCACTGGTGCCAATCGCACGCATGTGCTAGATTTTGATTTTTTATTGTCGATTGTGAATGTGGTTGTTTTTGTTGACATTTCTATTATAGAGCAAGGATGAATAGTGATATTAAAATATTTCTTCTAATTAATTTCCTTTCAATGTGCACGAATCCATTCACTGGGCCACTAGAGTTAAATAAACCAGTGAGATGAAGGAAGGCCTAAGGTCTTAAGTGACTGACTAGTGTATGGGTTTTGTGAAAGCTAATTTAGGAACGGGGAATATTCTTTTTGCCTATTTCTGAGCTTTGAGTGTTGTTGCAATGGGTGAAGGTTGTTTTTTAGGTAAATGGATTCTAGATGGTGACTATAAAGTTACCTGATAACAGTTGAGAAATGAATATGGCTGATAATGCTGACTTTTAAAGAATTAGGATGTAAATACTTTTACTTAATCTTTGGTGAACATAATTTAGTCTCTCTCTACTTTAAATGTTCAGCTTTCTATTTAAAATCTTTCTGAGGCTTCCTACTAATCTGATTTTTTAAAAATAAATGTTTATTGTTCATATTATTACAAAAGTTCCTCATTTTTCCCCTCCACCAAGTTCCTACCCCACCCTTTACCCTTTCCCCACCCCCCACTGTCCTCATCCATAGGTGCACAGTTTATGTTCAGTCTCTTTCCGCACCCCCCTCTCCTCTTTTCCCGAGAATTGTCTGTCCACTCCCCTTCCGTACCTCTGATTCTAGTATATTCACCAGTTAATACTGTTCATCAAGTTTTTTAATTCCCTTGGTTGTTAGATTCACTTGTTGATAGTTACATATTTGTTCATTGATTATTTTATTTTTTTTTAAAATAATGTCCTGCTTGACCTGGCATCCAACCTCATCTCTTAGAAGCCCTCCCTCTTGCCCTTTATTTTCAGGTGCATAGATCTTCCTCCAGTTCCTGGAATTTCCCTTGTGCTTTTCTTCTGAACCCTGTGCTGGCTGCTCCCTCTGGCTGTGATGCACCCCTTTCTCTTTGCCAGTGGTTTATGTTGTTTATTTGGTGAGCTCAGCTCAAATCTTACTTCTTCCGAGAAATCTTCTCTAAAACCACCAGAATCCCAGTCTCTTATGTTACATCCTTCTTCTGCATCTTTTTGTCTCTGTAGTAGCACATATACCATGTTTCCCCGAAAATAAAACATCCTCCGAAAATAAGACCTACTTACAGGTTTCCTTCTGAGTGAAATATAAGGCATCCCCCCGAAAATAAGGCCTATCTCCAAACTCTTGATATTGCAATAAACAAGCCATTCAAAGACAATTTGTGCATGGAAATTAATGACTACATTGAAAATAGAATGGAGAGAAATCAGCATGAAAACTTTGTGAAACCTAAACTGCAAGAAGTTGCGACTTGGGTGAAGAATTCATGGGAGAAAATCACTGACAGTTGCATTGCAAATGCACTGCGAGCAGGCTACCTTGACAAGAAGTACTCATTTAAAGACAGTGCTATTGCTAAACATGAGAGATTTGGTCCACTGATTCTGAAAGAAATGGAATCATAAGAAATTCAGGAATTGGCTGGGACCAGTTTGGCTCAATGGATAGAGCGTTGGCTTGGGAACTGAAGGGCCCTGGGTTCGATTCCGGTCAAGGGCATGTACCTTGGTTGTGGGCATATCCCCAGTAGGGGGTGTGCAAGAGGCAGCTGATCGATGACTCTCTCTCATTGATGTTTCTAACTCTCTATCTCTCTCCCTTCCTCTCTGTACAAAAATCAATAAAAATATATTAAAAAAAAAAGAAAGAGAGAAAGAAATTCAGGAATTGGATTGTTATGATGATGTTCCAGAAGATGATGACATGATTGTCATTGAATAAATGAGTAAATTCTTGATACTGTAGGATTCACAGTTTGTCTGGTTTGTGTTGACAACTACTGTACTACCGTACCGTATACAGGTAATAAATTTCCTTTATTAATAAATGTGTAACGTATTCTTCTTCATGGAAAAATAAAACATCCCCTGAAAATAAGACCTAGTGCATCTTTGGAAGCAAAAATTAATATAAGACACTGTCTTATTTTGGGGGAAACAGGGTAGTAATTGTCATTAAGAGTTTATTTTGAAATTCATTGTCTAATGTAGGGGTGTCGAACTCAATCAGAGAAGGGGCCAAAATCTAAAATCCAGCCTAAATCGCGGGCCGAATGGTTTACTGAACAGTCATAAACTGTCATTGTGATGGAAACGCAGCGGAGTGCAGTGATGACAGCGCGGTGCGGGCCACATTGCAAGGCCTGGCGGGACGGATTTGGCCTGCGGGCCTTGTGTTTGACACATGTGGTCTAATGTCTACCTTCTTTTTTTGTGACAATACTTCCTTTTTAAGTAAAAAAATGAATCATTTTCAAAACAAAATGTTTTGCCTCCAAATAATTTTTAAAGGATAAGGGGAAAGGTCATATTTTCATTTTTCAATGTTTTTTATTTTTATTTTTAATTAAGCTACACAGTCACTAAGCAGTTTTTATTTTTTTATTTTTAAATATATTTTATTGATTTTTCACAGAGAGGAAGGGAGAGGGATAGAGAGCTAGAAACATCGATGAGAGAGAAACATCGATCAGCTGCTTCCTGCACACCCCCCACCGGGGATCTGGCCACAACCAACGTACATGCCTTTGCCCGGAATCGAACCTGGGACCTTTCAGTCTGCAATCGATGCTCTATCCACTGAGCAAAACCGATTTCAGCACTAAGCAGTTTATTTAGGTTTCATGATCCATTAGACTTCATGCTTTTAAAAGGAGTCTTTATCTTCAAACATGACAGATTTCAGAATCCATTAAAAATTATTTTATTCAAATTATATTTTCCAAAAGGGAGGGTTCTATTCTAGTCATCTTTGAAAGTTCTCATACCAGCTGGGACCGGTTTGGCTCAGTGGATAGAGCGTCGGCCTGTGGACTGAAAGGTCCCGAGTTCGATTCCGGGCAAGGGTATGTACCTTGGTTGTGGTACATCCCCAGTAGGGGGTGTGCAAGAGGCAGCTGATCGATGATTCTCTCTCATTGATGTTTCTAACTCTCTATCCCTCTCTCTTCATCTCTGTGAAAAATCAATAAAATATATTTAAAAAAAAAAGAAAGAAAGAAGGTTCTCATACCATTTCAAAACCACATTTGCTAGAATGAACGTTCCAGATGGACTTGGTGTCATGTGGGTCTGAGAGATATTGTAGCAAATGATGATGCAAAATTTTAGCCATTGTCCAATATCTTTTTTGTGAATTGTGTAAATAAGTCAGTTGAGGATACAGCAGCATTACCTACAGGACTGTCCAGTGATTCCACTGAAATTCCAAACTGAGCAACAGATGAAGTTCAGACAATGTTTGTGGCTCCAAATGGGTGCCGGCTTCCTTCTCCAACTTTAAGACCTGACTTTTTGAAGATGGCTCTTGGTTTCCCGTTCGTGACAAATCCTGGGAGTTGCCATACTGGCATTCCATTTGAGTTAGGATAGGCAAAGTAGACAGATCCTCCCATTCCCTCAGGAAATGGGATTGTTCCCAGCATAAAAACCACAACATGGTTAATATTTTCATAATCAGGCAAATCAAAAACTAATTTATCGTCTGCCACTTGCTGTGCAGCTGTTTGCACCACTTCCCTCCACCAAGCAGCCAAATGTGGTGGTGGCAGCCTAATGCCTGCCTTCTCAGTATATGCAGACTCCATGGAGGCAGGGACTGTTATTGTTTCTCGCTGTGTCTTCAATGCTCAGCCTGGTGTTTGACATGCGGTAGGCAGTAATATTGAATAATAAATAAATGAGCAGTGCTCAGACATGATTCATCATTTCATTGCACTTAGATAGAAGACTGTTTAAAAGTTGTCATTAGTTGTTTGTAATATTAACCAGTTTTTATCATTGTAGAGTCTGGAAAAAAATTTTTTTCAAATTAAAGTAAGCAATGAATATGATAACTATCTTTTTTTTTTTTAAGTGTGAAATGTCAGTGGTTTCAGCTTTTAGTTCATAAAAGTGTTTTTAAAATTTTGCTCTTGCCTACTATTCATTTTACCTTAAAATTAGCGAAATTAAATTTACCATATTAAAATTTCCCCCATAAAATATAAAAATAGAGTTGTATTGACTTTTAGAAAGAGAGAAAGGGAGAAGGAGAGAAAGAAACATTAATCGACTGCCTGCTGCACACCCCCCACCAGGAATTGAGCCCACAACCTGGGCATGTGCCCTGACCAGGAATCGAACCAGCACAGGATGATACCCAGCCAACTGAGCCACACCGGCCAGGGCAGTTCTAAAACATTTTTTGTTCATGATAGGAAAGTGATACTCAAAATTCAGCTATATAGCTTAGTGATATTTCAGATGTGTGAATATGTTAAATGTTTACATTTCTTTTCATTTTCTGCTGCCAAGTCATAGTAAGTGGGATTATCATACGTTACTAAATGGTAAAAATAAACATAACATTGAGTATATAGTTAATTTACTAAGTAGTTCTTTAAAAACAAACAAAAAATAAATATTACTTGTATTCTAACCACGTGCCAGACACTGGATATAATAGGTAGGTTCCCTGCCCCAAGGAACTTACATTTTAGTTGGCAGAGATAGACCACATTTTATAATTACACAAATGACAACCCAATGTGTACTTAAAAAGGAGAAAGTAGGATAGAGCATTAAATAGAGACCTCTGACCTAGTCTGGGTAGTGGGAGAAGAACAGTTCTCTCAGGAAGTGATATTTGAGAAGAGATCCAGAGGAGGAGGAATTAACCATTGGTGAAAGTTCCAGGCAAAGGGAACAGGATGTGCAGAGGCCCTGAGGCAGGAGGAGCATGTGTTTGAGGAACTGACAAGGCCAATGGAACTAGATCAGAAAAGGGTATGGGAAATTGGTTTAACACAGACCTGGAGTGGTAGTCAAGAACAGATCAAACATGAAGGATTGAATCATTAGAATGTGACTCCTACCGAAATCGGTTTGGCTCAGTGGATAGAGCGTGACATCTGCGGACTTGGGGGGTCCCAGGTTCGGTTTCAGTCAAGAGCATGTACCTTGGTTGTGGGCACATCCCCAGTGGGGGTTGTGCAGGAGGCAGCTGGTCGATGTTTCTCTCTCATCGATGTTTTTAGCTCTCTATCCCTCTCCCTTCCTCTCTGTAAAAAATATCAATAAAATATATATTTTTAAAATAAATAAAATAAAATGTGATTACTGCCCCGACTGGTTTGGCTCAGTGGATAGAGTGTCCGTCTGCGGACTGGGAGGTCCCAGGTTTGGTTTCAGTCAAGAGCATGTGCCTTGGTTGCGGGCACATCCCCAGTACGGGGTGTGCAGGAGGTGGCTGATTGATGTTTCTCTCTCATTGATGTTTCTAACTCTCTCTCCCTCTCCCTTCCTGTCTGTAAAAAATCATTAAAATGTATATTTTTAAAATGTGATTTCTGCCAACTGTTTAGAAACAGGAATTCTATAAAGTGTTCATCAGCCAGGGACTTGTTCAATCAGTCCTATATAATATTGTAAAAGGGTAATATGCAAATAGACCGAATGGCAGAACCACTGGTCGCTATGATGCACACTGACCACCAGGAGCCGGGAGAGCACTGCTTAGCCACAATCCAGGCTGACGGCTGGCGAGCACAGCGGTCTGCCTCCACAGCAGCGCTAAGGATGTCTGACTGATGGCTTAGGCTGCTAGTCGGACTTCCTCCAAGGGCACCTGGACTGCAAAAGGGTGCAAGATAGGCTGAAGGACCCCTCACCCCAGTGCACTAAAGTCGTGCACCAGGCCTCTAGTTACAATATAATGATGTAAAGGACTCCTATATAATAAATAGCTTATATGCAAATTAACTGTCACGCCATCACAAGATGGCTGCACCCACAGCAGAGGCGAAGTTCCCATAACACGTGATCAGCAGGGACTTGAGGCTGTGTGGAGCCAGGCCAGGGCAGGGGACCTGAGGCTGCACACACACACACACACACACACACACACACACACACGCCTAGCAGGGCTTGACTGGGGACCTCAGGCCACAACACACACCTGGCGGGGATTGATGGGAACCTTAAGAAGTGACCACTAGCCCAGGCCAGGGGACCTCAGTTCACGCTGCCCATCCCAGCACTAGGCTAAGGGACGTCAGGCTACTCTCCCTGCCCAGTGGGGCTTGACAGGGGACCTCAGGCTGTGCCCCCAGCCTGGCAGGGCTTGACCTCAGGTTGGGTCCCCTGCCTGGTGGGGCTTGACTGGGGACCTCAGGCATGCCCCCTTGCCCCAGTGCTGGGCCCAGGGACCACAGGCCAGGCCAGGGTATGTGAGAGTGCACCGGGGATCTGAGGCTATGCCCCCCGCCCGGCATGCACTGGGGGAACCTGAGGCTGCAACCCCCACCCAGTGGGGCTTCACAGGGGATGTGAGGCTGTGTTCCCCCGCCTGGCAGGGCTTGACGGGTGGGAGTCATCTGGGTCTGGATCTCACCCAATGGGTGTGGGGCCAGCAGGGTCTGGGTCTCGCACGATTTCGAGTTGCATGCGGGTGGGCGGGGACTTGACTCTGGTTCCTATGGCATGCCCCAAACTCTGACAGGAGGAAGATTTTCATATACATTTACTAATTTTCTCTCATCTCTGGCACTCCTATTATAAAGGGCAAATAGCAACATTAAAATATTTCCTCTAATTAATTCCTTTTTAATGTGCACAAATTTCATGCACTGGGCCACTAGTAAAACTATAAAAAGAAATGAGGAATTTACTAAGAAAATTTTAATACTGAAATTAATAAAAGGAACTAAAAAGGGTGAAAATCTGATTAATGATATATGACTTGTCCTATATGAAATTCTGAAGGCTTCTTTTGGTAATGTGAGGTATTCTTTTATATGGATTTATTATATTAATTATATTTTTTGCTATATTTTTAGGATATATTTGTTGTATCTCAAGTCAGATATATTTTGTAATTTAGTGTAATAGGTAAGAACATGTCTGTTAGTTTTCTTTGTGGGTTTTTGTTGTTGTTTGTTTTTGTTTTGTTTTGTTGTTTGTTTTTTGCTAGTTCTTCGGTTGATCTTCTGGCATTTCCATTTACACAGTTGGTTAACTGGGCAAATTACTTCAACTGTAAAGTTCAGTTTGTCATTTATAAAATGCAAATAGTATATTTGCCTGGTAGAGTTGTGGTACGAATTATGTGAGATCCTACATGTGAAGCACTTAAAAGAGTGCCTAAGTATGTATATTTTCCAAACTTTGAAACATGAATTTGTATTTAAAATTAATAATATCTTTCACATAATTATACTGCCTTTGCTGAAATTAAAGTTTTAGTAGCATCTGTTAACAGCATTGTTAGAAAGTCTACAAATTCTAATTAAGTGACGTTAATTCTACAAATATATTTATAACTTTGCTTTTTTTCTTAGTTGTATTTTGATTAATGGTGTACCATTTTAAAAGGCTTTGTGGCCAGAACTACTAAATTGTGGTTGGAAAGGAAAAGGGCTTGCATTTTGAGACCATCTGTGGGAGTTACATTGTCTGAAGCTGACAAGAGATGGTGGCAGATGGTGAGGTCACAAAGACTGACTTTTTGAGCTTGACATAATGTGTTCATGAAGGTGGAAGAAGAAATCCGATTTATTTTTTTTAACCAACAGAAAACTTGGTGACAGGAAGGAGTGTACAATAGTTGAGTCTGGGTAAAATATAATGCATTAGCTTGTCTTTGAGATTACCAGTGCTGTCCAAAGATGGCAATTTCTTGAAACACTCCATGCCATGTTTATTTACTTTCTAGATACTTGGTTTAAGTCACACATTTCCAATAATTTGTAACTTAAAGACAATGTAAAAGTCAAAAGCTTTAAAAATACTTATAAATGTATACTTTTTAGTTAAAAGGTTAAAAGCTCTAACTCAAAGCCAATATAGCATACTTATTTATTTGTAGTAATTGAATGAAGCTGATATGTCACAGTGCCATTTCCTTTTGTAACATTTACTGTAATTTTATATATTTAAATTACATTTGAAGGTTTATGCTGTTTCTCTCATTTACTAGGATATCTCCAGTACCTGTATTAGTGCCTTACACATACTGGGCGTTCAGTGATTTCTGGATGAATAAAAAATTAATGAATGAAGTTGCCTAATCTTGTTACTTTTAGAATTTTTCTTTTTAACCACAATTTTTCCTGTTTTAAATTGGATTTATGTTGTGGCATTTTTCACTTGTACTATGTGTGAATTGTGTATTATTTATTTTAGAGGAAGAAACCTTAATTTGTCATGAGAAATCAGTGAGCTTTTTCCTCTAACATGGGTTGAGTGCTAACCTTGCGCTAGGCAGTATCCTCATGATTTTTCATACCTTGACTCATTTAATTAAGTAGATAAACTATTACTGTTTTGCAGATTAAAAAATTGAGGCACAAAGACATTAAGGTAAATTTGTTCAAGTAACTCATGCACTCTCTTTCAAATATTTATCTTTGAGGTAACATTTAGTGGTTCTCAACCTGTGGGTCACGGCCCTTTTGGGGGTCCAACGACCCTTTCACAGGGGTCGCCTAAGGCCATCGGAAAACACAGATATTTACATTACGATTCATATCAGTAGCAAAATTACAGTTATGAAGTAGCAACGAAAATAATTTTATGGTTGGGGTCACCACAACATGAGGAACTGTATTCAAGGGTCATGGCATTAGGAAGGTTGAGAATCACTGATTTAGAGGTTCCAATCTGTGCTAGCTCTGGAGAGAAGATACAAAGGAATACAGTACTAAACAAAATTATGAGGCTAAAGCAGTATTTTTTGTTGTTAATCCTCACCTGAGGATATTCTTTTCCATTGCTTTTGAGAGAGAGTGGAAGGGAAGGAAGGGTGAGTAGGGGGGTGGGAGAGGAAAGCAGAGAGCAGAGAGAAAGAGAGAGAGGAGAGCAGAGAGAAAGAGGAGAGGGGAGAGAGAAAGAGAGGAAGGCAGAGAGAAAGAGAGGCATTGATGTGAAAGACACATTGATTGCTTGCCTCCACATGTGCTCCCATCTGATATCCAATTGTAACCCAAGTACATGCCCTTGGTTGGGAATCAAACCTGTGACCCTTTGGTGTGCAGGCCAATGCTCTAGCCACTGAGCTACCAGCCAGGGCTAAAGCAGTATTTTTATTGGTAGCCTATCACTATAGTGTGCTGAAATAGTAACACTCTTAATATCTTCTATTTGGGAGAATAGCACAGTGCCACTGAATAATACAGTTCTTGACATTTAATACACAAATGAATACTAAATATAGTAATGAAGCATATGCACGGGGACAAGCAGCTCTTGCTATTACAACCATATTCTGAAAATTAAGAAATGGGGAGAAGGGAAAAAACAAGCCAAATCTGGTAGCCCAACCCAACAATGTCTGCTTATATTTCACTAGAAGCCCAGTGCACAGATTTGTGCACCAATGGGGTCCCTCAGCTTCTTTTCATAATCTGGGACCCCTCAGGGGATGTCGGACTGCTGGTTTCAGCCTGATCTCTGCAGGCCATCAGGCCAAAACCGGCAGTCAGACATCCCCTGAGGGATGTAGTAATGCCCAAAGTGGCAGGCGCCTGGGGAGGAGCCCAAGCCTGTGCTGGGCACTGCTCCGCTCCCGCTTATCCCGGCCCTGCTGTGCCTGCTGCCGCCACCACTCAGTAGGCAGGATAGGCTCGTGCTCACCAGCCATGAGGTCAGCATCTGGCGCCCATAGGTCAGCTGAATGCCACTCTCAACTGGTGTGCCAGGCAGCTGTTACTAGAACTAGGACTCGGAGAGCAAAGGAGATGGCCCACACTGAGAAGGACCTGCAGAGGCCAGACCATGCTCTCCCATCTCACTTCTCAGTTTCGCTTGCATGAATCAGGACAAAGCCTGCTGCCCGAGACTGGCACCATGTGGGGAGGGTTGCAGCAGGGAGAGGGGCCCTGACCTGTCAGTCTTGGTTACAATCATCTCGGTGCCCAGATCATTGAATTCATTCCACAGAGCCTTCATCTTAAGCTGCACACTCACGCTGGCCACCTTTGCATTGTTCTTTACTGGCACCTTGGTGGTGGCTGCGCAACTGGCCTTGGGGCCTTTGGGCTCGGCAGTGGCGCTAGTGGCAGGCCCTGCAGCTGGCATGTCATAGTGGCTGGTTGTTCCAGTTGTTCCGCCGTAATTGTCACTGGGTTTCTAGTATATATAGACTAGAGGCCCAGTGCACAGATTGGTGCATGGTGGGGTGATCCGCTGGCCGGTGATCAGGGCCACTTCACCCAGTCCTGATTGGCCACTTAGGGCCAGGGCCAGCTAGTGGGGGGAGAGTCCACGGGAGGTTGGCCAGCCATGGGAAGTTGGCTGTGGGAGTGCACTGACCACTAGGAAGCAGGTCCTGCATTGAGAATCTTCCCCCTGGTGGTCAGTACGTGTCATAGCTACCGGCTGGTCATCTGGTTGTAACATTTGCTTAGGCTTTTATATGTATAGATTGGCCAGAATTTGTCAGAATTACATCAAATGGTCAGCCAGTCTGAGAGGAAAACTGAGAGTGTAGTGTTTTTAATTGAACACATGGCCACTCTCAACTTCTAAGGAAGAAGAAGAAAATGATATTGGATAGGCAACAGTGTCTGCCTTAGATAGATATGGCATGTTTCTAAAATTTAACAGGTACTTTGGATGGGAAAGACCTTTTGGATTTTTATCATAACTACATTTGAGTCAGTAATAAGGAAATCTTCAATATATTTAAATTAAAAATTTTTGTGATTAGGAGTATTCAGTGTTGATATATAAATTGTAGGGCATTTGGCACATTGCCTTTGTGGATTGAATGATTTTCACTTCAACTATATCCAATTTACTCCTAACATAACCCTAAAAAACTCAGTATACCTATTTTTCAGATGAGGATACTTAAGCTCAAAGAGGTTAAGTCACTTGGTCAGAGTCACACAACTAATAAGTTTCAGAGCTGAGACTGAGCCTAGATTTAAAAAAAAAATAAAAATCCATGCACTTTCCTCTCCGCTAACAATGCTACTTTACGAATTACCGTATTTTTCGGACCATAAGACGCTCTGGACCATAAGACGCACCAGTTTTTAGAGAAGGGAAATGAAGAAAAAAAGATTCTGAAACAAATAGTGTCCTAAAATATTTTATGTGCATTAAAACCCAACATCACAGTCATAAACACATGTAATCAACCCTGTAAAGTAAACAGCAGCATTTAGAACCATTTTAGAGCCAGGCAAGCACACAGAGACCACACAGAGCCGGGCAAGTAAAAAAACTTTTTTTTAAAAGTATATGTGTAGGCTATATTTGGACCATAAGACGCAGGGACTTTTCCCCCCACTCCTGGGGGAAAAAAGTGCGTCTTATGGTCGGAAAAATACGGTAGATCCGTACTTCAAGCAAGGCACTTAAAACCAGTTGTTATTTTGATTTTTCCCCCCTATTTCATTAGTTTTTGCCTTTTTCCTTCTTCCTCTGAATTCCCAGTTTTTAATTTGGGAATGTTTCTCAGGCTTCTTTTGTTTCTAGTGACACCAGCGTTTTACAAGAATTCAGTCCTTCCTTTTACAGAATGTTTCTCCGTTTAAATTTTTCTGTTTCCTTAAGATTAGATTTAGATTGTGCATTTTGGGTGGAAAACCTCAGAAATTATATCCATCTCAGTCATTTGAGGAGATGCAAATGTTCGTTTGTCTCTCATTGTTAGTGGTCATTTGGTAGCTTTGGTCACTTTTGCTAAAATGGTGTGTATCATGTTTTTTTACTGTAATATTTGAAATTATGTGTATTTTGTGGGGAGATATTTCAAAAGTATGTAAATATCCTTCTCACCAATTCTGATTGGCTAATTTTAGTATTTAGCAATGATTCTTGCCCAATCCTTTATAGAAAACCACAAATTGGGGTTTTTCTAACTCCATCACTCCTTTATACAGGGCGGGACAAAAATAAGTTTACAGTTTTTAGTACATGAAACAGTTTATTCTTGTGTTGATATCTATTTTTTAATTAAATTCTGCTTTATTTTTTATAATAAATCTTTATTGTATTCCTCTCCCCTCTCCCCCATAGCTCCCTTCCACCTGATTCCCCAACCCCACCTCATGCCCTTACCCCCGCCACTGTCTTTATCCATAGGTATAAGATTTTTGTCCAATCTCTTCCTGCACCCCTCAGACCCCCTTGCCCCTGAAAATTGTTAGTCCACTCCCTTTTTATGTCCCTGATTCTATTATATTCACCAGTCCATTTTGTTCTTCAGATTTTTTATTCACTTGATTTTTAGATTTACTTGTTGGTAGGCATGTATTTGATGTCTTTTTGTTGTTCATAGTTTTTACCTTTACCTTTTTCTTCTTCTTCCTCTCCTTAAAGAATACCCTTCAGCATTTCATGTAATCCTGGTTTGATGTTGATGAATTCCTTTACCTTTTTCTTGTCTGTGAAGCTCTTTATCTGACCTTCAATTCTGAATGATAGCTTTGCTGGGTAGAATAATTTTGGTTGTAGGTTCTTGCTGTTCATCACTTTGAATATTTCTTGACACTTCCTTCTGGCCTGCATAGTTTCTGTCAAGAAATCAGCTAACAGTTGTATGGGTACTCCCTTGTAGGTAACTAGCTGTTTTTCTCTTGCTGCTTTCAAGATTCTCTCTTTGTCTTTTGCCCTTGGCATTTTAATTATGGTGTGTCTTGGTGTGGTCCTCTTTGGATTCCTCTTGTTTAGGGTTCTGTGCGCTTCCTGAACTTATAAGTATTTCTTTCACCAGGTAGGGAAAGTTTTCTGTCATTATTTTTTCCAATAGGCCTTCAATATCCTACTAGCTCTCTTCTTCTGGCACCTCAAAAATCCAGATGTTGGTACGCTTAAAGCCGTCCCAGAAGCTCCTTACACTATCCTTGCACTTTTGGATTCTTCTTTCTGCCTCTCTGGTTGGGTGTTTTTTGTTTCCTCATATTCCAGATCTTTGGTTTGACTCTTAGGGTACGTTGATCTACAGTTGAGTTTCTGTATATTCTTTATTTCAGACAGTGTATGCTTAATTTCTGACTGGTCGTTTTCCATTTTTTTGGCATTCTCATTAAGGTCCTTGAAGGTCTCACTAAGCTTCTTGGAGGTCTCATCAAGTTTCTCCAAGGTCTTTAGGAGATTCTTGAGTAATCTTATAAATGTGGTTCTGAACTCTGTGTCGCCCAGTAGTTTACTTTCCTCCATCTCTCCCATTCATGACATGCTTCTGTGTCTCCTCATTTTGGCTGCCTTCCTGTGTTGATGGAGTGGCTTTGTGTGGTCGGTGACCTATAGGGGTCAGTAGCTCAGCTCCCCCAATCACCTGATGTGGTTGCTCTTGGTACACCCCATTGTGGGCTGAGTGCAAAGTTTTGGTGTAATTAAGCCTTGATTGCTGTTGGTACACTGGGAGGAATTGACCTCCAGGCCAATTGGCTGTGAAGACCCACTGTGTCTATAAAGGAAGAACTGCTGCACTGGAGATGTGCCTTGTTTCAGTGGGGCTTCGGTGCTCACTGAGTGCGTATCCTGAATGTCGCTTATGGGTGTGAGGAGTTGAAACTGACCACTAGGAACACTGGCTTCTGGATCTCCAATGGGGCACAGTTCAGCTACTGTCTGGGGCCACCCTGCAGGAGCTACAGTGAGAACCATAGTCCTCTCCTCCCTGCTTGGAGCTTGGAGGCTTTGGGGCTGTCTGCACCAGGCTTCAGGTTTGCTAGGTTATACTGTACTAGAGGCCATTCATATGCAAAAGCCACTGCTTGGAGCTTGGGTGTTTGTAGGTTGTGTGGGGCGGAGTCTCAGGGCATCACTAGGCTAGGGCGTGGCCAACAGCGATGGTTGCCTGTCAGCCTCTCTGCCTTTCCCACCATGCCCCCGCATCTCGCGCCCCCACCAGCAAACAATTATTCTTGCATGCAGCCCTGCAAGCAAGCCACCCTCACTTTCCAACTCAATGGCAGACAGTCTAGCTTCTCCCCAGAAACTGGATTTCAGAGAGATTGGGAGCTTGTCTCTCTTTGGGTTGAAGAAAGCAACGCCCACCAGCCTGTATCACACATGCGCCCTCTTACCTCAGTTTTTCAGCACTTGTCCCCTGAATGCTCCTTTCTCTTTCAGTCTAGTTATAGGGCTTTCTTTCAGCCAGCTTGCCTGTGGTTCTGGGTGGTAGACATTTTGTCTTTTAGTTGTAGTTTTGAAATTGTTATGCATGGCAGCAATTTAGGTGTGTTTACCTACACCGCCATCTTGGATCCCTCTTGTTATCTATTAATGAACTTGTATTTTCCATATGAACAACGTAAACCTGCTTTGTCACACCCTGTATTGAATACTTGGCATTGTATTACAAAGAAGAGCTTCCCCTTCTTTCTCATTATTTGTTCATATTACTGTGAGCTCCTGGAATATTATTTTATTCAATGGGTTTGTAGTCTGTTACTACCTGTTGCTAGCAATATGTACTTTGGTGTTCATTGTCCGGTTGTAAGCTCATTTTTTGAGTCCTTCCTTACTTTAGACACAGTAAAATGTTCTAGGTTTATCTTGCCCCAGACCTGGAATTGGCTATTTCTCCAAGAAACATTGTTTTTTTCAATGGGTTGCCTAAAGCAGCGTAGTATAATATTTCAAAACCCCCGGCCCTATCACTTCTTAGCTGAGTTGATTTGATCAAAATATTCAACCTCTTTAAACCCCAATTTTTATTTGGAAAATGGGGATTAAAATGGTACATATCTTATAGCTTTGTTGTGAGGATTAACTTAAATAATTTACTTAAAGAGCAATATATATACAGCACATAGTAAATATGACATAAATGTTGCCTATTATTATTATTATTATTACATTATTCTCTCTTTTTTCTTTCTTTGACAGGATGCTTTTTTAAGGAATGACTGAAGACAAAGTTTTTTTATTTTTGTTCTTAATGGCTTTACAGAATTTTAAACCGAATACAATTTGACATGACGGCAAAAAATGTAAGTATTTGTAAGTGTTTTAATGTAAGTATTTTTAAAGTAAGTTATACTTTTCCTACTGGTTTCTTTTTTCCCCCCACCAATCGGGTTCTTCAAATTTAATTTACTGTCATTAATTTATAATTGTTTTTGTTCATGCAACGAATGAGATAGTAAATTTGAATGCTACTGAATCCAGTAGGCTAATGGGCATGGTAGCATTCGTATAAATTGCTGCTAAGTTGCTCCTTCTGAATAGCTACTAAATTGCTGTCTCCAGAAAGTTTCCCACCCTGCTCCTTTGTTGGGTACAGTAATAAATTTGCTTTGGTATTGCTGGAGATTTTCTTACCCTCACCATTTTCTTTGGTTCAGTGATTTTCTCAGGGAAATGTGTATACTCACGTATAGTTCAGAAAAGCCTGCTATCCTCCATGGCATGATTCCTGGAGCGACGTTAGGACTTAGAGGTTTTGGAGAAATTATTCAGTTTTTGTTTGTTTGAAACTATCATTTCTTAATCTACTTTCTTTGAAGTTACATTTTATTGTCATAAAATGTAAATGATAATACATTTTATTATCAATGGATTTGTTCTCAGTTATGGTGAAGGATTATGCCAGAAAAGAAATACTAAGCATTCAGGAAGTAACTTACTATAATAGCTTTACTATTCTAGATTATTATGTTGGAATTTTTTATTGCAGGTTACAGAAATCAGCATAGACTTAAACAAAAAGGGAATTTATTATAAAGATACAGAGATGTCTCAAGGAATTGAGTGGGCCCTCAGAAAGACCTGGATCTAGGAACTTGAGATCTACCAGGAATTGAGGCAATACTTGGTTTCCATATGTCATCTCTGCTTGTCTCTGTGCATCTGCTTCATTACTCTGTCTCTCTGCCTATCATCTTCCTCAGTTCTCCAGTTAGCATCTCAATTGACATATTTCAGAGCCAGCCTGTTCAGAGAGAGACAAGTGTGAAAGGGAGAGACGGAGGCAGCCCTGCAGGTTGGGGAGGATGTCTGGCAGTGCCTCAGCTTGACACTCACTAGAGGTTTGGTTAGTTATGACCAGGAGAAGCAAGCATCATATTGAGTAAAAAGGTCTCCTTGTAAGCCAGACATATAATTCTAAATACCATTATCCATCTAAAGAATGGCACTTAAAAATAAACCCTTGCCGAAGCCGGTTTGGCTTAGTGGATAGAGCATCAGCCTGCAGACTGAAAGGTCTCAGGTTTACGAGCCATTCTGCAGTAGATAAGAACATTTTTGTGGCCTTTAGCAGGTTTTGCCAAGATACTTACTAAGAAGATTATACTAATTTATGATGCTATGAGCAATTCCTTCTCTTTCCCATCCCCACGGTTCTCTAACAAATACTACATGTACTGGTTAATATGGATTTTTTTCAATAGATGGAGTTACACATACGTTGATATATATGCAATTTGATATGTATGCTATTTTGTTGTATTGACAAAAAACTTCATATGTCAAATTTTCTGAAGGTGTTATCATAGATATTTTTACACTTAAAAATGTCGAATTTCATGCCAAAAAAAAAAAAAAAAGCATTTGTGAGAAGTTTTCATTCATTCCTTTATTTTGAAGAAAAGTGCTGCTGAATACTTTGGGAAGTATTATTAACTGATACACCTAGTATATATGCACATTACTATTCTAGGCTCCTGCCTTCTTGGGTCTTATAGTGTAGTGAGAAAAAGACAGTGTCAGGTAATGATAATTGTTGTGAAGAAAAACACTAAAAGGAGAGATTGACAGGGATGAGGAAGTGCTCTTTCAACTGGATGATCAGAGGAGTCCTCTTTAAGAGGAAATGACATTTAGTAAGAGCAATGCTCTTAAATCTCAATCCAAGCAGCCAGCCATGTGTGTATCTGGAGAAAGAGCATTCTAGGTAGAGGCTGTCCCTCGAAATACATCCTAGATCCAGCCACTTTTCCCCATCTCCAATATGTCATTTGGTACTAATTAGGATACAGGGCAGAGGATAAATTAAAGAAGACTTTTCGTATTTGTCTTGTGCAACTTGGTAAAGAGGAACTCTTGCGGTAGTGTAGGATTTTGGGGTATACTGGAAAATCGTTTTGAATATATTAAAGTTGAGGGACCTAATAACATCACAGTAGAGATATTGGCTAGGCAGTTTGGTAAGTGACTCTGGAGCTCAGGGTAAGGCTTGGGACTGGATATAGAAATTTTTGTAGTCATTTCATATTAAATTATTTTAAAGCAGAGGGAGTATATGAGATTATTTAGTACATGAATGGTTAGAGAATACATGAGGACCAAGGAGACTAAAGGAATGGCCAGAAAAGAAGGAGGCAGTGTTATCCCGATGATCTGGACACCAGCGAAGGAAGTGTTTCAAGAAAGAGAGAGTGATCAGTTATGTCACATGTCACTGAAAAGTGACTCTGATATAGAAGATATTGCCTGGTCTTAAGGTGGCATCTTAGACATATATTCAGTTACTTACGTCTTACTTTTTTTGTTTTCCATTTTGCAGTTCTTTTATGAGAAAAGTGTTTTTGTGAGGAGTTAGTTGCATGTTTTCCATGCCATACTTGGTCTCTTATGGTTGTAAGCAATAGAGTATGAGGTGTGTTTTGTTTTGTTTTTTTGCCTTGTTCAAAATAGCTTATGGCCGAAACCGGTTTGGCTCAGCGGTAGAGTGTCGGTCTGCGGACTTAAAGGTCCCAGGTTCGATTCCAGTCAAAGGCATGTACCTTGGTTGTGGGCACATCCCCAGTAGGGGGTGTGCAAGAGGCAGCTGGTCGATGTTTCTCTCTCATCGATGTTTCTAGCTCTCTATCTCTCTCCCTTTCTCTCTGTAAGAAAATCAATAAAATATATTTAAAAAAAATAAAATGATGCTATTTAAAAAAAAAAAATAGCTTATGGCAAAAGTGGAACATGCTGGTTCACATAATGAAAGTCTGGAGTACTCTGGCTTCAGACACCGCTGGATTCAGGGGATCAAATGATGGTGTCAGAGCTCTGTTTTTCTTTTCCACCTCTTGCCTCTATATGGTGGCATAACGGCCTACATTGGCCTTAGGATGTTTGTCTCAGAGGAAGAGAGGGAAGTTTTCTTTTTTAGCATTTATATTTCAGATTCCATGCAGAAGCTTTGGTTGCTTTTGTTGCTTGGCCTACTGCTTAGACAAGTGAGTGTGAAGAAGGAAATTGGTACCATAAATAGCCAGATCTACTACTGTTATGGTACCAAGGCACAATTGTGACACTAAGATGAAGAGTCCTACCAGAACTTTATGGATTGTGGCACAGATTACTACTCTGCTGAGATGGCAATATATTCATTGTATCTAGGATAAAATAAATTGTTACTCAGTAGTATCTAGTATCCAGTGATAATCTTCTAGACCAGTGTTTCCCAAAGTGTGGTACGGGTACCCCCAAGGGTATGGGAAGAGTTTGGTGGGGATATGCACTGCACCATGCTTAGCTGCGCCTAATTCTACGTTCTCATGAGTACGAGGGGTACTCAGTGTTACAAAAATTATAGAAGGGGTACACGTATGTCAAAAGTTTGGGAAACACTGTTAAGAATCTAGACCAATGGCTCTCAATCTTTCTAATGCCATGACCCTTTAATATAGTTCCTCATGTTGTGGTGACCCCCAATCATAAAATTATTTTTGTTGCTACTTCATAACTGTAATTTTGCTACTGTTATGAATCATAACATTAGAAAGGTTGAGAACCACTGTTCTAGACCCAAAATGAACATGTGTCTAACTTAAGCTCATTCATTATACAGTAAAGAATTTGAAACTTAACATGAGGTGTATTTTGGTTTATTTGCCTTGTCAAGAATTTCTTTAAAAGTATGAATGCCATATGCTCATAAAAAATTAGAAAATACGGATAAAGAAAAGAAACTAGAGATTATGAGCAAAAATTTAGCTGGTATATATACAAATATATACATATAGATATAAAATTATGTATGTTACATATTTTATTAATTTTAATATCTTTTATTTAACTCAGTTTCATAAAAATATTGTCATGTAATCCATACAAAAATATTTCCCCCTTTATTGAATTTATTGGGGTGACATTAGTTAATAAAATTATATAGGTTTCAGGTGTTCAATTCTCCATTATCTGTATGTTACATATTTTTAGTAAAAATGAGGTCATGCTATTTTGTAATCTAGTTAGCTTAATCTCTGATGAATGTTTTTTCTTGTCTTGATAACTCTGCAACATAATTTTATTTATTTTAAAAATATATTTTATTTATTTTTTACAGAGAGGAAGGGAGAGGGATAGATAGTTAGAAACATCGGTGAGAGAAACACCGATCAGCTGCCTCCTGCACACCCACCTCTGGGTATGTATCCGCAACCAAGGTACATTGCTTGATTGGAATCGAACCTGGGACCCTTCAGTCCACAGGCTGATGCTCTATCCACTGAGCCAAACTGGGTAGGACTGCAACATTATTTTAAATGGATGTTTTGTGTTATATGGACATTATACCAGTTTTCTAATATTGACCATTAAATTAAAATTTTTTTTAATTTTGTTTATTTGTTGGATTATTTCCATGAGGCAGAGTCTTAGGAAGTTACTGTTTCCAAGGGTGTGCTTTCTGGGAATTTTTTTTATAACATATTTTTATGATTTCAGAGACGAAGGGAGAGAGAGATAGAAACATCAATGATGAGAAAGAATAGTTGATTGGCTGCCTCCTATACGTCACGGGATCAAGCCTACACATGTGGCCTTAACCAGAATCAAACCTGGGACCTTTCAGTCAAAAGGCTGATGGATCTATCCACCGAGCCAAACCGCCTAGGTCTTTCTGGGTAGACTTTTGACTCATATTGCTAAATTGCATTTCGAAAAGATTGCATCAATTTATGTATAAACCAGTGGAATATTCAAGTGACATTTCCATTTTCATTTTAGAGAAAGAGAGAGGGATAGAGAGTTAGAAACATCGATGAGAGGGAATCATCGATCACCTGCCTCCTGCACACCCCCCACTGGGGATGTGCCCACAACCAAGGCACATGCCCTTTACCGGAATCGAACCCGGGACCCTTCAGTCCTCAGGTCGGTGCTCTATCCACTGAGCCAAACCGGTTTCAGCGTCCATTTATTTTCTTTTTAATCCTTGCCAATCTAGTCAGTAAAAATGGTATGTCACTTATTAAGTTCTCTGATTGCATTGCTAATTAGGTTATACTGGTATTCTATATGTTTATACATCATTATCATTTCTCTTTTATAAGTTGTCTAGTTAGTATTGAAGTGTTAAAAGCCACTGTCATTTGAATAATTGTCCATACTTGAACATTGCTTTGCTATCAACAAACATGTTCACATAATTTTTTATTTCATCCAGAAGCCGAGTTTTTTGTACACATATGAACTATCCCCATTTTGCAGCTACTGTTCAAGATCACCCTACTTGTGAATGGTAGAGCTCTGATTTTTTTTCTTTCAGTTATGTTGATCTGAAATGTTAAATATTAGTGCTGTTATAATGCTGTTATTGGGGAATATGGTTTCATTCTTAAAAATCTGGCTTGGACCCCTAGCCAGTTTGGCTCAGTGGATAGAGTGTCGACCTACAGACCGAAGAGTCCCAGGTTTGATTCCGGTCCGGGGCATGTACCTTGGTTGCGGGCACATACCTAGAGGGGAGTGTGCAGGAGGCAGCTGATTGTTGTTTCTCTCTCATTCACGTTTCTAACTCTCTATCCCTCTCCCTTCCTTTCTGTAAAAGATCAATAAAATATATATATTTTTAAAATCTCACTTGGATATTTTTAATTGAACAGTTTATGACTGATTATTGTATGCAACACAATGTTTAAATATCCACATAGAAAACTTCCTCAGGACCTTATTAGATGAAAAAACTTACATAAAATGAGTTCACTTTTTTCTCTTGCTCTGTGAAACATTATAGAGAGACTAGAGGCCTGATGCACGGAATTTGTGCAAGAGTAGACCTTCCTTCCCCCTGCCACTGGCAGGCACTTGGGACCTGGGCTTCCCGTATAGCCTGTCTTTGTCCGGAAGGGTGTCTGGTCTAATTAGCATATTATGCTTTTATTATTATAGAATTATTATAGATCCTTTTTAAATAAGGAAAGAATAGCTAACATTTGTTCTTTTTAACTTTTATTATTTAAGGTATTATAAATAGTAGTACATATGTCTCTTTCCCCCCCCCCCATTGACTCCCCCACCCGCTTCCCCTACCCCTGGTATGTGCCTTAACCTCCTCATCCTCCCTCCCCTGTCTTTATATCTATCTATCTATCTATCTATCTAATTCTATTTATTTATTTATTTATTTATTTATTTATTTATTTTTACAGAGAGGAAGAGAGAGGGATAGAGAGTTAGAAACATCGATGAGAGAGTATCATTGATCCGCTGCCTCTTGCACACCCCCTACTGGAGATGTGCCTGCAGCCAAGGTACATGCCCCTGACCGTAATCGAACCCGGGACCTTTCAGTCCACAGGCCGACGCTCTATCCACTAGCCAAACCGGTTTCGGCTTCCCTCCCCTGTCTTGCATCTACTGGTTGTGCTCATATGCATGCATACAAATTCTAACATTTTTAATGCCTTTCCTAGCAACCCTTTTTACTGTCAAACAATCTACTTTTTCTTTGAGTCTTTATAAAGTGTTTATGAAAGCAGAAATTAATACACTTTTAAGTTTTAGTAAATTTTGGTAGTATTTATATAAGCTCTGAATACAGTCACCTTCCCTCCATCTATGACAGCAAAATTAGTAGACAGTATTGACTCACAATTGACCTTTGAGAGTATAATTCGTTAGTTATTAAGGTGCAGGTGTACAGCTCCTTAAAAAGGTTCTAAATTTGTTTGTTGCTTCTCTGCAGAAGTTGGACATTAAGAGCAGGTGTTTAAACCTAACAGTAACTCAATAACTGAACTTTCGACTGTGAATATGTGGTTTTACTTGAGGTTTTTACCGTTAACTTTGTATAATAACAAAAAGGGATAAACTTACGCTTTTGCAGTTATTGAAATACATGTACTTAACAGTCACATTGTACTAAGCATGGAATATGTTGGAGGCTGCCTTGGCCTTCTTTCTTTTTACAATAGAACACCAAGAGAAGTTTGACCTTCTTTTCTCTTTATAGCAGAAGAGTTTGAAAGTAGAGGCATGTTAGTGATGCCACAGTAAACTCTTGGCATTTATAAATTAAACACTTAATATTAGGCCTTGTGAGCCACTGTGGAAATGTATGTAGTGGTAATTTGCAAATTTACAATAGTTGCAAAGGTTTTTCCTTTACTTCTAACAGAATACTTGTAAGAAGCTAGACAGAAGTAAGTCTCTACATCATTTATCTACATAGAATTAAAAAGCTTTGTTTTAGATGTCTTTGCCCAGCTGGCATCATAAAAATTTAATATTAGATGCTAGAGATAGGTTTGCATCAGAATTACTTTTCCATGATATGAATATTTAGAAATATTCCTGATAAACATCTCTTGACAAAAATAGAAACAGTTGTTAGTAGAGCATTTGAATTACCAAATAAGGAAATAACTAGCCCTTACATCATGAAATTGTAAAGTATCAAACAAGCCGAAACCAGTTTGGCTCAGTGGATAGAGCGTCAGTCTGCGGACTGAAAGGTCCCACGTTCGATTCCGGTCAGGGGCATGTATATTGGTTGCGGGCGCATGCCCAGTAGGGGTTGTGCAGGAGGCAGCTGGTCGATGTTTCTCTCTCATCCCTTTCCCTTCCTCTCTGTGGAAAATCAATAAAATATATTTTAAAAAAAAGAATATAAGGTATCAAACAAGCACTTATATAGAATATGTAATGTAAAGCAGTGGGTAGGTTAACAATGTAAGACAGATGGGCAGATATAAAGTTATAAAGCTTTGTGTGCTTTGAAATCCTTTCAGTGTGGTAGTACTTGGAAAGAATATTTGATGTACCAAATTAGTATTTCTGTTTCATGATTACAAATCTACAGGGATTAAAACAATAATATAAGAGTAATAGCAGCTGAAACTGGTTTGGCTCAGTGGATTGAGCGTCGGCCTTTGGACTGAAAAGTCCCAGGTTGGATTCTGGTCAAGGGCATGTACCTTGGTTGCGGGCACATCCCCAGTAGGGGGTGTGCAGGAGGCAGCTGATCAATGCTTCTCTCTTATCGATGTTTCTAACTCTATCCCTCTCCCTTCCTCTCTGTAAAATAAAATAAAATAATATATATATATATATATATATATATATATATATATATATATATATATATTTTTTTTTTTTTTTAAGAGTAATAGAACCGTTTCTTGGATGCTTGCTTTGTCAGATTTTCTAAAATGGCATGCCCCCTACCCCTGACTCTATCATAAATTGTAAAATTGTGTTTGATGATACCACCATATTCACTGATCCAAGTGGTCCGGTAGACACCTCGCTAAATGAAATAGATTATCTGAATGTGAATTTATAAACACACTTGCTATAGGTAGTCCCTCAAGTATCATACTAATAATGAATGTTAACCTAAGCATTGGACTTGAGCCAATGGACTTTACCTCTGCATTGTGTTGTTATATTTTTTGGTAACTTAAAAAAAATTTTTTTATTGGTTTTAGAGAGGAAGGGAGAGGGATAGAGAGATAGAAACATCATCAATGAGAGGGAATCATTAATTGGCTTCCTCCTGCACACCCCACACTGGGGATCAAGGCACAACTTGGGCATGTGCCCTAACCTGGAATCAAACCATGACCTCCTGGTTCTAGGTTGATGCTCAACCCCTGAACCATGCCAGCTGGGCGTGGTAACTTTTTTTTCTTTAAGATATTACATATGAGTCCTTATCCCCATCTTGCCCTCCACACATCTCCCCCACACACACACACACATACACACTGCTCATGCCCTCACCTTCCTGGTGTCTGTGTCCACTTATTAGGCTTATATGCAATCATGCAAATCTTTTGGTTGATTTCTCCCCCTTACCTCCACCCTCCACTAC
The DNA here is from genome assembly GCF_014108245.1 of Pipistrellus kuhlii. Classification (NCBI taxonomy): domain Eukaryota; kingdom Metazoa; phylum Chordata; class Mammalia; order Chiroptera; family Vespertilionidae; genus Pipistrellus; species Pipistrellus kuhlii. Next base: position 23,237,646 of record NW_023425416.1, read on the forward strand.
CTTCCCTTTGAGGTTTGAGGTTCTGATTGATGCTTTTCTGTCTCTGGATTTGTTTTTGTTCATCAGTTTATGTTGTTTATTATATTCCACAAATGAGTGAGATCATGTGATATTTATCTTTATCCAACTGACTTATTTAACTTAGCATAATGCTCTCCAGATCCATCCATGCTGTTGCAAATGGTAGGAGTTCCTTCCTTTTTACAGCAGCATAGTATTCCATTGTGTAAATGTACCACATTCTTTTAATCCACTCATCTGCTGATGGGCGTGTAGGCTGTTTCCAAATCTTAGCTATTGTAAATTGTGCTGCTATGAACATAGAGGTACATATATCCTTTCTGATTGGTGTTTCTATTAATAGTTTCTTGGGATCTATTCCTAGAAGTGGGGTCCCTGAGAGTTTGGGCATGGTAACTTTTTTAAACAGAGAAAAAAACATATTCCTTGGGGAAAGGTGAGGGATTGAGAAGACAGGTTCTGGGTAAAAATTATTACGATAGTAACGAGTTGCTAGGCCTGCCTAGGATAGAAACATAGGCACTACCACAGGAGACAGCTACTGTCTGAGGCTCAGCAGACCAGTTCATGCACCACATGAAGCTGTAGAGATCCAAGCCATAAAAGTCTTCCAGCTCATCTTAAAACAAGTCCCACTCATCTTCAAAGTTTCATTGTGTTATTAATGGTCTTTATTTGGTCCATTACATGTCATAATGTTGAAAAGCATCATAGGCAGTGATTCTGAATAGTAAAAATGAAGGGAAGTTGTGAGGGTAAGAAATTTTGGTATATCTATTGGCAACTTCTTGGCTGCCACGGTGTTTACAAAACTGTTAGTAGTAAAACCTATAGACCTTAGTTTCCTCATAACTAACATTTAAAAATTTCTACTTTATCTGGGCAATTCATATTTTCCTCATTCAAGCAATATGGCAACATTTTCTTTTTAATCCTCCTGTAGTTGTAATTAATTCAGTTTTATGTGATTATGTTAATATTTAATATGGACCTCTAGTGGAAGGTATGAAATGGCTTATTAAGTGATCATCTAATACTTAGATCTTTTTAACTTTTAAAAAACTATTTTATCCAGGTTGGTTTGAGTTCCACAAATGCAGAATTAAGAGGATTTACAGATCAGAACCTCAGTCCGACAAAAGGTAAGGACAGTTGAATAAAATTTTCTGCATTGAGCTAATTTTATTGCATTTTTTTATAAAACATGAAGGCACATGCATTACTTTATGTATAATAATATTTATATACTATTACTGTGTTGTTATCATTCACCAAATGACTTGTATAACATGAAAAATCAGTTACCTCTGACGGGTAGAGAGTGTTTACCTTTCTCCATCTCTTTCCTAAGAGGCCTCTAAGACCATATTTGATCAGTGATCCTATTACAATTGAAACTTTTTAAGTAATTTTCTTCTTGATTTTCTTGTTTGAGAGCACTTCTTAGTGGTAAGGAACTACTGTAGAATGATTGAATGTGTTATTATCCTGTGTCTATTGGAAGAATATATCAGAAATCTGACCCACTAGTACAGGAACTTAGGTAGGACACTGGTCATCTTTCAATATATATTTTTGTAGAGATAACATACTGAAATATTTATGCTTGAAATGATATGATACCTGTGATTGGCTTCAAAATAATCCACTGGGAGAAGAATAAAGTGGGTGGAATTATAGATAAAACAAAATTGTCTGTGGGTTGATTGTTTAAACTGGGTGATAGCTATATGGGGTTTCATTATTTATTTCTCTCTTCCTTTATATATATTTGAAATTTCCCATTATAAAAGGTAGGAGCAAAATGCATGCCATTACAATGTAATAGAAACATCAGCTTCCTCAAGGGTTTAATGTCTAAGGTGAGCTATATACCCTGAAGAGAAGGCTAGAGAAGTCTGTATTTCAGTATAAAAATGTTTGGCTTAATAATAATGATCTGTAGAATTACTCTGAGAGTTTATATATATATTGTAAAGCAATAAAAGAGATACTTCAACCCTTGATGCTTCTCAGTCCCCGTCTCTCCCTCCCCCACCTCTCCCACCAAATTTTTACTGTGATAAAATGCACATATAAAATTTACCACTTTAACTATTATTACATATACAGTTAAGTAGTATTGAGTACATTCATATTGTGCTACCATCATCACCATTCACATCCATAACTCTTCATCTTGTAAAACTAAAACTCTATCCCCATTGAATAATTAAATCCATATTTCCTTCTCTCCAGCCCTTGGCAACCACCATTCTATTTTGCCTTTATGCTTCTGACTACTATAGGTACCTCATATAAGTAGAATTATACAGTTTTTGGTTTTTTTTGTGTGTGACTGCCTTATTTAAGTTAGCATAATGACCTCAAAGTTTATCCATGTTGAAGCACGAGTCTGCATTTCCTTCCTTTTGGAGGCTTAATATCCCATTGTATGTATATACAGAGGTAGGAAAAAAGTGGATTTACAGTTGTTTGGGAAATAATAATACAAAAACAAACTCTTTTATGTACTACTTTGCCCACCCCACCTTGTATTCCCCACCTTATCCACAGTATGGTTTCAGTTATCCACAGTCTGAAAATATTAAATGGAAAATTCCAGAAATAATTCATAAGTTTTGAATTGTGCGCTGAAATTAAATTTTATGCTGTTCCACCTGGGGCATGAATCATCCCTTTGTCCAGTGTACCCACACTGTAGATGTTCCCTGCCCTTTCGTCACTTAGTAGCCTGACCAAAATGAAAGTGATTATTTTACCCTCTCAAAATATGCTCTCCCATTTTTCTTATCTTACTGAATAGTACTACCACCCACCATTTGCCCAAACCAGAAACTGAGGCATCCATCATCTTTGACTCCTTTTTCTTTCTCTCTACTTCCAATCAAATCAGTTAAAAGTCTTGTTTCTTTCACCTCTTAAATCTCTCAGCCTCCCCACCCACTTTCTCTATTTTCATTGCTACTATCTTAGTTCAGACCACTATAAACCATTTTTCTGGGTCAGTGCAGCTCTTTTCTTTACTTCCAGATTTATTTCTTTGTATTTTATTCATTGTACTATAGTACATACTTTCTTCTCAAATACAAATCAGAAGAAGTCTTTTCATGTTAAAAAAACAAAACAAAACAAAAAAACACAAAAAACACAACAAAGCAAAAAGCATTTAGTAGTTCCTTATTACCCTCAAGGTGAAGTCCAAACTCCAATTTAAAAGATATGGTTCTTGCTTTCACTTTAGCGTTATCTTAGACACCTATGCTTCTGGCATACTGAGCTCCATTCTCTGTCTCACTGTATGTTCTTCTCTGTTCCTGGAATGTTAAGCCTCTCTACAACATCTTCCACTTCACTCCAGACACACACACACACACACACACACACACACACACACACACTCTCTCTCTCTCTCTCTCTCTCTCTCTCTCTCTCTCACACTCACACACACACACTCACACACACTCGCTCTCTCTCACACACACACACACACACACACACACACACACACTCTCTCTCTCTCTCTCTCTCTCTCTCTCTCACACACACACACACACACACACACACACACTCACACACTCACACTCTAGAGGTCTGGTGCACAAAATTTGTGCATTTGGGGAGGGGTTCCTTAGCCTGGCCTGCACCCTCTTGTAGTCCGGGAGCCCTTGGGGGGATGTCTGACTGGCAGCTTAGGCCCGCTCCCTCTGGGCCTGCGCCAACAGTTGGACATCCTTAGCACTGCCACGGAGGCGAGAGAGGCTCCTGCTACCACCACTGTACTCACCAGCCATGAGCATCTGCCCCCTGGTGGTCAGTGCGCATCATAGTTACCGGTCATTTTGCCATTCGGTTGATTTGCATATTAGCCTTTTATTATATAGGATTTCACCTGGATAATTTCTGTTCATGTTTTGCATATCAGTTTGTCTTATTTCAGCTTGGCCCATAAATCTCTAATAGCTCTACTTATTTTTATTGTAGCATTTACCACACTGTACTTTACTGGCATACTTATTGGTCCCTACCTGATTCCATGAAGTCAGAGACTTTGTCTTATTCATCATTGTATCTCTAGGACAGTATTTCAGAGTATCTGTCCCATAGGATATGTCCCAAATTAGGAACTTTGTTGAAGTTCTCATTAAATTCCTTGAACATCCTCAGAACCATTGTTTTGATCTCTGTATCTGGTAGTTTACTTGCTTCCATTTCATTTATTTCTTTTTCTACAGATCTCTTCTGTTCTGTACCTACTTGTTACTGTGCCTCCTTTGTGTTAACCTTTGGCCTCTATACATATTTTATTATTGTCCTGATTGCATTATATTGTGTTTCTTTATACTATTGTCCTTTTATTTACTGGACTCTGAGCTTCTTGAAGGCAGGGTTCTTTTTCATGTTTTTGTCTTCAGACTCTAGCTTGATGTTATACATACTCAGTAAATATTGAAATGCAAAAGCTTGTTTGGTCATAACATTCCCATTTTGAGTTAATCTTATGAGTTAAGGTTTGTGTCTAGATTTATTTGTTTATTTATTTGCTGGTGGATGTCTGTTTGTCCCCAGTTTCATTTGTTGGAAAGTCTCTTCTTTCTTCATTGAATTGTCTTTGCACCTTTGTCAAAGTTGAGTTAAATATATTTGTGTAGATCTATTTCTGGGCTCTCTGTTCTTTTGCTGATACCACAATATATATTTATAGTAAGTCTTAAAATTGAATAGTGTCAGTCTTCCAGCTTTTCTTCAATATTGTGTTGGTAGCCTGGCCAATGTGGTTCAGTAGTTGAGCATCACTCAGGAGGTCACAGTTCAAGTCCCGATTGGGGCACATGCCCAGGTTGTAGGTTCCATTCCCAATAGGGGGTGTACAGGAGGCAGCCAGTTGATAATTTTCTCTCATTATTGATGTTTCTATCTCTCCCTCCCTCTCTGAAATCAATAAAAATATATTATTTAAAATATATATATTGTGTTGACTATTCTGAGTTTTTTTTGCCTTTCTGTAAAAATTTTAGAATCAGTTTGTTGACATCCACAAGATAAGTGACTGGGGTTTCGATTGAGATTGCATTGAATCTGTACATCAAGTTAGGAATAAATAACACCTTGACAGTATTGATTCTTCCTATTCAGGAACGTGGAATATTTCCATTAATTAGGAAGCATTTTGTGGACAAGGTGGTAGGAACAAAGGGAATTTAGAGTTCTACCACAAGTGTTGTTGGAATGGCTCCCTGTAGGACTTTTCTGTGTTCTATTGTGAGAACTTCATTATTTTATGAGAAAATGTTAAAAAGAAGCTGAAAGGTGAAAGGGTAGAGATTATTTGAGTGTTCAAAATCTTAATATACAGCAACTTATATATTTTAGAGTAATGCATTTAATTAAAAAGGCTGGCCCACCATGGCCAGTGTGGCTCAGTTGGTTGAGCGTTGTCCCATGCGCTGAGAGGTCGCCTGTTTGATTTCTGGTCAAGGCCCATGCCCATATTGCAGGCTTGATCTGTGGTAGGGCGTGTGCTAGAAGCAGCCCATCAATGTTTTTCCCTCTCCCTTTCTTTTTCTGAAATCAATAAAGACAAAAAAATTAGGCTGGGCCTTGCCAGGTAGCTCAGTTGATTACAGTGCCCTCCACTCCAAGGTTGCAGATTGGATCTCCAGTCAGGGCACATACAAGAAATAACCAATGAATGCATCTCTCTCTCTCTCCCTCTCTCTCTCCCTCATGCTCTCTCTCTTTTTCTCTTCCTATCCCTTCCTCTGTCTCTCTTTCTGAAATCAATCAATAAAAAAAAATTTTTTTTTAAAGCCTGATAACATTTGACCACATTCTTTTTTCTCCTGGATTTTACTTTTAAGATTTAAGTCCTAAAACATCTAGTAAGCTTTTATTTTATATCACTTTGAATAATAGTTATAAGCAACATTTTGTAGCTATTCTATAAAGTTTCTTTGGCACCTTTCTAAATTTCAAGTCATAATCCGGTGAGTGTGGCCTCTGTTACTGTGCTAGGTTTAGTAAGAGATTGTATTTTAATAAACATAGTGAATGGTTCTGGCTTTGTCTTTTGAATCTGGATTTGGTTTCAGGCTATTTTAAAATAGCTTAATGATCTGAATATAGACAACTATCCGATTCTACAAATAGTTTCATTGACCTGTTCATTCCAGTAGCTTGCTTTTCCTGAAGGACCTGGGTCATCTGAGTCTCTTCTCTCTTGTATTTTTCCTGTTTTTATCTACAAGATGTTTTACTTAAATAAAGTGTTTAGTTTACCATATTAAATAACCAAATACTAGAATTAAATAAGAATTACCTTTTAGAAATAAAATTTAAGGAATTCCTGATTTTAAACAGAAAATAAAGGAAAAAAATTAAAATGTTTTAAAATAGGCTATAGTTACCACATCTTTTATCTTCCTGTAATTGCTTTCACAACGTATATTGTGGTTAGGTAGAATTACATAACTTTGCTGAGTGTTTGCATTGCGTGCTGTAGGTTTATAAAGTTTTAACAGTGTAATATGTTATACCTGAACCACAATGAAATGGCTCCCCCTCCCCATTTTTTTATATACATTTTTATTCTTTGTTCTTGTTCATCTAAGTTGCTTTATTATAAAGAGTATGACATGATGATACCTATTTTTTTTTTTTTATAGTTCTTAAAATATCCAGTTACTATTTCCTGAGCAAGGTTGATAAACTAATCTTCTTCTTTTTGGAGGAAAGGATGTCTCCACTCTTGTTTCTCTATTACTCAAAATTCATTTTCAGTGACTCAGCTTGTAACTCAGTTGGCAGATTAGAATCCTGGAGATTACAAGGTCTGTTTTTATGTGATTTCTTATTTGCTTAATATTTTGAAGTGAAATTCATCTAGTTGTCTGTTTTTATTTCCTATACTCTTATGGTTCATGTCTTCTCGGGAAGAAAACCTTTCCTACACTGTTAACTTTAGCTAGTTTCTTGCTTACTATTGGTAAACAACTATTTTTGCTGGTTAATTTCAAACTAAGGAAGAAGGTAATTTTGATTGCCAATTGGAATTCTAAAATCAACCTCTTAAATCTTATCTTTTTTGAATTTCTTTATTTAAATTTGTCTTGTCATGACCATAAAATTTGCATAAGTTGCCAAATCCAAAAGCGTGCCACAAAGTTTAACAGCTTTATTGCCAAAACAATGTTTTAAAATTAAATGAAGCAAAATAAAATTAAATGAAGCAATTTATTTAGTTAGTTATTTTGTTTATTTTTTGTTAATCCTCACCAGAGGATATTTTTCCATTGATTTTTAGAAAGAGAGTGGAAGAGAAAGGGAAAGACAGAGAGAAACTTCTATGTGAGAGAAACACATCAATTGGTTGCCTCCTGCACACACCCCAGCCAGAGCCCAGGCTGGGAAGGAGCCTGTAACCAAAGTACGTGGAATTGAACCAGGGGCCTTTGGTACACTCTATCCACTGAGTGAAACCGGCTAGGGCTAAATGAAGCAATTTAAATCACAAATGTTGCCGAAACCGGTTTGGCTCAGTGGTAGAGCATAGGTGTGTGGACTGAAAGGTCCCAGGTTCGATTCCAGTCAAGGCATGTACATTGGTTGCAGCACATCCCCGGTAGGGGGTGTGCAGGGGGCAGCTGGTTGATGCTTCTCTCTCATCGACGTTTCTAGCTCTCTGCCTCTCTCCCTTCCTCTCTGTTAAAAATCAATAAAATATATTTTAAATCACAAATGTTTATTATTCAGGAGAGATTAATTTCTTTATTCTGACATTTAATTTGGTTTCTCCTCTTCTTTATAAAATACATCGTAAATAAAAATTAAAATGCTAGCTAAAATATTTGTTAAAAGTATGTGTCTTTAAAAATTACTAATGCCCTAGCTGGTTTGGCTCAGTGGATAGAGCACAGGCCTGTGGACTGAAGGGTCTCCGGGTTTGATTCCAGTCAAGGGCACATGCCTGGGTTATGGGCTCAATCCCCAGTAGGAGACATGCAGAAGGCAGCCAATCAATGATTTTCTCTCATCATTGAAGTTTCTCTCTTTCTCTCCCTCTCCCTTCCTCTCTGAAAGCAATAAAAATATATTTTTTTTAAAAAGAAGAAAATGGTGGCTAACCTTAGGTAAGTCAAAAAACAGAAGAGAGGGGCTTACATTTATAGGTGGGAAAGAAGAGGTTGGGAGTGATTATATGGAAGTTCAGGGTGTTAATAGCTTTCCATTGACTGAATGTATCAGTTACTCATTGGCTGGGCTGTAACCAGGAAACCAAACCTAAAGGCAACCAACTATAGAGGTTCTGATAACGACTGACAAAGGAGGAGGTCTTTTGATTGACAAGGAGAAATTCTTTCTTCTAGTGTGGTATGTCTTCCTGTTTGGGGTCTGGGTGACAGTGTGTGAAAGCTCCCCCTTCACAGCTTCCCAACTACATTTTAAATAAAGTCGTCTTTATTTTTAACAATGTAATAGGTGCTCAATAAAATATTAATCTCTTCCTCTTTACTTTCTTAATTGTTTCTTTATAGCATTATATTAGTAGGTGATTTTATCATTATATTACTAGGTGATTTTAAGGTCATGTATGTATGTGATAGCTAATTTTGTACTCAAATTTTTTTAAAAATATATTTTATTGATTTTGTACAGAGAGGAAGGGAGAGAGATAGAGAGTTAGAAACATCAATGAGAGAGAGTCATTGATCAGCTGCCTCCTGCACACCCCCTACTGGGGATATGCCCACAACCAAGGTACATGCCCTTGACCGGAATCGAGCCCGGGACCTTTCAGTTCCCAAGCCGACGCTCTATCCATTGAGCCAAACCGGTTTCGGCTAATTTTGTACTCAAATTATGTTTACAAAGAGAAACATTTTATTTTATTTTATTATTTATTTATTTATTTATTTATTACACTTTTTTAAAATATATATATTTTATTGATTTTGTACAGAGAGGAAGGGAGAGATAGAGAGTTAGAAACATTGATGAGAGAGAGTCATTGATCAGCTGCCTCCTGCACACCCCCTACTGGGGATATGCCCGCAACCAAGGTACATGCCCTCGACCAGAATTGAACCCGGGACCTTTCAGTCCCCAAGCCGACGCTCTATCCATTGAGCCAAACCGGTTTTGGTGAAACATTTTATTTTTTAAAAACATATTTTTATTGATTTCAGAGAGGAAGGAGAGAGAGAAAGAGATAGAAACATCAATGATGAGAGACATCAATTATTAATTGGCTGCCTCCTGCATGCCCCACACTGGGGATAGAACCCGCAACCCAGGCATGTGCTCCAACCTGGAATGGAACTGTGACCTCCTGGTTTATAGAGTGACACTCAACCACTGAGCCAAGCCAGCAGGGCTGAAGAGGAACATTTTAAAGATAGAAAATGCTTAATATACAGTAATTATTTTATTTAGGGATGATATTAACATGAATCAGTGAAGAAAAATTCTGCAATATATGTAGGTTACTTTATGAACATAGCGAACCATTAAAAACATGGTGCTTAGCCCTGGCCGGATAGCTCGGTTGGTTGGAGTGTGTCCCATCCATTAACCATTTCACAATATATACATATGCCAAATCATTATGTTGTACACCTAAAAAAAATAAAAGATTGCAAGTTTGATTCCCTGTCAGGGCACACACCTAGGTTGTGATTTGATCCCTACTTGGGGCACACAGGGGAGGCAATGGGTCGATGTTTCTTTCTAAAAAAAACAAAACAAAACAAAAAAACACAGTGCTCTAGGAGGAGGAAAATAAAAGAAGTTCCAAATATAAGGAAAGAAAGCTGGAGGCAGAGAGACTTGGAGCAGTGAACCAGTCTTAGTATCGATAGCATCTGTTTATCCCGGATAATATTAAAGTTTGGTGTTGAAATTTTTTTTCTCAACTCTTATCTATCTGGATCACAAAATTTTACAGTGTATAATTTAGTTAGAAAAGAAAGCTAATGTTTTAGAAATTGTTGCTTGTTTTGTTGGCCAATTTTTAAATCTTTGTTTGGTTTTTGTTTCCAACCCAATTGTTAAGAAACATTCAATACAGTCAATGGAAAGTTTTAATGATAGGTGTTATAGTGGCTATATAGAGAAAATGCACGGAGCTTAGTTGTGAAGTTCAGGATTTGTTTAATATGATTTTCAATTATATATAATTGATTAAAGCAAATATATAAAACTGCTACCTGATTCTGTAGAAAAATAGCTGGATATCTGTTGCTTTATTCCGCAATATTAGGTACTCTAATTCAGAGATATTCTAGATTTTGTTTTGATCACTGTGTTCCATCTTTTAATATCTAGGGTCAATATATCAAAGTAATTTAAAAAAAATCTTTCTTGTTGAAAATATTACATAGGTCCCCTTTTTTTCTCCCATTAACCTCTTTCAGCCCACTCCTGCCTCACCCTCTCAAAGTAATTTAAATTTTTTTTTTTTTTTTTTTTTTACTAATTTCAGAGAGGAAGGGAGGGGAGAGAGAGATAGAAACATCAATGATGAGAGTGAATCACTGATCGGCTACTTCCTGCATGCCCCACACTGGGGATTAAGTTTACAACCAGGCATGTGCCCTGACCAGGAATCGAACTGTGATTTCCTGGTTCATAGGTCGATGCTCAACTGCTGAGCCACATCAGCCTCAATATACCAAGGTAATTTTTGAACAAATTGCTTAGTTTAAGAATGGGATACTTTAAAATATTAATTTACATAAAATTTTCTAGAAAATATGGGTTAGATCAGACTTTATATACATCAGTTAATAATACTGTCCTGGAGATGTAAGCCCTTTAAGTTCAATGTTTTTGTCTCAGTTTCTATGAAATTTGGATTGGGGATATTGTAAGACAATTGTGATTTTTTTTTTATAGGCCACAAGGAGAAAAGTGACCTCTGACATATCTGAACCTAAACTTTAAAGGATTCTAACATAAGCAAATACTAAACTCACGTGGCATTGAACTGGTTTTGGGGGAAATATGTCATAATAGCATGAACCCTAAGATGGTTTGAATAGAAAACTATTATATAGTCAAGGGGCTGTTGTCAAATAAAACTTCTAGCATCTCCCTGCCTCCATATTTACTTTACAGTTATTACCCACTCCCTTCCAACTCATCCTGTATTTTTGGAAAAGGAAGGAAATGTCTTTCTCTGAGATTTCTCTGATCATATTAGATAATTCAAAAACAGTCACTTTAACTTAATCTACTGGAAGAAAGTAACATGGAATTCACAATACTCAAATTGTTTCTCCAAAGTACTTTTAAAAATTCTGGATTAGTTGATTAACCACAGTTCATAGCACATTATTCTTAAGTTTCAGAAATTCCTTTCTGAATGGGAGAGTTAAAACAATCCCGGAACAAATTTCTTGATTGGCAGAGCAATATCAATTCTTAGCACACAGGAACTCAAGCTGAGAAACACAGCTAAATCCAAGATTTGGAGTTTTCTTAGTGATTAAGCAGAACTCAGAGAAATATTTTTTGTTTTCTTCTGAAAAGATCTTTTAAAAATTATTTAGTTTCGGAAAGGATATGCTATTAATAAACTTTTTGTTGTCCTATGCGACCATGGGAATACACCATTTAGATCTCCTGCTGGTGAGAGGCATAATAACTGACAGTTGCAGCTGTGGCTCCTCTGGATCCACCACCTCATTCTTGCTGAGGCCACCCACCCTAGCCAAGACTGCTGTCAGCAATCAATGAGCATGATGTGGTAATAGTATAGGCCAGTGGTTCTCAACCTTCCTAATGCCGCGACCCTTTAATACAGTTCCTCATGTTGTGGTGACCCCCAACCATAAAATTATTTTCGTTGCTACTTCATAACTGTAATTGTGCTACTGTTATAAATCGTAATGTAAATATCTGATATGCAGGATGTCTTAGGCGACCCCTGTGAAAGGGTCGTTCGACCTCCAAAGGGGCCACGACCCACAGGTTGAGAACCATTGGAATAGGCCATCCTTACAGACAGGATGCAGAATTCCTCTAATAGGCAGAGTAGTATTTACCTATTGATGCATTAAAAATTCCCAAGACCTAACCACTTAAAACAACAAACATTTATTACCTCATAGTTCCTGTGGGTCAGGAGTGGCTTAGCTAAGTGATTCAGCCCTGGGGGTCTCTCACCTATTGTTATGGAGTTGTTGGCCAACACTAATCACCTGAGGGCTGGAAGATCTACTTCCAAGATGGCTCACTGACATGGCCTCTTGTCGAGATTTCAGATTCAGATCCTTGCCATTATGGCTGTCTCCATAGGCCAGCAACACATTTGTTGGGGATAGGTGTTTATTAAGTTTTCATATTAAGTATCATTTTCTCTGAGACACTTTTAAACATCATCTCTACTTAAGGGTGCCAGGTGTAGCAAGAAAAAATACAAGACAATATTTGGGACATACTTATAGTTTAAAAAGTATTCATTGTCAATTTGAAATTTAAATTTTATTTATTTGTTTGTTTGTTTGTTTGTTTGTTTATTTTAAATCCTAACCTGAGAATGTTTTCATTGATTTTTTAAATATATATATATTTTTATTGATTTCAGAGAGGAATGGAGGAGATAGAAACATCAGTGATAAAAGGAATCGTTGATCGGCTGCCTCCTGCAAGTCCCCTATTCGGGATCGAGTCAGAGTGGAATCGAACTGTGACCTAGTTCATGGGTCAGTGCTCAACCATTGAACCCCATCAGGTGGGCTAATTTTTTTGTAGAGAGTGAGAGAAACATCTATTGGTTGCCTCCCTTATGCACCCCAATAGGGGATTAAACCGACAACCTTTTGGTGTATAGGATGATGCTTCAACCAGTTGAGCCACCTGGCCAAGGCTAAAATTTAAAATTAACTGGCCGGTCCTGGCTGGCATGGTTCTGTGGTTAGAGCATTAGCCTGCACACCAAGGTGAGATGTCTCGGGTCTAATTCCTGGTTAAAGGCAGGTTTGATCCCCAGCCCTGCTGTGAGGGGTGCAGGAGACAACCAGTAGAGATGTGTCTCTAACATTGATGTTTCTCTCTGTTTCTCTCACTTCCCTCCATTCTCTCTAGAAAAGCAATGGGAAAAATACCCTTGCATGAGGATTAATTTTTAAAAAATGAACTGGTCATCCTGTAGCCCTTTTTTCACCCTATCTGGGTTTAGTTCGTCTTGTCTGTGCTCATTAGGCACCCTGTGTTACCCCATTTCTACATTACTGCACTGTGTTTTAATTGTCTATTTAGTTGTCCCACTAGAATGAAACTTCCCTTGGGTAGGAACTGTGCCTTGATTATTTTATTCACTGTTATATCTCTAGTGTCAACCACTGTGCTTGGCCTTTATAAGTCCTCACTCAATAAATACGTGTGAGCTATTCAAAGAATGAGAACACTTGGTCTTATAATTACATGTACTTTTTATCTTCTTCCATCTTCTTCATCATGCTCATGATAAATGTTAGAGGAATGCTGATGTAGCTAGATAAATGGCTAGGAATTCTAGGATTGAAAAACTTGCTTTATCACTTTTTAGATAAGTTTTGGAGGTAATACCTGTTTCCTGCCTACCTTAGATAACATCTACCTCCTTCCTGTCAACCATGAAAAAAAAAAAAAAAAAGCCTATTATTTTCTAGTAGCTGAAAATTGTCCTCTTGGATGTTCAACCAGAGACCTACTGGGAGTTTGATTGCTCGCTATGATTGCACCACCAGGGGGAGTCACAGAATGAAGGAAGGTCCCAGCTGGCAGCCAGCAGCTGGGGAAAGGACCACCCACCCCCACCCCTCCCCCCCGCTGGCATCCAGAAGGCCCTGATTAGCTCTGATCACTGGCCAGGCCTAGGGATTCTACCCGTGCACAAATTTCGTGCACCGGGCCTCTATTATAGTAATAAGCTTTAAGTAGCGCTAAGGACATGGAGTCAGATAGCTCTGAGTTTGAATCTTAGCCTTGTCACATAATAATGGTGACTATTTGGGAAAATTATTTAGTTGTGTTTCAGAATGTCAGTTTTCTCACCTCAAAAACAGCTACTTCTGCTCAGCTGGCGTGGCTCAGTGGTTGAGCATCAGCGTATGAACCAGGAGGTCATGGTTTGATTCCTGGTCATGGCACATGCCAGGGTTGTGGGCTCAATCCCCAGTATGGAGTGTGTGGAAGGCAGCTGATCAATGATTCTACCTTTGATGTTTCTATCTTTCTCTCATCAATGATGAGAGAGAATCATTGAACAGCCGCCTCCTGCATGCCCCCCTACTAAGGATTGAGGCCTCAGTAATTCAACTCTGGGAAGCCTGGGGTTAACTTGCAGCCGAGTAGGGAGACCCATCTCTTGTGTTATCCCATAGTTCAAGTAGGTGAACATACACAGAGAAGCAGAGTTGCAAATAGAATCAGAAACTAGAAATATAAATTAAAATATGTTAGACCTGAGGATTTTCTATAAGTAAAGTTAAAGACAAATCCTTGAGAATTAATAGCAGGGGCAGGCAGGAAAAAAGTAGACTTTCTACCCCTCTTTACTGCATTCCACAGTTTAAGGAAGCCGGCTCTTTGCCAACCAGAAACTTGGCAGCTACCTGCTGTGATGTTGCAACTACTATCTGCAGCATCCAGGGCTCTCTTTCTCCCTCCCCCATCTCTTATCATCACCTCCCTGCTTCTCTTGGTGACCACAGTTCTGTAAAGGCAGGGGCGGGAGAGGACTTGTTATGGTGCATTTTCAGATGTGAAGGGACTAGGAGTCGGAAAGGGCAGAGAAGAAAATTTGGGGGTGGTGGTATTTTTTCATGCTCTACTTCAAATGAAGACATAAGTGACGCTTTTTATTATGGAAATTTTCATGCATTTATAAGAGTAAAGAGAACAGTTTAATCATTCCCTCATACCAGTCACATAGTTGAAAGACCTCTTGGTTCGGCCCTACTTTTGATTAGAGAAAACTGTTCTGTTCACAGTGTCCAGGATTAAATAACCGATCACATACATCACACAATGAGACGGTGGGATCAGGAGAGCCTTCTTTAGCTCATCAGAGCCATAGTAAATGAGGGGATTCTTAATCTGGGATCCACGAATTGACTTCAGGCCATGACAGACTGAATTGGTAAGCAAAATTCTATGTTCTGGAGAGAGAGTATATAATTTTCATGGGATCCCAACAAGATCCTTAATCTCCAAAATAAATGGGAACCATATTATATGACTGCTCAACACCAGAAATTTGACTAAGAGTTATATGAATCTATCTTTTCTCTAACTCAGGATTGAAAATTAAAGGATTAAAAAAAGATGAAAATGGTAGGTACAGAGAATAAAGACTTAGTATGTAGATAACAGTAGTCCTGGATAAAGGAGAATATTAAATAGAAGAGAAGCAATAATCAAAGGCAAAATGGAAGACATCTTTGAGGTTAAGGAAAACCTAAGTTTATACCGTGTTTCCCCCAAAATAAGACATCCTCCGAAAATAAGACCTACTTACAGGTTTCCTTCTGAGTGAAATATAAGGCATCCCCCGAAAATAAGACCCCCCAGGCTCTGTCTCAGAAACTTTGTGAAACCTAAACTGCAAGAAATTGTGACTTGGGTGAAGAATTCATGGGAGAAAATCACTGACAGTTGCATTGCAAATGTACTGCGAGCAGGCTACCTTGACAAGAAGTACTCATTTAAAGACAGTGCTATTGCTAAACATGAGAGATTTGGTCCACTGATTCTGAAAGAAATGGAGTCACAAGAAATTCACCAGGAAATTCAGGAATTGGATTGTTATGATGATGTTCCAGAAGATGATGACATGATTGTCATTGAATAAATGAGTAAATTCTTGATACTGTAGGATTCACAGTTTGTCTGGTTTGTGTTGACAACTACCGTACTACTGTACCATATACAGGTAATAAATTTCCTTTATTTTCATTTAACAATAAATGTGTACCATATTCTTCTTCATGGAAAAATAAGACATCCCCTGAAAATAAGACTTAGCGCATCTTTGAGAGCAAAAATTAATATAAGACACTGTCTTATTTTTGGGGAAACAGGGTAGCTTACAGGATTTCACTGATATATGGAGAATATTGGATATAGTAGGTTGAAATTTTTGAGAATTAAAAGATATACTATAGCCCTAACCGGTTTGGCTCAGTGGATAGAGCGTTGGCCTGCAGACTTGAAGGTCCCAGGTTGAATTCCAGTCAAGGGCATGTACCTTGGTTTCGGGCACATTCCCAGTAGGGGGTGTGCAGGAGGCAGCTGATTGATGTTTCTAACTCTCTATCCCTCTCTGTAACACGTCAATAAAATATATCTTTATAAAATATGTGTGTGTATATTTAGCCCAGCTGGTGTGACGCTGTGGATGAGCATCAACCTATGAACCGGCGGTCAGGGTTTCATTCCCGGTTAGGGCACATGCCCGGGTTGCAGGCTCAATCTTCAGTAGGTGGTGTGTACATAGAGCAATCTAGACAAGTATTAAATGTGGAGCTTCTAGTTTCTCTTTTCTCATGGAGTCAGGGATAGCTTTGCTTTCCCAGTACCGATGCTTGACAGCTTGCACAGAGTTTTGCCAGCCAGAAAAGCTTACCTGAGCTTTGGTGTCCAGAGTCTTTACTGGGGTTCAGTCATGTAAACCTGACCAGGTACTCTTGTAGTTGATTTCCAATCCCTCAGGAGGTTGAGCTGATACCACCCGAGGACTCAAATGCTCCCACCCTGAATCTCATTGTAGAAGTGACTCAAAGCCTCCACCCTAAATCACATTGTTACTATCTGGCTGGCCCAATGCCCCCAGTTAAACAAAGACACTTTTTATCAGGCACAGCATTCCAAGTGTTTAGAGAGAAATTCCTGGAAGCTAAGGGCAAAAGTCAGACCTCTCTTTGGGTAAAATGAAATTACTTGATTACTTAAATGTATGTCAATATATATATATAAAGAACCCATGAAGACCCTGACCAGTTTGGCTCAGTGGATAGAGCGTCGGCCTGTGGACTTAAGGGTCCCAGGTTCGATTCCGGTAGAGGGCATGTACCTTGGTTGCGGGCACATCCCCAGTGCGGGTGTGCCAGAGGCAGCTGATTGATGTTTCTAATTCTCTCCCTTTCTCTTCCTCTCTCTGAAAAATATAAAAAACAAAACAAAACATGAAGTAGGCAAAAGACTTAAATAGACATCTCATCAAAGAATATATACAGAAGGCAAATAAACATATGAAAGATAACTCACTATCATTTGTCATTAGGGAATTGCAAATTAAAACAATGAAATAGCACTAACAACTTTTAGAATGGCTAAAATCCTAAAAAGTTGAAAGTGCCAAACAGCTGGCTGCCATACAGAGAATTCATAGGTGGTGGGAACGCAAAATGATGCAGGCACTTTGGAAGACAGTTTGGTAGTTCCTTATAAAGTCAAACAGTCTTCTAAAAGAAGTCCTTCTGGCCAAAACTGGTTTGGCTCAGTGGATAGAGCGTCGGCCTGCAGACTGAAAGGTCCCAGGTTCGATTCTGGTCAAGGGCATGTACCTTGGTTGCTAGCACATCCCCAGTAGGGGGTGTGCAGGAGGCAGCCAATTGGTGTTTCTCTCTCATCGATGTTTCCAACTCTCTATCTCTCTCCCTTCCTCTCTGTAAAAAATCAATAAAATATTTTTAAAATAAATAAATAAATAAAAATAAATAAAAGAAGTCCTTCTGGCTCCCATTATTTATATGTTTACTTATAAATGTATAAACTTTATATATGTGATTAATCTCCCACATATTGTATAACCAGTTTCCTATCTCTGCCACCCCCTAAGTGAACACTCTGCCCAAATTACTTCAACTCCCACACTCGGTACCTTATAGAGAATCTCTCTCAAGCTTTTCTAGAACATTTACAGAAGGTAACCATAATAGAAAACAGACAAATTTCAATATTGTCCATAAAGCAGAAATTTGGTAGGTCCTTATATCTGATCACATCGCAATAAAATGTGAAATTAATTCTACAAGTATGCCTATCACTTCTTTCCCCAAATAGCTATCAAGTCAAAGCAGAAACTTCAACTGTAATGACTTAAAAATAACAAATTATTATATACACACGCACATATGAGATGCAGTCAAAATTGTGCACATGCTTTATTATTTTAAAGTGGAACTAAACAAGCAATGAACTCACCTTCCAGAGTTAGGCAAAAATTAGAAAGAAGAGGAATGTAATAAAAATAAAAACAAAATTGAAAAAGCCAGAAGATACAAAACTGAAAGAGCTGATAGTTTGATTGTAATAAGCAAAATCTAGGAAGTAATTTAGCAAAATGTTGGAAATATTAGCAACGTTAGAGGAATATTAGAGAATTTTAAAAAATGATCAGATTATAGCAGTTAAGTTTGAAAATATTGCTGAAATAAATTATTGGGGGGCGGAATATATATTACTAAGATTGGTTGTTTTTAAGTAGAAAACTTAAAAAGTCAAGTGTGTTGGAAGAAATAGAAAATGTCCAAAATATCACTTTAAAAGAGTCTCTATGTAGCCGAGACTGGTTTGGCTCAATGGATAGAGCGTCGGCTTGGGGACTGAAGGGTCCCGGGTTCGATTCCGGTCAAGGGCATGTACGTTGGTTGCAGGCATATCCCCAGTAGGGGGTGTGCAAGAGGTAGCTGATCAATGACTCTCATCGATGTTTCTAACTCTATCTCTCTCCTTTTCTCTCTGTACAAAATCAATAAAATATATATTAAAAAAATAAAAAATAAAAAAATAAAAGAGTCTCTATGTAAAAGAAATTGAAAATGTCAAAAAAAATCACTTTAAAAGAGATTCTGCAGTTTTATGGGCAAGCTTTTTTTCCTGTTTCTATGAATAGATAATCCAGGCAATAAAACACTCAGAATATAAAACCAGAGGTTTCCAAGTACATGGAGCAAAACTGATAATAAAAATCATAAAAATCAACAGTACAGGAAGTTATCAACCAGTTTCACACTATAGAAGCAAAAACTTAAGTATTAGCAAATAAAATTAACATACTAAGAGAACTATATAACTTGAACCAAGTAGAATTTGTCTCAAGAAAGTAAATTGTTGACAATATCAATAAATTAACAATAATATGTTTACATAGGTAGGTCAAAGAACCATATTTTTGTCTGAAATACTTTTCATGTTATATTTATATATTTTTAATCCTCACCCAATAATTTGTTTTTATTGATTTTAGAGAGAGAGGGAGTGAAGGGAGAGAGAGCGAGACATTGATGTGAGAGAAACATAGATCAGCTGCCTCCCATACCTTCCCAAGCCAGCTAATGAATGTCTTCCTGGTATTTTAAGGCTTAGGATAAGAGAGAAGATCAGTGAAATCTGTAAGACATAAAACTAATGACACACCGTTTTCCACCAAGTGAAGAATGCTGAATTATAGTGAGAGAAAATGATGCTGACGTGAGAGAAACTCAGAGGCAACAGACAGACACAGTCCTGTCAACCTAGAGTTCTTGAGACCTATCTGCATCCCTGACCAGTAGTTTTCTAACTACTAGGTCATCCTTTACTAGTAGTTATCTAACCCTTTCTTGTTTTTAAAATTATTTTAAATTTTTTGTTATAGTTAACACAATATTATATTAGTTTCAGATGTACACCCCATTGATTAGACATTATATAACTTCCTAAGTGATCATCCTAATAAATCTTATACCCCTCTGACACCATATATATGCTATTAGAATATTATTGACTATATCCCCTATGCTGTACTTTACATCCCCATGACTATTCTGCAGCTATCAATTTGTACTTCTTAATTCCTTTAACTTTTTCACCCATCCCCCCAACCACCCTCCCATCTGGTAACTGTTTAAATGTTCTCTATGAGTCTTACGGTTCTGCTTGTTCATTTATTTTATTATTTAGATTCAATTATCGATAGATATGTGTTTATTGTGATTTCATTCATATTTTTATTTTTTTTTCTTCCTTGTCTGGAAAGCTCTTTATACGTCCTTTGATTCTAAATGATAACTTTGTTGGATAGAATAACCTTGCTTTTTATCATTTTGAATATTTCTTGCCAACCCCTTATGGCCTACAAAGTATGTATTGAGAAATCAGCTGACAGTCTTATGGGAGCACCCTTGTAAAAAACTAACTGCTTTTTTCTTGCTGTTTCTAAGATTCTCTCTTTGTCTTTCACCTTTTGGATTTGTAATTATGATGTTTCTTGGTGTGGGCCTCTCTGGGTTCATCTTGTTTGGGACTCTCTGCTTCCTGGACTTGTATGTCTATTACCTTTACCAGGTTAGGGAAATTTTCTGTCATTATTCTTCCAAATAGATTTTCAATTTCTTATTTTCTCTCTCTCCTTCTGGCATCCCCATGATGTGAATGTTGGTACACTTGAATTTGTCCGAGAGGCTCCTTACATTATCCTCATTTTTTAAAAATTCTTTTTTCTTTTTGCTGTTCTGATTGGGTACTGTTGATTCCTTGTAATGCATTATTCATTTCAGTTAGTGTATTCTTTATTTCGACTGGTTCTTTTTTTTTTTTTTTTTTTTTTTTTTACATGTTTTTTATTAATATTTAGAAAGAGAGGAAGGGAGATGGAGGGAAAGATAGAAACATCTGTCAGCTGCGTCCTGCAGGCCCCCTACTGAGGATCAAGCCTGCAACCCTGGCATGTTACTTGCCCAGGAATCGAACCAGTTTCCTCTTGGTTCATGGGACGATGCTCAATCCACTGAGCGGGCCAGTGACTTGTTCTTTTTTTATGGTTTCCTAACCCTTTCCTGCATTCTGTGAACTAGTTGAGCCAACAAATTTCCTTTCAAGTCAAAGTAGTTTGAGTTGAATTTCTATCCCTTAAAACTAAATTAATACCTGAATTTGGATGAAGCGTTCTGACTCCAATGTTCTTTCTTTCTCAAATGTACCATATTTCTTCTCTAAAGCTGTTATTGTTTAGACCAGAGCTGTTTAATGGACTTTCTGCAATGATGGAAATGTTTTGTATCTGCTGTGTTCAATTCAGTAACTGTTAGCCATGTGTGGCTATTGAGGTCTTAACAAGTGTCTAGTGCAACTGGGAAATTAAAATTCTAATCTAACTTTAATCAATTTAAATTTAAATACCCACATATGGCTAAGGCTATCAGTATTTTTGATACTGTAGCTCTAGACATTGTGAGGACATTAGAAGTTGTATCTTTTATTTCTTTTGTTTCGTTTTTCAATCAGGGAAGTGGTGTGTGTTTAGGGAAACAAGAAAGACATTTTACTTGAAAAGGTGCATCTGTATAGGAAATCAGCATGGCTAATTTCCGTTCCTTCCATAATATGGATGTGGTAGATAGTTTAGCAGAAATGGGGCAAATAAAAACTATTATTGTGCTATCATAGTGTCATTTCTGTCTATAGAATATAAGTGTATTTGTAAAATGCAGTTAATATTTGTTCAGGTTGCCAGGAAGCATAGCAAACTCTAGTCCAAATAAATTAGCATATAAATCTGGGGGGGAGAATGTCTAGCCCCCTTTGATGTTTTTCAGCTCATCAATCTTTGTAAATAAATTTTTCCTAAGTGGATTTTCTATGTAAGATTAAAGAAATATTATTTGAGAGGATCTACATAGGTGCATTGTATTTCTGCACAGTGTGTCATTCACATGTGGGGAACAAGTCTAAAAGAACACAGAAGGTAGTGATTATGCTGCCTGCCGAAAAAGGCTTAGGAATAGAGTGAAAGGCAGTGTGTGTGAAGAATTGGGAGTAGGGAAAGGGTACTGGCAAGGAAGGCAAAGAGGGAGAAGGAAATATTTGAAAGACTAGAGATAGGCTTAAGGTCAGATCCATGGAGCAGGTCAGTTTGTCTAGCTCAGTGCCTGGTGCTCAGTGCTTGGTGTTTGTTGAAGGAAAAAATGAATGATAGCTATGGAAAAGAAGAATTGCTCTTGCAGGAACTATGGAATCCTACTTTGGCCCCACCTTATTTTGTCTGTACTCAGCCATCATATGTATTCCTGACCTTGAGTTGCTATTGGGGTTATTGTTAGAATATATACTAAATGTGTTACTATTATATTTAAACTTGTAATCATTGTTTAGCTCTGGGGGGGTTGGGGTGGAGTGAGGTGAGTGTATCTGAGTACTGGAAAGTTTAATTTCCTTCTCTTTTTTAAGAATGTAACAGATGCAATAGACTGAGGATCCTCAGATGGAAGGTGGTGTGTTGGGGGTGGGGTGGAGGGATGAGGTCAACCAAAGAACTTATATGCATACTAGAGGCCCAGTGCATGAAATTTGTTCTGTGGGGGGGAGGTGTCCCTCAGCCCAGCCTTCACCCTCTCCAATCTGGGATAAGGGATGTCACCTACCGGGATCAGGCCTAAACAGGCGGTTGGACGTTCCTCTCACAATCCAAGACTGCTGGCTCCCAACCGCTCACCTGCCTGCCTGCCTGATTGCCCCTAACCACTTCTGCCTAACAGTCTGATCACCCCCTAACCACTCCCCTGCCAGCCTGTTCGACGCCTAACTGCTCACCGGCTAGCCAGATTGCTCCTAACTGCCCTCCCCTGCAGGCCTGGGCCCACCCCCCCAACTGCTCTCCCCTGCTGACCTGGTCTCCTCCAACTGCCCTCCTCTGCCAGCCTAGTCACCTCTAACTGCCCTCCCTGCTTGCCTGATCACCTACAACTGCCCTTCCTTGCAGGCCTGGTCCTCCTCTGCAGGCCTGGATCCCCAACTGCCCTCCCTTGTGGCCTGATCTCCCCCAACTGCCCTCTTCTGCTGGCCTGGTCACCCCTAACTGCCCTCCCCTGCAGGCCATCTTGTGTCCACATGGGGGCAGCCATCTTTTGTCTTGGAGTGACGGTCAATTTGCATATTATACTTTATTAAATAGGATATGCATAACCCATGGACACAGACAATAGTAGGTTAAGGCCTGGGAGGAGATTGGAGTGGGGAGAAGAGAGGTCAAGGGGGAAAAAAGAAAGGGGACATCTATAATATTTTCAATAATAAAGATAAATTTAAATTTAAAAAACAAGTGCCTGATGGAAAAGAAAAAAAGAAAAGAATGTAGCAGAGTAGGTATCTAGCCCTTGGATATCCTGGCCTTGGGTAACATGCTGAGCACTTCGGGCTGATCTGATAAGTTAGAGGCATGCACTTATTTTTTGTGTAGTTTCTAGAAGGCAATCAAAATGACTAGAAGCAAGGTGGAGAGTTAAACATTTTTCATACGAGTATGTAAATGGATGCAAACATGTAAGATTTTAATACACGAAATTAATTCGGTGCTGTATAAAAAATGGTTAGGCATGCATCTTTTTTTATTCAAATGTCCTCTGAAATCTGATAGCCCATAAAAACTTAGTGTATAGAATTTTAACCTATTCCTTTACTCACATATTATAGTGATTTCACATCTGATAGTGAAAGTAGATTTCAGAATCTGAAAAAAATACAAAGCTATATATAGGTTGTGTCTTCCATTTTAAGTGAATATATATATATTTGCAACCCAATCTAATTTGCACCCTTAAGTGATATCATTCTCTATCGGTATGTAAGAGTAATTTGTGGTACATAGTCTGTTTGCAAAGAAAAGTTTGACTAAGAAAAGCCTCTCTTTGATCTATTTCATTGAATATATGTTTGAGTGTCTTACAGGCACTGTTTCAGACTCTGGGAATATGGCACAATCCTCCTGGAGCAGATGGCAAGGCATATTGTCAGAGGGCATCATTCAGATTAGGTGGTAACTAACTAAGCAGAGGTGTCTTAGTCATCTAGGAGAGATGCACAGAGAGCTGGATATAAACTAATAAACTCACTAAAGCCAGGGTCTTTGTTTGGCTTTGTCTGTTGTGTTCACTGCTCTATCCCCAGAGCCCAGAATAGTGGTTGCTCATAATAAGCATTCAATAAACATATATTGTTGATTGAAAAGCTTATTGTTTTGAATTTGTATAATCATAGACATATACTTTAGTGAATAATTTTTACATTTAGGTAGTTGAAAGTTTTATAATCTCAGTTACCTTATTTTTATGTTTCTTACCTACATTTTCTTTCTCCTTGTGCCCAGAAATCTGGAAGCAGGAAAAAATTATTAATATTAATTATTAGTCTTATGGTAACCTGATATGGCAAAGGATAGATTTTGAAAGCACCTTAAGAGGTCATCCGTCTTTTGTTTGGTTTTCTGCCCAGGAAAAACTGAGTAAAATGGTTAGGTCTGTATCTTTAATTAATCATTTAAAAACTAGGACAACATAATTGGGTTCTCTCTTGAGAAAATGGAGAAAGATACTTAACCCTAGATATAAAGGTACTAACTTGAAAATGTTAGAACTTTGTGTGGGAAAGTGAAAAAAAAAAAAAAAATCGAGCACAACTAAGCTGCTCTTTGTTGATATCAGAAATGGGCCTGTCATTCATTTTGGCATTGAAGCATAGCCGCCTATCTCAGGGGGCAGGACCAGGACTTTTTTTTCCCTCCCCGAAGAGCTGGACAGTTATTACAGGTTGAAAAGCCCTGACCAATTTTTCAAGAGTTTGCCCCCCCCCCGAAACTCATGGTGTTTTTGCTCTGCTTTCAAGATGCGTTAAGGTCTCCTGCGTTTTGACTGCTTTGGAGCCAGCCAGTATCCTGACATGTACAATTCGAATTATGCAGGTTTCATGAGTAAGTTTAATCTTATTTTTTAGCTAGTTAAAATTCAGGTGCTTTTTAGAAAAACAGAGTTAGGCATTTTATTTCACTATTTTTATTTTAGGTATATTTTAAGTAGCCTTTACTTTAAAAAAAAAAAAAAGCAAGATTTTAACATTAAAATGTTACTTTTGCTCTAAGAGCTGTACTTTCAATTTCTTTTGAAGTGTCTTTTGTATTAGATAAATACTATCTAATCTTCTGAAAGACAGTTAACTCACCAGTTTTCTTGAGCATCTTTTTAGTTTTACTAAGTATTTTAAATTGAGCTTCCTGAGCTCGATTGCTTATGTCTGACACAGTCTCAAGTTTCCAGTGAATGGTAACAAAGACTGTAGAGTGTTGTGGGTACTGCAGTGAGAGGCATGCTTCTTTAGACCAGGTAAGAGAGATCATTTTGTTTCTTACTGCTGGTTGAGTTTTTACAGCGCTCATTTTATATTCTTTCAACTGCAGCAAAATTACATTGATAAGTAGCCAGGAGCACGCTGAATTCAAGATGTCCTTGCTTTTTGCAGACAGGAAAACTAGACTATGGGGGTTGCGGTTGAGGGGGAGGGGTAGAGTCAGCTTAGTTTATCACTGTTACTTAAATAAATCAATTAAAATGAGAAAATAATTCCGGAGCTCAGTTTTCTTCATTCAGGAACTAAGGAAGCAGTTGAGGAAATACATAATTTTTTAAAGGTACTTCATGGTTATCGCTTGTGAATGCTATTCAAATGATAGTTTTTACTTTCATTTCTTTCCAGTAGTTAATAAAATAAGCTTTGCCCGCAACTATGCACTTTTTTTCATTTATGAAAACTTTTAAATTGTCAACAGTAAAATATGTTTCCTCGGGATCCTTGGAATAAACCTGACACTTGAAAGAACATTTCAGCTTCTATAGCTGTTTCATTCTCTTTTTTTTTCCCCCCTCAGTACATTTTTCTTAAAAAGTATTTGTGCTTTGAAAATGTCAGCTGTATTCTAATGAAGCTCGGGCATTGTTTGCACATAAAGGGGCCGGTGCATTCCACAGCTTTATGGTTTATTATGAGGCTCAGTGTGAAAGTGTGGGTGGCTCCATTTGCTATCTGCCTCTTGGGGTAGTGACTGCCATTATGTTAGTGTTGGATTGGCAAAGAATATATAACATGCAAGATCCTATGTGAGTCTGGATACTGTGAAGAAAATCTTAACCCTGAACAATGCCGAGGGAACCCGGAATGTGTGACAACTTGATTGAGTTGGTCACTTCAAGAACACTCTTGAAGTCTGCGTTTGAGTTACAATTAATATTCTACCAGTCACATCTCTTGTTTTTGGAAGTATATAGCATTCTTTGAACTTTAATAAGGAAATCAGTGTTTCTGAGCAAACTATGACATTTTAAGTAGATGCAGTAAAATGTTGAATAATACATTTATTTGGAAAAAAGTTTTAAGCATAACTTAGTGTGGGTGGGGAGAGGGAGTGAGGAGGGAGAGGAGGTCAGGCAGAGAGCCTTTCTTTCAGTTAGGAAAGCTCTGGTGAAGAAAAAAAGCAACAGATGTTTCTTCTGTTACCATTGAGGCTGTTTCATTCAAAATTCACAGTAGCTGAAATGGGGAGGGGAGGTCATAAATCTGACTTAATCAGCGAATAAGTAAAACTTAGTTATTTAAATTTATTCTATTATATTCAGGATTTGAGAATCAGTATAGGGTAACATATTCTGAATAACATACCTTTTGAAGAGGCTTCTTAAAATCTTAAACATTTATATGTGTAATAAATGGAAATGTGAGAAAGTTAATTCTAGTGCATAAAAAGTTCATTAAATCATGTTAGGGAAAAATCATTCTAAAATATGTAAGGAATACTGAAGTTGCAACAGTTTGTAATTGCACAATAGATACTGAGGCTCAAAATGAAATTGCAGTATGAAACATCATTTGCGTATAGTGTTATATCATTTTATCTCCAATAAGAAGCATGAGGCTTATTCCAGAAGGTCTTTGAATCTTCTCTGTGGGAGAAATATTTTTTAAGTTTATTTGAAATGATGAGTTCCAGTTTGCCTCTAAAAAGAAAGACCATAAGCTTAGATTTGGTTGCTAATGGAAAGGTGGGAAGAGGGAACGGTTTATCTGCTCACAAGAGTGGGAAAGAAGAACTTGGAAGCTGTATGCATGCCATGAGAGCTGTAAAGAAATCTATGCTGAATTTGTGGGATAAATAACAAGTCACATAAAAACCTTTCCTTTTACTACTAACGTGAAGAGAAGTTCTGTGCTCCTGGAAAGTATGCTTTAACATGCATTACAACTTTATGCAGTTTTTTAAAAGTTACCTCTTGTAAAACCAGCGTGCCAGATCTTTCACGTATTAGGCGCTGATTAAAAATTTGACATACTATGCTACACTGTGAAAGTAGTAAAAATATGTACTAGTAATAGCCAAAAAATTATTTGAACCAATTATGTATGGAGCAAATAGTAAATGGTTTTCTAAATGTTTAATTGGTCTAAGGAGAAGACTGGAAAACATATTAATATATTCAAGGAGATTATTAAAATTTTCTCTTGCTCTTAACTAGGACCTGTGGTCTACCCTGAAGATTTTCTTTGCTTTACATAATAATGACAGAAGTTAGAGATTTTGAAGCTTTTCAGATCATTGTTTTAATTAAGATTGAGATTCTAGCCCTCGCCGGTTTGGCTCAGTAGATAGAGCCTTGGCCTGTGGACTAAAGGGTCCTGGGTCCAATTCCAGTCAAGGGCACATGGCTGGGCTTTGGGCTCAATCCCCAGTGGGGGGTGTGGATGATTTTCTCTCATCATAGATGTTTCTATCTCTCTCTCCCTATCCCTTCCTCTCTGAAATCAATAAAGATATCTTTAAAAATTTTTTTTAATTCTATGAAATATTTTTTTAAAAAGATTGAAATTCTAAAATTGATGTAAGTACATTTTGCTTTTTAAAGGAATAGCATTATTTAGCAATTGAGGATTTTTTTTCCTTTTTAAGATAAGTAAAACAACTTACTTGGAGTTTAAAGTGGATTTATGAACTATAGATTTGACTAACGTATGAAAAAAATATATATATAACTTTGATGGAATAGACAGCCTTAAAAAAAAAAAGTTGGTGCCCCCTCCATGGGACTGATAAATGTGGCAGCATCATAGATTGTAGTTATAAAAAACGGATGTCACTTTTAAAAAATGGGTGTCACTTATGATTATAAATGTAGGCATGAGTTACTTAACAAGGAAGACAGTATCAGCCACAATAATGCAGAAATCGCTGAGACTATTGACCCTTCAAATTAAGAGGAATGTACTGAAAGGTTTCTGGAATAAGGTGTACCTGTGGTTCTTGCCTTATATCAATATATGAATTCTTTAGCACAAAACTGAGATCTGAGGAATCTGAGCCTTACCTACTTATTGGTCTCCAAGTCAGAATACCGAGAGAGTGATGGATGTAGATATTCTCTCTACTTTACATATGTGTGTGCAATTAGAAACAATCTCTGGGGAAGATTTGTCTGATGCCTATATTTTTTTTTAAAACTTTTATTTAGGAGCAGGTAAAATAGTATGTGTACTGTGCTTTACGTATATATTTAAGTATATTAACTCCATTGTATGAAGGGGTCCAAGAACCTATCATGAAATAGAATTATTTCTTTCTACCAAATTTCAGCCAGCCATTTATGAAATGAACTTTTTTGGATCTTGACTCTAAAGCTAGAGATCATCAACAGGGAGGCTTTGTTTTAGGCATTTTGCTCACTTGTGTTGCAAAGTTTGATAACTTGGCAATTTATCTGACAAAAATACGATGAGCCTGTTAACTGAGCATTTACTGTGTGCTAGGTAGACCCAATAGAGGTTTACAAAATCTTTTAATGGATAAAATGTTAATACAAAAGATTTTGTTGACATTGATGTCTAACTTTAAGTTTCTAGCTTCACTTGGCTGGTATGACTCACGCACTGTTGGATTCCTAATCAAGGGCAAATACCTGGGTTTCAGGTTCAGTCCCCTAACCCTGATTGGTGTCCTTCCCTCCCCCCTCCCTCTCTCTCCCTCTTCCTCTCCCCCTCTCTCCCTTCCCTCCTATTCTTCTTCCCCTACACCCCCCCTGCCCTTTTCCCCCTTCCCCTCCCTCTCTCTTTTCTTTTCCCCCTCCTCTCCCCTTCCCTCTCCCTTCCTCTCTTCAACCCTTTCTAAAAAATATCCTCAGGCAAGAATTAGCAAAACAAAACAAAACAAAACAAAAGTAATTTCAGTAATAGCTCTCAAGTGGAGCATGTTGAAATAACAGTATTGATAACCTGCAATTCTGAATGAGCTACTTAGTATAGTATTATGGAATACAACAATTCCCTTCTTTAATTTGCTAAGGAATAGAAAGAACTGCTTTAAAACTCTTAATTCATAGGTCTTAGGTCTTTCTGAGTTTGTGTCTTAAAGTTTTAAATTTATTTTAAGAACAGAACTTTTAAATTTTAGATCTGTCTGCAGTCTTTGGCACCTTTTATCAATATTAGAAAAATATGTCTTGACTGTAAATTTAAAATGATTTCTTTGTTAGCACTGTCTGGGGCGGGGTCCCATTTCAGAGGATTGTGGGCTTCTTCGTGAGTCTTTCCAATGAAGAGCCCTTGGGTATTCTAATACTCAGAAATTCTGATCCTTGTGGTTGCACCCAGCTGCCTTGATCTGCTCCAGCTGCCCAGTGGCTGTTGGTATAAGATAAAACGCTCTGCTTTCCGCTCACTCTCAGTTACTGGGCATGCAAACAGTGTCTGTGTGCCATCTGGTGGGTGTACCGGCTGTGGTGACAGTGCTAAAAGTAGTGGTTGAAAACAGGTTAGACATTGCAAAGATAAAACATTTACAAAAAAGAGACTGAAGAAATGAGGGTCACTCAGCCTTTTCTCTTTTTAACATGAAAACAGAGATAAGTGTAGTAGAAAGAATCTACTTATACTCCATTATTTCCTTCACTTGAATAAAGAGAAAAACTTGAAAAACAGTCTTTCCCAATCTTGTGTGATCATACGAATCATCTGAGGCATTTGTTAATAACACACATCCCACCTAGTTTCAGATTCTTTAGGTGTCAAGTGGAATTCAGGAATGTGTGTTTTGAATAAGAGGGTCACTACCCTCCCTAACTTCCCTCACACGGTGCATTTTATAACCAGATACATTTGGGAAGAATTGCTGTGATGAATTGGAATAACCAAGTTTGAGGCCATATGGTGAATGTAGTCAATTATTAAGAAGAAGATACATTGTTCCAAAACGGGGAATTCTAATTAAGCAGGTGGAAAAGGAATGAGAACATTAAGAATTAAAAGTTTTCCTTGACTTAGCAAATTAATAGAATAAGGACAAAATAACATGCTTCAACAAAAGATAAAGAAGCCAGTGAAATAACAGTAGGACCAAATTTGTAGATGAGACAAATGCTTTTGGATGGACATTTTAAAAAGATTGAAAGGGAAAGGTCCCATCAAAGGAACCTAGTGAGAGTGGATTGAATGATTTCTAAGATGTTTTAGCTTTGAGGTTTGATGAATTAAATGAAAGCAAATATAATAGCCCAGATACCAGAGCTTGAATTAAGGAGTTCCTTTAAGAAATGAAGAGGTGCTGTTTAAATCCTGGCTTGTGGGAAGACGGAGGAAGAATTTTTATTCTCCTTTCAAATGGAAAAACCCAGAGCTTGCTGATAATCATCTTAAAAGATGTCCTCTAAGTCAAAATGCTTATCAAAGCCAAGATAATAGATTTAATCCCCCAGGGAAAGTATGTGGGAAAGTACTCATTTAGGAGTATACCCTTAGGGCTAGAGCTATTTCTTGTTATGGCCCTTTCTAGAATCCTTTCTGTGGTTTCGGGGAAGATTCGGTTAGGTGGTGCCTGGGAGGAATCCTAAAAGTCCTCATTCTGACAGCTGCAGAAACAGGCAGGCTCTTGCTTCCATGCCTATGACCTGTAGGAACGTGTGTTCAGATCTTCTGTCCTTTTAGATCAGTGTTTCCCAAACTTTTGACATATGTGTACCCCTTCTATAATTTTCATAACGCTGAGTACTCATGAGAACGCAGAATTAGGTGCAGCTAAGCACGGTGCAGTGCATATCCCCACCAAACTCCGGTGCAACGCGTACCCCCACCAAACGCTTACCACTGTACCCCTGGGGGTACGCGTACCACACTTTGGGAAACACTGTTTTAGAGGATGCTTGATCTCTATTTTGGAACCAAACACAGAGGGGGATGTTCTGGAGGTTGGTCACCCATTTAACCATTATACTTCAGAGAGGTTATGAACTTTTATCTTCTATTTCTCACTCCTCTCATTTATAGCAATATTGTGGTCACCCGAAGTTATTATGAAAAGTTTGGTACTGGTGATGGCCTTTAGATTTACTCTTAGGAGGTTTGGTGAATATGATTGAGTACAAATGCAATAAAATACAACATAACAGGGTTAAAATGTGCAGATCGGTAATGCACGTTATAATTATACCAAAAGCTACCTATAAATAGAGTAAAAACTTAAAAATTTGAATATGTTTAATTATAAAAATGAAGGCAGTCAGAGTAACTACAAGGTTTATTTATTTACCTTTAATCCTGACCTGCACATTATACATGGATATGCTATTTTACTTACAGATCTGGTATTTCTAGTTAGATATGTTATCTTTTTACATTAAGCATGAGTTATTAATACATGTTTCATTTATAAGATAATGCTGTTGACCTGTGGGGCCTGAGTATTTTCTAAATAAAGATGATAGCCATCTCCTGAGCCATCCATGTTATTTCTCCCTAGTCCACTGACTTCCGTGACAGATACTGCCTTCTACAATAGGTGGCTGGCTGAAGGTTGTGGGATCTTTTCTCTCTGCAAAGTGAATTAACCTATTCCAGAACCAATCTGTGACTTGATCTATTTGAAGTGAATCAATAGTTCTTTACAACAGGTTTCATAAGTGGTTAAAAGGAAATGCTCATCTAGTGGAAATGTTAATCACTAGTGAATAAAGCATGTGGTGCTGTCACATAAACAGCAGATCAGTGGAGCAGAATAGAAAGGTAATCAATTGACCCAAATAAGTAAAAAGATCAAGGTTGCATTTGGTATCACATTGTAGATTATTTATTAAAAGTAACCATCTGGACCTAGCCAGTTTGGCTCAGTAGATAGTGCATCGGCCTGCAGACCAAAGAATCCTGGGTTCGATACCGGTCAAGGGCATGTACCTCAGTTGCAGGATTCTCCCCAGCCTGGGCCCTGGTCAGGGCTCATGCATGAGGCAACCAATCGATGTGTTTCTCTCACATCGATGTTTCTGTCTTTCCCTCTCTCTTCCTCTCTCCCTAAAAATCAATGGAAAAATATCCTCTAGTGAAGATTGACAACAAAAAGTAGCCATCTGGAAAAAAGAAAATCGGAACTTGCACTTCTCACATCAAATAATTTCAGATGGATCAAGCATGTGAAATTTTAAATAAAGGCATTTAAATATTAGAAGAAAACATGGGGAATATTTTATATCATCTTAGCATATAACTATTGAGAACTAATTTAAAAAACAGCATATTCAACTGGAAATACCAAACCTGGAGGCAAGTAAAATATGCATAGCATGTTCATGTACAATGTACATCTCTAGGGTATAGAAGAATGATAAATTTTGTAGTTACTCTGACTTCCTTTATTTTTTATGTTTAAATATAGACCTCTTTATGTATGATATAAGTCATAAAAGGAACGAGTTATAAAATTGACTGCATTTTTTAAATGTGCAAAGAAAATCATATATAAAAAAGCAAAAGACAAAGGTCAAATTGGTAAAAATAATTGCAGCATGTGTAACAAAGAATATACTTATTCCTTCAATATATAAAGAGGGTCTATTAGTAAAAAAAAAAAAAAATCACTAACAGCCAATAGAAAGATGGGCATAATTCTCAGGAAGGAAAATTTAGATGACTTTTAAACAAGTCAGCCTTATTCATAATAATAAAACCAAAATAGTAAAATAGTATCTACTATTTTTAACCTAAAAATTAACCTAAAAATCCCAGTAGGATCGGGCCTAAATGGGCAGTCGGACATCCCTCAAGGGGTCCCAGATTGGAGAGGGTGCAGTCTGGGCTGAGGGACACTGTCCTCCCCCTGAATGAATTTCTTGCACTGGGCCTCTAGTTATTTCATAAGCAAGTAAATACAAATATGTTAATAAGATATAAGTACAGGCCTACCTCGTTTTATTGTGCTTCACAGATGTTGCATTTTTCACAAATTGAAGGCAAGACCCTCCACCAGCAGAAAGGTTATGACTCACTTTACTATGATACTCTATTGCGGTGATTTGGAATGAGCCCTCAATATCTCTGAGATATGCCTATACTCTGGTGAAAAAATCATAGTAAATTAAGAAGTGCTGATATAGGCTGGTCAGAAATCTCTGAAGCAGTGATGACTGAGCAGAGACTTGAAGGAAGCTGGGGAATACGGCACAGCTTGGCACACGTAGAGGTATCTGGGGGAAGAAAGTTTTAGGCAGAGGAAACTAAGAACAGAGGTCATAAACCATAAATTTGCTTGGCATGTCTCTAGGAATAGCTGAGAAGTCTGAATGTAGTGGAATGAAGAAGGGAGAGATGGACGGGTGATGAGGTCAGAAAGGAGCGGTACAGGTAGCATAGGGTTCGGCTCTGTAAAGCTGTGTGACAGTTTACACTGACAGATACAAGGCCAGCTGGAATGTTTTGAAGATAGTTGCTGCACATAGCAGAATTACTCTGACTGCTGGGGCGGGTAGGACAGTGTTCATCATAGAGTAATGTGTGAGCTACTTGTGTAACTTAACATTTTTCTAGTAGCCATATTTAAAAAGGTAAAAAGAAACAGGTAAACTTCACCCAATATATCTGAAATATTCACCATGTAATCAATATAAGCAAATTATCAATAGATATTATACATATTTGGTATACTTAGCCCTCAAAATCATATGAGTATCTTATACTTAGATCAGATCTCAATTTAGATGTTAAATTTTCTCAACAGTGCCGAGGCCGGTTTGGCTTAATGGATAGAGTGTCGGCTTGGGGACTGAAAGGTCCCGGGTTCGATTCTGGTCAAGGGCATGTACCTTGGTTGCGGGCATATCCCCAGTAGGGGGTGTGCAAGAGGCAGCTGATCGATGACTCTCTCCCATCGATGTTTCTAACTCTCTATCTCTCTCCCTTCCTCTCTGTAAAAAATCAATAAAATATATTTAAAAAAAATTTTCTCAACAGTTAAAGTGGAATGTAGTACTATCAAAAGGGAAAATATTTTATACTGCTTTAGTTTTTGTTTAATTAAAATTGAATAAATTTAAAATTTCAAGTTCTCAGTCACACTAGGCACATTACAAGTGCTTAATAGCCACATGTGTCTAGTGACTACTGTATGGGACAGCATTAGAATAGAGTTGGGGGCAGAAGTGGGCATGCAGAAGCAGGTTGATGAATCAGTAATGGTGACTTGGACCAGAGTGATAGCAGTGGAGTGGGTGAGAAGAGGTTGTATTCGAGATAAATTTTAAAGATAGAGCCGACGGAATTTATTATTGGAGTGAATGTAGGATGTAAAAGAAAGGGAGAAGTCAACAGTGATCTTGGAGGAATAGAGTTGGATTTACTGAGATAAGGAGAGATGGGAGAAGGAGGCTTCGGGAGAAATGGGGAGCAGTCAGGAGTTGGATTTGGGGTGTTAAGTTTGAGATACTTAACATAAAAATGGAGATACAAGCAATGATAGCTGGATATGTAAATCTGAAGTTTAGGAGAGAGGTTTAATCTGAAAAAAATATACGTGAGAGACATCAGACCACCTAGGGAGGAAGAATTGACAGAGAAGAGTCGGAGGACCAAACCAAGGGGCTTCCGAATGTGTTTAGAGGAGAAGCCAGCAATCCAAACTGAGAGGAAGCCATTGAGTTAGAAGAACCAATAGGGAGTGATGGTTTGGATGCCAAACGAAGAGTGTATTAAAGGACGGTATGAATTTTTTGTAAGCATCAAATAGTTTGAAGGAACTTGAAAGCTGAGAGTTGACCATTGGATTTAACAACATGAAGATGATCTCGACAAGAATTGTTTCAGTGAAGTTGTTGGGAAGAAGTGGGAGTGGGTTAAAAAAAAAACCTGGAGAAATGGAGATTGCAAATGTTGATGGGTTTTGTGAATTTTGCTGTAGAGTGCAACAGAAATGACTTGGGAGCCAGAGATTTATGCATTATTTGCTTTTTAGATGAAAGAAATAAGGTATGTTTCTGTGTGGATGAGAATGATCTAGCAGAGAGGGAAAGATAGTGATGATTCAGGAGACTTCAAAGAGACAGTACCTGGAAGAATATCATTTAGACAAATACATGAACTACCTGTTTAAAAAATAGCCCCAATGGAGATAACAGGAGAAACAAAAGGATTGTATTATCACTAATATATATAAAATTGTGTAGGTCACTTTAACCCATCATTTTTTTAATTAAGGTACTAGAGGGCCCAGTGCACAAATTTGTGCATGGGTGGGATCAAGCTGCCCACCACAATGGGGGCCAATTGGGGCTGGGCTGGCAGTAGTGGGGGGAGGGGACAAAGGAGGTTGGCTGGCCAGCCCCGTCCCTGGTTGTAGTGGGAGGGGCTGATCGGGTGCCAGGCCAGCTAGGAGGGGGAGGACCCAAAGATGGTTGGGTGGGGCTAATCGGGGCCCTGATTGGATTGGTTGGCTGCTACAGTGTGTGTCATAGCGACTGGTCATTCCGTTGTTCCAGTCACTTGGCTTTTATATATAATGATAATTTACATGTAGTGGAATTATATTTGGTAAACACATACACCACCATATCTAGGTCATATTAAAACTTTTATTTAAGGCTATAGACTAGCTTGTCTTATGAGGTTGGACCCTGTACATATGTGATATACAACTATTTCTGCTTTGACATATTTGTAAACCCATAAAATATTCTTTCCTACAGTAAGTTGCCATGTTTCCCCGAAAATAAGACATCCTTCGAAAATAAGACCTACTTACAGGTTTCCTTCTGAGTAAAATATAAGGCACCCCCTGAAAATAAGGCCCCCCCCCCGAGGCTAAACATGAGAGATTTGGTCCACTGATTCTGAAAGAAATGGAGTCACAAGAGATTCACCAGGAAATTCAGGAATTGGATTGTTATGATGATGTTCCAGAAGATGATGACATGATTGTCACTGAATAAATGAGTAAATTCTTGATACTGTAGGATTCACAGTTTGTCTGGTTTGTGTTGACAACTACTGTACTACCGTACCATATACAGGTAATAAATTTCCTTTATTTTCATTTAACAATAAATGTGTACCGTATTTTTCTTCATGGAAAAATAAAACATCCCCTGAAAATAAAACCTAGCGCATCTTTGGGAGCAAAAATTAATATAAGACACAGTCTTATTTTTGGGAAAACAGGGTAATTTGGTTCTACCAGGAGGTTGTGATACAGGCTTGGGTTAGGAAGGTTTCTCCAAAAGCTAATTCAGACAAGAAAACGCTTTTGATTTTTTCCAGAAAGTCAGTGCTGTGTAAAAATAATTTGCACTGACATCATGTAGACAAACCACAATTATTTGACTTTTTTTATTTTTTATTTTAATTGGGCATATTGAAGGTGTTTAACTGGAACTGGAAGAATGATGAGTGAAAGAAATCACTGCTGTCTAGACAATTCTAATGGAAAACAGAAGGATTCCTTTTACTCAAATTGAAATAAATTTTGAGTCAAAATTTTGTGCCTGTGCCAAGATTTGGCATAAGGTTTTACCTCTTTTTCCTAGCCATTTCCCAAGGTGATTGATCTCATTTAGTTAATTCAGGGAATTGCCAGAACCAAAACCCAGGCAGGTCTTTTTAAGTTTTTGTTTTTAATAAGTGCATCAAGTGCCAGGAATTGGCTTCTGGACAGTATTGGGTCCCTGGTGCCAAGAAGCTGGGAATTATCGCCAAGCCATTTTGCAAAAATGTTTAGACTTGGTTTTAGTTATACTTATCTTAACCTGACAGGTATTTCAGGGGACCTAATGTTTGTAACCTATGTAGTCCTTTTGACCTATTTATTATTTTGACCTAGTTTATTCAGTGAAAGTAAATTGTATAAATATGTGCGTGGCTTTTATTTTTGAATATTAAATATTACAACTATTGAAATCCCAGTGGAGCCCTTTAATTGCTTCTAAAACAGATTTTATTTTTACCAATAAAAAAAATAATGCAGCCTGGCTTGTGTGGTTCAGTGGTCGAGTGTTGACCAATGAACCAGGCTGTCATTGTTTGATTCCCTGTCCAGGCACATTTCTGCTAACTCAGGGCATTATCTACCCACTTAATCTTCATCAATCTGGTAGATGAAAATTTTTCTCTTTTTTTAAGTTTTAATTTTTTATTATTAAAGTCAAGCATTTTTTGTATATGATCATTGACCTTCCTATTCATGTATTCAGCTTATTTTTATGTTAGGGTATTGTCTTATTGTTATTGATGTATAAGTGGGAAGTTAAATAAAAATTCTTGAGGATAGTAATCCAATGACCTATGTGTTGTAGATTTGTTTACCAACTTTGAGATCTCTTTTAGGTATATTTGGTTTGTTGTTACTTAGAAAATCCTTAGTTTTAGATAGTCAAATCTGTCAGTCTCTTTTCACAAAATTTTAATATGACTTAGATGTGGTGGTGTATGTGTTTAACAAATGTAATTCTACTACATGTAAATTATCGATATATATAAAAGCCAAGCGACTGGAATGACAGAGTGACTGGTGGCTATGACACGCACTGTAGTGGCCAACCAATCCAATAAAGATTTCTGAGTTCCATAACCTGCTTGGAAGGGCCTTCCTTATCCCTAAATTATTTTTAAAAATATATAGTTTCATATGTAGTTTCATTTCTTCTAATAGTTCTATGGCTTTAATTTTCTTTTTCCTTTTTTTTTTTTTTTACGGTTTTAATTTTCATACTTAAATATTTTATCTTCCTGGAATTTATTTTTGTGCAAGATGAGAAATTGAATTATAAGATTTTGTTTAGTTAGATGGACAGGTGTTTTTTTTTTTGTTTCAACAGTGTTTTTAAGGTATTCTTTTCTTTCCTCATTGGTTTGAAATGCTACCTTTACCATATATAGAATTTTCATATAGAGATGAAGTACTTTCTGGACTTTAATTTCTATTTTGTGCATCTATTTGTCTGCTTCTTAGTAAGTGTCACATTCTTTCAGTCACTTTAGCGAAGTAATAATTTTAAGATCTGGAAGGCTAAAATTCTCTTCTTCCTCATTATTCCTTTTTTTCAATATTCTTGGCTGTTCTCTGCCTTTACTCTTCTACTTTAGAATCACGTTTGTTAAGTTTCCTCTAAATTAACATGATATTCTCTTTTTGTTTTTGACTAATGTTTTATATTCTTCGTTGTTGTTTTTTGTGTTAGGGTTAAAATTGGGATCAAGTGGTTCCTAACCTTAATTATCTTATTTTGTTGCTTTACGGTTTTTTTGCAAGTTTTTTGCTTTTGCTCCTACCATGTTTCCCCGAAAATAAGACATCCTCCGAAAATAAGACCTAGCGCATGGAAAAATAAGACATCCCCTGAAAATAAGATCTAGCGCATCTTTGGGAACAAAAATTAATATAAGACACTGTCTTATTTTTGGTGAAACAGGATAGTAGTGTATCAGAGATGACCTCATCTTAAACATTTAGCAGCATTAAGATCATTTTAAAAATCTATCTGAGCCCTAGCTGATTTGGCTCAGTGGATAGAGCACCGATCTGCAGACTAAAGAGTCCCAGGTTCATTTCCAATCAGGGCCCATGCCTGGGTTGTGGGCTCCATCCTCAGTGATTCTCTCTCATTGGTGTTCTTTCTCTCTCTCTCCCTCTCTCCCTCCCACCTTCTCTCCCTCCCTCCCCCCCCCCTCTCTCTCTCTCTCTCTCTCTCTTTCCTTCTCTCTTCTCCCTTCCCCCTCTTCTTTCCTCTCTAAAATCAATTATTTATTTATTTATTTATTTATTTATTTATTTATTTATTTAAAAAATCCATCTGAGAGCCTAACTTTTCCAGGCTGTTCTTCTTCACATGGATCTGTGGTGTGTTCTTTTGCCTGGGGCTGAGTTATGGCATGTATGTATCAGTTACATAGTTCTTCCTCCCCTAGAATCATAGATTATTCTCCTGTTGGGCAGATTCTTAAACAATTGAATAACCATACTTAAAATAGAAAGTTTTTATAATAACCTTAATCTTTAGCACTTAATATGATGTTATTTTTAAAAATATTTTTTATTGATTTCAGAGAGGAAGGGAAAGTGAGAGTGAGAAACATCAATGATGAGAGAGTCATTGATCATCTACCTCCTGTATGTCCCCCACTGAGGATCAAGCCCACAACTTGGGCATGTGTCCTGATCAAGAATTTGGACCGTGACTTTCTTTTCTTTCCTTTTTTCTTTTTCTTTTCTTTTAAAATATATTTTATTGATTTTTTTACAGAGAGGGATAGAGAGTTAGAAACATCATGAGAATCATCTATCAGCTGCCTCTTGCACACCCCACACTGGGGATGTGCCCGCAACCAAGGTACATGCCCTTGACCGGAATCGAACCCGTGACCCTTCAGTCCGAAGGCCAATGCTCTATCCACTGAGCCAAACCGTTTTCGGCCGGACCGTGACTTTCTGATTCATAGGCTGATGCTCAACATATAAGCCATGCCAGTGGGGCAGGACTGGGTATTTAAATTTACTTCACGCTTAGTTAAAAAGTAAGAAAAGATACAATGTAGGTTACATTACAGGAAGTATGGCATCCAGATTAGAAAAGGTAGTAGCTCTAGTCTATGCTAATCAGTTTTTATAGACTCATACAGTGATTTTGTACCAGGGACTGAACCCGATGCTAGGGTACGAAGCTGAGAGATATGGCCCATTTGTAGTAAAATTCTAGGGAAATGATAATAGGCTCTATGAAAAGCTGGAAGAAGGGGATCCAGGCCCTAGACCACAGAGGCTGGGTCAACATTTAAGCAGGAGGTGAGCACAGGCTGGAGAGATGGGGCTTCACCAGCCATGAGACCTTGTACAAATCATTTAACCTCACACTGTCTCATCATAGTCTTCATGTTTAAAAGGAAGTCAAGGGAAAAAAAGAAATCAGTAGCAATGTATTTCACACAGTTGTCCTAAGCATTAATGCAGTGATGTATATATGGGAAGCCTCTAGAGTGGATGCTGGCACACAGTAGTAACTCAGGAAATGGTGTGAAATCCCATTTTGAAGTGTTAAGAGGTTGTCCCATCAGACAGACTTCCCAACTGAAGGAATGGTGTACACCAAAGCGGGGGGAATTAAGCTGGGCCTTTTGGGGACTGCAGAGTATTTCATGATTGGAGTGAGGGGTGCTTGGGGTGAGTTGCTAAGATAAAACTGGGAAGGGAGACTTCTGTTTGGAGACTTGGGAGCTTTGTGCCATGTTGAGGAATCTGAGAGGCATTTATGAAGCGTCCTGGGGTCTTTGAAGGTCTGAAGTTGAAGGGGGGTGTCCAGACCAGTTTCACCAGTTGATAGACTGGTTTGTTGTAGATGTGTGGAGGGGGAAGGGAGCTGCTTGAAGTAGGCTCTGGGTGAGAGCAGTGGTGCTCAGCCCTGGCTGCCCTGGGAACCACCTGGAGAACTTTAAAGGGTATGGTGGCCACGTTGCCTCTATATCAGTGACATCAGCAGCCCTGGGGGTAGGACCCAGGCATTGCTTCCCAGACAGTTCCACTGCACAGCCAGAGTTGTAAACTATGGCAATTACATTCAAAATCAGATTTGATAAAGTTCCCAATTAAAGAAGTGCTCACCTATTAAAGGATCCAGGGTAGAATGATAAGTCTGATATGGGTGGCCAGCTGATTGAGGAAGTGGTTGGTTATTTCTGGAATGGGTCTCTGGGTGGATGTTGATCCATGCTCAGTTGTATACCAAGACTGAGAATGTGAAAGAGAAGCAGATTTGGGTCTGAGGCTTTATTTAGTGAGCATGAGAAAGATAATGTGATTTTAAAATGTGGATATCGAGGGAAAATGATACCCAACAAATGGGCAGAGAGGGAAACTGAAGAGGAGGAGCCTCAGGGGGAAGAGAGTACCTAATTGATGACTAAGATGCTTAAGAAGACTGGAAGTGTAGAGCAGACATGAAGGAAGTAATTTATATGAGAATTTCCACTCAGAGAGACATAAGTAAAAGTATGTGAGGGTGCAGATAGGTCACAGGTTGAGGAGGAAGGGCTGTCAGTCTGATGGTCTGTTACCCTTTTCTGTAGGGGACATGAGACAGGAGGTGAAAGAAGGGGATTAAGGAGTATGAACGAGTTTAGCGAGCTGAGGAAGGGGCTAATGAGGAAAAAATTGTCTTTGTAGCCCTGCTCTTAAATGTTTATTTTCCCTCAGAGTTTCAGGATTGGCTCTCCTTCACATACATACTTACTGGCTTGGGCAGGGGCTAATGCTTTGATATCATAATTTAAAATTTAAAATGTTGAAATCACTTGAAAATCCCACAATTTCTAACATTCATAACCTATGTAGCATCATATTTTTTTCTCTATTGTAATGAAAAATCAAAAAACAACAGGATATTTTGAAAATATGTTAACTTTTAGTAAATGCCGAAACCAGTTTGGCTCAGTGGATAGAGCATTGGCCTTCGGACTGAAAGGTCCCGGGTTTGATTCCAGTCAAGGCATGTACCTGGTTGCAGGCACATCCCCAGTAGGGGGTGTGCAAGAGGCAGCTGATGGGTGTTTCTCATCAGTGTTTCTAAATCTCTATCCCTCTCCCTTCCTCTCTGTAAAAAATCAATAAAATATTTTTTTTAAAAATTCTAATATGTTTTCTATTTTTTTTTTTAAATGTCTAATAAAGATCCAACTGAATTTCTCAATTCTGATATAAACTACTAGAGGCCCGGTGCAGGAAATTCCTGCACTTGGTGGGGGTCCCTCAGCCCATCCTGCATGCTCTCGCAGTCCGGGAGCCCTCAGGGGATGTCTGACTGATGGCTTAAGCCTGCTAAGCTGTCAGTTGGACAGTCTTAGTGCTGCCTCTGAGGTGGGACTGGCTCCTGCTACCACTGCTTCGCTTGCTACCGTGTTCCCCTGAAAATAAGACAGTGTTTTATATTAATTTTTTCTCCCAAAGTTGCACTAGGTCTTATTTTCAGGGGATGTCTTATCTTTCCATGTGCTAGGTCTTATTTTTTGGGGAAACACGGTAGCCATGAGC
The DNA here is from genome assembly GCF_014108245.1 of Pipistrellus kuhlii. Lineage (NCBI taxonomy): Eukaryota > Metazoa > Chordata > Mammalia > Chiroptera > Vespertilionidae > Pipistrellus > Pipistrellus kuhlii. Next base: position 23,279,764 of record NW_023425416.1, read on the forward strand.
CCAGCTTCTGGCTGAGCAGTACTTCCCCTGTGGAAGCGCACTGACCTGCGTTGGGTATCTGCCCCCTGGTGGTCAGTGTGCATCATAGCAGCCAATCATTCTGATGTTTGGTCAATTTGCATATTAGTCTTTTATTATATAGAACTAGAGGCCCGGTGCATGAAATTTGTGCATGGCGGGGGGGGGGGTGATTTCCCTCAGTCTAGCCTGCACCCTCTCCAATCTGGGACCCTTGAGGGATGTCTGACTACCCTAATGGATGTCCAACTGCTCCTGCCAACCTGTTTGCCCCCCAACTCTCTCCTCTGCCAATCTGGTCACCCCTAACTGCCCTTCCCTGCAGGCTTGATTGCTCCCAACTGCCCTTCTTGTGTGTTGGAATGATGGTCAATCTGCATATTACTCTTTTATTAGATAGGATAGAGGCCTGGTGCGGGTGCATGGGTGGGTGCCAGCTGGTTTGCCCTGAAGGGTGTCCCAGATCAGGGTGGGGATTCCCTTGGGGCATAGGGCAGCCTGGGCAAGGGGCCTGGGATGGTTTGCAGGCCGGCCATGCCCCCTGGTGACCCAAGTGGAGTCCCTGGTATCTGGGATATATTTATCTTCTATAATTAAAACTTTGTAGCCTGGAGTGGAGGCCTAGGCCCACCTGGGCAGGTGGAAAACTTGGCTTTCTCCATTGCCAGGGGCATCTCTAGCCTGTTCTCTCCAACTCCTTGGCTGCCATCATTTTTGTTAGGTTTTATCTTCTATAATTGAAACTTTGTAGCCTTAAGCAGAGGCCTGGGCTGGCCAGAGTGCACAGAAAGCTTGGCATCTCCTGTCACCAGGGAAACCCAAGCCTCCCTCCTGTTATCTCCATGGCTGCAGCCATCTTGGTTGGGTTAATTTGCATAATTGCTCCTGGTTGGCTGGGGGGTGGGGCGTGGCTGGGGGTGTAGTGGAGTGATTGTTAATTTGCATATTGCTCTTATTAGATAAAGGATGCTTTGTATTATATATTCTCTAAATATTTTTTCCTCCATAAAACCAACTAAACATCCAGTAGTTAATTGCCAGAGTGAATTGTTAATTTTACAGATTTCCTATTCAGCAGAACTAATGTATTCACTACAACAAAGCAATTGTTGATATGGCTTTTCAGTAAGCCTTCTTGTTTATAATTTAAATTATGAAGTACTTAGTCAAAACTGGGATTAGGACCATGGGGTTAGAAAGTGGCCTTGATATTGCAGAACATTAACCCAGTGTTTTGATATTATTTCAGGTAACATTTCATTGGTTGCTTTTCCAGTTTCCAGCACCAACTCACCAACAAAGATTTTACCAAAAACCCTAGGACCAATAAATGTGAATGTTGGACCCCAAATGGTAAGAAAACCATCAAATCTTAGAATTTAAAAATTGATTAAATATGGATGGTCACATATTCTAGTTAATTTCTCATCTCAGTAATTTTTTAAAGATTATTTTTATCTGAATGTAACTGATTAAATCTTGAGAAAAAGAAAGGCACTCTTCAGTGTTTAATTTTACAGGTTTGACTCTGGGTTCTGGGTGTATAATTAGGTTTGCTCTTTATGTGAGGCTTTTCTTCTCATTGTTTGGTTAAATTGACTTAACATCTGTTATGTTTTATGTTCTCTTCAGGTTATTTCTTATAAAATAATTTTTACCACCCTAACCTATGTACTCATATAAATTCAACATGACCCATTACTTAATCTCTGTCTGGAGCTATTAATTTGAAATCTTTTATTAAAGGACATTTGGGGGAAAACGACATGCCAATTCATTTAAATTTTTAACAGAAATAATGGATGAAAAATATTTAACTTTCTCTGTAAGTAGTTCATTAATTGTATTAGAGCTTGAAGTACATAGCACTTTTTAAAGAATATATATTTTTTATTGATTTTTACAGACAGGAAGGGAGAGGGATAGAGAGTTAGAAACATCCATCAGCTGCTTCCTGCACACCCTCCACTGGGGATGTGCCCGCAGCCAAGGTACATGCCCTTGACCGGAATTGAACTTGGGACCCTCCAGTCCACTGAGCCAAACCGGTTAGGCTAGATAGCTCTTTTAAAAAGCCTTATTTATAAACAAAGACTCATACAACTACTCTAAAAACCATACCAAATTTGCCCTGGCCAGTGTGGCTCAGTTGGTTTGGTGTTTTCTCGGGCACCAAAAGTTCACCAGTTTGATTCCTGATCAGGGCACAAGCCCAGGTTGGGGGCTCAGTTCCCAGCACAGGGACATACAGGGGACAGCCAATTGATGTTTCTCTCTTTCTCCCTCTCCCTCTCTCTAAAATCAATAAAAACATATTTTTTTAAAACTCATGCCTAATTTAAATGGCTTCACGCACCATTAACAAAAGTGCATAAACATTTTAACAACTCTTCATTGTCAGTGCTTACTGTACATATTCTCTATAGAGCAACAAAGATAAGATTTGCCCACAGTATACAGCCTTATGGGGTATGTTAAACACAAAATCATTTAGACAAAAATACCTTTTAACATACTTAATGGCTCCAGAAAGTCTTACAGTTTTTAAGACATTCTAGACATGACATTTTCCCTGATTGCTTGAGGGCTGTTAATTATCTACAGAATCCAAGCCAAAGACCTTACACAATTTACTATAACTATGTGAAGAATGTGATCTAGCTCCAAACTTCATAGAGACTTGAGCTCAGGTAAGTGTTCCCGTTTCAAGGCAGTTCAGGGGATATTTTCCAACATTTGCTCAGCATTTGCCTCTCCAGCCACTACAGTAGGTACAAGTGAGATAAGACACTTGCCTTTAAAGTCTGTATTTTGAAAGGTGATAATATAAGCACCAAAATTAAACAAACATACCAGAACTCTTATGTGTTTGCCAAAAGTCAGTGGCATGTTGTTTTCCCCCTACAGTCCTCCTCTGGTTTTGGGATACTATTTTTTATTAGTATTTTAGTGTGCGCTATGGCTCAAGTTCAGGTTTCTCTTCTGGAGACATGTAATTTCTCTTTCCATTGTTAGTTTTTACCAATGTACATGGAAGTCTTTACACACTCCAGTTCTGACGGTAAGTAATCAGGTTACTGTAATCAGGTATACATACTTCTTACCCAGTTACTGTAGAATCAGCAAAAAAAGGTCAGAAGGAGAGGAGATCTAGGGCTCTCCTTTAAGCCATGGCAGCCCAAGGCCTTTATTTGTCTCCCTAATTCTTTTTGCAGTTCTTGGGACTTGGACCGGAATCAGAGTTTTTGTTATGATTTCCTAATTAATGTAGAACTCCAATTAGAGCCATTTCTTTCTTCTCCTCTTGCTTGCTTCTTGTGAACATTGTCCTTTCACCTTCAATATTTCATTCATGATTATTAAAAAGTGTTTAGTAAGAAATTAGTGAATAAAACTTAATTTCTTATTACAGCAAATTTAAATTTCATGTCTTTTTGGAAGCCAAATCTTAATGTAGATAGAAATTTCAAAAGGCCTGAGAAAAAAGTTGTGTTCTGTATTTATAGAAACTAGCAGTAACTGTTTTGTTTTGGGATACTTGCCCTTTTCCTAAAGGTTTCTGCTTATATATGTAAGCTACTCTTATGATTATCTTTATTTTAATGTGATTAACACTGCATGATTCTTATATTGAAAACTAAGATTTTGTAAAATAATGGAATCCTTGTCTTGGCTGGTTTGTCTCAGTGTATAGGGTGTCAACCTGCAGACTGAAGGTTCAATTCGCAAGTTCGATTCTGTTCAAGGGCACGTACTTTGTAGGCTCCATCCCCAGTCCAGGTTTCTCTCTCTCTGTCTCTCCCTCTCCCTCCACTCTCTAAAAGTCAATGGAAAAATATCCTCTTATGAGGATTAACAACAACAAAATGGGATTCTTTTAACATTTTGTAATTATATAGCTTTTTTTCTCCTTCAAAATATACGTTCCCTTGGCCTTTCTTAACTGTAGATGGCAGTAGTACATAAGATACACATTGATTGAATGTGGAAAATCTCTAGAATGAGATTCAATCGCTGTATGATTTCCATTGGGTAACTGTAATCTATTGTAAAAAGAAACCACAATTACATTTAAATTAAGGTTGTCTCTTAATTTAAATATTTAAATATTCATTTTCCTAATCAGATCAACTGAATAGTAGAAGTAGTTACCTCTTATCTTTCATTTTAATTTGGGATTTCAAAATTAAGCTTCAGGTTTTTTTTGTGTGTGTTTTTGTTTTGTTTTGTCTTGTTTTGTTTTGTTTTTAAATATATTTTATTGATTTTGTACAGAGAGGAAGGGAGAGAGATAGTCAGAAACATCAATGAGAGAGAGTCATCGATCAGCTGCCTCTTGCACACCCCCCACCGAGGATATGCCCGCAACCAAGGTACATGCCCTTGACCGGAATCGAACCCGGGACCCTTCAGTCCCCAAGCCGACGCTCTATTCATTGAGCCAAACCGGTCCCGGCAAGCTTCAGTTTTATCAAGTGTGTTTGACTCATCACCTACATAGTTTTCCTATGTTTAATGGTTGATCAGTTCTGTTGACTTACCTTTGGTTTTTTGTTTTTTTTAAAATTTTATTTCTTTATTGATTTCAGAGAGGAAGGAAGAAGGAAAGAGAGATAGAAACATCAATGATGAGAGAGAATCATTTATTAGCTGCCTCCTGCATGCCTCCTACTGGGGATCAAGCCCACAACCCAGGTATGTGCCCTTGGCCGGAATCGAACCTGGGACCCTTCAGTGCACAGGCTGACGCTCTATCCACGGAGCCAAGCCGGCTAGGGCTGGTTTTGTTTCTTAAAACTCACTGTCCTAGTTTAAGAACTCATTGCATCTCACATGAACTTCTAACTTGTCTTTCCAGTTCAAGTCCATCATCTTCAATTTGTTCATTCAGGAATTGTTTATTAAGGATTTACTGTGTGTATCAGGCCCTTTGCTAAGAGAAGGGAACAGAGTATTGCTAATTACTCTCAGATCAGAAGAAAATATCTGACAATCCGACAAAGAGGGAGAAAAAAAAAAACTAGAACATAGAAGTTAATTTCCGAAGTCATTCTCATTAATGATAACCATGTTTTCCTATGCTTGTTTCTCTTCCTTCTTGCTTTTTTTTTTTTTCTACAAAGCCCTTTAAATCAAGCAAAACCGAGCCTGTAGGTTTTATTAATAACAAATACAGAGAAAGAACTCCTTAGTAATAAAACTGCACAAGTAATGCAGTCTGTTTTGAGGGTAGATTGGAACACATAGAATTGCTTTTTGGACTCCCCTGTTCTTGAAAGGGTAGACCAGAGACTGTTCAAATACTCAAATTTTCCTCCTTAAGCTGTCACACTCAGTGTCAGTTTGATAGAGGATATTTGAATGTGTGATCTAGTGATTGGTGAAAACTGTCTTTTATATTGTAGAGTACTTTTCTTATTGGATTTTATATAGTCCTTTCTAGCACATCAGTAAATAAAGAAGCTACTTTTCCCCCCATCATTTTAAAAGCTGGGTCTTTCCTCTCAGTTCACTAAGTATTTATTGTACTTTCCTGTGAGCACTGTGCTAGGCCCTGCAAACATTTTTTCTGTTCTTGAAGATCTTGCCCTGAATTAGAGGTGTGGAGGTGGGATGGGGTTCATGGAGGGGTAGGAGGTCCAAACACATTGTCTAGATTTTATATTTTCACACAAGGCAAATTTCTGAATGCCCTGTTTGATCATCATTGGCTTATTGTAGAGAATCAGAATTCTCTAGACATCTTATCCTTGTTTATTATCTTTTGTTTTTATTTATTGATTTTAAAGACTGAGGAAGGGATAAGGAGAAAGTGAGGAACATTGATGTGAGAGAGAAACATCAATCAGTTGCCTCCTGTATGAACCCTGACCAGGAGCAAACCTGCAACCTGAGTGTCTGCCCTTACCGGGAATCGAACCTGTGGCCTTGCAGTGTATGGGATGAAACTCCTGTCAACTGTGTCACACTGGCCAGGGCCCAAGGAGCTTTTTTTTTAAAAGACCATGTTCTGTCCTGGCCGTGTGACTTGGTTGAGCATTGGACCATGCACCAAAAGGTCTCTGGTCAGGGTACATGCCCAGGTTGCAGGTTCAGTCCCCAGTCATGCGGAGGCAACAATCGATATTTCTCTCTCACATCAATGTTTCTCTCTCTCCTTATCCCTTCCCCTTTCTCTAAAATCAATAAAAACATGTTTTTAAAAAGCAATAAATACCCTAGCCAGTTTGGCTCAGTGGATAAAGTGTTGGATTGCAGACCAAAGGGTCCTGGGCTCAATTCCAGTCAAGGGCATGTAATTCAGTTACAGGCTCCTCCCCTGGCCAGGGCTCATGCAGGAGGCAACCAATCCATGTGCTTCTCCTGTCTTTCCCTCTCTTCTTCCACTCTCTAAAAATCAATGGAAAAATATCCTTGGGTGAGAATTAGAAAAGAAAAAGAAAAAAAAACACAATAGACGAAAAGTCCATATCTTTAGTTCCATTAATTTCTTTCCTGAAATCTATCCTTAGCAAACAGAAATTAAGGCCAAGATCATTGTACAAGAATGTTTATCCCAGCATTGTTTATAATAGTAAATAATTGAATATCCATATATCTAATAGGGAATAATAAATTTACATGATGGAATGTTTTACTGATATATTTAAAGAATATATTATTAAAATATTTAATGACATGAGAACTTGCTCTTGAAAAAAAAAGAGAAAGAGATTAAGTTGCATCTGTATACTAATCCAAATTGTGTAATGTTTTTGCCTATATTTTGGACTGTGAAGATCTGATTTACTGTTATCCAGTTGTAGTAAATCAAGCTTGACTGGAATTAGATTCTGTAATTGCAAAGAAAGCCTTTCATTTTTCTGGTTTTTAAAACATTGTCAGTTGCCAGCTAATCCTTCCAAATTGCTCTTCACTTGCTGAAACCTGCATTATGACCTCATGGCAGTATAAGATCTTAGGATATAAATGAATCAGAGGTATTGCTTATGTTTAAGATGATTGAGCATTTTAAACAATAAGGTTTCCTCCTTGTAAGGTTAGCAGTCAACATTATTTTGTGCCTGTAGGCTTTTCATAATAACTAAGAATATTATTTTCTTTGTCCTCACTTCACAGATTATAAGCACACCTCAGAGACTGACCAGTTCAGGAAGTGTTCTGATTGGGAGTCCATACACCCCAGCACCAGCAATGGTCACTCAGACACACATAGCGGAAGCTACTGGCTGGGCCCCAGGGTAAGAGTGTTGTTACAAGTTACCATTTTTAAAAATTAAAAAAAGTTCTGACCTTTTTTTCTTAGGATCTTGTCTTCTGTTCTTGTTTTATGTTAGTCTAGTCCTTAAAAACGAATACACTTCCTTTAAAATACCTATTTTATTTCATTTCATATCTTAAATATAATCCATTTATGGAGCAACCATTTTAAAACAGAGAAAAACGTTATAATAATAACTTGTACCTGAATCTTTTTACTTTTTTTCAACTCTGAAAGAGAACTACTTTTTATTAATGGCATTTAGCTGCTTTAAAGATGTCAAAACTATACTTTATATTGTTAACAAATGAAAGATAGATTAAGTATTGGTTATACTGAGAATTTCCCTTATGAGTTCTTGTTTCCTTTAAAAAAAAATCAGAAAAGGAACTAGGGAAAAATATATTAAAATTTTCATTGAGCCAAAACCGGTTTGGCTCAGTGGATAGAGCATTGGCCTGCGGACTGAAAGGTCCCGGGTTTGATTCTGGTCAAGGGCAGGTACATTGGTTGCAGGCACATCCCCAGTAGGAGGTGTGCAAGAGGCAGCTGGTCGATGATTCTCTCTCATCGATGTTTCTAACTCTCTATCCCTCTCTCTTCCTCTCTGTAAAAAATCAATAAAAAATATATTAAAATTTTCATTGAGTTTTCCCTTGATTCTTTTGAAACATTGGGCAATTAAATCAATATTTCCTCTATGTTATTCAGTTGCCGCTGTTAGTATCAAACCTTCACATCTTTATAAAATACTTACCCAACCTTTCTCCTTTGCTTATCATTTTAACATTTCATCTTTCCATAAAATAAAAGGAAATAGTAAAATTAATGACTCAAAACTTTATTCTGTTACTTTAAAAATTATTTAAATTATTATTTAAATACTGCATGGGTAGTTCCATCTTTGACTTACAACTGTGAGTTCTAGCAAGGAGACAATAAATCTTGATTGAGTAAGAATTCAAGAATATTAAATGAGCCTGGCAAGTATGGCTCAGTGGTTGAAGCTCCAGCCTATGAACCAGGAAGTCACGGTTTGATTTCCGGTTGGGGCACACGCCCGGGTTTGGGCTCCATCCCCAGTTGTGGGGGCCTGCAGGAGGCAGTTGACCAATGATTCTTTCTAATCATTGATGTTTCTTTATCACCCTCTCTCTGAAATAAGTAAAAAAATATATTTTAAAAACGAATATTAAATGAATTAATGAAATAACAGCCCTGGCAAAGTGTTTTAAGCCATATATTGTACATATATTCAAGAGACAGAAGAGTATCATATGTAGTCATACTTTTTCATTATCAAATGAGATGACATGACAATCACCTGTAATTTCATGGCCTTTTGGACATTCTTGTGAACATTCTCAGGTAGATATAAAAGTTACCTTGGATTTCTGCATAGCCCTGAGAGGTTATAACATGAAAGCTTGCCTAGGCCAGTGGTTTGGAGATGACCAGGGTTTGGATATTTCCAGCTTCAGCTGTGCTTTATGTTGGAGATGGTATGACTGTCGTGTTTTTATAGTCAGTCATTCCAGAGTAAATCAAATTTCTCTGTGCCTTTTCTTTTGGGAACCTGTAATATTTTCTCCTTAAAGATTCACTGAACGCTTTTCAAACTAGGTTATCCTATTGTGATTTCTTGGTCCTTTGGTAAAATTTAAGTTTTGTTTTTTTGGTTTTTTTTTACATACCTTTTATAGTTGTTAGTTTTTGTGTTTGGCTATATATGTTGTGGAATTAGACAAGTTACAATAAATTATTCATGAAATAAAATAGTGTTTATATGTTCTTTTATGCTTTTTTCTTTTTAGTGATAGAAAACGGGCTAGAGAATTTATAGACTCTGATTTTTCAGAAAGGTGAGTATGAGTGTATTTTGTTTGGGAGATGCTATTACATAAAGTTTTGGTACCCAGACTCTAGCTTAAGATAGTGAAATTTGTTCAATCACACCAATTTAATAACTTTATTGAGTTTCTACCATTATTCTATACCACACACTGAGTAGTTGACCTGTCTTACATAAATTTAGTATTATGTTTTTATTTTCATGGTTCCAGAAGTGAATAGATTGGCTATTGGTAATATGTCATTTAGCTCCCTCCCTCCTTTTGAGAAGTGCAGTGTTCTACCAAGGTGAACACTCCACCTGACCTCAGCATGCCCAAACGTTTTAAAAACAGATTTGATTGAGCACATTTAAAGATCATAGTAAAGTCTCACTTCTTTTTCTAAATAATACATGGAGTATAATGTGACCTTTCTTTAGACTGTTAGGACAGTGGTTCTCAGTTCTTGATGTGCCTCCGAATCCCCTGCGGTTTGTTGAAAAATACAGATGCCTGCCTACCAAGTGAGAAACTCCAGGATTAGAAACTCTCACTTTAGTCTACGGCCATACCACCCTGAACACGCCCGATCTCGTCTGATCTCGGAAGCTAAGCAGGGTCGGGCCTGGTTAGTACTTGGATGGGAGAAACTCTCACTTTACTGTCATTATTTGAGCTTAAGTTCAATATTCCATGCAAGTCACTACACGAGGTAGAATATTAATGTTGCACTGTTAAAATAGGATGCATAGTCTTAGAGGTAGTTGAATTCTGTACGATTGTTACTATTTTAAATAAAACCTGGCCTGTTACACTTTTAAAAATTTATTTTTGGTTTTAAGATTTTTTAATTTCCATTTTCAGTGGTATTTCAGTTTCCTTTGTCCTGTTAGGTCATCTTTTCTCAATATAATAGTTTTCTGTCTTTTCCATTTTTTAGTTTGCTATCTCCAACTTGCTAGGCAACGAGGTGGCCAGTTGTGTTAGAATTCAGTCTAAAATAAAAGTGAATAGGCTCTGAGTGAGGACCTCGGGGCTATATAGTCTAAAAGTGTGCTTTCTTGCATTGACACTGGCTTTGCTTTAGTTCCTAGGTGGCTTTTGTTGCTTGCTTCTTGGCTCTTAACTGTTTTTGAACACAAAAATCATGCCTGAGGAACTGCTGTATCGTGTAGAAATATGTAGCAACATGTTCTTTTCTCTCTAATGGAAATTCCTCTTTCCAAACTCATACTGTCTTTGTGTGTATCCTAGGAAAGGGTAGCAGTGTAAATTCATATAGATATATTTAGCAATGTTTGAGGCCGTAAAATAGGACTTGTTATTAGTTATGATTGGTGGCACCTGTGTACTACAAACAGTATAAACAATAAGATTCTCTCCATATTCTCCTTCATAAGAAAAAGATCTCTGAAGATCACATTAAAAGTGCTAGATTAAATTAGTAAGTGTAACCATTGATTCAGCTTTCCCTTTCTGCATCTGGGTTCAGTGGCATTTTGGGGAGTGAGGGTTGTGCTTTTTATTATTCTCTTATTTTTAAATATAACCACAAGCATTACTACATGTGGCTTTTATTGCTGTTCATACAAATGTTTCTTTTCCTCCAAATTTATTGTATTTTTCTGTAACGCTGTGAAAAGTTTTGTTTCCCGCCCCCCCTCCCAACACCTCCAGTGTTTAGGTGAAAAAAGCCAGCTCTCAATCATAGACTAATTTTTATCTCTCCAATGTCTGGTATGCTGATTTAGTATGATATGTAAATATTTCTATTGGTTTTCCTCAGGAATTTATACATCAATATATGTAGATATATATAAGCTCTTTTTAAAAAATATATATTTTTATTGATATCAGAGAGGAAAGGAGAGGGAGAGAGAGAGATAGAAACATCAGTGATGAGAGAGAATCATAGATTGGCCGCCACCTACGTGCCCCATACTGGGGATCAAGCCTGCAGCCCAGGCATGTGCCCTAACCAGGAATCGAAACGTGACCTCTAGGTTTGATGCTCAACCACTGAGCCACGCCGGCCGGGCTATACAAGCTTCCTATTCTTACCTTATTAACAACTGTTTCTTGGTTAAGGCCATTTGCAGAAGCAAGTCCGTTTCTGAAGAAATCTTGTTTAATGGGTGAAGGATGCATTGAAATATACTCATTAGTTTTCCCCTATATTCTCATCCACTGGAGTTCTTTGCACAGAGCTTGCAGAAGGAGCTATGAAAACCCTCTTTCTGGTCTTGCATGGGGTTTTGATCCTAGAAGATGTTTGTTCACTTTCTCTTTTTACCTTTGGACAGAATCTGATGATGTCTCCTAAATCTCTTTTCCAAATAGGTCTGCTTTTGCTTTGGGATTTCTACTGGGGAAGGAAAGTCCTTAATATTTTTTTTTTTCCTGTTGGAATTCAGTTAAAATGTTCTTTATTTATAATAAATTAATATAATTTAAACTATACTACACTAATAATAAGAATAAAAATCTGTATAGTTAAAAACAAATATCATTTTAGACTGTGATAGTTGGCACACACAAAACATAAGGGGATTATTGGCAGGATGGTGGCTGCCTTAGAGCAGGCCTCTCTAAGGAGATAACATTTGAATGCAAAGAAGTCAAGCATGTAGCTAGCCTGATCATGGTGGGGAGCCAGAGATTCAGGCAGAGGGAAATGAGGAACTAGGTTGGAGTGTTTGGGGAAGCAGAGTGGCTTGGAGATAGTAAGAAAGGCAGAGTATTATGAGACTAGGGGCCCAGTGTATGAATTTGTGCACCTTAAAAGGAATTGTGGGCCTCAAGGCTACGGTGGGCACAGGGGCAAGTCTCAGCCCATCCTCTGTGCCCCCACCCTGCACCTCCTGCCGAGGCCCCTGTCTGCTGGCAGTCCCACTCCTACATGCTGATGGTGCCGGCCCCCGTAACACCTGCTGACTGTGCAGAGCAAGTAGGCTGGCGCCAGCAGCAGGTACAAGCGGGGCCAACACCTCCAGTGGGTGTGAGTGGCAGCTGCTGCCCCGATCGCCCCTCAGGAACGGGGGGGAGGGGTGGAGAAGCCTATAGGAGCGATCAGGGCTGCCAGGCTGCCAGCCACCACATGCACCCACTGATGGCACCGAGCGATCAGGATTGGTGCTAGGCGCCAGCAGCAGGTGTGAGCAGGGCCGGTGCTGGCAGTGGATGCGAACTGCAGCTGCTGGGCCTGATTGCCCATCAGGAGCACAGGGAGGTGGAGAAGCCCTGAGAGACTTTTGGGGCCTGTAGCAGCCACTCACACCCACTGATGGCGCTGAGCGATTGGGGCTGGCACTGGGCACCAGCAGTGGGTGCAACTGGGACCAGCGCCGGAAGCAGATGCAAACACCAGGCGGGACCATGGTGCTTGGTACCAAAGAATTTTCAGTAACTGGGACCCCTTGCTCCTTATTGCCTGCCTGCAGCAGAGGTGGGAGAGGCTCCTGCCACTGCCAGTGTACTCACCAGCCATGAGCCCAGGCTTCTGGCTGAGTGGTGCTCCCCATGTGGGAGCGCACTGACCACCAGGGGGCAGCTCTGTGCTGAGCATCTGCCCTCTGGTGGTCACTGTGCATCATAACAACCGGTCGTTCCACCGTTTGGTTGGTTTGCATAGTACGCTTTCATTATATAGGATAGGATAGTTTACCAATGTTGATATTTAACCATAGTTCTCCTCAAGTTTATTATCAATACATGCACTGAACTAATCTTATAAAAGTTTTATATGTAATCTTGTTTTTATGTTTCAGGAGTATGTTCATCAGCACTTAAAGTTTAGCTGTTCCTATTTAAGGACTGTGTTTCGCCTTTTCTTTAAATACTACCCATGTATGACTACAGAGGACAAATTAGCCAAACTACCCTATGATTATTTTATTGCTCCCTTTTTAAAAATAATAGAATTGCATGAAAAATAACACCATGCTTTATCACTGGCTTTTAAAAAGTATATAAACACTGAATCGAGAATTTCATTTACTTTAAGCCATTATCCAGTTCTTAGCATAAATTAAAAATCCCATACACAACATAGTTTTTTCAAAATAACTCCTGTGCTCCTATTTTTAGCAACTCTTACTTACTTTTGTCGCCTGACTTGTACGAATGATATTGACTTATGTGTGACTAGCCATTTGTATCTCCACACACCAAACTAAGGGCATATCAGCCTAGAGTGGGTTTTGTGTGGAAATGGACACAGCAAATGGGAATTGGATTCTTTTCCAAAATGAAATGACTTAGGACAGTGACATGAACAGAATGACCAGTTTGTGTGGGAAGTTCACTGTGATGGCCATGTCTGGAAGGACCAGGGTGCCTCTAGAACAGTCATGAGGTTCTTGTTAAGAACTGGATAAGGACTTAAAGTAAATAAATAAAACCACCCCCTACTAGCCTTGAAGCACTCACTCCCAGGTCTCTTTCAGCTCAGTATGCAGCATCTTAGCTGGTTTTTACATATCACTGCCTCCAAAATGGCTGTCACTAATTAACTGCTTTTCCTTTATCCAAATCAACAAGTTTTTCTGCCAATTCAGTTACCTGTGATCATTGTGTGTGTGTGTGTGTGTGTGTGTGTGTGTGTGTGTGTGTTTTCCCTCTTGATGGCCTCTACATTTTAAAATTGTGCTATTCGGTGATTTCCCCAGCAACAAAAGCATTCTCTCCTTTGTTTATTGCCGGAGAGACTCTTTGTCATGCTGAGGTATCAGCTTGAAAGGATTGTCAGTTCGAAAACCAAGTTTGGTTCCACAGCCTAGATATTTTTTTCTGTGAGCAACTGAGTGGAGATGGGAGATGCTCAAGAAACGAGGTTTGACTGTATTTTATGAACACTTTTTTCAATTAGCATTCAGTGTTTAGAATCTATTTCCTTTTATTTATTTATTTATTTATTTATTTTCAGATACTCTAATTGTCAGTATAGTCTTTGCCTCTCTTCAATATTAGTCATTTCCTCTTGAATATCAGTTGTGGGAGTTATGCAAAATGGAGTATTGTGACCTCTTTAGTCCTTATTTTGGTTCCCTTGCACACAGCTGGTATTGAAGAGGGTAAAACTCCTGGTTTCAACTGCTGCTCTCAAACTGGCCTGCTGTGCTTTCTAGTCAGTTCCTATTGGCTATTCGGGAATTACTGTTCTGATTCCCATTAAATGCAGCCCCGTTGAGTATTTCTTATTCTGCTCACTACCATGTAGGTCTTTGGCTGTTGGTATTGTATTCTGAGGTTTGTTGAGGATACCTTGTCATCTAGTTTTGCTGTAAATATTGTCATGAGGTTTGCATTTTGCTGTCTAGTTGCTCTGTTTTTATCTGGGGATTTGGAGAGTTTGAAAACTATGTTGCTGTCTTGCTATCTTCCTAGACTCCCCCCATAACTGGGGTGTGTGTGTTTAGTCTGTTTGAATATTAAATATTAAATTGACATGTCTTTTATAATCTTGGTATATAGTTGGCTCACAGATTAGCAGAACTTAACCATTCAGTTTAGTAGAACTGAAAATCTAATGATTAAGTTATCAAAGTTTAGGCCTGGGCATTACCCAAACTTGAAATAATTAGATAAGTATGACCAGTATATAAACTACGAGGGCAGGGTTTTTATCTGTTCTTCTCATGGATATTTCCCAGTATGTAGAACAATGCCTGGCACGTAACAGTCAATAACTTCTCAGTAAATATTTGTTGAATAGATGATGTGTGTAAGAGAAGCACTCTAGCTTTATATTTCATTAGGCTTTTAAGGTAAAAATTAAATTTAAAACATTTCCTCATGTCTAATTCAATTAAAGCTTACCACTTGGAACAAAAATCAAATTACTGTCTTTTCATTATTTTCTACTTTTGTAAAGGAAGTCTCTAAGTAAGTATAATGGAGTATAATATTTTCTTCTCTTAGTAAACGAAGCAAAAAAGGAGATAAAAATGGAAAAGGCTTGAGACATTTTTCAATGAAAGTGTGTGAGAAAGTTCAGCGGAAAGGCACAACGTCATATAATGAAGTAGCTGATGAGCTGGTATCAGAGTTCACCAATTCAAATAACCATTTGGCGGCTGATTCGGTAGGTAGATCATGCCCTTGACATTGACTATTATGAGTGATGCAACAGTGTACCTCTTTGGGTTATCCATATCATCAATATGAGGACTCAGACAAGCTAGGGAATTCCCAATTCCTCCTCTACTTGAAGGTTTCATATGGTTTGTTGGGAATTTTATTTAATTTATTTATTTATTTATTGTATTGATTTTATACAGAGAGGAATTGAGAGGGATAGAGAGCTAGAAACATCAAGCAGCTGCCTCCTGCACTCCCCCCACTGGAGATGTGCCTGCAACCAAGGTACATGCCCTTGACCGGGATCCCTCAGTCCACAGGCTCTATCCACTAAGCCAAACGGTTTCAGCTGTTGGGAATTTTTTGTTGTTGATTTTTTGTTTTACAAAGAATTCTTTTATTATTTATTTCAACATACAGATGAACTCTATCCACTGAGCCAAACCGGTTAGGGCTACTTCTCTTATTCTTCTCCAATATTCCCACCTTTGCTTACTGAGTTCTGGCCACTTTGGCCTGTGCTTATCCTCCAACCTCAGGATCTTTGCTCTTGCTGTGCCTTCTGCCTGCTTGGCTCTTTCCCCAAATAGCCACACAACTCACTTTCTCACCTTCTCTACATCTTTATGAAAATGCCACCTTTTTAAAAATTTATATTTTTATTGATTTCGGAGAGGAAAGGAGCTAGAGAGATAGAAACATCTATGAGAGAGAAACATCGATTGGCTGCCTCCTGCATGCCCTACACTGGGGATTGAGCCCATAACCTGGACATATGCCCTGACTGGGAATCAAACCATGACCTCCTGGTTCATCGGTCAACACTAGGCCACGTTGTTCAGGCCATTCTTGTTTTATAGAGTTAAGATTTTCCTTTTTTGTTGGTCTTCATTCCATCCTACTTTTCCATGCTCTATCTCAGTTTCATCATTCTTCTCCCTGAAGAAGGCCCTTTAGCATTTCTTAAATTTAGATCTCTAGGTAACATAATCTTTACTTTCTTCAGATTGTTCTTTACTTTTGAAGGATAGTTTCACTGGGTACAGAATGTTTTCAGCACTTTGAAGATGTTATAATAATACTGGAGGCCTGCTGCATGAATTCATGCGTGGGTGAGGTTCCTTGGCCTGGCCAGCAATTGGGGCCATCTCTCCCAGTCCTGATTTAGGCCAATGAAAATCTGGCCAGCCAGGGAGGGACTGCAGGAGGTCTCTAGGGCATGTCCTGCCCATCCCACCCAGTCCCGATCGGCTGGACCCCAGCAGCAAGCTAACCTGCCATTCAGAGCATCAGTCCCCCAGCGGTCAGTGTGTGTCATATAGACTGGTTGAGCAGTCAACCAATCGGTCAGACACATAGCATATTAGGCTTTTATATATATAGATTATTTATTAAATATTTTAATATCTTGTGACTGTTATCTTAACCCTTAACTTTTATCACTTAATAATGTATTTTTTAGCAGGCTTATGACCAGAAGAACATTAGGCGAAGAGTTTATGATGCTTTAAATGTGCTAATGGCAATGAACATAATATCAAAAGAAAAAAAAGAAATCAAGTGGATTGGCCTGCCTACGAATTCTGCTCAGGAGTGTCAAAACCTGGAGGTAAGAAAGGAAGATCTGATTATACAAAGTAGTTTGCTTTGTTTTACATCAGAGGCATTTTAATTTAGAAATGTGGTTACATACTACTAAAATATTCCTAATTATTTATGTATACTGTATCTTTTTAAAAAATAGATTCTTCTACGTAGAGTTTTAGAACTGGAAGAAACTTTAGAGATATGTAGTCTGACTGATGTTTTGATGAAATGAGGGATATAGAAATTAAATGGCTTGATTTTTACTGTTTCTTAGAGAAGATCTTCATTTTATTCCAATTCAATTCTGAGCATCTAATAATAACTTTTTGGTGATTCATGTAACAGAAATATTATCTCAGTTTTGATATAATGCTTGCTTTATGGACCCCCAAAATATGGGTGAAGCTGTCCGTTTGCTTCTTATGTTTAAACTTTTACCTTTAACTCTAGAATCAGTAGCAGCAGAATGGTATTTCACTCGTATCTTTATCAGAATGGATCAAATGTTTAGCAGTAACATGAATTTGGGCATGATGTGTACAAAAACATTTTTATTCTGTTAACTTTAATCATTATAGGAAATCTTTCCTAACTGAACATGTGCCTTTGACATAGTTTCCAAATCTGACATATTTCTGATGTCATGGCCATAAAGGGAATAAACTGAGATGACAGGTAGCTTATGGAGATAAATGTGGTTGATTTCATGTTTTCCTCATGATTTGGTATCATTATACTTGTGGGTGGAGGGAGAAACCAGGCATTTATCAGAAATTATAACTTTACATGGTACAGTGGAAATGCCCTCCTCTTCTCCTTTCGATAGAGTATAAGTTGAGCATCATTTTAATTACCAGTAATATTAAGCTTAGCA
The DNA here is from genome assembly GCF_014108245.1 of Pipistrellus kuhlii. Lineage (NCBI taxonomy): Eukaryota > Metazoa > Chordata > Mammalia > Chiroptera > Vespertilionidae > Pipistrellus > Pipistrellus kuhlii. Next base: position 23,297,414 of record NW_023425416.1, read on the forward strand.
CTTACCAATTCAAAAATCTATTAGCATCTGCTAGCTATGTGCTTAACCAAAGATTGTACAAGACAAAAATCTCTGACTCTAAGGAGCTTTCATTCTAATTAAGAGAAGAAATGTAAAAAGTGTTAACAAAAATGTGATTACTACTATGAAAGAAGTAGGTACAGATTTTCTGGGTGATAAGGAAGGGCTTTACAAGAAAAAAAATCCCTGAGCTCAGTCATGAGGGAGGAGTAGGCATTTGCCAAGGGGTTTAGGGCAGGGAGGGCCTTCCAGGCAGAGGCCTGCACTGGCTGAGGCAGGCATCTGAAAGCATGCCCTCAGCGGGGTGTGGCCAGAGTGCAGGCAAGGAGTAAGTGCTAAGCTGTTGGGACCTGATCCTATAAACTAGGGGAAGCTCTTGAAGAATTATAAGGAGGAGGGCTGATGGGATGTATTCTGAAGGATCTCTCTACTAGAGGGTTGGCAGTTGGACAGACAGGGGGATGAGGAGGGAATGGAGGGGCAGATTGGAGGTGGCCTGCGTTAGTTACGGCAGTGGCATGAGTTTGGAGACGTGTTCTGGAGGTAGAGTCGGTACAACTTGTGTGTGCAGGAGGGGCATGCTTCGGGTACAGGGTGCAACTCCTACATCTTTTCAAATGTTGAGGGCCACACTGGTTTCACAGTCAGCCTAAAGTAATTTAGGAGTAAAGTGTGGTGGTGGTTAGAGGAATGATGAGAGGAAATTCCTGGTGCAGACTAGAGTGGATGGGGAGCAAATAAGAAATATTCTCTTGGAGTAGACAAGAAAAATGTCTCATTTGATGTTACTGACTTTTTGCCCAAAGAGACCGTTAGGAACTCGTCGCAAGGAAAATCAAACCCTAAGATCTGTTTTCCGGGTAGTCGTAAGAGTGAGGAAAATAATAGTACTTTGAAGCTGGGCAAATTTATCCCATAAGCATGTTTCTTATCACAGACAGGAATTGAATTGTATATTGAATATATATAAGCTACCTGTATTATTAGCAGCTGTGCTTATTTCTTTTTAAATACATTTTTAGCCCAAACCGGTTTGGCTCAGTGGATAGAGTGTAGCCTGTGGACTGAAGGATCCCAAGTTCGATTCCGGTCAAGGGCATGTATGTTGGTTGTGGGCACATCCCCAGTAGAGAGTGTACAGGAGGCAGCTGATGGATGTTTCTCTCATCGATGTTTCTAACTCTCTATCCTTCTCCCTTCCTCTCTGTAAAAAAACAAATATTTTTTTAAATACATTTTTATTGATTTCAGAGAGGAAGGGAGGGCAAGATAGAAACATCAATGATGAGAATCATTGATTGGTTACATGCCCCCTACTGGGGATCAAGCCCACAACCTGGTCATGAGCCCTGGACAGGAGTCGAACCTGGGACCCTTGAGTCTGCAGGTCAACTCTATCCATTGAGCCAAACTGTCTCAGGCCAACTGTGCTTATTTAAGTCAGTCAAAATACAGTATAGCAATTTTCCATCAATAATAAATTATAAAATAATAGAAGAAAAGGAAGGAAGGAGAAAAAAGGAAAAGGAGAGAGAAATCTGACATAATTTCCTCTTTCAGGAAAGTGATATTTACTCATGTGAAACAGGAAATGATACAAAATACAATAGGATTAAAAGTAAACTTCTACCCTGTTTCCCTGAAAATAAGACAGTGTCTTATATCAATTTTTTCTCCCAAAGTTGCGCTAGGTCTTATTTTCAGGGGATGTCATCTTTCCATGCGCTAGGTCTTATTTTTGGAGGATGTCTTATTTTCGGGGAAACACGGGTATGTGACCAGGCCCAAGTATGGTCCATTAGAAGGTCCTGTGCACCATCAGAAGGAGTGTTAGTACTGCTGTGTTTCCTTATTGGGAAGTACTGTTACTAATGAGAATGCAAATTGGTTAAAAAAAAAAAATTGGAAAGGACTGTGTGTATTCTTTGACCTGGCAATCAGCCATGTGAGATTTTTTTTTAAAGCGAGTTAATTAAAAGTAAAAATAAGAGTCAGACTGAGATCTTACCTCATTCTTGGTGGGTGAGGAGTGTGAGCATAATATAGCAAAGCAATTAACCTTAGGGTCTCTGGAACCAGGTGGCTAGGGTCCTTGCCAAGCACTGAGCAGTGTGCCCTGGGGCAGTTACTTAACCCTTTGTGCCTCCATTTCCTTACCTGCAAATGGCTAAGGACACAGAGGGTTTGAGAAGAGGAATTAAGGTAATGTGTGGGGAGTGCTGAGCTGGGTGCCGGCACACAGAGCAAGTGTCTGAGTGTTCGCTCTCGCTGCTGGAACTGAAGTAGTAATAGCAATGCGTCCTGCACACCAGGTATTGGTTTCAATACTGACAGCAGCTGCTGCGATTCTGCCGAACTGTCTGCTCGCTTGCCCCAACCCCTGCCCCCCAAAGAGGTGTGTCTTGCCTTCATTGATATTGGTTTGCATCCCCCTAAAGAACATTCTTGGTATATCAGAATTGGGACCTGAAAATGAGCCGTGCTTTATACCCTACCCATCTTCACGTTATTTTGTGACCTGTGTTTTAAAGATAGAGAAGCAGAGGCGGATAGAACGGATAAAGCAGAAGCGGGCCCAGCTGCAAGAGCTTCTCCTGCAGGTAAAATGCTGGGATGCCTCTCGTTACCTTCCCTGCCTGTGTCTGCTTCTCTGCCTGCTTTTGTTTCCTACTCTGGGTGCCTCTGAGGGCCTGTCTGGGACCACAGGAGGGCAGCCTCCCACCGGGAGCCCACTGCCATCCCGTGGTCTGCCTCTGAGCGGTCCGCCTCTCACCAGCATCAGGGCCCCACAGCCTCACCTGCCCTGCGGGCGGCATTTTACACAACACTTTGACACTTATCTTTACTCTGAACAGAAACTATTAGGAGTGTGTGTGTGTGTGTGTGTGTGTGTGTGTGTGTGTGTGTGTTTTAGTCCTAATGTGGAATACTAAGAAGTAAAGCTAGTTAAATTTTGGGCACATTGAGTAAAATAATTAAATCCACATGTAATACTCATAATCCACCTGAATAACATGCAATACTTAATAAGCTTTGTAAAAATACCCAACCTTAAAATGCATTTATGTTTAAAAGAAAATTAAAATTTATAGTGTAATAAGGATCTAATTTTTTTGGATAATTGCCTAGAATTTGGATGATTTTAAATATAATAGAGCCTCTGTATGAAGTTATGGGAGGTAAAATCACAGGGTAGATGGACTTTCTACTTTTGATCATTGCAGTTTGTGTAAAAGTTCACCTTGAGCCATACAGTGGAGCTATATTCAATCCAGCCAAAAGCTTGTGAAATGAGTCAGGGAATCTGTATGCCTTTGCTGTTTTTCCTTGCAGCAAAGCAAGCAGGAATCTATTAGCCACAGCAAGCACACACTCAGGACTGGGAGACCTGGAAGGGCGTAGAGAAGCTAGGGGAGAGCCCAGGCTGCTCTGCTTTGGCTCACTGTGAAGTCAGAGAAAAGGGGGCCTCGGGCACAGGTTTACGGGGTCAGCCTGGATGAGCTGCCGCTGCCCATGGTTCCACTGTTTAAAATCTCAGGGGCTCCCTCTGAGTTTAGGAGATACACGTGCCTAAAGGGGAAGGAGGGGGAAAGGAATTGCACTGCTTTATGTCTTTGCTTTTATCTGCAATTTTCTTTCTTTGAAAAGCTTTCAACCAATCCTAAAATCAACTTGGATTTGAACAATTGTAAGTCATTAGATTTTTGGTGAAGTTCACTTTTCAGAAGTAAAGATACCAAGGGGTTACTAGGTTTCCCCCTGAAATAGCCCTTTGTCTGAAGGATAGAATGTTAAGTACTCCTAAATAGTTCAGGTTTTTGTTTTATACTTTCTAGATGCTTATATTTGTTTTTTTCTTCACATCCTCGGAGGGAGAGGGTCAGGAGAAGACCAGTCGCCCTTCCGAAGGTCTGTGCTGTTCTGAGCAGGAAGCAGGGCCGGGGCGGGGGCGTGGCAGCAGGTGGATCAGAGCTTTTCCCAACACAGGGAGCCCGGAGACTGTGTTCTGTGTCCGCTTTTCATGCTGAATGAACCCCAGAGGACCTATCGCTGGAGGAGGCATTTTATGTTTTTCTTATTGGGTGTCCAAATAAGATTTTGTTTGAAGAGACGGTTGCAGCTTTTAAAAAGCTGACGCTGGGTTCCTTTTCCTGCAGCTGCTCCCTGTATCACCCTGCCTTTTTGTAGACCTGGCGGCCGGGCCCTCACGCCTTAGCTCCTGCCCTGCACCTGCTTCCCCTTGCTGTCTCTGGGCTCCTGTCCCCGCAGTTAGCTGCAGGAGTTCCCTCAGCTCCGTGTTGAGCCTGCCTCAGGTTTCCTCAGGAGGGTCATGGGACATTTTGGAGCTGGATTTTCGGAATATGTTCTATTTAAAATCTGTTTCTCAACAGACTTGTCATGTGTTTATCAGAAAGAATGGTGCTAGCCAAGATCACTCTCATTTGTATTTTCTTTAAGTCCTCAATTTTCTCCCCTCTATGCTCTCTCAAACCAAATACTTAAAGATGATTTCAACCCGGAGCACCCTAGCTGTCAACATTTATAAAAGCAGGTCTCTCTATTGAAATGAAACCCAAAGTATAACAGGCAACAGCCACTTCTTGCTCTTTCATATCTTATTTCCTCCTAAGCGTTTTGTTCTTTCCTTCACCAAAAAAACAGGGATGAAGTTGTCTTAGAAAGAAAATTAAGTCCCTGAACAATAATAACTTGCCATGGCCTCCTTAGCTTAGTATTTCTTTTAACAGTGTCACAGCGCACTGCCATCACATGGCACAGGTGAGTTATGCTTGTGTGCCACTGCCACTTTTGCATATCATTGGGCTAGGCCAGTGGTCAGCAAACTCATTAGTCAGCAGAGCCAAATATCAACAGTACAACAATTGAAATTTTTTTTGAGAGCCAAATTTTTTAAACTTAAACTTCTAACGCCACTTCTTCAAAATAGACTCACCCAGGCCATGGTATTTTGTGGAAGAGTCAAAGAGCCGAATGTGGCTCGCCAGCCGCAGTTTGCCGACCACGGGGCTAGACTAAGCGATATATTCAACCCTGAACTCTTGGGCGTCTGTGGTGGCTGAGGGGAAAAGCTCGCTCGGTGTCATTTTCCCTGTCACTCGCTCTGAGGAGAGCTGCAGGTGCCCCTGGTTCAGATTTGTAAGGCCCCATTTCTATGGATAACAGAAACCATGGGCCCCATTACTTAATTACAATGATGGTAGACACTATTTAAATGTAATTTTTACCCTTGAAATATATTTATTGAGTTGGATTATTATAATCTTTTTTTTTTTTTTTTTTTTTACAGAGAGGAAGGGAGAGGGATAGAGGATTAGAAACATTGATCAGTTGCCTCCTGCACACTCCCCACTGGGGATGTGGCTGCAACCAAGGTACATGCCCTTGACCGGAATCGAACCGCAGACTGACACTCTATCCACTGAACCAAACCGGTTTCGGTTATTCTAATTTTTTTTCTTAAGTGTCTGATTCACTATAGGTGGAAGGTTTCTTTAAACTCTCTAATTTTAAACTATAAGTGGATTTTCTTATTCATTTAATTCCAACTCACTTATCCATATTAAATAATTTATATATATATATTTTTTTATTGATCATTACAGCAAATCGCTTTCAAAAACTTGGTACAGAGAAATCGGCAAAATGAACAGCAGAACCAGGGCCCGCCAGCTCTGAACTCCACCATTCAGCTGCCGTTTATCATCATCAACACGAGCAGGAAAACGGTCATAGACTGCAGCATCTCTAGTGACAAGTGAGTACAGAATGGGGACAGGTTGCTGGCCGGCCTTCTCTTCACACATTCCTGTCATTTGCCAACATAAGGGTGTACTCCATTCTGAGACCTCCAAGGCTGCCTCCTTGGGGCGTGTGAAGTACCTGTTCCTACATGGAGTGCTGTCAGCTTCTGGCCTGTGCTCCATCACTCGCCCTCCACAGCCCCCCAGTCACGTGACCAGCCCTCTGCTGCCTGTTAGCGCAGGGTGGTGTCTGGACCCAGACCAGGATGTGCACGTATGTACATGCATGTGGTGTAATTGGGCAAGAACTGCGGTGAGGTCCTAACTGGTTTGCTCAGTGGATAGAGTGTTGGCCTGCAGACTGAGGGGTCCCAGGTTCAATTCGGATCAAGGGCATGTACCTTGGTTGCAGGCACATGCAGTAGGGAGTGTGCAGGAGGTAGCTGATGGATGTTTTTATCTCTTTCCCTTCCTCTCTGTAAAAAAAACAAAAACTGCAGTGAGGGTCTGACGGAGGTAGGCTTGCTGGTGATTCACTGTCCTAGTTTATTGTGGAAATATTTTAGATCAACATGTGGCACAAAAGCAGTTACCTCTTTTACTCTACCACAGTCTACTAATGGATGAATAGACATGAAAACGCTAGGTGCAATCTCTGCTTTTTTTAAAAAAAAAATCTTATAATTAAAAGTTAATACTTTTGACCACCTTCATGTATTTCGCCCAACTCCCTCCTCCCCATCTCTGGCAACCACCAATCTATTCTCTCTGAGTTCAGTTTTTTAGGTTCCACATTAAATGAGATCATTCAGTATCTGTCTTTCTCTGAATTATTTTAGTTAGCATAATGCCCTCAAGGTCCATCCATGTTGTACAAATGGCAGAGTTTCCTTCTTTTTTATGACTGAATATTTTATTATATATATACATTTTCTTTGTCCATTCATCCATCAATACAGAATTCATGTGTAATTTATTTTACCCTTCATGAAAATAGTTAATTCATTGTTCTTCAGGCTGTGACCAGTATTGTGAGACAGTTGAGGCATGGGGTGCAGAGTGAGACAGACCCAGGTGTGGAAGATGGTTCTCCTGTTTAACTGCTCCAGAGCTCTGTTTTCTGGAAAACAAGTGGGGGTGATACCAGGGCCTTCCAGCCCTGTGGTGAGGATTAAATGAGATAATGCCTATAAAGGCTTGGACTCAAAGCAAGCAATTAAAAAATGTAAAATGCTTTTATAAAGGAATTGCAGGAAATCTGGGAGTCATTGCCCTAAGGGCTTTATGGCTTCTGTTCCTCCCTGGCTGGGTCTAGTAAGGGTTCCATTCCTGGGTGGTGTGTGACTCATGCTCTTCCCCTGGACGGAAGGAGACTAGAAGCTTGCAGCAGTTTGTTCAGGTAGGTCCTACCGCCTTTCTTTCACTCACTCTGGTGATGCAATCTTTTCCCCTTACTTAGCCAGGCAGCTCATTAAATTGTCCAAACTAGCACTGGCTGGTGGTGGTAGAGCAACAGCCTGTGCACTGAAGGGTCTCAGGTTCAATTCCGGGTCCAGGGCACATACCTGGGTTGTGGGTTCCTGTGCCCCCACACCTCCCATTAGGGCTCATTCAAGAGGCAACCAATCCATGTGTCTCTTACATTGATGTTTTTCTCTCTCCCCTTTCCTCTGTCTCATGAAAAGCAATGGAAAAAAATATACTCTGGTAAGGATTTAAAAAAAGGAAAGTATTGAGTATTGTATTTCTGCCCTAGCCAGTTCGGCTCAGTGGAGAGTGTCGGCCTGCAGACTGAAGGGTCCCAGGTTCCATTCTGGCCAAGGGCACATGCCTGGGTTGCAGGCTCAACCTCCAGTAGGGGGCGTGCAGGAGGCAGCCTATCAATGATTCTCTCTCTTCATTGATGTTTCTGTCCCTCTCCCTTCCTCTCTAAAATCAATAAAATTATTTTTTTAAAAACCAACAGTATTGGATTTAGACCAGAATTTCTGCCTTCAGTTTGCAATAGCTTTAATGAGGGCTAAAGTTTATGGACCTCTTTTGTCTGTTGCATGGAAGCTATTTTAATTGGGAAAGTGATGTATTTGAGATGTCATCTCCTGAATACAGCAGAATGACCCTTCTTGATGTAAACATCGATAATTTCTAGTACTATGGCTGAACTTTCCCTCTTTAAAAAATATATATAGCCTAAACTGGTTTGGCTCAATGGATAGAGCGTTGGCTTGGGGACTGAAGGGACCTGGATTCGATTCCGGTCAAGGGCATGTACCTTGATTGCGGGCATATCCCCAGTAGGGGGTGTGCAAGAGGCAGCCCATCGATGTTTCTAGCTCTCTCTCCCTTCCTCTCTGTACAAAATCAATAAAAATTAAAAAAATAAAAATAAAAAATATATATTTTATTGATTTTTTTACAGAGAGGAAGGGAGAGTAAGAAACATTGATGAGAGAAAAACATCGATCAGCTGCCTCCTGCATACTCCCTGCTGGAGTACATGCCCTTGACTGGGATCGAAACTGGGACCCACAGAGTATAAAACTCTCCAGACCTCCCCAACACCGTGGAAGCCCCTTACCAACTTTGTTTCCCGTGCAGGTTTGAATATCTTTTCAATTTTGACAACACCTTTGAGATCCACGATGACATTGAAGTACTGAAGCGGATGGGAATGTCCTTTGGTCTGGAGTCAGGCAAATGTTCTCTGGAGGATCTGAAACGTGCTAAGTCACTGGTGCCAAAGGCGTTAGAAGGTTATATCACAGGTATGTTAACGGATGCTTTTACATGTTGTCTCTGATTAAGTATGTCAAACCCCAACAAGTTAAAACCTTTCTTCTTTTCTCATAGAAAATTAGTTCAAGTACATTGTATGCTCTCCCTTGATTTTGAACCCTTTCCTACTTGAACCTTTTGAGGAACTGCCATACTATTTTCCAAAGCAGTTGTACCAGCCATGTAGGAGTTTGTTTTCCACCTCCTTCTACACCTTGTTGTCCCTTTTTTATTATAGCTGTCCTAATAGATGTGGTATCTCACTGAGGATTTGCATTTCCCCAGTGACTAATGATGCGAACATCTTTTCACATGCTTATTGGCCATTCGTAAATCTTCCTTGGAGAATGTCTATTCAGATTCTTCGCTGTTTTTTTAAATTGGGTTCTTTGTCATTTTTATTACGAATTAGAAAAGTACACTTGAATACACTAACAACCACTGTTTTGCATGTCATATAATTCAGATTTGTTTCACTAATTCCAACATCTCTTCCTAAGACTCTGCACTGAGAATGGATGTAGCAAACAGTGCTTCTGCTTTGTGCCGTTCCTTCAGTATAAGTCTTACCTCCTAGATTGCACGTCAGTTTTTAAAGGCATTTTAATAAGTTCTAAGGTATATTAAATCAGATATAAGCAAAGTAATAGAATGAGACTTTTTCCTTTGGGTTTAGTTCTTAAATTGGCATCACCCTCTCCTGCAAATGGGACCCCATCTTATTGCCCCTCAGCCGGTATCTCCCCCATTCCTGCCCGTTCCCCCTGCTCTTTTATTGGCAGCCCCGCAGCGGCTAAGGAAGGGCTTTTCAGTAACTCACCACCACGTTACTTAGTCCATTCTCACTGTAAAAGCTCGGGCGGGCGATTCAGCAGGCTCTCTGGCTTTTCTCTCTCCATGACCTCATTGGCAGCCTGGGACACAGACTTTCTGGTTAGTTCAAAGGAACAAATGTGTGCCTCGGTGCAAAGGACAGAGGGCTCATGAGCACAATGGCGAGAACCACTGTGTGGTGTCCAGGGTAATGAGAATGAAACCCAGGCTTTCCAAGCTGTTGCACCAAGAAAGTGCGATGTGTTATGCAACCAGCTGAGCTCTGACAAAGTTTCCTCGTTGGCTAATCGCCAGTTACTGTTTGGATCAGGATTCTGGCTTTAATGTTGCCGTGTGCAGACTTGTTATTTAATGTATCAAGTCTGCTGTTCTAGAGCTGACGGTCTTTTCCCACAGCTGCCTTGTCGGCCTGTGAGAAACCTCCTAAAATCCGTGTAGAGGCTTCGTTTACTTTTCCTCCGGAGATGCCTCTCGCTTGCCTGACAGTGTCCAATCACACATAGCTTTCTGTGTTTTGCTCAGGAATTATAAAATTGTTTTGATTAAACATAATAAGCGCTCATTTTGGTAAATTACATTTTTCTGAGTGTACATTTGATCTTGTAATTCTAAGAATTTATTTTTAATAAGTACATCGCCTTCTTTGTAAACTCACTATTGAAGAGAATGTACTTATTCAGTTCATTAACATTTAGATCTTATATGTCCTGTCACTGCCTTCTCTGAGCTGACACTCTAGATAAGGAGATAACATTGAACTAGTGGAATTACAGTGAAAACTGGTCAAGGTTATGATAGATAGAAGGAATACGATGTATGTATAGAAAACAGCGTGAAAGGACAGACCTAACATCTGTGCAGAATGAAAAAGTGGTGTCTGTCTCACCCTCACTGAAAGCATGACTGCTCGTGGCCTTTTAAAGAAGAGCTGGTTTGAGTTACAAGCAAACGGGACCAGGAGAAAGAATAGGTCTTGGATGATAGTACCGTGTTTCCCCGAAAATAAGACCTAGAGCGTGGAAAGATAAGACATCCCCTGAAAATAAGACCTAGCGCAACTTTGGGGGGAAAAATTAATATAAGACACTGTCTCATTTTCGGGGAAACAGGGTAGCACCGAGTTCACCAGGGGGCACTTGAACAGATAGATTCAGTGAGGGTTTTGGCAAAATGTGTCTGTCCTTCCTGCCTCCGATGTTTCCGACTTGCCTTTCTCTGCCCACTGCTGGCTTTGGCTGTTACCACCACCGGAAGGGTCTCAAGTCTTCCATCGCGAGGACACAGGTGGCCACAGTAGTCCAGTGGCTGCTGCCTCTTGGTCTTAAGAGAACGAGAGCCCAGTTGGTTTAGTTTGAATTCTGTCTCACTACGCCTTCCTGTCGTGTCCCCGCCCCCCTATGATTTAGAAATGTCTTTTCTCAGCTGCAGAAGCCTGGCTTCTCCCAGGGCAGGAGGCTGGTGTGGCCGAGAACAGGCTGATGCCCTCACTCGTCCGCTTTCTTCCCACGGGAGCAGCAGCTGCAGGCCTGCGGGACCCACCCTCCTGTGTTTTCCCCCTTAGATATCTCCACGGGACCGTCATGGTTAAATCAGGGACTGCTTTTGAACTCTACCCAGTCAGCTTCCAGTTTAGACCTGACCACTGGTGCCACCTTGTCCCAGTCCAGGTACGTATGACTCGGGGTTCAGGAAGCCAGCACGGAGCCCGGCCCCTCCGGGGGGAGGCACAGGTCCCTGCCCGGCTCCGGCGGCACCTCCCCCCGCTCCATTCCCACGTGCAAAGAAGCGGGAAGCCTTCGCCACATTAACGAGCTGTGTGTTTGGATTGTTTGCTAGCGTGAACCCGGGCTTCTGCTTGGATGCTGAAGTGGCCTTAGCAACGGGGCAGCTCCTCGCCCCGAACAGTCACCAGTCCAGCAGTGCGGCCTCCCACGGCTCCGAGTCCCGCGGGGAGACGCCCTGCTCGCTCAACGAGGACGACGAGGAGGACGAGGAGGACTCCTCCTCCTCCCCAGAATAAAGACAGGGCGACCCACACTCTCCTACCGATGCTCATGTGTGTTCTTAGTGTGAGCTCTTGTTTTTGAAACGATTGCTTCAGCCCTTGCTTCTGTTCGCACTGTGTGTCCGGTGGGAACTAGGGAAACAACCCGCGGATCACACGCAGGCTGACACGCGTGAGGTGAACGTTGCCGGGTGCGGACGAGAACGACGGTAGGGTAGTAGGTCAGCCCTCAGCGCGAGCTTTCTGAGGGGCCAGGGGGACTGTCCTGGGAGAGCCGGGCCGCATGACCAAAGCTCATTTCCCTCCCGCAGGTGGGATCTGCCCCCCCCCATACTCCCCCTTAGGACCAGGATTGCTCAGTGGCCAGATCTCCTGCATCTCTCCATGGGAGGCACGGACAGGGGGCCGCACTGCTGAGCCAGCTGAAAGCCTAGTTGAGGTGCTTCACGCACCAGCTGCCTTAGACAGCTTCTAGAAAGGAGCGCGCTAACTCTTACGTCCCTAAGTGACATTTAGAGTAATTTATAGGGAAGTGGAAGTGATCACTCTTAGCCAATGCATTTGGTGCCTAGAACCTTTAGGGCTACTTCTGGGGGCCACGGTAGAATAGCCTTCCCATGCATCACACTCCGCCAGCACTGCCTCCGCCAGCACTCTCATCGCCGCCTCACAGGGAAGAGTGGCATTTTAATCAGTGGCCACGCCTTCCCCCCCAGCGCTTTCATTGGAAACTGAGGAGCACAGCCCTCCGGCCAGGCGGCTTGCTCACCGTTCCCTGCAGCAGTCCTGTGAGTTCCCCCGTGTGCGTCTGTGGAAATGAACCAAGTGTCATTTCCCGAACACGAAAGCACCGTTTTCCTGTCCACGTCACCTTTTCTACATTTTCGTTCATCAGAATGGCCTTACCGAGTTCTTCCTGGGTAAACCGTTTTCACACTCACCGGATGCCGCCTTCTGAGAAGTGGCGAGCGCTGAGTGGCTGGGTTCTGGCCGGGCGGTAGCTGTGTTTTGTAGCCAGAGATGCCGCAGGACCGCTGTGCTGGCGCATCCAGCCCTGCTCCTCCGAACAGGAGCGCGAGACCCCAGCCTGGCCTGGAAAAGAGCAAACAACGAGAGAAAATTCACTCCACAGCTTTGCCCTGGCCGTTCGGATTTGCCCCTGGATTATGCATCGAGCACCTCTGGGCTCCGCCCAGGCCAGACCTTTTCTCACCCCTGAGGGGCAGGCTGAGTGCAGGTGCCTCCTGCTGCCTCCCACAGCGCTGCCCTGTGCTCACTGAGCAGGTGGAGACCTGGCCGGCCTGGAGCTGGTTAGGCCATAGAAGCGAACACACAAAAACATACAACTCGAACTTAAGTTTCTCTCAGACAAACCTCATTCTGTCAGAAATAAGCTGGAGTGCATACGCAGAGTGCAGAGATAGAGGCAGTGTTAGAGAATTCAGCCTCAGCCCAAGTTCCAGGCACGTCTCAGCTGGGCAGAGTGGGGAGGTGCCCGGAGCAGCCAGGTCCCCACGGCCTCCAGAAAGCACTGACCAGGAGGCGCCTGATGTTCCAATCACTATTTCTAACGGCTTTTTCCACTTTGATTTCTATTCGACATTGTGCCTAAGCGTGGAGTTCACCAGGCTCCCTCCCCGTGGTCCCTAAAGAGGACACCGCCTCCTCCAGCAGCCCCTCCCTTTCTCCTCTCTGTGTGGGAGGGGCCCCGCTGGGACCTGGAGAGACCCAGGGCCACAGCTAGCTTTTCAGTCCTCAGAGTACTGACCTGTACGTCTGCATTCATGGCAGCCCATCAGCCGTAGTCTGGTCTCTACTAAATAGCAAAATCCTCTCTCTCCTGCTGCTACAGTGCTTCAAATGGATAAAATATGGGTTTAAAAGCAAAAGCAACCAAAGACTCACTACGCTTGGTGCCCCATCCTTGGCCGTCCAGCCGTAGGTGTGGCTTTTGGCCGGAAATGGTCCCGGTCCTCGGTACCTGGGTCACTGCTGAGGACATCTAACAGCCCTCCCGAGGGCATCAGTACAGGCTGGTGCACAGCCCTCCCTGGCAGAAGCTAGGCCGAGATAAATCCTGTTTCACTCCATAAATACCCTAACACGTTATCCTGGTCTAGAACTCCACGCTTAGGCACAATGTCGAATAGAAATCAAAGTGGAAAAAGCCGTTAGAAATAGTGATTGGAACATCAGGCGCCTTTCTGGGAGCTGCACCCGGGAGGACAGCTCTGCCAGGGGCGGCCCTCTGATTCGGGGAGTTTAATTGGCCTTTCCCTCGGGGGTCCATTTACTGTTACCCTTTCAGGTGTGTAGCATCGGTTTGCTCATTCTTGCTCCAGGATCACTGTGGGCTCCTGGCTGGCCTGGGACCTTAAGTTGTGGGAAGGGCAGGGCGTAAGGCCCCTGGTGCCTGCCCAGGCTCCCCTCCCCTCCCCCACTGTGCATCCAATCACCTTCAGGAAGACAGACGCAAACTGTGCCTTAGGATCGCGGAGGCCTCAGTGAGCTAACGGTGACCTCTCACCTCAACAAGCCCACCAGTGGCCCCTGGAAAACTTGACATAATGACCATGTGTTTCGTTTCCTTCAACTTAACTGTGGAAGCTGCGGGGTGAAACGGTGTTTTCCTCCATTTAACAGGATAAAAGGGTAACTCCCCTCAGCCAACTGTCCTCTGCTGAACTGGAAATGATGCCAGCTCAGCCCGTCCGATCCGTCAGGGAGGCACTCGGAGGAGGGCTCAGGTCAGCCGGCAGACCGTCACAGCTCTTTGCTAAACCACAGGTCTCGGCCACTGGGGTCCTGAGGCCACCAAGCTGCTTCAAGCACAGTTGGGACAGGCGCCTGGGGCAGGCAGAACACAGCAGGCACCGGCTGTGCACGGGGCAAGGCCAGCAAAGGAAGGAACGGCCTCGGCCGCCTGCCATAGCCACACAGCACCCTGCTGGGCTTCACCAGTAATTCCCCTCAAGGGCCTTTCCTACCTGTTCGCTCCCCTCAGGCATAGGAAAGCCGTGTCCCAACCCCAGCATTCTGAGAGGTGGACATTGAGATGCTGCCTTAGCAGTGACTGTAAAGATTTAACCCTTCAGTAAGCATTTGAGCTCACTGAACAGAAAGCATCCAGGCCGGTTAGTGCTGTGGAAAAGAAAGGGCAATGGGACCTGGGGGAAGGCTGCTTTAGTAGGGGGTGGCCATTGGTCCTGAGTCAGACTGCTGAGGCAGGCTTCTCCGTGCCTTCGCCCCATGACACACCGTCCCATAACATGCGCCTGGAGTCCACTGAATTCCAGCGGCCACACCGCTCCAGTTCTAAGCTTACATTTTGTTGTTTTACTGATTTTAGAGGCAGGAGAGGGAGAGAGCAAGAGAAACACTAATGAGACACAAGCATCACATTGATGGGCTGCCTCCTGTGTGCCCCCTACTGGGGAACAAGCCCACAACCCCCCGAGCATATGTTCCGACCGGGAATCAAACCAGTGACCTCCGTTCACGGGCCTAGGCTCCCCCCTGAGCCACATCAGCAGGCATACGCATCCACCCTGGAGTCTGTTAAATAATTGCTGGTATATAAAAGAAAACTCAAACTTACCTACCAGCAGTACCCATGAACCAAGAGAAGATCCTAACCCATGAAGTTCTCATTAGCTTTTACCGTCCAGCTGAAAGGTGGAAAAGTAACTGCTTTTCTGGGTGTTTCTTCTAGTTTTACAAATTGTTGGGTACATAAAAGCTTTTTAGATTGGACATATAAAAGGTCATCTTTTTTCTGCATCTACACTGGCATTGGTGGAGCCAAAGACTATGTAAGAACCACTTTCCCAAACAGGTTCCTCACTTGCATGTGCCCACGGCGCTGACGACCATATCGAAGGCCCACAGCGGGGGCCAGGGGCCTGCGCCATGCGTGTGAGGGACCCTCAGAAATGTGCCTGTTTCTTTAAATTCCACTCAAAAGGAAAACAAGTCTGATATTTGCTTAAAAATTTACCTTTAAAAAGTTGAGTTAAGTATTCACACAAATTGTAATGTTTCTCAGGAAATAGCCCCTTTCCACAACCTAGACAGCTCTAGAAAGGGATGCTTAGATCACCTTTGGGATCCAGTTTCCCACAGACCTCTCCACGCACACAGGGCTAAGGAAGAAAAAGTGGGGGACACACACTGACCAGCACAGAAGTGTGACAGATGTCCGTCCAGGCACGTGGTGTCGAGGCAGTGTGTTCTGTGCTGTATTCTCTCGGGCGAGGTAGCTTGTCTCGTCCTCCCATGGCCTTTGCTTTACGAAGGCCCATATGCTGCTCCAGCAGGCCGGACCGGGCCCGCCTCGCCCACAGTTGCGTTGGGAGTTGATGTGGCTGAGACGGGACAGGACACCCCTTCACCAAGGGCCTCCGAACAGGAGAGAACCTCTCTCCGCCAGCTCAGTAAGACATCGCTTGTCTACCACCCCTCAGGCCGTGTGCCGAGTCTGTGCCAACCAGAATGCCTCCCTCCGGGAGGACCACATGGCCTGGAAACCTGGCCCTCCCCGCGGTCCTCCCTCCCGGGGGCCTGGGTTAGCACCAGTCCTGTCACACCACGCACTGCACAGCCAGGAGGGGGAGAGGGCCTTTGCCCGGGAGGCTGTGGGGTCAGCTTTGGGCCTCTCGGCTCAGAAGACCCAGCTCTGGACACGTCTGGGAAGAAATGCGTCCATGGGCAAAGACTGGCACACACACAGCCCTGCGGGAAAGGGGCTTGAGGGGAAGTTACCCACCACCCTTCTCTGCCACATCAGCTTGTTTCCGTTTATCCCAACACTACAAGGATGCACTTCCCCAGATGGTGCTTGGGTGTCGCCACCAATTCTTTTGTCCCCGTGTGTCATCTTCATGTGTCAGGCATCATCGGATGGCAAATGGCCTGGTTTTCTAGTTCATGACCAAAGTCAGATTTTTTTTTTCTTACTAAAGGTCTCCGAGGACCCAGACACTTTTCTGCTAAAAACAAAACAAAAACAAAAACAAAAACACCTTCTGAGCCGTTGCCTCTCTTTCTCCATTAGTACATGGCAGTCCCAACCCTCCAGTGTCCTGTAAAGGACCTTCCAACCAGCCACGCCCTGGCCGCTCAGGAGCCCGAGCTTGGGGCACAGTTCAATACGGAGGTCCTCGAGCTGGTTTGTTTACCACCGTCACATTTGACTTGCAGGTGAAAAAGAAAAAGGCTGTGAGCCCCAATCACCCACTTGTTCACCTTTCATTTGGAGATACTGTACTCTGATCATGTGCTCCAGAAAATAGAGATCTGTGTTTTTTTATTTTATTTTTTTTTTCTGCATGAAGGAAACATCATGGTGCCACATGCTCTAAGCAGTTTAACAAAGCGAAACAAGGGGGACATGCACACACCACATCTGACTTGCCTGATGCAGACTTTCTTAGATTGGAGTACCTAACCTGATAACGATGTATTATTTTGTAGCATCTCAAACTTTGTAAATAAATACCGTTATTTTTATATGGAAATTTTATAGAAGAGCTATTTCTGTATACGTAATTACTCCTGGATTTTCTGAAATTGCTTCTGGTAGATAACAGACGAGTCCTAAGCAGTGTTCCTTAAAGATGGTTCAAGGACCACCCGCAGGAGAAGTGACAGGGTTGGGGTGGGCGTTAAAATGTTGCATTCCCCGTCCCACCCCAGACACTCAAGACGCTCTGGACTGAGGCTTGGTAAGCTATACCTTTAATAAACTCCAAGTGATGTTTTTGTCCATTAAGTGTGAGTGTCTTTGTCCGTCCTGTAAGGTTAAAAGAAGGAAAAAGAAAAAGCATCTGAAATGAAGGTCATTTGTTCTTGAAAGGAAAAATATGTATCAGACTGTTGTATGATTTGAATGAGATGCACTATAGAAAAAATAAATATTTAAAATAACATTGGCCTCATTATTGGTGGATGGGGGGGGTCAGTGGATATTGTGGTCCATTGCCCAGCTCCCCTACATTCAGACCGAGATACTCCCCAATTGCTGAGAACCTCCCCCAGGGATTGCAGCCAGTGAGGGGTATAAAGCCAAGACTTTTTGCCCCAACTCAGGGTATCTGAAGGGTCACCCCAACTTCAGAGTTACTCATGGAATAACTGCGGTTTCTCTGGCAACTGTATCATGTTTCAGCTTCCTGCTCTGCCCCATCCTGCTTCCCTCACTACTTTATAGTACATGGACACCACCTATGACGGAAATACTCAGACATCTAAACGGTTTTCTACATCTACTCAAAAAGACATGCACTCCTGCCCAGCAGGTGTTGCTCAGTGGTTGAGCATCGACCTGAACCAGGTCACAGTTCAAATCCCAGTCAGGACACATCCCTGGGTTTTGAGCTCACTCCCCAGTAGGGGGCAGGCAGGAAGCAGCTGGTCAATTATTCTTTCTCATCATGGGTGTTTCTATCGCTCCTACTTTCCTCTCTGAAATCAATAAAAATAAATATATATGTACTTATATCCTACCTAATAAAAGTAATATGCAAATTAACCATCACTCCATTCCACAAAACCACTCCCACTAGCCAATCAGAGCAAGTATGCAAATAAACCCAACCAAGATGGCTACAGCCACAGAGAGTAGGAGGGAGGTGTTTCCCTGGCAACAGAGGAAGCCAAGCTTTCTGCCTGCCTTTGCCGGCTACTATAAAGTTTCAATTGTACAAAGTAAATATATCCCAGATACCAGGGCCTCCGCTTGAGTGGCTGGGGGATGTGGCTGGCCTGCAAACCACCACAGGCCCCTCACTCAGACTGCCCCAAACCCCAAGGGAACACCCACTCTGATCCAGCACCCTTCAGAGCAAACCAGCTGGCCCCCACCTGTGCACCAGGCCTCTATCCTATCTAATAAAAGAGTAATATGCAGATTGACCATCACTTCAACACACAATATGGCTGCCCCCATGTGGTCAAAGATCCTGCCCCTATGTGGCCACAAGATGGCCAGCAGGGGAGGGCAGATGGGAGGGAGCAGGCCTGCAAGGGAGGTCAGTTGTGGGTGATTAGGCAAGTAGGGGAGGGCAGTTGGGAGGCACTAGGCCTACAAGGGGGGCAATTGAGAGGGACCAGGCCTGCAAGGGAGGGCAGTTGGGGGTGATCAACCCTGCAGGGGAGGGCAGTTGGGGGTGACCAGGCTGGCAGAGAAGGGAAGTTGGGGGCAAACAGGTTGGCAGGTGAGCAGTTAGACATCAATCAGGCTGACATGGGAGTGGTTAGGGGGTGATCAGGCTGGCAGGTAAAAGTGGTTAGGGGCAATCAGGAAGGCAGGCAGGTGAGCAGTTGGGAGCCAGCAGTCCTAGATTGTGAGAGAGATGTGCCTGGAGGGGTCCCAGATTGGAGAGGGTGCAGGCTGGGCTGAGGAACAACCCTCCTCCCTGTCCCCATGCACAAATTTTGTGCATCAGGCTTCTAAAAAAAAAATAAAATATATATATATATATATATATATATATATATATATATATATATATATATATATATATATATTTTTTAAAGACATGCAAGTAGCCCTAAACAGTTTTGCTCAGTGGTTAGAGTACCCACCTGCAGACTAAAGGGTCCCAGGTTCAATTCTGGTCAAGGGCATGTACCTTGGTTGCAAGCACATACCCAGTAGGGAGTGTACAGGAGGCAGCTGATCAATGTTTCTCTCTCATCGATGTTTCTAACTCTCTATCCTTCTCCCTTCCTCTCTGTAAAAAATCATTAAAATATATTAAAAAAAAAAAAAAAAAAAAAAAAAGACACGCAAGTGGTTAGAGTACCATCCAGACACACCAAGTTTTCCGGTGAAATGCCTAGTCAGGGCATATACAAAAATCAACCAGTGAATGCATAAATAACTGGAACAGCAAGTCAATGTTTCTCTTTCTCTCCCTCTACCTTCCTTTTTCATATATATATATATATATATATATATATATATATATATATATATCCCTGAGATTAAAAATTGTGGCAGAGTAAGTGGATGCCACATAGACATGCTTCCCATGACCAAACTGGAATTACAACTAAAATACAAAAAAAATTCCAGAACAGTCAACTGAAGACTATCTGGAGAGAACCCTGATAATAAGGACCAAAAGTGGAGACGGCATAGAGACTGGCAGGAAGGGCAGAGGTGCAAAAGGGCTGGACAGGCTCACAGACAGCAGCTGAAGTTCCAGAGAGATATCTCAGCTGTGGGGGGTTGCCACTGAGAACTCTGGGTCTAATTCTCAAGCTGGGTCTCCCAGCAGAAAGCACCAGAACTGAGAAAGTTGTCCACATAACATCTGGCTGTCAAAAGCAGCAGGCTTACTGTCTCTCTGGGAAAGAGCTGGAAATGCAGGCACCCTCTTAGAAGGCCAATGCACAAAATTCCATGGGCAGCCACCCACCTTATGCTTGGGCAGAGGGAGGGCAGAGTGGACTGGAGCTCTGTGAGCAGAAGCCAGGGCTGGGGGCTCTGGGGTAAAAGTGCAAAAAGCAGATACGAAGAAACCAAGATAGCGACATACGTGAACAACTGCTCTGCCGCCTCACACAACAATTTCAAAACTACAACTAATATACAGGACATCTATCACCCAAAAGCTCGGGAAAGCTGGCTGAGAGAGAAAGGAGCCTAGGTACGGAGGCACGCGAATCGGGCTGGTGGCGGGCAACTGGGCGAGAGGCTCTTTTTTCAGCCGGAAGGGAAACAAGCTCCCCATCACTGAAATCCAGTTTCTGGGGTCACACAGGAGACCCAGACGCCAACAGGGAGAAGCTGGTCTGTCGGCCATCGGGTCCGAAAGTGAGGGTGACTCTTGCAGAGGTGCGCCCAGCAATCATTGTTTAATGCACTGGGTCACAGGGATGCGGGGGCTTGAAAATGCAAGGATTTGGAAACACAGAAGGGCAGAGCAGGCTGAAGGCAGCCATCGCTGTTTGCCACGCCCCAGCTGGGGATGTCCTGAGATCCTGCCCCACCCTGAGGACCCGCCCCGAGGCTCCACCCCACATATTCTACAGACCCACCCAGGCACCACACAGATACTTTTGCATATAAATGGCCCGGATTGTGGCAGCTTAATGAAATAAATTGCAGCTCCAGCAACAAAACCGCCAAGTCCCAAGCAAAGAGGATAAAACTGTAGCTCTTATGGTAGCTCCTGCTGGGTGGCCTCAGACGGTGGCTGAACTGCACCCTATTGGAGATCCAGAAACCAGTGTATCTAGTGGTTGGTGTGAGATGACACCAGATCTCAACTACTCTTATAAGGGACACGTTCAAGAGGCAGACTCAATGAGCACCAAAGCCCTCTGGGAACAAGTCCTCCCTCATAAACGTGTCTCCAGCACAGCAATTTTTCCATTATAGACACAGCGGGTCCCCACAGCCAATTGGCCTGGAGGTCAATTCCTCTCAGTGACACTAACAACAATCAAGACTTAACTACAACAAGGCTGTACACACAGTCCACAAAGGGGAGCACCAAGAGTGTCCATATCAGGCAACTGTGAGGCTGACCCACTGAACCATATAGAATACCCAGACCCACAAAGCAACCCTACCAACTCAGGGAAACAGCGAAAATGCCAAGGAAAGGAAACAGATCCCAATCAAAAGAAATGGAGGAGAACAAAAGACTGGATATAGAGTTCAAAACCACGGTTATAGGTTTTTCAAGAATTTCCTAGAAAAGGCTGATAAATTTAACGAGACCCTCGAGGATATGAAAAAGGACCAACTAGAAATTAAACATACACTGACTGAAATAAAAAATATTATACAGAGACCCAACAGCAGACTAGAAGAACTCAAGAAACAAGTCAAAAAGCTGGAATATAAGAGGAAAGGGGCACTCCTCCGCAGAAGCAAGAAGAGAAGAGAATCCAGAAAGCTGAAGATAGTGTAAGAAGCCTTTGGGACAATTTCAAGTGTACCAACATCAGAATTATGGGGGTGCCAGAAGAAGAGAGAGAGCAAGACACTGAAAACCTATTTGAAGAAATAATGACAGAAAACTTCCCCCATCTGGTGAAAGAAATAGACTTACAAGTCCAGGAAGCGCACCGAACCCCAAACAAGAGGAATCCAAAGAGGACCACACCAAGACACATCATAATTAAAATGCCAAGAGCAAAAGACAAAGAGAGAATCTTACAAGCAGCAAGAGAAAAACAGTTAGTTACCTACAAGGGAGCATCCATATGACAATCAGCTGATTTCTCTACAGAACCCATGCAGGCCAGACAGGAATGGCAAGAAATATTCCAAGTGATGAATAGCAAGAACCTACAACCAAGATTACTCTACCCAGCAAAGATATCATTCAGAATTGAAGGGCAGATAAAAAGCTTCACAGATCAGAAAAAGCTAAAGAGTTCATCACCACCAAACCAGTATTATATGAAATGCTAAAAGGTGTTCTTTAAAAAGAGGAAAA
Organism: Pipistrellus kuhlii; assembly: GCF_014108245.1. Classification (NCBI taxonomy): domain Eukaryota; kingdom Metazoa; phylum Chordata; class Mammalia; order Chiroptera; family Vespertilionidae; genus Pipistrellus; species Pipistrellus kuhlii. The sequence goes on from NW_023425416.1 coordinate 23,319,268, forward strand.
AGAAGAAAAAAGTAAAGACGAAAATTATAAACAACAAATACATATCTATCAACAAGTGAGTCTAAAAGTCAAGTGAATTAAAAATCTGAGGAACAGAATAAACTGGTGAATATAATAGAATCAGGGGCATAGACACTAAAAAATAATACAAAAAAATCAATGAAGCTGGTTCTGTGAAACCTATTACCCACACTCATGAGCTATTAGCCTCCAGACAAAACTGATGAGCTATTACCCACACTCATCAAGGAACAGAGAGGACCGAAATAAGTGAAACTGAAACAAAAGCAGAGAACTAACCATCGACACCACAGAAATACTATGAACAGCTATATGCCAACAAGCTGGACAATGTGGATAAAATGGACAAATTCCTAGAATACAATCTCACAAAACTGAATAAGGAATAATAATAATAATAATAATAATAAACCTGAACAAGCCAATAACAACTGAGGAAGTAGAAGCAATAAAAAAACAAACAAAAAAAAAACACTACCAGCAAACAGAAGCCCAGGTCTGGATGGCTTCACAGGGGAGTTTTACCAAACATTTAAAGAAGTAACACCTATACTCTTGGTGTATAATTCAAGTGTATGTTGGTACACTTGAAGTTATTCCAAAAATTAAAGAGACAGCCACACTTTCAAGCTCTTTTTGAGGCCAGCATTATCCAAATTCCAAAACAGACAAGGACACTACCAACAAAGAATTACAGACCAATATCCCTAATGAACATAGATGCTAAAATCCTGAACAAGATATTATGAAATCGTATCTAGCAATATATTAAAAAGATCATATACCATGACCAAGTGGGATTTATTCCAGGGAGGCAAGGCTGGTACAATATTTGCAAATCAGTAAACGTGATACATCACCTAAACAAATTGGAAGACAAAAATCAAATGAACATATCAATAGACACTGAAAAAGCATTCAACAAAAAATCCAACATGTAGAGGGCCCCCTGGGAGGCACATGGGCATTTCTTTAATTATTGTCAGCTGAACTCAGGGAGACAGGCAGAGCCATGCCCTGGGAACACACTTTGCCAAAAACGCAAGAGTGTTATCAGCTTGGCTTTCATTCAGACCAGGTGTCGGGGAGTGTGGGCCTACTCAAGAATGCAAATAAGCTCCTTTGATCCTAAGTTCTGGTGAAACCTCCTTGTATTTGGGGGTAGAAAATAAATTTGCTGAGTTGGTTCTGGGTCCCTGTCCCTCCATCAGAGAGGATGGCGGTCCCATCCGGCTCCCAGCTTTTTCTATCTTCATGTCTGGTCTCTTTCTTTTATCTCTTAATCCCCAGCTCCTCTACTCAGGAACTAGACCTGCTCCTTTTCTGTGCTGGACACAGAAAAGAGAGAAACACCTCCACTAACACGCATTTTTTTTTTTTAAATAAAAACTCTCAGCAAAGTGGGAATAGAGGGAGTATACCTCAACATGATAAAAGCCATATATGACAAACCTACAGCCAATATTATACTCAATGGGCAAAAACTAAAGAACAGGAATAAGAGGGATGTCCACTTTCACCACCACCAGTGATCAGACAAGAAGAAATAAAAGGCATCCAAAGAGGAAATGAGGAAGTAAAACTCCCATTATTCACAGACGACAGGATATTATACATAGAAAACCCTAGAAACTCCACACAAAAATACTACTAGATTTAATAAATGAATTTTGCAATGTAGCAGGATACAAAATCAACACCCAAAAGTGAATGGCTTTTTTTATACACCAATAATGAATTCTCAAAAAGAGAAAATAAATAATCCCATTTACCATTGCAACAAAAAAATTAAGATACATAGGAATAAACTTAACCAATAAGATAAAAGACCAGCATTATCCTAAGGCCAGTTAACCCCAGTGACAGAACATTGAAGAAAGAGATAGAGAAACATATAAACAAGTGGAAGAACATACCCTGTTCATGGATTGGTAGAATTAACATCATTAAAATGCCCATACTACCCAAGGCAATCTACAGATTCAATGCAAGCCCTATTAAAATACCGACAGCATATTTCACAGATCAAGAACAAATACTCCAAAAATTTATACGGAACCAAAAATGACCCCAAATAGCTGCAGTAAACTTGAGGAAGAACAAAGTTGGAGAAACCATAATACCAGATATACTACAAAGCCACTGTACTCAAAACAGCCTGGTATCGGCACAAGAACAGGCATTTAGATCAACGGAACAGAACAGAAACCCCAGAAATCGACCCAAGCCATTATGCTCAATAGTATTTGATAAAGAGGGCAAAAGTATATAATGGAGTCAAGACAGTCTCTTCAATAAATGGTGCTTGGAAAATTGGACAGATACAGTCAGAAAAAAAAAAAATTAGACCACCAACTTGCACCATACACAAGAATAAAATAAAAATGGATAAAAGACTTAAATATAAGTTGGCAAACCATAAAAATCCTAGAAGAAACCATAGGCAGCAAAATCTCAGACATCTCTGGTGGCAATACGTTTATGGACACATCTCCTAGGACTGTGGTCAGCAAACTGCGGCTCGAGAGCCACATGCGGCTCTTTGGCCCCTTGAGTGTGGCTCTTCCACAAATACTACGGCCTGGGTGAGTCTATTTTGAAGAAGTGGCATTAGAAGAAGTTTAAAAAACTTAGCTCTCAAAAGAAATTTCAATCGTTGTACTGTTGATATTTGGCTCTGCTGACTAATGAGTTTGCCGAGCACTGTCCTAGGGCAAAGGAAACTAAGCAGAAAATAAACAAATGAGACCGTATCAAAATAAAAAGCTTCCACACAGCAAAAAGAACCATCAACAAAACAAACACGGAGCCCACTGTGTGGGAGAACATATTTGGCAATGATACAGCTGATAGAGGGTTAATATCCAAAATATATAAGGAACTCATACAATTTAACAAAAGGAAGACAATCCAATTTAAAAATGGGCAAAGGACCTAAATAGAGACTTCCCCAAAGGGGACATACGGATGGCCAAGGGACAGATGAAAACATGCTCACAGTCACTCATCATCAGAGAGATGCAAATTAAAACAACAGTAAGGTACCATCTCACACCTGTCAGAACGGCTACCATCAACAAATCAACAAATGACAAGTGCTGGCGAGGATGTGGAGAAGAGGGAACCCACTGCTGGTGGGACTGGTGCAGCCATTATGGAAAACAGTAAAGAGTTTCCTCAAAAAATTAAATATGGAACTGCCATTTGCCCCAGTGATCCCATTTCTAAGTATATAGCCTAACAAATCAGAAGCACCAATCACAAAGAATGTCTGCACCCCTGTGTTCACAGCAGCACAATTTACAATAGCTAAGCTCTGGATACAGCCCAAGTGGCCATCAGCAGATGAGTGGGTAAAAAAGCTGTGGTACATTTACACCGCGGAATACTATGCAGCTGTAAAAAAATAAAGACATATCTTTCACCTTTTGAAACAGCAGGGAGGGACCTGGAGAATATTATGATAAGTGAAATAAGTCAGGCAGAGAAAGACAAGTATCACATGATCTCACTCATATGTGGAATCTAGTTAACAAAATAAACTGATGAACGGAGTGGATCCAGAGACATGGAGGCCTGGAACAGAGTGAGGGAAGGCGGGAAGGGTGGGTGGAAGGCAATCAACCACAGACCTTGTATGTATACATGCATAACCCATGGACACAGACAATAGGGTGGTGAAGGCCTAGGGTGGGGGTAGGAGAGGTCTCAATGGTGGGAAAAGGGGGACATATGTAATACTTTCAACAATAAAGAATTGTTTAAAATTAAAACTAAAAAAACAAACATGCACTCCTATGTTCATTGCAGGATTGTCCATAATAACCAAGATATGCAAACACCTAAGTGCGCTTTGACGGATGGCTGCTAACAAAGATGTGGTACGTATATGCCGTGGAATACTCCTCAGCCACAATCAGATGGTTTTTTGTAACAACATGGATGGATACGGAGAGTACTGTGCTCAGTGAAACACGTCAGACAGAAAAGGAGGAGAACCATGTGATTTTACTCCTGTGGCTCATAAAACAGAAACCAGCCACCAGCCTGGCTGATGCAGAGGGAAGGAGAGTGGGAGGAGGACAAAGAGGTGAAGGGAGGAGACCAGACTACAGGTGGCGAGGACACAGTAACAATACACAGATGCATTATAACGCGGTACAGCTGACGTTTATATAATGTTATCAGCCAATTCACCTTGTCTAGTTTTCAACTGGAACAAGGTTTTCTGTGTTAGAGAGCTATGACTATCAGTGTTTCCCAAACTTTTGACATATGTGTACCCTTCTATAATTTTCGTAACGCTGCGCACCCCTCGTACTCATGAGAACGTAGAATTAGGCGCAGCTAAGCACGGTGCAGTGCATATCCCCACCAAACTCCGGGGCAACGCGTACCCCCACCAAACTCTTCCCGTACCCCTGGGGGCACGCGTACCACACTTTGGGAAACACTGGATAACATCATAAAGAAGAATGCCTTTACAATTCCAGAAACCACTGACCTGAATAGATATTTTAGGGAAGTTGCTTATCTTCCCTTTTACACCAAACCAGCAACCGAGAGAACAGTGATGAGGGAAGTACCGGTCCCAGGCAGAGCTTTGCCGGCCTCCGGGACCAGACCCCCCTCAGCCTCTGCCTCGCCCCGACAGCTCTGTCCTCTCCTGTGTCCCACATGCTGAGCAGGTGCTTCATGGATCATGGGCCGTAAGGAGGAAGGCACAGCGGGGTTTGGAGCAATTTGGGAATCAGAATGAGGTCAGGTCTTGAAGATACACTATGAGATAACTAAGGAAGGCATTTTCACATAAAGACTCTCACTTAAGTTCAACAGATGGATGGACCAGTAGGTGGTGGTGTTGGTGGTGATGATGGGGGAGTGGTGTTGGTGGTTGGTGGTGGGGTTGGTGGTGGTGATGGTGGGGTTGGTGGTGGTGGTGGTGGTGGGGTTGGTGGTGGTGGTGGTGGTGGTGGATGGCATGTGCAGTGTGGAAGTGAGGAGCCCGCGCCCACACCCTCATCTCAGGGATTTCCTGGAGTGAAGCGCCCCAGCTGGGGTCATGTTCCCTCCGCTCCTTCCAGCCCGCAGTGCCATTTCCTAGCGCCGTTTGGTCAATGTGTCCGAACGCGACGGGCAGAACACTGCGCCGCTGGGTCATAGGAAAGTGCTTGCTGCGCCGTGTGGGAGGGAGGACAGCGGAGTCCACCGGCGCTCGGCTGGCCGGAGGTCTGCGGAGCAGGAGCTGTGCTCAGTGCCCGTCCCGAGCTGGGCTGGGCCGGAGGTGCGGCGGCCTCAGAGAAAACGGCCCGGCCGCCGCCCGCAGCTCCTGCTCCCCGAGCTCTTCCCCCTCCTCCGGGCAGGTGGGCAGCTGGGGCCGCACTCCTCCCGCTTCTGTCTTCACCGGAGCCCCGGCTCCTCTTACGGCTCCTGACACACAGCTCCCCGCCCCGCACCCCGCACCCCGCTCCCCAGCTTACCTGTGAGCGGGCCGCCCTGCTCCCGCTGCAGCCGCTGCCAACGCCTCCTTCCCGGAGGCCCGCCCGCTTCCTGCTGGGACCTGCTCTCCGGCCTCCGGCATGAGCGGCACCTGTGGGAGGGGAGGCGGTCAGAGCGGCCGCACCAACCCAATTACTGCAAAGCAGGCTTGTCCGAACCACTTCTCCCTCGCATGCAAATCGCTTTCTGGCTTTGCTGGCTCCAGGCACAGTGACATTACGGGCCACTTCCTTCTCGCCTGCCTCGCCCGCCCGCCCGGGGGGCCTCTGTGCCCAGGATTTTTCTTCTTCCCCGGCCCAGCCCTGGCTCTGGGCCCGAAGCCAGTGAGAGCTCACGAGCAGCACGTGAGCTGAAGCCCAATCCGCCACAGCTTCTGCTGATAAATAATAGGCGTTTAGCCTCCAGGGTTTGTGTTGGATGCTTATTTTTAAAGTTTTTATTGTTGAAAGTATTATAAAGGTCCCCCCCCCCCCCAATGACCCCTTCTAGCCCACCCCACCCCCACCTCAGGCCATCACCACCCACTGTCTGTGCCCACGTGCTATGCATGTAACTGTGTTGGATCTCGACTGTGAATATGACAGAAAGTGCTCTTACAGGATGTGTTTTAAAAACATGTAAATTCTGCCGAAGCCGGTTTGGCTCAGTGGTAGAGTCTGCGGACTGAAAGGTCCCAATTTCGATTCTGGTCCAAGGGCATGTACGTTGGTTGTGGGCACATCCCCGGTGGGGGGTGTGCAAGAGGCAGCTGGTCGATGTTTCTCTCTCATCGAAGTTTCTAGCTCTCTATCTCTCTCCCTTACGCTCTGTAAAAAATCAATAAAATATAATTTAAAAAAAACACAAAAAAACAAAAAACATCTGAATTCTGTCCGTGGCGGTGAGCGACTATCCTGCAGAAAGGGTCCCAGCCTGTCTGACCGGCTCCTAACAGGGAACAGTTTCCCTCAGGTTCTATCAACATGGAGTGAACAGTTAAAGATGGGAACAAGCATGCCCAAGGATTTCTAGGGCAGTGCGTACTTCTGGAAATTACGTTAAAGAACAAAAGCCAGCACGAGCACATTGGACCTCCTGGCAGTGGGATGGAGGCACCGAAGTGATGCAGACGCCCCAACGGCACTGCTACAGGCGGCAGCACCCCCACCCTCGTCCCGCCGAGGAGCCGGGAGCCGAGGGGCCCTGCCCCCGCCCGGCGTCCGAGTCACACTCCTGGGCTCCGGCTCCCGCTCACCTGCCTCCCGGAGGCCGCCCGCCCGAGAGGAGTCCGTCTTCGAAGCTGGTGCTGGTCAACGGGTAACTCCTGGCTCCAGGGCTTCCGGAGAGTTCTCCTCCCCCGTGAGGAGGCTCAGGACAGCTGCTACCTCCCTGCGGGCCCACAGAGGGCGCTGGTCGGATACATGGGGCCTGGCTGTGGCGGAGAGACAGGCCTGGCGGGGAATCAGGTGGCCCGGGATCGAGGGTTGTTCCACATCCCCCCTCCGGGCTGCATCTCCTCTGAAAGGCTTCTCAGCGCCTGGGGGGCCAAGGCATGAGCTCTCTGTAGGGCTGGGGGTTGGCCCGAGGCCGGTTCCTGCTGGGGCATCTGGGACCACCCTGTCGCCCTGACAAGGGGCAGAGACGAGCTGGGAGAAACGCGCGGGCACAGGAAGCTCGCACTGAAAGCCAGAGGGACGCCGGCGGCTGCGGCCCCTCCAGGTGCCCGGAGGACCACACCCCAGCATCTGCCGCAGCTGCTGGTAACCAGAAGCACCATCTCTTTTGTGCTGGGTCTTGTTTAGGTTTTGTTTGCAAAACTCCACAAATACCAGCTTACCCCCCAGGAGTGCCTGGTTCAGACGGAGTTCTGCTGGCGATACATGGGTGACTTCTACTTATTTGATAAATGTGGATGAGCTGCCGTTTGAGGAAATTTAATCATATTCATTCTACCCATAACATAATTCCTATGCATAATCCTATATCAAAATCCCACTTTTCCTGCCGGGTTTTGTGCTCAGTAAGCAGTTTGAGAACACACTCTGCGGTTGATGACTTTCGTGACCAGTTTTTGAGAGACATCACCCTCAGTCTCCCTCCTGTGAGACTGTGTGTGTGTGTGTGTGTGTGTGTGTGTACCCGCACAGACACTGTGGGTGGCTGGAACGCTCCAAGACTCAGGCACGGAGTTGGCGCCCATGTCACTTACATGTCAGGAATTCTCCAGGTTCGCTGTCAGCTGTGAGGACAGCCAGTGAAGACCTTCGTTTACTGGGCATTAGAAATCCTCTGAGAATAACCTTCCAAGGACTTCCATCTTTATAAATTCAGGGTCTGGTACAGTAGCTGATGTATGATGCTAGACTCTCAGTCTTCATTGAAAGAATGAATGTGTGAACTGTTCTCCCCAGCATCACATGTGGGCAGCTGTTAACAAGAGAACGTGTGCAGGAGAAACCATGGAGCATGGGAGGCAAAGAACAGATGAGTGAGAACTACAGCAAGCAGCCCACCTGGGACAGCTCCCCCGGGAGAAGCTGGCTGCAGAGAAGGAGTGTGACCATCCCAGGTCATGAAACCACCAAATCACTTGCAAAGAGAGGCTCTCAGCTCTGGGGTCCGAACCAGAGTTCCCCACACTACCCGCCCCGCATCTCTGTATCCAGGGAGGAACTGGATTGTCTGGCATCCGGGCAGGAACTCGGGGACGACTTTCTCCCAGACAGGGGTACTCACAGGGGTCATTGTTCCTGTGCTGGGACCTCCACTATCTGAGTCCCCCCACCCCCAACTCGCCCACTATCTGAGTTTTCATCGGCATAGCTCACACTGTTTGCTCCACCCTGGGGACTCCCTGCAACCCTGACCCATTCAATTCTGACCCATTCAATTCGCAACCCCACCCAACCTGTTTGCAGTGGCTTTTCCATGTGAATGCTCAGGCCTTAGACTTTGCTAAAATCCCAAACAAGCCGCAGCTGGTGTCAGCGCGCCCCAAACCTTCCAAAAAAAGGCCTAAGACCCGGCTCTAGCACAAGCCTGCCTTGCCTCACAGCTGGGCCTCGCCTGGGCACCTCCGAGTCCAATACAAGTAACCCCTGCAGGGCAGCCCCAGGCAGGGGCTAACTCTGGAACTCTCTGCAGGCCCTAGAGCCAGGTACAAGGTGGACAGCTTGACAATAGCAGATTACAGCCCTACACATCCACAAGCGACACACTCGGGGGGCAGACTCGGGGAGCACCAAAGCCCCACTGAAGCAAGGCCTGCTCCATAGGGGCGTTTCCTACACAGGAGCTCTGCCAATGGAGTCACCGCTGGTCCTCACAGCCAACTGGCCAGGAGGTCAACTCCTCCCAGTGATACCAACAGCAATCCAGGCTCAACTACAAGACTGTGCACACAGCCCACACAGGGGAGCACCTAGAGTGCCTGGCTCAGGTGACGGGGGAGGCTGGGCCACCGGGCCCCACAGGACCACCTGCTACACAAGGCCACTCTACCAACTCCAGGAGACAGAGCAGCTCTACCCAGTACAGAGAAACAGACACAGGGAAGCAGCCACAGCGAGGAGACAAAGAAACATGTGACAAAGGAAAGAAATGGAAGCAAGCAAACTATTGGGTACAGAGTTCAAAGCCATGGTTATATGAGACTTCAAAGATTTTAGTGAGAATACCAAAGACACGAGAAAGGAGCAAAGAATAATTTACAGGCATTCAACAGTAGAGGAGTCCGAGAATCAAATAAATGATTTAGAATATGAGGAAGTAAGAAACACCCAAGCAAAAGAAGAGCAAAAGGAAAAACCCCCAAAATATGAAGACAGTGTAAGGAGCCTCTAGGACAACTTCAAGCGTACCAACAAATGAATTATGGGGGTGAGATGAGAGAGAGCAGATGAGAGAGAGCAAGATATTGAAAACCTTTTTGAAGAAATAATGACAGAAAATTTCCCCTACTTGGTGAAAGAAATAGACTTACAAGTCCAGGAAGCACAGAGTCCCAAATAAGAGGAATTCAAACAGGATCACACCAAGACATATCATAATTAAAATGTCAAGGGTTAAAGACAAAGAATTTTAAAAGCAGCAAGAGAAAAGCAGTTAGTTACCTACAAGGCTCAACTACAACTGTCAGCTGATTTCTCAACAGAAACTTTTCAGGCCAGTAAAGTGGCAAGAAATATTCAAAGTGATGAATAGCAAGAACCTACAACCAAGATTACTCTACAGCAAAGCTATCATTTAGAATTGAAGGGTAGATCAAGGCTTCACAGACAAGAAAAAGCTAAAGGAGTTCATCACCACCAAACCAGTATTACATGAAATGTTGAAGGATATTTTTTAAGAGGAGAAAGAGGAAGGAGGAGAAAGAGAGGGAAAAGTTAAAAATATGAGCAATAAAATGGCAACAGATACACATCTATCAAGAATTGAATCTAAAAATCAAAATTAATAAGAAATCAAATGAGCAAAATAAATAATAGAAATAAAACAGAATCAGAAGCATGAAGTTGGAACAGACTGATTAATCTCAGAGTGAATGAGGGTGGGAAAAGAGATGAACCAAAGATCTTACCTATAGACACAGAGCAGGGTAATGAAGGCCTGGGGTGGGGTAGGAACCGGGTGGAGGGGGAAAATCAGGGGAGGGGAGACGTCTGTAAAGGGAGGGACAAAAAATATTTTAAAAAAACACACAGCCATATACTTGTAGCACACTTATAAACATCACAGTATTCTCTTCCAGCTAATATGGATTTTTAACTTCTGCTTGCTATACAGGCTGACCTTCTTGTCCTTTGGAGTTATTTTTTAGGACTCATGGGCCTTCTGCAATCCTTTATTGTCTTAAGAGTACAACAAGCAAGTGTCCTGAAGATCATGTTGGCAGGCATGGTTACTGCCATCCCTCTGGGTGGCTCCCGCCTCAAAGGAATTTATGATCAGTTGCAACTTGTCTCCTCAGAGAGACTCCACCGACCAGCTGACTGCTGGCAGCGAGCCAGCCCAGTGCACCTGGGGCCGAAGGCAAGCCCTCCTGTGACCTCGCACACCAGCCCCCTTCGGCCCCAGCACTTGGCTTCCAGAGGCCACTGCCCTCTAGTAAAAGCAGAGAGGACACCTGCCACTCAGTGCGCCCACCAGATATGGTTTTACTCTCGCTGTGGCTGCAGCTGTTGGGTGCAAGCTCCAGGTCAGGGACCTTGTTCTGATGCCCAGTGTATCCCAACCTCCTAGTGCAGGGCCTGGTACACACTAGGTGCTCAATAGACATTAAAACAAGCAAACAAACCCAACCGAGGCCCTTTCTTCTCAGTAAGTACTGATGGCCACTTTGCACAGCTCTCTTCACGCAAGAGGTGCCTGCCCTACACCTCCAGGGGGTGCCCTCCAGTCCGGAGGTCTTGAACCTCAAGAGGGGAGCCCTTGGGAAGGGATAAGTACATGGACTTCCATGCTGGCACTTTGTGCATAATTTTCTCCTTCAATCCTTACAGCTCTCGATTTACAGGGAAGAGAACTGCGTAAGGTTTGTAAGCACCAAATGCAAACCAGGATTTAAAGTCAACTCCTCCTCCCTCTGCCCCCAAACGAACGCTCACCGACAGGTCCTGTGGGAAGGTCTCTTCCAGGAGACGCCACAGATGCTGGGAGAGCTCCCAGGAGGCACCTCACTGCCAGGCTCCCTCCCTAAGGAGGCGGAAGCTGCCTGTCTACAGCCCCTGGTGCAAGCTGTGGTCTATGCACAAGCAGCCGACACCACACAGCAGGTTGCCGGATCTGCAGAAACTCTCATTGGGAATCAGAAGCCGCACTGGACACCCAGCGAAGCTCCAAGGAAAACCTACAATGTGGCAGAAATGGGATGCAACTGTCCAGGCCTCCCTTCGCTTCCAGCCACGCATCTGGCCCCAACCCAGCTCCTACACCCTGCCCCTCCTTAACCGGGACTGCTGTCACCGTGGCAACAGGCCACAGGTCTCAGAGCCCGTTTCCTCCTAATTCAACATCCGAGACCATTTTTTAAAAAAAATCTTTGTAGCCTCAGAATCCAGCAAATCATTACCCGACACACAGCAGGCCTGTGAGTTAACTCCCCGGATTTTAACAGAAAATGAAGAGGAAGACTTGGGTTGGTCAACCAAGGTCAGACAGCAGTCAGTCCGGGCGACGCCAGAACCACGCAGGCACAACTACAATTCAGTGACTTAGGGGCATTCCCATTTTTCTCTCCCAAACCCAACACTCCCTCACTTTGGATATTCTTGTTTCAGTCTGAGAACAGGCTTGCTTTTACCTAAGCTCATTAAAGCAAAGTAAACCCATAGACTACTTTAAAACACACCAGAGAGCCGAAACCGGTTTGGCTCAGTGGTAGAGTGTCGGTCTGCGGACTGAAAGGTCCCGGGTTCGATTCCGGTCAGGGGCATGTGCCTTGGTTGCGGGCACATCCCCAGTGGGGGGTGTGCAGGAGACAGCTGGTCGGATGTTTCTCTCATCGACGTTTCTAGCTCTCTGTCTCTCTCCCTTCCTCTCTGTAAAAAATCAATAAAATATATTTTAAAAAAACAAAAACCACACCAGAGAAATGTAATTATATGCTCAATCCTATGAATGTCACATAAGCCAGAGTCGACAGCTGCTGGGGATCTGGCTCTGCGCTGGTGTCACTGCATTTCTGACCCCCATTTCACTCTCAGGAGACAGGACCGAGGACAAGCGAAGCCCGCAAGAGGCTCTTCATGAACAACTGCAAGAATCGTCGCCTTCAGTTGCTGAGACGTCTGAAGTGAACCTGTCACTAAGGTCTGAGGGACAGCTCCGGATGGGGCCGAAGGGCCAGTGCCCGTGGAGGCCACCTCACCTCGGGACCCCAGGCCCTCCTGCCAGCCGAGGCCCGGAGCACCGTGTCCGAGCCAGCCAGCGGGGCCCGCTGCTCCTGAGTCGCACCAACACAAAGAAAACCTTGGAAATATCAGTTTTGTGTTTTAAGGAGAAAATAAAATAGGCTTAAAAAAAGGGGGAATCGTACAGTAAGCACACCTTTTCGGTAAAGGAGAAAGTACCTCCCATTGTGACAGAGGCTTGTAATAGACTCCTGAGGAGGAGGGAAACTTTCAATGACACCAACCAAATGCTAAAACAGAACTCTGCTGTTCGGTTGGAAGTTTTGAGTAAGTTTCATGTTTTATAGTTTACAATTCATGTTTTTTAACAGAGACAACAGTCTACTAAATAAAAGTAGTAACAAGGTATTTCACAATTTAAATCTTAGGAATTTAATTTCATTAAAACAGGCAGGTGCATAGCCCGAGCTGGTTTGCTCAGTGGATAGTGTTGGCCAGCAGACTGGAGTCCTGGGCTTGATCCCGGTCAAGGGCACATGTCCGGGTTGCGGGCTCAATCCCCAGTAAGGGGTGTTCAGGAGGCAGGTAATCCTTGATTCTCTCTTATCATTGATGTTTCTCTCTCTCTCTCTCCCTCACTCTTTGAAATCAAATAAAAAAAAGAATTTTTTTAAAATAGGTGCATATTCATACTGGGTAACCTAAAAATGCTGCTTCATCTATGGTCTAAAATATTTTTCATAACTGATTTAGTTCCAGCACTAATAATCCCATCACTTTTTCTTTACATGTTTTATAATGAGCAGTTTGTGTTCTTTTACTTTTTTAATGGAGAGAAATATTGATTTGAGAGAAACATATCAATTGGTTGCCTCCTGCATGCACCCCAACAAAGGCCTGGGCCAGGGAGGAGCCTGCAACCAGAATTGTGTCCTTGACTAGAATCGAACTTGGGACCTTTCAGCCCACAGGCAGACGCTATCCACTGAGCCAAACCGGCTAGGGCAACAGTTGTTGTTCTTAATAAAAAAGATCCACAGACTAATTTAGCATGTAAAAAATAATGTTACAATAAACCCAAGACAACCTTTCAAATCCGCTTTTATTTTCTTTTTTTTCCTCCTCAAACACAGAACTTTTCTCCCCACACGTTTCTTGCAGCTGTGAAGTCACTTCATGTTGGTCAGGTACCATTTTACCCCTAAAACTTGGTTGGCATCAACCAATATATGACAGTTAACCAGTGTTAAATCTATAAAATATTTACTTGGCACAGCACATTAAGCTTTAGACACTTGGCAATTAAACCACATAAAAAAATAGGACAAGACCCACATGTTCAGAATCAGGTGTTCACAGTCCCCGTCTGACGACTGTACAATGTTCCAAAGGCAGCAGAGCAACAGGCAGTTACTTCAGAGGACACCGAACACAGACCGGGAAGCACATTACAACGTTACCGCAGCGTCATGTACCACCCACCTCTCAGGTGGTCTCATACTCTAGAATGTCAGGTCCGGCTGATGCAAAATAAAGACAGACAACACATTTACTCTGTGGACATATTCTAACTCCTACTATGCACGCATTGTGATTTTGAAAGCAACTCGTCCTAAAAACTTGTCACGATCATCATAGTTTTTCAGGTTTTTTGATCCAACAATCTTGCACTCGACTGTTACTTCTTTTGGGGTACTGCTAGCAGTATAGTTGAACTGGACAGCAACTAATGGCTGCAGATAACTCGCCTGGTAAATAAAGGAAAACATAATCAATTCAAATTCAAAGTAACCTCATCTACACTTCATCAAGAATTGGTTTATTCTGTAAAATTTTAAAACCAAAATTTTAATCTATTAATTAGATCTATTATATCCCATTCACTACTATTCCCCCCTTAAAACTGGATGTCCATTTATTTTCACTTAATTTTTATTGATAAGAGTATTTATGGCTATAAATTTTCCTGAGTACTGCTTTATTTTTTAATAATTTCCATGACCTTGAGAGTCAATAGTCTTTTTTTTTTTTTTTTTTTAAGTATATTGTATTGATTTTTTACAGAGGAAGGAAGAGGGATAGAGTGTTAGAAAAATCAATGAGAGAAAAACATTGATCAGCTGCCCACTGCATACTCCCTACTTGGTACATGCCCTTGACCAGAATTGAACCTGGGACCCTTGAGTCTGCAAGGCCGATGTTCTATCCACTGAGCCAAACTGGTTAGGGCATGAGTACTGCTTTAAAAGTATCCCATGGGCTGTGATTATCTTGTTTCATTATCAGTATTTTTTAGATATCCTACAATTTTGGTTTGAATTTTCCCTTTCACTCAAGCATTGTTCAATAAAAATATTGACTACCTCCCTTTTTTGAGAAGGGCTCTTTAATTTTTTTTGATTAATCCCCACCCAAGGATATTTTCTCCCACTGATTTTTAGAGTGTGGAAGGGGTGGGGGCATTGATGTGAGGCATTGATGCCCTGAGAGGGAACTGAATCCATGACCCTCTGGTACATGGGCTGGTGCTCTAACTACTGGGCAGCTGGCCAGGGCTAGATTTCTCTCCCCCCCTCTCCCTCTCCTTCTCCTTCTCTCTCTCTCTTTATACACACACACACACACACACACACACACACACACACACAAATATATTTTATTTATTATTTATTTATTTATTTATTTATTTATTTATTTATTTACAGAGAGGAAGGGAGAGGGATAGTTAGAAACATTTATCAGCTGCCTCCTGCACACTCCCTCCTAGGGATGTGCCCACAACTAAGGTACATGCCCTTGACTGGGGTCGAACCTGGAACCCTTCAGTTCGAAGGCCGATACTCTATCCACTGAGCCAAACCGGTTATGACTAGGATGTATTTCTTAATGATAAATCTTTGTGACTGTTCTAGGTGTGCTTGAGGATATGTACTGTATTACCTCCATATTATTTCGTTTGATAAATGTGCATAAGATCCATCTTACTGATTACATTAATTAGGTCTCTTATATCCCTACTTATGATTCCCATGTAACATGGCACAAATATATTCAGTTGCCTGACTATCATTATGATTTCTAAATACAATTCTTCACTAAAAGGCACCAGGGCCTGATTCCAGGATTGGAAGGGAAAGTAAGAAGTGCTCCAAGAATCCTGGGGACATGTCAAAAGGATGGAGAAGCCAGCCTGAACCTGTCCCACCAGCCAAATCTGGGACAATTTTAGTGACCAAATAAGTGATTATAACAGATTATATATAACACTTGAATAAAATAAGAATCCATGAAAACATGATGATACACATAAATAAGGGATAGAGAGTAGAATGCCAACTAGTAAGTGAAAAAAGGAGATGGATTAGAAAAACATGTGGGCCCTAGCTGGTTTGGCTCAGTGAATAGAGCGTTAGCCTGTGGATCAAAAGCTCCCAGGTTCGATTCTGGTCAAGGGCACTGCCTCAGGTGCAGGCTCCTCCCTGGCCTGGGCCCTGGTCCGCACATGTGGCAACAGCCAATCGGTATGTCTCTCTCACATCAATGTTTCTCTCTGTCTTCCCCTCTCTAAAAATCAATGGAAAATTATCCTCAGGTGAGGATTTAAAAAAAAAGTAAAACTTCGTTAAAAAACACACAAAAAACCCAAAACACTGGGAACTGCTCTCTTATTAACTGATTTATGCAGGAATCAACAAATGCTAAGGCTATGAGAGAAACAATTTTACAAAAGGCTCAAAAGTATTCTCCCCAGATAATATTTATTGATTACAGTGGAGAAACCTGGTTGATACCAGTTTGTAAGCAGGAGTTCAAGGTTACTATCACCATTAATGGGACTAATCAACACCAAGTCTCTCCTGAGGGGTATTCTGAAAAGGACATAGCATTTCTTCTGAGGCAAACCTGCCAAAAATGTTCAACCTACCCTTAATCATGAAGAACACTAGGCAGGCTCAAACTGAGCAACAAACAAAACAAAGCTGAGAGGCCTGTCCCTGGTGTGAGAACAGCTCCAGGTCACAGTGACTGAGGTGTTAACTGTGATATCCTGGGGCCAGAACACTTTTCCTTCCCAATGAAGACACTGCTACAGAAATCTCAACAAGGCCTGCGATTGGGTAATAGTACTCTAATCATGTTAACTTCCTTTGATGACTAGGTCATGATTAATACGATGATGTCTTTATTTTTAGGAAATGACTCTCAAACATTTAGTGTAAAATAGCATCGTGTTTATAACTTTGTCCCAAATGGTTTGGGGAAAAAATTATATCAATATATAAATGGGGACTGATAAGAAAACTGAGGTAGCCCTAACTGGTTTGGCTCAGTGGATAAGAGTATTGGCCTGGGGACTCAAAAGTCCCAGGTTTGATTCCGGTCAAGGGCATGTACCATGGTTGCAGGCACATCCCCAGTAGGGGGCGTGCAGGAGGCACCTGATAGATGTTTCTAACTCTCTATCCTCTCCCTTCCTCTCTGTAAAAAAATCAGTAAAATATATTTAAAAAAGAATAAGAAAAAGAAAAAGAAAAAAGAAAACTGAGGTAAAATAGTAACATTTGGGAAATCTGGGCCAAATGAATTCTATGGGAATTCTTTTTACTATTTTAACCACTTTACATTTTGAAGTCATTTCAAAATAAAAAGTTTTCTATGTATACATACAGTATGATCCCAATTTTATTTTATTTTATTTTTTTATTATTATTTTTTAATCAATCTTTATTGTTCATATTGTTACAAAGGTTCCTCATTTCTTCCCCCCTCCACCAGGTTCCCACCCCACCCTCTGCCCCCTCCCCATCCCCCATTGTCCTCATCCATAGGTGCAG
Organism: Pipistrellus kuhlii; assembly: GCF_014108245.1. Taxonomy (NCBI): domain Eukaryota; kingdom Metazoa; phylum Chordata; class Mammalia; order Chiroptera; family Vespertilionidae; genus Pipistrellus; species Pipistrellus kuhlii. The sequence goes on from NW_023425416.1 coordinate 23,336,453, forward strand.
TTTATGTTCAGTCTCTTCCTCCCTCCCTTTCCCCGATAGTAAATCCCTTTTCAGATAGTAAATCAGTTATTTAGCATTTTCTCATATCAATAATACCACCATATGCCCAATGATACATTTCACACAAAAGACATTTCCAAATAGGTCAACCAGCCTCATCCAGGCCCCACCCAAGGCACTCACAGATCAACATAGATCAACACCCCAGCCCTATACTAACTCAATACATCCAGATCTAAGCCTTCATCACTTGATTCAGCAGACCCTCAAGTTCCCACAAAAGTTTCCAGCCATGTCTGAGAGGTAGCCGTGGGGCAGGGGCAGGCGAGGAGCGAGCTGTTCCAGGCCTGGCTGCTCCAGGCCTGGCCTCTGTTGCTCTGGTTCGTTCCACAACAAGCTGCTACGGGTCTGGTCACCACCACTCCTGACCTAGTTGCTCTGGACCTGGCTGCTGCTGCTCCAGGCCTGGACACACCCGACCCGGCTGCTCCGGGCCTGGCCGCTCCCAGCCTGGCAACCGCTGCTCCGGGCCTGGCCGAACCCGACCCGGCTGCTCCGGGCCTGGCTGCTCCCAGCCTGGCAACCGCTGCTCCGGGCCTGGCTGCACCAGACCCGGCTGCTCTGGGCCCAGCTGCCCCGGGCCCGGCCGCTACGAGTCTGGCCGCTCCCAGCCTGGATGCTCCGGGCTTGGCTACTGCTGTTCTGGACCTGGCTGCTCCCAACCCGGCTGCTCCCAACCCAGCTTCTCCAGGCCCGGCCACTCTGGGTCTGGGTGTTCTTGGACTGGCCACCCTGGGCTTGGCTGCCTCCACTTCAGGCCTGGCTGCCACTGCCCCAGGTCTGGCTGTCCAGTGCTGGCTGTTGTTGCTCTGGTTCTGGCTGCTGCTGCTCTGGGGCCTGGCCGTTGCTGCTCCGGGCCCGGTTGCCACTGCTTTGTGCCTGGGCACTCTAGGCCTGGCCGCCGCTGTTCCAACATTGTCCTTTTTTTTTTTTAAACGCATTTATGTTGCAATGTTGGCTGGTGAGTTGAGTTCTGACTTAGTCTTTGATTTTTCAAGATCTTCTTTGTATTCTTTCTTAAGTAATTTTACTATCTTTTGCTCTCACTTGATTTCTTCACATTGAGAACTTTGGTTTCTTCCTCCTTGTCCTGGGAGCTCAGCAGGTTGGCCTGTGGCACCCCTTTGTTCTCCGCGGGCTCCCGCGCTGCTCCAGCCTGTTGCCGGGGTCAGTGCCGCCCAGGAAGCAGCCCCCGGCCTTGGCTCCATTGCCCGTGCTCAGAAGTCGAAGGCTCAGGGGCACCCCCTCCCTGGGGGCCCCGTCGCTCGGCTCCCTGCCGGCGCCTGGCTGGCTGGTGTCCGGCAGGGCCTCCTGCTCCCTGTCGCATTCCTCCAGTCTGGAGCTTTTTTTTTTTTCTCCTTCCCACTAGGGGAGTCTAGGATCAGAGTCAACAGACTGTCCTCTGCGCGCAGTGCGCGGGACTCTGGGGGCTCCGCTTTTCGCCACTCCTCTGGGATTCCGCCTCACAGCCCCGTCTCCCCCTGCCCGAGCCTGGGTCCCCAGGGTCTGGTCCAGGACTGGGGTTCAGAGCAGTCCGGACTGAGGCTCAGCGCTGCCGGAGGCTTTGTTTCTTCCCGCTAGGGTAATCCAGCATCAGAGTCAACATTCAGTCCTCTGCGCACTATGTGCGTGCGACTCCGGGGGCCCTGCTTTTAGCTGCTCGCTTGGGATTCCGCCTCACAGCCCCATCTCCCCCTCCGGATCCTGGGTCCCCAGGGTCTGGCTCTTATCCGGGGCTCAGCGCTGCCGGTTCGGGGGTTCAGCCCAGGCTGGGGGTTTTATTTCCTTCCTGCTAGGGAACGCCAGGCAGCACCCAGGCCTCTCCTCCTCTCCGGCTGCGACCTCTCCACGCTCGCGTGCGTGCGAGCGCGCAGCATGTCTCCGTACCTTAGGCTTTTTTTCAGCTCCTCTGATTTTCCTTCTGGTTTTCTCTTTCCTTCTTGTTGTAGAATTTTCAGTCAGTCAACTACCTGTAGCTCTGGGCGATGTCCACTCTACATTTTAGTTGTATTCCATTGAAATTGTTGTGTGCTGTTGCGGTTAGGTGTCTACCCGAGCAGCCATCTTGGATCCTCCCCCTGATCCCAATTTTATAAAATGAATTGTCTACATATACTTAAAAAATGAAAGAAATTAAGACTTTTTTTTTCTTGACTACTCACTTCTCTATGTTCTCTAAATAAACACATCCTAAATAATTAAAGTGATAATGATATTTTCTACTTGAATATTTTGTTTTAAATTGCAGACACGGAATCTTCATTTGCCATCACTGTTGGTGTTTAAAAATAAGCACAAATGATGCACAAGTTACAAGACAGGTCTACCTGTCCCAGACAAGTGACATTTTTTATACAGATGTGCCTGTTCCCACTGTGAACTTCTAAATACTTACATGCAGTTTTTTCCCATAATATGGAAAATATTTTAAGTCTATGTTTCCCTCAGAAGGATAAACTGGTAGAGTTGTTGTGTTTTCACCCTAAAGTTGAAAACAAAAAACAAAAAAAAAACCTTCTTTAGGTCACACACACACAAAAAAGCAAATTAAAACATGTATTTATCACATAGCAGTATCAGTTATAAACAGTATGAGACTACAATGCTATTCCAAGGACATTACCCACAAGTGTAGTTTTGAGGAGACTTACTCATCTTGACTTAAACCCCCTGAAACAAACTGTCTTTATTCTTCTTACATTTCCTGTTGCCCTGTATGCTTTCCCATGAGCACCTCCTAACGTACAGCCAGATCTAGCCACACACTGTCCTCCGACCCCTAAATGCTAGTTCCTCGGCCACTTGGCAGCAGGAACACACCGCACATCTAGGACCAGTGCATTCCTGAAGCGGACAAGACGTCGAGCTTCCAGCTGGAAGCCACAACCAGAGTGTAGTGCTCAGGCCTGGGAGGCAGCAGGCCCCAAAGTTTCAGGTGATTAATAACCATGGTAACTAACCAGAGGGGGAAACGATGGTGATATGACAAAAACTATTAGGAAAACGTGAAGTAATCCAAGCAAAAAACCACACTTAATCAATATAAATACCACATTTCCCTTAAATTTATAAGCACATGTATATCAATCAAAAGTATTACAAGTCAACTGGGATTATATTCCATGTATTTATAAAAACAGATGAATAGGCAAATCTAATCCCCATCTATGCTACTTATTAGCTAACTCTGATATTCTTCTTCTTTTATTTTTAAAATACATTTTTATTCATTTCAAAGAGAAAGGGAGAGGCAGAGACAAAAACATCAATGATGAGGGAGAATCATTGGTTGGATGCCTCCTGACAGCCTTCTATTGGGGATCGAGCCCAAAACCTGGGCATGTGTCCTGACCGGGAATCAAACTGTGACCTCCTGGTTCATAGATCAACCATCAACCACTGAGCCACACTGGCCAGACTAGTATTCTTAAATTTATTAAAATCAGTGGTAAGTTTACAAAATAAAATTAAAATAAAGCCTAAATGCTTGAATTCTAGATTTGAGTGGTAATTTCCATTTTAAAAGCACATGGGGCTGAAACCGGTTTGGCTCAGTGGTAGAGCATCGGTCTGCGGACTGAAAGGTCCCAGGTTCGATTCTGGTCAAGGGCATGTACATTGGTTGTGGGCACATCCCTGGTAGGGGGTGTGCAAGAGGCAGCTGGTCGATGTTTCTCTCTCATCGACGCTTCTAGCTCTCTACCTCTCTCTCCTCCTCTCTGTAAAAAAATCTATAAAATATATTATATATATAAAAAAAAAGCACATGGGACACTGCAGCATAATTACTAGCTGTCATGAGCACATGTGCCTGGGAGGGTGACACAAAGCAGTGATGATGCTCCACAGGAAGGGCCAGCTCTGTGAGCCAGGGCACAGGGCGCTGGGTGCAGGAAGAGCAGCAAGAACAAGGCTGAGAGCAACCGAGATCTGTACCCCCTTAACATAAAAAAGTCAAAATTAGTATTTTATCTCAGAGGGAAAAAAATCATCGTTTGGTTAGAAGTGCTTTTCTGCACTGCTTTGTATAGCCTAATTCACAGAAACACAGAGGTGGTACCTAAAATATAAAAATTTCTTTTGGGTTAGTTCATCGTGCACCTCAGTGTGTATTTCCAGCCACACTTAGCTAATATTTACCTCATTCACCGAGGCCTAACAACCCTTAAGAGGGCAGGAGCCCCAGCTGGTTTAGCTCAGTGGATAGAGTAATGGCCTGAGACTGAAGGGTCCTGGGTTTGATTCCGGTCAAGGGCACATGCCAGGGTTGTGGGCTCGATCCCCAGTGAGGGGTATGCAAGAGGCAGCTGATAAATGATTCTCTCTCTCTCTCTCTCTCTTTCTCTCTCTCTCTTTCACTCTCCCAACTCAATTTAAAAAAAGGGGGGGAGCCGAGACCGGTTTGGCTCAATGGATAGAGCGTCGGCTTGGGGACTGAAAGGTCCCGGGTTTGATTCCGGTCAAGGGCATGTACCTTGGTTGCGGGCATATCCCCAGTAGGGAGTGTGCAAGAGGCAGCCAATCGATGACTCTCTCTCATCGATGTTTCTAACTCTATCTCTCTCCCTTCCTCTCTGTGCAAAATCAATAAAATATATATTTTTTAAAAAGGGGGGGGGGAGGGGGCAGGATCAATTATAGAGAGGGGAGCTAAAGTCAGAGATAAGGTCACAGACTCGAGACTGCCCACCTGTGACAGACTCTTAATTGTTCTCTTGTTCTGTTACCTAAATCATATTGTTGGCATGCTTCTACTTAAATGTGTATTTTATACCTTCCGTAAAAAGAAACATTTAGAGATGATGAAATATTGAAATGCATATCTGAATGATGACGAGCTACTGTAGGGGAAAGCATCCGTGTCATATTTTCTAAGCATATAAAATGGTACCATATTGGAAACAGCAAGTAACTAAGTACATGAGTTTATTAACAGCATCTAAGTTCTACTGAAAACAAAATAAAGTTTTAAAATTAAAGTATTTTTTTATACAATCCTAATAAGCTACTTAAAAAATACACATCAAATGTTCTAAGTAGTGATTATTTCTGGTTAGCATTTACCAATTTTTTTCTTTTGCACTTAAAAAAATTTTCTCAAATGAACATGATTCATTTTTTTAAAGAAATAAAATACTGAAAGAATGACATAAACATGTTAAAGGCCACCTGTAAGACATGCTCTGTCACCAGTGTTTGTACAGTGAATGTTTCCATCTGCTCCGCAGAGACACTTAAAATGTATGGCCTGCTGATTGCACCTGTGACTAGCCTAGCAGCAAAGTGCAGTTTTACAAGCTTTTCTTCCAATTCCGTGTGCTTTTCCTCAAAACAAAAACATTTCACAACTAAAAAAAGAAAAACCAAAGCAAAAACCCCACCTGCTTTGATTACTTTATGTACTTTACACATAACAAAAACCATCTGAAAGCCGAGTCATTAGACCAGGATCTTTCATTAGCATTTCCCCAAACTCTTCTAGAAGCAAAGGATACAGAATAAACAGGGGAAACCCACTTAAACTCCTGAGGGGAGAGTTACAGTATGAGGTTTTTGTGTTGGCCAAAGGTTTATACAACTGAAACCTGAGGAACGGGTTCTATAAGATGGTTTCCCTTGTTGGTGGTGGCTCTAAGACCACCATTCCAAGCTTGTCTCTGTAGTCTACTCACATACAAAAGCAACAGCTCCTGCACACACAGGTACACTGTCAGGAAATGAGCACTTGTATCTGGCTGAAGCCTAGCAACCCAGTCTCAGAACTTCTACAAAGACTAGTAAGCAAGGAGGTTCATAAGGAGTTACAAAGGACAGCTTCTAAATGTAGCTTAGAGCCACAAGGTTTTCTTCTGTCTTGAGAGATACCAGTTTCCTGCTGAGCTGGATATGGCACAGAGAGATAAAGGGAATTGCCTATGGTGACGTGTATACCTCCAACCTGGATGAGAAGCCACAAACTTCCTGATTTTTTATTTACTCAAAGGAGCTAGCAAGATTCTCTAATGCAGAGGTTCTTGAAGTGTGGACCCTAGACTGGCAGCATCACCTGGAAACTTTAGGTAAAATGTAAATTTTGGGCCTAACTCCAGACCACTGGGGTCAAAAACTTCAAGAATGGAAATCAACAGCTCTCTAAGGTTCTACTGAATAATATAAACTGAGAACCACTGAGCAAGAAGTTTCTGCCCAAATATAATCCCATTCATGATGAAAAGGAATTACAGATTTTTCCATAAGCAACTTGAGAAGTGATTTCAATGTAACATTTCAAGTAGAATATTTCTGACACAACTGGAGTTAGAATGTCAATATTTTGTACAATGATACAATTAAATTTAGGACTTAAAAAAGGTTTTCCCTCAGAACTCTTACTTATATATTTACATATTTCTTAGTTGCACTTGCAGCATGGAGAGAAAACAAAACAAAACACTGTGAGATGAAAACTGCACAGAAAGCAATCACACACACAAAGTTGGGACAGGAGAAAAAAACAATGCCTCTACCATGTTTCATTAAACCTTAGGTGTCACTGATGTACACCAATTGATGTACAATTTTTTAAAAATGTATTTTTTAAAATATGTTTTATTAATTTTTTCAGAGGAAGAGAGAGGGATAGAGTTAGAAACATCGACGAGAGCGAAACATCGATCAGCTGCCTCCTGCACACCTCCCTCTGGGAATGTGCCCAAAACCACAGTACATGCCCTTGACTGGATTCAAACCCAGGACCTTTCTATCCACTGAGCCAAACCGGTTTTGGCTGATGTAGTATTAAGAAAAAAGAAAAGAAGAAAAGAAAAGAATAAAAAAGAAAAGAAAAGAAACCCTCCCCCCACACACACACAAAAGAAACAAAACTACATAGACACTATTAATTGTAAATCCAACCCCAATTTCAGTGTTAAGGTAGAAAAAAGGTGAACCTCAGAATCAATGAACTGTAGTATATGGTCTTGTAGGGCAATGTCTGTAAATCAAATGCACATGGAAAGCAAGTCTTTTTAATTATAATGAGCACACAGAGAAGGGCTACCCATCAAGTTTGGTGAAATTTCCTTCTCCTAAGAATGGTGCTACTACAGAGGACTTTTATACTGTGACAGGAAGGGGGGAATGACTAAAACTCATTAGACTTTTAAAGAATTGAGACATACTAGAGCTTTAACAAAAGTTGACTTATTGAATACTGACCTTAGAATTACCAGTGCATTCTATTGCTGGTTTTCCTTGAGGCTTTAATCCAATTATCTAAGATTTGGGGGGGGGAGGGGGGGAGAAAGAGGAGAGAAAATGATTAATTAAGACATCACAAATGTAAAACCACAGGAACCAGCAGTGCAAGGGTTGAGATGAACAGTAATTCTGTATATTGAAACCTGTGCCTTTTATGTTAATTTCATTTTAGAGGAGCAGAATGGACTTTTCAATATAATAATCTTACCAGCTAGCTATCTTCCTACTGTACTAGGGCAAGTCAGTAAATACATCAGCTACCAAAGAATTGACCAAAACACAGTTGCTACTCTTAAATTAATAAACAACCAGACAGATACCTTTAAGTTTCATTATTTATATAAGCAAATAATGCAAACAATAAAAATTATAGAGGCACAATATAATTACCTTTCTTTATGAAAATGTTAGGTCACATTTCCATCATGTTTCCAGGGAGCCTGATCAGAGTTCACATCTATTCCATCCCACAAAAAGGACACTCTGGGGATAATCCCATTAAGACTCTCAGCACCATTCAGTTCTATGGAATGAGGCTACCTGCATGTTTGTAGTTGACATAACTAGCTCTTGCATGAATGATAACAGATATTTACTCATCTATTTTGTGAGGATTTTTGGCATTCTGAATTTATATGCATTTTATATGTGAATGCCTGTAAAATGTAAGTATTTCTCACAAAAGACATTACATTATGCTTACTTTGTTAATCTTGATTCTTAACAGTCTGCCTGGAACACCCTCAATCACTTACTGATGCCTAAGATGTGTCAGGCAGTGTTTCAGAACGACCTCTAGAGTGCTGTGGGAGGAACAGATGCTGTCACGGGCCTCTGGGGGAGGGGAATACGGCGGCTGGAGGGTGTCAGCATGGGTGTTTTAGGGTCTAGTTGGTCCTCCCTCCAGGGAAACTCCTTATTTAGCAGTGCCAACTTCCTAAAACTTAAGCTGTCCTTTTATTAAGGACGGTAGCAATTTGCTTATTGGATGGGATATGTAAACTCATGATCTTGAGAGATCTACACCTATTTATGAAACTACCCCTTCTCTGAGTAAATGTCCAGGAATGACATCACTTTTTCAAGGGGAGACCTTGTTGGCCTCAACAGGGTAACTATCAAACACAACTCCACAGGACAACATTCAGAGAGCAGCAGAGCCCGGGGGTTAGGGATCGCTTCATTGCAGAAGGGAAGCAGTGTCCTTTGTACCATGACAGAGTTTTATCACTTACATAGGAGAGAACGTTGGTTTTTTAATTTGCTGACGGCTATACAATTCAGGCACCTCTTCTGCACAACATAGCTAAATACCAGTAACTGGCTACAACTGAGCTCATTATAATGCAGCTTTATTTGTATTTCTACTATTTAATTGTACAGTGTATTACAAAAATGTGCTATCCTACTAAATCTAAGTCAAAACCTCATATATTCCCCACTAGAGGCCCAGAGCATGAAAAATTATGCACTGGAGGGGTGGAGGGAGTCCCCTCAGCCTGGCCTGGCCCATCTCAGTCTGGGAGCCCTGTGGTGGGAGGTGACCCGGCAATCAGGGGAAGGTGATGCCCCATCACACCTCTGCTGCTGCCACTGCCGGCAGTGCAAGCCTCAGCTGACCATAAGCAGCTGGGCAGCTGCCATCCGAGGCTTGCCTGTGCTTTGGGCCAGCCCTGGGTGGCTGGGGGGTTGAGGGGACTGGGGGACTCCTGAGCCAGGCACATGGAATGACTGGACCCACCTGGGGGCGGGCCTGGGTGTGCTGTGTGCCTGCCACCCAGTCAGGGTTGAGTGGACTGAGTGCCGCCATCTCTGAGGGCATGGCAATCAATTAGCATACTCCCTCCTTATTAGATAGGATGGGATTTTAAATTGCTTTACAACATGGTCTTCAAAGATGATATTGCACATTAGCAAAACCATGCTTTGGACATGACACCCAGAACACCTGTCTCCTGAAGCATTCATCTATGCCTGCCTGCATGCAACTCGCTCCAAAGGGGAAAAGCGGAAGTTGTTTTATTGCCTAAACTATGATCAACTTGTGAACCAATCTTGTTTGCCTCCTGTATTAAATTTTCCAAAGGTCAATAATCAGTATCACTATTAGCCCTTTACACAAGCTATCCTAAATGAGACATTAAAAATACCTGACAGCTTCTTCATAAGGGTATTAGAGAAAAGCAGCAACAGCAGCAAAATATGTACGTACTCTGTTCATTTTCACAAGAATACAAGGGTGTCCTTTGGAGTAGCCGAATTCAGGATCGCTCTCCCCACTGCATGCTTCCAGTAAGGCGAGAGGAAACTGACATGCTTCATAGACTGGGCCCTTCTGTTCAAAGAGGGCTCCATCCTGGCAGTTTCTGAGATTCTTCTGTGCTTCTGCAGTATAAGCTACAAAGGAAACATATATGTGTGCACAAATGAACCAAAAAAGATCTTAAACATAACTAGGAATATGTCCTCCTCTGGAAAACATTTTTGGAAAACAAAAATAGCGAGGCTAATTACTAGATAATTTTAGATGAAGATTAAGTCTGTTCCTTTAACTGTTAAGAGTTATCTACTGCTCTGAAGTTTATATCATTTCAACATTGGTACAAGCTGGATTATAGATCAGTATCTTTTGTCATCATGAGGTGGTCCCAGCCATGGCTACAGCATTATCTGAATGACACCTCTGCTCCTGGCCCAAGATAGAATAGTGAGGACCTAAAAGGGCTCCTTATGGAGCTTACAGTGCAGTGGGGAAGATAGATATTAAGTATAAAATCATAATCGAAGGATCTCAAGATAGACAGTGCTATGCCATCTACACTAATGGGACCTGCGACAGAGCCGAGAGCTAATGTTAACTTAAGAGAGAAAGGCGCTGTAGTAGAGATGGAGGTAAGTATTGACTCCAAAGTGGTAAAGGAGTAAAATGGTTACAACTTGGAGATGGGAGGAAAGGAGAGGGAGAAATGCAATCAGCTTGTCAAATGCTTGCTCTGCACTGGCACAGCCTTAGGCAATAATGGCTCAACAGTGAGCAAGCCTACCAGGGTGCCTGCTCTAAGTGAGTGCAGTGTGTTGGAAGATACTACTTAGCAGGTTATATACGATGCAGTAGAGCCCCAAAAGAACAGCCGGTATGTGGGTATAACTGAACTCGAGAATTTAGTCTTCATCCTGAAAGATTGCCCTGACGTTCCAGCAAAGAGACACGAGGCCTTTCCAGCCCACCCTTCAAACCTGCAGCCTTCCCAATCCTCCCTCCCTCCCCTGCTCTATTTTCCTCTTCACTACACTTACTACCTTCTAATCCACCCAGGGCAACAGTGCCACAAAGACATTTTTCTTTTGTTTATTGATGGAACCTACAATAGAAGCGTGCTTGACACAGAAAAAGCATTCATAAAAGTATGTGTTGAATGAATAGAACTGCAGCTAAAGGTGAGGCAGGAAACTACTATTTTTATTACAGACCTTTCTTGACTATTGGGTTTTTAAACCATGGTCATATCTCACAAAAAATAAGTACATATTTAATCATAAAAGGAAAGAGACTTAGGAAGGTAGCTAATGGAAGATGTGGGATTCAAAAGAGGGTTCTGGTTTAAAACAGGAGAGATGAGGGCTTCGCGTGCTGATAGGAAGGATCAGTGAGGCTAAATGTGTGTGAGGGCTGCACACGGCACTCCTGAGGCGGAGGGGGATGGGAGCCAAAGCCCGGCTGGCGCACGGGCGATCTTGGGTGACGGACGGACGCAGCTCCCTCCTCGGAGCAGGAGGGACACCAGACAAAACGGCTACAGCTGTCCGTTTGTTTTACTGATAATGGGGAACCTGAGGGAATTTCTATCCGAGTTTCAATTTACTCTTGAAGCAGAAATATAGGTTACTAGAGGCCTGGTGCATAAAAATTCATGCACTGGAGGAGGGGTCCCTCAGTATGGCCTGTCCCCTCTCACAGTCTGGAAGCCCTCAGGGGTGAAAGGTGACCCTGAGATGAGGGGAAGGCGACACCCCATCACACCTCTGCTGCTGCCACTGCTGGCAGCGCAAGCCTCGGGCAGCCCTGGGTGGCTGGGTAGCCGCCATCTGAGGCTTACCTGCGCCTCGGGCAGCCCTGGGTGGCCGGGGGGCTCAGGGGACTAGGCACAACCATCTTGTGGCTGTGGATGTCACCATTTTTTTTGCGATGGTGTGAGGGTCAATTAGCATATTCACTCTTTATTAGATAGGATTCTACCATGTGCCACTGAATGATGGGGGTCTGTTCTGAGAAGTGCAGCCTTAGGTTAGTTCATTACTGTGCAAATGTCATAGAGTTCACTTACACAAACTTGTATGCTACAGTCTACTACACACCTAGGCTACAGGGCATAGCCTATTGCTCTGTAGGGGAGAAAAAATGGTTTGTCCTGGCCTTCTGGGTTCTTGGCTAAAACATCCCTATAATAAAAGACAGATGAACAGGAGAAAAACAAGTTTAAAAACATCGCCGAAGCCAGTTTGGCTCAGTGGTAGAGCGTCGGCCTGCGGACTGAAAGGTCCCAGGTTTGATTCTGGTCAAGGGCATGTACCTTGGTTGCGGGCACATCCCCAGTACGGGGTGTGCAAGAGGCAACTGGTTGATGTTTCTCTCTCATCGACGTTTCTAGCTCTCTATCTCTCTCCCTTCCTCTCTGTAAAAAAATCAATAAAATATATTAAAAAAACAAACAAAAAAAAAAAACAAATAAAAACATCTATACCTCCTGTATACATGGGAAAGACCCAGGAAAACTGAGCAACTTGTCAAAATGGCTTGAAGCTACCACCTTAAATGCCGTCTTCAGCTGAAGAGAAAGAAGATGCTGGGCTGGGCTGTCAGCTATGGGAGGCCACCTGGGAGAGTACGGCAAACCAGGGCACGGTTGCTGCCGGTCTGCGTCTCTGTCTTCTGCATCGATGGGAGTGTCCAGAGAGAAGGTCCCCTTACAAATGGGGATCACGTGTACAAATGGAGAGGCCTTTTACCGAGGGCCACTTCGAGTTGGTTTGCTGAGCTGCTCCCATGGCTGCTGTTCCTCAAAATTAACCAACCTAAAGTAATCCTATGTCAGAGACATTTTGGTGTGACAAATTCTGTTTTCCTATAGCTCTTAGGCTACAAATTTGCACAGCACATTGCTATACTGAATAGTGCTGGCAACTGTAACACAACAGTATTTGTGTAATAGGTTGCCCTACCGGCCTTATGATGGCTACTGTATCACTAGGCAATAGGAAATTTTCAGCTCCATTACAATCTTATGGGACCACCATGGTAAATGCAGGCATTGACTGAACTACTGTTATAAATTCTAAGGGAAAAGGTAGGAAAGTAGAGGTTATAAATTATTATTCAGAGAAATTCTATAGACCTTGCCAAGTAGCAGAGCAAGTCCAAGAAGGTGACCAAGTATTCCAGTGCTATTTAGTCCTGTTGAAAATCTTCAGCCCTCCCCTTATGGCTCAGTGGGTTGGTTGAGTGTCAACCTATGGACCAGGAGGTCATGGTTTGATTCCTGGTCAGGGCACATGCCCAGGTTGTGGGCTCAATAGCCGGTCAATGACTCTCTCCATTATTGATCCTTTCATTCCTTTCTCCCTCTCTCTGAAATTAACAAAAACCTATTAAAAAAGAAAAGAAAAAAAAAAGATTCTTCAGCAGCACGTGGCTGCTTAGAGGCAGGCTCTAAGGAAGAACTTCATCCAGGAGTCTTATGGCTTCATCTAATTGCAATTCATGACCAGTAGATTAAGAGAGGCAAGGGATTTTAGAGTAATGACAAGAGTAAAAAGCCATGAACTAAGCTTGATAAGAAGGGAAATAGGGGGATTGGCTGGGATAAAAAAGGCCATGGTTTGAAAGTCCCAGTGAGGCAGAAGAATAGTGAGGGAAAGTTAAATAAGCAAACTAGAAGGACAGAGGCTGTGGTAGGGAAGCCTCACAGTGATTTTCGCAATGGAGTCCCACATGCTTAAGGAGGGCTGTAAGTGTGCAGCCAAGGAAGAGGTCAGACAATCAAGAAACAAGAGGCCAGGGCATTTGATGATTATTCATGTGATCATATGAATGTTAATACCATGGAATTAGGACAAGCAAAAAAACTGGGCCCAAGGCAGGAAAGATTTACAACTTATTAACTCCAAAAAACTCAAAATAATACATAGATTTCTTTTCTTCTTCTTTTTTTTCTTCTTCTTCTTTTTTTCTTTTTAAAGATAAGCAACTTTCCTAGTCCTTCCCACAAGCACAACACTGGATGCAAAAGATCCAAATACTTAGAAACATTATCTACACCAATAAAAGAGAAACATGCAAATTGACTGTCACTTCATAATCCCCACCAGCCAATCAGGAGAAGGCAAATTAAGAAGGCAAAAAATGGAGGCGGTCCCACCCCCCAGCCTCTCCAGGCTTCTGGGTAGCACGCATGCAGAGCGGAGCAGCCAGGCAGGGGAGGGAGCTACAGAAGCAAAGACTCCGGCAGGAGTGAAGATGGAAAGCGGTGGCCAGAGCAAAGGCCTGGGTCCCGGGTGCCGGAGGGAAACCTGTGCCGGCAGCCAGGGGAAGGAAGGCCTATTGCAGGAACCTTCGCTTTAACGGGCCTCCGGTTTTATATAATATAGCTTTGCTCTACTACTCAAATACTTTCCATCTTAATGCAGATATAAATGTTATGTCTCAATAAACTTACGTACTTCTTATAAGCTAAAAAAAAAAAATTAAAAAAAATTAAAAGCTTGTTTGGCTTAGACCCTTAAGTCTTTCCATAAGTTAGAATATTAGAATATCATGACTAATCATGAAATTACTTATAAGTCCTTAGTTGACTGTTTGACAAAAAAAAAAAAAAAAAAAAAAAAAAAGGCAAAATAAACTCTAAGAATGATGTTCTCAATGTAATCATAATTTTGTATTAGTTTCCATAACAACTAAAAAATTTTAGTTCACTCTAAGAAAAAACACTTACGCTTTAGAAACTTCTTAAGGTCTTCAATATATCCTTCATAGGACTCTCTTTTAGATACACTAAATGAATATTCCAACGCTGTCACTGGTTTTGGAAAAACCGTAAGTCCTATAAAGAGATAAAAGAAAAAGGGGTAAGTTAACTATAGTAAATTCCTTCTCTCTTTCCTCTTACTCCTAGAAGGACAGATCTCAGTAAGGCACATGAAAATTTGTGTTCACAGGTGGGTTGAAACTATCAAGAACTTCCCATTTCTGACTATTAAGGTCAACATTTACAATGAAGAGAATTCCAAATCCTCAAAGACATCTCAGACCAATTAGATACCTCTCTAAATCTGATTGGCTACAATTAATTATAATTGCTCTGTTCCTTAAAAGATGCAAGTTTTACTTTGTACTTTCTATATTCATTTTTCTATAAAATATTTTTAGGTTTTGCCTACTTGTTATTAATATATGGAGAAAAATTTTAGCAAATTAAATCTAAACACTTTTGTCATTCAAATTACAGCTGTATGGGAACATTCATTAAAAAAAAAAAAAAAAAACTTACCTTATTCAGTAAAAGAGGCCTATACAATTTTAACTCTATGATTAAATATTCTTCCTTTCATAATAAACATTGCTCTATAAAATGTTTCTCATACTGAATTTGGAGTAGAAACACCAAAAATTTATCAGGAGTCATCACCCTTCTGTATAAATCATGTTGCATGAGTTTATTAACAGAAAATGTAAGCATTATTTATCTGTAAGCAATATAAACAGGCCCCTAACTTTAAGCTTTCCTCATTTAAAAAGCATTAGATCACAAGTCCTGTCCATTGTTTTTATGCACCTAGTTAACACCTTTCAAATGCCTTTTTTTACAGACCCCTCTGCAGGGTAACCATCCTCAAGAAAACAAATAATTTTGTTAGTAATTTTGTTAACTATCCTGTAATCAATGCCCAGAGCCTTGCTTTCTTCCCCCTTCTTGTAATCTTCCTCACATTCCCTCCTTAAACTGCAAACTATCATTCTGGGGAACATCTGAGATCTTGCTTCCCACCAATCCCTTCAGTTTGAGCTAAAATAAACTCTTACTAAAATTCTCTACAGGTGTGAACGTTTCTTAGGTCGACAGTATAAATAAAACCTCTGACCATCTAATGTAGGGTATGTGTATGTCGGGTAGTTTGTTTTTCTTAAGATTTTATAGCAGGAATGAGATATACTATGCTGCAAGTAAAACAGTAACAGAGTCAAGGCAGCTTGCTTGTAACTATACAAACACCTAACTTTTGCCCTGGCTGCTGTTGCTCAATAGTTAGAGCATCAGCCTGCAAACCAAGGGTCTCAGATGCAATTCCTAGTCAAGGGAAGGCATGTACCTGGATTGCAGTTTCATTCCATGGCCTCCAGTTGGGACAAGTTCTGGAGGCAAACAATCAATGTGTGTTCTCTCTAACCCCCTTCTTCCCTCTCTTCTACTCTCTTTAAAAATCAATGGCAAAAATAACTTTGAGCCTAAACCGGTTTGGCTCAGTGGATAGAGCGTCGGTCTGCGGACTGAAAGGTCCCAGGTTCGATTCCGGTCAAGGGCATGTACATTAGTTGCAGGCACATCCCTGGTGGGGTGTGCAGGATGCAGCTAGTAAATGTTTCTCTCTCATCAATGTTTCTAACTCTCTATCCAGCTCCTTCCTCTCTTTAAAAAATCAATAAAATATATATTTTTAAAAAATAACCTGGGGTGAGGATGAACAACAAAACAAAATAAAAAAATAAAAACACTTAACTTTTAAGAATCCCCCCCAATAAAACATGCAGATTTCTATGTTATTTTAAAATTGTATTACTTTACATGACTAATTTCTAAGAGAATTTTAAAAAGATAATTCAACTTAAAGAAAACTCTGTATGAACATCTAAAACTGAATTTCTGATACCAGCTACTTCTGAAATTGTCTAGCAATGCTCTCAGAGTCCTAGTTCCTGCTATTTAACAACCTATTTGAAATTCTTAAGAATCTACAGCAGGAGAGTGCAGTACAGCTGCGTTTTGACATAGTAAACTCTAAATAAAGACCTTAGCTTACCCCAAACAAAGAACAATAGAATGTGAGGTCTATAGTAACTATTATCTCTTTCCAATTTACACCATTGGGATATGAGTGTGTGTTATGTCTATAGGGTATGGCTAGGCAGTACCTGTTTATGTTATTTACACATACATACATACATACAAACCTGCACACCAATTTGAAACTAGCATTTTTTTTTTAAATAAAACACATTGAAATGATGGTCATGGTTTAAAGAAAAAAACCACACAACTTAGAAAATACAAGTATAAGAAAAACAAAAATTGCCCATAATCCCTTTAAGAGGAGAAAATATTGTTTAGCAAACTAATGGATAGCCACCTAATATTACACACACACACACACACATTTATTTAAAGTAATGATACAGCCGAGACCGGTTTGGCTCAGTGGATAGAGTGTTGGTCTGTGGACTGAAGGGTCCCGGGTTCGATTCCGGTCAAGGGCATGTACATTGGTTGCGGGCACATCTCCAATAGTGCAAGAGGCAGCTGATCAATGACTCTCTCATCGATGTTTCTAGCTCTCTCTCTCTCTCTCTCTTCCTCTCTGTGAAAAATCAATAAAATATGTTAAAAAAAAATAAAATAAATGACACATTAAGTACCATAATACACTTGGTAAATAAGTTTTAAGAAACTGTTTACTTAACTATATTAAACATATTTTCTGGTTATATTATTTATGTAATTATAAACAGAGTTTAATATTTCTGAAATAGATCAGACTATGTTCAATGGTAATTAACAACTTTAGCAAAAAACTAATTATCTTAGAATTAGTCTAGGTTGAAAGATAACAGCTACGATGAGAGATAAGGGAAAATTAGCATGGAGCTCGTCTGATACTCATGCAAATAAACTGAAAGGGTTAAGAATTATTTATGATGTTTTAACAAATACTAGCTGCAAACAAAGGAAAAACCATTAAGTAAACTGAAGAAAAATAGTTGGGGAAATTGGTTCAGTTTGGCTGCTGGTAGGGTCAGAATCCATGCAGTGAGCGAGGATCCAGATCTGGGCTCCTGACTTGGCACTAAATGCTAACTGGGTAATTCTTTGTTGTGGTGGGTGGTCCTGTGCACTGTAGGATGTTTATTTAGCAACATGCCTGGCCTCTCCACTCACAGTGGCACCGCTCTGGTGTGACAAACAAAAATGTCTCCAGACACTGCCCAATGGCCCCTGGAGGGCAAATGCCTGCTGGAAGAGAACCACCGTTCCAAACAGAAGCCTCCGGCTAAATCCCCACCTCCTCAGGCCTGCCTGCCATCCAGATCCCACCCCTCCGTTCTGGCACATTAGTATTTCCTATAAAAATTGCCAGCACCTTGAAGACAAGGGCCATATCCAACAAAGGCAGAGCTAACGGCAATCAAAGACTGTTTCAGCCCCAGCCAGGTAGCTCAGCTGGTTAGTGTTGTTCCAATACCCTGGCCAGTGTGGCTCAACTGTTTGGGCAACATCCCTTGCACTAAAGGTTGCTGGTTGCAACATCCCGGTCAGGGCACATGCCTAGGTTGCAGGCTAGATTGCTGGTGGGGCGTGTGCAGGAGGCAGCAGATCAATGTTTCTCTCCCTCCCTCTTGCCTCTTCTCTCTTGAAAATCAATTTAAAAGTCTTTAAAAAAATAAAAAGATTCCCAGCCAGTGTGAGCATCGATCCATGAACCAAGACTGGGTCTGATTCCGGTTGGGGCTCGATCCTGAGTGTGGGGCAGGCAGGAAGCAGCCAATCAATTATTCTCTCATCACTGATGTTTCTATCTCTCTTTCTCCCTTTCCCTTCCTCTCTGAAATCAATAAAATTTATATTTTAAAAGAAGGATCAACCAATGAATGCATAAGTAAGAGGAACAACAAATCATTTTCTTCCTCCCTCACTTCTCACTAAAATCAATAAAAAACAAACCAAAAGCAAAACAACAACAACAACAAAAAACAGAAAAAGGAAAAGAGGGCTTAAATATAACCAAAAAACAGGAAGACAACATGATTTAAACAATGTTTCGGTTAAGATTTTTTTTCTGTATTAAAGTATCCTGGAGTTTTTCCCCCCCTTAAGATTGTTACAAATAAAGTAGAATCCTTTTGTTCTCAATTGATGTATCATTATTTAATATTTACTACTTCCATACTAAGCAATTAAACCATGAAGCATGCATTTTATAAGACCAAGGCTCTGACCTGAGTTAGAGCCAAAATATATACTTTATAAGTAAATTAATTCAGGACAAAGTGAACCTGCCACACGTGTTCATTAAGGTCATTCATACCTATAATTACATCAGTCAAATTTGGCTTTACTATAATTCTCAATATTTATTTCTGCTTACTTCTGGCAAAGGACGTAAAATTTATCAGCACAGGTCTTTGTATCAGTATGTAAATATTAAAGGTCTTTGTATCCGTAAGTAAATATTATACAACAAACAAAAATCAAATCGTTCACATTACCTAAGGCCAAGGTTAAACTATCTTATCTGCTATGTAAAACATTTGATAGAGATAAAAGCCACAAGTGCAAGCTCCTTACCTGGACTAGAAATCTGGTCTCGATATTTTGGAACTTCATCATTCAGAGTCTGAAGCATAACCCACATTGTGAATGTGAAGAGTGCAGCCAGGAACCCATAAAAGACTAGGTAGAAGAGCAAGATCAAACCTGTAAAAGAATATAAAATTTATGGAATTTTGGAAATACACATAATTGTGTGTGCATGTGTCCAGATAAAAAAACAAGCCAACCACGGCAAGGCCACGATCCCAAGCTTGCCATGCACACAGCCAAAATGTCTCCATATTCAGAATATGAATTTGCCCAAGCAAGGAGTATTTCAGCAGGTAGCACCCACCCATCATGTGATCCCCTCCTCTCCACTAATACGTCCAAGTACAAGTAGCTTCTACAGAGCATTCTCTAGTTCAAGGTCAGAGCTTTAACTTCCAGCACAAAGGGGAATGTTTCCCAAATTGGAACTTGATGCCCTTCAGAACGATAAAAGATGCTTTTAGGTGGGACAAATCCAATCTGTACATGTTTCTTTAAGTGGCAAACAGAAAAAAATTAGTACATCAACCCATATTTCACACAATAATTATTTGCATTAAGTGTTGAAAAGTGATTTAAAAGTAGCCAGGAAATGTGTAGGAAGGCAAATCATGAAGATGGTATCTCAATGAATATTGTTTAGGAAACACTGGTTGAATGGAAGGCTCATGCGAAAGTGAAGAGGACAAGGCCAGAAACAAGCACCCAACCAATGGGATTCACTACTCTACTGCTGAGCACAAAGCAAGACATAGCAGATGCAGGTCTCAACAGTAAGGGCTTAATCTTCTTTCCTTCACAATCTGAAAACACTATGAGAGATCTATCCTAAACCGTGACTTATTTTGAGAACACCTAAAAATAATTATTTCTCTCAAATGTCTATATTTGAAATTCTAATGTCAGATGTAGTCAACATCAGAATTACATATTATAATATTACAGTCACACGTTTATACTTTAACATTTAAAAATTGATCAATGAATACTGAACAAATCCTCAGGTATTACAGTAGTAAAGAACACTTAATTCCTCACTGTTGATTAACATCAGTTTTATTTCCCACTTGTAACAGCCTAGTACTTTGTTTTCTCACTCGATTCTAGCAGAGGGGCTAGAGCAGGGGTTCCTAACCTGCGATCTATGGGCTTCCTCACCCCCAATCTCTAGCAAGGACTAACTTCAGTGTTTCTGAAGTCTTCTATAATAATATATTTCTAAATACACACCTGTCCCCCTGCCTTCCAGCAGCTCTAAATGTTCTGATTCTCAAAAGACTCCATTCTCAAAGCAGATTGTGGCAAAAACTAGGTAACTTTTATTTCTACAGGCCAGGAAACTGCCTCCCTTTCCAAGTAACGGGGAAATAGCACACTTTCATTTTAATTTAGATTAGCATTCCCCCATCCCACCCTGCCCCAATTACCAGGAGGCCACAATAGGGAGCGGGAGGACAGAAGGAAGAAAGGAGAAGAGCATGTCACCTTCAGACAGCATCACTTCCCTACCACATGCAGCGATCCTGTTGCAGAAAAAAAAGGGAAGACCAATCTCAATGAAGTGATCAGTAAAGTACAGAAGGAAAAGAAACACATGCAAAGCCCAAAGGCTAGTTTAAGACATTAGAAGAGAAATGAGTCTTTCAGATCTAGATGTTTGTTGGAGCTACGGATAAAATTCTCCACATTGCAGACCAGAGTGAACAAATACATAAATTTATTGAGTGTGGGCTGTGCTCCAATAAAATCTCATACAAAAACAAATTGAGGATATAATAGTTTGTCAACTAATGCGGTTGATATTAAACTGGAGAAGTTCCAAACAAAAGTGCTGAGTTTAATTATTTAGCACTGTTTTTACGTCACCTCAAGATTTTATGATACCATTTTCAAAACTTGATTTTAAATTTCCAGGAAAAATACAGTAAATAAAATTTACAAACATGGTTACAAAATAAACAAACAGACAGCAGACATTGGTAAGTTGTATCCAAATATGGTTCCTAAAGAATCATTACACAATGAAAAATGTGTTCAAACTTCCTATAAAGAGTTAGGTTCATAACACAGGCACACAAATTATTAATAGCCATGTCCCAAGTCTGATGCCATATACTTGTGCATTAAGTTAACTTTGAACGTAGGGAGTGTACAAACAAGTAAATGAGTAGTTTCCAGCACTGAAGCAAGTGCTCCTAGATTAAATTTAACATCTAAAAAGTAAAATTAATCTCATTTATAAATCTCATACATGAAAAGACGACAACACTTCACCTCCTCTCCCCTAGCAACAAAAACAGAAAATAAAAACAGAAATTGTAAATTGCCACTCTTTCAGGGGTAAACTTGTAGTTAGATACGCAGATGCAGTTTCCTGATGGGCTTAACACAGTGATGGAGACCAAGCTGGGGTGTCCTAGGTGAGTAATGGGCAGACTCCTCGTGGGCCCCGAGGGAGGTTGGTACCCAGAGGGAACTGTACCTTGTTATTAGACGGAGCCCTGACCTCCAGGAAGAGAAGAGGGAGCGGGAGATTTGAGTTCAATGATGAGGTCAGTGATTTAGTCATTCCTACCTAGTGAAACCCCAATAACCACTCTGGACCCTGAAGCTTAGAGAAGCTTCCAGGTTGGGGAACCCATAATGGGGTAGGGGAAGACGAGGTCTGAAGGCTTCATCATGTATATAGGCACACTTCCTAGTGAGATGCTGTGACCTGACTCCCTACTCCTGCAAACTTCTTAGTTACCGGAGAGCAGACACCAGAAAGACAGCGCCTCTCCTCAGAGAATTCTGATAACTAGAAACTACTTCCCCTTGGCAAGTAAATTAGCATTCTGTTTCCAGTTTTAAAATGTAGAGTAGGGGCAAATATAACTTAAAACAAAACAAAACAAAACAAAACAAAACAATTACATGGGCCGAAACCAGTTTGGCTCAGTGGTAGAGCTTCGGTCTGCGGACTGAAAGGTCCCAGGTTCGATTCCGGTCAAGGGCATGTACCTTGGTTGCGGGCACATCCCCTGTAGGGGGTGTGCAAGAGGCAGCTGGTAGATGTTTCTCTCTCATCGACGTTTCTAGCTCTCTATCTTCTCTCCCTTCCTCTCCATAAAAAATCAATAAAATATACTTTAAAATAATAATAATAATAAACAATTACATGGGTAAGTACAAGTTTAAAATCCTTTCATGTTTAATTTTTAAAAATAACTTTTTGTTGAGGTATGATTCACATTCTATACATCTATTAGTGGAATTGCTAGGTAACTATGTGTAGTCTTTTGAGTAAGTGCCAGACTGTTTTCCAAAGTTTTTTTTTTTTGTGTACAACAGGAAATATTTGCTTTCGGAGAACAAGAAAAATAGGTTTATTTGCATTATGGTTATTAATTTGTACAGTTATTCAGTCTCTGGTAAGTTAATATTCAAGAAAAAATATTAATTTTATTAAGATGTTCTATTATTTTATGTTAACAATTATTAATTTCAGCCCTTTGCATTCAGCATGTCTCTATTGAAATAAACCTACATTTCTATAAACATTGAAGATTTTGGGTTTTTTTGTGGCCCACATAAACTTAAACCTTGTTTATTTGGCCCTTGTTAGCCTTTGAGTTTGACATGCTTGTCCTAGAAGGACTGGTAAAACACCTAAAGGAGTTTACATGTGCTACCTATATCCTCAATGCTGTGACAAAGTCAAAATACAAAGAGGAGGACCACAGAACCAATTACAAAATATATGAGAAAAAACTAATCCAATGAAGTATCAAATCCAACAAAGTAACTAACACCTGAGAAAAACTGGGTCATAACAGCAAATAGAGCAGGGAGAGAAGTGTACATATAATTAAAATATAAACCAGAAGGTGAAAGGATGGTATTTTAAAAATCAGCTTTCGTATTTTGATGCCGAGGGGTGGAACAATGAACTTCTCATACCCTCCTGGTGGAAATGTACCAAAACAAAACACAAAGCTATTTTATAAAGCACGGACCATTTTTCTAAAAAGTGGGCAAACTATACCTATGATAAAATTCAGCCAATATATTCCTAGATGTCTGACCAAGAAAACAAAAGCACATGTTCAGTACATAAATACTCACTGATGCTTTATTTATAATCACCAAAACCTGCCAACAACGCAAATGCACATACCAACAGATGAATAAATTCTGCCTTATCCATACAATAGAATACTATTCATTAACTACTTCTTAAAATAATTATGCTGAATGAAAGAAGTCAGTCCACTCCCTCCCAGAGTACACATACACTGCATGATTCCATGTATTTAAATTTTGAAAAAGCACAAACCAGTGTCAAAAAGCAGATCTATTTTTACCTATAGACCGGGAGAGACACAAAGGGGCTAGAGGAAATTTGGGGGACATGAATATGTTATTATATCGATTATTTTCATGAGCACAGTGTATTTATGTGCTTATATGTGAGTATATTACAAAACTCAAGTTGTATACTTTAAAGACCATTTATCAATTATACCTCAATAAAGCTATGGAAAAAAGCAAAAACTTGAAAAAATTAATTTCAAGAATTGACCAAAGAAAAAAATATCAGCCGGGACCGGTTTGGCTCAGTGGATAGAGCGTCCACCTGGGGACTGAAAGGTCCCGGGTTCGATTCCGGTCAAGGGCATGTACCTTGGTTGTGGGCGCATCCCCAGCAGGGGGTGTGCAAGAGGCAGCTGATGGATGATTCTTTCTCATCGTTGTTTCTAACTCTCTAGCCCTCTCTCTTCCTCTCTGTGAAAAATCAATAAAATATATTAAAAAAAAAAAAAAGAAAGAAAAGAAAGAAAGAAAGAAGAAAAAAAATCAGTGAGCTGAAGAATCAAACCAATGTATTCTACAACACTGGACAAAACAATAGAGGGGGAATGCATGTATGGAAATTGTTGAGACGTGGGAGCCAGAACCAGAATATCAACAAATCTAATAGGAATTCCACCAGGAAAGAGGATGGGGAAGAATGCTCAAAGAAATAACAAATTTTGTATCTAGATTGGCAAAGACTCAAAAATATTGGAAAACATTCTGTATCTAGACACAAATAGGTGATATTTCAGGACACCAAAAATAAAGACAAAAGTTCTTAAAGCTTCTAAAAAGATAAAACAGGTTACCTATGGCAAAGAAATATAACAGATAGCAGATCTCACTAAGTAAAAATGAAACAATATGTTCCAAACTGAGGAAAAATGATTGTGAACTAAAATATCAATCTACCAAGAAAACAAAAAAACATTTCCAGATGTACAAGGACTCAGAATTACCACCCTCAAATCCTACACAAAAGAATCCTATCCTATACAATAAAGAACTAACATGCTAAATTAGACCTGACTGTAGAACAATCTTCTGGAATGACCAGTGGGCTGCGAGGCAGCTGGGGCTGCAAGGGCCTATTCTTGCATGAATTTCGTGCACCGGGCCTCTAGTTGGCTACATAATACAAAAAACCCTAAGTGGGAAAAGGTAACCTCAAAATGATACATGCCACTTGCCTAAATTTAAAACACTCAGAGTTATGGAATTCTGTAAATCTATGCATAAAGTGTGTTTTTTAATGGATCATAAACATACAAAGTAAATTCATAGTGATTACCTTCTGAATAAAAGAGGAGTTAGAATTTCTTTCTTAATCAGTTCTAAGAAATATTTATATACAATAACTTTAATTGATTTCAACTGCACAACTCTAGTGTATGTTGACTACTGCATAACTTGTGAAATCACCACTACACTAAAAATGCAGAACACTTCCATCACCTCCAAAAGATTCTGTGTTCTCCCTGGCAATCACTATATCCCTGAGTCAGTCAATTATTTTTTTGTCACTATATTAGTTTGTATTTTACATCTAGTTAAAAATTTAAATTTGTTTCAATTTAAAAACAAACTAAATTCCCAAAATAGTATTATAGCAATATTTTAGTAGTAGTCTAATAATAATAATAAAAAAAATTCTGCAAGTGGGTTTAAAAGATTCCATTAAAGGCTATTTATAGAAGAAAATCTAAAATTAAAACATAATGGTTGAAAATAAAATGGCTCAAAAATAAATGTAGATGTGGTATTTTTACTGCAAGCAAACTAGAATTCAAGTCAAAAAGCATTAGTAAGGCAAAAATATTTTGTATCAACAAAATGTAAATAAAAATCAAGACAGCATAATAGCCATGAAGCTTCATGATGCTAAGTGCTTAAAATATATAAAGCAAAAGTAGAATTACAAAATTCAACACTATCAAAGTAGAGATTTTAACATACCTTTTAAAAACAATCCTCACCTGAGAATGAATGAATGAATGAATGAATGAATACACACACACACACACACACACACACACACACACAGTGTGTGTGTGTGTGTGTGTGTGTGTATCCCCTCCCCAGGATATATTTTTCTCACTAATTTTTAGAGGGGGTGTGGAGAAGAGAGGGAGAGAAAGAGAAAAATGGGTGTGAGAGACACATTGACTGGTTTGGGCCTCCCCACCCCATCCCACACCACCACCACAACAGACCAGGGCTGGGGATTCTGGAGATTGAACCTACAAAAGATACTTTATCTAAATTCAAAGTAAATATAATTTTTAAAAAATCATAAACTTCTAAATAATCCTTGGATTAAAAAGAACAATACGCCGGGACCGGTTTGGCTCAGTGGATAGAGAGTCGGCCTGCGGACTGAAAGGTCCTGGGTTCGATTCCAGGCAAGGGCATGTATCCCTGGTGGGAACATCCCTGGTGGGGGGTGTGCAAGAGGCAGCTGATCAATGATTCTCTCTCATCGATGTTTCTAACTCTCTATCCCTCTCTCTCTTCCTCTCTGAAAAATCAATAAAATATATTTTTAAAAAATCTGAAATACTAAAAATTCGAAATAATAATGTAGTCAGAGCAGAACATCAAGGAAAATCCATACCCTTCCATGAGGTACTTATTAAAAAACAAGACTAACATGAAAGCCAGGATTTTAAGTAAAGACTAAAATATATTCAAGGAAAGTGAGAGATTGAAGATAAAAGCACCATTTTAATACAAATGCAAAAAAAAAATCAATTTTCAAAAAATACTATTTTCTACACATACATGTTTTATAAGTTACCTAAGTGGTTTTTAAAATATTTATATTTTTATTGATTTCAGAGAGAAAGAAAGAGGGATAGCAAGGTAGAAACATCAATGATAAGAATCATTAATCAAGTGCCTCCTGCATTGGCCTCACTGGAGAATAAACCTGCAACATGCGCATGGCCTCCTGGTTCATAGGTTGATGCTCAACCACTGAGCCACCGTGGCAGGCACCAAGTTAGCACTATGTAAACAGCAAAAGGGAAAGCACTCACACAAACCACACGTTTATTTCAAACACTTACATAGAGCTTACACTGGAGATACAGATCAACAAAATATAATATCCAGGAAGGAATCCATATAAAAATGAGTATTTGCATGTAACAAAGCTGGCAAATCATTATCAGTGAGGAAATATATTGGGGTAAGTGATTACAAACAGCCCAAAAAATCGTTAAATTTGTGATGATGTTCATTTAAAACAAGGAGAATTTAAAAAATAAACTAATTAAGAGACAAAATAGAGTAAAAAGATGAGTGACTGAAAAGAAATGGAAACTGAGTAAACATAAAAATATGCTAAGTTGCAGTTTTTAGAGAAATCGGAAATTAAATGAACCAGATACATACCAGCATCCCATAAAACTGGCAACATTTTTAAAGTGATAATGACCAAAGCTCAGAAAGTTGAAAGGAAACAGTTTCTTTTATCTGCTGCTTGTGGGAATATAAACTAGTAAACTTTTTTAGAGGATAGTCTATTAATAATAAAAAATAAGCACACACACACACACACACACAAAAACAAAACAAACAAAAACACTACAAACTGCTGATTCCATGTCTCAGCATCCAACCTAAATAAATAGTTGCACACTGCAGCAATTTTACAAGAAGAAAAAAAAAGGAAAAATCTAAATATTCATCACAAAAAAAATACATGTATTTTAGATATATATATAACTACAATGTGGAATATTATGCAATGATTCAAAGGGATAAGATAAATCTGTTTACTGACATGGAAATATGGCAAAGACATAGTAAGTGGAAAAAAACAAAGAACAAATTCTAGAAGGTACATTTTTCCTATTACTCATATAAATGTAGAAAAGAAAATTACGTATTCCTATTCCTATAATTTCTACACACACATATACACACACACATATATAAATACATTGAAAAAGGACTGATAGGAAAATTGATAAACAATAATCTTCAGAAAAGACTCCATGATTGGGGGGAGGCAATCAAGAGAAACACAAATGTATTCATGTATTCCTTTTTCTCCAAGATTCAGTTAGGAATATTTACAAATATTCAGAAGAGTTGAACAAAATGTAAAGATCCATAAGCCCACTTTAACTCTCTATCATACTTATACTAGAGCACATGTGTCAAACACAAGGCCCGCGGGCCAAATCCGTCCCACCAGGCCTTGCAATGTGGCCCACACCGCGCTGTCATCATTGCACTCCGCTGCATTTCCATCACAATGACAGTTTATGACTGTTCAGTAAACCATTCGGCCCGAGATTTAGGCTGGATTTTAGATTTTGGCCCCTTCTCTGATTGAGTTCGACACCCCTATACTAGAGGCTGGGAGCACAGGGGGTGGGGGTGTTCCTCAGTGGAACCTGTACCCTATCCATTCCAGGGGGGATTGTCCGACCTCTCTCTCGCAATCCAGGACCGCTCTCTCCTAACTGCTCACCTGCCTGCTAACTGCCCCTAACCATCCCCTAACCATCTCTGCCCCCACCAGCATAGCTTTGTCTAGAATAGGGGTGTCGAACTCAATCAGAGAAGGGGCCAAAATCTAAAATCCAGCCTAAATCGCGGGCCGAATGGTTTACTGAACAGTCATAAACTGTCATTGTGATGGAAACGCAGCGGAGTGCAGTGATGACAGCGCGGTGCGGGCCACATTGCAAGGCCTGGCGGGACGGATTTGGCCCGCGGGCCTTGTGTTTGACACATGTGGTCTAGAAGGACGTCTGGAAGGATGTCCGATTTAATTAGCATATTACCCTTTTATTAGTATAGATCATATATATTCACCATTTATCTATTTTTTTAATGCATTTCAAGTTGCAGATGTCAGTAGACTTCACCCCTAAACACTTCAGCACCCATATTAACTAAAATTGAGAGAAAAAATTACATTAGTGAAACATACAATTCTCTAATGTACCAATAGGTGGCTTCTGACAAATGCATTTCCTTATGATTCAACCCCCTCTCAATCAACCCCATGCCATAAAGGCAAACACCAATTTGGGCTTTTCCCCATCATAGGTGTTGCTTGTTTTAAAATTTTGAGGTGAAATAATATAGTATGTATTCTCTTTAGTAAAGCTTTTTTACACTAAGCCTTTTTGTGAGTCGTCCAGGTTTTGTGTTACCTGTAGCTAGTTCCTTTTTACTGCTGAGTAGTATTCTATTGTGTGGACATACCATTTGTCCATTCTTCTGCTGATTCAGGACACTTGGGCTGTTTCCAGTTTGGAGCTACTATGAATATTCTTGTACAAGTATTTTAATATATGTTTTCATTTCTCTTGGGTAGACACACATAGGAGTAGAGTTGCTGGATCATGGGGGTAGAGGTATATTTACTTCTGTATGAAACTGCCAGACCTCTATTGAAAGTGGATATAGCAAGTATTATATTTTAGAAAGTATTACAGTTAATTAACAGTGGTTACCAAGGGGAAGAAGCTAAGGATGACAATAGACTTACTGATTATCCACATCTAAATTGTAACAATGCAAACAATGGTATTACTTTTGTTATATGAAAAGAACAAAGAGTCCACATTCCACTGAAGACCAGGTTCAGGTTTCTGAGGTCAGCCCAGACTACTCTTAAGTTCTAAAGCAGAGGTCAGCAAACCATGGCTGCTGCTGGTTTTTGTAAATAAAATATTGAGAAATAGCTAGGACCATTAGTTTTTATATTGTCTATGGCCACATTAAAGCTACAATAGCAGAGCTGGGCAGTTGCCACAGACGCCATGAGGCTGGCAAAGCCTAAAATATTATCTAGTCCTTTAAAGAAAAAGTTTGTCATCTCTCGTTCTAAGTCATTTATATAAGTTTTGTTTCTCATTTCAAAGTGACATTTGAAACTCTCATGCAACTTTTCTCTTATAAAGGAAGCTAAGATTTTAAATGAGTTTTCTAAGCTAAGATGGAGGTGTGGAACTAACATTTAGGTCTACATTCTGAGTCCTTGTCAGATCATCTTCTTAGTATATTTATGTACTTCTAAGATTCATAAGATAAAAAAAAAGTATTTATCCCAACAGGGGAATTATGCCTTCATGTACAAGTATGTATACAAATAAGACTTTCAGTGTGCAGCTGTACGAAGTGACCCACAATACTCCCAACTTTAGCCCAAGCAATAGGTGAATCACAACCTGAAACTAATTAAATGACAATTTGCCCATAAAAAAAAGAATAAGGGGAGCATTTGAAACTGTGCTCCTCAGCATATAGCATAAGTTTGGCTCAAATAAATGCATAAACATTCTCTTAAAAAGTAAAAATAAGGTGTACTACGTGCTAATTGTTGTAGGGATATAAAATGTAGATGTACATCATACTCTGTGAGAACACCTAGTTAGTAGGAGCAATATATATGTAGTTGCAACTTTAACCCAGGATACAAAGTTTTAGGTGCCATATGAGAAAAATGTGACACTATTTTCATCTGGGCATCATCAGAGACAGCTTAGGTAGGGCATGGCTGCCACTAAAACTAGGTCTGTGAGTAGGAAGGAATTTGTGATGCAGAGAATGGCTGGGAGAGGAAAGGAGTAGGGTTTCCATCTACACCCATCTGACTAGGATACGTGGTGAAAGGGAAATAGGGTGGGAAATGACAGGCTATAAGGTTGGGAAAATTGAGTTTTAAGACAGTAAGTAAGCCTGGAATGCCAGACCGTCTGGAACTTAAACCTTCTGAAAGCAGTAGGGATCCATAGATTGGGGGGAACAGGAAATGGCATGATCGAAGCTGCAGCCTTAGAAATAATCCGGTAACAGTGAGGTTATACTGGTTTAGGTCACAATGAGTACAACTGACTCCTTGGATCTTTTTGGGGATGCAAATGAGTTAAGAGCCAACCTTCTTAGAGTCAACAACACTATTGCTTTTTAAAAAGCTGGAAAGGCAATGGTCTATGTTAACTTGGAATAACTTTTAAAAAGTCACAAAAGCTCTTTATCTGGTGCTTTAAGATTTTTAATCAGAGAATTTATAAGAAAAGGCATGACCAGATCTTGATAAAGGGGCAGAGTTTGGTGGGAGTCTTAAAAGCTAAGAAATTTCTAACAGGTGGTTACTAAAATGAAGCTAGGAGAAAATTAATAACCCCAGGCTCCCTGAATGTGTGCTCTCACAAAATTGTGGGTGGGGGAGTGTAGATGTGCAAGATGAGTAGGTCAGATGTTTGAAAATGGAATTGGCATAATTTGGCCAGGTTTTAAACCCAGATGACAAAAAGAATACTGATGTTGTTTTTCAAAAATTGCAAATAGCCCTAGCCAGTTTGGATAAGAGTTAGAGTGTTGGCCCATGGACTGAAAGGTCCCAGGTTTGATTTTGGTCAAGGACAGGTACCTAGGTTGCAGATTCCACCCCAGCCCTGGTCAGGACGCATGCAAGAGGCAACTAGTCAATGGAAAAATATCCTTGAGCGAGGATTAACAACAAAAACTGCAAATATAGGAGCAACACAGAACTGCAGTGGAGGAAGGGGAAAGATCCAATTAGGCACTAGAATTAGCCAAGCCTCACTCACTCAGGTTTATGGGATATGTACAAAGCAACTGGAATCTGAGAGATAGATGTTAAACCAAGAAAATCTGTGAGTGATCCTTGGAGTTGTTTTATGAGATTGCAAAGAAAGACCAAGAAGAGAAAACAAGGCCAAAGACACCCGGGAAATATATGATTAGGAAACAGAAGAAGAGCAAACAGGAAGGAGCCAGGAAAGAAATGAGTAGAAAAGTATGGAGTTGGGTAAGAGTATATATACTAAGGGCCACACTTTATGTGCCAGTTGCTAGCCAAAGAAAAGTACCTCATGCTTTGGACAAGGGTCGGTTGCAAAGCCATACCTTACCATGGCACCAGCAAATACTAAAAGGAAGTCATAAATAAGAGCCAACTCCACAAATGACTCAGTAAGAGGTGACAGATATGTGGGAGGCTAAGTTTGAGAATTCTTTTCAGAAATATTAGTAATAGCTGATATTTCTCTCTACTGAAAAAGAGAAAATGATACTATTAATTAAGCCCTAATTAAGTTTGAGAGCAAGTAAGCTCTAAGAAAAAAAAAAAAAAAAAAAAAAAAAAAAAAAAAAAAAAAAAAAGGCAATAAAGCAGGAGCCGGGAGGCCTGAATAATAACGCTGGTTCTGTTATTCTAATCAGATGCAGGACCAAGGTCACAAACCCAGCTAAGTCTCCAAAAAGAAAGTGGAAGCTTCTTCAGAACACTGAACTTCTATGAAAAGCCATCAGTGCTATAGCAAAAAAAAAGTAGGGGGCAATGCCCAAACCTTGGGGGAAGTGTTACACTATGATACACCAAAACCACCCAGGACTTTAAAAATATGTTACAGAAGACTAACTACATGGGAACATTTCACAATAGTGTTCATTCATTCAATGCATTTTTATACATCCTAAATGCCAGGCAACAGGCTAGGTATTAGTGAATTAGGATGAGTAAGACATGAATAGCAAGTTTATAAATGGGAAACAGGTCATAAATGCTATAATAGAAAGTGCCATTATGGGAGCACTTGATCCAGTCTTAAGGCAAAGAGGGTTTCAAAAGGTCTTCCAGAGAACAAGCTACCTAAGCTGGTACCTGAGTAGCCATGCCAAAGTGAAGGAAAGAGACTCAGGATCTAGGACACTATGGAGTTTCCTAGGACAGAATTATGTGGAATGGTAGAGATGACAGGAGAGGAATAAGTCAGAGAGATTATAAAGAGAGCCTCTGAGGACAATGGAGATTTATATGAAGAGGTGCTATGAAATGAAACATCCAACTAAAGATTTCTAACATTTGGAAATCTTAATATTGGTTATAATATAAAAAAGCCATGTGGACTAGAGAGGCAAATTTGGGAGTCCTAACACAGAGATAAAGCCACCAGAATACATAAACTCCAGCAGAAATGTGGAAGGTGCCCACAGAGGTGATAGAGGGCCAAGGACACCCCCCACCACATCAACCTCTAAAAAGGTGGCAGAGGAATAAAAACGTTACCCTTAAATATTAAGTGATGGAACTAGGCATCTAACTGTTTATTTAAAATTTTTATATAGTATACATTTAAAATTTTTAATTTACATGTAGGAAAGACTATTAAAAATGTTAACAGCCCTAACCAGTTTGGCTCAGTGGATAGAGCATTGGCCTGTGGACTTAAGGATCTCAGGTTTGATTCCAGTCAAGGGCATGTACCTTGGTTGCGGGCACATCCCCAGTGAGGGGTGTGCGGGAGGCTCTCTCTCCCTCTCCCTTCCTCTCTGAAATCAATAAAGATAATTCTAAGTGGCTAAGATTTCAGGCGATTTTATTTCAACAAAATAAATGCATTTTAGAATATAATATAAATTTATCTTTCAAAGTTAAATGGTTTTTCTTCCTATTACACAATCAAGTAATAAATGACTGGTTCCTAGTCATTTATAATGATAAAGCAAGAACAAGATAGAAGGGTTTTTAAAATTCTTTTAATATAGCTAATTTAATACTATATTATAAATTTAAAATTCAATTGCAAAGAAAGAAAATTATTTCAGGGGTTGGGAAATTGCCTTTTAGTAACAGTAAAGCACATATTACAGTAATTGCAATAGTGTCTGGACACAACACAAAAACTTATCACTTTCCCCCCCTAGCCTGTCTCCTGCTGGGTGATGGCTTAGCATGCCTCTGCTGTTACTTCTGCCACACTCACCAATGACCTTCATTTATAGGCTGCACACAAGGTAAGGCAAGTCTATTACTTTTCCAATGGTGCACAGATCTGTAAAGTTTAATATGTCACATTCCACAGGACAAAGAACAATACCACAGAAAACTATGTAATACTGGGAAAATAAACACACTCGCCTCTGGGAACCCCTATAGTCAGACACCCAAGGTGAAGTGGTGTCTGATATCCAAAGCAGAGCATTTACTGAGGCATGACCACAATGGGAGCGGCTGACTGAGATAATGGCACTTCATTGCTCTATAATCATGAAAAGAGAAGGCACATGAACAAACTATAGGTAATAAATAGTTTGAGTCCAGAATCTTGATTCTGCTTGTACATCAGTAACTCGAGTTTTAACTTAATCCCATATAATAGAGAGCTAATATACTAATTAGACCAAACAGCAGAACAACTGCCAGGCAGGGGCTTCAAGGACCCAGGCCCTTGCACGAATTTTATGCAATGGGCCTTTAGTAGTAATATAAAGCATCTATTAAACTTACTGACCTTAAACTAATGAATTACAAATAAGCCCACAAGCAGATGTCAGTAGAAGAGGTCATGTAATGCCATAGTTTTTCTGGCCTTGGAAGGCCCAAGGATTCTGTCACAAACTCAGTGAATTTTGACAGTCAGATCTGTGGGTTCAAGTTTCTCACCTATGAAATGATGGTACAGGGCGAGGTTAGTGGTTTTCAAGCTTTTCTGACTCTGAGCCACAATAAGAAATACATTTTACATTGGGGTATCTATCTATACAAAATACAGAAAAGTTTCTTTGAACAGCATCTTTCCATAGATAGACTGAATTTATTGGGTAGAATAAACTTTGATATTTTTGCCATTCTATTTTTATTATTTTTAAATTGCTGTAATTGCACTAGCCAATTTGGCCTGCAGACTGAAAAAGTCCCCAGTTCGATTCTGGTCAATGGCACATACCTGGGTTGTGGGTGCAACCCCCAGTACGGGGCATGCAGGAGGCAGCCAATCAATGAGTCTCTCTCGTTATTGATGTTTTTATCTCTCCCTTACTCTCTGAAATCAATACAAATATATTTAAAAAATAAATAGCTGTAACCAAGTATAAGATATTAGTCAGGTATTCGAGTGGTTATTCAAAATCCTTACATCTAACACTTTTAAATAAAGCAATGTGATGTAATATGCAGTATTTTCACTGTATCTCAAATGTAAATGGCAAGCATGTATGCTTTTAATACATCTAATGGCCTTACGAGAGGAACCTCAGATTACAGGACAAATGCACTGAAGACTACAATATAAAAAATAAAATCAGGAGCATCTTAAATGAATGTCTTTATAAAATCCCTGGGGTAGAGAAGGCCTTTCTTTACACACCAGTAGATCCAACAACTTTACAAAAGATCAAAAAAAGATGTTAGCACTCCCATCACCATTTACATTAAATTCAAAAGCAAGTAGAAAGAATTTTGCACAAATGAGTTTTTTACTTTTAAAAGTTTAACATGTTTCCAAAATGCAAAAGTTACATACCGGCATATTATACTTGGCCTAGATATTCCAACAGAAATATCTCAAGGATACAAGTTTGTTAACATGCACACATAAAGATAAAGGGAATAGGAGGAATGACCAGTACATACACTAATGCATTAGTTTAAAAAAAAAAAAAAATCAGGAGTCACTTATTTCCCCCTGTGTATCTCCTGTGCATGCATGATGTATGCTTATTAATAAACTTGTTTAAAAAAATCACAATACATCTAACCATACCAGGGGTGGGGAATGCCTAGCACAAGAGCCGTATAAGGCCCATGATTTGGTCTAACCCTGCCAAGGCATTAGGGGTGAGTTAATTAAATGTTTGACCAAATATAGCAGGCTAGTTTTTAAGTTGATAACTTTGTATGGCCCTCAAATGTTGTAATAAATATCCAATGGCCCTTGGCAGAAAAAAGGTTCCCACCCCTGAATTATACAATAGGACACTAACAGGCCATTAAAAATGGTGATAAAGATCTTTATTAACATGGGAAGATGACCACAATAGACTCAAAAGATTATAAAACACTATCGTGTATTTTTGTTAAAAAAAATGTTACAAAAATTTCTCAACTCTGCCCAGTTACACACCTAAATACTAATTAATAATGGGCATCTCTGGGGTGATGAGATCAGTGGATCACACAATGCCTCTCTGAACATTAGAACAAGACACCTCCTTTCTGCAGGCAGACACCCATGCTCCAGGGCACACAGCCTGGTGAGCTGAGGGTGGATTTCAGCCTCCACACACCACTCCCCCTTGGAGGGATGCCCTTAAATTGAGATAATATGGATAATTGTCATCTATTTGTGCCATTCTGCACTGGCATACTATGACTATAATAAACAGAAATTTGCTTGACCAACATAATACTTATATTTTCAATTTTGAAAAAAGGTCATGCCCCCATCCTGTTAAAACTAACCCCAACTTGACTTGTACTGCCCTTATAGAATGCCCTACCTTTTGAATAATTTGTTCATGTCATCTATTTAAATGCATATACAAATAACTCTCTACCCAGCATCTAATAAAAGGTTAGACATAGGAGAAGAAAAGTCATGGTGAAGATACTTATCACTGGAAATGGGAAGGAGTGAGGACAGGAGGAAGGAAGTTAATCTACAGAAGCGAATCCCTCTAAAAAATTCCTTCAGCAAGAGTTACTAGACTCTACAGAAACAATAATTGTCCACCCCCCACCCCCCCTTTAACTCTAGATGCAAGATATATGTCCTCATAACACTACTGGGTTCCCAAAAGACAGCCATTTAAAATAAGAGTTGTGAGTGATCACCATGCAGTTAGGCAAGGCATCTGTAAAATAATACAACCGCTGGCCTGGGATTAAAGGAGAATTGGGTTCTTGGCTCGGTGGAATATGTAATTTTACACAAAGCACAATCACAACCTCTCCAGATCTCTCTTTTTTTTTTCCTCCCTCTCCTCTAACGTGGGGGTTGGGCTAAAAAAGCCTCCCAGGCCCCTTTCGGCTGGTGATAGGACCTAAGCCATCTTTCCCATCCACTCTGGAGGCGCCGATCGCAGTCAGCAGCAACAGTTTATTTTCTAAGCCATGCCTTATTTCCTCCTCTTCATGCTTCTCTTAAAAAAAAAAAAAAAATGGGCCCAAATAATTCTCAACTCTAGAAATTTATTCTCACTCAGAAAAAACACACACAAAAAAACCCACAAAAAAAACATCAAGAACCACTTACAAAATATTTTCCAAAAGGCCCACAAAGAGTAAAATTCGTTTGCTTGATTTAATTTTTCGGGGGGGGGGGGAGGCACCCTAGAGCAGCACTGCGCTGGTGGACGGCTTAAATATTTCTTTTAAAACAAAGAACTCATGCCTAGAAAAACGGCTAAGCTATACACACTCATCACACGTTTTGAAGGCACAGAAAAAAAACCCACAAAAAACATTGTGCCATTCAGATAGGATTTACTCCCCCCCACCAAGAAACAGGTTGTTGTTTTTTTTTCCCCCTAAGAAAATCCCTGTAGTTAAAAAAGAAAAGAAAAGAAAAAAGGAATGTGTCTTTTCACCGCCCAAACTCAAGTGCATTTCCGTGGACGATGCACTTGAGGGATGAACTCACCGCGGCGTTCATGCAACAACCCACACGCCGAGCACTCCCTCGCGCTCCGGGCCGGGGAGGCGGCGGAGTCACAAGAACGCGGCGGGAGTGGAAATTTCCTCTCGGCGGGCGCGGGGCAGGGGCTGGCTTCCCCGAACCGCTCGCTCGGCGCCGCTGGCGCCTCCTCCAGGGCCTCTCCGGGCCGGCGGCGGCGCGCTCCGTACAAAGGAGGAGGGAGGCCCGGCGCTCGGGCCCCCGCACGCTCCGGGCTCCGGGCTCCGGGCCCCGGGCCCCGGGCTGGGGTCCCGGCTTCCGGCGGCGCAGGCGGCGGCAGGCCCGGGCGGCACGTGCGCTCCGGGCCGGGAGGAGGAAGCCGGCGCGGGAGGGCCGGGGGCTGCCCGCGGCGCCCGGGGCTCGGCCGTGGCCGGGGGGCGCCGGCCCTCCCCGGTCCCGCGAGAAATGAATGGGCCGCGCGCCCCGCCTCAGCCCGGTTCGGAGTCCGGAGGCCCGAGGCGAAAACCGCTGCGGGCGGCCAAGGCGGCTCCTGGGGGGGCGCCTCCCGGTGCTCGGGGAGCCGCCTCCCGCTTCTTCGGTCCCATCCGACCCCGCCCGGCACCTCCCGCACCTCGCGGCCGCCCGGCCGGCCTCGGGCGCCCCCACCGCCGCCCGCTCCGCTCACCCCAGCTCTTGGCGGTGCGCCCCAGGAACGCTCCGGTGGTCGGGTTGTAGAGGAAGAGCTTCCACTCGGCCAGGCTCTGTTGGAAGGACTTCTTGTCTTTCTTCGTCATGGTGTGCGCGCCGAGGGCGAGGGGAGCGGCTGCCGCGGGGGTGGAGGCGGCGAGGAGCGCGGAGGCGCGTCCCGGCTCGAGCGGCGGCGCAGCCCGGCGACGGCGGCAGAAGGTGGAACGGCCGAGGACACCTCCTCACTGGCCGCGGGCGCTCGAACCGACTGCGCCGCGCGCCGAGCCGGGCGGCCGCTGAGGCCGCGGGAGCCTGACGTCTCCGCCCGCCGCAGCCAATCCCCGCGCCGCTTGCGCCCGCGCCGCCGCTGCCGCCGCCGCCGCCGCCGCCGCCTCCCCGCCCGCGGCTGGCGCAGCCCCAGGCGGCGAGGACGCCCCGCCCACGCCGCTCTAGCCCCGCCCACGCCGCCCTAGCCCCGCCCCCTCTGGTTCCGGGCCTGGCTTGGGAACGCTTCGGCCCGTGAATGGAGGAACTCCGCAAAGCGGCTTTACAAATCTCGAAGGCTCACTAAGAAGCAAATGCATAATAAGGAGCCAAAGGCGGCGTCCCCCACTCGCCCGTTTCTCGGGAGGAGGAGTCGGGGGAGACGCTGTGGCGGCCGTCGTCGCGGCATCTCGCCTGCGGCGGCGCGGAAATGGCCTGGGACGCCTCGCCCAGCGGGACTCAGCCCTGCGCTGCCCGGTGCGGAGCTCTCCGGCGTCTCCAGGCGCTCTCCTCTGGGCTCTGTGACGTGCCTCAGACAGGCTGCCTGCACAGTGTATTGTACATGGACTGTGATGCTCCCAGAAGGGCCGTCCTTGGCTTTTCCGACGGGCGGACGGGGATTTCATTCTAACTATGCCAGCCTTCATCAAACGGAGTGCAGTTTTCTTCCAGATTGGTCACGGAAGTCAGCACGCAGGACCTACTTTCCCCGAGGTGCCCGCCAACCACAACTCCTTTGCCTTTTCTCAGACATGAGGC
Source organism: Pipistrellus kuhlii (assembly GCF_014108245.1). Taxonomy (NCBI): domain Eukaryota; kingdom Metazoa; phylum Chordata; class Mammalia; order Chiroptera; family Vespertilionidae; genus Pipistrellus; species Pipistrellus kuhlii. Next base: position 23,374,815 of record NW_023425416.1, read on the forward strand.
GCCCCTTCTCCGATCAGTGTTGATGCCTAAGGAACGCGCCCGGCTTCCCCGGTTTTCCACGGGTCCTGGACGCTCCCCGCGGTCGGGGCTGCGGGTGCAGTCCACCTTTTCCGTCACGAGGGGGAGCTGACGAGTACCGTGCCCTGCGACTGCTGGGACAGGGTGAAACGTCTTCAGGAGTGTGGGCAGAAGGGGCAGGTTTCTGGAAAAGGACATGCAGCGCTGCCTCTGTGTTTTGTTTTTCAATACTAGCAAATTAAAAAGTACAAAAAAAGAAAGGTAGCACGCATCGTAATGTTTGGAATGGTGCATTGTCATCCATCTAAAAACGTGCACAGCCTGCCAAATGCTAAAGGATGTCTGACATTTCTCCTTTCCTCGCTTTGCTTATCAAAACTAGGAATTGGGAATTACATCTCCCACAAATGGAAAAGAGATAGAATACAGTATCATAAAGTGCTTCTCCCCCACCACCACTCCCTACACACACACACACACACACACACACACACACACTCCCCGGAATTAGAAGAGCTAAATTTATAATTATGACCTTGGGAATAAGCAAAATCCAGTTACTTTTTAGTCAGTGACATCAAAAGATTTGTAGAAGCATTTTGGAAAAACTGGCATGAAATGAGAAGAAAACTAATATTGATACAGTTGATAATAGGTCTTTTAGTTTTTGGTAAACCGGAAGATGCAGAGTCTGGAATAAAATACAAAACCCATCTGCTTTATTTATTTGGGGGGGAGGGGTGTGCGCTAATAAACACAAAGAGAAATAATTACTTTGCACACACAAAGAGCATGGTAAGAAATGAAATAGTGTTTCAAAGATATTGAATACTGTCAGACATTAGTAATTTGCATATTTTAGTGGTGATTAATATGATTCATTATTTAGTGATTTGTGATTTTTCAAATAAGGATCTAACTAAAAATATAATTCAGTAATTTCAAAACCCGGGTCTAACTTACTATAGTAACTAGATCCAACAGTTTTCAGCTTGGAGAAAATTTTATATCCTACTCCAAAACATGGGAACTGTTTGTGTCTGATATCTGATACCTGACGAGAAAATACCGAGCTTATCAGGGGATAGTGGACTCTGAAGTCTGAGCAGATTTAATATAACATTTAATCGGAGCTTTATTCCCTACAGGTCTATTTCACTATACCTAAATCTCCCTTTTCAGAAAGAAATGATTGTGGCCTCTATGGCCCAGCTGGTTAGTGCATTAGGCTGTTAATCGGAAGGTTGTTAGTGCATTAGGCTGTTAATCAGGGACACATCTGGCATTGTTAAGAAGTAAAATCCTTTGTGACTCTCTCCTCTGCACCTTCTCTCTCAGCCATTACCTGTGAGAGGCCTCCTCCACTAAAAGAGAAATTATTTTGTCAAGTAGATAGTGGAATTTAATATAAATTTTAGTGTAGGTATATTTCATGCAATATCTGGCACATACTTAGACTAAAAAAAAATTTCTTGTCCATCTCAAATTCTAATTTCATTTGATATCCTATATGTTTATTTGCTAAATCTGGCTATCCTACCTGTGGAGGATACCTATGAATTTCACTGTAATAATAGTAATGGTCATTTATACATACTGAAGTTCTAGGCCCTGTATCACTTGCTTAGTATCATTTCTTTCTTTGCCCATCTCCACTACCTCTGCAGTGAATGATGGCAGAGCTCTGGGGAGATTTCACAACGCTGAGGAGGCCGAATGAAAGGAACTGTTGTTGGCCAGTGATTGAGTGTACTCTCCAGCAAGCAGAATACATTTTCTACTTTCTGTGGGCACAAATAAGATATTTGGACTCTTACTTTGCTAAAACTCTTAGTTTATTCCTGAAGTTCAAACTCTCATGTACAGAAAAAAAGTATTTCAGTTCTTATAGCAGTATCTTATTTCTTACCTGGTATTATAACTGATGTGAGACTATGGTACTGAATCACTAAAGGCTATTATTTGTCTCTCAGAAAAGAGATATTAAGATGTCCTTAGAGCTCTAGCCAGTTTGGCTGAGTGGATAAAGTCCCCACCTGCGGATTGAAGGGTCCCAGGTTCAATTTTGACCAAGGGTCCCAGGTTCAATTCCGGTTGTGGGCTTGATCCCCAGTAGGGGTGTGCAGGAAGAAGCCAATCAATGATTCTCTCTCCCTTTTCCCTTCCTTTCTGAAATCAATAAAAAAAAAATTTTTTTTAAACCTGTCCTTCCTCACAAGTAGCAGCTATGATTATGTAGGCATGTTATTGTACCTGAGAAACACAGTCATGAATACAGACGTCTCTCCACAGAAAATGTATTTTTCCACACATTGATCTTAATATATATTTTTTTACTAATCCTCTAACAAACAGCATCTGTATATCCTTTGCAATTAAAGAGCAAACACTTGCAGTATTATTAATTAATTAATTTTTTAAATCATCACAAGTAGGATATTTTTCTATTGATTTTTAGGGAAAGAGGTAAAGACAGAGAGAAATATGATGTGAGAGAAGCACATCGATGGGTTCTCTCACATTCCTGCCAGGCCCTGCCAGGGAGAAGCTGCAAAACTGAGGTACATGCCCTTGACTGAAATCAAACCTGGGACCCCTCAGTCCACAGGCTGATGCTCTGTCCACTGAGCCAAAACAGCTAAGGCTCAGAAACTTGCATTATTGATAATTTTAAGTTAAATAACCAATGTTTTGACCCTAGCCGGTGTGATTCAGTTGGTTGAGCATCGTCCCAAACACCAGAAGGTCACCAGTCAAACATTTAATTAACTCACCCCTTATGCCCTGGCAGGGCCAGACCAAATGATTTTGAGGGCCTTGCCTGTGGGCGGGACATTCCCCATCCGTGGCCTAGAATGACAGCTGTACAGCAGGGCAAGGGAGAAACTAGTTTTGAATTGTCAAGAATGTCTTCAAGCAGAAAGTTGATTCCATGCCACAGAGATAGGGATTAAGGTCCTGGATAAATTTAATCATATGGTAAAGGCATACACTTTTGTTAAGAAGGAAAATGGAAAGCAATTGAAAACATCAGAAAACAATGTTCCAAATATAAAGCAAACTAAAATGTGGTACTATTTATTTATTTTAAAATATATATCTTATTGACTTTTACAGAGAGGAAAGGAGAGGGATAGAAAGTTAGAAACATCGATGAGAGAGAAACATCCATCAGCTGCCTCCTGCACACCCCCTACTGGGGATGTGCCCGCAACCAAAGTACATGCCCTTGATCAGAATCGAACCTGGGACCTTTCAGTCCACAGACCAACGCTCTATCACTGAGCCAAACCAGTTTCGGCCAAATTGTAGTTCTTGATATTACAGTAAGGTAAATACTATGTGTTGCTTATAGACTCCAATATCTCCAGGGAAGGGAACCTGGAGATCAGCTGGTTGAAGCTCCTCCGTTCACAGAGGCCTGAGAACTTCAGCCCTCCGAGAAAGTCAGTGAGATCCATGACTAAAGAGTTGTCAGCTCCTGGCGAGACCTTCTTTTATACTGTGCAGTTTTCTTAACTCAGAAACCCGCTATAAAAAAAATATCAGTGTTGAAAAATGCCTTAATAAATTAGTTTAAAATTTATGAAACCTAATAAATCTAGTGTAAGCCTAGATTGATTCTCCAGAAATGCTGTAAATAAAAAAATGTTGCCCTTCAGAGGTCAGGAATAACAGTGGTAAACAAAAGACTTTCCATATCCTGAAGTCTAGGACATCCTTCTATGAATAAAGAAATGTCGTACAAAAGAATAGCAGGTCCTATCTTTTCATATTCCATCTGTATTTGAACAAAGATATCTCGCAAATAGTGATCAGGACTCATTTCCCTCTATTCAAATCAGCTATGGGTTTCTGGTGTGGTTTGCCAGAAGAATCGTAGGGCAAAGTTGGAGCAATTCAAAACTTGAACCCAGTTTTCCCCTTGCCAGGACTGCATTCTCTGATAGTATTTGATAAATAACTAACACTATTTATTTTAAAAAAACTCTATTCCTTTCCGTTCGATGTTTTAGTGGAAAGGAATTGTGTTCTTGTAAGCAGGAACTATCTCTCACAATCTGACTAAGAGGAACATGAGGGAAAATTTAAATATCCCTTTGGGCAATATCTCAACAGTATTTCCTAAGAGACTTGATAATGTCTCCAGGGGCGTGGGAATTGAAGTTTCTTGAACTAATAATTATTGTGTTGCAACTGACTCACAGTATGACCCAGCAGCTTAATTGCTCCTACACAAATGCATTGTGTTCAAGGATACAACTCTGCCTTACTGGGGATATTACAAGGAAAATGGTCTTTTGGATAAATATTGGTTTGGGAGTTCAGAAAGCTCTCTAAATACATATTGTGTTTCAGCTTCCTGCAAATCGCATAAGCTTACATGAACTAATAACATTTCTGAGGCAAGAAACAGAAAACAAACTCCAGTGGATTTATAGGTGAACATAGCTTCAAGTCCAGAGGTCAAGCCTTTGGAAAAGGCTTCACCCAGTGCCTATATAAAGTAAATGAATCCTTTGGAAATGTCTTTAGTGTGAAGTGTATCATTGGGCATGTGGTGGTATTATTGATATGAGAAAATGCTAAATAACTGATTTACTATCTGAAAAGGGATTTACTATCGGGGAAAGGGAGAGAGGAAGAGACTGAACATAAACTGCACCTATAAATGAGGACAATGGGGGATGGGGAGGGGGCGGAGGGTTGGGTGGGAACCTGGTGGAGGGGGGAAGAAATGAGGAACCTTTGTAACAATATGAACAATAAAGATTGATTTTAAATAAATAAATAAATAAATAAATAAATAAATAAATAAATAAAGTAAATGAATCCTGCATGCTTGCTCTCCATGTATTGGTTCCATTACCATAGGATTTGTTTCAAGAAACTGGGCCTACTTCCAGGTTCAAATCCAGAAGAAAAGAGAGTCTCGACCTGCTCAACAGCTTAAAAGTCCCAAATTAGTCTCACCAGCCCTTTTGGCCTCCTACTGGCCTGACTTGGGTACTGTGTTTGTCCTAAACCAACCCTGAAGGCGATGGGGAGAGGGGATCCCTTGATGGGGTCATGATCAGGAAGGCTCACTCTTGACTTGGGGACCCCTTCAACCGTTCTCAACTACAAGGTTCGGAAGTTTGGAATAATGTTAGGAAATGGAAGGGGAGATAAGTCCTATAACCTTCCATATAAATGCCCTAAAAAATGAGTACCTCAACTTCTATTCATTCATCTAACACTTCTTCAGGGCAACTGTGAAGAACATGTGAGGTCTCAACTCCATTCTTTTTTACTCCGTTTCCAGGGGCCCCGTTAAGAGCAAGCACCAAAAAGTGGAGCTCAAACTGGGGGCAGAACTACGAGAGCGACTAGGAAAAAATTGGTCTCCCAAGAACTTCCATATTTTTAGGGCTCATTTTCTAGCTTTTGGGGAAAGGAAGAGAAACAGCCATTTACACATCCTACCTAGGCACACCTTACTGCTGTACCAGTGGCACTCTGGGGGGTGAAGAGACTGCTTCAAGTCCATTCTTGGGGCCTATCCGATCATTAAGATATATGAGAGACCCACTTCTGGGTATAAGATTTACAATAATATGATGACTCGGCAGTAACATTTGCAAACATACTCTTACTTTTCTTAATGGCCAAGGAAAGACAAGCACACTTCTTGGGAGAGTTGACTCCTTACCTAAATCGAGGGGAGAAGTAGTTACATCATTTAGTGGTTGGACCTGGGTTCCCAAATGCTACCCATGTCCTGGGTGGAATTAAGGCAGAACACTTAATCTCCGTAGCCTGTGGGTTATATAAAATAGGAAGTGTTCATATATTTTGGATGTTCCCGCTGACTGAACAGAAAACAGCAAGAGAAATAACAGCTGATCAAGCCTTTCTCCCTTTGAGAAAGCAGCCTTTGGGAAAACAGGTATAGGACAAGGACAACTGAAATGCTTTCAAACATGCTAGGACTGTGCGTGCCCTGTTTACAGTAATTCCGAAATAATTAAGTAAGTTGTTCCACATCTAGGAAATCAGGAAAAGAGGGAGGTCCTGGTGACCGTACCATGACCTGGTGTTAAGCATAGTGCTCCTTCTCTCTCTCTCTCTCTCTCTCTCTCTCTCTCTCTCTCTCTCTCTCTCTCTCTCTCTCTCTCTCTCTCTCTCTAAATCTGAGGACCCTGAGAGTGCCTTTCCTACAGGGAAGAAAGCTTTGGTGTTCAAAAGGATGCCCTGATCCTCCTGGTGTAACCTCTGGAACTTGTTTGAGGGTAGATACACCTAGGGTAAACTTGGAAGGTAAGAGAGAAAATGGAAAAGCGGAGATAAATTTGAAAAGTAGAGAAAGACAAACAGCAGCCCTTATGACCCACCCTGGCAACATGGTAGAATGTAAGATGCTATTTGATTCTTACCCAGGTTTGACTTGCTCTGTCGGTAAAACACATTTTGTTAGAAGCCCTTTGAGTGCTGTTGTGGGAGGAAAAGGCAGTGCAGGAGAAAGGTGGGACCTTGTTTCTAAGAGGAATGCATGTTGGCCAGGAGGAAACTCAGATCCAGGCTTTGCTCCCTTTCTGAGCCCATGCTCTTCCTCTGCACTCCGCTCACTGCCCGTGGCCTCTCGGGACGGATTCTCTCCCATAGGCCAACCCAGCAGCGATGAGCTTCCTCTATGTTCCCCAGATTTGCAAACAGAGCTGATCCCCAGTTACTTTGGGAGCTACAGAAAGCGCTAACTGACAAGTCTTGGTAAGAGGAGCTGAGCTAGGTGATATCTTTCAGGCACTTGGGACTTTTTGGATGAACCAGCCTCCTACAGTGAACGTATTTTGGTTTCTGGAGTTAATGTGGGGATTGGAAAGGGGTTTGCACACACTGAACACAATAGTCAATATCTTTATAGTTTTTCCCCCAGCGTCAACTCCTTTTGGACCGAGGAGGTAACCTGTCTTAGCAGTGGTCTGTCAGCCTTTGCTGACTGCAGTTGAGATTCATTTGCTGGTGTAATGGACTTGTCTTAGAGCTTTAGCTGGGCTCCCAACTACCCTGACTCCCACCTGCAAGGTCAGTGCTGCCTTCAGCTCTAGGAACCTTGCTCAGGGGCAGGAGGTCTCCAGAGCCCTGGTCTCCCTAGCTGTGGATAGAGTTGGTCTTTCTCTTTCTGCCACTGCCTTCACCTTGGTTTCGGGTTCCTAGAAATCGAGCACCTGCCTACCGCCTGTTCCTGGCTGACCCTGCTCTGCTCCAGGGTTGCTGGTAATTGTGTTTCCCTCCCAGTTCCTTAGTGAGGTTACTGCCCTCTCCTCCCTCAAATTCTCTAGAAATGTCTGACCTTGAGTCCTAAACTCCCACGGCTGAGTCATTCGCATCCATTTCCCCCCTCCCATCTCTATTTTGTCTTTGAAACAGCTCAGTAGCCCAGTTGCAATAGAGGATATAAAAGGAAGATTTTAGCCCTGACAGGTTTGGCTCAGTGGATAGAGCGTCGAACCTTTGGAATGAAGGGTCCTGGGTTCAATTCCAGTCCAGGGCACATCCCAAGTGAAGGGTGTGCAGGAGGTAACTGATAGATGTTTCTCTCTCATCGATGTTACTATCTTTCCCTTTCTCTCTGTTAAAAAATCAGTAAAATATATTTTAAAAAAATAAAAGATTTCAAATCTGAACAATATTTATTAAATTTAAAAAAAGGAAGATTTCATTTAGAAATGGTTTATCAAAGTATCTAGTTTTAGTATCAGGGTTATCCAAGACCAACACATGCAAAATGAGCTGTCAAGTTCTTGAACTTTTTTTGAACTCTGTAACTATTGATATTATCTGGGGGTATTTATGTTGTAAAAATTTTTGACAGAGCACCCCTATTTTTGTTAGGGCGTTCTCAGCTTCTGGTAACACGTAAAAAAATAAATAAATAAAGGAGAAATGCTTCATACAACAAGAATATATTTTTCTCATGTAGGAGGTCCCAGAGTTGGCTCAGCACTCAACATCATCGTAGAGAATCCAAATTCTTCCCATCTCCTTCTCAACGAGTCCATCGCGTGGTCCCTTTGGCCACAAGAATGATGGCGGCAGATCCAAAGGGACATGCCCCCAGGCAGGGAGGGAGGCGCAGGGCCTCCTCACATATCCCTCTCTTTTCATTAGAGAGGAAAACCTTTCCCCAAAGCACATACCCCCCTCTCCCTTTTCTCTCATCTCATTGACCAGAACGTGGTCCTATGGACCTTTAGCTTACAGCACATGTGTCAAACACAAGGCCCGCGGGCCAAATCCGTCCCGCCAGGCCTTGCAATGTGGCCCGCACCGCGCTGTCATCACTGCACTCCGCTGCATTTCCATCACAATGACAGTTTATGACTGTTCAGTAAACCATTCGGCCCTCGATTTAGGCTGGATTTTAGATTTTGGCCCCTTCTCTGATTGAGTTCGACACCCCTAGCTTACAGAGTGATAATCTATGGGTAAGCATTCCGCCTTTTACTAGGCCCTGGGACACTTCTTATCATCTGGGCTTCATCTCCTCCTTGAAGTCTTGGCAGTATTCAACCTTATGATTGAGGTTGAATTTGCTTTCTTTTATTTTGAGGATAGATCTTTGACTGCCCATTTCTTCTGTCATTATTGGTAAGTTGGAGCTTTCTAGTTATTATTTTAATTTTTAATTTTTATTTTATTCAGAGAGGAAGGGAGAGGGAGAGAGAGAGATGGAAACATCAATGATGAAGGAGAATCATGGATTGGCTGCCTCCTGCACGCCCCCTACTGGCGATTAAGCCTGCAACACAGGCATGTGCCCCTGACCAGAATCAAACCCGGGACCCTTCAGTCCGCAGGCTGACTCAGAAATAGGAAGCTAGGGCCAGCTTTCTATTTCTTTTTCTTTTTCTTTTTTTAAAAATATATTTTATTGATTTTGTACAGAGAGGAAGAGAGAGAGATAGAGAGTTAGAAACACCGATGAGAGAGAGAGTCATGGATCAGCCGCCTCTTGCACACCCCCTACTGGGGATATGCCCGCAACCAAGGTACATGCCCTTGACCGGAATCGAACCCGGGTCCTTTCAGTCCCCAAGCCGACGCTTTTATCCATTGAGCCAAACCAGTCTCGGCCAGCTTTCTATTTCTTGAGTCAATTTTGGTAACTTACACTTTTCTAGAAAGTCACTCCCCATGATCTGGATTTTTAAACTAATTGAAATAAAGTTGTACATAGCATTAAAAATATTTTTTTTAAATCTCCACATCTGTTTTCAATTCTAATGTTACTGTTTCTTTCTTTTCTGGATCACACTTGCCAAAAGCTTTCTACATTCTGATCTTATAAAAACAGAATTTAAGTTGATTGGTTTTGGGCTTCTGTTTCATATTATCTACTTTATGCTTGTTAATCCCATCCTTTTATCTTCTTTGGTTTATTGTTTTTCTCTAGAATTGAAAGCTAAGTTTGTTTATTTTCAACCTTTCTTACATCTGGATTTAACATTGTAATTTGCTACCTGAAAACAATTTTATTATGACTCAGAGTCAAAGATGCTTTGTTCTCATTGTCTCTGATTTCTAAATAATCCTACTGCCCACCCTGTGGGAGAATGATACCGCTTAACTCCATTCTTGGCTTGGCCATGGGACTTGCCAATATAATGAGTGGAAATAATATCCACATTTTAAAAGTCACAGTGTGGCTCCATTGTCTTTATTTTCCTTCTGCAACAATGTCCTAGACAGGACTGCCCCTTCAGCCTGCGTACCAGACGGAAGTGGCAGCTGATCTGGGACCAGGATGCAGTGTGAGAGAGAAATAAGTCTTGGCTTGTTCTAAACTCCTTAAATACATTAGTACGCATTTCTAAAGAATAGGAACAGCCCCTGATACAAGCCCCAAAAGACATTTGACATCTAACAGAACTAATGATGATTTCTTAATACTAGTCCATACTGTCTATTCAAATTTTTTCATTTGGCCCCCAAATGTCCTTTAGAGCTGGTTTGTACAAACCACAAACCAATCCAGAACCACACGTTCCATTTACTGATGTTTTTAAACGTTTTACCTCGAACAGTTTCTTTTCGAATTATAATGATTTATGGAAGAGCCCAGGCCATTGGTTCAAAAGGAAGTGCTACCTTCTAGATTCACAGGATTCTCACTATGGCTGCGCAGGTTGTCCCTGTGCGGGGCAACTCGGGGCTTGGTTGGAATGTCTGTAAGGAGGTTCTCCCGGAGTCCAGGAGACTTTTCCAAACAAGTCCGATCTCCCGGGGGGGTTACTAGAATCTCTATGTTTAGTCTTTAAAGACCCAACCTTGTAGAAGCATATACTTTCTCGAGGATACTGACCCTGCTAATTGTATCTAGAGGCTAATTTTAGTTCAAGCTGTTGTGACAATAAAAGCCTAAGAAGGCAGGCGAACTGGACTGCTTTTTACTTCTAAAGTAAAACAGGCCCTTAGCCCTCTCTTTCACAGAAACGTGTGTCAGTGTTCAGGGTCTGCATCCCCCATATATTTCATTTATGTTAGATATAAACAGTTGGTTAGATTCAAGCTAAACATTTTGGCTAGACTACTACATACATGATGGTGTGTATGTCATCTTGTATCACATCAGAAGACACATAATAACTGGTTTTCTCACCATTGTGATGCCCATGGAATAGAAGACCACAGGATGAAGGTGGTAACAGCCTGATCCCTCCATTGTATAGTTTTGCTTTTATTTCTGGATTCAGCAAATCCATGGAAAGGTGGCTTCAAACAGGAGATTTTTTTTTTTGCTCTCCAGGGTTGTCTTGGCAATATCTGGAGACATTTTTAGTTGTCATAATTATTTTCATGCTGTATTTAGTATTGTAATAATTTAAAAGACTTATAGGAGCACCACATTTATTTTTTTTTTTTTTTTAAATATATTTTATTAATTTTACACAGAGAGGAATTAAGAGAGATAGAGAGTTAGAAACGTTGATGAGAGAGAAACACCGACCAGCTGCCTCTTGCACACCCCCCACTGGGGATGTGCCCGCAACCAAGGTACATGCCCTTGACCAGAATCGAACCCGGGATCTTTCAGTCCGCAGGCCGACGCTATATCCACTGAGCCAAACCGGTCTCGGCAGGAGCACCACATTTAAGCTATGAGACACTGCTGCTGTAGCTACATCACCCTGAGTGTTGAAATGTTAGGGAAAAATATCATGACTTAGTTTTTTTAAATTGGTGGACTAAATCTTTCAGAAAAACTCTTCTACTGAACATAACTAAAACAGATGGGTGAATTATAAAAATCATCTTCCAAAAAGAAAATCATCAAATAGCTGGATGATAAAGAATGAAAAGGCCAAGACACGGGAAAGGATGTGAATGAGAGATTTTAACATGGCAAATAGGGAACATATAAAAATGAATGAACAAATAAATAATAAATAAATATAAAACTAAAGATAACAGCCACAGGTCTCCAATTTCCTGAGGCAGGGGCACAGTGCATGGCTGAAACCAAGAGGCACCGTTGGCTCTCAGAAAGAGCCCCCTGGGTGGCACCGAGGCACCATTGCTGATCAGAGAGACCAGAACGGCCAAGCTGTGTTCACAGCTCTTGCTCCTGAGCCAGGAGCCACAGACTCATCTCTGGAATGCCAACAGCGGACACCAGAGGGGAAGTCAGTCACCCATCCATCACATCCCCTTCAAACACATCCATTGTGCTGGTGGAATGAAGAACCCGTTTCATCCACCCAGTGGCTTACAACCCATTGGTTAAACAAATATGGATGGGTGAGGTAAGATGATGGGACAATGAGTGTCAGGTATCAGACTCTCAGTACTACTGGGATTCAGAAGAGGGAGGGATGCCTTCTAGAGGCGGAGGTCAGAGGGCGTTCATCTAAAGAGGTGGGACTGGACATAAACTGTGCACCTATGGATGAGGACAATGGGGGGTGGGGAAGGGGCAGAGGGTGGGGTGGGAACCTGGTGGAGGGGTGAAAAAATGAGGAACTTTTGTAATAATATGAACAATAAAGATTGATTTTAAAATAAATAAATAAATAAATAAATAAAGAGGTGGGACTGTGCGGAGGCCCAAAGTCTGGGAGGAAGCTCATTGTATGAAGGTATGGGTTGAGAGGGTGGGAAGCATGAGTGCAGAGGGCAGACTGTTTTATGCAGGACTCAGGGAAATAAAACTTTGAACGGTGGGGTAGGACCAGGCTATGCAGGCCTTTGAATTTAGCCAAGGTCCTACCTTGGCTAAAAATTTAGATGGGGCCGGGACCGGTTTGGCTCAATGGATAGAGCGTCGGCTTGGGGACTGAAGGGTCCCGGGTTCGATTCCGGTCAAGGGCATGTAACTTGGTTGCGGGCATATCCCCGGTGAGGGGTGTGCAAGAGGCAGCTGATCCATGACTCTCTCATCGATGTTTCTAACTCTCTATCTCTCTCTCTTCCTCTCTGTATAAAATCAATAAAATATATTAAAAAAAATTTAGATGGGATTTTATAAGTAATAGGAAACTACTCTGAGGTCTTCAGCATAAGTGGGAAGAATTGACAGCCAGGTTCTTGAATATTCGTGCTTAATGATTAGGCTCCAAAATCTACTCCCTCCCATTATAAGTTCCTAATAACAACTATAAAGGGATTATTGCGAAGATACTAAGTGAAAAAACAAGTTCAGAGTGGCGTGCGCAGCTTTTTGCCATTTATAATACGTTAGCCATGCAGGGCCTCAGATTTCACACATTTGAGACTGCCTCTGGGAGGACTCAGGAACCACCGGCTAGGGAGCACCATGCAGCACCATGAAACTTCTGAAAAACTAACAAGTTAAAAATGTTTCTTGCCCAGCTGGTATGGTTTAATGGTCCAACATCAACCTATGAACCAGGAGGTCGTGGTTCAAGGCCCAGTCAAGGCACATGCCTGCATTGTGACTCACTCCCCAGAGGGGTTGTGCAGGAGGCAGCCGATCAATGATTCTCTCTCATCCTTCATCCTCCCCCCCCCCCCCCCCCGCCTGCTTTCCCTGATATCAATAACAGTATATTTGGGGGGGATGTTTCTTGTGCTGGAAATGATTGGAACTTTGGGATTCAATGCAGATTTCTGAAGTTGGGACTTGCCTGTGGCTTCCTGGCGTGGAGCAGTGAGGAGGGAGAAACAGGCCGGGCAGATCCACCCACCGCTCAGCAGAGCGCCTGCCGGGGCAGGCCAGCCGAGCTGGTAAAAGCAAACAAACCATCACAGAGGGCCGGATTCCCCCTCTCCCAGGCCGAGTCTCTGACAGGAGAGTTTAAAAACGAACGCACAGGAGGCCGCTCTGTCACTGACAGCGGGTCCTGTGCTTCTCAGGGAGCGTGTGGAGCAGGAGACTTACCTGCCGCTTTCCCAGGCTGACCGGGCCGCAGCGGCCCCCTGGCCCGGCCACATTTCGGCAGGAGGTCCGAGGACCGCTTTTGTGTCTGGTGTGAGGGTGGGAAAGTGATCTGTGGGGCTCTTCCCGCTGGAAAGCAAACAGCAACACAGAGCACTAAGGTCATTCCTATATCCGGGAGGCGCTGCTGAGGCCTCTTATTCTGACAGCACTATGGAGGTCAGTCCCAAGGTCACACACAAGGACGAAGGCGGGGAGACACCGTCCGCCCGGAAGGGGGGCAGACAGACTTGGTGAGCCACACACTGGCTCTGGTGCCTGTGGGCGAGATCACCAAAAAGACGTGGTTCATATCTATCAACGAGTGAATCTAAAAATCAAGTGAATTATGCCGAAACCGGTTTGGCTCAGTGGTAGAGCGTCGGCCTGCGGACTGAAAGGTCCTGGGTTCGATTCCGGTCAGGGGCATGTACATTGGTTGCGGGCACATCCCCAGTAAGGGGTGTGCAAGAGGCAGCTGGTGGATGTTTCTCTCTCATCGACGTTTCTAGCTCTCTATCTCTCTCCCTTCCTCTCTGTAAAAAATCAATAAAATATATTAAAAAAATAAAAAAAATAAAAATCAAGTGAATTAAACATCTGAGGAACAGAATAGACTGGTGAATATAATGGAATCGGGAGCATAGAAAGGGAGTGGATTGATAACTATCAGGGGGAAAGGGCTGTGGGGGTGCAGGAAGAAACTGGACTAAAATCGTACACCTATGGATGAGGACAATGGCGGGGAGGGGGGAGGTAAGGGCAGAGGGTGGGGTGGGAACCGGGTGGAAGGGAGAAACAATTGTAATAATCTGAGCAATAAAGATTTATTAAAAAAAAAAATAGAAAGAGAACCCACTGCATGGCAAACATATTTGCCAGTGATACATAAGATAAGGGGTTAATCTGTAAAAAAGAAGGATTCCTTTGAGACAACATGGAGGGACCTGGAGAGTGTTATGCTAAACAAAATAGAACAGAGAAAGACAAAAAAATAAAAGAGGTGGGTGAGGCGAGGCATTGGCCAGATGGTCCGGATGGGTTTGAAATGGCCATGCGTTTGGACAGAGGGACAGGGAACACAAATCCTCAAGACTTCCAGGGTTTATAGTGGATTCAACAAAAAGGAATAGTTAGTAAACAGAGTCTGGTTACTATGTGCTTCAGAGCTAAGAGCTTTTGAGGAGAGAAATAGTGAGCTTGAAGCAGCAAGCAGATGATTCTCTGGGCACTGCTTGGAAATGGGGTGGAAAAAAAAAACCAGGACCGCCCAACACCGCTCCTCATCTCGCCGTTTATATACGAGTCCTTATTAGGCAACAGGAAAAAAGTCTGTGCAATTTCAACTGTGATGGGGGGGAGGGGGGGAAAGAGCCACACCCTCCTCCCAGGATTTCCCCCTTCACACACAACAACGCTTTTTTCCTCTTGGAAAGGAGACTTCTATCCATGGGAGAATAATTATATCACAAAGAACGCTCACAGGACGTGTGCCCCTTTCCCAAACTGCAGCCCATGGTGAAGTCAATGTCACATCAGAGCTGACCCTTTCTGCCCAAGCGACCATTTCTAGAGAACTGGTGACTTCTTCCCACCCCATCCCCACCCCCATGAATCATGTCCAGAGCAGGGCAGAAGGGAGAGCGTGCTTTCCTTTATCGGAGGGCAAGGCCAGCTGAGGGCACGCACAAAGGGAAGTGCGTTCACAAAGGAAGAAGATGCAGAACAAAGGAGGAACGGGGCAGCGTTAGCACAATGCGAGGAAGCCACGGAATCGTCACTTCTACCTGCCACACACGGACCGAGATAAAAACACAAAACTCAACGGAGCGACTGGGAAGAGCCGATGGGCTTTGTCGAGCGATTCGAGAATTGGGCAGCGTCCCATCAGATGGGCGCTCCGAGGGTTTTACAAAATGGACAGTTTTATAGGAAGAAGGGTGGGGCACGGGAGCTGTTCACAAAAGGAATGATTATTTTTAGACCTGGACAGCTTCTTTGAGGGGGAAAGAGAACAGCAAGCATTTTTTTTTTTTTTTTTTTTAATGCAGCAGATTACCTCTTCTTTTTATGAGATGGGGAGGGAGAAGGGGAGGGCCACCAACATGACAGATCGCCTTACTAGTGCTTGGCCAAGAAATTCCAGACTGGTTCATTAAGATTGCATTTCTGGGCCGGCCGGTGTTGCTCAGTGGTTGAGCCTCGACCTGAGAACCTGAAGGTCAGGGTTTGATTCCTGGTCAGGGCTCATGCCTGGGTTGTGGGCTTGACCCCCAGGAGGCATGATTCTCTCTCATCATGGAAGTTTCCATCCCTTTCTCCTCCCTCTTCCTTCCTCTCTGGAATAAATAAAAAAATATAATTTTTTAAAAATCGCATTTCTGGGAGAGGTTGGAACTGCCCTTCGATCAGATATTACATCGAGGTTTGGTATCATAGGCTTTTAGCACAAGGGACACTGTTTTGGAACAGTAATTTCCTCTTTAACCTGTTAACCAAGCAGGAAGTATAATTACGTCAAACGTAAACAATGTCAGGTACGGGTAGGACATATGAATATGTCCTTGAAATATATGTTGCGCCCTGAAACGGGCGGGACGTATATTTCCGAACAACAAAGGTATTAGTCATCCATACATGTCTCGACATGAATTTAAGACACGGAGGGAATCAGTATAATTTCGCTAGTGAGAGTGGTGGACGTGTTCAACAAGAATTATTTTGGAGTTAACACATGACTTACTGAATAAAGGGTACAGGATTTACTTAGATAATTTCTATACGTCAATTCATTTGGCTGAACTCTTGTGTCAAAACAATACAGACATTGTTGGAACAATGAGGATAAACAAAGTCGGAATCCCCAGTGAAATAAAAACAAAAAAATTACAGAAAAATGAACATATAGTAAGATTCAAAGACAAACTTATGGTTTTAAAATGGAAGAATAAAAAAGACGTATTGATGCTCAGTTCTATTCATAATGACAAAAGACAATGATTGAAAAGAGAGGAAGAAGGCAAGAAAAACCGAATGTTGTCCTGGATTATAACAAGAATATGGGTAGATTTGGGAGATGGAGTTATGGTGGCCTACACGGCTGCCCGTAATAGGGTAAAAAAAATCTATAAAAAAAATTTTTTTCTACAGTTAATTGCTATATGCTGCTTCATTGCATATATTATATACAAAAAAGATAAAGGTCATTTGGATCGATTACACTTTTTGATACAGTGTGTAGAGAAGTTGGTACATAACAACATAGTGAAAACCCACCCAAAGACATCAACAAGCAGCTCTGCATCTAAACTAGGGGTGTCGAACTCAATCAGAGAAGGGGCCAAAATCTAAAATCCAGCCTAAATCGCGGGCTGAATGGTTTACTGAACAGTCATAAACTGTCATTGTGATGGAAACGCAGCGGAGTGCAGTGATGACAGTGCGGTGCGGGCCACATTGCAAGGCCTGGCGGGACGGATTTGGCCCTCGGGCCTTGTGTTTGACACATGTGATCTAAACCATCACGCTTAGTTGAAAGGCATTTTCCAGAACAAATGAAAAGTGATATAGGAAAAACTAAATCCAGGAAATGCTGAGTTTGCTACAAAAAAGGTGTTCGGAAAGAATCTACATACTGGTGTCCGGGTTGTAAGGTAGCACTATGTATCAACAATTGTTTTAAAATATATCACACGGAAGTTGAGTTTTGAATTTTTACATCTATATTTTAATTTTTTAAACTCAACATTTCTATTTTATTTGTGTGCTTTCATTTATTGTTCTGTAATTGTTAACTTTTTAAAATATTTTTTATTGTGTATCGAAATAAAAAAATATATTTTTTGTAATCTTTATAATTGTTTGTAGAATTTATAATTTTTTAATTCGATGTTTCCATTTTTTTGTTGGTATTCTTTTCTATTTGTTTGTAATTTTGTATTTTCCTTTGTGCTTTATACATAAATAAATGAAAAAATATATATTTCATAGTCTTTTCATTTATTTTCAGTATAAATAAAAAATAAATAATAATATGAAATTACGTCCACTGGGGTGACGGACTGACACGTCCCAGTGAAAGAGCATGTGCCCGTTGTAAGTTGCATAATTGAAAAGGGAACTCCCCGGTTAACAGGTTAATAATAACAATCCTATAAGATAAGTATTATTATTATTATTATTTTTTAATATATTTTATTGATTTTCTACAGAGAGGAAGGGAGAGAGATAGAGAGCTAGAAACATCGATGAGAGAGAGTCATCGATCAGCTGCCTCTTCCACACCGCCCACTGGGGATGTGCCCGCAACCAAGGTACGTGCCCTTGACCGGAATTGAACCCGGGACCTTTCAGTACCCAAGCCGACGCTCTATCCATTGAGCCAAAGCAGTTTCGGCAGATAAGTATTATTATTATTATCCCGCTTTGGGGATAAGGAAAACTCACACAGAATGGTCAACTAACTTGCTCAAGGTTACACCCGGACCCTGTCAGGAGGGACTTCTTTCCTGCCCTCTACACACTCCTGAGCCCTGGGCCTGGGGGTGGGAGGTGTCCCCGTTTCTTCTGATTGCTGCTTCAAGCTCATCCTTTCTCTCCTCCAAAGCTCTTAGCTCGCCGAAACCGGTTTGGCTCCGTGGATAGAGCGTCGGCCTGCGGACTGAAAGGTCCGGCTTCGATTCCGGTCAAGGGCATGTACATTGCTTGCGGGCACATCCCCAGTAGGAGGTGTGCAAGAGGCAGATGATGGATGATTCTCTCTCTTTGATGTTTCTAACTCTCTATCCCTCTCTCTTCATCTCTGTGCCAAACTAGTTAGGGCTCTTTCAATATTTTAAGTAGCACAACTAAAAATGTAAAGTGCTTGTTCGCTGCACCAGTCCCATTTCAAGTGCTCAGTGTCGGAGAGTGTGGGCCTAGGGTCCGAGCGGCCAGGGAGGAGCCCAGGGTCCCCGCAAAGCCAGCTCACACTGGTCCTATGTTTCCGAGAAACCCTTGCACCAGAGTTTACACCGCGGATGCAACCCTTGTAAACTCTTAACTGCTACCCCTTCGAACTCCGCCCTGAGCCCTGGGGTGGGGAGACAGATCTGAGTCTGCCGCCTGTCTCTTCACAAAGAAAAGCCCTTTCTTCTCTCAGCGTTGGTTTGCGTGTGTGTTTGCCCCTTGTTAGGTAAGGTCAGGACCCTGAGTGACAGCAGGGAGCCGACTTTCACCCCCACCCCACGGACAAACCTGGGGCTGTGGTGTGAGCAAGAGGTAAAACTTGCCTGGCTGGTGTGGCTTAGTGGTTAAACATTGACCTATGAACCAAGAGGTCAGGGCACATGCATTCTTTCTCTTTGTTGATATTTCTATCTGTCTCTTCCTCTCCCTTCCTCTCTGAATTAATGCAAATATATATATATATATATATATATATATATATATATATATATATATATATATAATTTTTTTTTTTTTTTTAAGAAGTAAATCTTGTGTGCCAACCACTAAGATTTAGCAGGCGTCTTCAAACTTTTTAAAGTGGGGGCCAGATCACGGTCCCTCAGAGAGCTGGAGGGCCGGACTATATGAACTACTAATTCCTACTGTAACACCTCGGCTGCGCTCACTGCCCAAAAAACCTGGCGGGCCGGATCAGACTCCTCTGCGGGCCGCATGTGGCCCGCGGGCCGTAGTTTGAAGACGCCTGATTTAGGGGTTGTTTGTTACAGCCGTTAGCCTGACCAGCACACAGTCTCAGCCACCCACGCCACGTTTAGACAGTGTTGTCACCAATAGCTGCGTCTCCTCTGTAACCTCCACTTCAGCCTTCCTCCTCCCCTCACTCGCTATTTTCAGCTCCTTCCCTCCAATGCTGCAACTCCAACACTTTCTCAGCTTTCCTCCTCACCACGGACCCCCATCTCCTGGGCCTTCCTCCCTGGCGTGTACCCTCAGCATCCTTGTCCCTGCCGCCTTCCGCTGTCCTGTCCTAGCAAAGCCCACTCTGGAGTGAAACCCACCTCCCTGCCGGCCCTCAGCGAGAGGGGCACCATGCTGACTTGCTTCGCTTTATTTTTTTAAATATATTTTATTGATTTTTTACAGAGAGGAAGAGAGAGGGATAGAGAGTTAGAAACATCGATGAGAGATAATCATCGATCGGCTGCCTCTTGCACACCCCCCATTGGGGATGTGCCCGCAACCAAGGTACATGCCCTTGACTGGAATCGAACCTGGGACCCTTCAGTCCGCAGGCCGACGCTCTATCCCCTGAGCCAAACCGGCTTCGGCCTTGCCTCGCTTTAAATGAATGACCAAATGCCTCATGGGGTGTTTAGGGCTGCATGCTGCAGCAATGTCCTCCTCCATGGCCATTCCGGACCATTCTTTCCCACTGTTTCTTCTCACCAGTACTCCACTTCTTTATATATAAAAACATATATATCTATTGACCTCAGAGAGGAAGAGAAGGGGGAGGGAGAGAGAGACAGAAACATCAACAATGAGAGAGAATCATTGATCAGCTGCTTCCTGCACGCACCACACTGGGGATCCAGTCTGCCAGCCCAGGCATGTGCCCTGACCAGGCATCAAACCATGATCTCCTGGTTCATAGGTCAACGCTCACCCCCTGAGCTACACTGGCTGGGCCAGGCCTCCACTTCCCCTTACTCTCCTCTTGGTCAGCTACTGACCTGCTACTTGTTCCCAATGAGGAAACCGAAAGAGCAATTCCATTTCCTTCTGCTCTCACCGACCAGCCTACGCGCTTATCCAATCTCCCTGCAACTGTCTCCTCTTTTCTGTAGGATTTTTATTTTCTTAGATTTTAAAATGTATTCATACTTTACATACGGTAAAAACACGAACATAAGTGTGTTGTTTGCTGGGTTTTTGCATATGTACATACCTGTGCCCTTGCCATCCAGATCAAGATGTTGGCATCTTGCCTCCAGCATCTCGAAGGCTTCCCTAGGCCCCGTCCAAGGAAGTACGCCCTCGTGGGGATTTCTGGCCTCTATTTCCCTGGGTGGATTATGCAAATAAAAGTTTGCATAAATGGACTATCACCGAATGTATAACTTGTGCCTGACCTTCCACTCAGCATTAGGTCCATGGGAGTCACTCTCCTCAAGTCCTAGTTGTTGCTCTTTTTATTTCGGTGTCTGAGGACACAACCATTTACCTATCTTACTATTTGTGGGGGGTTTAAGACGGCCACAAATTCTGTTCTTCCTGCTGAGAGTGGGGTCTGCGTCCCCCTGACCTGGGCTGACCTGTTACCGCTCTGACCGACAGAGTGCGGAGGAAGCCGGCCTGTGCTCATTGCAGGCCTGGTCTCTACGGGGTGAGCCACTTCCGCTCCTTCCGGTGTGAGCCTGGAATCTCTGCACGGTCATGTGCTGCAAAACAGCATTTTGGTCACCAAAGAGCTGCACGTAGGACGGTGGGACCATGAGATTACCATGGAGCTGGGAAGTGCTAACACCACGACACCGTAGCCGTCACAGTACAGCCCATTCCTCCTCTGACACCGTGAGCAATTGCCAGGAGTATTCAGTACAGGCACGTGCTATGCAGGTTTGTAGCTTAGCAGCTGCAGGGGAACAATTTTTCACCCCAGAGGATGTCTATTTGGCATAAGGATTACTTTTAGGTTGGTTAGTTTGTTTTTTTAAATATATTTTATTGACTTTATTATTTTTTTTTTTTACAGAGAAGAAGGGAGAAGGATGGAAAGTTAGAAATGTCGATGAGAGAAAAACATCAATCAGCTGCCACTTGCACACCCCGCACTGGGGTTGTGCCTGCAACCAAAGTACATGCCCTTGACCGGAATCGAACCCAGGACCCTTCAGTCTGCAGGCTGATGCTCTATCCACTGAGCCAAACCGGCTAGGGCGAGGCTGGTTAATTTTGAGGAACAGCAGCCATGGGAGCAGCTCTGCAAACCAACTCGAAGTGGCCTTTCCATTTGTACACGTGATCCCCATTTGTAAGGGGGCCGACCTTCTCTCTGGACACTCCCATCGATGCAGAAGACAGAGACGCAGACCGGCAGCCGCCGTGTCCTGGCTTGCCGTGCTCTCCCAGGTGGCCTCCCATAGCTGGCAGCCCAGCCCAGCATCTTCCTCCTCTTCAGCTGAAGACGGCATTTAAGGTGGTGGCTTCAGCTGCCTTGGCTAATTGTTCAGTTTTCCTGGGTCTCTCCCATGTATCCAGGAGGTTTTCATGTCATTAAATCTTAGTTTGTCCCCTACATACAGGCAACTTCAGAACTGTCTCTCCCCTCCATCCCCTCGCCCCCACTCCTCCAAGCCTGGAAGCTGGCTCTCAACTCTGACCCTTGGTCCCATCTCTTAAAATGCTGCCTCAGCCCTGCTGTTGGCCAGGGCTCACCAGTAGGATGTGAACTCGGAAGAAAAGCTGGGATCAGGGAGTTCAGGTTGTAGGGGGTAGATTTCTGTGAAGGAAAGGAGGCGCCTGTGGAAACCCGGGACCCGCCACTGGGCATGTCAAGAAGTGACCGGAGGGGCCACCCTCTGCATGGAGCAGGGGAACATCTGTGCCTCGAAGGGGCTGTGTAACCCGTTGAGACTTCATTTCTTTATTTTATTTTTTTAATACATATTTTTTTATTGATATTTTACAGAGAGGAAGGGGGAGAGATAGAGAGCTAGAAACGTCGATGAGAGAGAATCGACCAGCTGCCTCTTGCACACCCCCTACCAGGGATGTGCCCGCAACCAAGGTACATGCCCTTGACCGGAATCGAACCTGGGACCTTTCAGTCTGCAAGCCGATGCTCTACCACTGAGCCAAACCAGTTTCGGCGAGACTTCATTTCTTTAATATGAACGTTTTCCTTTCCTTCCTTTTGATCCAAACTGGCCTCATCCTGCCTCACCTGCCCCCATCTTCCCTCAGTCATTCAGCCCTCAGGACAAGGAGGTTCTGATCAGCTTCCCATAATCTTAGGAACAAGGCCTCAGGTCTGTTGACTCCAGAGACAAGAGTTCAGATCAAACTAGAGATAACATCTAGGCCTCAGTTGTGTTTCAGCTCCAGGCCCAGAGAAGAAGCAAAACCAGATGCTGTGAGGCCACAGCGTGGCCAGATGCACTGATCAAGGACCAATTAGCAGAGACCAGGACCCTGCCCATGGCCCTAACTCCCTTAGTCACCATGATTAGTGATTTCCCTCCTATAAAACCCATCCCCTGCAAGCTATCAGGAGCCAGGTCTCTGAGCATCAGCTCGCCTGTTCCTGCACACGGGCCACTTCCTAAACATGAGCCCTTACTTTTTTGGCTGCAAACTCCTGATGGTGTCTTATTGGGCTTTGATGACTGAAGGCAAACAGACCCCGTTAGTATGGTAACAGTTGGAGGCTATTAATCTCAAAAATCTCTTCCAGCAGAAAGCGGTTTGGCTCAGTGGATAGAGCGTCTGCCTGCGGACTGAAAGGTTCCAGGTTGGATTCCGGTCAAGGGCATGTTCCTTGGTTGCGGACACATCCCCAGTAAGGGGTGTGCAGGAGGCAGCTGATCGATGATTCTCTCTCGTTGATGTTTCTAACTCTCTATCCTTCTCTCTTCCTCTCTGTAAAAAAATCAATAAAATATATTTTTTAAAAATCATCTCTTCCAAATCAAATCTCCCCAGAGGCCAAAAACTGACAGGACAAAGGGGCCGAGGGCCAGCCAAGGATGTGCCTCTTTGTGCTGAGGTCCGTTTTGTATAGCGATGGTGTTCCAGGGTTAACCATCGGGAGCTCATCTCTTCAGCTGTAGGATGGAGCCAGTAAAAATAGATTATAAATCATAAAAGCACTTGAATATGTAAATAGGTTTTGAAGGAAAGAGACAAAACTGTTGACAGTGGTTACCTCCAAGAAATGGCCTTAAATAAAGATTTCTGAATTTTTCCAGTGAGCATGTGTTACTTTACAATAAAAATGAAGATTTTAGAATATTACCTATAGTGTCTACTAATTCTATAATTACATATGAATCCATAGTTTTCTATGAAAATATACATCCTTTCAGTCTTTCTCTACCTCCCTTTGGGGTGATACCATTAACTATTATTTTATGAGTTAACATCATTCCATGATATAAAGCATTCTGCTTTTTAAGAATGTATAGAGATTTATTTATCTGGATCCTTATTGGGGCTTGTCTCTAGTTTTTCCATATTACAGTAAATCCTCGATTTTGGGGACCTTGATTTAACAGACTTCAGATTTAACAGACAAAATTTCCAGCCCATATATCATAAGTGAAAATTAATATCCTGTTAATTTTTAAATGTTTTTACCCAAGATTTGCTTATAATTAAATTAATAGGTTATTTTTTTGGTTATTGATTCACTGTTATTTTTAACAAATTTTAGTGAATAGGCCATATGTTGGAAAAAAGACTGTAGTAATTTCACTGACATAAATATTACATATCTACAACTAATAGTCTACATATTTAAATCCAAGAGTCACCGTTGGTAAACAATGTTCAGGGAATGATTAGCATGTGATCACACAGCACCACTTGACACAATTGATTCTGTCACGTGGCATGACTTTCTATAGCAGTTTTAACATAAGTAAAAACAGGTAAACTAATTTGTCAAATTTTTTTAAGTTTTTTTTAAAATAAATTTTTATTGATTTCTTACAGAGAGGAAGGAAGAGAGATAGTTAGAAACATCGATCAGTTGCTTCCTGCACACCTCCTACTGGGGATGTGCCCGCAACAAAGGTACGTGCCCTTGACTGGAACAGAACCCGGGACCTTTCAGTCCGCAGGCCAACACTCTATCCACTGAGCCAAACCGGTTTTGGCTAACTTGTCAAAATTTTAACATACGCATTCGGAAACCAACTTTATTATATAACAGACTTTCAGCTCTAACGGATACCCCCTCTCCCCAATTAGTCCGTTATATCGAGATCTTACACTATAAACAATACTGTGATGATCATTCCTGCATCTGTTGTCTGATTATTCCTGATGGCTTCCTAGAAGTAGAACTGTGGGCCCAAGGAAAAGCATCTTTCCCAGGTTTCTGATTCTTATTACCAAGGAGCCCTCCAGAAAGCTGGTACCAGATGTGCCTGCCTGCAGTGTGGTGTGGAAGATATTGAAGTCCAACACACGGAAACAATGGAAATGTAAAACAAACCGCAGCAGCCGGATGGCTTCTCTGGTGGATGATGACCCAAGAAACGGAGCTGAGGAGGGAGAGTCGTGGGTCCGGCCCTGTCTTCACGCTGCTGAAACCTTCGAGCCCTCTGCATTTTAGCTCCTTATGGGAACCAGATACACCCTCTCCACGGGGGCAGAGCTCTCGGGCACCTCTTGGCGTACGCAGCAGAGGACACCCTCCCGCTAGCTCAGCCAGGCCCACTGTTTCTGAGCCACGCTGACGGCGTGAACGGGCCCAGCCAGCTCGGCCTTCTGCAGACCTGGCCTGCAGCTGGGGTGAGTTCCCTGGTGGCTGGCCTCTCTGTCCTTCCTCCCGGTGACCTGCGAGCTGGCTGTGGATCTGCCTGCCTGGAGCAGAAGCCCACATCTTCCCCACTCCTTGTGCAAGAAGAGGAACTGAGGCCGGACAGTTAGACGTTAGGAGAATGTTTGGCAAGTGGGAAAAGGGAAACTGAGTCAGGTGGTTAGACAAATAGGGCCAAAACAAGCCAAGCCATTTACAGCCAGCTAGTAACCTGCATCATCTCCCCTCTAGCCAAGGACACCTCTCTTCCCTAACCAGAGGGGAAATAGCTTAAATCCTCTTGGTCTGGGAGATAGGTAACAGCGACCGAGTTAGTGCGTTAGTGCAGGCCAAACCCAAGGACAGATGAAGTCAGAGGAATAAACACCAGAACACCAAGAGAGAGGCAGAGCTGACCCTGCTCTCTGTATGCACTCGTTCTGGTCCATGAACATATTATTAAAAAAAAGGCTTGGAAAGCTGGTGAGTATTCTTCTGAAACACTCCCCTAAGATCTCCTCTAAGATTCCCACCCACACTGTGAGCTTTCTCCTGAACTCGAAGTGTCCCCACGAGATTTGCAACCAGGGGAGCAATGGGCAGCCACAGCTAGTCCCAGGCCGACCCCCTGAAGCTGTCTCCAAGGCTCCCCTTTCTCTGACTTCTTAGTGGTCTGACACAACCCCGCTGTGGCTCACTTCTTCCCTATAACAGTACTGGAGAGCCACAGGGGCCCTGCCTGGCTCTCTCCTGCTGCTGTTTTGTTGTTGTTGTTGTTTAATATATTTTATTGATTTTTTACAGAGAGGAAGGGAGAGGGATAGAGAGTTAGAAACATCGATGAGAGAGAAACATCGATCAGCTGCCTCTTGCACACCCCTACTGGGGATGTGCCCGCAACCAGGGTACATGCCCTTGACCGGAATTGAACCCGGGACCTTTCAGTCCGCGGGCCGACGCTCTATCCACTGAGCCAAACGGGTTTCAGCTCCTGCTGCTTCTTTATCCTAAGCCCGCCCCTGCTTCCCTGTTCCCAGCTTTAGTACACCACCCAGACTCGGCTTGTGAAATCTTTCTAGCAGGAAGTCAAGAACCACACTCTGCAGGCTAGCCGGAAGCAGATCCGCTCTAGGCCTGTCCCTTTCTGGTGACAGAACCCCCACCCGACTTGAGGTTTTCAAGAACCTGGGCTCAGCCCAGCCGGTGTGGCTCAGTGGTTGAGCATTCACCTATGCACCAGGAGGGCATGCACAGGAGGCAGCCGACCAATGAGTCTCAGTCATCATTGATGTTTCTAGCTCTCTCCCCCTCTCCCTTCCTCTCTGAAATCAACAAAAGTATATTTAAAAAACTCCCACAAAAACCTGGTCCCAGCCTCACCAGCAATACCAACAAGGGTTCTCCCTGACTTCTCAGAGGAAATGAACAAGAATTCTTTTCATGCTTTTAAGTATTTTGCTGTTGTTGCTATTGTTATCAAAAGTCAAATCTGAAGCAGAAAGGAAGGGAAGTCTCCAGAAAGTCTCTGACCTCCCACTTCTTTGGTTCTCAGCGTGTACTGTAATGTTTTGACATTTCTAAGTTCAACAGCAGACTGAGTGGTAGGGGCGGGGTGGGGTGTGCTGGGGAGAAAATGCTCTTTCTGAGGAGCAGAGAGACAGAACACACCTGTTGGTTAGTGAAAAAGACCGCTGGAGTCAATATACAAGGGGCCTTCAAAACACTGTTTTTCAGCATAGTCCCAAGCTGAGGAGTCCCTGTATCTACCCACAGAAGAATGGGTAAGTAAAGGATGCTTTGTCATAGAGCAGCATACTACACAGCTATGAGAAAGAACACGATGCATGCACACACAGAACATGGTTGACTCTCACAAACAATTATTGGTGCAAGAAGCCTGACATAGAGAGGCCCATACTGTATGAACTCATTTGTGTAAAGGTCAATAATAGGAAAGACATAGAGTATCAGGGCTGCCTGCTGGAAGGTACACTATAAAGAAAAGTAGAGCCCTAGCTGGCTTGGCTCAGTGGATAGAGCATCGGCCTGCAGACTGAAGGGTCCTGGTTTGATTCTGGTTGAGGGCACATGCTTGGGTTGTGGGCTCGATCCCCAAGAGGGCAAGAAGGCAGCCAATCAATGATTCTCTCTCATCATTGATATATATTTTTTTCTCTCTCTCTTTCTCCCTTCTTTTCTGAAATCAATAAAAATATATTAAGTAAAGTAGAGAACTGATTTCCATAGAAGTCAAGGTAGTGGTTACCTCTGATAGAAGAGAGGGCGGAGGTCATGATTGGAAAGAAGCATGAGGGGGCTTCTGGGCTGATCAGGAAAGAATCATTCCAGTGTAAGGATGCAGGATAGATTATCTATTGAAATGAATTAGTTACTGTCAGATAGTCTGTGGTCAAAACTTGTTCATGCCTGAGAGAGCTATTTAATATATTGCCGAGCAGAATAACCCTCCTTCTAGGATAGTAAGGGAAGCAGAGTAAGTTTGAAAGTTCTTTACAAATTGTTCAGCATTATACACGGGTAGCTTGGAAAAAGCGAAAGCCTGGCTCACATCTGTGGGAAAAGAGGAAACATCAACGATGAGAGATAATCACTGATTGGTTGCCTCCTGCACACCCTCTACTGGGGATGAAGCCTGAAGCCTGGGCCTGTGCCCTGACCAGAATCAGAGTGTGACCTCCTGGTTCTTAGGTGAACGCTCAACCACTGAGCCACACAGGCCAGGCTCATTGGTTGATTCTTGTATGTGTCTAGATCCGAGATTGAACCTGCAACCTCGGTTAATCAGGACAATGCCCTAATCTAGCGGTCGGCAAACACAGTCAACAGAGCCAGATATCAACAGTACAAAGATTTAAATTTCTTTTGAGAGAGCCAAGTTTTTTTAAACTTAAACTTCTTCTAATGCCACTTCTTCAAAATAGACTCGCCCAGGCCATGGTATTTTGTGGAAGAGCCACACTCAAGGGGCCAAAGAGCCGCATGTGGCTCGAGAGCCACAGTTTGCCGATCACGGCGCCTAACCAACTGAGCAACCTTGCCAGGGCTCTGTACTTCTTTAAGGTCAAACGTTCATCGCCTGCCTTGAATCCAGTGTGTGTATAGAATACAGGTGAAGCTCAAATGAGCTCTGAGGGGCTGTTTCTAAATGTTTGCTCAAAGTTTTGAGAATTTCAAGATGTATAACAGTGGCTGACCCAGGTTCAAGAACTTTGAGAAATCCTATTGAAATTGCCGAGGAGAGAGGAAGTGGGCGGGGACTGAACCGGAGCTCCGTGCAAAAAAAGAGTGAAGGGGCCCAGCCGGTGTGGCTCAGTGGATGAGCATCAACCTATGAACCAGGAGGTCACGGTTCGATTCCAGTCAGGGCACATGCCCTGGTTTTGGGCTTGATCCCCAGTGTGGGGTGTGCAGGAGGCAGCGGATCAATGATTCCCTCTCATCACTGATGTTCCTCTCTCTCTCTCTCCTCTTCCTCCCTCTGTGAGATCAATATAATAAAGTAAAATAAAATAAAAGAGTGAAGAGGAGAGCCTGGGAAGGACTGGGCCTGAGAGCCTCACCAGCCAGCGCATCCAGGAGCTGCAATCAGCAGGCACAGCTCCCTGTAAGGCGGGATGCTGATGGCTGGCACTGTGCACTCTGACACATACACACAAAAAATAATCTTTAATTCAGAACCACTAAGATCTTCCCCAACAGCCCGTGGAACACACCACCCCGGTAGGTAGAGACAATGCAGCTGGTTTGTCCAGGAGAACTCTCCATTTTGCTTTTGTAACATCCCTCTCCAAAATGCCTCCTGAGCTGCCACCAGAGATGGGTGAGAGCTGGCAGCTACCCCGGGTGGCACGTAAGCTGTGCGGCGGGCTCTGCCGAAGCCCTGCAGAAAACCAAGGTGTCCGGCCTCTCTGGCCTCTGGCCCCCAGTCCCAGGCAGCACCTGGCTCCCTCCTATCGGCCAGGCCCACCCTAAGGTGCACGCACCTCACGTGGGCTTTGCTCCTGGTGGGTTTTGGCACCAGAGACAGGGGATTAACTCCAAGCGAGGGTGGGAGGTGAGTAGGGGGGGGGGGGGGGGGGGGGGAGGGAAAGACAATTGAAAGAACTAAAAAAAAACACGAGCTGAGCAAAAGCAAACAAAGAATAGCGGTTAGATGATTCATGAGGTGGGGCGCTCCTTTCCGGCAAGAAAAGAAAAATTATATCATGATGAGATTGTAATCAGCCGGTGGCTGCCTTGCCTCATGACCACAGTTTCTCTCAGAGCTGTAAGTGCAGGTGAGGGCCGGGAAGGGGGGGCGTGCCATGAAGGGCTTTTATTATCAGGGGGCTCCCTCCTGAGGAAGTGATGGTGCTGCCGGCCCTGCCACCGAGCCAGGGCTGCCCCTGCCCGGGTGTGCACTGCCACGCGCTGTGCTTCGCTGCCTCGGAGCACACGGGGAGGAAAGAGCTTGGACATCCTGCCTTGGCTTGTTCCAGAGAGACCTAGAGGTGACTGGCAGGCCGACTTCTCCCTCCTGGTTTTTGTGAGCGCTTCCATTGTTTTAAGCGAATAATAGCCCCCGGGGCAGCCAGCGCAGTTTGCCTCCGGACGGGGAGCCCCCAGGAAGAGCAGTCCTCCGGGGACCACTCGCCCGGATGGCGGGTGGGCTGCTGTCATTCCTGGGCTGCAGAGGAGCCCCAGGCTTGGACGCCCAGCTGTCACTAGATCCGGGAGGAATGGATGATGGCAGGGGCAGGATTCCCATTGCACGTGGGCTGCCGAGAAACTGGGTGTGGACCAGCCTGGCCTGGGAGGGACTGGAGATTGAATTTCCTTTCCACCATTAAAAAGAAGGGGTGAGCCCTAACCGGTTTGGCTCAGTGGATAGTGTTGGCCTGCAGACTGAAGGGTCCCAGGTTTGATTCTGGTCAACGGCATGTACCTTGGTTGCAGGCACATCCCCAGTGGGAAGTGTGCAGGAGGCAGCTGACTGATGTTTCTAGCTCTCTATCCCTCTCTTTCTCAATGTAAAAAAAAAAAAAAAAAAAAAAAAAAAAAATTCAATAAAATATATTTAAAAAAAAGAAAAAGATTTATAATCAAAACAGAGGATTGGTTAAATGATGGTGCATCTATGGAATGAAATGCAGTTGTAAAAAAATGATCAGCAAGGAATTTTGTGACATGGGGGACACCTCACCTTTCTCTCTGTTTTGTGTTTTTGCTGTTGAATGAAGCACGTTTGCTTTATGTCAATGTGTATGTGAGAGGTGGCAGGTCCATTAACACAAAGTAGCTTCCATCAAAATCACATTTTAAAAAAAATTTAATTTATTGGTGTGACATTGGTTAATAAAATTAATAGGTTTCGGCCGAAACCGGTTTGGCTCAATGGATTGGGGACTGAAGGGTCCTGGGTTCGATTCCGGTCAAGGGCATGTACCTTGGTTGCGGGCATATCCCCAGTAGGGGGTGTGCAAGAGGCGGCTGATCGATGATTCTCTCTCATCGATGTTTCTAATTCTCTATCTCTCTCCCTTCCTCTCTGTAGAAAATCAATAAAATACGTATTTTTTTTAAATTAATAGGTTTCGGGGGTACAATTCTATAGTACATCATCTATGTATTGTGTTGTGTGTTCACTACCCCACATCTCCATCCATCAGCACTTATCCCCACTCTGTCCTCCCCTCTCTCTCCCTCAAATCACATTTGTTTTGTTTTTTGTTTTTTAAAAAAAATATATTTTATTGATTTTTAACAGAGAGAAAGGGAGAGAGATAGAGAGCCAGAAACGTCGATGAGAGAGAAACATCGACCAGCCGCCTCCTGCACACCCCCCGGGGATGTGCCCGCAACCAAGGTACATGCCCCCCGACCAGAATCGAACCTGGGACCCTTCAGTCCGCAGACCGACGCTCTACCACTGAGCCAAACTGGCTTCGGCTCAAATCACATTTGTAATAAACCCCTGCTGTGGAGTGATGACCCAAACTCTGGGACCTGATGTAACATTTTCGGAGGGACCACTCAGCCCCTTCCTCTCTCTGCACCCCTTTCCTTTTGCCTGGTCCTGTGCTTGTCAAAGGCTCTCATGTCCTCCTCCTCCCATCTTTTTAGATATCGGCAGCCTCCCCCTCTAGCTTTCCCTGGCCCTCGTCAGCCCTGCTGCCTCGGGAGTGGCTGCCTGGGGCAATGGCTTGTGACTCTTTGGTCCGTTTCTCCCCTACAGCCTTGCCCACGCCCTGCCAAGGAACCAACGGTTGGGGCTGTCCCTGCTGGGCCCTGGGGGGGCAGAATCACAACTAACCAACCGCGTCCAGTTCAGGGATAAGTCGCTGAAGTGCTGAGAAATGCTTACCCTCCTGCTCTCCAGAGAAAGCAATCCCTGGTTTGTAGCATTTGCTGACTCTCACGATGCAGATACACCCACTGTGGCCCAATCCCAGCTGCCACGGTGAGTGCACCCCCGGAACAGGGCGTGGGGAGGAGGTGGCACAGTTGGCTGCAGCACACCCGGGGCCAAGTGCAGGCACGTCCTCACCACACAGTGTTTCAACAGTCTCCCTCTTCCCGGACAGGGAAGAACGAAGCAAACACGTTCTCTCCGGACTTTTCCACAGGAAACCTTCCTCCCACATTCTGTCCGGGTTAGCCTTCGGCACGGAGTATGACTGGAATACGCTTTGACCTAGAACTGCGTTTCCCTCTCGGTGGTCCCCACTGTTCCTCCCTCTCCCGTGTGAGGCAGTGCTGGCACAGGGTCATGGGGGAGGTGAAAGGGTTAAATATAGGCACCCAGTTCCTTCTGGGTGTCTCCAGTGTGACCAGAAAATTCTCAACACAGACTGACGGTTTTCAGAGGGTTGGAGGACTGGGTATAAAAAGGTGAAGTACAAATTGGTAGTTACCACATAGTCATAGAGATGTAAATGACAGCATAGGGAATACTGTAGTCACTGATATAATAACTATGGATGGGGCCAGGTGAGTACTTGAAACATCAGGGGGACCACTCTAAGAAGCACATGATTTCTAGCCACTATATTGCACATCTGAAGCTAATCTCTCTCTCTCTATAAGCCTAAGGGACCGTTATGACTGAATGACCAGTTGACCAGTCACTATGATGCACACTGACCACCAGGGGGTGGATGCTCAATGCAGGAGCTCACTACTGATGAGCGTGGCTGTGGTGGTGGGAACCTCTCCTGACTCTGTGGCGGAGCTAACGAGCAGTGGCAGCAGGCGCAGCAGGCCAGGATGAGCGCAAGTGGCTTGGCACCTGCCCTGGCTTAGGCTTCTCCCTGGCCACCTGCCGCTTGGCGCACGGCTACCTCTCTCAGGGATCCAGCCTAAATTGGCAGTCAGACATCTCCTGAAGGGTCCTGGATTGTTAGAGGATGCAGGTCAGGCTGAGGGACCCTCCTCCCCCAATGCACGAATCTGTGCACTGGGCCTCCAGTATAGAATAATATTGAATGTACACTGTAATTGAGATATAAATTCTTGGCTCTGTCTGGGTAGCTCAGTTGGTTAGAGTGTCCTCAGGATGTCCAAGGTTGTGGGTTTGATCTCCAGTCAGGGCACATATAAGCAACCAATGAATGCATCAATATGTGAAAACAACAGATTGATGTTTCTCTCTCTCTCTCTCTCTCTCTCTCTCTCTCTCTCTTTCAAAATCAATTTTGAAAAAGTCTCAACTTAATGTTACATCTGAGGCTCATTAGCAGAGCGATCCATGGCTATGAAAAAAGGGGGTGGGAGAAGGTGATCGGGGAGAGTATCCAGATATCAGTGCACAGTTTTGGGTTTCTTCTTAAATTCCTTGTTTCCAAATCAACCGGGATGGATTTATTTCTCTTCCTTTCTGCATCCCTACCCACAATGGGCGGGACAAGCTGACCCAAAGCGGGCTGTGGTAGAGGGAGGCAAGGTGACCAGACAGTTCACAAACTTGCTTATCAGACCGAAGGGACTTAGCATTGACCAAACACTGAACTATGACAGGAAGTGCTGACAAAGACACACAAAGCAATAACGATCGTGGAAACGCCGCAGGTCTGAGCAAACATCGGTGGCGCTGTGTACGGGCCTGGCCCAGAACAGGCCGAGCACAGGCGAGGCCCGGAGGGCACCGCTCCTGGGAAGAGCTGCTCTTTCACCATCGTCTGCCTTGTTACCAGTTGTGACATGTACCAGCCCCTTCATTCCACTGGCATTCGTTAGAACAACACTCACCACGGGCCAACCTGGAAGTGCCTGTGAGCCTGCCTGTAACTTTCCACTTGAAGGGAGAGGAGTAAGGAGTTCACAGGTCCCATTCCATACCTTCTCCAGAACAAGGATTCTAACGCGCAAACCGGGGGAAAATCTTTTCAAGAAGAAGGGGAAAAGGGGAAACTGAATTTCGGTTCTTAAATACCCCGGGGACATTGTGTTTCTTGGTCTTTGGCGTCAACTGAAAGGTGACAAGTAGGAACAATTATTGATCCATATTGGCTAATAGAGAAACCCACCCAGTCAAAGGACTAGGGACATGTTTCAGGATGGGCGTGGTCTGTCTTGGGCTGTATTCCTGGCTCCTAAACCCCTAACACGTGGTAGCCCTGAATTAATATTTGTTGGATGAATGAATGTAGAGATAGTTTTTTGTTAATCCTCACCTGAGGATGTTTTTTCCATCAATTTATTTTATTATTTTATTTTATTTTTAGAGAGAGTGGAGGAAAGAGGGAGGGAGGGAGAGAGAAGCATCACTGTGAGAGAGACACATTGATTGGTTGCCTCCTGTATGTGTCCTAGCCTGGGTTGGGGATCAAAGGTACCACCCAGATATGTGCCACTGACCACTGACCATTGACCAGGAATTGAGCCCTCTCATGCCAAAGCCCTGACCACTGAGCACAGCGGCCAGGGCTGTTTTTGAAGGGGCAAAGAAAGGTACTTTCCAAGGGATTTTCCCAAGTAGCTACACCTGAGCCGTTTAGTCCCCGGGTTGAGAATTAATGTGATTGCAATAAAGCCGGAGGTTGCGAAACTGAAGGAGGCACTCCCTCTCCGTTCGGTGCACGTTTTGATTCCGCAGTTGCTTGATCCTGAGAGTGATTGCCAGCATCAACATGGTGACCGAGGGGCCTCCCTCCCCCACCTTTCGTCTGGCCCTGCTCGCCCACTTGGGGCCTAAATATATATACTTATCTCTGCCTTGGGCTCGGCCCACTCACTGCTCTGAGGGGACAGGGAGACACAGAGGCAGCTCCTGCCAGGGGGAACCAGTAACCTCAGAGCCACACGTCGCCAGGCCGGCCTGGGGTCACTCAGCACTTACCGTGAACTTGGCGAGTCCGTCGTCGATACAACGCAGACAGTAGAGCCCGGTTCGCAGGGGGATTGTGAGCACTGAGGGGAACACACAAAAAGCGCTCCATAGCGGGCAGCTCCTCTCGGGTGACTATCCCTGGTCGCCGTGGTGACGAAGCTGCCGCTGCCCGCCAGCTCTGCAGGGAGAGTGGGCACCCACGTGGACTTGCAGAGAGAAGTTCGCAAAGCTGCCTGGGAGGCCAGTCTGAGCAATTCAGGGAGCTCAGGTGTGGCTGGAACTGCACGTTTTGCAGGCGCGGTGCTGGTAGTTTTCCTGCATTTTCTTTAATCTTGATCACAGACTATTCGTTTTTGTTTTTTTTGTTTTTTGTTTTTTAATTTCTATATTTTTGTCCTGTGTTTTAATTTTTAGAAATTTTTTTTTTTTACTTCTTGACCACAGACTATTCTACACCCCCCCAACCCCCAATATATTTTATTGATTATTTTTACAGAGAAGAAGGGAGAGAGGTAAACAACGATCGGCTGCCTCCTGCACACCCCTTATTGGGGATGTGCTCGCAACAAAGGTACATGCCCTTGGCCGGAATAAAATCTGGGACCCTCCAGTCCGCAGGCCGATGCTCTATCCACTGAGCCAAACCAGTTAGGGCTCCACAGACTTATTCTTAAGTCGATTATCTCGACTCATAGACAACAGATGGTTTTTAAGGATAGGTCCTATGCAACTTTTGGAACATACTTACACTAGGAAAAAAACTGCTTGTTGTTTCCTGCAATTCAAATGCACGTGGACAGGCCGAGTGTGAAGGCAGCGGACCTCGGAGGAGTGCGGTCCCACCAGGGACCCCGTGGGTCTCCAGGATGCAAGCCCGCGCTGGCAGCCTCCAAGGCTCAGTGCCCCGCCAGCAGGTGAACTCAGAGGCCAGCCTGGCTTCTTCTGGCTCCCACCCTCCTCCCGGCCTCTCCCCCTGGCAGCTCCTCCTGCTGCTTGCAGGCGCCGTGCACATGGCAGGAACGGAGGTGGCAGCTGGTGGTGCAGAGGGGAGAGGCAGGGTTTAATAATAAGACTTTATTTATGACTGGGAACAGTAAACTACTGCTCGTGGGCCAACTCCAGCCCCACTGCCTGTTTTTGTACATAAAGCTTTATTGGCACACGGCCACCCTCGGTCCTGACGCGCTATCTATGGCTACCTTCCCACTGTGGAGGCAGGGCTAAGTGGTTGCTGTGGGCAGAGTCTAAAATATTTTTACTCTCGGTGTTTTTCCAGGAAAAGTTTGCAGATCCCCCTCTGAACAATGCACCGTTCTCTATGGAAGCAGAGAGAAGGGTGGGATTCTCTATGGAATGCCGTTCCAGGTCACCCGGGCCAGGGCATCCCGGATTTTGAGATTTCATGGGTCAGAAAAATAAATAAAGATAAAGAAACCTGGGGAGCGGACCCAGGTGCTCCACGTTTTACTTTTGGGAAGTATCAACGACCTCATAAAAGAGGGCCGGGTGGCGATGTCACCCCAGCGACGGTGGAAGTGAGGAGCACGGGACACACTCGCTGTGTTGTCCTTTCTCCCACTTCTCCGAGGCGTGGCCAGACGTCACCACCGACCAGCCTCTGCTCACAGCTGCATCGTGGAGCCTCCAGTCCAGCCCCGCCTTTGACACCGGCTGCCGGCTCTGGGCAGGGAGACTCTGTGGACTCAGCAGGGGACCTGGCCCTCCTCTGGGACCCAGGCCGCTGCCCTTTGGCCAGGAGGGGGCTCCTCGGAGGCCAGTGATGGCCAGAGCCGGCCTGGGCATTCCTGCACTCCCAGGTCCAACTACATGGGTCTTGCTTGATTTAATCAATATATTCCCACCCCACTCCCTGATTTTAAAAAGATGTGTCCAGTGCAGAACATTTGGGGGGAAATGAGAAGAAAACAAAATTCATCTCTCCTCAGAGAGATAAAAGGTTTCACTGAGACTGAGGGAGAGCAAAAGCACCTTCCAATCTAAAAACCCTAAAGAGACAAAGCCCAGCATATCCCCCAAAACCAAAATGGAGCCTGGCTCATGACATGCAGCGATATATTTTGAAAGAATAACCAGACCTGCCCGGCCGGTGTGGCTCAGTGGTTGAGCATCAACCTATGAACCAGGAGGTCGTGGTTTCGTTCCTAGTCAAGGCACATGCCCTGGTTGCAGGCTCCATCCCCAGTAGGGCGTATGCAGAGAGCAGACGATCAACGATTCTCATCATTGATGTTTCTATCTCTCTCCCCTCTTTATGAAATAATATGAAAAAGAGACCTACTTCCAGCATCAAAATCCTTTGAATGAGTACGGAAGCGGAAATAAAAACAAAACAAAACCAAAACACAAACAACCTGGAAGATGAAGGGAAGAAAGGATACAAACAAAGGAAGACTAAAATGATTATTTACTAAGAATTGCAAATGCTCATTTTCTGTGCACACCACACAGTTCCCTTCTGTGCTCCTAGGACTTTGTGTAATTTTCAGGGACATGATGGTAGAGAGCTCATGCTTTCAGTTTATCAAAATAAACCTGTGTTCCCTTCCCCAGCCCTCAGTGAAAACTAAGACTGTACTCATCTTTATGAAGAAAGAAAGGGAGGAAGGGGGAGAAGGAAGGAGGACAGGAGCAAGAAGGAAGGAGAGAGAGAGAGAGAGAGAGAGAGAGAGAGAGAGAGAGAGAGAGAGAGAGAGAGAGAGAGAGAGCGCGCGCTTGTCCTTTGAATAGCTTTATGATAAATGCCCCACAAAATTGATTGGTTCCCTTTGTGGGAGACTTTGGTGTGTCAGGAAATGTCAACGTGACATAAGTGGAGCCTCTTTAAAGTGAAACCAGAACTGCCATGCCAGAGGAGCCAGCTGCCTGGTGTGCCTCTGCCTCAAATCTTTGGAACGTTAAAACGGGACAAAATAACCTCTGGATGGGGCCTAGGGCAACATTTGTCCTAAAAATCTGTTTGCAAAGATAACAAGAAAGCAGTTCCTACAACTAACTACTGGACTGAAAACGAAAACAGCGTTATTGGGAATTACCGTCGCTGTGTTATGTTCTCTGCACCGACAGACATGGCTTCCTCTTACTCCTGCGATGGCCACCCTTCCCTTCCTCATAAATCCCCGTTGCCTTTGTCTCCTAATCAGAACGCCATTTGGGCTCCCGTCTGAACCGGTGCGTCCCAAATAGCTCTTCCTCCAGAAGATGGACCTCCAGAAGGGCGTGTTGCCTCTCCTCTTGAAAGGCCTTTTTATTTTTTATTTTTTTATTTTTGGGTTAACAGGAACATTCGAGGATTAGGTCAGCTGAGACTCCTGCTGCCTGTCTGGTAGGGAGAACAACTTACAATAACAAACACGCGGCAGACGCGGCCGAATTACCCTCCCCGCAACCTGCACGTCTGCCGGGATGGCGCAGTGCTTCAATCCGCCCCGTTTCCAGGACCTCCTCCCGCCGCTGCGGGGACAGCACCTGAGGCGAACCTTTGGAAGGGCGTCTTGTCTCCAGCGTCAACCTCCGTCCCCCGAACCTCCGAGAAAGCTTCACTGTCGTCGGTGTCCTTGGCATGAACCACCGAAGGGTCTGGCACGTAGGGGGTTCAACGAGGCCTGCTTCCGGGCGCGGGGAGTTGATGGTTTTGAAGAAAGGGTGTTTCCTGGGACCATCTGACTTTTCTCTGGGAAGAAAGGAGGTGCTCAGCCCGACCCAGTAACAAACCCAAGAGGAACCGTCCCAACAATACAAGGGTGCCGCGTGCTTTTCCTGGAACATAGGTCAATGGCCAAGACAATAGAGCGACACAAAAAAATCATTTACAACCCTAACGGGTTTGGCTCAGTGGATAGAGCGTCGGGTCCCGGGTTTGATTCCGGTCAAGGCATGTACCTTGGTTGCGGGCACATCCCCAGTGGGGGGTGTGCAGGAGGCAACTGATCTATGTTTCTCTCTCATCAATGTTTCTAACTCTATCCCTCTCCCTTTCTCTCTGTAAAAAATCAAGAATAATAATAATAATAATAATAATAATAAAAAGAATTGCTGAAACTGGTTTGGCTCAGTGGATAGAGTGTCGGCTTGCGGACTGAGGGGTCCCAGGTTCGATTCCGGTCAAGGCATGTACCTTGGTTGTGGGCACATCCCCAGCGGTGGGTGTGCAGGAGGCAGTTGATTGATGTTTCTAACTCTCTACCCCTCTCCCTTTCTCTCTGTAAAAAAATCAATAATAAAAAAAAGAATCATTTACAAAAATGAGGACTTTAAAAATCACCCACAATTCCAGCCTATGCAGATCTTAGCATTTTTATTGTTTGCAGACAGCCTTCACACATAGATATGATTTGCTAAGAATCTAGCAGTTGACAGGACTTTCATTCTTGGTATTTCCATGAAACACCAGCAAACATCACTGCTTGCCTGCAACTTCCAGTCTTCACCTCTTGCTCTGCCCTTCAGGGTCACAGAGAAGAAGTTAATGTCTATTTCCACATTACAACCACTCACATTTTAAAAGACCACACTCACATCTCACTCATCATAGAACATGATTTCTAGGAGCCCACTTAATCCTCACCCCCTCCCCAACCTCCTAACAGGCAAAATAATCTTTAAGAACTTAAAATAAATCCATTCGTAATTGTCAGTAGCATGAATGAGCATATGTTTGGTATTATTAGCATATGTTTGATAACAAATAAACATATCAAGACTATGTTTATTTGTTATCAAATCTTCCTTCCTTATGCTAGAAATTATTCCAGTAATTGCCCCAGAATAGGGGGGAAATGTACGATATGTTCCCAACTGTGTAACCTTTTCTATTATTTACCTGTTGCTGTCTAACAAATTGCCCCAACATTTAGTGGCTTACAACAATAAACATTAATTAATCTCACAGTTTTTGTGGGTCAAGAATGTAGACATGGCTTAACTGGGTGCCCCTGGCTTGAAGTCTCTTGGGAGGTTGCAGTACAGCTGTTGGTCAGGGCCGTGGTCTCATCTGAAGGTTCACCTGGGGTTGGGGGAAGATCTCTTTCTAAGCTCACTCATATAATTATTGGAAAGTCTCCATCCCTCATCATGTGAGCCTCTCCATAGGGTTTCCTTGTAACATTGTCACTGGTTATCCCCAGGGCAAATGATCAGGGAGGGGTAAAGGGTAGGTAGAGTCTAAGACAGAAGGCACAGTCTTTTTATTAGTTATCTTGGAAATGAACATCTCATCATTCTGCCATATTCTATTTGTTAGAAACAAGACAGAAAGCCCAGCTCACCCCTCAGAGATTTCCCATCATGTCACATGATTACTGAAGCACATTCTGCCCCATAATATGTCTAGAGTCTAAACATAATAAGGATGTTACTACTAATAATGGCAATAATGAACATTTATTCAGAGCCTACTCTCAGCTAACATGTTAAATCCTTCACTTATGTTGTTGTTCTGTGACTCGGGCCTAGTCCCATCCAGAAGGGCCATCCAGGCCTCCCTGGACTTTCCCCATTACAACCCTACTGAAAAGACAGGTATGGAGAGCTTCATCCTGAGATTACTACAAGGTTTCTCTTTTCTTCCAAAGGCCTCCAAGTTTCCGTCAATGGAAAGAAAGGAAAAT
The DNA here is from genome assembly GCF_014108245.1 of Pipistrellus kuhlii. Classification (NCBI taxonomy): domain Eukaryota; kingdom Metazoa; phylum Chordata; class Mammalia; order Chiroptera; family Vespertilionidae; genus Pipistrellus; species Pipistrellus kuhlii. Next base: position 23,414,681 of record NW_023425416.1, read on the forward strand.
GCAGGCTTGCCTTCTATGAGAATCCACTGCCCAATACCTGTGTGGTTTATATCCTGTAGAGTAGAAGCCTTGAGGGAGGGTTACTGCGATGAACTGAAGCTTCCCCCAGAATGTACACACTCACTTTTAATAATCATAAAGGCAGTGTTTATTAAAATACATTTTACTTTCAAAATTGAGCTATCAGCTATTAAAGTGTGTATACTTTTTTGGGGGGGGTTACTATAAAAATTGTTAGTTAGCTGTATTGAGGTATAATTTACACAGCACTCGTCACCGTGTTAAGGTATCAGAGAGACTGGGTGGTGGGTTTCAGATAGCTTTTAAATGTGGTGGAACAAGGATAGAACGAGAATTCCATCCACGGAGATCAGGAATGAGCCCCGGGCCTGTGTGTCTCACAGAGAACAAAGGGCTTGGAATGGGCCCAGGTGCCAGGAGGAAGGAATCTGAGCCACATGATGGCCGAGGGCAGGCACGACCACACTGCCCCAGAGGTCCAGAGGGCGCCTTCCACTCACTCTGAGCAGCTGTAACGTGGAGAAACCGGATGGCCTGCGCTCGTCTGTCAGGATGGCTGAATGCAGCCCTTTTGCAACTTGTCACAAAAGACAAGGACCGAGGAACCACGTGGAGGCTTTCTTTAAGGTTCTTCAAGAACTCCAACCAGCCGGGACTGGTTTGGCTCAGTGGATAGAGCATCGGCCTGCGGACTGAAAGGTCCCAGGTTCGATTCCGGTCAAGGGCATGTACGTTGGTTGCGGGCGCATCCCAAGTAGGGGGTGTGCAAGAGGCAGCTGTTTGATGATTCTCTCTCATTGATGTTTCTAACTCTCTATCCCTCTCTCTTCCTCTCTATAAAAAATCAATAAAATATATTTAAAAAATAAAATAAAATGAAAAGAATTTCAACCAGAGACCTCTGGAAGGCAGGGCCATGCCTTATATCTATGGGGGAGAGACGATTCCATGATGTGACCAGTGCCTGACACTGAGGGACCTGCCAGCTAGATCCTGGCCAAACATTGCCTCTGGAAACTCCTCTCAGAGACTGTCTGATGGACCCCACCCCTAGCCCCCAGGTATGCCCCAGGCAAGCATATAAGGCATTTCCTCCTAATTTGGGACTGGTCACCCCAGTATCCCACCCACCCTGCCCTGTACTAAATAACCCTTATCACCTGCACGGGGATATCCATGGCATCTTGCCACCGCCCCAGACATGCCTCGTATGTAAGTTAGGGATAAATTCTTGATGTAATGTGAGAATGGTCTGCCTGCAGCTTTCTCGGCCTCTGGGCCTGGGAATTTACATACCAATGTCCTTTCCCAGGGGGTGTCTGTGTTTGCAGATGCTGACCACGGAAGCGGCGGCTTCCCCACCTCCACGCCTTGCCCTCCGTGTCTGGGCCACCACAAAGCTGGTCACTCCGATCCACTTCACCTGAGACCTGTGGTTAGACATCGCAGGAAGATGGCTTTGATCTGGGCAGGGCTCCTCTGAGCCGTCTCCTCTTTCGTAACAGCCAGCCCGGCAGCTGCAGGGAGACGTCCCCAGCCCGCTGGAGTGGGATCTATTTCTGAGCATTAACAGGGGCTCTTGGTCACTGATTCCCACACGGAGATTATAACGGCTTTTCTCACACCATCCAATGACACTAAGATACCGGCTGCCCATACACCAGGACCACACTGTGGGGTTGGGTCTGCCAAGGACAGTGGGCGTTAGCCTGAACCTGCGGGTGGGGGGCAGATGGGGAGGTGGGGGGCGGGGCGGGGGAGGGAAGCACTGTCGTCAGACAAGTGCATGGCATTTGCTCTTGCTCTGCTGCAGGGCCGATCAGAATGAAACCTGCAAAATACTTACATGACCTTCATCTTTGATTTTATTGGAAAACACCATGGTTTGGTCCCTCCATCTCCCTTACCCTCTAGTAATCACCTTACGGCTATCTGTGTCTATGAGGTGGTTTTTTTTTTAAATCCCTTCACCTTTTTCACCCAGACCCCGCCCCCAAACCCACTCCCTTCTGACAGCTGTTTGTTCTCTATCTATGAGTCTGTTTCTATTTTGTTTGTTAGTTTATTTTTGTTCATCAGATTCCACTTCAGTTTATTTTAAATGCTCGTAGGCACACTTGACCTCTCTGCTATGTAACATGCTCTCTAGGCATTCGCTCTGTTCTGAAGGACTTCCGCAAAATTAACCAAATTTGAGTGAAATGTTTACAGCATTAAGATTTTTTAAAAATTGATTTTAGAGACAGAGGAAGGGAGAGGGGGAGAAAAACGTCGATATGAATGAATATCGATAGAGCATGGATCCCCCGCCTCCTGCACGCCCCCCACTGGGGATTGAACCGGCAACCTTTGGTGCATGGGAAGATGCTCAACCGACGGAGCCACGCTGCTGACCGGGACACGAATGAATTTTTTTAAAACCCATGAAGAGTTGGAATGAAAATATTGGAAGGCTTTCTTTTTTTCACTGAACAGCTGGTTTTTACATGTCTCTTCTCTAACGCTGTAAACAGTTATATTCAAAACAGTCACAACAACATATGCTTTATGAAAAGGTTTGATGGAGCAGCTCAGGCAACGGTTTAGTGCTTTAAGGTGGCATTTTCTTGAAGAAGTTTATCAACCTCTGATTTTACAGCCCCGACGTGTGCTGGTGAAGGACTGAGATAGGGTTTCAAACGCCCCCGGTGGGTAGCACTTCCTCTGGGGAAGCCATCTAAGGAGATGGCTCCCCGGGGTATGGTGTCAGTGGGCTCTCGCCTTGTCAGGGGGATCACGTTGCAGGTTATATAAATGTCTCATCACTACCTTGTACACCGGAAACTAATTCAGTGTTGTACTTCAACTGTAAATGAAAAATCCATCCTAAAAAATGAAAATAAAATAAAATAAAGGGACTGTTCCCTTCCCCCACTGCCATGGCCAGTGTGGGTGTGCCCTTGGATACTCAAGAACCAGATGGTAGCTGAAACCGGTTTGGCTCAGTGGATAGAGCGTGGACTGAAAGGTCCCAGGTTCAATTCTGGTCAAGGGCATGTACCTTGGTTGCAGGCACATCCCTGAGGGGGTGTGTGCAGGAGGCAGCTGATCAATGCTTCTCTCTCATCGACGTTTCTAGCTCTCTATCTTTCTCCCTTCCTCTCTGTGGAAAATCAATAATATATATATATATGTGTGTATATATATGTGTGTGTATATATATATATATATATATATGAACCAGGTGGTAGAGACGGTCGGTGGTCACCACATCCAGGTCTCTCCTTCCAGGGCACACAGAAGACAACACCGGCCAGCCCCGCCCCCCCCCCCCCCCCCCCCCTTTAGCTAGGGCCCAAGGAACGTCCTGGCCATTAGAAGTGAAGTGTGAAGCGGGCCACTTCCCGGCTCAGGCAGCACAGAGCTCCCCCCGGGTTCTCTTCTCGGGCCACAGTGCCTGGAAGCCACCTGTTCCCACTGAGCTGTAAGATGGATGCAGCCACGCCCAGCCAGTGTGGCTCAGTGGTTGAGCGTCAACCTATGAACCAGGAGGCCACGGTTTGATTCCCGGTCACGGCACATGCCTGGGTTTTGGGCTTGATTCCTAATTGGGGGAGGGGGGGCATGCAGGAGGCAGCCAATCAATAACTCTCATCATTGATTTTCTTCTCTCCCTTTCCCTTCCTCTCTGAAAACAATAAAAATATATATTAAAAAAAGAAAAAGAAAAAGAAAAAGAAAAAGATGGAAGCAGCCGGGATCTCTGAGCCACTGCTCAGCAGGGAGATGCCCGCTGTGTTAGCCAGGGTTCTCCAGAGGGGCAGAGCCAAAGGATGTCGAAAGGATCCAGAATGCACCACAGTGCCATGAAAGCTATCTTGAGCTAAGGGCAGTTGAGAGTCAACAGATGCACATGTGCATAAAAGCAGAGCCCCCTAAAAGAACTCAACTCATCAATCCCCTCCCCCGGGCATTTCAGGAGTTTTGGAACCAGGCGAGATGGACTCTTATTGCCAGTGACAGAAATAAACACCGCGCCAAAAATAGATATTGTCACAAAACTATCGCTTCTCCCATCTATTCTCCCGAGGGCCCGCCTATTTGTCCGAAAAGACATTTCTTCTCCACAGTGCCCACCCCCACCAGCACTAAGAAGTCATTTGTTTTGCCGAAACCAGTTTGGCTCAGTGGTAGAGCGTCGGTCTGCGGAATGAAAGGTCCCAGGTTTGATTCCGGTCAAGGGCATGGTCATTGGTTGTAGGCACATTCCCGGTAGGGGGTGTGCAGGAGGCCATTGGTCGATGTTTCTGTCTCATCGATGTTTCTAGCTCTCTATCTCTCTCCCTTCCTCTCTGTGAAAAATCAATAAAATATATTTAAAAAAGAAAAAGAAAAAGGAAGTCATTTGTTTGCCTATCCATGCCCTTCTCCTCCTCCCGTTCCCCTCTTAAGAGGGAACAGAAGCCCCTAATTCTAACCACCTTCTACTCACATCTGTCTGTGAACTCCTGCGTACGTACATAAAGGAAAATGTCTTTTGCCAGTTCAGTTTGCAGGTCTCTCCATTCTTGAACGTAAGAGGGTAGAGAAAAATATTTTTTCCTGGTGGAGGCTTGGCAAGTCCCAATTCTTTAAGGTAAGCTATCAGGGGAGCCAGGGAGTAGGTGCAGTTCAAGTCCCAAGCTAGGTTTTCTGGGAGAATTCTCTCTTCTCAGAGGCCTTCAACTGATTGGGTGAGGCCCATCCACATTATGAAGCATAATCTTTACTGAAAGCCTACTGATTTATATGTTAATCTCATTTTGAGAAATATTTGCAGAAACATCGAGTGGGGAGTGGGCCTAACCAGGGGTCCTCAAACTTTTTAAAGTGGGGGCCAGATCACGGTCCCTCAGAGAGCTGGAGGGCCGGACTATATGAACTACTAATTCCTACTGTAACACCTTGGCTGTGCTCACTGCCCAAAAAACCTGGCGGGCCGGATTAGACTCCTCTGCGGGCCGCATGGCCGTAGTTTGAAGACCCCTGGTAAGCCGTCAGTTGGACATCCCCCTGAGGGCTCCTGGACTGCTAAAGGGCGCAGGCTGGGCTGAGGGACCCTCAAGTGCATGAGTGTCATGCACTGGGCCTCTAGTAGGACAATAATAACACAATCCCAAAGCTTTGTTATTAATCCACAACATTCTCCAAATGCCTGTGGACAGTGCTGACATCACGAATCATCTCTATTACATGGTAATTTACCTGCTTCCTACTCGTTGCCCTGGGTTCTTAGCCAAAAGAGTCTGCATGTGCCTGTGGCTTCCTCTGTGAAGTTGTCATGCTGGAATCTGACCTCCTCTTGCAGGGTTCTTCGCTTTAAATCCTCTTTACTGACTTTTTCCTTGTAATCTTTGAATGGTATTCTTCCAGCAACCATTTCATAGATACCGCATCCCATCGCAAACCAGTCCACGGGGTAGGAGTAACTCACTTTTCCCATTAGGATTCCAGGCGCCATGTAACCATTGGTTCCAGCCTATAACACCCAAACAAAACCAAAACAAAATGTGAGTGGAACAGAAGTGGTTGATTGTCTATCCAATACCCATTCTCCTCTTCTTGTCTTGTTAAGGGGCTTATTAATTTACTAGAGGCCCAATGCACGAAATTCGTGCAAGAGTAGGCCTTGCTTCCCCGGGCTGCTGGCACCGGCTTCTCTCTGGCACCTCTGATCCAAGCTTGCTTCCCTCCGGCCGCCTGCAGGCACCCAGGACCTGGGCTTCCCTTGCAGCCCCAGCTTCATCCAGAAGAAAGTCCAGTGTAATTAGCATATTATGCTTTTATTATTATAGATTTGGCATGACATTGTGCCTAACCCATTCTACTCCCTGCTTTCCCAGCAGGCTCTGGGCAGCCAGGGCAGGACATGAGATCCATTGGGCCAATGACATATGAAAAGGACTGGGCTGAAGTGTGCTATGACAGGGACAATGTGGCTGCTCTTGAAGAGAGAAAACCACTTGCCCTCTCTTAGTCTCCTCACCTCATCTTCTTCTTCTTTTTTTTTTTATATATATATTTTATTGATTTTTTTTACAGAGAGGAAGAGAGAGGGACAGAGAGCCAGAAACATCGATGAGAAAGAAACATCGACCAGCTGCCTCCTGCACCCCCCACCCCTCACTGGGGATGTGCCCGCAACCAATGTACATGCCCTTGACCGGAATCGAACCTGGGACCTTTCAGTCCGCAGACCAATGCTCTACCACTGAGCCAAACTGGTTTCGGCCTCACCTCATTTTTAAAGGTGAAAAGTTCAAGCGGGTTCTCTAAAACCCCTAAGCTCTGCCTTTGTTTTATTTATTTATTAAACAAGTTTTCTCTTTTAAAAAATTGATTTTAAAGAGAGGAAGAGAGAGATAGAGAAAAACATCAATGTGAGAAACATTGATCGGTGGCCTCCCACACGTGCCCCGATGGGTGACCAAACCTGAAACCCTGGTATGCACCCTGACTGGGGATGGAACCTGTCACCCTTCCGTCCACAGAAGGATGTTCCATCCACCGGAGCCACACCAGCCAGGCCTGTCTGTTTCACATCACAGGTAACAGGAAATTAGATGCATTATTTTTTTTTTAAGGTTGTAAGGTTGAGCACATCATTGCTAATTTTGAATGTTCTAGTCTATGCTGTTTCCTACTCTATTCGCTATGCAGTAGTATTGACATCACATATCTTGGTCTGTCTGTCTCTGCTTTAAAAAATTAACAGCCGTTTAGAAAATCGCACACATGAAACCTTATTTAACATGCATGACCATATAATGTAGGCACACCTCTACTGGCAATATATACCAAATGACCACTGTGTTAAAAAATTTATATATATGTGAAATGCACATAACACAAAATTTACCATCTTAGTCATTTTTAAATGTACAGCCCAAGAGAATAAAGAACATTCACATCACTGCAATGAATCACCAGAACGCTTTTCATCTTGCAAAACTGAAACTCTAATATCCATTAAACAAAAATCCCACAGCCCCGGGCAACCACCATCCTACTTTCTGTCTCTATGAATGCGAATACTCTAGGGACCTTACATAACTGGAATCATACAGTGTTTGTCGTTTATTGTGACTGTGTGTGATTTTAGTACATTCATTCATTCAACAAAAATTTAACAAATACCTACAACATACCTTATAATGATTAAACTATGTATTTACATGATAATATGTTTTTCCCAAAACTAAATAGCTTTTGGTTAAAGCATAATATATAACTTTTATAGCAATTAAAAATGCAAACAGTCCTAACGGGTTTGGCTCAGTGGATAGAGTGTTGGCCTGCAGACTGAAGGGTCCTGGGTTTGATTCCGGTCAAGGGCATGTATCTTGATTGCGGGCACATCCCCAGTAGGAGGTGTGCAGGAGGCAGCTGATGGATGTTTCTCTTTCATCGATGTTTTTGACTCTCTACCCCTCTCCCTTCCTCTCTGTAAAATATCAATAAATTTTTTAAATGTAAACAAAAAGACCTTAAAGTGATAATAAGCTTATATTAGAGCAGTAAGACTTAGAGCAATAGAAAATTCAATGTATCAACTGTTCCTGTCCTTCAACCGGGTTACTTAGCTTTGCAGTATACTGTACCTCTAAGAAATGACCCAGAAGGAAGAAAAAGGGATCTATTTTGAGATGTTCTTAGTTCCATTATTCATCATGGTCACAAGCTAGAAACACCCACAATGACCATCAATAAAAACAATAGACCAGAGACTAGTGTTAATACCAAGACATGTATATTCACGCCCCACACTGGGCATGGAGTCCGCAACCTCGGGCATGGACCCTGCCTGGGAATCAGACCGCGACTTCCTGGTTCATAGGTCGACACTCAACCACTGAGCCATGCTGGCCAGACAAACATATATGTTTTTTGTTTGCACAGTGTATGTCAATGCCTTAGGATACTAAATTTGTAATAATTTTTACATGGGTATCAGGAAACAAAATTAAGTGACCCAAGCACTAATGAGGAGTAATTAGAGGTGCAAGAAAACTCTGGAAGTGGCAGGGGTCTGACAGGCTGGCATGAGTCAGCACGCACTGCTGTTTTCACAGCAGCAGCCAGCGTGTGTGTAGTATGTAATTTGGGTGAGCGTGTATTCCAGTTTGCCCGGGACGGTCCCGGTTTGCATCTGTTGTTCTGGTGTCTTGCCTGGTTTTGCATTTGCCTGGACAAAAGGGTATAACTGAGGCCCAGGATATACCTACTCATCTTTGTAGCCAAACCAGGTGCTTACTGCCTCCCTTGGTGCAAGCCCAACAAGACGCTGTGAATAAACCGCAGCAAACGCTGGTGACTAGATGTTTTCCGTTCACTATGGAGCCGTTCCCTGCGGTGAGGTCTAGAGATACCAAGAGATATAAGGCCTGGCGCCTGCCCTTAGGAACTTACAGGCTGGTGGAGACAGACAGGTCAAAAGGTTAATTCAATAAAGTGGGTAAATGCCATAATGGGAGGAAAAAGCAAGCACAGGGGAGAGACCGCTATCCAGCTAACGGGCCTGTGTAAGAGATGAAGTCAGGGAAAGTGTGAGGTGCTCAGGGACCTTGGAAGATCTTTAAGGAAGCTGAGATTCTGAAATACAAGGTCTATGGGATGCGATGGTGGGAGGGGAGAAGGGAAGGGGGAGGTGGATGAGTCTGAGAAATGCTTTAAGTCAAAGTAGTAAAAGGCAATCCTAGTCTTCCCTTTCTTTTGTATCTTTTTTAGAGGCCAGGAGGCTAAGTACTCCACCTCCCAGCATCCTTTGCACCCAGGGTGGTCATGTGATATGAGCAAGGTGAAGGTGCTGGGGGTTTGGGGGGAAAGGAAGGGAGCTTACTATAAATACATAAAAGATATGATGGATTAAAGGACGGATAACAGACGTAAACTGGGCAAACAAATATATGGTCACCCAAATGACATATTATATGTACTGCTCCTGTTCCCCTGCCCACTCCCACTGCCCCACAATATCCTAGACCTCGCATTCTTTATAAGTATTTCACCATGAATCTCTAAAAGATAAAGTCATTAAAACAAATCCAAAAAACCAATCACTATAATACCATTCTCTCATGTAAATCACAATAATTCTTTAATATTTTCAAATATCTGGATATGTTAATGCTGTCCCAATTGTCCTATATATTTGTCTTCTAAACAGTTTAAGTTTGGATTCCAATAGCCCATATGATTGATTGATAGGTCTCTTAAATCTCTGTGAATATATAAATTCTTCCTTTGTCTGTTACCACCCCTTGCAAGTTTTTATTGGAAAAATTTGGCTAAACTGTAGAGTTTGCCACAGACATGTTTTGCTGACTGTACCTTGGTGGTACCAGTTACATGTTCCTCTGTACTGTGTATTTCCTGTGCATTGATAGCTATATCTAGATTCTGGAGGCTTAATTTTTCTACTGAGCTTTTCATTTCTGCAAATATGTTTTTATTCATTCTTTATTTTTTAAATGGATTTATTTGAGAGAGAGAGAAACATTGATTTGTTGTTCCACTTATTTATGCATTCATTGGTTGATTTCTTGTATGTGCCCTGACCGGGATTGGAACCCTGACATTGGCATTTTGGACAATCCTCTAACAACTGAGCTACCCAGCAAGGGCTACAATTATGCTTTTATTAACATATAATTAGCATAGAATAATGTGCACAGGTCTATTTACTCAGCTAAATAAATTTTGATAATACTCCCACATAAATGCCACCTAAACAAGATGTAGAACAGTTTCATCTAAGAAAGTACCCTGTGCCCCTCTCTAGTCCATTCTCCTCCCAGGCCAACACTTCCTGATTCCTGTCACCATATATTTGTTTTGTTGGTTCTTCGATTTCAAATAAATGACATTGAATGGCAGATACGTTTTTGTGTCTGGCTTCTTTTTCCCCCTCCTTTTTTTAATTGTTGACACTATTACAGATATCTTCATCTCACCACACCGCCCCCCCCCCCTTGTTTTGTGACTTTTTTTTACTGTTTTTGAGATTTACCCATGTTGTTCTACAAACATATCAGGTTGGCTTTTTTTTTGTTTGTTTTTGTTTTTTTACTTTGCAAATACCCTTGTTGTTTTTCTCTGAGTGTTCCTTGCCTTATAGCATTTGTTCTTGTTTCATGGATGCAATATCTTCTCTTAAATCTCAAAGGATATTACGTATGTTTTTTAAAATAATGGTCTCTTCTACTTTCTGCATTGTTCCTGTTTTCTACAAGTTTCTTCTGTTTTCTTAAAAAAGAAAGAAAGAAAATATTATTTCAGAGAAAAGGGAAGAGGGATTGGCTGCCTCCTGCACACCCTCTACTGGGGATCCAGCCTGCAACCTGGGCATGTGCCCTGACCAGAACAGAACTGTGACCTCTGGTTCAGAGGTCGATGCTCAGCCACTGAGCCACACCAACCTGGATCTTCCTTTCTTTTTTATTTTCATTGCATTTTATTTTAGAGTTTTTTGAAATGATAAATGATCTTTGATGATTTGCTCACATGTAAGAGTGGACACTAAAAAGCCAGCATGAAGCTGACCAATGGATGGGCTTTACTGGAGGGCGATCCTGCCAACCCATTCAGTGGGGACCTCACCTGTGAGTATCCATTGACCTTGTTGGGCTCAGTTTCCCCACAAAGATCCTCCAGGACCCTACCTGAGAGGCGTCTGCCTGCTTACCCTCATTCTGGGATGAGGGTCTCCCCGTATGCAGTATGCCCTATCCTCAACTCTCAGCCGGGCTGTATGTTCCTGTCCAGCTTCTCTTGGGTTTAATCTCTCCTGCTGGGGTGGGAGAGACACAGAGAAAGATACAAGCAACATCCAACTGCCTTCAGACCGTGGTGGCTGGTAAGTTCCACTCTGTGTGTGTCACCCTTCCACGCAGCACATTTCGGAGCCTTATGACTTTAAGGATGAGCATCGCCAACCAGGACCAGATAAACACCAGCGGCTCAGTAGGAGGTGTAAGGGGAAAGTGGAGAACACGCCTTGTCCTGAAAAAAGGCTTTTGTGGGACACACGCTGGGAGAAAAACTAGAAATAATAGCGGGCAATACTAAAGGAGCGTGTGTCACATGCTAAATGTTTTCTCAGGAGCATTACCCGAACTTCCTATTTAAGCTTCATGATAATCCTGTGAGAGAGAGAGACTATTGTGCACCCCATTTTGCAGATTAGAAAACCACAGAGAGTTTAATCTTGCCCACGGTTACCTGCCCGAGATTCCCACCCAGGTCTGCACTTTGAGCCACGGCACCACCCGGCCTCCAGGGGAGCAGGTGAAGTTGCTTTTCCTGGCCCTCCACGTCCCCTCCAGGGTTCGTTTTCTCCCCTCTGAGCCCCCTCCTCCCCTCTCCCCGTGTGCCAAGAACTAAGTGCTCTCCTTGTTCCGTTCTTGCTTAAGCTGCTTTCCTTCACCCTTTCCCAACAAGGTCTCCTTTCTTTGCCCGTATCTCTGGCCATCAGAGGCCGCTGGGCTGCTCCCACTGCAAAGGCTGCTGGGAGGCGGGGGGCCGGACCCGGGTTACCCTGGGGCCGCGATGTTCCCGTCCCAAGAGCATGAATGAAGGATCAGCCTCCGTCCTTCCCGCACTGGAGCCGTTGGTGCGGTGGAAAGAAACAACGGACAGCAAGGGTAGCCCGAGATTCACTCCACACGATGTTCGGGACTAAACTTGCCTCCTGGCCGGAGACAGCGAAGACCCTGGTGGGGCGCGGAGGGCCCCGCCTCCTTGCAGAGTGGAGGTGCCTCACAGAGGAGAAGGGTGGAATCAGAGCCAGAGACCAAGCACCCGAATTCCATCGCAGCCTCCAGCTGAAAAAATTAATGGCCTGCCCTTTCTGCCATTTGTCTTCTGCCTGTGAACGGCCTCCTCTGAGGTGTGGGAGGAGAGAACCGGCCAGCGAGCAGCATGGGGCGGGTCGAGCCGGCTGACCTCTCTGGCTCCGTTTAACTCTTGCCGTTACAAGGGGCCCCACACACGAGTCTCTGTGCCATCCCAACAGCCGCTTCCAGCTCCCGTGACCAGAGCGGCCACCGCCTGGGCTGTGGGATCACCAAGGGGCAGCAGCAACAGACCTCTGGATGGAGGTTTTTGTATGGTTTGTCCTTTTTTTCTTCTTTTTCCTTTTGCTTCATTTTGTTTTGCTTTTGGTTTCACAGTGAGTGCCCTTTGGCAGACGCACACAGTCAACACAAAGAATGCCTGGCATTGCCTCAAGCACCAGACCTCACAGGGTTTAGGGAGCCATGTAGGGGCTGCCCCCTCCCCAGCTGCCCCCCAGGGGGCAGCAAGAAGTCCTTCTACCACAGCCGTGGCATGTGGAGTGCCTAGTCCAGTGGTCGGCAAACACAGTAGTCAACAGAGCCAAATAACAACAGGACAAAGATTGAAATTTCTTTTGAGAAAACGGACTTCTTCGCATGAACCACGAAATTTCAATTGCACTGTGTGTGCCTGCACCTGGTGTTTTGTGGAAGAGCCACATTCAAGGGGCCAAAGAGCCGCAGTTTGCCGACCACTGGCTTAGTCCCATCAGGGCCACCTGTTCCCTATAGGTGTCCATACTGACACCCTAAAGTGGGGTCAAGATCAGAGCCAGCCCGTTGGGGCCTGTGCAGACACCAGCTCCATTCCAGTTGCTGTTGGATGTTGGTTTCCACTGGCCCTGTAGCTGTTGTCACTCTCATCGCTGGGCCCTCAGGGGCTGAGTGGCGTGGCTGGGGTGTGTGTGAGTGGGGGTGGGGTGAGTCCTGCACTCACAGGAGCCTCAGTGTGGCTTTGGCCAGCAGTAGACTGTGGCCTCGGGGGTGATGAGGACAGGGAGGGGCCTTGCAGTGGGTCTCAGAGGGCACAGCTCCTGTCCTAACAGTGTCACACACCATCCAGCAGAGGATGCGTGGGCACTGCATGGACGTGCAGGCCCAGCAGGTCACAGTGGGGAGCAAGTCTCCACTTTCACTGCGTCTGAAAAGTTGGCCACCTCAAATGCCACAATTAGACGACAGGCCGGTGCCACAGCCCCGGTGTGGCCAGGCCCTTTGCTGAGCAGGTGGGGGAGGTCGACGAGACGCTCCCTGGTGTCCAGGCGGCAGCCTGGGCCCAGCTAACGGCGAGAAGCAAGAAGCCCCCCCCGCGGCTCTCCTCCGCCGGCCCCCCAGCTCACCACAAACCAGATCCACTTGACAGCACAATCCAAACAGAAGAGGGAATCAAAATGTACATCTTTTGTTTGCCGTGGCAGGAGAACTGTTGAGCAGAGGAAAAAAACAAGCTGAGCTTAGCGCTATCAGCTGTTTCCTGGGGTTCGCTCCTTCCTTCCCCCCCCCCGAGGGGGGCCTGGCCGCTTTGTTCTCGTTCCCAGCTGCTCCTCTGCGCCTTTAAGCGCTGGCCTTTGCAGACCTCGGAGGAATGCAGCCCCAGACCCCAGGGGACTTGGTTCCGAGGCCCCGCCCCTCCACCTCCCTCATCCCTTTCCCTCCCTCCCCTCTCCCCCCGCCCCCCAACTGGGCCCCAGGCTGCAGCTCGGGCCCAGGCCCCAGTGCCTGTCTGCTCACCCCGCCTCTGTGCTCCCCTCTCCCCTCCCATCTCTCTGCCAGCCATTTCCTGGCTGGGGAATAGGAGCCTCCCAGAGGTGGCTTCCTACTCTTTCATAACCACCACCCCCCCCTCCCCCGCCGGGGAGGACGCCCCAACAGGGGACCCGAGAGAGGGTCCCTCTGATAAAGCTTTCTGAGCTGTCCTACCTGGTGTCAGTCAGCCTGCGGTGCTCAGACTCCAGCTTCACCCATTATTAGCTGGTCACCCCAGCTAGCTTCTCAACCTCTCTGAGCCTCAGAGGGCTTACCTCACAGGCCTGTGAGGAACATGAAAGCGATTAAGACACAATTGGCCGCCCTCCAAAAGCCTGATACACAGCAGGCCCTCAATAGGTTAGCAAGGCCCTGGCTGGTTTGGCTCAATGGACAGCATGTCGGCTTGCAGACTGAAGGTTCGATTCCGGTCAAGGGCACATGTCCAGGTTTCAGGCTTGATCACCAATGGGTGCAGGAGGCCAATCAATGATTCTGTCTCATCATTGACGTTCCTCTCTCTCTCTCTCTCTCTCTCTCTCTCTCTCTCTCTCTCTTTCCTTTTCTCTCTGAAATAAATAAAACTGTTTTTAAAAAGTAGGTTAGCGAGGATGGTCATCAAGCCTGGGCTCTTGTTGTCTCAGATATGACAGCTGCACAGGAAGAGCACAAGAAGAAAAACCCAGATGCCTCTAAGACCCCATCAGAGTGAAAGACAGGCCTGGCCCCTGGCACGTCAGTGATCAATACAGTAATTGCGGTTCTTTCACCCGAGTGTGTTCTTCGGTGGTTTCATGTTCTGTGAATCCATACAGCAGCGGGCTGAGGCATATTTTCCCTGGTGCCTCCAAGATGCTCAAAAGAAAACCACAAGTGAAGCTCCACGTGGCTATGAGGAAGCAAGACAACTGTGTGTGCTGCTTGGCTCAGCCTAGAGGTGAGCTGGGCCCTCGCCCGCTGCCCACCCAGGGCAGCCTGGGACTCCTGTTGGCTGCCTGTGCCTCTCAGGGAACAAAACACAGCTGCAAAGCTCACCTGAGCAGCTGCAGTGCCTGTCATGTCAGGTGAGGCAGAAACAAAGCAAAAATGGGGACTGTGCCGAAACCGGTTTGGCTCAGTGGTAGAGCGTTGGTCTGCAGACTGAAAGGTCCCAGGTTCGATTCCGGTCAAGGGCATGTACATTGGTTGCGGGCACATCCCTGGTAGGGGGTGTGCAAGAGGCAGCTGGTCGATGTTTCTCTCTCATCCACATTTCTAGCTCTCTAGCTCTCTCCCTTCCTCTCTGTAAAAAATCAATAAAATATATTAAAAAAAAAAAGTGGGGACTGTGATAAGAGGCTGGGGTCTGGCTTCTTATAGAACTAGAGGCCTGGTGCACAGATTCCTGCTCATTGAAAGGAAATTAATTAGAAGGTGGCTGCCGGGGCAGGACTGAGTTAGATGGGCCAGACACGCCCTGGAGCCAACTTCCTACGGTCCCACCCCAGCTGGCTGCATCTGGGGCAGTGCCAGGGCTCGCAGGGCATCTGCAGAGTGAGCGGGATCCCTCTGGCAGGTGGGGTCGCTTGGCCTGGCCTGGGGGGATCAGGCCAAAACTGGCAGTCTGACATCCCCTGCGGGGGTCCCGGAGTGTCAAAGGGGACTCTGCAAAGTTGCTGTTGCTTGGCTGCTCCTGCATTGAGTGTCTGCCCCCTGGTGCTCATTGTGTGTCATAGCTACTGGCCAGTTGGCTGGTTGCTTATGCTTTTATATATATAGATAGTCAGAACAACATTTTTCTTCTTCTTCTTCTTCTTCTTCTTCTTCTTCTTCTCTTTCTTCTTCTTCTTCTTTTCTCTTTCTTTCTTTCTTTCTTTTTTTTTTTTTTAGAATAGTCGTTTCTTGATTGCCTACCAAGTAGCTGACCCTTTGCTAGGCATTTATCTATCTTGTTACTTAATCTTCTCATCAAGCCTAAGAAGCAGGTGGCAATAACCAGGCTTAGAGAACAGGCATAGCTTCCCTGGGGTCAAGTACAGGGCTGTGGCCAAAGGGGCATTTGGAAGAAGGCATTCTGCATGCCACGTGCACGGAGCATGGGTTAGCCATCAGTCCCCACTGTCTCCTGGCCAGGTGCCCCCGTGAGGGGTCAGCCTGGCCTCTGTACACAGCAGCCATAGTGAGTGGCAGACTCCTTTGCACATTCACCCTCCTTCCATCTTGTGATCCTATGGAGCATTTTCCATCAGCTGCCCTTAATCTGAAGGGATGCTCTGAGCTCCCAACAGGCGTCACTTTCAACCCTGAAAATCTTCAGTGGCTCCCCACCCAACACACCTGTGGCATCAGGTTCAAATATCCTTATCTGACTCCTCCAGCCTCCTAGGCTGGCATCTCTACTTGTTCTCTTTGTCACCCCTGACACGCTATGATCACATGTTCTAGACAGTTGCAGAGCCACTCTGTTCTATGAATTTACCTTGGCTAGGGTTTTCAACCGCGGCACCACAGGCATTGTGGGCCAGCCCGTTCTTTGAGGAGGGATGCTGCACTGAGCATGGCCCAAAACTAGCAGCAGCCCTGGCCTCTACCCACTAGTCACCAGGCATGACAACCAAAACTGTCCCCCGACGTTGCCACTCGTCCCCTGGGGCCCAAATCGCCCTTGGTTGAGGATCATGAACATCTGCCAATCCCTTTGCCTGGCCTACACTCCTTCCTCTTTCCTGCCTACCTTCTGTGCTGTGCAAGTGTTGAACTGGTTGTCATTTCCCCCTGGAAGTCCTTCCCCACCCCATGTCCCTCTGTCAGACTGGGTGCCCTCCGTTCACCCAACCTGCACAGCCCCAACCACACTGCCTTGTCACCGCCCCTTTGCATCAGGGAACTGCTCATCCAAGGTTCCCCCATTCTGGCAGCTGGCCAAGGTCACCGACAGGCTCATGGAGGGATACAAACGCCTGGACAACTCTAGAGCCACCGCGACTCCAGAGCTCACCGAGGGACTGCCTGAGGAATTACTTAGTTCAAGTTCATTGTGGGTCAGCGTCTCTCTTTGCCAACCCTGCCTTCCTCATGCTTGTATCTCATGGGATTGCACCCTAATAAATCTTACATGTGTAAGTCTGTCTCAGAGTCCGTTTCCAGGGAACACAGCCTCAGATACCACCCCAACTTCTTTGCTGAGTAAATGCCTGTCTCTCTCTCAACAGCAAATACGTTGTATTTCCCTGCGGTTAATTCTGATCCTCACATGTTAAGTCAAATCCTCCGTGGAGAGCCCCATGTACCACATTTTCACAGCATTTATCATAATTGAAATCTTACATTCGTTCTAATTATTACTAAGTTCTATCTCTCCCCTACTAGACCCGTGTGGGCAGAAAACCATGTCCGTTTTTAGCTCATCATTCTATCCTGCATGTTTACTCAGTCCTGGAAAATGCTCAATAAGTGTATGTTGAATAATTCCTTGAGTGAGTGAATGAATGAATGACTGCCTTTTCAATGAAGGAATGTTAAAGTAATTCCAAAACTGCTATGAAGATTGTTGAATACTCTTAATAGTAGTAAATACTTTGAAAATGGATTTGAAGGTTTTTCTTCTAATATATATATTTCAGAGAGGAAAGAAAGGGAGGGAGAGATAGAAACATCAATGATGAGAATCGTCAACCAGTTGCCTCCTGCACACTCCACATGGGGGATCAAGCCAGCAACCCAGGCATATGCCCTGACCGGAAACTGAACTGTGATCTCCTGGTTCATAGGCTGATGCTCAGCTACTGAGCCATGCTGGCCGGGCTGGCCTTGAAGTTTTTGTAGAGGGCCAGTTCCTAGGCCCTAGCTGGGTAACTCAGTTGGTTAGAGCTGTGGTTGGCAAACTGCGGCTCGTGAGCCATATGCGGCTCTTTGGCCCCTTGAGTGTGGCTCTTCCACAAAAATACTACAGCCTGGGCGAGTATATTTTGAAGAAGTGGTGTTAGAAGAGGTTTAAGTTTAAAAAATTTGGCTCTCAAAAGAAATTTCAATCGTCGTACTGTTGATATTTGGCTCTGTTGACTAATGAGTTTGCCGACCACTGGGTTAGAGCATCGTCCCAATATGCCAAGATTTCAGGTTTGATTCCTGGTCAGGGCACATGCAGGAACTAACCATTGGATGCATAAATAAGTGGAACAACAAATCGCTGTCTCTCCCTTCCTCTTGATCTCTAAAATCAGTTTGTAAAAAAAGTTTGTAGGAACTGACGGTGGTTATAATTTTGGTGGAGACCATGAAGTAACCGGAATGCCTCTCCTGGGAGGCTCTTAAACTATTACCCAGAAATAAATTTCAAAAAGAAAAAAATTTGGAGCAGGGTCACAATGGTTATGTCTGTAGGTGTTAACCTCTGATAACATATTCAGAAATCTCTTAAAGATCACTTAACTCAGTGTGTCTATAGCATTGTGTTCAGTATAATAAAGGCTTAAAAATAAAGATAATAATGCCCAGCCCTAACTGGTTTGGCTCAGTGGATAGAGCATCAGCCTGTGGACTGAAGGGTCCCAGGTTCGATTCTGGTCAAGGGCATGTACCTTGGTTGTGGGCACATCCCCCAGTAGGGAGTGTGCAAGAGGTGGCTGATCGATGTTTCTCTCTCATCGATGTTTCTAACTCTCTATCTCTCTCCCTTCCTCTCTGTAAAAAAATCAATTATATATATATATATATATATATATATATATAATGCTCAGCCTCTGTCACCCACTATCCTTCTGAATGTAAGGAGTAGGTCAGAGGCTTTAAGGCAGAACAAGGTAACCAAATGTGGAAAAGCTTTTGGGTTATTATTCTAACTTCATGTCTAGTCTTGACTAAATAACAAGTTTTAAGGACCCATGTTCCATAAAATCTGTGGTCACTGTTGCCCACATTGAATGCTGAATCTGAAAAGTCCCAGCCTTGGGCCCTTGTCTTCCTGAGGAATCTCCCACCTTTATTCACCGAAACTCAGTGGTAAAGACCTGTCAGAATTCCAGAGACTTTGTATTGTTTACTTAACAAAATTGCTTAATTACATATATAACTAGAAGTACAAACAAAATTTGTACACTGGGGGAGAGGTGTCCCTCAGCCTGGCCTGCACCCTCTCATAGTCTGGGACCCCTCGGGGGATGTCTGCCTGCAGGCTTAGGCCTAGGGATCAGGCCTAAGTCAGCAGGCAGATATCCCTCTTGCAGTTCGGGGCCCTCTCGCTCCTTACTGCCTACCTACAGCAGAGGCAGGAGAGGCTCCTGCAACTGCTGCTGCACTCGCCAGCCATGAGCCCAGCTTCTGGCTGAGCGTCACTCCCATAGGAGGCAGCTCCTGCACTGAGCGTCTGGCCCCTGGTGGTCAGTGCGTGTCATAGTGACTGGATGTTCTGCTATTGGGTCTATTTGCATATTAGGGTTTTATTGTATAGGATTTCCCACTCCCCTTTTTAAAACCCCCATCCAAGGAGTGAGAATATTTTTTCCATTGATTTTTAGAAAGCGTGGAAGGGAGGGGAGGTAGGGAGAGGGAGAGAGAAGAGAGAAAAAGAGAAAGAGAGAGAAACATCAATGTGAGAGGACACATTGATTGGCTTCCTCCTGCATTTGCCCAAATTTGGGGTAGAGGTCGACCCTGCAATTGAGGTATATGCCCTAGACTAGGAATCAAACCTGAAGCCTTCCAGTGTGCAGGCCCATGCTCTAACTGCTGGCCAGGGCTACTTCTCTTTTTAATCAAAGAATTCTCTGCAAGCCACTTTCTCCAAAATTGATCAAAATACTAGTACACATCAAAGAACACTAAACAGAAGAGACAACAGTTAATCAGCAAAAAAATAAATAAATAAAAAATACTAGTACACATCAGTTGCCTTTGTCCTCTTTTATACACTTCAGTTCGAATTTCATCTTCATGTAATATAAAACATCCCCCATTCCACACTCCACAGACAGGGCCTTATTTAATTCAACATGCTAAGAGCCAGGGGTTTCTTCTTTTTCTTTGTCTCATCCTATTGAAGTTTACCTGCAAAAATTCTGGATTTTAGGGACCAGTCCCTGGAATTTTAGGGTCCAGCCCCTCGTTTTCCAGAGAAGAAAACCAAGGCTCTGTTGACTCAGGTACACGGCACCAGGAGGCTGGTTATCCGTGGAAGGAACCCAGGCCCTGACGTTAGGTTCAGCACGGACTACCTCCCGCTCACCAAGAAGGCCCCCCTCAGCCTCCACCGAGAGGACGGCTAAGTAGCCCCCAAACAACCAGCTGAGCTAATCCTCTTACACCACCACCCCCAGGCAGGACGACAACCCGAGGGCTTTAGGGAAAAGGAAATCAGAAGAATTAGGCCCAAGGCTCTGTTTGGCCTGGGAATAGAACAGCCCTCTCCTCTCCAACGCTGTGCCCTGCCCTACGGGCAGAGGGAGAGCCCCTCACCTTCTGGGTGACGGGCCTGCCTTCCCGGGTCTGCACGGCCAGCCCCAGGTCGGACAGCCTGCGGTGGCCATCGCCGTCCAGGAGCACGTTCTCGGGCGTCAGGTCCCGGTAGACGATGCCGAGGGAGTGCAGGTGCAGCGACCCGCAGGCCATCTGGGCCGAGGAGCAGACGGCCCTGCTCGTGGCCAGGCCGAGGGGGCCCACGCTGTAGGTGTGGACCTTGAGGTCTCCCCCGTTCATCAGGCTCAGGACCAGGCACAGGTGGGACTTGCTCTCAAAGGCGTAGGCCAGAGAGACAACGAAAGGGCTGCTGATCCTCTCCAGGTCTCCTTTGGCAGGAGAGCCATTTTCTCACCGTGTTTCTTCTGCAGCCCCTTCTTGTCCAGCTTCTTACAGGCATACGTCTTGCCAGTGTTTTTCACCTGGACAGCACATACCTAAAAGGAGAGGAAGAGAGGGAGAGGAAGAAGTAGAAGTAGCCCTAACCGGTTTGGCTCAGTGGATAGAGTGTCGGCCTACCGACTGAAGGGTCCCAGGTTCGATTCTGGTCAAGGGCATGTACCTTGGTTGCGGGCACATCCCCAGTATGTGCAGGGAGGCAGCTGATTGATGTTTCTCTCTTATTGATGTATCTAACTATCTCTCTCTCTTCCTCTCTGTAAAAAAATCAATCATATATATATATATATATAGTAGAATGCACTGGAGGGGTGGGGGCAGGATGTGGAAGGTGGAGGGGTAGAAATCAGCCAAAGCGAACAGATGGCAGGCATCTGAGAAAAGAGAAGCTGTAACAACAGGTGTTGGCGAGGATGCGAAGACGCTGGCACCCCCGGCATTGCTGGTGGGAACATAGAGTGTAAATGTTTGGTGGTTCCTCCATAAGTGCTCACAGTGGTCCTGTCCACCGCAGCCAGAGGGTAAAAACAAGCAGGTGCCCACCAATGGGTGACTGGACAAAGGAAAGGTAACATGCCCATGCAATAGCGTGTTACCCAGCCCTGGACAGGAATAACACATGCTACAGCATGAAGGAACCACCAAAAACTATGCCCATTGAAAGCAGCCAGACACCAAAGGTGACAGATTGTCTGATCCCATTTACATGAAACATGAGGATAGGCGCATCCAGAGACAGAAAGCAGACCAGCTGTCGCCGGGGACAGGGCGGAGGGGGGAGGGGGAGTGACAGGAAGGATGGAAGTGTCTCGTAGGGGTGATGGTTCTACAACATTGTAATGTCCTGGATGCTACTGAATGGTACACCCTATATGGCTAATGGTTAATTTTGTGATGTGATTTTACCTTATAAATGATTAAGTTTAATCTCATGTGAATTTTACCTCAAAAAAATTTTTTTCTTACTTAAAAAAAGAAAGAGCTGAGCACAGCAGTGGTGCACAATGAATTCTCCACTTTACCTTAAGATGAGTGTTTTTTCATATCTCTGCCGTTTGTCTCAATCCACGGCCCACACCCCCCCTGCCCCCCATCACCACTAAAGGGAAAAGGGGCTCCCCATCACCTGCTGCCATTCTCCATCATGTCCCCGGGGGCCCCGCAGGGGGTGCCTGGTGTGGACCCCAAGAGAAAGATTCTTGGCCAGCTCCACATTTCATTTGTCTTCCCTATGCCATCTCATTTTATTTCACAGGGTGGCGAGGGAGGAGAGGGGAGAGCGTGCCAGGAATTCGCCACAGGTGGCATGAAATGAGTTTTAAGGAAGTTCCCTTGAAATCAAAGAAGAAGGAAGAAAAGGCGAAACAAAGCAAACCCCTTTTATGCAGAATCCTTCAGCTTCCAACCTGGCTGTGCGGAGACGCCTACCTCCCGGAGCCGCCTTTCCCCAGCACGCGGAACTCGGCGAGGCACTGCTCCGACCCCCGCTGCATCTCCAAGGCCTTCCAGCGCAGGAACTGGCCGTAGGAGGGGCTGGCCCTGCAGGAAGGCCGTGGCCTCGGCCCGGTCCAGCGCCACCAGGGCTGCCCGCTCATCCTCAGCGGTGGCGGCCAGGCACCTGGCGCTCAGAGCCGGGCCGAGGAAGGCGGGTGGGTGCCCGGGGGCAGGGCCGCCAGCAGCGGCCACCAGCGCCTGCAGCCTGCTAGCCTGCTGCCCTTGGCCGGGCCCTCCGCCAGCGCCCAGCTCTGCACCTGCGCAGGAGGCCGCGGCCTCTCGGTACCGGGGCTCCGTGGCCAGGAAGGCCCGGAAGAGGCGGCGGCCCACGGGCTGCTGCTGGCACAGGCTGTGGGAGTGGGGGTGGGCAGCGCCTGGCGGAGCGGGCGCCGCCGCAGCTCCCGGCGCTCTCCCTCCCCCGCCTTGCCGGCCTGCAGGTAGGCCGTGTGGGCCATCAGGTTGTCCAGGCCCCCATGTCCACCACGGCTGAGCACAGGGGAAGGAGAGGCGGGCTGGAGGCCGCGGGGGACTCGGCCAGGGCCGGCTGCCAGCTGGCGGGTGTGGGTGCCCAGGGGCAGTAACTCCTGCGGGATTTGCAGGGAGGCTCTGGTCTGCAGGGGTGTGTGTGTGTGTGGGGGGGGGGGGGTGCAGAGAGCGGTTCCCCAGGTAAGAGGCTTTGCTGGCTATGTCAGGGAGGGACGCGTCGCAGGTGCCTCCCGTCCTGGGAGCCTGAGGCACCTGCAGGGGCTCCTTGGGCATCACCTTCCTCTGTGCACACCTGCTCCCCGAACACCCAGCGACCAGTTTCCAAAGGAAGGGAGTGGGAGCGAGGCGGGGCCACGTGTGTGTGTTCAGCTGTTTCTAATCTCACGTGCTTCCTCGCAGCTTCAAGCTCCGCAACCCCTGGGATGGCAGGTCAGGAAGAGGAGCGGCGAGAAGCTGGAGCTTGCATTCCCTCCCGGCGACCGGCAGCCTGCGGCAGAGCGGCCGTGGGGAGGGTGCTCCGGACGCGGGATCCTGAGCCATCCCTGGAGGCCCTTGCGGCCTCGCCGAGGGCTGTGCTCTCCCACGGCCCCCACCCGGAGTGGTCCGCAGGGGTTGTCCGGCTGTGGCGTTCTCAGTTCTGAGGAGTCAGTGACCTACAGAACCGGGCTAAAAAGGGGGAGTCACCTTCACCCCAAACGTCCCACCAAGTGACACAAGCAGGAGGAGCACACCAGTTCACACCTGGGGCCACGCCTGTTCCTAGGGCACAATCTGAGCGCACGGGAACCTGTAGGTGAGGTGTGGGTGGGCAAGTTTCAGGGTGGCCCCTCCGCAGCTCTGCCCACCTCCCTCGAGGAGCCAGGAAGCTTCCCTCCACGGAGATCGCTCAGCGCCGCCCCAGACCACGACCTCAGAAGAACAGAAATCGGTTTAGACAGAGATCAGGCTAAGAACCTCCGCTCCAAAAATAACACTTGTGTCCTGCAGGGAAGGAAGACTCAGGCTTTTTCTTGACGAAGGAAGGCTTGAAAACAGTCACTCAGTATTACGCCAAAGTGCTTAAAAGAGAGGGGGAGAAAGAGAGAGAGAGAGAGAGAGAGAGAGAGAGAGAGAGAGAGAGAGAGAGAGAGAGAGAGAGAGAGTGTGTTTTCTCCAAACAAACAGCCTCTAGCACACGCTCTGTCCAAACATCGCAGTGATGCCTGGTCTGCGTGGCAGAGCCTGCCCACCGGCCCGGCACAGACCCGCTTGGCCGCATGCTACCGGGCATTATGTAACGACCCCGTGGGCGCCCTCTGGCTCCGCACCGCGGCGCTGGGAGCTGTCATCCCCCGGCAGAGAGGGCGCTCCGTGCCAGTGACCGCCGCTCAGAGCCGGGCAGGGCGCTCTGACACCCACCCGAGAGAGGCTGGTACTTTTTTTTGTTCTGGATGGGTCATCCGGGGTCCACATGTCCGAGGAGTGAACAGTCAGCCTGAGAATCTCTCCAGAGGAGGAGGTGCCATTTCTCGGGGTCCTTAGGGATACAGTGACCGTCCGATGGGGCAGTACCTTGAGAAAAAGGTAGAATTGTCACTGAAAAGTATGCTTTTCACAGATGAATATAGACGCTACCAACTGCTTCACTCCACTCGCACAAACACTTGCTTTCTCCCAGTCGCGTTCCATAGGGACATGCAGAACCACAGATGGAGTTCAAGATTTCCTAGTAGCCACATGAGGAAGGTGAAAAGAAACAAGGGAAGTGGACTTTAGTAATGCATTTTATGTTGAGCGAGATACTGTCATTTCAACACGTGACTGGTGGCAACGCTGCTCCTGGGCTCCTGTGCAGCCTGCTCTGTGTTCTGAGCGTTCGGAATCTGCTTTGTGTTTTACTTGAACCGCACAGCTCAGTTCGAGCCAGCCACATCTCAGATGCTCAGTAGCCACATGTGGGCAGCGGCTGCCTTTTTAAACAGCTCACACTTAACCCTTCTTTCGGCAGCTTTATCCTTCATAAAGAAGAGGAAGTCTGTCTTATTTTTGTTTGTATTCTAATTAGTGTTGGCACAGACCGTCTGGGTGAAAAACAACCACACACACTCGCAGTGATTGAAAATGACCTGACTAATGAGGACAACATTTAGGTAATATTTGAACACAAAATTTAGACGTTATAAAATGACTGTTTGGCTGAAACCGGTTTGGCTCAGTGGATAGAGCGTCGGCCTGTGGACTGGAAGGTCCCAGGTTCGATTCCGGTCAAGGGCATGTACCTTGGTTGCGGGCACATCCCCAGTGGGGGGTGTGCAGGAGGCAGCTAATTGGTGTTTCTCTCTCATCGATGTTTCTAGCTCTCTATCCCTCTCCCTTCCTCTCTGTAAAAAATCGATAAAATATATATTTTTAAAAATGACTGTTTGTTGTCTTCTGGCAATTGTAAATAGAGTATCATTATTGTAAAGTCTTAGCCACCTGGAAAAAAAAAATGGAACACTTTGTGTGGCTGCTAACAATTAGGGCTGAGGTCCCAGCTTAATGAAGCAGCCATTGTCGATCCAATTAAAGGGCAGCGCTGAGTTCTTAGCTTAGAAGCAGAGCCACGGGCTGGGCACAGTGAGGACAGACACCCTGCACCGATGGGGAACAGTGCCAGGAATCCTGGCTTGGGAGATGTGGCCAGATGGTTATGAGGACGAGCTTCAGCACTGCTTGGGAAAGCTGAGTCCTGTTGCTAGCAAGTCCTAGCTGTGTGATCTCCAGCATGTTACTTCTCTGAGCCTCAGCCTCGTGAACTGAAAACTGAGAAAATAATAGAATAAGTTCTTGAGGGAAGTCCATGTTAAATAGTGCCTAGCACAATGAAGTCATATTAGAAGTATTAGCTTTTATTTTTTAAAAAATATTTTATTGATTTTTTACAGAGAGGAGGGAGAAGGATAGAGAGTTAGAAACATCAATGAGAGAAAAACATCCATTAGCTGCCTTCTGCACACTTCCTACTGGCGAAGTGCCCGCAACCGAGGTACATGCCCTTGACTAGAATCAAACCTGGGACCTTTCAGTCCGCAGACCAAAACTCTATCCACTGAGCCAAACCGGTTAGGGCTAAAGTATTAGCTTTTATTTTTTTACAGAGAGAAAGAGAGAGGAATAGAGAGTTACAAACATCGATGAGAGAGAATCATCGATCAGCTGCCTCTTGCACACCCCCTACTGGGGATGTGCCCGCAACCAAGGTACGTGCCCTTGACCGGAATCGAACCTGGGACCTTCCAGTCTGCAGGCCGATGCTCTATCCATTGAGCCAAACCGGTTAGGGCTAAAGTATTAGCTTTTAAATGGTTACTGCAATCATCAAAACCTGATTCAAACGTTTTTCTGATGCAGACTGGAGTCAGGAGCGACCTAAGCAATGTGGAGGAAGCTGGGGTCCTCTGTCCAATGTCCACCCAGCAGAGAGCAGCCAAGTCAGAATTTCACATGAGCTTGGAAAGCTGTGGGGTTTGGTGGAACTGGAAGACAGGCAGATCGGATTAATCAACATGCAAGATTTCTAACAACGAACTATTGCAACTAAATGATTTACTATACACACACACCACACACAGAGTGTGATAAGAGGAGGTATTTCATTTTAGAAGAAGAAAATAAACTTTTATGATAGGAGAAAACAACAAAAATATCTTTTGTAAGGTAGAGAGAAAAAAATGCTCTTTGCCCAGATCTTCCGTGAGATTTTGCCTCATGAGGTGTAGGGCCTTATCTGTGATGTGTGTGTCCTCCAAGTTTACAATGCTCTGATATCCTTCAACATTATGAAACAAAAAGAGCGTAAAAAGTTTAGGTTAATGATTAG
Source organism: Pipistrellus kuhlii (assembly GCF_014108245.1). Lineage (NCBI taxonomy): Eukaryota > Metazoa > Chordata > Mammalia > Chiroptera > Vespertilionidae > Pipistrellus > Pipistrellus kuhlii. The sequence goes on from NW_023425416.1 coordinate 23,440,952, forward strand.
AATTGTGGTATGCTTAATTTGCTTCCCTTTCGAAGGATATTAAGTTTTGAAAATACTTATTAGAAGAAGGAAAACAGTAAAGTAAGGTTTCTAGTAAGAGCATGACCTTTTTTTCATGATGCACAATTCTCTGCACAGACCAACAGCACATCTATTTGATGATCAAGAATTATAAAATAGCCGAAGCCGGTTTGGCTCAGTGGTAGAGTGTCGGTCTGCGGACTGAAAGGTCCCAGGTTCGATTCCAGTCAAGGGCATGTACATTGGTTGCGGGCACATTCCCGTTAGAGGGTGTGCAAGAGGCAGCTGGTCGATGTTTCTCTCTCATTGACGTTTCTAGCTCTCTATCTTTCTCCCTTCCTCTCTGTGAAAAATCAATAAAATACATTAAAAAAAAAAAAAGAATTATAAAACAGCCCTAGCCAGTTTGCTCCTCGGACCCCAGAGCCCGTGTGGGAGGCAACCAACCAATGTGTCCCTTTCACATTGACGTTTTTGTCTCCGTGTCTCTCCCCCTCCCTTTCACTCTCTCTAAAAATCAAAGGAAAAATATCCTCTGGTGAGGATTAACAAAACAAAAAGAAAGAATTATGAAATAATATATATAACTCAGTATTATATGATCTCAGAAACCAGATATTTTGAGCAGTGTAAGTTCTGAAGCAGACTAACATATGAATGCTAGCATTAAGACATCCAATGAACCCAGATTATTCTTCAGCTTCTGATTTAAATTCTTCCATAGCAAAGTCATGATGATCAAAAACTGAGAGATCAGGCTAAGAACCTCTGCTCCAAAAATAACATCATCATCATCATCATCATCATCATCATTATTATTATTGCTTTTTTCTTTCAATGGAAGACAAGTACTCAAAGAAAAAGCGAAGAGTCTTTATCCTTCCAACAACAGCAGACCACACTTGGTATTTTCAGAATGCGATGAAATCAAGGATGTCTTGTTGGTTAACATTTTTTGAAGACTAAACAGAGAAGACATGGAGCTAGATGCATTTTAGACTATTGTTTCCATCTGGTCACAGAATTTTTCTCATAAAAATTTAGTTTTCAAGCACAAGATGAAGACAGAGAAATGATGAATGACCAGGCGAGTCTGGAGAACAGTTTTGGCGGCGTCAGGGGGTGGTAAGCCTAACTGGAGCAGGCTGAAAAGGGAAGAAAGATGAAAGAGGGCGGATTGCACCAGGGGCAGTTTGGCTGTGAAGAGGAGGAGGCAGCCCCGGGCGCTGGGGAGAGGGAAGGCACTAATGGTAGCATCTGGAAAGCTGGTAGCAGGACCCAGTGTAGAGGGCAAGGTTTCCCCATGAGAACACAGGCGTTAAGGTTCCTGCGAAGACAGCGGCGTTCAAAGCCCAGGTGAAGGGCTTTTGGACTCAGAGGCTGCTCTCCTATTATAGCAAGAGGCTGGGTGTGGGGGCCAGGGTTTTGGTTGGTCACTCCATTTAGCATAATACCCGTGATGGCCCGTGGTGAGAGGCCATCACGGAAGGAGGCACCACATCCAATGGGAGCATTGAGAAGGGAGCAATCACTTTCTAGCTGCCAGGAAGTGTCTGTTTAAATCAAGCATTTTCCTTAAAATCCTTCAGTAAAAGGAGCTTTCATATTAGGAATGGAAATATTTTCCAGGAACTTTACAGATTTCCTGTTTTCAACTAAAGATGAGACAGGCATGCTGTAGAGAAGACGGTAGCCAGCACGTTTTTAATTATTATAAGTATGTTCTCTGCCCCTACTCTTTCTTTAGCTCAAACCCATCTTCGACAGAGATGATCTTTTAAAGAGTAAATCTAGTAATATTAGTCTGCCAAACATTTTCTTTTTTTCTTTTTTTAAAGCTTTGACTTTTATTTATTTACTTAAATATGTTTTTTTATTGATTTCAGAGAGGGCCAAGGAGAGGGAGACATAGAAACATCAAAGATGAGAGAGAATCATTGATCGGCTACCTTCTGCACACCCCCTACTGGGATTGAGCCTACAACTGGGTCATGTGCCCTGACCTGGAATCGAACCTGTGACCTCTTGGTTCATGGGTCAACACTCAACTACTGAGCCACACAGGCCAAGCCAAGCATGTTCTTATTTACTTCAAACATTATCCAACAATCATAGACAGAGTTAAATACAACATACGTAACGTTAGTGTTGACCAGTCTAAGTTCTTACTGAACATAAGAAAATTGATACCAAAAAAAAAAGAAGTGCCAGGTTTGGACTAGGAACTTGGGGTCCCCCTCTTCAGTGAAGGGTGTTTCTCACCGGGGACTGCCCCTGTGGCACAGAAAAGCTGTGGGGTCAAGAGAGTCCCATCTGGATTGGAAGAAGCTGGGATTGGCTTTGGAAATTATTCTTGTGCTTAGTTTACTATCAAAATGGCAAATTTTCTAACCATGGTTATAACACTACCCATTTAGTTCAGCCCTATTTTAATGGCTACTAAAACAATTGCCAAGTATTCAAAGGAAAAATGATTGCATCAACAGGAATTCTGACCTTCCTTAAAAGCCATACCAAGGATACACAGGGAAAAATTTTGCTTTGAGTTACATAACATAGAAGAAGTTGCAAATGCTTTAACTGGGACCATAGAATCCACAGACCTGTACAAAATTTCTTGCTTTTATCATAAATTAAATTCATAAATATTGAACCTTAGGATTCATAATCTGGCATAACATAAACATCTTCCTCTTTATTTATTTTATTTTTTTATTTTTTATTTTTTGGATTTTTTAAAAATTATTTTTTAATATATTTTATTGCTTTTTAAAAAAAATATATACTTTATTGATTTTGTACAGAAAGGAAGGGAGAGGGATAGAGAGTTAGAAACATCGATGAGAGAGAGTCATCAATCAGCTGCCTCTTGCACACCCCCTACTGGGGATATGCCCGAAACCAAGGTACATGCCCTTGACCAGAATAGAACCCGGGACCTTTCAGTCCCCAAGCCGACACTCTATCCATTGAGCCAAACCGGTTTCAACATCTTCCTCTTTAAACAGGACGCTAACTGTTTTAATAATGACTACATACCCATAACAAAGGATATTCTTCTTCAACAAGGAGCCATAGTAGCTGAGAAAGTTAAGTAATTGGTATATTTGAAGAAAACAGAAAACACTTCCTGACTAGAAGTTCAATTTGCAAATGTATTATGGCAGAAGTACAAAAGAAAGTGTGTCCACACAGTGAGACTTAAAAAATCTATTAAAACGGCTCTCTGTAAAGTAGATTTCATTAAAGAAGTCTACAAGATTAGTAGAGAAGACCAAACAATGCAGTGCTAACAACCACAGCAACAACAACAAAAAGCAAAATAAAGTCCACGAAGCATACCCTTTGAAAATGTGGGAACGAGTAGTAAAACTTCTTGTGGTTATAATAAAAAAAAAAAGGGGGATGAAAGTCAAAGTTATTTTCATTGGAACACAGAAGGCTATTCTGGAATGGAGAAGTATTCAGTGTTTGCTACAAATTTTGGTAAGTCTGCTTCTGAAACTTTCTTTTTTCATATTCAGTGAAGAAAAGAATAATTGAGAGTTGAGAGAATAAGGGAATTATAAGGAAAAGTGAACAAATTAAGCATTAGACCACAGCTAAATGTCCACTAGTGGGGTGAGGGGAGTTATGTTAAAAAATACTTGAAAGTATATAAACAGCATCAAGTTTAATAAACAGTAGTAACATGAGGGTCACTTGGTAATAGCAAATGAGATGAAAGCCTTATTTCTCTACCTAGGAGGGAACATAATAGAAGGTTGACTCTGACATGTGTTTTGCTAGAGAAAACCAGATTCAGTTGGTAAGATTTAAATATCATTCAATGCAAGTAATGAACTTGATGTATAAAAGGGAATTATTAAAGCTAGAATTGAGTAGTAAAATCAACACAGTTCTCCTGGCATGGATTTCATTTGTCTATTCAGTCTATTCATTCATCCCACAAAGAAGAGAGGAGAGAGGAGAGAGAAGAGAGGAGAGAGGGGAGAGGGGAGAGGGGAAGGGGAGAGAGAAGGGGGGGGGGAGATATCAGGCACTGTTCTAGGCACAGGGTGTGCAACAATAAAAACAGATAAAAATCCGTGTCTTTATGAAGATGACATTTTAGTGGATGAGACTGTCAATAAACAAAATACGTAATGTATCAAATTGTGGTATTATAAACCACCCCAAAACTTCAAAACCTAAAATAATGATTTATTATTTCCCATAATTCTGAGCTTTGATTGTGCAGCTCCTTGCCCATCTGACTCACGTGCCTGCGTTCCTGGCTCAGCTGGGAGAGCTGAGGCGCCACTGGAAGCTTCTGCTACAATGTTAACAGGTTCCTAGACTGAAGGGGGTAAGGCTAAAACTAGAGAAACCCATTTGGAGTCTAGGTCTGGGGGGGGAGGGGGGGGGGTTTGCAAAGGAGTTGAACATGGGATGTGGCAGAAAGAAAGAGGATAAGGTTGAGTCCAAGCTCTGGGTCCGCATCCCTGGAAGGATGACTTTCCACATCTCAGCCGGCCAGCCTCTGGAAGCGCAGGTTGTGGGGATCCTCGTTGGGAGTCACCCAGCAGATAAATGACATTTAAAGCCTGCGCTGAGCCGGGGGGACTGAGGCGTTTTCGTGGTTAGATGGTGGTTTGAGGGCTGGGTGGGGACTCCTTTTACTTTACACCCATCTGAGCACCCAGCAGCAGAGCTGTGGTTGGGAGGACTTCAGCACTCCTGAGTTTTATTCGCTGTCTGTATGTACTACAAGATCTCAGTTGTGGGCCATCTGTCCGACAGAAAACCCCACACTACAGCCTCAGGGCTGTGAAGTGTAACGTATGGGAAAGACCCCACTCCGTATCTTTTATCCTTAAGATTTAAACGCCTCGTTAGAAAAGTTACGAGAGTTCAGAGAGGAATTTCAGGCCAGACTAAATTGTTTGCCTTGTACATTTAAAACCCTGGAAAATGTTCTAGAAGAGTTGGAATGAATAAAATTTTCCTTTTAAAAAGTCACCTCTTCTGTTACTTATTTCTTCTACATTTTGATAAACTTCTTGAAAATGTAGCATTCCTAATGAACTCCAAGGAGCTTTCTCAGATGACCTCTCCAGGGGACCAGAACAATATGAGAAACACAATTATTTTGATTTGAGTGCTTTCGTGAAGAGTTGAACAATAAGACAAATGGAACAACCATTAATAAATCATTAATGCATCTTCTTGCATTTCCCACTTAGTAGTAAATGTAAATTAGTGTTGGTTGTGGTCTTAAATGATAAAATCCATTTCTTAAAAAAAGAAAACAAAAAACTCCTCAGATTTATTTTACTTAAACTGTAGAGGTCTTAAGTGTATAGTTGGGTGAGTTTTGACAAACATACTCATGTAACTATCACCCAAATCAATGGATAGAACATCTCTATCCCCGATAAAAGCTTGTGCCCTCTTCCATGCTCTCACCAGAAGGCAACCATTCTTCCATCGCTAGCGATTCCTTTTGCCTATTCTTGAGTTTTATATAAACAAAATCCTACTGTTAAGCACTCTTTTATGCCTGCATTCTTTTGCTCAACATGTTTTGAGATGCATCTGTTTTGTAGCATGTTTCAGTAGTTTGTTCTTTTTAAAAAAAACTTTACTGCTGAGTAGTATTTAATTCTATGAATATACCACTATTCTTCTGTTGACAGACACTTGGGCTGTTTCCAGTTTGGGGCTATTACAAACATGATAAAAAGCAGTTTTGAATATTTGTCTGTTTTCTTGATTCATGTTTTCTTTCCTCTTAGGCAAATACCTAGGAATAGAATTGTTGGGTTTTAGGGTAGATGTATATTTAACTTTTTACTGTCTTACTGTTTGCCAGAGTGTCTGTTCCATTTTTCATTCCCACCAACAGCCTAAGAGAATTCCAGGTCCTCCCGATCTTCACCAAGACTTGGTGTTATCAGTCTTTTTAACTTGAGCTAGTCTAAGGAGTGTGTAAAGGTATTTCATAGTGACTTTTTCTGATGAGGAATGTTAGGCACCTTTTCATGTACTAACTGCCTATTTGTATGCCTTCTTTTGTGACCTGTCTTTTCAATTCTGTTGCCCAATATCAGCTCTTTAAACTATTGTTGAGAATATGGCCATATCAGGCAATATTCTGTTGACAGACCATATTCCTTTATAGAAGCTGAACCCGGCTGCTTGGCTCAGTGGTTGAGCATTGACCTATGAACCAGGAGATTGCAGCTTGATTCCAGGTCAGGGCACATGCCTGGGTTGTAGGCTCGATTCCTATTAGGGGTAGGAGGCAGCCAATCAAATTCTCTCTCATCATTTAAGTTTCTCTCTCTCCCTCTTCCTTCCTTTCTGAAATCAATAAAAATATATTTTAAGCCGAAACCGGTTTGGCTCAGTGGTAGAGCGTCGGTCTGCGGACTGAAGGGTCCTGGGTTCGATTCTGGTCAAGGCATGTATCTGAGTTGCGGGCACATGCCCAGTAGGGGGTGTGCAAGAGGCAGCTGGTCAATGTTTCTCTCTCATCGACGTTTCTCCCTTCCTCTCTATCCTTCTCCCTTCCTCTCTGTAAAAAATCAATAAAATATATTTTAAAAAAAAAATAGAATCTGAATATTGTGCAGATGTTGAGACAGCACTGGCCAAAATAAGATAGCTAGGTAAGAGCATTAGATTTACTATATCTTCCCAAACAGTTTAAATTTCTCAGGACAATTAAAAAAAGCAACGATTTCTTTCTTGTTGTTGTTAATAGAGCCTCATTACCATCCTTCACTGATGCTCAGTGCTACAAGTAATCTAACATGTTTACAATTAACTTCTTACAAAATCCTTATTAAGAACAGTTAGGAGTGCTTTAGCCCGTAATTAAGAACATTATTTTCAAAGTGCCAATTCTGTCTGCGTTGGTGGTAGTGGTGAGCATAGCTGCCTTTCAAAGTGCCAATTCTATTAAAGGAACTTCCAAAAACGAATAAAATAACAATAGCACTTACCATGTACTGGGAATCATTCTCAGTTTTACGTGGGTATTAATAAACCATTTTCAGTGCTCAAAATGATCTGGTAGATATTGTACATGAGGAAACTCAGGTATGGAGAGGTAAAATAACTTGCTCACAGTCACACAAATAAATGGTAGCACTAGGATTCAAGTCCAGGTATTTTGGCAGACTAGACTAACATGCAGAGAAGATACTTTTTCTGTAAGATGTACTTCATTGAATAAAACCTAACAGAAGTGGAATGATGTAAAAATGGCAGGCAGAGTAGGAACTTCCATGCAAGTACTTCTCATGTATCACATGCTCAATATAAAGCAGCTCAAAAATTTAAAACCATTTGAACTTTAATTCTAATTTTCCTTATAGCCAATCAGTAATATTTTTCCTTTAAATATTTTTTTTTAATAAGGGTTTACTAAACTTGAAAATTTTCTAATTTTCTTTTCAGAGCATTACCTGAAGTCAGTCCTTGGCAGTAACTTAAAAAGCAACAAAGCATTTAACAAATAGTAACCTTTCTTTTCAGATGTCTGAAGTATATAAACTAATTGCCTGTACAAGCACTTATAACAGTGCTTGTTACAGACACTCCCAAATAAGCCAATACAATTTCTAAAGGGAATGTTTTGGGAACAATGATTGATGGCACCCCTGGCATTTGGTGGGTGGGGACTAGAGAAGTTCAAAGTCTTACAACATGTGGGACAATCTCACATGAAGAAACATAATTCAGCATACCATGTGACTTTTCAATGCCCATTCACGTATTAATAGTAGAAAAATCAGTTTATGATGATCTGAACCTAGAACTTAATTTTTTTAATACAGTATTAAGTATTTTGCATAGCTTTAAAATTCATTGTTGCCAAACATGCAACTAACATGTGAACCAAGATTGTACATTTGTTCAGAACTTTACCTTACCATGTACGATCCACCAAATTAGGGGGAAAAATCTTATCACCAATAGAAATGTTTGTGTTTCTGAATCACAACAGTCTATATCACATGTGTCAAACACAAGGCCCACAGGCCAAATCCGTCCCGCCAGGCCTTGCAATGTGGCCCGCACCGCGCTGTCATCACTGCACTCCGCTGCGTTTCCATCACAATGACAGTTTATGACTGTTCAGTAAACCATTCAGCCCGCGATTTAGGCTGGATTTTAGATTTTGGCCCCTTCTCTGATTGAGTTCGACACCCCTAGTCTATATGGAATGATCACTTACAGTGTTCAGATGTAATTATACCCAAGCATTTACATACTGAATATAAATTATAATTTCCTCTTATTTCTATGTACAATGAAGTTATTATATACATTTTAATGTCACTTCAGGATAGTAAAGGGGACACTTTTTATAAAAAGGAAGTAATGGGCTTGATAGGGTCAATTTACCAACGCAGATGCCAGCCATAATAGAAGGCAACTTGCACAGGTGGGAAATTAAATAGCTAAAGACGACAAATGTTCCCAATACACTAGTAAAATAAAATTCAACACTGTTTAACCACAAGGAAAGAAAACCTGTTCAATGCTTAGCTTCTGCGCTGGATGTCTTAATTAGATGTCACAGCTTGGTCTTTTGGCTGCAACTTTCTGATGGCTATGCCGATGAGCTGACACCATTCCAGGGCGGGTAGCATGAGTGCTGCTTGTCCAGTCCCTCCTCCTTTTCTATCCTCAGAGGATGATGTGTAATAGAAACAAAGCTTTGTTAGGTGGCGGACGGGCAGTTTTGCTATGGAAAATTAATTTACCACCACCATCCTCATTTCATTTATTTACATACTGTCACACTAAAATAACTCAACAATTTTAGTATTTCTCTTTACTTCAAAGCCAAATATTTGGTTCACTTTTTATAGATACAACTTTTTAAAAAGGTCCAAAAGCCGCTAAAATAGTTCACTGCCCATGACAAACACATTCAAATAGTCAAACATATTTATGCTAGAGGCCTGGTTCACGAATTCGTGCACGGGTGGGGTCCCTTGGGCTGGCCAGTGATCGGGGCCGTCTAGCCCACTCCTGATTAGGGTGATGGGAGCTGGCTGGCTAGCCGGGGAGGGACCGTGAGAGGGCTCCAGGGTGTGTCTGGCTCTCTCACCCAGTCTCAATCCACCAGACCCCAGCAGCAAGCTTATCTACTGGTTGGAGCAGTTGACTGGTCGACAGATCGGTCAGACACTTAACATATTACGTTTATTATAGAGGATATTGTAATTTTTCAGTGGACAGTTGTGAAAATATATAAGCAAAAATTTCCAGAGAAATCTGATTAGTAGTAGCCAATGTGAATGCATACAGAATTTTACTTATTATGAGGCCCAAGCATGAATTCCTGCACTGGGGGGGGGGGTCCCTCAGCCTGGCCTGTGCCCTCTTGCGATATGGAACCTGTTGGGAGATGTCAGACTGCTGGTTTTGGCCAGATCCCTGCAGGCAAAGGAGCCCGCGGGATGAGGCCAAAGGCCGGGGATGAACCAGAGCCCAGGCCAGGCACCACAGTGCTCCTGTTCATCCCGACCCCGCTGTGCCTGCCACCGCTGCTGCCACTCCGTAGTGCTGCTGCAGAGGCAGGAGAGGCTTGCGTCAGTTGGTCAGCAAGTGGTACTCTGGCTGTGGGAGCACAATGACCCCCAGGGGGCAGCTCCTTCACTGAGTTTCTGCCCCCTGGTGGTCAATACACATCATAGCAACCAGTTGATCAGTTGTTTGGTCACTTAAGCTTTTATATACCGTATTTTCTGGCGTATAAGACGACCCACTAATTTTACAATTAAAACATAGGTTTAGGCCTATATTCACTGTATAAGACTACCCCCCACTTCCGAGGCAACACCAGTTCTTTTTTTAAGACCGCCTCTCTGACTCTGGCCAATCTGAGCAGGCTTTTTATTAGAACACAGTGTAGCTTCGGGTATAGAACATGTATAATTTGCATGCATAAAAAGCCTGCTCAGATTGGCCAGAGTCAGAGAGGCGGTCTATTAAAAAAAGAACTGGTGTTGCCTCAGAAGTGGGGGGTAGTCTTATACAGCGAATATAGGCCTAAACCAGGCGTCTTCAAACTACGGCCCGTGGGCCACATGCGGCCCACAGAGGAGTCTGATCCGGCCCACCAGGTTTTTTGGGCAGTGAGCGCAGCCGAGGTGTTACAGTAGGAATTAGTAGTTCATATAGTCCGGCCCTCCAGCTCTCTGAGGGACCGTGATCTGGCCCCCACTTTAAAAAGTTTGAGGACCCCTGGCTAAACCTATGTTTTAACTGTAAAATTAGGGGGTCGTCTTATACGCGGAAAATACGGTATATAGATTTTCATATCTTATGTATGTATATTCCTTAGATGTAAAGATTCATAAATTGTTATAAATTAACTTCCACTAAATGTGAATGAATGGGATAAGATTTTATTTTCTTACAATTTTATATTTCTAGGTAATAAACTTAAAATTTTCTTATTACCAACTAGAGGTCCAGAATTCATGCATGGGTGGGTCCCTTGGCCTGGCCAGTGATCGAGGCCTATTGGGGGGCTGGTTGGCCAGGGGAAGGACCCCGGGAGGTTGGCCAGACAGCCACCCTGATTAGGGCCTATAGGTCGAGCTGGCTGGCTGGGGGAAGGGACTGCAGGAGGTTGGCTGTGGGAGTGCACTGACCAAGGGGCAACTCCTGCATTGAGCATGTCATAGCGACTGGTTGGTCGTTCCAGTTGTAACAGGTGCTTAGGCTTTTATATATATAGATGAAAGAGCATATAAATATTTTTTTCTAACAAAAGCATTCACTTGACAAATCAGTTTATTAATATCAAGTTTAAGGTTGTGCATAAAACTGCAATAATGACAATTTAAATGAAGTAAACAGAATAAACTGTTTATTAAAGCACTGTGTAATAAAATAAACCTTTTTTGATCCGAGGCTATAGTGGTAAACATTTCCCTTATTAACAGTTCACCTGAAACACAGTTAAATTATACCATAAACTAATTAAAACTTGGGAAATGCCCCTGTTCTTTCCCCTGAATGACTGAACAGTGAGGTGTGCAGATATAGGTTTTTTTGATGAGTCAATGATAGAGGACCATAACCTAAAAGACAAGCAAAATCCCCTATGTCCAAAGATGAAATCTTATTTACCCTGCTCTCTGGTGCAAACTTAAAATTGTCATATCAAATAATATAATTAATCACCCCCCTTTCCTGTCTAAAATAAATATCAGGAACAAATTAAGGATAAGAGTTGGGTTTTAAACTGCATTTTATTTGTTACTATAACATTGTTTTTTGTTTGTTTTTTAACTGAGCTATCTTAAGCATGCAAAAGTTCTCTTCCAAATGCAACTGCTTCCACAGCCCCTTAGATATCATTAAGTAAATTATAAAGGTCATTCAATGTGTAGTTCTCTCTTCCTTTATAGCACTTCTGAGCAGTGTGACACATACCACAGAGATAGGAAAGACCATCTTTAATAAATTATCTTCTTAATTGTAGAGAACTTCTGAAAATAAAACTGAAAAATGCTAACCCAATGCCTCTGGTGAGTCCTCAAGGACCAAAGACCCATCTCCTATTTGAAGACTTGGTCCTCGGAGTATCCTGGCCATTGTAGGGCACTTGATAAGGCGATGCCCCAGGGCTCTGGACAAACGCACTAAGAAGCCCTTTCACCACTCTCACTTGCCGATTCTTTGGACCACCCAGTCCTGCTGGCAGAGAGGGCAGCGATTGTTCTGTTTCACCCACAGGGACATGCAGCAGTTGTGGAAGGAATGATTACATTCTCCCCAGACCACTAAGAGGGAAAAGAAAAGATTATTTGACATTAGACATTTCAATTTAAATGACCAAGCTCAAATATACAGCTTATTTTATATTATGAATAATAAACATTGTTCATAATCTCAAACAGAGATGATAAATTGGTCAAAATAATTTTTTCTACCTGTAAAGAAAGGTTTGTGCATAGGGGAGTCCCACCACAGCTCTAGAATCTGTGAATGATGTGGTGGCCCCAGTTCCTGCACAGCTCCTTACTGTACAGCTGTCCTCCTGAAGTTAGGAGATTAAAGGACCTGAGTCTTCCTTAGAGCCCAGACCTGAGTTCATGACTTTGGAGATGTTTTGGGCTTTATTTTACTGAAAAACATCCTCCTGGTTTTTATTTATTAAGATATGAGTTTTAAATGTTTTCAAGTTCATAAGTAGGCTATTATGAATAGATGACATGCTTCTAATTATTATCAGCTGTGCATCTGCTGAGTTGTTTCCTAGAAATGCTGGTAATTGTGTTGTCATCAATAAGCAGTGCAATTCCTTATGTGACAATTAAATTTTCAAAGTGGCTGGCTGGAAAGAGAGGTCTCTTTGTGATCAAAGAAAGATAACTTATAACTCACAATTACCAAATTAATGTGTTGTTTTTTAACAAACAGCATGAAAAAAAAATTTTAAACCAAGGGAAATCACCCACAATCTGGACTACAATCTCAAATGTGAGCTTCATCTGTCCCTTGCTTAACCATCTGAGCTATAACAGAACAATTAAGACACAGGAATAAAAAAGAAAAAAAAAAGCTTCTTATGAAAATAGGCTGCAGAAGGTAGAAAGCAAGAATCATTCTAGTGATTCAGAGGGAAGAAACAGGGTTAGATCAAAATGGCATAGATCATTAATTAGAAGCTATATATAGCCCTGGCCAGGGGGCTCAGTTGGGAGCATCGTCCTGTATACCAAAAGATTTTGGGTTCAATTCCTGGTCAGGGCACATATCTAGGTATCAGGTTCAATTCCTGGTATATGGGAGGTAATGATATTTCTTTCTTACATTGATGTTTCTATTTCTCTCCCTCCATCCCTCTCTAAAAAAATCAATAAAAACATATCCTATAAACCACACCAGCACAAAGTGCAAAGTTAACTTTTCATCTAGGAAAAATGTTTAAACACTTATATAAAGCAATCTAGAAGTGACGATTTCAAGAACTGGAACATATAAACCTTTGAACTGTTTACAACATTTAGTCAAGACAACTTTTGTAGCCCCAGACTATAAGGAAAACTTTATATATATATGATTATTTTTTATTTATTTTTATTTTTTATATATTTTATTGATTTTTAACAGAGAGAAAGGGAGAGAGATAGAGAGCTAGAAACGTCGATGTGAGAGAAACATCGACCAGCTGCCTCTTGCACACCCCCTACTGGGGATGTGCCCACAACCAAAGTACATGCCCTTGACCGGAATCGAACCTGGGACCTTTCAGTCCGCAGACCGACGCTCTTCCACTGAGCTAAACCGGCTTTGGCTATATTTCTAAAAAAAGACAATTTTTCTCTATCAGTTAAACACTATATCTTAAGAGTACTGAAAACTGAAATGCTTTAATAGAATGAAACGCTACCAAAACTGACCTATAACATATTCAAAATTTTAATGATGCTTTGGCAAACTCCTTCTTATATAATTTTCTTAACAAAAGAGGATTATTCATTTTTTTGATTATCAAAGTATTTACTATGCCCATATCTGGAATACTTATATAACTAATTCTTCTTAATTACAGGCAATAAGAAAACACCTTGCAGATGAATTCTTAAGGCCCTTTGAGAACCAACACATTTTATATTAATAATGGATCACTGCTTTACAGTTTATTTTTGTGTATTGGTAAAGTCAATCTTAATAGCAAATTCAAACATTCCCACTGAGAGAAAACCTTCAGTTGAAAAAGCATGAGAATGAAATTACAACATACCAACACAATCCTCTTGTTTGTTTTCAGCTTGACATCTAAGACAGGCATCTGAAAGTAAACAAACAGCAATTCTCATTCTGATGCTCAGAATGCAATTTTTAAAAACCAGACACTTCAAAGTCAAATAAAAGCCCAAAGGGTTAGAGATGGAGATGAAAGGTTCATTCTATTAATTTCTCATCTGAACAAAACTGTTTAAACAGGAATAAAGTAGAAGGCACTGGACTAATCTACTTCTGACCAGGAGCAATTTTCCCAGGGTTACTAAACCCTCTTTTTTTACAAGCTCTGATGAAAAGATGCCCTGCCAGTGGATGCAACCACTAGAGAACACTCCACTGTATTAGAAGTTGTTATAAGCTCACTGGGCATGCTCATATAGCTCAATGTTAGGGGTAGCTTATTTTCCAGACACCCTTTTAAATAAACTATGCACATGGGGATATAAACTATAGCATAGGGAATGGCCAATACTATAATAACTATGTATGGTGCCAGGTGGGTACTGGAAATATTGGGGGAAACACTTTGGAAAGTATACTGTTATCTAACCACTTTGCTGCTGTACAAAATGTCATACTGAATGTGAAGTATAATTGAATAAAATTTTAAAAATAAATGAGCCATGCACATATATTGGCATTTGCTTATACATACATAAAGAAACTTTAGAAGGATACCCAAGAAACTAATAATAGAGTTTATTGGAGGGGACTGAGTGGGAAGGAATTTTATTGTATACTGCCTTAAATTTTTGAATTATGTGATTATATAATCTATTTAAACATTAAAATTAACTAAAAATGCTTTCTAAAAACTAGGAGTTGTTCTTCTTCTAATAAAATGCTTCCTTTACAAACTAAGTCTGAGCCCAACAATGGCAAAGTATTTTAATATATTACTTAGGAGTAAATACCAGGAATGGGAAGCTTAAGTAAACTAGGTTGCTTGATGAAGAAGGCAATACAGAAAATATATATTTTTGGTGAAGGAGGTAAAATAGATTATTTTAGGGACCAATTAAATGAATTCATTCACTAGCTGGAAGAGGAGTCAAAGTTGGGTAAAGGAAGTTCAAACCAACAGAAAAAAAAGTTTTAACTGGAAAAAAAATAATTCAGTAAAAATAGACACACGGTGGAGCCGAAGCCTGTTCTTCTTACACTGGTTATACACAGGCCCTTGTTTGCTTCTCTCTGCGTGCTTTTACCCTAAAAAAACACACCACCCTGGCCTCTGCCATGTGGACTAAAAACAACATTGCCGCCTAAAACCTTCTTCAACTCCACAATTACTAAGTATCTACTCTGCACAAAGAGTTATATGCACAGGGGACATGGAGAGGACTAAGTCTGGATTCCTGGTCTCCACAGCAAATAGGGAGACAGACAGGCAAACAACAAAGTATCTTAAGGATCCTGATGTAATGGTGAAGAGGAGGCTCTTGTTCTGTGCAATCACAGAATTAGAGTGTGTGATCCCAGCTGCCTCTCACAAATGAGGAAAAGAAGGCCCAAAAGGCTGTCAACTGTCCAAGGTAACACAGCCATGAAGGTTACTCTGGCTCTTATAAGTTGGCAGTACAAGCTAAAGTATTCCCCTCTTCCTCAGCAGCGTGGACACGGTGTTAACCACATCCGAATAGGCTGACAGGCAAATCTTGGATAAAGAAGTCATAATAAATCAGTTGTGTATGAGATGAATTCCAAATATTAAGGAAATATTAATTAAAAATTAAGTGGGCTCTTTTTGTAGGATCTAGAAGTTTGAATTACATTATAGTTTTGATTTAGATCACATGTGTCAAACACAAGGCCCGCGGGCCAAATCCGTCCCGCCAGGCCTTGCAATGTGGCCCGCACCGCGCTGTCATCACTGCACTCGCTGCGTTTCCATCACAATGACAGTTTATGACTGTTCAGTAAACCATTCGGCCCGCGATTTAGGCTGGATTTTTAGATTTTGGCCCCTTCTCTGATTGAGTTCGACACCCCTAAACCGACGGAAGTAGATAAAAATTCCCCCAGTTTCAGATTTTAAAGTTTCTCTTGATGATGTTGCTAATATCTGAAACAGCACATTTCTAAGCAGTACAATAACACTTACACCTTTTAGAATGGTGCCAGGGGAAGGACTGGGAAGTCTGAAAAACAAACTTCCTCCTGCTGTCAAGTTGACCTCTAAGTGGATTTTAACACCTCGTAAACAAAATACAAAGGTCTAGTCCAGAACACTCTCCTGAACTCAAAGTATAGCTGTTGTAATCGGCAACGTTAATCCACAGTAGCAGAATACTTGCTATAATTAGACAGTCAATGAGAAGGGGAACCATTTACAGCCCATACTTTGACTTAAATATCACACATACAGTTTATTTGTTGCAAGATACCAACCAGTACTTTAATCCCATACTTCCACTTCCTGGTTGAATTTTTTTTCTTTGGGGAGGATAAAATGCCTTTTTAGGAACACTCTTCTTTTTAAACTAAAGAAAATTTAGGTGACAATATTTTCAGCAAAGCCCCTCTTGTTAAAGATCAAAAATTGAAGTCACCTATGTAAGTTAAAAATGCCACCCAAAGTGGAAAATCTGATTCTAGTTCTTAAGGCGTTAAGTTGTGAGTAAGGGGGCTGGACTGCAGGCCAATAAACGAGGTACTTCCAAACCTAAATATGCAAAATAAGTGGATCATGTCTGAAATCAAGCTCTTTCGAAAGTAAAACATAAAAAAAATATTTGGATCCCACTGTTTTAAATCCTCTAAAACAAGTTCTTATCCATAGAAGACTAGAGGGCACACTAAAGAGCGTGTACACTGAGAAATCTCTTGATGCTGCTAGACGTTTTCATCTCGCAAGAAGGGAGAGCAATTCTCTTTTGTTTTCTCCAATTCTCTCATTTTTCAGGGCAAGACACCAAGTTTTAAAAATGATAGAAACCTCCATTCCCCTCACCCACCCTCAAGCAACAACACGTCAAGAAGCTCTCAGCTTAGTTTCCAATGCTCTATTTAAACATGTAACTTGCATTCAACAGCACCTCTTTTCCAAGGTGGCCTGAGATCTTAGAAACAGAAACCACTCACAGCCACTCGGGGTGAGGTTGTTATGAGAGAGGCTTCACTCGGGCCAATATTTTTCCTTCACAGCACCCTAGGAGGAAGGCAAACTTATGTGTAAAAGCGGGTTCTCCATCCACACACAGAGGCCTGGCTCCGAGCAGGGGGCAGTCTCTTCCAGGAAAGGGGCATCTCTACGACAGGAAGGGCTGGCCGGCGAGAAGATTAAGTTCTGTATGCCTCTAAGTCCAGAGCTTCACGTTACTCCATTCCCGCAAAACGGAAAAAATATAATCCGACCACCACCCTGGGCTCCCTCTGCAGCCGGGCCCTCCGGACTGGGCAGCCGGGGCGGCTGCAGCGGGCCCGCCGGCGCCGCGGCCGGGCCCCTCTCCTTCCCCGCAGGAGCCCCGCTCTCAGGGGCGGACGGAGGGCGTCGTGTTCGGCGGTGGACGATGGACCGGAGCATCACTCGGGGGTGTGACCCGAACCGGTGACGTGCTGTGCGGCCCCGGGGCCTCGGCGGACCGCTATTCAGGGTCGGGGCTGGGGCCTGGCGCCCTAATAACCGAGTCGGTTCCTCCCAGCTCCGGACAAACCACACAGATGTATGTCCTCGGCCACACCCATCGCTCCCCGAGGTGACCTTCCTCCCTCCACCCGCTGCCCGTTCCCCTCGCCAGAACCCGGCCCCGGTCGCTGGGGCCCCGCGGCCCGGGCGGGCGGCGGCCACAGCCCCCCACCGGGCAGCGGGCTCTCCGGGCCTCAGCCCCCCAGCCCCCGGAGCCGGCCCCGCGGAGGCCGCAGCGCGGCCCCGGCCTCGCGTGCAGCGCTTACCCATCACCTGGACCCTGCAGATGGCGCACGTATCGCACTCCACGTCCCAGCTCCACATGGCCACGGCGTTCCACTTCTTGAGGGAGAACATCTTGTCGCCTCCCGACTTGGAGCCCGCGCCCCCGGAGTGAGAGGACAGGGCGCAGGGCTCGTCGCCGTCTTCCACGTCGGCCATGGCGGCGGCGCGGAGACGTTGGCTCGGGGAAGGCCGGCGGTTATGGCGGCTCCGCGAGGCCGCCCGGCGGACCACAGCGCCGCCCGCAGGCCGCCGGCCGCCGCGGAGCCGGCCGCCACGGGCGCCGTCCGCGATTGGCTGGCGCTGGCCTTGACGTCACCTGACGCCGGCGCCCGGCCGCCGTTGGCCCCGCCCCCCGCCCCGTCACGTGCCGTGCGGCCTGGAGGCCTGAGGGCCAGGCGGGTGAGGACCGGGCGGGGTCGGGCGCGGGCCGGTCGAGTGTGTCCGCCGCCGCGCCGGGGCGTGTTCTGTCGCGATGGCCGGGGCACCTCGTGCAGGAAACGCCTGTCCTGCTTTCGGCCTTCGTGAGACGGACGGCTTTCAGAAATTACCGTGTGAACACATCCGCTTGTTTCCCCACCCCAGTGCAGACTGCCTAAGGGCAGGGACCAGTCTGTCAGCATCCTGTCCTCCGGATCTAAACTCGCCCGGCCGCAGAAGCCCCGGTCATTTGCAGAGGGACTGGATGACCTTCCTGAGCTGCCATGATTGTCTCAGGAGCCTTTTACACTCAAACATTACTAGGATCTCAAGAGGCTTTTGATTGTGGAGAATATATGTTAAGAAATTAAAACAAAAACATTAAATAAATAAATATATATACATATACATACATATGTACACACATATATACATACATCCATACATATATACATATATATATATACTTTAAAGAGAGGAAGGGGGAGAGAGAGAAACATTGATGAGAGAGAAACAGATTGGTTGTCTCTTGCACACACCCTGACCAGGGGTGGAATCCACAACCTGGGTATGTGCTCCGACCAGGAATTAAACTCACCACCTTTCTGGTGTACAGGATGATGGATGCTCCAGCCAACAGAGCCACATCGAGCAGGGCAATGTATTAATTCATTAAAAAATAACAACAATAAACTCATTACAAATTATCTTAAGAGCAATGACCTCGCAAATCATGTAGCTTCAGGAAAACACTGGGGAGAGAGAGAGAGAGAGAGAGAGAGAGAGAGAGAGAGAGAGAGAGAGAGAGAGAGAGGGAGGGAGGGAGGGAGGGAGGGAGGGAGGGAGGGAGAGAGAGAGATGAAGAGAGAAAATAGCTCTGAGTATTGTTATGTAAATGATCTTGACCTCTGAAAAGTTCCCAGGAACCCTGGGGGCCACTCTTTGTGAACCTTTAATTTAGCTTAACCTCCTCCCTTTCTATGTAGGAGGAATGAGGTCCAGAGAAGTAATGGTGACAGTTTTGAAGTCGGGTGTCTATTGCTAGCACAGGGACACTCTGTCCACTGAGCCAAACCAGCTAGGGCTCGATTAGTTTTCGATATGAATTTTTTACATATACTGCTCTGTAGCCCGCTTTTTTATTTTATTTAATAGTACTTCTATGACATCTGTCCACATAAACACTTGTATATAGGCACATTATTCTTTTTAATGGCTATGTAGCATCCCACCACATACTTTCCTGTGATTTATTGCCCTGAGAACCCTTTGAGACACATTTAATTGTTTCTAATGTATAATAAACAGTGCTGCATATATTTCCTTGCACATGTGTCAGAGTATATCTGTAAAACAAATTTCTAGGAATAGAATGCCTGGGTCAGAAGCTGTCTATTTTTCATCTTGATAGACATTGCCAAAAGATAGAACATAGACTTTACACTCCCACCCATGGATGTTAGTGGCACATTTCAAAAGAGGTTGTTTTTTAAAGTAGGAATAAGGTCTCAGAAGGTTTCACACACTGGATTTATAAATGGGAAAGGTTTGTTATATTATTTCAGCTCTGGGTCTCTATTGTTGTTTACTTATAATGCATGAGGTCTTGTCTTCCTAGCAAGCCTCAAGGTGGACATAATTTATTATGCCCAACTGCACCTCCACATTAGTTTGGTTCCATGGATTTGCCAGCATTTATTAGACTTGTACATGGAAAAATAACAAGTTTTTTTTTTCTTTTTTCTTTTTCTAGTTCAAAATAGAGCAGTCTTAAGTCGTCTTTTTTCTTTTCTTTTCTTTCCCCCCCCCCCCCAATGTACATTTATTTTAAGTCAGTTTGGTCCATTCTGCTTTTCTTGTGTAGCTGTTCAAAGTGAAATGCCCGTGGTCACTCAATTCTGACATCAACACTAATAACAGCCACTGGTTTATTTTTGAGCGTGCACTATGAAACAGGCATTGTCCTACAATGCTTGGCATGTGCCATCTCACTCAAGCTTACAAAATGAGAAAGCTAGCATTCTTATCGGTCTTACCTCAGGGGAAAGTGAGGCACCAGGTTAACTGACTTGCCCAAGGTCATATGTTAAAAGTAACAGATTTCCACAGAGAATTCTATTTTTTTTTAATTCCGACTAAAAAAGGTGCTTCTCATTCCTGTACCACATTATCATGTCATATAAAATTCAACTTAATCTAATTTACATCTATGCATTGATCAGCCATACCTCTACCATTTCCCCTGGAGCCGTCTGAGCTCTGAATTGGGGGTAGAGTGACTAGACATTTCCTCGCTTGGGGGATATTATCTTTTAGAAAGTGGTTATTATTTCCAAACATTCCTATTGTTCCCAACTACAGATATATTTATGAAAGAAGACTCTGAGATAAAAGTCAAGACTTTCTTCAAATTATAACTTTCGCATGTACAAGAGAAAAAGCCCTAGAGAAGAATCTCACCTTTTTTTAATTTTTTTTAATTTTTTATTTTTTACTAAGGCTTACTGTGAAACGCAAATTTTAGAAAATGACAAGCATGATAGCATTAAAACTACTTTGAACTTTCACACAACAGTCTTATCAAACTTTAGAACTTGAAAGAGAATTGGTTATAGTGAAAAATATTATCACATAACAAGCAATATCTTTATATGTGTGTCTCACTGGCCATGGAAATAGCATCCATAAGGTAACATGGCATCCACATTCAGTGTTTAACCTGTAAAAGAATGAACAAGAAATCATAAATTTTTTTTAAAAAGTGGGTTTTTTTGTGTGTGCAATAACCATTCATTAGAATGGAATGATGGCTTAGAGGACTGTTAACTTAGAACCAAAATTCTCACCATAGTATCAAGTGCAAAATCTGCTGTAATAGTCTGCCCAGTTTAGTGTGCATGGTCTATACAGCGCCCCCTGGTGGCTGTAACTAACAGGAACAAACATCCAAGAGCATACCTTTTTCTTCCTTTTACCGGTAACCTTAGATTTATTGCTGCTTTTCCAAATAGATCTGAAGGTGTCCGAAGAGATCTGAGGGGTAACTGTAACCTTTAAGACTGGGAGTTTACCTGAGAGGGGGAAGAACATAGTAGTAAATGGATAGGGTACCTCACACTCTCCATTTGATGGACTGAGTCACAGGCTTCTGAAAGGGCCCTTCTCCCACATTATTTTTTTTAATAATATGTTTTTATTGATTTTAGAGAGAAAGAATGAGAGAGAGAGAGAGAGAGAGAGAGAGAGAGAGAGAGAGAGAGAGAGATCAGCTGCCTCCTGCATACCCCCACTGGGGATTGTACAACCGATGCATGGGATAACTCTCAACCAACTGAGCCACCCAGCCTAAGGCTCCCACATTCTTATTAACTGGGAAACTTTCATCATACTTAATACCCTTTCCCTATACCTTCTTGATGTGAGTAACCAGTGACAATTTATTTCTGTAATAACTCCCACTGGTCCTCTCTTTTCCCACTGTCTATGTATTTCACCTGATGGTTGTGGTAGCCTTCTAACTGGACTTCCTAACCCCGTTATCTCTGTAACAAAGCCTCCGTAAGGACCCAAAAGCATAGAGTTCAGAGAGCTTCTAGGATGGGAACCAGGATGCTTCCACATGCCAGCAACCAGCCCAACTCCACGAGGACAGAGCTCCTGTGTCTGGAATCTCACCCGAGGTATGATTGTTTGTTGATTTGTATCCTTTAATATCTTTTGTGATAAACTGGCAATCCGGTGAGTAAACTGGCTTCCTGAGTCCTATGAGGGGCTCTAACAAATTAACTGAACCCAGTGAGGGGTCATGGGAATCCCTGATTTATAACCAGCCCATCAGAAGCACAAGTGAAAACCTGGTCTTGCAATTGGCTGCTGAAGGGGAGGGCAGTCTTGGGGGACAGAGCCCTCACCACGTGGAGTCTGATGCTGACTGCAGGGCGATAGTGTCAGCAGCTGAATTGTAGGACACCCAGCTGGTGTGGATAGCACAGCAGCTGGGGATGAGTGGGATGCAGACAGGAGGCAGGGACACAGACTGAAGACACTCTACCTGTCTTTCTGGCTCTCAGCGCTTCAAGTATGTCAATAGCAGCCATTTCTCCCAGGGCATTGTTTCCAAGGTCAAGTTCCTTTAAGTGAGCAGAGTATCGGATCAGGCTGACCAAAGAAAATGACAAAACAAAATGGCGTTGCTCCAAGCATGGTTATTCAGAGAAACTCACTTCGGTTATTTTGGAGTATGATCTTTCTTTTTAGATCCTCTTCCCCCTCCACCCCCCCCCCCCTTCTCCTCCACCCCCTCCCCGGGTTCCAAAGATAATGCACTGACTCAGTTTGAAACCAGACCTCCTGAATCCATTTCTTCCCCCCCCCCCCCCCCAATTTAACCTCTAGTTTGGATGTCTATTCTAAGTAAGTTGGTAGGATAAGGATTTTTGGTTGCCTTAAATCATTCATTCATTCATTCATTCATTCATTTATTTATTTATAATGATAGTATTGTCAGGGCTTCCCAGATTCTACACAACAGTAAAATATTAAACAAACAAGCAAACAAACAAAACAAAAAACTTGGGAGGACCGACAAAGATCAGTTTGGCAAATTTTATTATGTCCAATAAATTACAACTCTTACCTAGCAACACTATAAAAGAACAAACATTTTCACATGAAATTAGGAAGGCCATAATATTTAAAAACAAACAAAAACATGATTTTATTGATTTTTAGAGAGAGGCAAAGGAAGAGATAGAAACATAGATCAGTTGCCTCTTGCATGCCCCTTACTGGGGATGGAGCCTGCAACCCGGGTGTGTGCCCTGACTGGGTATGGAAGCAGTGGTCTCTTGGTGCATGGGTTGACACTCAATCCACTGAGCCACACCGGCTGGGCTACGGGATAGCTTTTTAAAATCAAGCAAGTTTAGCTTCATGAAAAATGAACATTCTACCTGTCTTTCGAATTTTTCGAATTTCATTGAGGATTATTGAGCCGACTTGTCTTTGGGAATTTCTGGCATCATGAGTGGACAGGGAATCTGGGTGAAGGCCTGGGTTCCTGGGCAGCTTCTATCTCTTGTCAATCACGTGCCTCCTGGGCCTCACTGTGCTCATCTCTAAAGCCGCCTGGAAAGGGTTCTTCTGCCTGTGTCATGAGGCTGTGGTGAACACAGAGTGCAGCCGTTCCTATGGAAGCATCTTGCAAAACGCAACAGCAAGAATGCTATATAACGAGTGCGTACTTAGTACGTGCATATTCTCATGTGCCTAGCATTGCAGGGTAACAAGGAATTTCACACATGGCCCCCACTCTTGAAAGAAACTGTGATAAAACCGTTTTGAGTTCTTACCATGGGTGGGGATAGGAAATCTTGGTTAGGGTCAATAAGTGAGGACAAGGCTGCTCCCTGTGCACACTTCCTGCTGATTCCGCAGCCAGAATCCAAGGCCAGGGCTGAGTGACCCCGCCAGACTCTCCCTCTTTTTTTTCTTTTTTTTTAAATATATTTTTATTGATTTTGTACAGAGAGGAAGGGAGAGAGATACAGAGTTAGAAACATCGATGAGAGAGAGTCATCGATCAGCTGCCTCTTGCACACCCCCTACTGGGGATATGCCTGCAACCAAGGTACATGCCCTTGACTGGAATCGAACCTGGGATCCTTCAGTCCCCAAGCCGACGCTCTATCCATTGAGCCAAACCGCAGACTCTCCCTCTTGAAGGCCTTGCCCCCAAGGACTACACAGTCTGTCTAATCAGGGCTTGACCAACTCTGGATTCCTGAATGGCCTGACTGTGTCCAACTGCTTCCGACAAGCTGGGAGAGAACAGGCATGCCTCAGGGAGGAAGCAGGATGCACAGAAGGTGGGTGGATAGTATTGACGATAAACCTGACAGCTCCACAGATCTGCACCTCGGTCTGAGATCAGAGGCCCTGGGCTTAGCCACCACTCCGCACAGCTCCCTCCCGGCAGCTGTGGTTACAGAGCGTTCACTCTGCATCAGCTGTGATCATGGTCACCCACACGCCTACGCCTGTGCCTGGCACAAGGGGCCCTCCACGGGTGTGGGTGCGGCTGAACTCCAGGTCCTGGGCCCCGAAACACAGATCTGGAAGGGGCGACGGCCTCGGACTCCCCGGCCAGAGGTGGTGCCTCTTTTAACTCCTCTGCCCAGAGGGGCCCTTTTTGCCGGTTTGTATTAAGGTGCCAGCTGGCGCCCGAGCACTGCATGCAGCACCCTACACACACAGTCTCATTTAACCCTAAAACACCCTCGTGGGTTAGGCACGATCATTATCCCCGTTCATTATACAAACGAGGAAACAGGTACGGAGAAGCTACGTGACGCGCCTGAGATGATTCTGCTGGGGAAGCTGGAGCAGGAGCGGGAACCAGGCAGTCTGCTCGAGGAGAGCCAGGACGTAGGATTCGAAGATGCCAAGCGAGTGTTTTAATCTCCAGTGTTCCTCAATGAGGATGCTCTCAAAGGGAGAACAAAAAGATTTACGACGCGTTCAGTGTCAGAATTAAAAGGACATGGGAGCCCTAACCGGTTTGGCTCAGTGGGTAGAGCGTCGACCTGAGGACTCAAGGGTCCCAGGTTCGATTCCGGACAAGGGCGTGTACCTCGGTGTGGGCACATCCCCAGTAGGGAGTGTGCAGGAGGCAGCTAATCCATGTTTCACTCTCGTTGATGTTTCTAGTTCTCTATCCTTCTCCCTTCCTCTCCATAAAAATCAATAAAATATATTTTTTAAAAAAAGGCATGGGGAAGGGACTGCCCGCTGGCGCGCATTAGTGGTGTCTACAAGCCCGGCACACGGAGCCGGCCGTTGGCTGCACAGGGCCCCATGCTCAGACGTGCTCCTCACTCAGTACAGAGCTCTGCTATTTTCTTTTTCTTTTTCTTTTTTAATATATACTTTATGGATTTTTTACAGAGAGGAAGGGAGAGAGATAGAGAGCTAGAAACGTCGATGAGAGAGAAACATCGACCAGCTGCCTCCTGCACATCCCCCATTGGGGATGTGCCCGCAACCAAGGTACATGCCCTTGACTGGAATCAAACCTGGGACCTTTCAGTCCGCAGACCAACGCTCTATCCACTGAGCTAAACCGGTTTCGGCTGAGCTCTGCTATTTTCATCCTAAAATCCTTAATATGAGATGAGGGCTCATGAGTTTGCATTTGCACCGGGTCCCCCACAAATTCTTTTTTATTTATTTATTAAAAATATATTTTATTGATTTTTTACAGAGAGGAAAGGAGAGAGATAGAGAGTTAGAAATATCGATGAGAGAAACATCAATCGGCTGCCTCCTGCACACCCCCTACTGGGGATGTGCCTGCAACCAAGGTACATGCCCTTGACCGGAATCGAATCTGGGACCTTTCAGTCTGCAGGCCAACACTCTATCCACTGAGCCAAACCGGTTTTAGCTCTTTTTTAAAAATTTAATATATTTTTATTGATTTCAGAGAGGAAAGGAGAGGGAGAGAGAGCTAGAAATATCAATGACTAGAGAGAATCATGGGCCCTGACTGGGAATCAAACTGTGACCCCTGGTTCGTAGGTCAAAGCTCAACCCCTGAGCCATGCCAGCCAGGTTGGGTCCCCACAAATTCTGTAGCCAGTTCTGCCGTCATCTGTAGTGTGGCTGAGCAGAAAGCAAAATGCCGGTCCGCCATGCCATTTCTGTGCGTGTCGGCCTTCCCTTAGGATCTCATCCCAAGACCAAGACCGGTTCCTGCTTCTCTCCCAGAGAGGAAAAACCTCACTCAGCACGGTTAACAAGGTGCAGTTAAATAACTGTCCCCATGATTTATCCCAAGCACTAGTTCTGGAAGATGAACACGTAAAATCTCTCCATTTTCTACTCACCATGTTAAGATTTGAGTGAATTCCAACAAACTGTTTTCTCCATCTTTCCCTTTTCCATCTATGCCATTATCGGCCAAATACAATTTCACTAACCAAGGCCCAGCCTCCGTCAGACCTTTCATCTTTTTCTTGGTTCCTACGAGAAAAGTTGTGTTGTGTTATTTTTTAGACAATAGTTCCCCTGTTTACAACGGGTTTTTAAGAACCATACAGACTTATTTCACTTGTGTGGGCAGATGCATTTTTTTTGTCATACAGTTAAGGAAATACAAGTAATTTAAGAACTCATTAAAAAACAACAACAACGCTCCAAATTGCCTGAAGGACATTTCATTGAAGACTGAGATTGCTTCCTTTACTTTTGCTAAAGAAGAAATCAAGGTCTCTGGATTTTCTTGACAGAAGAATGAATTATCCACTGATCCTGGGGAAGTGATGGCCCATATACGGGGTTCAGGCTTTTAAAAGAGCCTATAGAGTTGTCACTTTTTTCCTTTTTCTTTCTAGAAGGACAAGTTCAAAGGCAAAAGAACCATTCTGCCTTCATAGACTGCATGCCTGAGGCCAGTGGTCCTGGAGCCTGGTCCACCTTTGTCAGTCTGTCCAGCTGTAGAGTGCATCTTGTATGCGTTTAATTAACGCCAGATCAAGTTTAGGAGTTTAGCAGAGAAAAAATGCAGGACGGGGATGGAGGAAGAGAAACGGTGTGGCTCATCCGCTCAGGAAGTGTGAGAGGGCAGGGCTGAGGCTCCAGTCCCAAAGGCAGGCTGCTTTAGGGGATGGGGGGGGGGGGGGGGGGGCTCCAAGTGCTCGCAGTTATATGCTGCGTCTGCAACAGGACTCTCTAAACCCTACCAACCACTTCATCCTGGGCTCAACTGGAAAACAATAATCTGTCCCAATGCCAGGAAGACTTGGAGATCATATCTCTGCATGTGGTTTGTGGGGGCAATTTAAGGGATTTTATAGGCTCACTAAGTTTGCCTATCGTGCAAAAATCTATGATTTGAGAACATAACCCCAGGGCTAGACAGGGGTCTTGGACTTGAGTGCATTCAGCAGGCAATATCTGTGAGCTCCCATTATGTGCCAGGCCCTGTTCGAGGCGACAGGAACCCAACAGGAAACAGAACTCCCTGCCCTCATGAAGCTGACAGGAAGTGAATGCTAACTAGTGAGAAGAGAGAAGAGTTGGTGGTAAGTAAGTATACATTTTCAAATTAGGAAAGAGAACTCCTGTCAGGGAGAGGGACATTGGGCCATTCTAGTTTTGCCAGTTATTTTAAGTATGTTTTTTAAAAAGATTCCATTGGTTTCTTTAAATATGAATCTAATCTGCTGGATTATTGAATAGAAGTGACAGGATTTCTTTGCCTCTAACACAGTCGGAGGGAGAAAACTAGCCTGTCCTTTGGTTTTATTGAGGATACACCTCATTTGTCCAAATTTCATTTGTCCTCACATCCTGGGCATGGGGACGATAGCGAATGACAAACATGAGTCATACAATGGTGCTAACACGCTAGAATAGTATCTGGCACCGTGCAGGTGTTTGATAACTGCTTGTTGACTAAATGAGCGAGTCCATGAGTAAGAGAAACAGAATGCAATCATACTGTGGAAACTTCTATCTCACTGTTCCTTGTTTTTCCAAGTCCAGTGTAGCTCATAATGTCTTGAGATTCATGAAAATACAGAGAATATGATATTTCTATTCATCCAATCCCTTCAGGAATATAAATGTCTCTGAAAAGTTAAGGTTACGATAAAACATGGGGTGAATGGGGCCACGGCCACAGGCCACATTCTTGTGCAGGAGAGAGGCAGCCACAGCCAGTCCACATCCCCAGTGTAGCCGGCCTGGCCCCACTGTGTGCCGCTGGGGAGGGAGGGAGCTCCCGGGCCTGCCATTGGCCTGGCACAACTCACATCCCTCCTCCCTTCACCCCCCAAGAACAATCCAGACCTCCCTCCAACTAGTGGCAAGGGAGGTAACAACATGATAACTATCAGGTTGGAAAATGCTAGTTCAAACTACTCTCCAGAATTTCGACGGCCAGCAAGTCACGTGCCCTATGAGAAGGGCCGGAGGCTGATGCTGCTCAGACCAAATCCTTTTTTTTCCTTTTCTTTCTTTTTTTCTGGATGGAAAACAACTTCCTTGGAGTCAAGGTGAGTCTATGCTCAGCCCCTGGTAACACTCACTCGATCCACCCCAGCTGTGCACCTCAACCTATTCTTACCCAACCTTACATGTCTTTATTTTAAAAAGAACCTCACCAACAATGACCACTTTCATTTATTCCCATCTCGGAGAACTTGGCAGTGGCATAGCCATGCCGATTGTGCCAAGAGGCACAGAAAAATGGGCAGCATCTCCGGGTTTGACATCTCTTTCTGGCCGAAACTGGTTTGGCTCAGTGGATAGAGAGCGTCAGCCTGCAAAGTGAGAGGACCCGGGTTCGATTCCCGGGCATGTACCTTGGTTGCAGCACATCCCCAGTAGGGGGTGTGCAGGAGGCAGCTGATTGATGTTTGTCTCTCATCGATGTTTCTAGCTATCTCTCTCCCTCTCTGTGAAAAAGCAATAAAATATATATTTTTAAGAAAATCTCTCTGGAGAATGCTGTGTAACTCTCCAGAAAGTCGCCAAACTTCTCTGAACCTAATCTGCCTCGTTGCTAACACAGAGATCATAGTACTCATCCCTTGGGTGCGCTGTGAAGATGGACTGGGAGGCGTGGTGGAGTGACAGCCGTAGAGGCACTCAGAGTGCCGTAAACAATACTGCCCCACTTCCCAGTTTCGTTTCTAGGTTTTTTAAGTCACGGAAACACTGGCATGGGGGCAACCTGGTGAAGACTCTCTATGTGTAAGGTGTCCCCCCACTTTTGCCACGGGCTTTCTGAGGATCAGACATAGACTGCCGACAACTGCACATCTTCCCTGGAAGCCACCCCATAGATCCAATGTGAGCTCTCCCACCTCTGTGCCTCCCCCTCCCCTTCCTCTTTGGTGAACTGCCCAGATCCCCCATGTGTTCCTGACTGCAGAGTCTTTCTCACCACCCTCGCTGAAAACCCAATGCCAGGTGTTGTCAACTCTCCTCCTAAATACACTGGGACTCTCGTCTGTCCAGCTCTGCAGCCTCAGCTCTGTACTCTACCTCTCTCCCCCGCACTGTCGTAAAACTCTCCACACTCATCTCCCACTGTCCCGCTGTCCCTCTGCCTAAAATATAATTCTTGCAAAGCTGCCTGAGGTTCTTTTCAAGAGTCTGATTCTCATGCCACTGCCTTGCCTCAAAAGCACTGCGGCCTTCCTCTGCGCCCGGGAGAAAGTCTCACTCCTCATCGGCACTCGTGGCTTTGGCCCCGTGGGTGGCCCGGCCTTCCCAGCGACATCCCTCATCTCCCTCCCAGTGACCGCGCTGCTCCCGCACGCCCAGCCCTCACAGGCCGGGCACTTTCACGGCCGGCCTTGAGTCCCGCGGCCCCTTTGCCCGGAACGCCCTCTCTTTTCCAGTTGACGAACCTTTCCTCATTCCTCCCAGAGAGAGCTCTTTTTCCTGCGTGGACCGGCATCCAAAGGGTAAGTAGGAATTTTCATGGACCCGGACGCTCCACAGAGAAGGCTCCTCAGCGTGTCCTTCCTCCTCTGGCCTCTTCGGGGACTGCCAGGGTAGGTGGGCACCACACCTGCTGGTGGGCACCGGACTGTTTTGCTGAACGACTCCTCAAATGTTCATCTGTGGACGCCAAGTCCCGGTATCCCGGTAGGATCATCTTTTTGAGATAGTTTTTTTTTGTTTGTTTTTTTTAAAGCTTGTTAAAAATAGCTTCCACCCCCCCACCCTCCCCAACCCCCCACTGAAAGAACAAAAAGCATTGTGACCGCCTGTGTAATGGCCAGAGATGCATAAACCAGAACAGAAAGTTGCATTCGCTTGACTGCAGGTCTTAAGGAAGTAAAGCGTAATTAGTGCTGGCTGATTCGCACCTCAGACCCTGGAACCTGCCCATGAAGGTCCCCACCGTTCAGTACCACCCCAGGATAAAACCCCAAGTCAAGTCACTTCAGGGTTATGACCAGTAACTTCCTGGTTTGGAACTAATAAAGTTCTTTTGAAGATTACATCTTGACTTTGGAACTTGACCTTGGAATTCCTTCGTGCCGTCAGCATGCCGATGCTATGCTGTAAGCCTTGTTTTGGGGGAAGTGAATTGGCCACTTGGGCCACTTGGGCCAGTAAATGTCTGACAATCCCAGGCTGTGGACTGACCATGTTATGGTTGGATTTTGCTGCTCAGTCCTAAATCCTCAAGAACGAAGACAACCCTGAGAGCTATGGAGGGAAGAGCTATGGTGGGCTTGGGCAGGGAAGCAGAGCTGACTTAGGATGGGGCATGCAGGGTCTTCCAGGAATGTTTGGGGCCTGAGGCGACGGGTTGGGCCTGGCTGAATGGGGCTCAGGGAAGATAACTTATCTGCAGATGGTGGTTCCTGATGACCTTGCAGTGAACTTCCATCTCTGGCTCTTTATGGGCTGATGGGCCTGTGACGGGGCATAGGCCAAACCAACATCACTCACCAGAGTGCGGACACCCTCAGGTTCAGGGTCCCTAATTCTCACAGGGCCCTGGTACAGAGCCATGGGGCTCAGAGGTGGGCCAGATGGGGTCTGGAAGAGACAGAGAAGCCAGAACAGAAATGGGCCTGGGCCCTGTTTGTTCTATGGCTGCCATGGCAGAGAAAAGGCACCTCGGAGCTTCCCTGTGCCTCTGATTTTCTTCCCTGAGCAACAGACATAGAGAGGCAAGCTGGTTTTCTCCCAAGGCTAAAGCCATTGTGGTTTTCAGAGTCAGAGCACTTGGGAACTTGAGAGGAGAGCAAATTCTCGAGCCTTGCCTCTGACCTACTGGTTCAGACCTTGGTGCGCGGGGAGCAATCTGCGTCCGGGGTGCTTTGAGGCGGGACTGACTTGGACAAACGGACATTTCCCTTCTAGAAGCACAGAAATGGAACCCCTTGCCTCTTCTAGTAACTTTTAAATGGCTGCTAAGTGTAACACTGTCAGGTTCTTGTAATTATGCACTTGGAGGGGACTTTTAGAGGGCGTCAGGCTTCTGAGTGGGGCTTTGATTCACACGGTGCTGTGAGTCCGTCTGTCCGAGCAGCGGGCCCTCGGCCTGCCGCCCACAAGGAGCAGCATAAAGACAGTCTGCCTGCTTCCAATCGGGGCCAAATGGAAACCATCTGCACTCCTTGCCCCGGAGGCTGATGGGAAGCCGCTGAAGCTGAAACAAGTAGAACTCCTCTACCCAAGGCCAAACTCACCGCCAACCAAAGACCTCAGGACTTCAAAAGAATCCATCAGACGTGAGGAGCTGTGCTTACATTTGCTTTGCATGAAAATGGTCTGCTCTTGTGAGAAACTATAAAACAAATGTACACTCCACACAAGGTGTTCCTGTTGATGTGAGGCTCAGGCTCCCTTGGGAGACAAAAGGCTTTAACGGCTCCCATTGTCTGCTGGGTCAGGTCCAACGCTTCGTCTGATGTGTGAGGTCCTCGTTCATGGGCCCCATACCTCCTGCCAGGCGCGCCCCCCCACCCTCTCGTTCCAGCGGCAGGGGCAGGGGGCTTAGTGTTTCCTCATTAAGCCTTTTCTTTCTTTCCTTCTGCATCAGGCCGGATCTTGGCTCGTTCACAGAAACGTCTCCCCAGTTCTGTCCCTTCTCTGAACCCAGGGTCCACGTGTGGCCCTTGGCAGATGCTGCTTGTGTTGTTGCTGTTTCCTGGGTGTGTATCCTACACACCGAGTTGACTTTTGTCTCCTCCCGGATTCCCATGTGGAAGCCCCCAGTTCACCGGCATGTGACCTTATTTGGAAACAGGGTCGTGGCAGACATAATTAACCTAGATGAAGCCATATCTAGATCAGAGTGGGCCCTAATCCAACGTGACTGGTGTCCTTATAAAGGGAGGCCATCTGGGCTCAGACACACACAAAAGGAGAACGCCAAGGCCAAGGTTGGGGTCCTTTCAAGCCAAGGATTCCACAGGCTGCCAGCAAAGCACCAGAAGCTGTGAGAGGCCTGGAACCCATCCTCCCTTAGGCCCTCCGGGAGGAGCCAACCCTGCCAACATCTCGACCTTGACTTCCAGGCTCCAGCATCGTGAGGCAGTGTGTTGCTACTCGTTAAGCCACCTGGTCTGTGGTACTTGGCTCTGGCAGCCCTCAGGAACTAATACCGCCGAGAGGCAGGAGCTCACGGGGGCAGGATAACCATCTTCAACGGAGGCAGCTCGAAGGTCCAGAAGGTAAGCTCCTTGGGACCAGGGACCAGGGACATCCCTTCCTGCATCCCTCACTCACCAGCCAAAACGGCCTTGAGGACAGTGTCTCTCCTCAACGTGACTGAAAGAGTGACCCTAGGCAGCCGGCAGTTCTTCAAGGCCGCCAACCTTTCTGTTTGGGGTAATTACAGTAGCAGTGCGCACACACAGCCCAGGAAAAGAGGAAGTGATTTCATGATGAAGGAAGTGAGAGGAACTATGGAAACAACAACAAAAGTACCCTTTTTTCTCTTCTTCTTCTTCTTCTTCTTCCCTGAAGTAGTTTTCACAGTTCCAGTTTCAGAGGACTTCGTCATTTGGTTCAAAGTTGAACTTCCTCTCTGACTGGCTGTAAGGAAAAATAGAAAGGATAAAAAAAAAAAAAAAAAAAAAAAGCCTGTTCAAAGATGCATGGATGGTTTTTTTTTGTTTTGTTTTGTTTTTGTTTTATTGTTTATTTTTAAGCATCATGTCTAAGAATTTATTGTATTACATGCCAAGAAAAGATTATAAACAACTTCTGCAATACACCCACAGAGCCATACAAATCCTAGTTGATATTTCCTACCACTTATCCCATTTATTTTAAAAAGTGGATGTGTTTTTTACACACTTAATTACCTATTGGCTTATTGCCTTCATTTTACGTACAACTTGGGCAGAGAGCTTTCTCAGGAGAGAGAATTATCCCACCCACTGTCAAAACTGCGTTCACTTCAGCTCAGTCCTGTCTTTTTTATGTTTATTTCCCCAAAGGCTTGAGGGGAACAAGCAACCAAGTAGGGCCCCGAGAACCTTCCATAGATTCTTCACACCCCACAGCTGCCCACTGCAAAACGGCTCTAAATCCCTGGGGTTTGGGAGAATGTAGCAGAGAGGGACATATTTTTTGAAATATTTTATAAAAAATATTAGTGCATTATCACTGGAGTCATAACACCCTTCTTTTTCTGTCTCTTGCAGGAAATGGTACAGATGCAGAAGCTGA
This sequence comes from Pipistrellus kuhlii, assembly GCF_014108245.1. NCBI lineage: Eukaryota > Metazoa > Chordata > Mammalia > Chiroptera > Vespertilionidae > Pipistrellus > Pipistrellus kuhlii. Next base: position 23,474,283 of record NW_023425416.1, read on the forward strand.
CCTCTCTGCTACCCTCCTCTCACCTGGGTAGGCACCCTTAGCTGGTTGAAAACAGCCTCCCAATAAAACGCCCTCCCCCTTTCCCCACCCAGACTGTTTGCCACACAGATGGAGGGGTCCTTCTCAAATCTAAATCCTAACTACTCTGCTCCCTCCTAGCTAAGAAGGCCCTAAATCCCTGGTCCCAGTTATCACCCTGCTCGCTCCTTGGGGCCTCCGGCAGGCCATCCCCTCCATCTGGAACGCGCTCCCGGTTTATCCTCAGGCTCCCTCCCTCACCTCCAGTGTCTGTACACAAAGGTTACCTTTCCTAGGAGACCCACCCTCAACCATCTGTTTGAAATCACACCCCACCATCCTCCTTCCCCAGACTCCCAAACTTGCCTCTCTCTCTTGACGTTTTATTTTTCCACCTTCTAACGAGCTGTAGCCCGTATATGTTTGTTATGCCTTTTAGAAACTGTCTGGCTCCCACCCCCCTGCACACAGACACACACACACACAGAGACACACAATGACACACACACACAGAGACACAGACACACACAGAGAGACACAGACACACACAGAGAGATACAGACACATGCACACACAGACACACACACACGGACACACACACAGACACACACACACACCCAGACACACACACGGACACACACACACACACAGACACACACACAGAGACACAGACACACACACAGAGACACAGACCCACACACAGAGACACAGACCCACACACAGAGAGACACAGACACATGCACACACAGACACACACACACAGACACACACACACAGACACACACACACACAGACAGACACACAGACACACACACACACACACACACACACACACACACACACACGGGCAAATGCGCTCCCAGCCTCTCCTCTGGGGCAGGCTCTTTGCTTCCTGCACTAATGTCTCCCAAGAACCAGGACTTGGCACAGATAAGGAGGGACACGCTTGAGCACAGAGACCTTGGGGACGGAAGGAAGGAAGGAGGGAGGGAGGAAGGAGCATCATTACTAAGATTACATATTATACATGATAACATGTAATTCAGAAAACAAACTGGGCTTTGGATCGTGAGGCAGTCATGCCTCTTTGTCAGCAACAGAAACCCACTGTGCCCGACTCTGGTGGGAAGGAGGAGGTCCGGGAGTAACTCACAGAGGAGGAGAGAGAACCAAACATCCGGGCCTTACCGAGCCGTGGCCTCCCAGCGTCACTGCTTTCATAGCACCCAAGGGGACTACGGAAAAGCTACCTGGTACGTTCTGAGGTTGGAATTTAAACTTGGTCATCCTAAGTTTTAAAATTTCAAAGGATGAGATTTCTAGCAAAGATGGCACATGTGACATTTAAAAATGAAATTTGTCTTACCTTTCTTTTAAATGTATCAAATGGAATCTAAATTTCCAAGCGATCTGATAGCCACCATCCTCTATTTAAAAAAAATTCCAAACAGCCCCAGCTGGTTTGGCTCAGTGGGTAAAGTGCTGGCCTGAAGACTGAAAGGTCCTGGGTTTGATTCTGGTCAAGGCACATGCCCCAGTAGGGGGTGTGCAGGAGACAACTGATCAATGATTCTCTGTTTTCATCGATGTTTCTGTCTCTCTCTTCCTTTCTCTTCCCCTCTGAAGTCAATAAAAAATATGTTTTTTAAAATTCCAAACAACCACCCTGGCTGGTAGCTCAATTGGTTGGAGAGTCCTCCCAATGTGCCAAGGTTTTGGGTTTGATTTCTGATCAGGACTCATACGTAGATTGTGGTTCAGTCCTGGTCAGAGTGCGTATGGGAGGCAACTGATCAGTTTCTCTTTCTCTATCCCTTCCCCTCTCTCAAATCAATCAATCAATCAATCAATCAATCCTGAACAACTCAAAACATGAGCAAATTCTTCTTTAGTGATTTAAAATTTTACCTTATTCTCCTTTCTTCTTGAGTTTTCATTTGTATTCACATTCTACTTATTTCACAAAATTTTATATTTGAGTCTTCTATAGCTCACCCTGTAACACTTCTCCGTAACAAAATTGCTACATTTACAAAAATCAAAATTTTAATACTTTAAATTTAATATTTTAAAATCTAAAGTTTTAAAAATGGCCAAAACCGGTTTGGCTCAATGGATAGAGCGTCGGACTGTGGACTGAAAGGTCCCGGGTTCGATTCTGGTCAAGGGCATCTACCTTGGTTGCGGGCACATCCCCAGTAGGGGGTGTGTAAGAGGCAGCTGATCGATGATTCTCTCTCATCGATGTTTCTAACTCTCTATCCCTCTCTCTTCCTCTCTGTAAAAAATCAATAAAATATATATTTTAAAAATGTCTTCTGCAATTAATCAATTTTTAGAAGAATATGATTGATTAATACAACATATGTATGTTATACATTTTGATAAATCCTAATTCAATACAAACATAAAATTTATTGAATGCCTGTCAATGAGGTAAATGGTTGTTTTACATATTTGTCTTTATAACTAACTCAAGGCCCAGTGCACAGAACCATGCACAGGCAGGATCCCTAGGTCTGACTGGTGACCAGGGCCAATTAGGGCCTTCCAGCTGCCAGACCTTCCTTTCCCAGCTGCCCGTTGGGGTTTCTTTCATTCCATGCTGCCCCCTGGTGGTCAGTGCACGTCATAGCGAGCAATTGAACTCCCAGTCTCCCTGTTGAACTCCAGAGGAGACACTTTGCATATTACCTTTTATATATATAGAAAAAGATTCTTGTATTCATTAAAGAATATTACTGCTAAAATGTGGCAGACACATCAATGCTATTTCTATTTTTCATTGTGATAATTGTAAATCCTGGGAAATCTTGTTCATACAGATGCAAGGGAATAGGGTTGCCAGACGTAATCTTTCTTACCCACCCCCTCCCTGCCCCAAATACAGGGCACCCAGTTCAATTTAAATGTCAGAGAAATAAAGAACAATTATTTTAGTTACTATATCCAAACATTGCATGGGACATACTTATAATAAACTTTATATATATATATATATATATATATATATATATATATATATATATATATATATATATATATATATAGAATATATTTTATTGATTTTTTACAGAGAGAAAGTGAGAGAGATAGATAGATAGAAACGTTGATGAGAGAGAAACATCGACCAGCTGCCTCCTGCACACCCCCCACCGGGGATGTGCCTGCAACCAAGGTACATGCCCTTGACCGGAATCGAACCCGGGACCTTTCAGTCCGCAGACCGACGCTCTACCACTGAGCCAAACCGGTTTCGGCAAATTATTTAGATTTTTTAATCTAAAATTCAAACTTAGCTGGGAAATTCTAGAATGATTTTTATCATAGCAATACTATTCAATTCTGTGAACGCCTGAGTTATAGGCTAGAAATCACATCTGGTTGATTGAAAAAAAGGTTTTTAATAACCTGTCAGTTAATAGTGATTGTGCTCTCCTTAAATTACATTAAAAGCAAAAATTGGAAGCCAGCCATGTGTGAAAAGTGGGTTGTCTCTGATTTATTAGAGACACTCACTTTCTTAACACTTACATTAATATTGCGAATTGCCTCTTTGTTTTTGTCCCCTAGGGAAGGCGCTCTGCTCAGATACTGGATCGGGAAGAAATGTGCCTTTCTTTGGCAAAGTAAAGTGATGATGGCGACCAAGGAAATGAATCCCAGGTATCAGGTCCTGGAAGGTGAGACTCTGGACATTAAAAAAAGCATATCATCTACACCCTCTCACATTCACCCCCCTGGAAGTTTCCAGGTATTCCGTGTCCTGGTGCATTGGGGGTGCTTAGAAACAGCAAACATTTCCTCCTTCTGGTGTCCCAGCACCGGCAGACTCAGTGTCGGGTGAGAGCTGGCTTCCTGGTTCACAGACAGCCGTCTTCTCGCTGTAACCTCACGTGGCCGAGGGGAGGAAGCTCTCGGAGGCTTCTTGTTTGTTTGTTTTCCTCATTTTTTTTTTTTATTAAGGTATTATATGTACTGGGGCCTCTTTTTTTATTTTTATTTTATCGATTTTTTACAGAGAGGAAGGGAGAGGGAGAGCCAGAAATGTCGATGAGAAAGAAACATCGACCAGCTGCCTCTTACACACCCCCTACCGGGGATGTGCCCGCAACCAAGGTACATGCCCTTGATCGGAATCGAACCCGGGACCTTTCAGTCCGCAGGCTGACGCTCTACCACTGAGCCAAACCGGTTTCGGCATGGGGCCTCTTTTATGAGGGCACAAATCCCAAATCCCACTCAGGAGGGCTCTGCTCTCATGACCTCAGCACCTCCTCAAGGCTCCACCTCCTAACACCATCATCTTGAGAATTAGGATTTCAACATATGAATTTTGGGTGGACACAACAGAATGGAACAGCCTTGTTTCAAGATAAGGGTTGTAAGGGACCAGAACTGGGGGCCGGGCAGGGTGAGCTAAAGCACAGGCTGTTGGGGGTAGGGTAACAGGTTCTTTTGCTCAAGAATCACATTTTAGGGTGGCCAAGTCCAGCTGGCGGGCTTGGGACCCATACCCACTGTGGTCAGGAGAGAGGGCTGGTAATGGACCACAATCATTTTCTAGCCTCATGTGTCTCTCCCCCCGCCCCTCCATTTTTTCCATTTATGGCTAATCCTGTTGGCAAAGAAGTAAAATCAGGATGGGCAAACTAATTTGCCTGAGCAGAGGTGTATTAGTCCAGCTCTGAAGTAGAAGGCACTTTTACTCAGAGCTGCTGTGTGCGTTTCTGCTATGGACAGGAAGTCCGAGTCCTCTCAAAATTCCTAAGTTTAACACCCAGATGGCCATATTTGGAGATGGGGCTAAGGGGGAGCAAAAACACTGTCTTCTACTCTCAACATCCTTTTGGCTGGTCTAATAATCAAATAGGAGACAAATTAGCAAGAGAAAATAACCAAATTTAATCACATACGTATGTCTAGGAACCCCCCATACATGAGGGGTGCAAAGACAGGAAGCAATAATGAGATCTATAATATATGATCCTCTGATGAAGGATCATATATTATAGGATCATATGAAGGATCATATGAATCGAGAAGACGGCTGTCTGTGAACCAGGAAGCACATCCCTCTGAGCTAAGGATCACCTTGAGGCTTCAGAGGGAAGGAAGGTCATTGCAGGGCAAGAAGAAGAGCAGATGTTCAGTAATTAGTCGTTTATCCTGCCCTACAGATAAGTCAAACAGAGGTTATCTCTAAAAATCTCTTGTTTTGGGCAAGGCCCCTAATTCAAATTCTTCTTAGTCAACAGAGCCAAATATCAACAGTACAACAGATTGAAATTTCTTTGGAGCCAAATCTTTCAAACTTAAACTTCTTCTAACGCCACTTCTTCAAAATAGACTCACCCAGGCCATGGTATTTTGTGGAAGAGCCACACTCAAGGGGCCAAAGAGCCGCATGTGGCTCACGAGTCGCAGTTTGCCGACCACGGGTCTAGGTAGTTAAGCTGGGGTAGAAGTTTCTTTTGAGCCCACAAGGTCTTGGTGGCCTTTGGTTCAAAACAATTCACATACCCGGTACATCTTGGGGCGACTCATTCTGAACCCCTACTGTCCTCTTAGGACTGGGGTGGGGAACCTTGTGTCTGCCAATGGTCACGTGGGTGTGTATAACATCATTCTCGGGCCACACTAAATTATCAACTTAAAAACCAGCCTGCTATATTTGGTCAAACATTACTTAACTCACCCCTAATGCCTCGGCAGGGCCAACCCAAATGATTATTGGGTCTTGTGCGGCCTGCTGGTCAGAGGTTCCCCACCCCTGTCTTAGGAAGTAATGAAGGTTTAATTGAGGTCATAAAGGTGGGTCCCTGGTCATATAGAATCAGTGCCCATACTGGAGAGATACCAGAGAGTGCTGCATGTGCGTGTGTGCATGTGTGGGAGCGTGTGTGTGTGTGTGTGTGTGTGTGTGTGTAAGTGTGTGTACTAGAGTGTATGTACCTAGAAAGGCCATGTGAGGACACAGCAAGAGGCCGGCCATCTGTAAGCCAGAAAGAGAGCTCTTAATAGGAACTGGATCCGCTGGCACTTGGAGCTGGACTTCCAGCCTCCAGAGCTGTGAGAAAATAACTGTGTTCTTTAAACCACCCAGCCTGTGGTATTTGTTATGGCAGCCCAGCAGCCCGATACCCTGACCCAGAAGAATCCAGAAGAGCTAACATGCACTGGATGCACTGAACAGCAACGAAGGTTCGAGTGACTGTCCGTGTGAGGGCCTGTCACCGTCAGCCATAGAGGAAGCGGGGAGCCTAGACATGCACTCGGTGTGGGTTTTGTTGTTGCGATTGCTAAAATCCTGAGTAAAGAGACGGATTTACAAGAGGTTGTGTGTGCCGACCACTGACCTCAGGGCGCGGCTCAGCGGGAGCAGTTTGCACCCTGTCCAGGCTGCTGTGAAGAATGATAGGGCAGGCGCTCTCTGTGGTCAGCTCTCACCCTGGCATTTGTGGCTCTCGGGGAAAACAAATCCAGAACCCGAAGACTAAGCCTAATGCCCCTCTCAGCAGAAAGCCGGTTGGAATAACCAGAATAGTCACATTTCTTCCCTGCACCCTTGTCACTTTTTAGGATATATTTTCATTTACATATATGTGTGTATATATATCAGAGAGAGAGATAGGGAAGGAAGGAGGGAGGAGAGAGAAAGATCAAATGCGAGAGAGAAACATTGATCAGTTGTCTCCCACACGTGCCCTGACCCAGGATCAAACACACATCCTAGGTATGTGCCCTGGCCAGGAACTGAACCCACAAACACTTGGTGCACAGGATGATGCTCCAACCACTGAGCAACCTGGCCAGGTCTCCTTGTCTTCACTTTTCCAGTCCCACCCCTCTCACACCTGTCCCTGCCTGCCACAAGCAATCCCTTACAAGGGTGCTTTTACATTTCCAACGATTTCTTCAAAAGAAAATCACAGATTCACTTAATTATTTAGAAACCAAAGTTACAATACAGGACTTCATAAATCGGACCATGGCTTTTTATAAGAATCTTGGTAGAAAATAGCAAAGGGAAAGTATAATAATATTTGACAGCAAACATTGTTTCGAGGCTTCCTTTTGTATATTTGTTGGGGTAATTGAATTATCAAATTCAACTAATAACCTGTATAATTTTGATACCATGAAAATACCTAAATGGGGGATAACCATTTGTGAATCTGTGTTCATTGCAAGTTCTTTGAGCCCATTTCCACAAAGTAGCCTTGACTTCAGCTCTTTTTTTTAAAATAGGGTAAGTCAGTGAATAATTTAAAAATATATATATATTTTATTGATTTTTACAGAGAGAAAGGGAGAGGGATAAAGAATTAGAAACACCCATGAGAGAGAAACATCGATCAGCTGCCTCCTGCACACCTCCTACTGAGGATGTGCCTCAAGCTAGGTACATGCCCTGGACCAGAATCAAACCTGGTACCCTTGAATCTGCAGGCCAACGCTCTATCCACTGAGCCAAACTGGTTAGGGCGAATAATTAAAAAAAATAAAAATTGAGATACAGACCTAGCCAGTTGGGCTCGGTGGATAGAGCGTCAGACTGTGGACCAAGGGTCCTGAGTTTAAGTCCATACAGGGCATGTACCTTAGTTGCAGGCTCCTCCCCAGCCTGGGTCCTAGTTGGGGTGTGTGCAGGAGGCAACCAATTAATGTGTTTCTCTCAAACCAATGTTTCTCTGTCTTTCCCTCTCTCTTCCACTCTCCCTAAAAATCAATGGAAAAATATCCTCGGGTGAGGACTAAAAATAAATCCTATATATAATAAAAGCCTAATATGCTATGTGTCCGGTTGTGCAGTCAGCCACTCAACCAATCGAAGCGTAATATGCTAATGATATGCTAAGGCTGCTCAACTGCTCATTAGGATGTGCACTGACCACGCAGGGGCAGACAGTCGATTGATAGGTTAGCTTGCTGCTGGCGTCTGGCCGATCTGGACAGAGGGAGATAGGCCAGACACGCCCTGGAGCCCTCCTGCGGTTCCTCTCCAGCCGAGTGTGCACTGTGGGGTCCCTCGGCCTGGCCTGCATCCTCTCCCAACCCAGGATCCCTCAGGGAATGTTGGAGAGCTGGATTTGGCCCGATCCCACAGGCCAGGCCAAGCAACACCACTGGTGCATGAATTCGAGCACTGAGCCTCTAGTAAATAAATAAATAAGAGAAATTGAGATACAGATAACATTATATTAGTTTCAGGTGTCGACCATAATGACTTCATACATGTATATGTTGTGACATGGTTGCCACAGCAAGTCTAGTGCACTGGGAGAGGAGACCAACCCTCAGAAGGGAAGCAGGGTCATGAGCAGCAAACTGGGTTTCTCCTGATGATGTGGTCTGCACCCCTGACCGCAGCCATGTCTGAAGACCACACCACCTGCCGACACCCCAGTTATGCGAGCCAACAAAACCCTCGTTGACTTTAATTTTGTTTGGGCTGCTTGCTGAGGTGCATGCTGCACTTGTTTCCTATTGTTGCTGTAACCAATGACCAGCAATGTAGTGGCTTCAAACAACACAACTGTTATTATCTTCCAGTGTTGGAGGTCAGAAGTCTGAAAGGTCTTAGAGGCCAAAGTGAAGGCGTCAGCAGAGCTGCGCTCCTTCTGGAGGCTCTGGGGAGGACCCGCTTCCTAGCCCTTTCCAGCACTTACGTCCTGGCTCATGGCCCCTTCCTCACCTCACTGCCATCTCTCCTCCTCCTACCACCTTGCCTTCTCTCTGACTCCGACCGTCCTGCCCCCCTCTCATGAAGACGCTGGCAATTACACTGGACCCTCTCAGCTAACCCAGGATAATCCCCTAAAGCAAGACCCTTAATTCTCTCACATCTGCAAAGTCCCTTTGCCATGAAGGTCGCACAGTCACAGATTCTGAAGATCTGGACGAGAATATCTTTGGGGGTCTCTTGTTCCGGTCTCACGCAGACTCAGGAAGCAGACTCGAGATGGACCACTGGGAAGGCCACTTGGCGGCAAAGCAGTGTCCTTCTCGTCCTCCAGCGCTTACCTGGGAGTGCGTGCGGGGGACGCTGGAGTCTGGCCAGGCTGTGGCTGGCGGGCCTCTGCCCTGCGACTCGGCATACTCTGCTATGGGCCTGAGGAGGGCCAGCGCTCCGGAACACTGCAGGTAATTGCCATCCAGGTGCAGCTCGCTGGGGAAGGGGCCAAATACACAGCTCATTAGATGTTATTTCAACTCTCTCAATCAGGATTAGAGGTCTCCACCTCATAAAATAAAATGCTAACATCTCTCTCTCATTACAACATAATAAATAAGCATCTACACTAATAAAAGAAAAACATACAAATTGACCGTACTTCTGCAATGCCCACCAGCCAATCAGGAGTGAGTATGCAAATTAACCCAACAAAGATGGTGGGTTAATTTGCATATGCAGGCACGGAGCAGCCTGACGGGGCAAGATGCCTGCTATGAGGGAGAGGGTGGGGAGGCAGAGGGAATTACAGGAGCAGTGCTTTGGCTGGGAACAAAGACTGCCGGCTCCAGGCTGCCAGGAGCGAAGCCAGGGGAAGGAAGGCCTATTCTTGCATGGATCTTCGTGCAAGGGGCCTCTAGTAATACATAACAGACCATGGCATAAAACAGAGACCTGGTGGCCATGTTATGGCCAGAGACATGCATGGAACACGACATCCCTGAATCTCAAGTGTAAGTGGAGGATCTTGCTCTTATCATTAAGAAGAAGAAAATACAACATAACGAGAGGAGAGAAAAAGATGATTAGAAACACATTGAAACGTTAGAGGAACTAGTGGGCTCTGTCAATAAGCTAGTTATGTAATTCCAGAGAGAACAGTGCCAGGAGGCAGGCTGGGCAACAGGGAGCACCTCTCACCAAATGGCACTCCGGCAGATGACAGAGCCCAGGCGTGGCCCGCTCGGCGGCCCCAGCCCACAGTAGCGCAGGCTGAGGCCCTGAAGCCTGCGGTTGTTCTTCAGGCCTGAGAAAATGCTCTCAATTTCTTCACTCCCAAGTCTACAAGGAAACCACAGGAACAAATTAGTGACGTGTGAGACCCATGTCACCCACTGGATTAGTCATTGTCAAGCACCCCTCGGGCAGTTAGAGGCACTTTTGTGATCCTTGATTTGGGCTTCCCGGGCCCGGGCTGGCTCTGGGCTGGGCTGGGTTGACAGAGGGGGCTGCCTGCGTGTGGAGGAAGGGGGCCTGGCGTCTGCCTTCTAAGCAGAGAGCAGTGGGTGGACTGAGTAGCCATTCAAGCAAGCTCTGAGCCCCGAGGTCACGAGAGATGGCCCAGCTGGCAGGGCCGAAGGAGTCTGGGAAGACTCACTGGTACACGACTCCTGGTTTGTGGGTCGAGGCTCCACCACTCAGCCCCACGGGCCAGGTAGGAGTGGCCTTTGAAAATTTGTCCGGAGCAGGTTCAGGGAAGCCCAACTCCCAGACCTCCTTCCACAGCCCTGGGTTGCGCCTCCCCTCCCATTGCACTGTCCCTCGAGGCTGTGGTTTCCCTTAGCCACACGACTGCTAAGCTTTATATGCGCCTCTTTTGTGCTACTCAGCGTCCACCTTACATTCTGCACAATCAAGAAGAGCATGTCTGCCGAAACCTGTTTGGCTCAGCGGATAGAGCGTCGGCTTGGGGACTGAAAGGTCCCGGGTTCGATTCTGGTCAAGCGCATGTACCTTGGTTGCGGGCACATCCCCAGTAGGGGGTGTGCAAGAGGCAGCTGATTGATGACTCTCTCTCATCGATGTTTCTTACTCTCTATCTCTCTCCCTTCCTCTCTATACAAAATCAATAAAAGATATTAAAAAAAAAAAAAAGAAAAACAAAAAGAAAGAAAAAAAAAGAAGAGCATGTCGCCCTGACTGGTTTGGCTCAGTGGATAGATCGTCGGTCTGTGGACTCAAGGGTCCCAGGTTTGATTCCGGTCAAGGGCATGTACCTTGGTTGTGGGCACATCCCCAATAGGGGGTGTGCACGAGGCAGCTGATTGATGTTTCTAACTCTCTATCCCTCTCTTTTCTGCTCTGTAAAAAAAACAATCATATATATATATACTGTGTGTGTATATATATTGTGTGTATGTATATATATATATATATATATATATATATATATATATATATATAAAGAAGAAGAGCATATCTCCTCTCCACTGCTAGCCTGAGGGCTCCCCCGGACACCAGCCTCACCCTGGGTATGTTTGCATCTTCCTTAGCAATGAGCACAGAGTCTTGCACAGACAGGCCTTGGACAAATATTTGTTGAAAGAGTAAGTGAGTGAAAAGACTCTTTTGTGAGAACCCTGACGTTCACTCAGGAACATTATCACTAAGGCGGCTTTGCAGTGCCCCCTTTCAGTGATGACTCGATGAGCCACAAGGAAATGGGGCATTGCCCTCCCCTGCCCTTGCCTCCCCCAGCTGACAGCGGGCGGAGCCTTACGTGCAGTAATCGAGGACAAGAGAATGCAAGCTGCTGAGCTGCAGAGCCTGCCCCAGCCTCCCCAGAGACCACGGGTCCATCTTGCAGTCAATGAGCTCCAGGGTGGTCAGCGGGCAGGGCGTGTGCCCCTTCGATTCCAGAAGCAAAGCCTGAGAATGTGAAGCAAAGGGTTCCTGTGTCATAAAGATTAATATGTTCTCTGTGTTCATGTTTCTTAAAAGTCAACCATCTTAAATACCTCAACATGTTTGCTTCTAAAATAACTTTCTGCTGACCCAAGGAGAAAGTATCATGCAGACAGAATAATTCCCCTTAAACAGGAAGACTCATCAAAGAATTATATGGGAGCCCTAGCCGCTTTGGCCCAGTGGATAGAGCGCCGGCCTGCAAAGGGAAAGGTCCCAGGTTCGATTCCACTCAAGGGAACAGGCCAGGGTTGTGGGCTCGATCCCCAGTAGAGAACTTGCAGGAGGCAGTTGATCCACGATTCTCTCTCATCATTGATGTTTTTTTCTCTTTCTTTCTTTCTTTCTTTCTTTCTTTCTTTCTTTCTTTCTTTCTTTCTTTCTTTAAAATATATTTTATTGATTTTTTACAGAGAGGAAGGGAGAGAGACAGAGAGCTAGAAACGTCGATGAGAGAGAAACATCGACCAGCTGCCTCTTGCACATCCCCCACCGGGGATGTGCCCGCAACCAACGCACATGCTCTCGACCGGAATCGAACCCGGGACCTTTCAGTCCGCAGGCTGACGCTCTACCGCTGAGCCAAACCGGTTTCGGCTCACCACTGATGTTTCCATCTCTCTTTCCCTCTCCTTTCCTCTCTGAAATCAATAAAGATATATTTAAACAAACAAACAAAACCCCCAAAACGCCAAATGATCCCAGTCACCGTTAAGTCCCTGCCTTCCGGACAGGGCAGGGCGGTTAAAGCTACCAGCCATGAAGGCCCCCTTTTAGCAGCTGGAATCACCACCCCCTGAGGGTTCCTTCCGCTCTGAATTTAGGCCGAAGGGAGGCTTGGTGAGGTCTGGAGGGTTTGGGGCTTTTTGAGCTAATGACAGGTTGGTCAGAGATAGGATTGCAAATGATACCCCGGCTGAGAATAAAAAGGCAGTGGCCACCCGGACCTGGCGCCGTGCCGCGGCCTCTGTGCGAGGGAAGGCCCGGGCTGGTGCGGTTGGGTTTCTCCAGCCGCTTCTGCCGGAGGCGCCCCGGCGGTCACGCCGCCTCCGGTCAGGCTGGTCTGTGCAAAACAGGCTGTCCGGGCCGGAGGTCGGAGCCTCCGGGGCTCCAGCCCTGCCGCGGGCATTCCACAGCATCCGCGGAGGACTTTCCCCGCAGCCGCCACACCGCCCGAGGGCGCGCTTTCAGGAACCGCGAAGTGTTAGCATCAGGGACAGCGCTGTATCTCCGCCCCGAATGGACTGGGTGCCCTGACGGGCCCTCTAAATGGAAACAACTAAAAATCCTGGTTATAGATTTCAAATCGTCGTCATAAATTGTGGTCAAATACTAGTACACACAACATAAAAGGTACCATCGTCACCATTTTGAAGTGTGCATTTCAGAGGCGTTAAGTGCATTCCCACGGTGGTGTAAACGTCAGCACCATCCGTCTCCAGAACTTCTTGGTCTTGCAAAACAGAAACTCTGTGCCCAATAAATCACCCTCCTTCTCTCCCCTCTCCCTCCCCACCCCCCTCCCTCCCGGCCCCTGGCGGCTAACTGCCACTCCTTCTGTCTCTGAACCTGACCCCCCTGGGGACCTCATCTAAGTGGAATGACTTAGTATTTGTCCTTTCGTGACTGGCTTCTTTAACGTACCCTAAGTCCTTCAAGGTCCATGCTGTATGTAGCCTGTTTCAGCATTAAAAAAATAATAATTTAAAAAATATATTTTATTGATATTTTACAGAAAGAAAGAGAGAGTGATAGAGAGTTAGAAACATCGATGAGAGAGAAACATCGATTAGCTGCCTCTTGCACACCCCTACTGGGGATGTGTCTGCAACCAGGGTACATGCCCTTGACTGGAATCGAACCTGGGACCTTTCAGTCCACAGACCGACGCTCTACCCACTGAGCCAAACCGGTTTCAGCTGTTTCAGCATTTTAAAGCTGAATAATATTTTACTGTATGTATAAACCACTTTTCCCCCCATTTGCCTGTCCACTTGGACTGTTTCCACCTTTGGCAATGTGAGCGCTCCTATGAACACGAGAGTATAAATCTCTCTCTGAGACCCCGTTTTCAATTCTTTGGGCCACATACCCAGAAACGGGATTGCTGGATTGTCTGATAATCCTATTTTGATTTTCTGAGGAACCTCCCTACTGTTTTCCATGGTGGCCGCGCCGTTTTACATTCCTACCAGCGGCGCACAAGGGTTCCAATTTCTCCACACCCTCATCAACATGTGATTTCCGCTTTTTTTATAGCAGCCATCCCATTTACATGAGGTGGCATCTCACTGTGGCTTTGACCTGCAGTGCTCTAGTGATTAGTGGTGATGTGGGGCATCTGGGGCGTGTGGGTCATTGTAGACCTTCCTTGGAGAATGTCCCCTCAGGCCTTCTGCCCATTTTTAAGTCAGGCCGCTCGCTTTGTTGGTGGTGAGGAGTAGGAGTTCTTTGTACGCCCTGGCCGTTAACCCTTGATCAGATACGTGACTTGCGATCATTTTCTGCCCCTCCGTGGGTTGCCTTTTCATTCCGTTGTCTGTGCCTTTCGATGCACAGAAGGGTTGAGTTTGGATGAAGTCGGTTCATCTAGCTTTTCTTTTGTTGCCTGTGCTTTTAGTGTCATATGCAAGAAACCACTGCCAAATCCAACATCATAAAGTGTTTGTTTGTTTTTTTCTAAGAGTGTTAAAAAATACTTTTAAAAAAATGTGCAGCCGAAACCGGTTTTGCTCAGTGGAGAGAGCGTCGGCCTGCAGACTGAGGGGTCCCGGGTTCGATTCCGGTCAAGGGCATGTACCTTGGTTGCGGGCACATCCCCAGTAGGTGGTGTGCAAGAGGCGGCTGATCAATGTTTCTCTCTCATAGATGTTTCTAGCTCTCTATCCCTCTCTCTTCCTCTCTGTAAAAACTCAATAAAATATATTTTTTTAAAAATGTGTCGCCTGACTGGCAGGTTAGTGAGGAGTAGCCGAAGGTCCGTGAATGAGACATGGGAGCCTGGAGGGGGCTATAGGCATGAAGCAGCTTTGAGAGCATCGTTAAAGCAGGGATCGAGCCTCTGGGCAGTCGATGGGAGAAGTGAGATGAAGCTTAGCTATTGTATCTGTGAAATTCGCAATGTCTATGTTTTAATACACGTGTCCTGCCTGGCCCGGGCCCGGGATCGAACCCACAACCCTTCAGGGCACGGGCCAATGAGCAACAGGGCAGTGATTATGATTTAAAATGTTTGGAAAACATTGGGTGTTCAAGTAAATTTCATGAAATAGACAAGGATGTCAGTTCTATTATTTTCTGTACTTTTATCGGGGTGAAAGGTTTCATTAAAATCACACTGTTTCTTTTTTAAAGAAAACCTCGCGGGCGTAACAGTCAACAACGAAACGAATTATAGCTGGGACACATGGTGTAACATGCTTCCTGTCAATTTTGAGATTAATCGAATAAACGTTTTTAAAGTGCGTGACTCACGAGGCTGGCGACCTCCGGGTTGCTCAGCTGAAGTCCCCAGAGGCAGGGCTGCTCCCCCGGCCTGTAACTCGCATCACGAATTGTCATGAGCAAAGGCTCCAAGGACATCGGGAGGGGGCTGGGCTGGGAGTCATCGGGTTTTACAAGCACAAACTGGTATGAGAGAAAAACCACAGGTGCGTGTCATAAAGAGACATCCAGCCCTCGCCGGTTTGGCTCAGTGGGTAGCGTGCTGGCCCTAGGACTGAGGGTCTGGTTCGTTTCCAGTCAAGGGCATGTACCTCGGTTGCAGGCTTGGTCAATGTGTGTCTCTCTCACATCAATCTCTCTCTCTCCCTCCATCTCTCCCACTCTTTCTACAAGTCGATGGGAAACACATCCTCGGGGAAGGATGAACAGAAACAAATAAATAAAATACATTACAAGGCAGGAGAAGTGCCGAGCAGGCCCCTGGGCCCTGAGCCAGGCTCTGGCCTTCAGGGCGGGAACACGGAGGGGGCGACACCGCCGGTGAGGTGCTCCGGGGGCCGAGGACCCACGTTCCTGGGGCGTGAACCCTGGTCAGTTCACGTCAGAGAAGCACAAGGAGAGGAGCACCCCCGTTCACCTTCCTGAGGACCTGGTCATCGTCGATGCTGGTTTTCAGGTCCTTCCTGATGGCCGGGCACACGGGCGTCTGCTCCTGTGCACAGCGCTCCTCGTAGGTTTTCAGGAACCTTTGGAGAATCGGGGCGACGGGCAGCGGCGCCCCCTCACGGCTGAGTGCTGCCGTCTTCTCTCCTGGCATCGCTCTATCAGGGGTCTTCAAACTTCTCTCATTATGAGAATCACCTGGTGGAGCTGTTTAAACACAGATTCCCGGATCCCAACTATAAGAAGTGCTATCAGGAATCTGTGTTTTAACACCTCCACCAGGTGATTCTCATAATGAGAGAAGTTTGAAGACGCCTGCTCTATAGCGTTACATCCACCTGCAGTCTGCACACAGCCACTCGCCCTGAAACCCAACACACAGGTATCTACATTTTAAGGAGCAGCTTACACCCTCCCCACCCCCCAAAACTGGCAAATATTGCTGCACATCCTTTTCTGACAATGTTAAGGCGCCTCATTTACCTTTAAAAAAAAAAAAAATATATATATATATATATATATATATATATATATATATATATTTTATTGATTTTTTTATTTATTTATTTTTTTACAGAGAGGAAGGGAAAACGATAGAGAGCTAGAAACATCAATGAGAGAGAAACATCGACCAGCCGCCTCCTACACAGCCCCCACCAGGGATGTGCCCACAACCAAGGTACATGCCCTTGACCGGAATTGAACCCAGGACCTTTCAGTCCGCAGGCTGACTGCTCTATCCACTGAGCCAAACCGGTTTCAGCATTTTTTCGCCTCATTTGTCTTAAAGTGGAAGTGGGGAATTAAATAGAGATAGCCAAGTGGAATTTTTCCATTTCCAATCTCTATATTCATGGATCCATGCTCTCTCTTTTAGAACGAGGGCAGTACCCACAGAGCTCACTTATAAAGGGACACAGTTAATCTGAGAGGGGGTACTCAGTGTTACCAAGGACACAGTTACTTAACATCGGCACAGCTCTCTTTGGGGACCTCACCCTTCAGGCAGTGTCACTGTGGCTAAGAACACGGCTTTGGAGGGAGCAGGCCTGGATGTTAGATTTATCTTCACTTTGGACTCACTGGGTGGCCTCAGGGGCGTGAGTTAGCCTCGCCCGCCTCTGTTTCACTATCTGTAAAACAGGTTTTGGTTGTCATAAGGATTAAGTGAGATTATAAAGCACAGCATCTGGCACATCGTGGAAGTGCTCAGTCCACTTTATTGTTATTTGTTATTATTCTGATTTTTGTCTTCTGAATTACCCAGTCCCAAAGGGCCCCTCCATGTGGTAACTTCAAGTGATGGCTGAGTCTCGGAGCTGGGTTCAGAGAGACAAAGTTTATGGGAATTATTAGAGTTTCGCCAAATGGGAAGGTTTCCAGCTACAGATTGTCCAAAAAATGTATTTGTTCTTTTCCATCAAAGGAGTCTCTCCTTGTTGAACTGAGACCCGGTGAACCGCTCCCTTCTCTAGGGCTCTTGACGCACCCCCAATTTCAGTACTTTCCACCCCCAATTTCAATCCTTTCCACCCTCAATTTCAATCCTTTCCACCCCCAATTTCAATCCTTTCCACCCTCAATTTCAATCCTTTCCACCCCCAATTTCAATCCTTTCCACCCCCAATATTTCAATCCTTTCCACCCCCAATTTCAATCCTTTCCACCCTCAATTTCAATCCTTTCCACCCCCAATTTCAATCCTTTCCACCCTCAATTTCAATCCTTTCCACCCCCAATTTCAATCCTTTCCACCCCCAATATTTCAATCCTTTCCGGAGAGAATCCTGACTACCTACCCGAGGCCAGGACACTCCTGGCTGCGGGGCGCTTTGCCCTGGTTGGGTACCTGGGGTGGGGATGGGAGGGGCGGGCGTTACCGTCTCCGTGGAGCTCAGGACCAGCCGGGTCCGAGCAGCCGGCCAGGGGCCGCACAGGTCAGGCGGGCACTCACCCAGGGCCCGGTCTGCGCCCCCGCCCAGCCGCCTTCCCGCGGGTCGGGCGCCTGGAGAGGCAGCCGGGGCGGTCCCGGTGGGGAGGGGCGGGAACCGGGCGGGGAGGGAGGGCGGAGGCTGCAGGGGGCAGTGGCCGGCAAGGGCTGGAGGAGGAGGAGGAGGGGCGGCCGCAGAAATGCCGGTCCAGGGTTCCTGGGGCTCTGGCTTTGAGAACTGTGATTGCACCTGCACGCGGAAATCACAGACTAAAAGAAACGAACAAACAAAACTGAACCAGACTCTCAGAGACCTAAACAAACGGAGGGCTGCCGGAGAGGGAGGGCGGGCGGTGGGAGGACTGGGTGCAAAAGGGGCGGGGATTAAGGAATACAAGCTGGCGATTAATAAATACTCAGTGCAGTCTTCCTATGGAACAGAGCCTGTGATACTGTAATAACTAAGGATGGTGTGAGGTGGGGACTTTAAAAATAGGGGGACCACTTTATAGGACTAACCACCAAGCTGCACACCTGGAACTGATATAAAATCATCTTGAATGTCAACTGTAATAAAAAAAAAATAGAGTCATTATAATGATTTTAACATAATAAAAGCACTTCCAGTTAATAACAGTACATGAAAAAAAAATAACAGTACATGCACATTGCCGAACGCTTAGAATATATGAAAATTAAAAAAAAAAAAAAAGTAAGCCAAAAGCAGTTGTAATCGCTAGCCAGAGATGGCCAGTTTAAAATCTTAGAGTTCCAATCCGGGATCTGCCTGCCACTGCTTGGGAAGTCACTTCATTTCCCTGACTTAGCTTCCTGTCCTGTAAAGTGGGTCTGGTGATGCCTATGCCTAAGGCTGCGTGCGCATTAAATAAGAGAACGTTTGTGAAACGATGAGCCTGGTGGATAAGGAACGCTCAGCTTGTGGACGAGCAGCTATCACGGTCACCATGAAAGAGCCGCACCACAGCCTCACGCACTGTTTGCCCTGGAAAACTGTTTGTCGCTGTCTGGCTGTCAACAGTTCTCCACACAGAACAGCTCCCCGGGGAAAGTGGGGGCTCTGGCAGAAGAAGTGGGGCTTGTTTCTCCAGGAAGCAGTGAGTATTGCCAGCCCATGTTTTCAGAAACTTCCCTGACGGATTACCTATGTCCTAATAAGAATCACCTTTACGTGTATGACCTGGTATGTGTAGACCTGTGTAACCATGAAACCATTGCCACCATCGAGAGTGAGCGTAGTCAGAACCCCATTTCCCTGTGCCCTGCAGGCCCCCTCCTCTCCCACAGATCGCCCCCGGCCTCCTTTCTGGCACCAGGGGTTCGTTTGCACTTTCTAGAATTTTACACACACCAACCGCACAGCAGGCGGTCTTCCGTGCCCAGCTTCTTTCCCTCAGAAGAGTGACTCCCAGAACTGCCTGCTGTGGGACACGGGGGTGGTGAGCTCCTCGGACTGCTCAGCAGTGAGCCTTCATTGTTGGGACAGATGGACAGGCCAGGATCGATGATGGGTTCACCTGCTAGTGGACATTTGGGTTTCCATTTCTTAAATATATTTATTATTTATTTATTTATTTATTGAATATATTTTATTGATTTTACACAGAGAGGAATTGAGAGGGATAGAGAGTTAGAAACGTCGATGAGAGAGATACATCGACCAGCTGCCTCTTGCACACCCCCTACTGGGGATGTGCCTGCAACCAAGGTACATGCCCTTGACCGGAATCGAACCCGGGACCTTTTAGTCCGCAGGCCGACGCTCTATCCACTGAGCCAAACCGGTTCCGGCTGGGTTTCCATTTCTTGGTGTCTACGAATAAAGCTGCTATAACCCTTCTGTATACGCCTTTGTGTGGATAGATGGTTCTGTTTCTCCCAATCCAGTGTTAAAAACCAGTAACCTCTCCAAATGCCGGTCACAGTCCAGCCTTATTCTCAAGAACGTAGTGTCGGGATGCACCCTGCCTTTGGTCAGACGCTGGCCAGTTGGGTTTGGAGCAGGGCTGTTCTCCGTACTCTGTCATCTCAGTTCTCTCTCTTGAAGTCACTTACGTCAGTAGGATTCTGAGGCAGGAGGTTATGGCGGCCGCTGGAGGGATCTGCCAGTAAGGATCCCTCCCAAGGACCTGGCTCCAGACCAGATCCGGGGCCTGAGCCTGCAGCTGCCCCACGAGGCAGAGAAACCAGGGGAAACCGAGGCACAGGAAAAGCTGTGTAAAAAAAACATGAGGTTGCTGGGCCAGGCACCCTCTGCCAGGACTGCCTTCCCTTTCCCAGGGGCCTGACCTGGCCTTTTATGGTGAAGCAAGATGGCTGGAGTGATGTCACTAAAAACAAGGACTGTCGCGTTGGGGTCTCCTTCACTGGGGGGGCGTGTCCACAGGATTTACTGGTGAGCCCCCTGCAACCCCTCCTCCCCAGGGGCAGGGCCTTCGCCCCAGGGGTCTATAATCACGTACAAAACATTTCTGCTATCACGATGCTCACCCCAAAATAAATAAACACCAGCACACCCCACCCCCCCTCAGAGGGGTCCTTATTTGCCGAAGGGGAAAGAAGGCAAACAGCGTTATTGTGACTCACAATATTTGTGGGAAAGGCAGAGCCTCCAAGTACTCCCAACAATAATATTTTGGGAACTTTATTATTATTTTTTTTTAATCTCTGATGGCTCCGTGCCACTTTGATTCGGCTCCGGGCTTCTCCCCCAGGGCTAACCTCGAGGGGAAGTCAGAGAGGTTTGGGGCTTCCAGGAATCACCTGCTCCCCCAGAACCTGGTGGCTGGTTTCTGCTCTTCAGCAGTGTCGGGGTGGGGGTAGGGGGGCACCCAGAACCCACAGCCCCGGAGACCTTTGCAGACCTGCCCACGGAGAGCTAACGCAGGGCTCTCCAGCTGAGTGGCTGGCACAACCCCCTGCAGGCACCCGCACCTGCAGGCGGGGCCCCGCCCCCGGAGCTGTCACTCAGGAGGCCTGGGCTGGGCCCGGGCGTTTGCTTTCCAGCAGGTTCCCTCCCAGGTGATGTAGCCCCTGCCGGTCCTGGAGAACCACTGACCCAGTGGTCGGCAAACTCATTAGTCCACAGAGCCACATATCAACAGGACAACGATTGCAATTTCTTTGGAGAGTCAACATGTTTAAACTTAGACTTCTTCTAACGCCACTTCTTCAAAACAGACTCGCCCAGGTCATGGTATTTTTGTGGAAGAGCCACACTCAAGGGGCCAAAGAGCCGCATGGCACGTGGTTCGCGAGGTGTGGTTCGCCGACCACGGCACTGACTGAATGCTCTTTCTTTCCAAAGCTGCCTAACATGTTAGCTCGCAGCTGGGGGACTGCCTGCAGAGGCCGGAGGCTCCTCCTGGGATTCACGCTGAAGGTGGGGTTAGTCGGAGGAGGAGGAAAGGCCGTTTTGCTGGTTATCTAGGCCTGGGTTAAGTCTCAAGGGATCAGAAGTCTGCCTAGTACCTGACGACTTTCTGGAAGGTGCCTAGGCTTGTTCTCTCCCTGAGAAGGACTCTGCCAGTCCGTGGGCTGGCTGCCTGAGAAGTGTCCGCAGGCTGGCTGCAAAGCTGCAGGAGGACCAGGCATTGGGAGCAAGTGACACGTGGGTGAGTGCAGGGAGCCTGAGACCTGCGCCTGGAGGACCGGCGACAAGGGCACTTGTCAGGGGTCACCCCGAGGAGCTGAGCAGGGTGTGGGGAAATGAAGGTGGAGAGGGCTTGAGGGCTGGGGTGACTCGGATCCCGTCCCCACAGGGCCCCACAAATGAGGCCTCATGGGGCTCTCCTGGCTCCCGTCCTGGGCCCCCGGCTGTGACGTCTGATGCTCCTTTCTGAGATTATCTTCCATGCACAACCCCCCCTCCCTCCCCGCCCCCGCCCCACAACATCTCCCCAGGCCCATACAGACCCCATCTGATCACATTCTGGATTGCTTGGCGTCAGACCTCCCAGGGGCCTTGTCCACTGCTTCCCATTTCCTCATCCCGTTTCCCCATCCCTGGTCCTGGATGCCCCCTCTGGGCCCTCCCATTTGGAGGCTGCACCCTGTGTCTGGGCTCCCTGGTCTGCTTTCAAGTCTTTCCAAGCTGCACCCACTGGCTCCCACCCACTGGCCTGCCCAGGGGGGTGGGTCTGGGGCTACAGTCTCCTCCTTGGGAAGGTCACGGCCTCTGTGGGCAGCGTGTCCCTTTGTGGTGGGACTGTTGTGAGGCTCACGTTAGGGAAATGCTCATACAATGAATATAAACGTGTCCCTTCAGCCCCCTTCCCCTCTTCCAGAACCGCGGGCCACCTTGGCCCAGTGTCTAGCACCAGCTCCTGCCCTCCTGCCATGGTCTGGAGCTTGGACTGAATGTGGGGGTAAGGAGGTGAGTAGGGGGGGCCAGAAGGGTGGTCTGGGGTCCCCCACTCCTCCCTCCAGTCAGGAAAGCTCAGATGACGGTGGTTGAAAAAGGGCAGACGTTCTGAAAAGGTGATTCTTGGGATGTGAAAAGATTCAACAGCGAGGGCTCTGGCCTGGAAGGAACTGAGGGGCATTTTCCTACTCTGAGTTGAGCCGATTCTGGTGTCCCCTGGCAGGTCCTCCTTTCCGTAGAAGGACGCAAAGAGGCCTTGGAGCCCCTCTCCTCAGCAAATCTACACACCACCGTTCTTTGTTGTTGTTAATTCTCACCCGAGGCTATTTTTTTCATTGATTTCCTTTTTTTGAGAGAGTAGAAGGCATGAAGGAGAGGAGAGAGAGAGAGAAATGTCAATGTGAGAGAGACATCAATTGGTTGCTTCCCGCACAAGCCCTGACTAGGGTGGGGGATTGAATCTGCAACCCAGGTACATGTCCTTGACCGAGAATCGAACTCATGACCCTTCACTGCGTGGGCCGACGCTCTAACCATTGAGCACACTGGCCAGGGTGACACCGTTCTTTATCCATTATCTTTCAAATGAGGAAGAGTAGATAACAAGAGTGGGTGTCCCCCTGCACGAACTTAGACGTAAGGATCCAGGGAACAGTAACCACACCTAACACAGACATCATTTTTTCCCTGTTGACCCCACATCCAGGTGGGACTGGCTTAAAGAGACAGGTCCAGGGGCAGAGGGTTAAGGGAGGAAGAAGCTGAGAGGCAGGAACGGCTTGCAAAGTAAGAAATTCCCTCCTGGCCTGGAGCCACTGTCACACATGCCTACCCCACTCCGAGGGGTTCTGCCTATCGGGGCCACCCGGGCAGATCCCTCTTCTCCGGGGAACCCTTTGGCGTTCTGTTCCCCAGGTCCAGGGCTGCCCGCAGCCCTTCCCTGGGATGGTGTGGAGGTCTCGGCGGGGGCCTCAGCCCTCCTGCGGGGTGAGAACTGCTCCTGGTCTTTCAGTCAGGGCCAGTTCACCCAGCAGAAAGCCACCTTTGCTGTGCAGAGAGTAAGACGCCAGGAAAACTCCTTGGCACGGGGAATGGGGAAACTGAGGCAGAGAGCTGACCAAACCAGCTGAGCCATTTCCAGCCAGAGACAGAAGGTGCCCAGGGCAGAAAGCACCGGGTACCTAGCAACAGGCCAAGCTGGTGCCAGCTCCCGCCCCCAGGTGGCCTTCCCTCCCCGGACACATGGCTGCTCAGGCAGTGCAGACCCCCTGACCTTTCCGCTCCAGGCCCAGGAGAGCAGCGGACCAGGCAGGACCAGCTGTGCTGACTCATGACCGCTCCTGGCCCCGGCCAATCAGGAGGGACCTCGGTCCTGATAGGTCACACCTGGAAAAGCTGATGGGTATTGTATCGCCATCTCCCCTGAGATGGCCCTTAAACTCCCAACCTTTAAAAAAACCATCAAAATGACAAGTGAAGGGCTCCAGTGGAGAGGCTGCTGCAGGAAAAGTCTCCCTCACCCCACTTGGTGCAGCTGGTCAAACTGGAATTGCAGGAAAGTTCGGGAAAACGGGGCCTGGGTTTGAGCAAACACCCTTCAAGGGCAGCTGGACACTTGAATCCCACCGCGCTCCCCACCCCCTTGGCTAGGATGGTGGAACAAGTTAACTGAACTTGGGCACTTTTACAAATACTGCTGTAGAGGATTTAAGATATGCAGATTACATGCCTGATGTCCCTACCACATTTTAGTGGTCAGTTTGTAAAGGTTTTCACATATTTTGTGATATGTGGATAAAATACTTCCAAACAGTGACTGGGTTCAAGCATTTCAAGCTTTTAACTGAACAAGTCTCTTTATTTCCTTAAGCATTTAAATGAAATAAAAGAGGTAAAAACCATTTCCAAGATATAAGTAAATAGGGCATTTAATTGTGAAAGTTAGAGACTGAATGATTGGTTTCATTTTCTTGCTACAAATGTTTTTGAAATCTAGCCTTTTTAGCTGTTTTAAACACACACACACACACACACACACACACACACACACACACCTGCCAATTGAATACCAAAATGATCATTACACTATCATCGGTTATAGGTTTTTGTTAGGTCTGATCAAATAATTGAATCGATACCCCTTCTACTGGTGGGAACTGACTTTTAGATCACTTCACAACCAACATTCCTTTTTGCTTAGGGTCGGCAAACTCATTAGTCAACAGAGCCAAATATCAACAGGACAACGACTGAAATTTCTTTTGAGAGCCACATTTTTTTATTTTAATTTTAATTTTTTAATTGAATTTTTACAGAGAGGAAGGGAGAGAGATAGAGAGCCAGAAACGTTGATGAGAGAGAAACATCGACCAGCCGCCTCCTGCACATCCCCCACTGGGGATGTGCCCGCAGCCAAATGTATATGCCCTTGACTGGAATCGAACCCGGGATCTTTCA
The DNA here is from genome assembly GCF_014108245.1 of Pipistrellus kuhlii. Classification (NCBI taxonomy): domain Eukaryota; kingdom Metazoa; phylum Chordata; class Mammalia; order Chiroptera; family Vespertilionidae; genus Pipistrellus; species Pipistrellus kuhlii. The sequence continues at coordinate 23,498,817 of NW_023425416.1, forward strand.
GTCCGCAGACCAACGCTCTACCACTGAGCCAAACCGGCTTCTTCGAGAGCCACATTTTTTAAAACTTAAATGCCACTTCTTCAAAATAGACTTGACCAGGCCATGGTATTTTGTGCAAGAGCCACACTCAAGGGACCAAAGAGCCGCCTGTGGCTTTGCGAGCCACAGTTTGCCGACCACGGGCTTAGACCACATTCCATTTGCTAAGACCATTATCCTTTCCCTCCGGACCTTCCCAGGATCTGGACCTGCCCAGAGGATTCCCCACGGAAAGAGCCCGCCTAGAGTCCTTTAACACCTGACTCCTGTCCCTGGCTGCTGGCGCCGTTTTGGGACTCAGCCCCTCTGGTTTTCCAGGTGGCCTAATGACGTTGGAATTCTTTACCACTATTTGCCTCGTGCGTTTCTCCTTCGGCCACGCTAACAGCTTTCCTTTCCTGCATGCTCCCCATAAGTAACGAGGGGCTACCTGTCAGAAACAGAGCCAGCCAGAGGAGGGGGAAGTGCCTGGATCTGGGTCTCATCTCCTTTGATCACTGAAAGGGCCAAGGACCGCCCCAAACGTCCTCTGTGACGTTAGAATGCACCGTCAGTCCCTTCAACTCCTTACTCGAGTCCACATAAAACCCACCTTCACAGGTCAGTGCCAGCTTTGCTGTTTTAAGGCAGCTTTTTGTCTATGAGTTGTTAAAAAGATAAACGGAGGCACATTAACACATGTGAGAGGTGATTTAAGCAAAAACCACCCAGGCAGTGTCAAGCCAGAGTGAGGAGGAGCTCTCCGCCCACACAGGCCCGGGAGACGTAGAGATGATGCACAAGAAAGGACGTTGGTTGGCTATAGCTTACAGCCTGTTGGCTGGCTGTGATTGGTGGTCCTCAGCGTTTGATTTCATACCCTTGAGACATTTACAGACTGAGATTGTGTTTTTTTTGCAGATCATCACAGCATTCGAGTCACCTCCTTGCTCCATTAATTTAACAACACCTTGGCAGAACGGGTGCTGGGCTCTTTTCCCACACCAGGCTGTTTCATTATTTCATTAATGACCAGGACTCTATTGATTTCCCTAAGGATTATGGGAGGAGGATGAGCATTCGATTGTACAGGGCCTGACAGGGTCAATGCTTCTAAATTGGACCAGAGTTGTGGCGCTTCAGAGAACAGCTGGGAACATGCTGCCAGGACAGGCCCGCCGAAGGAACTGAATTATCTCCACAGAAGCTGGGAGGCACCTAGGAGTGGCCCAGGTACTGAGGCCGCAGAACCTTCCGGTCACTCTGGTGCAGTCTCTAGCTTGACCATGAGCAAGTGCAGGGCAGCCTCTCAGGGCCCTTGGGGCCAGCAGAGTGCTCAGTGAAGAGCAAGGGCCCTGTATGTTGTTCTTGAAGGCAGGGAAACCAAAGCCCAAAGGGGTTACCTGGCCCAGATCAGAAAGGTGATTTCTAGTGGCGTCGGGACCCTCAGCAAGGCCTGCTGCTCCTCCGTTGGCCGCAGTATGTCATTCATTCATGGAACGGGACTGTCTTCCTCGTCTAAGGGCCAGGGGCTCTGCCCCGGAGCCATTCACAATCTAGTAAAGGAGAGATGAGACATGTGTGGAACTAGGCGAAGCATGTGCGGTCCTTACCACGGGATGTAGATGGGCCTGGTCTCCGGGAGCCACCAACATGACCACATGCCTCCCTCGTTGCCATGTGCCCTCCTTTCTTCCAGTTGCTTGGGCCACTGGATCTTCTTCAACCTTCCTTCTCCCATGTTCCATCTGTCAACAAGTCCTGTTGGTTTTCTACCATCAAATATAACCAGAGTCTAACGGGCCTCATTCCCCGCAGTGCAATCACCCGGGACCAGCCACCGCTCTCACACTGTTAGGATGCCGGCCCACCCGGTCTCACACGCCCTCCTATGCCCTCTGAGGCTTCTCACACAGCAGTCAGAGCAACCCAGAAGGCAAGTGGATCATGTCACTCTACTACTCAAAACCTTCACCTCAACCTCCTATCTGGCCACACGCATCTTGCTGTTTTGAGCACACAATGCATTTTTTTTCCTGCTTAGAGAGTCTTCTCTACATACCCTTCTGACTCCCTTTCCTCACTTCTTCAGATCTTGGTTCGAATATCTCCTTCCTAGTGAGGTCTTCCCTAACCACCTTGTTTACAATTCCACCCCCACCTCTTCTAGCACTGTGCATAGCACTCCACGCTCCTTTCCCTGCTCAGCTTTGCTCCACTGTACCGAGTACCACCTGACACAATACTTGTTCACTTAGGTTTTCTCCTCGCCACAGCATATAACCAGCCTCAGTGATTTGGGCTGTACGCTTACGACCGACACATAATTTGGGGTCGAGTTTAGGACTGAGACTTGGGGGTCGGTATTTCCCAAACTTTAGAAACAACTGTCCCACAATAACACAAATATCTCAGGCTCCTTAATGGAAAGGGCCTCCAGGTAAAAATTAAGGGTTCACCTGTGCATTTGCATGAGTCAAGGCTGAGCCTTTTTGCTTCTTGAATTACAAAATCAGATGTTGGTTTGAATTTTTAAGTGTAAAATCGTAATATTGACGATGACTTTTTAAACCGTATGCCTTCCCACCCCGGAGCCCGCCCGCTATCTTCTCAGGAGATGCTAGTATGCCTCTCCAGGGGTCACTTACCCACCCTGCACTGAGAATCTGTCTAAAATGGTGAGTCTTAAAAAAAAAAAAAAAAACTTCACCCAAGGATATGTGTGTTTTTTTAAAGATTGATTTTAGAAAGAGAGGGAGAGTGGGTGAAAGAAACATTGATGTGAGAGAGAAGCATCGATCACTTACTCCTGTACATGACCCCACCCAGGACGGAACCTGCAAGTGCCCTGATGGGACGATGCTCCAACCAACCAAGCCACCTGACCAGGCTTTTTCTTTTTATAGGGACAGTGCAGGCAGTGTGGCCTTCTCAGTTCTGGGAGGAACTGAGGAATATGTTAAATTGGGAAAACATTCAATATTGTTCACAAAAGATAAAAGAATTATTTGATAAGCAAAAAATATTGTGTCTAAGATTGAATTCCATGTTAAAAGTAGATCAATACAAAGAAAGTACAAAGATTTTGATACTATGGAACAAAGAGGACTTGAAAAACAGGGCAAAAACCTAAATAACAGGACTTTAGTAATTAAACTGGTTACAGCAAAAGCATGTCAAACTCAAAGGCTAACACGGGCCAAATGAACAAGGTTTAAGTTTATGTGGGCTGCAAAAAAACAGAAGCTTGAATTTTCATAGAAATGTAGTTTATTTCGATAGAGACAGACTGAATACAAAGGGCTGAAATAAGTGAGTCATTGTTAACAAAAATAATACATTTTAATAAAAATTAATATTTATTCTTGAACATTACCAGACACTGAATAACCCCACAAATTAGTAAGCATACACAAATAAACCTATTTTTCTTGTTCTCAGAAAGCGAAATACTTCCTGTTGCACACACCAAACAAGTCAGTACAATGCTAATGGCGTGGCAATCAGCTGCTAAAATATTCATTGCTGGTATTGGTGGAGAGAAATGGTGCACCTGCGCATAAGGCAAGTAAGGGAAATGAATGCAACATGATTATAGTCTTCAGTCATTAGCGAATGTTGCAGTTCGTTAATAATTATGTGTAACAGGATATTGTAAAAATTAAGTTACAAAATGTTTATTAAAACGTTTCTTACATACCGTTACATTGGCTGGGCTGCAAAAATATTCGTTGTGGGCCATAAGTTTGACACACTTGGGTTACACCTTCTCTGCTGTTAATATAAAATATAGGCATAAGCTTAAAAAATGGTAGTAAGTGGTGTTACCAAACTAAGAAGTCAAATGCAAAACGACATGCCGAAGAATGAAAAGACTGGACCTCAGGTGAGGATGTGTATGAGATATCAACTCTCTAAAGACCGGACAGCTTATTTTGAAGCACGTCATGTCTACCCAAGACGGGTTCTTCTCTACGGGTCAGCACTGGCCATTGGCCTAGAGCAGAAGAGAAACAGCAGAGACCAGACACAGCAGACCAGGCTCTGTGTACACATAAAGGGACCCACCTAGCCTCAGTTCTCTCTCATTTTGGAATCACACAATTTGGAGAGGAAACCCCACTTAAGTATGACCCCCCTTTTTCTTCTGTTTACATCGTGGTGTGGAACCCTAATTCTTTAATATTTCTGACAAGCTCTATTCTGATAACATGGGCCAGTCTGAGCTGGGATCTGGTATTTCAATAAAATAAGATCCTTAAGAGATTCAGAACCTTATTCTTTCTTCCTTATTAACCTTAACCTCTTCTGGAGTCATTCGGGCCGTTTTATGAAGGTTGATTTAAAGATGCTCAGAGTGCTATTGAGGTTCTACTGGGGAGGATTCTTGCTTCTCAACTTGGGGGTACAAGAAAGTGACTGACGGCATTGGGGGCTGTCACTCTATGTTCTCTGGACAAATCAGCAAAGCGGCAGGACATGATCAAATCCCGACACCCAGAAGGATGCACGGCAAGTTGAGTTCCGTTGCAGGCTCACCTGCAGAGTCGGTGTGGCACCTGAGCCACCAGAGACTATGGAGTCAACCTTTTTGAGAAGAGTAGAATGTGAGATTCTTCTAAAAAGCTAAAATAGGCTGAACATCAGCTCTAAGTTATTTACCCAGACAGGAGTGAAATATGTTCCTGAACACCAGGTGTGCATGGTCCAAGGAATGACAGGGCCCTGCACGGCACACGGTAGGCCCTCAAAACAAGTCTGTTGAATGAATAACAAAAAATGACCACAGTCTATCAAACATCAGCCTGGTTAAATGCAAGAATACTGAGCCATTTCCAACTGCTTCATTTTCTTAGTAACTGAGAATTCCTCACTTCCATCATTCCCTTACTAATAATAAGCAAGGTACTATTTTAAACAAGAATTAGTAAGAAAGTAAGGTCTCACAAAGAACAGACAGGCTCCTTGTAATTTATTTGAGTTATTTCTAAGCAACAGTTACAAAAGTTTTTAATTTTTATAATACTCTTGATAAGAAAATAAAATTTAAATAAAAATACATTCTCAATAATACAATATGGTTACACAAATGCACTACATTAAGTTTCGATAACTTACATTTTAAAAGTGGACACTGTAAAAACCGATATTTACTAGCAACATATTAATTTCCAAGTTATAAAAATGGAAGCAAATAATATCAACCAAGGCTGGTAATTTAACTTGAGAATAGGTCCTGTATTTTTCACATCAGCACGCACACCTGAAAAGCTCTGTTGCATTCTGTCTTTATAGTATGTACCGTTAGGACAAATTAAAGGTGCTTTTACTTTTAACACAATCTGTTTTCTAAAACCTGGTATGAATGAACCTTTCTGGTAAATATATGAAATTAGGCTTCAAAATCAGAGACCATAACCACAGCATTTGTCACTTTTTTTTGAATAAGGAAAGCCTCATTTCACAATTAACCTGTTGTATTATAAACATATTTCTTTGGCAAATAAAATCATTCAATTTGATAAACTGTATTTCTGGGAGTGGAAACTTTGCTATTGCCCATCATCTTATTAAATGAATATTAAAACACAAAGTTGAACAAAAAACAAAACGAACAATAACAACAAAACAAGGAAGAGATCACCTCAATGTTAACTGATGGAAGTGGCTAATCTAAGAACCAGAACTGGCATTTATGGCAAGAGTAGTCTGTATCGTTCTTTCCTCTCCTTCTTGGGGTTTCCAGGTTTTTAGGGTGAAATGAGCTGCCATATATTTTTTCAAGTGTGGAAAAGGCAGAGAAAGCAGATCAGGTGGTAAAAATCAAAGTACTCACAGGTAACGGCAGAGGAATGAGGCCCTTGGGGGCCAAACAAAAAAAGCAGTACTAGGCAGGCTTGCATTAATGAGTCACAGTTTTAAACCGAAACATGTAAATACCCCACGGTTCTAAGTACCACATTCAGAAAATGTTCCAATTTAAAAAGACAGAATAAAAGTACCGTGGTTTTTAATACTGATGAAGCAAAGTATGTCCCTCTTGACTTCAAGTTGGCAACCTGCTTCGATTGCTTATTTACAGTTACGGTTTTTAGGATAAAGGTAAATTAATAGGATAAAACAGGATTCAAACAGTTGCTTGCCCAAATTCCATTTGGCTAGCAGGCAGAAAGGAAATAGCAATGAAATATAAACATTTTCAGGAAAGCACTATTTCTACACTTAAACACCGATCATTGAACTGATCATAAGGATTAGATACCACAGAGTATCTAAAGCATAACCTGGGTCTGGGAGCCCAGATTATTAAAGTGCGCTGGGCGACTGTTCTGGAGTTGGCTCTCAACTTGGTAACAGTCACACTAGGAGAGGGCGTCCTGATGATGGCCCTTATATAACACAACATGGAGTAGCAGGTGAAGTTGAGTGATTTTCCCACCACCTTCGTTCACTGTTTACTCTCTCCTTTTTCAGAAGAAATGTCCTTAGAAGTCATATTAACCTGAACTCTCAAATCAAGAAAATGAGTACCTGATATTTAAAACAATGAAAAAAAAATTTAGTGGTCTCATTTTATTTCATTTGCCACCATTCATCCCAAATGTAAACAAGATACACCCAATAGTGCATGTTCCCTGGTTCCTCCTATCTGAATTCTGTTTACATCTTTAAACTGGCAGTTTCCAAAGTTTCTGTCGCTGCTCTGAATGTAATCTTTAAGACTAATGGACCAAAGGAAAATCTTGTATTTTTTTTTTCTCTTTTTTGAGGCAGAGGGTCTAGGTGAACTAAATAAATGGAAAGTTCTGAGTTATTGGCTGGGATTTTCTAGGAAAACAACACAACGCTGGCAGTATAGAGCAGGCACTAATGGTAGTGAAAAGTCCACAGAACACGGAGTGTGTTACAAAAAGAGATGGTGCGGAGGAGTTCTCCTTTTGTTACAAAGCTTCTTTAGGAAGATTCTTTCTATTTAAAAAAAGTTGCAGAAACATGGCTTTCAATACACAGATATGAAGGGAATCTTGGATTTAAAATTCTATAGCAGTACATCAATACAGGATCCCCAAACAGTTGATTCCAATTATTAAATATTAAATACAAAGTGAATGCAGATGACACTGAAGCCAATGTTCATTTTTAAATACTATAAACAAAACATATGTTGAATTGAAAAACTCCAACAAAAATAATATTTTCCAGTTCTGAATCAATTGGTCAAACTCTAAGATGCTTTCCCACCAATTGGATTGTCCCTAGAAAAAAAATAGGAGAAAATCATTTTTCAAAAGTTAAAAAAATATACCATTTTAAAAACTGACAAATATCGCATAGTATCTATTATTTATAATTTCCCCTTGGTAACCACTTATGCCAAGTCTTATTTCATTAAGTCAACCAATATTTGCTGACCACCTAACCACCTATTAAATGTCAGGCCCTGTTTCAGAAGCTACAGTTACAACAGTGAACAGAATCGACAAAACCTTTTGTCCTCCTGGAGCTTACATTATGGGAAAGGAAAATAAAATGAACAGGTAAAATATTTAGTTCAAGAGTGACTAGTATTTCTTGATAGAGAAAAACAGAGCTGGAGAGGGGCATAGTGCGTGTGGGGACCTACTAACTGAGAATGGCCAACACTGGTTAGGGTTCATATGGAAACTTCCTGGGGCTCCAAAACCACAAGATACTGTGGGAAGAGAACTGATCACACTAATGTAGAAGAGACAGGATTAGGATGTTTACAAAATGCTGAGCCTTCGATGCAGGGAGAACATAAACATTTATACCTGTCAGACTGATTTTTACTGTTCAAAAAGCACAGATATAATTATTAATCTGCATAATTTAAAAAACACACACACCTAAAGTGATGGGGCCAGGTTTCAAAGTCCCCTCACCAGTCAGCAGTGTGACCTTGGGCAAGGCACTTCTCTTGCCTGAGCCTCAGTTCCTTTAGCTGAAAATGGGACTGTAACAACGTTAGGCTGACGTGAGGATCAATGAGAGAGTGCACCTGTGGCACACACTTATTTGCTGGTCTAAGGACTGTCCTCTCCCTATCTACTTCTGTGTAAATAGAAAAAGACTCCAGTGCTAGTCCAGGACAGTTCTACAGCCGAGGGGAAACTGGGTTAACGTTAGATAAGGTTCTTTTCTCTTGGTGAGGATAAAACAGCTCCTTCTGCCTCTGGACACTATTATATAAAAACGTGAGGCTCTGAACTATTGTAGCCCATCTGTGAGCACGAGGGGACAGCTGGGGACAGAAATCACCTGTTGAGGCTCAGTGGCTGGATGCACTTTGATGAGAGCACTGAGCTGGTGAGCTAAACAACTGTAGAAGTTAGGACTCAATTTGTGAGATTAAAAGATTTCTTATTGGTTAGGACTTCAACTGGGATTTTCAGTTACTTGCTGCTAAAAACAATCTATGTGATCTGATGTAAAGTACTGGGCACAGTACCTGGTGCTAGAATAAGCTCCTAATAAATGTTAGTTGTGTTGTTATCCACTGTAGTATCCATCTCCAGCTGAGATGGATCTGAAAATCCACTATAAAGTACTCTGGCACTTTGACATCACTTTTTAAATTTTTTTTTTTTAGTACGAAGTATGTATAAGGCACTGTGGGAGATACTGAGGAGGATGAGGATCAGTAAAAACAAAACAAATAACAGGCTACTAAGTATTCAACTTAATGGATGTTAGGATATAACATTAAAAGTAGAGATGAAGTACAGCACCAACATGGGGAAGTGATACCAGAACTGAAAAGTCAAAGATCACTGAACAGGGAGATTCTTACACAAGAAGAAGGTTCTGAGCTGGGTCTTGAATGATGAAGGTAGGAGGCCTGCATTTCAGGTGTGAGCACAGAGCAATCTCAAACTATGTTTAAAAAGTACCTTAAAAATACTTACTTGCTCCCATATTTTGCACTACTTGATCTTTTCTTCCTATACTTTTCATGAGGTTCATCTAGCTTCTCTATGATGCTTTTTATTTGCTGAATTGTCTTAAAGGTTGTTACAGAATCCTCGATAACAAAGTTTGAATAATCATCAGGTTCTTTCTGTGGTCCTTGATACACTGCTATAGTTCCACAAGCCTCTACAAGGAGCAGCGAAATCTCTGATCAGACAACTATGTTCCATAAATGTAATTAGTAGTAGAAATAAGAACTTTTCAAGTGTCTCAACCTGGGGAGATTTCCCCTGGAAATGCACAGATAACCAAAATACATTCATTTTATTAATTATGATCCTTACATTTATGCAAAAATAGCATTTTTACTTCATGAATATATCTATGAGAAATTTTCCCTCTTTTTGTCATATAAGTAACATTTTGGTAAATATGATTATTTCCAACTTTGAGATAATGCCAAAGCAATACTTCAGGAATTGGTAATTAAGGAACGTGGTTAAATAAAAATATTTTAATCATGCATTACCTTCCATTTTCTGTAGCTTAAGTAAACTGAGGGTAAAAAGGGAATAAATTCTTTCTGTTTCTCTGTCTTCATCAATATCTATCTGGATGTCTGCAGGAACACCTCTATGGTAAAAATGAAATTAAAGACATTGAAAAAATTTCACTTTGTTAACATGTCAAACACTTTTGACAGTTTGAGACTAAAAAACAAAACCACAGAATTTTGCAGAAGGAACCTAAGAAATCTAGTCACATTTGGTAATTAAATTAAAAAGGGCCAACAGAGGTTTAGTTATTATGCAACTCGAATCAGAAGGAGGAATTTAAAAGTGAAATTATTTTCATAACCTATGCTTCATTCTCAATAGTAACATGTTACTTTTTAATTCAATAGCTGCTCTATGCAATCAGAAAAGAGAGGGCTTAGCCCAGCCAATGTGGCTCAGTGAATCAGGAGATAATGGTTCAATTCCCAGTCAGGACACATGCCTGTTTTGCAGTCTTGACCTCTGGTTGGGGGCATGCAGGAGGCAGCTGATCAATGATTCTCTCTCATCATTGATGTTTCTATCTTTCTCTCCCTCTCCCACTTCCTCTCTCTGAAATAAATAAAAACATCATAAAAACATTTTAAAAAGAGAATGCTTAGCCCTTTTTCCTTTATGTCTTGGCTCAAGTTTACGTGACCCTTTTTTTCTGACTTGTGCCAGCCACTATTAATTTGAGAACATTTTTATCACTCTAAAAAAAACCTCTTTATCCATTAGCACTCTTCATCCCTCCTGCCCTCCTGCACCATGCTACTGCTATTCTACTTTCTGTCTCTATGAATTAACCTATTCTGGACACTATATAAATATCATCCTAAGGTATATGATCTTTTTGTCTGGCTTCTTTCACTGAGCATGTTTCCAAGGTTCATGTGTATTCGTAGCATATAAAAGTATGTAATTTCACTTTGTGGCTGAGTAATATTCTATTGTACAGATAGACCACATTTGAAACACTACTTTTTAATCAGGAAGAAACTTACGCAGTACATGGCTTGCAGCCGAGAGCATGTTCACTGGTCTCCTGACAGCAGAGCCAGCTGCCATTTAGATATGCAGAGGGATGATAAGAGCTGAGCCTGTTCTGATTGCACCGGCTCACCCTGCAGAGTACGTCTATCCATTCATTAGCTTCTACACAATTATTTGCCTGGACATAGAGTGGTTTCTCTGTGTGAATTACTTGGAACATCTTTATAGGCAAATAAGACAAAAAGTTAGTGACAGTCTAAAAATCAACACACAGTATAAAACAGAAAAAGGTTTATCACAGAAATATAATTTGCTTGGCTAGATAACTGTTGCTGAAGTAGCTTATGAACTGTTCCTTTTCAAGCAAGGACAATCTGAGTCACATGATACTAAACTGTTAACCACTATATAATTTTTAGAAGCCACATATGGCCAAAGGAACGGACTATCATATAAATAGAAATAAAGGGAGAGAATTTCAGATGGAGGAAAAGTATACATAATGGCAAAGCAGTGGGAAATAGAGCAAAACAAAGAAATCACCTTGGTTGGCTGGATATAATGGTATGCACTGAATGGCAGCAGAAGATAGGATTGCATAGATTGGTTGAGAATATATTACTAAAGACTTAAATGTCAAGCTGAGAAGTTTAATCAGGTAATATTGAGAAAAGTGCCATTAACTTAATAGGCTAGGCAGACTCCATCAACAATAACCAACAATTTTAAGACAGTTCTAAAAAGCAATTGTAAAGTATTAGTGATTAATGGCAAACATTAAAATGACCAACCTCTGGAAATTTTTCAACTAAGTAATTATAAGCAGTTTAAAAAGCTTTAATTATTTCTGTACTTACATTTTTCTTGTTGAAAGAGCTATCTTCCAGTTTTTCCACAGCAAGAATGTTTTTCACTGGAATTGTGTAAAGTGCATCTTTACCTAAAAAGAAAAGTACAACAAAATCAAAATAGTTTCCTCAGAATTATAAAGCTAAGAGGCTAATTCTGTAAGGTTTAAGTTCATCTTCTTGATGGTAGGAGTATAAGTAAGTACAGATTTCCAAACTGCACACATATAAATATTCTTTGTTTTATGGAACAGATAACTTTTGATTATTTTCTATAAAGTGACTTCCTCTTTACTTTGAGTATAAATTTAAAACATTTTCAAGAAAAAAATGTGGAAATAAATTTGATCTCTATATAGAAAATAAAAATATTATAATTATTTTTTATATACCTAGAATTATTTTTATTTTACATAGGTCATACTAAAAAAAGCATTCTTAGTTGATTAGAACAAATTCTCATAAATCTTTTCTTAACATTCAATATAATTTGGTAAAATGTTATAATAGTTTGTAATATTAAATGGAGACTGAAAAAAAAATAGCGACAGAGGCCTATTCGGAACTTAATTTTCATTCATGGAGTTATTACCTGAGCATTGAATCTGTTTGTATCTAGGTAAATTTTTCTGGTGTTCTAATATAATTAAGGGGTAACCCTCAAAATAATGACTTTTCATTGAAAATTGTTCATTACTATCATGTTGGCTGGTCAGCTAACTAGAGCTACCAAATTAACTCTAAGAGATACAGGAAACAAAAGTAAAAAAATTATTTCATACAGTGAATCTTTAACCCAATTTAAGAATTTGGAAATTTGAGTTTGCTAAAGAAGTTCCAGTCCTGGCTGGGGTAGCTCAGTTGGTTCGGCATCATCCTATGTATCAAAAGGTTATGGGTTTGATTCCCAGTCAGGGCGGGCACAGCTTGGGTTACAGGCTTGATCCTGGGAGGGTTGGGAGATAGGTGGGGGGAATGGGGGTGCTATGCCTAGGGGCCAACCAATAGATGTTTTGGTCTCACATTTGATGTTTCTCTCTCCATCTCTCTCTAAAAAAATAAGTTCCATAATAATATGGAATGAAGAATATGATGCACTTCATCTTATAATTTACATGAGAACAGACTTGATTTCATATAATCATAGAAACTATAAACAAATAGGATTATGACTTTTTCTGGTCATTTTGTAATGTTGTTCTTAGAAAGTCAAAGCTTTACTTTCTTTCCCCAAACTCTGTTTAATGACATGTAGATTAAAGTGCTAGAGGTTAAGACCTTTACATTTTACATTAGTCCATGTAATGTATAGCTTTTTGGTCAAAGGCAGTTATTTGTTTATTAAAGGCTTTCTGTCTTAGAGAGGTTAATATAGACTATTTGCTAAGCCTAGTTCCTATTAGAAAATCAAAAATTTGTGTAATTCAAGCAAATGTGACATATAATTTAAAAAGAAAACATAAAATCACTAATTCAACTATTGTATTGAATGTGTCTATATACCAGACACTGTATCTCACTTGGGACTAAGCAGTAAGCAGAACTAATAGGCCCCTAATGAAGTTGACATTTATTAGGAGGTCTTGAAAGACTGACATAGATAAATATGTATTAGGTGGAGATGAATGCTATAATGAAAATTACCTTAAGTGATGTTATAGAGATTGGGACGTTATTTTAAATTGGGTGGTAAGGGGAAACAGAATTTTCTAAGGAAATTACATTTTACTTAAACAAATACAAATTGTAAATGCACAGGATGATAAGAAAAGACTAACAGCAGTCTCCTGAAAGCAGACAAGGTCAAATTTATGGCAGGGGAAATGGGGAGGGAGGAAACTCAAGAAAGCCACAGGCGACTACATGTAGTGTAGAAGATGTCTGCAAAAATAGGACTGGTTAGAAGACATCTTTAAGCCAGAGTCAATGGACACACTCAGACACACATAAGGATAATTAGTCGGCAAGCTGCATCTGAAACAGCTGGGCCAATTAGGTCCTTCTGTTCCCCCTACCCCCCCAGCTTGCGCTAAGCATCAGTCAACAGAGGCACATATCCTGGGCTAAAGCAGCAAGGATGCATACTGGGCTGCAGAGCAGTGCCATGTCACAGGTAGCTGCCTCAGGAGGGAAGAACACCCACACCAGGAAACAAGCACTAGCACCCTTGCCCCTCCCTCACAATCAAGGGCCATAAGCCACTGACCACTCGAGCAGTGATCAAACTGTAAAACACAAATATGAGCAAATCACAAAAACCACCAAAGAAATGAACAAATATGAGCAAATCACACACACAACACAAAATCACCAAAGAGATGAGGAAATCACCAAACTCTAAAGGAGAGATACACATAGCACAACAAAGAGAGAAAATCGAAGGAAACTGTGATAATTATGGGGCAGAAGACACATCTGTAGGTGCCGATCTACACTACAGGGGGCACCACAGAGGTTACAGAGAATTTAAAAATTTCGCAGGAAATTTCTATTTTTAGATTTGTTGAATATACAAAGAATTCACACACCCTAGGATTGCTATATTTGTTAATTTCTGGACAAATTATAATATGTTATACACAGAGAAAGCATACTGCTCCCAGACACATATATTGTCATGTAATCAGAGTTAATTCACAGTAAACAGAATTTTAAAGTAAATTATTAAAACAGAAGAGTACTGAGGACTTTCTAAAAAATATGTACAAAAAAAAAGAATGTACAAATAAGACAAAGAAACTGTAATAAAAAAGTTAAGAGCCTGAGTGGATAGATTTAGAAGTTTCAATAGCTGTCTAATAAGTATTCCAGAAACATTAGAGAAATAGTGTTTAGGAGAAAATTACCAATGAAAATGTCCAAGAGAATCAGGGAGAAACCTTCAGATGAAAAGGATCCATCAAGTACTGAGCAAATAGAAGCAAAAAGTCAATACCTATACAGTTGACTGTAAAATATCAAAACTTGAAAGCTAAAGGAAGTCTTAAATTTTTAGGAAGAAGAATAAAGATTGAGAATTAGAGGACTGACATAAAAATTCTCACCAGCAACAATGAAAACTAGCAAACCATTGAGTATTGCCTTTTAAACATATATACATATTTTTATTGATTTCAGAGAGAAAGTGAGATAGAAACATCAATGATGAGAGAGAATCATTGATCGCCTGCCTCATGAATGCCCCCTACTGGGGATCAGGGCCACAACCTGGGCGTGTGCCCTTGACTGGAACCGAACTTGGGATCCTTCAAACCCCAGGCTGACACTTTATCCACTGAGCCACCAGCTAGGATTCCATGGAGTAATATCTTAAAAGTTCTGAGGAAACATAATGTTAAATTCAGTCTAACTATCATTGAAGAGCTAGGGTAAAATAAACACTAAAAATATGCAAGGGAAGAGAAACCAAGATGGCGGCATAGGTAAACACCTAAACTGCTGCCTCACACAACAATTTCAAAACTACAACTAAAAGATAAAATATCTATCACCCAGAACCACGGGAAAGTTGACTGAGTGGAAGTTCTACAACTACAGTGTTTCCCCAAAAATAAAACATCCTCCGAAAATAAGACCTAGTGCATGGAAAGATAAGACATCCCCTGAAAATAAGACCTAGCGCAACTTTGGGAGAAAAAATTAATATAAGACACTATCTTATTTTCAGGGAAACAGGGTAGAAGGAAAGAGAAAAGAGCATAGTGCTGAAAATTGAGGTACAGAGGCGCATGAATCGGGCTGGCAGCAGGCAACTGGGTGCGCTGTTTTTTTTCAAACAGAAGGGAGACAAGCTTCCAATTACTCTGAAATCCAGTTTCTGGGGAGCCACGGGGACCCAGACTCCTACAGGGAGAAGCCGGAATGTCAGCCATCGGGTCGGAAAGTGAGGGTGACTTTCTTGCAGAGGTGTGGGCAGCAATCATTGTTTACTATGCTGGGACACGGGACATGGGGACTTGAAAACGGAGAAAGGCAGACTGGCAGCCATTGCTGTTTGCCACGCCCTAGCCTAATGACTCCCTGAGACCTAGCCACTCACATCTACAAATACACACAAGCTCTGAGCAGCAGCTTTTACATATAAATGGCCTGCCCTGTCGCAGCTTAACCAAACTAACTGCAGCTCCGGTCAGATAGCTCCAAAACCTCCAAACCCCAAGCAAAGAGGAGAAAACTACATTTCTTGCTGTAGCTCCTGCTGGGTGGCCTCAGACAGTAGCTGATCTGCACCCCATTGGAGATCCAGAAGCTAATATATCTAGTGGTCTGTGTGAGATGAGACAAGATTTCAATTATTCTCATAAGGAACACATTCAATAGGCAGACTCAGTGAGTACCAAAGCCCCACTGGAACAAGTCCTGCCCCATAAGCATGTTTCTAGCACAGCAATTCTTCTGTTATAGACACAGCAGGTCCTTACAGCCAAGTGGCCTAGAGGTCAATTCCTCCCAGTGACATCAACAGCAATTAAGACTTAACTACAAGGCTGTACAACCAGTCCATAAAGGGGTGCACCAAGAGTATCCACCTCAGGTAACTGGGAGGCTGACCAATTGAACCATATAGGACACCTAGCACACAAAGCCACCCTACCAACTCAGAGAAGCAGCAAAAATGAGGAGACAAGGCTACAGATCACAAATGAAAGAAATGGAGGAGAACAAATGACTGGATACAGAGTTCAAAACCACGGTAATAAGGTTTTCAAGAATTTCCTAGAAAAGGCTGATAAATTTAACGAGACTCGAGGATATGAAAAAGGGCCAATTAGAAATTAAACATACACTGACTAAAATAAAAAGTATTGTACAGAAACTTAACAGCAGACCAGAGGAATGAAAGAATAAAGTCAAAGGTTTGAAGTACAAAGAAGCAAAGAACAATCAACTGGAAAAGCAAAAAGAATCCAAAAAGGTGAAAATAGTGTAAGAAGTCTCCGGAACAACTTCAAACATACCAACATCAGAATTATAGGGGTGCCAGAAGAAAAGAGAGAACAAGATACTGAAAACCTATTTGAAGAAATAATAATCAAAAACTTCCCTCACCTGGTGAAAGAAATAGACTTACAAGTACAGAAAGTGCACAGAACCCCAAACAAAAGGAATCCAAAGAGGACCACACCAAGACACACCATAATTAAAATGCCAAGGGCAAAAGACAAAGAAGTGATATTAAAAGCAGCAAGAGAAAAACAGTTAATTACCTACAAGGGAGCACCCATATGATTGTCAGCTGATTTCTCAACAGAAACTATGCAGGCCAGATGGGAGTGGCAAGAAATATTCAAAGTGATGAATAGCAAGAACCTATAACCAAGATTACTCTACCCAGCAAAGTTATCATTCAGAATTGAAGGGCAGATAAAGACCTTCATAGATAAGAAAAAGCTAAAGGAGTTCATCAACACCAAACCAGTGTTATATGAAATGCTTAAAGGTATTCTTTAAGAAGAGGAAGAAGAAGAAAAAAGTAAAGATAAAAATTATGAACAACAAATACATATCTATTAACAAATGAATCTAAAAATCAAACGAATTAAAGATCTGAGAACAGAATAAACTGGTGGATATAAAAGATTCAGGGGCATAGAATGGGAGTGGATTGATAATTCTCAGGGGGAAAGAGGTATAAGGGGTACAGGAAGAGAGTGGACAAAAATCATTCACCTATGGATGAGGCTGGGGGGAGGGGAGAGGAGATAAGGGCAAAGAGTGGAGTGGGAAGCGGGTGAAGGGGAAAAAATGAGAAAAAAAATTGTAATAGCCGGGACCGGTTTAGCTCAATGGATAGAGCGTCGGCTTGGGGACTGAAGGGACCCGGGTTCGATTCCGGTCAAGGGCATGCACCTTGGTTGCGGGCATATCCCCAGTAGGGGGTGTGCAAGAGGCAACTGATCGATGACTCTCTCTCATTGATGTTTCTAACTCTCTATCTCTCTCCCTTCCTCTCTGTACAAAATCAATAAAATATATTTAAAAAAAAATTGTAATAATCTGAACAATAAAGATTTATTAAATTTTAAAAAAACATGCAAGGACTCAGACAATTTATCAGCCATAAAGCTTATCTGAAATAATTCCTGAAAAATAAATAATGAATCCAGAAAAGAGAATTATGTTATATAAGAAATATATAACATTTCTGGGCAGGGTGGGGTGGGAGGATCCTGCCTTTTTCTCTCACTCTTGATATCTGATCCTCTTGCAAATCCTGTGAGTACTATCTTCAAAACAGACCTGGGATGGGATCCATTTTTACCACCTCCATTGTTAGCAACTGGCCCCCTGTCCCCCCTCCCCGGGTTACTGCAACAGCCCCTTAACTGGTCTCCTTGAACCCTGCATTCTACTCTTCTCACAGCACTCCAACGACATGAGGGGTTAACCCCATTAAAATGTTATTCCTCTGCTTAAAACTCTCCAATGTCTTTCCATCTTAAGAGTAAAAGACTTCCAATGGTCCACAAAGCCCTATAAAGTCTAACTTCTCCATGATCTCTTGATATCCATTTCTATGATTACCTCTTGCTCCTTTCCTTTTCCTTAGCTGCAAGAGCTTTCTCATGTTTCTTGAATACTCTAGGCAAGTTTCTGTTTCAGGGTGTTTATACTGGCTGCCGTTAGTTACATCTGCATTACTACTACACCAAATATCCACATGGCACATTCCCTCAACATCTCTAGGTCTTTGCTGAAATGTCACTGTCTTAGGACATTTAAAAAAAATTTTAATATCGCAACTCTACTTAATAAGTCCATCATTCTATGTTCCCCTTATTTTTTTGTCCATCTCATTTATTATTACCCAATATAAGACATACTTTCTTTTTAAACCCTCCCCCAAGGACGTGCTGAGAGAACAGAGAGAGAGATTGGCTGCCTTCCATACTGCCCTGACTGGGAATTGAATTGGCAACCTTTCAGTGCTTCAGTGCACAGGTACATAGTACTTTTTTGTATGTATTGTCTATTACTACTAAATAGTAACATCCACAAGGGCAAGGATTTTGGTATGTTTTATTCACTACTGTGTTCTCCAAGCCTAGAACAGTGTGAAGATTAAAAAAAAAAAAAAAAAAAAATCAAGTCAACCCAAATGTATTAAGATTCCTGTTTAAAGCTTCATGAAAATTTCTTTTACAGCATCCACAAGCTATATGAGCTAGAACATTTGCTATCACATGGAAGTTGTGTAGGCTGTATGTATGTACCTGAATATGTGAGGTCTCCCAAAAGTAGATAATATCTAATCAAATTGGGAGAACACAGGATAAAATATCAGAGATTAATTTGTTAATAATCTATTATTACTATGCTTGGTGAACAGTTTAGAAGCCTAGAGCAGTGGTTCTTAAAATAATTCAAATGACAACATATCTAGAAGATATGTCCTTTTTTGAAAAACACCATTTATTTAAAACATTTACTAATGCATTAATGAAGGAAGTAAAACATGGCCCTAAACACTAAGGATTTTAAAGACTAGAGGAAGAGAGAAAAGTAAGGACTACTTATGTAACGGAAGTGATCACTAAAGCCTTAAAGAAACATAGTAAAGGAATAGCTCAACTGAGGTGGCTGGAGGCTTATCAATGACTTCTGTAAAGAGCGAACACTGAATTTGATGCTAAAGGACAGCAAATTATACAGGTGAAGAAAAGGGGATTTCTAGGTAGCTCATATGCAAAAGCACGAATGTAAAAGAGTACAAGTTAAAGAATTGCAAGAGTAGTCTGGTGAAGTGACACAGGGAGAATGCAAAAGGAGAGGCTGGGTGAGACAGGAAGAGGCTGAAACACCAATTACTTCCTAGGTCCCACATACAACGAGGAGAACTTCCACAGGTAGATGACTGCATCCCAATACAGCAATATAAAACCATAATCCAAGCACACAGGCCCATAAAAAATTGTCAATGTAAGCATGACTGATAACTGATCGAGTGACCCATAATATTCATTTGTCACACATTATTTAGTTGTATTGAAGGTTTGTTGCTTACTATTGCTTGTTAGTAATTAATTCTCTAAGCAGGCACCAAATGTTTAATAACTTATTTGGGAAATACCCTTAAAAATGAGAAAATTCTATTAATTCAGTTCCCAATAATTTGGGAAAAGACTATATTGTTTGATTCTAAGTGGCAGAAAAATTCAGAATGCTAGTTTCCAGTAAGAGGATAAATGGGACTCAATGATTCAGAGCTATGTTATAGGAAATTTGGGAGGCACTCTTTCAGACACCGAAGTCAGGTAGTTAGTGCAGCAAGAGATTTAACTAGCAGCCGTGGCTATCCAGAAAGCAGCAAGGAAACAGGAAGTAAACAAAACATTTGCTTAACAACCAAACAGAAAATCCAAAACCCATGTATTTTATTTATAGAGGAAGTTCCTGAAGTCTTTCATCCAAGACTTTTAATCTTATGCATAATTTTAACAGAGAACCTGTATCCTCACTCCTAGTATATTAGCCTTAAAAAATGGAGGTGGGTGATGGAGGTGGAAGTGAGATGTTACATTATGGTTCACGGACAGCATAATAAATTAAGTGATAGCCTAAACATAAAGAGAATAGAGAAAAAACATATAAAGCAAACACAGGAATACAAAAAGCGACAGCAGTCCAAGGCATTTAGCTGGAGAATAAACAGCTGCACACACTCATAGCAGCCCTGAAAACATCACTAAATCAGAGCATTATATAAGATTAATATTATCAATGACAGACCCAAGTCATCCAGAAAATGTTAACTTACGTTCAATGAACTCTTTTTTTAGAAGGCAGGAAAGCATGTAATACATTTTGGAAAAACCCATCAAAATAGTTAAAGCAACAAACATGGATGATTAAAATTGTAGTCTTTAGTAAATTTCATATAATAGAGTTCACTCCTCCACTGTCATTCCAATATGTTAAATTTCTTAACGCCTAAAAACAATGTAACTTCTAATGTGTCTATTTTATACCTAGAGCAGCCTAATCATTTTACTGGATAGAACTGTGGGTCTATGAACTCCCTAAAATTACGTAAAAAGTTTTGTGTCTAGTTTGTATGTGCATTTTTCTGGAGGGAAGGGTCCAAAACTATCATCTGATTCTTAGAGTCTAAAACCAAAAAAGACTTTATAATACTGGCTTGGATTAGAAAATACTTTGAATGAAAGAGAGAAAGAGAAAAAACAAAAAGCTAATTTACTCATGGAGAATGACTCACCTTAAATTTTATTTCAATGTACCGTTCCTGTAAACATAATTGGCACATTGTGACAACTATTTTAAGAATGCTACTATGTATGTGAGAACATACACTATAACTTCTAAATCCCTTGAAGTATGCTCAGCATAAGGAAATGCTGTCTGGAAGGGCAAGTATGTAGCCTATTGATCTTCAGTCATATTTATGTGCCATAAAAATTATCTGGATGCCTAAACATACAATGCACTTGGTTTCTTATGTCTTACTAATATATTTGGACATATATAGTCTTCTGGCTAGGCCATTCAAAAAAATTATGAAACAAAACATTTTTCTTATCACTCTATTCTTCAAAAAACAGTCTACTTGGCACTCTATATTCTCTTAAAAGTAGCCTATGTTTGGTATTTATCATTTCAGAACTTAAGGCAGAAGCTCTCTTATTTTACCTAACAGATTTGATGGACTAAGACTCCCCATTTCCTCTGTAAAACATACTAAATGATGTTCATGGGATGCTAAATGCTGGTGGTTGCTAGGCAATTATCTATTAATCCTGTATCCTTCTGTTCCATTAGTTCAGCTTTTTTGTTTTCCAAGTCTGTTGGGTTTGTTCCCAAACCTATTTATGCCATTTTCCATGTCATAATTATAATTTACTAAAATATATTTAAAGTGTCTGTCCCCTAGTAACAGATTTACTATTTATTTGAAAATTAGGCAAGTGCTTTGAAAAGCTTTAAAAAAGGAAACCTACACAAATAAGGTTGATTTATATAAGGTTGAGACAGCTGTAAAAGATTAGGATGACTATCCTGAAAATCTAAAAGAACTTACATGCATATATGCATAACCTATGTACACAGACAGTAATGTGGTGAAGTCCTGAGAGGGGAATGTGATGCGAGTGGGAAGGTCAATAAGGAAAAAAGAGGGGACATATGTAATACTTTCAACAATAAATTAAAAAAAAAAAAAAGTATTCTGTACTTGGATTATTTTTCAAGTATTTAAGTTCTAGCTCCAGTTTGGAGAAATCAAACTGAAAACTGATGCATTAGAGGTATATTTGCACAAGAAAGACAAAGGGGAAATACAATCTATAGAACTATATTTTTTTTAAAAAAAGATCTTTAAATCAGTCTAGAATGAATCTGGTATAACTGTGAGAATTTTTGATTGACATTAATGAGCAAACCACTAAAATAGTCTCATTTATTAGATAATGATTCTTACCAATTTGGCTCTGAGAGTTAAAAGAAACTTCCAAGTTCTAAGAGGTCTTAATGTTATTTCTTATTGATTATAACAGCAGGGATTTTTTAAAAAAACAGAGCATGTGAGAGAAAAATATAATTTACATGGTGTTGTCAAATATTTATTGCATTCTTAGTATGTGTGTAGTATTAGTGAAAAGGTTCACTAGAGTCACATTACACAGCAAAAAGAAACTTTTACTAAGAACCAGGAAAGACCCCACAATAAAGCATAAACAAAACTACCTGGCTGTTTGTGGTAGGTGAGCTCTCTGCTTGTTAAGCAGAACCACCGTTTCTTGAAATTCTTTTTTCCAATCCGAGTTCTTCCCTGAGCTCTTTTATACATCTCACTGCCAAAACAACAGATGTAAACATTTAGTTACAAATATTAAAAAGTTAATCCAAAACAAAAAATTGTCTTTTCATTTTAAACAGTATTTATAACTGTGCCATCCAGAACTAAAAGGGCCAAATGAGTGATTTTCCCCCTTAACTTTCAATGATATTAATACTTTGAGACTGAATAGTACTGTTACTTTTCCAAAATAGTAACTCTAATTTGCTTAATACCCACTATCTTATTATATTTGCAAAACAATTCTAGGACTGTACAGACAAGGAGTCATGCCCATCTGACAAAGTTTTCAGGACAGGGGGTGACTTACCTGATGGATGCTACTTAGGCAGTTGTAGCACAGAACCCAGCCCCATTTCCTCACTCCCAGACCCATGCCTTTTGTACTTAATTAACGTCTATACTAAAATGTGACTTTAATGTCGAATTTCATTGAATTACCCTTCTTTCAGGTGCACAGGCTCACTCGTACCACTGGACTCTTTAGTTTCAGTAGAAGAAATTTCATCCAAGAACTAAATGGGCAAATAGGCAAATATTTCACTTAGTGATATGATTCATCATAAATTCAGCTTATTTCAAGTGTCACTCATAATATTGTAAAGTTCTTCAAGATTAAGAAATAAACATAATTGTAATTTATAAAGCAAAACACATATTTAATTGCAGAGTAATTAATAAATGATATTCTAAAAAGGTTAATCTTAATTTATTTAAAAACCAGAATAAGCCCTAGCTAGTTTGGCTCAGTGGATAGAGTGCCGGCCTGTGGACTGAAGAGTCCCAGGTCCAATTCTGGTCAAGGGCTGTACTTCAGTTACAGGCTCCTCCCCAGCCTGGGCCCTGGTCAGGGCATGTGCAGGAGGCAACCAATCAGTATGTTTCTCTCACATCTATGTTTCTGTCTTTCCCTCTCTCTTCTACTCTCCCTAAAAATCAATGGAAAGATACCTTTGCATGAGAATTTAAAAATAAAAAAATTTAAATAAATAAAAACCAGAATTTTTTTTCCTCCTAAAACTGGCTGCGAATTACCCGCCAGAATCCACATTCTTCAGTGGGATGTTTATTGCTAGTTTGCTAGAAGGAAACCTTGGCAAGTGAAAGAATGAGAGCAGAGTTTCTCCTGCATTACACGTGTGGGTGATACAGAGGCGTGTCTAAGGGAACTAAAGAAGTGTCCTATCACATCTTTAGTTCTCACTTAAACCACCCGCTAATGGAGTGTAACAGACTTATCTAAAGGTTTCATTTCTTAATTTTGACTGAAGGCGCTGACTTATTTGAAAAATATTTATGATAATTACATTTATTTGTTATATATATATAAGGAACTATGGAGTACATACAGTTAGACAAAGTAAAAAGGAAACACAATAATTAAGATGGACTATAGATTCCAATGTGCTCAGGGCTATCCTTGTCTATAACTGTGGTCCCAACATAGTCAAATAGGATTCCTTTTACTCTTGAAAGTGTCCAGGTTTGGACATGAAATTATATGGTCATTTGTTTACAGACCTATCCAGGTTCACTTCCTAAACTCTGTGAGACTAGCATAGGTTCAGCGTTATAACCTATTCTCTTCTGGAACGGTGGCCAATGTCACTAGTGAAAATAGTTCAAGTGAGAAGTTTGTGTTTATAAGCTTTTTCCCCTTATAGCACTGCACATATCCAGACTTAGCTAGTGAATAATAAAGAAAACTATATCAGGGCAAAATGGCCTATGCTAGCTTAGGAGCCTAGAACCAAATCTGTGGCAGGAGATATATAGCTCACGAGAATGTGAGTGGGTGACTCAGGGCAGGCGAGGAACAGACTAGACACCTAGCACCCTAACATACTTTCTCCACTGACTGACCTTATAAACTCAAAACATTCTGATTATACCAGGGAAAATAAAATCAGATGCTGCTATGGCCTAGGATCAGGGGTCCTCAAACTTTTTAAAGTGGGGGCCAGATCACGGTCCCTCAGAGAGCTGGAGGGCCGGACTATATGAACTACTAATTCCTACTGTAACACCTCGGCTGCGCTCACTGCCCAAAAAACCTGGCGGGCCGGATCAGACTCCTCTGCGGGCCGCATGTGGCCCGCGGGCCGCCCTGGCCCTAGGTCATAAAAAATTGAAAAACAACTGTAAAACAAACAAAACAGTAGATCATAATCTTGCCAACCAAAGTTTACCTATACTGTTCCACAATGTCC
The DNA here is from genome assembly GCF_014108245.1 of Pipistrellus kuhlii. NCBI lineage: Eukaryota > Metazoa > Chordata > Mammalia > Chiroptera > Vespertilionidae > Pipistrellus > Pipistrellus kuhlii. The sequence continues at coordinate 23,523,169 of NW_023425416.1, forward strand.
CATAAATAAAAGGGCAGCTTTTTCTCTGCCTATTTTTTTGAAATACTTTCTCCTCAAAAGCCTTCAATGGTTGCTTAAAATAATTTTGGTTGAGCTTCCAACAGGCTTTAATTTTTTTAAATTATCATTTTCATTTACTGAGTCCCGTATGAATTTAAAAAGTACAAACAAATTCTACAAAATATTCTTTTGGCAATCAGCTGTGAATCATGTTGCAGAAATTGAATGAAATCTTTAAAATTTGCCATTGCTAATTTGAATACACTAAGTTATAACTGAGGCAAGTTTAGATATACACTTCAAAACAACTTTCTTAACCAATTTTTAGGGCATTATAATAATGTTAAATTTTGTTTAGAATGATTTAAAATTAAAGACTTGAGAAATTTTAGATCCTTTCAAAACATTTTCAGCTCTAACCAGTTTGGCTCAGTGGATAGAGCATCGGCCTGCGGACTCAAGGGTCCCAGGTTCAATTCCGGTCAAGGGCATGTACCTCGGTTGCGGGCACATCCTCAATAGGGGGTGTGCAGGATGCAGCTGATCAATGATTCTCTCTCATCGATGTTTTTAACTCTCTATCACTCTCCCTTCCTCTCTGTAAAAAAATCAATAAAACATATATTTTTAAAAAAATTTTCAGTTTCTAAGAATTTTTGTATATTGCTATCATAAGCCTATATTGTTTATAAAATGTCCAATAATTCAAATATTTTTTACTACTATATATCAGACACATACTAAGTCTTTATCTCTATACCAGAGGTTCTCAATCAGAGGCAATTTTTGTCCTTAAGGGGTCATTAGGTTGTTTAAAGAAGTTTTTGGTTGTCAAATGAGAGGCATGTTACTGGTGTCTAATTGTGGAGGCCAGGGATGCTGCTAAACATCCTAAAATGTACAAGATAGCCCTTCACAATCTAAAATTACTGGTACTAAGTTGCCAATAGTGCCACTGTTGAAAAGCCCTAAGTCTGGACACTTATAATTTGTGTTATTAAGACATTGACAATAGTAGCTATTGCCAAAACTCATTTAGGTGTTTTCAAAGCTAAAAAACCCATAGTTTTGAATGGGAGGAGAAAGTGGGGAAAAAGACAGCCTTGTTATAGTTGATGGATAGTTTTACATTATTTTTTTAAACTAAAGATTAACTCTTAGGAATATTATGAAGTGTTATTTTCCAATGCTCTATGATAAAGAAATGATATTTCCAAGGTAAAACAATCATACCTTTTTAACTGCTAGAATGTATCCTTCCTCTTGAAACATTTTGAAAAATTCACACATGAATGTCTCCTTGAAACTTGACTAAATAAAAAATACACACAGGATTTATATATATTAAGTAGAGAACTAAGAATATAGTGGACTATATTTTTAATAAAGCTGAGGATTAAGCCCTAAAAGGAGTCAATCATATATCTTAAGAGAGTTATAGGGCTTGGAGCTGAAGATGGCCTCAATAGCTGTTAGATGATTATGGTGCAGACGAATAAAAGGAGGCACTAGCATCTATTTACCAGACCCGCTTCCCTTCATAGAGATATTAGTTAAAATTAATCTGTCTTTAACAGGTGACTAAGACACAGAAATCTACCTAAAAGCTACTGCATCTGTGCATACTATGCATTTTTGGTTTTACTCTGCTTCTAATTTAGAAGGGAATTAGTTAATAGAGGAGGAATCACAGGGTAGAACTACATTTAGAAGTATGAATACAAAGCAAGATATGGAAAGACTTACCTTGCTTTTGGACAAACTCCCCCAGCTTCCCAAAGTCTGAATGGTTTTTGAGATGAGAGTTAATGTTCTAATTGTCGGTGCATCCTAGAGAATGTGAAAAAGACATAAAACTCCCGTTAAGTTTAAAAAAAAACAGAATTTGTATAAAAAGTAGAATAGAGTGAATGGGCTACATTGCTCTACAAACAATGACTCAAAAATGTTCATCCAATGCAATGTAATTAGAATCTTGCTAAGGATGGGCACAATTCATTGGACTAAGGAATAAAGAGACTACTAAAAGAAGCCACATATAATTGACAATTCCTCCAAAAGTAATTATATTTATGATGTGTCACTTTTGAAAGCTATAATTTAATCAATATTACATATATGTTGTTTTGTATAGTATGACAGCTTGAATTACCTAATAAATTGTATTCACTTTTAAAATGTCAATAGCATCTACTTTTTTCTACCTTATAACTTAAAATGTAGTTCCCAATCCAATTCTAAACACATTCAATAATTTATATGGTTGCATAAGCAATCAAGACTTTCCACCTGGAAGCAAAGACTTAAATTCAAATTAGGCAATGAGAAGTCACCTACTTCATATCAGAGGGTTACAATTAGGGTCTATTATCCAACGTGGAAAGAGTGGCCTATTGGGTCAATGTTAATATATCCCATGTTTTAAAATTAGTGTTTTTTAGAAATTATTCATACATTATACATATGTGTACATGCCTGGGTGCCGGTGGTTTAGCAGCAGTCCTAGCTCACTTTTGATGTATTTCTTAGTAAAACTACACTCACCTATTTATTCTTTAATCTTCTGCAATCTGATTTTCTTCTTCTCTTTTACTATACTAAAACTGGCTTCCCAAAATTCACAGAACTTCTAAATGTAAAATCCAATGAACTTTCATTAGCTTTCATCCCCAACTACTCTATAAATTTCACCACTGGTCTCGACAAGGTCATCACCCCAGGTTCCTGAGGTCATCCCTTGCTCTCCATTTGTATAGTATGAATTGTCTATACTTCTTACCTGGTGCTAATCAGGTGTTAGTTTTAGATTTATATATGTAGCTTTAGATTACGTACTTTATGTATTTGCCCCATTTACCCAATTAGAATGAAAGCTTCTTAAAAAGAAGGGATAAGGTTATACTTAAAAGTAAACAATGTTTGCCAGCATGAAGCAAACATCCTGGCATATGAAAAGTGATCTAAAATAACAAGAGTTTATGCTTGGAAGGACTTGATTGCTACATCTGTTACAGGAATATGCAAACTAAAGTCTGAATATAAGGCAGGGTCACAAGCTCAGGGGTAGGAGTTCCATTTATGTCCAGAGCACTGCTGTGAAACTTTTGCTTCACGAGTTCAGTACTGCTTCAGCGACAGAGTCACAGACAGAACAGCATGTGGACGAAAGGACACTAGCCCTCTCACTGCTGCAGCTACTCACAGACCAGACTGTCTGTTCTTTGACAAGAAAGGAATGTTGCTGCCAAGGCAGCATTGTCCATTCAGGTCTCAAAGTTAAATGAGCAGCCAATGTCCAGAGGAGTAACCCTCAGAGCCCAGTTTAACTGCCAAAACCACAGTCCTCCATACACTGTATCAGTCAGTGAGTTTCTTAAGGATAGGGAGGTCTTTCCCATCATGGCCTCATGGCCAGTGCTGAGCAGTGTTTGATGCAGTATAGTTGTTCCAACATCTAACTGCCTAAGAGGGGTAAGCTCACACACTGGGAAGACTGACTGAGTCAGAATTTGATTTAATTCCATTCCAACTGAGTGAGATCAAATAATAATTTATTAGTTGTTTGACCTTGGAGATGTTACTGAATTGTGATTTGCTTATCCGCAAATGGGGATGATAATAGAATTTACTTCACAGGGTTATTGGGAGGACTAAGTTAAAATATATAAAATACCCAGGACAAAGCCTAGTACAAAGTAAGACCTAAATAAATTTTGGCTATTATTACTTGTTATACATATCAACTACAAAAGCAATCAGGTAAGATTATAAAATATTTGGGAAATAAAAGGTTAAAGAATTAGCAGAAATACACTGTATGAGAATGAAACACAAACAGGAAAAATAAGGAGTTTTAAAGCGTTCAGAGATGTACATCTATGTGGTGCAGACTCCTGTTTAAGTAATTAAATAGAACTTCACAACAAAAAGATTATATGCTTTAAAAGAGTTTTAAATTCATAATTACAATAGCATCTCAGGTGAATAAAAAGCAAAAATATGGAGATATAAAAAAAAATTATGTTCCAATAAAAGTTTCTGAACATTTTAGAAATGAGCCTCTTTAAACTTCTGTAACATTTAGCTGAAACCGGTTTGGCTCAATGGATAGAGCGTCGGCTTGGGGACTGAAAGGTCCCAGGTTCGATTCCGGTCAAGGGCATGTACCTTGGTTGTGGGCATATCCCCAGTGGGGGGTGTGCAGGAGGCAGCTGATCAATGTCTCTCTCTCATCGATGTTTCTAACTCTCTATCTCTCTCCCTTCCTCTCTGTACAAAATCAATTAAAAAAAAAAAGTAAATGAAAAGACTGTACCTAAAAAATAAAATACCTGAAATTTACACAATCACTGGATGGATTAAAAAAAAGAAAAAAGAATGCCAATGACATAAGAAAGAGTAAGTGAACTTGAGGAAAAAAAAAACTTCTGTAAGATTTAAAAATATCTGCAGTTAAACTAAACATATAACTAATTTAAAAAACTATCCTTGTATTATGGAAATTTACAAACATACACAACAGCAGATGGAAAATGTAATGAATCTTCTTTGTATCCATCACCAAGCTTCTGTAATTATCAATATTTTATTACTCTGTGTAATATGTTTTAATAGCAATAACAAAAATAGAATTTTCAGCCTTCTCTAAAAGACTAAAATGGTCAAGAAAAATGCCCAGTAAATTTAAGTATAAGAAAACATAGCTAAGTGAAAGTGGCCTATTTTACCTTTTCTTCATTTTAATAAAAATAAAAAAAAATGGAATAAAGCTTTGAGAAGAGCAACACTTACTGGATGGTGAGGTCGCAAATGAAAAGTATGAGGTGATACTACGGCTACAGCAAAGAAACGAAGAAATACAAAGCTGCTCACTGCAGAATACTGAACATGAGGGTCATCTGCAGGGAAAAAATGGTGAAATGTCATGCACAAAAACACCGAATTAAAAAACAAAGATGACAAAGTAAAAAATATTGAGAAAACATGTAAACTAAATAGGAAATCAATATAATTTGCCTAGTCAGGACTGAATTGATGAAATGATAGTGATGATTATGACTAAATTAAAAGAAAAAAATCCTATGACTAAAAAAAGAAATCTATAAGCACTAATAAAATGAAAGGCAAAGCCACTAGATTTTGAGAAATATTTTAATTTGGAAACACTTCTTTCCTCAATCTGCAAGAAGAGTCTCCTGAAATTATAACAAAAATAAAAGTAGTATCTAGCACTACCTTGTGGCAATACTGAATCCCTGATAGGAGATTCTCAGTTTTAGTTATTGTTTTAATTTTCCCCTCAAAAATCTAGATAATATCAAAGACTCTGCCATTAAAACAATTAGGCTAAAATCTTTAATTTAAAAAAAAACTATCTATATTCCATACAAAATCACAAATGAAACGGAGACAACTTGGGTTTGATCATTAACCTCCAGCTTTCGTGTAAGACTGAAGTCTATACTTAACCCAACAATCAGATGGGAAAGAAGCAGGTGGGGAGAGCAAGAATGTCTGGATTTGGTTTGAATTTTAATTCTTCTAAGTCACACAAAAGGCAGTCATGGACAAGCCATTTATTTGTAATTCTTCAATTCTACCTGCTCCCCACTCATTGCTTCCCTCCTTCCCAACCAATCTTCTTCCCAGAGTGATAAGGACAAATGAAAAAACTATAAAAATACTTGGTAATAAAAATATCATTACTGTAATCAACTAAAGATATGAAAACATTAATATTTAAGTCAACAACAAGTCAGTCAAGGAGATACTTTTGCACTTATGAAAAATAAAAAAAAATATGTTTTAGATTATTTACATAAATAAGAATTAAACAGATAGCCGAAACTGGTTTGGCTCAGTGGACAGAGCGTCGGCCTGCGGATTGAAAGGTCACAGGTTTGATTCCGGTCAAGGGCATGTACTTTGGTTGCGGGCATATCCCCAGTAAGGGGTGTGCAAGAGGCAGCTGATCGATGATTCTCTCTCATCGATGTTTCTAACTCTCTATCCCTCTCTCTTCCTTTCTGTAAAAAATCAACAAAATATATATTTTTTTAAAAAAGAATTAAACAGATAAAGCATATTTTAGGCCAAGAGCACTGGGTAGAGTACTGTGACTACTGCACACTTTGGAATAGACTAGACCCAGGTTTGAGAACCTGCTTGCCCACTGGCTATGTCATGGATCTTGTGTAATTTACTTAAACTTCTCTATATCTACTTAAGAGGACAAAACCTGCCTCATGTGGTACTATGTAGATGACAGTAGGAGATAATACAGGCTAGCATGTGTCCGTTCAGTAGTGAAGCATTCAATGTGGTTACCATGATCTAACTCCAAATGCCAAATACCAAAATGTAATTTCAGTCAGTATTTCATCTTTCCATATGTTAATGTTTCTGATCCTCTTATTTTTGTTTCAAAGTACTAAGGAGAGGTTTAAGTGTTTACATCTTCACTATAATTAGTCAAGTCATCTAGGTCTTAATTTATCTACATGCTAGTTGGACAATTCAGCCCCACCACTTTAGCACTGGGTAACTTTAGTGGAAGATCAGGTAACTGCACATACATTGTACACATTCATACACTTAAAAGAATGTGATATGCCTTAGCTGGTATGGCTCAGTTGGTTGGTGCATCGTCTGGTACACGGAAAGTTTTCAGGTTCAATCCCCAGTCAGGGCACACACAACTGATTAATGTTTCACTCTCAAATTGATGTCTCTCTCCCTCTCCCTCTCCCTTTCTCTCTTTCTAAAATCAATAAAAATAACATCTCTTCAGATGGTTATAGAAATAAACTTAAGGTTTCACACAGCTGGGTAAGACTGATAATTTAAGTAGTTGCCTTATCTCCTCCTTCTTTGCCCTATTCCAGGTAGACTGGGAAAGACAGCTACAGCAAGTTTACTTACTTATCAGATATGCATATAATTAGAATACTTCCAAGTATTGACAGAGATAGCAACTCTTAATTTTATAAAATGTTTCCACTAAGCAAAGCCTTGACACTGCTGCTGTGTAAAATTAAAACACACCAGTTACTGACCTCAAAATTCTAAGTATATTACAACAGATTTTTTTTTTAATTAAATGTATTTTACTGATTTTTTACAGAGAGGAAGAGAGAGGGATAGAGAGAAACATCGATGAGAGAGGAACACCTATCAGCTGCCTCTTGCACTGGGATGTGCCCGCAACCAAGGTACATGCCCTTGACCAGAATCAAACCTGGGACCCTTGAGTCCACAGGCTGACGTTCTATCCACTGAACCAAACTGGTTTCGGCAACAGAGATGTTTTTAATGTCTAAAACCGTATCTGTAAAAACCTACCATTCCCAAAACCTATAATTCTCAAACTGTCAGATCTAGTTAGTTATATTGTACTAAAAATTTTCACTATCTGAATGTATGCAAGTAGAAAAGGGAGTTGGTACAAATAACAATGGTGTTTTGTTTATTATATTTAACAATCTCATAAGCACCTGGTATAAAGGTTAATTTATATAATGTTATAGTTCTAAATTTTGCCTTTCTTAAAAAGAATGCTAATTTTGATTTGTATAAAGTTGTCATTATATTAAAATAAAATAATATATGTTGTGAGATTATAAGAAAATTAAATCAGGTGTTTCATAAAAAACAAGAACTATTTAGAAAAACTAAATAAGACTGTACCACTGAGACCGGTTTGGCTCAGTGGATAGAGCGTCGCTCTGCAGACTGAAAGGTCCCAGGTTCGATTCCGGTCAAGGGCATGTATTGTACATTGGTTGTGGGCACATCCCCGGCAAGGGATGTGCAGGAGGCAGCTGGTCGATGTTTCTCTCTCATCGATGTTTCTAGCTCTCTATCCCTCTCTCTTCCTCTCTGTGGAAAATCAATAAAATATATTTAAAAATAAATAAATAAGACTGTACCTATAAACCATAAACCATTTCACATAAACCAAACACACAGTAAATCTACAAAAAATTAAATACTGAAAAAGAAACGGCTTGTTTTAGTAATACAAGGCACTTACTAGGAAATCTTTGAGCAGCCATTTGCCGTAGAGAGTAAAAGATATCACACATTACAGTGGGGCAGCTCATACTTGATTGTATAATTGTACTGAATAACTTATCTACATAGTAGCGCAGATTTTCCTGTAGGATTTAAGAAGGTAAACATTAAGATTTTGGCTTTTACACATCTTCAACAGACTTCATGGGGGAAAAAATGCAATGAAAACAAGCTCAATTAGGCAGTCACTAGCTAGTATTCTAGAGCTCTGCTTCCCTTCTCTAAACTCATTCAGTTAAAGGACAATTTACAGCTTGAATCCATTTAATATACTATATTTGGACTAGGTAGACATAAGTGATGTATGGATTAAACTGCACAAGAAGCAACAGAAAGTATAACGACCCCAGGGCAAATTAGGAAAACAACTCAGATATGCAGGCACATAGACACTGTGGCACTGTTATCTGCTGCAAGGAAAACTTGTGACTCTTCCCAGAGGCAACTTTAAGTGTTGGCTGACCGACCAAGTCATGTGCTATTTAGTTGATCAGTTTGAACCTAAAGGACCAATCAGAATGAGGCTGCAACTAGATGTAGCCTTATTCCACTACTATTACTAGAGCCAAAAAGAGACAATCAAGAACAAAAACAAAGTGAAACTTGATGAAGAGATAACATTCTAAAAACTAGACATAGGAAATGCTGCAAATGGCATAGGCATTATGTAAAGAATAAAAGGCACTATTCCCTCTACATAATATTACTATAACATAAGTGGGAGATAGGTATACTTTTAAGGCCAATTTTAACAGAATTATGAAGAAAACAAGGGCTTACCTTATTATTTTCTACATTATCTCCCTCTTTCAATCTAATAGGGTCAATTTCACAAGATTTTGAGGATTCGCATATCTGAAGAATAAATTAATTTTTCATTTAATGCTTTTTAAAATATTTGGCAAAATGAAAATATTTTTCTAATAATAAAAATTATAAAAATTAAAACTATAAACAAAGTTTAAAACCCCCATCCAGAGATAATATATACAATATTCCTGAAGAATTATATAGAAAAAAATTTTCATATATTTGAAACTCTAGCTAAACAGAAATCAAATAATAATAAAAAAAAAACTAATTATGTAGATTATACTATAATGTGTCCTTTGGTAAAATTCCACTGATGAAACAGTAGATAACTGATATTACTTCTAAAGTGCTCAGCCTTGTTCTTTCAGTAATACATGAATGGGTATATCATCCCCATCTATAGGTCACTAAATGAAATGTGCTATAAGGCCATGCAAACTCTTGTTATCCAAGTATGTTTATTCATTCCGTACCTCATCCAGAATAGGTTTTAATGTTACTTTCAGGTAGTGCCCTCCCACTATTTTCATCATCTCATCTAGACATCGGGTAGCCAAGGAATTTCCTCTGAAAATTGTGTTTGCATCTCTGAAATATAAGTAGAAATAAGGTGAAAACAAGTGTACTAAACAGTGGCTGTCAATAATATGAGATATCTGACTTGGTCATACATACAATCTTAGTAATTTTTACCATCCATTTAAAAGCTTGCTGCCCTTAGGATTTTTAAACTTATAAAAACTATTTAATGAAGATATAAGAAAACAATTAAAAAAAAAAGCATCAGATGGAGTAGCTCAGTTGGTTAAGTGTTGTTCTGTGCATGAAAGGTTGCTGGTTTGATCCCCAGTCAGGGTGGGATACGGAGGGTAACAGATCAATATTTCCCTCTCACATTGATAGTTCATTCTCTCTCTCTCCCCCCTCCCTTTCTAAGATATCCTCAAATGAGAATTTAAAAAAAAAAAAAAAAAGCAAACATATTTGTGTGTATAACAACACTGTAAGACTGTGACGCAGGCGTCCTCAAACTTTTTAAAGTGGGGGCCAGATCACGGTCCCTCAGAGAGCTGGAGGGCCGGACTATATGAACTACTAATTCCTACTGTAACACCTCGGCTGCGCTCACTGCCCAAAAAACCTGGTGGGCCGGATCAGACTCCTCTGCAGGCCGCATGTGGCCCGCGGGCTGTAGTTTGAAGACGCCTGCAGTGTGACGGGAACAGGAAGCCACCAGATTGTTTTTTTTTATATGTCACACTTGTGCACATAAGGATAATACATAATGGACAAGGAAAAAGAAACTTCTGACCTGGTATTTTGTAGCATGTGAATCATTATAATAAGAAGCAAAGACTAGAAATAGGAAATTTTGGCACTGAGTTTAAAAACACACACACACAAACACACACACACACACCTGTTATTAATTGTTAATTTTACTGCTGGTGGATACTGTTTGCCAGAATTCCCTTTTATTACATGCCAAGCAGTTCTTTATACTATGATACAGTAAAGCTGATCAACACAAAAGAAGTAAGATTAGAGAAACAGTTTGAAAAATTAAAGTTTAAATTTAATGACACACAATTAATACTTAATATAACTCTTACTGTGTATCCTTCAAGTCTAATTCAGCCACTGCAGTGGCAAAAGGAACAAGTTTATCATGGTGCAGCAACAGTCGTACAAGGGGCAAAACAGCATCATTTTTATCTCGACATATTTCACCCAAAATGTAAGCAGCTGAGGCAGATATTGGCTGGAATATAGAAAGGTAGAAAACAGCACAAAATCAAGAAAATGTAACTAAATCTCCAATCACTAGTCTATAAAAGTAATTCAAATATATTCATCCTATCTAATAAAGAGGTAATATGCAAATTGACCATCACTCCAACAAAATGGCCAAAGATGACTCTCCCAAGTGGACACAAGATGGCTGCCACAATATGGCCTGCAGGGAAGGACCTTTCAGGGGGAACCCAGGCCTGCAGGGGAGGGCAGTTGGGGGCAACCAGGCCTGCAGGAGAGAGCAGTTAGGGAAGACCAGGCCAGCAGGGAAGGGCAGTTAGGAGCCACCAGGCTGGCAGGGGAGCAGTTAGGCATCAATCAGGTTGGCAGGGCAGTGGTCAGCAAATCGCGAGCACATGCGATTCTTTGGCCTCACATGTGGTTCTTCCACAAAATACCATGTGCAGGTGCACACATACAATGTGAATGAAGCTTCGTGGCCCATGTGCAATAATCGGTTTTTCACCTGGGTGAGTCTGTTTTGAAAGAGTGGTTCTAACCTTGAGCCACACTCAAGGGGCCAAAGAGCTGCAAGTGGCTCGTGAGCTGTGGTTTGCCCACCACTGGGTTAGGGGATGATCAGGCTAGCAGGCAGAAGCGGTTAGGGGCAATCAGGCAGGCAGGCAGGCAGCCAGGCAGGCAAGCAAGCTGTTGGGAGCCAGCAGTCCTGGATTGTGAGAGAGATGTCTGACTGCCCGCCAGGATCAGGTCTAAACAGGCAGTCGGACATCCCTAGAGAGGTTCCAGATTGGAGAGGGTGCAGGCTGGGCTGAGGGACACACACACACAACACACATAACACACACACACATAACACACACAACACACACACACACACACACACACACACACACACACACACACGTGTGTGCGCGCACAAATTTCATGCACAGGCCTCTAGTCTATATATATATATAAAAGCCTAAGCAACGATTACAATGGAATGACTGGTCGCTGTGATGTGCACTGACCACCAGGGGGCAGATGCTCAATGCAGGAGCTGTCCCAAGGTCAGCATGCTCCTACAGTGGGAGTGCTGCTCGGCCAGAAGCTGGGCTCACAGCTGGCAAGCACAATGGCAGTGATGGGAGCCTCTCCCACCTCTGCATCAGCGTTAAGGAGTAGTGAACCAAGTGGTAAGGAGTGAGCAGGCAGGCAGTAAGGAGCGAGCAGGCAGGTGGTTAGAAGTAAGCAGATGGGCGGTTAAGAGCAAGAAGGCGGGTGGTTAGGAGCAAGGGGTCCCAGATTGCCAGAAGGATGAAACTGGCAATTGGGCATCCCCGGATTGCCAGAGGGAGCAGGCCAGGCTGAAGAGCCCCCTCTCCCCTGTGCAGCAATTTCGTTACCGGGCCTCTAGTTAACTATAAGAGAAATTTAGAACACATATAGGAATCACAGAACTGTCGTTCAGATGAACTAAATATACGTATGTATATACAGGGATGGGCAAAAGTAGGTTGAGAGTAATTAATAAAGTGGGTTTACAATAATAATAAGTTAATAATATAAAAATAAACTCTGTTGCTTGTACTCACACCTGTAAACCACTTTCCCCCACCCTTGTATATATATATATGTTTTTTTTTATTGTCTTAATAAAACTTGACACTCTGAAATCTTTTCCTCCCCTTTTACATAACCATTTTAGCTTTTTAATATTAAATTATATACTTAAACTTTTTAAAGTACCTGAACATCTGGTGATTTTAGCAGCAAAGTTTTCAAAGGACCATAGTACTCTGAAGGAAGCACATAATCTTCTGTGTAACATATATTCAATCGAAGAGACCCCAGGTCATCAGTTTTAGATGACTTGTTTCCATTGTCTCTTGGCTGTAGCAAGTACCTAAAGTAAAAATGCAGTCAATTCCATGTGATGGTAATGAGCTGAGCATCCAAGTTGGTGAGGTACATAAACAGCTAAGCTATAAAAAACTAAACCAAAAATCACCTTAATATTTAAGGTGAGGACAATTCATAAGAAACAGACTATTAATTTTCAGAGGCTTAATATTGGTTACATATTGAACTAGAAAGCTATCAATAGATTTTTATACAAAAACAAAAAATATAGCTAATACAAAAATTAAGATCTCAAAGGATTGAATAAGAGTTTGATAAGTTGTGGGTTTAGAAAAAAAATTTTAATTCAATTATTATCAAAATTATTTCTTTTACCAACTAAATTTAAGAAATATGCATTTAGTTGAAAAAGACACACTACACAAAAAGGCATAAGTGATCTTGTAAATTCTTTTTAAAAATTTTATCTTTATTGTTGAAAATATTACAGATGTCCTTTTGTTAGTTTATTTATTTTCCCATTCACCCTCTTCATCCTGCCCCTGCCCCTCACAGGCTTGTTTTAAATTCTTTATAAAGCAAAAAACTTGAACTTCTTTTTAAAAGAAAATTAGTGATTAAAAGTTTATAAATAGATATTTATATTATTAGAGTAACTGTGTAACTACTGAAAATGTTTATTTGTAAAAATCAGATTTACTTTTTTTTTCAGTTAAAAGGAAAAAAAAAAAAGTAAAAATAGAGACAGCTTAAGTATCCATGGAAAGAAAAATGTTTAGAAATCAAGATGTTTGTAGTACTAAAACCTGAAATCTAATAGGTACTTCCAAAACATTTCATTGTCCTACCTATTTTTTGGGGGAAAAAATCATTTTTTTCAATGAGTAGAGAGCACTTCAATTTTCTTTTAAATAATATTGTATAGGCAAAGGCCACTCAAATCTTTGCTGATAGCTTAAAACAGAGTATTTTTTAGTTTTAAACATATTCAAAAATATGTATGCCAAAGTACAAATTTATTATAGTACACTATAGGTCCGGTGCACAAATTTGTGTACAGGTGGGGCGGTCCCTCGGCCTGGCTGGTGATCAAGGTCTATGGGGGGCTGGCCGGACAGGGGGTGGGGCTGCAGGAGGTTGGCAGTGGGAGTGCACTGACCACCAGGAGACAGGTCCTGCGCTGAGTGTCTGCCCCCTGGTGGTCTGTGAGCATCATAGTGACTGGTCAATTGGTCATTTCCATTGTTAGGTTGTTAACAATCACTTAGAGATTCTATCTATCTATCTATCTATCTATCTATCTATCTATCTATGTTAGTTAAGAGCACATACTTTGGGGTCAGAGAGTTTGGTTCAAATCCCAAACTGTGTGACCTTGAGCAAACTGCTCAATCTTTCTGTGCTTGTTATCTTATCTGTTGTTAAATAAATGGATAATTATAGTGTCTAAATGATTTAATCCTTACAACAACTCTAAAGAGGTAAGTAAGCACATAGAATAATGTCTTGTACACAGTAAATACTATGTAAATGTTATTTGTATATATATATAACTGTTACCACTTAAATATATAAATAACTCTAGATAAATATAGTTAGTTATAATATCTATATAAATGTGATTTATTATTTTAAAACTTTGTGACAAAAGGCTCAATTTTAAATTACCTGAAGGATAGCTCGTAAATTAAGGAATTTTGTATAAACTAGAACTAAAGGGAAAAACCTCAAGATATATTAAATAGAAGCTATCTGGTATGCCTAAGGACTAGGGATAAAAAAAAGGAAGATCTGAAATACATTTTTTCTAGTTTTTTGAATAAAGTTTTTCAGTTTAAAAGAGTAAGAAACATGAAATAAAGATAAATTATTACATGAATGTGCCAGTGAGTTGTTCTGCACCTACTTTATTTTTTTATTCACAACTAGAGAGGCATAAAAGTAATCCTTATGCTCGCAGGAGTTGGTAGTTTTGACAGTTCCTGAATATACTACTTAAATATCAGCATTTGGAAATTTTATTTATTTATTATTTTTTTAATTAAAAAAATTTTTATTAAGAGCACTTGGAAATTTTAACCATAAGGTCTATATAACTGAAAATGAGGTAGGTAGGCAAAACTATAATTATTTATTCATAATGCTATATAAGCTAGAAAATAACTGCTCAAAGCAGATCTATAATACTTGAATATTACTTTGTTTCCATAAAGATAACCATTATCAATGGATTTTTACTAAAATAGGAGACTAAAAATTAGGTGCTCATATTGGCAAAGTAGGAAACCAACTCATCTCAAATTAAATATTAATCTACTTTTAAATATGTGTAAGTAAATATTTATTTTATGTGTGGGAAAAAACCCCTATCATTTGTTTCATTTACTATTTGAATCATACTTTCAAAATTAAAAGTTATAACATGAGAATTTATTTATATCTATTTTCTTTTCTTAATGTACACTTTTACAGTTTTAAATCATTTGGGTGCAAATTGTACCAATCTGTGTAATTTTACAATGGTTTTACATACATTAAGTTCTCTGACATTGAGGTAACTGGTAAAATATGATTAAACTACATTCTTTTTATTTATAACATTCCAAATAAAGGAATACTGGTATATATTAAAAAAAAGGACAGAAATTTTATATGTACTGATGCAGAATAATGGTAATGACAGCAGCAATAACTACAATGATGAGAACATGAGTTATGCCCATGGCCATAACACTTGCGGATCACTTATTTAAACTCATTTCACCCTTTAACAACTTTGGGATGCAGGTATTAATGCTATTACCCCTATTTTCTAGTCAAAGAAAGCAAGGCAAATAGGCGGAGTAATCTGTCCTCGGCCACACCGGTAGTTAATGGCAGAGATGAATTTGGACCACGGCATTTGGTTCCAGAGTCTATATTCTGGCGAGGGCCAGAGTCTTAACCACGGTCAGAGACAACAAATACTTACTGATATTCTACTAAATTGATAAGTGAAAAAAAGCAAGGTACAGAATATGTCCCTTTGTGTAAAGAAAGGGAAAGAAGAATATATGTGTATTTGTCTGTATATACATAAAATATTTTCAAACTCAAAATAGCCCTAACCGGTTTGGCTCAGTGGATAGAGTGTCGGCCTGTGGACTCAAGGGTCCCAGGTTCGATTCCAGTCAAGGGCATGTACCTTGGTTGCGGGCACATCCCCAGTAGGGGGTGTGCAGGAGGCAGCTGATCAATGTTTCTCTCTCCTAGATGTTTCTAACTCTCCCTCTCCCTTCCTCTCTGTAAAAAAATCAATAAAATATATTTTAAAAAAAACACCAGAAAACTCAAAACAGTAGCTGCCTCAGAAGAAGGAAACTGTTTAGCTGGAGGACAGAAGCAGGTGACATATTCTGCTTTTTAAACTGTGAACCATATGTTACTTATTCAAAAAGTCAAATAAAATTCTAGTATCTATATAGGTTCAAGTTAAAGTTAACTAATATCAACACTAACAAGCTAATCTTAACATTTCATAGAAGTTTCAGAACAAAGAACACACATCATTACTAAGGAATTGAAGAGTCAAGAAAGGAATGGGAAATGACTGAATCATGTTTAATTTGAGGATAAAATCAAATTGGAACCATTAAAAATCAGTTTTCAGACAAGGATTATAATAGGTAAAGACTAAGTAGAAATTCTATGAAAAATGAAATTGATGCTTTTAAAACACTACTGATCATTATTCTCTATCTTTCATAATATCAAGATTAGAAAAAATATGCCTGAAGTCTTGTAAGGTAAATAAAGCTTTTCTTGACTGGTCCTGCAGTTGCCATCAGTCCCACAAGGGGATGCTATAGCTCTACAACTGACAAAGGAGGCTAAGACTTTAGTAATTTCTATTTAAAAGGAATTTAAATATATATATATGAATAAATTTAATTTCTGTTTGTTAGTTTTCTTCCATCCTGCCAAGGTAGTTGGACAAAGTTTTGCCACATTTGGAGGGCCTTCATGGAGATAGTCTTACCTAATAGACAGGCTAAGTGGCACATTTCAATTTCACTTTGAGGGGCTCTAAGAGGCACAACTTACTTTTTATTTTGTAATGAGTAGCTTGACATATTATTTTAAAGACTAAAAAAACTTGAGTTCTAAATTTTCATCTTAAAATGTATAGTACTTTATAAAAGGTGAAAGAAGACATGGGGATGGGGGTGGGTAGGAAGGTAACAAATATTTATTAATTTTTCACAGTGACTAAGTAATTTTTCCCTCTTCTGTGAATGCAGTTTAGAAATTATAACGTACAAAAAACACAACCATAAAGGCCAATAAACCTTAGATCTGTATTAGCAAGAGCTAAAAATAAAAATTTTGAGAGTCTAAAAATCAGTCTTCAAGAGATAACTGCTTGAGGACAACGGAGTCCAAAGCGAAGAATGTCTGATGGCCAACCAGGAGAGGCAGGCTCCTCTATGGACGGAGGAGACTGGTGCCCATGGTAAGAAACATCTAAACACTCATTTTCAACTCCTTCCAGGCAACTGAAACCAAGTTCTAAAAAGTGGGCCTTAAAAGTTTAGTAAATGAGAAAAAGCATGTTCTTTCACACTCAGCTGAAACCCAAGTCCAGCATGAGGGCTGCGGGGCACCCTGTTGGAAAGTACAGGGTATAGAGCTTCTAAGTATCATAAACAGAACAAACAATAGCTGCAGACCACTTATGCTAAGGAAGTGAACAGCAATTTAAGGCCCAAACATTAAGTTTCGTTTAGCACCAGTTTAACGTCACTAAACTGATGTTACCAGTTTAACGTTTCAGCTGAGTGTTAAAGAACATGCTTTTTCTCATTTACTAAACTTTTAAGGCCCACTTTTTAGAACTTGGTTTCAGTTGCCTGGAAGGAGTTGAAAATGAGTGTTTAGATGTTTCTTACCATGGGCACCAGTCTCCTCCGTCCTTAGAGGAGCCTGCCTCTCCTGGTTGGCCATCAGACATTCTTCGCTTTGGACTCCGTTGTCCTCAAGCAGTTATCTCTTGAAGACTGATTTTTAGACTCTCAAAATTTTTAGGATCCTAAAAGGTAAAATAATGTTGGACCAATGCCGACCCACCAGAGTCCTGGAAAGTGTATTAACTGAATCAGCTCAACAATAGCCAGACCCTAGACATTTAGAAAATAACACCAGGGCCATCTATCGTACGTTTCAATGGGGTGTGGTGAAGAACAACTGGTTAGAGCCCATAAACAGCTGATTCCCTACAATAAACCCTTTGCCTTCAAACATTCATAGTTTTCATGACCATTAATGAAACTTCTCAACTGCAGATATTAATTTGTGACCATGCATTGTCTTACATGGGCAACTCTTATGTGATATTTAAAATGTTTTCCATTTCCCCTTAGAGATAGGATTTAGTTTTTGAACAGTCTTACTCCATCTTTTTAAGCTTAGTTCCCATTATTCCCTTACATAAACCTTCCAGTCAAATTACTACTTGCTATCTTTGGACACAACTTTCTGTTTACCTCAAAATGCTCCTTCTCTGCAATACTCTTTCCTCTGACTTTACTAACTCAGCTGGAGCAGAGCTCATCTGGTCCCCAATATCTCCTGTAGTTTTTGAATTTAGACAATTTAGTACTTTTGTCTCAGTACCAGAGGTCAAGTCACAAAACTATCAATATACTTATACAATGAGTGGCCAGATTATTATGATCTCTATAATAACGTATAATAACCTGGCCACTCAGTGTATATTGTATAGAATAAAAGGCTAATATGCAAATTGTCCCCTCGACCAGGAATTCGACCAGCAGGCAGGCCATGTCCCCTCCCATGGCCAGGCTGGCCAAACTCCCACCCATGCATGAATTAAATGCACCGGGCCTCTAATATATATATATATTTATACACAACACATTGAGTGGCCAGATTATTATGTGTTTAGATATCATAATAATCTGGCCACTCAGTGTATTTCTGCAAGAATAAATTAATGACCAGATCAATTAATATTAATGATTTTGGCTTATTTCATTATGATTATTATAAGCACTTATTTGCATGTACAGAGAGTTCACTAGAATGTTTGTCTTCTTACCAGGCTTGATGGGAGGTATCATTTCTTAACACGTTCACAGGAACCTTAATCTCCCCTAGGAAGATATCTTGGACCAGGTTTCCATTGTTCCACAGGTCAATCCTGAAAATTTAAAACTGGCTTTATTTGTTTGCAAACAATGCTTAAGAGAACTCAAACCACCAAATAGCTTCAAATTATTTTGATTTGGATTACAGCATTAATTTTACATGCTTAAAAGAGATGTTAGCACTTCATATACCTCACTATCTAACTAAGAAAGCAAAATATTGCAGTAGCTTTTATTTATAAGCACAGAAAGTAACCATTTTAAATAGTCTAAAGAAAGCATTTAAGTTTCTCAGTTTCAAAGTCTAGGTTTTATTTTAATATTTTAACCTGTAACAATAAGGTCTACAGAGTTACTTTGTTGAATTGGAGAAAAGAAACTACAGTTTCTCAATTAGAATCAGTTAATGTGTAAAGATAGACAATTTAGAAAAATATACTACCCGATCATTCCAAACATGTGATTAACATATCCTTTAGATGAACACACTGTTAACACCACACCTATACATGCACTTACAAAAACTTTCCCCTTCCAAACAGCACAGGTATTTAAGATCTAGGAAATGCACAAACTTCAAACACATGCACCTGTTGAGTTATCTTACAAGACTTCTTACCTCACTGAAATTTCTGTTAGACAGCAGATATGTTAAGAAGAATAAAAACATTATTTCTAATGTGTAAGGCTAATATGTAATTACTTTCTATAAATATACTTTTTGTATCCATTATGCTATGATTCAGAAATTTAAGGAGCAATTAAAATTTTAAAATATAATAAAATAGGTGAAAATTAGTTCATCTTTGTTTATAAGACTATTTCTATTATAAAGACTGTTCTGTCAAGAATCATATTTTGGAAAGATAATTTGGATTGAAGTTAGATGCATGTTCCTCTAAATTTCATCAACCAACTTGCTACAAAAGAGAATTCTATTAAGAATGGTACACCTTTTTCAGTTGAATTTAGGATAATTTTTGGCATAGAAAAAAAGAAATTGTGTAAAACTCCAAAACACATACCTAATTTCTAGCTTTTCAATGTCCTCCTCTTCTACCTGGAACTGGGATTTTCTGGTATAACTACTGGATCTGGTTACCTGTAAACAGAATATTCTAGTAAAAAATTTTTTTTTGAAATATCTTTTTCCGTCATGAACTTAAAATTATCTTTAAAATCATTACCTTTAAAATCTTTTATTTTATTATAAACAGAGGAAAATGCCTAGCAATATTTTAGCCCAAAAGCTAAATGTAAAATAGCCATGGAAGAACAAGGTGGTATAAAAATATCAAAAGCTTTGGCAGGGTGGCTCAGTTGGTTGGAGCATCATCCCATACCCCAAAAAGCTGCGGGTTTGATCCCCTGTTGGGCACATATAGGAGGCAACTGATGGGTGTTTCCTCCCTCCCTTCCATCCTCTCTCTGAAATCAGTAAGTATATGAGGATTTTAAAAATTACCAAAAGCCTCCACACCCTTCTTTATCAACTCAGTATAAAGCAACATTAGATTCTCTGGCTCAACTGTAATCTGGTGGTGACTCAATGAGTGTTATATTTCAGTGAAGCTGCATAGTCCCGTATTTCTGACGATCCCTATGCCACCCTTATTCTTCCTTCTCACATTTTCACTGAAAATATCAAGGCCATTAGTAGGAACTTCCTCAACTACAATCCACCTGAATTTGTCCATGCCCATTAAGTCCTTTCTGCTTGAGTTTTCTCCAGCCCCTTCGCAACAAGATAGTATGATCTTCCTCTTTTCTTAAACTACTCCACCCACACCTAATACACAGTAAGCATTCACTTTTTTAAAAGAGAATATTTATTTGATAAATCTCAGAGGTAGAAAAAGTAATTCCTAGAAGAAATGGGCTTCGAAAAAACATTACAGAGCAGGCGTGGGGAACCTATTTTCTGCCAAGGGCTATTTGGTTACTTATATAACTAGAGGCCCGATACATGAAATTTGTGCAAGGGGCTCAGCCCTCACAGCCCCAGCTTTGTCCAGAAGGACATTCTGTTGTTCAGTCTAATTAGCATATTAGCTCTTTATTATATAGGATTGCTAATATAATTTATTTCATATAAATTCATGTTGCTATAAAAAAGCTCCTAGATTTATTGAATTTCAAGTCCAGCCTGTGATTGCCTTGGTAGGGCCAGGCCAAATCCCACAGGCGGATGGTTCCACATCCCTGGCATAAAGGAAGGGCCCCGGGAGTCTGGGAGTTAGGAAGCGAAAGATAAGACCCCTGGGAGGGTGGGGAGGAAGGAGAAGAAGGGAAAGGCATGCTCCCAGGAAGGAGCGTGCACTGGGTCCTCTTTCCTAAGGGTTTTAAGGGTTGAGTTTAGGGGAGATTCTGGGGAAGACCCTAACAGAATATTTAGCAGCTTTCCAGCTATGTCGTTTTAGGGTTGTGGTCTCCACTAGTTGATTTAATTACAGCTTTCTTTACCAGTTTGTCATGTCACTGAAGGCTAAGAAAAATTCTCCCCTTAAACTATGGTCCCTTTATCGCCTTCCTTTCTCAGACAAATATCTGAAAACCATGAAACCATCTTCATAGCCTCCACTTCCTCACCACCCACTCACTACAGTAACTCTTCATATCTGACTTCCTCACAGGTCACCCGCCTAAAACCCTGCTCTTAATCACCAAGTCGGATGATGGATTCTTAGTTCTCACCTTCACTGACCCCTCTATCTGAAGGAGCAATCACACAACTGTATCTCCTTTTCCAGAAACATTCTTTTCTTTGCGGTGCACAGGCACTATCCTGGCAACCTTCTGCTCTCTCCGCTTCTTCCTCTGGTACTTTTTCCACAGAACCTACGAGTATGGGTTTTCTTTAAGGTTTTATTTCTTATTTTGTCCTAAGACCTGCAAGTGCTGCATAGTTGACAAAGTGCTTTCAGATCCATTATCTCCTTTGTTCATCAGATCACCGCTCTGAAGCAGGCAGCTAGATTTATTATCCTCATCTCAAAAATGAGGAAGCTCAAGTACAAAAATGAAGAGACGTGCTCCAAGTTGAATACCGAGTGAGTGCCAAAACTGCTTGTCTTCACTTTCCTCCTTTACTGTGGCCCTCCCTCTTCCCCCTGTCTTTCTTGCCTCTCTGTAAGCAGGTCTGGAGTCTTTATTTGCACCTGTCCTCCATTTTACGTTTCAGTCACAAACTGCTTATTGGAGGATTTTACATCCCAGACCTCAAGCTAATTATGCCCCAAAATGAACCACGTCTTTTTTCCTTGTCTTGATTTTCCTCTTTCTCAAGATATGAAATCATGAAGACAATAGCTGACTCCTCCCTTTGTCTTTGGTTCTATAACTAATCCAGTGTCTTGCCTTTGTCATTCTTTTTTCATCTGTCCCTTCTCTATTTCCATATTACTCTCTTGGGTCAGATCCGCTTCCTCCCTCCCCCCTACCTTTTTAAATTACAATCTCTTGATTTCTGTTCTCTCTACCTCAGCCATTTGGTCCACAGATCATGGTTAATTCTTCCCCAAATACTGCATTACTCTTACAGTTTCCAGGCTCAAAAATATTTAATGGCTAGCATTTAAGAACCTCAGGCAGGCACCCAGGATCTTTGATTGTGGTCTTACTTTTTTTGTTGTTGTTGTTAACACCTGAGGATATTTTTCCATTGTTTTTTAGAGAGAGTGAAATGGAGAGGGGGGGGGCGGGGGAGGGAGGGAAGAGACAGAGAGAGAGAGAGAGAGAGAGAGAGAGAGAGAGAGAGAGAGAGAGAGAGAGAGAAACCTCAATATGAAAGAGATACACTGATTAGACACACTGATTAGCCTCCCACACGTGCCCCGACCAAGGCTAGGGATCGAGTTTGCACCAAGGCACATGCCCTTGACGAGAATCAAACCAGGGACCCTCCAGTCTGTAAGTCGACACCCTATCCATAGAGCCAAACCGGGTAGGGTCTTACTCTATCTTTTTAAGCTTAGTTCCCATTATTCCCTTACATAAACCTTCCAGTCCAATTACTATTTGCTATCTTTGGACACAACTTTCTGTTTACCTCAAAATGCTCCTCTGTAATACTCTCTCTTTCCTCTGACTTCACTAACTCAACTGGAGCAGAGCTCATCTGGGTCCCAATATCTACATCATTTTACTGCTGCAGGTACACTTGCATGTGTGTTTTGTGTCTCTTGCTCCACTAGCAGACACCAAATCTTATCTTTAAAATCAGCTCAACAAAGTGTCTTTTGAATGAATGTTTCAGGCCTAATAGGTATGCTTGGATATAATAAGCAGGTCAGGTCTTGATTTCCAGAGGGCCATCTGCTTGCTCCAAGTTGCCCCTATCTTTTCTCCAGGCTGGATGTAACAACCATTAATGAACGTAGAGCAACAGAACTAAGTTGTTCTGGCTTCACTGTGGTATTCAAACAGTACTCTGCAGAAGAGTCCTGTGGTCACTGTCTGTCAGGGGTGTGTGTGTGTGAGGGGAGGGTGGAGGGTTGGGTGAGCTGGGGAGACGCACAGAGAATGTGTGATATTGAGGATGACATGTGATATTGAGGTATGCTCCTAGAACTCCCCATCCCCAATCAATCAATCAATCAATCAGGGCTCTGCCTTCATTTATTTTACACATTGAGCCTCAACTGCATTGCACTATGGCTCTCCTGCTTTCAGAAGAGAACTGTTTAGTTGCATTAGTTGGTGAAATGATTACTATAGCAGTAATTTGAAAAAAGAAGTAAATCAACATTCAATGTTAAATGTTAAAATTTATATAAAATAGAAAGTTACCTCAAAATAAAAGATTTCATTAAACTGTGGATTGCTTGTTTTCTTCTTTACTTTAGTCTTCTTTTGGTCATTCCTGTTCCAATGTGGTAGAGTTTTACCTTGTAGAACTTAACAGCACACAATTATAAAACATGCTATTTCCAACCAGGGAGCCTGACCTCTGTTTAGCTGTTAAGATGCCTCAGGAAGACTGCACTTGTAAATACTACTTGGGGGGAGGGAGTTGGCAAATGAGGTGTCTAAAAATTCAAATATAAGAATACACAAGTTTTGTGTATCTGATATTTAGCAAAATTGTATGATTTTCTCTGTGGCTATATCAGATTGACTGCCAAGCTTATGTCAGAGGTTTTAATAACACATTCTAATATATAAACAACTTAGAAGAAATGGCAGAAGGAAGACAATGAGATTCAGAGTGCCTTTACCTATGTTGAAAAATACCTGAGAAACATGAAAAGCACTCAATTTAGTTTCTGGGCTTCAGCTACAATGTGGCTTTATAAAAAAACAAAAAACAAAAAAACAAAAAAACAAAACTTCTTATTTTGAAGTAATTACAGATTCAGAGTAAGTTAGAAAAAAAATAAGGAAGTCCCACACAATCTTTCCCCAGCCTCCTCCAAAGTTAACATCATATACAATTATATTACAATATAAAAAGCAATATTGATTTTTTTATAAAAAAAATTCATATGCCAAATAGTTTCTATCTGTATGTCACTAAACAGTTACACTTAAGAATTTGCTTGTCAGGTATAGATTACAAAGACAAAAAACAAGAACAGCTCAACCAGGTTAAATATTTTTAACATACAAATTTCTCTGACAGCATGAAGGATTGGGTATCTAGCTCCTTTTATATTTAAAACCATGTATGTTAATAGCGTACCACTGTTTGAGTACCCAATAAATACCAGGCCGATGCGCAAATGAATTGTAATGTAATGTAAATATCTGTTTTCCAATGGTCTCAACCTGTGGGAACCGCTAGCAGGACCGCCTAAGACCATCAGAAAACAGATATTTACATTACGGTTCGTAACAGTAGCAAAATTACAGTTATGAAGTAGCAATGAAAATAATTTTATGGTTGGGGGTCACCACAACATGAGGAACTGTATTAAAGGGTCGTGGCATTAGAAAGGGTGAGAACCAGTGGTGTTGAGGGAATGTTGTGCTCTGTTTCCTGATTCTAAACCTTTCAGTTGTAGATAAATTTCAAACTAGTCAGGCGCTGAAAAAAACCATAATGAAGTTATAAACTACAAAACAGTACAAAGTGCTACAGGCTTCCCTTAAATTAGCCTGACTAATAAGTAAAACCCATGGTTTGGTGGGTGCGCTCCATGTCCTGGCACTTGAGCACTTTGTCTATTACTCAGATTCTCTCAGCACAAATGCTGTGAGTAGATAAGGCAGTTTTGGCCTTGAGCTGCTTTCCAGGTAACAATATAGAAACAGCCTTATTCTGAGGAAACTGCCTTATTCTGCATAAAACCTAAGACATTTGCCAGTAGGAAGGCTGACAATGAATAAAGAAAGTGAAGTTTATGTTTTCAAGTACATTTTAACTACTATAAAATTGATGTTCTTTCCCCACAGCCTAAAAGTCTGGCAGATTTGAAATGATACTCATTTTCTTTCTATAAAAATAGGACTTGGTTGTTACAAGTGTATAATAGAACTCACTAAAGATTTTTCTTTCAATACATTACTTTGTGTCATAAATAGTTACTTAGCATTTGCTTTTAGAACCTTAATTTTATAATTCTTACATCAAACTTTAAAACTTAAAAATCTCGTAATTTAATAAATATTACCTAGAAGGGCCCACTAGAGAAACTGTTGCATAAGGGTCACAGCTTTGTCCATTTATGAGAGGCAACCCATGGCATGCCTTGATGCTAAGGAAGAATAAAAGAAAATTAAGATATAATATTCAGGTTAAGCAATATAAGACATTATTTTTAAATACAAATGAACATATTCAAAGAGAGAAAATTGTTTTCCACATGCTTGGTGTTGTATGCGTACATACAACGCCTACCCCAAATATATGTATGTATGCATGCATTTATTTATGCTAGAATTCCAAAACAGGATTATACAATAATACTTAGCACACATGATCTGAGACTACCAAATAATATTTAGCACACATATCCCCACTAAATCTCTAACAAGGTACATTTTGTGGTTTGACAATATATATTAAAACTGCTGTGGCTTCTAAAAAGGAAAAGAAAGCGGTGTGAACCTTAAAGGTGAAACTACAAAACTTAGCCAGATCTATGGTGGCACATCCTCTGCTAAAACATGAATGAGAAACAAAGAAACAATTGTGGTTTCCCCTTAAAATCTGATTCATAAAGGAATGATGAATGATGCCAAGTACCTGCCAGGAGGGGAAAAACCGGGCTTTGTGGGCCCTTGACCTCCTGGGTGGTCCAGGGTATCCTGGCCTTTCTCTGGAAACTTCCATCGGCCCTAATGCTGGATGTACTTTGAGGATCTACATTTGAACCTGATGGAGAGGCCTATGCATCACATGGAGCATCACAAAATTCACTGACTTCACAGCCCAGTTTCTGACAAGTACACTAGACCTGTGGATAGGAATAACTTTCACTGGTTTCAGTGAAAATGTTTCTTAATCATGTAAATTTTCAAATTTCATGTTTGTTAGATATCTTTAGGAATTAGAGGGGCCAAGACAATACTTGAAAAATGGGAATTGTAACTTGGCCTCTTTTCCTTTAAACTTATCCTGAGCTACCCTGTTAGATAAATTTGTGCTGCCAATTTTTAGATGTTCTATTCTCACAGCAACAGGCTGTGATGTCAGAGGGTTTTTTACCACAAAATTGATTTTAAAAAATGCTAGGCTGTGAAGCAGAAAGCTCTGATTTAATTGCATGTTATTCAACTATCATGTTATATAAATAACAATGAAAATAGATATAGAAAATAAAAAAACCTCAAAATAACAACAACAAAATCTGATTCATATATGGAGGGCAAGCCTCAGATAATGCTGTATGTAGCCTTTTATTCTGATTCTCAGTAACAGGTCCTGCATCATTCTGTTGAAAATGTTTTAAACCATAAAAACAGAAGGCATCTAATCCATTCCATGGGTAAAAGCAGTTGGTATTTACAGAGATCACAGAATCTGACTCAATGACCTGCTCCTCAAATTTCCTCATGAATTATTACTGAGTTCATGAATTTAGATTAATATATGCATTTCCTAATGCCTCAGAGAAAGTCATCAGTGCTGCTGAAAAGTATTCTTCACTGAAAGATGTGGGCTACTGAGCAACATCCTATTCCTCTCAACCCACAGATCATATATGTGAAGTACAAATGGTGTACTGCTGAGTAAAGAAAGAAATGATAATATGACTCATTTCTATTAAACTGGGTATAAAAAACAAATTTTAAAAATTTCTGAAACTAACCAAAGAAAGCACAGGCCAAGATAATGATTCTGGTTATTAATGTTAGGCTTAAGTACAGTCAAACTTTCCCACTGTACATGCTGTGTAAAACTTACATTTCTCAGGCTAAACCTGATTTTTATATAACGTTTGCAGTTTACTGTGCATTTTCACAAAACATCCAGTTCTCACAAATGCCTCTGAGAAGAGCATCAAAGAGTACCATCATTCTATCTTAAAGAAGAAGACCCAAAAGGTTATGTAAGAAAGTAACAAAATAAGGCTAACAAGGTAATAAAAAATGTGTAAGAAGTGGGCCAAGACTCAATTTCTACTTTCTTAATTGTGTCTGAAGTCTAGCATACTTCTACCTTTTCCCAGTGCCTGAATATATTGTATTACTCTCCTTGTAATATAAAATATGTCTTATGTAAACACTAATTATGAGAAATCTAAATTATAGAAATTTACTATAATTTTATGAAGTATAAAAAATTGAGAAAAATGCAGTATACAAAGACTTCTATGATAATACCCAAAAACAATGAAACTTACAAGTCTATAAAAATCATCAGAATACTCAATTTTTAAATGTAAGAGTTTTGTGATAAACAAGTAATATTATAAATATAGGTTATTTTATTTGCTACATATATTATGAAATACTATGTTTCTAATAAATAGGATACAATTATTCTTCTAATTGGTAAACCAAGCAGTTTCATATCATAAACCATAGAAGAGCAGAAAATGTTGAAAATATCCACCGTAGTATACTATGTAGTATATTATCTTACATCTTGTTTATACATCACATACAAAGATTGGATATTAATACATTTATTTTTAGAAATTACAAAGGAAAATACACTTAGTCCAAACTAGTTAATAATATAGAGTGATTTGAATCTTTTCCTTGGAGATATATATGTGTGTGTATATATGTATATACATATATGTATATGAGTATGTAAACACACACACACACATACCTATCTTGTGCATATATATATATATATATATATATATATATATATATATAAATGTATTTTATTGATTTTTTACAGAGAGAAAGGGAGAGGGATAGAGAGCTAGAAGCATCGATCAGCTGCCTCCTGCACATGCCCCACTGGGAATATGCCCACAACCAAGGTACATGGCCCTGACTGGGATCAAACCTAGGACCCTTCAGTCCACAGGCCGATGCTCTATCCACTGAGCCAAACCGGCTAGGGCCCTTGAATTTTTTAATATTTTTTTTTTAACTAAAAGACAAATATTAACTTCTACATATAGCCAAGATGAAAGAACAGGGAATAGATTTACTCTCCCAACAGAAAAAAAAAATATTAAAAAAAGGACAAAATCAGTAACACAGGATAGTCATTTCTGAGGAAGGAATAAATAAGGTGAGCCCTCCAAATGTCCCAGCTTACAGTTATATAGTTTTCCTGGGAAGAAGAGGAAGAATTGTCAGTTGGGAAAGGCCAAAGTGACTTGAGTTTCTAGGGCAGAATGCTAAAGGAAAGAAAACTGCACACAGAAAAAAACAAACAAACCCCAGAAAGGTACAAGAATGCTGAGTGCTGATAAGCATACACTTATGAGGAAACTACTACCTGAGGCTTGGGAAAGAACCATTTGATAAGAGCAAAGGGAACAATTCCTAAAGCCCACAAATGGCTAGAAGGAGGTCTAACCAGAAAACCTGGTAATTCATGGGTTCTACCTCAACAGTGGGAGAATATAAGCCCTAGGCAAAAGGCCAACTCTTATTCCATCTAATAAAGCTTAAAAGCAAAACACAAAAGAATCAAAATAACTTAACTGAGCCCTTAAGTATATTCATGGGAATATATACAATAATATTCAGCAACTTCACAATGTATAGTTCCAATAGAAAATAAGCAGAAACACAAAGAATAAAAAAAATATGACCCACATGAAAAAGAAAAGCAATCAAGGACCAAAAATGACATGGATGATAGAACTAGTAGATAAGGATATTAAAAACCAGTTATTATAACTGTTTCATATGTTTGGTATAGACACAGACAATAGTTTAAATTTAATTAAAAATGAAAGTCTAGAGATGAAAAACACAGGCCTCACAAGAAAAACACACTAAATGGGAATAACAGAAGATTCGATATGGCAGAAGAAAAGATTAGTACACACAATGACAGAGCAATAAACACATATTAAAAAGATGTGTAAATGGTCTAAACATGCCTATTAAAATGCAGAGATTTTCAGATTGAACAAAAAGAGAAAATTATATGCTACCTATAAGAAACTCACTTTAAATATAAAAATTAGGTTAAAAGTATAAGAATGGAAAAATACATACTTTGCTAATACTTAATCAAAAGAAAGCTCAGTATGTATATGGGTAATAATAACCCAAATGTCCATCAGTAGGGCTCTGATCGAATGAGCTACAGTAAATCTTTATATTGGAATCTTTGCAGTTGTCAAAAAAAAAAAAAAAAAAAAAAAAAAGGTAAATATTCTCTAATTACTCTGACATGAAGTCAGAGTTATGTTATTTTCAGGTTATGTTATTAAAAAAGAGGAAGTTATAAAACACTATACTTTGTGTAAGAATTGAGCGGGAAATGTAAATATATTTTTATTTCTATTTACATATGTAGGAATGTATATTTGCTTATATCTTCAAAAATAGTGAAAGAAAATCCAAAACTTTTAAATATAGGAGTAAGGAGGCTACAGAGTTGGGAATGGATGTGATACCTCCCCAAATATATCTTATATAAGTTCTGATTTTGGAAACATAAAAACTTTTACATTTCAAAAGTAAAATTAAACTTACGAAGCAATCCTTAAAAATAAAAACCTGAGAAACCACTAATGAAGAAAATAATTAATTTTAAAGGTCTAGAACACAGTATTTGACTACATTCTTAGTGACATATATTCTTAGAACAAATAACAGGAAGATATCTTAAACTTCATTCAGTAACTAACCTACCTGTCAGTGGTAATTGGCAATATTACTTTAAATTTATTTTTTATGTCTCACAAGATAAGATATAGAAGATAAGTAATTATGTTAATGTTGTTAGAAATTAAGATTTTTATTAAGAGGAAAGAGATATAAATATAAATTAAAGTTATATTTTGAATTAGAAACATTAAAAAAGGAAGAAAGATAGCTAGTCAAAATGGCTATATTAACATCAGACAAAGTAGATTTCACAACAGAGAGTTAGAGGTCATTTTATAATGATGAAGAGTTCCACTTATCAAGGGGACATAACAATCCTAAATGTTAAGCTCCTAACATCAGAGCTACAAAACAAATGAAGTAAAAGCTGATAAAACTTCAGGGAGAAATAGACCTGATATAATTAACATTTATAAAAAATAGTCTTTAGGGGCAAAAAATAAGTGTTGGTAAATTTAAAAGTATTCACATAATACAAAATATGTTGACAACAGCAAAATTAAACAAACACTCATCATGCTGATTCTTGCCCCCATACTTTTGCCTCTATTGTTTCTTCTAGGGTAAAAAAAAAAAAAAATAAAATAAAATAAAATAAATCTCACTTTTGCTAGGATAGCTATTTTCTATTCATTCAAATGCTACCTTTTTTCTTCATTTATTGTTTCAAGGATTTATTTAGTGCTTATTAAGTGTCAGGCAATAGGGTAATGAGGTGAACAAGACAAACATGTTCCCTGACCTCATGGAGCTTAGAATCCACTTGAAGGAGTAAATGATAAGAAAGAAAGAAAAAAAAAATAGTAACGACAAATAGTGGTAAGTGTTATGAAGGAAAAATAATAGAAAGCCCTATTTTAGAGTAAGTAGTATTTACGCTGAAATCTGAAGGGTGAGAAGGAACCAGCTTAAAAAAAAAATGGCCAAAGGGCATTCTAGGTAAAAAGAATTGATTTCTGTAGAACTCTAACCTGGATGACTGTGTCACATTTGAGGAATTGAGAGAAGGCCAGCAAGCACAGGGACTAGATGAAGCATGCCGCAAGATGAAATCAAAGAGGCAGGCAGGGTCAGAACGTGCTGGATCTTGCGGGCCAAGATAAGGGACTTGCACTTTATTCTAAATGCGATGGGAAATCACTACCTGTTTGAGCAGGGGAATGATATAACCTAATTTGTTTTAAAAGATTATTCTGGGTTGCTATAAAGAGAATGCATTGCAGAGTGAAAGACTAACTTAGAAACTACTGAAATAGTCAAGTCAAGGTAAGAAATGATTGGTGGTTTGAAATAAGGACATGTCAGTAGATATTATTAAAAATTAGAAAATTCATGAAATATTGTATAGAATCAAAAAGAAATGGATCCAATGCGTGAGGAGATTTTAAATGCCTCTCAGAATCATGCCTTGAGCAATTAGGTGGATGGTGATACCATTTGCTAAGGGGAGGAGCTGGATAGATATGAGAATCAGTACTTCAGTTTTAAATGTGTTAAATTGCGATGTTGTGAGATATCAAAGTGAAGGTATCAAAAAGGCAGGTGGACATACAAGGAGGTACTGGGTGTCTCATTACAGATGATATTAACTTTGATCATTCAGGTAAGGTGGCATCTATCAGATACCTTGTGTGGATACTGAGACTATGCAGATATGCTATTTGTCATCATACTTATGCTCACTTTTTTAGCAACTAAATTTGTCCCTGCATTACTATAGTGTTTGCCAACAATGATACCTATTTATATCATTTGCCCAACATTCAGTAATTAGAATTCCATTATAAGGAAAAGCAGTCATTTCTCCTCCAGGTATTTATTTATTTATAGCAGCACTAACCCATAGATATTTATTTTATTCTACAGGTTTTATAAAACAAACCATCATCATAGTTTTTCATGTTGATGCTCAAATCATCTCAGATTTGGTTATCTGAAGCTCCTTCAAGTTGGTTTCAATGTCCTTTCTACATGGCCTCATTATTTTTTAAGCTCTTTCACACTTTGTCTCCACACATGCTCTGAGCTCATCTTATATTTTCTCTGGCTAAGCCTTGAAATTAGCCACTGCTAAAAAGAGGTCCAAGTTCTTTTTATTTATGCAGCTCTGGCTAATATTGTAACCATTAGCCACTTGTAGTTACTTAAATTTAATTAAAGTTAGACAAAATTAAAAAATTAGTTTTTTAGTGCACTACCCATATTTCAAGTTTTAATAGTCATACACATAACTGTCCTGGCAGTTAAGATACAAAACATTTTCATCACCACAGAAAGATCTATCAGACAGTATTGATTGGAGAATGCTATTTAGAAGTCAAAATATGGGTGCTAAGTATGCTCATTACTACTGTGGCGACATTATCTCTAAGCCTTCTCAGTAAACTGAGCTAGTGTGTACACACACTTACATTTATTAGACAATTAGAGGCCCAGTGCACAAAATTCATGCACAGGTAGGTTCCCTAGGCCTGGCTGGCAATCGGGGCCGATCTGTGGGGCGATTGGTGGGGAGAGAGGGGGGCCCTGATGGCACCCACCATGGCTGGCCTGGGGCCTGCAAGCTGGGAGCAGCTCCTGAATTGAACGTCTGCCCCCTGGTGGTCAATGCGCATCATAGTGACCAGTTGTTCCACCATTCAGTCAATTTGCATATGAGGCTTTTATTATATAGGGCTATATTTTGAGAAATCTGTCTTTGAAGGAGAACAGAAAAATAGGAATGAGAGTGGTGGAGATGAGGTCTTGAAAGGTATGTCTTTTAAGATGGGAGACTCTAAAACACGTTTACATGATGATGAGAACAATCTAAAAGGGATGAAACAGAAGAAGGGATATCTGAAGGAGCAAAGAAAGCCTCTCAGTGGGGAAATAGAAGTAATCCAGGAACTCGAATGGAAAAATTCACTCCCAATAAGAAAAGGGGCAACTCCTCTACTATTACACATAAGGACAAAAATATGGGTGCCAATACAGGTTTACAGATTTATATTCAGGAAGATGTGACCATATAATCTGTAGTGATGGAAAATCTCATTGGTGCATTAGAGCACAATAAAACTCCAGGGCAGATATAAGGTTTGTGGTCATGAATTTAAAGTACAATCAATCTAACTGTGTGCCTTTTCTCCAGCACTATTCAAGTGCAGATTGAACGCAGAGGAAGAATTTAATTAATATTAAAAATTTCTAAATAAATAACAGTGATGAAGAGAAGAGCAGAGGATTTAGGGAACCTGCAAGAAAATAATTATAGTGACAGATTAAAAAAAAATAAAGAGAGACATAAAGGGAAGTGAAATAAGAGCAGGTAATAAGAATGTGGTAAAGACAAGTGGAAAATGGTCTTAGTGACGTATAAGAATGCTTCAGTGAGGAGCTTCTATGTCTGGAGAAAAATAGCTACTGCTAAGATATGAATCATTCCACACATAACCCCTCAAAACCAAGGAGCACACAGAAAACTATAACGTCAACATTACTGAAACATAGAATACCACAAACTTCAAAATACCTCTCAAGCTGAGAAAGCGACAATGAATTCCATAAGGCTATTACTGGTATTCTGTTGCTGCAAGTCAGTGAGTATGGACAATGGAGGCTTAAGTGAAAAAGAGGAGAAAAAAGAAAAAAGAATACAGACAGGTGTACGTCCACATAAAAACCAGTTTGTGAACATTTACAGCAGCTTTCTTTATAATAGTCTCAAACTGAAAACAATGCAAATATCCATAATCTGATGAGTGAATAAAAAAATTTCATATAATGGAATACTACTCATAAACATACAAAAAAAAAAGGGCCCTGGCCGGTGTTGCTCAGTGGTGAAAGCATAGGCCCACACACCAAAGGGTTGCAGGTTCAATCTGGGTCATGGCATGTACCTGGGGTTCATTTCCAGGCACCATCAGGACACATGGGGGAAGCAACCAATTGATGTGTATCTCTTACATTAATCTCTCTTTCTCTCTCTCTCTCTCTCTCTCTCTCGCTCTCGCTCTCGCTCTCGCTCTCTCCCTCCCTCCCTCCCCCACTCCTCTTTACCACCCTTCCACTCTTTCTAAAAAGTAATGGAAAAAACATCCTCGTGTAAAAATTAACAAAAAGAACCCCCAAACACAAAAACAAGCAAAAAGAAAAACCCCCAACAATCCTCACGGGTGTTGCTCAGTGGTGAGAGCATCAGCCCTTGCGTAGAAGGGTGGCAGATTCGATTCCCAAACAAGGGCAGGTACCTGGCGTGCAGGTTCCATCCTGACCCTCCTGTTGAGGGGAATCAATTGATGTCACGGTCTCCATCTTTTTCTTTCTCTCCTCCCATCCCCTGCCGCCTCCTTCCCTTCCTTCTCTCCAATCTCTCTAAAAAGCAATAAAAAATATCCTCGGGTAAGGATTAACAAAAAAAAAAAAAAACCAAAAAAACAAAACAAAAACAACTTGTTTCCAATTCCATGACAAGATGGAGTAGATGTATGCCTCTCTATTCCTTCTAATAATATAAATAAGAAACATGGACATTATATATAAAACGTAAGAAAAATCTTAAGGGTGAAGAAAAGACAAACCAAGTCGAACTCTTGGGACCAAGGAAAGATACAGCAATGAGTTCCCTGGGCTTTCTTTAAACAGTAGTCACCCTGATCCATGGATAGTACTGAACCCTATGTATACTGTTTTTCGTCATACATACATACATACATACATACATACCTATAAGTTTAATTTATAAATTAGGCATAGTAAGAGATTAGCAATAATAACTAATAATTATAGCCAAATACTCTAATAAAAGCTATATAAATCTGGTCTCTCTCTTGTTAAACTAGCATGAATTTCTTCGTCCTTCCTTACAATTTCACGTAAGATATATATATATCTCAAAGAGGAAGGAAGAGTGAGATAGAAATATCAAAAGAGAGAGAATCATGGATCAGCTGCCTCCTGCAAGTCTCTCACTAGGGATCAAGCCCACAACCCGGTCATGTACCCTTGACCAGAATCGAACCTGGAACCCTTCAGTTTGCAGGCTGTCGCTCTATCCACTGAGCCAAACCAGCCAGGGCAAATTCATTCTTACTATGGATCTTAGCAACCTCAGCATATAATTTTTTCTTTCTAATTGAGAACTTTCACCTTCTCACTTAAAGGAGGTGCTTTACAGCTTCTCTCTGGCATATCCGGATTCCCAGCAGCCAGCATCACTACTCTTGTGCTTCGGGGGTTATTAAGTCAAATGAGGGTTATTTGAACATAAGCACTGGGATATATTGTGACAGTCAATATGATAACCAGACACCTACAAAGTGACTAACGGTAGGTAGTACAGTGTGGCTACATCGGACAAAGGCATGATTCATATCCTGAGCTGGATGGGGCAGGGAGGTGTGAAATTTCACCATGCTACTCAGATTTGTGTGCAATTTAAAATTATAATTGTTTATTTCTGAAAATTTATTTTTAATATTTTTGGACTGTGATTGGTTGTGGGTAAGTGAAAGCACAGAAAGTGAAACCACTGATAAGGGGCGCTACTGTCACTCCAATCTGAAATAACAAGGAACATTACTCAAGGGGTATCAACAGATGTTAAGTCAGAAACCTGCACTTCTACCTCTACTGGCAGTACTCCTCTTCCTCCACCGGGAAGAATGTCAGAGGAATTTGGCTAAAATAGAAGATTTAAATGAGATCCAGAGTCTTATAACATAACACCCAAAATGTCTAGGAGAGAACCGAAAACCACTCATCATACCAAAAAAAACGGACAATCTTCAAATTCAATGAGAAAAGATAGTCAGCAGATGTCAACACTGAGCTAACATGTAGATGTTGAAATTATTTGGCAAGAATGTAAAAGCAGCCATCATAAAAATGATTCATTGAGAAATTCTGAACATATTTGAAATAAATGAAAAAATTAAAAGTTTTAGCAGAAAAGAGAAATTCTCACCAAAGGAAAAAAAATATAGAGAGAACAAAATAGAAATTTTAGAACTTAAAAATATAATAACTAAAATTAAAAACTCAATAAATGGGCTCAACATCAGAATGAAGAAGACAGAAGAAGGAATAAGTGAGTTTAAAGATGGAACAATAGAAATGACCCAAAATGAAAAACAGAGGGAAAATAGAGTTGGAGGTGAGGGAGAAGAGCGGAGCCTTAGGAAGCTGTGCAAGATATCCTTAGATGAAGAAAAATTAAGAGGATGGATCACCAATAGACAGACTTACCCTAAAGAAAAAGAGTAAATTCTCTAAACATGAAGATAGTGATAAAAGGAGGAATCTTGAAACAATAGGAAGGAAAAAGAATACAGAAAGAGCAAAAATATGGATAAATACAATTTTCTAACTTTTAAAAATTTAAACTTTAAATGGTTGAAACAAAAATTGTAACAGTTTGATGTGGTTCTGAAGGTACCTAAAGGAAACATTTAAAACAATTATATTACAAACTAGAGGCCTAGTGCACAAAATTCGTGCATGAAGGGGTGTCCCTCAGCCCAGCCTGCACCTTCTCCAATCTGGGACACCTTTAAGGATATCTGACTGCCTGTTTAGGCCCGATCCCACTGGGCAGTTGGACATTCCTCTCACAATTCAGGACTGCTGGTTCCCAACTGCTCACCTGCCTGCCTTCCTGATTGCCCCTAACCGCTTCTGCCTGCCAGCCTGATAATCCCCTAACCACTCCCATATCAGCCTGACTGATGTCTAACCACTACCCTGCCAACCTGTTTGACCCCAACTTCTCTCCTCTGCCGGCCTGGTCACCCCTAACTGTCCTCCCCTGCAGGCTTGATCGCCCCCAACTGCTCTGCCTTGCAGGCCTGATGCCTCCCAACTGCCTTCCCTTGCTGGCCATCTTGTGGTGGCCATCTTGTGTCCACATGGGGGCAGGATCTTTGACCACAAGGGGGTAGTTATCTAGTGTGTTGGAGTGATGGTCAATCTGTAAATTACTCTTTTATTAGATAGGATAGAGGCCTGGTGCATGGGTGGGGCCAGCTGGTTTGCCCTGAAGGGTGTCCCAGATCAGGGTGGGGGTTCCCTTGGGGCGTAGGGCAGCCTGGGTGAGGGACCTGTGGTGGTTTGCAGGCCGGCCATGCCCCCCCGCAACCCAAGTGGAGGTCCTGGTATCTGGGGTTTATCTTTTATAATTGAAATTTTGTAGCCTGGAGCAGAGCCAAGCCTCCTGCTTGCTTCGTTGCAGCAGCTATTTCTGTTGGAATTTATGTATCTTCTATAATTGAAACTTTGTAGCCTGGAGTGAAGGCCTGAGCCGGCCAGGGCTGAAGAAGCTTTGCTTCCTCCATTGCCGGGGAAACCCAAGCCTCCCTCTTGCTCTCTGTGGCCGCAGCCATCTTGGTTGGGGTTAATTTGCATACTTGCTCTAATTGGCTGGTGGGTGTGGCTTGTGGGCATAGCAGGATGATGGTTAATTTGCATATTATCTTTTATTAGCTAGGATGGTTGGTGTTAAAGGGATTTTAAAAAAGGTACAATGTAATACCTAAAGCAATCACTAAAAAAACTATATAAAGAAATATACTATAGCCTAAGCCAGTTTGGCTCAGCAGTAGAGCGTCGGTCTGCAGACTGAAAAGTCCCAGGTTCAATTCCGGTCAAGGGCATGTACATTGGTTGCAGGCACATCCCCGGTAGGGGGTGTGCAAGAGGCAGCTGGTCGATGTTTCTCTCTCATCAGCGTTTC
This sequence comes from Pipistrellus kuhlii, assembly GCF_014108245.1. NCBI lineage: Eukaryota > Metazoa > Chordata > Mammalia > Chiroptera > Vespertilionidae > Pipistrellus > Pipistrellus kuhlii. The sequence continues at coordinate 23,560,711 of NW_023425416.1, forward strand.
TAGCTCTCTATCTCTCTCCCTTCCTCTCTGTAAAAAAATCAATAAAATATATTAAAAAAAAAGAAAAGAAATACACTATAGATCAAAAAACAATATAGATAAATCAAAACGAAAATCTAAAAAATGTTCAAGTAATCCACAGGAAAAAGAAGACAAAGAGGGAAGAAGAAATAAAACATGACAGCTTTAAGCCTAATATGTCAATAATTCCATTAAAAGTAAATGGTAAACTCATAAATAAAAGACAGAGCTTAGGAGAGTAGATATAAAAAGTGAACCAATTACACTCTATTCACAAGAAACTCTGGTAATCAAACATCATGGATGGTGATGAGGAAAGGAATAGATCTATACATATAAAAGCCCAGCGACCTAATGGCAGAACCACCAGAATGATGGGTCAACCAATTGCACTGACCACCAGGGGGCAGACACTCAACACATTAGCTGCCCACTGGTGGTCAGTGAGCTCCCACAGTGGGAACACTGCTCTGCTGACCAGGATGATTGGCGCTCCCACAGTGGGCCAATCCGTACAGGCCCCACACCAATGCACGAATCCATGCACAGAGCCTCTAGTTTGAACTATGAAGGAATCTTATGAGGGATATCTTTATGGTGATAGAATAGTTCTATATTTTAACTGTGGTGGTGGTTACATAGTGATGAAATGATATACCTCAATATAATACACCACACAGTGTACAATGCCCATTTCCTGGTTTGTATATTGTATTATAATTAGGTAAGATGTAACCACTGAGGGAAATTGAGTACAGAGTACAGAGAACCTTTCTGTAATTTACAATTTCCTGTAAATATATGATTATCTAAAAAGAAAAACGTGTGGTTTTTTTAAACCAAACTGCCAGAGTTCAAATCCAGACTCTACCACTCCCTGCATAAAGGTGGCATATTTAACCAATCTGTGTATCATTTTATCATCTGTAAAATGAGAAAATACCGTATTTTTCGGACCATAAGACGCTCCGGACCATAAGACGCACCAGTTTTTAGAGAAGGAAAATGAAGAAAAAAAGATTCTGAAACAAATAGTGTCCTAAAATATTTTATGTGCATTAAAACCCAACATCACAGTCATAAACACATGTAATCAACCCTGTAAAGTAAACAGCAGCATTTAGAACCATTTTAGAGCCGGGCAAGCACACAGAGACCACACAGAGCCGGGCAAGTAAAAAAACTTTTTTTTTAAAGTATATGTGTAGGCTATATTTGGACCATAAGACGCAGGGACTTCCCCCCCCCCCCCACTTATGGGGGGAAAAAAGTGCGTCTTATGGTCCGAAAAATTCGGTAGTATCTATCAAATAATAACAAGAAAATAAAACCTAAAAGAGGATAACTATTGATATATGCAACCATGTAGATGAATCTCAAAAGCAGTATGCTAACTAAGTAAAAGAAGCCCGACATATAAAACTATTAAGTATATTAATCTAGAAATATGACATTTTGGAAAAGGAAAACTATAGAGACAGAGCGCTGGCCAGATGGCTCAGTGGGTTAGAGTTGTCCCGTACACTAATTGTTGCAGGTTTAATCTCCAGTCAGGGTTCATATGAGAGGCAGCTGATCAATGTTTCTCTCACATCAATGATCAATGTTTCTCTCTCTCTCTCTCTCTTTCTTTCTCTTCACCTTCCTTTCTCTCTAAAAATTAATCCTTATACTTGGATAAGAATTAAAAATCAACACTATAGCAGTAGAAATCAGGGTAGAGAGAGCAGGAACTGAAAACATTTCTGAATAATGCTTTTTGGTATAGTTCTGACTTTTGAAGTCATGCTAATAATATTCTACATATTCAAAAAATAAAAGTAAACCAACAAGGATGGGGGGAAACATTAAATTGAATGCAAACAAACCAAACCAAACCAACTAATTGTGTTTCAAATGTATAACATAATCAAACTGGGCATAGGAGTATGCTTCACTATATGCTGTCAGTCTAGGTGGAACAACCTGCAAATAAATCTTCAATTGTTTTTAGTAGATAAATCTAAATGGAAAAGTAACTGGTCTGTATGCTTCAAAAATCTTAACAGTATGACAAAGAAAAGCTAAAAGCCAGTATAGGTTAAGAAAATTAAGGAGACATAACAATTAAGTGCAATATATGCTCTTGGACTAAATTCTTTCATGGAGAGAAACAGAATATCCTAAAGGACATTATTGGAACAGTTAATGAAAGTGAAATATAATAACTGTAGATTAAGGTATTAAATATAATAACTACAGGTTATACTTTTACTTGAACAATGTTAAATTTCCTGAGTTGATAACTAGTTATTTTAAGAGAACATCTTTATTCTTAGGAAATAAACACTAATATACTTAAAGGTCATAACCTTCTTTTGAAAGAGTTCAAAAAATTAACTAAAAAATTAAATAAAAGATATATAGTAATTAATGTACTTGTAAAGATACTTTAATATCCTATATAATCCTCCTATATAATAAAAGCCTAATATGCAAATTGTCGCCTCAACTGAAAGTTCGAGAGAGTTGGATCGCTCGCTATGACGTGAGCTGAACACCAGGGGGTTGCATGGAACATGGCGGGCATCAGCAACACACCACTGGCAGTGGGCGGCAGTGGAGGCACTGTTGGCCCTGATGGGCCGCAACAAGAGCTGGACTGGTGCAGAATGGTGGAGCAGGTGAGAGGGCAGCGCCAGGTCAAGGCAGGTGCAAGCAGGGGCCTGATCGCCCCGCAGACGCAGATGGCGACCAGTGGTGGCAGCGGGGGGCGGGGCTGCCACTCAACTCCCAGATACTGAGGGAGCTGGGCGGGGGCCTGATGATTCAGGTAGAGGAGGGTGCGTGGGGACCCAGGGGCCTGGGTGCTGCCCAGGGCCCAGAGGTCAGCTGGGACCTGCCCTTCCACACCAGATGCTTGCGCTTCGATCACCTGCCTGGTCTAGGGACCACACCTGTACACTAGAGGTATACCAGGCCTCTAGTCAAAAATATATATTTATATAGAAAGAGGATGCTTCAAAGGAGTTGGGGTATTGACAATTAATAGAATAAATAATAATCTGGAACAGCAATAAGAGAGTAACATTTATCCTACTTCCTGGCTCCAAAGTATGTGGATATGGTAAAAAACAAAACAAAACACACACACACACACACACACACACACACACACACAAAAACACAAACAAAAAAAAAAACACAGCCTCTGACTAAGAAAGCAGTAGAGAAAACAATATATCTCAGGGGATAACCAGATACCAGTTAAGACAAAAATAGAGAAAACATTCAGAGGAAGTCAGGGTATAGTTTGTTAATAACATAAGGAAGAATCTGAGTGGGAGGGAAAAGGTTGTGGGTTAGGCTGGAACAGATTACCAGAACACTTAGAAGGTTAGAGTCTGGGTGATAAAAAAATGACTCAAAAGCAAAAGAGGAGGAAAGGAACTCAAAGTAGGTGAAAATTAATACTAGTAATCTCAAGATAGGCACTTAGTTTTAGAACTAGGTCCCTAATGCTCTGCTCTGTGGTATCAGAGTTCCTAGAGGCCCTCCACTAGGAAGCCTCTCCACTTCCCTCCTGCCGGGTAGTTAGACACACTTACCTGTGATACTCTAACACCCTGCTTCCTGTATCTATCATTTAACTCACGTGCAATAATAAATATTGATAAATTAATTGATGGCTTATCATAATCTGAGTAGATTAGATACAAGAAAATAAATTGGAAATCAACTTAATAAAGAAATGGCATAATTTCATTTCTGAAAAAAGTTTCTGAAGTATTTAAAACTAGAGGCCCAGTGCACAAAAATTCGAGCACTTGGGGGGGGGGGGGTTTCCCTCAGCCTGGCCTGAATCCTGTTGCAGTCTAGGACTCTTTGGGGGATGTCCACCTGCTGGCTTATGCCGCTCCCCAGGGTATCAGGCCTAAGCTGGCAGCCAGACATTCCTCCGGCAGCCCAGGAGCCCTTCGGGGATGTCCAACTAAAGTCTTAGGCACAACTCCCCTCCCCTCCCCCACATCATTCCCAGTCATTCCCAGTCATTCTGCCATTAGGGTCAATTTGCACATTACCCTTTTATTATTTTTATTTTATATTTTATTGATTTTTTACAGAGAGGAAAGGAGAGGGATAGAGAGCTAGAAACATCGATGAGAGAGAAACATCAACCAGCTGCCTCCTGCACAGCCCCCACCAGGGATGTGCCCACAACCAATGTACATGCCCTTGACCAGAATCAAACCTGGGACCCTTCAGTCCGCAGTCTGATGCTCTATCCACTTAGCCAAACCGGTTTTGGCAACATTACCCTTTTATTAGATAGGATAGCATGTTGGCTTAAGATTCAAAAAATACAAAATGGAGAATTATTTCTAATTTATTTTATGTAAAAGAAATATGCTTACTGTACAACAAGCTGCTGGCACACAGTTCCATTCTCTGTTATCAGCTCATTCAGCTTTAATTCAAGGTGAACTTTACCCTATAATGACAAAAAATATTATACATTGAGTAATCTATTTTGTTGACAAAATATTAAAGGTACATATTTTGTCAAACTAAACTTATTATATTTAGTTATGCACTAACTAAATATTAGTGATCCCTAGCACATGGTTTTGCCCACATTAAGTACCTGTTAAATGACTAATACCCAACAATGTAGATCAAAATCTGAAAGATAAGCGGTTAAATGCTTATATCCAACATTTGAATGTTTAGGTTTTCAAATCTAAGAACTTTATGCCCAATTCAACAAATACTTATGTATCTCAATATCATGGATTACAAAGACAGGTAACCCTTATGTTTTAGGGAATTTTGAAATAAAAGCTAATTATAAAGTGTAGAATGCTTTTCCCAGAAAAGACAAACCATCAATAAGGGCAGAGGAAGTATCATTTAAAGACAGAGAAATAATACAATTCTAAAAGAATAAAACTAAGTTAAAACTAGTAATGTAATTTTGTCAATATTGAAATAATAGGTTTGGGGGATATCTACTATATTTTAAGAGGCACTGTGGGAGTGGGTAGGTATGCATAGATGTATATAACACATAGTTACTACTTATAAGAAGCTCACAATCTAGTTGGGAAAATAACAAACAAAAGAGAGCAATATATGGCCAAGGGCATTGATGGAAAAATGGATACTAAAAACAATGGAGCACCTTCATAAACAGCCAATAACAAATGGATTTTTAAAAATTCAGTAGTGTAAATTTAAAGCAAACTATCAACTTCTAAAGAAACTAAGGCCTAGGACAATATAATCTAGAACTTAATATTTCTACTCTGCCCCTGTGATGAGCAATTCTAAACTGGTTTATGAGCAATTTTGCACTGGTTAAGAATCTGGTGCTGGATTATCTCCACCCAGCTGACAAGACAGATTCCCATGGTGCCATGCGGAGATTTCAAGGATGTGATGTTCAGGGGCTGATGACATAAGTAATTTCATTAGAGGTAATAAGGCTCATTATCTACTCACTGTTCCTTTTTGAAACAAACCCTTTCAGATATTCTTTCAAAGAAATCTATCCTGAATCAGCCTCACTATTTTATGAGGATTTGTTATACAAGAGTGGATCTGAGGTTCACTAAATACAAAGCTCGGGATTAGATTGATAGTTAGTGATGAGCAATAAATATTGATTGGTCTCAACACTTGCACGAGAAAGCCAAGCTCTAAAGAAAGGCACCACTGGTAGTAAAATTAGCAGTTAGGTGGATTTAGAATTAAATTAAGCAAATCTTCCACTAAAAATCTAGGCACAAATATTTATAAAGTCATATGTAATTAATAAAATACATCTTTTGTTAGTCCTACATTTAATATTCACAACCCCTGCTATTCAAGTATGACCTTGAAGAGGCCCGTGATCTGCAGTAATCTGTAATATTACTCAAGTAGAAGTTTAAATCATGTCTGCTGTCCTGTCAGCATGTGTGTGTCACTTAGTGCGCCTAGCCAACTATACCAACATTTGCATCTCAAAGCAGTTTTACTATTTTAACATGTGCATTTTATGGTAGAAACTGTATGGTGAGAAGGCACTCCCTACTGTCTCCAAGGAACGTCTAGAATCTCTATTTCTAAGTCAATAAAAAGCCTTTGAAGTGGGGTGGAGAAAAAAGTATAATAATTTCATTCATAACTAAAAATCATTGCACTGTAATTAAGTTGAGCCTAGAAATAAGATATTCAAAGGGATTCTACCAGGAATCATTACCATTGAGTCAGAGCCTACTTAACATGTTCATTACTCCCACTAGCTATTAAACATAACATTCCTTTGGTATTAGCCAACAATAACATAATTGTGTGTTAACCTGGTCAAGAAAAGAGTTGGTACAGAATAGGAGACACAAGACACACTGTTAGTGTGGAATACTAAAGTTAAAAAGCATTATGAATTAAATTAAGGAAATTATAATTTTTAAACTGTAAAACACTACCTCAATGTATACTTTAATATGGAAATATGTACATGATACTTATAAAAAAAACAAGTTACAAAATAGGGTGTATAATATAATGTTAATTTAAAATAATAAAATACACTTGTGCATATATCACTATAAAATTACTACAACTCCATCTACTAAAACATTGATAGAAATTAACTTTTGTTGGTGGGATTTCAGATTTTTTTCTTTTTGCTCATTTAGATTTTAAGTTTTACTACCAATGTGTACTGCTTTTGTTTAATAAAGAAAAATGAAAAAAAATGTTTTAAAAAATATGTGAAGCTACGGTACTTTTCAGTGTCAGAAACCTAAATATTTGAACATTTTTGAAAATTTGGTATTCTTTAATAGTCGCACAAAAGTTCACTTTTACTTACATCTGTCATCATTTTGTATATCTGGATTGTAGCAAAACAAGTTGTTTTTTGAGAGGGTAGTTATGAGTTCAGCAAAATATTTTCTAGTCTTGCTGACATGTACACATAAGGAACTGTTTGACATTGAAATTGGGTCTCAAAAGAACTGGTGGCTCAGAAAGAAGCTCACTACAGACTGATTCATATGCCTTTCAGCATAACGATTATTGCTTTTCTCATTTTTGATTCTTATAAGTATATTTCCAGTAGGACATGATCTCACTCATCTAGGGAAAATGGTGAACAACATAGATTGATGAACAAGAACAGACCCAGAGATAAGGAGCCATCGGTCAGACTGTTGGACCTCAGAGGGAGGGTGGGGATAAAAGGGAGAGATCAACCAAAGGACTTATGTGCACACTTATGAGCCTAACCAGTGGTCAAGGACAATAGGGGGGTATGGGCATGAGTGTGGGGGGGATTGGAATGGGAGGTTGAGGACAAATATGTGATACCTTAATCAATAAAGAAATTAATAAAAAAATATTTTCTAGTCTCTCTTGAAGCCAGGGATAATGGCTAAAGATAGGAATTATGATACAGTTCTGAGATGTAAAACAGAAGCTGCTACCCTGGCTAGTGCTATTAAGTGGTTAAAGCATCGCCCTGTCCACTGAAGGGTTGAGGGTTCAAATTCCAGTCAAGGTTACGTAACTGAGTTGCAGGTGTGATTGCCAGCCCCAGTAGGAGCATGTATGGGAGTCAACCTATCTGTGTCAGTCTCACATCAATATCTCTCTCTCCATCTCTCCATATCTCTCTCTCTCTCTCTCTCTCTCTCTCTCTCTCTCTCTCTCTCTCTCTCTCTCTCTCTCTCTCTCTCTCTCCCACTTTCTCTAAAAATCAATGGTCAAAAAATATCATCTTTCCCAAACACACACACAAAAATCAGAAGCTGCTGGTGGGATATCTGAAGAAGCTTGTTGAATGGGACTGAGATGCCAAGCTTAAAGCATTCCACAGCCTTGGGCAGATAAAAATTGGAGATAGTGCTCTGGCTGGTTTAGCTCACTGGATAGAGCATTGGCCTGTAGACTGAAGGGTTCTGGGTTTGATTCCAGTCAGGGGCATATGCCTGGGCTGTGGGGTCAGTCCCTGTTAATGGGGCATGCAGAAGGCAGCCAATCGATGGTTCTCTCTCATTATTGATGTTTCTCTTTCTCCCTCTTCCTTCCTCTCTGAAATCAATAAAAATTATTTTTAAAAAATTGGAGATAGTAAACACCTAGGCTATCTATTAGAATCTCTGAGAGACTATGCCTGAGGAGTAAGAATGAACATAGACCAGCCCTTACAAACTGAAACCTAGCATAGAATCATCCAAAGCCCTAACTGGATAGTTAAGATAAACTACCTCTAATCTACCCACATGCCAAAAGCAAAAGTAAATCTCAAGGAAGAAAAAAAAAAATCCAGAGCTTCAAATTATCTATAAAGTATTTCATATTTCAATGTCTAGCACTCCATCAAAAATTACTGAGCATGCCAGAATACAAGACAAACACCAAAAACAAAAACAAAAACAAAAAACGGACAGAAGGAAGCAAATTTACAGAAGATGCAGATGCTAGAGTAACTGACAGGTTAAAATGGCTGTTTAATTTATAATAATCTAATGTCACCCCAAAAATTTCAATTTCCTACAAATGACAGGGAAAAAATGTTTGATTTATAAGGAAAAAAAAATCTAGCAAATAAGTATAAACTATTCAATGCATCAAATGAAAAACTTAGAATTAAGCAATAAAATAATCAAAATGAGAATGTATTTAACAGCAAATTATCTACAGCTACATAAAGGATTAGTAAAATAGTAGATTAGTCAGTAGTCATCTACAAATGAAGCAGAGACAGACAGACAGAGAGAGAGAGAGAGAGCATAAATGGTCTATTATTCATGTAATTGTAGTTCCAGAAGAAAGGAGAAAGAATAGGAAAGAAAAAACCCCAAACAGATGAAGAGATAATTGCCTGGAATTTTCCAAAACTGAAGAATGACATTAAGGCAAAGATTCAAGTGCCCCAGGAACACCCAAGTAAGATAAATATAAAGAAAACCACAAGTAGACAGAGCACAGTAAAAACTGATGAAACCATAAGATAAAGAGAAAAATCTTAAAAGCAACTAGAAAAACAGAGCTATTGTCTAAAAACAGGAAACTATAAGACTGACAAGGATTATGTTTGATCAGAAACATGCAATGTGATTTGCTCCACAACTATTTTTTTTTAATCCAATATGTAAGGGACATTCAATAACACAATAATATACCTTTTAAATATGTCAGATACTGGAATGATCAGATATCTAGCATTATAGTCTCTATTTTTAATTAAAAATTGGAAGGTATTATTCTTTATTCCACAGTATTGAGTATGTTAGGTTGATATATGCAACTGTATCACTTTAATCTGTATTAGCATATTTAGGAACTTGTATTATTCTGGTACTGTCTGAAAGTTTAATATTTTATATGCTAACTTTATTTCAATTAGTTTTACAAAAATTTCACACAGAAAAATCCGTTATGTTAATTTTATATTGTTATTCTTGGTACGCTATAAAGATATGTGAATTTCTGCATACCGTTTGGGAAACTCAGATGAACATAGATATTTGAGCAAAATATGATGCATGCTCTTAAAATCTCTTGAGTCTAAACACTTTTTTAGTTTTTATCACAAAATATTAAATTTTAACAATATTCTACATAAAAGAACTCAGTATATTTCAACTAGTAAAGTTTTTTAACATATGAGGGGAAAATATCTCAACTTCTAGAATTCTGACAGATGTTTTCATATACAGTAATTAAATCTGTAAACCATTTTGGATACAACTACCTGTCAGATGCAAAATAAAGGTTTTATTTACCACCTCTTATGTATGTATGGGTAGACTTATTTTTCTCCTTAAAGAAGTTTTTATTATGATCTAGAAGGTTAATTTCTTTGCTATTTCATGTTTACAAATTTAAATTTCTTAGTTTTTAAATTAATTAATCCTTACCCAAGAATATGCTTTATTATTATTATTATTATTATTATTATTATTTTGTTTTGTTCTGTTTTGGTAATCCTCACCTGAAGATATGTTTTCCATTGCTTTTTCAGAGAGAGTGGAAGGAAGAGATGGACAAAAGGAGAGAGAAACATCATGTGAAAGACACATCAGTTGGCTTCCTCCCCTATACAACCTGACCAGGGCCAGGGAGCGAACCCATAACCCAGGTATGTGCCCTTGACTGGGAATCAAACCTGAGACCCTTTGGTGTCCAGGCCAATGCTCTAACCACTGAACACACTGGGCAGGGCAATACGCTTTTATTGATTTTAGAGAGGAAGGAAGACAGGGGGAGAGGGAGAAACATCAATTGGCTACTTGCTGTACGGTCCAGACTGAGAATCAAACCTGTAACCTAGATATGTGCCCTGGCTGGGAATGGAACCCAGAACAGTTTAGTGCATGGGACAACACTCCAATCAACTGAGCCATCTGGCCAGGGCTAAATTTTTTAAAATCTACCTGCAACATTCAATTTGTCTTAATGGGCACATAAAAAAATCTTGATTTATTTTATCAGTTATAATCAATGCATTTCTTTTTAAAATGCTTGTTTAAAGAGAGGACAGAAGCCAAAAGAAAAACTACAAAAACAATAACTTATGGCATGACTCAGAAATTCAAGATCAGCTTGTTGGTAAAGACTTATTAACTAAGTAATTACATCAAAAGGATGTGATTGACAGTATATCTGGATTTACTGCTTGTACAAGTTGTGTAAGACAACCACTCTTAATGAGAGTACCAACTTCTACATATGAGAGAGTTGCTTTAATCAGTCTTATGTAAAGGCATGCTCTTTACCATAGCACCTAAGAAATAAAGAAAAAAATATTTAGTTTGTTATGAGTTCTAGGACCAAATAGCTAACAGCATGGCTGCAGTTCACTGAAGCCAAAAGAGGATTTTTAGGAAGAGGCTCCAACTCAATCCAATTTAACTTCACTTATGCAGCAAAGAATATCTATATATATAAAAGTCTAAGCGACCGGCTGACTGGCTGACCAGTAGCTATGATGCGCACTGACCGCTAGGGGACAGGCGCTCAATGCAGAAGCTGCTGAGCTGCAGTGACTTGGCAGCTGCAGTTCTCTGGTGACGCACCAGGAACCAGAGAGGAGGGGGACTGATCCCTGGGTGCTTCACCTGAGAACTGCCCTCTTGCATTCTGGAACCCCTCAGGGGATGTCAGAGAGTCCACTTCAGCCCGATCCTCACAGGCTAGGCTAAGGGACCCTACCGGTGCACAAATCCGCGCACCACGCCTCTAGTGGACAAATAATTCCAAGTGAAGTAGGACGATGACCAGAAACTAAAGAGAATGCTTCAAAAAGGAGAGAGTAGTCAACAATATAAAAAAAATGCTAAAAAGTCATGTACGAGAAGCACCAAGTCCATTAGATGCAGTGAGACAATGTCATGGGTGATACTAGTGAAAGCTGTTGTGCTCTGACTCTGACCCACTGTGGGGTCTGAAGGCAGATTAGAGTGATTTTAGAGTTAAAATAATGAACTTTATTAAAAGCAATAATAAAGCATCTGTGAAACAAGTCCAAGTAAGAGATTAGAGTTCTTAACAATTTTTCAACTGTTTTGGTATAAAACCCATCTTACTACTACTGGGATCTTTTCATATCAGGGCTAAATTACATTTTCTCTTGTTACTTAAACTGAAGAGAATCATGGAGAATTCTATATACTGAAGTTCTCATTTCAGATGAAGATCCTCAGACAACTAATTGTAGGTTAGCAACTATTTTGGGTACAAATGACCATTAGTGGTAGAACTAGGAAATCAAACATCTTAACCTCTGAAGTAGAGATACCAATCACTTTCTCTACCGAAAACCCTTTCTTGGGGAACATGCCTACCCAAAGCCCCCCAAACAGACTTTTCTATAGTGACTTTACCCTTAGTCATATCAAATCAGGCTGCAGTGGATATCTGACCCAAGTTTGGCCAGATTCTCTCTCTAAATTGTGGCAGAGAAATGAGTCAGATCTTAGAGAGTGAGCGAGCTTTATGGTCATGCAGACTCAAAGGTGGTTTTGGCCTTTTTTTAAATAAAGCTGTTAACAAGAAATTAAGAATGTATTTATGAAGAGAAGCCTAGGGAGAAACATGTAGCCTCATTAGACACATAAAAAGAATACACCCGTATTTTCCGGCATATAAGACGACCCCTAATTTTACAGTTAAAACATAGGTTTAGGCCTATATTGGCTGTATAAGACTACCCCCCACTTCAAAGAAAAGACTTACTTTGCCGTCAAGATCTGCAGGTAATTTTTGTGCAATTTTGGTCTTTTGCCCCCAATTTTCGGTTGACTTTTTTTCATTTCAAAAGTCGTCTTATACGCCGGAAAATACGGTAGCTTTGGCCAAGTAACTCAGTTGGTTAAAGTGCCATTCGATATGTCAAGGCTTCGGGCTCAATCCCGGGTCAGGGCACATATAAGATTACACCAATGAATACATAAATAACTGGAACAACAAATCAATGTGTGTCTCTCTGTCTCTCTCTCTGTCTCTCTGCCTCTGTCTCTCTCTGTCTCTCTCTCTCTCTCCCCCCTTCCTCTCTAAAGTCAATCAATAAATAAAAATTTTGAAAGAATACAACAGAATCTCATAGTTTTTCCTTTCCCTTTCATTTTGCAAAGTGAGTAGTTAATAAAATGAGAGAGAAAAATTACTCACTTTACAAAATGAAAAGGAAAAGAAACACTATTTAAACAGTGAGCACTTACACTCAATGAGCACAGTAAGCATAAAAGTAGGGAGCAATGAATCAGTGAGAATCAGTTCCCATGTGCCTCCTGCAATATCTGCTGCTCACTGAGTGGAAGTTTACAGATACAATATATATTTTACCTGTACCATGGCTCCAAATGCAAGCCAGTTGTCTTATGTAGTGGTCAACCAAAAACAACCCACTATCCAGTATTTTATGAGAAATTAAAGTATTTTAAAAATGACTATTTGAACTGCATCTAGACTATTATTCTAAGAACCTGACCTCCACTTAAGATACAGCTCCTCTGTAAATGCCTAACAATTTTCCAGCTCTTACTGGCCAAACTGAAGTTCCTGTAATTATACTCTAAGAAGTTCCCTATGAAGTTTCTAATGTCCCTTCCTTTTTCTTTGATCTTTTTGAGTAGGCTTGTGTTTCTTATACTCAGATGTTCCCTAAGGTATCCTCCTACTGTTTACAGAACGGTAAAAGGCAGTAAAGCACTGTGGTTAGAGTTTTAGAATCACACAAGATCTCCATTGTAATCATGGCTCCATCACTTAATAGTGCTGTGACTTTGGAGACATCATTCTACCTTTAAGAATCAATTTCTTCATTTGTAAAATGGAGGTAATGCTACCTATAATCATAATCCCATTCTGAAGATTAAATGAGATAATGTATATTAAGAACTTGGTTGGTATAAACTGACATAATTACCAATAATAATTATTAGATGGAATTCTTGCTGAATTCAATCTGTCATAACTTTTTCATATGGCTCCATCAATAGCTCTAATTTCCATATTTTTATAAAGTTTATGCAAGTTAACAAATTTACTAACAAATAGGGTCTGTATGAATCACAGACTGCTTTTCTATGTTTTCTAGACTCACAAAATTAATTAACTATTTCTAGGTCAGTTTTGGGACCAAATAACAATATTCTCAATAGTGCCATATTAACTTTAAAAGTGTTATACATTCTTCCCACCCCCTAACGTCTTTTTCTTTCCAAATTTATTTTAAATAGTGAGCTGCTAAGAAAGTTTCATTTAAGAATAAAGAGCTATAAAGATTATAACTCATGTTCATGAAAATAACTCATAGCAAATAAAAATTGCTGACATTTCTACTTTTTGAGAGCTAGTGCTCTCAAATGTTTAGCAAATTTGCATTGGTCATAAGAATGGATTTTTAAAAACTGCATCTTAAAATAACTCAAAGTTCATTTTAGACCAAATTCTCAAAGCCTATTATCTTGATTTTTGTTAAAACTATTTTTAAAAACTGGTACTTTAAAACTTTCATATCTGCCTTTTCATAGGGGTGTATATAAGAAAATGGTCACTGGATCAACTGCTGGTAAACAGATATTTATATTTGGATAGTATGTTATAGCTTTCAAAATATTCTTAAAGGTATTTCACATAATTCTTACAACAGATGAGTCAACATGTTAGCTTTTATTTCCATTTTATAAAAATAAAATTCAAGCTCAGTAAAGTAACCACATAAGACATTAGGACCTAAATTTTCTGACTTCTAGTTTAAAACCCTTTCCACTTCATCACTTTGCCTCTCATTTGCATCATTTACCATATACTGTATAATTGGGATCTGAATAACAGTTATTGTCAAGAGGGGAAAAAAGAACATTAAAATGGGGTACAGTGGATAAAACAGGAAAAGTTTTAATTATATTTTGTACTTGAGAATGGGTTTTATTATACCAATGCTTAATTTTTTTAAGAATTTAACCAAAGAGATAGCTTGAGAGGTTATGAGGAAATAGAGACACAGACACTTCATTTGCAAGTATCTGTGGATGTGTGCACAGCACTTTTTTCTTGTCTTAAACTTCTGTTTGAGTCACAGTAGCAAATAATAGCTTCTTCTCGAGAGGAAGAATTCTGCTTGCAATTATGCCTTCGGGAAATGGTTTCACAATCCTTACCATATTTTACAAATAAGTAAGGTTATAAAAAAGGATTCCTTTTAGCTAGAAATAATAATTTCTAAGAGAAACTCAGATTTTTCAGAACCAAATAGAAAGTTAAGATACATGGCCTACCCTGGCCAGAATGGTTCAGTTGGTTGGAACACCATCCCATACACTTAAAGGTTGAGGGTTCAATCCCTGGTTGGGGTGTGTATGGGAGACAACTGATTGATGTCTCTCTCACATTGATGTTTCTCTCTCTCTCTCTCACTCCCTCTCCCTTTCTCTCTCTCAAATCAATAGAAACATATCCTGGTGTGAGGATTTAAAAAAGAAAAGATACATGGCTAACTATCCATCTTTACTCACATATAGAATCTGTAAGACCTCTTATTTTGGCAAGAGGAAAGAAGAGCTTTAAAAAGAGTAATGGTGCCCTTTCAAATTAAAAAATAGAAGGTGAACAATAAGAAGGATGAGTGTGAGAATAAAGGTACTGTATAGTGAGCTCAAGCCTGGTTTGAATTAATAGCATTTTCCTAAGCCTAGTTAACTAGAGAATAAAGTAAAGCATCCAGGTCACAACAGATGAAATCATAGAGATCTAGGGATTCTCCTCAAAGTCAGAGTCAATAAAACATGTTCTTCCTTTAAAACTTTTCCCCATCTGAAAAAGCTTTAATAATTTGTTACTGTGACTTAAACAAAAGAACTAAGGAAGGGGGAAAATGTCCCCCTAATATAACCTTCCCAAACTCATATATGCACATGCATATGTATTATTCTTGAATTCATGTGGTAAAGAATTTCCTTCTAACTATATATTACCCAAAGGTCTATAGTACTTGGTGCCAGAATTTAAAATAAGGCATAATAAGCTCTATGTATATGAACTACTATAATTTGTTTTTCATTCATTTTCTTTGTGTGATAATCTCTTACACCACTTAAGTCTTAATATTTACCTGAACCTCTGAATTGGAGTCAATAGGCTGCAGTGAAAACCAAGTTTCTTTACCACTGTGGTTACACAAGTCTTCTTTTTTGATGGCTACTTTTCCTATAGGAAATAAGTAAAACCATGAGGAAACATTTTGTGTAATTCTTAGCACTGTTATATTTTAATATTTTTCAGAAAAAACTAAAATAATTCATACCTATTAATATTAAAAATACATTTTTATAAAGTACTTTTCTATATTTTAAAGATTGAAAAGTGCTAATTTTTCCTTGCCCCTTGGCAGGCCCTTCTCTGGGTCATTTTGAAATAGGGGATTAGAAAAAACTCAGTTGCATTTATTAGTACATGCAACTGCATTTTTTAGTACTTATTACACTCATGTTTTCACCCAAAATACAATCATTGCAATATGCAATATACAATAGTATAAACTAATCCTTCCAATTCTTATGCTATGAATAAACCGTATGTTTTATATTTACATTTAATAAGAGTTTATAAGCCCAAACTAAGAGAAAAAGGAAAACATCATACATCACTGACAATATTGAAAATTAACTTAAAGTAAAGAAAAATTAAAGTCATGGTATTAAAATTTTGTTATCAAAATATTGCAAACATTGCTTATGCTGCTTAAATGCATATAAAAAAATCAAGGCAGTTCCTTAAAGAGTTTCTACCTCTCAGAGAAAGATAGAGTACAATGAATAAAGTATTATGAAGAGGAAGAAACAAAATTGTTCTTATTATAATGAAGTATCATATTTGCCATGTTGGTGCAAAGCATTTCCTTCCTCAATTCAAGTTTTAAGAAGTAGACATAGTTTTGCATATTACTGACAATTTATTTGAAGATTCTACACAAAACTTCAACAAGTACATGCACTAAAAATAAAAAACGGTTCACTTTCTCTTATATATTAAATATTTATAATAAACATATATACTCTGTTAATATACTAAAAAAAACACAATGAGTTATGGTATGTGAATTACATCTCAATAAAGATGTTATTAAAAAATTTAACAGTATTGGGGACCGGTTTGGCTCAGTGGATAAGAGAGTCGGCCTGCGGACTGAAAGATCCTGGGTTCGATTTCGGTCAAGGGCATGTACCTTAGTAGCGGGCACATCCCCAGTGGGGGGGGGGGTGCAGGAGGCAGCTGGTCGGTGTTTCTCTCTCATCGACGTTTCTAATTCTCTGTCCCTCTCAATTCCTCTCTGTGTAAAATCAATAAAAATAAATAAATAAATAAATAAATAAATAAATAAATAAATAAATAAATAAAATAAAATAAAATAAAATAAAATAAAATAAAATAAAATAAAAAATTTAACAGTATTGCCGAAACTGGTTTGGCTCAATGCATAGAGCGTCGGCTTGGGGACTGAAGGGTCCCGGGTTCGATTCCAGTCAAGGGCATGTATCTTGGTTGCGGGCATATCCCCAGTAGGGGGTGTGCAAGAGGCAGCTGATGGATGACTCATCGATGTTTCTAACTCTCTCTCTCCCTTCCTCTCTGTACAAAATCAATAAAATATATATTAAAAAAATTTTAACAGTATTAAAAACTTTGATAAGCTTAGCTTCCTAGTCATTATTGGAACTCAGACTACAAAGACTACCTGTATATGTATGTATAATTTTAAGAAAAATATTAAAATTCACAGCCACATATACTTTCACAAGTGGCAATTATACAATCAAAAAGAGAGCTATTGAAAATTCAGTAGCTATATTTATTAACACTTTTAAAATGTAAAAGTATAAATCTTTCCAACTTTCTTTTAAATATGTTGGATGAAATCTAATGTGAAGGCCAAAATCTTCATGTAAATATATAGCATTTATAACTCATTCAAATCTTGTAGGAATTGATACTAGAAAAATAATATATTTCAGCCTTTTGGGAGGGTTGTATTTAAGATAGAAATTAATGGGAAAAAAGGAAATTCTTCTAGTACTAAATATACAGATTACAAGCCAAATACAGAATTCAAGCACTAACTGGAACACCCAAATATTCTTCATGCTGCTGAAGAAGTTTAGGTTAAGAGCCAAATCATATAAATCTCTTGATATGTTTTACCTATAGATTCTATCAAATTCCTCGTAAATCAATATAATACCAAGAATGGCTTAGTATATAGAATTATGACAAAGTATTCAATATTGTTTCATCACATATGATTAAGATGATCACAGTTCTATCAAGTGGATTACTTACCATTGTTCACACCAGATATAAGTATTAAGGCAATATATAACAGTTGAATACATACACACACACACACACACACACACTCACACACACACACACACATTTATCTTTTATGTCCTAGAGCTGAAGTTTACATATTTTGAGGACCACTCACCTCCGTCTTTAAGAATCTTATTAACTATGAATATTTTGTGTCCTCTCCCCAGAAAAAAATGCACAGGTATTATCTGGCATAGAATTTTTTTTTAATAAATAAATTTTTATTGTTCATATTATTACATATGTTCCTCCCCCCCCCCCCATTGCTCTCCTCCACCAGGTTCCCATCCCACCCTCTGCCCTTTCCCCACCCCCCACTGTCCTCATCCATAGGTGCACAGTTTATGTTCAGTCTCTTCCCACATCCCTCTCTCCCCTTTTCCCCAAGAATCGTCAGTTCACTCCCCTTCCATACCTCTGATTCTATTATATTCACCAGTTAATATTGTTCATCAGATTTTTTTTAAATTTCCTTGGTTTTTAGATTCACTTGTTGATAGTTACGTATTTGTTGTTCATAATTTTTATCTTTATTTACTTTCTCTTCCGAAAGAACACCTTCAGCAATTCATATAATTCTGGTCTGGTGGGTGATGAACTCCTTTAGCTTTTTTTTTATTAGTGAAGCTCTTTATCTGGCCTTCCATTCTGAGTGATAGCTTTGCTGGGTAGATTATCTTTGGCTGTAGGTTACTATTCATCACCTTGAATATTTCTTGCCATTTCCGTCTGGCCTGCATGGTTTCTGTTGAGAAATCAGCTGACAATCGTATAGGTTCTCCTTTATAGGTAACTACCTGCTTTGTTTTTGCTGCTTTTAATATTCTCTTTGTCTTTTGCTCTTGGAATTTTAATTATGATTTGTCTTGGTGTGGTCCTCTTTGGATTCCTTTTGTTTGGAGTTGTGCGCTTCCTGGACTTGTAAGTCTATTTCTTTCACCAGGTGGGGGAAATTTTCTGTCACTTTCTTTCAGTATGTTTTTGATATCTTGCTCTCTCTCATCTTCTGGGACCCCTATAATTCTGATGTTGGTTCGCTTGAAGTTGTCCCAGAGGTTTCTTACATTATCTTCAATTTTCTGGATTCTCTTGTCTTCTTGCTTCTGTGGAGAAGTGTCTTCTGGCTCTTTATGTTCCAAATCTTTGACTTGATTCTTGCAATCTTCCATTCTGTTTTTAGGACTCTGTATAATATTTTTTATTTCAGACAATGTATTCTTTATTTCTTGTTGATCCCTTATCATTTCTCGTTGATTCCTTATTAATTCTAGATCCCTTTTCATATCCTCATAGGTCTTATCGACCTTTTCTAGGAAATTCTTGAAAATCCTTATAAGCGTAGATTTGAACTCTATATCCAGTCATTTTTTGTCCTCCATTTCTTTCATTTATTATCTATTGTATTTCGTTGTCGCATTTTCACAGCTTCCCTGATGGGGCGGAGTTTCAGGGTGGAGCCTATAGCCTTGGCTTCCGTCAGCCCCGCCCTATGCGGCTCCTGAGACTCCAGGTCCTTCAGTACTCGCTGCAAGCACCTCTGAGAGAAAGGTGCCCTTGCGATTTTCGCCTGCTACCAAACAGTCTATGCTCTCACCCAATGAGCCCAGCACTGGGGTTCAGTTCAGTTGGAAGTGGGATTGGAGGTGGCGTTCAGAGCCGTCTAGAGCCCCAGTCTCCTTCCCGCCAGGGCAATCTTGCAGCACAACCAGGTGGGGGAAGTTTTCTGTCACTATGCGCACAATGTGCGTGCCTCCGGGACCTCCTTTCGCCGCACCCCGGGGTTCCGCCTCGCAGCCCAGGCTCACTCTGTATGAGCCTGGGTCCCTGGGGTCTGGCCTAGAACTGGGGTTCAGAGCAGTCAGAACTGGGGCCCAGCACAGTCGGAGCTTTTATCTCCTTCCTGCTAGGGAACAACAGCCAGGCAATCAGCCGCCCCTTCTCTCCGACTCTGTCCTCTCCTCGCCGTGTGTCTCCATACCTTAGGCTTTAACAGCTCCTCCGCTCTTCCTTCTGGTTTTCTCCTTGCTTCTCGTTGTAGAATTTCCAGTCAGTCGACTTTCCTGTAGTTCTGGGTAATGTCTATTTTATATTTTATTGAATAGTTGTATTTTATTGAAATTGTTGTGTGCGGCTGCGGCTAGGTGTTTACCTGGGCAGCCATCTTGGATTCTCCCCCTGGCATAGAATTTTAAGAGGGTTTACCCACCAGCCAAAAACTCATCGGTCCAGTCCTGACTAAGATCCCTATTCTTGCCCTGGCCAGTGTGGATCAGTTGGTTGAGTGTTGTCCTGAGCTCTGAAAGGTCAAGGGTCTATTTCCAGGTAAAGGCACATACCCAGGCTGTGGGTTCAATCCCCAGTCAAGGTATGTGCAACGGCAACTGATTGTTGTTTCTCTCTCACATGAATATTTTTCTCTCTCCCTTCCTCTCTCTAAAATAAATATATTTTTTAAAATTTCTATTTTAGCCAAAACCAGTTTGGCTCAGTGGATAGAGCGTCGGTCAGTGGACTGAAAGGTTCCAGGTTCAATTCCAGTCAAGAGCACGTACATTGGTTGCGGCACATCCCCAGTAGGGGGTGTGCAGGAGGTAGCTGGTTGATGTTTCTCTCTCATCGATGTTTCTAGCTCTCTATCCCTCTCCCTTCCTCTCTGTAAAAAATCAATAAAATATATATTTTTTAAAAATTCCTATTCTATAATTTTCAGGATTTCTAATTTCATAGATAATTTATGAATAATATGTATGTAGGTGTAATATGTGTACACATATAATATATGCAAACATCACTAAAGCAAGCTCCAAACTTAAAAATAGGGCTTTAAAAAATTTTTATTTAGAAATTTACTGGTTTGATTAATGTATACATTCAAAAATAATCACAGTGGCACAGTGTTTTAAATGGTGACTTGATTTCCAGACTCTCCTAACCAAAGACTCAGTGTAATTCTTAGCACTGTTATATTAATACTTTTACATACTATCCAAACATAATACTGTTATATTATTAACCAATTATTACTAACCAATGTATAATTATTAACCAATAATGCATATAAAAACTATAGTAGGAATCTACCAGTTCTATTTATGACTCACAATTCCAGATCACTGAAAATAAATCTTTACTTACAGGTGCCTTCCCAAAAGAGAATTTTCTTAGTTCACAAATAAAAAATTAAAAAAAATCCCAGAAGCAAGTGTCCTCTTTCTCCTATTTAATATCTTAGGTATCCCAGTTACTCATGAAAGAGCTGAATGGTTTTTGTGTTCTGAGAGAGAAACCCTTCTCTGACTAGCTGCATAAATAAACCATTCAAAAATTGAGAAAAACCTGCAAAATTTTATTGCCCGCCCTCTCTCTCTCTCCCCTCCCCTCGGTGCTCCCCCCCCCTCCCATTCTCTCTCTTGGAATATATTTTATTGATATTTTTACAGAAAGGAAGGGAGAGAGACAGAGAGACAGAAACATTGAAGAGAGAGAAACATCGATCAGCTGCCTCCTGCACACCCCCCACTAGGGATATGCCTAAAACCAAGGTACATGCCCTTGACTGGAATCGAACCTGCTACTCTTCATCCGGCTACCCTTTAGTTAAATTGGTTAGATGGCAAGTATTGATTGTAAAAGGTAGGCAGCCTGATACAATTTAAAGAGCACTGAGAAAAAAAGCCAGTATTTACTGAACATTAACTAGATAATAGATATTGTAATTCTTTCATATTTTCTGGTTATTCTTCATAATGATCCTGTGTGTAGAGGGTATAATCATCATCTTAGAGATGAGGAAAGCTTAATGATAGTTAGAAACCTGACTTCTAATAAGTGCTAAGCCAGATTTCAAAACTAAGGTACCCTTGTCCATGTTCCTTCCAACACAGACATTCATTCAGTAGCATAGTATCAGTTCTGTTACTTTGTTAGCTATGCGCTCTTGGGTTATTTAAATGTTACCCCTCATTTACCTCGTCTGTATTAGAAACAACTTTTAACTCTAATGATGTTAAAAACCTGTTCTGTGTCTCTAATGGTCCCAAAGGTTGTTTTAGTTTACTGTTCACTGTTTTAAGCAAAGTTAACTCGTTACTTCACTGGCCATGAAATCACCAACCTCAAAAATAATAATAATGATCACCCAGGAGCAACTACCCCAACAAATTATTTATAGGTAATATTGCATTTCCTCACTGTCCTAACGAACTCATAAGACAGAAAGAGCTTAGACCACACAACCCGACACACACCCACACATACACCCACACAACTAGATACTGTATTAGTTCCTTAAAATAAGACAAGGAGAGGAAACACAAAAAGAAATTAAGGAACTGTGGGCAAAAAAAACATCTTTTTGGTTTCTAAGTAAAAAAAAAAAAAAAAAAAAAAAAAAAAAAAAAAAAAAAAAAAAAAGTATTCTTAGCTTTCCAGCAGCACTTTCTTGCCATCTGTAAACACTGTTATATTTGGGCCCCATTTTTAGACAAAGCATATTCTTAGAAATTTCACCAACTGGCAAAATCTCGACAGTCCCATTCTTATTTGGACACCAAGAGAAATGGGTAAAGTCCTATCTAATAAAGAGGGAATATGTAAATTGACCATCATACCATCACAAAGATAATAGCTCCCATAGCCACAAGATGGTGGCGCCCAGTCCCCTCAGCCCAGCTGGAGTCCCCCAGTACTTTCAGCCCAGGCGGGTGGGGGATGGGTAGGCACGGGGTGTGACCAGACCTGCCCTCAGCCTCCCCCCGCCCCCCCCAGCCGCTCAAGGTTGCCAGAGGTTCAGGTAACCAGGGCCGGCTGAGGCTTGTGCTGCCAGCAGTGACAACAGCAGAGGTGCTATCACTGGGTCTCCTCCCACCCGAGGGCTCCCAGACTGTGAGAGGGGGCAGGCTGGGCTGAGGGACCCCCACCCCCCCCCCGCCCCAGTGCATGAATTTTCATGCACTGGGCCTCTAGTAGTAGATTACAGTAATGATAACTGTGACTGCCTATACAAGATGAAATAGGACCAGAAGACTGAATAAATTCTGGCAGATAGTCAATAGCAGCAATTCAGTCAATGGCAATATAACGATGCCTCAGTGTATAGGGTTTAGGTGGGTACACTCTGGTCTCCATGGTAGACTTGTATGTTAATGGTCTCCTTGGTGTATACCATTGTGTAGTCCTCTCCACACAAACTCTGGGTTTGACTATGTCACTTGCTTT
Source organism: Pipistrellus kuhlii (assembly GCF_014108245.1). NCBI lineage: Eukaryota > Metazoa > Chordata > Mammalia > Chiroptera > Vespertilionidae > Pipistrellus > Pipistrellus kuhlii. The sequence continues at coordinate 23,583,793 of NW_023425416.1, forward strand.
TGCCAAAGGGACATCAGCAAATGCGATACAAACAGAGGCTTAATAAGCACCTATGCATTTGGGCTTATTACTCTCTTGGAACCCGCACAATGTGGACAGGAAGGCCCAGATAATAGCCATTACTAGCCATGAGATATATATGTCAGATGGTTCAGCCCAACCAATCTGCACATTATGACCCCAGGTGAAACCAGCAGAAGAACCACCCATTTCAGCTCCACACTAGTTGACAAACTACAAGATCATAAGCAAATACACAGTTGCTGTATCAAGCCACTAAGTATTGGAGTGGGTTGTTACTTAGCAATAGATAACTGATACACCTATGCAAACAGACACCAAAGTCTTAGGCAAATTTTAAACAGTAGGTTTGACTTAAGAGCTAAATGACAGCAGAAATTACAATTTAAAGAGCTGGAAAAGAACTATCTTAACCTCAGCCTTATTTTATGAACTAGGCCTAAAAAGGTAAAGTGGTTTAAGGTCATACAATTAAATTGATAGTCATGCCTGGAATTCACATCTCCAAAGTTCTAGTAAAATTCTCTTATCAAATATCATGCAAAATCCAGGGAGGGGAGAAAAAGTCACTAGAGTCTACTAAGATAACTGCAGTTCAATGTTTAAGCCTAGAATTCTCTGAAAATGAAAGTAACTCAAAAATTCACATTAGGAAGTTTTAATTTAAATGTTATTAGGATCTTCATTGGAACTGGAAATACATTCTTGCTTTCTTTCTTTTTCTTTTTTCTTAATTTTTAAAAATTTATTTTTAAAAAATAAATCTTTATTGTTCATATTATTACAAATGTTCATTTTTTCCCCCTCCATTGCTCCCCTCCAACAGGTTCCCACCCCACCCTCTGCCCTTTCTCCACCCCCCATTGTCCTCATCCATAGGCTCACAGTTTTTGTTCAGGCTCTTCCCACAACCTCCAACTCCCCTTTTCCCTGAGAACAGTCAGTCCATTCCCCTTCCATACCTCTGATTCTATTATATTCACCAGTTAACATTGTTCATCAGGTTTTTTAATTCCCTTGGCTTTTAGTTTCACTTGTTGATAGTTACGTATTTGTTGATCATAATTTTTATCTATATCTTCTTCCTCTTCCTAAAGAACCCCTTTCAGCAATTCATATAATTCTGGTTTGGCGTGATGAACTCCTTTAGCTTTTTTTTTTTTATTAGTGAAGCTCTTTATCTGGCCTTCGATTCTGAGTGATAGCTTTGCTGGGTAGAGTATTTTTGGCTGTAGGTTCTTGCTATTCATCACCTTGAATATTTCTTGCCATTCCCATCTGGCCTGCATGGTTTCTGTTGAGAAATCAGCTGACAATCATATGGGTGCTCCTTTATAGGAAACTACCTGCTTTGCTCTTGCTGCTTTTAATATTCTCTTTGCCTTTTGCTCTTGAATTTTAATTATGATTGGTGTGATCCTCTTTGGATTCCTTTTGTTTGGAGTTCTGTGCACTTCCTGGACTTGTAAGTCTATTTCTTTCACCAGGTGGGGGAAGTTTTCTGTCACTATTTCTTCCAGTATTCTTTCAGTATCTTGCTCTCTCTCTTCTTCTGGGCCCCTCATAATTCTGATGTTGGTTCGTTTGAAATTGTCCCAGAGGTTTCTTACACTATCTTCAACTTTCTGGATTCTCTTATCTTCTTGCTTCTGTGGAGGAGTGTCCTTTGGCTCTTTGTGTTCCAAATCTTTGACTTGATTCTTGCGATCTTCCATTCTGTTTTTAGGACTCTATATAATATTTTTTATTTCAGACAATGTATTCTTTATTTCTAGTTGATCCCTTTTCATATCCTCATAGGTCTCATTTATTTTATTGGCCTTTTCTAGGAAATTCTTGAAAAACCTTATAAGCGTGGTTTTGAAGTCTATATCCAGTCGCTTCTTTTCCTCCATTTCTTTTGTCTGTGATCTGTTTCCTTGTCTCGGCATTTTCACAGCTTCCCTGAGTTGGTAGGGTGGCTTTGTGTGCTAAGGAGTCCAATATGGTTCAGTGAGTCAGCCTCCCAGTTACCTGAGGTGGACAGTCTTGGTGTAGCCCTTTGTGGGCTGTGTGTGCAGTCTTGTTGTTAAGCCTTGTTGTTGTTGGTATCACTAGGAAGCGCTGATCTCCAAGCCAATTGGCTATGAGGATCAGAAGTGTATCAGCTAGGAGGGTTTCTGTATTCCGCTTGAATGGGGCAGAGTCTCGGGGTGGCACAGACAAGCTTTGTTGAATCCCGCACAATTGGTTGCAGGCGCGTGCACCTCTTTGGTATAGGCACAGACAAGCTTTAGATTCCTGTCTGTCACTCCCTAGGAGAGTCCCATTCACTGGGAACGAGAAAGCTAGCCACTGGAAGGGCTTCTGTACTCCGCTTGGATGGGGCGGAATCTTGAGTGGTGCAGACAAGCATTATTTAGCCCCTCCCTATGGGGGTCTGGTTTCTGAGTCCTGCAATAATGGCCGCTGGCTTCACACACCTCTGAGAGATCTCTGCCCACTGCCTGACAGTCTGGCCTCTCCCTGTCTAGGGCCGTCTATCAGTGCAATAGGGTGGTTCTGTTTTCCTCCCGAACAAGAAAGCCAGCCGCGCATTAGCTGTCCGCCCTCTCCGCGTTCCGCAAGCAAGCCGGCAGCGAAGTTGGGCGGTCGCCTTTTCACGCACATAGTTCTCCGTACCTTCACAGTTCCTGAGGTTCAGCGTGCCTTCTCTCTCCTTCCCAGATGGTAGAGCCTCCCCTCAACCAGCCATCCGGCACTTCAGGGTGATGTTTCCCCCGTTTTTCAGTTCTAAATTCAAATTTGTTGTGGTAGGCTGTATTTGGGTGTCTACCCTGTGACGCCATCTTGGTTTCTCTGCTTTCTTTCTTTTTAAGTTTATCTATTTTGTTCATTAGTTTGTTTTATTAGATTCCACATATAAGTGAGATCATCTGATACTTATCTTTCTCTGGCTGGCTTATTTCATCCATGCTGTAGCAAATGGTAAGAGTTCCTTCTTCTTTATAGCTGCATAATATTCTTGCATAAAGTTTTTCTTTTGTCTAAAAGAAGACACTATACCTTAAGACAATATATCATACTTTTAAAGCCTCAATTTTACAATTTCCTTTCTTAGTGTAAAAATGGTTTTTAAGTCTAAAGTTTTTAATTAATCCCTAATTAATCTTTTACATTAACTGTTCCTGGAATATAAAATGCCTAATATGAAAATTTAAGTAGAAACAGTTCTATAATTAGACAACTCAGAGTTTAAAATAATTGAAGGAACTCAATTTCCAGTCACTCAAAATAAAAATAAATCACTCAATTTTATGAGCTAATGACAAAAGAAAATGTCAAACTACAAAAATGTAAATATTTATAAATGAAAATAGCAAGACCATTTTTCCACTTTAACAGTGTACATATGGCCCTGGCCGGTGGCTCATCTGGTTGGAGCACTGTCCCTAAACACTAAAGAACTGAGAGTTCAATTCCATACATACCGAGGCTGCAGGTTCAATCATATGTCAGGGCGCATACAGGAGGCAACTGATGAATGTTTCTCTCTCTCTCTCTCTAAAAATTAATAAACATATCCTCAGGTGAGGATTTAAAACAGTATACATATATACTGTGTTTAATAATAATTCCTATGTATAAAAGGAAAAAAAATCCCACTAGGTATATATAAATGTTATCTATTAATAAGAATAAGTTTACTTGAAAAAAGTTCTCATACCAAGTGTATGATTTTCTGACACCAACCCACAAAGAATTGATTTTTACTTAAAATTAATTTTTACTTTGAAACAAGCAAAAACACACACACAAAGGCAACTTTTGAAAATCATAAACTTCAACTAAAGGCCTTTTCAAGAAACACTATATGATAGCTATGATGTTATGTATAAACAGACAATGACAATTACAAATTATTTTCTTAAGACATAGTCTCTAATAATCACCAATAGCCTCATCCTATTCTACCTCTCTCTAGTTGCTGATATTAAATCTCCTTGCTTCCACAGATATTAGTCTTTCTTATCTCTTTCTACCTTCCTAATACACCTTATCAATCTTTACTGAAGCCTCATTTTCCCTGAAACACACTCCTTATCTTCTGGGGAAATTCATTCATTTCAGCAGAGGCTTCAAGGATCACTTAATAATAATGACTCTCAAATCCACATCTCCAGCTCTTTTCTCTAAGATTCAGATATGCATTCCAGTCAACCAAAGATGTTCCACCAAGATGTTCCCCAGGTAATACAAATTTAACTTGCTTAAACCAAAAGCACCTCTTCCCTTCCTATCCCCCACTCAAAACAGAATGCTCCTGCCCTGGCCAGTGTGGTCAGTGGTTAGAGCAGTGGCCTACGCATCAAAGAATCATGGGTTCGATTCCCTGTCAAGGGTACATACCTATCTTGCATGTTCATTCCCTGATCTTTGTTGAGGTGCGTGAGGGAGGCAACCAAATCGATGTGTCTCACATTGATGTTTCTCTCTTTCTCCTCCACCTCTTTTTCTCTCCCCCAACTTCCCTTCCACTCTCTAAAAAAAAAAACCAATGGAAAAAATATCCTTGGGTGAGGATTAACAAATAAAAAGACAAAAACTGAATGCTCCTACTGGGTTCCTTATATCATTTAACTGCAGCCATACTAACAAGACATTTTCAACTTTTTCTCTTCTCACATCCTCTTTGCCCCCTTAGTCCCTAAATCCTATTTAAGTTACTCCCATGAAGTACATTTCCTCATTTGCCTTTCCACTGCCATCACCCTATTCATCTCATTTGGTAACAGCCTTCTGGTTGGTCTTTCTGCCTCTAATCTCTCTCTATTCTCAACTATAAACTATATAGTGTGTGTGTGTGTGTGTGTGTGTGTGTGTGTATATATATATATATATATATATATATATGTATAGTGTGTGTGTGTGTGTATATAGCTATATATAATTACATATTATACTTTAAATATATAATCAATAGACAGAGTTTATAGTTTGAAAGTTACTATTGTAGGAAGTTGTAAAACTATAAAAGTATAAATGTATATACAGCTATACTAGTATGTAATTTTTAAAAGATTCCTCATTCTTAAGAGACTCAACACTATTATCTATAGAATAAGGTCCAAATTCCTTAGCACAGCTTTTAGGGTCTATCACAACTTTGCCCCAATTATTATTCCCAACTTCACCTTCTACCATCCTTCTCTTAGTAATTTATATACTCCAGCAGATACACCACAAACATGATTCAACTTTTCTCCTCTGCTCTGTCAATCCCTACTACCTTGAAACATCCTCCTACCTAAGTAGTCTGTTAATCTTCCATAAAATAAAATGAACTGTTCTTCCCTCTATGCTGCCCAATACTTTGTTCATACCTCTAGCACCTATCATAAAATATTAGTATTAGAGTACAAGTGTGCCTCTGATAGCCTGAGTCTTATTCATCTTAACATTCCCATCCATTGTATGCCACATGTAAGTGTGTATCAGTTTATTTAATTGAATTGAAGATGAAGCCTCAGGGGAGATCTACAATTAAGGGTTTGCAAGAGAGAGGAGAATAGGCATAAAGGAAAAAGAATTCAGAAAGATAACTAGGAAAACACAATGTCATTAAACTGTTTTTTTCCTTGGCAATCTAAAGAGTCAAATGTGACCGAGGCAGATGAGGATTAAAAAACTACGTTTTGTGACAAAAAGTATTGCTATGAATATAGCTAACAAGAGTGAACATATTTAACAAATAAAGATACATAACAATAACTAAAAGATATAACTCCAGTAAAAAATAGGGTAAAAATGAGCAATTAATTCATCAAAGAAAAATGGAAGACATAAAAAAATTCCTCAAATTCACTAATAATCAGAAAAATACAAGTTAAAAAATTAAATATTATTTTTCACCTATCAAATTGTAAAAATTTTTTAAATGACAATATCCAGAAGGATGAGGATGAAATGATTATGCCCATGCATGTCTGGGGGTAATGTAAATTAGTACAACATTTCTGGGACCAATGTAAAAACATATAGAGAAGAAATTCTAAATATATTCATACCCTTTGCCTCAGTATTTTCACTTCTAAAAATTTATACTAGAAAAAATGGAAATGCAAAATGTATGCACAAGATTTAGAGGACCAAAAATCTGGAATCATAGATGTCTAATAACAAAGAAGCAGTTAAAATAATACATTTCTACACAAAAGATATTACATAACAAATATTTTTAAAACATATTTACTATTACAGGAAAAAGATCATAGCTTGATAGTAAATGAAAAAGGAAAAAACTGAACTTAGGATGGAATACAGAATGGGAAGAAATATATAAATTCTTAACTATAGTTATTCCTGTGCAGAGTCATTATTAGTCACTAAGATTATGTAATAGTTTTTTGGGTTTTTTTAAACATATTTTATTGATTTTTTACAGAGAGGAGGAGAGAGGGATAGAGAGCTAGAAACATCGATGAGAGAGAAACATCCACCAGCCGCCTCTTGCACACCCTCCACCGGGGATGTGCCTGCAACCAAGGCACATGCCCCTGACCGGAATCGAACGTGGGACCTTTCAGTCCGCAGACAGACGCTCTATCACTGAACCAAACCAGTTTTGGCATGTAATAGTTTTAAAATTAAAAAAAAACTATGTTGTTTTTAAGATTACTTGATTTTCCCTAAAATAACTTTTGCAAACTTAAAGGAAGAATATAAACCATTTGTTAAAAAGAGTTCAATGGTGGTTCAATGGTGCCAGAAACAAATGGTGGTTAAGAAGATTAAGTCAAATAAAGCGTAATCATTTAAACTGTAGGAGACATGAAGATATTTCAAATCAGAAAGGAGAGATGCTGATGATGAAATTCAGGATACTAAAAGGGAAGAGAATAATACATGTAAATTACAGACCTCTACCTGTTATTAAAATACAAAGATACTGGGTACAAAGAGCATGAATGTAACACATATGTACTCCACTGAGGCTCAGACAATTATTTAATAAATAAAGTTACTGGTCACAATATAAACAGACAGAAAACATATTATCATATTAGAGTGAATTAATTAGTTCTATTAGAAAACTTCAAAAACAGAAGTTCCTTGGGGATATCAAAGATGGCAATCTTTGTATAAAACATTCTTGAATCATTTAACATAACCTGTACTGAACATTTATTAAATGAAAGACACTGTGAGCGATAGCCTCTGCCCCATAAAGATCATATTCACCTAGAGAATCTAGATATTAAAAAACAAACTGATGAACAAGCGTAATGAGTACTCTGGAAAGGGACCCATCAGGTATAAGGAAACATGACACCATGACAAGGAGGGATCAAATTAAAACCAGATTAACAAACAAACATGAAGACTAGAGAAAAGATTAGAAATGCTGAGCATATATTATACTGTTGTTTACAACACTTTATGCTTAGAAAAAGAATGAATATAAAAACCATTGCTGTGATTAAAGATAGTTATGAATAGTACTTACCTATACGAAGGTCTCTTTGTAAAACATTCTTATCATAAACATAGAAAGACAAATACTGAAAAGTTCTTGGAATGTCAAAGTAAAATTCTTCACTGAAAAATGGGCTAGAGAGAAAAAGGGGAAAGTTCATCATTATAAATTTAACAGTGTCCTCAAATAATATTTTCAATAAAGTTAAATTACACACTAAAAAAACATAAGAAAAGCTTCAGAAGCTCCAAAATAATTATCTATGCTAAATTACAACCAAATACTGTACAACCAAGTTGAACTCTGAAAGGACCTCAATTGCAAGATTGAGCTCCGAACACACAGCTTTTCAGGAATCATGTGAACAGAAGACTCAGTAACTGCCTAGGTTCCTGCTCACCTAAAGTGGACACAAATGAGAGCGGAGGACAGTGTCTTCATCATCATCTCAGAAATAGTAAAGCTATATTAATTACAATAATATGTAACACCTGAAATGTGTGTTATGTAACATGCTACTTCAAAATATATTTTAGCTAAAACCGATTTGGCTCAGTGGATAGAGCGTCAGCCTGCGAACTGAAAGGTCCCAGGTTTGATTCCGGCAGGTTCGATTCCGGTCAAGGGCATGTATCTTGGTTGCAGGCACATCCCAAGTAGGGGGTGTTCAAGAGGCAGCTGATCGATGATTCTCTCTCATCGATGTTTCTAACTCTCTACCCCTCTCTCTTCCTCTTTGTAAAAAATCAATAAAATATATTTTAAAAAACCACAAAAATATATATTAAAATATAAAACAAGTTATTTTTAAATCAACTTTACTGAGTTATAAATTACATATAATAAAATTCAAAGTATAAAGATTAATGATTTTTGATAAGTTTATAAACTGTGTAGCCTCCATCTCAATTAAGATATGGTAACTATATTTTCCTCCTTTGTATCATTTTTATAAACAATTATAAAATGGAGAATTTCTTTTATATAGCATACATCTACACTTTAATATTATTTTTAAAACACATTCTAAAGCCAAATAAGAATAACATGAGACTTATTTACCAAGTAATCTGTCACTTTATCATCCCAATCTCAACAATTCTTATATTTGGTTGGCCACATTTTTATTTTATAAATAAATAAATAAATCCATTTGTAGACAACTTTTCAACAAAGTTCATAAGAGCAATGACTAGATCATGCATATGACTCTCCTAAGGAAATTCCTGGTGTGGAGAAGAGGAGCCCCAGGTAGCTGTACTGCCGGTCCTCAGCTTGATTATATATTACCTACTTTTAAAAAGGATTTGACCCTAGTTGGTTTGGTTCAGTGGATAGAGCATCAACCTGTGGACTGAAGGGTCCCAGGTTCAATTCCAGTCAGGAGCACATGCCTAGATTTCAGGTTTAACCCCCAGTAGAAGGCATGCGGGAAATAGCTGATCAATGATTCTGTCATCATTGATGTTTCTCTCTCCCCCTCTCCCTTCCTTTCTAAAATCAATTAGTGTGTGTGTGTGTGTGTGTGTGTGTGTGTGTATTAATTGATTTTACACACACTAATGAAAGGATAATATATTAATTAGACCGGACGTCTTCTGGACGTCCATCTGGGCAAAGCCACAGCAGCTGCAAGGGCCGAGGAGTGTGGGAGAGGCCTAGAGGTGCGGGAGAGGCAGGGCGATGTGGCTTTTGCAGAAGCTGTGGGAGAGGCACCTGCTGCCACCATCACCCCTTTTGCAGAGGCAGCATAGAAGAGACCTCGACACAGGCTGGTCCAGCACTGCGGCCCCTTTTGCAGAGGCGGCGTAGGAGAGGCAGCACTCAATCCTGGTCCCAGTGCTGCCTCTTCCACAGAGGCAGCCACAGAGGCAGCAGGGCTGGCTGGTCCCAGTGCCACACTTCTGCAAAGGCTGAATGGGTGTGACCTGCTGTGCCACAACCTCCCACAGCCCCTCCCTGAGCCAGCCTGGCCCCAGATCGCCCCCCCACCAAAATACACCAGTGGGCGGGGCCAGCACTAAGAAGCAAGGGCCTTGGCCGCTGGCAGTGGCAGCAGCAGAGGAGTGATGGGGCAGTGCCTTTCCATACTGTGGCTTACAGGCCTAAGCTGCAGTAGGACAACCCCTGAGGGCTCCCAGACTGTGAGAGGGGGCAGGCAGGGCTGAGGGACACCCCTAACCCAGTGAACGAATTTGCTGAGGGACTCCCTCCCACCAGTGCACTAATTTTTGTGCACCGGGCCTCTAGTGTGTGTGTGTGTGTGTGTGTGTGTGTGTGTGTATATATATATATATATGTATAAAAGGATTTGAGTGAGATAAAGATTTAGGAGCTATAGATTCCATATGTAATTCCTTCTTAACTGTCATGAAAACTCTATACACAGACTACCTATAAAAACTGTAATATCCAGAACCCCAAAGATATAAATGGTATCTACTGACTTTTGACTTAACAGCTTATCATAAATGCAAAAGGATAAAAACCACTGAAATGAACACAAGGTGAGTAAGTGTTTAGATTCTTTCACACTATTTCACAGGCAAAATTGCTAGGGGACACCTAGACTTGAAGAAGTACTTAGTTTAACTAGTACATAATCTGTACTGAATGACCTGAAATAACCACTGCTAACTTTAAAATATCTTCCAAGTTGCTATGTATTTAGAAAAATAATTTAAGATGGCCGAAATCGGTTTGGCTCAGTGGATAGAGCGTCGGTCTGTGGACTGAAGGGTCCCAGGTTCGATTTCGGTCAAGGGCATGTACATTGGCTGTGGGCACATCCCCAGTGGGAGGTGTGCAGGAGGCAGCTGGTCGATGATTCTCTCTCATCGATGTTTCTAACTCTCTATCCCTCTCCCTTCCTCTCTGTAAAATATCAATAAAATATATTTTAAAAAAATAATAATTTAAGATGGACAAAAATTGTTTTATCATTTAATTTTCCTTTATGCAAATATCTGGAAAGGCCAGGGTTAAAAAAAAGTAAGCTAATTTTAGTTGCTCATTTACAAGGTTACGTATTTTTTTAAAAATATATATTTTATTGATATTTTACAGAGAGGAAGAGAAAAGGATAGAGAGCTAGGAACGTCGATGAGAGAGAAACATCAAACAGCTGCCTCTTGCACACCCCCTACTGGAGATGTGCCCGCAACCAATGTACATGCCCTTTACCAGAATCGAACCTGGGACCTTTCAGTCCGCAGACCGATGCTCTGCCACTGAGCCAAACCGGTTTCGGCTATAAGGTTACATATTAAAAATTACCACAAACATTCAATTTATGAACAATTACTAGTTTTATCACTGATTTTTTGTGTGTGTAGAATCAGTATACATTAAATAACAAATTGAGATTTTAATAGTTTCAGGTCCCAATCTTAGTTTTGCTTCTAACTTCCTTTATTACATGCACAAATTATTCAGCCTTTTGATGACTCAGTTTCATCATTTATAACATAAATAACAAAAATTCTAATATAACAGAGGCAGGTGATTTATAACTAAAGATGTGTAGTGTATTACTTCAAATCTTTTTGAGTTACTAAAGTATCTTCAGCTTTATACAATGTCTTTCTTATGAAGAACTTAATAGACATTCAAAATTATAAATATTGACAATGAAGACATAATGGAGAAAACTTCAGGGATTAAAAAAATAAGGGCAAGTATAAAGGAAAAAATATATGAAACTGAATAAAAAATATATATGTGACATACAATTTACCTGACATGATACTCAGTATTTCATCCACCACATGTTCATTCCAACAACTCTCACAGGTACCCTTGTTTTGACTCTTCTGTCTGAACAAGACTGCACCCTGCCAGCTCTGTTCTGCACTGCACTGTCCACAAACACTGCCACAGGGCAGAGGTGGCACACTTCAAATTTATGAGTTAGAATTTACTATGATACACTCCAAGTGCTATTGCACCTTCAAAGATGAGAAACATAGCTGAGAGTTCATTCCTTTACAATGTCCTACTTAGTTAAGTGACTTGTACAAACTATAGGAGATTATTTATTTTTAAGATAAATAAAATAATGATGTAGTTTGAGAAAAGTTCAAATGAATGGGCAAAATTCAGCCTGGAGAAAGACTGAGGTATATGACAGTTGTTTTAAAAAACTTGAGAGTGTCATGTCAAACTTGTTCTCCTGAAATCCAAGGGACATAATTAAAAACAGTTAAGAGGAAGATATACTTTGAGCAATGAAAAGCCACACAAAAGCAAGCAAGCACTATGTCTATCTTGTTGTCATGGATATATTAACACACAGCTCCCAGCACTTTCTTAGCATATAGTAAATTCTTTTATTAGACATTAACCAACTAAAAATAATAGCTTTCTAAGAGTCAGAATATTTCTAAGATCAGACAGGCTGATTAGGAGGCAGTAAACTCCTTGGTCACTGATCAAGCAAATGCCAGGAACCACCTGTCAAAGACAACTGTCAGAAAAAAACAAGCATAAGGCAGCTAGTCTAGCTCAATGCCTATTAAAGGCTCCTTCAAACTCTGAGATTCTGTAATTCCAAAATTAAATTCAGAATGTAAAAGAAAAAGTTTCATATCAAGAAAGTCTTTTTGATGAAGTCTGAAAAGTACATACAATTTATTAATAAATATATCATATGAATTATAATTTACCAATTTTATACAAACCTTAAAGATTTTTCAACAACTTGAGTACGATAAACTTCTTCCTGATCCAAATTTATGGTGCAGAAACAATCTCTCATTTTGTTGGGTCCAAGATAAGGCAATAAATTTTTTGCTTCACCTGTTGGCATAAAAATTGAAACTGTTGTTAAATATCACTAGCTGCTTCATGCTAAACCTTAAATAGGATTAATTCATCCAAAAGAACATATAAGATGTGGCACAGGAAAAAAAAATTAGTGGTTAGAAATAGATGATCAACTTGTAAAGGAGTCTGGTGATACTGAGGGAGAAGCTGTGTTTAAAGGGGAGTGAGGTCATATTACAACACTGTATCTCTGTTCTGAGAAAGGGGTAATCCCCCAACGTGTGCTGTCTATTCCATCCCACCAGCACCAACTCAAGAACTTGACTCTACAATTAATCCTTCTTTCTTATATCATCAGTAATTTTCCTTTCTAGTAAATAGTTCCCATCAACACATAAACAAGCTTTGGTATTTCCCAATTTTAAAAAAGCATAAAAAGAAAATCTCCTTTGACTCCACCTCCTCCTTTGCGGTATCATGCCATCTTTAGAGTTCCTTTCACAGCAAAACTTCTTGAAAGTAATTATTTCCAGTCATTCTCTAATTCCTCATCTTCCATTCATTCTTCAACTCTTTCCAATCAGCTTCTAATTCCATAATGACATTGAAACTGCCTCCCAACCAGTGGTCAAGGACAATAGGGGGATGGGGGCATGAGTGGGGAGGGGTGGGGGGTTGGAATGGAGGGGACAAATATGTGATATCTTAATCAATTAAGAAATTAAAAAAAAAAAAAAGAAATTGCCTCCCATATTGCCAAGACCAATAGTCATTTCTCTGTCCTCCTACCTGATCTGGCTGCACTATCCTATGTAATAAAAGGGTAATATGCAAATAGGCTGAAACGACCAGCGGAAATGACCGGTCGCTATAAGGTGCAATGACCACCAGGGGGCAGACGCTCAATGCAGGAGCTGCCCCCTGGTGGTCAGTGTGCTCCTACAGGAGCCAGACTCACAGTTTACAGCTCCGCCTCCATGGCAGCACTAAGGGCTCCCGGACTGTGAGAGAGCTCAGGCCAGGCTGAGGGTCCTCTTTCCTCCTGCCCTGAGTATATGAATCTCATGTACCAGGCCTCTAGTTTAAAATAGGTTTAAAAAGAAATAAATTAATACTAACATCCATCCTTAAATTGTCCTCTTTTCTTGGCTTCCATAACTCTGGCTTTCCTCCTATATCACTGGCTCTCTCTCCTGATGTCTCTCCCTCCTCACCTCTAAATCTTACAATGCTTCAGGGCTCTGTGTGGACCATCTTCTTTCCTTTCCCAAGAAAACTCCTTCAGTATATGGTGTTAATGCTGATGCTTCCCAAGTCTACATTTCCAGGTCTGCTACCTTCTTGTCAACACTAAATATGAATACCCAAGTGTCTCCTTGGATTCTGTAAGTATCTCAAATTTAACAAGACCCAGACAAATCATCTGACTTCCTCCCTTAAAACAGGCTCTTTCCCCAGTCTACTCCATCTTCCTCTTTTTCTCACCATCCTCCCCAAATTTCCCACCCACACATTGAGTCCATCAACAAATCCAACAGACCTTCCAAAATAAATCCTAAATCCAAACACTTTTCACTGGTTGCACCCTATAATCCACTCTCCTTCAAGCAGTGTGTGTGATCTTTTAAACATATCATTCAGGCCAGCCACTCCCCTGCTACAATACCATTCCATTTCACTTAGAATATAATCCCATTTCTAAATTCCCATGGTCATGGTCTAGACCAGCGTTTTTCAACCGCTGTTCCGCGGCACACTAGTGTGCCGCGAGATGTTGCCTGGTGTGCCGTAGGTGCAGACAAGACAAGAATTTTATAATTTTTCACTATTTTGTTTACTTAATATTTCATAATAAAGTAATTATAAAATACTTTCTTTGTGTTTATTTGATTCCTATTCAAGAGAATTACTTTATATATAGTCAATATAGGCACAGAGTTAAATTTTTTAACATTTTCTAATGGTGGTGTGCCTCGTGATTTTTTTCATGAAACAAGTGTGCCTTTGCCCAAAAAAGGTTGAAAAACACTGGTCTAGACAACCCTACTGAACTGCCTTCTCCTCTCTGACCTCTTCTCCTCTCACTTTCCCCAGTGTTCACCTTCTTTCCATTCATCAACCATGCCAAGCTTGCTCAAGCTTCGGGCCTCCGCCTGGAGTGCTCTAACCTGTAGCTGGCTCTTATCTCTCAGGTCTCAGCTCAAATGTCACTTCCTCAGAGAAACCTTCTCTGACTATTGTTACCACATTTTATTTCTCTGTTTCTTTTCATGATAGCATTTACAACTATCTGAAATTGTTAATATTACATAAGTGTCTATTTTCTGATTCCCTCATTCTTGAGGCCTGAGAATTTGTTGATACCCAAGGTCTAAAATAGTGACTGCCACCCAGTAAGGAAGACACTTGAGAGAATTTGTTGAATGCATATTAAGGAAACCAATACGTCTAGTTTGAAGTTCTTATAAGATGTGCTTGGGCCACAATGACACACAAAAGTGTGAGTGCTGAAATCAGACACCAATGTACTAAATTAGAAAAGCAAGACAGTTGGCATAAGGAAAAGAGCTTTGCCCTAACAATTATGAAACCAATGTTCTGTCTTACCTCTGCTAAGTGGCTAAATGACTTCAGACAAATCACTAAAGCACAGCTTTCCTGGTGAAAATTTGGAATAGATAAACTTAAGTCTCTTATTGTTTATAAACTTTAAAATAAAAGGCCATTTAAACCAATATATTTTAAAGAAGTTTATCAGAAAGTTAAGGAGCACCTATAAAAAAAACCTCAATAAACAAATACTTTTAAAAAATAAAAATGAGAAAATCAATGAAAAGGTACCAGTTAGATAATCATTGTTACTAAACTTGTCATTGGGAAATTAGGGAAAAAAGTCAATTTACCACTTAAATGGAAGATGTGAAAATACTTATATTCATCTCAAGTAAGAATCATGGAATCTAATCTTTTAAGTGACCCTAAAATTGCATCATATGGGTCAAGCTGTTTCTTAACAGGAAAAAGAATATATATTTGATTTTGTATCCATCCATTCTCTTCCTCTAGATGTCCCTCCTCTCAAACAAGGCTCATCTGGAGTTCATTCATCTACCTGTGCTCTCTCTACCCCATCTCTTCCCTTTCACTCCAGAGCACTCAGCAATTCTGTTTTCATTATTTTCAACCTTCTGTTCCTTTAAGTCTCTCCTTTGATAACTCCCTTCTGTATAATCTGTGTTTTATTTTAAACCAAAATCCAACTAGGTCACTCTATGGGGCCTAGAAGGTAAACAAATTTGGAATTAAATCATAATAGGCATGCTCCATATCTAATGAGAAAACTTGGAACACTAAATCATTGGCCTTTAATATGTTCCTGTTTCATTCACATAAAAGTGAAGTTTAACAGATATTTACTTAGAATAAAAACTTAAGTTCTATATAATATATAAAATGCACTCATATAACTTCCTATAAAAGCAGTTATCATACTCTTCGTTCAATAATGTTCAAATAAATTACATTGAAAGTGAATTCATCTAATCAGTGCCTAACTCACCAATCAATCAACCTATATAATAGGTAATATGCAAATTGACCATCACGCCCTCACAAGATGGCTGTCTATGACCAGGCCAGCAGGGGGGTTAGTGATGGAAAACCAAATGACTGAACAAGCAGCTGCATGGGGCGACTAGGCCGGCGGGGGCGTCATGAGAGGTGACCAGGCCGGCAGGGAGGTCAGTTGGGGGTGGCCAGGCTGGTGTGGGGGGGTGCAGTTAGGGGTAACCAGGCTGGCAGGGTGGGCAGTTGGGGGCAATTAGGGTGCCAGGGGATGCAGTGAGGGGCGACTAGGCCAGCAAGGGAGGGAAATTGGGGGTGACCAGGCCAGCAGGGAGGTGGCAGTTGGGGGCAAACAGGCTGGCAGGGGGGGCTGTGAGGCTGAGGGCACAAGCTGCGGCCTGATCTCCGCAGGCCTCCTGGAGGGACACCACCCATGCATGAATTCATGCACTGGGCCTCTAGTACAAATATGTTGATTAAGCGAGCTATTAAGACTTTAAACTGCAACTCCAAAATATAGTGGTATTTAATTGGCATTTTATAAAAGACATAAATTGAAATAATTAACTGCCACTTTGTAAAAGAATCATCAAAAGTGAAGGTCAGAAAAAAAAAGTAATACTGTACCCATTATATCTCTAAGCAAAAAGAGATTATCTTAGTAGCACACACTTTACATCAAGATACACAAAAAAGGGAAAACTGAGGAAATTTGGAAGATTGTACTTGTCTTGCATGCATATTTGCTTTGAGCCTCACTAGTTCTAGTTAATTATGGTATATAAATAAGCAAGTGCATTAAACAAAAAAAACAACAAAACGAAACAACTACTCTCCTTAAAAGGCGAGCTTCTTGAAAACTTGTTCTATAAACTGCTACGCACAGCCTGAACCTGCAATTTGTGGTGTTTCTTAACTAGATCCTTCAAGAATACTAATAATACTAAGTGCTACCAAATCAAATGATTGCTTTTCAGTTCCTACCTTATTTAACCATGCTTCAGTATTTGATAGCACTGATCTAGCCTCAGTTTAGGGAACCCACTCCCAATTTCCCTTTACTCCCTTGTTCAGGCTTTTCATCTATTACCCACACCGTAAATGTGAGGCAACTTTTGGCATCCATATGCCACTTAATATAGGTGGAACACCCATTTTAGGTACAGTAAAAAAGTCACTATAAAAAAAATATATATATATATATATACACACACACACACACACACACACACACACACACACACACACTAAAAAAACAGCTCTATCTGTTGCTCAATGGTAGAGAATCGGCCTCAGAGTGAAGGGTCCCGGGTTCAATTATGGTCAAGGGCACATGCCTGGGTTGCAGGCTTGACCCCCAGTGAAGGTGTGAAGAAGGCAGCCGATCAACAATTCTCTCTCATCATTGATGTTTCTATCTCTCTCCCATCATTGATATTTTTTTCTATCTCCAATAATAATAACTATAACTATAACTATAACTAACTATATATATATATATATATATATATATATATATATATATATATATGTGTGTGTGTGTGTATGTGTGTGTGTATATATATATATATATATATATATTTTGAATATATGAGGCCCAGTGCACAAAAATTCGTGCACTCAGTGGGGGCTGGAGGCAGGTGTCCCTCAGCCCGGTCTGTGCCCTCTTGCAGACCAGGATCCCTCAGGAGATGTCTGCCTAATGGCTTAGGCCGGCTCTCCAGGCTAGCCTCCCTCTGGGAGAGGCGGCCCGTGGCTGATCAGGGGCACATGCCCCGATTGCTCCATCGCCACCGCTACCAATGGCCTCCTTCTGTGGGAGGCAACTGGTAGGGTGATCAGGGACGGTGCTGGCCAGTGAGCAACCATCCCTGCCCCCTGCCCCCTTGATCACCCCTCCACCACCACTGGTCACTGCCACCCCCCAATTACTGTCCCCTTCCTCTGCCCGCTGGCACCCATCTTGGCTGGCCTGGCGCGGCCTGCTCACTGGCCCCACACCCCCACCAACCGATTGTTCTGACATTCAGTCGATTTGCATATTAGGCTTTTATTATATAGGATATGCATACGTGTGTGTGTGTGCGCGCGCGCGCGCGCACGCGCGCTAAAAAATAATTAGCCCAGCCATGTGGCTAAGTGGTTGAGCATCAACCTATGAACCAGAAGATCATGATTTGATTCCAGGTCAGGGCACATGCCTGGGTTGCGGGCTCAGTCCCCAGTGTGGGGCACACAGGAGGCAGACAATTAATGATTCTCTCTCATCATTGATGTTTCTATCTCTTTCTCCCTTTTCCTTCCTCTTTGAAGTCAATAAAAATTATATATATAATATATGTGTGTGTGTGTGTGTATAAATACAAACAAATACTTAAACATCTCTCAACATTTGATGGTATTATATGCAAATTTTCTCAATTTATCCAAAGCCCATTCAATGGTGGCTATTCTTAAGGAGAATCAGGATCTATATCTGTGGTACGTATGGTGGATCAGTATTCTTCATCCATTCCAATGTCCTTTTGGTATATGACTTTCTGCACTGCAGAAACTAGAAAGCTAAAAACTACATTTCCCAGACTCTTTTGCAGTTAGAACTGTGAATATGACTTAAATTCCACCAATCAGATGCACTCATTAGAAATTTGGAGGGCAGAAGAGAAGGGAGGTTGCATTGAGGCTGCTTCTACTGAAGATGTCCAGATTTTCTGCAGCAACATTTGCAGAAGTCCTTGTGTCTAGTTACAGGTTTCATAGGTATCAAGAAGAAAGGCACGAGGCATCCATTCTATCATACAGGTTGTGGCAGGTGTAGCTTGGTTCTAGAGCCAGCTGAAATGACAACAGATTACTGAGGAAGATGGCTGCTTGATGATGGTTATTTCCTAATAGTGGCAGATTCCTGATCATGGTAGAGGTGGCGAGGTTGTAAGACAAGCAGCAAAAAATTACAGCTTCCCAATTCTGCAGGCACATTTTTAATCCTAAAAGAGAGTAACTCTCTTAGTGGTCCAGCTGCAATGTGACGTTAAAATGCCATTCCTGAAAGTTCAACATAGAATCCATTTCCACAGTCTTTCCAACAATTCTATAAGCCACTTAAAATATTTTACTAAATCTCTTTCTGCTCAAACTAGCTAGAGTTGATTCTATAAACTTAATCCTAGACTGGTTTCTTTTCTTGCCTTTATTTCTAAACAAATTAAAGAACTCCATCCTACATTACTAGTCATCAGAGTTTGGCAAATCTTTCAGCTAGATGTGGCTATCTGAATCAAACATGAACTCAGAAATGACAAAGCAATATCTCACTAAAAACTATTTTTATTGTTCTGGTAGATAGCGAGTTGAATAGCACAGCATGATCGAATGGTATATGCTTCAACCTGAGAAACAGAGACAGATGGATCTTAATTCTCTGTATTGCTGTATCTGTCTCTGACAAATATTTCTTCATTTCCTACTGTACCATTTGGATGTGGTTTTTAAAATAGGTTCAATAACACAGTGTTATGTTTCCACAAATCTGGCAGTATCAACTTGTCAACATTCAAACCATGTACAACATTTTGGTACCTCCATCTTTTTAAAAAATATTCTTTTTTCCAACCTAAAAGTTTTTATGTATTGATTGATTTTAGAGAAAGAGAGAAAGGACAAAGAGATAGAGACTTGTTGTTCTACTTATTTATGCATTCATTAGTTGATTCATGTATGTTCCCTGATTGGCAATCGAACCCGCAACCTTGGCATATCAGACCAAATGAGCTATCTGGCCTGGGTAACTCTATCTTATCCTTAAATTTATACACATCATGTTTTAAAGTAATAAGTATTCCAGACATTCAATTTATTACTGAGCTAGGTCACTTAAGCAAGACAAATGAAATAATAGAAGTGGTTTTTAGTTGCATTTGAATGAAAGAAATGTTTTTAGCTTATCCCTCATTTAAAAAATTATGTGCATGCCAGAGTACTGCAATATGCAAAGGCAGATATTTGTCTACAAAAGCAGATGTATCGACCCTAGAGCAAATAGCACAGACCTGATTATATTTTCAAATGTCACTATTTCCTTCAACAGTGAATCAAGATCAGGAAGTATATTATTGACAAAACAACTGTTCCTCTATGAAGAAAGGAAGCTGGCTTTCAAGCTCAACATCTTTTATTGTGTAACAACATCCTTTCTTGTTGGATTCATAAATGGTACTCCTTGAGATCGTTTCTAGTCTACATTATGACTTATAATATAACTAAAATTAAAAAAAAAAAAAAACTTCCTAAAGCATAGAATTTTAGAGATGAGCAAACTGATCTCCACGGGGCATTTCTTCTCCCTCAGAGAGGTACTGCAAGGATGCCAAGAACACCTTCACACTACACATCAGTGGTTTTGTCCAACCATAAAATGAAACAGCGTTTTGTCTACTCATGAGATAGTAACTGTTTCTCCGCATCATACATAGCTTGCAACATCATATATAGCTTAAATAAAATGCCTGTTTAGCTTGGCTCCCCATCTGTCAAACTGTTGCCATTTTAATATGTAAACATATATATCACCCCTTGCTCAAAAATCTTTTATGGTGCCACACTACCCACTTTGCAGAATGAAATCTAAAATTCCTTAGTCTGGCATAAAAACCCTTCATAATCTGACACCATCTATTACACATTTGGCCTCTTCTACTTACTTAATCTTTACATCCACAAGATATGCTCTAACAGTACTCAGCTATATTCTCCCATGCCTACATACATCTGCAATGTTATTTTCATTGCATAGAATGCTCTTACCAGTTTCCCCCCAAAAAAAGGGCATCCTCATAAAGCCTTCCTTCAATTTCTAGGTAGTCATGTCACTCTTATTTCCTCGTATATATGTCTACTATAATAATCATATTGTATTGCACTTGTTATAGTTCATTCAGCAAATATTTATTAAGTGCCTACAACATCCCAGGGACTTTTCTAAATGCTGGGGATGTAACAATAAATAAAAATAGATCTCGGCCCATGGAACTGCTGTATAATCAAGACAGGGGAAACAAACAACATAAACCCTTAAACAAGTAAGTAACTAATATTTATTGCCATGGAAGAAATAAAGTAGGGTAGGAGGGTTAGAGAGGCCCGGCCCAGAGGGTAGAGAATGGGAGAACTGTTAATTTATAACAGGAAATCAGGGAAGGCCTTCCTATTAAGGCATTTGAGTATATACCTGAAGGAAGTCAATAAAGGACTGAGCCACGTGGGTATCTGGGGATAGGGATGAACAAGCAAAAAGAATAAAATATGTAAAGGCTCTGAGACAGGATAATTTGGCACATTGAAGGAATAGCCAGTATAACTATAAAATAAGCCAAATAGAGAGAGGGAGGAAATGGTAAGAGATGAGGCAGAGGTGGGGGAAGAAGTTAAATAGGTCTTATAGGCCAATAGAAAGCCTTTGAGTGAGATGGAAAGCTACTGAAGGATTTTGAACAGAAAAATGGCACCATCTAACTTTTGTTCTAGAAGACTCATTGCAGAAGGGAAAAGGTGGAGACAGAAGATTACACAGGCTATTGTAATGATCATGATTAGAGATACATACTGAAGATAGGGCCAACAGGATTTTTGATATTTTGGATGTGGGTGTGAGAGAAAGAGAGGTCAAGGATGACTTCCCGGAGTTTCAGCCTGAGCAGCTGGATGAACAGAGATGCCATTTCCAGAGGGAGGAGCCTCTTGTTGGAGAGGGACCAAGCTGGTGTAGCTCAATGGTTGAGCGTCAACTTATGAACCAGGAAGTCCAGGTCAGGGCACATGCCTGAGTTTAGGCTCAATTCCCAGTAAAGGGCGTGCAGGAGGTAGCCAATCAATGGTTCTCTCTCATCATGGATATTTCTATGTCTCTCTCTTCCTCTCCCTTTCTGAAATCAATAAAAAAAAAATATTTTTTAAAAAGAAAGAGTTGCCTTAACAGGTTTGGCTCAGTGGATAGAACGTCAGTCTGCAGACTGAAAGGTCCCAGGTTCGATTCCAATCAAGGACATGAACCTTGGTTGAAGGCACATTCTCAGTAGGGGGTGTGCAGGAGGCAGCTGATCAATGTTTCCTCTCATCAATGTTTCTAACTCTATCCTTCTCCCTTCCTCTCTGTAAAAAAGAGGAACCAAGGAAGGCTCTACTGAAAAAGTAACTTCTGCATAAACACCTGAAGAGCGGAGACAAGTAAATATTTTCTAGAGAACAGTAGCTTTTAGTCATTGTCAAAAAGTAAATAATTTAAGCTAAGAAGATAAACACCACAGGGAATCAAAACTGATAACAGATGAACAGAAACAGAAACAAGGCCAACTTTCTGTGTACAAGATCAATGATTCTTTGTAAAGGTCGCCAGATAGTAAATATAGAACTACCATATAAATTTTACCTAGGACTAGAATTTCAAGTTATCAGGCTACGGGGTACAGATTCTGGTATATAAGCTTTTGGATGTGTTCTAATATGCACATATGTGTTTTTGTGTATGTTTTTGGGGAAATATATGCATGCATTTATATGTATAGGTTTGTATGTATGTTTCTGTGTAGCCTAAAGAAAGACACTACTGGAATAAGAAAAGAAAATAAACATTTATCAAGTAGCTGAATACTGTACTCCAAGATTAGTGCTAAACATTTTCTCAAATATCTCATTAGATCTATAAAAAAAACCTTGAGAGGTATTACCATTCCTTTTTATAAATTTTTAAAAATTAATTTACATATCTGGTAAGATGATTTGACAAAAATCAAACTACAAAGCTTAGTCTTTCTATTACTCTTAATGTCTTTCTGAATAGAGAAGTGCTGAGAAGCATAGACAGGTATTCCTTTCTGAAATTACCCTAAGAGATCCTGTATGCCCATGTCTATTCAAAGGATAACTTAAGAACAGGGATAAGAGCCAAGACAGAGCTCAGTAGGATTAAATTAAACACCAAGAGATATTGCAAAGGGCCAGAATCCTGGACAAGATAACCATAAAGACAAAGATTGATGTGAGAGGAAAGCTAAATCGTAAAAACAGCTACCCTTTACTGAATAAGTTAATACATGTACTACACATAGATTTTTTTCTTTTTTAGGGACTTCATATACATTACTTCACTTAATTTCACATAACTTCTTCCAACTGGTTCCCCACCCCCCAAAGTATAGACACTAAGGATGGAGGGATAATATTACAGAAGTAAGAGGAAACAGTCTGGAGTTGGAAACAGCAGGAGCACCTTCAAGGTGGCAGTGAATAGTACAAATTGGTTAAAGCATAAAGGGAACTAAAAGGGGAACGAGAAGGAATAAGATTGTAGAGGAAGGAAGAGTGAAATCAAACAGGTCCTGAAATGCCAATCTAAAGAGTTTTAACTGCATTCAATAAGCAACAAAGGTCACTGATCAAGACTATGCTTCAGGGAAATCTGACAGTTAAGTGGCCTAAACTAAAGTAATGTATGGGCAATGGAAGGAAAAGAAAAATGGAAGAGATACTACAGAGGTAGAATAACTTGGCTTAAGTGACTCAGGAGATGATTTTCTAGTAACAGGAATATCAACTTAAACAGAGGAATGGAACTTAGGTGGAGAAAAGATACAAAAACATGCACACTTTATTATTTAAATTCACACACACACACACACACAAAGAAGCGAAGTATGAAGCAAAAATTAAAATTTTACTCTAAATTAAATTAGATAACTGTTATGCTCTCTGATCCTATAAAATAAAGATGTAATATACAAATAGTCATTACAACGTAAAGCATGACCACCGACTGCATAACGACCAGATCATGGATCAGCAGGAGGGTGGGGCAGCAAGCTACAAGTGACCTGCGGAGAACTACAGGAGAGGGCAGGGCAGCAAGCTATGAGGGGGGACGGGGGAAGGAAGCTACAGAAGAGCAGCAGAGCTACTGGCACACAGATTTGTGTGCAGGGCTACTATTTATACATAAACAAGACAATCCTAAGTAATGGTAACATATCATAAGGTCTTTCAAATTTTCTTATAAAGTTTAATTGAAATTTTTGCAATAAAAGGGGCATATAATTCTGAAAACATTCAGTATTGGTAAAGCATAGCAAGTTACATGAATTCATTTTGGAGACAGAGATTTGAGTTTCAATATAAGCTTTGTCTTTAATCTCAAACTCTTCTATAAAAAGGGGTAACTATAATGTTATAGGGTTGCTGTGAGCATTAACTGAGGTAAAGCACTTACCACAATATGTAAACAGAGTGAGCACTCAGTAAATAGTAAGCAGTAGTACCCTTCCTTGGTTAGAGATTCCTAAAAATTAGCATCTGTAAAAATTCCCTTTACCCAAGCCATTTAGTCCTAACTGAAGATAATTTGTTATTTAATAACTGGATACACCAGAAGAGCTCATTTATTTTTTTAAAATTAGATTCTTATTTCAGAAGTAATGCACTTCTATTTTAAGAAATATGTAGAAAAACACCTGGCCTTTCTATAACTCAGGCTCCAAATCTCTAAAATGAGGGACTTGAATTATTTTAGAGGACAGAAAATGGGGGTTAGGTAGCCAGAGATTTGCTTGGCCTACATAATATTAAAAAAAAAAAAAAAATATGCAGCCAACATCTAGAAATTGGGAGAGTTAACACACACACACACACACACACACACACACACACACACACATATTATTTCTGGTTTCTATTTAATAATAAAAGACACAGCAACATGGTTTTGAGTAAAAACTGCAAATATGCACCCCTTACTAAATCATAACAATACCTATTCCATCATGGAAATAGGTACCATGCAATCATCAAGTTGCCTAAAATCAAGGTAATACCACAGAGCAAGAACCTGAATGGGTAAAGGACTCTAGGAATCCAACATAATTTAGGTGGTTGGCCTAAACTCAGTGTCAAAGAACTGTTTTATGGCTATAAAACCTGAACAATAAGTACAATTCTTAACAATACATAAAGTCAAAATTAGAGCATAAGTTACAGCAACTCCTTAAAAATGTCCTACTGTACTAGATAAGATGCAACTTCTCAGTGGGAAAGTCTACAGAACATAGTTAGGGGCCAGTTCTTTCATATATGTCATGTGCACAATAATTGCACAGTTATCTATATTGCTATTGTATTAATCACCTTTGACTGAAGCTTAGTACAGAACAAGAAGTTAGGAAACCTGTGTACATGAAAAGGCAAGTTTCACAAGGTACTGCCAGGAAGCGTCCATGGGTTATACAGATACGTCACCAAGATGCAGGCAGGATCTTCCTGTGGTTTGTTTGCCTTGCCCACTTCCTATTTCAGTTTTGAACATGTGCTGATCCTTAAACTTCCTACAGCCCCCTTCTCACAGGCAACCAAATTCTGAAGCACATATGGTAAGAATCTCTCCTGGGACAGATTAGCCAAAGGTTCCTGTAGCTATGTGAAGTTTAGCAAGGCTCCTAAACTGACCAAGAGGGCCTTACAGGGCAAGCAAACAAAAGCCAGGTGGTGGCAGAACTAAGGGTCCATGGGCAGGCCATATGTGGAATACGGCTGCAATTTCTGGTAACAGCATCCAGGGAGCCAAAGCCAAATGGGGACTCATTAGGACCTAGTGCTTAAAAAAAAAAAAAAAAAAAAAAAAAAAAAGTGGTACCTAGATATAAAAAAGGTGTATAAGTGTATGCGTGTCTCTGTGTGTATGTGTGTTCTAACAAGACAAATCCATATGAAGATAGGCAGAAAGAAAAGTAACATTTTGTATGCATGTCAATCTCTAAAACAGTACTAAAGATATAGCATTCCAGCATTCTAATTTATTTACTATCCTTTAAGTTAGACCACAACCAATTAAGGGATAACGGTCAACTTCTTGACAAGAGAAATGTTCTCATCAGTTCTTTCCAATATACCATCTGATAGGCAACTTGGTAGAGAAAATAATATGGATTTTTGATAACTTAAAGGCCTTCTGAAAACCCGGCTCTGTAGCTATAAATCCTGAACAAACAATCTTTCTGTCTGCTTCTTCTTCACTAAAAGAGGAATAGTAACACTCTTCTTCACAAAATTGGATTAAATGAAACAATTTGCAAAAGTAGCGTAACATAGTACCTAGAAAAAAGTAAATACCCAATAAATGTTAGTTCATTTCCTCATCCTAAGGAAATGTTACCTAACATAAGATTGTCCAAATTACGCCGCGACCAGTTTGGCTCAATGGATAGAGCATCGGCTTGGGAACTGAAGGGCCCTGGGTTCGATTCCGGTCAAGGGCATGTACCTTGGTTGTGGGCACATCCCCAGTAGGACTATCTCTCTTCCTTCCTCTCTGTACAAAAATCAGTAAAACATATTAAAAAAAAAAAAAAAAAAAAGATTGTCCAAATTAAAGCATTCACACAAGTGTTTTAATATTTTAAAGGATCAAGGTTATTCTTTTTACTCCATTTCTCTGAAACAAAACATTGGCTTTTTAGTCAACTTTTTAAACACAAATGGTGAAAATAGGCAAAATATAGGAAATAAAGTTACCCCAAATCTTGACAGGAAAGTTGACTCTATTTCTATGTGCACTCAAAATGTTAGGAAGCTTAACACTTGGTTATCATTATTTTTGCAGATAGGATATTCTTCAACAGTAGAGCAAGAGAAGCTCTCACAGCTTAATATGTATCAAATTCATTTATACAAATGGTCATTTTTTATAACACAACTAATACACAAATACACACTATAGCTAATTTCTCTTTGTCTGCCACTGAGGTAATCAATGTTGTACTTCTTTTAAAACCTCTTTCTGTGCAATTCTCCTATACATATAGAAAAACAAAACACATGATACTATAATATTATTCTGACAAATTGCTTTAACTCAACAATATGTCAAAGTTGTTTCCTTTCTTACTATGGATACACCCATTTTTTTTTTATTTTTTTTTTTAGCTACTATAAAAGATATTTGTGAATATATTATTTAGCTATTTTCTACTGATGGACACTTAAGTCGTCTCTAATTGCTTTGTTTTATCAACAAGGCAATATTAAACATCTCTGTATATGCCTCTTCTGCAAATGTACAAGGGTTTCTGTAAAGTAGATATGCAGACATAGAAATGCATAGGATATATACATTCAAATTTTAACAGATACTTTCAAAATGCTCTTCAACACTATTTTACCACTTAAATTTACAGCAACAGTGAGGAAAGTACCTTATCCCTAAATCCTTACCAAAAACTGAAATTAACAAAGTTTTGGTTTCACAAACGAGTGACTTTTTAAAATTTGTATTTTCTTGGTTAAATTCTGTTAAATCTCACCAGTATTTTCCTGTTTCCTAAACTTTTTATCTTCTTTTCTGTGCAATGCCTACTCATATCCTTTATTTTTCTAATGGCCTTTTCCTTTTTAAAGTTTGCATGAACTTTTTATATCATGGACACTAACAAAGACAGATGCAGTATAGCATAGAAGGTTCAGAGTAACAGGATGGACTATAAAGCCGGCCTGCCCAGTGTGATTAACCGTTACAACTCTAACTGTCTGATCTTGGTCAAGTTACTTAGTTTAGATATTCTGAGCTTCAGTTTCTTCATCTGCAAAATATGGACAATGACTGTTCTTATAGGATTAAGTATGTTAATATGCTTAAAGTCTGTTAAAAGTGGCTGGCACATAATAAGTGTTATATGTTTTCTTTTTGCCTATAGGATTTGCTGCAAATATTTTCTCCCAAGCTATTGTTTATCTTTTAATTCCAGTTTATAAGTCTACACTTACCTTTCCTTAAATAGTTCTTTCTCCATCTCTATTCTAATATCAGAAATTACATAAGTAGGTGAAAACAACAACTGATTGCCCTCACTGATCTCACAATCAAGTTCTCTTTGATTACAGGCATCAAAGTTTTCCATTAAAAAAAAAAAAGATAACTTCCTTATTGCATAAAGCTTTCCCACAACCAGTAAAAATAATAAGCCAGTAGAAAAAAAGGACAAAAGAAATAGGCAAGTTCACAAAAAAATGGAATAATAGTTCTTAAAAATATGAAGCAAATAAAAAAAATGAAGTGATCCTTGACCACAAATTACAACTACAAACTAGACATTTCATCTTACAGACTAGTGAAGATCAATTAGTTTTAAAATACACATTATGGGGGTCGGGGGAGCAATGGTATATGTACAGAGATAATAATTTAATAAAAAATTTAAAAAAAAACAAAATAAATAAAAAATAAAATAAAATTCACATTATGTGGGTATAAAGAAATAGGCATTCATACACTGCTGAAAGGAGCATAAATTGCTATAGTTTCCCAGAAAAGCAGCTTGGTATTGTCTTTACACATAAAATGTACATACCATTCAATTCATCAATTGAATTCATAAAATCTAGGAATTTATCCTACTGATAGGCACATACACTCATATTAAAAACTAGAGGCCTGGTGAACAAAATTTGTGCATGGTGGGGGAGTGTCCCTCAGCCCAGCCTGCACCCTCTCCAATCTAGGATCCCTCTCACAATCCAGGACTGCTGGCTCCCAACTGCTTGCCTGCTTGCCTGCCTGCCTGCCTGCCTTTAGCCTCTTCTGCCTGCCAGCCTGATCATCCCCTAACCACTCCCCTGCCAGCCTGATTGCCCCTAACTAACCTCCCCTGCTGGCCTGGTATCCCTAACTTTCCTCCCCTGCCGGCCCTGTCACCTCTAACTGCCCTCCCCTACCAGCCTGGTCGCCACCAATAAATTGCAACCTCCTTGTGATCACACCAAACTTTCTATTGGTCCCCTTTGAATGGTCATGCACACAGCAGGTTGCTGCCACTCAGGTAATTTGTGGCTAGTCTGTTCAATTGGCAAAAGCAGGGGTTTGCCATCCTAGCTGCCCATTAGCACCCTCTGTGGAAAAACCTACAGATGTCCAGGTACTACTCCAGAAATTCTGATTCAGTAGGTCCGGAGTAGAGCATGGACATCAGAATTTAAATTCACAGGTGATGCTGATGGGCAGTCAGGACTAAAAACAGCTGAGTTACAGCATGACACCAACAGGGAAGCATCCAGGCTCAATCTCCACTCAAGTTACAATCATAGTCTGTCTCATCACTAATCCTAACCACTTCACAAAATTCTTAAAAAGAAACAGATGAGAGAGTGTGTTGATAACACGAAAATCTATTACCACTGGATATATCACTAGATGGGCAGAGCCATCTTCATATATTTAATGCAGTACATCTGCAACATTAGTACTAATGAATTCACCCTATGTATCAATAGCATGTTAAAAAGAACTTTGATAATACTAGTGAACTAGTGTACATAGGTCATAAACTGTGTGAACTCTCTTTCAATTTTATTTGTAAAATGAGGGGACAAAACAAAAGACGTTCTCTATCTTCCAGCCCTAAACTTCTATAATTCTCTAATACAGGGGTCTAAAAAGCACCTATTGCTTAGTTACACTTTAGGATAAACTAGTAAGGAACGTTTTCATTCCATTCACAGCCGAGGTCCAATTTACAGTCCAACGAGCTAGTGCCCTACAATCCAGATATGTATTAAGTACTGCTGAATAAAGTAATTAACATTCACAGAAAAAAATATTTTAGGATTCAAACAATCTGATCTAATAAACTTAGATATTTTTTAAATAGTGTATCTTATGCCAAAAAGGCATACTAAATAAATTTAAGCATTAAAGTAAAAGCATCTGATGCATTGTCTTAAAGTAAATGGGTCAAGTTTAAAAGAAATAATTGAAGACTAGGTGTTAATAGGGATCTTAAAGACCATATCCAAATTTCTCATTTTACAAGAAAATGGGGACTCAGCAAAGTTAAAGAATTTTTCCGAAGTCATTCTGCCATTAATGATATTCTTAGAAACATGCTTTTAATAAAAATTTGTCAATTATTATTCACTGATGTGTACTGGTATAACTTTATAGAGATTTAGGATATTTAAAACTAAATCTATAGCCGAGACCGGTTTGGCTCAATGGATAGAGCGTCGGCTTGGGGACTGAAGGGACCTGGGTTCGATTCCGGTCAAGGGCATGTACCTTGGCTGCCGGCATAGCCCCAGTAGGGGGTGTGCAGGAGGCAGCTGATTGATGACTCTCTCTCATCGATGTTTCTGGCTCTCTATCTCTCTCCCTTCCTCTCTGTACAAAATCAATAAAATATATTAAAAAATAAAAATAAAATAAAAATAAAACTAAATCTATATAATAGGAATTGGTTACTATACATAAAAGGTTTCTTAATATACCTTAATCAATGGCTATACAATAAAACTGTTAGAGCATAAAACTTCATTAATACATAAAACATGTAATTTGATATTGTCAAATAATTTCATAGAGAACTTAACTAGGAAATAGGATTAGCATCTATGATTAAAGGATAAAATGATAGTTTTATTTCAGCTAGGTTAGTTCCACAGTCTCTTAGAGTCTACTCAAAGAGTTCTAAGTTAAAAAAAAAACACACTAAGAAAATCTATGAACTCATTGAGGTTTACCTCCTGTCTTCCGCAGAGCAAATGATTAGCAGACTGCTCTGTGAACTTTTACAAAGAGCCCCTTTCTCTCATTTCTATCCCTCTGAAAGATGGATTCTTCCTTCATTCTGAATAACTCATCTCATTTCAAGTTTCTGACAATAATAAATTCTTACCATGAACCAACCCTTTTTAAATCTTTTCCTCTATTAATTTATTCAATAACATCTCTTTTCAAATATCTGATAATAATGAATTCTTAGAATGAATAAAGTCTTTTTAATCTCTACCTCTCAATTGTATTGTATGGTCAATAAAATGTTTTGATTTATATTTTATTACCAAAAATCTCTCAAACTTGCCATGACAAATAAAAATATTTAATGGGTAAGGTGTGATTGTGAGATTTTTCTTTACTAGACTCAGGACCAATTAGTAACAATCATGGATTTGAATACTGTCAGGTAACAATATTCAAATCCACTAATAATGAGCAATCAAAGCATTTAGAAAAATTTAATCCTTTTCCTGATGAGGCAACTTTGGCAACAGTTCAAGCCTAAACTCAGATGGCACTTAATACTACCATCTCTTCTTTTTGTTTAGTTTAAAATTTACAAAACACTTTCCTATCTTGTGTTTCAAATCCTCCTCAGGAAAACACAGTGAGAGGCAGGCCATTTTCTAAAGGCCTATTCTGTTCTAGGCACCATGCTGACACTGGGATAGTTTTTTATAAAAAATGAGTAAGAATAAATTCTACCTTGGAAGAGCTCACAGTCTAACAAAGATAATAATTTTTATGAAATGTGTTAAATAATAAGGACAAGGAATTTTGATTTCTCTGCAATACAGTCTTAACACTTTCTCTCCAGGAACGGGGGTCTGACAGTACCCCAGAGAAGAGACATGACATGGAGATGACATGGAGCAGGCTTTTGAAGGATGAGCAGTTCTCAGACATAAATATATAGGGTGGAAAAAAGGAGAAAACATTCCAGGCAGTGGGAACAACATGTGCATGTAGCATTATTCCCATTTTAAAGATGAGGAAGATAAGCTCAAACGTTAAGTGAGCTGCCTGAAGTCATCACATGAATAATAATTAACAAAATAGAAACAAAATACAGGTCTCTTATGATTTTAATCAGCTTCGCACACCAACTAATGCCAGCGCATGTTGGGTAAGAACATCAAGTAAAGATTAATTTTTATCTCCTACTTGACTCCTTATTCGAGAATCTGCCCCAGATTCTGGGGGTATAGGATTTATTTAATCCTCAAATCAATCCTGTGAGAGATGTTTTTACTATCCCCATTTTACCCATGAGAATAGAGGCACACAGAGATTAACAAAGGTTGGAAATTAAGTGACTAACCTGACCAAGTATCCATCTATATTCCAGCATACCCTACAGATCCTTCTAGGCCAAATGGCCTAGGTCATTCTTCATCTGAAGATGTCAGGGAAACCAAATAAGTTTTGGGACACGTCATGTTCCCAAATTTGATACCATACAACACGTCTCAATGTTCACACAAATCCTCAAATTCGGCTCCTTTATAAATCTGGTCTCTCTTGAGCAGATAAACCCATGAATGAGGTGGCATGGGCTCTTTCAGAAAAGTTTTACAATCCAATTTAATTAGACAAGAACAAACTTAACAAAAAGCAGTAAACAAAAGGACAACATAAAATAACAGCACAAAGCCTGAAAGTATAAAGGAGAAAGCCCCAATTCCCTTCTTTTGCTTATGTGTGGGTTTGTGTTATTTTTGGGAGCAATGCAAAATTGCTTCCTCTGCACCAGCATATCTGCCACTCATTGTACAGGAGTTCAGACCAAAGGATGGAGTCTGAAGTAACCATTTCTTTCAAGGGTTCACATGACAACTGCAGGACATCCAACAACCAAACCTGCCTCTTGAATATTAACCAAGCAGACCATTTGGAACGGCCATGGTTTCCTAGGGCACTAAAAGGACCTCGGGGAATCTGGGATCAGCCTGTAAGACAAAATATTGTCAGCAACACTGTATTTGCTAATGTTGATCTTTGAAACTTGACACCACAAAATGGTTTTTCCATCTGCCAACCGAATATTTCACCTTTTAAAGTATATGAGAAAATTAAGAAACACTGGAATGAAACCCCTAGAAAAGGCTATAGACTGTTAGCTTTAGAACTTTAAAATAATAATAATAATAATAAATAATAATAAAAATAAGCCGAAACCGGTTTGGCTCAGTGGTAGAGCGTCGGTCTGTGGACTAAAAGGTCCCAGGTTCGATTCCGGTCAAGGGCATGTACATTGGTTGCGGGCACATCCCCAGTAGGGGGTGTACAAGAGGCAGCTGGTCGATGTTTCTCTCTCATCGACGTTTCTAGCTCTCTATCTCTCTCCATTCCTCTCTGTAAAAAATCAATAAAATATATTTTTAAAATAATAATAATAATAATAATAAATATATATATATATATATATATATATATATATATATATACACACACACACACACACACACACACACACACACCCATCCTCACTTTTTTACTGATATGATCTGGAGATGAAGGGTCCTACCCCAGTTTAGGAAAAAGGACATTTCCTCTTGGGCTCCCCTTTCAGCGTTATGGGCCTCTAATTCTCCAGATCAGACTCTCAATCAGCAGTTCGGAATCTGCCAGCACATCTCCAGGCTGGTGGGCACTATC
Source organism: Pipistrellus kuhlii (assembly GCF_014108245.1). Taxonomy (NCBI): domain Eukaryota; kingdom Metazoa; phylum Chordata; class Mammalia; order Chiroptera; family Vespertilionidae; genus Pipistrellus; species Pipistrellus kuhlii. Next base: position 23,616,840 of record NW_023425416.1, read on the forward strand.
AGGCTTTCCTCCGAGCGCCCAGTACGATGAAAAGGGAAGCTGACATGATTCCCCAAGATGCTTAATATCTTCAGCGTCACAACCACCCTCATCCCATTTCTGTGACTTTAGCACCTGCTAGTGACTCTTCCATCCCCCAACCCCCACCGTGCAAAACCCACATGTCAGTTTCAGGGAAACAGAAAACTGCATCTCTTCAGTGTTCTCAAGGTCAACCAACTCTGGATTACACCAGCTAAAAGGAGGGCCAAGAAATGGTGAGGGGGGTGGGGGGGGAGAGAAACTTCATATATGTGTCCTGATAATTTTTTTTTCCTATGAAGCAGACACTCTATGATCTGAGCTATAAACTCAGCAATTAAAAAAGCAAGAAACTGACTGAGATTAACAGAATATTCTGACTACAGTTAAAGTAATAATATTCCTAGCAACTGGATGATGAATCTTCACATCTGGGTAGTGGGGTTGCTTAAACCATAGAAGTGAACTTGTGGGGTTTTTTTTTGTTTTTTTTTACGTGTTGGCCCAAGTACACTTACAGTGGTATCTCTTGCTGTGATATCTTTGCCGTGGAGCGGAGCAGGTGAAAGTACGGGGGCAGGTGAACTCTGGAAAGAGCCCAACCCTCAATTCCATGGTGTAACCTGCAGCCATGTAAATCAGTGAGGCTCCTATGGAGAATGCCTAGCACCTCCAAGTGACAATAAAACATAAAGGAGTAAAAAAAAAACCTGGGAAAATTAGATGGAGAGGGAAACTCTGGCCCACTTATAATTTCCCCAAATATTAAATTGTATGAGTTTATACCCTAAAAGGTAACTTCAATTTGGAAAGGTTACAGACAAGATCTACTTTTCTGGTGTCATTGTCCTGGTTTTAAAAACTGTACTTGTGTGAATAAAAAGGTGGGAAAGTTTAACATATCCGCCACTGAGATTTAATAAAATCAGAAATACTTGCCACGGGAGAGCAACTTGAAAAGAGGCAAGTGGGAGAATCCAAGCTCCATTAATACTACTCCTTATTCAGAAAGAGGAAAAATTTACATCCTGTGTAGGAAGAGTATTGTTTGCCATTTTAATGTAATTCGCTCTCCTCCATACAAAGGAGCAAGTACTCCTCCTAACTCAGGGTTATTTCCACGAAGCACGTTGCATTTGAGAATACGGAATAAAGAAGATGTGACCTCTGACAAAGGCAAAAAAAAAAAAAAAAAAAAAAAGGTTTACTGATATAAATGACAAATAGGGAAAAAAAGTGTTTCCTCTGCATATAACCCTGTGAAGAATAAGAAAGAAAAAAAAAAAAGCAATCTGACGCCAAAGGGTTGTTTTATTTCCAAAATAAACGTCCAAACGACTGGCCTCCATAGAGTCTTTCCGTGGTAATAACGCTCAGAGCCTCTGAGCAAAAAAAAAAAAAAAAAAAAAAAAAAAAAAATTGTTATTAAGTCAGCTCGCAGGGCTCGTTCACAGGAGTAATTAAATGCACGAGGAGGAAATGAATTAAGTGGGTTAAGTGCTGGCTGGAGGAGTGTGTTTTGAGACCTGTTCACAGGAAGCCACTACATCCTGCCCGACTCACTGTCAGCCACGCCGCCTCCGACTCAAGTCCCCGCCGCCGCCGCGCCGGGCGAGCACAGGTGTCCGCCCGCCCCTCCCCGCCCCGGGCGGCGGCCCCGGGAGCCCCGCGGCGGCGGCCCGGGCCCTCCCGGTCAGGGCGCCTCTCCCAACCTCAGACCCCGGCTCCCGAGCCCAGGAAGCGGGCAGCCCCCTCCCCTCGGGCCAGCCCCGCGTCCCCGCCCTCCTCCTCCTCCCCCCTCCCTCCGGCCGCGCCTCCCGGTAATCACCGCCCGGCTCCCACCTCCGGGCAGCTCCGGGCGCCCGCACCGCCCGCAGGCCCGCGTCTCCGGGCGGCCGGAAGCGCCTCACGCCCCCGGCCCTCGCCCCCGGCCGCGCCCGGAGCCGGGGCGTCCCCGCGCCCAGGCCGCGCCCCCGGGCCGAGCCCCTCACGCGGGCGCTGCCCAGGCACCTCCCCCCCCCTCCCCGACGGATCCCCGACGCTCCGCGCCGTCCGGACCGGGCAGCCGAGCCCACGCCGCCTCCCCCACCACACCCCCCTCCCAGCCTCCCTTCCCCTCACCGCGCGTCCCGCCCGGGCCCCCGCCCGGTCCCCTCCCGGCCCCGCGACCTCCGCGCAGCGCCGCGCCAGCACCTCCGCGCGCCCGCCGCCCCCTCAGCCCCGCGGCCGCCGCCGCCGCTGGGCGGGTCCCGTCAGCCCGGCCCCCGCTTACAGATCTTGCCCCGCAGACTCTGCAGCACTCGGACCTCGCGATTGTCCTCGTCCCCGGCCTCGGGCTCGGCCGTCGCAGTCGCCGCCGGCGCCTCGGAAGCCGCCACAGCATCAGGCGCCGCCGCCGCCGCCGCCATGGTGCAGCCCGGCCCGTGCCGCAGCCCCGCCGCCTGCGTAGCCGGCGAGGCGGAGCCCAGCGGCCGAGTGAGGGCGCCGCGCGCCCGGCCCCGCCCCCCGACGGCTCGCCCCGCCCCCTGCGGCCCCGCCCCGCCCCGCCTGGTCCGCGCAGTCCCTGCCGTCCTACCCCGACCGAGCCCGGCCGCTGCCCCCGCGGGAGCCGCGCTCCCGGCTTTCCTGCTCTTTGCCCCATAAGAGCCGAGGCGCCGGCCAAGCGCGGCTCCCAAGTCCGGGCTGTGAGCAGCCTTGAAACCCGCTTAGAGAGGACGCCGGCCCTCCCGACACCCCCAAGTCCCCCCCGGGAAGTGCGCTCTGCACCCGCGGACTTCCCTCTCCTAACTGCCCCGGGAATAGGATGCAATCAGACAGGCCGGTGGACCTCAAAACCCCCATATTCAAAAGGAGCAAGAGGTGCATTAGAGAGTCCCTCAATCATATCCCTAGGTTTCCCCCACCTCCTATCACACACTACACACACATCCTTATTTATTTTTTTTAATAAAACTGCTTTGCAAAAGCTGGTACAAAAAAAAAAAAAAAAAAAAAAAAGGACCATAGTCCCCATTAGCACATGAGGACAGTGCCTGACACCCACCCGCAGAGAAATTCTGGAGCCTTTACCACCACTGGTGTGTTTCGGAAACAGAAGGGAGAAGGGTTGGGTGTCTCTGCCTCCCTCCCCGCTTCTCCAAAACCTCCCCCGCAAAGTGGGTGGGCTTGTTAAAAAGTTGATTGGCACTAGGAAATTTGTCCATCTTTTGACTGGTTGTCAGCTTTATTTCAAGGGAACTCTATACAGTGAGTAAACTGCATGAATAATAGCCTGGTATGTGATGAGAAGGTGATTTCCTGGTCTTGAGGTTGTGCCCTGCTTTGCCCGAAGAAGGAAGAAACTGTGACTTAACCTGGGCAGGGTATTTGTTTTCCAGGGCAACAATAGGAAGCAGTCAGTCTGTCAACAAATTATTATTATTATTATTATTTTTTGAGAGGCAGACTTAGTGATAGCCTCCGAGACTGCACATCGGGCCAAGGTGAAGGGAGTCCCCGCCTTCCAGCAGCTCGGTCTACGGGGAGACAGAAAGGGACAGAGGCACTGGGAGGAAAGAACAGAGATGAGGAAATGGGGGGGGGGGGGGCGCGGAGGGGGGCCTTCCTGGGAAATGCCCTGCGGGGTGAACTGAATATGAATACAAGCCAGGAGAGGCAGAAACGTGACAAGGAAAAGAAGCCACTGAGCGGAGGCCGGACAACCCCAGAGGCTCTCCTCAGTAGGTGTCTGGCCAAGGAGTGCCACTTCCAGGTTTTGGGTGTGTTGCTGGTCATCTCGATATGGGTTTTACACATGTTGGAGAAAGTCAACTTACCTCCTCTTATGTGGGCGTTTTGCTGTCATTTCGAACAATAAGTCCAAAACTTGATTTCTTATTTTTCTTTCCAAAGGCTGAGCTCACAGCCATATTCTGTTATCTGGGCTAAAAACTTGGACTGTTTTTTTTTTTTTTTTTTAATCCCTTGTCACCATATGTTTTCAGTTGCCACATCCTTCTGACTCTGCCAAAATCTCCTCTCTCCTTTCCCTTCCTTCCCATTCGGTCATTGTCCTTGTTAAAATCCTCGCCATTTGAATAGTTCCGATATGTTACAGTGTTTGTTTGTTTTTTAAAAAGACATGAGCTTATGAGACAGGCCGACTTGGGTGGGAGCCTAATTCTACCACTTTTACACGTGCAACATTTGGGCAAGTTACTCCGCCTTTCTGAACCTGATTTTTTTTTTTTATTTTTTTTTTTACAATAAAATGGAAATGCTATTCTCACTCTCCCTTCTCCAAGGAGTTGTTCTGAGCATTCAAGGAGTTGTTCTGAGCTGTGTGTGTGTGGAGCGTCTGATGGAATGCTGGGCATGTAGTAGGATTCGCTCAGTCAACACCGCCTCATGCTCCTCTCTAAGAGGTCTCCCATCCTCCCACACACCACTTAAGCTAATCCTCCTCAAACAAAAATTGGAGCTTGTCACTTGTCAGCCCAAGAGAACGTCGATGGCTTGATTCATCCCTGGAGCCAGCCAGTCAGCTCCAAGGCAGGTCATGAGGAGTGCTAGGAATGACAGCAGAGGAAAATTAAAACCCCTCAGGCAAATGTCCTCTGTCGGAAATGGACCCGGCCTACCTAACTCCTCTTACCACCAGCCACACTGAGTCACTTTTCTCTCGGGCCTGACTCTGTTTAGTGACCATCTCCTTCCTGCCTGGCCAAGTGTTGCCTCAGCCATCTGTCTCCTTCTCTCCCAGACAGAGTTCTTCTCTGTACCTCTCTGTGACGCTGAGCTCTTTCCACGGGGTATGATGGGCCTGTGTACGTGTTCTTCTCTTCTCCTAGCTTCGTGTTTTTAACTCCCTCAAAAAAATATCTGTTGAATACATGGACCCAATCAGAGTTGCTCATCTACTTCCTCCACTAGGCCGACATGAAGTTTTCCTGCTTTGAAAATTCTGATTTGTATTATTATTCATTAGCACAGCCGTCCAAATGGTTAAATGGGAAACTTGAACGCTATTCTGTAATTTGAAGTTAAAAGCTAGTTTTTAAAGTTTTGTTCCCTTCTTTAAAATATCAATATCTATACCAGATTCTCCTAGTTTCTCTTCCTTTTCACTATTTTAACTCTAAGTCCATAGCTCTATTAATAAAATTGTCGCCCTACCCGGTTTGGCTCAGTGGATAGAGCCTAGACCTGTGGACTGAAGGGTCTCAGGTTTGATTCCAGTCAAGGGCATGTACCTTGATTGCGGGCAAATCCCCAGTAGGGGGTGTGCAAGAGGCAGCGGATCGATGTTTCTAACTCTCTATCCCTCTCCCTTCCTCTCTGTAAAAAAATCAATAAAATATATATTAAAAAAGAAGAAATTATCACTAGAGATATGAAAACAATTTTACATGAAGTGCATCCTCCTCTTTTTCCCCTCTCAAGCAGCCTTCCTATTGCACGTCTCAGAATTATCATACAGTTTCACTAAAAGCCCATTTTTCTTCATCTACAATGATTCGTAATTGCTCTGACTTTGATTAGACATTTAAGGACAGTATTCTTCTTCTACTGATGCTGGGCTGATTGCAGGGATCTTTGGCAGAGTCAGTGTTTCCTTCATGTAAAATATTTGGGAAATAAAATCTTATAGAGACTAATAATACTTACTCACAGCACAATCACAAGAAGGCGGTCACACCTCCCTCCCTTCGCTGCCCTTGCACATTGTGTTTTAAACTCGTCTAGAGTTCCTCTCATTTCTTCACGATGTTTAGTAACCGGAACAATATTGCATCATGCACGAACTTGCACTTCACTTCCTTCCTCAAATTATTAATGAATGTACTTAAAGGCCGTCTCTCCTAACGCTACCCCCCCCCCCCCTCAGCTCTGATGAGCAACCATTCACTACTTCTGTCTTTTCCTCTTTCTTTGCCCGCGTTTAACCCATTCAGTCATTTTCACCCGCTGCTTGCCTTCATGGTGCCTGAGGTGGGAACACTGCTTCTCTCCCGTCATAAGACGATGTCCTACAGCTAGAAACTAGTCCCAGAACGCGGGTTTGCATGGCATGGTTTTGAATTGGCACCCTTCCACCTCTAACAGGGCAATGAAACGGGCATCGCATGGTCCCCAGTTATTTATTACCTTCCTACTGGTGAGCCAGGAGAAGAAAAATGCTTGCTTTCTGGAATTTGATTTGAGTGCAGATCTGGTATTGGAATGCAGATCATTCTCCTAGGGCTGCCCACTCATGAGGGACCACAGCGGACCTCTTGGTCATTGATGACAATTTCCCAATCGCCTCATCAGAGAACCATTGGCATATTAAGCATTGCTCATTTAATTACTTTGTACAAACACCCTCTAAGCCAATCAGTGCTTTTTTGTTTCGATCACGTTGCAGTGGTGGAAGGTGAAGTGAGACCTTAAAAACTCAGAATATGTTTTCAGGATATTCAAAATGTACTTTTAACATTTTACCTTAAGAGCAAACATGGCCATAACAAGGATGTGCCCTCGTGCCCCCCCCCCCAAAAAAAATATATATATATATATTTGCAAGTTTTTATCCTAAAACTCTCAGTTCCTCCATTAAAAACATTTTCAGATTTGCTTGGTGCCTGAGGAAGACACTGAAGGCCTGAGTGTTAGAACTGGGACAATGAATGATGCCAGTCTGACTCCAGCTGTTTCTCAGTCTCCCTGTTTTTGAGCTGGATGGCGTACCCACTCCATTGTATCCTCTAGTCACTTGAGACTGGCGAAACCATGGCTCTGAAGAGAAAGTGGGAATGCTGGGCAAAGATGCCCTTGTGCCACCTGCTGCTTGCTCTGGGCTCAAGGAATTTCTCTGTCTGGGCAGGTCTGCCCATCACCAGGAGACCCAGGGAAATGTTCCATTGGCTGGTGAGAACCGGGCCAGGGCCCAACTGATTTTCAGAATGGAAAGACATAGCTGAGAGCTCCCGAGTTGGAGAACCCTTTCGCTCACCTGGTGGACACCTCCAGCCAAGGAGGGAGGGCTGGAGTCACAGCGGGCTGCACTCACGGGAGGCTGGAAACCAACCTGTCGCCTCTCAGCCCTCTTCTCAGCGCCATGGGAGGACACTGGAAGCGTGGCTGGGTAGATCATGACCTTGTGTTTTTCCAAACCCTGAGGATGGAGAAATGAGACTTGAGTGGAACTAGAAAGAAACTGGCTACAGAGCTGGCCCAGAGCCCCCTTTCACAGCAAAACCCAGGGTGGGGAAAACATCAGCAAGGAGAATCCAACAGTGCAGGCCCCAGGGGACCTTCTCTGAGAGTATCTCCATGCTCTGGCAAAGCACAGGGGCGAATAATGCCATGGACTGAGAGAGCCATGTGCTCTGTGTCGGACTCTTTATGTGGACCCGTGTGCGGCTGATATCATGGCTGTTTACTGTTATTTTTGCTGTTGTTGCAATTCCTCTTTTAGGGATGATGTCTCTGAGTGCAGAAGGGAGGAGACTTCCGCGGGTCAGGCAGCGAGCAAGTAGGATATCTGGGATGGGGCCTGATGTGGTCCCGCTGCAGGGCACCCCCCCTCCCCCTCCCAGTCACGCTACTCCAATGCCATCCTAGGAAGAGCCATCTCCCACTTGGCAGCTTTCCCGGTGTGGAGGGTTTGGGTGAGCCCTGCCCTTAGAGGAAGTCATTCCTGAGGGTGAGAGAAACGTCTGAGCAGCTTCCATGGCATTTTGAAGGTGAAAAGGCTGGCGGAGGGGTTAGTCCCGAAGGGGAAACGCTGGCTCCGGAAGAGAATCCCAGGGGAATCTTATGGGAGCCAAGAAGGGCACAGGCTGCTCCTGGAGACACGAAGGAGCCCACGAGGAAGGACCTGGAGCAGCAGGGCCGTCCGGAGGAGGAGGAGAAGCCAGCGATTCAGCGTAAGCAGAACCCTGAGGGTAAAAACCATTTTATTTCCCCCTCCATTTCCTTTCCTGAGACTCAACTTCTCTCCTGCCCTTAGTGAAAGTGTCCGCTGCAGAATAAGAATCAAAACTTGTTATTTCAAAGTAAAAGTGTCTCCTCTTCCCCGATTCAGATGTGACCCAGGCACAGAAGACAAACATGTATGGTTCCACTTGTAGGAGGTTCCTGTGGCAGTCACAGTCCGAGGGACAGAGACGGAAAGGTAGTTGTCAGGGGCTGAGCAAGGAGAGCACCGAGGAGTTACAGTTTGATCGGTACAGAGTTTCAGTTTTGCAAGATGAAAGGAGTTCTGGAAATGGATGGTGGTAATGGTTGCACAACGATATGAATGTAGTTAATGCCTCTGAATGGTACACTTAACACTGGCTCAGGAGGTCACTTTTATGTTCTATATATTTTACCACAACAAAACACAAGGGAAAAAATGTCCTTAGATACACAGTCCAAGGGATGATTAATTCATCAACTCAACGACGGCAAGGTTCTGGGTTAGCTTCTGGGCAATTCTTTGGGCTTTGGCCTCCTGGTCACAAGATGACTGCTGAAGCTCTAAACATCTTCACATCCAATGGAAGTCTTTATTTCTCTCTCTCTCCCTCTCTCTCTCTCTCTCTCTCTCTCTCTCTCTCTCTCTCTCTCTCTCCCTCCCTCTCTCTCTCTCTCTTAAATCTTGGAGGAGAACCCTTCCCAGATTGTATTTTCTGGAAGTCACCTCCCTCTCCCCTCATGCTCCTTCTCATCCTGTCCAGGTATATTTTCCTTAAATCTCACTCATAATCATCACGAATGTATAATTGTCTTAGCCTGACCAACAGTCCCTGGATCTGGCCCTAGCTGGTTTGGCTCAGTGGATAGAGCATCGGGCCTGTGGACTGAAGGGTTCTGGGCTGGATTCAGGTCAAGGTCACCTGCTTGGTTTGTGGGCTTGATCCCCAGTAGGGGGCGTGCAGGAGAAAATAGTCCCTGGACCTGGAGATGGACTCTCGATCCAATGCTGCCTGAGACCCAAGAGCTAAACCAGACCAACGTTCTCCAGTGAAAGAAAAGAAACCCATAGTCGTAGAGTAGGCAGCAAACTCAGACCACCATACAACTTATATCTCAGTAAGTTCTACTGAAACTATTTCAATATGTGTAATACCCAAGATTTACCTCCTGGTTTGCCTTGTATAATTGGCCTCTTCTTCCTTTGAGCCACTGTAGTACTCTGCATACATTCACTGTGCATACATTCACATAACACACTTACCATTCCTGTTCGTTTGCCGGTATGTATTGTATATAAGATTCTCAAAGACTGGACAATATTTTATTTGTCTTTGCCTCTCTGGGGCATATAAAACATACAAGAACACAGAAGGCACTTACTAAATGTTTGATGAGTGGTGAATGAATGAACGAATGGATGAATGAGCAAATGAATGGGATGGCCTGTTCAGAGAAGCTGCTAATAAATGAACTCAGCATTCTGAAGCTAAAACCCACAAGGGAAACCAGAGCAGACCACATAACCATGTTGGGCTGAGCCCGGGCTTTGCAGGAAGCTTAGGTGCAGAGAAAAGGCAACACCTCAGAAGTCAGATGAGGAAGGAGAAAGGGAAGGAAGGCAGGGTTTGGGGGTTTGCAATCCTCCCCTTGGGCTGGGGCTGTGGATGTCGTAAGAAGCTCCCTTTTGGCGGAGACACCGAGGAGAGAGAAGCCCAAGGTCGGGAACTGTTGTCTAGTGGTGGGCTATGTCTAAACATCTTCCATGTCGTGTGGGTTGTTGTGGAAGTTGGAAAAACATAGTTCAAAGTAGCAGGTTGTTTTTATGCTTGTTATTATGGTCGAATCTCCGGGCAACCCTATCAGCCTGTGACTACACGTGAAACCTTGCTAACATCATTAACCCAAAGTTCCTGATCTTGCCTCTGACGTCCACTTGCCTGAATGATTCAACCTCTCCCCATCGATTTATTTCTGGGAGCGCCCAAGTGGTCAGTTAGACTCACCATTGGCGGAGAGAGGGCTGCTGCTGGGTTGTTATGTTCTTCCTTTCCTGCCCTGGCTTCCCTCTGTCGCTGTGAGGACTCAGGAAGCAGCTTGAGGGAATCTCACCACCTTGTGGCGGCTGCTGTGAGAATGTCCAGGCCCAGACTGAGAACACCCGTCTCTTAGAGCCTATTCAGCTTCCAGGTGTCAGCGAAGCTGATGAGAAAGGCCATCTTTCCAGTTCTAGGCCCCCAATCAGCACAGCTTGGGCTCAAAATCTCTCCTAAAATCAACGCTCAGCTCCCATTCTCATCTCTTTTCCCATCTAACCTCCAAACAGTGAAAAACGCCAGGCTGGAAGCAGGAGACTTTTATATTGCAATTAACAGGTACTTCCCATCTCTAGATAAAATTAGATAAAACACAAAACAGACATGCTATACCTATTCCTGTTCTAAAGCGTCAGGGCTTCATTTTCTAACTCCATTCCTGATCTCATCCCCTCTCGGTTGAAGGCAGGAAGAAGACACCTAGGAGAAGACTGACAGCCCTGGCGGGGGAAGTAAGTCTGTGCATCTCCACTCACGTGGGGTTCACAGCCACGAGGGCCGATCTGCTCTGCTGCCTTCAGGGTAGGGGTCGTAAAGGCAAATGTTGCCATTTTCGCCTTCCTGGCGGCTAGAGTGGGTTCTGCGGCCTAATGAGACACGACAGGGAGCTTCCTGGGGCTCCAGAGGCTTTTGCTTTCCCTGGCAGAAGGCACAGGTGAGGCTGCCACCACACCTCCTCCCTGCGGCCCCCTCACCTTCTCCCTTCATTAAACAGGACAGACACAGTGTTTGGAAATGCAGCCGCTTTCTCATGACCGTGACAAAAAGGCCGAGACAAGCCAGTCACAGAAAGACAAATGCCATAGCTCACTTACATGTGGAATCCAAGGAACAAAATAAATGGACGAACATAATAGAACCAGAGGCGTGGATGCATGGAACAGACTGACAGCTGTCAGAGGGGAGGCGGGTGGGTGCATAAAAGAAGGTAAAGAGATTAGCGGAAGAATATACACTGAGTGGCCAGATTATTATGATCTCTGAACGCATAATAACCTGGCCACTCAGTGTGTGTGTGTGTGTGTGTGTGTGTATGTGTGTGTATGTATATATATATATATATATATATATATATATATATATATATATATATATTTTAGAGGCCAGGTGCATGAATTTGTACATGGGTGGTTGGCCGGCCTGCTGGTCGAACTCCTGGTCGAGGGGACAATTTGCATTTTAGCCTTTTGTTATATAGGATATACATTGAGTGGCCAGATTATTATGCGTTCAGAGGTCATAATAATCTGGCCACTCGGTATACTATTATATGTACGCATAGCCCGTGGACACAGACGATAGTGTGGCAAAGGCTGGGGGGGGGGGGGCAAGGAGGAGGGCGGAGAGGGAGGAAGGGGGGCATTTGTAATAGTGTCAACAATAAATACATTTTTAAAAAGGCCAATTCCTGTCCCGAAATTTCCCAGGCTCTGCACCAGCTTCGAACTGCTTTCCTCCAGGCTTGTTACGAGAGAGGACAATAGATGCTCTTTAGGTTAAGCTACTGTTTGGCAGTGACTGATGCCCAAAGCATGCTCCCAGCTGCTGCAAGCTGGACTTTTGCACATGTTATGTGCTGACTGTGAAACCGTACCTCTTAGAGTTCAAGTTGTTCATTCACGAGTCACCTGATGGGCGGTGCCCCTGATTCATCACTTGGTGGCCCTGCCTGCCATTTGATGTGACTGGAGGAAGGAGCCAGGTCTCCCACAAAGGGATGGAGGCATCAGAAGGCAGTTCTGATAGAAATTCTACTCTTAAAAAAAATAAAATAAAATAAAATAAAAATAAAATATATATATATATATATATATATATATATATATATATATATATATATAATTGATTTTTTACAGAGGAAGAGAGAGGGATAGAGAGAAACATCAATGAGAGAGAATCATCAACCAGTTGCCTCCTGCACACCCCCTACTGGGGATGTGCCCTCAACCAAGGTACATGCCCTTGACTGGAATCGAACTTGGGACCCTTCAGTTCTCAGGCCGACGCTCTATCCACTGAGCCAAACCGGTTTCAGCAAGAAATTCTATTCTTAATCTCAAGGAATATAAGTGAGGTCCAAGTATGGAATCTTTCCTCCCCTTGAAGGTCCAACCATTCCACTTCTCACTCTGCTGCCTGAGTAACGTGCTCTCTGCTGCATCTCGCTCCGTCCCTCTCCCATTCCCACCCAGTGTGGCTGCCCACGCTCACGGCCCTGCTCTCCATGGCTTCTTGCAAGAGGAGCTTGTTTCTTTATTCTTTTCTCCTTAGAATCTACCCAGGTGGCTAATACCACTCCCCTCCCTCTCTCATGTCTCCAGTTCTGCATCGAAAAATCCCGGAAATCTGGTCTGGACCCTCCACGCTCTCCTCCACAGTTGGGTGTGGGTGGATGGGAGGAACCGAGCAGCCAGAGCCGTGCCAAATTTAGCAGCAGGAGGAGGACGGGAAAGCTGGCAATGCCGATATGTGTGAAGGGTGGCAGGTTTTTTCACCCAGCTCACAAATGTGCAGAGAAAATGTACCATCTTTATTTCTCTGAAAATTATTCTTATCTTCCTGAGGAGCCTCCGGCTGGGAAATACGCTGGCACAACAATTTAAACAGATATGTGAGGGCCCAGCTAGTGTGGCTTCAGTGGTTGAGGGTCAACCTATAAACCAGGATGTCAACGTTCGATTCCCGGTCAGGGCACATGCCCAGGTTGCAGGCTCAATCCCTGGGGTGGGGTATGCAGGAGGGAGCTGACCAGGGATTATCTCTCATTATTGATGTTTATCTATCTATCTATCTATCTATCTATCATCTTTCATCTTTCTATCTCCCTCACGCACCCTCTCTAAAATCAATAAAAATCTATTAAAAAAAACAAATAGACATGTTAAGTAAATGGTCCATATATATGTGTGTGTGTGTGTGTGTGTGTGTGTGTGTGTGTGTATTTTACATAAAGAAAGGGAAAAAGATAAAGAGTTAAAAACATTGATGAGAAATACTGATCAGCTGCCTCCTACATGCCCCCTACTAGGGGTTGAGCCCGCAAGCAAGGAACATGCCCTTGACTGGAATCGAACCCAGGACCCTTCAGTATGTGGGCTGACGACACTCTATCCACCAAGCCAAACCAGTTAGGGCTGGTCCATCTCTTTATGTAAAACATGCTTAGTGTCTAGATATCTGTATCCTCCCTCTCTGTCTTTGTGAGATGGTGTCTGGGTTTTGGGTGGCGTGTGGCTCGTGCACGCCCTAAGCACTGAGAGAAGATGGGCTTGCTTCTCAGGCCATTAGCACCTTCTGCATCTCTGCTGCCTGCTGCTGTGGGGGGTGGCCCGCACACTCCCTGGGTTGTAGCCAGCTCATCCCCCGGAGTTCTGTGAGCGCTCGCTGCTGGGGCTCTAGCTCCTGCCGGTTCCTCCCGGGCTGGAAGGGCCTGCTAGCGCTTCCTCCTGACTCAGCCCTGCTCTGGCGGCCGCTGCAGCCCCCACTGCCCCGTCTGACTCTTGCCCAGATTGTCCACCACGAGTCTTGTTGCTGACTCACCTTTCCCTCTGCTGACTCACCTTTCCCTCGTGGCGGCTGATGCCTGGAGGCCTGTTGGCTGTCAAATCAGCTACTTCCCCGGCCTCTAATCAGGAGCAGGTGAGAACTTCTTGGTGCAATTTATTCCCTGCTGGTCCTGCGGGCAGCCTCTCCCTCTCCCTCCCTGCAGAACCACGCTGTGCTGTTGGGTTAAACCTAGATACAGCCACTCCCTGGGTGATGCCAGCCAACCTGCCCGAGGAGCCCCTCCCAGAGGCCCGGAGAAGTCTGCAAAAGCCCTCGCCTTTCCTCCGCCTGCTGAGCACACCTCCCTCTGTGGGCGGGAGCCGGAGCCGGAGTCGGAGTCCGGAGATTAGGGTCACTTCTGACGCTCCCCCTCCCCCCACCTCTCTTTCCCTTTTTTCTGGGCATTCCACCAGAACACACAGGGTAGATGTTCCTCTTTCTTTCCTGCCTACTTCCCGGTGTAAAACGGGGATCGAGTTAGTTTTCGACATGCCAACAAGAGACAGAAAAAGAAATCTAGAACATCTTCCCTCTCTCGCACAGAGCCTGGCCTTTAAGAGAAGTGGGCTGAAAAATCCTAAAATCCTATTTGGAGGCAGATGCTTAACTTTTTCTCCCCCTTTCTCCTTTTGCTTCTATTCCTTCTGTCACAACCCCAAACCTCCTCAAGGCAAATGGAAAGCTCTGGAAAGCAGGGGAAGGGGAAGGAGAGGTCAGTATAAGGAAATATGGGGGTGAGCAACAGTAGGTCTACAGTTGTGAATACAGGAAACAGAGTTTATTCTTGTATTATTATTTATTAATTATTATTTATTATTATTATTATTATTATTAACTTATGTTTGCCTACCCCTGTATAAAGGAAAGCAGCATAGGTGAGTATTTCAAAACTATTATCGCCATTATATAAATTGATGGTTTTCCCTCCCACCCGTCATGCTTTAGGGTGGATGCTCCATAGAGGCCTGCGGGGCGGGACCACATCCCTGTGGACAGACTGCATCTGCCCGGCGAGTGGCCAGAAGGAGATGCAGGTCTGCAGACAGGAAACCAGAGCTCTGAGGACAAATCTCAACAACTAGGCGAAAGGGCTCTTTCCCCTCCAGGCCCCTTGACTCACAGGGGCCTCCGGACCAGTCAGGACTGCCCTGGTGTGGGCTCATTTCCTCCCCAGGGGAGGTAGCCCCGGGCCTGCAGAGGGAGCCCTCGCTGTGGGATTGTGCTTCCCCATCCCTACCGTTTGAAAGGTGGGTGTAACGAAATGTTGTCAGAGGGAGGACTGGCATTGTCAAGCAAGTATCTTTAAAAGAAACCACTATTGCCGAAACTGGTTTGGCTCAGTGCATAGAGCATTGGTCTGTGGACTGAAAAGTCCCAGGTTCGATTCCGGTTAAGGGCATGCACATTGGTTGCGGGCACTTCCCCCGTAGGGGGTGGTGTGTAGGAGGCAGCTGGTCGATGTTTCTCTTTCTCATCGACGTTTCTAGCTCTCTATCCCTCTCCCTTTCTCTCTATGGAAAATCAATAAAATATATATTTTGATATATTTAAAAATAAAAGAAACCGCTATTTTTACCATCAAGGTTTGTTATTATTATTATTTTTAATAAAGAAAGGACTTTTAACACCTAAAAAGTTGGTGGTTTTATTTTAAGGAAGACATCATTTATTGATGAGACAGAAAGCCATTGCAGATGCCTGAAAAGCACGGATGGAAGGCGCAGGGGAGAGGCAGGGAAGGGAGGGAGGCATCCCTTTTCCAGGGGTGTAGCTATACTTATTTGCCTCCGGGATTTGTGCAGAGGCCAAGGGGAGGCGGGACTAAAAGGAACTTAGAGCAAGCATGTCTCAGAGATCCGTGAGTAATCTGGGGAGAAACTAAACTGTCAGCTCTGACAGAGTCAGAGGATCTGACTGGTCCATGAGAAGGAAACTGCCTGGGAAATTTAGGTTGTAGGTTATTGCAGCCTCCGGTGGAGTTACTGCCTTCTGAGGGCAAGAGGCTGGAGGAGGAAAGCCATTGAGGAGGGAAGAGTTGGAACCCATCCTAGACTTTGGCTGAAGTGTAAGGTTTAGTGAGAAGTGAATGGGACACTTGTCCTCTATCTGTTGGTGATTGTACCTATAGGTCATCCTGGTGGGGTTGGGAGTTGAATTTTTGTTGTTGTTGTTGTTGGCACTGTTACAGGTGTCGCCCATTCCTCTCCCTTACCTCCTTCCACCTTTACCACACCATTGTCTGTGTCCATGGCTATGCATATATGCATATGCTCTTTTTAATCTCTTCCTGTACCTCTCTTCCCACCCCTTACCCCCCCATACCCTTCACTTCTGAGATCTACCAGTCTGTTCCATGCTTCCTTGACTCTGGTCCTATTTTGTTTGTCAGGTTCTTTTGTTCATTAGATTCCACATATAAATGAGATTATGTGATATTTGTCTTTCTCTGACTGGCTTATTTCACTTAGCATAATAATTTCCAGGCCCATCCATGCTATCTCAAGGGATAAGAGTTCCTTCTTTTTTACAGTCACGTAGTATTCCATAGTGTATATGTACCATGTCTTTTTTATCCACTCATCTACTAGATGGGCACTTGGGCTGTTTCCAGATCTTGACTATTCTATATAATAAAAGGGTAATATGCAAATTTTTCCCTCGGGAGTTTGACTGACCGGGAGTTCAACCGCTCACTATGACATGTGCTGATCACCAGGGGGCAGCGTGGAATGAAAGAAGGCCCAGGCTGAATGAAGGAAGGCCTAGGAACCCTACCTGTGTATAAATTTTATGAATTGGGCCTCTAGTCTATCTATATACATATAAGCTAAAGTGTCCGTTGGACTGTTCGACCAGCAGCTATGATACGCACTGACCACCAGGGGCAGATGCTCTGACTGGTAAGTTAGGTTGCTGGCTGTGGGTTAGCTTGCTGCTGGGACCCTGTCAGCCCTGAATCTGCTTCACTCACATCCTGGAACCAGAGAGGAGGGAGGAGGGAGCACAATGCCTCACAGAATTGATCACGGATTTGGTTGATGTGATACTAAAATATTTCTTCTAATTAATTTGCTTTCAATGTGCATGAATCCATTCACAGGGCTACTAGCCCTATCTAATAAAGAGGAAATATGCTAATTGACCATCATGCCCTCACGAAGGTGGCAGTGCTCACACCAATAAGGAGGGAATATGTTGACTGCCCCAACTTCAAAGATGGTGGCGCCCACAGCCACAAGATCGCACCCAGTCCCCTCAGCCCTGCTGGGGTGGCAGACGTGCAGCATAGCCAGGCCTAATCCCAGGTGACTCTGGCTGCTTCGTGCACCTGCCTTTGGAGTCCCCTAGTCCCCTCAGTCCCCCAGCTGCCCAGGGACGCCTGAGGCTCAGGTAACCAGGGCCGGCTGAGGCTTGTGCTGTTGGCAGTGGCAGCAGCAGAGATGTGACGGGGGTCACCACTTGCCTCTGAGGGCTCCCAGACTGTGAGAGGGGCCAGGCTGGACTGAGGGACCTCCCCGCCTCCAGTGCATGAATTTTCATGCACCATGCACCGGCCCTCGGCAGCTGGAGAGCTGAGGGGACTGGGGGACTCTGGAGGCAGGTGCAGGGAACTGCCCTGGAGGGGCTGAGGGGATTGGGCACCACCATCTTGTGGCTGTGGGCACTGCCATCTTTGAGGGCATGGCAGTCAATTAGCATATTCCTTCCTTATTGTCTCTATATATTAGGCCTCTAATATATATATATATATATATATATATATATATATATATATATATACACACACACACACACACACACACACACACACACACACATATATATATAAAGCTAATATGCAAAGTGTCCCCTCAGAAGTTTGACGAGGAGACTGGAAGTTCGATAGCTTGCTATGACATGTGCTGGCCACCAGGGTGTGGCGTGGAATGAAGAAAGGCCTGGCCAGCAGCAGAAAGGCCCTGATCGGCCCTGATCGCCAGCCAGGCCGAAGGGACCCTATTTGTGCCAGAATTTTGTGCACCAGGCTCTGGTTGTAAGTAATGCTGTTATGAACATAGGGGTGCATATATTCTTTCAGACTGGTGTTTTAGGATTCTTAGGATATATTCCCAGAAATGGGATTGCTGGGTCAAACAAAAGTTCCATTTTTAATTTTCTGAGAAAACTCCATACTGTTTTCCACAGTGGCTGCACCAGTCTGCATTCCCACCAGCAGTGCACTAGGATTGGGAGGTGATTTTAAATAGTACCACATAGACTCCTAATAACATAATAGAAATGTACAGGGTAGATTTTCACATTTTAGACTATTCCTATTTCATTCTGTACAGAATTTAGTCCATATTTACATAGGCTTTCTACCTGGATTCTGATGTCTGTATTGGTATATGGCTTCTACTTTTCCTTTGAATTACCACAGACCATGATTATTTCATTAATGTGAGCATTTCAGTAATCTCTCTTCCTCACTAAACCATAAGGACCATAAAAACAGGGTCAATGTATTTCTTTTAATTAAAAAAATATACATAGTTCATTGATTTTTTTTACAGAGAGGAAAGGGAGAGATATAGGGAGTTAGAGGGAAACATCCATCAGCTGCCTCCTGCATACCCCCTACTGGGGATGTGCCCACAACCAAGATACATGCCCTTGACTGAAATCATACGTGGGACCTTTCAGTCCGCAGGCCGACGCTCTATCCACTGAGCCAAAACGGGTTAGGGCCCATATATATTTTTAAACTATTAAATCCCTAGTACCAAGCACGGGCCTGACATATGATAGATAACCCCAAAATACTCACTGACAAAGTGAGTGAATGAATAAATGAATGTACCTCTAGGGAGCGTGGTTTGAATCAGCGTCCACAAACACACTTTGCGAAGTGCCTTCCTGTGTGTGTGGTCCTGTGTTGCTATGGTCTGTGAGAGAGTGAGGCTCTCGAAGGCCACAATCACACACAGACAAATGGGTCCTATGATCGCTGCTACAGGAAGTGGTCTCGGTGGTTCCTGCCTCTCTTTGCCGGCGGCGGGCGATCACAGGCGGGGTGCTGGTGCAGTGCCACCTGCGGGAGAAGAGGGGAAGCCCAGCATTTCCCACAATCTCTGCAGGTAAACGGGGTCCTTCTCTGGCATTCAGAGGCTTTGTACTGTTTTTTTTAGACTTGGCTTCTTGTCCTCCGCTAAACTGGCTGCTTTCTTATACTCTTTCTCTAGGAAGCAGTTGCTTTGTTTCATTCTGTTCTCTACATTCCAGATAAAGGAATCTTCTATAGTAAATGGTAGCAAAAGTAGTCAGGGAGGAGAACAATCGATAGAACTACCTGTGTGTCATGCAGGTGTCACTCGGAGTCACCGGTATTTGTGATAGAAATACATTCTGTAAGTGACAGGGTGGCAAGACTTTCATTGATACAAGGTTATTGAAAAGAAAAACGCGCCTCAGCCATGTATTGTAAACATCTGTTATTATGCTGGAACTACATTAAAATAATGGTTACTGGTATCCTGGCCAACGATGTGCTTTACAAGGACATGTACGTTCTAAACATTTTATGTTCATGCTTCCGCACGCCTTGGCCTATTGGTGCGTGTCTGCAGAAAGCTTACCGGCTCCAGTGATGTGGAGCTCCCATGATCCCCTCTCGGAGGCTTCATCCTGCCAGTGCTGTGAACTGGGATACTGGCGTGCTTGTCTCCACCTGGACAGATTTCCAAACTCTTTTTAAAAATCTTATGGTTTTGGCATTTGATGTTTTATCTTTCCTTTCCTGGTTCCTGGCTCCATATCAGCAGTAGACGCTTTTTGTGATCCCTTTAGTTGGGGTGGTGAAAGGGGGGAGAGTGTAGGAAATATTTACCCACAATGGATATGAACTATTTATATATATAATAAAATATAATATATATAAAATATAAAAAATAAATAGTTCATATCCATTGTGGGTAAATATTTCCTACATTCATATATATGTGATATGCTGATTTTCTCTCTCTCTCTCTCTTTCTCTCTATAGTCTTGTTAGTCATATTTTCATCATATAGAAATTGTCAATTTTTATAAATCCATACTCAGTCTTTTTCTTTGTGACAATTTCTGTCATCATTGTTTGTGGTCAGACAATCTCTTCTTTCCAGAGATCAGATATATATGCACTTAGTTTTTTATTTTACTTTTTAATTTATTTGAAATTCAGTGAATTGTGTGAACCAAACTTCACATATTTTCCCCAAATAGGCAATAATCTCAATATCATTTAACAGACCATTTGCTTTTTCACTGATTTGTGTTCTTCCCTTGATTATAAATGACACATGCTTTCATGTCAACATCAACGTCATGACTTGCATTTCTGTTCCCTTCAGCAGCCTGTCCGTTATGCGCCAATACCACGCATTTTTCACCGCAGTAACCATTTACTAACTTTCAAGATCTAAGTCTGTCATCACTATTCCCTTTGGCACGTTTGTTACCATTCATGTTTGCTTTCTTCCAGATGAACTAGTTCTCAAAATACAACCATTAACATTGTGATTCACTCTTTTACATCTGATTCAACAAGTGTTCATTGAGAACTGATATGAAGGAGCTAATAAATATTGACCAAATAATAATGGCGGCAGCAGCTTTTGTAAGTGTATATTTCCTTTTAGTGGCAAGGGGTTTTAAATGGTTAAAGGGGCATCATCAAGGAGTTTCAGAATACCTGCACACTACATTTCAGGCAGGCGTAAAGAAGGGAAAAGCCCTTCAATGTAAACCAGGAGGGGACTAGGCCGGTGGAGCACACACAGGATTCAGAATCTCTTTAGTCCGGATCAGAAAATGAAATGCTACAGAACAGGGTTAAGGCTGAAATTTGGAATGGGTTTAGAGAGTCCCACACTCTAAAATGAGACACAGCAAATAAGCCAGGCAGAGAAAGATAAACATCACATGATCTCACTCATTTGTGGAATATAACGAACAACATAAACTGATGAACAAAAATAGATCCAGAGACAGAGAGACATCAATCAGACCGTCAAACCTCAGGGAAGGTAGAGGACAGTTGGAGTAAAGGGGAGAGATCAACCAAAGGACTTGTATGTGTGCATATAAGCCTAATCAATGGATACAGACACGTGGGGGTGGGGGTGGGGGCATGAATGGGAAGTGGGGATAGTGGGGCTATAAGGACACATATGTAATACCTTAATCAATAAAGAAATTTAAAAAAATTATCACAAATTTAGATTTACTAAAAATAAATAAAATGAGGCATGGCACATTAACAGGCCCCAGGCTGGCATCAGCGCCGTGCATCCTGGGTCCTGGGTTCACGGACCACGGGCATGAGCTCACAGCTCTGCACCTGGTTGGATGACAAACAGCCTTTGCAGTTTTGGGAAGAGAGAGGGAAAAGGTTGGGTCCAGTAAAGTCAGCTGACCAATGCTATGAAAAAATAGGGTTCACTCTATGTTTTCTAATCATTATTATAATCTGTGTTTTTATTTGTGTTATTGGAAAAACCAAGGTTTTAATTAGAAAGTATTTTGATAATGTTAAGTATGTAAAGAGTTTGAATGTTTAAGTGAATTTGATTTAGTACTATAATTTTCACTGAAGTGTACTTATTACTTTTTGATGAATTTACGATGATTTTGTTTTTTTAAATGTATAACTTTATTCTATGAGGCAACTGAAATGCCTGAGGGGACCCAACATTTCCTTTGGAAAATGCCTATTTGGATCCTTTGCCCTTTTCTTAAATTGGATTGTTTAATCCAATTAATTTTAGATTTGTCTTTTTATTACTGAGTTATAACTGTACTTTATATAGTCTCGATAAAAGACTGTTACCAAAAATTTGATTTTCAAGTACTCTCTACCATTCTAAGGGCTGTCTTTTCATTTTCTTGATGATGCCCTTGGGAACACAAAAGTGTTTAAGTTCGATGATGTCCAATATATCTATTTTTTTTCTTTTGTTGATTGTGATATTGTTGTCAGTTTTAGGATATAAATTTATTCACTTTACAAATTTATATAAAAATATGTTTTACTATGTGATAGAAGTGACTATGTATGACTTGTGCATATATATTTTATATAACATATGTCATAAAATATTTTATATGTATATAATATGTACTTAGAAAATACTTTACATACCTTGAGTTTATCTGTACAGGCTTCTTGAGGGAATTCTTAGGGCCTGGGAATCCATAAACAAGGTGTGGCCTGGGCTCACATGCCACTGAAAAAGAGACATGTTCTATCCGGGACAACTGCTTTACAAGGTTGGAGGAGGATGCATGCGGTGGGACTGAGGGGGTATATTTTATTCACGCGAATGGCAACCCTGTTGTAATAAGAACTCTGCATGTGGATGGAAAACATTTCTCGAGCTTCTGAAACAGGAACATAGTTTTCACCTGGGAAACACCTTGGGTTTCCAAGACGGGGGTGGGGAAAATCCAAGTTTTACTTTCAAGTACCATAACACGGACCTGGTGAATCATTTAAACCTAGGATCCATGGATATTTGTTTTTCTTAGAACTGGACACTAGATGTCTCAGTTGCATTGAGTCTGCAACGGGAAAAGAGGAATCCACAAAAAAGATCGCTACCCCACGTGGGCTGGGTCATCTTCGATAGGATGGAGCTGTTTATGCGGAGCATCGGCATGTAATTTCAACGACCCTTTCTTTGAAACCAGGCTCTAGGGGAATCGTTTCCTTTTAAATTCCTAAATAAAAACTCACCAATACGTCAGCCCTGTCCCGTAATTTCCTGGAGGAGGGAATCAAAAGAAAAACATAGTCAGGAATGTGTTAAAAGACTTAAATGAAAGTGGAGCTGGAAATCAGGGTGGAATCCAGGAATTTACAGCCCTTGGTGCTTCCCCTAGAAAGTAGCTATTTCCGTTAACTTGTAGAATTCTGTTACTGTAAAAACAGAAAGTGCATAAGACGAGATAGATGTATTTAACACAAGTTTGGTGGAGGGAGGGAGCATTCTGTTAGGAGCCCAAAGATGCTCTTTTAAAATACTGAAGCCACTGCCTTTATGCTCCAGGATGCCATTCAGACCCCCTCCATCTGGGTGTTGTTTTTCTCCAGCCTCTGGGGGACATTCAACACTCTTCTATAGGGAGAGTTCAAGAACCAACGGATTCTCATGGCCTCCTTACAAATTGTGATTCTCATTACAACTTTTTTTTTTTTTGTAATAAAACTAAAATTAATGCATAATCTATTAAATGATAAAATGTTTGGTGTGTCCCTCTGAGATGATTCCGGGGGTTCCTAGGGTCCACACACTCTGTCCTTGGGGGCAGTGGGTTCCGCACTGCAGCCATAGGGAGAGACAAGGAGAGAGGACGAGAGCAGAACGCGGACCAAGGGAGTAGAAAAGCCAAGAGAGCACATGACAACGACCATGGTCCAGCACCCACCTGTCCTGTCACCCAGCAGGCCCATGGGCTTCTCCCAGCCCTGGGAGGGAGGGGAAACAGTGGCCCCCTGTGGAACCAGGTGGTCCCTGGGAAGTGGGTTAATTGCAATAAGCATAACGCACTTTCTGATCCTGCCCACTTCCTTCCCATCCACTCATACACGTATTCAGACCCTGTTCACTGTAAACACACACACACACACACACACACACACACACACACACACATGCATGCACGCAGTCTCTACCTGCAGCTCGGATAGCCTTTGTTCTGCCTCTATCACTCTGGGCAAAGAATGGGAATAAAAGGCCAATTGTTAATGCATGGGCCTCTTAGGTGACATTTTTGCTACTTCCTGGGAAATCACCCCTTGCCCTCAACCTCGTGCCCTCCCAGGGTCATTGCCAACCCCCACATGCTCCCTCACAGGGCCATTTTCCAGGCTCCTGTGGGCGTGCCCTGGAGGTGGAGCTACAGCAAGGAGAGTTAAAGGGTTTTCAGTTCTGCTCCCAGACCGCTGAGTCTCCCGGAGAAGAAACAAGCGATGACTGTTCTGCAAGGGCCACACAATGAGCCGCTTTCTCCCCGAGGGGTGACCTTTGCCCAGGAAGAGGCTGAGCGCACTTACCGAGTCTCTGCCTTCGCTGGAGAGGATCTGTGGTAAACACAGCAAGAAGGCTCTTATTGTCGCCAGGGGCCTCCAAAAGCCGCCAGGGCTATTGGCATTGAACCCCTGGTTGCCGGTCAATGGCTGTCATCCAGTTTTACGATGGCAATGGATTATTTAAAGTTAAAACACAGTTTGTGTAGTTGAATTGGGATTGGCCTGGATGATCGCCAATGCGGCCATCCCATGATGAAGATAACTCATGTCTCCCCCTTCCATGCTCAAAGGTCCCCAACTTGGTACAGTTATTTGGTGATGGTGAACCCAGCCCCAGGAGATAACCCATATCATGGCCATCTCTTCCCTGTCTGCCAAGAAGTGGTCTAAATTACGGATTGTGGAAGGCTTTTGAGGAAGAGGATCAGTGTGCTATGCTACTCTTCTTCTTGCCCTTGAGTGAGGGCCGGATGCTTAATGTTGGCTTTGTCCACCTTCTGATTGTGAGGGTAGATATTATAGACAGAGCTGACAGAGGCGAATAAAGGTATCAGACATTAGGAGTGGTGAGGAGGACACCTACCTTTATCTCTTCCACCCCAGCAGGCACAGGAGCGAGGTTCTGATTGGCCCAAAGGGAGATCCCAGGCTCACTGAAAACCATTAACGTCAGCTGTGGCTGGATTCAGGGCTCAAGCAATGCCAGCAGGACTCAATGTCCCCTACCTGGAGGTTCTCCAGTTGTGCTAGTCACAGTCTCACGAACCCCCGGGTGGTCCCACTCGGCTCCAGGTGTTCCTCATGCTGACAAGAAGGAGGCAGGGTCTCCAAACTGGGTACCCCGTCAGCTTCAAGTCCAGAAAGAGGAGAAATACTCTCTCGCTTACAGCATTCCCAGGGGCTAGTAAGTCTCATTGGCTCTAGGTGGGTTGCATGCACATTGCTGAGCCAATCCCTTGGACATGCAACGTTTTGATTGGCTTAGGCCTCGGTCACATGCTTCTTTCTCGGAGCTCCTCCCAGGCAAATGGACAGCTTCCTTCTCTTCCCAGGGACCTCCTGCTGCCACTGTGCCTCTTTCTGGTTCCCTAGGACCACCGCACATCTACTGCCCAGTGTCTGTGAGGTGCAGTTACCGGCTGCCTGGGTGAGGAACAGGCTACACGTCCTCATGGCTCATGAAGTCGGTGTTCTCTGGCTTCTGCGGACGGCAGCCTCTTCGCCCTGGGAGATAGGCGCTGTCTTGTGGCAATCCAGTGGCTTTTAGGCGCCTGAGGACGTCCTCCCTCACCCTGAAAATGCAGTTTATTTCCCTCCGCCCTTGGTGGCATCTCTTTGCTCTGTTGGCGGCCACTTGAGAACCCTGGCACGCTGGTCCATGGTGCGCAGCTGCTGTCACGGCTAGCTCTGGGCCCACGGGTGGCTCCCTGAAGCTTCCCATTCTCTGCAGTCATTCCACAGGCGCCTTCTCTTTTCACCCCCATCGTGGGGCTATACTGCTCCATGCTATGCCACAGCGCCCATCCTTACTCTGCTGGGGTCTTTGTGTGTGTGTGTGTGTGTGTGTGTGCGCGCGCGTGTGTGTGTTAAACTCTTGGTAACACTGAAACCAGTTTGGCTCAGTGTATAGAACGTCTGCCTGCGGACTGAAAGGTCCCAGGTTCGATTCTGGTCAAGGGCATGTACCTTGGTTGTTGGCACATCCCCAGTGGGAGATGTGCAGGAGGCAGCGGATGGATGATTCTCTCTCATCGATGTTTCTAACTCTCTATCCCTTTCTCTTCCTCTCTGTAAAAAATCAATAAAATATATTTTTAAAAAACACACAAACTCTCAGTAACCCTGGCAAGAAGCAAGTGTAACTAGTTTGTGGAATGGACTCCACCTGGTCAGGCACAATCCAGGGTTGAAGCAGAACCTATTCTGTGTCTCCTGTTAGTGCCTGTCGTATTGAGCATTAACTCAATGTTAAACAAAACCCCCTCAGGTCTGGAATGTCAAAGGGTAAAGTGCTGCTGAGAAAAGCTGGGTGCAATAGCATGCACACACTTGGTTAAGGCAACACCGACCTACCCTGCGGAAAGCTGGGCAGGGAGCACGCTAATGAAGGGGCGGAGACGGGAAGGCGCGTGATTGTGGAGGCTCAGCTGCACGGAGTCCCAGCTGGAGCGCCAGTGACCTCTGCTGGCGAGATCGTCCTCTGCTCCACACCAAGGCCGGCCCCCTCCGGGCCTGTGTCTGATTCACGGTTCTTCAGAGACACTGCGAGTCCTGTGCCCAGCGTGGGGCGGGCCACCTGGGCTCCCACCCTGGAAGTGAGCCAGGGGTTTGGAGGTACCCTGTTTCCCCTAAAATAAGACAGTGTCTTATATTATTTTTTTCTCCCAAAGTTGCACTAGGTCTTATTTTCAGGGGATGTCTTATTTTCGGGGAAACACTGTAGCAGCGGTTAAGAATTAAGCCAGGCCTGATCCCTACCCACACCAGCTTTCTCTCAAACGCAGGCGCTGGCGTACATTGCCCATTTCCCAGACACAAACACGTTTTCTTTTTGTAAAAATGCTCTCCCCAAAAAGAACATATTCAAAAACAAGTCCCACACATTCCAGTTGACATTTCTTAGGAATAACACGTTTGCAACTCAACAAAGTGAGGTGAAAACACTCTGTCAAAACAAGCTCACATTTTTTATGTCCGTAGGTCAGGGATGAGGCATCCTTTACAAGAGCATAATCAAAGCCTGCGCCTCACGTTGCCACATGACATCCCACCCACGAGCAGGTGAATGCTGCTGTGGGACAGGGCCCCGAGCCCAGCGCTCAGCCAGGCAGCCCTTCCTGTAACCCGATGGCTCAGCAGAAGCCGCAGTGACAGGGCTCCGGAGTGACAGGGCTCCGGAGTGACAGGGCTCCGGAGTGACAGGCCTTCGGGAGTGACAGGGCTCCGGAGTGACAGGGCTCCGGAGTGACAGGCCTCCGGGAGTGACAGGCCTCCGGGAGTGACAGGGCTCCGGAGTGACAGGGCTCCGGAGTGACAGGCCTCCGGGAGTGACAGGCCTTCGGGAGTGACAGGGCTCCGGAGTGACAGGCCTCTGGGAGTAACAGGCCTTCAGGAGTTACAGGGCTCCGGAGTGACAGGGCTCCGGAGTGACAGGGCTCCGGAGTGACAGGCCTCTGGGAGTGACAGGGCTATGGAGTGACAGGCCTCTGGGAGTGACAGGGCTCTGGAGTTACAGGCCTCTGGGAGTGACAGGCCTTCAGGAGTGACAGGGCTCCGGAGTGACAGGGCTCGGGAGTGACAGGCCTCCAGGAGTGACAGGCCTCTGGGAGTGACAGGGCTCCGGAGTGACAGGGCTCCGGGAGTGACAGGCCTCCGGGAGTGACAGGCCTCCAGGAGTGACAGGCCTCCGGGAGTGACAGGCCTCTGGGAGTGACAGGGCTCCGGAGTGACAGGCCTCTGGGAGTGACAGGGCTCCAGAGTGACAGGGCTCCGGAGTGACAGGGCTCCAGAGTGACAGGGCTTCAGGAGTGACAGGGCTCCGGAGTGACAGGGCTTCGGGAGTGACAGGGCTCCAGGATCACAGCGATGCATCACTGAGTCGCAGCACTTGTCCCCGCCGGACCACCTGGTGGGCACTCAGGGCCTCTCCCAGCCACTCTGCGTTCTCTGATTACTGAAGTTTGTCCTCGGGGTCTGGGCTCTGCAGCCATCTTCTTCCTAATAGGCTCTGTCCTTCAACCAGGAGTTGAACTAACTGAGCCAGGAGTAAACTGACCAAGGCACCCATCCAAGGTTGACGGCTGGGTGGAGGGGGGGGGGGGGGCTGTCAGATACCCTTTTCCAGAAACTGGCAAATAGGACCCAGGGATGACAGTCAATTTCTGGCGGCTACTTCGCTGTAAGGTCCTGCGGGGTGGGCAGCATCTCCCACCGGCGTCAGGGACGGGCAGGGCAGGCTGGTCACAGAGGCGAGGAGGAAGGTGGCCACAGAGGAACTGGAGCCCAGTGACTGGCGGTTCCTCCCCCTCAGGTACCAACTTGCTGGGGCTCAGACCACGCCCTTTCTCCGTTCCCTGCCCCCTTACCTGTGCTGCCCGAGGAACTCCCGGCCTTCTCTTCTCTCCGCCTCTATCTGGCCACTGGAGGCCTTTACAGGTGACCCCAGCGATGTGGACATTTACGGAGATCTGTCTGCTCCAATTTCCAGGAACCATCACCGTTAAGGGACATAACTGCTCTGTACTTAATAGGAGAGGAAAGCGGATAATGCATTTGTAAGTGCTTATGTATTACGTATTATTAATAGTAAAGAGCTACTACATAAACCCAGCAGAAACCCCACTTCCTCAACAGTGTGTTAAAGAACGTTTTCCTCTCGTTCTGTCCCCAGGTTTCTCCCTAGCGGCATGCATGTGGCTGAAGTCCTTGGACCCGGGCCTTTCTGCATCGATTAAGTGGGGACAGCAAAACCTTCTTTCTGGTTCTGCTGAGGAATGGCGGAGGGAGCGCGGCTCAGTGTGTCTCAGCGGCACGCAGCGTGCTCTGTGGCCAGTTTGATGGACATCTCTTCTTTGTCCTGGAAGGAGGAGTGTCCTCCCTCTGAGGTGTCACGGGTTTAAATCCAGGCTCTGATGTTTGGGGGAGATTATTCCCAGAGTTCCTTCACACTCTCTGGAGGCTTTTTTTTGGGTGTGTGTGTGTATGTTTGTGTGTGTGTGTGTATTTCCTTAAGCATGACTATCTTTGCCATCAACTGGAGAGAACCAGCCTGAGACTGAAACTAACATGGAGGAAAGTAGAGCAGAGAGAGAAGAGAGAGATAGAAGGAGGTAGGGAGAGAGGGAGAGATGGAGAAAAAGAGAGAGGGGAGAGAGAAAGAGAGAGCGAGAGAGCGAGAGCGAGAGCGAGAGCGAGAGAGAGAGAGAGAGAGAGAGGAGAGAATAAGCTTGTTTGTTTGAGCCTTTGGGCCCAGCTTTGCTTAAATCCAATTCTCCTGTCGATGATATTGGAGAAGACTCTGACTCAGTTTCCTGTTCTTGTGCTGAGGCGGAGACACAGCGCACCAGAAACTGGGTCATGTGTTTCTCACTCATCCGGCTACCCCCAACCTGATCCAAAGGGTCTGAAAGTAGGGCTGAGGAGTAAGGGAGTGAGGGCTGGGGTCTAAAGAAAATTCAGATGCTTTCATCATAAAAACAGCAAAGGACCCAGCAGGAAGGCCCATCGGCAACCACCACCCTCAGCAGAACAGACTGGGGCCGGGGTGGAGGGGCGGAGAGAGGAACAGAAGGAGTGGAACCACCCCTTATACGGAGAGTGGACTCCATGCAATGCTTTGTGTGCGCAGCTGGAAGCTGAATGGTGAGCTGGGTTCCCCAGGAGGCCAGCAGAGACACGAGAACAGAGGGAGTCTGTGCGGAATAACGAGAGGATTTTAGAGGGCTGGAGGTGGGGCCCCGTGCTTGTCCCAGGCTTGGCGGTGGGAAGGACATTGAAATACGGCCAGGAGCTTGCACACAGACTCAGTGTGATGAGGACCAGCCACGTGGGGGACTAGTGACAGCCCCCCTGCCCCTCGCCAAACATTTGCAGGGTCAAGGGCAAGCCCATCGATAGAAGCCTATGCATCACGTGTCTAAATATGTACGAAGCGTACGTCCGGCCAACGTGCTCTTACATAGGAATGCTCTATTCTCCTCCCTTGACAAACACACCTTCATAGGCCCCTGGGAGGCCAGGCGAAGGGGGACTCCCAGGCCCTCTGCTGTCCTGGCTGGAAGGAGACCACACGGAAGGGCGGAGCCTAGATCTTGTCCCATAGCTTCTTCCTGCCCCCACAGCCTGCCCTGCCGGGGGCCTCATGCACACACACGTGGACCCGGCACTACAGCCCAAACTCTGTCCACGCCCCCTGCAAGCAGCTTGCTCAGGAGGGAAGAGGCCTGAGCCCGCCCTGGAGGGGGGTGGGGATTTCTCAGGTCCTGGGCACTCAGAGTGCGGTCTGGGGTGGGCACACACTCCTGCTGACTCTCTGCCCCGCGGAGTGGGGACCTCTGGAGGAGGCCAGGCAGGGGCCCTCCTGGACGCTGAGAGGTCAGGAGGTCCCCGGCTGGGACGTTGACACACTCAGCATAAGCAATAGCGGCGGAGGCTGGTTCCCGTTATACAGGAGAGATGACACAGATAGTGACCCTGTGTTTTGGCTTTTGGGAAGAGAAGCGTCAGAAATGACCTGGGAAATGGCCTGCCGCTCTTCCCACTCACCACGTTTACACAGACGTCGGGCTTGTCCAAGCTGATGGGTGGAACCTGGCCTTTTGGTCCAGTGGAACTGAGACGCCAGCAATGAAGAGGACCTGAGCTATACTCCATCCCGGGGTGTCAGAGTTTGGGAGGGAAACTGGCGCTTGGACGTGAGTCCGCTTCTCTCTGGCAGCGCCCCCTGGCGCATGTGCAGGGAGTAGCCTTTCGGAAGTAGAGATGTGTGTCCGTGTTCTCCCATTAGAGGAGCCAGGATGTGTGTAAAGTAAGCGCCGGCGCGGACTCTCAGGGCTACGCCTTTGTCCAGCAGGGGGCACTCAAGGAGCTTGATCCTTCCTGAGGCTGCTGGACACCTCCGGGCCTAACTCCCTGTCGCAGCCACAAGCTCGCTCCCCCATATTCCTTCTAATAGCTGACTAAACGTTTCAGATTTACTTATAATGGAAAAGCAATAACAACAACACCACACACACACACACACATACACATTTCCATTCTTTCCTAATTGGGTAGAGACACAGAGCCTTATTTAGTTAGCCCTTAAAATCTGTACCCGAATGGTTTCTTTCCAGTCCTAGTAGTTTTAGAATGTCTCCCTCAATCCTCTCTCTCACATCCCTGGGAGATGACCCCGGAGCGCTCCGGTTCTGCGGTGAACAGTGCTGTGTCTTCACCGCCCCCGCATTGCTCTGAGAGGCTGCCCTGCGATGCTGGGCTCAGGAACCGGATTAACTGTTTCTCCAGACAGGCTGTGTGACCGAGTTAAGTGATGTAACTTCTCTGGGCCTCGGTTTGCAGCAGCGTGGCATCCCTCCCCCCCCCCCCCCCCCTGAATGTGCCTGCCACCCCCACACCCCAGAGAGGTATAGTCCCTCCCTCCGCCCTCCCACACGGGGGCTGGGTGGGGGCTGCCCGGTGCCCAGGGCTGTGGAGCCTCAGAGGAAGGACTCTGGCCGCACTGCTCGCTGATTGCGACTACACGGGAGGCCCACTCAGCTGATCCCAGTCAAACCACGAACCCCATGAGATAGCAATCAATGGTTCCTTTAAGCCACTAAGTTTTGTGGCACCGTGCAGCAAGAGATAACCACACTAACCATGGGTGGGGGTGATGATGATAATGCCCACCTCAGAGCGTTGATATGAGGATTAAGTGAGCTAATAGTCATTAGATGCTTAGAACAGTGCCTGGTAATTCCGATGGCCATGCAAGAACATTTTGAACAACAGCAGCAGAAGAGTGACCTAGTACTCTAGACTCAGTACTCTGAAGGTATTAGAGGCTCAAGCTAACAGATACTCATTTTGAGGAAAGTATAGTAGTTGTCACTGTCCCAGTCCCTGGTCTTAAATATATATATATATATATATATATATATCTATCTCCGAAATCGGTTTGGCTCAGTGGATAGAGTGTCGGTCTGCGGACTGAAAGGTCCCAGGTTTGATTCTGGTCAAGGGCATGTACCTTGGTTGAGGGCACATCCCCAGTAGGGGGTGTGCAAGAGGCAGCTGGTTGATGTTTCTCTCTCATCGATGTTTCTCTATCCCTCTCTCTTCCTCTCTGTAAAAAATCAATAAAATATAAATATAAATATAAATATAAATATAAATATAAATATAAACATAAATATAAATATACATACTTCAGTTAATATGGAGTCAGTTGTTGGTGGTGAAAATGCTGTCCTGAAAAGCAAAAGGTATTGGCCTGTCTCTGAGCCCAGCAAGCCCCTTAACTCACTTATGGCTCTGCCACCACAAGCCTGCTGTGAGGGAGAAACAGGAAAACAGTTGTGAACGGGCTTCGAAGAACATAGATTCTTTAGCCTTTGCTGAGACACCTCATTTCTGACACACACACATCCCATACTGAGGCCTGCACTTCCTCAAACCCTGGCCCCATAGTTCTTTGCTACAACCGGTCTCTTGCCAATACCTCAACTCCCTTGCCTCTTCATCCTTTGTTCTTCACTTCCTCAAATGGTGAATCCTTTCTTTTTCTTCTCCCCATGCATAGCTAAGCTTCTTTATCTAAAATATATTTTTATTGATTTCAGAGAGGAAGGGAGAGGCAGAGAGAGATAGAAACATCAATGAGGAAAGAGAATCATTGATCAGCTGCCTTCTGCATGCCCCACTCTGGGGATCAAGCCCCAGGGTGTTTCAACAATTCTGAAACCAAAAGGTTATCCTCGACCCCTCCCTTTCCATATCAATCCACCATCAAGTCCTGCTGACTTTATCTCCTAAATAGCTCTCAATTCCACGCCCCCTTCTCTCCATCTTTACTGACAATGCATAATCTCCCCCCCCCCCCCCCCCCACCTCCAGCCTGGGCCACTGCAATAGCTTCCTAACTGCTCTCCCGCTGGCTACCACCACCTTCCAAGTCACTCTCTATATTTCAGCCACAGTGACCTTTTTCACGACACAAATCTGATTAAAATGCCTCATTGTGTCCCAATCTACTTGAAACAATTCCCTGGCTTCTTATTGATCCACACCCTGGGAGGCCTTGAATGGTATGGCTCCTCTGTCCTTGGTCATTTCACATCCGTCTCTCTTGCACTCAGGCCTCCTTTGGCTTCTGTGCACTGTGCTCCTTCTAGGAGCAGACGTCTCTACACGCTGCTCCCTCTGCCTGGATGGACACCCTCTTCTCGTTCACTCTTACTCCTTTTTCAGACCTCAGCTCAAGTTACTGCCCCAGGATGACTTCCTTTGAAATTCCAGACTAGGCTGGGTCTCCCCATCAGATGTCCTCACAGCACCACATGGCTCTCGTGCACAGCACTCAATGCAGTTGTAATTATACAGTGTCTGTGATCCCCAGTAGGCCCTACGCTCTGGGGACTTTGTTTTGCCCACTCTTGTATCCCAGATACCTAGTTCAAAAGTTTTGAATGACCCTCGATTTGATTCCCAGTCAGGGCACATGCCAAATTGCAGGCTTGATTCCCAGTAGGGGGCGTGCAGGAGGCATCTGATCAATGATACTGATATTTCTCTCTCCCTCTCCCTTTCTCTCTCTCTAAAAAAAAAATCAATAAAAACATTTAAAAAAATAGCTATGAATTTCTGATTGTTGAAATTGGATAATAGCTACACTGGGTTTCACCATAGTATTCTACTTTTGCATGTTTGAAATTTTTCCTATTAAAATATCACATAGAAGAGTCACTTTCAACTGGAGTGGAAATTAAAAGAATTAAAAAAAAGAGAAATACCTATTTAGCCAGGGGCACTGACCAACACAACAGCCTACACAACAATAGCTGTCCAGTGTGAATGAATCAAAATTATACCTATTTGTCAGATTGGCAAAAAATATAACTTTTGGTGTGCCAAAATTTTTAGTTATTCGTTTGTGTGCCATGAGATGAAAAAGGCTGAAATTACTGACCTAGAATAATTACATAGAAGTAATAATTTTCAAAATTACTTTAGAAAAGAGTTGCTGTTGAATTCTCAGCCAAGCATTCTAAAAATGTAGAATCATTTGATGTCGTAGATGTCAAGAATTAAATAACAGAAATGTAGTCACATTTCTGTTGTAACCAGTCCTTTCATTAGTTGTCTGAATTTGGAGTGTTTCATTTTAAAAACTGTGCATCTGCTCACTGACCATCTTGCTTGAAGAATCATGAGCAAGGGTTACAGGCTGGAGGGGAGGGAGGAGCCTGCTCTCTTCCAATGGGAGATGAATAGACGGCGGGATCTGGGGAGGGGAAAGCTGAAGAGTCCTCAGATACGGAGGAAATTCAAATGGGGAAAAAAAAAATCACTTGAGGTCTGTAAAGAGGAACTGATGGAGACAGAGGGAGTGGGACCAAATCAATCAACAGGTGATGAGAAAAGGGGAGAGTAGCAACAGGAATAAAAAGAGCCAGAAGAAGAACTAAAAGAATATGCACTGACAGGATTGATTTGTATGATTCCCGGCTACCCTTTTAACTCATTTACCGTCACAACTGTTACACATTCTTTTTTTTTTTTTATAAATATATTTTATTGATTTTTTACAGAGAGGAAGGGAGAGAGAGAGTTAGAAACATCGATGAGAGAGTCATCGATCAGTTGCTTCTTGCACACCCACTACTGGGGGTATGCCCGCAACCAAGGTACATGCCCTTGACCGGAGTCGAACCTGGGACCCTTCAGTCTGCAGGCTGACGCTCTATCCACTGAGCCAAACCGGTTTCGGCTACACCTTCTTTTAACAATTAAATCTGTTTTGCTAGAGATTGAAGTTAGTTTTAGCAGACAGCAATTATGAAAATTTTGGGGGAATTAGTTTAGAATTGCCCTTCAGATACAACATTGATGCTACCAGCCAGGCCTGGAAACGTGGGTTCTTCTCCGCAGCCCATTTGGTGATGAACCGTGATGCCTGAGCCACCGGCACTCCCTCTCACATTGCCACTGTGACTAACTGCAAGCTTTTGAAGGTAATGAGCTCAAGTTCCGAGTACCGGATGTGATGATGGAACAGCTTTTAGGGTGAAAAATGTTAGCGTAAAATAGCATTCAATTATCATTTCAGTCCCTGGTCTTTAAAAAAGTGTACAACTCTTAAAATCGGGATTTATTGGGGCAATATCCCAGGATATAAAAAAAACAAAAACCCAAATGGCCAAAGTAGCGAGGCCTCAGGAAGTAGATTCGTGATGAGTCTGGGGAAGCTGAGCCTCACGGCCTCTTCAGAGCTGTCGTTGTAACAGCTACCCTCTTAATGCTGAGTTACTTTGTCAAGCCTTTTCTCTTCACTCTGTTCCGTTCCCATTCAGCGCTTCTCTCTAAGATGCTGAGAAGGGACAAAACGTGGGCTGTGGTGGCGGGCAGCCCTGGGCTGGGATCCGGGATCTTCTCAAAGTCACTATGAAATGTGGATGATGACGTCGACTTCCCAGGGCTGCTGGGGAAGGACTGGGTGAAACAGCCCATGGAAAGACCATGGCCAAGTGCCTGGCACTCCACGGGTGCAGTTTGTTTCCTGTGGATGAGTCTAGCAGAATACGTCCAATACTCTGAGATTTATCATGATACCATCAGGCCTATCCAAAGCACTACATCACCAGAAGACTTCAACTTCTCTCATTTTGCCTTAAAAAAAAAAAAAGATTTTTGTTGATTTCAGAGAGGAAGGCAGAGGGAGAGAGAGAAACATCGAAGAGAGAGTATCATTGACTGGCTGCCTCCTGCATGCTCCCTACTGGGGATTGAGCCTGCAATCCCTGCCTGTGCCCTTGACGGGAATTGAACCCAGGACCCTTTAGTGGCAGGCCGATGCGCTATCCACTGAGCAAAACCAGCTAGGGCTGATTTTTTTTTTAAAAGTCATATTGCATTTGAGTAGTAAGCGTGTAAGTGGGTACCACGGAATGTAAACAGGTGAGGAGGTAGAAATGTATCGACGACTAATACGCAACATGACGCTGTGACGCACACCAACGAAATAGCTGCTTGGCTGCATAAAAGAAGTAACATTAAAACATCAAAAAGAGACTTAACATAGGAACAAGCTATTTTAATCAAGCAAAAGCAAATTTATATTCATTATTTCTAAAAATAAAATTAGACTTTTTCCAACCCTTAACATCTGCATTTAATAATATCTTCTAAACAAAATACAGATGTTAAAACAGCAAATTACAATATATCTTGGACAGCATACAGTATGTTCACTGTTTACACTTACTTGAATTCTAGTTGGTCGTTATGTACTCAATGCATACTTAAACATCACTCAAAATAAAGTTTTCACAATTAACAAAAAAATGTGACAAGGCTGTCGTAAAACGGCTCTGCTATAAATTGTGTAGAATATACAGAATTACAAAGTCAAGTATTTTTTTTATCAAAATATACACCCCTCCCTGAAACTAACACAAGCTGTCAACGTTTTAAACGAATAATACAATTATAGAAAATATTTGCAAAATTATTTTTTTCATGTATAAATATTCTGCCATATTTACTTTGGTCTAGAATTATCAGCATACAAGTCCACTTAAAAAATACCCACGTGTAAGGGCTGGGAGACATCACTACATGTAATAATTACTTATCTGGAGTTACCTCAAATCAAAATGACTAAAATACACAATTATTTTTCTTGATTCTTAATCCTAATTGGGATCAAACAAATTAGTAGGTCACTGGGTTGCTTATTCAATATTCTAATTATCAATTCTTCAGCCCTTGGTGACTATCTCTGTAACAAAACCAAATGAATAGTGCAGGTATACATATATACAATGTGTAAAATAAAGTTGAATTTACTTGCATCTTTTCCATTTTCCTCTATTATATAATACTGTATGTAACTGAATGTATTTGAACAAAAGATAAATGCAGATACAATATTGGGGTTACTTAACAGCAAAGTACTACAGTATTACAATACAAGGCAAGCTTTGATCATGTCCTTTTCTGGGTGTTTGAATGTTCTTGCCCACCTGAATCCGTATTCATTCTTCTTCATGAAGACATCCCATTTGGAGAGAGAAACTGGAGTCCTTTGAGCTACTTCTTCATAATGGTAACTCTGCAGCCTTGGGTAGCCTTGGGTTTCTATCTATCAAATCCTATGAACATGATTGACTGACTGCAGGTCACACTTGAACCGATTTCCGGATTCTGCTCATACTGGTGATCAAAGGATAGGGATGCTTTCTCTCCGCCTCCCATGATGGCAGCTTAAAAAGTAAGAATCATGAGTTCCAGCTTCCTGGGACCTAGTCCCGATGATGGACCTCCCATAGGACAATTAGACTTTGAGGTTGATGGTGTGGGTCAACATAAAAGAACATTAAAAAAATGTAAGTGGGCTTTTTTTTTATTTTTATTTTTATTTTTTTTTAGCAAGGGGGCTAGATGTCTGTAAACATGAAGACAAGGCATCTGACTTTGTGGATGTATTTCTGAGTCACATAAGTGATGGAATCTTATCACCCCATATTCTACCTCCCTCGCCACCCCAAACAAAGCTGTTTGAGGCAAGGATGGTCATCCCTTTCCGGTGGCCTACTCAAGTCTGGAACGGGAGGGGCAGAGTGTATGTTTCTGTTGCCCTTTTGTTTTATACTAGTGTCTGCTTGTGGGCTGCAGAGCTATCATTGTAGGGATTAGGCTTTCTGTCCCTTTCAAGCGCTGGGCACTCACCAAGGTACGCATGCTTTGCGTTAAATTTCCCAGACACCCCTTCAGTGGAACTGGAGGTGCCGGGTTTGACGTGACCTCTTGAATTCTGCCTGGAACAGACCTCCACATGTATGGCCTCGGGATGGATGGGCGACCGCAGGGAGTTTCAGAAGAACGTGAACCTTCTTCATTTTCTGAGGTGAGGTCATTGCAGCACGGGTAACCACAGGTGAATTCTGGGAAGGCTTTCCCCCATAGATGTTTTCTGTGACTTGAATAGACCAGTTCTAGTAACAGCTCAGCCACAACCTCAAGAGAACAGCATCCCATCTAAAAGCATTGACATGCTCTCTTAACTCATCTTCAGAATGCTTTCTACCGGTTTTCACACCAGTCTTCATTATCTGCCGATCTACTGCTCATCGGTATAATTCTCCACAGGGGACATGGGATTTACATATGTATTTTACAAGGTTTGTGTTGCAGAAAAGTAGTTCTAATATGTGAATGTCCTACTTAGGTTACTCATTTCACACACAGTTTTTTAGCTACAGTAAGTGTTTAATATGTACCCATGAAATTTAAACGGTTTTCAATAGTGCGGAAGCTGAATGGGAATGACTGTCAGAGCCCATTTACCTTTGAACTTGCTTATGCAGTTGACATTTTCATGATGTCTGACCTTTTTCTCCAGTGACTAAAGACAGTGTAGCAGCCAGTTCCTAACAGCACTAACCAGAAAGTTTTAAATTAGGCTAAAGTTAAACTCCCCCCCCCCCCCCACCTCCCCGCCCCGCCACCGGCAGAAATACCACAGCTCAGAACTTCATAAACTTTCACAAGATACTTGGGATACGGGCAGCGTCAGCCGTTTCATGTTTGCGCACTTTGTAAGACGTTAATGCTAAAACCCAAAGTAGATCCTGGGATCCTTTTTTCTGAAATGTTCACAAATGAGATTTCCTTTTTCACAATTCACACCTTCATGACTGTTATGTGAACAAAACAAAACTGAACTTAAAAAACGCACACACACACACACACACACACACACACACACAAAACAGCTAACTGAAAAAACAAACTAACAAAAAACCCCCCCACCAATTTATATTTTTGAAGACTCCCCCCCCACCCCCTTCACTACTCAAAGGACATTTCCAACCAGGATTTGTAGATGATCCTTTTGGTCACTGTCTTCCGAATCCATGAAATGGGGATTCTGCAGCGGAGCTGAGTTCCCATGGTACAGCTCGCCTTCCACCCTCTCCTGCTGGCTCGGGCTCTCGAACAAGTGTTTCTTCTGGTGCATCCCCAGGGCGGCAGCCGTTTTGCAGATCTTGGGGCACTGGAAGCAGGCGAAGCCCTTCCCGGCGTGCTGTCGGACGTGCCGCTGCTCGTGGTTCCTCTTGGTGGAGAGGTACAGGAAGCTCTGGAAGCAGAACTGACAGTGGTAGCGCTTCTCGCCGGTGTGGATCCGCTCGTGGATCTTGAGGGTCTCGCTGAGCGTGAAGGCCTTGCTGCAGTACTGGCAGACGAACTCCTTCAGGCCCAGGTGGATGCGCTCGTGCTTCTGCAGGTTCCCCTGCACTGAGAAGCACCGCCCGCAGGTCTTGCACGGGTACGGCTTCTCCCCGGTGTGGCACCGCATGTGCATCTTGAGCGTGGAAGGGTTCTGGAACTGCTTGGCGCAGAACTCGCAGGCGTACGGCCTGGCCGTGAGGTGCCGGTGGGGCCTCCCCGGGCTCCCGGTCCCCGGGGCCTTGTCTCCGTCGCAGAGCTCGCACTGCAGCTTGGGCATCTCTTTGTTTTCTTCCTCCTCGAACGCCTTCTCCGGGGGGGCCTTGCCCACGGCGCAGTCCAGTTCCGCCGGGTACTTATACTTGGTGCCTGGGCTCCTGCCCCCGTGCTCCTTCCTCCAGTTGGCTTTCCTCATCTTCCTCAACTGCCTCGATTTCTTCTTGGGCTTGTAGTTGTAGTAAGGGCGCCACGGTTTGTCCGTGGTGTCCTGGTCGCTGGCCTCGTCGAACATCTCGCTCATGTCCATGCACTCGGACTGGCAGAGGTCGAGCGGGCTGTCGCCCTTGGTGTCCGGGTCACTCTCCTGCGGCAGAGCCTCCTCCTGCGCTTGGTGCTTGGGCCTCCTCCCTCTTTTGTAGAACAGCTTGGATCCTAGGATGTGCCTCTTCACGATGGCTTCGTTCCCGATCTTGACTGTGATTTGGCAGAGGGGCGCCACGTTGCTGTTGGTGGAGGTGCCGGGCAGGGCGGGCTTCGCGATGTAGGTTTCGATTTTGCTGGTTTCTTTGCTGGCGTTTGTGGTTTTGCTCAGCGACCCTCCGGGGTCGGCCGCGGATCTCGATTCCTCGGGGACGTCTCCCCTGTCACAGGGGCCGGTTTTCTTTTTCTCCCTAATGCCTCTGTGTCTGCTGCCCACCCTGCCCGCCTTGTCTGGCTCGGGCTTGCTGTCCTCTTTCACCGTCTGGCCGGCGGCCGGGCCTGAAGGGGCCCTGTGGCTGCTGCCGGGGCCCGACAGGGCGGCCGCCATGCCGCTGTGCACGATGACCGAGGAAAACTGGCTGCTGTGCACGATGACCGAGGGCGCGGGGCCGCCGTAGCTGATGACAGACGCCGAGTTCTCGCTGCCGTGACTCAAAGACAGAGCGGGCATCCCCCCGGCGGGGAGGCTGGAACCACCGACAGCGTTTTCAGGGAAAGGAAGGGACGCCTCCTGTGAATAAAAGTTATTGTCAAGACTGGCTTTCAGCGTCTCCTCTCCCCACTTGGACCCCTCTGCGTTCTGAAAGCTGGCAGACGTGGGTCTGTCCTGGCCCGCGGCCGTGTCCGGCGGGACGGCGGGGCTGCGGGTCGCGGGGTGCATGCCCTCCGGGAAATTCAGAGCGGGCAGCTCCGAGCCGCGCGGGTTCTGAACGACATAGGGGCCGGCTGCGGGCTCACGCCCCTGCCTGTTCTCTCGGGCACTTTCGTAGGATGCGCTCCGGTAGCTCTTGTAAGGGGCCCTCTTGCATTTCATGGGCAGCAGCCGGTACAGTTTGTACGGATAGACGCTCGGTTTCAGGCCTCCGTTCGCCGTTTTCTTGCTGATGGAGAGTCTGTGGTCTATGGCGTGGAAAGACTTCTGATGGTTTTTGAGGATGTAGTAGGTCATGAACGTTTCCAGGCAGAAGATGCACTGGTACCGCCTCTCCCCTGTGTGCCAGATCTCGTGCCTCGTCCGGTACTCGGCCAGCGCGAACACCTTGTTGCAGTAGTGGCACGGGTACGTCCTCCTCCAGGAGTGCACGTTGGCGTGCCGGCGGAGGCTGGACAGGGTCACGTAGCTGCGCTTGCACACGGTGCAGCTGTAGAGCATCTGCCCGTTCACCAGTTTGACCAGGTGGTCCATCTCCGGCAGGGTGCTCCCGGGGCCGGAGAAGTCACCGATCCTATTTCCGGATAACAAGGACTCCGGACCCGGGAAGGAGGCTCTGTTCTGTCCGATGGTGGGGTAGTTTTCTAAAAAGCACTGGTTTCCTCCCGGGACGGGGATGTGGCTGGACCGCATGCAGATGTGTTCGTGCCGGTCCAGCCTGTTCGGGGTGCTGAACTCCTTGTTGCAGTACTTGCACACCAGCGGCTGCTGGGTGGGCTTGTGCAGCTGCATGTGGGCGCCCAGCAGAGTGCTGCTGTCGAAGGACTTGGAGCAGGAGCTGCAGTTGTAGACGAGAGGCGGGAGAGGCGGGACCTCCGCGGCCGGCGGCCCGGGGACCTCGGAGGAGGCGTTCTCGTCTTCCCTGGGCGGACGGACGTCGCCTTCCGCGTCGGGAGATGCTGAGCCGGGGAGGACCGCGGCCGGCTGCGGGCTCCTTTCCTGGGGAGCCTCCACGCGGGTTCCTGGCGGCGGGGGTGGCGTCTTCTCCGTGGCCGGCTCGGAATCCTGGGGCGCGGAGAGCGCCGCGGGCTTCTGGCACGCCGTCGGGTTTTCGGCCACAGCTTCCCCGTTCTCTTGGCCTGTCCCGCCGGGCGGGCTGCCGGCGGGCCCGCACAGGGGCAGGGGCTGGGGCTGGGGCTGGGGCTGGGGCTGGCTCCGGTAAGCCTCGGCCGCGGAGGAGGCGGAGGAGACCGCGTAGGAGTGCTCCGCCAGGGTCCGCACGGGCTCCGCCCCGTGGCAGCCGTCCGCCCTCTCCAGGCAGAGGCTGGCGTTCCTCATGGAGTCCGAGACCTTTTTGAAGCTCGCCCTCAGGTCCAGCGGGGAAAACATGCTATTGCTGTTTTCCGTCTCGATGATGGAGAACGCGTTCGTGATCCTTGGCCCGTTGGCGATGGCCGGCTCCTCGTGCTGTCTCTTTTCATTCTTCTCCTCTTTCACCACCCCCTTTTCGGTGATGCAGTACACGTAGGGCCCCGGGGAGTGGCAGAAGTTGCGGCTGGTCAGGTCTTCCAGGAAGGATATCCCCAGCTTCTTCCCTGCGGCCGCGAGGTCGGTGACCGTTTCCTGCCTCTTGACGACGACGGTGGAGCTGTAGATGTAATTGAGGATTTCCGTGAACACTTCGGCTTTCAGATCATCCAGCTCCAGGACGTGGCTGGAGATGCAGATGGTGTGGCTCCAGAAGATGTTTTTGAAATAAAGGCTCGAAGCAGCCAGGACATTGCTGTGGGCTTTGAACTTGGTGTCCTCCACGATGATGGTGACATCGCACAGGATGCCCCGGATGCGCTGCTCGTTTAGGATGGAGAGCACGGTGTCGCTGTGCAGGTCGTCCTTGAGGTCCCTGGAAAGGGACATGACTGTCATCTGAAAGGAGACGAGAGAGATGGTCAGAGACCCCTCCACAAGGACCTGCTTTGTGTCTAGATTATTTTCAACTTCTTTGGGAAAAAAAAAATTTTTTTTTTTGCATGAAAAGACACGTGTTTTTTTTTTTTTATTACTAAAAAAAAAAAAGTTTCATTTTTACATTTATTTAGCTGTCTGACTCTGTGCATGTGCCTTCAACACTTCCACAGCGATTTTCTGCTCCTCAGTAAGGAAAGCACACTTGATCCTGTCACGGACACATTCAGCACACATGGATCCGCCGTGGGCCCTGCTGACTGACGTATGTTTTCGTTTTGGACAACCTCATGAGAACTTCAGGCCTCCCAGCACGAACTCCGCGAGGCCGGCCTGGGCACACACCACACGCAGACGTGGGTGCTTTCCTAATCTTCCCGGTGTGAAGGTGAACAATTCTATCACCAGGGGATCGGGACAGCCTAGTTCCGTCAGAGGCTGTATTGTAGGACCGCCTCGGGCGGTATGTCAAACG
The DNA here is from genome assembly GCF_014108245.1 of Pipistrellus kuhlii. Lineage (NCBI taxonomy): Eukaryota > Metazoa > Chordata > Mammalia > Chiroptera > Vespertilionidae > Pipistrellus > Pipistrellus kuhlii. Next base: position 23,659,193 of record NW_023425416.1, read on the forward strand.
CTGGACCACGGTGAATACCTGAAGCCACCGTCCCCGGAGGAGGAAAAGGAAAGCGCGTGCGAGTTCAAAGGTCAAGCAGACTGCCAAAAAGCCAGGTTTTTATGTCATGCTGTCGTTGCTTCCAAGACTTGGGGATCAACACGAGAAGCTAAATCTTCCTTGCGCCCCAGCCTGTTTCTCAGACCATTGCTAAGAGTTGCATAGTTGGAAATCCTCTCAGAACTCTTTCTCCAAAGCTGTAGCTATAGATACATGTCTAAATCGGGGGGAGCAGGGTCGCCTTCCAAGATGTTAAGGGTCTCATCATCCCTCCAGCCTGCTGCATGGATGGAACTCCTAGAGCTAGGCAACACCATGGTCCTGCCACAAGCCTCCTATCGTTTCCAAAGACGGTCTGGTGATCTGATCCAAACAGAATTCATGAAGCAGGAAAATGGTTTTTCTTTAAGTTTCCTCTAAGTAATCAGTGCCTGTCTGTAAAGGTATTATTACCAGCTCAGAGCAGAAGCAAGATCTGGAGGGGCAGCTGTTCCTAATTGGTGGCTCCCAAGGGTCTCTCAATGGAAAGTCACAGCCTGAATGGCCACATCTGACCACCAGGGGCGCCCTGCCCCTCTTTGGGACCCACCTCGTTCCTTCTCTGCTTTCCCTTTCATTACAGCCAAAGGCGAGTAGGGTTTTCAAATAGAACTCTGTGAGGTACTGAGGACAAACAAAACATATGAAACCAGGAAAGTATGTTTCTGAGCCCACAATGCTGAGTCTAATCACAAACTCCTAAATTAGCACAATTTAAAGGCACAGTGGCTCTGGTCTGAGGATCCCAGCTCTGTTTTCCCCCAGAGACGAGTTCGTGTTATTCTCCACACATGTTCTATAATCAGTCTGGAATGGCCAGGGCCTGCCAACTAGTAGCCTTGTGAGGGGCAGTCAAAAGGTGTTCATGCCACACGTGTACAATAAATACATGGCTGAACTAAGACGCAAAGGAAATTAAAACGTGACCCTTACCATGTGTGACGCAGTTTGTTCTGTTCTATTATCTTTCATTTCAAAAATGCCAACAGCTGCCGAAACAGGTTTGGCTCAGTGGATAGAGCATCGGCCTGCAGACTGAAAAGTCCCAGGTTCGATTCCGGTCAAGGGCATGTACCTTGGTTGTGGGCACATCCCCAGTAGGGGGTGTGCAAGATGCAGCTGATCGATGATTCTCTCTCACTGATGTTTCTAACTCTCTATCCCTCTCCCTCTCTGTAAAAAAATTCAATAAAATATATTTAAAAAAATGCCAACAGCAACTCACTAAACTAATTTCACTGTACAATAAGATATCACCCCTGCAGTTAAAAACCCCCACAAAAACCACCTCTGGTCCATGGGATACACTAACCAGCCATCACCCAGTCTCTCTATCCCTTGTCCAGTGACATCCAGAAAGCCACGGAGCTTGCTGGTATTTCTTTATCTCCCAGTGGCAGTGGAGTCTTACGTTTAGCCCACGGCGCTGATTCTGTTGGGAAGGCCAGATGGCCACATACACAATCTCTTTTTACCCTTTTGTGGAGCTGATATAAGCTGTGCCCATTATGTTACTCAATATCCTTTATGTAAGAGTCCATTTGATAATTTTTTAACCATTTGTACGCCATAAGTGTCTCTAGAGGCAAGCGGCAGACCTTTTTAAATTAAATTCAAAATATCGTGGCAGTTAACTGGTTAAATTTCATTCAGCCATAAGAAGTACACTTCTACTCACAGCTTCTTCGATTCAGGTAACGAGAAGAGGATAGTCTCCATGTTTCTTTTAATTCTTGAGACAAGTAAGAATTAACCTTTCTCATCAATTGTGATAGCCACTGTGAGCCTGGGTTCCTGGTGTGACAACTGCCTCACTGTCTCTGGTTAACGTTAGTTCTTCCACTCTCGTTTACCCGGCCTTTACTCCTTGTCTCCCATTTATCTTTTCTAGAACTCTGGAGGGGGAGGGGGTTTAAATCTATAATAAAAATGAAATGAAATCTTGCCGAAACCGGTTTGGATCAGTGGATAGAGCGTCAGCCTGCGGACTGAAAGATCCCGGGTTCAATTCCGGTCAAGGGCATGTACCTTGGTTGCGGGCACGTCCCCAGCAGGAGGTGTGCAAGAGGCAGCTGATCGATGATTCTCTCTCCTAGATGTTTCTAATTCTCTATCCCTCTCCCTTTCTCTCTGTAAAAAATCAATAAAATATATTAAAAAAAAGAAAAGAAAAAAAGAAATGAAATCTTTATGGCTTCCTCTGTGTCCCCAAACAGACCACAGGAGTGTGTCCTTCGCATTTATTAGGTTGTACACCATTAACACACTCTGTTGATATTTCTTTTGCCTTCCTTGAGGTGTTTCTGTTCTGGGCCCTGTAGGGTCTACTTTGTCTCCTGACTCATATATTCTTATGCAGTTTGGTTTTTGTAAGGCCCATACATTATTTCAATTCTTTTTATTTTTTAAATTTTATTTTTATTTTATTTATTTTAAAAATACATTTTATTGATTTTTTAAAATATATTTTTTATTGATTTTTTACAGAGAGGAAGAGAGAGAGATAGAGAGCTAGAAACGTCGATGAGAGAGAAACATCAACCAGCTGCCTCTTGCACATCCCCCACTGGGGATGTGCCCGCAACCAATGTACATGCCCTTGACCGGAATTGAACCCGGGACCTTTCAGTCCACAGACCGAAGCTCTACCACTGAGCCAAACCAGATTCGGCACATTTTATTGATTTTTTACAGAGAGGAAGGGAGAGGGATAGAGTCAGAAACATCAGTGAGACAGAAACATCAATCAGCTGCCTCCTGCACACCCCCTACTGGGTATGTGCCTGCAACCAAGGTACATGCCCTTGACCGGAATCGAACCTAGGACCCTTGAGTCTGAAGGTCAATGCTCTATCCACTGAGCCAAACTGGTTAGGGCTTTTCTTTCTTTTATTATTTCAATTCTTTATCCAGCCTGACTGGATAATCTCAGATTTGGTGAAACACCTGCTATGTGATTAAAAAAGCTGCCTTCCAAGTTGGCTTAGTTCTATGCTGTGTCATCTATTTTGTCTTTTCACCTCAACATTACTGCTTGTTCCAAAACACCCACTTCACAGCACTCTGAACAATTCAGGACCTCTCAGGGGATGTCGGATAGCCAGTTTCTGCCCAATCCCTACAGGCCCGATCCAGACAGGAGGGAGCCTAATCCTATGCTTTAGTATCTGTTCCCTGGTGGTCAGTGTGAGCCATAGTGACTGGTCGACCGGTTGTTTAGGCTTTTATATGGATAGATAGATAGAAAGCATCATTATATTTGTCAATGAAACATCCTCATAACTTTGGAATATCCAAGTATGAAATCTTTCATGGGACTATCAACCATTGTGTGGTAGAACCCTTTAAGAAGCTAGCACTTATCAAGTTTTAGTGTGCTATCAAAGAATATCCACAAGTAACTGGAAAGATTAAGAAAACTCCTCCTTTGTCCAATTACCTATTCATGTATGGCTAGATTTTCTTTACATATTTCAACTAAAATAATATATTTCAACCGAATCCAGAAGCAGATATGAAAATCCAGCTGCAAAAATGTAAAACAATACTACTTTTCCCACTATATGGGTTTTTGTTTGTTTGTTTGTTTTGCTTTAGAAAGTAGTTTTTTGTTTTTTTTAAATAAAATGTTATTTGTCAGACACCTGGTTTTATCATAGCATTTTTTTCAGAAGTTAATAGTATTTTTTAACTCTTATTTTAAATTTTGAATATGGTAAGTACTGATAGCTATAACTCAGATAAACGAAAGCTCTTTAGACCCTCAATGATTTGTAAGAGTGTAAGGGAATTCTGGGACCAGAAAAATTTGAGAACTGCTGCTGTAGTCTATGAGAAAATGTTCAAAATCATTTAAAAAGAAAATATTAAAAAAAAGTATTTTACTTAATAAAATAAATCATATATACTAGTAAGCCCAAAAGAACTGAAGACAAAGTGAACGCAAGTGTGGTAAAATATAAGGCAGAAATCCTCAGGAGACAGGAGACAGGAAAGACCAAGGAACGGAGAAACACAGATTGATACACCCAGTCACACAGATACACATGCTAATTTTCCAGGTCCGAAGTATCACAGTCAAGTCCTCACTAACTCGCCAGAGCTCTCGCCAGCAAAACACTGGAGGCCTTCTCAGAATCGGAGGGAACACAAGGACCTCCATCCAAACTGGAACTCCTGCCCTTCATGCTGCTCTCATAACCTCGGCCATCTCACTCCCTACTGGGTATGTGCCCACAACCAAGGTACTTGACCTTGACAGGAATTGAACTGGTCAAGCATGTCTGTCCCGACCACTCTGACCTTCCTGCCTGCTATTTCTCTGCCTCCCTCACTGGCCTCCTTGCTGTTTCTTGAAGAAGCTGGCATGTCCCCCCCCCCTCCCCCCCCAGGACCTTGGCATGTGCTGTTCCTTCTCCTTGAATGCATGTTCTTACTAGATACCCACAGGACTCCCTCGGCTGCCTTGCATCATCAAGCATGACCTTCCTGGTGAGGCCCACCGTGCCCACCCTATTTTAAATTGCTCAGTGTTGGCCTGTGGATTGGAGGGTCCCGGGTTCGACTGTGGGCAAGGGCATGCACCTTGGTTGCAGGCTCCATCCCCCACCCTGGCTGGGCACATGCAGGAGGCAACCAATTGATGGGCCCCTTTCACCTCGATATTTCTCTCTCTCTGCCCTGTCCCTTTCAATCTCTCTAAAAAATAAATGGGAAAATGTCCTCGGTAAGGATTAACAACAACAACAACAACAAATAAATAAACAATAAAACTGCAGCTCCTCACCCCAGCATTTAATGTCATCGATAGGTTCTTGAAAACTGCAATTTTAAACAAAATGACATATAAGGAAACCCATTTTACCCTAGGCCAGTGGTTGGCAAACTCATTAGTCAACAGAGCCAAATATCAATAGTACGACGATTGAAATTTCTTTTGAGAGCCAAATTTTTTAAACTTAAACTTCTTCTAACGCCACTTCTTCAAAAATGGACCCGCCCTGGCCGTGGTATTTTGTGGAAGAGCCACACTCAAGGGGCCAAAGAGCCACATGTGGCTCGCGAGCTGCAGTTTGCCGACCACAGCCCTGGGCTAATTGATATAAAGAAGAGTTAAGTTCCTCCAGCGGATTTCTGGTCACAAAAACATCACCAAACTTCTAAATAAAGACCCAAGACACTTATAGTTTTAATCACTGAAGTAAATGTGAGCTATGCATACATTTTAAAAAGATTTATAGAAAATAGTAAGATCGTTCTTTTCCAACCCACTCCTTTCAGTCCACGGTGTCGGGTGGCCCAGGCCTCTCCCCGCAGCTCCGGGCACGAGGCGGGACCCGCACCGGACAGGATGTCCTTCCACAGCAGGGCGCTCTCACTCCCACACCCACCCACGCTCAGACGGGGACAATGTGGACACTTCACATCACGTGCACGTCTTCAGGATGTGGGAGGAAACCGGATCCCCAGAGAGAACCCACACAGACATGAGAGAATGTGCAAGCTCCGTGCAGACAGTGGCCCCAGCCAGGAATCGGATTTTTTCCCCACCCCGTCAATGTTATAATGGAACCTTTTTGAAGGACTTAGTCGCTGCACTTGAATGTGAGCATGGCTGAAGAGGCAGGCGGACGGACAGTCCTTTCCACACGGCACTCGGGTGCAAACGGTGCCTTGATTTGTAGGGCCGCTGCCCGTATTCTGTGTGTGCCACCCATCACGGCTTGCATGCCCGCCTCTGTCTCCAAGGTTAGCCTGATCACAGCATTGTTTGCCTAAATGATTCTTCTTCTTTTTAACCTTTATTGTTGAAAGTATTACATAAGTCACCTTTCCCCCCCCAATAACCTCCTCCAGCCCCCTCCTCTCTCGCCCACCCCCTGGCTGCACTCACCTATTAAATTAGCTTCCTCCCCAGTATATCCTAGATACCCTGCTTTTTAGTATTCTGGGATCGAACTTGAAAACAAAAGCAACAAAGGTCGTGGGTTCAATTCCCAGCCAGGGCACATACCTAGGTTGTGGGTTCGATCCCTGGTTGGGGGTGCACATAGGAGGCAACTGTTAGATGTTTCTCTCTCATATCGATGCTTCGTGCTCTCTCTCCTCCCTTCCACTCTCTCTCAAATACATTTTTAAAAAATATCCTTGAGTGAGGATTAAAAAAAAGAAACAAATTTTTGGCAATGATCTGACCAAGTAAATTCCAGTATTTCCAGCTTAATTAAACCTTCCTTCCTGCAATTACTCAAGGCAACTTTATTAAAAACGCAGATATAAAAAACCTTAGAATGATAGTTTCTATATAAATTCTAATTCTAACCATACGATCTGACCAAGTAAACTCCAGTATTTCCAGCTTAATTAAACCTTCCTTCCTGCAATTACTCAAGGCAACTTTACTAAAAACGCAGATATAAAAAACCTTAGAATGATAGTTTCTATATAAATTCTAATTCTAACCATACAAAAAATAGCCCAAAACAAAAAAACCCAATCTTGAAAAACCTCTTTAAGTCGATAACCAGCATATCTACTCTGTAGAACTTCATAGGGCTTGTTAATAAAATCTGGTGCAGTTTCATCAGGACATGTTTTAATACGACATGGCAGACCGAAAGGGAAGTAACCCTGTCCCGTGCGCATTCTCAGTGAGAACCCGAAGTCACTCATTCGAGACCACGCTCCTGGGCCAGACCGAACCCCCTTTTCCCGAAGCTTCTGATCAGAGGGAGGGGCCGCTCAGTCCCTCACGCACGTACGGGATAACAGAACTGCACAGACAGAGCCCTCGTCTATAAAAAGAAACTCAGAAATAAAACCCAGCTAAAAAAAGAACAACACGCTGCATTAGGACACTGACCTGGAATCCTGCAAAAGTCAAACCCACGGTCCATTCTGGGCCCGAGGGAGGCCCATGCCGCAATGGAATCGCCTGCCCGGGTCTGCCGTCCCCGGTGGAAAGCTCCTGACAACGGACACTGGGCGCTTCGGCGGCCCGGCTCCGCCTTCCCACACATCCTCGCAGGACATTTTCTCAGAGTCCTGTCGGGCGCCTGCGTCAGACCGCCCCACGTGACGGGGGGTGAGAAACACACGCATCAGATCTCGAAAACAGATTACAAAACAGAAGCCCTTTATAGAATTCAGCTGTGTCTAGGAAAAAGGCAAATCCTCTCGGGGTGCCCTCCCCGGGCGGCCCGAGAGGGGCCGAGAGGAGCTGGGTTTATCAGTCCTCCGTGCACTTAAGCTATCAGATTCAAGAAGGCGTAGGATGACAAGGGAATTTTGTTTTTCTACTGAAATCCGGGCCCTTCAAAAGGCTAACATCAGGAAGCTGCTGGAGCGCGTTCAACAGAGAGGGAAGCTGGCTCCCTCGGCCTCACCTGCATATATTATTTTGGGAAGGTAAACATTCGCTCTCTGGCCTTGCAGTGGTGCGCAGACGGACTGTGAGAACGAGTATTTCCAGATTCATGAATGATGCAATGTGTCCAGCTAAATATTCAGGCTGCTTGCTGGAAAGAGGAAGGGGTGGGGGGAAAGTGCTTGGTTTTCCTTTTTCTTTTGGAAAAAGTATTCCAGGGCGGCCCGGGTACCTTGGGTTCACCTCAGGACCAAGCTTGCCCAGGCTCCGCTTGCTTAAGAAACCTGGCAAACAGGCTTCAAGCTTTTCTCTGAAGCCCTGGAGAGATGTAACCGTTTCTTGTCTCGACCAAATTCCACTGGCACGCCAAGTCCCTGACGAAGGCATTTTCGCTCTGAACGCGGTAGGGACTGAGTTACCAAAATGGCCAGGGCAGGATTCCTGACCCTGGGACTTTTCATTTTAGGGGAGAGCCCTAAACCACCAAGAATTGGTTTCAAGAGCCAAAACCAGTTTGGCTCAGTGGATAGAGCGTCGGTCTGCAGACTGAAAGGTCCTAGGTTCGATTCTGGTCAAGGGCATGTACATTGGTTGCGGGCACATCCCCGATAGGGGGTGTGCAGGAGGCAGCTGGTTGATGTATCTCTCTCATCGATGTTTCTAACTCTCTGTCCCTCTCCCTTCCTCTCTGTGAAAAATCAATAAAATAAAATTTAAAAAGAATGCCGGGACCGGATTGGCTCAGTGGATAGAGCGTCGGCCTGCGGACTGAAAGGTCCCGGGTTCGATTCCGGTCAAGGGCATGTACCTTGGTTACGGGTACATTCCCAGTAGGGGTTGTGTGAGAGGCAGCTGGTTGATGTTTCTCTCTCATCGACGTTTCTAACTCTCTGTCCCTCTCAATTCCTCTCTGTGTAAAATCAATAAAATATATTTTAAAAAAAAGAAGAAGAAAAAAGAATTGGTTTCAAGAGCCAAACTCCACTTTCCTGCGAACCGAAAGGGGCCTGTTGCCCTCAGCAGCCCGCTGCCTCACAGGGAGGCGGCGGAGGGGAAGAACTGCTGTACGTTCTGGCTTCTGCACAGGAATGAACCTCCAGCGAGCGGCAAGGACGGGCTATCCTGAAATGGACTGAGCACCAACTGCTTCTTCGGTGTCAAACTGTCTGCATCCGCCTCCCATGGCACCCTCCTTCCCCACCCACAACCCGCCCTGCACCCCGGCTTTCTGGGGCCTCCTGTGAGGCAACGAATCCGCTTCAGACCGGCTCCTCCTGGTGGACCAGAAACTGGGCAGAGCGGAGTGAACGGGATAAAGGTCACTGAAAGCACAAGGCGCGGTGCTGGACACACAGTACGGGGTCAGCGAGTGTCGGCCCGAGTCAGCTTGAGAACTGACTGTCCGGCTCGGCTGCTGGCCCTGGAGAGAACCGCTCATGCCGTCCGCAGGGCATGCCCCAGGCAGGGCCATCTTTAAAAAACACCAGGGGAGGTCCAATTCCCCTGATGTTAGGACACAACCCAAACCCTTCACTGTGGCCTGCGGGGCTGGAACTGTCCACGGGTCCTGTCCACTCCCTGTGCTCGCCACGTAGGCCTCCCTCCACCTGCTCCACTTGCTCTACTTGCCAAGGCTCCACCGGCAAGTCCTGGCCCTTCACACGCTGGTCCCAGCACCACCCGTGGCGGCCTCACTCTCCTGCTTCGGGCCCAACCCAAACGTCACCTGAGGGACCACCCCATCTCTGTTTGCTCCGGCCTGGCCTCTACGTGCCCTCAAACTGTCTGACTGACTTCCTCCGTGCCGCTTAACCTCACCTGCAATTACCACGTGGGTCTGTGTGCAGGCTCGCCGTCTGCTCTGCCCACCAGGAAGGAAACTCCAGGAGGAGAAGGACCGAGCCGTCCTGTTTACCGCCGCACCTCCGGGCCGCGGCGCGTGGCAGGCGCTCAGGAAATGGTTGTGGAATGAACACAAGGAGGGGGGGGGGGGATTTGCACAGAAAACACAAGAAGGCTCACCCCAACTAACAAAGCAGCCTGCTCCCACCGTGCACCCCTGACCCCTCACCCCATCTGCTTTCCTCCCGCCCACCCCACTCACAACGTGCCAGTGGAGCACACCGTTTGCCATTATTTACTGCCCAGCGGCCTGCCAGGCTGAAGCCCTACAGGGCAGTAACGCATCTGCCCTGACGTATCGGAATGCTCTAGAACAGGCCTGATGCCTAGGAGGCCCCCGATGCACGCTCCTTTCCTAAACGAACAATCTGTCCTGCAAACAGACATGTTTTCGTAAATGAGCATTCTGCATGAACAGGCACGGTAAACATTGCCAATGCCGTTTTCCTCTGCCGGAATTCCCCCCATCGGTTTGGGATAACATTGCTTTTGTGTGATCCACCCCCCATATTCCTTCACTTAATCCCCTTCACATTCCTGCAGGCGTATACTATGGAGGGACGGCTGCGTACTCACAGGGTTAAATGAGTTACCAGAGTCCAAGGCCCATGCACCGAAGCTGACCTTACCCCACCCCCGGGGAAGGGCCCAGCTGGCGGCAGCGCCCTGCCCTGCGCCCCGTCACCACCCCCCCCCCCTCCCGCCTCACGTGCACCTGCACATGCAGCAGCCGTGAAGCCGGAGCAGCTGGCCTGCTCCATCTGGCACACGGCGGCCTTGCGCCGAGGCCAGCCGCAGGCTCCCCGGGCAGGGTCAGCGCTGCGGAAGCCCGTGGCAGGAACAGACCCGGCTGAGGTTCACGGGGCAGCCAGCCCGGGTCACGTGCCAGGAAGTCACTGAGAAGCGCTGCCTGTCATGAGCAGAATGTTCCAGAGAGGCCCCCGAGAAGGGCAGCGGAGGGTCAGCGTTAAGGAGGGCAAGCAGGCCCCGGACCAGGGGCCGCGGGCACCAGGGCAGCCTGCGCACTGCGGGGTGACCAGCCTCGGGCCCGGGACCCTTTGCGGCTGGTTGGCACGGCCGGCATGTTCACCTGAATGTGCGGTCGATCACAGCGTCACTGACAGCACAGGGTGCTCCCAGCGCCAGGCCCTTACACTATACCCGTATGTCGTCGACGTAACATTTTTAGTATTAAAAAAGTTGATATTTAACAGGTTGCTGCCAACTCAGAGAATTCAGGAGACAGAGGATCAGGATTTGCTAATCTGAAGTGAATTCATGTGCCTCGCCTCCCCACCCCCAGTGTTGAGCTTTCTCTCTCATTAGAGGCCTGGGGACCCGTCAGCCAGGGCACAGGAGATCCGTGGGCATGAGCTTTGGGCTTGAGCTTCTCTAGGACAGAGGGAGGGTCTCCCTGCCAACATGAAGCTGAGATACAGTCTGCAAGGCTTGTTAGAACCCTGAATCCAAATTCCAGCATCCTTACCAGGACTCCCAAGATCCTCGGACAAACGTGTGCCTCCATCACAGGAGGATAAACTCTGCGAGGACGGAGGCTGTTTGCCACAGCCTCCCTCGCTCCCGGCACCGCACGCGGCACAGACCGGGTGTTAGCAGGCCTTGCTTAGATGAATGCAGACAGGAAAGGCAGACACACACTGAACCTGACCCACCGCCCTGGCACTGCCACCAAGCTCTCTGGTTCCAGTGTTAGGTCGATGCTATTTGTCAACTATGCTAAAAGGGGGAATATATTCGACAAACACTAAAAAAAAAAAAAAAAGTCAAGAAGGCTGTTCTGACCTGATAAAAGGAAAAGGAAACACACACACACACACACACACACCAAATCAACACTGCCTAAGGCTGAGCTTGATAAAGACAAGCCAGTGCCGTCCGTTACCCAAAAAGTCGTTCCTCTTCCAATAAGTTAAAACACGGAAACACAACTTAGAAACACCAAAAACGTCTTCTTACTGCCTTGACTCAGAGGAAGGGCAAGAGCAATCCTTCAAGCTTTACTGGTAGGCTTTGTTCCGTTAAAGACGAGACCGCAGGCCCCAAATGGAGCTGCTCAGGTCCTTCCTAGGTCTCCCTCACGGCACCAAAAGGAAACAAAACCTAGCTGTGGCTCTCCCAGACGTGGAGTCTTAGACAGGTCCATCCGAAATGGACTGACCAGCGGGAGTGAGGTCACCTTCCTGACACACCCCTGCTGTCGCCTCTGTGGAAAGGAGCCTTGCCATAACCAACCTGCGTGCTGGCTCCTGTCATTTCCTTGATTTGCTCCCTTCTGCCCGTAACGTCTCCTGCCTTTCAATGAGATTGGAGGCTGCCCGACTCATGAGTCACGGAATAAATCCAATCAGACCTTTACATTGTACTCCGCTGAATTTTGTTCTTTACTCTCTTTTTTTTTTTTTTAAATATATTTTATTGATTTTTTTACAGAGAGGAAGAGAGAGAGAGGGATAGAGAGTTAGAAACATCGATGAGAGAGAATCATCGATCAGCTGCCTCCTGCACACGCCCCATTGGGGATGTGCCTGCAACCAAGGTACATACATGCCCTTGACCGGAATCGAACCTGAGACCCTTGAGTCCGCAGGCTGACGCTCTATCCACTGAGCCAAACTGGTTTCGGCTGTTCTTTTACTCTTTAAACTCCAAAGGTTTGGCCTTCGCCTCCTGACTGCTTGGAATGAATTGGCAATGTACTTATTAAAAATCAAATTTTTTTTTTTTATACTAAAACTGTAAAGTTGGTAACACGTGGGTGTGAGGCCTCGGTGTGGGGTATTTGGGAAGAACCCTGTTTCCTCAAGATGTTTTCCCTCCCGACACCCCCAGAGGTCTCCCTCCCTGGACCCGCTTTTCAGGCCCTTCCTCCGTCCCCCCACCTCAGCCTCCTCTCACAAGAGGATGATTGAGAGAGGGTGCTGGGCTGAGCCAGGCGCCCCTGGGCCCAAGGCTGGCTTCTGGGTCCCTGACCTTGGGTGCCCACTCAAAGGCAGACACAAACCCTGTTCCCCCACCGGGCAGCCAACAGTCAGGGGGGAAAGGCATTGTAAAGCGTGCCTATGATGGCCGTTCTCAGCAGAGCTGCATGGCAGACTTGCTCGCGGAGCCACGGACAGAATAGGAGCTAGGTGACCCCAGACACTGAGTTGGGGTTGTGGCAGACCGGGTCCGGGCAGGGCTGCTTTCTGCATTCTGCGGAAAATGACCACGTGATGCTGTGCAGCAGAGCTGGCCCACGGCTTCCAACCCCCCTGTGCAGCAGCAGGCCGTGACAGAGCCCCTCCGGCAGCTTTCCTGAGGGTTGCTGTAGAGTGACATTGCCATCCCACCACACTTGCGTCAATGTCCCCAACGTGACTCACTCATCTGGCAGGCGAGGTCACCTAACTATGCCAGCCACGCGCTGTGCCCCTGATACCTCCCAGGCACGCGCACGTGCCCGGTGCCATGTACACGCCCGGCCCGTGTCAGTCTCACGCAGCCTGACGCAGCGAACGAGGACACCGAGACCCAGAGGAGTTGTGCAACCTGGCCAAGGTCGCTTGGCCACCGTGCGGCAGAGCTGGGGTCCGCCCCCGACGCTATGACTCAAAGCCATGCTCTCCGTGTCGGGATCAGGGGCACCAGGAAGTAAACTTGGCTTTTCCACACCTTCTTGCTATCGATCGAAGCCTCATCAGCTCAGACCCAGCCTACTCGCCAGTGTGTGCACCGTTAGTAACGTGCAGCCTGGCCCTGAGCAGGGCTGCCGTGCACAGGCGGGCAGGTTATGCCGGGGTGTGCTGGGGGGGCAAGGGGAGGCATGGCCAGTAAAGCGCCCTGGTGAGGGCTGCATCCCTGGGGGACCACGCCTCTAATACGGACCCTGGGGTGGACACTTAACGGGACACTGATAATTTTCCGTAACGTTCTACTTTCATTTTCTTAAAAAATGTACATTTCAAAGTAATGTATAACATTCAAAGATGTCATTTTGATTTTGACCCACTTCCATCTCAAAATCGTATTTATCAAATGCCTATCATCCACCAGTCACCGAGTGTAACACAGGGGCTGCTACCGGATGGAGGTAGAGAAAAGGCGTAATGGGGAGACTAAAGCTACTGAACGGGGAGAACTGAGATGCCAAGGTGCTGGATTGGTCCATTCATGAAACAGGGCTCTCCCTAAGGGTAATCTGGGTTAATTCCGGGTTGGCCAGACCATGCCCCGTCCTGCACAGGGGCCGAGAGCCTCAGCTTCGTTGTCAGGTGGACCTGGCTCTGTCACCTCTGGCTGTGACCGTGGATACATTTCTTTCTTAAAAATGTTTTTGTTTTTAATGATGAGAGAGAGAGAGAGAGAGAGAGAGAGAGAGAGAGAGAGAGAAACACGCCCTGACTGGGGATTGAACCTGCAATCTGAGTATGTGCCCTGACTGGGGATCGAACCACCACTTTCTGGTGTATTAGAACCAAATGAGACACAAAGCTAGGGCAGGACAAGTTTCTTCATCTGCAAAACGGAGCTCATAAAAGAATCTACCGAGGATTAAGCAGTAATGCTTATGAAACATTTGGCGTAGTGTCATGCACAAAATCAAGCCTTAGTAAATATCAGCTATTATTGGTATTACTGTTACTAATTCTTTTTAGTCGCCTTATCCCAGGCCCCAAACCTAGGCACAGTGAAGCTCCTCAATGGCAGGGGAAATGCTTTCCTTCTGGGGGCCCGGGCTCCCGCCCCCCTCACAGCGCTTCAGGCTGGAGGGGACACGGCCTTCTTCCCTGAAGCAGAGGGCGGTGACATCTGAGACTCAGGTCATATGTGGGCATTCAATTACAATGATCATCTAATGATTTTCTTTTCTTTCTTTGGCTGCACTGTTTGTTAACACTTCTTTGCATGCAGAAAACGGCATTAAGAATTTAAATAGCTCTGGTAGAGGGTTCGATGGTTGGAGCTTCTGTTGCCCTGTTTCCCAGAAGGTTGTGGGTTCAATTCCAGGTCAAGGCACATACCTGGATTTTGGGTTTAATGCCCAGTTGGGACTCATACAGGAGGCAACTGATCTATGTTTCTCTCTCCCATCAATGCCCCCCCTTCCTCCCTCTCCCTCTCCCTCTCCCTCTCCCTCTCCCTCTTTCTCTCCCTCTCTGCATATCCTCGGGTGAGGATTAAAAACAGAATTTAAATAAAAATCATTCAAATTGGCTACTTACTACTCATTCTGGTAAGAAGCTCGATAGGAAGGAGACCAACATAATTTGTGGAAGACAAATACTTAAATCACTGATAAAGTTCCATCATGTGCACTTCCTTGTCCCCTGAGCCAGAAGATCCTTCCAATCTGGCCAGATAAAACAAGGTTAGGCTACTGTTTATTGGATCACGTGCCTGTTTTACAAAGCATCATCTTCCCCTTCATAAAAAAAAGGCTCCCTGGGCCCTGCCTCATCCCCTCTCCCATCTGTTTACGGATTCCTGGCCAACCACTGGCTCCTCTCCTCTCACACCAAGGGGATGTTTGGGGGGCAAAGTCTCGGGATCTCTTCTCTCTGACTGTTATAGTTATCGTTATGTGAAGTGTGTTTAACATTTAGCATTATATAATTCAATACCTAATATATTAATCTGTTATATTTAAGAGTGAATATTATACCTAGTAACTGTGTGAACGCCCTAGCAACCCCCGCCTGGAACCAGGACCGTTACAAGCCTGAGACCCACGCTGACAGACACACACAGGACACAGTTGCAGCTGCAGCTCGGCGTCGAGGCCTTGAGGTTCACGGCTCATGGAGATCTCAACTGAGCTTGGGCAGAGCTTTGGGCAGGAGGAGAAGGGGGAGCGCAGAGCGACCGTCAGTGGAGGAGCCTTCGGGCGTCTCTGGTTGACGCCTTCAACCTTGCTTCTTTTATAGCCATTTCTGGGCGTTCCTCTGTTCTCTGTAGGTGTCACCAATGGGTCTTCAGTGTGTCTTATCAGTGGGTCTCAGGCTTGTAACGGTCCTGGTTCCAGGCGGGGGTTGCTAGGGCGTTCACTCAGTCACTGGGGCGTTCACACAGTTACTAGGTATAATATTCACTCTTAAATATAACAGATTAATATATTAGGTATTGCCGAAACCGGTTTGGCTCAATGGATAGAGCGTCAGCTTAGGGACTGAAAGGTCCTGGGTTCGATTCCGGTCAAGGGCATGTACCTTGGTTGTGGGCATATCCCCAGTAGGGGGTGTGCAAGAGGCAGCTGGTCGATGACTCTCTCTCATCGATGTTTCTAACTCTCTATCTCTCTCCCTTCCTCTCTGTACAAAATCAATAAAATATATTTTTTTAAAAAATATATTAGGTATTGAATTATATGATGCTAAATGTTAAACACACTTCACACAGTTATAACACTGAAATCTAATAAGATGTCAGATTTGGTATGATTTTTTTTTAGTGACTACTTTTTTGTTTTGGTTGTTTATTCTTTTTTAGTAAAGTCTCAGTTTAATGGATTCATTAGATTGTCATTTGTTCAGGAAAAAATATGAAAAAAATGTTCGTTCCGTTCGGGGCTTAGCACACTTGGGTGCTTACTTTAGATTTTGGTTCAGGTTTCCATGGAAGCCCTTGATTAAAATTTTTTTTAAAAATATATTTTATTGATTTTTTACAGAGAGGAAGGGAGAGAGATAGAGAGCCAGAAACGTCGACGAGAGAGAAACATCGATCAGCCGCCTCCTGCACACCCCCCACTGGGGATGTGCCCGCAACCAATGCACATGCCCCTGACCGGAATCGAACCCGGGACCCCTCAGTCCGCAGACCGGCGCTCTACAGTTGAGCCAAACCGGTTTCGGCGATTAAAATTTTTTGACAACTTTCAGAAATAGTCAGTAGCTGCAAGCTTCCCTTTTCCTGTCCCACTCCTCCCAGCTGGTATCTCTGGCCTCAGAGGGCAGAGCGGGGCCTCTGCTCACACACTCCTGGGTTCAAATTCCAGCTCTGCCACTTAGTAGCTAATTACCATCTCAAGACCCATTGTTGTTTTTGTTTTGGTTTGTTTTGCTAATCTATTAAATGGGAGAAAAGTGCAACTTAGTTCTTTATAGGATAAGGCAAGACAATACAGACACAAGGTAGCATCTCATTCTATTGCTCCTTTTCACCCTGATGATTTTTCTATGAAAATTCCAGAAAACAAAACAATAGCTACAACTCTTTCTGTAGCCCACCTCGTTATGGTAACGCAACCAACTTAGGGCTTGCTGGTGGAAAGGGTGTTGGAAGCAGGGGAATTGTGTAAGTTAAGGTGTCCCTGCAGCTGAAGTGGAGAATGAGTGGCTTGGAGAGTCTCACGCTTCCAAGTCTTCAGTGAGCCTGGGCAGATTAGCTCTGCAGGCTGGACCGTCAGGAGCCACTGGGCTCAGGCCAGGCTGACCCCAAAAGAAGGGAGTCAGCTAAAACATGCTGGAGGAAGGTAAGGGCAAAAGCAAACATTTAGGCCCAGCCGGGCGTGGCTCAGTGGTTGAGTATCGACCTATGAACCAGGAGGTCACGGTTCGATTCCTGGTCAGGGCACTTGCCTGTGTTACAGGCTCCACCCCCAGTGAGGGGCCTGCAGGAGGCCGCTGAACAATGATTCTCTCATCACTTATGTTTCTCTCTCTCTCTTCCTCTCTGATAGGAATAAAAAAATATTTAAAAAAAGTAAATATTTAGCAAAATAAAATTCTGTTTACATTTTATCATGTTCATTTAGTGTGGGTTAATTATAGAGATGGTAATATAATTGAAAGAACATTTACATTTAAAGAATAGGCACATGGATATAATATTACGATAAATAAAGCCAATAATTGTGCATTAACAGATACAAAATCAGTAACATATTGTTCCCGGGAATCCTGCATGCCCATTAAAGATATTGCCTTCCCTCTCTACAGCCCTGAAGCCCTATTGGAAAGGGTAAGTAGAGAATAAGAACTCTGAACAGCCAGAGAGCTCCTATCCTTTAGGTAGGTGGTCGCCAAACTCATTACCCAACAGGGACAAATATCAATAGTACAACAATTGAAATTTCTTTTGAGAGCCAAATTTTTTAGACTTAAACTTCTTCTAATGCCACTTCTTCAAAATAGACTCGCCCAGGCTGCGGTATTTTGTGGAAGAGCCACACTCAAGGGGCCAAAGAGCCGCATGAGGCTCAAGAGCCACGGTTTGCCAACCACAACCCCCCGGTGGTTTCTCTAGGTCCACAGATTGCTCCTGCCTGTCTGGGTAAAGCCAGTGAGCCAGCCCCCAGACCAGCATCTTAGCCCCAGATTGCATTATTACTAAGTTTCCTCACACAGAGAAACAATGCAAACACAGAGTTAGGAGACAAAGCTGGAGAAGGCAAAGCCTGTCACAACCCGAGTGCTCTGTTCCCATCACACCTCATTCTGTTCCATCCTCACCTGCTGGGAAGGGGACCTTTAAGCACGTAATTCACGTTATGCTCTGAGTGGCAATCTATGCCAGCAGGGAGGAGAGAAAGGAGGCAGGGCAGAGGGGTGTCCTGGACCAGGAGAGGTGGGGCTGGAGGCAGGGTACAGGGGGAGGGAGGCCACAGAGGAAAGGGTTTGGGACTCCCTCCCTCTGTACTAATGCCCTCCCTAGTAAACAGAACCCCAGGTGCATGCAACTCGTGGGAAGGCCTGGCTTACTGTGTCACCGAGCCTGCCCACTCTGCTCGCCCAGCTGCCATGGGGTTAGTCACAAAAGGAAGTCCCACGGGCAGTTCCTAGCTCTGAGAGTGAGCAGACCCTCTTAAGAACACGACCCCCCCCCCCCCCCACGCCCGAAACCGGTTTGGCTCAGTGGTAGAGCGTCGGTCTGTGGACTGAAAGGTCCTAGGTTCGATTCCAGTCAAGGGCATGTACATTGGTTGCGGGCACATCCCTGGTAGGGGGTGTGCAAGAGGCAGCTGGTTGATGTTTCTCTCTCATCGACATTTCTAGCTCTCTATCCCTCTCTCCTCCTCTCTGTAAAAAATCAATAAAATATATTAAAAAAAAAAAAAAAAAAAAAAAAAAGAACATGACCCCTTAGACTTAGACGGTCTTTCCCTGGCAGAGGCTTTCTCGGGGCTGTGTTTTCTGGTTCCTTTGCGTTGGAGGGCCGCAGCCCATTCCAGCCCACAATGCTGTGCCCACACACACAGAAATGCTCTTGTGTTCCAAGGAGCCGGGAATCCAGCCCCGGAATCCATTCTCGACACGGGCAGATGAGTAAGCATGGCTTCCAAACAAACAGGCATCGGGTGTTTTCGATAACAAGGGGCAGAGAGCGTGCTTGTTAGCGGAGCGTGCACTCTCACTCGTCTCGCTTTGCCATAAATGGATTCTAGAGATTCTTCAGATCTGGGGTGGGGGCCGCTCCACCCAGCCCGGGAATTTCCTCCTCCGAGGAGCAGCATTCACTGGGAACAATCACGGCGCCCTGAACGGTCACCCCTGCCACACAACACCCCTTTGAAAGTCCGCTCCGCTTATTCAGACCCTGGGCTACGCATCACAAATTCCTCCAGCCTTCCCTGGTGAGAAGAATGTTCCTGACAAAAGGAACTTTACAGTTCTTTTCTTTTTTAATTCCAATCCTTTCATTTCCGAGATGAGAAAACGAAAGCACGGAGAAGTTAAATGGCTTGCCCAAGATTCCACGTGAGGCCAAATCATGCGTCTAGACTTCTGGTTCCACACGGTCCTCCGCCAATGGTGGGCTCCGTTCTCCCCTTTCCCTTTTCCCCCTTCACTTCCGATCTAACAGGGCTGACATTTTTTAACCGAAACTCAAAAACTCCCTTCTCTATTCTGGTTAAATTATATCAAGTCCACTCAGCCCATTATCTCCAGTCCGATGGGAGGTTTACAATGTCAATTCTATCTTAAAATATATCTCCGGACTCCTTCGACATGGTATGCTGATTTCTGCTCTAGACACCCCCCGGTGAGATGAGGAGGGTGATGTCTGTGACAAAAAGGCATGGCTGTTCTCTCCCACTCAGATCATTCTTTCAAGATCTTGTCATACATGTCACTGTTATACTAATGACAACTTGGAAAATATTTTTAAACCGGATAGAATTAAAAAAATAAATAAATAAATAAAGCCTCGGTTTCCTCTTTAAAGAGGAAGGGGGTTGAATCCACTTTAGCAGGAAGTGGCCCTGTGAGGAGCAGCTGGGGTCACGTCCAGACATTCCTGTGTTTGGGACGGAGAGGCTGAGACCACGGGTGACTGAGACCCAGGAAACGGAAGAGCTGCTGAAAACAGAGTGACTGGGAATAACCTACGAGTAAAAGAACAAGATGCCAAGTGCCCGGGAGCTGACTGTGGCCCTTGGGCTGGCCGTGGTCACAGGTGACCGGATCTAACCCCTGACCGGTTATATGGTCTCTTATTATTGCCTCAGGAAGCACAGCAAGCCTCTAATTTTCTGACCATGCTTCTCCATCCCTGCGTCCTCCCTCACTAGCTCATGCCGTTTGTTTTCCTGGGGCTCTTAGCCCAGCATCCTCGTGCCCTACCTCAGCGGGGCGCACAGACCGTCTGCGGGGGCCCAGGGCCCACGTCCGCGTCCCCAGAACATCACCTTCCCCAAAGCCAATTTCTCGGACCCAAGCACCAAACAAAAGCAAGGGTGCCTGTCCTTATTCTAGTCTAACCCTCTACATTAGGGGTGTCGAACTCAATCAGAGAAGGGGCCAAAATCTAAAATCCAGCCTAAATCACGGGCCGAATGGTTTACTGAACAGTCATAAACTGTCATTGTGATGGAAACGCAGCGGAGTGCAGTGATGACAGCGCGGTGCGGGCCACATTGCAAGGCCTGGCGGGACGGATTTGGCCCGCGGGCCTTGTGTTTGACACATGTGCTCTACATTGACAAATCACTTGCATGCACACCGTTGCGTTTTCTACCTCACCAACACCCGTCCTTTAATTTCTGTTGAACCCTCTCCTCTACTGCTTACAAATGATTTGCATGCACCCCATCTCATTTCCTTCTCACGGCACCGCTGTGGACCGTGAAATATTTCCATTTCAAAGATGAAGACAGTGAGGCTCAGAGAAATGAAGCCGAAACCCAACACCCACATAGCTTGTCGTTGGCAGGGCTGGGTTTTCACCGCTGGTCTCGTGACTTCGAGTCACACACTTTGCTCAGCGCACTTAAAGGAGACTCCGAGTACGGGACTACACATGTTAGGAGACATAAGTTGCCAATCTCATCTTTTGATGTTTTATGGTTGTGCTTGTTTTATGCCAAATTTCATGCCATAAATGTAATTGTATTTGCCATTCAAAAAAAACCCAAACACTTATATATCATTAGCTTTTTTTTTTTTTTTTTTTTTTTTTACCAATAAAACCGATTTTTCCTGATCAGTCTATTCACCATTTAACACGCTGCTGGCTAGGCCAGTGGTTGGCAAATTCATTAGTCAGCAGAGCCAAATATCAGCAGTACGACGATTGAAATTTCTTTTGAGAGCCTAATTTTTTAAACTTAAACTTCTTCTAGCGCCACTTCTTCAAAATAGACTCGCCCAGGCTGTGGTATTTTTGTGGAAGAACCACACTCAAGGGGCCAAAGAGCCGCATGTGGCTTGAAAGCCGCAGTTTGCCTACCATGGAGCTAGGTGATCATCTGCGCATTCCACTTTGTGAACTCTGCCGTTCTGCGTTACCTGACTGCACCGCATGGTGCTGAATTCCCGCTGTGAAATGGGAATGACTCCTGAGACGATTACTGTCGTACTTAGGTGAAGCAATGACTATTGAGACTTTAGCTATCAAATGTCCAATTAATGGTATGACTCACATACACACATATGACCACTGTATGCTGTCATTACACTCATTCCAACCAAGTACTTTTGTTTTCTTAACAAGTGTCTGAAGAAGCATAAGGTAGCAAGGTCCAGTAACTCAGAAAAGCAGAACAACTATTGTATTTCATCCCCTAGGCCTGAAATTCTTTAGTTCTTCCCACATTCAGCAATCTCTGGAGTCCACAGTCCAGGGGAGAAAACAGACACGCAGACTTAACAGCCCCTCCCTCATGACTAACACGCTCTAGCGAGAGGCAGCTTTAAACTGAGTTTGGGGAGAGGGTCTGTAAAAAAGAGGTGGAACTGAATCTTGAAAGACAGGGAGCATAAGAGGAATAAGTCAAAGAGCGAAAGACAAATACCGTCTGATTTCACTTATATGTGGAATCTAAAAACAAAATAAATGAACAAAACAAAAACAGACTCATGGAGACAGAGAACAGACTGATGGCTGCCAGATGGACGAGGGACTGGGAGGGGTTGGGTGAAAAAGTTGAAGGGATTAAGAAGCGCAAACTGGTAGTTACAAAACAGTCAGGGGGTCTAAGTATATAGCACAGAGAATATGGTCAATAATATTGTAATAACCTGTATGGTACCAGGTGCATACTTGAAGTATTGGGGGGATCACTTTGTAAAGTATCCGAGTGTCTACCCACTGTGCTGTACACCTGAAACTAACAGAAAATAATATTGACTGTAAACTGTAGTTGAGAAAAAAAAAATTTAGTTTCTGGGTGCCCTCCGAGACTGGCTGAGTCTGAACAGCCAGGACCCGCGGTGAGCAAGGTCCCAGGCGCCTCAGAATCAAGGCTGGCTTTGGACACCGTGTCGGTTTCCTGCGGCTGCCGTAACACGTCACCATGAACTTGGTGACTTAAAACAACACCAAGTTATTCTCTCAGAGTTCTGGAGGCCAGAAGTCCAAAGTCATGGTGCCTGCAGGGCCGTGCTTCTGGTGGGTCCAGGAGTTCCTTGGCTCGTGGCTGCACGCCAATCTCTGCCTCCATCTCCACTCGGCCTTCTCCTCGGTATGTGTCTTTCCTCTGCGTGCTTCTCACAGGGCCTGCCCATAATCCAGAATGGACTCATCTCAAGATCCTTAACTAACGTGCCTCTGCAAAAGCCTCCCCCCCCCCCCCCCCCAATAAGGTCACATTCATAGCGCTGGGACCTATCTTTTGGGATGGCCACCATTCAACCACTGCCTATCCCATGGCGGCAGTTCATCTGGATGAGTGTGAGGGGGTGAGGATGCAGAGGTCTAAGCTAAGCTCCCTGACAGTGGCAGGGAGAGAGGAAGAAAGGGGGAGAGAGCAATTCAGGACTACTCAGACCCACGATTGCACGTCTAAGTCTCAGGTACATAGAATGTACTACATGTGGGATGTAAAAAAATATCACCACAATCACAAATTAACAAAATGCTAGGCTATGTTACCCTCAAAATATAGGGGAGAGCTTTTTTTTTCTTTTTTTAAATCCTCACCTGAGGATATTTTTCCCACTGCTTTTCAGAGTAGCAGGAAAGCAGGGAGGGAGGGAGAGAGAGAAAAACAGAGACTAGTTGCCTCCTGCACATGCCCCCACTGGGAACAGGGAATGGACCTTCAACTCAGGTACGTGCCCTTTACTGGGAATCGAACCCTCGACCCTTTGGTGAGAGGTGTGATGCTCCAACCACTGAGCCCTACTGGCCAGGGCTAGGTGAGAGCTTTGAAGGGCTGAAAAGGCTTTTAGTTAATTCACTTTCTAAACTAAATTAATTTTATATGAAGTTAGGATTTCGTCATTAAGATACTGTGGACACTTTCTCCTCACCACCCCAGCAGCTTCCGGTGCAGACAAGTCACTGCGGCAGCACGGGATTGGCTATTTTTGTCTTTCAAATTGTTTCCTTAGGAGCAGGCAATATTTCTGGTCAGCAATGTTACACCTCCCTTCTCACCGCCCACGAGCGGCCCCGAATCTCCACTGAAGAGTGGATCGTCCCTCCTTTTTAATTGATTCGTGTGCTATCATCAAAGTCCTACAGGGTAATTATTTGTGTCAGTTCCCAGACCCGCAAAGGTCTTCTGCCCTCTCACAGAGGAACTGCCCTGCTTGGCAACAAGGTCTGTGGGCCAGAAGGCCAGGGGGTGGTGGGGAGGGTGGAGAGGAATCAGGCTCTGTGTTGAGGTTACAGTCACAGGCAGGAGACAATAGCTTTCAGAATCATATTCCTAGTGATTTCATCATACGTCCCTACAGTATAATGTGAAGGGCACACCCTCACCCGCTACCCCCAAACACTGTCCCCAAGCACCCCTCAGCGAGCAATCTGCAAGGACCAGCCGCTAGGCCAGTCTGTCTCTGTGTTGGACCACAGCATCCAGAGCACAGCTCCCCGGACGTCCACATGCACGAGTCAGCTGGGGATGGGCTGTAAGTGCATTTTCTGACACAGTGGGCCAGGAATGTGTGGCCCATCTTCATGTAAGTTGCGGGGGCAGGGGGGGAAACCAAAGTGTCTTACCTGCTGGTGAAGTGATAGCTATAATGGCGGTGATGATGCCCATGACAACAAAAGCTAACATGTACTGAGCACTTCTCACGTGCCAGGCCCCGGGTTACGTGCTTTACAGACACGATGTCTCCCTTAGCACCAGGAGGGCTGAGGAACATGGGAGCGGTTAAAAGATGTTCAGAAAAAAAAGGAAACATACGTATTATAAATTCCAGGATGTGCAGAAGGTCAATCAAGTGTCACCAGAGAGAGAGGACGATTCTCACACTGTCCCAGTCCAGGACTAGTTAGCAAGTTCTAAGCGCTTGATATTCCAGAACGCATCCCTGGGCCAAACAGGTCCACACCACAGACCAGGTACATTACGATATGCCTGCTGTCCTTTGGTGCCATCCTGGTTGGGCTTGGCTCCCTTTCGCTGCCTTGGGAGGGACATGCCCGCACAGGGAGGGCTCCCTTTGGCGGGCTCCTATTCCACCCCAGGGCGGGCACACTCAGCCCTGGGCAGCTTGCTCAAGGCTGTGCCTGGTTCGCTGCAGGTGTCCTCCAGATGTCCTCAGACACACATGCTGTGTTCGGCTGCTGACTCGACCGTCCAATCACTCTACCTGGATGAGATGGACATGGTTTACGTCCAAAGCGGCTTCTTTATTTGCTGTGACTTTTCCTTGGGCAGGGTCTTGGAGGTCGTCAAACCCGACACTCGGCAGGAAAAGACTGGGCAGGCTGCCCCTGAGGAAATCCAGACTGGAGGATTGAGTCAGATGGTGTAACACTGCAACTGTCAACTGCTGACCGGTTTCACTCGGCCCCACATTATTTTTCTAAAATGTCATGCCCTCCCGTTTGCCACATTCTAATCACTCTTTCTTCTCATACCCAGCCCACGTCGAACATTCATGTCGCCTTCCTGTCCCTGCAATGTATCTGAATTTCAGACTCTAATCTATACTAGAATAAGAATAAATAATTTATAAGTTTTGTTCTGCTTGTAAGATTTCAATATCTATACAATGATTCATTGTTCCCCTAACATGTAAATGATGAGGTATAAGCATTCAAGCTTTCAAAACAACCATATAACAGTTCTTCAGGACCTCACCAGCTGCTCATTGCCATGTGGAACATTTTTTCTTTTTAACATATTTTATTGATTTTTTTCAGAGAGGAAGGGAGAGGGACAGAGAGTTAGAAACATCGATGAGAGAGAAACATCGATCAGTTGCCTCCTGCACACCCCCCACTGGGGATGTGCCCACAACCAAGGTACATGCCCTTGACCGGAATCGAACCCGGGACCCTTCAGTCCGCAGGCCGACACTCTATCCACTGAGCCAAACCGGTTTTGGCAGAACATTTTCTTAATATATGAATCCTAGGAGGCAGAGGGGCAAATACCAAACTCTTTACTCTGCTTCAAAGGTGCCTTTAACGACGGGGTCAGCTCAAACTTAGAGAAGGAAATGATACTCAACTCCTAGTCGGCACTCCCAAAAACCAGACTCCTCCTCCTGGAGGCACCCGGCTCTCATTTGTAAAGGAGGGTCCCATCTTCCTCATGAGCAGGTGATGCAACAAGAAAAGCAGCAATTGCTGAGAAGGCACAGACCTTTCTCAGGAGCTGCTTGCTCGGTCAGAGCATTCCGAGTTGGCATCATGCTCCATCGTTGCGACACGCGACAACAATTCCAGAAACTAGAGCACAGAACTGGAGCTTGGGCTACCTGGTAGTTGGGACTTCAAACAATGGGGTCAACACAACAAAATGCATCCGCCGAGATCACCCATGTCCTCGGGGAATCTTCCAGAAGCGGACAATGGTGGCCAACCCGAGGAAGTAAATTCTGCTCCCGAGACGCAGGATGGGGGGTAGAGGGCACACAGCTTGGTATGGAGCGCAGCCTGCCCTCTCGTGCGATCCCTTGGAGAAAGGCTGCCGGCTCTGCCTTGTCTCCTCCCCCGCTGTCAGCAAACAGCCCCACGTTTGCAGCAGCTTCCCACCTGGCTCCAGCTGCAAAACGTACAGAGGTCATTTCTGTGAGCCTGGGCTCTGCTCTAGTCACCTGAGTCCACCACGTACACCACATGTGTCAAACACAAGGCCCACGGGCCAAATCCGTCCCGCCAGGCCTTGCAATGTGGCCCGCACCGCGCTGTCATCACTGCACTCCGCTGCGTTTCCATCACAATGACAGTTTATGACTGTTCAGTAAACCATTCGGCCCACGATTTAGGCTGGATTTTAGATTTTGGCCCCTTCTCTGAGTGAGTTCGACACCCCTAACGTACACGTTCTCCTTGTCCACGCACTTCCTTCTCCCCCGTTTCCCACCATCCCTCCGCCCGTGTTTTCCATAGCTTCTCTTCCACCTCCCATTTTTCCAGTTCGAAGCCAAGCTGGCAAGACTGCAATCTCTGGAGGGAGGCCAGGCGTGGCCTTGCGGCTGAGGCAGCCCAGGAATGTGAGGCAGCCACCCTGCCTCCGGGTCAGGAGATGCAGGTGGCTGGCGGAGCTGTCGAGCAGCCCAGGTAGGTCTGCCGGACAAGGAGAAGCACAGCAGCTTTCCCAGCGTGGAAACGCTGCAGAAGCCCCGGCTGGCCACGCAAATGCACGCACCATGGTTTAGACAGAAGAAATCGACGGGGTAAATGGTTGGGCGGGGAGAGGGAAGAATATTAAAGTTCCAGTTGGCTTTTGACAAATTTACCCCAAAACAAATGTCATGAAATGAAGGTTTCTGGCCCTACTCAGGTTGTCCAAACAGTTACCCTGTTCACCTGTTTTAGAGTTAAATTATCTGGGGGCAGGGGGACCAGGGAGCAATGACATAATAAGCTGTTTAGATTTTACAACGTTAAAAATTCCCCAAACAAAACCCCAAACCCACTGCAGACAAAAACACGCCAACAGGCTGTTTAGAAAAATTAGGCTTTAAATATACTGACCTGAGAAAAATCTAAAGAACAGGCTGTTCTGTAGAACAGCTCGAGTTTCTGCTTGTGCTTTCATTTTAGAAAACAAACACTCAGACGCCACAGTGGGAGGAGCTGCGCACGGGGATCCAAACTCACAGAAAATGGCCCCCGGTTCTGGAGGCCGGACACAGCCACCAGGGCCCCGGAGGAGCTCTCTGGGAATACAGGCCCCTGACCTTTCACAAGAGCCATTATCTAGGGACGGAGATAACTCTCCCCCGCCCCCCTCGCCAGGAACATAAATCATGGTCTTCAAAGTGTTTGCTGAGCGGCAGTGACTAATCGCCCCACTTTTATCCTCCCTGCTGGGGGGGTGGGGGGGACGGACCTCCTGGGGGGCAAAGAGTTCATTTCAAAAGCAAGGTAGCTGCTGGGTTTGGAGGTAAGACTCCCATTCAAACTTAATAAAAGAAAGAAAGAAAGAATGAAAGACCTCAAGAAGTATGTCCTAAAATACAGAGAAGTGCAAATCATCTTCTCAGAGACTCGTATCATTAAATAGGGAGGACAGTATTAAAATAGATCAGTCGGATGTGGCAAAAAGCTCGTGGTTATTTTTAAATGTCAAAATAAAAAGCAAATATTAGGAATATGAAAATATACTACAAGCAGACCCTGGCCAGGTGACTCAGTTGGTGGAAGCAACATCCCGTACATCAAAAAGTTGCAGGCTCGATTCCTGAGCAGGGTGCGTACAGGAGGCAACCGATCAATGTCTCTCAAGTCAATAAAAGACAAAACAAAAATAAAAACATATCCATGGATGAGGATTAAAAATATATACATATACAACAAACAGGATGAGTGTAATGGTAATAATTTTCTGGTTTATAAGTTTGTAATTTTAGGGTGAACTTTTAGTGTGACACATACTGAGGGTCAGACTTGACCACTTAGGTAGTCACCCCTTTGTGTGTGTGTGTGTGTGTGTGTGTGTGACATAGATAAAACTTACCCCATATTCCTTCTGTACTCCATCCATAGGAATGACGCACGTTACTGATAACCAGCTTGTACTTTGATTAACACTTGTATGATGACGTATGTTACTGATAGGCACCTAGACTGCCGTGGGCCAGAACAGCCTTCGAAAACGGGACCCCGACTTCAGACATCGATCAACACCCTATATACTGGTACCCTACCTGGACGATGAGAAACTCACTTTGTAGTCTATATTCATTTAGGGAAAAAGAAAAAATGTTCTCTCGGGAAATGTACGGTGCTTCTGTGCGAAAAGTCAACCTATAGCGTGCAGTGGCTCAAGAAACTCCGAGATTGCTCGACCTTGACTGGAAAAAAATGTTTAACCCAATTCATTAGCATAGCGCTTGGGGTAGGCCGGTTCTCTAACGTGTGAGTAAAACCCCATCCGGGGCTTCATTTCACTGCCACGTCATCGCTTTTTCCGTCTATCCTAGCGCCTTCTGCTTCCACAAAACGGTCCTCCCTCCCTCTCCCGTTAAGGCAGAGGTGGAACTCGCATACGTCCACGCCAAGGGCAGAACACACACAGGCACCCGGGCCGCAGGGCTGACGGCCACCGTGACACTGCTCCCACCGGTGAGCGGCGGAGACAGCAGCGAGGCCGAGAAACTGCTCTGGGCGCTCACGGCAGGGCCTGCAGGGCCAGATAAACCGGCACACAGCAGGGGCAGGCCAGAATGCTGAGTCGGTTTGTAAAAAGGAAATCTCACTTTGGTCTAGGGGCGAACCAACGTTCTATCAGAGCTGATCAGAAACCTCCAGGCCTGAAATGAAAATGCACGTGAGCTGGGGGCGCCCGAGATTCAAACGTGAGCCTCTCCTGCCTGGTAAGGCGATACGTGCAGCCCTGGGCTTACTGAGCTGCTGGCCTGCTGGTCTAACTGCAACCAACTCTACAAATAACCAGAAGCTGTCCTGACGCGGGGACAGGAAGAACACAAACAAACGGGGCCTAGAAACACGAGTTGACGCACAAAACAGGAAGTGACAGCTCATCTCCACCTGGCGAGCACACCGCGTGCCTCCCGCTGCTCACACAGCCCGGGTGCCCTCCGAGCACACAGTGTGCCTCCCCGCTGCTCACACAGCCCGGGACGCCCCTCTGAGCACACAGTGTGCCTTCCTGCTGCTCACACAGCCCGGGTGCCCCTCTGAGCACACAGTGTGCCTCCCCGCTGCTCACACAGCCCGGGACGCCCCTCCGAGCACACAGTGTGCCTCCCGCTGCTCACACAGCCCGGGTGCCCTCCGAGCACACAGTGTGCCTCCCCGCTGCTCACACAGCCCGGGACGCCCCTCTGAGCACACAGTGTGCCTTCCTGCTGCTCACACAGCCCGGGACGCCCCTCTGAGCACACAGTGTGCCTCCCGCTGCTCACACAGCCCGGGTGCCCTCCGAGCACACAGTGTGCCTCCCCGCTGCTCACACAGCCCGGGACGCCCCTCTGAGCACACAGTGTGCCTTCCTGCTGCTCACACAGCCCGGGACGCCCCTCTGAGCACACAGTGTGCCTCCCGCTGCTCACACAGCCCGGGTGCCCCTCTGAGCACACAGTGTGCCTCCCGCTGCTCACACAGCCCGGGTGCCCCTCCGAGCACACAGTGTGCCTCCCCGCTGCTCACACAGCCCGGGACGCCCCTCCGAGCACACAGTGTGCCTCCCACTGCTCACACAGCCCGGGATGCCCCTCCGAGCACACAGTGTGCCTCCCCGCTGCTCACACAGCCCGGGTGCTCCTCCGGGAGGTAAACCGTCACTGGATCTCTCACGAAAAACCGCACCTCGGGCTGAATGTGGCTCAAGGCAGCAGCCAGCAAACTGACAAAACAAAAATAAAAACATACCCATGGACTGGGTCGTGCAAGCTGGGTCTCCTTCCTCGCCCTCCCTGAGAATATGTTTAATTCCTTCCCCAATTAAATTCGTGTTTGGCTTAGTCATTTTCATTTAAATGAGAGGAAAAAACGCCTTAACAAAACGGGAAAGAGCCTTCTGCTGCTCCCCGTGTAAAAAGACCTTTTCTCTGCCACCTTAAATGGCAGCCGTCCCAGAGCTCGGGCGGCTCGGCAGGACGGAAGTCTGCGCCATGGTGTCCGCTGTGGCTGCTGAAGCCCTCCCTCCCGCTCTCCTGACAGGACCTGCCGCTTCTGCAGAGCGTACGGGACTGAGTACAGGACGCTGGCTTCTGCTCCCAGTTGCCCACTAACTGCAAGTCCCATGACTTCCCGGAACTCCCCTTTCCCAGTCTGGAATGTGAGGAGGTTGGGCTAGTGTGTGTCTCAGGTTCTTGGTAGCCATAATGTGTGAAAACCATGATTCCCTAGCCTCCCACTTTGCTACCTTTTGATGGACTCCCAGCTAAGTCTGGCTAGTATTAGAGCATCCACGAGGACAGTCGGAGGAAATCCTGGAATGGGGACCACAGAAGGCCTCAGATGTGGATTTTATCTGCTTTTTCTGCGGGAGAGGAGAGAAAGCACTGCTGGAAGGTACCTTGGCCATCATTGAACCAAACCTCTGGTGACAGGTGAGGAAACCGAGCCAGCAAAATTCCTCGACTTTCTTTCCCAAGGTTGCAGATGGGGCAAGGGAGCAAGTCCAGGCCTCCAGGCTGCTCTCTCACACGGAGCACTTTTCACCGCCCTCCACAGGGTCTCAGAGGGCGATCGACACACACTTACCGAACACCTCTGGACAATACCTCAAGGAACTCTTTTAATCTTTCAACTGGCCTGGCCACTCCGGGAACATTTGGACAGGCGTAGGGACAGCAGCAGCTCCAGTGAGACACAAACTGGCTGATCTTATTGGTGCAGAAACCCGTTAGTATTCTGCCTATAAGAAAAGCTCGCAGCAGCACCTAGGAGGCAGATAAGGGCCTGGGAGGGAGACAGGAGGCCCCACGAGGGTGGGGTCCTGCTCTGGTACCTGGCGCAGAGAGCTGATATTTACTGGACAGATTCAAGTCTGCACAATTCCTCCACTCCACTTGCTTCTTGTAAAAAAAAAAATAAAAAAAAATTAAAAAATCTGAGCTTAGAATAACACTGGAGAGAAGGGTCTCTAAGTCTCTAACCTAAAACCAGAAACAATGACCTACTGCATACTCTCAGTTTGTGGCTGGGGACACCACCCAGGTGTGGGGAGAAGAGGCAGGACTCTGGAGTCAGATAAAGCCCAGGGTGTGAAAAACTCGACAACATTGGCCGCATCGCTGAGCCTCTCCGCCTTGAGTCCACCGCACCCGGTTATCCTGCGTTTCTAATAAGACGGCTGGGCTAATGCACACGAGGTGCAGGGCCGACTCTGTGAACGTCAGTCTGTCTCAGGAGCTATGGTACAGACAGAAACCCTGCTTCTAGGCAAAGCTCCAGGCCACTGGCACCCTCTTCCAAGAGAAGCAAACGGATGCCAACAGCATTATAAAAATGACTCAGTATTGCTTTAATAAATATATTCCCATTAAGTCATCTGATTTTTTAAAATGTACAAGAAGCACAAAACACAATTCAATGTGTACAAGTAAAACAGGTTTTACATCTTCCATACGTAGCTAAGACTCCAAACATATATGTATGCCTCAACCTTTTCTTATGAATAAGCAGAGAGTGAGGACTAGGAAGAAAATAATCATTTTCTCATCTCATAAAATGAGGTTGGGATAGATGAACAACATGAACTAGCCTCAAAATACATGATCTCAAGATGCAGAGAACGAGGGAACTATGATAAAATGACAGAGGTTTATTGACCAGAAGACACAGAGTCAGAGGGATAAATGCACTAAGATGTTTTAGTGGTATGACTGTACAATGTTGCTACCAACTATACTAATAAAAGGGTAATGTACTCATTAGACCGGATGTCTTCCGAATGTCCATCTGGACAAAGCCACAGCAGCTGTGAGGTCCAAGAGCCGGTGGCCTGGAAGAGGCAGGGTGGCACCGGTGGGCCTGGGCCAGTCCCACCCGCACCACAGGGCCCCTCCATCTGCAGAGGCGGACGCTGGGAGAGGTGGGGCAGCACCGGGCCCACCCCCCACAAGCTGCACAGGCCCTCCAGGGGGAACGGGCCCAAGCCATCAGTAGGACAACCCCTGAGGGATCCCAGACTGGGAGAGGGGGCAGGCCAGGCAAAGGGAACCTCTCCTAGTACAGGAATTTTCGTGCATGGGGCCTCTAGTTAAATATATTACTTGTAACAACAGTTATAGTTACGTTGGTTTTGCAAACTCTGAGCCTAGGGAGAGGGTCTTGCCACTCCCTAGGAAAGGAAGCTGATCTGGGGGCTGTGTGTTGCCCAGTATACTGCTGTAGATACACTGGAGACAGTGAGGGTGGGAGTGATAAAGCCGCCATTCCTTTATTATCTGGGGTCAGATCGTTTTTATCTTATTACAAATATAATCCACAAGCATTATGATACAGATACAGAACTTTTGCACAGAATGTCTCTAATATAAATTGGAGTTGTAATCAGCATATCAAGTCTCAAGTTTATCCCTGGCATTTGTTAATATTCATCACAGCAGTGATTCTTTAAAATGAAAATTCCCAGGGGCCCCACCCTAAATCGACTGAATCAGAATCGCTGTGCTAGGGGTCTGGAAACCTACGTTTTAGCAAGTTCCTCAGGATGATTCTTATCCATATTAAACCGTAAGCCACCTGAACTATCACAGGGTAGATTAGCGTGGTGGGAGGTATGCTCATTCTATGATAAAACTAACAGATTAAAATGAGTCATAGAGATAAGGCTTTGTGTATAGATGCACATTATGCAGAAATTTGCATACACACAGAAGGCTGTGAAGGGAAGGGAATCAACATTTCCTAACTGCCTACGATAGTATAGCTCTTGACCAAATTATGGCGTATTACTCAATCTTCAAAATAATCCGATTTGAGTTATGGATGAAAAAAAGTTAAGGCTTAGACCAAGTAACTTTTCTGAAGTCACAAGCCTGGGACAGGGACCAGCACGGTTGTGAAACTAGATTTATCTGACCCAGTCTTCTCATTCCATTGTATTAAGCTCATGTGCCTATGAAATCTCTCTCTCTCCCTCCCTCCCTCTCTCTCTCTCTCTCTCTCTCTCTCTCTCTCTCTCTCTCCCTCCCTCCCTCCCTCCCTCCCTCTCTCTCTCTCTCACACACACACACACACACACACACACACACTCATGTCATAAGATAGCCATATGGTAAAACGGCATAGGAATTAAATTATTTTTAAAACTTTTTTTTTGCATCAACAGAAATGTAGTTTTAAAGAACTTACAATATCAACGAATATTCTTTGACAACAGAATAAAGGGTAGGACTACTATCAAAACCACATTTAATAGCCTGGATATTAGTAATCAGAAATGTGTTTTGAGGCTTGCTAGGGTCAAATTTAACAGCGATTCTTGATTTGCTCAAGCTGCACATTTTTTGCAAATGAAACATCTTCATATCCATTCTGTAAGTCCGATTACCTTACAAAGGAAAATGCCATCAAACAGATCTAGCACGTGTCAATCCAAGGACCATTCCGGGCCCCCCTCCAGCATCTGACACTCCAGGTCTCTCCACTGGGAAACCCCCTGCTGCTGGCTTCTGGAGTCATGTTCTGCCCTGGTTCCTCCTTGCTCTTTTGCCAAAATTCTCTCTAGATCCTGCCTAGGCCCTTCCTTCTTTTCTCACAAGGCTTCATCCTCAGCTTCTGCCTCCATCTAGTCTTTCTGAAAACAATCTCTTCTTCCATCTCTTGAATTATTTATATTGCAAGGACTGCCAAACTAGCTCTGGCCTTCCTCTGGAGCAGTGGTCGGCAAACTCATCAGCCAACAGAGCCACATATCAATAGTACAACGATTGAAATTTCTTTTGAGAGCTAAATTTTTTAGACTTAAACTTCTTCTAACGCCACTTCTTCAAAATACACTTGCCCAGGCCATGGCATTTTGTGGAAGAGCCACACTCAAGGGGCCAAAGAGCTGCATATGGCTTGTGAGTCAAAGTTTGCCGACCACGGCTCTGGAACATATAGCCCCCATCTGTCCGGGGGACGCCATACTCCAACGCTTCAAACTCAGCATCTCTAACACACAGCCCCTCACCTCCCGCCAAGTTCCTTCCACAGGGGCCATGCTCTGGAGATCTGCTGTGTTAGCTGTTTCTTCTCCACTGAGATGGCAGATTGTGTCAGCCCTTCCTTTTGCATCAGCTCCTTTCCCACTTCACTGCCATTGCCCCTTCAGGCCTTCCCCCATCCTTTCTAACTGGTCTTCCTGTCTCTAGTCTCTGCCCTGCCTTTCCTCCCCATGTCCCTGCAGCCACCACAAGGACACTCCTCATGCGCAGCCATGATGCTCCACTGTCCAAATATCTTCGATGTCTCCTACTGGTTAATCCACCCCTATTTCCTAGCTTGGCATTCAAGACCAGTATCATTTGGTACCAAAATGTTCTCCAGTTGTATTTCCCACCAGATGCCTCTATAGACCAGTTCTAACTCAACTGGGCTTACTACCTTTCCCTGAATACGTTCTGTGCTTTCCTATTCTGCTACTTCTATCTCAAATGCCTCCTCATCTCTTTGATGGAAACCACATTCTTTAAGGACTTGTTAAATGTGTGTGTGGTTTTTTTGTTTTGTTTTTTTTTCTCTCAAAAGAGTCCGTCTCCCAGAAGACCTCTTCCTCTTCAAATCACCAAAATATATCTATATTTTCTGGCATTTACCATGCAGTTATTTTTGTGTGTATTTTATTTCCTCACTTACAAAACTGTCTAACAGGCAACCCTGTGGCTCAGTGGTTGATGGTCGAGTCATGAACCAGGAGGTCACGGCTCCATTCCCAATCAAGATACATGCCTGGGTTTTGGGCTTGATCCCCAATAGGTGGCGTGCAGGAGGCAGCCACTCAATGGTTCTCTCTCATCATTGCTGTTTTTCTCTCTCTCCCTCTCCCTTCCTCTCTCTGAAATCAATAAAAACATATCAGCCAAAACCAGTTTGGCTCAATGGATAGAGTGCCGGCTTGGGGACCGAAGGGTCCCGGGTTCGATTCTGGTCAAGGGCATGCACCTTGGTTGCAGGAATATCCCCAGTAGGGGGTGTGCAAGAGGCAGCTGATTGATGACTCTCTCTCATCGATGTTTCTAACTCTCTATCTCTCTCCCTTCCTCTCTGTAAAAAATTAATAAAATATATTTTAAAAAATAAAATAAAAATAAAAACGTGTCAAGCATACACAGAAACGGTTTGACAGGGAAGGAACCAGATCTTTTTTATGCTGAATCCTCTATTCTCTCTAGCACAGTGCCACACTCATATCAGTTACTCAAGGGGTATTTTCTGCATTACATGTATAGAACTCCTAAAAGTTTGCAAAGCACATTTACATTCAACATCTCATTTGTTCTATTTGGAGCTTACGTTTATTACAAGTAGCATTCAAAACTTCCAGTCTGATTTACGTTGCTTAATGCAATTATTGGCACTAGCTCTAACTTTGTCACGTTATTATTTTTGTTGTTATTAATCCTCACCCGAGGATATTTTCCATTGATTTTTAGGGAGAGTGGAAGAGAGAGGGAAAGAGAAAGAGAAACATCGATGTGAGAGAAACATTGTTTAGTTGTCTCCTGCACCAGCCCTGACCAGGGCCTGGGCTGGGCCTGCAACCAAGGAACCGGCTATTGTCCGGGAATCAAACCGGGATCCTTTGGTCCACAGGCCGATCCTCTAGCCACTGAGGCACAAGTTGCAAGTGTTTAAAGGTATAACTTTGTATCTTTAAGTGAAAGTTTCTCTTAAATTGCTTTGCTTTGAACACTCATAGTGCCATGTGGCCTCCAAAGCTAAAAAACAGCATTTTGAGTCAAAGACAGCCCACTTGCCAAACTGGTTTTTTCCTCTGCCTACAGGTTAAATGCACAAATGAGAGGCCTCTATAAGCAGATGAGAGTAATGGCAAAATCAAAATCTTAAATTCCTTTCTGAAAAGATTCTCCTATCTATCCAGTTGGAATCCTATTTCTGCGTCAGTCGCCAACATTCTTGGAGTTGGCGTTCCAGCACATTAACAATAACAAGCCTCTAACTGTTGAACAGTCCTTGCTAAAAGACTGAATATGGCCAATAACACGATAGTCTTGAATCCCCAAGTGCCTTGGAGAAGCTCGATTAACATGTGTTGAATGAACAAGTAAATGAATGAATTCAGAGAAGGCCTTCCTATTGTTTGTAAGTTGAAAGTGTAAGTTTCATAGATGAATGGAAGGATATGTTAAATCTGAAAAAAGGGGGGGGGGGCGAGTGCATTGAGGGGCAAGAACTGTGATCTGTCAGCTCTTCCTGTGACGGATCCTACTCCGGCTGCTGGCGAAGCAGGTGGAGGAGGGGATGAATGTCAGGCTGCCCGTCTGACTAGGTCTCTCTTGAGTTTAGGTTGCAAGTTCCTCCAGGGCAAGCACTCTGGGGCCCTAGCAATGTGCTTTGTATATAAAATGTGCACCATAAACTTAGTATGAGATGCAAAGACCGTCATGAGCTGCCTGTGCATGTTTACATTTCAGTTCTCCACATCTATTCTTCCTTACCTTATAGGAATAGTTAAAAATACAGCACTTAATCCCCGTAAGACACTGCCTTACACACACACACACACACACACACACACACACACACACGTACGTGACCACGGGTAGTTGTTATCATCATCATCTCGGAGGCTTTGTATATGCCTCACAGGTAGCATTTACTGGACTGTGTTGTCAGGACTTGTCTGCACAAGTTGCAAGTGTCCTGGGGCGGGCTTTTCATCCTTTAATGCTCAGGGCCCAGCCAGTGCTCACTCCACAGCAGGCCCTGAGGCTGGTGGCATGACTCAGCAATCGAGGTCCAGGTTCAAGGCCTGCCTCTCTCCCAGCCCACTGGGTCACCTTGAAGAGTCGTATAAACTATCTGGGCCTCAATGATGTCTGTCAGTCCTTCCGACCTCGAGAAGCTAGCAATCTAGAAGGAAACTTACAGGAGCTCCCATGACAGTCACTGGCAGAACTGAGGGGAGAAGCCAGACCCTGGAGTCTCATTCACTTAGCTCACCCTTCCTCACAGCGGCCTCACACACACACGTGTCTCCTTAATAACAATTCGCTTAAATATCATCGTCACTTTGTGTAATCCCCAAACCCGGTGGATCACTGGCACAAATCACATGCCCCTGGGGCGGCCTTCAGTCCCTCAGAAAAAAAGCATTTTCTCCTTCAGGTAGACTTCGGAGACACACACATTTAGTTACCTCAGGTAGAACGGATCAGCCTTAACGAAATCAGTTTCTCGTGCTTTGGAAGAAATCACTTGGAAATCCTTGGTTCTGAGTCCTCCATCTCTTCCACATCAAGATCTAAAAAAGGAAAAGCGCAGTGTCTCAAGATTCGCTGCCAGGATTTGATGGGTCGGCAACAACAGTAATTACAATTAGCATGCGTACTGAACACCTACTGTAAGTCAAGCACTGAGCAAAGTGACTGACATATGGGACCTCATATAGTCTTTATAACACCCCTGAAATATAGCAGACATTCCCCACGTTACAGCCATACCGAGAGACTCTGAGAGGTCACAGAATATGCTCAAGGTCACACAACTAGGCTATGCCGATCTGGGACTTAAATCCAGGTTCAACCGATTCCAAAGCCTGGGTTATTAACCTGTATGTAAGTCGGGGGTTTAAAAAATTTGTTGACAGTGACCCACCGTTTTTAAAAATTATATAAACAAACTCCAAAATCTCAAACATCAAAACAATGCTTACTTTTTTGCTGTGTGCAATGCATTAAGACTCGATTCTTCTCTGTATCTTTTCAAAAATCCCAAGAGTAACTCATCAAACTGATTTCACACTCTTCTAATGGGCCCCTGCTCCTCTGGGAAAACACCACGCTTAGGAAACCTGACGAGAAGTTTCTCTGAAAGCACGCCCTAAACCCTCCTATGCTTTTCCAACCTTGAGAACCTGACCGAGTAGTTGAGCTTTCTAATTTGGAGAAACGTCTTTCACCGTTAAAATGGGTATAAGGCACCATAACGCATATCATCTATAACGAATCCTTAAAAAGCTATATTCAATCAGGGCCAACGTCCAGAATAGTATTTAATCACTTACCTATAGCAGAGCGGAAGTGATAAAGCGGAATCGCAGATGGACTAAAATCTAAGGTGACTAGTATACACTCTGCAAA
This sequence comes from Pipistrellus kuhlii, assembly GCF_014108245.1. Lineage (NCBI taxonomy): Eukaryota > Metazoa > Chordata > Mammalia > Chiroptera > Vespertilionidae > Pipistrellus > Pipistrellus kuhlii. Next base: position 23,697,113 of record NW_023425416.1, read on the forward strand.
AAAAAAAAAAAAAGTGCCTAACGGCGGGCGGCTGGGTTGGACCAACTGGGCAGACCTAACTCTCCTGCAGAAGTGGGAGGCTGGGATTGCACCCCCTGGGGGGCAGGGCCCTGCCTCTGCATTTTCCATTCAATTCCAGGGTTTGGGTGTTGAACCAAGGGAAATCATCAGGTCTTCCGCTGGGTGAGGTCCGGGGTCCGAGTCGCAGTCTGGGGGTGGGGAGGTGCGACTGTCAGACGCTCAGCGCCCTAGCCTGTTGGACCCGCGCCCAGAACGTCCCTTGGGTGCGCACTGCTCCCGGCCCCCCGCCCTCCGGCACGGCTGCGCAGTGGGGCCGCTAGTTGCAGCGCAACCTGAGCGGCTCCCTCCGCCGCGGAGCCCCCTCCCCGGCGGGCAGACGGCGCAGGCCCGGAGCCCGGGCACCTGCGGGCGCGGGGTCCCTGCAGCGGCTCCGCTCCCGGCGCCGGCGGAGCCCACAGCCCGCGCCAGGCTCCGCTGCCGGGTCTCGATCGCCCCCCCGGGGGACGGGAGGGGCAGGCGGGCCGCGCTCGGAGCCCAGCGCCCCCCGGCCGCGCGCGCAGACCCAGCGACTGGCACTTACGGGCTTGGACTCCGCCGCCGCCGCGCGCGCCTTTCCCGGGGGGTCCATGGCGCTTCCGGACCCGCCAGGCCGCCGCGCCGCGCAGCACCGCCCAGAAAATGGACGCCGGCTGGGCTCTGCCAGCCCGGCCCGCCCCCGGCGCCGGGCACTGGCCGCGGCCCGTCCGAGAGAAGGTCGGTCCGACCCTCTGCACCGCGCGGGCCGGTGCTGCAGGGGGCCCGCTGCGCCCTGACCGGGGGGCCCCCGGGAGGGCAGCAGCGAGGCCCGGGGGCACCCACGGAGGCCCCGGGAGGCCCCAGACCTACCCGGCGGACAGCGGCCTCCGCCTCCACCAGCCAGAACCCGCGGGAGGACAGAGCACAGTCGCCATCAGGACAAGGCCTGGCCCGCAGCAGGGTCCCAGGGTTCTTGACCCAGATCCCAGACAGCAGCCAAATCCTGCGCATTGGAGAGAGGCAGGGATCGGAGAAAGTCAAGTGCAGTTGCAATTTAGTTAAATTCTCAGGACGGAGGGGTATCACCTGCGCTTTCCCATGGCTGTCAGGGCCTGGATTGATTTCCCGCACGTGGTATAAGTTATTTCACGCAAAAGTTCCAGCTCTCTTCCTTACGTAAAGGCCACTGGACTGCGAGGCTCTTCCTTCTGAGGTCCAGGGACTGCGCTCTGAGAAAGTATTTACTGAGCGAGGCCTGCCTCACACGCGTCACGTAGCTAACAGCCCAGTGCACTAACGTACGGGTTTTGTTTGCTTGTTTTCAAAAACCCATCCATGTGTCCTGCGTCTTGGTGGTATGAGTCTTACTTAAAAATTTTCTTTAGAAAAGATTCACTCCAAGGTGACGATTTAGGATGGAAAGTCTGTTCTTGACTTCGCTTATATCCTGTTTTTTTTTTTAGCTGGGAGTGCCGTGTTCGCAATTCTGCATCGCAGGTCCTGACCATGTTTTCATTGCGTGATCATTTTGATGAAAGTAGATTCCAACATTAAATACAAAACCAATAAAACTTTTTTTTAAATTTTAAATAATCAGGGAAAATATGTTGCCTTGAAATAAAATTTAAGGGTCATGAAATTTTAAAAAATAAAGGCATGATTTAGTGCCACAAATAAACCTTATCACCAGACCTCATAAATAAATAAATAAATAAGTAGGCAGGCTTTTGAAGACGGGCAGGTTGGACAACATGCATACACATGTACACTAGCAGCTCCAACCCCCTCAAAGCCACGCACCCTTTATTCTCTCTCCCTAGGCCACACGTCTAGAAAGATCTATTCCACCAAATTGCATGTATTAACGAATGATTCATCTTCCCACTTAGAAAAATGATCCTGCCAAAACCGGTTTGGCTCAGTGGTAGAGCGTCGGTCTGCAGCCTGAAAGGTCCCAGGTTCGATTCCGGTCAAGGGCATGTACATCAGTTGCGGGAACATCCCCGGTAGGGGGTGTGTAAGAGGCAGCTGGTTGATGTTTCTCTCTCATTGATGTTTCTACCTCTCTATCTCTCTTCCTTCCTCTCTGTAAGAAATCAATAAAATATATTAAAAAAAAAAAAAAAGAAAAAAGAAAAAGAAAAATGATCCTGTGGTGTTTTTGTTAATGTAACAGTAACTGCCAATCAGAGCTTCTACAAAACTTGAGCGAACCTATTGTGAATTGTGGATTCCAACCCAATGAAACCTGTGGTTTGATCGCCAAGTCTGTGTGTTTTCTATGGAGGCTTTTGGAAACAGAAAATCATATGGACCCTCCAACAAAATGGAGGCACCTGAGTTAGGAGCCACGGGCATTGCTCTCTGGGCTTCTCTGAGATTGGAAGGTGGGAGGCGGTAGAGCAAAGTAATTTGGCCTTTGGATTCTGCCTGCCCGGGTTTAAAGCCCAGCTTTGTCACTTACAAGGTCACTCGCGATGTAATTTTAGGCAAACGACTCACTTTCCCTGAGCGTTGGCTTCCTCGTCTGTAAAATGAGGCTGTTTTTAATATTACACTGGCCTCCTAGGGCTTTTTGATGATTAAACGGGATAGCGCACAAGAAGCACCTACAGTAGTGCCTGGCACATAGTAAGCGCTCTGTAAGTGCAAACAGTTGTGGCTCTTAGTGCTGCAAGTCAAGTATTCAGAGCTCTGAGTCCACGTGGTCCGAACCATAGCTTCAGTGTGTAAAGCAACCTTTATACCCTAGAAATTTTCCACGGGAAAAGCTGCCAGGGTCACATGGAGACTGACATAAAGGGATTTAAACACAGGTCTGACTCCACAGTCCGCTTTCTGTGCTGCTAACATGTTCCAAGGTGGTACCTTGATCAGAAGCTGTCAACAGCTTGTTAAGGGTGAAATCGGCTCTGGCTTTCCTAAGAGGCTTAGCAAATGAATGCCTCCTAACATCCACCTGGGAATTCACCAACAGTGGCATTTCTTTCTCTTTAGAGCTAAATGTTTCCCCAGAAGTGAGCAGATTTCCCCAAATTGTTATTAATAACTAAAATATCATGGCAACAGTTTTGAACACCGCCACCTAAACCTTACATAATCAGCCTGTCCTTCAAAAATTTCCACCCTTCCTCATAACCCGTCGCAGATTCTCTCTCTTAATCATTCTTCTGACCATGGGGAACGAGCTGGAAATTTCCCGGAACGTCCTAACTTGTCATGATTTTATTCTTTTCTGGAAAGGTTTGTTCTTTTTAAAACACATCAATGCGATTTCTTTTTCCACAGCGCTGGAATACTTTTCATTGTCATACATTTGCTAATCACCAAAAAACACCTAAGACTTTAAGATTTTCTCCTTTCTCCTTACATTTCTATCCATTCTTCAACATCTCCACAGCATGACTCCTGATCCTTTTCCACTGGCCTTTTTAGGTGTTGCTTGTTTCCTACCTCATTTCTTTTAATTCCTGCTATTTCCGTTATGTTACAACTGTCTGCTAGCACTTTTTGATTTAGGAGTATTGGCCAATTTAACATGTATTGCCCTCTATTTTTTAAGGTTTCTATATTATCGTAATATATAAATAGATGTAAGTGGTGTCTCTATTAAATCGACTTGCTTCCTTTGACTCATTCTGCCTCCCATATTTGCAGCACTCTGTGAACTCAATTTATTGTTTACTTTTCCTCTCTTTCCCTCATCCTGGGTACAGATTCCATCACTTGGCCTCCCTCGATGTGGCTGCTTATCTCTTTTCTTCAAGCATTTTAAGAAAGTGCCCGTCTAAGCCATTTTCTCTAATCACCACGTGAAAGGCCCCTTGTGATACTGTGTTGAGAAGTCTACCAAAGCCCAGGAAGAGACGGTGTTGAAAAAAGGGGTGTCACCTTCCAATGCCCACGGGGAGCCAGCAGGAAGTAATGTGAACTGGGGTCAACAGGATAACCGGCGTCCCACCTCACTGGGGAGTGCGGGAGGTCACCACCCAGCCCCAGAGCAACTGTTGCCAGGCGGGGATCCCAGGTCCGCATACTTTTCCGATGAAGCCCAAACCGGGACTTTTAGATAAAACATATGAGATGTCGAATACTTAAAAAACAAAAGGAATCTGAATCTGATCAGGTCTCTACTTGTAACTAGCCATTTACAAGAAATTTCTGAGACAGAGGAACGAACGTGTAAAACAGCACCAAGAAATGCAATGATCACATTTCAGATTGTGGGAAACTATGGGTCAAATGTTTTTTCCAACACATTTTTTATAGCAATAGCAAAAATAAAAGAAAGAGAGGTAGGAAAATTGATAGATTAAATGAAATTTGAGGAAATATTAATTGTACTGTATGAACCTTATTTAGAATTGTATTTTGAACAAATTGTGTTTGTTTTTTTAAATGGCCAAACTGGACAAATATGAATGCTGACTATGATATCTGGTGTTATTTTCTTAAAATATATATATATATATATATATATATATATATATATATATATATATATTTTATAGAAAGGAAGGGAGAAGGATAGAGTTAGAAACATCGATGAGAGAGAAACATTGATCAGCTGCCTCCTGCACATCTCCTACAAGGGATGTGCCTGCAACCAAGGTACATGCCCTTGACCAGAATCGAACCTGGGACATTTCAGTCCGTAGGCCGACATTCTATCCACTGAGCCAAACAAGTTAGGGTAATATCTGATGTTACAAAGAATTATTGTTTTTGTTGGTGTGGTAATGACACTGTGGTTATTTATTTTTTTAAAATATATTTTATTGATTTTTTACAGAGAGGAAGAGAGAGGGACAGAGAGTTAGAAACATCGATGAGAGAGAAACATAGACCAGCTGCCTCTTGCACACCCCCTACTGGGGATGTGCCCACAACCAATGTACATGCCCTTGACTGGAATCGAACCCGGGACCCTTCAGTCTGCAGGCTGATGCTCTATCCACTGAGCCAAACTGGTTTTGGCAGACACTGTGGTTATTTTTGTTTCTTAGTAACCCACGTTTTAAAATGTATTTTTTCAGTAATATACATTTAAAAAACTACTTTAGAAATACTTTAGTTATAGAAAAGTTGCAAAAATAGTACCAAAAATACTTAATAGTACCAAAAATACTCTACCCATATCTATTTATCTACTAGAAGCCCGATGGATGAAGATTCATGCCAGAATGGGCCTTCTTTTCCCTGGCTTTGGGCACCACCTCTGCTCCAGCCTGGAGCTGCCTTTCCCCCTTCCCACACTGCTCAGAGGCCTTGAGCAGAGGGAATGGTGTGGGATGCCTGCGTCATCGCCATGGCAATGGTCCAAGCTTCCCATCCTGCCCCCAGCTGCTTGGCATCAGCATATGCAAATTAATCCACCAGCTTTGTTGGGTTGATTTGCATTCTCACTTCTGATTGGCTGGTTGGCCCACGAAGGTACAGTCAAGTAGCATGTTACTCTTTCATTAGGTAGATTATTTTTTTCCTGTCATTTGTAAGGTGCAGACACCATTCTCTTTTACACTTAAATACATCAACATTTATTCCCCCGCCTCCCTCAAAAGAAGTGTTTTCTCTTAGTATCTTTATCTTTTAGAGAATGATACAAAAATACTTGAAGAAAAACTTGTATGATCTGGAATTTGCTTCAAAATACTACAAGAGAGGATTTATATGAAACAAGATTGGCCAGCAGTTGAGAATTGTTGAAGCTGTGTGATGGCTACCCAAGTGTTTTCATCTGTTTAAAATATTCATAATAAAGTTTTGAAAGATTATGTTAATTAAAGACTTTAAAATGACATAAAATGCTTATGATATAAGTAAATAAAGATACAAAATTATCCACAAAATATTATCTCAACTATTTAAAAAAAATCACAAGGCATAGATAAAAGACTGAAAGAATACATGCCAAAATGTTAATATTCCATATTATTGAATTAGTAGTAAAATCTAATTTTATAATTAGGAGGGAAAAGTTAATACAATTAAAATATTAGAGCCGTAGCCTGTTTGGCTCAGTGAATAAAGCGGCAGCCTGCAGATTGAAGGGTCCTGGGTTCGATTCTGGTCAAGGGCACATACCTGGGTTGCAAACTCAATCCCTGGCACTGGATGTAGGAGGCAAACAACCCATATGTCTCACATTGAAGTCTCTCTCTCTCTTGCCTCTCCCTCTCCCTTCCACTCTCTCTGAAAATCAATGGAAAAATATCCTCTGTTGAGGATTAACAACAACAAAAAATTAGAAGACAAAAACACTGGTAACTGATTCAATTAAAACTATTGTTAAAAGTCAAACAAAATACGTATGTGGACTAGAATGGCCAATGAGCCACCAGTTTACAGGTTTTGACTTAGAAAATAGGAACCCACACTATGGTCTCTGGACCAGATTTGCCGGCCGCCTGCTTTTGTATAACCTACAAGCGGAGGATGTGCTTAACATTTTTAAATGCTTCGGGGGAGGGAGCAGGAGGACCAAAAGGAGAATAATATTTCATGACATGAAAATTACATGAAATTCAAATTTCAGTGTCCATAGATAAAGTTTTATTGCCACCCAGCAACAGTCATTTCTGAATCTATGGCAGTGCATAGATTATTATTGTTATACTTAATATTATATACTAGTGCACATGTGTCAAACACAAGGCCCTCGGGCCAAATCCGTCCCGCCAGGCCTTGCAATGTGGCCCGCACCACGCTGTCATCACTGCACTCCGCTGCGTTTCCATCACAATGACAGTTTATGACTGTTCAGTAAACCATTCGGCCCGCGATTTAGGCTGGATTTTAGATTTTGGCCCCTTCTCTGATTGAGTTAGACACCCCTATACTAGTGCCTGGTGCATGAAATTCATGCATGGAGGAGGGGGTTCCCTCAATCCAGCCTGCACCCTCTCCAATCAGGAGCCCCTTGCAGGATCAGGCCTAAACTGACAGTCTGGCATCCCGCTCACAATCTGGGACCACTGGCTCCTAACCGCTCACCTCCCTGCCTGCCTGCCTGCCTGATTGCTCCTAGCCCCTCTGCCTGATTGCCCCTAACCTCTCTGCCTGCCTGCCTGATCGCCCCTAACTGCCTCTGCCTGCCTAGTTGCCCCTAACTGCCCTCTCCTGCTGGCCTGATATCACCCCCAACCGCCCTCCCCTACTGGCCTGGTCGCCCCCAACAGCCCTCCCCTGCAGGCCTGGTTGCTCCCAATGGCCCTCTCCTGCAGGCCTGGTCACCCGCAACTAACCTCCACTGTAGGCCAGTTTATCTCCAACTGCCTCCCTTGTCGGCCTGATCCCACCCCCAACTGCCCTCACCTGCTGGCCTGATCGCCCCTAACCCCCTGCCAGCCTTATATCACCCCTAACTCCCTGCCAGCCTGATCTTGCCCCTATCTGCTCTCCCCTGCCAGGGTGATCTTGCCCCTAACTGCCTCTGCCTTGGCCCTCACCACCATGGCTTTGTCTGGAAGAAAGTCAGATGTCCAAAGATGGCCAGTTGACTTGGTCTAAATAGCATATTACCCTTTTATTAGTATAGATTATATATTTTAATAATTAAATATTTAATTAAAATAATTAAATATTTTATTGATTTTTTACAGAGAGGAAGGGAGAGGGATAGAAAGCCAGAAACGTCGATGAGAGAGAAACATCAATCAGCTGCCCCCTGCAAACCCCCCACTGGGGATGTGCCCGCAACCAAGATACATGCCCTTGACCAGAATCGAACCCGGGACTTTTCAGTCTGCAGGCTGACGCTCTATCCACTGAGCCAAACCAGTTTCGGCTATAGATTATATTTTTAATTTCACCATTAAAAAGTTTTTGGAAAATTTCTCTGTTGTTATATAAATACATAATATCTTTAATTTTGCTTTAACTCACAAAGCCTAAGATATTTACCCTTGCCCAGGCAGCATGACTCAATGGTTGAGCATCGACGTATGAACCAGGAGGTCAGGATTTGAGTCCGGATTAGGGCACCTGCCTGGGTTGCGGGCTCCATCTCCAGAGTGGGACTTGCAGGAAGCAGCCAACTGATGATTCTCTCTCATTACTGATGTTTCTATCTCTCTCCCCCTCTCTCTCCCTCTCTCTTCCTCACTGAAATCAATAAAAATATTTTAAAGAAATATTTACCCTTTATAGAAAAAACTTCCAAACCCCTAGCTTAGAACTGGACTTCCTCTGTGACCTAAAAGCATTAGCGGAAAGAGCACTGGACTGAGAGTCAAGCATGGCTCCTTAACTCTCCGAGGGACCTGAGTGACAACTTCTCTGGGCCACAGTTCTCTCAACGATAGAACAGGTGGGCCTGAGGCCCACACTGCACCTGAAGTTTGTGGCTCACATTCCTGCACGAGCTAAGCAAGAAGTACAGGGATGGTGACAACATTCAGTGCTAGTGTGCCAGCCAGGTATGGGTCTCCAGGAGACCAAAAAAAAGACTTATGAAATATCCCCTGCAGATGGCTTGCTAGGCGCTCAGACCGGAGACTGGAAAAGGCTGGTGAAGAGCAAGGAAGGACCAGCTTTGGGCGCTGCAAAAGCAGAATAGCATGGCTGCTGTGGGCACCGTGACTTTGGGGAAAAGAGTTCCTAAACTCTGCACCTTAATGCGGGTATTTTGGGGTCTATCTCCAGCCCTGGCTTCACTGAAGACCGGAAGCACTAGGCCACAGCCCCTGTGGAAACCCGGCTCATTGGATTTAAAGGTTAAGCCAGATTTAGCCAAGCGATAAGGGGTGGGGCGCTCTGGCACCCTCAGCGTGTGGAACGGAGGCCTTGGGCTGGAGACTTCTTAAGACGCAGATAAATCACCGCCAAGACTGCAGGTTCTTCCCAACAGCCCATGTGGGACAGTTAAGCACCCAAGGCCAATATTATGACCAAAGCCAGAGAGAACAACAGAACACCCAGCCCCTATGCGGCAGGTCAGGCCAGCAGCCTGCCTTTCAGGGGCTCTCCCACGCCTTCATTTTCCAGTTGAAACTCCTCCCCATTCTCTCCCCCCCACCCCCCCACTTCTGGTGCAGCACAGCAGCAACTGCTTTTGTTCGCCTGCTGCCTGCCTGCCTCCTGACCGCTCCCTTTGTTCCCTCTTCCTTAGTCTCTGCACCCCCTTGCTGTCCTCGCAGTCTGCGGTCATCTCCGGCTCCCCGCTTTGCCTCTCAGATGACCACCCTGTTCTGCTCTACATTGTTTCCTGATATCCTGCAGTTTCTAGAGACTCTTTCAATGGTGTGACCCTTTCCTTTCCCTACTAAAGGTTCCCCTCTTCTCTTCCCCAGATCAAGAAACATGAGGAAGGGGGTGGGGGGAATTACAAGGGCACTGCCCTTCTGGGATTTACCCAGTTCTCAGCTGGTGGCTTTTGTTTTCTCATCTCGCTGGCTTGTAAGGCCCTCGGGGCAGGGGCAGGGACTCCGTGGCGTGCTCGGCGGGCACCGGGGAAGAGGGGCCGGACTGTGAGGCCTTAATTAGAGCAAGGCCGCAGCCAGGGCAGAAGACTGTAGCAGGCAGAAGGAGAATAAATGTCAAAATATCCATTTGGCAGCAGTGACCGCGGGGCAAGGAGAAGTTTATTTCGTTATGTAGAGAAAATCACGAAGGGTCTCACTCTTTTCATGAACACAGAGAGAATATTTACACTTTACGTGTTTAAAACAAAACAGGACCAGGAAACAAATCCCCTGTGAGGGTAGACACAAGTGCTGGTCTTGAACCCTGAGCAGGAATAGCTGCAGGAGCGAGGAAGCCATTGAGGGAAAAGATGTAGAATGAGTTATAAGATCAAAAGAGCAATTTCCTGGCCATTGAGACAGTGAAGGCCACGGAGAGCCACGCTGGGATCACCTGACACAGACAAGTGCTTTGGTGACTGGCCTTTGATTTACCTGCTGCCCACATAGCCGGCAAAGAGACCCCTCACTGTCAGCCAGGGAAGGTGAATAAACAAAACAACAAACCAGAAGCATCTTGCCTGCATCACAAATTCAAATGTTTGCATTCGAGGGCTTCTCAGCTTAACATCTGCTCATGAATGCGGAACAGTGGCAGCCGTCATCCGGGTCACCTGGTGATCCAGGCAGACCAGCCTGCAGCAGGGCAGCCAGGCATACGGTGGCTCATTAGGAGCCAAGACATCTTGGGGGGGGGGGGGGGGTCACGAGGATGAGACACTGTGTCCTGGGGAAGAGCCATCGCTGCTGTTAGCTGAGATGTCCCAAAATGGAAGGCTGGCTTCCAGGAGACGGTATAAAAGGCCACTAAGAGAACAGCACACTACTCATTCTTTCTGGAACGGAGAAGGCACACAATGGTGCCTGTCCGCACAGTGTTCTGGCCTTGAGGAGGAACCTAGACTAGAGCTCCGTAGGGAGTGTCATGTCAGATTGCACTCTGCCCGAGTTACAGCAGTGTCTGTCACACAGCAGAAGCTCAGCAAAGGCTTGAAGTGAAATGAGCTGGCTCAGTGGTAGAGCGTCGGTCTGCGGACTGAAAGGTCCCGGGTTCAATTCCGGTCAAGGGCGTGTACGTTGGTTGCGGGCACATCCCCAGTGAGGGCTGTGCAGGAGGCAGCTGGTCGGTGTTTCTCTCTCATCGACGTTTCTGGCTCTCTATCTCTCTCCCTTCCTCTCTGTAAAAAAATCAATAAAATATATTAAAAACAAAAAAAAGTGAAGTGAATTGTTGGAGCTCCCACTGATGGGTGGTACTCTACCACGAAGGACTAGATACTAGAACTGCATGTGGCTTGCGAACCATGGTTTGCTGACCACCGGACTAGAACAATCGTTATGCAGTGCAACGTTTCATGGCTAGGCAAAATCAAAGTATAAAGAGTCATCCAGGCCACCTCTAATGTGTGATAAGCAAAGTCCGCTAAATTATGAATTCATTTTAGAAGACACTTCTGAAACATATATATATATATATATATATATATATATATATATATATATATATATATGGCAAACCTATCCCTTTGTTCTTGGGCCTTCATCAGGCACTATAAGGCATGAAAGAGTTCCGGTTCTTAGGAAGACTTTTCTTAGTGCTATTTGCTGAGGTAGAGAACTATCACTCCATTAGAAAGCCACCAGCTGTCAAAGAGGTCTGCAGAACTGAAGAGTTTTAGGCAATGGGAGACAATGACATTTTTTTTTTTTTTTTTTTTGCAAGATGGGATAGACCAGTGGTCGGCAAACTCATTAGTCAACAGAGCCAAATATCAACAGGACAACAATTGACATTTCTTTTGAGAGCCAAATTTTTTAAACTTAAACTTCTTCTAACGCCACTTCTTCAAAACAGGCTCGCCCAGGTTGTGGTATTTTGTGAAAGAGCCACACTCAAGGGGCCAAAGAGCCGCATGTGGCTTGCGAGCCGGGGTTTGCTGACCACTGGGATAAACCTTTCTGCCTTTGAAAAAAATTAAAGATAACGACTAACTCAACGTTTGGCCCTAATGGCTGGGATTCGTATGAAAAATAAAACAAAAAGCTTCTCAGATAGTTATCTTGCTCTGAGAAGCCTTTCTTCGGTGGATTTCTTGAGTTAGCACTGAGTCTGCACCAAAATTTCATCGCCACCTGGGGTTGCAATGTGCAGAATTTCAGGGCACCTTCCTAGGTGTTTCCAGGTGGGACTGGAGTACAGGCAATGACCCCACAGGCACCATGTCCTGGGAATTTACTAAAACCAGCGAGGAGGGCCTGACCCACCTTCTCACTGCGGAGGAGGCTTACCTGAATAAGGCTCAAAACACGAAGTCATCAAACCTGGCTCTGATATGGTGGTGGTTACACCAGGAAAGGGAAGTTTGCAATTTGTGCATGAGCACCCCTCTGGCTGCTGATGCTCTCTCCTGGCTGGATCCATCTTACCATGTAGGTCTCCACTTAAATGCCTTCTCTTTAAGAAGGCTTTCCCTGGCTCACCATTCTAAAGTGTCTCTTCCTCCCAACATGTCACATTGCTTTTTATTTTTTAAATGTTTCTTATTTATTTTTTTCAGAGAGAGGAGGCGAGAGGAATAGAGAGATCAAAACATCGATGAGAGAGAGAGAGAGAGAGATCTCAATCAGCTGCCTCTAGCATGCCGCCTATTGGGGATTGAGCCCAAAACCCGGGCTAGTGCCCTGACCGGGAATCGAACTAGTGACATCTTGGAGCTTAACCACAGAGTCATATCTGCTGGGGATCACATTGCTTTTTAAAATTTAATTTTACTTATTGTCTTTGTACTTGTCTTCTTTAATTAATTGTTTACATATTTATTTTCCTCTATCACACTAGAGGCAGGTCGTTGAGAGGCAGGCCCTGGTACCTCTTCTTCATTACTGTATTTCCAGCCTCTAAAATATGCCTGGCATATACAGCAGGTGCTCAATAAGTGTGTCAACCAGGAACTCAAAGGCTTAGCATGATTTAGTAGTAAAGAGAAAGATGCTGGATCTTTGTCCAGATTCTTTTCCCTGTATCAGCCAGCTCTAAAACATGGCCTGGCTACCAGCTCTCTATGAGGAAGCCACAGTAATGGTTAAGGTAGATCAACATCATTCTAGTAGGAAGAGGTGAAATCTCTTTTTTTGAAAAACATATTTTTATTGATTTCAGAGAGGAAGGAGAGATAGAAACATCAATGATGAGAGGGAATCATTGATCGGCTGCCCCCTGCACGCCCCACACTGGAGATTGTGCCCAAAACCCGGGCAGGTGCCCTGACCAGGAATTGAACTGTGACCTCCTGGTTCATAGGATGACTCTCAACCACTGAGTCATGCTGGCTGGGTGAGATGAAATCTTTTCATTAGAAGACATAACACAATAAATATCAACCTGGATGAATATATTTTGGATGACTAAATGTAATATTTCTCATTTACATGACTAAACAGATCATTACTAGAGACAGTTTAAAAAGAAAAAAGAAAAAGAAAAAAAAAAAAAAAGCCCAAGTTAAGGTTTGGGAAAACACTTCCTATTTTCCAAAGAGAAAAAGAGTTGAGAATTTTATACTATAAATCATTCAGGCAGAAAAGCACAGATTTTCTCATTTCATTTTGGTGAGAACAAAGCAATTGTTTGCACATTCTTCATGTCGCACCTGCTCTGGCCTGCCCGGCATAAACCCTTTAGCCAAAAAGGGTAAATTAGTTAAGCATGGCCTTCCGAACAATGAGAACGACTAAGTGCCACCCTTAATAACTGACAGGCAGTGTTTTTTATTAATCTAGCAAATTCAATAATAATTGTAAATGGGTAAGTTTAGAAAAGTATTGTGCCTTGTAAAGATTTCTGCGAAATATGGAGGCAAGACATTAAGGCGAAACACACAATGTAATAAATAATAATTAGTCTTCCATTCACTGCTCTATTTATTAGAATGACAATAGTACAATATACTTCAAGCTCCTTGAATTGTGTTTAAAATTCTTCTAGGCAAAAACCAAGAGCAACGTAAATGAATAATGCCTCAAAAAATTATTAGGGATGAAAGTCCCCAAGAAGATGCAATCATGCTGGAGTTATAAACAAAACAACTGACATTTTATAAAGAAGAGATACACTGTTGAATCTAGCAGGCATTCATTTTTATGGTAAAACAATTCCATTGCATCCATCTAATCTTGCGATTAAGATTGAAAATTATTAATCTGTACCAGCCTATCAAAACAGAAGGCATTGGAGTTGTATCTTGCTGAGTAGCAATAGTACATTAAATTACAAATGCCTGGCTCCCTATTTGCTCAAGAGCGAATGACAATTAGCTTACTCCTATTGCAACTGTTAATGCTACTGGTATTAAAATAAGCAGGAAATACTGAATCAGGTTTCTGACAGTTCCCTTCAGTTTATGATCTTCTGATTGTTGCTATATTAAAAATGTACTTAGTCATTTAAGTCACAGGCAGGAAAGAAAATGGCTCCCGAACAACCAAAAAAAAAAAAAAAAAAAAAAATGGGGTGGGGGGGAGGAGGAGGGGTGTTGAGGTGTTGCAGGAAGGATATTTTCATGGCAGCCCAAAGAACGAAATCACTGGGAGATGAATCATGATCTCATATAACTGAGCCAAACAAAGACTCTAAGCAAAATATTTAAGTTGGCCTCTAAACAACAACAGCAACAAACCTTTAGCCCGGAAGAGGTTGGTTAGGTTTACAGACAGTGCTTTCGAATATGACAGGCTGCCGGAGTACAGCAACCACTTGCACAAATGGTGAGTCTCAAGGTTCTTCACGTCGGAGCAGACCCCAGGGAGGTCTGGGCTTTACAGCATCTTTCTCCGAACACATCTACAAGGACGTTTCCACAGAGGCTCAATGTGCACTTATCTTCGGGGCGGGCTTGGCTCCGGCATTACCAATGGAGGGAGCGAGGAAAACAAGAGCATAAGCATTTTCTGATTCTCAGAATTTCTGAGATGCCTTTTGTTTCGGTGGAGCTGGTGAACTCGTGATAATGAAACTACACCTTCGTACACAAACCTTGACCAGCATTCTAGAGCACATTTCAAAGAAAACCTTAATTTTGAAAGTACTGAGCACAAAGGAGGGAGGGGAAGAAGCTCTCACTGTGCAAGCTTTCTCTATATGTGCAGAAAGATGTCTTGTTTTTAAGGCTTGAAGACCGCATTTTAAAAATGTCTAAAACCAGTTCAGAATCTATATCAGAGGAAAAAGGGCTATACATTTTTCATTAAACATTTGTTTCTTTTTTTTTTTTTAAGACAATATTTTGCATATCTGTTATTGCATTTAAAAATAAGATTTGGTTACCAAGGAAACAGGTTTCTGGCCCAGTGTTAATTTGAAAAACTAAAATATATTTGAGAAGTTAACCTCAAAGGAAAGAGCCCATGAGATTATTTTGAATAGTGCCAGAATTTGGTGCTTGCAGAACCATAACTGTATGGTCTGCAATGAACCATCCTAGACACTGTTTCATTCAATGCAGGTCTTTTTCTTCTAACAGGAACATCTACATTTAACATTTTCCCCTTTAAACATTGTAACTCTTCCTCCCCCTGGTAATAGGTATTAAATATATAAAAAGTGTATTTATTTTTGCATATTATCTAAAATTAATTTTTAAGTATGTTATTTTCATCTTTCATATAACACGTTTAAAGACCGCTTCTTAAAATTTAAATATTTTAAATGTTTCATATTAAGCTTGTTTGCGTTCTTCGAAATTATCTCCAGAAACCCATTTATTTTTAGTTTCAAGCTAACATGGAGCTAGATCCACAGACTTTTCCAAAAAATTCTTTTGTTGTCTAACGGCGCCACACCTACTATACATATGGCTTTTAAAAAAGAAATCATCTTATTGCAGGGTCATTCCATAAGTTTATAAAAGCTACATATTTCTATACTATCTGAATAGAAAAGGCTATCCAATTTAATGCCCCCCTCCAAAAAAAATTACAACTGTCTTATTTAATTTTTTAAAAAAAGTCATATTTTAATCCATAATATTCTTGCTGCATGGCCCAAATTCTATAAAACATGCAAATTTCAACCTACCTGTATGTGTCACTTAGTGCAATGCTAGCATGACAAGACACTCAGCCATTTTATGTGAAGCGATGGAGACCGATTTCTCCGTCTTCTTGCTCACAAGTTTTAGATGCAATTGTCACACACAAAAAAATCATACGCAGAACAGCTTGGATGCACTGTGATCACGAGAACTGAATTTATCAACAGGAAAACAGGATTGAAAAAAGGACGTTTCTCATCCACGGGCTTCTCCGAGGCTGCAACCAAGAAGGTGGTGTGTTGAATTTTTCCCCCTTCCTCCTCTGAGAGTTCAAAGCCCGAAGCTGACCACTGCAAAGGCCACTGTCACATTTGCTGAAAATCAAACCACCGATACCAGCACTGAAAATACAAATTTGAGAACCACGTTGTTTGCACACCATGGCGTGCATAAGAGTTAAAAATAGGTCCCACCTTACCTCCTACCTGCATAATAAACACGGAAGTTTCAAGTGTTTAATTTGATATTCACATTAATTAACAATACAACATACATTATTTAAAAGACAGCAAATGCAAGAAGAAAGGGGAGACACCATCTGGTAGCAGAGTTTTGTTGTTGTTTCTGTTTTTAGGGCTTTTTTTTTTTCTGGCTTTGTTTAAAAAAAAAAAAAGATAAAAATCCTATTTTGAATGTGATGAAAAGCAAACATCCAGAAGCAAATGAATCGGAACTGAAAGGTGATGCTGAAATATCTAAGGCTGTAATGAGGCAAAAACAAGTCTTCACTACCAGATGATATGGCACACAGAGCATTTACATACTCACATCTGAAATACTGGCAACGTGTAATGAATTCTATACACAGCATGCACACAGCACCAGCACAGCTAATCCTGCCTGCCATCTTAGGCTCGCAGGAGCAAGCTACGCAATGCATGCAGCACACGAGCACTGGGGAAGGAGGAGGCAAGGAACGGCTCACCTTAAATGCAGTATCTGATTAATGTTGGAAGTGACATTGCACATCAGCCTCAGAGTCCTGGTTCAACTGGGTAGGAGGGAACAAAGAAAAATGTCATCAACTGATGATGCAAGATGAGCCCAATCACTAAACACTGTTTAGCCAACTCCAAATTCTGCAACCAGACAGTAGAAGGCATTTCGTACATTTAAGCAGAGCTGCAGCACAATGACTGTGTCCTCCTGCTTCCGAGAACCAAATAATCCTTTTGCTAAGGAGGAAAATCAGCTGGAACGGATACTGTCATGTCATCTTCTTGAAGAAAGCTTTCAATACAGTATGTATCTGGTTTGGGATGCATTTTTATAGACTGTTAATTCCATAGAGCTGCTAATAATAACAACAACAAAAAGCCAAAACTGTTCAGCTGTAGCAAAGTCAAAAATAATATTATAAAAGGTGTATCATTTCTAGATTATTTTTTTTAAAATCCTAATTGGTGCCGGCAGGCTTGTAGAAGAATGCATGATCAGCTGTCTGTATCAGTGCTATAACCTCTAACCACAAGCGTGTAAATGTATCCTGCTAAATGTATCGGCAGTGCAGAGCGGCAGATACCTCCTCAGCTGGAATGGTATTCTAATGTGAATAAATTTGCTTAAACTTAGAAGCAGAATACAAGCGGGACAGAAAAATAAATTGATGCTGAGTTCGTTTGGATTCATAGCTGACCAGCACGGACGATAAAAGCTAAGCAGGATACTGACCTAAATAACGGTGACTTGCAGCAGCCTACTGTAACTTGCACAAAACATAGAACGTGCAAAATTATTTTTCTCCTCCCTCCCCCGGCAAAAACTGAATTGTAAAGCAACAAGCCATTAACGGAAACCCGAAAGGCTGTATTTATGGAGAGGGAGAGTACATACTGTATGAGAAGGAATGGTGTGGTGCAGAGAAGCGACGTTTCTTTGTTTCACTTTGAGGCTTATCTTAGCTACGCTTTGCACGATGACATTGACATCATGGAGGTCAGGGCTGACACTGGGGTGCTATCCGTTTTATGAGTGAAATGTTTTCTGAAAATTAAATCTCATCTGCTCCAACACCAAATTTCATGTCTTCTTCAATACCACCTCTCCACCCTCGCTGCGCAAGATTGATGGGATCTAGTTTGGCTGCCTGTAATAAATTGGAATCGCCTTCTATAGAGATTCCAACACATAATTGTAGGGATTAATTTTTTAAAACAAAAACCTTTAAGAATTCTTATGCTTCCCCTTTCAATCTTTTCTATCAACACACACAAGCACGCATGCGCATACACACACATACACACGCACACACACACACACACACAATTGAAGCTCAAATTGCAATGAAATGTTTAACATGTGCAACAAAAAAAATGTGGAAGGAGCTGCTTATTCAGGATTTTGAAGTAATGTCTGATAAGCAAATACTGTTTTGCTACAGAACCAGTATCACCATGCCCCCAAAGAGAGGAAAACAGCGTAGCTTGCTAGAAAAATTTCCTCCATTTCCTGCCAGCAGGTAAAAAACAGAAAAGCATTTACCATGCTGCATAAAACAAGAAGTCTTCTATTTTTAAGGAAATAGAGCAGATTGTTTTTCATTCCTTCTTCAGCTACAAAAAAAAACCCATACCCACCCCCTCCCTTAGATCCTGGACATAAACCAACATTTTTATAAAATCCTATGAGACTGATTTTAAATACATAATATTTACTTTTTGTCTTCATATCTCTTCAAAAGTCTCTCACTGCCTATTGCATCACGGAATATGTTAATGTTAGTTCATTTTAACTCATGCAAAAAGAAATTAATATTTTCTGAAGTTGCTAGTTTTCCAGCGCCTCTATTTTCTATAAGAGCTGGCTAAAAAACAATTGGGTTAGCAAAACATTCAGGCTCCCCAGAATTTTTTTTTAAAGGAGAAAATGTATTCGAACATCTTACTTCGGTACTAGGTTTCACAACCCATCTTTTGTTTCCGGTTTTCATTCTCTCTCCTCTCGCAGAATCCAAGGGATTTTTAGCTCAATGTGTGGCAAGTACCCCGCCCAGCTCTCTCCCTGACATTTTAAAGTATCCGAACGGCGTTGTCCAGATGGTCGATCGTACCTGAACCACACTGAGTCCTCTTCTCTTTGGAGCACATCTCTCCCTCCCACAACTATTCCAGAAATAAACGTGGCTCTAACGGAAACACCCATGGTGGAACCATCCTCCCCACCCCCACCCCCTGCCCTGTGAGCTCTGGTTAGCATTGACAGCGACAGAAAATTAGAATGGAGTGTCCTTAGGCTAATTCCTGCTGCACCATGGGGGTCGGGAATTAGAGACTCGGTACCGGTTAAATAGAAGGTCATCTGTAAAGCGGAGTCCTGAGAGTGGGGACGGAGGGGGCTGAAGCGAACACCTAGGCATCGGGTTCGACTGGTGTCAGGATATGCCCCACGAATAACAGCTGAGAGCTCAACATTCACATTAAAACACTCCCAGGTTATTATCCTGTAGGCTAACTACAATCAACTCTAACCCCTTGGAACTGAGTTGATGCCGCATGTTCCCGGGAAAATAAATGACAGCGACAAGGACAGTAATCCATATCAGGCTCCCAGGGGCTGAGGGAACAGTGTTATGTCGCCGTCACAGGAGCAGGGTGGTGAGTGTGGTCAGGTCCCCTACTGGGACTGGCATGCGGTTCCTGGACAAGTGGTTCCCAAACCTTATGGGGTTCTGGGCCCACGCCCTGCCAACACGCGCCCACAAGCTACGTATGTGTTGGTGATTTGGTGGTGTTCTGAAAACACTCCACGAGCTAATGTGATCTGTTTACCAAGCCTGACTGTGTTAAACCAATGTGAACTGTAGCTGAGAGCCCTCAGATGGATGAGCTTGTTTAGGCAGACATTCTCTGACTAGTAAATCCTGTTTTGTACTCAAAAAAAAGAAAAAAAAAGAAAAAATCATGTGCATGCCTGAGTTACGCAAGCTCTGTCATGAATACAAGTGGCAAGGAAAGTTATGCATTCACTTATGATTTTTGTCTTTCTTTTGCTTGGTTTATTGAACTGAGTGTGGTGACACTGGTCCACATGAACACGTAGGTTTCAGGTGTGGGTTTCTATATTATAAAATCTGCATGTTGCACCGGGTGCCCACCACCCAAAGTCAAATCTTCTCCTGTCACCTCCTGACCCCATTCACCCCCCACCCCCGTCCCACCCCTTTCCCTCTGGCAACCATCACACTGATGCTTGTGTCCATAAGTTTCAGTTTTATATCCCACATACAAAAGCTTTGTAGCTTTTTTTCTGACTGACTTATTTCACTTAGCATAATGATTTTTAAAAATTCATGCTCCTCACCATCACCCTCGGGGCTTACGCACAAACATTAATGTAGAAGACAAGTCCCTCTCCCGTGTTGTCAATGTTGACCTGTTTTTGCTCTTGGAACCCCAAATAACCCTGGCAGGAGCAGGCGGGAGGAGGCAGAGCAACAGTGAGGAAGCGTCTTTCACTTAGATTAAGGCTCTCACTGGCTCCCAGTCTCATTGTTCCGCCGTCTGAGCTCATTTTATTTTCAGTCCTGGAGGTTAAAATTAAATTGCATGGCTTACGCAAAGAACATAATTCAAGTACGAGCGAAGCTTGAGCCTCCATGTTTAAAAAAAAAAAAAAATGTAGTCAGGGCACGGAGTCCCACAGGGATCCTTAGTTGATAAACATTTGGATCGGTTTGCACATTTCTTTATTCCACTCACTGCATTAAAAATTACAGCTGGTTTCCGTTTTGACCTAATATAGATATTCAACATTTGTGGGGAAGTTTGTTATCGGGTTAGGCTGTTTTGATCTAAATGTTTGAAAAGAAAATATTTACCAAATATAACACTTTTGTTTAAATTCTTAGAATTCAAAAGTTTTAAAAACTTTTGATGAGCTTGGATGTTATATCTATTTATAGTGTAGTTAGCCTTGAAAGCAACAAGGTTACAATCTCTCAATGTAGTGAGCCTTGTGACTAACTACATTACTATCCAAATGCTGAAAATGTGCATTTGGATGATATTTTAGCCTAAATATTTTGGAAAGTACAGTGCTACTTCGATCATCTACATTTTGCCTGGAGATCTGGGCAGGAACTTCTATTTTCTACCTTGATCAGAGCTGTCTGTTAGAACTATCATTTATTGAGAACCTACTATATTCTCAATATTTTAGCTATATTATTTAATTCTAAACCAATAATCCTGCAAGGTGGAAGTTAGTTATCAACTTTAGGTGAGGAACAAATAAGATTGCTAGTCACACAGTAAATAGCACAGTGAGGACTTAAAACCTAAGTCTGACTAATTCCAAAGTCACATGCTCCTTTGTGGTCTTTCCACCAATACTGACAGGATAAGCCCTCCTCCTTCTGCATTCTGCCCTGATGTTGGAATCTTTTTACTGTGTAGATGCCTAGTCAAGGGGAACGCCCTACCTAAAGCCACAACCACCCAGGTTTATAAGAACCAGCCTCAACTTCCCAGTTCCCGAGAATTTGGGGTACTCTTCATACTGGACCAGGAGGTGGAAAAGACAGAATAAAAGAGGAGGAATGAACTAGACTGTGTTGGAAAGTTAAGGTTAGAAAGCAGTAACAAATTGCAGTAACAAATAATCAGTAACAATTTTTTCCCAGAGGTTTGTCATAATTTGAAAATGTTTCACGAGGCAAAATAAGTGGAACAACTTACATTTCCATCCGAGCAAACTACCTCCCCTGGTGAAGCCCAATATTTTCATGTTACAGATGGGGAAACTGAGGCTGAGAGAGATCTGGTCATTTGTATAAGGTCACACACATAATAAGTGAGTTGACCCATTTGCTGTGTTAAAAAGCATATGATCAATTAAAGAAAAATCAGTGTAACACTCAGGACAGATCTGGTTTGCACAAATAGTGCTTTGGGCCTGAACAGATAACCCAAGTTGGTATTATGAGTTCCTTCCCCAACGTATTTTGAAAATGGGCTTTTAAAAAGCCTAAATGATGAATAAGAGATGTTTCTCCATCACGGTCAGTGTCTCAAATGCATCATTTTAATGAGGGACTCTCTGCCGACAACTATACATTTTGCCCCTGTTTCTAAGATCCCTTCCACCTCGGAAAGTGTGCGATTCTAAAAATTCCAGCCCTGCTTGCTTTCTAGGTCAGTGAGGCCACGCGCTGGATTCCAAGTCCCCCGCTGCCTGGCTATATGGCCAGCTGACCATCTCCCTCATTGGCAGTAATTTTATATGCCAACCAGATGGCTCTCCAAGGGGGCTTTCTAATCAACCCTATCAGCTCCACCCTGCCTGGGAATACGAGAGGAGGATTATCTTCCTCTGCTCGTGAGGCAGGAGAAGGAAGGCTTGGGTGAATAGACATGGCGGGAGAAGTCTGAATTCCAGGAAGGCCCCTCCCGGCCTCAGACAGGACCTTTCTCACTCCCATCCGTGAGCATCTGTGTGGAAGACGTGGGAAGGGAGCACACATTTGGTGGCAAGGATGTGGCAGCAAGCCTTGGGGACCAAACTGAAGTTACCCTCCGGGAAAGAGCTGGAGGGAGCAAGGGAATGTGGACCGTGTGGTTTGCAACAGAGAAAAAGCGGTGACTTTGGGCTGCAAGGGAGACTGTGGTGGATACCATCCCACCCCACCCGCAACTTAGCTCAGGCTCTCCCGTGGGAATGTCCTCAATGGCTCACCACCGTTTCCGATATCACTACCTCAGCTTTAGCAGCAGAATAGTTCCTGCTTTCGTTTCTCAGTGCACTCAAGATGTGGCACTAGTAAAGGCCTTGCATGCCCTCGGAGACACAGAGCCTTCCTGCATCCCGAATCACATGCTCATGGGCGGCCATGACCGTCTGCCCCTCCCCAAATGGAGAGCAAGTAGAACAACAGGGTCTTCTCGATCCTGAATTGGCTAAAATAAAAAATAAAAATAATAAACATAGGCAGCAAGAAGATTGAGTTTCTTCTTTCAGGAAAGATTGGCTGTAAATGAAGGTGGAGAAGGAAGAATTCTTACAGATGAGTAAGATCCACCCCCATGTGAGTGCATCATCCTCTCTGTATCTTTCTTCATCCTGGGCAACAAATATCCCAAGACTCCGCCTGGGAACAAAATCATTGGCTTTCTTTTCCCCAGATAAATGGCTTTGTAGTTCAGAAGGGCCACAACCACGCACTTCTCCACAGAGCAGCTTACCAAGCCTCAGTGAATTTTCACTTCCTCTGGGCTGAAGATAAAAGCACCAGAAGTTTATGTTGTATCGAATTATCTATCTTTACTCGAATCTCAGGGTTGCCTCCGGCAAGATCTATGTATCTCCCACGGTACACAGAGCACTGACTGGTGCAACCAAGGGGCTCATGTAGGTGGACTCCTCACCGACCAACACCAATCGTGGGGGGTGGGGGGGAGCGTGCTTTCTCTGCTTCCACCGCTACCAGTGGAATCTTCAGCTCTGTACCCTGAAGCCACTTCCTAGAATCAGAGGACTCACTCTGTGAGTTAAGGCATAGACCTGGGGACTGACATTCCCAATGGAAGTCTTTCAAACAATCACTGTTGACTCAGGGGAGCCACAAGTTGTCTGAAAAGCTGACCACAGGCTTTGCTGAAATCTGTCCCTTTTAGAACAGGGAAAGGGAGACAGAAGTCAGAGTGACCCCACACAGACATCAGCGATACCACTGCCTTCACAAGAGGCTTCAACCTTTCTTCAGGCCCTCGGGGGCACAGCATGTTTCACTGCATTTTATAGAGCATGCCACTGAAAGTCTCTCTCTGAGGGAGGAGAAAGTCAGGCTCAAAGAGCCTGTTGAGACTGAAGTTCTCAGCAAAAGCTGAGTATAAAAGCCATATTACTTAATCTCTGGCATTCTGCTCTTTGTAATTCAACATACTGGCTCAACTTTTGAAGATTTTTATTCCAAACTTTCACTTAAATAGGTACTTAATAAATGGCAATAGAATAAGGGAATTAATGAATAGATGCCAATATAGAGGGCTTATAACTTATTTCCCCAATTCCTCTCAGAAGAAAAATGTTATATTTGTTTGATTTTGTTCAATAGAAAAGTTCAACTAAATATAATTTAAAGCAAAATAGTAAATATTGGCCAAAGTATCACCTGGGACCAAGAGTCTCTTGAGAATCTCAGAGACGTAGGCTTGATTGCTATATTAAGGCAATCGAATTAAGTTTAGCTAGCGGAAGTAACCTTTATCCTATTTGGTTTGCAAAGAAAAATCTCATGAGTTATCATGAGCAGCTAAAAATAAGTTGCAGGTTTCATTTTCCACCCTTCAGTATGGTTTTGAAACCAAACGGCACGTAACTAGGAGATTCACCAACGCCTACTGAAGTTCAACAATTCATACTGTTACCTTTCTAGCCCGCTGTCCTGATCTGAAACTCACCACCAGCCCCAGAAATGTGCGCTACTGTCCACCTCGGCATCGTCTCTTGAGATGAATCCCCCTAATAAATAAGGTGTGGCAGGAAATTGGGGGCTGAGGCCGGTCTTGAGGGACTGTGGCTTGAGTGAATCTTATATCCGGACAGGATGCCACATAGATATCAGCCTTATTTGCTCAGCCTCAATATTAGGTGACGCTATGAACCCCTTTGCAGAGCGAGGGAGTTAATGAAGCCGGAGTTTCATTAAGATGGGGCCCTAATGCAGTGAGCGTGGCAAGTACCCCTTGCCCTAAATGCCCTGGGCCTTGTGCAATTCCATACTGCACACCAGGCGGCTCACGATACGTTTCATTTCAAAACCGTCTTCCCAGGGCCAAGTGTGGCAAAAAGGTGTTTGAGGCCGAGTGCTTCACAGGGAAGGCGGCCATCTCACACTAGTATTCAGCTGGGCACACAGCCCGGGGAGAGAGCCGTGCGGTTCACAGAAAGCCCTCCGCTGAATGAGATGGAGAGGGGGCAGAGAAGGGTTAATCTGCTTCCATTAGAGGAGGGGCCGTTTGGCGAAGGTGAAGAGAATAATCTGTACGAAGAGCAGGAGAAGACAGAGCGCCATTCCGGAAAAGCAATGATTGTGCAGGGCGAGAAGGACGATTTGTCCTAGATTTCCACCGTGAGGCCATTTCTGAGATCTGAGTCTTTACCTCGCTTTGAAGTTACAGTCTTGGGGAGGGGAAGGGGGCTGGAATACTTGAGCTTTGATTCCCTCTGAGATGGGCGTCTCTGAGAAGCAGAGGGTGAAGCCATAGAAGCCTACCCATAAATCAGAGAGCGGCTAAGTAAACAATGGGAGTTGCTTGTGAAAGAGAAACCAGCGGCTGATCCCTGTTTCCTGGGGCAGGGAACACCCTATTTTTTTTTAACTTAAAAAAAAAAAAGCTTAAAAAATTTTGCTTTTAATAATATATATTTTTTAAAATACTCTAAGATTCACAAAAAGTCACAAAAATAGTGTGGCGATCCTAGGCAAATCCTTTGGGGCCCAAGACTGTGGAACAATGGGTGCAGCAGTTACGTTTGGGTTCTAGCTCCTGTGCCTCACCCGGCGCCATCACAGGAGATGCGTGTGGACTTGGGGATGGTGGTTTACAGAACCTGAACATAAATGGGACTGTCGGCAGCTGAAGAGTCTGGAGGTTGAACTTGAAAGTCAAATGATCTGATCATGTGGCCCCCAGAAGCTGAGGGAGTAGAGTGAGAAGAAGGGCGGCCAGATGTTGTCAGGTGACCAGTGGGTGTGCGCTGATGGGTTTGAGCAGAGTTATGCAGAGAGGAAAAATAGTCACACTGCCTTTTAGTATCTAAAATTTAGATGATGGTGAGAATTTTTCAGTTTGGTTCTTGTTTGTTTACCACGTTCTCTGCTGCAACAGAATGTTCCAGACTTTCATTTTCAGGGGCCTCTTCTCTGTCCCGTTGCCCCTCCTTCGGCCAGATTTAAAGAGGCAGGCGCAACTTAGGGGCAGGCAGGGCCTACCCTGATCGTGAAGTTATGTAACGGGAGCTCCCATAATTGAGGCTAAATCCACGGCAGTTTGTCTAGCTCTAAGTTTGTCTTCTTTTCAACTCATGCCTGCCTTGACCTAAAATTTGCCCACAATGTGGGTCTTGCCCTTGCCCTGTCCTGGCTCTCTTGGCTTCTGACTCGGGACCCCACCTCTTACTCTGCTGTCCTGGCATGGATGTGCATGGCTATGTCCTCCTCCACCTAGCTTTAGTGTCACCACCTCTGGTCAGGGCACACTGTGGGCTGACCCCTTTAAGCGACTACAGTGGATGACCCCGGAGGGCTGCCCACACATGTCCCGAGGTACGGCCCATCGGAAGGCAGATGAGAAGTCCTCCAGCTGAGGCGGGAGCTCACTGCAGGAGTTAGTCTTCTCGCTGGCGCTTTGTCTCTGCCCCTCTGAGGCTGGGTGGGTCCGAGACCTTTGTCTACTCAAGTTCCAGTTCTACCTCTGCCACTAAATCTCTGGGTAAACACAAGAAAGTAAGTGAATTATTCAGGGTCTGTTACTCATATTTATAATAAGGTTTTCTGACTTCCTAGCTGAGACTCTTTCAACTATACCATATCACAAATAAGGGAAAATCTAACATTTGGAGGCAAAAAAAAAATTAAAATAAAATAAAAAAATCTTAAAGTTAAATTCTGGTTTAGATATACTAGTTCAGAGTTCTCTAACGTTTTCTCTAATAAGTATCTGCTGAAATGAATGTTGACTTGCACACGACATACCAATAGTTCTCAAGCTCTAATGTGTATAAGGATTGGGGGGCTACATTAAAATGCGTGTTCCTAGGCCCTCTCCTCAGGGCATCTGGGACCACGGGAGCCCAGGAGCATGCATTTTAACATGAGAAACTGAAGAGGATCTAGGATTTGAAATAGAGACTGGTAACTTTTTAGAGGCTAATTTATCAATATGTATTAGGAACCTTAAACATAGGTCATTTGACCTACTGATTCAATTCTAGAAAATTTCCCTAAGATGTCCAAAAAGATTTATCTTTAAGAATGTTTACATATTTGTATAAACACAGCACTAGAGGCAATCAAAATGGTCGTCAGTAAAAAGAATGGATAAAGTAAGACGTTTCAGTCCAATGAAAGCACAGTCGCCAAAAGTCACATTTTCAAAGACCATTTAGTCACTTGGAAAATGTTTACGACATACCAGTGAAGTGGAGTGAGAAAAAGCATGTAAAATATCATTTCAATAATTTTAAAAGAAGAAAAAAATATATATGAAAAATTGGAAAGAAATACACTGAAATGTCAACAATGATTTGTTTGTTGTTTGGTGGTGGTTTTCTTCTCAATATTTTTCTGTATTTTCCAGATTTTGTGTAGTGGTTAGTCATGGCTCTTTTTATTTGAAACACAGGGATAAATTTTTTAAAAAAAGAAAAGACAAAAGAATTTGTCTCATGTAGAATGAAAACAGAGGGAAGAGAGGTCTCTTAGGAGTCCAGGCCAGCTATAGCCTGGCTGCTGAGGAGGACTCACATGACGGACAGTCTGAGTCCAGTGTCTGGAGTGAATTTTGAGCTACATTCTCTTTTCCAAGGTAATTTGGTATAGTCGATGCCCAGGAATTTGGGTCACAGAGAAAGTCGTTTTCACTGGATACTTCTTTCTGCTACATTCAAGGATAACAGATTATAGGGTCTGGGACACAGCTGAAATGATGTCTTCACTACTCTTTGGTTGAATTCATGCTTGCTGCCTCTGTGTCTAATCCCCCCGCCTGATACACACCTTTACCCCATAACACCAAGACTGTCATGACTACAGGCTTTGGATAGATGGTGGGCTCCTTTCTGACATGAGACACACCACCCCGGGTCAATGCTTATAGGGTGATCTCAAAGCTTCCTTTGGCCAATGCACTGGGAACTCCAGGAAAATGCCAGGACACAAATGTTTTTGGCAGAGAGATATCCTCCTCACAGATTTCAGTGAATCCCGGTCAGAACTCTCTCTGATAAGAAGTCTTGCAGTTAGGCCTCTGGCCTAGAGTCAAACCTTTCCACACCGCATGCTTTGGTGAGCTAGGGAACGGTGCCAAAGATCTCAGATGAAAGTCAATTTAAAAAGACCAAAACAAAAAAATTAAAATAATGATACTTACAATACTAATAGCAATATCAAAAGCCAAAACACCAATGCTGACCATAATTACGATAATTAATTTCATTAATGTCTTGACTTGCCATGCATTTTTCTAAGTTGCCCACACCGTTTCACATTTATTACCTTACTTACTCTGACAGAATCTCAGTTTTACATTTTTAAAAAATACCATTTCAGAGGCGGAAGGAAGCTTTAAATTTCTCATGAAAACCAGACAATTTTTTGAGTTAAAAACAAAACCCTGAAATCTTTGTGTGGTGTTTTCCTACTGAGTTCTTGACAAGAAATCAGGGGATTTCAGCATGAGACATTACGAAGCCCTATTACCATGAATTCTTAGTTTTGAGGACTATGATGTGGCCTTATTGCAAAATTCTCTAAAAGGAGCAACAGAAGATTTATATGCTGACCCAGGGAAAGAAGGGAGCTTGTACTTGTGTGCCATAAAAACTATAAAACCTCTGGGGGTAAAAAAACAAACAAAAAAAACCCAACTGGTCTGTGGGCACGGCCTATGTTAGCTGCTACGCTCAGTCCACATCTGCTCATCGTGAATCAACGACTGCAGGCTAAGCCCCTTGGATGACCAAGGTTCTGAAAAGACAATGGTGCCTCAAATTTGAACTCTACTCCTCATGTGGAATTTAAAGGTTAAAAATAATGAAATGAAAATTTTAAAAGCTCAAGAAAATCTAGCTTCTCCCATGGTGTCTACGTTGACGCTTTTTTGAAAATGTGGAAGACCCAAATATTTACAACGCGGGTATCTGATACCCCGGCCTTGCTGGTGAGTCTGTACGAACACTGCGGAGGGGTCATGTTGACAGCAGTGGAAGTCTGATTTGGCGGTCGCATACCTCTCCCTGCCATGCCATTCAGCAGAACATTAGAAATCAGGAGGTTGACCTCACCCTGCCTGCACCTGACACACACGCCTCGGTCAATCCCTGCGTATTGAGTGCTTGGAAGAGTCATGATCACATGGCGTTGAAATGAACAAGCTGAATGGACCCTGACGCTCTTCCTCCTTGACTGTGGCCTTTGGCCCTGCCTTTCCTGGTGGACCCCGTTAGGCTGGGACTTTCAACAACAGATCGTCCCCACTTGGCTCCAGCTTTTGAAACCTGGCCCTTGTTCTCAACTTACTCCTTTGGCTGAATCCATCCAGCAGGCATTGCATTCCCCCATCAACCTGGTCTTATCTTTAGCTTTACCCCACTAGCCCAGCCAGCTCTAGCTCAGTAGACATGTTCAGGACCCAGAAAATGGACTTTCAGAGGTTGTAGCATTTCTGTAACACTTCAACTTGTTATTCTGTTCCACTCCTCCTCAGCCCACTCCGGGTGGAAGGCCCGGTTGGAAGGCAGGGGGACAGGGCCTCGGCTAAGGCCAGGCAGCAGTAATAGGAGATCAGACATTAGACTCCTGAGAGGCTGTGTCACATCAGCAGTAGCTGGTCTTCCTGCACATGGACAATGTGTATTCTTCAGGGTGTGGGTGTGGGTGCCAGAGATATCCAGCCCAGGGTGAAATTAAATCAGAAACCGGAGTGTCTAGCCAGATATTGACAACATAACTGGAGAACTAGGTACCAAATAGCTCAGGCAAAGCCTCTTGTCCACTTTTAGTTTATGTGCTGCTGAAGAAAGCATATATAGTCCATTTTTATTGCAGATATTTATGGTGCCTTAGGGCAGTGGTTGGCAAACCATGGCTTGCGAGCCACATGCAGCTCTTTGGCCCCTTGAGTGTTCTCACGCCACTTCTTTAAAATAGACTCGGCCAGGCCGAAAACCGACCTCTGTGCATGGGCCACAAAGTTTCAGTCACACTGTACGTGCACACCCACATGTGGCCTTTTGTGAAAGAGCCACACACAAGGGGCCAAAGAGCCGCATGTGGCTTGTGAGCTGCGGTTGGCTGACCACTGCCTTAGGGGCATCAGAAGGCATCCTCCGTGTAGTATTTACCAGTGAGGGGAATACTGCACGAAGACTCACAATGGTGGAAAGGCTAAATAAAATATAAAATCAGTTTCAGGATTCTCCAAACAGGACTTATAACTTTATCATTCATTGTTTCAGTAAATATTTCAAACTTTGTTCTGAAAAGAAAAAAACTAGAATTATAGGGTAGCAATAATCTCTCCAGCTTGAGCCTTTCTGATCTACTTTTATTTTTTTTTAAAATATATTTTATTGATTTTTTTACAGAGAGGAAGAGAGAGGAATAGAGAGTTAGAAACATCGATGAGAGAGAATCATCGATCAGCTTCCTCTTGCACGGCCGCCCCCTCGAGCGACCCCCCCCCCCCCCCTCAGGATGTGCCCGAAACTAATGTACATGCCCTTGACCGGAATCGAACCTGGGACCCCTCAGTCCGCAGGCCGACGCTCTATCCACTGAGCCAAACAGGTTTCGGCTGATCTACTTTTAAATGTTTCTCTCACAACTTGGTTTGGAGATCCGATCTTAGGGATTCCCTCTCTCTCTGTCTCCACACACCCCCTCCCCATGCCAACATTTAAAAGTGTACCAAGATCTGGAACAGATAAGTCAGTCAGAGTAGCTTCCTGAGCTCCTAGGGGCAGTCAGACCATACCAGAAAGGTAAAGAAACCATGAGCTTTCCTAGAGTCCACTGGTTTCCTAGTTGGGGGAACAGAATTCTGTTGGACAATTCCAATTAGCATGACTACTAGACCCAGGATCAGGGGACAAAGCCAGAATGACCCTACCCCTAGGGGACCCTGTACAGGAAAATAAGGGGAAGAATGTCCTTCCTGGCTCACTGCCCACTGGTGACATGATGGCACTCATGGAAAGACTCAGGGTCAGAATGGACAGGGGCATCTTCAAAGATCTTACCCACTGCTCTTTGTCCACGTAGCCAGATGTTACCTAAGAGCGTCAGTTAAAGGAATTCTAAATATCTGGTTATTTTTTACTTCTCTCGCTGCTTCATTCTGCTATGTTGTCCTTGAGAATCTCTAAGTTCTGTAGTATGCTGGGCCAAAGAGGACTACCTCCTCTCCAGAAACTCTCCAGGGCACCTCTGGGAAGTGGCTCCCGCCCCCTCCCAGGGACTACATTTCTCAGACCCATTTGCAGTCAGCTCTGGCCATGTGATAGCGTTTTAGTCAACCGAATGTGAGCGGAAGTGATGTGCATCACATCCCGGCACGGCCCAGGAAAACCTCCCGTGTGCACTTTTCATGCTTTCTTCCTCTTCTGCTGGGAAATGGAAACAGTCCCAGATGACCTTGAAAACAACATGCTGAAGAAGGTGGGGCCTCTCTCAATCTCTGTCTCTGAATGTATGAAGGAGAGATGCCCCACTAACTTGCACTGTCACATGAACAAGAAATAAACTTCTCATATTAGCATAACCAATGGACATGGACACTGGGGCGGTGGGGGCTTGTCCTAGGGGGTGAGAGTGGCAGGGGAAGAGGGGTCAATCGGGGGAAAAGGAGACATATGTAATACTTTAAACAATTAAAAAAAAGAAGAGAAAAAAAAGAAACAAACTTCTATTAGAGCTATTAAACATTTTTTGGTCTATTACAAAAATTAGCCTATTCTAATTATTACATATCCTTTTTATTTTCTTCCTCTTCGTTTTTTTGTTTGTTTGCTTGTTTGTTAATCTTCACCAGAGGATATTTTTTCCCATTGATTTTTAGAGAGAGAAGAAGGGAGGGAGGGATGGGGAAAGAGAGAGAGTGAGAGAGAAACATCAATGTAAGAGAGACACATTGATTGGTTGCCCCTGACTGGATTGGGGATGGAACCTGCCACCCAGGAATTGCTCAGGAATTGAACCTGTGACCCTTTGGTGCCCGGGCCAAAGATCTAACCATCAAGCAACACCAGCCATGGCTACATAACCTTTTTGATACTCAGCTGTTATCATGTGTGCAGAAGTCCCCATCCCTTCTCCCTTTCCCCTAAATTTCAATGCAAACCAAAAGAACTGAATTAGTAAACTTACTTTAAGTAGCCATTAGATACAAATGACACTCACCAAGTTGGTGGTCACAGAGTTCAGATCTTGTAGCCTGATGAACAGGAGTTTAGCAGAGCGTCGCTTCAAAACAACCTGATCTATTAAAATAAAACAAAAAGTAAAATGTAAGATCTACAAAACAGATATTTTAGAGTGTAATGGTTAATTCCTAAAGGGATTTGCCAGTTTCCAAAGGAATTCACCAGTTTTGCAGTAAATAACAAGCTTCCCCATTGCCTTTAAAATAAGATTCATTTTTAATATACCCTCCACACACCAATCATTATAAAACAGAATTTATTTTTAAAAAAATTTTTTCTATTGATTTCAGAGAGGAAGGAGAAGGAGAGAAAGAAACATCAATGATAAGAAAGAATCATTGATCAACTGCCTCCTGGGGATCGAGCCCACAACCCAGGCATGTGTCCTTGGCCAGAATCGAACCCAGGACCCTTCCATCCGCAGGCTGATACTCTATCCACTGAGCCAAACCGTCTAGAGCTAAAACAGAATTTATAAAGAACAATTCTACTGAGCTAGGTAAGCTCTACAAAGGGTAGATGCTGACTGAGGGGATGCTTTTGGAAGCTAGGAAAACTAGGTATGATGTCCACGCCTATGTGCTCTGCGGTTCTTTTGTACACATTCAGACTTTTCCCTCAGGAACTGACCTTTCCTGGGTAGGAGCTTCCAGAGCTTGTAAATTATAGGCCATGCAAAGGCTTACGGTTTTTACAGGTGAAGTTAAAACAGACTCCAGGGATACATTATAGTGTCTTTGTGTCCTGTATCACCCTAGATGGCACAAGAAGGAATGAAAACAAGCTCTGTGGAAACAGGGCGAGGTGACGTGGAGGTGCCCGCACCAGGGCAACCAGGGACAAACAGAGACACGCTCGGTAAAGGCGGCGGGCTGGGGATGTCATCTTATCAGAGCTGCCATCGTTTACCAGGTCAAGAGCGAGAATATCATTAGACGGGCACATATTTGCCTAGAACAGGGTTTATTTTTGTATCCGATTACTCAGTATGTGCTCCAGGAAGCAAACGGTTCAGAACTCTGGCAGTCCAACGCAGAGCACCAGGGCGGGCGGGCGGGAGGAGGAAGAGGAGACAAAACAAGAGCGGCGATGGGGAAGGCTCGGCTTGGGCCATTTCCCCCAGGGTTTCAGTCTTAGTGTACAGAAATGTTTTTGAGAGGAAATGTGTCCTTGCCTGGGCCGGTGGAGGGGAGGGAGATTAGACAGGTCCCTTCGGTGCTGTGTGTGGAGGGCCCCCACGCACCCCTCTGGCCTGGGCCTGCTGAGCCTTAGGTGTCAGGGAACAAGATGGCACCCACGTGACGGTGCCCACGGGAGGGGCCCGGAGTGAGGCGGCCCGGGTGGGCCTTCACTTACTCAGAGGCGCTGTCTCTTCTGAAACCCAGATGCTGCCAGCTCCCTGGGCTCAGGGGTGGGAACCGCTGTCTTGCTCTGGGTTCTTCACTCCTCGTCGAAATCAGCTCCACATAGTTTTCTCATGATGTCAACCATTCTGACTCCTCACGTCCTGAAAGCTAATCTACAAGGAAAACCTTCCGTGAGGCTTTAAGAAATACATAAAAAGAGAAGAGAAAAGCGTGCTGTGGGGAGATGGCGGGGAGCAGAGAGGCAGTGCCTCCTGATTTTGAGGTTTGCTGCAGCTGCGAGTGCCACTCCCCAGGCAGTTTCCTGGCTGCAGAGGGAGGCCAGTGGCCGGCGTGGGTGACGTCAGGGCCAGGCCTGAGTCATCACCAGAGGCCGGGCTGCCCTGCCACTCGGAAGGGGACAAAAGGAACCTTTGATGTCCAGGGCCCTCCTCTCGGCTGTACTGAGCAGCAGGCTAGAACATTCCAGCCGCTTCCCCACCCCCCCGGCCACCCTTCCTCCTTCCGGAACAGTACCAGGCAGTTCGGCCAGGCCTCCCGAGGGACGTGGCCCTGCTGCGTGGCAGGGGCATGGCCGCTCTCTGCCAGAGAGAAGCCAGGGAGAGAGAGCGTTTCTCTGGGGACTCTCACCTCCCCCCCTTCCTGGGGGCACTCACTCACCCAGGGAGCTGCCAGGGTGTTAAAGGAGACGTGGCAATGCAGAGGACGGTCTTGTCGCCCTCGCCGGGCAGGGCCCAGGGGTCAGCATCTATTCTCATCGGCTCGTGTGCGAAGGTCCTGGGCTTCCGCTCTCTGCTCTCTGGGTGCCCGTGTGAGCTGGCACTTCCTGGATTTAAGAGGGAACCGCTCTTTAGGAGGGGTATTTATATCCCAGGGCCCAGTGAGTACAGGATGAGTGAATGGACGATTATTTTAAAACATAGCAGAGAACATATATGGAATACTTACGGTGAATGTTTTGAGCTTTCGTGCCAAGCACGTCATAAAGATTATTTCTTTTATTACCCTGCTATCGTTTCCCTTTCTCTCGCTGAGAGCGTGAGTGCTCAGAGAGACGCAGACACGTCTCTGAAGCCTCACAGCTGGTGAGCGGCAGAGCCCAGGTGGCCTGGTCTCCAGTCCTGTGTTCTCCATCACTGTGCTGAGTGGCCGGAGTGAGTGAGTGAAGGATGGCCAAGGGCAGCCTGTCCAGGTGAGGGTGGGAGAAAGGTAATGATGGGGCTTAAAACCAAATTCTTCAAAAACTAGTGGAGCAATTAGGGATGACCTCTCTGGGGTAGAAGGCAATACCGGGCCTGAGGGTTGGTGGGATACCCACAGTGACAGGAGGGCAAGTCTGTCTTCAGGTCCAAGAGGGGGTGAGAAGCTAGCATGAGAACAGAAAGCCAGGCAGGTCTGGTGGCCTGTGGTGGATGAGGAGTCGAGGGCACAGTGGACAGAGTCCCTCGGAGGTGTGGCTGGAGGGTCTGTGCAGCTAAAGGCCCAAGGTTGGGGCCAGCCCGAAGACTACATGGTAGCTCGCTCAAAGCCTGAAAATGAGAGAGAGACGAAACAATGACGTGGCTTCAAAGTGTGGGGTGGGGCTGGAAGTGACAGGGAGCAAGACGGGACCTGACACAGCAGTTACTGTCCTTCACACCGTCCTACCAGGACCCAGCCGCCTTGCTGGGCCTGGGGGAGTGTGCTGTCAGTGGCACGGAGCGCTGGCTTCGGAGGTACCTTCTCCCTCTGTGGCTTATGATTCTGTGGTTTGTACTTTTCCACAATTCTTCTAGGAAAAGCCAGGAAGTTCCAGCCTCTTACGGGAGGGGGTGGGGAATTTTTGGTGGCCTCACGAATGTCACGCCATAGCTTTCCTTCCCACGGTGGGGCAGAGGGCTGGTCACAGGACCCCTCTCCTACGCTCAGGAAATGGATGCAGTCACCTTGTGCTGGGAGCTCTGCTAGTTGCCACTCCGAGGAATTAAACTTGTGCTGTGGGGCCAGACTCCCCAGCAGGGGGGATCGGCAGAGGTGAGTTTCAGAAGGGAGAACTTCACCACCATTTAATCAAGAGAGTAGCAACAACTGGCCAGGGTCACTGTCAACACGCACACACAGCCTGACCTTGGGCTGAGGGAAGCGCTTTAAGTTCCAGGCATTCTTGGCAGAAGAGCTTGTTTATTCTTCTCTACCCTCTCTGCAGAAAATGCCTATGGGCACCTCCCACTCGGTTTCCGCAAAGGCTCAGTGGCCTTGCTTGCTTCACATACACAGGCATCTATTCCTTTTTTTATTTTATTATTTTATTTTATTAATATATTTTATTGATTTTTTTACAGAGAGGAAGGAAGAGGGATAGAGAGTTAGAAACACCAATGAGTGCGAAACATCGATCAGCTGCCTCCTGCACCCCCCCCCCCCCCCCCCCACTGGGGATGTGCCCGTAACCAAGGTACATGCCCTTGACCAGATCAAACCCAGGACCTCTCAGTCCACAGGCCGACGCTCTATCCACTGAGCCAAACCAGTTTCGGCAGTATTTATTCCTTTAAATGAACAGAGGCTGATTATTTTTTTAGCCTCTCTTGTGGGACCAGGATAATGTGAAGAGAAGAAGAAAGGAGAGAAGAAATGACGAGTGAAAGCTTAAGTGAGACATACACTGAGTGGCCAGATTATTATGATCTCTGAACGCATAATAATCTGGCCACTCAGTATATATCCTATATAATAAAAGGCTAATATGCAAGTTGTCCCTTGGACCAGGAGTTTGACCACAGGCAGGCCAGCCAACTGCCCTGTCCCCTCCCCTTGGCCAGGTTGCCAGACCTCCAACCATGGACGAATTCATGCACCAGGCATATATATATATATATTATATATATATATATATATATATATATATATATATATATATATATATATATATATATACTGAGTGGCCAGATTATTATGCATTCAGAGGTCATAATAATCTGGCCACTCAGTGTAGATCCTTGCACTGCATGCTCTGGGGTTGGTTCGAACAGAGGATGAAAATCAAAGAACTGGACGATTTGGGAACAGAGAGGAGTAAGAGATGACACCCTTAACCTCTACTCCATCTGCAGAACCCACCTCCTTGGTTACAAAAATGAAGTTATACTGATAATTATAAAAATAAAATGTTTATAAGTTCAAGGAATCCCTTGAAAGACTTGTTTATACTTGCTGCCCCCAATTTTTCCCATCCCATTCACTAAAAACACACACAAAATTTGCTAAGATATCATTTGCACACCATAAAATTAACCCATTTAACATGTGTCATTCAATGGATTTTAGTATACGTATTTACAGAATTGTGTACCTGTAATCTAATTTTAGAACATTTTTATCACCCCAAAAGAAACCTTGTACCCATTATCAGTCATGCCTCCTTTGCCTCCACTCCAGCATTAAGGAAACATTAATTTTCTTTCTGTCTCTATAGATTTCACATAAATGGATTCATACAATATGGCCTTTTATGTCTGGCTACTTTCACCTAGCATAATGTTATCCAGGTCCATTATGTAGATGATATCAATATTTCATTCCTCTTTATGCCCACATAATATTCCATTGTGTGGATAGGCCACATTTTGTTTATTCATACACTGACTTATAAACATTGAAGTTGTTTTCATTTTTGACAGTTATGAATAATATTGCCACAAATGTTTGAGTACAAGTTTTTATAAGGACATACGTGTTCATGTCTCTTGGGAATATAATTGCTGGATTATAAGGTAACTAACTCTATATTTAACATTTTGAGGAAATGACAAACTATTTCCCTAAGTGCTGCATCATTTTACATTTCTATTAGTGATGTGTGAGAGTTCTGATTTATCCACATCCTCACCAAAAATTATTTTTATTAAAGTATCGTTGACATACAAAATTATATTAGTTTCAGGTATACAACACAGTGATTTGACATTTATATACCTTGTGATGTGATCGCCACAATAGGTCTAATAACCATCTGTACCTTACAAAGTTATTACGATAGGCCTATTTTCCTTATGCTATACATTACATTCCCATGAATTACTTATTTTGTAACTGGAATTTTGTGCCTCTTACTCCTCTTTATATTTTCACCCATCCCTCCAGACCCCTCCCCTCACCTATACTATCATTGTCTATCTTTTTTATTCTAAACATCCTAGTGGGTATGATGTGGTATCTCATTTTGACTTTGATTTGCATTTCCCTAAAGACTAATGATGTTGAGCATCTTTTCATGAACTTGTTGGCCATTTGTGTATCTTCTTTGAATTATCTATTCAAATCCTTTGTCTGTTTTTAAATTGGATTGTCTTAATTTTTTGAGTTATAGAGATTCTTTATATATTCCAGATATAAACACATATGCTTTATAAATATTATCTCCCTGCATGTAGGTTACCATTTCACTTTCTTTATGGTATTCTTTGAAGTAGAAAAGTTTTTCATTTTGACAAAGTTTAACTCATCAATGTTCTCTTTTACCACTTGTGCTTTTGGCATCAAGTCTGAGAAACCATTGTCTAACCCAAGGTTGTAAAGAATTACATCTGAGTTTTCTTCTAAGAGTTTTATAGTTTTAGTTCTTACAATACATTTAGGTGTGTGATCCACTTTAAGGTAATTTTTCTGGTGTAACACAGGAATTCAGATTATTCTTATGTGGATATCCAGCTGTCCCAAAAGCACTTGTTGAAAAAACTATTCTCACAATAATTCTGTACATCTAAAACTGTTCTAAAATTAAAAGTTTATTTTAAAAATAATACAGGGTATTCTCATATATACACACTTCAGTAGCTGATAGTTCAATTGATATTTCTTTCTTTTCAGCCATACTAAGCTTTGAACAAAGGAAATTCATCCTCAAATACTACTGGAAAATTGAAAACGCAGTTGAAGTATAAACACTGCCTTTATAATTATTTTGGGACACCCTCTGTCCCCCAAAAATGTTTACATACTTTAATAGCTGATAACTCATTTAATTTTCACTCTTTTTCAGGTTTAACTGACTTCAAATAATGGGTGAAGCCAGACTAAACTTTGAACAAAGAAAATTTAGACTTTTTTATGGAGATACATAATAGATAAAGTTTACAGTACAAAACCAACAACAGTTGACAAATTGAGGGCGTACAAATACCAAACGAAATGATTGTTGATGTTTTGCGATTCCATTGCTTCATGCAGTGCCTGGACCAGAAGAGTCATCAGTTTGAAAACAGACAGTGACCAAAAGAATTTTAATTTCTGTAGTTTATTTTAGATTTTGAAAATAAATTGTATGTTAATAAACACCGACTTTATAATCAAAGAGTGTATATATATTTTGGTACACGCTATGTATTCTCTTCCCCATTAAAGTGCCTTGGCCCTTTGTCAAAAATCAACCAACCATAAATATTAAAGGTTATGTTTGGACTCTTAATTCTATCCCATTGATCTAGATATCTGTTGTTATGCTAGTACCATGCTGTTTTGATTCCTGTAGCTTTCATATCCACCAACTTTGTTCTTTTTCAAGACTTTTTTGGCTATACTGGATTCCTTACATTTACATATGATTTTTAGGATTATCTTTTCAAGTTACGAAAAAAATCTAGCTGGGATTTTGATAGAGATTGTGTTCTATTTGCAGATAAATTTGGGAAGGATATCTGTCTTACAATATTAAGTCCTCTGGTCCATAAACCTGGGTAGCCTTTCCATTTATTTAGATCTTTAATTTCTTTCAATGTTTGGTCATTTTCAGTATACAAGTCTTGCACTCCTTTTGTTAAATCTCATCCTATGTATTTTATTTTTAATTGATAGTATAATATTTGCTTATGATCTTGTTAAGAGTTTAAAATTTGGAGATTGAAAGACCTAAATTTTAGTCCTGGCTCTATCATTTATAGAAGCTCTATGACCTTATGATTATTTAGCCTGTGTCAGCCTCCTTTCTGAGCTAAGGAAATAACATATCACCTCATAGTTTGTTATGCAGATAAAATAAGATAATGCTATGCTATCTTATTGAAACCATGACCCACATGGGCCAGTCTCAGAGTAGTGCTGCAATCTAAGAAACCCAGTCCAGTCACCAAGAAGTAATTTTAAATTAACTCACATTCAATACTTGCATTTCTCAAGCACAATATAGAGGCCCCTGAAATCCTTCCTAAGGTGTTTTTCCCTTCTACCTAAGCATCTTACCTCCCACAGCTTCAGCCTCTCCTTTCTCCAAGCTTCTTCTCCAGCCCTAACCAATGTTTCTCCAGTCCTTCTCCTTCTGCCCAATACAGATGGGGCAGGAGAAGAAACTGGACAAAGCCAG
This sequence comes from Pipistrellus kuhlii, assembly GCF_014108245.1. Classification (NCBI taxonomy): domain Eukaryota; kingdom Metazoa; phylum Chordata; class Mammalia; order Chiroptera; family Vespertilionidae; genus Pipistrellus; species Pipistrellus kuhlii. The sequence goes on from NW_023425416.1 coordinate 23,736,540, forward strand.
GACCCTTCTTAGTGGGCAGGAAAGATGGAAAGAAACACTCAAACTTAATTTATGTCACTTATATAGGGTGTTTAGTGCAATGTCTGATATATCATAAGGGCTCAATAAATGTTCAGGCTTTAATTTTGTTGTGGTGATGGTTGCATTATGCCAGTGATTTCCAACTGGTGTGATGCAAGAATTTTTAAAATGCAATACCTGACATCCCTGTGGATGAACCAAGGGCATAGCGAAGCCTGGGTCCTGGGTACCAGAGGGAAGCCAGTGCCGGCAGCCAGGGGAAGGAAGGTCTACTCTTGCACAAATTTCGTGCATCAGGCTTCTAGTATTCTAATAATTATGTATGGTCTCAGATAGCTGTGAGATTATTCAGGATGATCATTTAGTAAGTTTCATAATGTCTAATTACTAGAGTGTACACCTGACACTAATATGTCAACTGTAATGAAAAAAATTATTTCTAAAAAACCTATAGGTTAGGACCCATTGCTTATTGAGTCAGAACAAACATTGAATGAAGTGACAAAATAAAACAGAACATAAAGTGTCCAAGAGCAGTCATTTCAAGTAAGACTTCTGTTTCAGTTTTGTGATGTGTGTGTAAGCTGGGTCTCTCTGCGAAACATTTCTTACGGTGGTACAGGGTTTTAAAACATGTTTAAAAAACAGTGTTGAAGATCTTTCCCTTTCATTGCTTTCAGTATTACAATATTTAAACAACTGATAGGAGCGTAAAATAACACTCCACCAAGTGGTCTGTCTGTTTTGATGTGGATCAAACCCTTTTGTTCCAGGGGTGAAGTTTCTGCAGCAGTGAAGGATTTGGGGCGCATTGAAGACTTTTCCTGTATTTTTAAGGCCTAACTTTTTAGAGCTACGACTCATCTGACTTCCTGATGAAGAATGTTTTAAACGCAAATAACATTTTGCTCCCTTTCACCAAATCTAAAAACACAGATTTTTATGGCACAAAGCACAGATAGCTCCTCATGCCTTGTGGTTAAAGGTTACCACCCTTAACATCAAAGCCTATTTTATGAAAGGCCAGGCCACCGGAAACAGAGACGACCGAGTGTGAGAGGAGAGGAAAAGCAAGTTCCCTGAGTGCTCCGCTCTGTCCTTTGTGTGGCAGTGTCCCCTCTAGTGGCTCTGGAGGAAAACAGCCTCTGGGAAACATTGATAGAGTCAATGCTGATGGTGGTGCTTCCAGGGAGTGCAGGAGCGTTTGGTTAAAGGTCTCCTGTCATTGATGAAAACTTGAGGGCAGAGCAGTGGTTCTTAACCAGGGTTGACCCTACCCCAGGGAACATTTGACAACTTCTGCAGACATTTTTAGCTGTTATTTGGCTAGGGGGTGGGGATGCTGCAGTCATCAATAAGTAGAGGCCAGGCATGCTGCTAACTATCCTGCAATACACAGGGCAAAGCCCCACAACGAAGAGTTATCTGGCCCGAAATGTCAATAGTTAGGCGGGTTAAAGAAATAGTGTGATCTAACCTAGGCCTTGCAGCTTTCCCCACCAGCTTTATGAAGATATTAGAGGCCCGATGCACGAAATTTGAGCAGGAGTAGGCCTTCCTTCCCCTGCTGCTGGCACAGGCTTCCCTCTGGCACCCAGGACCTGGGCTGCCCTTAAGACCCCAGCTTTGTCCAGAAAGTCGTCCAGTCTAATTAGCATATTACACTTTTATTATTATAGATAATTGCCATATAACCAAAAACTTACAGCTTATTCAGAGCTTTTGGTAGCTCAGGCTAAGTGCTCTCTTTTAGAAAAAAAAAAAAATCTTTTAAAATGTTTTTATTAGGATTGTGAAAAATTCAGAAGCAATATTTGCTTATAATTTAAAGCAATATATTAAAAGGCTTTTTATCACCACTTCCCGTAAACAATGTTAATATCCTTGGTGATTTATTAGGTGGCACTGTATTGAAATCCCAACTTTAGATCATTTTTGACTTACAATAATGGCAATTTCCTCTGGTTATATTTAAGATCTTCATCCACTTCTCCATTGTACACCGAACAAAAGGATTTGTTTGATTTTGCTTGTTGTACAAAAGTTGGATTAAAACACACATTACTTTACAACTTATTTTTTCTATTTAATAAATTGTAAATACCTCTTCAGATAAAAAATAAGGGTCTCCTGTATGTTTCCAGAACTTTGGAATGCTCAGTAATATGGGTTCCAAGAAGCTAATATGGTTTATGATGGGGCATTCAAATAACACTGAATCACCTGGTGTGTGCCTTTAATATTCATCTCTCCAACACTTGAGATTTCACACTTTTTCTAGAGAGCTTGGCTCAGGATTAGAATCTTCTGTAGGCCACGCTATCTAATTAGTAATAAGTAACATTCTACCCCCCCCCTTTTTTTTTTCCTTTTTATTTATTATGACAGAAACTTTCTAGTTTGATCAAATAATGCTGGTTTTCTATTGATTGTTGTATTATAAAACTTCATTTTATAACACATTTACACGTACTGGTTAATGTTATATGTCAATTTGACTGGATCACAGGGTGCCCAGATATTTGGCTAAATATTATTTCAGAGTGTGTCTGTGAGGGTGTTTCTGGATGAGATGAGCATTTGAATGGACTAAGTAAAAGCAGATGGCTCTCCCAGGGTGGGTGGGCCTCCTACAATTCGTTGAGGGCCTGAATAGAACAAAAAGGCAGAGGCAGGGGGAATCCGGCCTCTCTGCCTGACTGCTTGAGCGAAGTCATCCTATTCTCGCGCCCACAGGCTGAGATTTACACACTTAGACCACGTCACGCCTGGTTCTCGGGACTACAATGGTTTCCCTGGGTCTATAGCTTGCCGATGGTGGAACATTGGATGTCTCAGCCTCCACAAAGATGTGAGCCAAATCCTCGTAATCAATTATCAATCCCCCTCTCTCCCTCCCTGCCTTCATTTTATATGTACCTATTAGTTCTGTTTCTCAGGAGAACACTGGAGCCAATTCAAGTAAAAATGTTTTAAGACAGATTTAAGTTTGGTTAAGATGGATATCAGTACTAACTGAACAAATAACACATTTTTTTAAAAAGGGCAAAGAATATGAACAAGAAATTTGTGTAGAAAAAAATAAAAATGACAAAATATCATAGAATAGAAATTCAACATTGGCAGCATCAGGGAAACAGAGAATAATACAATGAGGGTTATGTGCCTATCAGACAGGCAAACATGGAAAGATTGAAACTATCCATAGGTGTCAAGTGTATGGGGAAAAGATCTCACATAAATAGTAGCATTGTATATACTATATTATAACATATATAATATTTTTTCAAGAGCAATTTGGTAAGATCTAATTATTTTCTACAATGAACAGTAGTACATTCATAATTCCCAAATGAACTTCTAAAAAGCCACTCTTAATGATTAATGAAGGAAATCTCAAATCCTTTCTTTTTCAATTCCTCATTCTAAGAGGTTTATATAGAACACACTTTTAGAGATAATTTTCAGGTTGCTTCAAATACTGAGTAAGGAAGTCTGGCAGTGATAATCATCTTTAAAAGCCCAACTCTAACCCTAGCCAGTTTGGCTTAGTGGATAGAACATCGGCCTTCGGACTGAAGGATCCTGGGTTAGATTCTGGTCAAGGGCACCTGCATGGGTTGCAGGCTTGATCCCTAATAGAGGGCATGCAGGTGGCAGCCAATCTATGATTCTCACTCATCATTGATGTTTCGATCTCTCTCCCACTCCCTTCCTCTGTGAAATCAATAAAAATATTGAAAGAAAAAAAACACACACCCCAACTCTAAGTGAGAATTCCTTATAAGCATTTTCCATATTTGCCTGGAGCAATATTAGCTGTTATCTGGCTCTTAACAGGGTGCATCACCACTGACTGGCATCCAGGAAGAGGAGGATTGGGGGTGGGAGGGAAGGAAGGTTCAAGATGAGGAAAGGGGAGGATGGGCAGAGCTACTGTGTCTGGGTTTCTCTCTCCCTGGCTTCCCTCTATCAGCATTCAGTTGTGTAAATGCTTTTTGTTTCCCAGCTGTTTGGTTGAGCTTTAATATAAGGCTGGGTCTTAGAACAGAGTTTTAACAATCTTTACAGTCAACCAAATGCCCAGACTTTTCCTGAGGCTGGCACATTCCCTTAACCACTCTCCTTTCTGAACAGGATCTTATCAGCCCTATAACACCTTTCTTTACATGAGCTAGAAAAGTGTCAGCCAGGCTGCTGCAGGGCTTTGTGAGGGGAGGGAATCCAGGCCCCCTTGGTCAGGGGCCTCTGTACTAACAATCCTGTTCCTCACACCAGCCATAGTCCAATGGCTGCGCAGGAAATCTTTGCAAATTGCCATTTCCTCATCTCAAACGGTCACGGGACACAGTGGCACCTGCTACAGTTAATGCTGCGGACACGTGGCTCGGGTTTCCTTCCATGGCTTCTCCTTCCAAGGGGCCCTCTGAGATTTCATCAGGGGTCCTTTGTTAATGCGTTTAGTCCCCCTGCCCCCACCTCCATCACACACACACACACACACACACACACACACACTAACACACCCCTTGCAGGGTTAGTGTTCACCCATGAGACAGAATGTGATGGAGAAGTTAACTGGTATCTCATCCTTTTACTGCTGAGCTCTTATCAGCAAAGAGGAATGATAAGGTAATTAGCTCCTTGGCCTTGAGTTTTAAGTTCTAGGCTTCCCTTCCTCAGAGAAAAACAAGTGGCCCTTTGTGCTTCAGAGTCTCACACAGAGAAGTTTCTGGGCCCCTCCATTTCGATCTTTGTTCGGAAACTATGTTTATTAAGAATTACTCAGGATGCGCAAGACAGTTGCTGCAGTTAAAGAAGAGAAGTGTTTCCCAGCCCTATGGTGCTTCCCTGAGATGGAGAAATCCCTGTGTGTGTGTGTGTGTGTGTGTGTGTGTGTGTGTGTGTGTAGGGGTATTGGGTGCAGGTTTCCAGGGTAGCAGGGGTCTGTGTACCCCCACCCCTGCAGTTGGGAGGCTACCTAAAAGACTGGAGACTGGACACTACTCTCTCCTGCTTGACAGCCCGGGTGAGGGTTTCCACGGATAACCTGTGGCCAGTGGAGAGAGGAGCACAGCACAAAAAGCCTCTCTATGGTCCTCCCAGGGCCTTCCCTGACTGGAAGAAGAGGCTATCGCAGGGGTTAGAGGCAGAAGCAGTGGTAACCATGGCACCCACCATGGTATCCATCAGGATACCCCCACTTTCCTGGGCCCATGAAAGCCTGGGAGACAGGGACAGGGAGACCCTGTAATCCTGATATTAAACTCTTCCCCAACCTTGGGGAGTAGGAACTTGAAGCCAAGTAGGAATTTGATTTTAGATACACATAGAAATGTGGCATGCTTTGCACCTCGGTATTGTGTAGCAATTCTTATCTGGTACCCACCTTTCTCCCTATAATGTAATCCATGGAATGTCTCCTTGGAAAGAGAGGGGCTCCTGCATTTTGAGCAGAGCTTCCTTCACTCCTTCCTCTCATCATAATCTTTACCTCATAGAAATCCTCCCTTTTCTAAACAACAGATATAGTTATGCATGTTATAATATGCATATGTTAATTTATCAGAAACACGAGTTCTCAGGACCTTCCCAAGTGCTCTAATCCCCACTTAAAAATAGATAAAAACAGATCTTCAAGAAGAATCTCAAAAATGCGGCTTGAAATTGGGGCCCCGCCAGCCTACACCTAGATCTCAATTATACTAGCGATTCTCCTCCCAGTGCCCAATAGGAACCAATTGGGGAACAACTAAGAGGACTACAAGCCCCTAGGCAAATGGATTGAGTTTCTTTGACTCCAAGTTTTAAAGTAACAGTGCTACACAAAAAGGCAAAGTGCTAGGCACTCTAGAGATACCAAGAAGAAAAAGACATGGGTCCTGCCAGGAGGAAGGCATCAGCTCACTGGAGATATAAGACTGTGAACCATGAAGTCCTCAATGGGGCTGAGTTTGTAGGTAGGGCACGGGAAACTTGGAGAGCCAAAAGGATTGGATGAAGTCAGAATGTCTTCCTAGAGGAGGGCTACTTGCCCATCCAATGTCCTGATTTCAGTTGGCTGGAAGACAAAGTAGAAAGGAAAGAGGAGGACATTTCAAGGACTTGAACAAAGTGACAGATGTGAAAAAGTTCATTGCTTGGTTATGAGGTAGACAATGCATGTTGGGAGTAAAGGGGAATACATGGAGTGGAACCAGCTTGTAGATGGCTTTCATCACTGGCGAAGAGTTCAGACATAAGCAGTTGGGTTTATAGCATGGGAATTACATGATGAGCAAGACTGAAGGGTGATTAGCAGGCAACTCCCATGGGAGATACCAAGTGTTAGCAGTTCTCTGGGTTTATAATGATTTCTTTGTAATGATTTCTTTGTAATGTTCCTTAAAAGTTGACTTTGAGATGCAAACATTGTGTGTATTTGTGCATAGAACTTCTAAAGAGGTTTATTCCATAATATGACTTAATCCATATTATTAGTAAGAGAGAATGGAGGGATTATTGACTTATGGAATCAACAAGTGCAATCAGGCAGAGCTGGGTTGAAGAAATTTGGGAGCTAGCATAAGACCAGGTGCACAAATATTGATTTCATTAGGAGGTTATGAAAAACTGCAGAAGTTGCTGACACCAAGTTGTTCTGTAAGCCCACACTTGCAGGAGAAACAACTGGAGAGTCCCTAGAGTCAACTGCTGGAGTCTAGGATAGCTCCTGAGAAACCATCGATATATAATACTAGTATATAAAAGGCTAATATGCTAAGTGTCCATCCAACTGGTTGATATGATGCACAATGACCACCAGGGGGCAGATGCTCAATATGGGAGCTGCTGAGCTGCAGTGACTTCGCAGCAGCAGTTCTCGGGTGATGCATCCTGAAACCAGAGAGGGGCCGTGCAATTCCACCTTTGGCCTTGGGTTATGTTGTTGCTGGGCACTGTCGACCTCGAATCTGGTTTACTGCACATTTGCATTTGCATCTCACACCCTGTATGACAGCAACTTTGCAGAGTGCCCTCTCACACTTTGGGACCCCTCAGGGGATGTCAGAGAGCCAATTTTGGTCCACTCCCCACAGACTAGGCCGAGGGTACCCACTTGCTGGAGGGACCCTCACTCCACAGAAGCCCTTTGAGCCGGCTGGCTGGGGAGGGACCACGGGACGTTGGCTGTAGGGCATGTCCAGTCCATCTCGCCCAGTCCCACCCCACCAACTACCTTCTAATTAATTTCTTTCAATGTGCACGAATATGTGCACTGGCTCACTAGTCTAAGATAAAGGCAAATAACATAACATCTGGGAGCAGCCTCACTGCACTCGTGTCAGATTTTGCCATGTTCAGTTATTCATTTGCTCATTCACTCAAATTCACTCATTCACTCAATGTCATTCATTCATTCAAGTATTTATATCTGCTGGGGCACTGTGAATGGTGCAGATTTCAACAATCAATGACAGAGACAGACACGTACACAAATAGTGGCAGTTCAGAGCATGGGGGAGATGGGAATGGGACACATGGGATGAAGGAAGGAGAGAACAATGCTCTGAACTGCCACTATTTGTGTGCATGTCTGTCTCTGTCATTGATTGTTGAAATCTGCACCATTCACAGTGCCCCAGCAGATATAAATACTTGAATGAATGAATGAATGAAATTGAGTGAATGAGTGAATTTGAGTGAATGAGCAGATGAATAACTGAACATGGCAAAATCTGACACGAGTGCAGTGAGGCTGCTCCCAGATGTTATGTTATTTGCCTTTATCTTAGACTAGTGAGCCAGTGCACATATTCGTGCACATTGAAAGAAATTAATTAGAAGGTAGTTGGTGGGGTGGGACTGGGCGAGCACCTGGATGGGGCTTGTTAGTTGGACCTTTACTTGTGGTACTTTAGCTCCATCAGTTCCTTGCTGTGTGATGTTAGGCAAGTTATCAAAGCACTCTGCTTTGGTTTCTTCCTATAGTTGTTGTGAGCATTAAATGAATTAATATCCTATATAATAAAGATGTAATATGGAAATGGTCATTACGCTGTGAAGCATAATGACCGACATGTAACGACTAGATCACAGATCAGCAGGAGGGAAGGGCATCAAGCTACAAGCAGGTAGCGAAGAGCTACAGAAGGGGGCAGGACAGCAAGTTATGAGGGGGTGCGGGGGGGGGGGAGGGTGGATGGGAGGAGCTACAGGAGGGTGGGGCAGTGGGCAGAGAGCTACTGGAGGGTAACAGCGCACTATTGGTGAGCTACTGGTGCACAGATTCGTGCACAGGGCTACTAGTATAATATATTTACTATAGTGCTATGTAACTATCTGCTACTTCTATTACTTTTACTATGATTATTTGGCAGACACCCTGCTGTTAGCTAAGGAACTCCTAAATGCCAGTATGTCAGTGGGTTTATCCTTGGGACCACTGCATTTTTTAGAGAATAAGGGGTTGTGTTTTATTGGGGGAGGGGATGTAGAGGGGAGAGCCCATCTGGCTGCCAAGTGAGGTGAGAAGCCAACTGCCCCTTTGTGCTATTTTGTCAGTCACTATAATTTCAGCCCCATCACTCACTCAATTGATGTTAATGAATTACCTGGTGTTCCAAGTTCTGCTTTGCCAAAGATTTCTTTCTCGTTTTTATCCTTCTCCAACCTTCCACTTATGTGATATAAGTTTAGCTTCCTCTGTTCTCTTTCTTCTGCCACTGCTCCTCCATCTTCTGTTTACCTACCCAAAATTCTTTGAAATCTCTTTATCTGCTGAGAGTTCCTCTGCCATAACTGGGTATTTATCACCTTTTAAATGCACTTATTATCTTTTGGGGGAATCTCAGTGAGGATAAAATCAAGCATTCTTAATCTGGCATCTTTAATCAGATAGTTTTATACTCTCTTGACAGATACAGGGCCAGTACTCGTGCTTGAACTCCGGGCTCTTTTACCTGCTACACTTATAGAATCCTTTAAGCTTAGGCAAGATGAGGACGGGAGGAGAGAAAGGAAGTGGTAGCCAAAATGATTTGCTTTTGTTGAGGGCTCTTAGAAAACAGTCTACTAATGCATTCCCCCCTGGAATGATACAGTCAATATGAATTTGCAGTTAGCAGGAGAGAGGGTTTTAGGCAAAGGTTCAGAAAAGATATTGCAAGTAATGATCAAAATAAATCACTTAAAGAGGGAGATATAAAGTACTTCTGAGTTGCAAGTTATTATGAGCATTTTACTGTAACTACTACCCGGTCATTCCTCCAGGATGTTATTGCTGGAAGCCAGTATGTGTATCAACTCAAGAATGGATGTGGGCTATTTCTGCAAAATACAATAGTAGTTCTATTATGAAAAACATAATAATGGCTTATGACTCACTATTGCCATTACATTTATCCTATGAACACACTGAGTAAAATTAGGACACTGCTTTGAAGCTCTAAGGTGGAATTTCACACACATTTATGAAATGTAAGTATTTTAAAAATCTTATTGCCTAGTAATAATAACTTCAACCGATTACAAACTACCCTTCAAACAAACAATTACAGATAATAATAGATTGGTAATCAAAACCCTAATTCAACAATTTGCTAATAGCTAATCGATGTTAAAGGAAAAGGTGATTTAAACCGGATGCATTGTTAGTAGTCAGGGTCTAACCAGAATAACAGAAACCACGAACGTATTGATAAAAGAGGGAATCCAGCGCAGGGGTTTGGTTACACATTTGATGATGACCTACGGAGTTTAGTGACAGTGGGAAGTCACTCCCAATCCTGGGCAGAAGAGATGGGAGTGTCAGGGGAGCCCAAGGGTGGGCATCACTGATGACAGCTGGAGCCACAAAAGGCCTTTCTGGCTGGGGCTGCAGTCTCGCTACAGCTACTGTGAGAGATGCCATCCAAGGGCAGGGAGCTTATTGAGATACACCATGGCCTTTCCCTTCCTCATCTTTGCTTCTCAGCGGCTGCAGTGGTCAGCTCCCGAGACACGGAGCAGCGCAAGTGAAGGTAAGAAATGGATCTGAAAGCAAATAAGCCCACTACCTGAACAGCATATACGTAATATTCTACACAGTATGAATATTCTTTAAGATAGATGACAAATGTGGATGTCTAATTATAAGTATATGTACATTTACTTCTGCAGCTCTGTATGTACTCAAATTAAATTGGAGCCATAGGCTTGGTCAGTTGAAGCAGGACTATCTTTAAAAAAACAAACACACACACACACACACACACACACACATACACATATATCTTTATTGATTTCAAGAGGAAGAGAGAATGAGAGAGAGATAGAAACATCAATGATGAGAGAGAATCACTGATCGGCTGCTTCCTGCACGCCCCCCACTGGAGATCAAGCCCGCAACCCAGGCATGTACCCTTGGCTGGAATTAAACCTGGGACTCTTCAGTCCATAGGCTAATGCTCTAGCCACTGAGCCAAGGGCGAGGCAGGACTATCTTAATGGACTAAGATTTGGTTCAAATGAGCCGTATGTTGGCAGCAAAATGAAAACAGCACTAGATGTTATAAGAGAAAGTTTATTTAGAAAGTCAGAGAGGTAGAAGAAGTAAGCTGTAGGATAAAAGGGCTTAGGAAACAAGTTACAGAGTTAAAAGAAGGGCTCCTGGAGCTGAGGAAAAGAGAGAGGCAAAAAAAAAAAAACATTCCTGGGGAGAGGGGGGAAGGATAGGGAAAGGCATGGGCATGCTCCCGGAAGGGAGAGCCTAAAGGTATTTATGTGGAGGTCTCAGGGGAGGGCCCCACGCAGCTTTCCAGGTGTGACCTTTCAGGGTTCTGGTCTCCACTTGGCCAGCGCCAGGGCAAGAGGTCACTGTTAATGGGGTTGGCCCTGACATTAGGCATGGCATCGCTTGCCTAGTTTTGCTACTTTTCTGGGCCTAGAACTGAAACACAACTGAGGCCTAGATGTATTTGATGAGGGTTAGAACCTCCTTGTCCTAGGCAGGGGTCTTCAAACTTCTCTCATTATGAGAATCACCTGGTGGAGGTGTTAAAACACAGATTCCTGATAGCACTTCTTATAGTTGGGATCCGGGAATCTGTGTTTTAACAACTCCACCAGGTGATTCTCATAATGAGAGAAGTTTGAAGACCCCTGTCTAGGGGTTTAATGCCTAATGGCTACTCCCCAGCCCTCTCATTTGTTCCCCTCTAAGGGGGCCTAACCCACATGGCTAGCAGCATGCCAGGGGAGGAAAGGTTAGGGGAGGGTCTGAACTGCATGATCAGAGAGATGAAAGGTCAGGGAGTCTAAACCGAATGACCCAGCGATGTGCTGGGGAGTGGAGGGTGGAGGGTAAACCTGGGGCAAGGGCCTTGTTTTCCCAGTTTTGCCTGTTGCTAGGCACCTGGAGCTTTCTGTCCTGGTGACTTTCTGTACTGGCCCATCGTACTAGCTCTGCTCATGTTTGTCTAACTGGCTACCCCACATAGACTATTGCTAATATATCTATCAATTAAATGACAGTTTATTTATATATATTTTTAACTCAGGAAACACATCAACCAGACACCTTTGGATATGGCAACTTTTCCTCCTCTCATTTTATCTCTAATCCTACACTAGGGGCAGGCATGTAGTCTAAGATGCAAAACTATAGTTCCCATAAGTGCCCACCCATATGGAACTCACAGACTATATGGCTCTTAAAAAAAAAAAAAAGTGTTATTTATTTATTTATTTATTTATTTATATTTATTTCAGAGAGGAAGGGAGAGGGGGAGAAAGATAAAAACATCAATGATGAGAGAGACTCATTGATCAGCTGCCTCCTGCCTACCCCCCACCCAGAACCTGAGCATGTGCCCTTGACTGGAACTGAACCCGGGACCCTTCAGTCCGCAGGCCAACGCTCTATCCACTGAGCCAAACCAGCAAGTGCCTGTATGGCTTTTAAAACCAATATCACCTACACTTAAGATTCTTTGGTAAACTTCATGAGACTATAAAATAATAATACTCTGAAAACTTTCCACAAATAAGAAGAAGAATCTTTGATTCCTCCTTTATAAATGAGACTGTTGGAAGTACTGAGCTGGCTGTTTTCCCACACTCCTTTCCTCCAGGCAGATGGCAGAATAGAACCGTCACAGTAGACAGTGCCCTCTTTCAGGGACTCGGAAATATACGGGGTACATGGAGAAGTCTTGAGTCTTGGTCTCCCTCAGATTTGAGCATAAAGTCATAAAGGAAACCTGGAGAGTTTGAGAAATGTCTTCAACCTGTGCTTTTTAGAAAGTCAGCTGGCTGGCTACATGGAGTGGCCCAGGCTGAGCCCAGCTGGACACTGACTCATTTCCTATTTACTCTGAGTCGAGCATCTCACCCCCAACTTTCCCTCCCTCGGCTAGACTTAAAGCCAAAAGGAAACAAAGACATTAAAGAAGCTGTAGATTGTGCTGCCTTTTCATTCACCTTTTGTTGCAATGAAATAATAGCTTGGATGCACAAAAGGGACCTGTACAATGAATTCCAAATAATTATAATAAAAATGGGTAGAAGGGAAGAGAGAAGAAAGAGTAGAATAAATTAAAGGAAGGAGCTAATGAAAAACTTGGCCACTCAAAGGGAAGCGTTTATTTCAATGCTGCTACCCTCACCCTCACCCCAGCCTTAACACTATTCACAAAGGAAGTCTCCTGCTAACTGGTCACCAGGAACATGAAAATAGTTGCTCCAAGCAGTTCAATCAGATTATCTAGGGTGAGGCCCAGGTGTCAGTATTTTTTAAAAGATCCTCTGGAGGTGAGCCCCACTTGGGTACAGCAGCGTAGCCAAACATGAGTAGCAGAAATTTTGGGGGTGATTGTGTTAACTAGTAAGAGATCACAGTCGCTATTTAGAGCAATGGCTCCCAGTTGGGAGTTGTCTTCAGTAAGTTGTCCTCCCACACGGCGCCCTCAGTAAGCCAGAAAGTGAGGACTGGCATTGCCTTCCACTCACATGCTCTGAACAGAAGTGCTTAGTAGGAATGATCTTGCCCCCAGGAGCCCTTGGCAACTCCCCTTGGGGCTGTTTTTAGTTGCCACCATAATTAGTGGGCCAGGGATGGGGGAAAGCTAAGCTGCCAGAATGGGTGAGGGCAGGGCCTCAGAAGGAAACTAACATTGGAAACCTATTGTTCATTAGGCACTATGGCTGGGCCCTTGAGAGAGGTCCACTCTCCCACTTCTTCACCCCAGCACACACTCACACACCTCACATTTTACAGCTCTTCTAAGTTCAGGGAAAAGTAATATGCCAGTGCAGGGAAGCTCAGAGATGGAACGCAGGGACGAAATGAGAGAACACTGTCCTTGCATAATAAGGCCAGGATAATTATGCACATGAAATAGGGTCAAAGTTGAATTAACAGACGCCCTGTGAATGTCAAATGCAGATGGAAGGGGTAGGGAAAAGAAAAATCTAGCCTGCAGCATGATGTCTGCTTCATTTTAGATACACAGGACAACATGGGCTACATACAGCTCAAGCAGAACTCCATCATTCCTTAATGCTCACATCCCTGCATCCCCCCTGCGCCAGAGTTCACCTTTTCCCACACATAATCCAATATCAGCTGCCAAGGCCCATACATTCACCCACAGGCAGCCCTGTTATCACTCCATACCTGTGTCCCCAGGACTGACCCTACCAACCTCCCCAAAGCCTTTTTTGATGTCCTGCCATCCTAAGAACATTCATCTTTCTTCCCCATGGAAACTATCAGAGCTTTTTTCAGGGCCAGACATCCATCTATCCAGAGTGGAGCTTCATCTTTTCAACTCAGCCAAACACAGTTTTATCCAGTTTCTTTCTTTTGCAAAAGTCCTCAGTAGCACATCTACAGGAGGTTGCTTACTCTTGACAATATACAGTAAATACTAGGTCCACGATTACAAGAAGGGTCTAGAAATACATCAGGTCTGCCTATCCTCTTGAGATGATGGGAAATTACCTTGATTTCTTCCCTAGGATTGGCAAAATCAGCTGTGGTAGGCAGAATAATGGCTCCCTGGAGATGTCCACATCCTAATACCAAGAACCTGTGAATATGTCACTTTACCTGGAAAAGGAGGCTTTGAAGACATCATTAAGGTCATGAACCTTGAGATGGGGGATTATCCTAGGAGATCTGAGGGAGCACAGTGTAATCACTGGAGTCCTTAAAAGCAGAGGCCCTTTCCCAGCTGTGGTCAGTGAGAGGGAGATGTAACTATGGAAGAAGGACCACAGGGACACAACATCGCTGGCTTTGAAGATGAAGGAAGAGAGCCATGAGCCAAGGAATGGGGACAGCTTCTAAAATCTGGGTGGGTAGGGAACCGGATTCTCCCCTAGAGCTTCCAGAAGTATACACACAGCTGTGCAGACTCCCTGACGTTAGCCCAGTGGGACCCATGTCAGACTTATGACCCATAGAACTATAAGATAATAAATGTGTGTTTTAAGCCACCATCTTCATGGTGATTTATTACAGCAGCAATGGAAAACTAATGCATGGCTAAAGCTGACCACAGTTTGAGGTCTCCTTTACTGCTATTGCTAGAATACAAGTACACTTAGGGTCCTAAGGTAAATGAAATGTGTAAATAGATTTTGTGCTTTGGACTTACTGTGAGAGCCATGTAAGTGGTTTTGAACTATATTTTAAATGTTTTAAGTAATAATAAATCACCTGACCTTTCCGGGCCCAAGTTTCCTCAGCTGTAAATTGAAGAGAGGTTTTGGAGTTTCTGCTTGATCATCTCTAAGCTTGTTTTTACTCTAACATTTAATAAGTTTAATAATAACAAAAGTCAAGACCACCCCTGGTGGCATGCTGGGCTAAGGGACAAGCTACTATGAATAATCAACATGTTTGTTTTTCTTGCTGCTACGTTCCCAGTACAAAACACTGTGACCTACACACAGTAGGCAATAAACTAAATTAATAGTTCTATTCAGTCCCCATTAAGCTCATTAAGTTCCATACCTGTAAATATGTTGATGACTCCTAAACTTAGCTCTCTAGCCTGGACTCTTTTCCAAATGGTCTCACTGCCATCTTAGCACTTCAATCTGCAGGTCTCCCTCATCCCTTACATCTTAATGTGTCGAAAATAGAACTCTTGCTTCTCCACCTCCCCAAACTTGCTCCCACACTCCCCACCCCAGACCAGGCTTTCTCATTTCAGTAGATGGTATCTCCTCCGATGAGATGCTCAGGCAAAAACGTAGTAGTCATTCTTCCTCCTTCAAGGTTATAATTTATCAAAAAGCCTTACCAGCCGAAACCGGTTTGGCTCAATGGATAGAGCGTCGGCTTGGGGACTGAAGGGTCCTAGGTTCGATTCCGGTCAAGGGCATGTACCTTGGTTGCGGGCATATCCCCAGTAGGGGGTGTGCAAGAGGCAGCTGATCGATGACTCTCTCTCATCGATGTTTCTAACTTTCTATCTCTCTCCCTTCCTCTCTGTACAAAATCAATAATATATATATATATATATATATATATATATATATATATATATATATATATATAGGCTTACCAGTTCTACCTTCAAAACATCTCAAATCCAACCACACTTACAGTTGACCACTCTGGCCCATGACGCTATCTTCTCTTCCCTGGATCCCTAGGGTGGCTTCCTAACTTATGTCCCCGAATCTAGTCTACTCCACCTACAATCTTTTCTTCACACAGGAGCCAAGATGATTCTCAAAAATCTGAAGCCAGATCATACTCTCCTGTTCAAAACTCTCAGAGACTTCCCATCACAGTCAGAATCAATCCAAAGTCCTAACCATGGTCTAGAAAGCTCAAGTGACCAGGGCTCAGTTTCCTCTCTGATTCCCCTCCACCTCTCTGCCTTGCCAACTCCATTCTGGTGTTACCAGCTTCTTATGTTCCTTGAACATGTCCAGCAGGCCCTACCTCAGGGCCTTTGCACCTACTGCCCTCTGCGTGCAACATGGCTCTCTTGAGACTGCAGCATGGCTCACTCTCTTGATTTATTCAGGTCTCCTCCTCAGGGAGGCCTTATCAGCACTCTTTCTAAGAAGCCCCCTCTGCAGCTCACTATTTTCTAATTTTGCTTTATGTTCATTCATGGTACTTAACAGTCCCTACATTACAGTATGTGTTTGTTTACTTCTTAATTATCTCCCTCACTTGGATGTAAGCTCTATGAGGACAGAGATCTCAAGTTTGTTTATTACTTTGTTTACTGCTCTATTCCTAATGCTGAGTACCATTTCCAGCACGTTATACAGATTCATTAATACTATTGAATAAATAAATTAATTGATGGATCATTATTAATCATCTGAGATCAAGCTCAGGGTTTGTGCCCTGGCTCTCCACTTACTAACTAAACAGACTTAGATAAATCACATAATCTCTCTCTGTCTCAGTTTTCTCATCTATAAAAATGAGCTAGTAATACCTACTGGGAAAGACTGCTGTTGAGGCTTAGAGATGGGATGAAAATGCCCGAGATTAGGCGCTCACTTCAGAGACAAATAATTAACCATGGAAGCAAACATTCCTCTTTAGGCATTATTTGGTTAAGGGACAAAGATGATCATCAAACCTGCACTCAGAGAGCCAGAAGCTATTGACAGAAAGCGGCACATGAGAGGCTAGGGCAGGAAATTAACCCGTTTTGGTGCAGGAGATGCAGAGCTGGATGTATACCGCAGTTGGAATACCCGAGCTTAGAGATGCTACTTCAGATTCAAGTCAAGGCACCGCTTTGTCCCGGGGACAGCAGCATGATTAGAGGCAATGATTCAAAATGACCTCAGCTTTTGTCTAATCCTGTCCTGTGACTAGACCATAGGGACACCTCATCCAGGGTAGCGATTTCCTTTGCAGCTCTCACCAGGAGACTCACTGACACAGTAAAATATGGTGCTGCTGCGACAAAGCTCAGGTTGAGACGAAACACATAGTACAAACACACACACACAGAGAATGCTCCACTAGTCTTGTTTTGTATACAGGTTTCTATATGTGTATGGAAACATACAGGAAAAGGTCTGGAACGATAGAAACTAACCAGTGACACTCATTTCCTCAGAAAAGTGAGGAGGTTATTTAAACTGGAAGCAGATATCAAAGAAGGCTTCAGCTTTATCTGAAACACACTTTTTCAAAGAGAATGTATTTCTTCTGCAAGTAACCAATTTTTAAAACTGCCCAAACAAGATGATACCAAAACACCACCTTTAAAGTAAAGTAAGTGAAGCAATTTACTCTCCCCTAACTAGCAGTCCCCAGATGGGGCATCTCACCCCAGTGAATGTGTAGGAATGCTTGCTGGCAGTAGTTGACTGCCAGGCTGCTGGCATTTATTTCCCCAGAGACGAGCATGAGACGAAGTCCCACTCCACAAGGTAGCATCCCAGGCCCAGCAACAAAAACTTGGCTTGGTTGTACTTATAAACTCATCTGTGATCCCTAATTAAGAAATTCCTGTCTTTGATTTGACTGCTGAGATGCCAGCCCATGTTCCATCTGGACATATAAAATTTTGTAACGAACGAGCTAGAGAAGTGAGCTGAAGAGCATGGCAGGTGCTCTGGCCAGGAAGAACAAGTGGCCTGGGTTTTATGCCTCTTTTCAGGAACATGCAAAACCTTTGATAATAAGGGCTGTCCAGGCACCATCCAGCAACTGTGTACTTAGCTAGGACTTTAAGGCATAGCTCCCATGGAGCAGTAGTCAGGCAAAAGCTGAGAGCCTTCCAGAGAAAGTTGGGCGGGCCCTTCTCCAGTGGTTAGCTGTTGGCACACAGGACCGTCTGCCTTCAGACCCCCAGCCCTTGGGAAGCAGCTTTTAGCACCCAGTAATGAGAGACAGAATGGTGATAACAGGCAAAACAGAAGAATGTGTTCTATGTGCGCTTTCAATTCCATACTCTCTGACACGATTGTGGTATAGGCATTCAACAAATATCTACGGAGCATCTGCTAAGTGTCAGCACTGTGACAGGTGTTGGGACACAGAGAATGGGACAGATATGCTTACATTCTATTGGCGAAGACATCATAAATAGATACATGTAATCAGATGATTTAAAATTTTTTGTTGTTGTTAATCATCTGAGGATATTTTTCCCCATTGATTTTTTTTTTTAGAGAGTGTAAGGGAGGGGAAGAGACACACAGAGAAAAACATGATGTGAGAGAGACACATAGAATGTGCCCTAGCCAGGGCCAGGGATCAAGACTGCAACTGAGGTACATGCCCTTGACTGGAATTGAATCCAGGACTCTTCGGTCTGCAGGCTGATGCTCTATCTGCTGAGCCAAACTGGCCAGGGCTCAGACGATGTTAAATATTGATAATAGTTATGATGAAACAACGTGAGTAATGTGGTTGACAAAGACTGACAGAGACAGCATATGACAGAGTTCAGCAGAGACCTCTCTGGGAAGGGAGCTGAGGCCACGGCTGTGTTCTGGAGAGAATGTTAATTGTGCAGGGGGTGACCACTGTGGAAGGCTTATGCCTGTGGGGGCTGTTCCTATCTCTTCCAGCCCAGCCGGGGCATCCTGCCATCTGGGACAGCAGATGTGGCTCACATTTTGTGGGTGGTCTGTGCTCCTGGGCAGTTCATTGTAAACTCATCACAGGAACATTCATGCTGCTTCTTATTCTATTCTCCAGCTGATTCCATCCAAGATTTCACACACATCTTGAAGAAGCTGATTTCATTTGAATGAAAGGTGTAGGAATAGAGTGTAACTGCCATGGGATTTCAAAAATTATTGTTACTTTAATAATTAACACTCATATGGCACTTATTTAGTATCAGGCACTGCTCTTAACACTTTGCAAATGTTAAATCATTTTGTTGTCACAATAAACCTGAATGCCAGACACTGAGGAGTATTATTATCATTATCAGTAGTTCTTGCATGAGAACATGGGACTGTTTCTCCAATCATGGTCAAGAGTCATTACCCTTTATGTAAAGATGCAAGTTTGGATGAGGCCTCATATTTTCTGACTTTTTATGTTGCCAAAGCAGAATAACTAGCCAGCAGGCCCCATCCTATGCTGCAAAGTCCATACCGTGAGGAGGAGATGAAGTCTTGGAGGAAGAGCCTTACAATTGTTGGTGAAATCTGGTAGTGAAAATATTGGCTGAGATGTCACTGTACTTGCCCAGTAGAGGTGCTCAAAACCCAAGCAAATTGCAGTACCAGTGTCTGTGTCTGTGGAAATGCCAGTCAAGGGACCACTGCCACTGTAAGCATAGTTTTCCCATCGCACTTCTCTTGTGCTGGACAACCAGGGCTCCCAACCTTCAGCTCCTGCTGCTGGCCTGCCCCATTTGTGCTTCTTGACCTTGGGCAACTCTGCCCTCTCCGCTGATTGGGCAGGAAGTGAACCACTTTGCCCTCAAATGAGATCTGAGAGGTGATCAGATGGCAGCAAGCTCTGCAGTCAGGAGGACGTGTAGTCTCTGTGCTGGTGGTCACCATAAGCACACAGAGGTGGATGAATGACAAGCAGAGACAGGCAGAGAGAGGCAGGAATGCAGGGAGCCATCAGCCTGCTGAGCGGCTCTCCCACCCAGTGTGCTATGCCTGGGTGCACCTCACTCGCTGTCCTAGGTCTCCTTTACCTAAGTCCATATACCACCTCACCCTCTGGTTATGGTGCTGGTTGGCCTTGGATTCTGTCTCCTGCATACAAATATGGTTTTACTGGAGCGAGCAGTATGAGGCCTGGACTTCACACTGTTCCCTACATGCCTCACACTGTTCCCTGGAGATTCAAAGGCCTGTGAAGGCCTGTACTGAAGAGACAGGTCTTCTAACCACTTGGATGGTTCACTGTGAAGCTTCAGTCACTTGTCACCTAAAATGAAAATTTCTAGAATTTAGATGGTCTTGGGCAAGTTCCATTCTATGAGACAGATATTTTTTCTTGGTACTATTATAATGCCAACTCCTTGGGCCAAATACTTCCTTTTATGATGGCTTTTCAGTGCTACCTGCACACTCTTTAATGGCTAGCATGAATTTCTCATCCCCCATGGTTTTTGAATTTTCAGCACAGAATCTCTCTCTCTCTCTCTCTCTCTCTCTCTCTCTCTCTCTCTCTCTCTCTCTCTCTCTCTTTTTAACTAATTAATGTTACTTGAAACCTCTGGGTTTTTCTCTCTGCACCCCTCCCCCCACTCTCAGCCAAAGCTTTTTCTACAATAGAACCCAGGTGCTCTGGGAACAAACATTTGGTGCACTGCTCAGGGTGCCAGATCCTTTCATCCCGTCTCACAAATTCCCAGGGGCACCCAGCACATGTCATAGACATGCTGACATCTTAAGCTCTGGAAATGCTCTGGAAACACAGTGAAATGAAAGACATGTCCCCAACACAAAGGAGAGGAAGGGTAGATAAGATGCCAGTGGCCCGCAAACAGCCTGTGCCCAGTCACAAGGCAGCCACAAGTACAGTTAGGCCTCCAGGCTCAGAGATGGGAGAGTGGCCAGGGCTAGAGCAGTTGGGAGCTCCACAGAGCTAGTAGGGCTACAGTAGGATTTCAACAGATTTACATAAAAAGAGAAAGTAAACCGAGGGATGGGGGCAATGGGTACATCCAGACAGGAGGAGAAGCAGCAATAAGGGTGAAAAAGGGACCAATTAGCTTGTGAATTAGGTCAGATAAGAGGCCATTCCAACTGGGAAGATGAGAAGGGGCCATATTTTGAATGACAGGTTAGGAAAATCCAACTCATCTGGGAGACCAGCAAGAGCCCCGCATGATTCAACTGAGGAGGGAAAACACATTAGGAAAAAGGAAAACAAGATAAGACCAATATCAGACATCAAGCTGCTCAGATGTGGTGTTTGAAAGACAAAGGGTCAACGGTGATGACACATTTCCCCATTGCTGACTCTCCCCACAAACGGGTAACAAGCCTTCTGGACTGGTGAAGGCAAGCTCATCATCTTCCCCTTATTCTTCAGGCATCGCAGAGCAAGCTGACTCATTTGAAGCCTCCCGTTAGAGGAGTCCGGGCGTCCTGACTCACAAGCCTTCCCAGAAGAATCCTCTCTAACGGGAACACCTGGTCACTAGCGGCAGTGAGAACAGTCTGTGACCCGTGCTTCTCAGGTCTGTTTCCTTCTGTTCAAACTGGGGAAAGGGAAACACCGAAACTCTCTCCCAGCCCCAGCCTGAGCCAGCTACAACACACTTAGAGCCAAAGAATTCAAAGAAAAACAGCCCAAACCATCACAGCGGAGCACACATGCAGGTGCACACAGTCATCCCTGAAGCAGGCATGAGCATTGTTGCTGAACTGGGAAAGTGGGGGCTGCACTCTATCAGGCTTGCCCCGAAGGAAGCCCGGATGCTACAAACTTCCGTGGGAATACGGTATAAGATGTTCCCTCACCAGATGCAATTTGATGGTGACACATTTGGGTTGGTCAGCGCTCTCTCTCTCTCTCTCTCTCTCTCTCTCTCTCTCTCTCTCTCTCTCTTTCTCTCTCTCTCTCCCCATAATCCAGAAACATGAAGAGGGCACGTTGGGGGTGGGAATAAGGCATCAAAAGTCTAAATGTCCTACACAAGGCTCATGGACGAGATGGTGAACGGCCACCCTCTTGTCCCAGTCCTCCGGCCCCATACACTGTGTTCTGTCTAAGAGCTCTGCAGGGCAGATGAGAATGACATCATCAGAAAAGGGGACAAAGCGGAAAGAAGAGAGCTGCCCGTACATCCTCTATCAGCAGAGGAAGGCCTTCCAGGAGGCCGCACTGGACTTCCCAGCACCTCCCTCTGAATTCGCAGGAGCCTGTTCCTGAGGCTCTGGGGGCCCCGGGGAGGGAGCACCTGTGGTGGCCTTACAGTCAGGAGAGCGTGTCAACCACAGTTCAGCCAGTGACTCAGCACTGTGGGGAAGTTGAGACCTCTCTGATGTCACCAGCTGCTGTCAGCACTGGACTCACCCGGCGCCGGTCCCACACTCAGGAGGAAACTCTTAAACCAACTTCCTGGTGACTGAGGTCCTCTTCCACAACGAACACTCCATCTCGCCTTCACTGGTTTTTTGTGCCAATTAGTTTTCCAAAACTTATTAGTACCATAATGTATACTTGGTTTTTAAAAAGTTCAAACAGCGCCAAAGGCAGTCCAATGGAAAAACAAGAGTTTAAGTATAATTTTCTAGTTCTCGGTGCATCCATTTACGTAGCATCACGTGAACCTCAACTTTGTAGATGAAGAAATTAACCCGCTTTGCACGTTCTTGCACTTCTGCTCTCCTCCACCCTGTCCTGTCCCTAACCGCTGGCCTCTTTACCTTCCCTGCTACATGGCACCAAGGTTTACAACTTCTATGTTCTGTTCTAGAAATATAGGTATTTGTGCTTCATCTAAAGCTTGATTCTTTTTTTTTTTAATCCTCACCCGAGGATATTTTTCCATTGATTTTTAGGGAGAATGGAAGAGAGAGGGAAAAACAGAGAGAAACGCTCCTGTGAGAAAAACACATCGATTGGTTGCCTCCTGCACGAGCCCCAACCAGGGCCCAGGCAGGGCAGGAGCCTGCAACCAGGTGAGTGCCTTTGACTGGAATTGAACCCGGGACCCTTTGGTCTGCAGATCGACTCTCTATCCACTAAGCCAAACCGACTAAGGTTAGAGCTTGACTCTTAAAATAAAAACAACAACAACAATCAGCACTTATAATATTTGATTGTGCCAGTTGCTCCCTCCAGAGGCAAGTGGAGTCCCTCAGAGGAAGACATGCAGACAAGCCACTAAAGCTGTGCTGCCCAGAGGGAATCAAACCAGCCGAGTCGGAAGGAGCACTTGGGGAGGGGATGGAGAGCGTATGAAAGTTATTTTTCCTCAGAAGTTGAAAGCATTTCTCTAACTCTGATCATGAAGGATGGAAGGAACAAAACTAGGGGCCCTCATTTACATATTCCTCTGTATTTTTCAAATACCAACTATGTGCAAGATACAATGAGAAGCACTTAATATGCATCAGGGAACATTTCCTGCCTACAAAGAGCTCCTAAAGAAGAGAAAGGAAAATCAAAGAGTGAAAATTCCTAGAAGGCAGGAATTTTTGTTGTTGTTGTTGTTCATTGTTGTATTTTTTGTAGTTAGACTAGCAATGACTTAATGAATGAATGAATGAATGAATGCCAGAGTTAATAGTGGAGGGAGGTTAGGGAACGTGGAAGGGAGAATGAGGGAGGGGGATGCCTATGACGTCAGTAAGAGAAGCTCTCTGGAGGGCGTGTGATTCAGGCTTGAATGCTCAGAGACAGTGCCCAAAGAGAGTTTGGGTTGAATACTGAAGACTAAGTAGGAGGCAGAAATGGGAAAGGGAATTAATTCCCAGTAGTGGGAAAGAAGCAGGAGGTGAGTATGGGAACATGGCAGGAAATGAGGTGAGAATGACAAGAGAGAGCTATTCATGAAGGGTTTTGTGTGCTACGCTGACAAGGCTGGCTTTACTCCAGGGGTGAGAGGAAGAATCTTGGAGGACTGTCAGCAGGGGAGCAGCATGGACAGATCTGTGACCCCTGCTTGGGCAGAGTTGGGGTAGATGGGGCTGGAGGTGGGAGTCCAGCTAGGGGATGAAGCTGTCTCTGGAACGAGACAGGTAAGAAGCTGAACTAAGACCCGAGGATGGAGAGAAGAGCTCAGCCCTGAAAAACATGAAGGAAGAAGCTGGACAGTTTGGTAGTGGAGGGGGTTTGCGGGTGAGCTCCTGAGCTGATGGGGTGGTGTCATCATTCATAAAGAGAGGGACTGAAAGAAGAGCAGTGGGTCCGACCGGTGTGGCTCAGTGGTTGAGCGTCGACCTGTCCCTGATCAGAGCACACGTCTGAGCTGCGGGCTCAGTCCCCAGAAAGTGGTGAACAGCAGACAGCAAATCCGTGGTTCTCTCTCATCACTGACGTGTCTCTCTCTCTCCCTCTCCTTCCTCTCTGAAAGCAATAAGTGCCACTGTATGTTGTGTACATGGGATATCCAATTAGGGATATCTCTATTTTTATTTTTATTTTTATTTTTATCCTCATCTGAGGATATTTTTTTCCATTGATTTTTAGAAAGAGTGAGAGGGAGAGAGGAGGGGAAGAGAAAGAGAGAGAGACAGACAGACAGACATTATTTGGTTGCTTCTTGCTTGCAGCCCAACCAGGACCAGGGATTGAATCTGCAACTGAAGTACATGCATGCCCTTGACCAGGAACCAAACTCGAGACCATTTGGTCTGAGGACTGAGGCTCTAATCACTGAGCGAAACCGGCCAGGGCTGGGATGTCTTTATTTTTTTAAAAAATATATATTTTATTGATTTTGTACAGAGAGGAAGGGAGAGAGATATAGAGCTAGAAACATCGATGAGAGAGAGTCATCGATCAGCTGCCTCTTGCACACCCCCTACTGGGGATATGCCCGCAACCAAAGTACATTCCCTTGACCGGAATCGAACCCGGGACTCTTCAGTCCCCAAGCAGACGCTCTATCCATTGAGCCAAACCGGTTTCGGCTGGGATGTCTTTAGACAAGTGGATCTATTTACATATCAGAGAATTATTGGCAAGTAAGTGGTGGGTAAAGCCACAAGCAGAAAGCTGTAGGGTGGTATGAAAGTGAATAAGAAACACTACCTATAAGGATGGACAGACTCGGAGAAGTCCATGACGTAGACTGGGATTGTTGAACTGGGAGAGCGTATCACTGTTTCGGAGCAGGGTGTATGAATGAAAGAATGAGTACAGTGTGGGACAAGGGTAGGTTTACAGTTGTGATTACTCAGAACACAGAGTTTACTATTGTGTTATTATTTACTAATTACTGCATTATTTTCTATGTGAACAAATGTAAACTACTTTGTCCCACCCTGTACATCTCATCCCTGCCTCTCCTTCTGGGTTTCCCTTCCTGAAGTAGCTTCAAGCACCAGATTGTAAACTAGAATCTGTCCCTCCCCGTTAATCTTGGATTTACAGCCATGAGAGACACAACTTAGTTCTGGATGTGATTATATGAAGTTTCCCTAGGATTTTTAGGAAATGTTGGGAGTCAACCATGGTTCTCCAACCATGGGTTTCTCTGTTACTTCGTTTTGGTTTTTAAAAAAATGTCTTTTAATTTTAAAATAGTTTAGGTATAGAGAAAAGTAGAAAAGACAGTACAGAGAATTCCCATATATCCAACACCTAAGTTTCCCCTATTCTTAACACCTTACCTTAGTGTGTTACCTTCATCATAACTAGTACACTAATTTTGATGCATTATTAAATAACGTCTATACATTGTTCAGATTTCCTTAGTTTTTAAGCAAAGTCCTTCTGTTGTTCTAGGAAAGCACCCAGGACACCACATTACATTTGATTGTCAAGTCTCCTTAGGTGTCTCTGGGCTGGGATAGTTTCTCACATTTTCTTTGTTTTTTATGATCTTTCCAGTTTTAAAGAGTGCTGGTCAAGTTTTAAAGAATTTCATTCAGTTTGGATTTTTCTGATGTTTTTCTTATTATCAGACTGGAGTTATAGGTCGTCAAGAGGAAGCACATAGAGGTCAGGTGCCATTTTCATCATATCATATCGAGGTATGTGCTATTAACATGAGTTATCACAGTTGATGTTGATGTTGGTCATCTGGTTGAGTCCTGTCTGTCAGGTCTCTCCCCTGTACAGTTACTCCCCACCCCCTTCCCACACTGTGCTCTTTGGAAGGTCACTACATGCAGACCACACTTACAAAGTAAAGAGTTTTCTTTCCCCTTCTTGAGGGAGGAGGAAGTTAGCTTTCTAAATCTCATCCTGCCTTGCCCTGGCCGGTATGGCTCAGTTAGCTGGGCATTGTCCTGTGCACCGAAAGATTGCTGGTTTGACTCCCAGTCAGGGCACTTGATGGAATTACAGGCTGGATCCTCAGTGGGGGGCGAGGCTGGAAGAATGTCTGATCTAGGGGCCCATCTGAAAAACCATCCACATTATATTTGTTGCTATTCTGGTTGTCTACTGAATTGTCATGCATGAGGTGGGCCTAACTTTAAAAGTCAGGAATAAGTTAACAACCCCAAAAGAAGAGAGATCAGAAAGAAGTACTTGAGAAAAATAGGATGTTTATTGTGTTTTGCAGATAATGTCCTTCTTTGTTACATTAATAGCACTCACTTCTATAAGCCAAGAGCATCACAATAAAGGCACACAATATGACCAGAGACTATATCACTACAAAAAAGTAAGGTAGAGAATTTCACCGTGCCGCGATAATCATCCCATACACCAAAGATTGCCAGTTTGATTACCAGTCAGGGCACATCCATAGGCTGTAGGTTCGATCCCTGATTGGGGCATGTATGGGAGGCAACTGATCAATGTTTCTCTCTCACATCAATGTTTTTCTCTTTCTTTTTCCTTCCCTTCCTCTCTAAAAACCAATAAACATACCCTTGGGTGAGGATTAAAAAAATTTTTATAACAAGACTGAAGGAAAGAAGACTATAATTTAAAAACACAATGACACCCTAACAAGAATACTTGCCTTGTGAGTAAGGGAACTTAGCATAATACATTTTTATAATTTAATTAAAAAATTATTGTATTCTGGTAAGCTAAGATCCTACCACCCTCCTTGGGTTTCCTAGAGCTTGTGTCCTCCTGACTTCTGGGGCCTCTCCACAGAGCAAGGAAAAGCAAAAAACATAAACCGTTTTTCTCTTCCACTCATTTTCCTCCTTATTGTCGGGACTTTGAAGTTCAATGTCATGTAAACATTAACTAGCTTCTTAAATAAAGCCACAAAGAGCAAACTGTGACCTGAGCATATGATTTATAATACTTGCCCGTGATCTCTAAGGATTCTAATGTTCTCTCTGCCATCATGTCTCTATTGCATAGAATTAGTTTTAAAATAGTTGTGACTTATCATCATCATTAATATTGTAATTGAAGTGTTTTCCAAAGAATGTCTATCAGAGATGATTTCAGATGGAAATATTTATTAGGCTGCTTTTAAAATATATTTAAGGTAAAAAATAGTAATTTGATTTTTTTTTTTAAAAAGCATGCTAACTAGCAGTACAGATGGGCAAAACTGATCACACTGACTGAAGTTTGGAACCCACTGAATTCTTACATTAATCCGTTTCATAGGTCCACACAGAAAGCCTGGATCATCTTGTTGTAACTTTGCAAAGAACCCACAGCAGCTAAGATGGTACCTTTCTATTTTTTTGCTAGGCACCAAACTAAACATCATCTAAACATTAGCAACACATTTACAATATAATTGTCCTGATCGCAAGAATCTAAACCACCCAGGCAAATCCTTGAAAACAAATCACTTGCCTCATGAACACAATCTTTGCAAGACTGGTATGAAAAAGGGGGGTTTCTCTGCATTTGCTTTGGATATGTTTTTAGATTTCCTCCTAGGCTACACTTTATTGGCCACAAATTAAAATAATATAAGATTATAGTGACATTACTTAACATTAGTTATGTTGCTGAAGAATCTATCCCTTCGTTTTGAGATCTTGATTTTATAAAAACGATCTGTCTTACTTGTTCCTCTCTACCTCCACCATGGAATATATCTTTTGTGATGTTATGTGTCATTTAGAGTTGGCTGGGCCTGAATTGTGTAGTCCCTATGATATCAAATAACTGCAAGACTAATATTAAGAAGATGCTAATTTCCTTAATATTTTTCTGCACCAAGATGTTCTTCCTTAACACGTAATTACATATGTTTGAACGTTTGGTGAATTACTATGTGGTTAATCTTTCTCAACTGCAGGAAGCCTAGATATTTGTAAATTTCCTCAGTGCACCACTTCGTATTAGTTAACCTTTTCTAAATACCAAACCGACCAGTTGCCATCAATTCTATCACCTCCCTGATCACCTTGCATCTATCCATAAATAAAGTTCTTGGTTGTTTTAATTTGCTTTTGAGAACTGGGCATAGACAGAACAAATGACTATCCCATCGCAGTTTTGAATTTATCCTAAAATATAACCAGTTATTTATCGTTATGCCTAAGTTCCAGAGTATATTTGTTGCTATTCTGGTTGTCTACTGTTCTTTTACCTTTATAAATACACCCTTCATTTTACAGAGTGATTTCATTTGTTTTATGGATTCTATGTGTCAGTGACAATGGACTTGGTTAACTTTGAAAACACAACTGTTATCGTCATATTATTTCTGAATAATACATTCACATCCTTTCCATTCATGCCAATTCTTTAAGTCTCTTCCTTTCTCTCTTTCCCTCCTACCTTGCTTTCCTTCCTTCATCAAACAATTATTGAGAATCTACATGTCATGCACTATGCTAGATATAGGGAATCGATGATGGATAAACTCTCTGTCCCCCATGAAACTATCTATTGATTTAACACCTTTCCTTCCTGTTTATTCCAAAGGTCATGTGGAGAAAATACACTAATGAAATTCACGGGAAAGAAAGCAAACATGGGCAGCTTTCACTGAGTTGGAAAAGAAATAAGTCACCAACCTTTAGCTGTTGCAGAGTAATCTTTCTTTTGCTGGGGCTCTGGCTAGATCAACAATTCTTTTCTCCAAGAACTGGCCCTGGGGAGGGCATTCCTCCTCTTCCAGCATAAATACCATTGGGTGGGAATACTTGGATGGACACCAGTTTGATGAAACCCAGAGCAGCAGGAGAGCCTTCCTAGAAAACGTAGGTGCCCACACTAGTTTGGAGCAGCTGTTTGAGGCCTCTGGTAGAGAGCTCCTGTAGAAAACCACAAATGCACAGGAAATTGGAGAAAATCAGATAAAGGCAAGCCATTAAATGACACATGTACAGAAAGGAAACAGTTAAGAATTAACTCAAATTCATTTAAGGCTATAAGAGTGAGTGGTGCAACGGTTTAGTTAATAAATAGCTAGTCTCCAAAGCTAGGGTATTTGAACCAAATGACTAAGGGCTTTCATAGCTATGAGGGGGCAGGTGGATGGAGAAATGAAACCATCACAGAGAGAATCACAAATTGCTGTGAGAAGTAGGAGCAGGCACTGTAAACCGGACCATCATATATCTGGACATTCATTGCTCTCTACATATCCATGCATACATCTATTGATAATTTCGTTACATACTTGTTGAGTTCTACTGTGTTTAGATTACGGTGTTGAAGATACAGCAGTGAGAATGCCCTCATGGACCTTAAAATTCAGCACTATGTGGAAGGCACACTGAATAATCAACTGGAATTCAGGTGGAGATTCTATAAGGCAGTGTTTTTCAACCTTTTTTGGGCAAAGGCACACTTGTTTCATGAAAAAAATCACGAGGCACACCACCATTAGAAAATGTTAAAAAATTTAACTCTGTGCCTATATTGACTATATATAAAGTAATTCTCTTGAATAGGAATCAAATAAACACAAAGAAAGTATTTTATAATTACTTTATTATGAAATATTAAGTAAACAAAATAGTGAAAAATTATAAAATTCTTGTCTTGTCTGCACCTACGGCACACCAGGCAACCGCTGTTCCACAAAAATAACGACTATTTTTGTGGAACAGCGGTTGAAAAACGCTGCTATAAGGAAAATGGCAATGTTCAAACCTAAGTCTGAGTTTGGCTAGTGTTTTGAATCCCAGAGCTCCCAAAATCTTCCAGTGTAACAAGCTGTCCCTTACCTCCTCATCCTTTCCCTAGTCTGAGGCTGTCTCCTTCTTATTTTTGTTCTTTCAGTTTAGCAAGACCTGTCATGTCTTTAGACTCCGGTCCCTTTGTACTCAGGCCTCCAGTCCTTCCCTAATTTCTAATTTCTTCACTCTTTTGACTTCTACAAATTGAGTTCAAGTTCCTGGACATCCAGATTCAATATTTACTCAACATCCTCTGTTTAACTGATACCCGTCAATCTACATGATCCCACTCAAATCCCTAACCTAGCCCTGAAGAACTGCAGTATGGAGAATGATAGCCTGGGCAGTGCCTAGGGAGTATAGCCACGGACAGAGGTGAGCAATAGAATAGTCCATAGGGCTGAAAGCGTAAGAATAGTCCATAGGGCTGAAACTGGTTTGGCTCAGTGGATAGAGTGTCAGCCTGCGGACTGAAAGATCCCAGGTTCAATTCTGGTCAAGGGCATGTACCTTGATTGTGGGCACATCCCCAGTAGGGGGTGTGCAGGAGGCAGCTGACTGATGATTCTCTCTCATCGATGTTTCTAACTCTCTATCCCTCTGTCTTCCTCTCTGTAAAAAAAATCAATAAAATATATTTTAAAAAAAAAAGAAGAAGAAGAATAGCCCATAGGACTCTATTTGTAGGGACATGTTTCTAGAAAGACAATCCCAGAAATAACCATCCTATATTGTGGTTTGGAGATACTTTAGTGCTAAGAGTAAGGGCCTCTTTGTAAAAATTGAGAAAAAAGACCACTTGTTATTTCAAACAAAACAAAGAATATAGGATGGAAAATTACTTGTGGAAAGGTGACCACCAATGAAGAGAATGGAGAAAGAGAAACTGAGGAGGGTTTTATCATTATGTCTCCAATACTATGCAAGTGGGCAGATGACTGGTCTTCTGGTCCATCTGGAAGGCATATCCCATACAAGAGACATGTAATATAATAATTTAATTCATTTATTCATTCCCCTAGTTTTTTGTTTTTTAATAAAATATATTTTATTGATTTTTAAAAAATATATTTTATTGATTTTGTACAGAGAGGAAGGGAGAGAGATAGTTAGAAACATCGATGAGAGTCATCGATCAGCTGCCTCTTGCACACCCCCTTCTGGGGATATGCCCGCAACCAAGGTACATGCCCTTGACCGGAATTGAACCCAGAACCTTTCAGTCCCCAAGCCGACACTCTATCCATTGAGCCAAACCGGTTTTGGCATATTTTATTGATTTTTACAGACAGGAAGAGAGAGGGAAAAAAAGTTAGAAACATCGATGAGAGAGAAACATCAATCAGCATATTATACTTTTATTATTATAGATTAGGATTTAAACATCTAGATTTGGGGAAGGCACAATTCAGTTCATAAAGCCCCCCTCTGCAGATTCTTGCTGATGGCCTTGTGGTTCATTGTGTGGAAAGCAGCATGCAACACAGAGAAAGCCAGTGGCCATAGGGCCCTCTACTTCATGAGAGAATGCCTACCTCAAACCAAGAGAGAAGTGGAAGTACTGGGTTCTGCACCCCCTTATGCATACCTGCACTATATTGCAGAGAGAACCTTCTTTCATGACCTTCCAGGATTTGGGGCATCTCCCTGACAGTTTCTACTAGAGACAGTTCAAATGTCTCTGTATTTTACATTTTAGGATCACATGGGAAAGATACAAACCAATGACTATCAGAGGCTTCAGACTAAGGAGTCTTCAAATATCTCAGGTTGCTCTTATAAACAAACAATGTGAACACAGAGTCAAGAGGAGAGGAAGCAAAAAGAACTCTGCAAGGCACAGTTAGCAGCTCTATGAAAGTTACTGTTTCCTGTTTGCTAACAAACCTCATCCTTCCAAAGGGGCCTTGTTCAGCATTAACAGGTCCTGTTTGCCAGTGGCTCTGGGTCAATTCACTGAAAACCAGTTGTTTCCATTTCACCTATGCAGTCTGGGCCAATCCCACCCCTTCCCTTCTTGTCCTTCCCAACAAGTTTCTCCATCGTTTCTAATCCTTCCATTGCCATTTGTTTTCATTTTCCCCTTTCAAGTACCTCTTGGTTCCTCCAAGCCTTTGTCACTTTCCCACTTTCTTTATCAATCCTGGTCCTAAATCACTCCCAGTCCCACAGATCCCTCCCTTTACACCCCAGGCTTTAGCCCCTCGCATTAAACATATTTCCTCTGATCCAGGACCTCCCATTACACATTAAGCATGTCAAACTTGCGACCTGTGATCTGCATGTGGCCCATAACGACTATTTTTGTGGCCCAGCCAATAGAACAGTATGTAAAAAATGTTTTAATAAAATTTTCATAACTTAATTTTTACAGTATCCTGTTATACATAATTATTAATAACGAACTACAACGTTCGCTAATGACTGATTGCCATAATTGTGTTGCATTCGTTTCCCTTCGGCACCTTACGCACAGGTGCACCATTTCTCTCCACTAATACGAGCAGCGAATATTTTAGCAGCCCATTGCCATGTCATTAGCCTTGGACTGACTTGTTTGGTGCGCAACAGGAAATATTTCGCTTTTGGAGAACAAGAAAAATAGGTTGATTTTCATTATGGTTATTACCTGGTGGAGTTATTCATTGTCTGGAAAGTTAATGTTCAAGAAAAAAATGGTATTTTTTATTAAAATGTTCTATTATTTTTTTGTTAACAATTACTCATTTATTTCAGTCCTTTGTATTCAGCATGTCTCTATTAAAATAAATTTACCTTTTTATAAAAATTGAAGCTTTTGTTTATTTGCGGTCCACATAAGCTTAAATTTTGTTTATTTGGCCCGTGTTAGCCTTTGAGCTTGACATGCTTGCATCACATCCATTCCCCTAGCACCTCCCACTAGTTCTTGACTCTCCCACTGCCTCAAAGGGAACGCAGGCATTTTAATGGTGACAAATAAAGCCCAGTTGCCTGTCAAAAACACTGTACCAATTGATGCTCACATCAACAGAAAATTATATGAAAGCACTTGATCTCAAACCTCCTCACCAACATTATGACTCTTTTATAGTAAGCTGATAATATTTTTGTGAAAATAAATATCTTACTGCTGTTTTATCTTGTAATTTTCTTACTAGTAATGTTGAAAATCTTGTCATATGTTTTTTGATTAACTGTATTTCTAATTCTGTGAATTGCCTGTTCGCATTTGTCCATTTTTCAATTGGGTTGCCTTTTTCATTGACTTACATATTTGGATTATTAGACTTTTATCATTTATATACCTCTTGAATATTTTTTCCTTGATGTCCCTTGTCTTCTAACTATCTGGGCTGACAGACTGAATATTCTTTAAAATGCTATTAAATGAGCCTAGCTGGCTTAAGCATTGACCTTTGAACTAGGAGGTCATGGTTCAATTCCCTGTCAGGGCCCATGCCGGGTTGCAGGCTCAATCCTCAGTATGAGGCATGCATGAGGCAACTGATCAATGATTCTCTCTTATCATTGATGTTTCTCTCTCTCTCCCTCTTCCCTCCTCTCTGAAATCAATAAAACAATATATTTTAAAAAAAGAATTCTATCCAGTATGAATTTGCTGTAAATTTTATAAGGTAAAAGAAACAAGTAAATATGGTACATTGATCAGTGAATTGGATTTCAACAAATGGGTCTGCTTCCTTTCCAGTATATTTGTCTTAAAATCTCACAGTGGGACTGCATTTCTTAGTTTTATATATGCATTTCCCCTCATGTTCATTACCTTTCTTTTCTTTTTTAATCACAGAAGCAATATATTTTATTGTGGAAATGTGGGGCGCAGCTACAGTGTTTGGACAAGTACAAGCCTTGGACTGACAAGAGGGCACAGTCCTCTCATGGCCACGTGCAAGTCCCAGCTTGGAGGGCAAGAGCTCTCCTCATACAATTATAGCCAACGGCTGTGGTTGTAAGCTTGACCCTGTGGTCCGAACACGTGGCCCCAGGTGCCTGAGTGATATAGGCTGCAAGTAAACAAAGCTTGATCAGGTGCATGTAATTGAGTAGGATCAAAACCCAGGAGAATGTTGTAAACATCTCGATGACACCCTTACTTTGCCTCATGGCATCTGCTACAAAATAAAGACATGGCATGTAGTCCCTGGCACTGTCTCTTCATCCGGGAAGCAGCGTCTCAGTGAGACCCAGCTTTCATTCTCTTGTCTGTCTTTTCAAAGCTTTTCAGCCGCCCCCACTCAGGTTCACCCTTGGCCATGCTGGCGGGGCACATGAAAAGATTTTAAATATGCATATGTATAGACAATAACAGACATTTCTTTCTGCCTACCCAATAGTCATTCCCCCTTCATCCATGGTGGTAAAACCCAGATTTTGTTCAGGCAGCCTCTCAAACTTGTTAATTGGATTCTGTAATTCTCTAATTTTATTAATTAATTTATGAAGTTCTGAAAAAAAGTTACATTAAGGGGAGGAGTAGGATAAACCAAGAAACCTAGCCTCAGGTCCTTCAGTGAGACTGAGGGGCCTGGAACTACTGGGGTGGGGGTGAGCTTAAAGGGAGAAGTTTACATTTAGTGTAGTGAGGCTGCCTTTGTATCTGCTGTGGTTCCAGTTAGAAGGTGCTCAGATAAATTCCTTAAAAAAGTCTAAAATCGATTATGAGTGAGGCGATTTTCATAACTAGTGAACTGGCAAGCCCAGTAGACATCTACGCTTAGGAGGGTGTTAGATGAGAGAACTTGGCATGTGATGTGACAGAGGACAGATGTTGGTATCTTGCCTGACCCTAGGGAAGAGAGGGACTAAGCCAGAAGCAGAGAACGTAAAAATTTATGAGGGACTTTGCATGGATTGAAATGGTAGTCTTGTTAATGTGATGAGATTGCCTATGTGGGTAGAGGTCTGGTGGAGACTGTCTCTCAGATTACAAACATGTTGCAGACACAGATTCAGAGAGCCATTAAATGTGCACAAAATTCTTTAGAGCCAAACAATGCACATTCAGGTCCAATATACTGGATGAATATGCTGCAAAATAGACACGATGCTTACATAGAAGATGTGGACTCTTCTTCCACATGCTCTTTTAATCTTTTTCTTATAAAATATTTCACACCTCAAATAATTTAATATGTAAGAGATAAAGAAGGCTAATAAACATCAATCATCTGGCTTAAGAGACAGAACATTATCAATCTCTTTGAAGACCCAGGTATATTTTTCTATTTAATACCCTAAACCGAAAACACCACACCTTCACTTTGTATGTCACTGGCAGAGTTGCACCACATGCCCATACCAAAACATGTTATTTCAATGGTGACAGGACCATCAGGATTGCTTAAACAAGAGGCTTTTAAATTTTTTGGTTTGCAAACCCCTTTATATTCTTAAATATTATGGAGGATTCCAAAGAACTTCTGTTTATACTAGAGGCCCAGTGTACAAAATTCATGCACTCTGGGGGTGGAGGGAGGTCCCCTCAGCCTGTTCTGCGCCTTCTCACAGTCTGGGAGCCCTCAGGGGATATCTGACTGCCAGTTTAGGCCCATGCAGGGGGCGGGCCTAAGCTGGCAGTCAGACATCCTTAGCGCTGCCATGGAGGCGGGAGAGGCTCCCGCTACCACTCCTGTGCTCACCACCTGTGAGCCCAGCTCTGGCTGAGTGGCACTCCCCATTGTGGGAGCACACTGACCACCAGAGGGCAGATCCTGTTTGAGCATCTGCCCCCTGGTGGTCAGTGCATGTCATAGCAACCAGTTGTTCTGCTGTTTGGTCTATTTTCATATTAGCCTTTTATTATATAGGATTGGTTATATCTAGCAGTAATTACCATATTGGAAATTAAAACAGAACATTTAAAAATATTTAATTCATTTTAAAAATCCAATAATAAATATAATACTTGTTAATACACATGTGCATGCACACACACACACACACACACCCTACATAAAAGAAAACAAACCACATATTTTCCAAAGCAAAAAATAATTAGTGAGAAGAGCTTTAGTTTTACATTTTTGCAAATCTCTGTTTGGTTCAATATCTGATTCTGCATTCCAGTGGGTTCTGATGTTGCTTTGGTTGAAGTACATGAAAAAAATTTGGCTTCACAGGGATATGTAGTTGGAAATGATAGGAGTGTTTTAATAGCCTTTTCAGATAAGTATGGATACTCTTTTTTGATACTATACCAAAACAAAAAAATGATAGCTTCTTATTGGTTAGTAGCAATGCAGAATCTAAAACTATTATCAACGAACTTTTCAAGCTGTTACAATAAAAATCCACTGGCCATTTTGAATTGGAATATAGCTTTTACCCATGCATCCTGGTTCTGTCATTTCATGAAGGTCATTTGGAAAACACTGGATCACTAAGTGAAGTGTTACTACTAGAATATGTCCATACATTCTTTGGTACCTCTCCCTTTAAGAGGCAGAGCTTATTTTCCCTCTCCTTGCATGTGGGCTGTGAGTATGACTCACTTCTAATGAACAGAATGTATTGGAAATTACACAGTGTCTCTTCTGAGAGTAGGTTATAGGCTTTTATTTTCCCTCTCTCTCTCGGGTCACTTTGCTCTGGGGGAAGCTGGCTGCCATGTTGCGAGGATACTGAAAGCCCTGTGGAGAACCCAGGTGGTGAGGGACTGAGCCACCTGCCAGCAGCCATGGGAGCGTGCCTCTTGGACGCACACATGCTAGCTGAATGCAGCCAAGCTTTCAGATGGCGGCAGCCTCCACAGACATCTTCCCTGCGGCTGCCGGAGAAACCCTAAGTCAGAACCGTCTACCTGAGTCAAATCCTTGACCCACAGAGACGGAGAGATAATAAATGTGTGCTGCTTTAAATCACTACATTTGGAGTAATTTGTTCTGCAACAACAGATATCTGAATTATGCAGATCTTCCCAATGTTGACACCTTATTCAATGTAAGAGAAAAAAAAAATCACACTTGCAGATATCATCACCCAGCTCATCAGAAAAATCCTTTAAACACTGGGAAACTGTCAAGTGATGTGGCAGATGAGGTTTTCAAAATTCTAATTTATGCCTGAAAGATCAAATGTTATCATTATCAACAAATAATGTCAGTTATTTCCCTCGAAATGACAATCTCATTTTGTTCATTTGGTGGGAAATGTCTACCAAACACCAAGTCCAAGTAATCACTCCATCAGTCATCCAAGTAAAAGAGGTGTGTTTTGGGGAGTCTAGTTCCGCTAGCCTATTGAACAAGGACGGCGTTGCTTTTTGCCAACCGATACCTACGACTCCCTCCCCAGGAGGAGGAACCCCACTGCAAATAGAGTAACAATACCTGCCATCGGGCACAGCATTCCCAGGACATCAACCTGCTCCATAGTCTGCAGGTGCGGGGGCTGCCATGGCAGGCCAGACTCACACAGGCACTGGATGGAGCAACACTTGACTCACCTGGAGAAGAGAAAGAGCGAGATCAGCTTCCATCCTGAGTTTCCCCCATGGCCAGCATGTCTGAACCGCATGTACTCCTCTCTTTGGCTACAGCTGAAGGACCCCCCTTCCCTCCCTGCTAGCAACAGATACAGCCCCTGTAGGGCTGGTCAGGTGCCATAGGACACACGTGCTTTAGCAGGAGGAGGAAGGACACATCAAGTCCAGAACAGGGAAAGATGTCCCCAGAAGAGAGGTGACCAGCATGGGCCGTCAGAGCCCTTTCTCTTTCGAAGGAAATGCTCTAGGCTAGGGGTGTTGAACTAAATCAGAGAAGGGGCCAAAATCTAAAATCCAGCCTAAATCACGGGCCGAATGGTTTACTGAACAGTCATAAACTGTCATTGTGATGGAAACGCAGCGGAGTGCAGTGATGACAGCGCTGTGCGGGCCACATTGCAAGGTCTGGCGGGACGAATTTGGCCCCCGGGCCTTGTGTTTGACACATGTGCTCTAGGCACAAGGCA
Source organism: Pipistrellus kuhlii (assembly GCF_014108245.1). Lineage (NCBI taxonomy): Eukaryota > Metazoa > Chordata > Mammalia > Chiroptera > Vespertilionidae > Pipistrellus > Pipistrellus kuhlii. The sequence continues at coordinate 23,774,136 of NW_023425416.1, forward strand.
TGTTCTTATGCAACTGTATAGGGATGGGAAAACTGCATACGTCATTGCTTTTCCCAGCACTTTTCCTCAAGACAAACATAGAGCACTGGTATGCAGCAGACTCGCTTTACGTCTATTTTTCATCCTGCCACACAGAATACGGAAGGACATGGACTCAAGGTTCAAAATTTAGTATAACGACTACTTTCAACGACTTCATGAAGGACATTCTTGGGTGAAATTGGCTCTCCCTCCCTCCAAGAGCATTGGTGAGAAACACAGGAACTGCAAATAGAGCTCAATGCCATGGCCTTGATTCATGCCAAGGCGCTAGCAGCTTTATATAACATTTTTTTTTATTTATTTAAAAAGTTTTCTTTTCTTTTTTTAATATATTTTATTGATTTTTTTTATAGAGAAGAAGAGAGAGGGATAGAGAGTTAGAAACATCGATGAGAAAGAATCATCGATCAGCTGCCTCTTGCACACCCCCTACTGGGGATATGCCCGCAACCAAGGTATATGCCCTTGACTGGAATCGAACCCGAGACCTTTCAGTCCACAGACCGACGCTCTATCCATTGAGCCAAACCGGTTTCGGCTAAAAAGTTTTCTTATTTATTGATTGAAAGAGAGGGAGATTTATTGTCCCACTTATTAATGCATTCATTGGTTGATTCTAGTATGCACCCTGACTGAGAATAAAACCCAACTTTTAGTATATCAGGACAATGCTTTAACCATCTGAGCTACCCCGCCAGGGCCTATATACTGTTTTGTTATTTTTATTTTATTTTTTAATATATATTTTAAAATATATATTTTATTGATTTTGTTTTACAGAAAGGAAAGGAGAAGGATAGAGAGCTAGAAACATCGATGAGAGAGAAACATCGATGAGAGAGAAACATCGACCAGCTGCCTCCTGCACACCCCCCACTGGGGATGTGCCCACAATCAAGGTACATGCCCTTGACCGGAATCAAACCTGGGACCCTTCAGTCCGCAGGCATCTGATGCTCTATCCACTGAGCCAAACCGGTTTCGGCTGTTTTGTTATTTAAAAAAAAAAAAGATTTTTATTGATTTCAGAGAGAGAAACATAAATTGTCTGTTTCCTCTTGGGGAGGGGGGTACACACCGTTTTAAAAGTAAATGTCAATACAATGAAAAATGCAAATAAATCTTTGCATTACTGTGAAACAGTTTTAACCTTGCAGGTCCCCTAAAAGGGTCTCGGGGACCTCCACAGCTAGCATGGAGGAGTGTGGCAATATTGAGAAACTTAGAATTACTAGCAGAAGGAGGGGGGAATGGTTTTTAACTCCCACAGGCCCATGGGCAAGTGTTTATTTCATTTAAAATGTTTGGAACAAAACTAAATTACTGATTTGTGGCCTCATAAAGAAACAGAGCTCTGAGAAATGTGTCCATCCACTGCCTGCCTGTATTCCTTCCTTTTGAGATGTACCGTGACGGCAGGTCACATTCCCTCACTCCGTCCATCACCCCTGTCCCCTAAACCCTCCTATTCTGACCCAGTAACTTCCAGCCCTAATGCCCTGCAGGTGTTCCCTCTCAGTCCACTCCTTCCGTCCAGTGCTCCAGTCTCCTATTCAACCCCAGTTCCACCAGTTGCTCCCATTTCCAGGTCGGTGACCTCAGTGGCCTGAGGGGGTAAAGGACAAACAGGCAGTAGGACCCCAGGCGTTGCCGGGGTTTGAGGAAGGAGGCTTTCTCCGGAACCCAGGCATCTGAAACGTCGTGGACGGGCTGTGCAAAGCCTCAGGGCCAGTGTCCCAGGAAGTCATCTCCCTGGGAACCATAGATGTTCCCCCTCCCGCTGCTGTCCACTCCGCCCCCCTCCCCATGGCTCCCTCTCCTGCGGCCATGGCTGGAGGGAGCAGCAGAGCGGAGGGACTCACACATGGAGCCCCGTGGGCCATGCCCTTGGGGCCACGGGCTTCACTTCTTCCCCCTGGGAAACGGGCCATGCGGGGTTGGGAACAAGGGGTCCCCGGAAACATGTGCATTCGCTATCGGCCTCTGTCCCCGGAGACACCCAGAGGCGGGCAGGGAGTTTGCAGCGGCTTCGGGCCGACAGAACCGGAGCGGCAGATGGACTGCGGGCGGCGGAACCGGGACGCCGCGCAGCTAAGCGCGGGGAGGGCTGTGGCCCCGGCCTTTCCCGGAGCTGGGGCCTCCCTGACTCAAGCGCGACCCCTGGAGGTCAATACTCCGCGGCACCTCGCAGCGTCCCGCCCCTTTCAGAATCCGTCTCCACTGTAAGGTTTGCCTCATTTTCCGCTTTGGAAAAAAAAAAAAAAAAAAAAAAAAAAAAGCTCACTTCCGGAGTAGGAACGCCAGGAGCTTTCTGGGAAATGGAGTCTCATCAAGAGGATTCTGGGAGTCATAGTGCACACTGTTCGTTGCGCATGCGCATTTCCGTCCCCCTCCCCCCCCCCCAGCATAGGGTCTATTGCTCCGGGATGGGGGGCAGGGGGCCAGGGCAAGGGAAGAGATCTATGCGCCCAAGCCCACCTGGTCTCCCACCGTCTGCACTTCGGGCTCCTTGTCCGCTGGGGAGGGGATCTGGGGTGGGATGTGACAAATTGACTTGGGTGCCTGTCAATTACAATTGCCAATTGCTGCCTGTGCTAACGCTGAGATGCAAGACCTCGTATTACTGTCAGAAGAGGCATCTGAGCCGAATTTGTTGGCATAGGACTAGGTTAAGGGGAGACACACCCAAATTCTGGGCAGAGTCACCAATGAGTAAGGCTATGACCTTGAAAGGACCCTTGAGACACAGATTGTAGAGATGGGCGCTATCCCTGACATTGTAAAGCTGTTATTGGCTTAGCCAGGGGTGCGCTGTGACCCTAACATCATGTTACTGAGGTCACTGTGGCTGTTTTCCGCAGGGTGGGGAGGGGAGGGCATTGAGGACCTAGCACTAGTCCAGGGAGATAAGAGCCAACCGTGGCAATGGCAGGCAGTGTGGTGATGACTCAGGGAGAGGGACATGTTGAGGATTTCCAGATTTCTGGAAATATTTGCATGTTTGCAGATATTTACACTTAGTGAAATTCTTACTCATAATCTGTCTCAACCCCCCTCCTCCCCATAAAAAAACACTTGAGGGGGTCAAGGACTGAGCACACACGTGCAAATCCATTCACAAAACTATTGAGATGCACACTTTGGCCCAAAGGGCATTCATGCACAGAGCTGTACAACTCCCAGATATACCCAGCTTTGTGAACACACTGGTATGAAAATACACACAGCCACATAGCTACTCATGATCACACACACACATACTTACTGCCTCAGTCATGGGTCCTGGTAAACGTATCTTTCATCTCAGCTCAAATACAGTCTGCCTAGAGCTGAGTGTGCCCTGCCATCTCAGGCTAAGTGTGTTTGCCCAAAATGACAATGGGCCTTTTGGGGCCTCTTTGGCGTCTTTCTGGAAACATCACCTAGAGCTCAGCCTTTGTCCTTACTTCAACATCCATGTCCACTAGGACTTTGACTCTTCCTAGTCACTGTCCTACCACCTGGCCTGCTGCGAGGGAGAAATGGTGCTTGAATTCAGGCAAAGGCTTTGCATATCTGAATGGATCTGCTGAGAGTCTTCCCAGAGCAGTAGTTCTGGATGTATGTGTATGTGCCAGACTCTTCAGAGTCCACTGAAACCTCTGAGCCCTCTTCCCAGGTAAACCACATCTTCATATCTATACTATGAAAACCCATCTGTGAGGCTCTGTCAGGAACCTCACTAGAGGCAGGTCAGAAGGCGTTTTTCTGGTTGCCCTCTCTGCAGCCTTCTAGTGGTTCTAGAGGGAGAAGAGGGGGGCTCCAAGCACCTACAGGAGTCAGGGCGTTAGAAAAGGGCACCTTCTCCCATATATGTTACTCTTAGCTGTGCACCCAGGCTGTCAGTCTTGCAGCCCCCTGCTGGGCATTGTCATTCGGTGGGTGAGTGGAAGAGTCGGCCAGGTAAGCAGTTCAAACTTACCAGATGTTTAGTTATTTAGGGTTAGTAGGTCAATTAGAGAGCCAGTAGGTCAAGCAAATTATTACTTGTAGTTTAAAAAAACATAATCAGCCAACTCAGAATAAGTTGTTCAGATGGACAGTATCCAATAGTCTGTCCATCAGGGAGCCAGTGGTTGGGAATGCTAAACAGCTGGTTCAGCAGTGAGACAAAAGGACAGCTGGGGAGAGGACATCTGGCTAGTGTTTCCACTTTTACATCCTGAAGGCAATGTAGGAAGGCAGAGAGAGGAGCAGACCCTGAGGCCACCAGAGGAGGCTCTGGTTTGCTGGGAAATACAGCTCTACTGGTGCGGGGAACAAAGGGAGAGGAAAAGCTGCAGAGCAAGGCCCAGGCCGAGCTGTCACCAGAGGGCAGTGTGGCGTCCCTTAATTTCCACGCTGGGCACACTGGAGGTTCAACTTCAGGCTTTTGGAGCTCCTCTCTCCGGCTAGCCTCTGAAGAAAGGCTCCTGAAAGGACTTCTCATCTGAGGAATGCCTAGCCAAGCAAGACACACTTGGCTCTGAGCTGGGAGGAAACTGGTTAGCTGCCCACCAGGAGGAGGACTTGCCTTTTCTGGGCACTGCTGTGGCCAGCACCGGGGAAGAGCGGGAGTGAAGGGGGAGGAGCCCCTCACCAGTCTGCCCCAGGAGCAAGGATGGGAGCAGCTCTGAAGCTGAGGCACGGAGGGCAGGACCTGTCACCTCCCAGGCTGCGTCTCCTTCAGCACCTCTAGGGGCCAGTGAAGGGCCAGACCAATGACCTGAAACCTCCAGACTCCCATTCCTTGGCTGAACTCCATGGTTAGCTGCTGCTTCTGCAATGGATGGCAAGTCTGACCACAGCAGGAGTGTGGCGGTTAGCTACCGACAACGAAGGAAACATGGGGGAAGGACACACAGTGAGTTTCATTTACCTTGGGAGTCACAGATCTAATATATATATAAAAACCTAGGCAAACATTACGACCAAACAGCCAGTAGCTATGACACACATACATTGACCACCAGGGGGCAGATGCTCAATGGAGGAGCTGCCCCTGGTGGTCAGTGCGCTCCCACAGCCAACCTCCTGCAGCCGGCCCACCTCCCGTGCTCCCCCCCACCTCCCGTGCTCCCCCCCCCCCACCCAGGCTGGCCCTGATGGGCTCTGATCACTGGCTGGGTCGAGGGACCCCACCCATGCACAAATTCATGCACTGGGCCTCTAGTATTCTTTTTTTTTTTTTTTTTTTAATATATATTTTATTGATTTTTTTACAGAGAGGAAGGGAGAGAGACAGAGAGCTAGAAACGTCGATGAGAGAGAAACATCGACCAACATGCCTTGACTGGAATCGAACCTGGGACCTTTCAGTCCACAGACCGACGCTCTTACCACGGAGCCAAACCGGTTTCGGCTCTAGTATTCTTATAAGATGTCAAACATGCCCCTGGGCACAAAGGCAAGAGTCAGAAAGTTTGAGTTCTTTTCTTCCGCAAAGGGAAGTGCATGAGGCCATAAGGTAGTGTCTCCCAGTCATGCTTAGATGGTAATGCTAGGCCTCCAGGCTTATAAAAATAGACAGAGACACACTCTGGTTCCGGCTGGTTTCTGTGACTCAGAGCCGTTAGCAGAAAAGAGTAACTTGGGGCACAATGAGTGCTGCCATGGTAGAGGCACCCGCGTGCCTCACACTTTATCTACAGTCTCTTGTGAGAGGCGTCATTCTGGTTTACAGAGGAGGAATCTGAGGCCTAGGCTCGATATCATGCCTGAGCGCCCACAGCTGGGAGGGTACAGAACCGGATTTGAACTAAGTCTGCACAGCTCCAGAGTTCTTTCCTTTGCCCGGGTATCACACTCTAGACACGGATGGGGAAAGTGAGGCGGAGGAAAGTTGGGAAGGTTTCTAGGTCCCCAGGGGGCTCTGGATAGACCTGTCCCCTTCAGAGAGTCTGCAAGTCTGATATGCCATGTGATGGCACTGACACCCCCTTCTCTCTCTCCCAGGCGTGCAAGAAATGCAACACCGCCATCTCGGTACAGCCCCTTCCACGTTGTACTATTGCAGGTAATGGAGCTGCAGAGGTAAGTGGGAGCCAGGTCATGAAGGGCCTTGGGAGTCAGCTGAGGGATCATGGGTCTTCTCTAGAAGGCAGTGGAGGGCCAAGGGTTTTTAACATGGTGTGGCATGACTGGATTTGTGCTGACACAAATGTACAGCCTATATGTGTTGGAGAGAAATGTTGAGTATATATTGAGTGGCCAGATTATTATGATCTCTGAACGCATAATAACCTGGCCACTCAGTGTATATCCTATATAATAAAAGACTAATATGCAAATTGTCTCCGAAACAGTTCAACTAGCAGGCAGGCCGGCCAACCACCCATGTCCCCTTCCCCTGGCCAGGCTGGCTGGACCCCCACCCATGTATGAATTCATGCACCAGGCCTCTAATACACACACACACACACACACACACACACACACACACACACTAATCTGGCCACTCAGTGTACATATTTAGTATGTATTAGTAAGCCAACATACGTCCTTAAATTTGGCCCTGTGAGAAATGTTTACTTTCATGGGACAGGAGTCTTCCACTTATCCGCAGTTTCCCTCTCTAGTTTCAGTTACCCATGGTCCGAAAATATTAAAGAGAAAATTCCAGAAGTAAGCTTTATCCGTTTTAAATTTCCCACGATTGTGAGTGGTATGGTGAAATTTCGCACCATCCTGCTCCATCCCAGGACATGAATCACCCCTTCGACCAGTGTACCCATGACTCACCTGTCAGTCACTTAGTGACCATCTCAGTTATCAGATGGACTGTCATGGTATCACAGTGCTTGCATTCAAGTCATCCTTACTTTACTTTTTAATGACCCCAAAGTGCTAGAGTAGTGGTGCTGACAATTCAGATAATGCCAAAGAGAAGCTGTAAAAATACTTCCTTTCAGTGAAAAGGTGAAAGTTCTCAACTTAATAGGGAAAGGAAAAAAAAAATCGTATGCTGAGGTTGCTAAGATATCTGGTTATAAAGAAATTCATGCTAGTTTTGCTGTCGCACCTCAAACTCAAAAGTTGTAGCCACAGTGCATGATAAGTGCTTAGTTAAGATGGAAAATGCATTACATTTGTGAGTGGAAAGTTTTTAAAAAATTACATTTTTGACAGAGAGAGGCTACATTCACATAACTTTTATTACAGTAGTATATTGCTATAATTGTTCTATTAGTTATTGTTAGTCTCTTGCTGTGCATAATTTATAAGTTAAACAATATCAGAGGTCTCAATGTGTAGGAAAAAAAGATAGTATGTAGAGAACTCAGTATTATCCATGGTTTCAGGTGTTGCACGTGACCAAACAGTCCCAAATGGTTGAGAGAGGCATTCTCATATCTTGCTTAAGAATATGGTCCTTCAAGTTAATGGACAACTGCTTAGAGTCCAAGCTCTGATGTAGACTAGTTAGCTATGTGAAACCTCAGATTAGTCACTCCATCAAAATTCCCCATTTCTACAAGGTCTAACAGTGGCATCTGATGCATGTCAACACTAAAGTCATCAACTTGTCCCGGTTTGTCAGGAACTTTACTATTTTTAGCATTGGAACTCCTTCATCCCTCAGCCCCAGACAAACCGAGATGACAGGTTGCCCTATTAAACGCGTCACAAAACTACCCTACCTCCTTTACGTGGAAGACTGGGTCCTGAAGGCTAAAAATTATGTTTAATGCTGCCCCCTAGTGGCAGAATATAATATAACACCACTGCAAAGGCTAGATTTACATGATAAAAGTTTTTTCTTAAACACAGCAACCAAAAAAACCAAAATAGCAACCAACCCCCCCCCAAAAACAACAACAACAACAAACAAAACAACAACAACAACAACAACCAGCAATCACTGCCCTAGCCGGTTAGGCTCAGTGAGTGATAGAGCGTCTACCCGCGGACTGAAGGGTCCCTGGTTTGATTCCAGGCAAGGGCACCTGCCCAGGTTGTGGCTTAATCCTCAGTAGGGGGCGTGCAGGAGGCGGCCAATTAATGTTTCTCTCTCATCATTGGTGTTTCTATCTCTCTCTCTCTCTTCCTCTCTGAAATCAATAAAAAAATATATATATATTTTTTAAAATAAAAACAATCAGGAACCACTGATGTTAAGAAGCAGGGTAAGGATATTGTCCAAACCATTTGGTTTTAAATTTATAACTGCTGCAACCCTACTATGTTTTAATAGTCACTGATAGTCACCAGCAAACACAGTATCTTGTATGGCTATTGGGAAGGTTAATAAATTTGTGTTATTATTCTCTGGGCTTTGACTTTTCCTCTACTTCACACCTCCGGGCCAGTTTCCTCACTTGTATCAGGGCTAACAGGACACTCCTCAGAAAGCTGTTTAAATTGTCAGACAGGCCTTTACTACTGAGTGATCTGGCCCTCACTGCCAGGGGCTGGGGCTCTGCAGGCCCATGCTGGCCCCTCGGCCACATACCTTCTCCTCCTCCTCAAGGCCACTCTCCGCTCCAGAGACCAGGAAGGCCTGGCCAGCCATGCTGACGAATTCAGCTGGTTCCTCTTAAACAGAAGCTATTATTAGTCATCTGAGCTGGCCGCTGGGCAGGCTCTCCGCAGGCGTACACCCCCGACACTCAGGTCCGTGGCCTTGAGCAACGGGAGCTAACTGATGCCCAGGCCAGAACTCCGTGCCAGCCACTATCAAAGCCAGGAAGGCAATGTAAGCCCCACCTGCTTTCTGCTTTCTACTGCGGTTGTGTTCAAACACGCTAGGTCCACCCGCCATGGCCTGGGCTGCTAAGTCCATTCTGAAGGTTTCCCGGAGACTCAGAGAGACAGAAGCCTGCATCCCTGCAGCTGATGATCTACAGAAGGGAATCCCTCAAATCTTTCAAAAGCCGAATTCTGCTACAGCTGGAAAGATCCTCAAAAAGGCTTCATAGCAATATCACATTAAGTTCCTGGATTCTGCTTACTAGTGAAATTGAAGAAATGCACCGATTATATTAGTAAATATATTAGTAGCTACACTGGAAAGGGGTTAACTGCTCCGGTAAGCTAGAAGATCAACACGCCCACATTTGCTGGCCTCTGCTTTGTTCTGTGTAACTTTGATCAAAAGCCTTGTCATCCTGTTTAGGTGCCTTGGTTTTTTAAAGTTCAATTTCATACATCTTTAAAGGTTTAAAAATGTTTCATCTCTATCATGAGATATTATACAGTAGCTATAAAAAGAGCTTATTCTATTATCTATCTATAATCTATCTCAACGTGGAAATAACTCCCAGATTAAGAGGAGCAAGTTAATAATAAGGCACATTATTAAAGGAACCAATCAGATAAAAATATTGTTAAGGAAAGCAAGTCATAGAATATATATATATATAAAATGATTCCTGTTTAAAAATTACACATTTCTGCATCTGCATGGGAAATTTCTGTAAGAATATCTGCCAGCCTCTCAGTGTTCCCTCTGGAGGAGGGATTAGAAGAGAATTTCACTTGGAAGTTTTCAGCGTTATGTGATTGTTTCCCAATGTGCATTGTGTTCATTTTAATCATAAAAACCAGAAAGCTGCCAAAACCAGTTTGGCTCAATGGATAGAGCGTCGGCTTGGGGACTGAAAGGTCCCAGGTTCGATTCCGGTCAAGGGCATGTACCTTGGTTGCGGGCACATCCCCAGTAGGGGGTGTGCAAGAGGCAGCTGATCGATGACTCTCTCTCATCGATGTTTCTAACTCTCTATCTCTCTCCCTTCCTCTCTGTACAAAATCAATAAAATATATTAAAAAAACAAACAAACAAACAAACAAAAAAAACAGAAAGCTGAACATATCCACGTACACACACTTGCTAGGAACGAAGGCACCGAGCCCACTGCCCAGACACCAAGAATGAAATCCTCTCAGCTCAGCTCAGTGCTCAGTGTTTGTTTATGGAATGAAACGTCTTAGAACTTGACCAGAAGGAAGGCACTTTAATGCTGCGCACATACAGTTTTCCCAGGAGGCTGTGTTGGGAAGCTGTAGACGCATATTAAGAATAGTATAGCCCAGCCGTGGTGGCGCAGTGGTTGAGCATCGACCTATGAACCAGGAGGTCATGGTTTGATTCCTGGTCAGGGCACATGCTTGGGTTGTGGGCTCAATCCCCAGTGTGGGGCATGCAGGAGGCAGCCGATTAATGGTTCTCTCTCATCATTGATATTTCTCTCTCTCTCTCACTAGAATTAGGATATAAATGTCTAATCATTATGTTGTATACCTGAAACTAGTATAATATTGCATGTGAACCATAATTTTAAAAAATTAAAAATTAAAAATCTGGGTGAGGGGGTGGGAAGAACACAACACAGATTGTGATCTGTTGAGTGAGCAAGCACAAGCCACCCCCACAGAGGCGGCAGGTCGCTCCCCCAGCACCCAAGCGCCCACGCTGGGGAAGTGAAACCCACCCACGGGGTGTTCTGATTGAAGGCGCAGTTTCAATACGTCCACACAAAGGAAGTCGTCACGAGATTTATTACTTACGGGTCCCAGTGAGGGGGGTGCCATGGAGCTGGGGGAATGGCCGTCCTCCGTCCGGGGCACGCCCAGCAGGAGGCAGAGAGCAGCGCAGCAAACACCCAGGACTTACACGGTGGCTGGGGCCGGGGCCACTAAACCCTTCGCAGGCTTAGCGCGAAGCGGCTGTTCTCAGAGGCGCCCTGGAAAAGCCAAGCGGGGACTGAGGGTGGGCGTCCTAAGCTCAGGTTCTTTCCTAAGTGTCCGGGCTCTGGGTGTGAGCAGGGCCTCCTCCGTGTTGTAAGTAAAAGGCCGTGGCAACCATTCAGAAAGACAATAATTCGGGGTGGGGGGGGGGGGGGGAGGTTGTTTTTCTCACCACAGAGGCAAGACCTGTATCTACGACACTTTGAATGTGGGCTCTTATCCAAAATATTTACCTCTACTACCAACAGATGTTGCCAATTAATTTTTAAAACATCTTCTGATTCAATTCTATAATACGTACTTCAAGCTGTGCTTAGCAGCTCTCCTGCAAATAGAGAGAAAAAACTCACACCTGTTTAGGCTTTAAATACTCCAGAGACAACACAAGATGGTCAGCAATAACAGAAGCAGGTAACCCGGCCCTCGGCCACCAGCTGGGACACGGCCTCCTGGCCCAGTGAGCTCGCCGCTGCCCTGTGAGAAGGAAGCAGGAGGTCCCTTTCCTTTTCTTTTTCTTTTTTTAAATATATTTTATTGATTTTTTACAGAGGGGAAGGGAGAAGGAGAGAGAGCTAGAAACATCGATGAGAGAGAATCATCGATCAGCTGCCTCTTGCACAACCCCTACTAGGGATGTGCCCGAAACCAAGGTACATGCCCTTAACCGGAATTGAACCTGGGACCCTTCAGTCTGCAGGCTGACGCTCTATCCACTGAGCCAAACCGGTTTTGGCAGGACGTCCCTTTTCGTTGTCCCTGCTGGGCCCGGCGCAGCCTGTCAGCGGCCACGGCGTACCTCACGTGTGCTGTAGAGTTTTCCGATTTAGCTCATTTTTATTTATACACAAATAAAGGACAAATCTTAAAAATATTGGCACTCACTTGAAAAGAAGAACCAGAGTGACTTAACAGGTACAAACCGACCTGCGTTACCCACCATTTGCCCACCATCCAGAACTGAAGTATCACTGCTGACATGTACACATAAGGAACTGTTTGACATTGGAATTGGGTCTCAAAAGAACTGGTGGCCCAGAAAGAAGCTCACTTCAGATGGATGCATATGCCTTTCAGCATAACGATTATTGTTTGTCTCGTTTTTGATTCTTGTATTTCCAGTAGGACATGATCTCACTCATCCAGGGGAAATGGTGAACAACATAGGCTGATGAACAAGAACAGACCCAGAGACCAGGAGCCATGGGTCAGACTGTTGGACCTCAGAGGGAGGGTGGGGATAAAAGGAAGACATCAACCAAAGGACTTGTGTGCACACACATGAGCCTAACCAGTGGTCAAGGACAATAGGTGGGTGGGGGCATGAGTGGGGGTGGGGTGGGGGATTGGAATGGGGGGGTTAAGGACAAATATGTGATACCTTAATCAATAAATTAATAATTAAAAAAAGAGGTACAAACTGTATTCATCAGAATTTATTCATAGAAACATGTATTGAAACGCAACACTGGGTAGAAACCAAGAGAAACGACGGAAACATCCATGACGCCGGAGAACCTCACTTGCACGTCACATCTCTTCGCGGGGAACCAGCACCATCCATTCAGAAACCACAGATTTCACCGCTGCTTCTAATATACAAAATACCTTATAAAGACTATTTCACTACCGAGTACCAAAGTTCTTCCAAAAAACGTACCTAAAAATCAGTGAGAATGGACCTCTTGAAACTCACAAAAAAAAAAAAAAAAAGGGTTTAGAAGTTGATCCGACTCTACAGCTCGTCCAAGGGAACAGCCGTGATTCGTTTTATGGGAGGGAAGTGCCTGTGTCCGGGGTCTGCCTCCCTTCCGAACACCAATCGGGGACAGCCAGTGGGATCGTACGTAGGCATCAGAGCACGTCTAAAACCGGTCTCAGAAAATATCCTCCTAGGCTATAAAAATACCAACTAGGATACAAAAAATTTCAGCATGTACAGCAAAGAGACGGCAGCAGACACGTGTTTAAAACGATCGTACCACAATCATCGTGAACATCAAGCATCATCCTGGCAAGGTTCCTGGGATCCCTTCTGATTCAATGTGTCCCTCCCTTTGTTCTGTGGTAACAGAACCGGATTCTGTGTTTCTAGCAGAAGTGACTGAGTAAGTCTTGGCATCCACCCGGTTCTCAAAGTGCGGAGAGTGCGATGGTAGGAGAGAGAGCCTGTGTGTCAGGCCAGGGGCCGGCCAGCGACAGCCCCGGGCCTGTGTGGTGAGGCCTGTGATCGCTCTGTGTACCGTCTGTGGGTGCGTTCCCGAGACAAGAACAGAACGCATCGGCTGTGACGAGAGACTGGAAGTGGCTTTCTGACCTGCGCCGTCTACGCAATGTCCTCCCTGGCCTCGAACTGAAAAAGTCTGTCGAGCCCCGTTTTCCGCACGTTACTCGGGGAAAGGTTTCACGGAATGCAGATGCAGGTAAGATGGTCCCAGGTTAAGAACACGTGGGCTGAGGCCTGCGGGCTCCCTCGTACAGGAAGTACCACGGCAGGTCAGAAGCAAGACGCGCGTGTGGGTTGGCAGCTTGGGGCGTTCAAAGGGTCTGGCATCGTACGCAAAGCCTGGCTGCGATCAAGTACCTTCCTTTTTTTTTTTTCTTTTTCTTTCTGTGAATCGGCCATTGTGTCATCAAGGAACTCCCAGACCCGAATTCATCAACAAGGCGCTCGCTCCTTGTTCCACCGAAGCCACCGGGGCGGCTCCCAAGCGCGGCTCCCAGCCCCGGAGATCAGCCGCCCGGCACCCTTGGCCAAGGCCGGGGCGGGAAGCGTGCCTTCTTCCCCGCCCCTCTGGTTGGGCACCGATGCCGCCGGGGCTGGCCTCCCCGCGCCTCTCAGAGCCCTTTCCGGTGGCAGGCCTCGTAGTAGCTGGTGCTGCCTCCGCCGGGGCCCAGGGCCTCCAGCATGTCCCTCCGGACGAAGCGCACCAGGTTGTCCAGGGGGCACATGGGCGTGGGCCAGCGCCCGCGGCCGTCCTGGCAGAAGGCGGTGTGCCGCGTGACGTCCGCGCCGTCGTACAGCACCCGCACGGCGTGCCCGCCGGGCCCCTCCCGGTCCTGCCAGAGCTCCAGGACCAGCCTGGCCGCGAACCGCGGGAACCGGGCCTCCACCAGGCCCAGGGCGCTGAGCAGGGGGGACAGGGTGACGTCGTGCGCGGAGTAGAGTGCGAAGGCCCCCTCCCGCCGGCCCTCGGCGGCGCGCAGCAGGCGGCCCACCGTCTGGTTCAGGAGCGGGTGGGCGCCCAGGAGCGCGTAGCCCCGGTACAGCTTCCTCTCCCGCCGCTCCCGCTCGTCCTCCATCTGGTGGGCCTTGATGGCCCTGAAGTGGTCCATGCCGATGCAGCCGCCCCGGGCGCAGGGGAAGCTGAGGTTGTGGCAGAAGTGGCAGAGCAGCGCGTCGATGGGGTTGGCGGCCCGCAGCTGCTTGGTGGGCACGTCCAGGATGCGGGCCATGTCCCCGTAGGCCCGCTCCAGGGGGCCGCTCCGCAGGCGCAGCAGGTACTGCCGGCGCTGCTCCCGCTCCAGGTAGTGGTTCCTCGCCGGGCAGGAGCAGCTCCCCGAGCAGAACAGGGCGCTGGGCTGGTGCCTGAAGTACACCTTCCTCCAGTCGAAGTCCGGGAGGAAGCCGTACAGCAGGGCCAGCCCGCTCTGCAGCGTCCGGCTCTTCCCCGTGGTCTCCAGGTAGAGCTGGTCGGGGGACCAGTCCGCGGGCAGGAGCTTGTGCTTCTTCAGGTAGATGTCCCTCAGCAGCTGGCCGTTCTGCAGGTGCTGCACGACCCCTGAAACAGAGCGACACGGGCTTTCCTGACCATGGGACTGAGCCGTGCCTGGCACCAGACCCCTTAGCACAGGGTAAGATCCTGTGACCCAGCCTGCTGCCCACCTCCCCTTTGGTCTCCCTCCCCCAGGTCCCACGAACAACTCCTTCGGCTCCCGCGGGCAGCTGGACCTCCGGGCCCTCAGCAGCATTCACTGAGCATTGCACTGTGCGAGGCACTTTCCTCCACACGCTGTCGCATGTCCCTCACCACCAGCCCTGCCCGGAAGATGTCAGCCCCATTTCACGGGGCTGTCTATCCTCCGAAGCCTGTGTTGGTCCCATAGGACCCTGCGGCCTGCAGCAGAAGGCTGGTCTCCGTGCGGCTGAGGGATCCGCTAGGGGAGCGAGCATCTTCCTCTCCCAGGCCCCGCCCCTCCCCCACGCTCAACAGCTGCCAAAGCACGTGGCCCAGAGCAGGCCCCAGCGATCAGTCTGGTCGGGCGTCGCCTCTGTGGGTGCCAAAGTGAGCCCGTGACAAATGACGGCCCTAACGGCGAGGCTCTCTTAAAATGAAATTTTAAATAGAAGATGAAACTGGCCATTAAGAGAGAATGAGGGGACAGGAGCAAACCATGCTGCAAAAGTAACTTCTAGAGGGATGCTGATTTACTAGTAGAATGTGATAACGATGATACTGCCGTAAATCAATGAGAAGAAAGGCCGGAATGAATGAACGACTGTCTCTACTTGTGTGAACCCCTCAGGCCCCGCCCCCCGTCACTCTTCTCAGGGGCGGCCCCTGGACCCCAAGGCTGGGTCCCACTCTCAATGCACAGCCACCCCGACCTCTGGCCAGGTGATGGCCCGGCCCTCAAGGACCCCTTCGGACTCTCTCTCCCTCTCTCAAGAATGTGGTCTTGCCAGCCCATCTGTGGGTGTGGCTCGGACTGTCACTCCGTTGACAGACACCCAGCATATCCACAAAGGCAGCGACAGGCAGACTGTTTACTCCTGGCTCCAGTCTCCGGAGGCCTGCTCACGTTCTTGCCCTCACTGTCGGTGAGTCACTGTGAACCCTTTTGTGCTTGAGTTGGTTTCTGTTACTTGCAATCAGGGTTCAAGCAGTGGTTCTCAGCAAGCCTGGGTCTGCCCTCAGGGAGGGTTTGGAGGCTGAGCTGTCACAATAATATGGGCAATAATGTTACCGACACCCAGTGGTGGTGGCCAGGGGGCTGGACAGTCTTCACAAGGAACTGTTCTCGGTCCCATAGAACTTCTTTTAAAAAATATATATATTTTATTGATTTTTTACAAAGAGGAAGGGAGAGGGATAGAGAGTTAGAAACATTGATGAGAGAGAAACATCGATCAGCTGCCTCCTGCAACCCCCCACCCCCTACTGGGGGTGTGCCCGTAACCAAGGTACAGGCCCTTGACCAGAATCGAACCTGGGACCCTTCAGTCTGCAGGCTGATGCTCTATCCACTGAGCCAAACTGGCCAGGGCCCATAGAACTTCTGAATGTGCCATAAGACGTTCCCACACGTGAAAAATCTGTTTATATAGCCTAGAACCCACTTCTTAAAAAAAAAAAAATACTGTCATTGGTTTCAGAGAGGAAGGAAGAGGGGGAGAGAGAAACATCAATGATGAGAATCATTGCTCGGCTGCCTCCTGCCTGCCCCCTACTGGGGATTGAGCCCTCAACTTGGCATGTACCCTTGACAGGAATCAAACCCGGGACCTTTCACTGAGCCAAACTAGCTAGGGCGAACCCACTTATTTTTTTTAAATCTATAAACACAAAGTCATTTTTGTGTAACATTAACATCCAATGAATTTCCAATAAACATGCTATTAATTGAGGGGCACTTGTATTTTGTTTTGATCAGAACTTGTAAAAAAAAACTGAGATCTGGCACCCTGGAACTTACCAGGTGCTTTGCCTGAAGTATCTAGGAACATGGGATTAATGGTATAAATTATGGCCCAGCCACAGTGGAGTAACATGTAGCAATCAGAAATGGTGTTGTTGATGAATAGGGAAGGATGATCACAATATACTAAGTGAAAGAGTGGATAATGAAATAGCGTGTTTAGTGAGATACCACTGTGAGAGTGTGTGTGCACATGCCCGCACCTGCATACACATGCATGAACACAGAAAGAAAGATAACTAATTACTTTGGTGGCATTACAGGTGCTATTTTTCTTCCTTTTGCTTAATTGCCATTCCTAATTTCTCTTCCATGAACATATACCGCCTTTGTTGTTACAAAGGCGGTATATGTTCATGGAAGAGAAACACATACTTTGAGAAACATGGAAGAGAAACAAACTAGTTTCTCTAGTTTGTAATAACAAAATAGTTTTCATTATTTTTACCTTTTTAGAAATCAGATGTTAATTGGGAATGCGGGTGGACTCAGAGCCGGGGTGTGCTAGTCCATTGCCCCCGAGCCCGCGGCCCAGGAGCACTCGCTCTCCGCTCAGGGTGAGCGCACGGGTCCCACGTACCTGTCTGTGTGAGCTCTCCCATCTCGCAGAGCGGGTGGTTGGGGAAGAGAGGCAGGGAGTGTAAGGGGCTTTCGAACGAGGCTCCGGATCCCTTGGACATGTGCCTGATGAAGGCTTCCAGCTTCGGGTGGTACGGTTTCCTGAAGAGACAACACAGATCTGGAGGTCAGCACACGCCACAGCAGCCTGCGCTGGTTCAGCTTCAGCAAACAAAACGCCACATGTGTGCCCTCCTCCCCCACAACGGCAATCGCTCCATCACTTCTACATTCCAATCTCGCATTACTCAACCGCCGACGGCTACGCATGACCCACTCCGCAAGGCCAGCCGAGCGCTGTCCTCTGCCGACGTGCCCATCACTCTGGGAGTCAGCTTTGCCCTCCACGGTCGGTTCCCAACCTGCACCCCTCCAGGCTCCCTCTCCAGACGCCATGCCTTGGCTGGGAATCCTCGATCTATCCCTTCCCTGCCTCTACACAGGCCACCTGCCCCCCCCCCCCCCCCCAAACAACCTGCACACATGTCCTCCAGGGGCTGCACACCTCTCTCCTGCATCCCTGCAGCCACCAGCTGGGTTCCGGCCAGGCAGCTTCTGTCTGGATGCCCCGGGTTCCTCTTTGGATTACCTGAGCCTATTCCTGCCCCTCTCATCTGCCTTCTCCACTACCAGCACGATCTCCTTAAAAGGCAACCAGAGTGGTCACTGCCCTTCCACATGCTGCCTTCTGGAAGGGGCCACGCATGCCCGTTGGTCTGCTCTGGCCCCGCCTCACACTGAGGCTCAGGGCTGCCCGGCCCTTTCCACTCTAATGCTGAGCTCCGGACACACAGACACAACCGACGTCTGTTCCCCCAACACACTGTTCTTTCATGCTTGTAAGACTTCCCACATGCTGCCTCTTCCTCCTAAAAATCCCACCCTGTCCGGCCAGTGTGGCTCAGGGGCTGAGCATCAATTCATCAGCCAAGAGGTCACTGGTTGTAATCTGGGTCAGGGCACATGCCTGGGTTGTGGGCTAGGTCCCCACCAGGGGGCGTGCAGGAGGCAGCCAACTGATAATTTTCACCCATGGTTCTATTTCTCTCTCTCTCTCTCTCAAATCAATGAAACCATCTATTTTCTTAAAAAACAACCCACCCCAACCTTTACCTGGGTTACTCTTAATCCTTAACTTATCTGACCTCTGGAAAGGCTCTTCTGAAGAAAATTAACTGATTAAGATAACCAAGATCTCCATAGCTCTCTACAATTCGCTATGTATTTTGCACATACAATATGCATTTCATGGGGGTGGTCACAGATAGCAAAACAATAATAACACTGGTATGTTTATGAGGCCTGACTTTTTTTAATATTTCTCCCGTGGAGTACATGTGGCAAATCAAGATTTAATCTAGTCACTAATACACAATTTCCCCGAAGAATGAAATGACCTATGAATATATACACATTTTCTCTGAATAATGAAATGACCTATGCACAGAGACACAATTCCTCTGGATAATGAGGTGACTTATGAATATTTACGCCTTCTCTTTGATTAGTAGAATGGCCTATGACTGTGTATCCATTTTCCAGCTGAACAGAAGCGGATAGACTAGTCCCAGCGAACAGCAGCAAAGGGAAATCGCTCTAATGGCCGACCCCTGCTGCTGAAAGCCCAAGTGACTGCCCAAGCTTTAAAAATGGCTGCCAGGAGAGGTTTAGTATCTTTTCAAAAGCATAAAGCTAAAAAAAATAAATAAATAAATAAATAAAATAAATAAATCCACCTTTCATAAAATAGGCTTTGGAACTAGGGAATGCTAGTCCTGCCGTGCAGGACGGTCTGGTGATATCCCGGGGGCTGTGCCGGGCGGGGCTGTCTCTGCATGCAGACAGAGGGAGTGCTTTTCATCCCGAGGCTGAAACGTGCCAATATTTGCAAACTCGGAAATAAAACGTCCATCTGGTCACGATGGGCAGCACATGAACGAAGGCCACTGCCGGCAGGCAGGAGCTCTGCCGCCGGCCCCTCCTTCCGGCCGTGACGTCCGAGGATCCGGGCAGCGTGGCCGCCAATTTTAGACACAGAATCTCACGGCTGAAAGTGTTGGCTGAGGTGTCCCGGGTTTCAGGGAATCTGACTGCTTGAGGAGGCGTCTGTTGCTAACTGCATCCGTGAAAGCTTGCTTTGGGTAGGGCGAGATGAGGATTCACAGGAGGAAAACATCGCTTATGGAAGAGAAGACAAATGGCTGATGTGCTATTCCAAGGCCCCCTGAGGGCAACCACCTTCTTTAAATCCTTAGCAGCTCACTCTCCCCTTCATGCCTCCTGTTCCTTCAGGAACTAGTCTTTTTTTTCTTTTTTTTTTATAATATATTTTATTGATTTTCTACAGAGAGGAAGGGAGAGAGACAGAGAGCTAGAAACATCGATCAGCTGCCTCCTACACACCCGCTACTGGGGATGTGCCCACAACCAAGGTGCATGCCCTTGACCGGAATCGAACCTGGGACATTTCAGTCCACAGGCCGACGCTCTATCCACTGAGCCAAACTGGTTTCGGCCAGGCACTAGTCTTACTGTTACTCATACGCGCCCAGCTCCCCAGCCTCAGGCCCTCTGCACACGCTGTTTCCCACCATCTGGAACCCTCTTCCCCCAGATCCTCTCTTCATTTCATTTAGGTGCCTGCTCACATGCCACTTCCTGGTGTGTGAGCCAGGTACATGGGACAGCCCCTGGCATACGACATGCATTTAAGAATAAAATTCGCCAAAACTGGTTTGGCTCAGTGGATAGAGTGTGGGCCTGTGGACTGAAAGGTCCCGGGTTCAATTCCGGTCAAGGGCATGTACCTTGGTTGAGAGCACATCCCCAGTGGGGGGTGTGCAGGAGGCAGCTGGTCGATGTCTCTCTCTCTCACCGATGTTTCTAACCTCTATCCCTCTACCTTCCTCGCTGTAAAAAAAATCAATAAAATATATTTTTTTAAAAAAGAATAAAATTCAGTGCATAAAAGTATTGATTTGTTTTTTTCTTCTTAGGATGTAGAAAAGAATATCAAATTCATATTCATGAATGCAAAAAAACAACAACACAAAAACATTCACGAAACATGTCAATGGCTAATAAGCTTATTGCCGGCTAAGCATAGTCCTGTGAGGGTAAAAAGATCACCTTTGTGAGGCCCAGGCATTCACGCAGACACGGCCTCTGCTACAAAGACTCAGGGAGCCACGCAGTGTGTCACTGTGAAGGGGAGCGCTGGGGTGACCGGCTTGAACGGAATCAGCTCCTCGCTGTGCACGGCCCAGACACCCCCTTCCACGGGACCAGAGTAACGGCCGCACTCCAGCACTCACGGCCTCTTAGGAGGCCGAAAAACGAATAATTCCTGAAGCTGAACCGGCACCTGGGGAGGCGGCAGGCACTGCTGGTGACCCCCTCCCACGGTCCTGGGGGACTCAGAGGCCTGAAGTGGACTCTAATGGCTGGGAGTTCCTGTCACTCTCATGAATGGACATTCATTGTTTTTATTTAAGGATGGATTTACTTAAATGACACGAACTAATTAAACATGCACGCCCCACCCACTTTCTGCAAAGGACTTACAAGTAGCTCCTAAAAATACAGAGCATTTGATAACGAGGCCGAAAGAGCAAGGCCGGGGACAAGGAAGGCAGAGGCAGCCAGGGCAGCTGGTCCCCAGACACTGTGGCCTCTCCAATGGGAGCCCCGGCAACGGCCCCCGCATCCGTGCATCCTGCCGTCACCCTGACAGGACGAGGGGCCCTGGGGCCTGTCCCGGCTTCGTGACCACGGCCACTCGGGGAGGAAGAGGGGCCGGCCCTCGGAGACCCCCAGGCTGCTGTGCTCAGTGACACGTCACCCCCTTAGCGAGCTCTCAGCATGGACCGGGCTCAGGGCCTCGCGCTCCCACCTCCGTCAGACGCCATAGGGGCGTGGGAAGGGAGGCATCGCGGCCCCCACGCTCCAGGTCTGCACACGGAGGCTCAGAGAGCGCAGACACCTTCCCTACACACACACACACACACACACACACACACACACACACGCGCGCGGATGGGCCTCCCGGGTGGATCGGCCCCCAGAAATCCGTGCGGAGCCTTCGATCTGATAGGAGCCCACGGCAGGCAATTATGACTTGTGAGTCTCACCCAGATCCCGGATTCACTCTGCAACCAAACCCGTCCAACAGCTACTGCCTGCCAGGCTTGAGCCGGGCCTGGGCGACACAGGAAGGAGTGAGACCCAGAGCCCGGGAGAAGCTGGTGATGTGGGGAGGGCGGAGACAGTCACGCTGGGAAGGCAAGCTGTAAAGTCCCAGGCTGTACAGGGGTGGGGGGGTAGGGGGTGGGGGTGGGGGAGGCCCTGCACGCTGGCAGGTGGCCCGGCCCAATAGGCCCCTTTTCTGGGAACGGCTAGAATGGCCCCTAGAGCTCCAAGTGCCCAGGGACTTCCTAGCAGCAGTGACTGACCCCTAGTCTGAGCTGAACCTCTCAAATTCTCACTTCTGAGAAGCGGAAGCGCTGGCAGAGGAAGAGGACCAGAAGCTGCAAGGAGCCGGGGACGAGGCAGGGCGCTGTCCATGAGTCCTGGAGGCTGTCTTGGGTCCGGCCAGCTCAGAGGCCCAGGAGCCTGTCTGTGCCCGGGCTGTTCAAAGGGTGGATGTCCAGCCAGCGTGCAAAGGGAGGGCTAGGCCAGCTGTTAACACGAAGAAACTCTGCTGTGCCCGACCTAGCAAACCCACGTCCCTAAGCTGCCTGCCCTGCACCCCACCCTGTGCCCTCCTGCCACTCCGGGGGCTCTAGCCCATCCCCACGATCCAGGAACAGAAGAGTCAATGCCCGGCACAGTGAGTGACCTCCCCCCTGGCCCTCGTCCTTAGGCCAGCTAAGGTCCGAGGATGAAACGTTTTGTTCAGGGACCATCCCCGTGTGCCTTCCTGTCTCGTTTGCAGTGAGGCACTGAGCCCGGTCCATGCTGAGAGTTTGCTAAGCGGGTGACGTGATTTTAGCACAGCAGCCCGGAGGTCTCCGAGGGCCAGCCGCTCTTCTTCCTCCCTGCATGGCCGTGGTCCCCGATACAAGCCGAGGACCCGTTCTCACCCACAGGGAGAGGTTTCCTGGGGGAGCCAGCCTCTCCGGGGCCCTGCAGGGAGTTGTGGGAGTGAGCCAAGCAGGCGTGGGGGACAAGCAAGCCAGGTGGCAGGTGCAAAGGTGGGACTGGCAGGGGCAGAGGCCCTCCCGGGAAGGCGGACACAGGAGGCTGGAGGAGGGAGGAGGAGAGCACCCTGACACAGGCTCTGGGACACGACTCCCAGCTGGCCGAGCACAGAAGACACAAACGCCCGGAGTGCGAGCATTGTGACCTCCGGCGGGAAACGAAACAACACGGGAAAGCCCGCAGGCGCCCAGTATCTCATGTTTCCACCGAAGATGCTTCACTTCGCCTTCTCTGTGACGCCGGACAATGAGATGGCCGAGTTAACCTGAACGGCTAGGGTTCCCACTGTGGCCACTTGGAAAGAACAGCTGGGCGGCCGGAGGCAATCCGTGGTCCCACCGGGCTGCCAGGGGCCCGGCTGGCAACCAGGAGCGCCCCACCGACATAGCATCTTCCCCTCCGTCCCTCTCCACACTCAGCACCTTCTGTGAGGGGGGTGACGTGTCCCCAGACACGCTGGCTGAGGCCTGGCCCATCGCTTTCAATGCTAGCTGTGCCTCCGAAGGTAGAGCCATGCCATTTCCATGGGCACTGTTCCCACTCTTCTCCATTCGTTTTCATCCCGAGGGCTCGCTCTCAACCAAGAGCGGGCGGTCTCTGCCCCTGTGGACGCTGGCAGGAGCATCATCCCTGTGTGTGGCTTTGCAAGTAAATGATGGCGTTCTTTCTCCTCTGTCGTCCCAGGGACGCCTCACCACAACTCTGCGTGGTCAGCATCGCCGTCCCATTCCAGAGACAGACGGCTGAGGCTCACAGACACTGAGGGGCTCAGCGGCTGCTCGGAATGGAATAGCCGAGCCGGGTCTGAGGACTCCTCCTCACCCAGTGGTCGCTGCACCACACCCAGCCGTTTCTCAAACCGAAGGGCGGCAGGGTGGGAGCGTGGGCCTCTGACTGGCCAGGGCTTCACCTGCTGTGCGGCTCACACAGGCGCCCTCACCTCTCTGGGCCTCTGTTTTCTCCACGGTGAGGTGGCAGGAGCCTGCAGGACTGTTCTGAAGATCAGACTCCTGGTGAACTGCACTCGCTCCATGACAGGTCACAGTCCCCATCCTGTCATTCGTTCCCCCATCAGTATTATGATTAGAACAGAGAGAACAGATTCTTAAAAGGAACCTTTTTTTTTTTTAAGTGCAATTTACCTGTCAGCCACTAGAGTGCAGTCAATTTCTGGTCGCTTTGTTTTGGGAATGACATACAGCGGGTACCTGTCCCCGTGTCGAATGAACACGTGCACCGAGACCAGCTTAAAATGGTGCGGAGCATGGCCTGCGGGAGACAGACAGACATAAAGAGAGACAGAGACGGTGTGTTGTTATCACTCAGAAGCGTCGGTTCTTTTCACGGCACTGAAGGGAGGAGGGGTGCTGGGAGCAGGGTGCTGGGCTGGGTTTCGGGTGGGGTGCCTCTGAACAGACTCAGTGGCAGGGCAGAAGGACGTGAGTGGGCTGGTCATGCACCAGGCCACCAAGTCACGGGGAGGCCGTGGTGGCCAGCTGGAGGCCAGGAAAGCGTGAGCAGGAATATTCCTGTGTCCTCCTCGCTCACATCCACAGACCACGGGAGGCCCAGAAACAGTGAACAGGGAACACGAGTCCTCTCGAAATCTCTCATCAGACAAGGCGGGGCACAAGCAGACTCAACACCAATCTTTGGTACATTCTCAAAAAAAAAAAAAAAAAAAAAGCAAAATTCAACGTGGAAATCACATTTCCCCACACCTTTCCTGCAAGATACAGGCAGGACGTCCTAAGCCCCAGAGTGTCTACTCAGAAAAGCTGGGGCCGAACCTATTTGGCTCAGTGGATGGAGCGTCGGCCTGAGGACTGAAAGGTCCGATTCCGGTCAGGGGCATGTACCTTGGTTGCGGGCACATCCCCAGCAGGGGGTGTGCAAGAGGCAGCTGATGGATGATTCTCCCTCATCGATGTTCCTAACTCTCTATCCCTCTCTCTCCCTCTCTGTAAAATATCAATAAAAAAATTTTATATTTTTATTATAAAAAAATTTTAAAAAGAAAGAAAAGCTGGGGGTGATGCACTAGAAGTGAGGAAGTGAACTCACTCAAGTGCACAGCCTAGTGGCAGCTGCAGGAATTGCGCCCCGGCCGGGGAGCTCCTCACCACCAGGCTGTGCTGGGTGAGGAACCAGATCCCAGAGGGGTGTCTGTCCAGGTACCACGTTGGGCAGGGCGGGCAGGCCTACCTTCCATGCTGCGCTCGGCCACGCTGGGAATGTTGCAGTACAAGAGAGCTTCGTACACCGGGTCCATCCCGGGGGGCTCCGTCACCGGGTCGGGCATGATTCTCTTTCGACTCTTGCTACTCGCTCCATTCTTAGCTACGGACACCGGGATCAGGTGGACTGCAAGGGAAGTCAAGCGGGTCACGGCACACGCAGTCACAGGTGGGCACCAAGCGTGGCTGGGTTTCCACCTGGAATAACGATCCTTTCCCTCGGCATAGACGTCAGTGTAGCGAGAAGCCAGTGGAAGTTCCCTCCAAGAGCTGTTTCTTGAGCCCCATGGTGCCTCGCCTCTTTCTCGACGCCACAACCCTCTGCTCGCTGATAATTCTGCGACACCCGTGGGGCCTCCCTCACGGTGGTGAAGGAAGGACTAAATTCATTCAAACGCATGACCTCCTTCCCAACACCTTTCAGCATTCTAGTAAATACGGAGAAAGGAAACCACCGCCTCTGAGCATCTGCGGAGAGCTAGGCACAGGGGTCTGACGTATCTCCTTTAATACCATCTGCTGTGCACGGTGTGGCCCCCAAGCCCAGCACTATGCACGTGTCCGGAAGGAGATGGCTCATCTCATGATGATTAGCTTCTTTTCATTTTTGTTTCCTGTATTGATGGTCCCCACGGAATAGAGAAAAGGAGAGAAAGGCAGGGCCAGGATCTAGCCCACAAGCCCCTCTCTGGCCTGGGGCCTCAGGCCACCTCGGGTACTTCCCCAAACTCAGTGATCGTCAGGGTCTGCAGGTAACGGTGCAGCCAGGTGTCTGCAGCCAGCGCGTTACCGGGACGTCACAGACTTGTCCAAAGACAGGCCAGCGCCTTTCCTCCAGGGAACCAAGCCAATGCCTGTGGTCTCTGGCTCATCTCCCCATGTCGGGGTCTGGCCAGGGCTGAGGACAAAAATCCAGCTGCCTACCTGGCCCTCTTCATCCTTAAGAACCTGCGAGCCCTTTACAAGTGCCTCAAAACTGATCTCCCCCCCACCCTAAAATAGGTTTTTATTGACTTTAGAGAGAAAGGAAGAGAGAAAGAGAGAATCATTGATATGAGAGAGAAATATCGATGGCTACCTCCTGCATGCTCCCTGCTGGGGCTTGAGCCTGCAACCCGGGCACATGCCCTGGCAGGGAATTGAACTGGCACCTTCCGGTGCATGGGACGACACCCAGCCAACTGAGCCACACCGGCCAGGGCTCAAACCCGACTTCCATAGAGCACTGTGGGGGCGCCCACCCCTGGGTCAGACCACTACCCCGCCTTTCCTTCGGTGGAGTGGCTCCTCCTCCATGCCAGCTGCTGGTGTGTGTGTGTGTGGGGGGGGGGGTTGTCATGCTGCTCCTCCAGGCCCCTATGCTTGCCATGCTGACTGCTCCAGGGATGGGGGCCTGACACGAGCCAACTGTGCCAATAAAGGCCCTTTCCAGAGAGAGAGGCTCCCACGGGGAGAGTCCGCCTCACAGGGAGTGAGGCAGCCTCCAGGCTCATAGGTGTCCAGCGAAGGTAAGAACGATGGGGGCTGGCATGTTGGCTCAACTCTGTCTCGACTGCTCTGGGCTCAGGTGTCCCCCAAGTCACACCATGGACTGCACCAGAAGAGAGAAGGGGACCCAGGCATGGCCCCACCATTCTGGCTTTTACCCTCCTGGCTCCCGGGCCTGCCTCACCCTCCGTCTGAGCTGGTTGCCTCCATGGGGGTCTTCCTTGGGGCTCCTCTTTTCCGGTGTCACCATAGCCTGTCCGCGGCGACCCCTGCCCCACAGCTGTCCATGGTTCTGAAGGCAGGGGGGCAGCGTGGGGCTGGGGGCTCTCCCTCGCGAAGACCTGGGGTCAGGTGCTGGCCCTGTGGCTGCCTCGCTGTCCGTGACCCCGGGCAAGCATGCCTGCTTGCTGTGGATCACTTCCTTCCTCTGTACAAAGGCCTCTCGTGCTGCCACCCGATTCCTCTGATTTCTTCCTCCCGGTAACCTACAGCTCCTCCTCCATCCCCTCTCCTCCGCCCGCCTGCCAAGGAATAATGATTTGTTCTCACAGGCAATTCCCACAATTCCCTCAGTGCTCTTCAATCCACTAAGTTGCCTTAAATGCCCAATCTGTCTCCACCGTGCGCTGAATATAAAAGCGTCTGCGTGGGATTCTCGAGTGCCAACCAGAACCACAACGCCAGAACCACATCGCATTGTTGTTTGCCGCAGGCGATTTGTTTGGAAAGGCCTGGGTGGAAGTCGGGTTTGCAGGTAAAATGGGAAAATCACACCCCCATCGGTCCATGCTGAGACATCCGGCCTCACACAGACAAGGCGGAGCAGCCGCGCCCGACTGAAGACCAGCCTTTTCTTGTTACCCTCTCTCTTCGTCACTCCCCGTTCCTCACTCCCACCGCCTCGTGGGGAACCACTGTCAGAATCCAGTCAGTGCTGTGGGTGCCAGTGATGAAAGCCAGGACATCACAATGGGGGTGCTACACCCAGGATCAGGGGCTCCGCTCCCGCCCTCGGCTGTTCCCAAGCTCTTACCTCCTCTCTGCCCTCTGACATCTGCCACTGAGACCCGACGGCAGGTCTTCCTGTTGTTTGGATCCACATGTCAGTGACATCGTACGGTGTTTGTCTTTCCCTGGCTGACTTATTTCACTTAGCGTAATGACCTGTAGGTCCATCTATGCTGTCACAAACGGTAAGATTTAATATCTTACCCAGGACTTCCAGAGTGTAGGAGCAGAGTCCACTGCGGCCTGTGTCCAAGCCCGTGTCCAGCCTCTGGGGATCCCCTGACGACTGGCCTTGACCTAACGGGGTCCTCTGGGTTACGTGACGCAAGCACCAAGGTCTCCAAATCAGACAGAAACTAGACTTCACCGAGATTCCGGGACAGGACCCCTTTCCCTCCCTCCCCACATAACCGTGGAGAGAATGTCAGCCTCCTTAACCGTCTCAGGGCCTGCATCCGCTCTGCCTCGCCTCTGAGAATCATATCAAAGCTACTGCTCCTCGCCCTGGAAAAAGAACCATATACTCAAACTTTTTATTTTGATTTCTGGGGCTTCATGGGACCCCTGAGAACACATAAGACAATATGGACATCTGTGCACTCAGGCTAAGGACTCTCTGCACACCTGACTTTCCCTCTTATTCAGGGTTCGGGTTCTGCCGTTGTGGATGAAAAACAAACCAACAAACAAACAAACCAACCTGTGGTATATATGCACCCTACATATGGAATATTACTCAGCCATAAGAATATGAAATCTTACCGTTTGTGACAGCATGGATGGACCTAGAGGGCATTATGCTAAGTGAAACAGTCAGCCAGAGAAAGACAAACACGTACGATGTCACTTCTCTGTGGGATCTAAAGAACAGAATAAACTGATGAGTGAAACAGAAGCGGACCCGGACCCGTAGGAACAGAGAACTGGTGGTGGCACGGGGTGAAGAGGTGAAGGGACTAAGAAGCACACAGGGGTAGTTACAACACTGTCACGGGGAAGTAAGCAAAGCACAGGAAACACAGGAAGACATAGCACAATGACCATGTATGGTGCCAGGTGGGGAACCGGAAACATCAAAAGAAACGCTTTGTAAAGTATATGATTACCTAACCAGTAAGCTGTACACCAGAAACCAATATAAAATAAAATGTGTAAAAAAAAACAAAACAAAAAACAAACAAACCCAGAATCTGCTCTCAAGCCTTCATTCCTGATCAGCTTCACTCACTGCCCCGTGCAAACCCTTCCCTCAAGGTGGGGACAAGGGGGGACTCTGATGACCACTTACTGCACTCAACACGACTTTCTTTCTTTCTCTCTCTCTCTCTCTCTCTCTCTCTCTCTCTCTCTCTCTCTGTTAAAAATGCCATCAGCTTGGAACAGCTCCACGGCCAAGACAGCAGGGAGTGGGGCCCCGAGCCGGTCAGCGGGCGCTGTGACGAGGCTCCACCTGGGCAGGCTCCCCGAGCGCCTGGCCCGCCCCCTCCGTGGACACCGCCCTGTGAACACGTCCTGGAGCTTCCTCTCCTAACCTGTCTCTCCTCATACAGCCTCGGCGATCCGCAAACACTCCCCTTAATTCACGACGACTCTCACTAACTCTCTCTGGTTTTATTAGTTTATCTCCTCTCAATGGGAGAGTCCCTTTCTTAACACTACTGCTGACTACAACGTGCACACACAACACACACATGGATTCCCACGTAAAGTTAATATTTAATGACAGGCTTCCACGTCGGTGGATACAGGTCTACGCAATCGCAGAGTAAAGGATGCAGGAGTGTACTGTTGGACACTGGCTGCCTTCCCCCTTCTTTCTGGTGTAAGCAAGGCTGCAATAAACACCTATTCTTAGGAGAAATTCTCTAAGATCAGAATCAAGAAAGGAAGAAAGAAGAAAGAAGGAAGGGAGGGAGGGAGGGAGGGAGGGAGGGAGGGAGGGAGGGAGGGAGGGAAGGAGGGAGAGAGAGAGAGAGAGAGAGAGAGAGAGAGAGAGAGAGAGAGAGGGAAAGAAAGAGAAAAAAAAGAAAGAAAAGAAGGAAGGAAGGAAAGAAGGAATCGAGGGAGGATAGGAGGGTGAAAGAGGGAGGGAGAGAAAGAGAGAAAAAGGAAGGAAGGAAGGAAGGAAGGAAGGAAGGAAGGAAGGAAGGAAGGAAGGAAGGAAGGAAGGAAGGAAGGAAGGAAGAAATGGAGAGATGGGAGGAGGGTAGGAGGGTAGGAGGATGGAAGGAAGGGAGGGAGGGAGGGAGGGAGGCCACTAGGAAGAAAACAAGCCATGCCCCACAGATGCAATGTGTCCGAAGGCCCTGCTCCATGATACTCCCACCCCCTCCAGTGTAAGCACATGAGCTTAATATGTGGTGATGAAAGTTGATTCATCAGAATAAATGTTGTCGCTTATCTACAGAATTTTCTTCACCCAGACACTAAACTCTGTGGTAGCTGTACATGAAGTGTTCAGAGGAAACTCAGAAATTAGCCAGAAAATAAACCTCTGAGGAAAGGATCAAAGTTAATTTTAAAAACACGAAATAAAAAATGTTAGTGATAATGGTGCTATGGGGATATCATGCCAGGACTCTTCAGTTAAAAACGCAAGCCCTCATGATTAATTCCTCATTCTATTTGACTCAAACTCACCAAAATAAAAACCTGGGAAGCACCTTATTGCAGCTTTTAAAACAGAGTAGACAAAACAGGCCACCCTTGGTGTCTAAGGATTGCATCCCCAAACCTTTGCCACCCAAAGTTTGCACATTCCCCTGAGGCATATGTTTTTTGCATAAAATACACACCGGACACAGAGGAAGGAAGGACAAAGTGCCCGCCGGACGGTGGGGCGTGGCCTGGTCAGGAGCCGAGGAGCTCAGTCTCGGCTGTTGTGACGGGGCTGGTGCCTCCCACCGCGGCCTTGGACCTTCGGGGACGCCCTCAGCACCGGAGCTGCAAGCGCTCCGGAGAGGGCCTTCCAGGGCACGGAGGCCGGGGAAGCCAGGGCCTGAAGGACCAGGAAGGCATGCGTCGCACTCACACCCCCGGCGGGTGTGTGTCCTTGCAGGGACCCCAGCTTTCCTACTCAGAGGCAATTTTCTTCTAATTCCTGCGCTGTGCTGCCAAGCATGGCGGGTCTCCTCCCTAGCATATGGCAGATGCAAAGCAGCCTAAGGAGGGAGTATGGGGGCTGGAAGACTCAGGAAAATGATGGCTCTGCAGGGAAGAAAGGTGCCGGGGACTACAGAACACACACACATCCCCCACATGCGCGAGCACACACACACACACACACACACACACATCCCACATACTAGAACACCACCCCCACAAACTCCACATACACATCCCCCACATGCACACACACACTACATGCACACACATACCCCATATACTAGAAGACCACCCCCACACACACCACATACACATCCCCCTCATGCACACACACACACACACCCCACATACTAGAACACCACTCCCACACAATCCACATACACACACCCCACATGCACACACACACTACATGCACACACATACCCCATATACTAGAAGACCACCCCCACACACACCACATACACATCCCCCTCATGCACACACACACACACACCCCACATACTAGAACACCACCCCCACACACCACCACATACACATCCCCACATGCACTCACACACTACATGCACACACATACCCCATATACTAGAACATCACCCCCACACACTCCACATACACATCCCCCCACATGCACACACACCCCCACACACAGACACACATACTAGAACACCACTCCCACACACTCCACATACACACACACTACATGCACACACACACCCCACATACTAGAACACCATCCCCACACACTCCACATACACATACCCCACAAACACCCCCCCACGTGCACACACCCCACATGCACACACATATACCACACATGCACACACCGCACACACATATATACACTCCACACGCACAACTCAGGCTCAGCACACACACATCATTCACACACTCACATTCCACATATTCCTGCCCCCATACACACACACACACACACACACACACACACACACACACACAGAGCTGAGTAAGCTGGGCTCCTCAGCTGCCCACCTGAGAACGTGGGGCAGTTACCTGCCTCCCTTGGCTCAGGGCCCCACCCCTCTGCTGCTGTTCTGTCTCCTGCACGGCCTCTCTTTTCCCCCTCCGCCCAGACTTCCTCTTTCCCCTGGATCTGCCCAGGTTTCCTCTTTCCCCTGGATCCGCCCAGACTTCCTCTTTCCCCTGGATCGGCACCACCAGGCACCAGGCCCGGAGCTGAGCTGAGGAGACTGGGAGGGTGGGAACGCGGAGAGAGAGCTCACTCTCGCTAAGGGCGGCCCCGCCCAGCTGCTCAGGGACAGTGGGTGTTGGCTGGCTGGGCGGTCTGGTTTGTAAAGGAGGGGTTGGAGGTTTAGGTGAAATTGCCCAGTTTTAAAGCATCGGTAAATAAATATTAAAACGTGAAAACAAGGTTGAGCCAAACAAAATCAAACTGACAGGCGGTGGGTCTGGAGTGGCTGCCACATGCTCCTGGGGACCTGGTCTCCCCACGAGGATGCCACGTCCCCAAACAGGAGCTCCGAGAGGGTCTCCTGGGCTCGCCCAGTACCTGATATCCACCCTCTGGCGGGATGCCACACCCATTCACACCCACCCGGGCGTGCCTTCAGGACCCCAGTGCCCCCGCCCTCCCTCCTGCTCTGCCCCCAGCGCCTCGCTGTCTGGACCTTGTCCTGCCTCTCCCTCTGCCCTGCGTGCTCCCCCTGGGCCTCCTCATCCAGACCCGAGAGCCATCAGCCCTGCACGGCAGACTCCTTAGTCCACAGAGCCAAATATCAACAGCACAACGATTGAAATTTCTTTTGAGAGCCAAACTTATTAAACTTAAAACTTCTTCTAACGCCACTCTTCAAAATAGGCTCGCCCAGGCAGTGGCGTTTTGTGGAAGAGCCACACTCACGGGGCCAAAGAGCTGCAGTTTGCTGACCTCGGTCCTAGTCTATGTCCGGGGCATTTCCTTCAGCCTTCAGCACACGTATCCCCTATGGACAGGAGACATGTACGTGAACGAATGCGTGGGTGCACGGGGGAAGGAAGCATGTACTGAATTCCCTGAGCCAAACTTCCACATGCTCCTGGGTTGCCTGCAGCATTTCCCACCCACCAGCCTCTGAACAGGGAGCCCCCAACACTGTGTTCACCAAGCTCAACCTGGGGCCTGTTAGGAATGCAGATTCTGGGTCCCACTCACCCCAAGACTGCGGGTCTGCAGCGAGGGGTCCAGAAGGCGCTCTCCCTGTGTGTCTTTGGGACACGCATCCTAACAAGCCCCTAGGCCACTCTGGTCAGGTGCTCAGGAGACCACACTTGTTAAACGCTCTACCGAATGGGGCCTTTCCCAGACACAGATCTGATGGTTTCATCCCTGCTTCGGTGGCTCCCCGCACCTGCAAGGTACAAGGTGATGGTAGCCGTGCCCTGGCCTGTGTCCACTGTCACAGCTGCCCACAGGTGGCTAGCCTCCATGCCTCTTGCTCTGCCTTTGCATTCCCTTCTCCTTATGCCAGGAATGCCCATCCCAGCTTCCTCGTTGGCCAACTCCGACTCATCTCCCAAGGCTGAAGCTCAGATGAACCCCTTCTGGGGGTCTTCTCTGACCTCCAAGGTTGGTTTCTTGCCCTCTACCCTCCCACATCACCCTGCCATAAATTCCCTATTTCATTTTATTTAACAAACACACACACAGCAATTACTGTGTCAGGCGCTATTCTAAGTTTTGCATAAATATCACTTGACTGAATCCTTTGCCGACCTTATGAAATAGGAACTCTCATTATGCCCATTTTACAGAGGAGGAAACTGAGACACAGAGATGGGAACTAAGTGGAGGACAGGGAGGCAGTCTGGCTCCAGAGTCCCTGTCCTTTCTCATGCTGCCGCCTCTGACTGGTCCTAGCACATGGCACCCTGTGCCCCAGGCACCTGCTCCTGGCTCTCCACCGGACACAGAGCTCTCTGCAGCCCGGGGGGGGAGACCAACCTGCAGGGCCTCGCAAACTGCAAACTCGAGGAACCTCAGCAGAGGGACATAGCTGTGCATGCTCAGGACCCTGGATCGACAAGGAACACATGAGTCACAAAACCGCAGCGTCTGAAGTGACTTCAAACGGCCTCAGGTGCAACGAGCTGCCTAACAGCCTGCTCTTCAGCGAGCGGCGCTCCGGGGCTGGCACACCACCCACCCGCTCCACCTCCAAGTGACGCGGACGCGGACTGCAATGTGTCTCCGTGGCCACGCGGAGCAGGCCCGACTCCTCCTGCAGGAAGGGCTCCTGCAGACAGCCCTGGCTTTCCCTCTGCAGGGAACTGCCCGGAGGTCTGATGCTCCCTTGGAACCTGCTCTGGTCAATTGGGCTGAAGAAGGTGACCCCAGACATAGGCGCCATGTGCCCATTTAGATGAACTACCACGGCCACTGAACTCTGATAAAAAAAAACAAATAAAGTGTGATGTAACACACACACACACACACACACATAGCTAAAGTAACATAAGCCTCAGAGCAGCCTCTGAAACAGCAAGAGCCCTGGTTTCTTTTTCTTTTTCTTTCTTCCTTTCTTTTCTTTCTTTCTTTCTTTCTTTCTTTCTTTCTTTCTTTCTTTCTTTCTTTCTTTTTTTTTTAAAATATATTCTATTGATATTTTACAGAGAGGAAGGTAGAGGGACAGAGAGCTAGAAACATCGATGAGAGAGTAACATCGACCAGCTGCCTCTTGCACACCGGCTACTGGGGATGTGCCCGCAACCAATGTACATGCCACTGACCGGTATCAAACCTGGGACCTTTCAGTCCACAGACCGACGCTCTATCCGCTGAGCCAAACCGGTTTCGGCAAAGAGCTCTGGTTTCTGGGGACGGCGCATGGCCCAGGACTCTGCACTGTTGCTGAAAAGGTTTGTACTGATGAGGCTTCCGGAGCCACGGGGTTTCCCACCAGCACTCTGTTCTCACACCAACACTGCAGAGCGACAGCCATGGTAACAACAACAAGGATCAACTCCATGTTACAGGAGAAACAGAGGCTGCAGGAGGTCAAGCTTGCCCCCGGGGTATTGCCCAAGGGCGCCCAGCTGCTAAGAGGCAGAGCATCCTTCAAACCCAGGGCGCTGACTGCAGAGCCTGCCCGCTCCCGTCCCAGTACCTTGCGGGGAAGGCGGGTTGGGACGGTGAAATGTGGGTGAAATAAGTGCCCGGGAAAGGCTGCGGAAGCAGGAAAGTGGACGATGACACAGGAGCAGGAGAAAGAAAAACAACAGACTGTTCACGGGTCTTCACAGCCCGATGGCCTTTCTCTGTGGCGCTGAAGGAGTCCCTCGGTCTTCAGTGTTCATTTTAACCGGAACAACTAACGATATGCACGCCTCGTCGCTCCCTTCTACAACTTAAAAACCAGGAATCTCGGAATGTCCCTACTTCGAAACTCAAAAACACCAAGGACTTGAAAATACAAAACGAACCATTTTCACTAAAGGCTATTAGCATCCAGCAAGATATTAGTACCACTTAAAATAAACAGGTTTTGAGAAACTATAAACTATCTTAACTTTTTTTTTTTATCCTTTTTCGATCACCTCTACTCCTGACATTGTAGAGAAAAATGCCCAACACACATAAGCACTTAATAAATATATGTGGGTTCATGGACACACTTTCTGCATCAAGGGAGGGGGGGGGGACTTATTTGAAAAAACCTGATTTTTAACATTGTAACCTGTGTCCTAACTTCCTCACGTTCAAAACTTCAGGAGAAGAAAATTACCAGCGGGACAGAAGGAAACACAGAGTCCAAGGTGCAGAAGTAGATGGTACTGCTTCCTTAAAGCAGGAGCAAACCAAGTTCTATCTGATTGCCTCCACCGAAATGTCTTGAAATAATCTGATATTCAAAAAACTCGCCAAAAGAAACGGTGAAGAGAAAGTCCCCGTATTTCAGGGTAGGAATGAAAACGTTAAGTGGCACAGAAGCATATATCTTTGTATCGTAAATCAGTGAAGTTTCTAACACCATAAAAATGCGCACCCAAACCAAGCAATTCAATAAATAAAGCAATTGCGCTCCATCGCCACAGACCCGGATAAATGCCAAAGCCCCATGTTACCTAGAAGCAGAAGGGCAGCAAGAGCATCCATATCTCAACGGCGATCCGCGCCGCAAGGCATCCAAGAAGGAGAGAGCTCAGGCCCACGCAGGCTCGTTTACCCTGAAAAACTTTTCCTTCCAGAAAGTACGGCTGCAAACTGGCTCTCCTAAAACAGAAGGGACTTTCACAAGAGTTATATAAGCAACACACACACAGGCCAATTCAGTGACGTGGGAACCACCTCATGCGAAAGCTACGCGGCGAACACAAGTCACCCCCATTCACGTCCCAGGTCCCGGCTGCGTCTCGGAGAGGAAATCCAGGCGGGCTGGAACCTCCCCCTCTGCAGCCCAGGGATGGAAAATTTTTAATGAAAAGCCCTATACAATCAAACAACCGGGAGTCCCAGCAAGCTTTTTGGAAAGGATTCCTACGTTATGGTTCGTTAACCATCTGGAGTATCTTTAAACTTCCTAAGGGAGCCTAATCTTGAAGGCTTTTCCAATTCTGGATGGATGAGTACTTTAAATTCTTTCTAGGATTTAGAAATAGGCTGTCAGAGGCACCAGATGGGTGCGTGGAATCCGACACACACTGGAGGTGGATCAGGGAAACTTGCTCAAAGCCTCCTCTCTTCAGACCGCCTTTTCCAAATGCCAAGTCTTTTTTCTTTCTTTTTTTTTTCTTTTTAAATATATTTTATTGATTTTTTTACAGAGAGGAAGAGAGAGGGATAGAGGATTAGAAACACTGATGAGACAGAAACATCGATCAGCTGCCTCCTTGCACATCCCCTCTACTGGGGGATGTGCCCGCAACCAAGATACATGCCCTTGACTGGAATCGAACCTGGGATCTTTCAGTCCCCAGGCTGATGCTCTATCCACTGAGCCAATCCGGTTTCGGCAAATGCCAAGTCTTTCCCACATTCCTCGGCGCAAGTGGAACATCCCTCTCGCCAGGCCACCTGCTCGTCTCCCATCATTCAGACTGCGGCAGAAAGGCCACCTCCTCACAGAGCCATCCGTGGAGGCGGTGATGGGTGCCAGCCACTTGTGGGCTCCCGCCCACAAGGGCGAGGAGGTAGACGGAGGGAAGGCAGGCGGCAGCAAGAACACCATTCCCAGCACAGTGCAGATGGGGAAAGGGGAGCAGGGGGAGCCTGCTTCTCAGAGCAGGCGGAGATTCATTCATCCCCCTCACAAACACCATGACACACCTCCTGTGTGGTGGGCAGTGCGGCTCCTCGGGCACCGAGGGAAACACGGTGCGGACCCCTCTCTCAGAGCAGGCGATCGCGAAGGAGGAAAAGATACAAGAACTGAAAATGATGACAGTGCATGGTTTAGTGCAAGAAGGAAACAGAGTCAGTCATTGAGCTCAATTAATATTTGACAAAGGAGGCAAGAGCATACAATGGAGTCAAAACAGTCTCTTTAATAAATGGTGCTGGGAAATGTGGACAAATACATGCAAAAAATGAAACTAGACCACCAATTTACACCACACACAAAAACAAACTCAAAAATGGCTAAAGGACTTGGATGTAAGATGGGAAACCATAAAAATCCTACAAGACTCCATAGGCAGCAAAATAGCAGACATTTGTCATAGCAATATCTTTACAGACACAGCTCCTAGGGCAATGGAGACTAAGGAGGAAATAAACAAATGGGACTACATCAAAATAAAAAGCTTCTGCACAGCAAAAAAAACCATCAACAAAACAAGAAAGCCCACTGCATAAGAGAACATATTTGCCAATAATATTTCAGATAAGGGTTTAATCTCCAAAATGTACAGAGAACTCATACAACTTAGCAAAAGGAAGATAAACGACCCAATCAAAAAATGGTCAAAGGATCTAAATAGATACTTTTCAAAAGAGGGCATACAGAAGGCCAAGAGACATATGAAAACATGCTCAAAGTCACTAATCATCCAAGAGATGCAAATCAAAACAACAATGAGGTACCATCTCACACTTGTCAGAATGGCTATCATCAACAAATCAACAAACGACAAGGGCTAGAGAGGATGCAGAGAAAAGGAACCCTCCTGCACTGCTGGTGGGAATGCAGAATGGTGCAGCCACTGTGGAGAACAGTATGGAGTTTCCTCAAAAAGTTAAAAATGGAACTCTCATCTGACCCAGTGATCCCACTTCTAGGACTATATTCCAAGAAAGCAGAAACACCAATCAGAAAGGATATATGCACCCCTATTTTCATAGCAGCACAATTTACAATAGCTGGGATTTGGAAATAGCCTACGTGCCCATCAGCAGATGAGTGGATTAAAAAAACTGTGGCACATCTACACAATGGAATACTATGCCGCTATTAAAAAGAAGGAACTTTGACCATTTGCAACAGCATGGATGGAACTGGAGAGCTTTATGCTAAGTGAAATAAGCCAGTCAGAGAAAGATAAATATCACATGATCTCACTCATCTCTACACTAACAAAAGAGAAATATGCAAATTGACCATACCTTCACAATGCCCACCAGCCAATCAGGAGTGAATATGAAAATTAACCCAACAAAGATAACAGGTTAATTTGCATACACAGGCTCCAAGCGCCAGGGTGGGACACTTGCGGACTCAGGTGTCCCGCACTGCCCCAGCTTCCCTGGGCCTCTGGGCAGCGTGGGAAAGCAGAAAGGCGGCTCCAGCCGGAGCAAAGGCAGTGCCGGCAGCCAGGGGAAGGAAGGCCCATTCTTGCACGAATCTCTGTTCCTTGGGCCTCTAGTGTGGGATATAATTATCAACATAATTTGATGAACAAGAATAGATCGATCTAGAGAAAAATGGTAAAGGGGGGGGTGGTGGTTAGAGAGCAACCAAAGGACTTATATGCATGCATATTAGCATAACGAATGGACACAGACACTGGGGTGGTGAGGGCTTGCCCAGGCTGGGAAGGAATGGGGAGGGGATCAATGGGGGGAAAGAAGACATATGTAAAACTTTAAACAATAAATAAAATAAATACAAAACTCTAGCAAAAAAAAAAAAAAAAACCAAAAAGGAAACAGAGTCAGGACAATGTACATCCAAAGAAGCACCAGACTCCGCTGGGGGCCATGGAAGGTTCCTGGAGGCGAAAAGGGCTGAGTAGAGGGGGTTAGGGGGAGGGAGGTAGGGAGGCGAGGAGGAGAGCGCTCCAAGCAGCGGAGCCGGCGGGATCCGGGCACAGAACAGCTGGATATGGAGAGAATGCCAGGCAACTGGGCAAGGCTGTGTCATCAATTCCACGGGGAGGGAGGCCACAGGATGGCGAAGGGACTCCGAGACCATGGGCCGCCACGGAGAGGTTACAGCCAAGGGCTGCAGGGCCGGATCTGTGCTTGCGGGCGGTGCACGGATCTGGGCCCAGCCCGAGCACCGGCTCCCAGGGAGGACTGGGGCCTGGCTTCACCCGCCGAGCTCTTGCCTCGCCCTCCACAGGCAATTCCCCTGCTGCCCAGGGGGCCGAGCTTCATACCTAATGCCCCCACCCTCCCCGACAACTCCGACCCACTGCCCACTGCACATAAAACAGACACAACCCGCAGAGGACCAGCCAGAAGGTCAACTACCTCAGCTCGGAGAGGCTTGGCATGACGGGAAAACAGGCTGGGCCACTCAGTGTCTCCGGGAATCTAAGAATCCGGGAATAGCCAGGCAGTTTAGGAATCTGTGCAGAAGCCAGACCTGGGTCACAAGGCCTAGTGAGCGTGCTTGTCCCTGGGCCAGGAAAGATGCCAGAGCCGTTCAGGGGTTGAGGACTCCTGCTCCCAGCCATCCAATAATAAAAAGACACGTTTGTTTTCAACCCCCACTGCCCAGTTGGATCCAGGACACGGGCTTTGGGCCTCCTTGCTGGCCTGGAGGACCCCGTTTCAGAGTGAGCCTCCCGCCCGCTCCCGGATACTCACAGAACTGCAGGCTGAGGCTCAGGAGGGCCAGCAGCGCAGCGAGCGCCAGCAGCAGCAAGAAGCGATTGCGGAAAAGCATTCTTATTTGTTCTGTCTCCTCTTCATGGCGTCACCTCAAACCGGGAACATGCCCTGTGAATAAAGCAGAGGCAATAAGCCTGTGTTCTGAGCGGGGAAACCAAGTTTGGCGGCTGGCGAAAACCATCCAATGAGCCCCGGCCTCCGGCAGGCAGGCAGGCAGGCGGGAGTCCTAGGGGGAGAACAACGGGAGCTCCGGGTTCCGCCTCTGCCCCCACATGAGGCCGCCAAGAACGGGTCAGATTAATAGGAGGAAACCGGTTCGTGAATGGTTCGTTTATCTGATATGGACGGGGAATGATACTTTACAGCGCGACCTTTCCAAAGAAAATGGTAAAGGAAGTTTATCGAGCACTTATTAGTGCGGTGTGCCAGATGGGGAAGTGTTTCTGGGACCAGCTCACGCTCACCCCATTCTGACCCCCAACTGCTCGCTCGCTCTCTCTCTCTCTCTCTCTCTCTCTCTCTCTCTCTCTCTCTCTCTGTTCTTTTTTAAAATATATTTTTATTGATTTCAGAGAGGAAGGGAGAGGGAGAGATAGATACATCAATGATGAGAGAGAATCATTGATCAGTTGCCTCTTGCACACCCCCTACAGGGGATTAAGCCTGCAATCTAGGCATATGCCCTTGATAGGAATTGAACCCAGGACCCTTCAGTTCGCAGGCCAACACTCTATCCACTGAGCCAAACCAGCTAAGGCTGCCTCTGTTTTTTTTAATGAACATTTTGCTAAGATGACCTCTGGCCTTCTTTATTTTTAAGATTAACCTGAATGCCAATGACTGCGATGTATGCCACAGTAATGTCTTTAGGGCAGGGGTTGGGGGTGGGGGGGCAAGGGTACCTGGGGACTTGTTCCTATAAGCAGCCCTTTCTGTTAATTGAAGACCTTCCCCCCACTTGACCACTTAGCTATTTCAGTTGCCTCCACAGGTCTCCCTGCAGCCCCACCCGCCTCAGAACTGTGCACAAGGCTCTAAAAAAATGTTGCAAATGGCCTTAAATGACCCTGCTGGGAAGGAAAGGAAAAGGGAACGTTCCCTATAGGCTTTTCCCCATCGCTCTCAGATTCCACGTTTATTTCCTGGTCTCATTTGCATTTGAAGTAGAACGCGAACATCACGCTCTTTAGAAACGGTTCTTCAACCAGAATAAAATTAGAACAGTCATTTCCAACCGGGTTTTGCCAGCAGAATCTTTTCCACCTTCAAACACAACCTCCCTTCAGAGCCCAGACGGACATGGCCGGATAAAAGCTCACCTGCCGATGCTGTGAGTGTTGCACCGCTTTGTGAATATACGAAAAACCACTAAGTTGCACACCAGGTGACTTGTACGCTATGTGGATTCTAGCTCAGTAAAGCTGTTGTTTTGTTTTGTTTTGTGTTGTTAAAGCCTAGCTGCTGGGCGTGAAGCAGGGGCCAGAGCCCTGGAGTCCCCTCGTCCCCACCCCCACCCCCACAAGGGCCCTGCAAAGGAGTCTGAGAACCTCTCCTTCCAGAGAAAAGTCAGAGGACATCCGCTCAGAGACTGACGTAAATACACACGCACCTCACAACGGGGTCTGCACATCTGGCAACCGGCGTTGCTGTTAACCAACAGACCCCAATGTTACACCTTCAAAGGGACACTGCTTCTGTCCCTCTGGTGACTGCTCCCCCCGAAGGGCCAGTGCCCCGTGTCCCATGACGTCGGCACTTTTCCGGGGACACTCCCCTCCGTGCCCTGGGGGCGGGGGGGGGGGTGGTTTCTCTTGCTTCAGCCCCTCGGAGAGCAGACAAGCCTCTTGGTTGTAGGAGGTCAGGGCCTGCCTTCTGGTGCTGGGCCCGGTCTGGCCCCTCCACCACTTCCTGCC
This sequence comes from Pipistrellus kuhlii, assembly GCF_014108245.1. NCBI lineage: Eukaryota > Metazoa > Chordata > Mammalia > Chiroptera > Vespertilionidae > Pipistrellus > Pipistrellus kuhlii. The sequence goes on from NW_023425416.1 coordinate 23,815,154, forward strand.
TCCAGTCACTCGGGGGATTTTTGCCATCACACTTACTGGCAGCTGCGGCTATTAGAACGAGTGAGTCTGCGCCCTTTGGTTTTACCAGACACTCGCGGCCTTTGCATACGGGGAGGAACCGCAAGACAGTTCAGAGCTGTCTTCACGTGGGCACGGGGTGGAAACAACTGCTATGTGCTGGGTACACTCTCAGGCTGACAGCATGGTGCAGTCATTGCCGCGGTGACTCCCAATTTGCTCGTGCCTTTCTGGATCAATGGCCTTGTATGGCCTCCTCCCACACCGACCCCAAGCTTAGCATAGGTATTGGCCTTGGCCAGTGGTCGGCAAACTCATCAGTCAACAGAGCAAATATCAACAGGACAGCGATTGACGTTTCTTTTGAGAGCCAAATTTTTTAACTTTAGACTCCTTCTAACGCCACTTCTTCAACATGGACTCGCCCAGGCCGTGGTATTTTGTGGAAGAGCCACACTCAAGGGGCCAAAGAGCCGCCTGTGGCTCTCGAGCCGCAGTTTGCCGACCACGGGCCTTGGCCAATGGGACAACAGCTGGTGAGCAGCAGGCAGAGGCTTGGAAAGTCCTCATGCTTTGGGGCTTGTCCTCCTTCGCTGCCTTTGGAACTCAAAGACCGCCAGGTGAAGACACGGGGCTAGCAGCTGGCAGGTGACACACCAGGTGCAGGCAGGGCTGCAGACAGCCAGCCTGCCAGGCACCACACTGTGAGCAAGGCCGTCCCGGATCATCCAGCCCAGCCACGCCACCAGCAGACGGATGTCAGGAGGGTCAGCCCAGGCTCAAAGAACCATGTGGCCAACCCGCACAGCCCAAGCAAATATAACGGGTGCGGTTTTAAGCCACTACATTCTTGGAGCTTGGTATAAAACAAATACACTGATACAACAAAGAGGAAATGCCTAGCACCTTTACTAGGAATTTCTTCTTTTTTTTTTTTTAATTGATTTCAGAGAGGAAGGGGGAGGGAGATAGAAACATCAATGATGCGAGAGACTCATTGATTGTCTGCCTCCTGCACGCCCCCTACTGGGAATCAGGCCTGCAACCTAGGCATGTGTCCTTGACTGGAATCGAACCGGGACCCTTCAGTCCGCAGGCTGATGCTCTATCCACTGAGCCAAACCAGGTAGGGCACCAAGAATTTCTAAGCCAGGTTTTAGTCCCCACACCCTCATCTGCAGGCGTCGTTTGCAAAGCTCCCTCTTGTCTGCATTCTTCAATAAGCGGAGCACTATTTGGGGAAAAAAGGGGGCTATATTTAGTTCTAGACTTAAAATACTGAGGACACGCTGGGTTAACCAGATGGCTGGGATCACGTGACCGCCTTACTGCTTTTAGCTCTCAGGATCCGGACATCTCTGCGTATCTGATGCTTGCAAGCATTTGACGACACAGGCCTCGATCTGGGAGCACCCACCCCTCCCCTCGATGCTGTCTGGGTTTCTGTGCCCCCCTCCCCTCCTGACTCTCCCGTGGCAGCTGCCAGGTGTGGGGTGATGGTCAGAGTCAACCCCACTGCCTCTGCTTGTGCAAGGGACCAGCTTGGCGTGACCACAGCCCTGGGAGTGATGCGCACAGGCTTTCTCCTGGAGCCTGTTTCCTCAGGTAACTAGGAGAGAAAGGCCATGCTTTGTCCTTAATTAAAAAAATAGAAAAAATTACTATAATGATGACATAATCCAAAATTCACATGGACGGGAAGATGTGTGTGTTTGCAGCTGGAACTAGGATGCCATCCAGTGTGTGTGTGTGTGTGTGTGTGTGTGTCTGTGTGAATGTGTGTATGCGTGTGTGTGTGCATGCATGTGCAAGCACACCCTGTCCTTGCTCATGACCAACGTGGGAACCGGGGACACGGTTCTGCCCTGGGGTGTGTCTTTCTCGGGGAACAATTCCTTGTGAGAGAGACCGACGGGAGCCCTGACACGGTGGAAAGGGGACTGGCACCCCGGTGACAATCCCCTGCCCGGCCACGTGGTTTCTGGGTGCCGTCCTCACAGCGGACTGGCTTCGCTGCTCAGGCACTGGGATCCGCTCCTGAACAGAGGGGGGCTGAGCGTGTGACAGAGCCGGGGGGGCGTGTGGGGAGGAACAGCTGTCGTCACTGTGTGGCACGGAGATGCTGTGCTGTGCTGGGCTCCCCAGCTCTGGGGGAGTCACGGGAACCTGGGGACTCCGCACCAGCCTCAAAACACAAAGATCTGCCCGTTCCCCGGCGCTGCTGCTTCTGTCCCAGGCTCTTCCTCTTCCAAAGCCTGGCCACCGGCCACGTCCCTGCTCCCCGCCCAGCCCAACGGTCAGGGCAGGCAGCCACGTCTGCAGCCGGTTCCTGGCAGAACTTCCCTGGGGCTGACTCAGCTGTGGGGCCCGACATGGCCGCGGCTTCTCCTGCCTGGCACAGCCGTGTCCACGTCTGTGGGGCCCCATCCTAAGAAGAGGAGATTACCAATTAAAGCCCTAAATCCTGTAGATGGCGTACAGAACTAGGGTTTTAAAGATGACCATATCAATTGTCCCTCATTGGTGTCGTTAAAATGCCATTACCAAGACAGAAAGGCGGCACTAAAGAAAATGCTGTACATGTAGTATACGCGTCTGTTTTTACTTTTTTTCTCTCCGTCTCTGGCCCAAGCTCGGGCCCCACTCTCCACAGACCCCTTTCTCTTTCTCCATCCCTTGCAAGGAGGCTCAGGCCACCATTCAGGGAGCCACACCATCTGTGGGTCCCTCTGGCCACATTCCTTCCACGGTGGTCTGCACGCAGCCCGCACACACACACACACACACACACACACACACACACACCCCGCTGGGGAGGCTGCAGCTCCTCTGGACTCTCCACCAGACCCGTCCAGTCATGCGAAGTGACAGCCACGTCTCCGGGTCCATGGCCTGCTCACTCGCAGCCCAGAGGCTGAAGCCCCTGGGAAGAGGCACTGGCCCCTCAGCCGGCGGAGACGTGGGACCGCCACCTCCTTCAGCACGGCTCCCTCGTCTCCGGCCCCAGCGCCTCTCCGGCCCCAGGGCTTTGCATGCAGAAGGTGCTCCAGGGGTCCTCAAACTTTTTAAAGTGGGGGCCAGATCACGGTCCCTCAGAGAGCTGGAGGGCCGGACTATATGAACTGCTAATTCCTACTGTAACACCTCGGCTGCGCTCACTGCCCAAAACACCTGGCGGGCCGGATCAGACTCCTCTGCAGGCCGCATGTGGCCCGCGGGCCGTAGTTTGAAGACGCCTGCCTAGACCCACTGTGGCATCACGACCAAACCCAATTCCTGTAAATACTTCCGTGGAAACAACTCTTTGGTGTCCGAGGCTGAACAGACAGCAGTGGCCAGGCATCGGAGGTGGCCTGGGCGCGGCCTGAGTCCGATGTGCTGAACCCACGCGGTAAAAGAATCTTAAACCCAGAAGTAAAATCGTCGCTCTGGATCCCCGACGAAACGGCACACAATGAAACAGCCACTGCAACGCAGCGTCACGACAGATTGGAACAGTAAGAGGAAATCTTTTTTGAATATAATTTTGAAAAAAAAGAAGTACTAGTTCATAGGCATTTCCCATTCTATTGCGGCAAACAGCATTTCTGAATTAAGAGGGACGCCTCAGCGGCAGGTGTACAAGCTCCCATTCCGCCACAGAGACGTCCACAGCCCAAGTGTCACCGGGTCAGAGCCACACGCGCCGCCTGGTGACGGGTCTCAGGGTCCCCTTTGACGTGTACAGACGCCCCGGTTTGAAATATGACCATGACGGCTGGAAAGAGAAACGTGTATCCAATTATCTCCTCTCGTTTGTGCCGTCAAAATACCGTTACCAAGGGAGAAAGGTGGTATTAAAGAAAATGCTTTAGATGCATTATGTACTTTTATCTTAATTTTTTTGGTCCTAATCATTTTGGCTTAAGTAAATACAGCATTATATAATTAAAACACACACACACCCAAACCCAAGTGTGTAATTGTGAAATAAATATGAACTTAGCAAAGGTCGAGTCTATATCTCAATAGTCCTCCCTGTCCAAGGTCACCTCTCAAAATAGTTTAACTACAGAATCCAAGGTACCCGGCTAAGAGTAAACCAGCAGTAACGTCTGCTGAAGGACAGACTCCTGAAAACCCCGGGCAGGGGCACAGGCACTAAGGAAGCCGTGGGCTCCCGGCACTCACTCACAGCCCAGCTGTTCAAACCCCAGCTCTTGTGCAGGCTCAGCTCTAACGGCGGAAAGCAATTTGTTCATCTGGTCACCCAGCCGGTTCAAAAGAGCGTACTTCCCAAGGGCCGGTATGTGTAGGGAAGCGTCTCAAGTGCTGAGGACACAGGAAGCAGGACCCTGAGCACAGGCTCTGCTCAAGTGCACAAAAGTATTTAGGAAAAAAGTATAGGGGGGCTAGGAATTGCTTTAAAATAGTGGGGTGGGGGGCGTGAAGGAGGAATTAATGAAACGAGAATGGCAAAATGTTGACAACGGTTGAAACTGGGTGAGCATTGAGGGTGTGTTATATGATCTGCTCTGCTTGTGTGTACATTTGAAATGAAAAGGTTTTTTTTTTTTTAAGATGGAAAAAAAAAAAAAAAGGAAGCTCTGATCAGTGGAACAGCAAGTTACTATAAGGAGACCGTTAGGCCATATGAAACCAGGGGTAATGGGAAGCAGGATCGAGGAGGCTCAGCCAGAGCACATTCTTGAAGAGCAGATTGGAGCGACTGCATGTGTAATTGCATTTTAGAGAAACAGAAGGAACCAAAGAAACAGCGCTGAGTAAGACTGTACGGATGTCCTGGCTGTTGGGGGTGGCGGGAGAGTTTGCCTTGTTTGTAAATAAGCCAGAGCAGGGAGGTGGGTGAGTTCAGATGCCAACCAACAGCTGCATGTGCATTGAGTCTGCCATGTCAGGGGAGAGATGGCTGCCCAGAGGCCCCTTTTGACTGGACTGAGGAACCCCTCCTTGTCTGGGTCTGCTTCCCCATAGGAGAGGTTTGCCTTTGGCCTGGCACCCACGGGCAGGGGAGCTGCGAAGGTCTCACTCCCCCTGCCCAGGCCAGCACGCACACCCACCCCAAGGAGTGGCACTGCTAAGGGGACCCAACACACCCTTCGGAGACCCCTCAGGACACAAAGCCACTGATCTCCAGGTCTGAGCGGGGATGGGGACTGGTCCCAGGATCCGTGCCACCAGGCAGTGCCAGCTTGAGAGACAGAACAACCTTGTGGACTGAGCCTCGTTTTGTAGCCAGGGTCCTGTCTCTTCTCGCACCAGCCTCCTTCGGGAATACTGGATGGGAGCAGGCCCAGAGGGCTCCCTGCTCCTGAGCGGGGCAGCACCTTAAAGGACGCCCGTTAGCCATGGGGGCTCCCCTTGAACTCGAAGCGGACACGCCCAGGGCTCCTCTCTCACACGTGTCCTTGCTCCTGTGGAACAGCCCGTCTTCTGGGGAATGGCAACAACCGCCTCCTGGCTCCGGGGTGACCACTCGGGGTGGGGACGACATCATTGCTGCAGATCAGTCCCAAAGCTGGCTCAGGGCAAAGGCAGCATCAGGCCCAATGCTCTTTGGTCCTGCTTTTTAGGGCTCAGTATGATCTGGCCACACCCCACAAATCCCACTCCTTGTCCCAGTCCTTCCCTTACCACGCAGTTAGCACACGGGCTCAGGGGTCAGCTGGCTAGGCCTAAAGCCCATCTCCAAGCCTTACTGAGCCACAGTTTTCTCATCTCTAAAATGGGAACAAGCATAGAGTCCACCTCATAGGCAATGATTGCCGAAACCAGTTTGGCTCAGTGGATAGAGCGTCGGCCTGCGGACTGAAAGGTCCCAGGTTCGATTCCAGTCAAGGGCATGTACCTTGGTTGTGGCACATCCCAGTACAGGGTGTGCAGGAGGCAGCCGATTGATGTTTCTCTCTCATCGATCTCTCTCCCTTCCTCTCTGTAAAAAAAAAAAAAAAAAAAATCAATAAAATATATAGTTTTTAAAAAGTTAGCAATGATTTCTCCTATGGCTTTAATGCCCACCACCCACATGTGAAATACTCACCTTTCTTGCCCCTGTCTTTACCCCCCATTCGGAAACAAAATGCCTGCGGGACCATGGCAGGCAAAGTCAGACTCTGAGAGGCTCTAAACACCACTTGGTTCACGTCCCTTGACCGACCAGAAGAGAGGCCAGGCCAGGTCAGAAGCAGCACCGAGTTCCAGGTGGCCCGGCGAGCCTGGCTCTTGTGGCTTAAACCCCCGGCCGCACCCCGGAAGGCGGCCCCCGGCCCCCCGTCAGGTTATTCCTCCTCACTGTGGAGGACACCCGGTCCACCAAGGTCTCTTCTCTCCTTCTTCCTAGCAGAGGCCGCCAGGCTTTAGCTGGATACAGGGCCACCCACCCGAGATCGTATTTCCCAGACTCCCTTGCGGCCAGTTAGCTGGACAGGGCAGGAGTCCAGTGGCAAACAAAGGCAGATGGGACACAGGCCGGGGCAGACACGGCAGGCTGAGCAGCCTAACCACAGAGACCAGCCGTGCGGGAATAACAAAATGCTTTCGGACTCAGAGCGGGAGGAATGTGAAACCAGGGAGGGGCTGCCACAATAAGGTGAACTGACCCGTAGGAACAGGGGAGCTCAGGTCCCTTGCTGGGCCAGGACAATGAAGGGAATCCATCAGGTGGTGACACAGGTGGCTCTAGAGCAGGCTTGTAGCAAATCTACACCCCAAGGCTACAAGGCTTCAAGGGGGGCAACCCGTTATTTGGGCCCCCTCCCTGCTGGAAGTCTGAATCTGCTCCTAATGAATTTTCCACGCTTATGCATGAATCTGGTCCATGGAGCTCATTCTTTGGCGTAGCGAGACAAGACCCCTGGGAAAAACACCGCGGCTCACGGTTTCGGTTGTCACCAGCTGGGTTATATGACCAAGTCCTGGCCGAGGAATAGTGACTGGGAGAGGAAGGTCAGAATCCCACTCTGACCCTCCTCTTCCCCTTCCCATCGTCTGAACCCCTGGTGTGGGGCTGGGCCAGCTTTCCGGCAGCACATGAGGGACATCCTAGTGATGACCCCGTGGATGGCCCATGTCCTTGACTGCCTATTGTCTCAAATGGTTTGGCGAGAGAACAACCCATCTCACCACCTTTTGAAGTTGATATTTCAACTTAGGTTATAGCAGCCAAACCAACACCCTCCCCAGAACGGGCCTGGGCACTGGGAGCACTGGGCCTCTCTTGGTCCCCTCCCGGGCCCCTCCTGGGTAGTGAGGAGGAAGCACGTACTGTCCACGGTCACGATGAACTGCCCTAGGTAGGGGCCTGGGCCCCTGACCAGGCTGAATGGCACTCTTAGATGTGATATAAGTGAGACATGGTCATGTGACCTTTGTTCTTTTGTGGTTTTATTTTTTTGTTTTATCTTCATTCATGCATCTATGGTGATGGCCTGGCTACAGGGAACAGGAAACACTAGCTGATGTGATGGGACTGGTCATTGTTCTCACACCAGGAGCCACGTATTAGCGAGGGCGGCTCTTGGGTCAGGGAATTCAGCAGCTCAAAGGCACCGTCGGGAAGCCAGGCTCCTTCCATGCCTGGCCTCTGCCATCTTCTGTGTTTGTGCTAGCCCAGTGGGGCTCAGGAGCTGCGGTTTGCCGCGCTGTTGACTAATGAGTTTGCCGACCACTGTCCTCACCCTACGAAGCGACCCTCAAGGATCATGAGATGGTGGCCACACACCCACACTTGGCAAGCTGCAGGTTTCTACTGGAAGCAGGAAGGCCTTCCAGAAACTCCCCTAACGTGTAAAGGCCAGCGCTGGGTCATGGGCTCATGCCCACACCATCGCTGGCCCCGGGGACCAGCCACGACCATCGGAATTCACCTGGCAGAGGCTCACAGGAGAGAGAGGGTGAAGGCCTGGGAGGAATGGAGTTCTGCTGGGAACCAGGGGGCATCTGGAGAAGACGTGACAACACACACACAATTATTCTGGAAACTCACCCTCAAACCCAGCCTGCTGGTGACGGTCCCAGTACTTTCCAGACCAAAGCGCATACAGTCGTAATTATATGTTTAAGAGGCATCCGTGCCGGTTTGCGCAGGCAGAACGCAGCGCTGACAAACGGCAGAGCAGCCTCCGTCAGCCTGTGGATGGTACACATCCCGCCAACAAGGCCTTTAATCCCTGGCTGACAGGTGTCTAAATGGGCAGCAAGAATTATGTACCAGCCGTTCCTCTCCAGAAAGGAGTGGAGGCAGATAATCTGCAGACTTAGATTTTTTTTTCAGATCTCTGAAACATTCACATTTCTTCCCTTCAGGTGTGAATGACGCATTCCTACCACTCTCTCCTTTGAGTTTTTCTAGTTTTTTGTTTTTTTTCCAGTTCAAGGTGGCTGAGCATCCCTTAGCACCAGATCAGACTGAAGTAACTAATTCATCAAGCCAGGATTTCCACGTTTATGTACTTCAGTGTTTTCCCCTTCCCCCACTCTGACATTTTGGGAGAAGCTGTGTTCCATCCAACTTTGCTGCTTTGTTCTTTCTTAAGTTTTAGGAATAGCTACATAGGAAACCGACATTCTTATTTTATTTTATTTTTAAAATATATTTTACTGATTTTTTTTTTTTTTTTACAGAGAGGAAGAGAGAGGGATAGAGAGTTAGAAACATCGATGAGAGAGAATCATCGATCAGCTGCCTCCTGCACACCCCCTGCTGGGGATGTGTCTGCAACCAAGGTACATGCCCTTGACCGGAATCGAACCTGGGACCTTTCAGTCCGTAGGCCGACGCTCTATCCACTGAGCCAAACCGGTGTCAGCCCGACATTCTTACTTTAATGGGCCGAGGACCACTCTGAGTACGTCAACAAGGAAAAAAGAAGAACACGCCGTTGGCAGGATTTTCTCAGCACAAAGCCACTTTAAGAACATGGCTGATCCTCCTTATGTTGCCAGCCAGCTGTATCAGAAAGTCCAGAAAGACACACAAGGGTTAAATAAATAGTCAGGGCCGTAAAACTACAAGTACCAGTGGCGTACGCTGAAGCCGTGGTGAAAGCCGCGTCTCGAAAGGCAGGAACAGAGCGCTCACACAGCAGGGCCTGGGAGCCACAGCTGAGCCGTGAGAGCCGGGACGCCTGAGAGGCCGGGGGCCGAGGCCGCTCTGAAAGCGGCACGTCCTGTGTCCACAACCCCGCACAGAAACGGGGTTCTGCTCCGGTGGACGCCTGATCGGGAGCGCTCGTGCACGCCACAGATCAAGGCACTGCGCCCGACCTTCTTCAGTGTCTCTGGGAGCACACTCAGCGACAGAGCTGTGACAGAGCCCTGTGCGCCTTGCCAGCCCGTTCCAGGGCCCGATCATGACAAAGCAAGGGCTCCAGGGTGTCTAGGGACAGTGATCAAAGCTAGTGCCCGTGGGCAGGCGCTCCATGCCCTTACAGTATCTCGTAGAGAACGGCTGGATGCTTCGGTGGGAGGCTGGCGGCACCAGCATCAGTACAGAAGGCGCCCTCCTGCCCAGAGAGGTCGTGTGGGCAGCTGCTGGCTGGGGGCGCTCCGGGGAGCCGCCATGGGTGACCTCTCGGAGCCCTCCATGTGCTGAGACTCAAGGATTCTCTGATTCAGACACCAGAACAAGCTTCTAAAGCCTGTTCCCCTGCCGTTGCACTTATGAAAAGACAGGCAGAACGAAGAGAACTAGGAGTGATGTCACAGAGGAATCACAGACGTTTAGCTCGGGGAGAAATTACTATCTAGCTCCCGCTCCCTTACAGTAAAACGGGGAAGAACACTGTTATAAGCTCCCAAACTCTGACTTAGCTTAGGTTAAAGCTGTAATGAAACAGGAGCCTCAAAATCAGTGGTTCTCCACCGAAACCGGTTTGGCTCAGTGGTAGAGCGTCGGTCTGCGGACTGAAAGGTCCCAGGTTCGATTCTGGTCAGGGGCATGTACGTTGGTTGTGGGCACATCCCTGGTAGGGGGTGTGCAAGAGGCAGCTGGTCAATGTTTCTCTCATCGACGTTTCTAGCTCTCTATCTCTTTCCCTTCCTCTCTGTAAAAAATCAACAAAAATATTTTTTTTAAAAAATCAGTGGTTCTTGTCATACACAATGGTGAAAAAAATGAAAGCTTTTCTTCTAAGATCGGGAGCAAGGCAAGGATGCTCACTCTCACCTCTCACCACTTTTATTCAACACTAGTGTCCCGGTGCATGGATTCATGCACATTGAAAGGAAATTAATGAGAAGAAATATTTTAATATTGCTATTTGCCCTTTACAACAGAAGTGTCAACTAAATTCACAATCGACAATGACAGATTGAAACACACGTGTGAGGTTGGCACTAGCAAGAGCTTTATATGTATCACGCATGCACGAGTCAACTTAGCCTTTTATATAGAGAGAATAAACTTGCTTAATTAGGCCTGCTTTCTGATGTAGCTAAACTTATTCCAGCCCAGTGAAGCACCCCAACTTCTCTTTCAGGTAATTGTCAGCAACACAGCAGTAAATATCAACCAAAGCAGATTATTATTGTAGATCACACAGGGAGAATAAAGGGTAAAATATTTTACTGCAGCAGTGTTTGAGCAGTGAGAGAACCTGATGTCATTTTTAAGTTCCACCATTTCTTACTTCTTTTCAGTGGGGTCAAGTTTCTAAATTTCTAAATCTCTGTTTTCTGGCTGATGAAAAGAAAATAGGATTCTACCAAGTCTCCTACTGACCTACTCCAGGACTTCTGTGAGGATCAAATGAGATGAGGCACGGGAAGACCCTTCACAGACAACTGGTTAAACTGTAAAATGTTTGCACCTGGCTATAAAGCAAGCCAGGTTCCTGGGCTGAAGAAACTCCAAGGATGCTAGTAGCCAGGGAGAGGAAGCCGGGTGTTGTTATGTGATGTCATTACCCAGTGCCCACAGTGGCCGTTTCCAGACTGGGCTGCACTATGGGCCACATTTGTCCCAGGGAGTCTTGGCAGCATTGGCTGCGATTTGGGGGGGTATTGCTCCAGGGTGGTGGTGGGGCCTGTGTCCCACTTGGGGGAAGCTGAGTGTTGGTGTGTCAGTGCCAGGTCCTGTGGTGCCATTTATCTTTAAATGGCCAGTGTGCATCATGGCAGCTCCTGTGTTGGGCGTCTGCTACCCCTGGTGGTCAGTGAGTGTCATAGCTACTGGTTGGTTGGACAGACACTTAGCCTTTTATATATATATATATTACTGAAAGTACTAGCCAGAGCAATTAGGCAAGATAAAGAAATAAAAGGTATCCAAATCAGAATGGAAGAAGTAAAAAGGTCTCTACTTGCAGATGACATGTTATATACAGAAAACCTTAAAAACTCCACACACACACACACACACACACACACACACAACCTATTAAAATAAACAAATTCAGTAAAGTTAGAAGACAAAAATCAATTGCATTTCTATACACATTTCTAGCACTGAACTATCAGAAGAGAAATTAAAACAATCCCATGCCTGGCCGACATGGCTCAGTGGTTGAACATCGACCTATGAATCAGGTAATGGGTCGATTCCCTGTCATGGCACATGTCTGGGTTACAGGTTCGATCCCCAGTAGGAGGTGTGTAGGAGGCAGCTGATCAATGATTCTCTCTCATCATTGATGTTTCTATCTCTCTCTCCCTTTCTCTCTGAAATAAAAATGTATTTAAAAAAAAAAAAAAGAAAGTAAACAATCCCATTTATAATAGCATCAAAAAGAATAAAATACTTGGGAATAAATTTAACTAAAGAGTTGAAAGATCTATACACTGAAAACTATATGATACTTATGAAAGAAATCAAAAACACAGATAAATGGAAAGATGCATTTGGGAGCAATACCCCCCCAAATCGCAGCCAATGCTTGCTTACGATTTGGAAAAATTAATAAACGTCCATTCTAACCAAAGTAGTTCTATCAAAATTCCAATGGCATTTTTCACTGTAATAAAAAAAAAAAGGTACCCTAAAATTTGTATGGAACCACAATAGCCAAAGCAATCTTGAGAAAGAATAAACCCAGAGGCATCATGCTTCCTGATTTCAAAGTGTATTACAAAGCAAAAATCAAAACAGTATGGCATTGGCATAAAAACAGACATAGTTCAATGGAAGAGAATAGAGAACCCAGATTAAAAAACAAACACACACGCATATGTGGTCAATTAACTTACGACAAAGGAGCCAGAAATGTATAATGGAGAAAAGACAGTCTCTTCAATAAATGGTTTTGGGAAAGCTGGGCAGCCCACACGCAAAAGAATGAAATTGGGCCCTTATCCTGCACCATAAACAAACTTATCTGCAAATGGATCAAAGACTTAAATGTAAGACGTGAAACCATAAAACTCCTGGAAGAAAACATAGAGGTCAGCTCCTTGACATGGGTCTTGCCATGATTTTTTTGAATTTGACACTTAAAACAAAAAGAAACAAGTGGGACTACAGAGCTTCTACACAGCAAAAGAAATAATCAATGAAATGAAAAGGCAACATATGGTATGTGACAAAATATTTGCAAGTCATATGTTGGATCAGGGGTCGATGTCCAAAATATATAAATAACATACTATTCACCCACTCTGTGCGGTGCAGTGGTTAAGCATTAACCTATGAACCAGGAGATCATGGTTCAATTCCCATCAGGGCACATGTCCAATTGTGGGCCCTATCCCCAGGGGGGCATGCAGAGGCAGCCAATCAATGATCTTTCTCATCATTGATGTTTCTATTTCTCTCTCTCCCTTCCTCTCTGAAAAAAATAAAAAATATTTTTAAAAAAACTTATACTATTCAACAGCCACCCAAAATAACAACAACACTCTGATTAAAAATGGGCAGAAGAACTGAATAGACATATAAATACAAAGACGGCATAAAAATGGCCAACAGGTACATGAAAAGATGCTCAACATCAGGAATCATCTGAGAAATGCAAATCAAAACCACAACGAGATACCACCTCATACCTATTAGAATGACCATCATAAACAGCAACAAGAGATAGCTAGTGTTGGTGAGGATGTGGAGAAAAGGGAACCTTTGTGCAACTCCTGGTGGGAATGTAAATTGATGCAGCCACTATGGAAAACAGTACGGAGATTCCTAAAAAAAAACCATAAAAACAGAAGTACCCTATGGTCCAGCAATTCCACTTCTGGGTACAGATCTAAAGGAACCAAAATTACTATCTTGAAGCGATATCTGTACCCCATGTTCACTGCAGTATTACTTTCAGGAATAATCACTCATCCCCATCCTGATACCATTGTTTTGGAACCAAACTGGACTGTTTTGATAAAGAAAAAATAATCTATTATGTTAAGCCACTGAAATTTGGGGATTTATTTGTTATAGCAGCTTAACATCAATACTAATACTTATCCATATATAGGCTTTTGATAAAGATTAAGCAAAATAATATATTTTGTATATAAATTGTTATTTTATTATACCTGAATCATAATAGCACAGTAACAGTTGATTCCTTCCCACTCATGGGTCTCCCCATCGAGTGAAAACACATTAATAAAATCGATTTTGTTGCTTTGGAGTAGCAGCTTTCTTGGACAGATTTAAATGTCGAGATTGAGGCTACCCCTTTAGGCTTATTATCAGACAACGTTTGGGAAGAGTTCTGGTCATTTACATCTTTAAATCACTGTGTCTGAGCTGTGATGCTTACCTGGAAACCTAACTTGAAACTGAGATAGGTAGAAATCCTGAAACTAAGAGAGCCACCCTACTCAGCGGATGGTGGGCCATTTTGAGTTTTCTAGAGCAAGTCACACTGACCTGTAAATTACTTGGGGTTCTAAAAAAAAGTCAACAGAACTTAATGAGAAACGTAGGGGACGGTGGGGGTGAGGGGAAGGAGGGAAGCTGTTGATGCAAGTGATTTTGAGAATGCAAAGCTCTGGGGTGGGTGGTCATGATCGTTGTTGACGCACCGTTTCCACAAACCTAAGCAAAATGAGCAAATCCGTATTCTGCATTACCACCACAAAATCTAGTTTCTAAACTGTGTTTCTGAGGATGTGTGCTAAATAGGGTAAAAAGTTATCCTGCAATATTTAGAGGGTGTGCTGTTTAAACAATCATCTTCCCAGCGCTGTTACGGTGTTAGCTGGGCACTACTCATTGTCAGCTATTGCATCATTAGTTGGGTGTTACAGGACATCATGCCATAGATTGTGTCTAGAACGGTCTGGGCCCAGTCCACTCCGGACCAGGAAGAGAGGGGTAAAATGCTGGTTATTTGAAGCCACCAGGTCTGGGATGACTTGTTATACAGTAATAGTGAGTTCCATGATGCGGGGACTTTGTCAGTCTTGCTTCTACTCTTGTATTCCCGGTGGCTGGCCCGGAGCAGATACGCAGTCAGTATTTGTTGGATGAATGAATAGAATAGATGAATGAACAGAGGAGAGGCTCACTCCAGTCAACCGCAGTCCATCTTCTTTGCCTTCCCCCAGCTGACATGCTACCGTGTTTCCCCGAAAATAAGACATCCTCCGAAAATAAGAACTAGCGCATGGAAAAATAAGACATCCCCTGAAAATAAGATCTAGCGCATCTTTGGGAGCAAAAATTAATATAAGACACTGTCTTATTTTCGGGGAAACAGGGTACTTCTCCTCTGAGCCTCCACCTTTCCCACCTTGCCGACTCCCGATCAGCCCTTGACCTCAGCTCAAAGACCACTTTCTCCAGGAAGCTGCCCTTGAACTCCCCGGTCTAGATCAGCATTCTGCCTGACCCTCTCAAGTCACCTTGTATTTCTCCTTCATGACACTTCCCAGGACTATCATCACACGAGCATATAATCATGTTGACATTCTCGGCTGGCTGCCTCCTGCCATTAAATCATAAGCCACCTGACAGCGGTGATGTTGTCGGCCTGGGGCTGGACAAAGCCCGCAGCGGGCTGGCTGGCCACGTCAGAACATTTCTGGAGGCCAGCAACAAGAGCTCAGCTGTTTTTACTCACAACAATGCTGACCCCAGATGTGTGGGTTACTTCTGTCTCACAACAACTGATTTTCCAATTTTCTGGGCGCCAGCTGGGTGCCTTCCAATTCAACTCAATTCTGACCCTGACTACCCCAACTGGACTCCACGGGTTGAAGGGCGCAGTCCCAAAGACAGCCCCCATGTCACGTGCCAGTTGCAAGTATGGGATCCTCGGGTTTCCCACTTCTGTCAACGTGGCTACAAAGTCTGCGGAGGGAGGAGGGGGGCGATTTCCCACAACCCCCACCCCTTTCAGGTCCAATCATTTGCTAGGACAGCTCACAAAGCTCTGGGAGACACCTGACTTACTGTTGCTGTAGATTTATTATAAAGGATACAACTCAGGAACCGCCCGATGGGAGAAATGCACAGGGAAAGGTGTGGGGCAAGGCAGAGCATCCATGCCCTCTCTCCTGGCACCTCAATGCTCACGGCCCCGGGAGTTCTCTACACCCTGCTTCTTAGAGGTTTCCACAGAGGTTTCCCCACGTGGGCACCAAGGATCCAATCACTGTCGTTGGTGACTGAACTCAACCTCCAGCCCCTCTGACCTCCCTGAGTTTTTCTGGTAACAACAACCCCCGCCCCCCATCCTAAAGCTGTTTGGGGGCTCCCAGCCTGCAGTCATCATCTCATTGGCATATAAAAGGCACGCTCAGGACTCTGGCGATTGCAAGGTTTTTAGGAGCTGTGTGCCAGGGACAAAAACCATTATTTTATATGATGCCACAACAGCCAATTCCATTACCAGAAGGTGCTAATTCTTGGAATTCTCATTAACGTTGAGCTGGAATTGGTCTCTAACTGCTTGCCCATCCCCTCCCAGGTTTTCCAAACCTACGCCAGGGCATCCTCACCACACAGAACCCAGCAGGGTGCGTGTCTTCTTCAGGCTTACACCACCATCAGAGTGAGAGCTAGAATGTGAAGCCAGCTCTTCTGACTTGCCAGTTCAAGACTGCTTCCCTTACACCACACTGCCTCCTGGGTATTTTTGTGGTAGGCAGTTGGACAGACATGAGCAGAGCAGAAATGATTGGCCGGGTACAGAAGGTCATTGGGGTGGAAAGTTCCAGGTGTGTAGCAATGGGCAAGACTGGGAAAACCAGGACCTCGCCTCCAGAGTAACCTTTCCTCCCCTAGCATATCATTGGTCTGTGGCTTTGACCTTTCTCCCCTGGCATGTAGCTAGTCATGGGGTAGACACCAGAGGAGGAAGAACAAGGGGCCTAAGAGTGGCCTCTTTCGACTCCCATGCAGGCTCTTGCATGACCATTCCCTTAAGCATTCACCCGTAGGAATAACATCTGGGCCTCGGCTGTATTTTAGCTCCAGGCCCAGAAAGAGCAGTGAAATCAGACAAGTGAAGCCATGGCTGACAACAGGACCAACATCACTAATGACCCACTGTCCTGGTGCCGGCCAATCCGTGGAGACGCTGAAAGGACACATCTGGAAAGCTGATGAATAGTCTATTGGGATCCTCCCCAGGGACCCTTAAAGGCCCTTAAGACAGAGGAGGCAGCCCGCAACCAATGTACATGCCCTTAACCGGAATCGAACCTGGGACCTTTCAGTATGCAAGCCAATGCTCTATCCACTGAGCCAAACCGGTTTTGGCTGGTGAACAAATTCTTGCTGGGCTACTGAGAAGCAGAGGGACACCGAGAGGGATCTAAGAACAGACTCTGCGAGGTCGCTCCCTGTTGGCCACTCTTACTTCATATTATGCTAAGGTGATAGCTAGTTCCCTTGCTTCAAAACAGGTTTGTTTTGTTTTTTAAAATCTGAATTCCTTTAGGCAGGTAAGGGGGGAAGCTCTTCGTTACGTTTCTTAGACTTTGTCCTGAGCTGGAAATAATCTGCATGCGAGGGTGGCAGATTCTGGGAGACTCGTTCTTAGCCTGCCCAGTGTCTTAAAAGTAACCAACTTAAGAGAGTCAAATTCCCAAAAAAGGTAAATCTGTGGTTGGCAGACTGCTCCTGATAGGGACGGGCTCATCCTAAGAACAGAGCCGCCGTTACTTAATCATTATTCACCTTACTGACTACAGACACGTCTTCCCACAGGCCCTAGGAAACCGGAGGATGTGCTGCAAGAAGAAAGCCAGAGCCGGAGGGAGATAAGACGCCTTGGGGCCGGATGGGTCCATTGCTCAGAAAAGAACGAACATTTTGAGCACAGACCGAGGCCAGGACGTGCTTTGATACGGTTGCTGTGCCTGGATGCTGGCCCTCTCTGGGAGTTTGCCTCAGGGATACTGACCACTCCTGAGCCGGTTTTAACACCACTGAAAATTAACTACCTTGCTGTTGGGCTTCAAGATCCTGGGAAGAGACACATGGACCACAGACCCTGCAACTATTCTACCCCCTTCTCCCGTTCCCTTTTCCCTTTGCATACAGCCTCTCTCTCTTCTTTTTCCCTATATGACTGCCAGCTAGTAGGAGGGGTAGAGCAGATTTTCGTGGGTGACCTGCTGCTCTCCCACGCTGCCGGCATTACTGGAATAAATGCTCACATTTATTGATATGATTCAACCCTGTCTCTGCTTAAGGCAGCCCGGACCCATTAGTTGTCTGGTTTCACTCCCCCTCAGGGTTAACTAGGATAGAATTCATGAAAAAGTGGTGGTCTCATTAAAACAATAAACACACAAAAATTCACATTCTGGTCAAAACCTGTTTGACTCAGTGGATAGAGCGTAGGTCTGCGGACCGAAATGTACCAGGTTCAATTTCGGTCAAGGGCATGTACATTGGTTGTGGGTACATCCCCAGTAGGGGGTGTGCAAGAGGCAGCTGGTCGATGTTTCTAGCTCTCTATTCCTCTCCCTTCCTCTCTGTAAAAAATCAATAAAATATATTTTTTTAAAAAGAATTCACATTCTGGGTAACCTCAAAATTTGCCCACTCATATGTACAAAGAAGAAATGGGACTAATTATAAAAATGTTCATCCATAGGGTAATGGTTGAAAAATTAAAGTTTGTCCATACACTGGAACAGAATTCAGCCGTAAAAAGAAAGAGGTGGACTTAGGTGAGCAGGTGACAAACCTTGGTGGAGATACTACCAAGTTAAACATACATGAGGAGAAGAAACCCAAGTGTCCATTGTTAAACAAATGAAGAAAGATGTGCTGCATAGATACAATGGTATATTACTCAGCCATAAAAAGAATAAAATTTTACCATTTGTGACAATACGGATGGGCCTAGAGGGTATTGTGCTAAGTGAAATAAGTCAGATGAGAAAGACAAACACCATATGATTTCACTTACATGTGGAACCTAAACAACAAACAAACAAACAAGCAGCACAAAAACAAACTCATAGAGGCAGAGAACAAACTGATGGTTGCCATGTTGGAGAGGAACTGGGAGGATGGGTGAATAAGGTTAAAGGATTAAGAAGTACAAATTACCTATTATAAAAATAGACAAGGGGATGTGAAGTACAGCTTAGGGATATAGTCAATAATCCTATAAAATAAAAGGCTCATATGCAAATTGACCAAACGGCAGAACAACCGGTCGCTATGCGTGCACTGACCACCAGGGGGCAGATGCTCCCACAGGGGGAGCACCACTCAGCCAGAAGCTCTGAGCCGGGCTTACAGCAAGCACAGCAATGGAGGTGGGAGCCTCTCCCACCTGCGCAGCAGCACTAACGGTGTCCAACTGACGGCTTGGGCCCGCTCCCTGAGCCGTCAGTCTGACATCCCCTTTCAGGGGTCCTGAACTGCGAGAGGGCACAGTCCAGGCTAAGAGATCCCCCTCCCCAAGTGCATGAGTTTCTTGCACTGGGCCTCTAGTATTATAATAACTATCTATGGTGCCAGATGAGTACTAGAATTATTGAGATGATCACTTTGTAAGTTATATAAATGTCTAATTATGTTGTACAACTGAAACTAATATGATGCTATGTGACAAATGTAACTGAAAAAATATTTTTAAAAAGTGAAAAAAATACATGAGTGTATAAGCAGCAGCAAAATAGACACAGTATGACCTCATGTAGGTAAAACATACACTTGCATATCTTGAAATATATGTGGAATTTTTAAGGAAACATATAAACTTACAGAAAAAGGTCTGAAAGGAGACAGCCCCCAAATTAACAGTGATAATCTCTATCTGGACTTTTCAGAATTTCAATTATATGTTTAATGCCTTGTTTTTACAAGGTGTTGTATACAAATAACAAAAAATAAGATTTGTAACAATAGAAGAAAATGTTATATTGTTAAGTCAAAAATTCAAGCTACAATACATCATGTATGGTTGAAGCTCAATCCTATATAATAAAGAGGTAATATACAAATTGACCATCACAGCCTCGCACAAGATGGCGCCCCCATGTGGTCACAAGATGGCTGCACCCATGTGGTCACAAGTTGGCTGCCCCCATGTCATCACAAAATGGCTGCCCCCCATATCATCACAAGATGGCCAGCAAGGGAGGGCAGTTAGGATGAACAGGCCAGCGGGGAGGGCAGCTGGGGGCAATCGGGCTGGCAGGGGAAGGCAGTTGAGGGCAATAGGGTTGTCAGGGGAGGGCAGTTGGGGGGGATTAGACCTACAGGGGAGGGCAGTTGAGGGGAGCAGGCCTACAGGGGAGGGCAGTTAGGGATGACCAGGCTGGGGAGTGGTTAGGAGATGATCAGACTGGCAGGCAGAAGCATTTAGAGGCAATTAAGCAGGCAGGCAGGTAGGTAAGCAATTGGGAGCCAGCAGTCCTGGATTGTGAGAGGAATGTGCAACTGCCGGTTTAGGCCTGATCCCGCAAGACATCCCCCAAGGAGTCCCAGATTGGAGAGGTGCAGGCTGGGCTGAGGGACACCCCCTCACCCCCAGTGCATGAATTTCATGCACCAGGCCTCTAATTATGTTATAAAAAGATATGTTACAAAACTGGACTGAGTGGTTTGAAACAGGGTGGGAGTGGAGCTTTTTATTCTATACTCTTCAGAACTTTGAACCTATTACTATTTTTTAAGGTGAGTGAATGTAACAATTCTTTTTTAACCTGGAAAGAGAAAATATGCCCTTAATGTTATGTTTGGTTAAAGTAAGTTTAATTTTCTTTAAAACAAATTACAAAGATGTAAGGTTGACTGACAACCCTTAAGCAGGTGATAGGATCCTGGAAGATCCGTTTTCTCGTTGGCAGATTTCTGCATTTTCCAAATTTTCTTAAACAAACATATTACTTTTATTTTTCCTTTTTTTTTTTTCACTTTTACAATCAGAAAGGAAAAAAGAAAGAAAGCTGTAAACTCATTTAAATTATGTTTAAAGAATGTAGTCAAGCAAGAAGTCACCAGGCAGGTACATGATCAATTATAGAGATCAGATGTTTTAAAAGAGCACCTCCTGCCCTAACCGGTTTGGTTCAGTGGCTAGAGAGCATCGGCCTGCAGACTCAAGGGTCCCAGGTTCAACTCTAGTCAAAGGCGTGTACCTTGGTAATGGGCACATATCCAGTAGAGAGTGTGCAGGAGGCAGCTGATTGATGTTTCTAACTCTCCATCACTCTCTCTTCTTCTCTGTAAAAAAAAAGTCAATAAAATATATTTAAAAAGAAAGAAAGAAAGAAAGAGCACCTCCTTTCAAAACTCAACCCAAGCCAAAACCAGTTTGGCTCAGTGGATAGAGCGTCGGCTTGGGGACTGAAAGGTCCCGGGTTCGATTCCGGTCAGGGGCATGTACTTTGGTTGCGGGGACATCCCCGGTGGGGGGTGTGCAAGAGGCAGCTGATCGATGACTCTCTCTCATCGATGTTTCTAACTCTCTCTCTCTCTCCCTTCCTCTCTATACAAAATCAATAAAATATATTTAAAAAAACAAAACAAAAAAAACTCAACCCAAAATGGGACCTGATGTGTAAGAAAGACACACGCAGAGTTTACTGAGAGGGGCCTCGAGCCCCACTCACCTGCACACCAGTCCAAGCCCTCTCCTCCCAGCACTGCTGACGGACTGCAGGCTTTATGCAGTGACTCATCTGTGATCAGGGCGGAGACCCGCTGAAGAGGTTCCCTCCAGGAACAGGGAGGCACAGAAGGTTCCTGAACACATGCATGACAGAACGAAGGAGCTGCCGATGAACACGTGCCTGCACATTCATTCCCTCCCCTCGAGCTATAGCCAGGCACTGGCAGCAAGACAACAGGCAGCCTTCTAGGCCTGGATCGAGGAGGGCCTGCAGCCTACGGCCACGCAGCTGATGGGTTTTGCCAAGACTGGGCTGCGCTTGGTCAGAATGACAGGCCAGACCAGCGAGGGACCTTCGTACAGTCTTAGCCTGAGGCCACCTACGTTCTAAGGGCAACCAGGCTGGGTGCCCCGAGTCACAGCTCATGGTACTTGGGGTGCCTCTCCGGGACTGAGACCAAGGCCTTCTACTCCTCTCCTTAGCAGCTGTGGCACCGCGGGCAAGTCACTCTCCCTGAGCTGCAGTTTCTGCTCCTGTCAATGGTGATTCAGTTATTCATATAAGAAGTACTGAGCATCTGCTGTATGCCAAGTACAGTCCTAGAAACTGGGGGGTCAATAGTGACCAAATCATTCTCAAACTCCTACTCTCCTGGAGCTTATATTTTAGTGGGATGTGAACTACCCTCTTCATGGGATTGTGAAAGAGACTGGCTGGGGTATTTCCTGGCGAGCACTGATGGCAGTGACAATTCTGCACCGAATGCCAACCTGTGTGATCTCCTCCCTGTGTGCCACCCCCCCCCCCCCCGACATCACCACCAGCCAATCCTCTGACACCAGCTGGGGCTCCCACAGTTCATCTCAATTCTAACAGTAGGTATCATCTACCGGAGATGGGAGACGGCATCACAGGGGAAGGATAGTGATTGTGGCGGAGTCCGAGAGTGGGCGGCGCCAGGCCAGCCAAGAGAGGTGGTGCGGGGGGGAGGAGGCTTGATCGCTCCACCAGTTGCCCCATAGATCGGCCCTGACTGCCAGCCAGGCCTAGGAACCCTACCCATGCATGAATTACATGCCCTGGGCCTCATGTGTGTGCGTGCGTGCGTGCGTGTGTGTGTGTGTGTGTGTGTATAATACAAAGTCCCAATTTTTGGAAAGAATCTTTCCAATCTTTCCAAAAATCGGGACTTTTTTAAAACGCTGCGGGACGCGGGAAAAATTGTTAAAAATTGGGGCTGTCCCACCAAAAGCGGGATGATCTGGTCACCTTAATGTATATGTATGTATATGTGTGTGTGTATAAATAGATAAATATATATATATATATTACTATAAATCACAATATCAAAGTAGTAATTTATTATTATGCGTTCCCTACAGCCCTCCGAACCAAGGAGGCACCCAGCAAAACAGCAGAGATCTGAACGTTTTCTTCCCAGAAACAAAGCCCCCTGCAATTAGCGCTGGCCCTTCTTACAATAGACTAGCCCCACGGTCCTCTCTCTGCGCCCCGGCCTTGCCCCGCCCCTGGCGCTGTCGATTCCATACTAACACGCAGGGCGGGGCACCGAGACCGAAGGCGCTCACCCTTGTGGCCGTTCATCACAATAATCGCTGCTGCTGCCGCCGGCGCTGAGAAACCCTCTCAGCCCTCAGGTCCTCGGGGAGGCGGAGTAAAACTGCGGGAAATCCAGGCCCTTCCTTCCCAGGCCGTTCAGGCAGGGCGGGCTCCAGCCTCCCCTCCCTGACAGAGCCCTCAGGACTGCGGGGCAGCACGGGGGGCCTCATGCCCTTGGCCTGGCCCCTCCAAGCAGCTGGCGCAAGGCAAGGCAAGCCCCCGGTGGGTGGATTTCAGCGTGAAAGGTTCGTTTCAGTGCGCTCCTGGAGTGGGTAATGGGCACAGGCAGCGAGTATTCTGAGCCGAGTGGTCAGGATTGTTGGTATGAGTTGAAAGGGAAAAAAAAATAAATGGTAAGCCAACTTCAGAACCGTCCTTGGGGTTCCAAGAAAGCACTCCACCAAAAAACTTGCTGGCGCACACGGTGACATGTAATGACAGTGTCAGCTTTCCCCACCAGCGACGGGCGGGCGTTCTGCTGCCAGCCTCTATTTCTGCCGCCTGAGTAATGCCTGGGCAGAGGCCCAGACGAGCATCGGAGACAGGGGGGCGGGGCGAGAGAGGCGATGGCACAAGAAATGGGGCCCGGCTCCTGCTCCGCCTCCAACAGCAGCAAACTCTCCGGAGCCCTGTTTGGGACAGCAGCCAGGGGCTCCTCAGGTCCTGGCTAGCTTCCTCTGCAGCCTCATCGCCCTTCCAGCCCGGGAGCCTGAGCTCCCTTTGGGCTGGCACCTCGTCTGCTTTGGTCAGCGCTGTTTTCCGTGAGTGACTGACCACACTACAGCAGCCCTGAAACTCCACATCCCCCTTCTCGTAGCTCAGTCTGTGTCCATTTCACTCTCTTCGCCCAGATGCCTATATTTTTTACAGAGAGGAATAGAGAGGGATAGAGAGTTAGAAACATCAACAAGAGAGAATCATCAATCAGCTGCCTCTTGCACACCCCCTGCTGGGGATGTGCCCGCAACCAAGGTACATGCCCTTGACGGGAATCGAACCTGGGACCCTTCAGTCCTCAGGCTGACGCTCTATCCACTGAGCCAACCGGTTTTAGCCCAGATGCCTTCTTGAGCTGGTGAACTCCTGCTCATCCTTAAACTCAGTTCCAATGCCTCAGGACCTCCCCCGGGAAGTCCTCCCTGACCCTGAGGTTAGGTGAGTTCCCCCAACACCAAGCAACCACAGCCCTCCCACAGCCCTCATCGCCACCACAGACTCCAGCCAGCTTCTTGGCTGGCCTCCCCCAGGGCTGGGTGGACCCAGAGCTGAGTAAGCAGCAGGTGCTCAGAAGGTGTGTGTGGGAAGGAGGGGAGGGAAGAAGGGCGCCAAGAACGAAGCTGTCACAGAAATCTACAACAAACGGAATAAGAACAAGTCATTCGCACCCAATAGATCCATGGACCATTCGTTCATGTTACTGGGGGAAAACAGCAGGAAGCAGTCGGGAAAGCATTTCTCAATGAATCTGAGTGGGAAGCAGAGGTCGCTGTTGGCTGTGTCCTCACCTCTGAACCTCTGTACCCTGCCCCCGGTCGTGGGCTGGGGCCAGGGCTGAATCGCAGGAGAAACTCTGGAAGGCTGGGTGAGTGGGGGGACGTGCAGGATCAGGAGCAAGGAGCTCTCACAGGCGTGGCGCTCTCACGGGCTCCTCTGACCTTGCAGGTACTGAAGACTGTTTTTTGTGTTTGTTGTTTTGTTTTGTTTTGTTTTGTTTTCTTTCCTGGGGTAATCTACAACTGCTGAGGGACACCCACCAAGCTGTGAAGAGCGTGCCCTGGTTCCAGAAACCAGGGGATCGTGAGGACCTTCTTCCCTTGTGCTGCTGACCCAGTTCCCAAAAGTGGGAGCAGACAGACGCAGGGACGGAGGACGGGTGATCTGGGAATAAAGCCCGTTTTTGGCTGGAGCCTACTTAGCACAGCATTTCCTTCTCAGACAGGCACCCGTGTGCCCATCACTATTCACTCCTTCTCCCTGGCTAAGAGAACCCTGATTTGGGGGGTGGGGAGAAGAGTGTAACAGAGGCTGCCAGCGACCGTGAAACTCGAATATCCTCCTCCTCCTCCTCCTCCTCCTCCTCCTCCTCCGCACAGGGCTGGGCCCCCTTTCACAGCCTCCGGTGCAGGAGGTGCGACCACGTGACAGAGCGCAGGCGAATGGACTAATTTACCACCTCCGGGCCTGGCCCACAGCTCCTCCCTCACACCATCCTCCACGCGCCTTCCTCTGCTGCTGCTGAGTGCAAACGGGCACAGCAGCCTTAAGAGCCGGGGTCCCTAATTCACCTCTGGAAGGAACAGCCCTTTTGAACCGGACGTGAACAAAACCTAAGTGTCTATCCTATCTGAGCCGTTCAGCATTTGGGGGTTGCTTTTCAGCAGCGAGCCGTCTACCGAACTGTTCTGTGCAGCCATGTGCCTGCGCTGAACACTCCCCCGGCCCTGCTCATCAGGAAAGGCCACGTGACAGTCCTGGCCACGACCCGCCAGGGGACATCTGCCGGGTGTCTGGGGGAGGATGCCTGCTCTCCTGAGAAAAGGTGCCGCCCGCGGTGGCTGCAGCCTGTCACTCTGCCACCCGGAAGGCAGTGACAGAGGTGCCAGCCCAGACACCAGACAGACATCAGCTGCTGAAACCGATGCCAGCAACCACCTACCTGCAGACTTCTTATCGCATGAGAAAGACAAGTCATTGTTTGCTTACGCCACCGAGGCAGGGCTTTCCGCTACCTGAAGCCACGCACAATCCTAACTGCGTGGCAACCGCTCATTCATTCACCCAAGGCCTGTTTCACGCCAGTCCTTGTGCTGAGGATCGAAGACCCAGAGATGAGCTGGGGTGGCCCCTGCCCTCCAGGAGCTCCCAGTCGAGCTGAGGGTAAGGTTTGGGGGGAGGACAGGCCCCTGGGCAGACAACCCTAATGCGGTGGGAACTGGGTGCCATGGCCGTCCCCAGGAAGTGTGAGCACTGGCTGGTGGGTGGGCAGAGGCAAGGAGTTCCCAACTCCCTTTCTGGCAGAGCAAACATTCCTCGGGCTAAAGAGCAAGTGAAAAGAATGTGCTGCGCTCCGTCAAGCCAACCGCGCTTACTCGCCGTACATCGAGCTGTTAAACACCCTCGGCCAATGCTGCAGTTTCAAAATAATCAGCAGTCATCAGAGCAAGGGGAAGAGGAGGAAAAAAAAATCACCCAACATTAACTTGGAAATTACGTGAGCCGTGGATGAGGCAGCCTTGATTAGGTCTTGCCTGCTGATGTTAGCCATCGTCTAAAATATTATTTCTTTTTCAAAGAAGACACACTCATTTTTCACTTAGAAGACAGAGCAAAAAGACACACACACCACAAAACAACCAACAGCTGTTCATTGCCCTGACCTCTGACCATAAATGTCCAAGCTTTGATTGTTCAGGTCTGTGTTTCCATTAGGGACTTTGATGGAGACAAATTGGCGACAAAAGATGACCCATTTGGGAAATCAAGAGGCAACCGAGACCAGAGGAGTCAGAGGACCTGGGGAACTGTTTGGAAACTAGAGAAAAGGTTTTCCTCCTTTTAGTTCAATTATGCTTTCACACAAATAAATGTTTTGTTTGTTTAAATGAATGGAATTATTTGTCACTTTTTTAAAAGATTTTTAAAAATTTGATGTTAGCCGAAACCGGTTTGACTCAGTGGATAGAGTGTCGGCCTGCGGACTGAAAGGTTCCGGGTTCGATTCCGGTCAAGGGCATGTACCTTGGTTGCGGGCACGTCCCCAGTAGGGGGTGTGCAAGAGGCAGCTGATCGATGATTCTCTCTCATCGATGTTTCTAACTCTATCCCTCTCTCCTCCTCTCTGTAAAACTCAATAAAATATATTTTAAAAAAATTTTTTGATGTTAGAGGGAGGAAGGGGGAGAGAAACATCAGTGGTTGTCTCCCCCACATGTCCTGCCCAGGAATCGAACCTGAAACCTGGGTATGTACCCTGACTGGGAATCAAACGCACCATCTTTTTTTTTTTTTTTTTTAATTGATTAAGGTATTACATGTGTACATATCTTCCCATTGGCCCCCTCTCCCCCCAATCTCACTCCCACTACCTTTTGATGTACAGACAATGCTCCAACCAATCGAGCTACATCGACCAGGGCCAATTTGCCATTTCTTTATTTTCCAAGTGTGGGATAAGTATTAACAACAACAAAAAAAAGAAAACAAAAAAAAAAAGAAAGCAAAGACAAAGCCCCATTGACTCCAAAGTCCAGCAGATGAAACACGAATACAAATAAGCAGGCTCCCCATTAAGAGCTGGCGATCAGGTTTCTGATCTGACTGCTCACTTGCTGGCCTGAAGCCCTCCAGGGCCGAGGCGAGCAGAGGTGCGCTAGCCACACTCACGGGGCTCCGGTCCCGGAGGCAGCGATCACGGGGGCCTCTCTAGTCCTCAGCCCCTTGCCGAGGCCCTGCGCCAGCTCTGCCACGGCAGGGCTAGCTGGGCAGGCTGCCATCGGGAGTGTCTTCGTAGGACACACGGAACAAGCGAGGGCGAGTTCTGAGGAGGAAGGACCTCCCTTTCCAGGACCAGTTTGTGAAACCCACGCCTGTCAACACAGCTTCCCAGAGACCTCCGTGCCAAAGAGGTCCCGGCTATGGCAGACCCAAGGAACAGGGCTGTCTGTCTGGCCTTCCGCCTCGGGCCCCCTACCTGCCCCCCGGAGCAGCTGTACCGCTCCTCACTCCGGGAGCTCGGTCTCCGCGGTCTCAGGGGCTCCTGGGGCTGCCGAGGAGCCAAGTCCAAAACGTGGCCAGGCCAGCACGCTGTCAACCAGGACCGAGAACAGTGCTGGCAAACCAGCTAAGTCAATATTGAGTTTCTGGTCTCATGTTACACTTCCCACTAGCAGCCTTAGGCCAAGAGGGAGGGTTAAAACATTAACAACCAGCATGTGTCAGACACATACCGATCAAATGAGCGCCTGCCTGTCTTCAACAGCTGGCAAGGCCACCTCCTATTAGTGTGTGCCAGGTAGAGACCATCACACACCACCCCCAGGTCCACCCTCCGCAGGTGGCCCGGAGCCAGGCGAGTGCCTGGGACGTGTCTGCACTAACCATTCGTGTCCTCTGCTATGAACTTAAGTATAATGTCCGCCGTTCCGTGAGGACAGAGACTGTGTGTCTTACCCATTGTCATATGTTCGTTCTATCAGTACAGTTGGTCGCACCAAGGATGTATTTTTAAGGAACGGATAAATAGTAACAACAGCTAACATATTTTTAAGCCCGTAGCATGTGCAAGGCACTACTCCAAGTCCGTTCATGTACAATCTCATTTCAGCTTCACAACCATACCATGAGGCAGGTATTATCATCATCATCCCAATTTTAGAAATGAGGAAACTGAGGTACGGAGTGGTGAAGAAACTAGCCTAGTACAGGATTAGTAATGGTAGATCCAGGATTCAAAGCCAGTCTAGCTTCAGAGTCTGCACCCTTAACCACCGCAATGCGCTGAACGCACAGCCAGACGCAGGTGCTGTGGTATCAGGAAGTCATCAGCGGAGAACAGCTGACAGCCACAGCCCAGAGACTCCTCCCAGGTGCTAAGCGCACACTGTTTCTGTTTGTTTGACTTTTAATGAAAGCTGATACCTAAGCAGGAGGCCACCTGTCATTTTCAAATAACTATTTTTTAAAATATATTTTCATTAATTTCAGAGAGGAAGGGAGAGGGAGAGACAGGTAGAAACATCAATGATGAAAGAAAATCATTGATCAGCTGCCTTCTGCACGCCCCACACTGAGGATCGAGCCTGCAACCCAGACATGTGCCGTGACCAGGAATCGAACCAGCAACCTCATGGTGCATAAATCAATGCTCAACCACTGAGCTACTCTGGCCGGGTTCAAATAACTATCTTATCTCATAAAAAAAAGCAATATGCAAATTAACCATACCTCTGCTACACCCACTAGCCATGCCCACCAGTCATGCTCACCAGCCAATCAGAGCAAGTATGCAAATTAACTCCAACCAAGATGGCTGCAGCCACAGAGAGCAGGAGCAAGGCTTGGGTTTTCCAGGCAACAGAGGAAGTCAAGCTTTCTGCCTGCCCTGGCCAGCCTAGGCCTCCACTCCAGGCTACAAAGTTTCAATTATAGAAGGTAAACAAATCCAAACAGAAATGTTTGGAGCAAGCAGAAAGCTGAGCTCCGCTCCAGGCTACAAAATTTTAATTGTAGAAGGTAAACAAATTCCAGATACCAGGGCCTCCACTTGCGTCACTGGGGAGAGTGGCTGGCCTGCAAACCATCACAGGCCCCTCACACAGGCTGCCCCATACCCCAAGGGAACCCCCACCTTGATCTGAAACCCCTTCAGGGCAAACCAACTGGGCCCCACCCATGCACCAGGCTTCTATCCTATCTAGTAAAAGAGTAATATGCAAATTGACCATCACTCCAACACTCAAGATGGCTACCTCCACGTGGTCAAAGATAGCTGCCCCCATGTAGACACAAGATGGCTGCCACAAGATGGCCAGCAGGGGAGGTCAGTGGGAGGGACCAGGCCTGCAAGGGAGGGCAGTTGGGGGTAATCAACCCTGCAGGGGAGGGCAGTTAGGGGTGACAAGGCCAGCAGAGGAGGGAAGTTGGGGGCAAACAGGCTGGCAGGGGAGCAGTTAGACATCAATCAGGCTGGCATGGGAGTGGTTAGGGGGTGATCAGGCTGGCAGGCAGAAGCGGTTAGGGGCAATCAGGAAGGCAGGCAGGTGAGCAGTTGGGAGCCAGCAGTCCTGGATCATCTGAGGGATGTCCGACTGCCCATTTAGGCCTGATCCCATGGGGCCTAAACAGACAATGGGACATCCCTCGAGGGGTCCAGATTGGAGAGGGTGCAGGCTGGGCTGAGGGACACTATGCATGAATTTCATGCACTGGGCCTCTAGGTAAGTATACTTGATCATCAAGCCACATTAGCAGGAATATCTAGGTTTACATAGTATTTGCTGCTCAAAATACATGAATTCCAGGAGAAGTCTTTTAAACACCCTGTGGTCCTGTTTTCCCATCTCTAAGAAGGTCTCAGACTTGCTGGAAGGATTAAACCAGATCACAGAGATGGCTGCCTATTTATACGATAAGGTATTATAGGAGCATGATGGATGATCATCATAATTAGTACATTTCAATACAAAGGTGGATCAGAATTTCTATACTCATCAATCTATACTTGTCAAAATTCTATACTTATCTATAATATACTACTCTGAAAGTTCCTGTTTATCTCTCCATGTTTTAGGAACCATGTTTAAAGCTTAACAATTCATTCCTACAAGATGGTTTCCCTTTATCATCATCTCTGAGCTTCTGCACATTTCCACTATAACTTTAATAATTTTTCTCCACCTTAATGCACCGTTCACTTAAGAAGCATAAAGGGCCGAACAGCGTGGCTCAATGTTGACCTATGAACCAGGAGGTCACGGTTTGATTTCCTGTCAGGACACATGCCCAGGTCACGGGCTAGATCCCCAGCAGGGGCGCCTGCAGGAGGCAGCGAATCAATGATTCTCTCTTGTCACTGATGTTTCTCTCCTTCTCCCTTCCTTTCTGAAATCAATAAAAAGATGTTTTTGTTTGTTGTTTTTTTTTAAAAAGAAGCATAACAAGGCAGAATATGTTTTAGTCTAACTTTAAGATTCTCCTATATTAGCAGATGACAAATGAGCAAGCAAGAGCTTCCTTTTTTAAAAGTATAATTAAAAGGTTCAAAGCTCAAAATGAAGGCCTGAAGTTTGGGGCTGGACCAAAGAATGAGGTAAGTCTTGCCGAAGCCGGTTTGACTCAGTGGTAGAGCGTCGGTCTGTGGACTGAGAGGTCCAGGGTTCGATTCCGGTCAAGGGCATGTACATTGGTTGCAGGTGCATCCCGGGTGGGGGGTGTGCAGGAGGCAGCTGGTCAATGTTTCTCTCTCATCGACGTTTCTAGCTCTCTATCCCTCTCTCCTCCTCTCTGTAAAAAAATCAATAAAATATATTAAAAAAAAAAAGAATGAGGTAAGTCTAGGAAAGTCAGCTGTGGTTCTGTTGGTTGGAAAGACACGTGTCTCCATATAATTGAGGGGGAAGAAAAATCATATTCAAACTATTCGTAAGTTTGATATAAATGATGCCTCTAACCACGTAAAGGAGTGTGTGTAGAAGAGGGGAGGGGTGGGGGTGTCAAAACTAGGTTCGATACTTTTCAACTCAGTCTGTTTTTTAAAGCTCTGGTTCCTAAGGAAGTCAGTTGTACTCGGAGGCAGAGAGTGGCGAGCAGATGACCAAGGATGCCTAGTATTACAAACACACGAATGTATAAGCTGTGGAAGTGACTGTGCAAACAAACAGAATTTTCTAGTTCCGCCCGTTGCTAACCACTAGGTGTGTGAGTTGCCCAAACTCCCCCCTACCCTGAGCACCAGCACAGAGACGGCTCCGCTGATGTGTTAAGCGCAGGCAGACAGTGCTGGGGGAGAGGGAGGAAGAGAAGGGGGAAGGACAGAGAGATGCACAGATGACCCGGCCAAGAGGATCGGGTGCAGAACTACTTCACAAGGCTCCTCCAAGTTCTTTCCTCGGTGCCTCTGTTGGATATTTTTCCCCGTTGCTCTTCAGAGAGGGTAGGAGAGAGGGAGGGGGAACACACACACACACACACACACACACACACACACACACACACACGTACTGGTTGCCTCCCACTTGCTCCCTGACCAGCTCTAACCACTGAACCACCGGTGGGGCTCTCGGTGCCTTTTCAATCATTACCTTCCTCCGTGCTCTGGAATAAAGCTGACTGGCCCGTTCCTCTCCAAAAGCCAGTGGCTGCCCCACTGCAGGCCCTAGCATGCAGAGCTGGGGGTGGAGGCCAACGGGCCAGAATCTGTGGCTCAACTGGGCTACCCCGGCCTGCCTGCCTTTTGGACTCAGAGCAGACCCTGCAATGTCATTCCTGCTGCTTCTCAGCGGCTTTGCAGCATCTCCAGGCCACAGCCCATCTACAAAGCCGCCCAGGAGGTTCAAGAAGGGGCCGTGGGAGATGGCGTCTGTCAAAATGCCACAACCCTAGCAGAAGGCAGCTGCTGTCTCTTCCTCACCCACTAAGTGCAGATGCACAAACCCTCCTGGCTGCTTCTCCCCTTGCCGATCCCCTGGACCCTCCCTTCAGCATCTTAGGTGTCCGGTGGTTCCCCCAGACCAGTGGTCGGCAAACTCATTAGTCAACAGAGCCAAATATCAACAGTGCAACGATTGACATTTCTTTTGAGAGCCACATTTTTAAAACTTAAACTTCTTCTAACGCCACTTCTTCAAAACAGGCTCGCCCAAGCCGTGGTATTTTGTGGAAGAGCCACACTCAAGGGGCCAAAGAGCCGCATGTGGCTCACGAGCCAGAGTTTGACAACCACAGCCCCAGACCAATGCTACACAAGCCATCACTTCCAAAGGGGGCACAGGCCTCATTCAGTGCTCTCCCACCTTGCTGAGCTCAACGCTCGGCTGGCCTTTCAAAGCCTTCTAGAAACCAGGAGGGTGGGCCCAGAAACCTTATTTCAGGTTACATGCGGGGCCATTTCCCCACTCAGTGACTTTTCCCCTAAAGGTAACCCTTACACCGGAATGTGGACACAGTCCTAACCCACCAGCCAAGATCCTTGTTCCAGGGCTGAAGTCTTCCCCTCTGAGTGTGTAGGACCGTTTGCCTGCCCACCTCCAGATTGCAGAGTCAGTCTCAGTCCCTCCCTCCCTCCCTCCCTTCCTCACCCACAGCTGCAGGCATTAATTAAACCTCTTCTAGAAAACAGCTTTTCACCAGCCTCAGGAATCCTGGGTAAGAGCCAGACCTGGAGACAGACACCGTCTGGGTTGGAGAGATAAGCCCACCACAGCGAGAGCCTGTGGGCAGTGCAGGTTCCGCATTCAGGGGGCTGTTCTGAATTCCAGCTCGTCCAGGGCCTCTGAAAAAGGGGGCCCCGGAGGTCCCACCCCCTCAGCCTCCAGCTGTGTTCTCCAGAGCGGACCCTGGACAGGGGCGGAAGCGCTGCGCTTGGCTCCATCGGCCAGTGGTCACAGTCCCCTCTGACAGGAGCACCAGGCAAAACTACCTGCCTCCTCCCCCCGCAAGGGGCTGCCAACCACAATGCCAGGCTGTGCAAGAAGGGGAGCCGTTTTTGGGGGATGCAGTGCCCACCGGAGCGAAGATGGTGCAATCGGAAGCAGCCCGCAGGCTCCACAAGCTCAGCACATCTCCAAGGGCTTCCTCCATCAGGGGCAGGGATGAGGGATGCAGAAGGGGGCTGGGGCCACAGCTCACAGCCCTGTTGGTTACGCTGTCGGGGACTCACCTCTCAGCCAACAGCCTTAGCTCCCCAACGGCCCCAATTCTGTGATAAGGACAACTAATTTCCTTCCTGGAAATGGAGTCCCCATTCAGGTGAGAGACCCAGCGGCAGAGCCTACCCCATACACTGAGCTCTCTGCCCCAAACACACACAGAAATGAGTGTGCAGTAAGACAAATGTGCGTGTGCTGTGTGTGTGTGTATTTGATTAATGTAAGGATAACCTTTTGAAAATAGTGCATGTTTAAACATGGAGCCCGCAGTCTCAGACAGGATTTAAGAGGGTGACCCCTTTTTCCTAGACAAACACTGAGTACCAGCAGTTAGAGGGTGCCAGAGGCTGAGTGCAGGGGGCCACACAGCTTCACCCCGTCTCTGGCCAGTGGGGCATCCAAGAGTCAACACCTTACCGTGGTGAAGGCTGGGGAGATGCCCACCGGAATGCGTGGACAGTCCAGGGGCGTCTTCTGTGCCCCATTGTGATCTGGGGCTGATTACCTTTATCCATTCGCCATTCAGGGGGGAATGGACATTGCGCTAATTACTATGCAAGCCAATCAATAAAAATAAAACATAGTTGCTGATCCTGCCATTTCACAGATGCTCCAGAGGCAGGTGGGCCAGCCTGTCCCCGGTGTCCCACGGCGGCCTCCCACGTGTCCGTGAGGGCGGGCTGGCCAGGAGCCAGTCCCTAAGGGAGACGTACCCCCTGCATGCCATTTCTCTGCAATAGGCAATTAATTCAATCCGGGGCCTAATGAAAGCCAGGGCGGGGAGGGGAGAGACGCAGGCGCTGGCTTTCAGGCTGCAGCCCTGCATCTGCACCTCCCTCCACAGGGAGCACGAGGCTCGTCAAACCCTCTGCTTTAAACTCTCCCCACAGAAGTCAGGCTGGGCACCCACACCTGAGCGGGAGGAGTTGTGGCCAACCTCGTCTGCGGTGACGTCACGTTGGTAAAGGCTGGCTTGGACACGATCAGCTCCACAGACTGGGGTTCATCCGAGGGCATTGTGAAGAGAAAAAAAAATGTCCTCTGAGCCCTCTGAGCCCCCCCTCCTTGTCCCCGGGGCCATTCGCCTCACACTCCCTGCCCCCCTCGCACCACAGATCTGCTGCCACCTCTCTCCTGGTTTTCACTTTTGGGATGCTCACAGAGCATCCCTGCTTCCCTACGAAGGCACAGGGCACGCAGGCGGTATAGCCTCCTCGCTCCTTGGGAAAGCGGGAAAATATGGCTCCCGATCCGCTTCCACCGCTCATCTCATCCCCTGACCACCCGCAGGTACAACCTGAAAGACCGCCGCAGCCACAGAGAGGGCCACCTGCTCCCGGCAGATGCAGCTTAGTGTGTGTGTGAGAGAGACAAAACCGGCTTCTTTAAAAAGATCGCGACACAGCCGAGTTCACCCGCAAAAGCAAAAAACGGCGTGGAGTGGAAGCTACGCAGCCCCAACCTGAGCTCCCGGAGGGCGCATCGGCCCGCGCGCCCCGAGGGGCCGAGTGACCTCCCCGGGGGCGCAGGGAGCCGCCGGGAAGAGCCACCCCCCAGGAAGGCCGCCCCCAGGAAGGCCGCCCCCAGGAAGGCCGCCCCCAGGAAGGCCACCCCCAAAAAAGGCCGCGGAGAAGTTGCCGCACCTTCCCATCTACAGGCGAGCGGGTCGGGCACTCGCTGCCCCGGCAGGGGCACCGGGGAGCTGGAGTTCGGGCTGGAATCCGGGGGCAGGAGCGCGGGGGCCGGGCGGGAGAGGGTGGGAGGGGCGGGGATCCGGGTGGAGGGGCGAGGGACTGGCCCGGGAGAAGTGGGAGGTGGTGTTGGGGGGGTGAAGGGGGCCCGAGGCGCCGGCCAGGAGGTGGGGGGAGCTTGGGGAGGGGGCGGCGGGGTCGCAGGCAGGGTCCGGGAGCGCCGGGGCTTGGAGAGGGGGCGGGGGCGGACGAGGGGCGCGCGGGGGAGGCTGGAGGAAGGGGGTGGCACAGGGAGGGGAGGGGCAGCGAGAGCGAGTTAAGGCTGTGGGTTTGGGGAGGACGCGGGTAGACAGGGGGAGGCAGCTTAGTTGCGGGTTCAGACCCGCCGGACTGGCTCTCCCCCGGGAGACACGGGTCGTCCCGGCCTCGGCGCGTCCGGAGGAGCCCCCCTCGGTCTCCCCACCCCGGGCCCTGGGACGCCTGCCCGCCCGCCTGCAGCCTCCGCGCCGCTCAGCTTCCACGGAGCCCAGCCAGCCCAGCCCGGCCCGGCCCGCGCCACGCTCACCGCCCATCGTCCCGGCCGCGGCTCCGGAGCTCCGCGCCGACCCAGCGCCGGCCGCCTGCTCGCCGGGCTCCAAGCAGAGGCTGGGACCGCGCGCACCGACCGCCGGACAGCGCGGCGGCCCACAGCGCCCCCTGCCGGCCGCGCCGCGCCCCGCGCCGGCGTCCCCGAGCTCCGCCCCGAAGGCGGAGAGGCGGCCCCGCTGCCCCTCGGGCGAGGAGGGTGCAGAAGTGCCTGCGGAGAGGACTCTGGCTCTTGGGAGCCAAACGGAGCCCCCAAGGACCGTCCGGTCTGCAGACCCCGCCCCCCCGGGGGGCGAAAGCTACGGTCACAGGCGTCTGAGTGCACGGGGACCGCGGGTTATTGCGTGTGCGGATTCGGGGGATCTGGGGCTGTGCGGACGGACGGGCGGACGGGATGCACCGGGGCCCAGGCCCGGGCCTGGATGGGGCCTCCGTGTGGGTGCCTCTGGGCCGTGCGCCCGGCCTGGCGCTGCCCTGGTCCCGGGGCCGGGCTTGACGCGCATGTTGTGGTCACCGCCACGGCTGGGGGACTGCTGCCGCCGCGTGCAGTCCAACTGCTACAGGTCTCGTCCCCGTGTCCCAGTCCCCTTTTCACCTTCTCCACGCTTCTCTTCCGGTGCCAACCACATCCGGCCCCGGAGTCAACGGGAGACCTCCCTGCGGCTCTGTCTCCAACAATCTGCTGGCGCTGGGGGAGGTCTCGGCTGAGCCTCTGGTCTCCCCTCCTCCTCCCTCTCCCTGCTCCGTGGCTCCCCCCTCCTCCCCGCCTCCCAAAGCTCCTGAAGATCCACAGAGCATCTGGCCTATGTCTGTGACTAACTTGGGCATCCGGGAGATGGACTGGATTTGATACCCTATGTGTGGGTGGTTTCTTCCAAGGGCTGGTCTTCCGTGTCAGGCGGGAAGTCTGCAGTGACCCTGTGTGCCTGGCACAGCTGGCCTTGAGCAAACTAGATAGATTCTCATCCGTATCACCACGCCTTCCCTCCCAGGCGCACTTTCTGGAGCAGCTAGTCATGGGCCTCCCAATTCCACTCCTGCATTGATGGCTCCCAACGCCACACACTACCCCCTGCCTAGTTTACCCATATTCCTACATACCCTGGTTTTCTGCTAAGAACGTCCCATCTCAAGTCAGCAAATTCTATCTCTTCCCCAACGCCCCACTCCATCTACACCTGGACTGCCTTCTTCACCTCGGGGTGGCTCCATGTCCGGTCAGTGTTTGCTTCCAAACTCCGCTCACCTGCCAGTCTCACACTCCTATCCTCAGCTCCTTCCTGCCCCCGCTACGGACACCCCCTCCCAGGGAGCCTGTATCTCCCGGCACAGGATCTTTCCCTGTCCCTTCAGCAGCACCCCAGACTTTTCCACCTGGCTCTCCTCCGTCCACCACCACACCCAACACTTCTCCTTCCATACAGGCTTCTCCCCAGGGTCCTCCCCCTAATCCCGGGCTCTCCCCCTGGCTGACACTGTCCCCCTCTCCCCTACAGACGTCAGCCAGGGCACCTTCTGCTGTAGGTGACAGACAAGCCAACTCACACGTGCTTCACAAAGAACTGGTGGACTCCTGTAAATGAGAGGCCCCGGATTTGGCTCCAGGGACTAAGGATATCAGGGACTCCCCATCCCTCAGCTTTGCTTCCTCCCTTCCCTATGAGCGACCCTCTTGGGCATCACGTGAGAGCCTGGCAGATCCAAGCTCACCACCTCACAGCATCAAGTCCAGCATCTCTTTGCCAACCATCCCACAGGCCTTGGGCCTGGTTCTGATCGGCACCTATGGAGTCACCTGTCCATCCTGCTCCCCAGCCACTGTGACCCCATGGTGAGTGGTTCCCCCTCCCGCCTCTCAGCGACCTCCTCATCCCTCACTGGGAACACCTGGCTGCTTCTGGATCCCTCTCTGTCACGGGGACCAAAGGGGGCTCAGGGACGCCATCTGGCACCGTTCTCCCACAAAACCTGCCACACGGCCACTTGGCTGCAGCCCTGCTGGGCTGGCACAGGGCATCCTGGGGCAGAGTTCCAAATGGGAGGCGGGGCACAGGCTCTCTCCGCTGTCATCGTTCTCTTCAAACGACCTAACCTGGGACGTCTGTCTTTGTATTGTACCATATGCCTCCCTGGGTGGGGAGACCTAGCACAGAGGTGGCCGGGGCTCCTCAGGGAACCTGGCAGACTCTGCCTAGACGCTCTCTCTCCAGTCTCTTTCCTCCTCATCACCCCTGTTCCCTGAGAGCTTCTATGCCCTCCCATTCTGCAGGAAGTGTCCACACCCTCCTCCCTGTGGACTTTGGGTTCTGAGTGTGATACCCACCCTGCCCTGCCCCTTAGGGCAATAACACCTCGTGGCTGAGCCGTAAAGGAGGAAGGGGCTATAAGAAAAGGTTCCTACAGGGAAGTAAATAAATATATATATGTATGTATATATCCCAAGACCATCCCCCCTGTCAGACCTCTTTCCTTTGTGGTGGTTGAGGAGGTAGGTAGCCAGTGAGCATCTGGCTAGCACCTGGGGAGGCTGTGTCAGAGATTATCGCTGACCCAAAGGAACGCAGCGTCAAGAGACAGGCAGCTTCCTGTCATGCCCGAAATGAGGACCTGGGTTTTTCAATTTTCATGTCCCATACCGCACCCCCACCCCACCCCCATTTCCCCCCATGTGATTTAGAATTGGTTTTTCTGTCACTTGCAAGGAAGAAAGCAAGGAGTAGGTCAAGCCCATAGCTCAGTGCCTGGCGCATTGGTTCCTGCAAAAACAGTAATTATCATCATCATCATTCATCTGATAAAGGAGCCAACACGCCCACGGATGACGGTAAGACGGTAGCAGGGAAAAAGCACGGTGTCTTTGGCTTATCGCCACGGTCTCTCCTTCCGTCCCCAGCCTGCGGCTCTTGTCCTTTCCACATGCCCATGTTGGCCCCAGGGAACATCTCAAAATTCCTCGGAATCTGAACCCACCCATCTTGTAAAAATAGTCGCAGGCTCAGCCAGGTCGTGCCTGTGCCTCTTTCACGAGCAAACCTGCCTGGGCAGAGAGCAGCGAGGAGCAGGTGCCCATCTTCAATTCCGTCTCAATCCATTGAGCAAAAATTGAGCAAATATTTGCACAGCCTCCTTTGATTTGTGCTGTGGAGTGAGAGGAACAATGGGCCTCTGTCCTCACCATGGAAGGGATTTTCCTCTTAAAGGGGAAGACGAGTCGTCTAGGACACAGATGGAGGTAACCATACCAGGGTGTCCATTGCGGGAGGGAGAGGGGTGCTTTACGTGGACCAGGCTCTCAGCACCAAAGTCTGTGCTGAATGCAGCCCTGCCTTACAACAGAAGCACGCATCTGCACAAACCATTTTTATTTGTGACTCCTACAGGTTCTAGGTGACAAATATTGTTAAATCCCATTTACGATGGGTTTTGTTTCTCTGATTATAAAAGGGGTGCCCATTTCTTATTTAAAAAAAAACAAAACTGGAAAAATACAAAGTTCACAAAAATAAAGGTGAAAATAAAAACTATCCCAAATAAATTTGTGTTGATTAATATAGTAGAGACTATCAAACCAAGATATTCTTCCACACCGCTGCTGGTAAACCCACGGTCTGGGGGGGGTGGGGGTGGGCTGGGGAGAGAGAGATACCTTGTAAAAGGCTAAAGGTCGTTCCTCAGGTTCTTGCAGAAATGCCGGATTCTCCCTGGCACATGTATATGATTAAAGACTGCAGTCTGAGCCTCCCAGCTCCAGGGTGGTCTGCTCTCTATTATTTATGTATGCATGATTCATTTTCCCAGCTACCAGCTGCAACCCCTTCTCCCCACCCCCAGCAGGCTTATTATCCTAGCCCCTTCTCCTGAGAGCAACGAGGGAGGGCAAACTCATTTTATCCTTTTTTTTTTTTTTTCTGGGTGAAACTTAATTAGAAAGGCAAATACAGAAAAACAGAACACAAAATGACCATGCTAAATAGAAATAAACGATGGCTCTCAAAACTGACCCTGAGGGGGGGAAAAAAATTAAAAATTATAAAGAACTGGAGCAATTTGCTGAGTCATAGGTCTAAATATTCATTTTTGTCCTCTAAACGCTGAGCTCAAGCAAAAGAAAATGTTTCTAAGGAAAAAAGAAGCAAGCACTTGGTGAACTCACAAAAATCTCATTGAGAAATCATCAAAGGACAACAAGGATTTGGGCGAGTTCATCAACAACAGTGCCTGGCACAGACTATATAAATATTGGCTGAACAGATGAATGAACCAAGAGTCCATCCCTCTTGTTTATATAATTAGGAACCAATCAGAAAGGAGACAAGAGGAGAGTGGGCATCTGCAGTCTCATGGGCCCCTGGGAGACAAAAACTGGAGTTCCCTGCTCATGAGTGAGCTGGGGACCAGATAATCCCCCAGACTTCCAGATGGGACCCAAAACAAAAAAGATGGGAGTTTGAAAACAACCTTAAAATGCTGAAAGTCATTGCTGATGCAGAATTCTAGAGAAAACAAGAAGCAGTGAAAATCTACTTGTTCAAAATCAATCACAGTGACATAATGCAAGAGCCAGGACTAGGATCTAGGCCTCATGAACATGTTAGTAGTCTAGAGAATTCCTGTTGCAACATACCAACACTTGGGTATGTCAGTATTTTAAATTTCAGTCATTCTGATGGGTATGATTTCTGACTTGGGAAGGGGGTGCATGTCATTGTCAGGCACTGGGATAAGGGAGACAAGTGGCCTCTAAGGAGAAAAGGCACAACAAGAGGACAGATTGAAGCCCGGCCAGCATGGCTCAGTGGTTGAGCGTTGACCTATGAACCAGGAGGTCATGGTCCGATTCCTGGTCAGGGCACATGCCCTGGTTGTGGGCTGGATCCCCAGTAGAGACAGCCAGTCGATGATGTTTCTCATCGATATTTCTATCTATCACTCTCTTCCTCTCTCTCAAAAAAAAAATCAATAAAAACATTTTTTTAAAAATCCATTTGCAGGTCAGAACTGTCCAGTGTGCACATTGTGACATCATGATTCTTCACCAGGGTCCCAGGTCCCTCAGGGTCTGCATCACCCGGAGGTCAGCACCCACATGGCTCACGTGGCTGTGACTTGTCACCACTGTGAGCCTGTCAACTCCTCAGACGACTCCCTGAATCCTGCAGAGTGCCTTGCACATGCCTGGCAATCAATGTCTGTTGATCAAGTCGCTGTTAATGAATAGAGATGGCTTCATCAGTGAATATTGATGAAATGGGACTGCTGCTCCCTCTGGACAGCAAGCCAGGGCTTCTGCCGACAGAGGCAGCACAGAATACCTAATAAGCTGGCTGTATTCCAGCAGCCCTCTCCATGGACAAATCGTTAATCAGATCTGGGGTGTGGGGGTCTCTCTGTTGTCATGGTGATTCTTAAAAAAAAACCACACACACAAAAACCCAAAGGCTTCTTCTTTATTAGCATCCCAGACATCAAGACTCTGAAGTAATGATTCTTTGAAAATGGAATCATATTAATAAGATCCACTCGGCTGAACAATGCGTTTCTTTCTTTCTTTTGATTAAATGCATTATTAACTTGGCTAGCAGCAAGACCTCATCGATGCAAAGTGCCCATTCATAAAGCACACCACTTCCAGCATGGAATAAACAAGGATGCAGCTCTCCAATTTCAGAGATGCTGGTGGATAAGGAAGAAGCTCTGTGAATGGTGGTCTTCGGGCTGTAGACACTTGGAGGGCTTGGGCTGCGTGTGGGTCATTTCTGTTGGATGAATCTTCAAACGCTGGGGCAGCCCACACAGGCCAGCGGGTCAGGCTGGTCACAGCGCCTCAGAGGAAAGCTGAGAACAAGGAAATCTCACACTAGCTTTACATTGTGCAAGAGCTGAATTGCAAGAATCTTGGAATTTTACTCCTCTCCTGTTCTGGTATCACCTTTTGACACTTGGATTTAATAATATTCAGTGTTTTTTGAGCTAATGATGTGTTGAATAGACTTTGAAATGGCCCCCCATGACCCTAGCTACTGGTGTTCACAGCCTTGTAAATGCCCCTCCCCCTGAGTGTGGTCAGGACCTGCACTTTCTTCTCACCAATAGAATATGGCAAAGGTGATTAAGATGACCCATCTATGAGCACAATACAGGGTGAGGCAAAAGTAGGTTTATAGTTGTGAGTATTTGAAACACAAAGTTTATTCTTGTATTATTATTTATTAATTATTGCATTATTTTCTATGTGGACAGCTGTAAACCTACTTTACCCAACCTTGTATTATTCTTTTACAGGCTATATACATATATTACAAGTTTTATATATTCACATATACTATTAATGCTTTGACCTTATTTTTTATAATATTTGAGTCCCACGTGTACAATATTTCTATGAATGTAAACCTCAGGTTTAAAAGAGACACTTGTATTATTATCTCTGAAGTTCAAGAGGTTAAGTAAAGGACCTCTATGTTTGCTTAGTGGAGAGGAGGGAACCAAATCTAACCTCAGTGGAAGATAAGTGACTGAAACTTCACCCCACTCTCCATCTGCTCCCTCATCCATCCATTTACCCAGTTAATTCATACACCCACTCAACCATCCATCCAGTATCCATCCACCCATCTATATGTCTATCTACTCACCCACCCATTCAGGCAACAAACATCTCTTAAGAACCAAACAGAGCCAGCCATGTAATAGAAAACATTGTAGTAGAAAACTGGAGACAAGGCAGACATGCCCTCTGCCTTCAGATGGTCTAATCTTTGGTCTCCACACCAAACTGGGAACCTCCCTAAAGCGCCATTTCCTCCACTTCCCTTGAGCTCCCATTTACGTAGCCACACATCTCAGTCTTGCTGGGTCACTCCAGGTAAACGTTGCTCCCCCATCTTTGGGAAACAGACTCTTTGAAGAGATTCCTTCAAAGCACTCTCTGAGTTGGATGTGGTCAGCGTGGACAATCAGAGACCTCAGCATCTGGTCCAAGGTCCTTCGGGTGCCTATGAATGGGGAGGCTCTTCCAGGAACCACAGAGCCTTCCGAAAGAAATATTCATGGGTGTTGACTAATTGTCACATGTTGGCAGGATGGACAGGTATGTTCTTATTTTCAAAAAAGCGCATGGTTCTCTCTAGGTCCTGCTTCTCTATCCACTCCGCCTTAGAATGTTGGTGTGTGTTTCCCACAGATGAAGTGCTCTGTTTTATGGACCCTGAGTGTTCTCATCCATTTCTTTCACCAGAGCTGAGTCCTGGTCTGACCTGATCTCCTAAGCTCTGGATTTGTGTTATCTATTTTCCTGCTGGGCTCACACGTCCCAAAGGGGATAGAAACTCCATCTGTCCTAAACCAAACTCT
This sequence comes from Pipistrellus kuhlii, assembly GCF_014108245.1. Taxonomy (NCBI): domain Eukaryota; kingdom Metazoa; phylum Chordata; class Mammalia; order Chiroptera; family Vespertilionidae; genus Pipistrellus; species Pipistrellus kuhlii. Next base: position 23,857,749 of record NW_023425416.1, read on the forward strand.
TTTGGCAAGTACTCCAGAGCTCTAAGATCTGATGAATGTAATCCACTGGGAACATATTTTGGGCTGACCAGATTAGCATAGAGAAACCATAGCTAATTCAGGAACAGGAACCGATCTTACGAGGCATACAGCAGAGAGAGGGTGAGCAGCAGAGAGAACCTAAGAGAAAACTATGTTATTGTCCAAGGAAGACAGATGCTGCATAGCGGGGTCCTGGGCAGTGCTGCCACTGGAGATGACCTCAGTCCTGGAGTGGGAGCTTATGTTAGGACTTTCTGGTTTAGTGTCGATGCTTCCTAAGCAGCTAAATAATGAAGACTTTGCCTTCTCAGCACATTGACACATCGAGAACCTTCTCGATTCCATATCAGGATCCCAGGGCTGTGAAAACATGCCCTTCTTATTGATTCTACCCAACAAAGCTATTATTTAGGATTGAAGGTCAGATAAAGAGCTTCACAGACAAGAAAAAGCTAGGGGAGTTCATCACCACAAACCAATAGTACATGAAATCTTCAAAGGTATTATTAAAGAAGAGAAAGGAAGAAGAAGAGGGGAGGAAGAAGAGGAGAAGGTGGGGAGGGAGGGGGAGGAAAGGTAAAATAGAACCAAAGGCATGGAAATATGGAACAGACTACGAATCTCAGAGGGAAGGTAGGGGGAGGAAAGAGATAAACCAAATAATTTATATGCAAATATGTATTACCTATGGACACAGACAATAGGGTGGTGAAGGCCTGGGGTAGGGTGGGAACCAGGTTGAAGAGGGGTGTAATGGACATGTGTAATAACCTCAATAATAAAGATTAAGGAAACAAAACAAAACAACAAAACAAAAAAAACATGCCCTTCTGCAGGAGGCAGTCATCAGGGTCTTATGAGTAGGATTAGTGTGAGCCAAACAGGAAAGACGTAATTCTGAGTGGCCTGAGAAGCTGAGCCCGGGCCTGGCCTGAATTCCCCAGGGGGTGCAGGGAGCCACTGTCCATTGTATGCGGCACTGATGCCATCCAGGCTACTCGTGTTTATACCAGGTGGGCACACCCACCTTCTTGCTGTGATTTCCAGGCCCATTGGTTCCGGCACTTCTCTCGTTTACTAATTAACACCTGTGAGTTCGCCTTTAGGGGCCGCCACTCCAGTAACTAAGGTTTTGGTGCCATTTAAATGCAGTTTGTGGGTGGAGTATAAATTGGTTCAATCCTGGGAAACTGATTGGCAGTACTTAGGAAAGATAAATACCTACTCCACGGCCCAGAAATCCCAAGTCTAGGTGTATATTCGGGAGAAATTAGTGCTTACATCTGTCAAAAGACATGTATAAGAATGTTCACCACAGCCGTTTCCATTAGAGCCCGAACTGAAGACAGCTCCACTGCCCATCGATAGGAGAATTGGTTTAGAAACTGCCTCAGCTGTTTGGGGCTGGAGCTGGGGGGTTGGCACTCTCACAAATGCCCCAATTGTCCCAGTGAGTCCTGATGCTCAGTAGGTCTAGGACTGGCCGGGTCTCAGGCCCCCCTGACGGGGCAGCTGCAGCCCTGCATGGAGGTCTGGCCAAGAATGAAACATTGTACCCAGCAGCAGGCCCAGCAGAACCTCCTGCAAGGTGCCGGCAGGCAGCTGTGACCCTTTGCCATTCCTGCCCAATACCAGTTTCAGGGATTGTTACTTTGATTTTCTTGTGCATTTAACCAAATACAATCATTTTTTTCTCATCTATCCTGTGCAGAGAAGCCAAGTTAAGCTGCTGTGCACAGCATCTGCCCCCATCCTTCCACTTGAACACTTTCACGGGCTCCTTCCCATCCAGAGGCGAAACTCCTGGCTCCAGGCTAGGATGGCCTGACCTCTGCTCCTGCCTTTTCTCCAGGTGGTCTCTTTCACAAAACCCCTGGAGCCTTGCTCATGCTTTCCCCCTACCCGCCATGATCCACAATACCCGAGATCTTCCTTATTCTCTCCAGATCCTATCTCAGCTTAAATGTCCCTTCCACCAGGGAGCCCTCCCTGACTGGCTTGGCCCATAGTCCTTCCTGGAATAATCCCTGTTGTTCGTGTCTCCTGCTGACCTTCACACATCTGAATCTAACAACAAGCAGAGGTCACTTCTCAATGTCTTCTTGATTTCTTACCTACACTCCCCCGCTATGCCCCTGGATTGTCCTAACCTCAAAGCTGACCTGCTCTGTGGTCCTTCACTCCTCTATGAAACTGATAAGCCAGTATGTAATCATTTAATCAGGCTACTTAATTTTTCATTTTTTTAGAAGAGGGGCTAAGTTTTATGGGTCATCTGCCTTATGCTATGTGTTTTAGTTCAGTTATCTTATTCATCACAAAAATCCCCCATGCCCATTTTATCAATGCAGAAACTAACCTTCAGGGGAGTTACGCCATGTGCCCAAAGCCGCACAGCCAGTGAGTGATGGAGCAGGGGAGCGAGATTTATAAGCAAGGAATTGTCAGTTTTCTTTCCTGCTCTGCAGAGTTCATAACAGTCACTAGATGGCGTCTCGAGGCGACCTCGAGCCAGGCTTCCTTGGAAGTAAGGTAATGTTGATGGGATGCTGAGTCTGAGGTGCCCATATTCACCACCAGGGGGCAGGCGGGGAAAAGAAATGGCACATAGGGTCACAAGGGGCAGCCTAGCTGCTAGGGACCCCATTACCTTCCAATTGGGGATGCCAGAGTAGCTCACTGATGATTTTAGTTATTCTCAACACACTTTTCAAAGTGTGATCTTGAGATCTTCCTTACATATAAAAAGCACCAAAGTCTCAGGCAAAACTTTAATACCTTTTTTTAACGTAAAGTCATTAGTGTGGTTAACAAAAAAAAAAAAAAAAGAAAAAAAAAAAAAACAAACCCAAAAAAACCAGACTCTCACTGTGCAACTTCTGGCTTGAGCAACAAAGAGAGCCATTAATTACCGCCCAGTGCAGAGACTTTACATGTGTTGTCCCATCTAATCTGTACATCGTGGACAGGTTCTGAGAGGTGAAGAAACTCGCCCAAGTTTACACAACAGGACCAGGATTTCAACCCCAATCAGTCCAACTTCAAAGTTTCTTAGCCTCTTTGAGCCTCAATAGTCTCATCTGTTAAGTGGGTATAGTCATAGTAACACCCATTCCAGTGTTGAATAAGACAAGGTAGATGAAGTGCCTCAGAGAGGGCACGGATATGGCTGCTAAGGTGGGTGAGGAAGAGGATGCTAGTTACCTGAGGTCTGTCATGTAGTGAATCCTAAAACAGGTCTCCAAGCAGTCTCCGTCTGCAGCACCAGGAGCATTATCAATTCTGATGGCAGTTGTTTTTGTACCTGATTTACACCGAGAAACTGAAGCACTGAAAGGGAAAGATTCGGCTGAACTTTCTGAATTGGAGGTGTTCATCAATTCTCATTGACTCACATATTTGACTTTTTTGAAGACTCCCATGTATACAGGGATACTCACATAATGTCTCATCATTTCAGGTGTTCTAGGAAAAGATGATTGTCATCATCAGGACTATGTTCTCATCCCCACTGCCCTCTGTAATGTCACCTCACTCAGACATCCATTTATTTGACCTGTCTACCAATTCCCCCATTCATCCACTTACCCATCTACCCCCGTACCCACCTGTCTATCTATTTATCCACTTCCTTCACCTGAGGTCTTCATCTATCTACCTATCTATCCATCCACCAATTTTTAAAATATTTATTGATTTTAGAGAGGAAGGGAGAGGGAGAGAGGAACAGAAGCATCAATGATGAGAGAATCATTGATCTTCTATATCCCACACGCCCCCCACTAGGGATTGAGCCTGTAACCTGGACATGTGCCCTGACCCGGAGCCAAACTGTGACCTCCTGGTTCATAGTTCGAGGCTCAACCACTAAGCCATGCCAGCCAGGCTCCACCTATTTTTTTTTTATTAATTAATTAATTCATTCATTCATTCATTCATCCAGTCATCCGTCCACCCACTTATCTGTACATCCATCTAAACAATTGTTTGGGTTTTCTTTCCTCTGAGTGAAGTCTCTCCTTAATGCTCTCACAGTCACTTATGCTCACCCCTATCACATCACTGATTACTTTGGTTATAATAATCTGTTCTCGTGGCTGTATTCCCTTCTAAACAGTGAGCTACCCGAGAACAGGAGACTGGGGCATGAGACAGTAAATGCTGTTGAATAAAGCAGAGAAGCCCCAAGTGGGAGCCGGCACCTTAGGGTTTGCTTAAGATGATCCACTGGAATGCAGGAGGACAATATTAGAATTTCCATTTGCATTTCATTTTTGAGTAAATAACAAGAGCATAATTAATCATCTCCTGATATTTAATATCCTGATCAGTAGTGGCACAGCTAATATATTGGATAGTCCTGCTTCGCTGGCTTTCAAGCAATTGCAAATGCAGTGTTTCTTCAGCCATACTAGGTCATTGATGTTAACTTTACAAAAGTGAGATTTTTAAATATTAGAATATTTATGTGACTTTGTGACAAGATGTCAAGTGATTAACATTTTTTAATTAGTTGGTGTTCAAATGTGTTTAACCTCATCCCCTGAACTGAATATCAAAGCGCCAAACTGGGTATGATATTTACCAAAACAAGAGGGTAAACCAAGACAGAAAACATGGAACTTAGAACACAGCATAGCAGGGGAGGGGGGTCCAGAGTGGCCAGCTCCTGGGCAGCAGGTCCCAGAAAGCAGCCAGCTCAGATGGAGCTGAGGGCCGGAGAACTCAAGGAAAAGCACTTTTGGCAAGCCCAGTGATTAGACAGGACGTGCCACCCGGAGCACTGCTGGATGGTGGTTAAACCGCAGCGAACATGAGTCACTCTTCTCCCACTGCCGGGTCTTTTCCGGGGTCCCCCAGACTTCACCTCAGTGCAGGTCCTGGGGAGCTCATGCCTAAGAGCAGGGCCTTCCCGCTCTCTGCCCTGTGCTCTGGTGGCCAGGGCTTTGTCCACCTGTTTGCTCTCTGCTGTAAATCATCCAACTTAATTATTGAATTAAATTGGGTTGGTTGGAGATTTTTAGTGTATTTTTAGTGTGACTCCCTGGTGGTTAGAACATCTGATAGGATGGAAAGTTTGAAAAAAGAATGAGGATGTCTTCTAGGCAAGTAGGACAGGAAAACAAAGGCAAAGAGAAACTCCAGGACAAACAAAAAACTTGCAAGAAAGACAGGGTGTAGCCCTAACGTGGTGGTTGGCAAACTCAACAGAGCCAGAGATCAACAGTACAACAATTTTAAGAGCCAATTTGAGAGCCAAAATTTTTTTAACTTAAACTTCTTCTAACGCCAATTCTTCAAAATAGACTCGCCCAGGCCGTGGTATTTTGTGGAAGAGCCACACTCAAGGGGCCAAAGAGCCGCATGTGGCTCGCGAGCCACAGTTTACCGACCATGGGCCTAACTGGTTTGGCTCAATGGATAGAGCATTGGCCTGTGGATTGAAGGGTCCCAGGTTCAATTCCAGTCAAGGGCATCTACCTTGGTTGCGGGCATATGGCCAGTAGGGAGTGTGCAGGAGGCAGCTGATGGATGTTTCTAACTATCCCTCTTCTTTCCTCTCTGTAAAAAATAAATTATATATATTAATATATATATTAATATATATATATATATTTTTTTTTTTTTAGAAAGAAAGACTCATAGTATGGTACCCTACCTTGCTGAATCCCCATCAGTATTTGCCTAGTTGTAATCATGTGAGCATTGCTCCCAGATTTTCAGTTTTTAGACTCAAGCTGTAAACTAAGTACAGAAACCATTGTTGTAGTTACAGAATGAAACATTAATCTTGAAGTCACAAAGTAAAGCTGACCAGGCCTGGGAGGAAGAGAAATTAAATAGGGAGAGAAACTAATATCTTCACCTCCCTAAGGGAGCGTCAGAAAGATGCTGTGGAAGGGCAGTGGGCCTGTGAGTAGAAAGATCTGAGTACTAACACCTTCAAAGGAATGCATATGATCATTTAAATTCAGGTTAATCAGTAAGCTAACAGATAATGCCTAACACTGATAAGTCTAAAAAGCATCTTAAGCCCTGACCAGTTTGGCTCAGTGGATAGAGCATCGGTCTATGGACTGAAGGGTCCCAGGTTCGATTCCAGTCAAGAGCATGTACCTTGGTTGCAGGCACATCCCCAGTGGGGGGTGTGCAGGAGGCAGCTGGTAGATGTTTCTCTCTCATTGATGTTTCTAACTATGCCTCTCCCTTCCTTTCTGTAAAAATTAATAAAATATTTTTTAAAAACATCTTAAAATGATATCTTCTGGGGACATAGAGTGAATCACCAGTAAGAGCTCAGAGTGGCCCCACTGGGAGCTGGTGGCTTTCCCTTACAAGGTCTTCTGTGCTCTTGACTTTTAAACCAGCCGTGTGCATGTGCTAAAAATTCAAAACGAGCAAGGGCTTTCTTGTGATTAAAGTGGATGAAGTGGAGGCTATTTGACAACACTCCACTCAATGGTGGTTCTTGGAATCTAAAACGTACTGAAGCTTCGCTTAGAAATCTGTTGCGACTCAACACCCTCCCCCCAAAACCTTGCCCTCTCTCTCCCTGTTGGGCCTCACCACGTGTGGTCTGACAGAAGTGGCAGGTGGGGTCCCGGAAGGCTGCTGCTCATGTCAGAAAAGAACTGAGGGCTCTTCTCTGGGCTGCATACTGTGTGGGGGGAGCAGGGAAGGAATCAGACCAGATCCCACATAGTAGGCACTCAGCAATCCAGCCTCTTTTCCGCATCTGTCCCCCCTGCAGCTCCCCCACACCCCTAATTAGGATAAAGGGCAGGGGGAGTACGGGATGAGGGTCATTCCTGGCCAGTGAACAAGGACCAGGGATGCTTGCTTGCTGGACCTGCTGCTCCAGCCCCTGTCACATGTTGCAGCTCCAGCATTCCTCCCTGGCAGTTGTCAGCCAGACACACGCCCCCTGAGACAGGCCTGTCCACCTGCAGGTGGGAGGGCAGGCCCCAAGAAGACTGCTCCTTCTCCTCTCCTCGCTTCCCTGTCCACACCGATGTGAAGAGCTGAGGACACTAGTCTGTACTGATTCTCCACCCCCTGCCACTGCTACCCCAGGCCCCACCCGAATTCTGCCCAAGGACAAGGCCCCTGATTTTAAAATAATGCACCACTACTCCCCACCAAACCCCGACTCTCAGGGTCCTGCTCCAGTTATACAGAAACGTGCTACGCAAAGGGCGGGTCTTGGACCAGCAGCACGGGCACCACCCGACAGCTTATTGGAAATGCAGAATCCTGGGCTCCATTCTAGGCCCCCTGCATCAGGATCTGCACTAAAAGTAACACCCGTGTGATTCACTTCTTCTAATGCCACTTCTTCAAAATAGACTCACCCAGGCCGTGGTATGTTGTGGAAGAACCACACTTAAGGGGCCAAAGAGCAGCATGTGGCTCAAGAGCCGCAGTTTGCCAACCACAGGGTTAGGGACTTGCATATCTTCTCATTGAAAAATACAAACCCCATGCACATTAATGTCTGAGAAGCAGTGAGTTAGAATACACCAGCTGATAAATCAACTAACGCTGTTACAACTAGCCAGCGTTTCAAAGTGCTTCCTATGTGCCAGGCTGTGTGCTAAGACTTTTCATGTCTTGTCATATTTAACTTTCACACGGTAGGGACTCTATTGAGCCCACTTCACAGATGAACAAGCTAACGTTTGAAAAAAAGATCAAGCCACTTACCTAAGGTCACACAGCAAAGGGCAGGGATCTGTAGCCTGGTGATCTGACTCTAAAAAATAGGGCTCAAGACTGAGGTGAAGCCTGGACAGTGTGGCTCAGTGGTAGAACATTAACCAATGAACCAAGAGGTCACGGTTCAATTCCTGGTCAGGGCACATGCCTGGGTTGTGGGCTTGATTCCGGTAGGAGGCAGTCGATCAATGATTATCTCTCATCATTGATATTTATCTCCCTCTCTCTCTGAAGTCAATACACATACACACACACACACACACACACACACACACACACGAGGTGAACTCAAGAACCACTTTTTAAGATGGTGACTTTGGGCATGTCAATAGCCTCATCTGTGGGATGAGAATGCTAGTGTCTATCACTGGGGTTTTTATTTTTCAATGAGAAGATATGCAAGTCCCTAACCCTGTGGTTGGCAAACTGCGGCTCTTGAGCCACATGCTGCTCTTTGGCCCCTTGAGTGTGGCTCTTCCACAACATACCACGGCCTGGGCGAGACTATTTTGAAGAAGTGGCATTAGAAGAAGTTTAAAAAATTTTGGCTCTCAAAAGAAATTTCAATCGTTGTACTGTTGCTATTTGGCTCTGTTGACTAATGAGTTTGCCGACCACTGCCCTAACCCAACAGACATTATTGGGCTCTCGTCTTGGAGGCCTGTCTTGTCATATGTTGAGATGGGAGATGACAGCCTGCCCTTGGAGAGGTCAGAGCCCTGGGAGAAGCTGACAGAGGGGCTGGTTATGGCTGGGAGCCTCAGGGGTCAGAGCAGAGAGGTGCTACTTGGTCTGGAAGGAGGAAAAGCTTGCCTAGAGGAGGTGACGCCTGGGCTGAGCTCTGAAGTCAGGCTGGAGGAGAAGGGAGAGGCAGCAGCCAGGGCTGGAATGAATGGCAGCGAGGGAGTTTGCAGACAAGAGTACCCAGCAGCCAGGCCACGAGGACCTGGGCAGGGCGGTCCCTGCACCCAGAGCAGGCAGAAGGCAGGCAGGGGCCAGAGCACAGAGGGGCATTAGTCCGCCCTTCCCCTCCAGCCCGCTTCCTCTGATTTCTCATCATCTCTCTTGGCTCCCAGGCTCTTTCTCGATTCTGGTTTTTAACGGACACACATTTGCTTTCTCCTCTTCCTGCTGCTGGATTTGGGGGCTAGTGCCTCGGACCTCCCACAGTTCCGCTTCCCAGCTTCCTCCTCATATCTGACTCTGGTCTTGGGACCACGGTCCCTCCCTCACGGCTGTCCCCTTGGCAGGTCGGTACCTCCTCCTCAGGGCGAACCCCGGGCCAGGGTTCACAGGTGAGCAAGCTCCTCGATGGGAGCCTTTGTGCAGAGCCACCTGAACAGCCACACCTGGCGTCCGGATGCCCAATCTCCTGCCCCTCCCTCTGCTCGGACAGGGCAAGGGCACTGCTGCTGACCTAAAGTAAACAGATAGCCAGCCATTTCCCCAGCAAAATGAATGGCAGGTCAGGGGCACGCGGCCCATGGGCAGACCGTGCAGAGATCCAGAGGAACACACAGAAGAGTGCTCTCCAGGGACCTGGGAGAGGCTGTTTGTGCGAAGCGATCATCGGAGGAAACGGAAAGTTGGCAGTGTGGCGACTTTCCATGGGCAGAGTTATGGCGTCTCCCATTGGCCCAGCTGTGTGCAAGGAGGAGTCTTCTTTTCCTGCCCAGGTAGTGGAGCACCACTTCCTGTGGGAGACGCACCGCTAGTCTTCTCCTGCTGTGCCTTGAGTGACAGGTGTGTGAATGTTCTCTTTGAGCCTCCCGGCTTCCATTTCCGCACGGCCATGTTCATTTCTGAAGCTCAGTGCCCAGGAACAGGGCCCGGCATGCAGTGGCATGAATGGGTGGCCTCACAGCCGTATAGAGAAAACCCACGGACTGCACCTCCCGGCCGGCCTGCCCGGTGGTGCCAGGGCCACAGTGGCTCAGTCTCCAGCTCCCTCAGCCCGGGCTCAGAGCACCTCAACTTTCCCACTTCTGTCCCCCAGGAGGACCTGGACTAGGCAAAGTACCTGAGGCTGGAGGTGGGAGTGGGGCGCTCCAGGCCTTTCTATCCCAGAGGATGATCTGCTCCCCACAGCAAAGGGGGGGGGGGGGCAACGGAAAGGCCCTGCCAGCGGGGAGGGATAGATAGCCCGGGTGGGGAGACAGATTTGTGATGAGAATACATACTGAATAACGCAACCCCGCTGATGGTTTCAGGGCCAAACCCTATGGTTCAGGCCTCCCAGACTCCACCAGTGAGGTGTCTACTGAGTTCCCGCCGTGGACCCCTGAGGGAGCACCTGGACCGCCTGCTAGAAGCTGGAGGGCTCTTTGAAATGACTTGTTTCTTCTTAAAAATTCATGAGAATTTTGCACTCTCCTTCTGGACTTGTTTTAATGCAACATCACGCGTTAAATTACTTTCCTCGTGAATGAAATAGAAGCTGTGGACGGGTGCCTGAGTCCCCGTCCTCCCCTTTCACTCCCCCACCTCCTCCCCCGTGACTCTGCAGTCCGCAGGCACAGGCTTGGTGAGGAGGCAGGCATTCTGTTGGTCTTCCTACCCGGCTTCCATCACTTTCTGATTCCCGGGTCCACTTTCCTTTCAGGGGAACTGACCCTCCTCTTCCTTTGTCCACAGGCCGACTCTGCCCTCTGTCCCGGGGGTAGACCCACTGCTCAGCGCAGATTCCTCTGAGCGCAGTCATTGCTTCAGGAGTGGACACGAGGCCTGAGCTACACCTCGGAGCATCAGCCCCAGGGCTTCTGCTGCTTTATATCAGAGCAACTGGCCCCAAGGCCTGCGCAGCGAGGGCGGTTAGACTTCTGGGAAATGGCCTAGAAGCTTCGAGGCCACACAGTACAGGAAAGCTGCCTTGGGAAGGAAGCAACCCAAAGGAGAGCAGAACTGAAACAGGGAACGAGGCGAAGTCCCCACGGGCCATGTGTGAGTCCCTGGGTCTCGCCATCCCTGAAGCCGTGTAATTTGTTTGTTTGTTTGTTTGTTTGTGAAACTGGTTTGCATTAGGTTTCTTTCCCTTGGAACCAAGAGGGCTCTGACTAATCCAACTGGAGGACACATGCCCCCATTTGGAGGCCCAGGCTTGTTGGAAAGACCTCCAGAGCTTTTCCATGGAGCCAGAAGCCTGAATTTGGGTCCTAGTTTTCCTGCACACACTCGCCGTGTGACTTTCAAGGTTGGATTTGATTACCTCCAGGGTTTTTCCTTTCAACTGTGAGATCCCCTCTGCCTGACAATTTCATGAAATTTTAGCGAAAAGCAAATTCACCCCCCAGGCTGGAGATGGGATTCCTGGGCTGCAAAAACTGGAGATCCTGACTCTGCATCCTGGTGGGGCTTAGAAATCTGGAATCTGAAGGCCATGTCCGGGTGGTTTTGACACATAGCCAGGCTTGGAAACCACTCCGATGCTTACATTCTTTTTTCTTAAGGCAGCCATTTAAAGACCCATCCAAAAGGAATTTACTTAGCACCTACTAGGTGTGAGTGGCACCTTCCTCGGACAATGGCCTTCTTGTTGTGCGGGGAGGGTGACCTCCATCCTCATGCCGGACTTTCTGTAAAAGCCCCAGTGCTGGCTCTGAGAAAGAACATACTTTACTGGCACCACACTTCCTCCAGTCATTCAATGGCTTCATAAATAGCATTTAAAACTTTTTATTGATGAATAAGCTATTCACTGTCCAGTTGGTTCATTTATAAACAGCAAGTCGGTTGAATGTGCGCATTTGTGTTGCTGTTGCTGTTGACGTCTCGTTTAAAACCTTAACAAGACCGTGCCATGGCAACCGTTCCCCCCATATTACTAGAATTCAAATGGCTTATTATCAAGATAAACATTTATTATATTAAGGTATGCAATATTAGTGTCATATTTTATACATGCTTACTTGTAGCCTGGTTCAGCTCGGGGCCAACACCATATTGAATTATTTAAAGCCATTTCTCCTCGGGTTATTAAAAAGTTCAGTAAAATATATATTAGTGTATAAAATTTTAATGCATAGTTCACATTGCAGCGTTTGCAAGCTCGTGGCCTTTAGAAGAGGGAAAGTGAGGGGAACCAGGCTCCACACAGACGGTGGGTCTGAGAAGGTGCTCAGTGCCTGGGCCCTAATCCTCTTGGTCTTCATCCTCACCATTATCCCAGTTCCCCGTACATCAAAGCCATGAAACCAAACACAGCCTGTACTTGGTCTCAGCAATGACCTCCAACCTGCCAGGCCCTCTGATACAAGTTACAGGTAAGGAGGTTAGAATAAGGGGACATTCACCAATCACGGTTGTAGGAGGCCTTCCGGTCCCTAATCTCAGCAACTTGGGTCCCTGCTGACTTGAATACAGAGATGAGTCCACCAATTCCCTCTGCTATGTATGACCCTATAACCCTGAGGTCACTCAGATGGGCATTGAGGCAGGCGTTCCTTACACTGCTGTTTACCCATTTCACGAGTATTTATTTTTTTCTTCCCTGAACCACACCTTCCCTAGAAGAGCTAGGTGGGGTCGGAGTACATGTTTTTAAAAAGCTAGCAAATGGGGGGCCTGCTATTGCCACGGTCCCCTCCTGTCTGCCCAGAGACCTCAAATCAGGGTAATAAACTCTACAAATGTCTGGTCACACCAAGGTTGGAGCTGGTGGCCAGCAGCCTGAGCAGATTACGGCCTTCCTCTGAGCCCCGGTTTCCCCAGTCAGTAGTTGATGCTGTGAATAGAAGACACACCACACAGCCTAGGTGATCCCCAATCATTCATTCCCACTCCACGCACGCGTATTCTGTTCTCCTGAGTTCTGGATCATCGGCATTTTCTCTTTGTTTTTCTTATCCCCCGATGGCTGTGGATCAAGCTGGACCTGCAGTGAGCATTCAGTAAGTAAGTATTCTACGGCAGCAAAATGGGTCATGCTGTTTGTTAATTTCTCGTCTCCTCTTCACACTAGGAACCTCTCAGGAGGAAGAAAAGGTAGTTTTCTTTGGTAACAGGTGAGGGCAGGCTGGGTCTGCATGCCTTTGCCTCTGGACATGCATGGTAAGAGCTGTGAGGATTCAGAGCTGGACCAGAAACTCCCAGGAGTATTAGGCTGAACCCCAAGAAGTAGATCCTGAGACAAGCATTTGGGGACAGTCTAGGACAGTGGTCGGCAAACTCATTCATCAACAGAACCAAATATCAACAGGACAATAATTGAAATTTCTTTTGAGAGCCAAATTTTTTAAACTTCCACTATATAGGTAGGTATATTGTTATTAACTTAACTAGGGTGCTCCTAAGCTGGCCTTTGCTAAAAACTCAAGGGACCAAAGAGCTGCATGTGGCTCGCGAGCCACAGTTTGCCGACCACTGGTCTAGGAGGTGATCCCAGGAGTCACTGACGGGAAAGTGGCGAAGTGAGAACAGAAGGAAAAGGGAGCCGATGCAGGTGTGTGAATGAGCAGGTTACACGCTCCAGGCTCCATGCTACGTGGATGACTGGGAGGTTGTGGGAAACACGCGCCAGGAGCTGGCGTATTTACCAGCCAAGTGCTGTTCGTCATTGGTTAAAGTGGCTCCCAGCATGAACACATATTAAATACTTAGAGGTGAATCTTACCAAAAAAATGTATAACACTTATCCACTAACACTACTAAACACCTGTGAGGGAAATTAAAGAAGACCCAAATAAATGGGGAAATCTATGTTTTTCATGAGTTGGAAGACTCAGTATTGTTAAGATGTCAATTCTCCCCAAATTGATTTACAGATTCAATGCAATCTTTAGTGAAATCCAAGCAAATTTTCTTTTCTGGAAAAATTAACAATCTGATTCTGAAATGTATATGGAAATACAAAGGATCTAGGATAGTCAAAATGAATTTCATAATGAATAAAGTTAGAGGACTAATTCTAACTGGCTTCAAGACTTATTATTATGAAGCTATAGGAGTCAAGACAATGACTACTTGATACTAAGGTATCAAGGTAGACAAACAGATCAATGAAACAGAATAGAGTCCACAAAAAGACTACACATATTTGGACAATTAAGTTTTTACAAAGATGCAAAGGCAATTGGTGCTGGAACATTTGATATCTATATACAATACTATGATTTCATCAATGCCTTATACAATATACATAAATTACCTTAAAATGGGCCAAAGAACTAAATGAAAAACCTAAAACTATAAAACGTCTAGAAGAAAACATAGAATAAAATCTTTGTGATCACCAAACCATAGACTATAAGAGAACAGATTAGTAATTTGGACCTTATTAAAATTAAAGACATTGTTAAGAGAATGAAAAGACAGTCTATACACTGGGAGAAAATAAAGCATACATCTGATAAAGAATGTGCATCAAGAATATATAAAGGACTCTCAAAAATTAATAATGAAGACACACCAATTAAAAATGAGCAAAAGATTTGAACAGATATTTCAGCAAGGAAGATGGATGTTAAATAAGCACATGAAAAGATGCTCAGCATCATTAGTCATTTGGGATCTATAAATTAAAAATCTTAATCAAATACCACTTCAGCCCTGCCTGTGTGGCTCAGTGGTTGAGCATCAACTTATGAACTAGGAGATCACAGTTCGATTCCTGGTCAGGGTATATGCTGGGGTTACAGGCTCAATCCCCAGTAGGGGGAGTGTAGGGGTAGCCAATCAATGATTCTTTATCATCTTTCATGTTTCTATCTCTCTTTCCCTTCCTCTTCGAAATAAAAAATATATTTTTAAATAAAGAATTATACTTCATACCTAAACTTCTAAAGGCTAAAGGCCAATCATATCAAATGTTGGCAAGGCTGTGAAGGGACTGGAACTCTCACATAACGGAAAGGTAAAATGACCGAATAACTTTGGATAACAACTTGGTAGTTTTTTTAAAAAGTTAAATATACATATACTATATGATACAGTATTCTACTCCTAGGTATTTTTACCCAAGAGAAAAGAAAGCATATGCCCACAAAACAGCTTTATTTGTAAAAGCCCCAATCAAAAAGTAGCCTAAATGCCCATCAATGGTGAAGGACTAACAGGTTACAGTATATCCATCCAATAGGATGCTACTTAGCAGTAAAAAGGAATGAATTATGGCTGAACAATAAAAATACAGATGTATCTTAAAATAATTATGCTAACAGAACAAGAAAGTCCACTGCATGGAGAACATATTTACCAATGCTATTTCAGATAAGCGTTTAATATCCAAAATTTACAAAAAACTCATACAACTTAGCAAAAGGAAGATAAACAACCCAATCAAAAAATGGGCAAAGGACCTAAGTAGACACTTTTCAAAAGAGGACATACAGAAGGCCAAGAGATACATGAAAACATGCTCAAAGTAACTAATCATCCAAGAGATGCAAATCAAAACAACAAAGAGGTACCATCTCACACCTGTCAGAATGGCTAGCCTCAACAAATCAGCAAACAACAAGTGCTGGTGAGGATTCGGAGAAAAAGGAATCCTCCTACACTGCTGGTGGGAATGCAGACTGGTGCAACCACTGTGGAAAACAGTATGGAGTTTCCTCAAAAAATTAAAAATGGAACTCCCATTTGACCCAGTAATCCCACTTCTAGGACTACATCCCAAGAAACAAGAAATGCCAATCAGAAAGGATATATGCACCCCTATGTTCACAGCAACGCAATTTACAATAACTAAAGTTTGGAAACAACCTAAGTGCCCATCAGCAGATGAGTGGATTAAAAAACTGTGATACATCTACACAATGGAATACTATGCCGCTATAAAAAAGAAGGAACTGGAGAGCATTATGCTAAGTGAAATAAGCCAGTCAAGAAATATAAATATCACATGATCTCACTCATATGTGGGATATAATGATCAGCATAATTTGATGAATAAAAATAGATCCAGAGACAAATGGCAAGGGAGGTGCGGGGGAGGGTGGGTTAGAGAGCAACCAAAGAACTTGTATGCATATTAGCATAACCAATGGACACAGACACTGGGCTTGTCCAGGGTGGGAATGGTGGTGGTGGGGTCAATTGTGGGAAAAGAAAACTTATGTAAATATTAAGATAATAAAAAAATAATAATCATGCTGAATGAAAGAACTAGACAAAAAGCACATTAAAACCCAAATATGTTAGTGATCAAAAATGGAAATAACAAGTTACTAAATTCAAAGTTTACCAGTCACTGGAGAGCACATCGATGATAGAAAATTATTAGTGACCTGGAGGTCAAACCAGGGGATTTTATTTCTATTTTCAAAGGTTGGTGAGAAATGGCAAGTTGATTTAAACAGAGTCTCCTTGATTATTAATTAACTCATGTGATCAGATATAAATGTTCATCTTTCCAAATCAGTTCACCAGCAGAGCACTCGTTCTTTTTCCCCAATTTTAAACAAGAAGAGTAGAATGAATACTATAATATAATGAACTCCCATGCTCCCGTTCTTCAGCTTCAACAATTGCCAGCTCATTGCCTATCTTGTTTCATGTATATATACCCCCACCCACCCTCTGTGCCCCCAGTCCCAGCATCTGGCCATTTCACCTGGAAGTATCTGTTTGTATTTCTACAAGAAACAAATTACTTCCAGTCTTTGTTTTAAATTTCTAATAACTCAGAACCAGTCCTGGCAACTTCATCTGAAAGTCTTGGCGGGGTTTAGAAAGAATGTGGGACTCTCTTCTCTCACACATTGATAAAGGAGAAGGGTTTACCTGCCAAGAAATTTCTCTTAAGCGGGGGGGGGGGGGGGGGGGGGGAGGCTTATCTTCTCTGTTTACAAAAAAAAAGTTGGTTTTCTGAAGCGAGTGGCGGTGATATCCTTTCAGGCTCTGCGTGGAAGTCCCAGGGGCCATGGTGTAACACAACCGACCGTTATCCAGGAAAGGAATGTGCGTTTTCAGATGGAAATGTGAAATTCTAGAATCTGGTCCCTGTGCGCAGGCGGCTCGAAGGGGCATCCGCACTCGCTGAAGGAGGCCACCTGATACGGGAAACCGCGGGCCAGATGTTGTGCTCCTGTGAGTGCTTCTAGGACACGGGCTCTCTGGAGATGTTTTCACGAGACACTGGGATTCTTTGTTCTTCAAAACCTTCAAATCTCTCAGCTTCCTTTTTTTTTTTTTTCTGCTGTGGAACCATTTCTCTTCTCAGATGCAATAACTGTGCTGAAGTTGCTGCCAAGGGAAATACTGCATTGCATCCAAAGCCTTTCTAGTGAGGAAGAAGTAACGTTTTGAAAGCAGAAATTTAGGGATCCTGCTCTTTCCCTCCCTTTTTTTTTTTTTTTTTTTTTTGTGTGTGTGTGTGTGTGTGTATACACATTTAGGTACATGTGCATGCACTTCGGGAAAGAGACCACTTAAATCATAGGCCAAGTGAAATGTGTTCAAAGTTGATGGAGCACTCAAAGGTGATCAGAATTGAACTGTCACCGGTTAATTCCAACCCCAACATCCTCGGTTGGGATTCTGGAGCTTGCTCTTGACAGAGCTGATGGTTAAAATGTCAGAAATTTTGCAAGTTGGTTACTGATTACATTAAAAATTAAATCATATAAACTCACACTTAAGTATTAAAAACAAAAGTTAAAACAACACACAAAGGTAATACTCAAAATTTGTCATGTTTCGATTCGTTAACGATCATCGTCGCCCTTCAGGTGATTTCCATTTATTGAATCTCTATGATGAACATACTGCTGGATCGCCTTTTCCCAGCTCTGCATTTAGTGGCATCACAGCGGAGCTGGAACATGGCTGTGGTGCGAGTATTCACACCTGCCGTCGCTCCTGCAACAGCATTCTAAAACCCAGGCCCCGGCCCTGCTGCTTCTCGCTCCCGCGCTGGGTTGCACTTTGGGAAGAATGCCTGCCGTTGTGATGGTAGCCTAAGGCGCCCTGGAGAGGCTTCAGGTGTTTAGCATCTGATGCTCAGATGGGAGAGCTACAGGGCCCTTTGCACACGCATTTGGAACAAATTAGCTTTTACTTATTTATACACTAAAGTTTGGGATCTTTGCCATAAAAAAATAAAACAAACATAGCAAATCTATAGGATCAAGTCCACCACATGGTCTTCTCTTGATACCCATAGGTCTACTATCCTTCCTTTCCTGCCCTGTTCAGTTAGGACTTCTATGGATGACACCAATCAGGGTCCCTGGCCTGCTAGGCTCCCAATGGTTTCAGCCAATGGGAGGCTCTGATAGAAAATAGGAGGCGGGACAAGAGACAGGTCAGGGTATTTATGCCTAGCTCCCTCCTGGCCAGGGTGTGGTTGGCATTGGCTATTGAGTGGCTCTTCTATAGGTATAGTTTCCTTTTTCTAATTACTGGTTCCTTCTCTTAGCCCTCTGCCCCTAGGGATGGTAAGTTTTCCCCTTCCGCGGACACCAGCCCAGGTGCTTTACCTGTTGTTGGTTTCCTGAACCCTGCCCCTGCCCCCTGTCCATAGCCCCTTTATTAAACTTTTCTCAGACCCCCTTTTGAGCAGGCTGGCTGTCTCCTCCTGGATTCTGACCCAGACCAAGCCTTTATTCTAGTGAGGCTTACAGGCCCCTTACCCTTCCTCATTGCACCCTTTCTCCTTACAGCTTGCCTCCATCACCTGAGACTGGTCAACGTTCCTCTCACACTCTCAGCCCTCCTCACCTATGTGCATCGCTTCTGCTGTGCCTTCGCTCCTCTGGGCCCTGATGCTCATACTGGCAGCAGGAGAGAAGTACCCCTTGGGTCTGGCATAATCCTGGTACAGAGCCGTTTTCTGGCTTCACATGATGGCTGACAGGCAATTATTTCCTTCAAATGGCATCCCTGTGCAGCAAGTCATTAGCGCATTTTCTTCCTTGGATGGAAACGTACCCAGGCACAGACAGCATGACGGAGGCCTCTGTGCTGGTGAGGAGAGTGGGAAATGCTTACCTCGCTTCTCCCACAGTCACCGGCTGGACTGGGCGCTCCACCAACACCAGGGCTGCTTCTAGGAAAAGAGCCCTGTTTGTTGGGTCAACAAAGAAGGTGAGGACAGGGCTGGCTTGTCACTGGCTTATCGACTCCCCAAACCCACCAGAGAAGGGGCCGGGGAGCCTCCAGATCCACCCTTTGACTTAAGGAAGCAGGGTTTGGAAATAACGGGAACCAAACCATTCCTATAAGTCAGGTCTCACCGTCTCAACTTCCGTTCAGAGCAGGACATTCAAGGGCAAACCATGTGCAGTCTCTGTACTTACCAGCCCAGGTTATTCTGATGGATGAAGACAATGCTTTCTGGGAAATTCTCCACGCACCACGGGGGCCTCACAGGTCAGGAACCAAATAGTCAAGATCTGTGCGGCACCGGTTGGGAGAGGAACCAGTTCGGCATCACCGAGGGGAGGGAGGGCTCCCAGGCTCTGGACTTGATCGCACCGGTGACACTGCCATTCAGAACCCGCGCTTCTCGGGTCGTGTTGGGTGGGCTGGGGCGGCTTTCTCCGGCCTGGAATGTACAGTCTCACTAACGGCAACTGCGTCCCCACGGGCGAGACTCAATTAAGCGGCGGCTCCTCCCGCGGGGCTGCGCATTAGGATCACCTGGGGAGCTCCCGCGGCAGGCCCCGCCCCCGGGGACCGCCTTTCATTGGTCTGGGGAAGGGCCTGGGCACTGGGACCTTTTACAAATGTCCTTGTGGGATTTTAATGTGCACGCGGGCTTGTCTGACCCCATCGGCCACTCCTGAAAAAGGACCCAGGAATCCTTGTCCTTGTCTGTGGGAGTTCACTGTTTAACCAGAGACACAGACAACTGTGCTGTTCAGGCAGAGACCCAGGGGACTGTGGGCTTCTCGGTGTCTAAGGCTGTGAGGTACATCACAGTCAAGTCCACAGCTAGCAGACTCCCCTGAACCCTCCCAGGGTTGGGGAGTGTGTGTGTGTGTGTATTCATTACCCTCTGGTGTGTGTTATGGTTATAGTCTAGAGCAGCGGTTGCCAACCCGTGGTCCACAGATCACTGGTGGTCCACGAGGTCCGAAAGGTTGGTGACCGCTGGTCCAACTCCGAAGCCTTGACCCAGAGCCAGGCAGGTGAAGCCCAGGAGAGAGGCTGACGATGGGGTGTCCTGATGCTGTGCTATGGGACTCACACCAGGGCTCTGGCCCCCTAAGCCTGAGGCCAGGCCTCTGCAGGCAGCTGCTTCCCACAAACCTAAAGGAAGGGCCCCCCCCCCCCCCCCCCCCCCCCCCGGAGGCTGAGTGCAGCCTCCAGCCCAGGTCAGAAGTGGGGGAGAATACGGCCCCTGGCGGCGTGCAGCATGGCTGGTTGTTTGGGTCTGCCCTCACCTAAGGGGTCTTCCCTAAAGCAGGAGGTGTGGAGGGTGCCTCTTCCTCCAGGAAGCCTTCCACGCAGGCCCTTGTGAGCTCCCTCTCATTTTACCAGGCTGCAGTGTGTCTGCCCTGGGGATGGAGCGTGTCTGCATCACTGCTGGGTCCTCGGTCTTCATCCTCTTGGCACAGTGCGTGTTGGTGGGCCGTACGGCCGAGTGGAAGTTGTGCCAGTCCTGCCCCGTCCCTCAGTCTCCATTGGCTGCTTCCGGCCTGGAGCCTGGCTAAGCCACACCCGAACCCTTCGGCAATCGGCACGGCTCCTTGGCGACGAGGTGCACTTCCAAAGTCACACCCAGCCCCACCATTGGGCCTACTGTGACATGGTGGTCTCACAGGGTTTGCCCTGCTGGGCCCTGTGTGCCCTGCAGAGCTGCCCTTCGGACACCACAGCCCTGGCCTCGGGAGCTTGCCCTGTTCTTCCACCAGCACAGCCAGCTTCCCATGGACCCGGGACCCGGGCACAGTTCTCCTCCAGGGCAGGCCTTTGCCAAATGGCTAGAGTTTGGGCTCAAGTGGGGACAAGACAGCAGAGACGAGAACAGCAGGGAGAAGGAATCACATTCCTGCCTCTGAGTGTCTGGGGAAGACCAGCCAGGTTGACAGAAGCATGAATAAACAGCGGGAGGACTGAATGACACACTTTATTAGAAACGTTCCTCATTCATCAGTCAAATTCACATTAAAGTGGGGGCGGCAGTGCCATCTGGGGCTCTGAGATTCCACTGCTGGGACAATTTCCAGTTAAAAAGGAGTCTGGGCAGGGAGCGTCGGAAACGCTCGCGAGATGTGCCCAGAGGAGGCGGTCTCAGCAGCAGCAGCATCCTTCCGGGAGGAGAAGGCCAGGCTTGGGGCAGGCGAAGAAGGTGCCTCCCACGTCCGCCCTTCCAGGTACAGGGCTGCCCCCGCGGGCCCCACGCTGATAAATAAACAGCACGTCACACACACACACCTTTGAAACAGACAAGCTCGTACAAGTCTCCTAAAGTGAAAAAATAATTTGCTCAGATAAAGCTTTGTGGCAACCGGGCTGCATCCTGAGTGGATGGTTGCCTAGAGACCCCTGGGCATCATCCACCAGGGGGTCGCAATGCCCCCAACCTCCCCATTAGCACCTTTGGACTAAGTAACTGCCCTCACTCCTCATACTCCTCTCTTACAATGCACCTGCTACGTAACATAATAATAAACACTCTGTCCCTGGGGTGAATTCGTGTGAGACTCAGCTTCCCTGAATAAGAGGTGCCTGGGGCAAAGGGGGGTGAGGGGTGCAGTGGGTGGGTGTGGGGCAGGAAGGCAGTTGACAGGGGTAAGTAAACGACTTTCAGAGGTAAGCCAGAAGGCGGCTAAACACTGCTCGGGCCACTTGCCAGCTCTGCCTCGGGGCATCCCTTTCCAAAGGGCAAAGTCCTAGCGTATCCGGCTGCCCTGCCAGGGGCGAGGGTCCGGAGGGGACGCAGTGGCTGCTGTCATCATTCATTATTCAGGGGCAGCTTCTCCCCCAGCTGGCCCTGTCTGTC
Organism: Pipistrellus kuhlii; assembly: GCF_014108245.1. Lineage (NCBI taxonomy): Eukaryota > Metazoa > Chordata > Mammalia > Chiroptera > Vespertilionidae > Pipistrellus > Pipistrellus kuhlii. Next base: position 23,879,371 of record NW_023425416.1, read on the forward strand.
TGCTCCGGGCACACCACAGAGAGTCTCCTGCCCCAATGTTTTATTCATTCTCTTGAATATGGAAACAGGCTCTCGGATCAATACGATCCGATCCGGTGGCTGCGGAGTCCAGCGGGCGGGCGGGCGGGCCGGCCTCCTCCCGGGGGGCTTGGCGGCTTCCAGGGCGGAGGCGGCGGGACTCGGGGAGAGCTGCTTCTCAGGCAGCAAATACTGTTGGCAACAGACATTCATTTTTCAAAGTCGGGAACGCGTAGTACTGGCCTTTCAGAGAACAAAGTTCTGGGGGGACCGGGGTGAGAAAGACGCCTTCCTGTGAATGTTCTGTGCGCCCGCGGAAGGGGCGGCCGGGCCCCGCGGCCCACGGCTGCCCACCAGCGCCCCCAGCGCCGCTCACTGGTACTGCAGGTAGCTTTTGAGAGCCGGAGGCAGAGGCAGGGAGCCGATGTCCTGCAGGCGCTGGCGGCCCAGGGCGAGGCGGATGGATCTCCGGCACAGGTCCATCAGCGGCAGGGGCTCGGCTGCAAGAGAGGGGAGCCGGTTAGAGTCTCGCCAGTGCCTTCTCGCACCTTCTCCCCACCGGTCCTCCCCACCTGCCCGCTGTGCACCGCCCACCTGCCCGCTGTGCACCGCCCACCTGCCCGCTCTGCACCACCCACCTGCCCGCCGGCCCATCTGTAAAGCGGAGCAACAGTTCGCAGGTTTGCGGCGGGGATGGAAGGAGGTGACCGGTGCACAGTGCCTCGCCCGGGCTACAGAATGAATGCAGTGGGAGCTCGGGAAGCGTCAGTCTCTGCTCTGGGTCTGTTGGCAGCGAGTACCACCCCGACCGGACGTGCCCTCTCCCTCCCATTCAGACAAACAGCAAGGATTTTTCCGTTTCATTCACTTAACGATGAGTTAGTGATTGTTAACTTCCTAAAGGATGTGACCCTGACTCATCTGTGCCAGGCCCCCGCTGAGCCTGTTGCCGGGATGACCCAGCCATCACCGGTTAAATAAATGGACTGACGACTTGCTGCTCCGGCCATCTCGCACCTTCTCCCAACCCGTCCTCCTTTGTGGTTATCTCCTCCGTGGCTGCTGGAAGCTACTGAAACAGATTGCTCTGACCGGCAGCTCTCATGCCCTGTAAGCTCACCGAGAACAGGGCATGTTTTAACGGTCGGGAGGCGTGTGGTGAGAGTTAAATGAGTTAGAAAGTGTAAAGAACTTAGCTCAGTGCTCAGCTCATGGGAGGTTCCGTAACCTCCAAGCCTGGCGTTTACTCTCTCCCTCAGGCCCAGGCCTTGGTTTGGTTGCCCTGGTGAGGCAGAGCTGGGGAGGACTGCTACAGGATAGACTCCGGCTGGCAGACAAGCAGTTCCTCTTCTGATGGGAGATGGGCTTGCATTTTATATCAGGGGAAGAAATTAAGCTGTTAAAGTTTGATAATCGTTGTCCGAGCTTAAAAGCTTTCTGCATCACGTTAATGCTCTAGGCACATCCTAGGTCCTCAGCGCCCCCCACCCCCACCCCCCAATGCGCAGCCTTATCAGCGCGCTCGGCTCCGTGTGTGTTCCCTGCCTAACGAGGAGCTGCATGGGAGGGAAGGTGGCCTTTTATCTTCACTCCTCCGCAATCACCGGAATCAATCCAGAGCCCAGACTCCAAAGGCAGAGAGCAAGGGGGGCTGCAGTTCAGAGCACCTCTTTAGCTCTCGGTGTGAAATATCAATCCCCGCTCCTAATTCCCATGACTGCAAGGCACGACCACCCTCAGTGCACAGAGAAAGCCCTGGCGCCGCTGAGGAGCTCCCAGCTTGGAGGAAGGCACCAGCATCGCCGGGCGCCCCTCCGGCTCCTCCGCCTCACCCACCGTGGCTTTGGAACTCCCCGGAGCTGTCAGATACCAAGGTTTAGAAATGGTGGGCGGAAGGGGCCACATGCTAATCCGACTGGCTCGGGGAAGGCCTGCCTGGCGGCCTTGCGGACTTAGAGACCTGAAGTACCACAAAGGAGGGTCTGAAATGAAAACTTTTAAAATTAAAAAGCAATGTATGGTGAGTGGTCATGTCCTTGGCCGGAGTTTCCCCTGATAAAGGTTAATCTTTACTTCAACTGGGCCTATTGTCTTTTTCTATCTATGGGAGCTTGGAATGTCAAAGTGATTTTCCTTTATCTGGGCCCCTCAAAAGCACAGGCACTGCTCTGTGGAGACCACAAATCCCCTCATTGTCATCTGTTAACTACCCTGCGCCCAGCTAAGTAAAAGAAGTGTCTACCATTTTTACTTTTTATCCAATCCCAGAGGTTTCCCCACTTTGCTTTCTCCCGCCTCCCTAAACCATCACCAGTGGATTTTGTGTAACCCACTTATGTCTCCTCTTTAGACTGTAATGTGAAAAACAAGGTGCTAAACTGCCAATCTCCGGAGCATTATCTCAGTCCACTGAGATTCTGCTTCCTGGCAATTGTCGACAGTCTGGCTCAGATAAACTCAGAAAAAAAATGCCTCACAGGTCTGAATGTTTCTTCCGTTAACAAAATGATCAACAAAGGGATGAGAGGCATTCTCAGAAAGCTTTCTGACTAAAGATAAAATTAAAAAAGAACCATTGTTTGCAAAAATGAATATCCAAATGGCCAATAAATATATGAAAATGCGTTCTACTTCCTGAGACATACAAATTAACGCTATACTGTGACTCTCCGAGATGCCAACCAGGATGGCTAAAAACTAGAACAAGACAATAGCAAGTGTTGGTGAGGATGTGGAGCAACAGGAATTCTCATAATGCTATGGATACACTGGCATACCCACTTGGGAAAACTGGAGGCATCTCCTAAAGCTGAACCCTATGGCCTGCAATTTTACTACCGGGTGTACACATGCTCACCCAAATGCACATACAAGGATACTCATGGAGGTAACCAACTGCAAACAACAACTTTACCATCCACCAACTGTGGGATGTCAACATAAATGTGTATCTTCACAGAGTCAAATACTAACCTGCCATGAAAATGAAGGAACCACAAATGCATGCAAAAATATGGACGAATCTCTCGCACTTAAGTATGAATGAAAGAAAAGTACATTTTGTGTGACTTTATCTGTACCAAGTCCAGACACACAGAGGGATGACGTCAGGCAGGGGTACGTGGGGAGAGCAGTGGCTGGAATGGGGCACGGCACCATGGAGCTCCTGAGGGGCTGGTATTGCTCCCCTTGATTTGATTCCTGCCTGTACCAGTGCATTCCATTTGTAAAAACCATCAAGCTTACTCACCTGAGATGAGTACACTTTCTGAATAAATGTCAAGAATAATTTCACAGCCGAAACCAGTTTGGCTCAGTGGATAGAGCATTGGCCTGCGGACTCAAGGGTCCCAGGTTCGATTCCGGTCAAGGGCATGTACCTTGGTTGAGGGTACATCCCCAGTAGGGGGTGTGCAGGAGGCAGCTGGTCGATGTCTCTCTCTTATCAATGTTTCTAACTCTCTATCTCTCTTCCTTCATCTCTGTAAAAAATCAATAAATATATATTTTTTAAAAAATTACTCATAAATTTCACCTTAAAAAAATATTTCACAGTAAAACACTGAGTCCCTGCGCCCAGAGCTTCGTTCAGCTCCCTGCCGGTTGAGTGTGGAAACAACACAAGCCAGGGAGGACAAGGTAGGAAGAGGGGGGCTGGCTTGGGGTCCTGGCTCCCGCTCCTACCACCAGTGGCCAGCGGGCTGGCTCCCTTTCCTGGAGCCACGTTCTCCTCCTCCGTGGAGTGGGGAGAGCTGAGGCCCCCATCGTGCATTGTGACGATGGCAAGACAGAGCATGCTCCTTCCCTGAAAGGCAGTCTCTTATTTCATGCCACGAGCCTAGGAAGTACATTTAAAAATAGTCATAATTTGCTTGTTGTGACTCACAGACGCCTCGGTACATCATGCTAATTGTTGACGATGCTATGCTCCGGTTGAAGATTTATTGGAGCCGGCGCTGGATGTCTGGTTCTGTGTTAAAAATATCACCAGGCGATCATTTCCAAAGTCCTCCGGTGTCCTGTATTTCCCATGATTCCCCATCACTACCCCTTGCACGGCCCCGAGGAAGCCCCGTTACTTCCCAGGGCTCTGTTGTGCAGGCGGTAAAACGGGGGCGTTGGCTGTCGCGCTGTGATGGTCGATGACTGTGACAGGAACGAGGAGATCTGGGCACAGGGTCTGAGTACTGGGACCGATAGCTTCGGCTGCTTCCCTGGGCCCCTCCTAGTCTCCTCTGCACGCAGTGGGGAGATCTAAGACACGAGTCCCCACCCTGTCTCCACCCCTGCGTTTATAGTTTGGAAAAAATATCAACATTTTAAGGTCAGGAGGTGCAATTCTTCTGCAACAGTTGAAGACAATGATCAGCAGGTAGAGGAAGGTTTGAGCAATGGCCCTGAAGTCGAAACTTAAGTAGACCGGGCACTGGTGTTGCTTTCAGGAAGAGAAACGAGAAGACACACATGTGGGCACGCACGCATACTCTATGGGTCAGACACATCGCTGGTCACTTATCCACAGCCCGTGGCTTCGGTGTCCGAGGACGGAATTGCCCGCTGGCCTCTGGGCCTCTCCTGCAGCTCCCTCGGCTGGAACTCCGGCCCTGCGCGGCCTGCCGGGCCTGCCTCCTCTTTCAGGACCCAAATCAAGTGCTTCCTCCTCCCCAGTGACTTGGCTCCTCTGCCCTCGGCCTGCACCTGGCAGGTGTCAAGCCACAAAGGTACCTACACAAACGGACACGTGTATCATTGTCCGCTCACCTCTCTGCTACAGCATCCCTGTGCCTGTTGGCCCTGGCGTGGCCAACAGAGACTCGGCTCACGCCTAGAAAGCATTCGGAGTTTTCCCTTAACAAGCCTCCCCATTTCCCGAGGAAAGAGGGTGGTGACGACAGGTGGGACACAGCAGCATCTTAGATGAATGCTGTGCCGACCGGCGTCATTGGCCCAGGTGGACCCCAGCGCCCAGGTGGGGCCTCATTTATCCCAGGGATTGAGAGTGAGCAAGTCAAGATCACACGGGGATCTCCAAAAGGGCAGAACCCAGGACAGGGATTGCTGGAAAATGCCCCCTGAACTGGGGGAGCTGTGCCCCTCCCACCCAGACTGTCCCTGAACCTACAGAAGAGATGTGTGTGCGTGTGCGTGTGTGTGTGTGCACGCGTGCGTGTGTGTGTGTGTGTGTGTGTGTGTGTGTGTGTGAAGGCCCTGAGAACGATGCTGTGAAGCAGAAAAGGCAGTTGGAGGGCTAGATGTCGGGATGGGACCGGAGGGTGGAGATACCGAGCAGAGGACAGGTAGCCCTACACCCCAGGGGTGAGCACGGCTCCCACCAAAGGGGCCCCGAGAAGCCCCAAGCTCCTGTAGCAAAGGCCGAGAAAGGGGAGAGTCAGTGGAACTGAGAGAAGGACGGTCGCTGAATGATGGGAAGATCCATTAGGCCTTGATGCTTGGAAGAGCCTCCTCACAGTGGCCTTCATTTCTCTAAAGCCCTCCTGCCCACCCTTTCCTCCCCCTCCCCCCCACCACTCTGTGCCTCCTCACCTGGCCCCGCCCTCGGCTTCCCCACCACTCACATCTCCCACTGTGCCCACTGCACCTCCACGTCTCTGACAGCGCCTCCACCTCCCACCTCAACGGAACCGCACACTCCCTCCCAGGACTCCGCTGCCCTTCCTTCTCCCTTCCGCCTTCTCTGGGGCTGTCTGTGCCCCCAGGCTGCGGCTCCCGCGCTTGTGGCACGTGCCAGGCGGGCTCCTGAGGGAGGTGGGGCCGGACTCCTTGCTTCCCTTTGCCCCACACAAGCCGCCTCCATCCGCTTGTGAGAAATCCCAGCCCCTCCACAGCTCACACCACTCGGCTCAGTCCTCTCCCTCTCCTCGCTGCTGCTGCCTACTGACCTCTGATCCCCGTTTGCCAGGCCCCCTCTCCACCATACCCGCCTCCACCTCTGGACAGACTCCTCCACAGTCTCCTGGCTGTGGACTGCCACATCCTCCAGACACCCTCCTCCCCACCGCAGTGACCCTCTCTCTGGGCCACACACGGACGTCAACATCACCCCCAAATGCCCTTTCTAGTGCTTTAGTCTCTGACCACCGGATCCAGCCACCCCCACCGTGACCCTATTTCCTATCACTGAAACCTTGAGACTTCAGAGCCCTCTTTTTTTGCTCAATCCATCAGCATTCCATTTCTCCACTTTCCCTCTTCACCCAGGAGAACAACACACTATTCCCAGAGACACAGGGCCTGGAGCAGGTAGGCATGATGGGGTGGCCAGTGAGTGGCTGGGAGCACAGGGCTGGGGCCTGGACAAAGTGGGAACAGCAGCCCCTTGAGTTCAGGTTATCTCTATTTGGTTCCGTTTCCGGGCCTCCTCTCCTCAAACCTGCCACACAGCTGGCGGCCCTGGTTCAGGCCAGCCTAGGCCATCAGCTGGCAGAGCGGCCTGCCTGCCTTCCCAGGACTACAGTGCTGTAGTGCGGCAAGTGGCTCGGCAGAAAACAGGCAGGGTCCTGGCCACCAGCTGACACTCGGCAGAGCAGAAATCACAGATTAGGTCAACATGTCCATGAAAAGTAGATGGCAAGCCAGTGATATAAATGTTAGCTGATTCCAGTGGCGCCTGGCAGAGCCATGCCCTGGAAACATACCTTGCCACAGGCAGGTATGTTGTCAGTCTGACCTTTAGCTCAGGTCTGGGGGGTGAATTTCATTATCTACATCCAGTCGGGCACCAGGAACAAACACAATTATCTGGGCCCACCCACAAGAATGCATATATTTTCTTTATCTTAAACTTTAGTAAAACTTCCCAGTATCTTCCTGTATAAAATAAATGCGCTATATCGGCTCTGGGTCCCTGTCTCTCCATCAGAGGACAGCTGTCCCACCCGGTACCAGCTTTCCCTACTGTCTTTGTAGCTATCTCTTTCATTTTCTCAATCCCCCGTCACCCCTTCTCAGGACTCCTGTCCTCTCTGCAGCTGTGCTGGTCATGGAAAAGAGAGAATTATTTATATCTGCTGCCCCAACACCGCCAAGGGTGAACCTGAGGAGAGGTGGTGAAGGATTAAAGAAGACAGGCAGAGTGGATCTCCCATGCGTGGATGAGGACCCAGAGAAGTCCAGCCTGCAAGCCGAATGCTTCATTTTATAGTCTCATTAAAACAAGGGTAGATTAACGTGTACACAAATGTTCTTGTTTTGGCAACACTTGCTGTACCTCCCACAGCTGCTTAGGAAGGAATTAGTGAGGCCTACAAGGTCAGGCTTAATTATGCTAGGAGAGCTCTGCCCTCCAGGCTGGGACTTGTTTGTGGCCCTGCCCCAGGTCAGCCCGAGGCTTAATCCTATAGCTGCTCCCTACAAGCTGAGCCTTAGAGACCCAGGGTTGTGGCTCCCAAGTATGTGGCACAGGCCGGGTGGGCTTCCTGGAGGAGGTGGTGCGGGAGAAGGCTGTGGAACAACCCCAGCTGGAAACATCCCGTCGTTGTTCAGACGTCATCACCTTATTTCCAGTTCAGGAAATGTGGTTTCCCTGCCCCTGACCAGCGACAGACCCCTGACTGCCCCCAGGTGCTGTGGAATCCTGCCCAGCGGCTGGTGTGGAGACTTCGGGCTGCCACAGGCAGCGACTGGCTCTTGTCCTTGCCAGCCAGCCCTTGTGGCTCTGCCTTGACACCATGGGGCCGGGGCTGGGAGAGGGGCGGCGGCTCCAGTGAGCCCCGTCTCCACGGAGGCGGCAAGGTCCCGGCCGCGGGCAGAATGAGAAACACTGCGCCAGTCCCTCCGTCTGGTGGAAGGTGCTCCTGACTCAGCGGAAACGTTTCCCAGAAAATCCGGCTGTTTTCAGTTTGGAGCCCATCCCGCTGGCTACGCGGTGGCTGGACGAGGGCAGCTCCTCGTCACAGGAGAAGCTCAAGGAGGGGCCTCGAGGGGGCGCGCACCCTGCACCGCGGGACAAGTTGCTCTGCCTCTGCGGCCACGGGGACAGCCTGGCTCCGTATGGATGCTGCAGGAAGCACGTGGGACCCGGGAGGCAGGGGCGGGAGCACACAGCCCTGCAGACAGTGGGTGCTCGTCCCACCCGGGGCAGACCCTCAGGGATGGGCCCCCCATTCCTCCTGGCGCATCCCCTTCTGAAGAAGAAGAAGAAGAAGGGGTGTGGGCCCCCAGGACTTGCCTACCAGAGAGCAAGACCTACTTAAACCCACGGCAATGAGCACAGTGTGGTATTGGCACAGGAATAGACCTGCTGGGAAATTCTAGAACAATTAGAACTAAGCACGGCATGGTTTAGACACACGTCTAACTGTGGAACTTCAATAAGGAAACAAGCAAAAGAAAAGCAAGCAGGAACTTCAGAGGTGTGGTCCCCACCCGGCACAGGGGGCGATCAGGACATGACAACTGCTGTTCCGGCGCAGTCGGTCCTTCAGGACCAGGTGAACGCAGAGGCAGCTGGTGCGGAGCTGAGGGCAGGACACCAGGCAGGAACGCCTCTGTGTCCACAGCCTCAGGTGACTCCGCCCAGAGGCCCGAGGGGGGCAGAGCAGTGGGTCAGGGAGCCGGGTCCGAGGCCTGTTCTGTGGGGTCCCAGCTCCAGCCCTGCCCGTCAGCCTCCGCTCCGGTACAGGGTGCTCCTTCCCATCTTTTCATCAGAAGCAAGAGCAGGAAGAAACCCACAAACATTGGCATATTTTCAGAGTCCACGCTGGTGGTCTCACTGGGCCCCTGGGCGATAGTAACAGGTTATAATGGCAAGAGTGGCAGCAAGGACTTAAGACAGCACCTCCCACGTGCTGTACAGACTGAGGACCCGGGGCACGAGGAGGTAAGTCTCTCCATGACCACACTGAAGGGGTAAAGAGGAGACTGGGACCTGGGCAGCCTGGCTCAGGACCCACCCTCCGTTGCCAGACTGCGGAGGGACCGTCGCCCCAGAGGAAAGCTTCCCCAGCCCCACTCGTCTGTCGCTCGGTCCCGGTGCCCCAGCCCCTGCCCCTCAGCCTGGCTCCACGTGCTGTTCACCTCTGTGTACGGAGGCCCCTGACCCAGCAAAGCCCTGCCCTGGGCTGGCAGGTCAGCCGTGAGCGGCCCCGACGAAGGACCCTGCCCAGTGGGGGGCAGTGACTACTGGGTCGTCCTGCCCACCCGGTCCTGACGGGCATTTGGCCCGGAGAGTTTGGAGAGGAGGAGGAAGCCCATGCAGACGGTGTGAGGGGTCTTCTCCCTCCAGGCCACCACCAGGCTCCGTGGCTAACGCAGCCCTCACTCGCACCCCACCCATCGGGGCTGCCGGGCACAGGGCCAAGGTCAGGCACGCTTCCTTCCACTTGGGGAAGGTCACCAGGTCAGCCTCTTGCTACGCAGCACGAGCCCCTGGGGCTTCATACGAAGGCTTTCTAATGGATTTATTGTGTTTGTTTGACCTTTCCAAGTGCGAGCTCAGACCAGGCCCAGAGGAGGGTGCTGGGAGCTCGTTTCTCTGAAGTTAAGCAAAACTGATAAGTGAACGGGGTTCCTGGACGGAGCCCGCCAGGTTTTCTCAGCAGAGCAGCTTCAGGGAAAGAGGAGCTGTGCTCAGGGAGCGCTCCGGGGGAGGGGGAGCGTGCCCCCTGAGAAGAGGTGACTGAGGAGGTCGGCAGATACAGGCTTTTCAGCGTGGAAAGAGCCACGCCACAGAGAAACAGCTGGCCAACTTGGGAACTGCTGATCTAGTTCCACTTCTAGTTTCAAGGCCAAGAGTTCCTTGTTTTAGGAGACCTTTAAAAAAGTTAATGATCAGCACGGCTGGTGTAGCTCAGTGGTTGAGCATTGGTCTATGAACTGGGAGGTCACGGTTCGAGTCCCAGTCAGGGCACATGTCAGAGTTGTGGGCTTGATCCCCAGTGTGTGTGCGTGTGTGTGTGTGGGGGGGGGGGGGGGGGGGGCGCGCGGAGAGATTGTGCAGGAGGCAGCCAAACAATGATTCTCTCTCATCATTGATGTTTCCAGCTCTCTCTCCCTCTCCCTTCCTCTCTGAAATCAATAACAAAATATTTTTTTAAAAGTTAATGACCAGTGCATGAATGAAAATAACTTCTAGTCATCACAAATACGTTTGGACTTTAGACCAGAGGCTGCAGACTCCAATGCCTAGGGCCTGGGCAGGCCACCTAAGTAACTACAAGGAGCAGGTGTGAGCAGTGGGCAAAGGGAGAGGGTGGGCCTGTGGTCCCCACAGGACATGCAAAAGGGGCCGCCTCAGCTCCAAGCAGGAAGGTGGGCCCGTGTTATAGATGTCCTCAAAAAAAAAAAAAAAAAAAAAAAAAAAAAGCCAGGAATCAAAGATTTGTATGGGCTGTCCAGGGTATTTTAATTTAGTGTGGCCAAATAAAATATTCCCAGGCCGAGACACAGCCTTGGGCTGCCACTGCCACTTCGATTCCGGAGTGAATCTCACCTGCCACCTTTATGGCGAGTCGGCAACTGCCGTCCCACTTGGGGGCAGCTCAACCTCAGAATCTGCCAGAAGCTCTGATCCAACCACAGAGGCACGGCTCCCCCAGATCCAGGCACCTGCTCACTGTGGCCAACTCTAGCTGCGATCCCCGTAACTCTGTGCAAAGACCCCTCTCGCGCTGAGGGCTCCCGGGGGCGGTTCCCAGCATCCAGCCTGGGCAGCGCCCCCCCCCCCTCTTGCTTTTAAACTAATCGTGTGAGAACAACTGAGGTTTACAGAGCATGCTGTCTTTTCCGAGGACCTTCACAAGCATCCTGTTGGCAGTGAGAGAGTCATTCCACAAACACACTCACGGATGTCTGAGGCCCTAAGAAACCCGCACTGACCAGGAAACAGAGAGAGATGCTGATTTCAGTCAGGTGCAAACCGGAGCATTCCGCTTTCTCATGCATCGGACTCCGCTCTTGTGGCAATCTCTCCCCAGCCCACGCCTCTCTCCTGCCTCATCAGTCCAAGCTGGGAACCTCGGGTAGCCACGTACTACATGCTGGGCCCTGGACCCCAAATCCCTGACACATTATTTCCCTCCATTCTCACTACAAGCCCATGAGAGAAGCTACAGAGCCAGAGTCCCTTATCCAAAGCCTTGGGGCTTAGCAATTTGGCTGCATACGCCATATATATATATGTTGTATAACATCCCAGTGGTCCAAGGCAGTGCAATCAAACACCTTCCTATTTCTGTAGTGAAACCCATGAATATTCATATCGAGTGAAATAAGAAATGACTATAAATAGCGTTACACCAGTTCAGGTTGACTGCGGCTGCCAAATGAGTTTGGCTCAAACTTAGGAATAAAGTTTTGGTTTTCAGAACACGGTCCTGCACAAAGAACCGTCATTTTACAGATGGACGACACTGACAGGTTAAGTCTGTGGTCGGCAAACTGCGGCTCGAGAGCCACATGTGGCTCTTTGGCCCCTTAAGTGTGGCTCTTCCACAGAATACCATGGCCTGGGCGAGTCTATTTTGAAGATATGGCACTAGAAGTTTAAGTTTAAAAAATTTGGCTCTCAAAAGAAATTTCAATTGTTGTGCTGTTGATAGTTGACTCTGTTGACTAATGAGTTTGCCGACCACTGGGTTAAGTGACTTGCCTACGTAGCAGATGGGATTCAAGCCAGAATCCGTTTTCAGAGCCCGTGTCTATAACCACATCCTTACCCGGGAAAAGAGCATGGATTTCTGTGGGGAACAGCTGAGCGTCCTAATCCCTGCTCTGCTGCTTAGGAGCTGTGGGATTTGGGCAAATCTTCACCCCAGAGGCCCTCAGCTTCCGTGGAGGTCATTAGAACTCTTCTCAAATATCCCAGCTCTCACACACCGGGCACAGGATCAGCTTACCTTCCTCGCTCACTGGAAGGTAGGTGTGGCCACAAGACCGAATTTGGCGGGAGAAATGTCGGTGGAAGTGACGTGTGTCACTTCAACTGGAAATTTAGGAGCCAGTAGGCGTAGAACTGCCTTTCATTTTCCATTAGTGACCACGGGGGCCTGCTCCTCCTGCCCTGGACCTAAAACGCGGACACAAACCTTGCACAATCGGGCCTTCTGCTGATCAGCAACAGGCACGCAGCAAGGGCAGAAACAAACGTTGTTTGAAGCTAGTGCCATTTGGGGCTTGTCTGTTACTGCAGCAAGACCTGGCCTATGCTGACTGTCACAGGCTCTTTCTCTATAACACAAGTCACGTGAAGACTGAGCGAGGGGGCACATGTGAAGCTCCAACATTAACTAGCGCCTGGCAACAGACATGAGTTAATTCCCTCTCCCATTCTCAGCCAGAATTTCCCAGCTGTAAGGAAAGGGGGTTATACCGTGTTTCCCCGAAAAGAAAACATCCTCCAAAAATAAGACCTACTTACAGGTTTCCTTCTGAGTGAAATATAAGGCATCCCCCGAAAATAAGCCCCCCCCCCCCCCAGGCTCTGTCTCAGAATGAAAATTAATTTACCGTACCGTATACAGGTAATAAATTTTCTTTATTTTCATTTAACAACAAATGTGTACCGTATTCTTCTTCATGGAAAAATAAGACATGCCCTGAAAATAACACCTAGTGCATCTTTGGGAGCAAAAATTAATATAAGACACTGTCTTATTTTCGGGGAAACAGGGTAGTTAAGCTGCTCTGTTTCAATGTGTGAAACTGCTTGTTGGCCCACGCGGTATTAGTGGAAAGGATTTTCCAACATCCACAAAAATGTGAATGCTTGCCTATGCATTCAGTCATTCACGCCCCTCATGTCACTCTGGTTTTGATGAAGAGGCCGAGAAAGATGGTGGGAGGTTGGGGACACAATCCCAAACCTGAGGATCCCAGGATGTGACAGCCTGGTCCGAATATCCCCAAAGGCGGGACCGCAAAGGGCCCACTGTGGGGAGGGCCAGGCAGCCTGCACACAGCTGCTGCGCACAGAGGAGGCCCGTTTCCTAAGGCTGCTAGGCGGGGGCCGCGCAGGCGGACAGAGGGGGGAGGGAGGCTCCAGGGAGGAGACTCTCAGAGATGAAAACCTTCGGTTGCCACAGAACTTGCATTAAGACCCCATTTAGCAACACTGATTAGGGAGCTATAAATAGCACCTGGGCTCTCACAGGCCATAAAACACTTCCCCGCAGGCTCCCAGCCTATAGTCTGCCCTGCTTAATTAGGGCTCCAAATAAAATACCTGGAAGGCCCTCGTTGTCATAGTGACCAGTTGCTGGGATAGGGATGGGGCTGAGGTTAGACACAGGGCAAAGGTGGGGAGGAGGAAGCTGAGGAGGAGGAAAGAGGAGGAGGGGAGGGGGGGATCACTGGTAAAGGTTCCCGTGAAGTCTGGGATCACATCAAGAGGCGGGCGGATGAGCAGACTGCAGCCTGTAGCGGCTGCAAAAAATGGCAGCCTCACCCATCTCCTTTCCCAACCACAGGCTACCGAGGCAAGGCAGGGCGCCCGGCGGGCCCTGGGCAGATGTGAGAGGCAGCAGATCCGAGCTTGAGTCCTGGCTTGGTCACTGACCAGCTAGGAGGCCTTGGCGGGCTCCCGCCTTCTCGGGGCCTCTGGTCTATTCCGCTGTAAAAGGAGGGGCCAGGTCGGGAGGGTCTCTAAGCTCTTCATGCACAGCTGGGGCTGGACCACTGGACCCCACCTCTGCAGAGAACGGAGAAGCCCTCCGTGTTCTGAGTCACCCCCAAGACGTGGAAAGTGAGGGAATGCTGCCGTGGGTGTGTTTGCAGAAAATATCTGAGAAGAAAACACGAGAATCTGACAGCATCTGCTGTCTCTGGACGGGGTGGCTGGGAACTGGGTGGGCAGGAGACTTGTCACTGCCGTGCTTTAATTAAGCTTATGAATGTATTTCACATCAATGCAACCTAAATTTAACAAATACTGGACTTCAAAAGGCCCAGGTTTTAATGTACGAATAAACACCAACGGGTCACCCTTCCATGAACTGATCTCTTTGCCGAGACTCTCTGTCCATGTGCTCCTTAGCTTCTTGCGGTCTCCTGAGCTCGGCCATGTGTCTGGAAGCCTCCGTGCCTTTGCACAGGCTGTACCCGCCCCAGAAATGCCTTTTCTGGCCTTTTCCGTCTAGTAACATCTTTAGACCAAACTCCAATATCCCTCCTTCTGGGACCACTTCCCTGGTGCCACAGCCGCCCCAAACACCTGTCACTCTCTCCACTGCCCTCCTCCTTCCCTCCCTCCCCCCTCCCCCCATGGCGCTTTATTAGTGCTCAGCTCATTGTGTGGCTCCCCCAATAAACGGGAAGCAATCTGAGGCGGGCCCCGGTGGGACTCCAGGGTGTTCACCGGGTCCTAGTGCTGCTCGGTACAACGCTCCGCACCCCCAAAGGACCACAACCACAGAGCATCCATTCCAGATGATTCCCTTGCAGTGCACCCGCTGAAATTCAAGTCTCTGCTCTCATACCACCTGCTGCCTCAGCCTCATTTGGATATGCTGGGGAAATCCATTTTTAACTTTCGCCCGAGCTAAATACTAGGAGGAAGGGCTGCACCCAGCAATGGACGCACGCAATGAGGGGCCCGCCCTACCGCTCCGCCCGATGGATAATGCATTTTGTGGGTTGTTCGTTCGCCACAGAGGTACCTTCTGGGCCTTCACCTGGGCAGCCTTCCTGCCGGCCAGCTCGGGAATCCCATGGTGATGAGGCGCCCATGGGAAGGGGCTGCCAGGCTGTGGGACCTCGGCAAGACCTTGACCCTTGCTGGTCCCCGCCCGCAGCATGAGGGGCTTGGACCAGAGTCCCTAAGGCCCTGCCCATTTGGACAATCTGCCTGGAATTTTAAATATCAACCCAAGCAGGGCCAAACAGCCAGAGAAGTCCACTCTAGATAAACAAAATCCCAAGTGAAGGTCAGAGACCAGAGGAGGGAATGAAGGAGGCACCAGTGGTTATAGGATGAGATTTACGTGTAAGACACACACCCATGGGTAAACCCAGAAACCTAAGAAAAATCTCTCTTCTTCCAGGACTCTGAATTGAGGTCACTATTGAAGTGTGTCTGCAGCCAGACTGCCCCCTGGGGATGGCGTGTGGGGAGGACAGGACACAGATGACACCCAACCCCCTCCCTCTGCTACCGAATGAACTTTCCAGACCCAATAAAGTGACGCTGTAATCAGGACAGTCTTATCACCCTGATTGATCCAAAAGATCAATCACTTGTAAACTTTCACTCTATTAACCCTTACGTTAGTTACTAATGGATTTCTGACGGTTTCACTTTCAGCATCCTTTCCTCTTTTACTTCCCTTGGGGAGGGTGTTTATCCCAGAGACTGCCCCAACTCAGCTCTGGGAGAGCCTGTGACCAGGGCTGAGCCAATCAGCACTTCCCAATCCGGCGGCCACAGTCAGGGTGGGTTATGTCACCCAAGTGGGCCCAATCAGAATGCAGTCTAGAACTTGTGCTGGATGCGGCTGCTGCAAGCATGCTTACTCCTCATGGCTGAGAAGGGAAGGGATAGGCCCAGGGCTCCTCATGGTCACGCTGGGCCTGAGAAAGTAGACCCTGGGGGTCCCATCCTCAATGGGTGTCAGAGGGCCTTCTGCGTGGCGCTCTGTGGGAGGGGAGATCTAGGGATCAGTGTGGAAACAGTCTTTATTTTCCTGTAGGTTGACAGTATGGGAACCTATGGCCCTATTAGGTACCCTTCAGGCACCACGAGACACAAAGGACGAGAAAGCTGAGAAATGCAGAGAGAGAGAAAAACCAGATCCTGACAATAGTGTTTGAATCCTGGATACAGGTGAGGCTCAAGCCAGATTCGCCCCAGGACTAGTTAGTGAAAAAATTCCATGCATCCCCTTTATCAACGTAGGCATTTTGGGTAAGATTTCCTGTTTCTTACAAAGAGAATACATGTAATAAACCACCCCTCTGTGCTAGGACGTTCTCTAGACCCTGGACTTGAGTTCTTGAAGTCTGATCAGAAGTAATTCCTGGTGGAGTCACCCTGGTGTGGGAAGCTCAATGCAGCCTAAGAATGACAACAGAGTCAGGGGGTGTTTGGTTAGAAGGGAGCTCAGGGTCTGCCACTCACTCAGAGAGCTGAAGTGCCTGGCATACTGGCAGTGTGGCCAGTCTAGGGCAGAGGACAGACCAGCGTCCCGGATTCTCACTTCCAACATGGATTCCCTCCGGGCGCCCACAGTAGTCCTCTGGTTAAGACTGCGTTTCTCTTTTCAATCTCTCTCTCCCTTGCTATGCAGAAGCTCTGCCACCAGGTGGCGATGTGGAGTCACTGCACGCGGTGTGGGATTGAGGTTGTGGCCAAGGATTGCCTTTTAAGAAAATGGATCTTTATTCATCTCAAAAGATAATTTATATACAAAATTATGATTTATTTAAATATAACTTTGGAGATAAATCAAAGATTTATAATTGGGGTTATTTACACGGTCTCTTTCCTAATTATTTGCCTCTTTCTAACCCTGCCTATGAGGGCGTGAATGCAGGATTAGATGTCTTTGTCAAGCTATTTCTCTAGGAGCTCAACTTACCCGCCTGTACCAATGGGTTCACTGACACTCGATATAGGGCTGTTGTGAAGGAGAATGTCAGGGTTACATCCTTTAGGCAGGGACTGGCACATAGGAGATGTCCAATGCATCTTGGGTGAAGAAATAAGTGTGGTACCTAGTGAAGTAGTATAAGCAACTGCTCCATAAAGGACACATTACCAGAGGCAAAGGGAAGCGGTTCTATTTCTCAGTGATAGGCCGTCGGCAGTAAGAAGGGGTCTGGGAACTCACTGGGAAGCCGTAAATCACAGCGCGCCCATGGCTGCCCACTTGCTGGCCCCACAAAGCTCCCCACCTCGCACCCCGGCCAGAATCCTCTCTGCCTTGTAGGTTCTGCTGGAGAACTCCTCCTCCCCTTTCTCTGTGAGCTCCCGGGCCCGCCTCACCTGCGAACCGGAGGCTAGCAGGCCCCTGGAAGTGCTAAAGACTCTCAGGGAACCGGGTCTCCTCATTTCGCACTCTTTCCCGGGCTGCCTCTCCAGGCTCAGGGCCTCGCTCTCTGCATCTGTAAAATCTGCCCCGGCTTGGATGCTGCCCACATCTCCTCCAGAGGGGGGACCCTGGGAACACCACCCCCCCGCCTCAGGCTGACGGGCCTCTCCAGGGGCACAGAATTCCCTCGACTTCAAACCTCCTCGACTCTAACGGAACAAATTATGTGACGCTTTATTTTCCCCAGCTTGAATGGGCAGAGCTAGCACCTCATAAAATGACAGGGAAAATATTTGGCTGGTTTCGTAGGCCGGGGCCACAAAGGCTCGCTTGTGACGGGCGGCCCTGCCTGGATCTGGGCAGCGAGGTCTGCAGACGCCGATGCCCGCCTGACACGGGCCAGCTGCGCGCAGCCCACGGGGCCCGGAGCCGCACCGGGCCCTCTCCTCCCCCGCACTTCCAGGGCCCGCGCTGCCAGGACAGCCCGGTCACCGGCCCTGCAGAGGGAGCCTCCTGGGCGCGCCCGGGAGGCCCTCAGAGAGGCGTCTGTGGACTGGTCAGCACAGCCGCCCGGGAGACGTGTGTGGGGCATCCATCCGGGTCACAGTCTGGCCCCTGCAGGGATCCACCCACAAACTTCCTTCTTGCCAGACTCAAGTGCTTCCCGGCCTCCCTGCCATTGCTCCTGCCATTCCTCAGACCAGGAACAGCACCATATCCCCCCCCCCCCCCCCCCCCCCCCCCCCGGCCTTCCGTGGAGCCCGGTCCTACCCCTCCCTGCCCCGCCCCAGGTCCTCCTCAGCCCAGCCCTCGGTGACTCTGAGCACGCAGGCGCATACCCTTCCATGAGCTGACGGCCCCCACTGCCTGTGCCCCTCGTTACATAATCAATCACACCCTCCTTGGGGTGCCTTTTGATTGATGCTGAGGTTACTGATTTCACTGACACCTCATTTATCTGAAACGTTGAGAAAGAGCTTATTCAACATCAGTGACTTTTTTTCTGGAAAATTATCCTGTTAAGTATAACCCACTTTTAGTTTGATCTCTTTGGGTGAAATTTTTTCTAAAATGCTTTATGCCCTCATCTTTTGTTTTTAATTTAATTTTTTTCCAGTTTTATTGACATATAAAACCATGTACATTTAAGGTACACCAGAGTGATCTTGATATCTGTTTATATTGTGAAATGATACTATGTCCTCATCTTTTTTTAAATATTTTTTTATGATTTCAGAGAAAAGGGGAGAAGGAGAGAGAGAGAGAGAAACATCAATGATGAGAGAGAATCATTGATCGGCTGCCTCCTGCACCACTCCCACTGGGGATCCAGCCTGCAACCCAGGCATGTGCCCTAGGCCGGAATTGAACCTGGGACCCTTGAGTTGGCAGGCTGACGCTCTATCCACTGCGCTAAGCCACCTAGGGCTGTGCCCTCATCTTAAACCAATCACCCTACCCATAATGGAATCCATTTTCGAAGATTCAGGATTGGAAAGGGCAATGCCACTTTGGGTACTGACTGTGTTCTGCCTGGTTCCTGTGGTGGGGGCTGCGTGTCCCTTTTCCAAATGGCCCAGACCAGTGGCGGGCAAACTGCGGCCTGCCAGCCACATGTGGCTCTTTGGCCCCTTGAGTGTGGCTCTTCCACAAAATACCACGTGCGGGCGCACACGTACAGTCCGATTGAAATTTCATGGCCCATGCGCAGAAGTCGGTTTTCGGCTCTCAAAAGAAATTTCAATCGTTGTACTGTTGATATTTGGCTCTGTTGACTAATGAGTTTGCCGACCCCCGGCCCAGGCTGATGTGCCTTAATGGACAGCCCCGACTGCTGTGCCTGCAGAGCGCGGGCGTGCTGTCGCTGACCTGTGCCCTCTGTGTGGGACAGTGGTCCCTGCTGCAGGGCTGCAGCTGGTGTGCTGGCCTCCGGTCTCCCCCCCCCACCCCCGGCCCCCACTCTCGTTTGCTGTTTCTATTCGGCGAAAGCAGTGGGAGGAAGATGGCCACACTCACGTAAACTCAAGTAGGGTGTAGAAGATGAACAGTAAATAGTGTTGGAGGTACTTTCTGAACTTCAAAACAGAAACTGGGTTCCTTTCAAGGCCCTGAGTGAATATCTTCATTCATTCTCGGGGTGTGTGGAGCTGAGGTGCCAAATAGCTTTCTGTGCTGATGGGTCCTTGGGGTGATGAGTAGGCCCCACGGTCCCCACCCTGTGTGCGACCCCGCCTGGCTCTGCAACAAGATCCAGATGACTGGTTTTGGGCAATGCGTGGTCAGGGTCAGGGCGTGGCTCACCCGACAGCACCATTCGTTACCAGTTGTTGCTTTGGAATGAATTCTGTCGTCAAAGCGGGGCCTCCTGAGCCTGCAATGGAGCTGGTTCAGCCTCATCGCTGCCTCAGAGGGCCATGGCTCCAGGGTGCTGGCAGCTGCCGTCTCCAGAGGATGCACCTTTGGGATGGGTGGGGATTGCTAAAGCCTCATTGCAAGTAGTCTGACCTCTGGTTCTCGGGAAATGAGAGATGTCCAACAACAACTTTACGTAGCACGCAGAATCGCATGCCTACTTAGGACCCATTTCTTGCAAGTTACTATGGCTGGTTTGGGCTGCAGTAAATCCTCTTTTAAGGCCTGGGAACTGAGGGGCTGGACAAAGAGCTGGGCATGGTGACTGCAGAGCCAATCAGCATTCAGGGACGGCAGGAAGAAAGGGCCTGGAGCCCTGGGGGGAGGGGGAGGCTGAGGGGTAGCCTCTGACCGGCAGGTGGGGTAGCCTGGCTGCCCTGAGGCTCGATGAGTCCTGCCAAGCAGAGTCCTCCTCCCGGTGATGCTTCTTCCCTCGGGCAGCCACCTTGACCAGGAGGCGTCTCACTTTGGCACCTGGCCGTGAGCACTGTTAATGCGCTTGTAATCTCACCCTCACTCAAACTTCTTATACACACAAAGCTTTACTTCCTGCTGGCTTCCTCCAACCTTCGTGAGACCACATCTGCCTCCCCGGCTTTGTTCCCTGCCCCCCTCCATGTGTGCCACCTGCTATTATATTTCAGTTCTTCGGTTGGACAAGACTCCTTCTCACCGCAGGGCCTTTGCACAGGCCATTCCTTCTGCCTGGAATCCCTTCTTCCTCACTCCTGCCCCCCCACGACAGACACCTTGCTAGGCAATTCCTCCTCTAAGCATAGAGGTTCCCTAGATTTGCCTTCTCCGACTCCCAAGAAGACCACAGCCTCTCCACGCACTGTCCCAACACCCCCTGCCTCCCCAGTGTGCCACCCGCACCATGTGACCAGCGGGGAATTCCCGGGATTGGTTGGAACGTGTCTCCCTGCTCAGCGGTGAGTTCTCCGGGCTGGGTTCCCGGCCGCCTTGCTCGCTGCCTTGTCTTTAGCCCCTAGCACAGAGCCGGGCACACAGTGCACGGTCAGTGCCGTTTCACTCAGTGAATCAGTCACCACGCCTTCCTCTCCAGCACCAGCCATGGCGAGCTGCCTCTGGGACCTCGGCCCTCTCGTCACTCTGGTTTCTTGCCTTTTCTGCAAGGTACATCTTTCCTGCCTAAGTGCTTCCTGCTCTTCGATGGAGGAGTGAAGGAATCATTCAAACAAACAAGCCATTAGAATTGGGGATCGGGAGCCCCTGCGCTGCTCACTGGGGAGGGCACTGGGCGTGCGGCGGAGAAGCCGTCCCGGGGGCAGCCCTCGAGCGGGGGCCTGCCTGCAACGGAGCTCATCGACTTCACAGGCATCCCTCCGAGAGGCTCCCGGGAAATCCTGAAACGTCTCCGGTGAGCGAGGCTGGGGAGTGGAGAGGAACATGCAGGTCCCGTTATGATTAATTTAAGAGGGGCATGCGTCCGCAGCCCGCCTCCTGCCACTGCCGTTCGGCCGAGGGAAGGGGGAAACATTCGTCAGGTGGGAAGGACCGTGGCGTCCATCAGAGCTGCCTGGCCGTGACCGCATCTGTGTGCCAGCACCATGCTGGGCAGTCACATCCGTTACATCATTCAATCCCCAGGAGAACCTGGATAGGTGGGAGTTACCTCCGTTTTACGGATGAGAAGCGGGAGGCTCAGCGAGTGTGACTGGCTCGGCTGAGGTTGCAGAATGAGCTGCGGCAGAGCTGGGCTTTACCTCCGGTGGCCAGCCCCAAAGCCTCTGCCCAGCTGCAGAGGGAGGCGGGGGGCAGAGGCCCTCTGAGCTCCAGATGAAGTGCTGCCGGGAAAACAAGGTTTCCAGCCTCGGGTCCAGGCAGACCTGGAGCCTTCAGTGGGGCCTCCCCAGCCTCCCAGCTGGACGGCAGCGGCCCTCCGGCACGCAGGGCTGGCTTGCTGAGGTGTGGCAGTCTCCAGGGGGCGGCACTGGGCTCTAAAGTCCCCCCTTCTCCACAGGGACCTCCTGCACCCCAGGCCTCGGAAGGTCTGAATGGCAGAGCTGCGGGTGTCCTGAGAAGCCAGCCCTCTGCCTCCCTGAAGAAACAAGCACAGTGGCCCTGGCTGGTGTGGTTCAGAGGCTGAGCAATGACCTACGAACCAGGAGGTCACGGTTCAATTCCCAGTTAGGCCTCATGCCTAAGCTGCAGGCCTGATCCCCAGTGTGGGGTGTGCAGGAGGCAGCTGATCAATGATTCCCTCTCATCACTAATGTTTCTCTCTCTCCCTCTCCCTTCCTCTCTGAAATCAATAATATATATATTTTATTTTTTTTAAAGAAAGGGTTGGCCCAGAAAGAAACTCACTACAGACTGATTCATATGCCTTTCAGCATAACCATTATTGCTTGTCTCATTTTCGATTCTTATATTTCCAGCAGGACATGATCTCCCTCATCTAGGGGAAATGGTGAACAACGTAGACTGATGAACAAGAACACACCCAGAGATCAGGAGCCATGGGTCAGACTGTTGGACCTCAGAGGGAGGGTGGGGATAAAAGGGAGAGATCAACCAAAGGACTTGTGTGCACACATATGAGCCTAACCAGTGGTCCAGGACAATAGGGGGTGGGAGCATGAGTGGGGCTGGGGTGGTGGATTGGAATGGGGGGGGTTGAGGACAAATATGTGATACCTTAATCAATAAAGAAATTTAAAAAAAAAAAAAAGAAAAAAGAAAGGAAGAAACACGATGGGTCCCAGGGAAGGAAGCTGCATTACCTGCGTGGGATCCGAGGGTGCCCGGTCTACAGACTCTCTTCCCTCAGGCCCCTCCTCACGCCTGGCCTCGCCTGTCCCTGCCATCCTGACGGGTCATTCTGAGCACACACTCTGGGGCCATGGCTTTCTATTGTTGAGCACATGAGCCTTTACCCTCTGTCCCGGTCAGCTGGCGCTGCCATGTCAAAGCACCACAAACAGGGAGGCCTAAGCAACAGCAATGCTCTGTCTCCAGTTCTGGAGGCTGCAAGTCTAAGATCAAGGTGCCGGGAGGGTTGGTTCCTCCAACTGGGAGGGAGCCTGTTCTGTGCTCTCCCCTTGCTCTGGGGGTGGGTGGGGCTTGCTGGCAGTCTCTGGCGGTCCTTAGCCTGCAGACACCTCACCCTGACCTCTGCCTTCACACGGGGTTCTCCCAGTGTCCGTGCCTCTGTGTCCCCATCTCCGCTTCTCATAAGGACAGTCATCGTATTGGATCAGAGCCCCCTCTAACGACCTCACCTTAACTTACTACATGTTATTTCATCTTATTTCCAAATAAGGCCATATTCTGAGGTACTGGAGGTTAGGATTTCAACATATGAATTTTAGGGGAACACAATTCAACCCATAATACTCTGTTTACTCTCTGAAAGGAAAGGTGAGGGCTACTGTGGAAGAATAAGACGTGGCCCGGCCGTGACTACTGTGTAGCTGGGAGGACAGGATCCCCAAGGACACGCCTAGAGAAGCACGGCATAGAGAGAGAGACATGTGCAGAAGGAGGCACAGAGAGGCAGAGCCATCGGAGCCACAGGACGTGTGGCTTCTGGGCCTGGGCCTGGGCCTGGGCGCATACCTGATGGTTGTGTGGTTTACAGTGGCCTCTAACCAAGGGGGTTCTCCGAAGGAGATACCCATGGGCTATGGTGACAGGCGTTCAGCTAAGGTGAGCCCAGGAGGCCAGGCTCAACTTCAGCACCAGCCCATTCTGACGCCACGGTCTCTTGTTCGTAATTAAAGCTGAGTTCACAATAAAATACCTTCCCAACAAGACCAACAACCAAGCTCACGCAATATAAACCCCCCGAAGGAAGGGCCCCCAGTCCTGAGATGCTGCAAGGCATTAGCCAAACCTTTGGTACCCCCTTCCCAGGGCCCCAGACAGTCAAACAGACATGTCACCTTAACTAACTGGAGAAACCATGTCGGGGAAATCCGTTGGCATTTGGTACCCGTTATTCTACCCCCGGCAGCCTGCCGTGCTGAGGTAAGGAGCGGGGGCAGCCGGCAAAGGCAAGCGCATCCGTGGCAATGCTGTTTGTAAAAGGGGAAAACCGCAAATAGCCCAGATGCACAAAAGGGAGGCGGGCTAATTAGATTATGACATTACCAAATGGTGACACAGGATTTAGTCATTAAAAATTACATTACGCCACCACCACTTATCACTGTTCTGGAAGTCCTGGGCAGACAATTAGGGAGGAGAAAGCAGGCAGCACTGTCCTCATGGGCAGACGATGACTGCAGACCCAGGCCACCCAGGAGACTCCGAGGGGAACCTACCGGAGAAATGAGCGTGCGCTGAGGCAGAAAATTACTGGCAACCCAACACCAGCGGCTGCCCTCCGGGCGGATAACGAGGCCGGGGGTACAACGGGGGATAGGATTCTCCCCACAACAGCAGCAAAGATGGCATGCCGAGGAATAAACATGCCGAGGGACCTGTGAGACTCGTAAGAGCAAAAACTGAAATCATATGAAGGCGCGTAACAGAAAACCTGCATAATGGAAAGGCATATTTTATGCTTTCGGGTGGAGTACTGAATAACTCAGAACCACCCATTATCCCACAGCATAATCTGTAAATGCAGTACGATCCCAATTAAACACCGAGGGGGTCTTGGGGGCACTTTACCAAGGTGATTAAGTTTACCTGGAAAAGCACACACACACACATGAGAAGAAATGGGAAAATTACTAAAAATAAAACGCAACGCGCCGGGAACTGTCCGGCCGGCTATGAAAACAGCGTTTCGATCAGAGCGCGGCCGTAATTAAAACCACTTGGTGATGGTCTAGACTAGAGACGGACGGAGCAGAGGAATGCTGCTTCTCCCAGACTCGGCGAGTACCTGCTCCTCCGTAAGCTAACGGTCTGATGGAGGGGAAGGGGCGCCGATGTGAGAACCAGACGGCCCTGGGCCCTCTTCCCAGCCTGTGTGGTCCCAGACGCCTATTTTTAGTTCACGTGACTCCTGTGAGAATTAAGGTGAGGGGCGTAACGTGCTCAGAACAGGGTCCCAGGACAGTGGATGCTCATTGGAAGTCACTATTATTATCAACAATATGTTACTATTTTCTATTTTACAACGATTTTAACTATTGGTTATTATTATTATAAAAAATATGTTATTGATTTTTACAGAGAGGAAGGGAGAGGGATAGAGAGTTAGAAACACCAGTGAGAGAGAAACATCAATCAGCTGCCTCCTGCACACCCCCTACTGGGGATGTACCCACAACCAAGGTACATGCATGCCCTTGACCGGAATCGAACCTGGGACCTTTCAGCCTGCAGGCCAGACACTCTATCCACTGAGCCAAACCGGTTTCGGCATTAACTGTTGATTATTACCACACTGCCACCCGATCAGAGGCCTTCTGTCCTGTGGCATCAGCTACATCCCAGCTCTCCATCGGGTCCCTCCTCCCAAATAGCACTACCTCCAGACCTCTGAGCCCACCCCTCCTCACTTAACAGACGGGGCCCGCCTCCTCCTCAGAGAGAGACGAGCGGAAAGTCGGAAAGTCGAAGGGGAGAGGCCTCAGGAGCCATTCCCACGGGAGACGGGAGCTGTGGGAGGCGTGCGCCTCTGGAGAGAAGCGTGGGCAGCCCCGGGAACTGGGTCTCTGCCGTTCGAAAACCCAGGGCGGGATTACCGCGGCGCTTCCCATTCTCGGGGGGAGTCCGGGCAGGGACAATGGAGACGATGGGTTCAAGGGCCAACAAAGGCCCGGCCTGACTTCAGGGATGGCCTGTGTGAGGACAGAGGGACGCTAGGCCACGTGGGGCTGGAAGCTGGTGATGGCGAGGTCCCCCCACCAGCCCGCCCGTGCAGGCCGAGTGGCCTGGCCTGGTTCCGGCCACAGCACAGAAAAGGATGGTTAGGAAAGGATGGAGCCAGAAGAAATGGTGTCTGAGAGGGACGAAGCTGGAAGTCACGGACCAAAGATGCCGAGACAGGAGGCCCAGAGGCAGGAAGGCCAGCCAGGATGCGGGTGCCGCTGACTAGGAGTGCGGGGGATGCTGGGACATGCCTGGCACAAGGCTCTGGACGACACAATTGTTTAAGGGCCTCGGAAAATGTTGGAGACCTGGCCTGAATGTACTGGTTCAAAAATGACTGAGGCAGGGGCAAGTCTGCAAAATTAATACATGTTTAATTCACTACCCACTCCAAATAAAAGAGCATGACATCAAGAAGTCAATTGCAACTTAGCACAATCCAACCCTCAATTATACCTTCATGATAATCAGTGCAGGATGGTGTATATTTTAACATGTTAAGCAGCACAAGCTAAAAAGGAGATAATACAGGGTATGGAGTTAGAAAACCAAGGAGCCTCCATACTCCAGGAAATCTGCCATAATGCAGAAAGACGGAACCCACCGGTAATGCCTGCAAAGCCCTCTTTTACGACCCCGGACATAAATCCAGCTGGCAGGCGGGGAGAGCAGGCCTGGCGGTGTGCGCAGCGAAGGAGAGTTACAAGCTCCCTGAGACTGGCTGTGTGAGCTGGCTGCCCAGTTGGCTAAAACTACCAGGAGCCTCCAAAGAAGCAGGGGGTCCAGAGAACAGGAAGCGGGATCCCACCAGAACCTGTGTTAGAGCGCCCTGGCTGTCCACCATCCAATCTGCCTCTTCCTGGTCACTATATCACCCGCTCTCCGTTCGCCTCTTTCATTGCTTCCCCCTGTGGCCCTGGGTGGTCACCACGTCCCAGCTTTGGCTCCCCTTCCCCGGGGAGCTTAGAGGAAGCTCTGGCTTGGGGGCTGTGTCTGCTCCATCCATGGGCTCCCAGCTTCCTGGACCCAGGCCTGGACTCAGCCCCGACCGGTTCACAGGCATCTCCTCATCATTGCTCCCCACTTTGGACCCCAGATCTCAAATGATGCCTCATCTGGTCCCCTCCTTTCCTCCCTTCCTCCCTTCCTCCCTTCCTTCCTTCCTTCCTTCCTTCCTTCCTTCCTTCCTTCCTTTTTTCGTTCTTTCTTTCCTTCTTTCTCTTTCTTCCTTCCTTCCTTCCTTCCTTCCTTCCTTCCTTTCTTTCTTTCTTTCTTTCTTTCTTTCTTTCTTTCTTTCTTTCTTTCTTTCTTATATTTTATTGATTTTTTTTTTTACAGAGACCAAGAGAGAGGGATAAAGAGTTAGAAACATCCATGAGAGAGAAACATCTATCAGCTGCCTCCTGCATGTCCCCTACTGGGGATGTGCCTGCAACCAAGGTACATGCCCTTGACCAGAATCGAACCTGGGACCCTTCAGTCCGCAGGCCAATGCTCTATCCACTGAGCCAAACCGGTTTCGGCTGGCTCCCGGTCCTTTTTCTTTTGGGGAGTCCCTCTGCCCGCAGCACCAGCTCCATGCTCTTTAGCCCCATTGTCCCGCTCGCAGTGCGTTTCTCTGTGGCTGCGCTTTCTGCCTCAGAGAACACGTGGGGTGAGAAGAGGCCCAGCCGCTGCTGCAGGAAGCACGGGGCAGATTACCTAACATGTTCCAGGGGGCAGGGCACGCCGCGTCCCCAGCCGTCCCGGTTCTCCGGGTCCCAACTGCTTCCCGGGAAGCTGGGGCAGGCCCTCCCCGCCTCTCCTCGCACAGAGCGCGGTGGAACCGTCTGGGGCCCGCTGACAGCGGAGCCAGATGACAGGAGGATTTATATGAGTTTTGACAACATCAAGTCCCAGCAGAGCCCCGGGGGAGCGCGAAGGGAGCAGGTGGGGGAGCGGGGAATGAATAGTCTGTTCTGGGCCCCGGGACAGCCTCTTCCATTATGCATTTGTATTCACCCCGTAGCCATGGCGCTCCAGGCAGAGGCCCAAACAATACAGAGGACACAGCTGTTGAGGAGCTTACGGTCTCAAATTTTCCGCCTCGGAGCAGCCCGGAAATCCCTTCCTGAACATGCCCTCCGCAGACTCCGCCGCCTGCAGACGCCGCCCTCTCCGGGGGTGCGGGGGGGCTGCCACATCACCCTCACACCTGGCACCCCGCACACGTCTGTGCCAAGGCCCTCCGCCCCTCTGCCGTGGTCCCTTCCCCCACAGCGCCAGGCTGGAGGTGCAGGGCCAGCCAGGCCCCGGTGGAGGGAGGAGGGCTGGCGATGCCGGGGCGGCATGGAGAGGGCTGCCGCGGAGCCAGAGGAGGATGGAGCCGCGTCCAGGCACAGTAACTACCGTGCCCCGACCTGCCCCCAAGCAAGGCTGCCGCAAATCCTGTCCTAGGAATAGAGCGAGCATGCCCAGCTACCACCAAACAAAGGGAGCCGGCCGGGCCAGGGCGGCATTTGTTTCACGCGGGCTGTGTGCTGGGCACCTGGGGGGCTGGACACCCCCCCCCCCCAGAGCCTCCTGGCCTCCTGGCGGGGAAACATCGACCCTGCTGGTACCCACTTCCCGGAAGAGGGAACTGCAAGGAGGGTTACGTGGAATCAGGAGTTCGGCGAGGCCTGGCTCCGGCTCCGGGAAGCTGGGGAGGGGGCACACGGCTCCTCACGCCCCGCTGGTAGGGACGGCCTGGGCTTCCGCCTGAGCCTCTTGCAGAGGCTGAGATGCGCATAAACATGTATCTCTGTGTGTGTGACAAACACCGGTGTGGGAGGAGGGGGCAGGGAAGCACCACCGGGCCTGGCAGCTGGCACAGCCCCTCGCCGGCGGCAGGCAGGGTGCTCAGGCGGCTCTGGAGCAGCGGAAGTTTCTGCAGCTGTGACCGGTCCACTGGGGGCCTAGCGCCCCGCTTAACCTCCCGGGGCCCCCTGTGTGACCTGAGACCAAACGCTCTGATGTGTTAAGTTGCACCTCAGTTGGTCTAGCACAGTGGTTGGCGAACTCATCAGTCCACAGAGCCAAATACCAACAGGACAACGATTGAAATTTCTTTTGAGAGCCAAAATTTTTAAACTTAAACTTCTTCTAAATAGACTCGCCCAGGCCGTGGTATTTTGTGGAAGAGCCACACTCCAGGGGCCAAAGAGGCCGCATGTGGCTCGAGAGCCTTGGTTGGCCAACCACGGGTCTAGCAGAATAAGCATGCTGAGAGAGAAACATAAATGGGTTGCCTCCCATATGCACCCCAACCAAGATCAAACACACAACTGAGGTATATGAGCTGTGACCGGGAAATGAACCCCCAACCTTTTGTTGTGTGGGACGATGCTCCAGCCCGCTGAGCCACCCAGCCAGGGCTGCTCAGGACACTTCTGATGGTGAAAAATAACAGCAAGTAGATGTAGACGTTGAAAAGCACTTGTAAGTAAGAGGCGCTATGTTTGTTGAGACAATAATTTCTATCCTTACCAACAACTGGTGTTTATGGTATCTCCCTCTGTGTCTTATTATGTACTATCTCACATAATCTCCACAGCCCTTAGGAAGGTGTTACGGTTTTTTAATCCCCATTTTAGAAGGAGAAACTGAGGCTTGGTTTCTAAGCATTACCGTGCCTCAGGGATTGTATCATGGTTGTCAAGATCCTTCGGGTGCTGCCCCTCTCCTCGGCACTTCTCACCCAACTGCCTACGCAGCACCTCCTCTTGCATGCCCGATGGCCATGTCAGCCTTCACAGATCCGAGGTCAAGTTCCCAGCACCACCAGTCCTGCCCATCTCGGCTAATGGCACCTCCATTAACCTGTTGTTGGGCCCCAAACCTGAAGGTCCTCCTTTTTTTTTTTTTTTTTTTTTTTTTTACTTTTATTTATTTATTTATTTATTTATTTTACATATTTTATTGATTTTTCCCCCCTCCCTCCCTCCCACACATCCCCTCCCTCCCCAGAGTTCCATGTCCATTGGTTGTACTTATATTGCATGTATACAAGTCTGAAGGTCATCCTTGACTCACAGACTCTTCTCTTTCTCTCCCCGGCCAAGGCAGATCCTGCTGGTCTTTCAGAATACATCTAGCAACCAGCTACTTCTCATCACGGTGACTGCTGCCGTGATCCAAGCCACCGCTGTGAAAACGGCCTCCTAACCGGCCTCCCTGCTCCTTTACAACTTACTCCCAAGACCACAGTTAACGCGACCCTGCTAAAACCCGAGGCAAGTCTTCACCCCTCTTCCCGGACCCACAGGCTCTTCATGTCACTCAGAGAGAAAGCCAGGTGTCATACTTGACCTGCCCACCCCCAGGCTCAGTTCCTCGGTGGCTTCGCCCATGGGTTCCACTAGCCTCAGGGCCTCTGCCTTCGCTGTGACTTCTGTCTGGATAGCTCTTTCCAGATACACCCGCCTTACTGGTTCCCTCTCCTTTCAAGTGCACTTTCTCAACAAAGCCTTCCTCAACACTTTATTTAAATCTGCAAATTCCAGCTTCTTCCAACTCACTCTAGCCCCTTCGGGACTTTATTTTTCTCTACAGCTCTTACCATTAGCTAACGTCTTATTATCTGTGTATTGACTGGTTATCTACCTCCACCTGCTAACTCCTTCCTAAGGACAAGGATTTTTGTCTGTTTTGTCCCTGCTGTGTATGCAATAGTGCTTGGCGCATAATAGATGCTCAATTAATATGTGCAGAATACATGAATTTAAAAAGTTACTTGTCTAGGGTCATACGGTGGTAGATTTGGGGTTTAAATTCTGTGCTGACCCTAATGTATATTTCCAATCTGGGAGGTAGAGGAGAGAGGAGGGGTTGGGGGAGAAGAGAATGAAAGAAAGAGAAGAGAGGACATGAATGAGACCTGTTCTGCTTCATATTTCCCTACATTTCTAAGTGGACTGAAGGGGGGCAGAAGCAGAAAAGGGGGAGGTGGCCAGCATCCCCCAAGAGGATTCCCACTCCTCACAGGGAGACACACCGAGGTCTGACCAGCTGCTTTAAGGAAGCAACGAAAAGCAATTCCAAAGGAGGCTCCACAGTGACCTTCTCAAGATCACCAGCTAATGAGGGACAGAGCTGTCAACACCCACACGTCCCGGCAAGATTTCTGTGAAATCTCTGAAAATTGGTTTTTCAACGATAACTGGCTTTTGGCAAATTCTCCAAAGAATAAGGCCACAGCTTCCGACTAAGTGTGTCCAACTGTCCATCATCTCACCTGGTTCCTGACCCTGAGGCTGCAGGCAGACACAGGTTTGTGCAAGTCTCCAATAAGAGAAGCAGTCAGGGACAATGGTAGGCTGAGTGGGCAGAAACACCATATCCACTCATGTCCTCCATGCCCTCCCCCTGCCCTCTGCCACACCCCAGCCTTTGCTCAAACTGCCCCAGGGCCTGCCTTGCTCCTTCGGGCTGTACCTCCGGGCAGAGGTCCCTTCCTCTGCAGAGCTGTCCTTCACTGAGATCTGTGTCCCCTGGTGCTCTCTGTCCCTTTTCTGAGGTGGATGTATGAGCTGGACCCTGGCAGCCCATCTCTGCAGCCAAAACACCAGCCCAGGTCTGGGGGCGGGGGGAGAGGTGGAGAAGGCTTGGCCCGTGTTTGGACAGTTAAATCCTGGCCTGCTGGACGATGACAAGGGTCCTCACCGCCCCCTCCCTTGAGGACCGTACCTCTAGCTGGGGTTAGCCCGATCCTCGGGGGGTGCGGCAGGAAGCGAGCCATCTGGAAGGGCTCCTTGGTGCGCCGACTGGCACCCGACATTCAGCATGAAGGATGAGGTTTCAGAAGGGTAAGCATCGTGTGGACCCGTTTATGGCTTTTTTTTTTTTTTTTTCCCCTGCTTACTCGGTGAATTTATTGTGTGGATAGAATAAGACAAGCATAGAGGGAACAAGATGTGAATCAAGCAATCAGTGTTAGAGGCGGATGCAGATGTGCCTGTGTAAGCCTGGAGCGGGTCTGAGGGGCTCTGCAAGCCATTGGTGACCGCGGGCGTGTCTTACTGGGGTTCTCCTGAGACGAGGCTTTGGGTGGAGGTAGTTTGGGGGGGCAGGTGATCTCAGGAAATAAAGATGAGGGAACGGGGAGAGTAAAACAGGGGAGGGAGTGGGACAAGAGAGGGTGCGTTGATGGGTCGACACTGCGGGTGTCTGGGGCTCATTTCCGTGGGACCCTCTGGCCAGCTGTGTAGGATGCGCCTCAGACTGTCCCACTGGAGGCTGGGGAGGACGGGCACTTAGCCACTGAGCCCCACCCCGCAGGGGGCTGAGGGGTACCCCCAAGGGAACGTCCTGGAGGGAGCAGACGCCACCATAGTGCGGGAACAGCGGGCTGGGACTGTCCATCCACCACAGCGGCTCTGAAACATGGGGTGGGGGCTTGGGGGTGGGGGAAGAGGGGGGGAGCGAGGGGATGCGGTTCCCAGGAATCTGCTGGGAAAGAGGGGTGGGGAGACCCTTGGGCTTTTCACAGTGACCCCTCCGTGTGGGCTGGTTTGGGAAGGGCA
Source organism: Pipistrellus kuhlii (assembly GCF_014108245.1). Classification (NCBI taxonomy): domain Eukaryota; kingdom Metazoa; phylum Chordata; class Mammalia; order Chiroptera; family Vespertilionidae; genus Pipistrellus; species Pipistrellus kuhlii. The sequence goes on from NW_023425416.1 coordinate 23,911,118, forward strand.
TTCAGCACAAGGAAGCCCAGCCCAGCGGTCACCTCTTCCCTGCCACCTCGAAACAGCCCTCGGTCACCTGCTCGGACACAGCCTCCGCGCGGCATGGTTTGGCCGAGGGAATTTGTGGGCAGCAGGATTGGCTCTGTGCCCTTTGTGTCCCCGCAGACACCGGCGACACCTTCCCTGGAGGCCGGTGCCGGCCGCCTCTGCCGGCCGGGAGTGATGGGCAGGCGCGGGACGGGTTCCGAGGCGGATCTGGGGAGGAGGCTGGGGTCCGGCGGGGACTCCGGGAGCATGGAGGCCCCGCGGCCGGCTCCCCACCACGGCGCACGGCGCACTCGTCGCTGCCGCCAGGGTCCCCGCCGGGACACGCGGTGCTGCCTAAGTGGCCACTGGGGCCTTACAGCCTCGCTCCAAGGTCACTTCCATTTTCCTGCTCGCTGAGCACAACCAAACACTGGCTTCCTTAGAAAAGTCTCTCTCTGAGGTGGTAAGCACAGAAGTACCCCACCCGCAGCCCCCTCTGCAGAAGGGACAGCAGCTCCTCGGGTTGCGGCTGGAGACACTCACGGTCCCCCTCCTCTGCCTCCCCGGCCCCCGCCCGGCCCCCCAGGTCAGCCCTGGGGGCACGGGGCGTGCAGGGCCCTGAGGCCTGAAGGCACTCGGCTCCGGGCCACCGCTGGAGCGTCCGCCTCCTCATCTGGACGACGGGGACATCACGCCCGCTCCCAGGACACAAGATGGTGGGTGCAAAGCAGCGGCCACGCTGCCTGACGGGGCTGGGGCCCCAACAACTGGGGGCTTCGCCAGCACACCCTGGACTTTGTGCCTCCTGCTGGGTCCCTCCTCCTGGGTCACCTCCCTGCGTGGCCTGCCTGCCTCCCGCTCCTCCAGACTTGTCTGCACCAAGTGCACGGCGCCTCCCACCCTCCACGAACTGGCATCCGCTGCAGACGTGGCTTCGTCAGCTCCTCCAGCCCCTCCCGTGGCTCCCGCAGCCATGGCAGCCTGAGGTCCAAAACCTGCAGCTGTGAGCTCCATGCCTGCCTCAGCCCCGCCCTGGCAGCCTCTGCGTCTGACACCCTCACCGCAGCCACACGACCGACCACAGGCCTCTCCCATGAGCCCCGTGGGGAGGACAGTCCTCCTTGGAGGCAGGATTTGGCCACGAGAGCTCAAAGTCCGGTCCTCGGCGCGGTGCCACCTCGGGGCAGCTGTCCCCAGAGCTCTGGCCGCCTCCACCCTCGGCCCTCTCCCTCCCAAACCCGGGTCTGCTCTGCTGCAGCACCGGCGTCCCCACTCAGGACTCACAAGCTCCGGGTCAGCTGAGGTCAGATCCCAGCTTTGTTTTTCACCGGCTGGGTGATCTTGGGCAAGTCCCCATGCCTCGGTTTCCCCAGGGCGTTCTTATCAGGTAAAGGCTCGACTAGGGAAGCCTGGGGCACGGCATCACCATTATAACCTTCCCCACAGTGCTGACGTAGGGGGCGTGTCCTGGGTGTCACTCTGCAGTCCCTCTGTCCTCACCCTCACTCTGCAAGGCGGGACATAACTATTCCTGTCTTACAAATGCAGCAACCAGGTCCTAGAGGATCCTAGAACCCTAGCCCAGGCCTTCCTGGTCCCAGGCCCCTGCTCTGCAGAGCCAATACCTGTTACATGCACACACCAGACGCTGGGTCCCAAGCTCTTTATGTGTATTACCACGTGGGAGAGCCTTGCAATAGCCCTACAAGGTAGGTACGGTTATTATCCCTTTTCACAGATAAGGACACAAAGGAACAGAGAGGTTTGGTAGCACACACAAGGTCACACAGCAATCAGCAGCACAGCCAGGACTGGAACCCAGGCAGCGGGAGGTCAGAGCTCCCTTCTGTGTCTCATCCCTGCTTTGCCCTCTCTCGTTTCCTGTGATCCTCTTAACAACCCCTCAAGGCACAAAGTACGAGTCCTGTCTCACAGCAGGTGTGAAATTAAACCAGGAGACAATACATTTCCAGCTGTGAAAATAAAATGGCTCAGGACTTTCCTCAAATTCTTTCTGCATTATTGCATTCTGGGAAAGCTCTCCTTGGGAGCTGCGGCTGCAGCTACCTTGGTGACGCTGTCTTTCTTTCTTGTCCTTCCAGTCCACGCCTTAACCACATGGACTGCTCTGCGGACTCCGGACTGGCAGAAGGGCCAGGGACACATTAAGGAGGCCACAGGTCAGGAACAGGATCAGACGGCAGAACACCACGAAACCCTTCGCCTAGGATTCAGCTGGGTGCTGGGGCTTGCGGGGTGGCTGGCCGTGTGCCTAACACTGTTCGCAGGAACTGTACCCAACACCTTGGAAACCCCTGGAGGGAGGATCTTCTGGCTGTAGACTGGCATGGCCAACACTCCGAGCTCATGCTGCTGGCTCCGTGCTCACAAAGGAGGAAGGCACCGTTCACTGTGCTCAATGTTCTTTCCCACAGAAGCCAGGTGAAGCCTCGGGATCTTCTGTAGAGCAGTACTCTAGGCAGCACTTAGGACTGACTACCTGCCTCAGCTTCCTTGCAGCTAATTGTGGTATGTGATAACCTTTTGGCCAATTAGCCGTAAGCAGAAACATAACATAGTATTTCTGAGACATCATTTTAAAGGGAGACAGTGTGCCCTCCCTCAGCTCTGCTTTCATCCTGCTGCCTGGAATGTGGATGCAAGGGCTGGAGCTCTGGCAGCCATTCCGGACTATGAGGCACCTTTAGGAATGGAAGTCACAAGTTGGGAAAGTAGAGCTGCAGGCGGAAAGAGTCTGGGACACCTCATGGGGTCCCACAATATCCCTGAACTGCCCGCTTCCAGGCCAGTCTTAAATGAGAAACGAACCTCTATTCTATTTAAGCATGTACAATATTAGGGATTTTGGGTTGTATCAAGTCCGAGCAAACTTACACTGATATCCCCTCCAACACCCACTTACCCCCCCCCCCCCATGTGCACTTCCAGCACGCTGTCCAATCTGCAGGCTCCTGAAACTATCAAGCTGCTCCCCACCCCAAGCCTGTACCTGTTACATGCTGTTCCTTTGTCTGAAACACGCTCTCCCCTCCTCTAGTTGGCAAACACCACTCCTCCTTTAAGGCTCAGCTCACGTGGGAAGGCTCCGGGGGAAGCTGCTTGGCTTACCAGGTTATAGTGCACCTACCCCCCGGAGTCTTCACGATGCTCTGCGTCTCCTGCTCAGCTGTCGCCCCATTGCCCTCTCCCGTCATCATCTATAACCGGAGCTCTCTTGGGAAGCTCCTGGTAGCAAGGGCAGTGCCCACGCTTCCCCGGGCCCAGACGGAGGAAGCTCTGTGAATGTCCGTAGGAAGAATGGATAACGTATGAATGAGTGTCGGGAGGAGTCACACATTCCAGGCCCCAAGAGCTCCAGCAGCAGCTGTAGCCAGGGAAGGCTCCCTGGAGGAAGAGGGGGTAGACAGGAGCATAGAGCTCACCAGCTTGGGCTATGGGGCCAGGCTCCTGCCTGTGGCACAGAAATCAGACACCATAAAACCCTCAGGAGGTCTTTCTACGGCTTAACGGAATGTCTCCAAAGAGAGTCCCCAGGCATCTCTGAGAGGTCGTGGCCCCCAGCTGCTGGATCACCAATTGGTGGTGATTGACAGGGCAGCTGTCTAAATGAGCCCGGGGTCGGGCAGGGGATGGGGGGGTCAAGCATTGTTGGAAACTGAGCTTGCTCCGCTGGCGTTGTGTAGCCATCTGGTTTGGGTCAGAGGTCTCTGGGGACAGGTTTGATTTATAGGCCTGTGTGGCCGCCCAGGCGGCATGGGGGAGGGCACCAAGAGGCCAGGGCAGGGGTGTGGGGGAGGAGGCGAGGGGGCCAGGCAGGGGCCCCTCCGAAGCTGAGCAAGCACCATGCTTTTCGCTCTCGGCCTCAGAATGCCTCAGGTTGCTTTTAATAGGGAAACACTGCAAAAGCGAGTCCTGAGAAAGCCGAGAAGTCTTGGTGGGGCGCCACACCCAGGGCTGCAGCTCGGGCTGCGATCTGGGAGGAGACACGGACCCACAGGAGCTCCACGCAGGGAGGCCCTGCGGGAGGCGTGCACAGGGCCTGTCACCCTGACGGGCCCCCTGGCCTCTCTCTGTCACCCTCCAGCGCGGCCATTCTGAGCCACGTTTTACAGCTGATGACACCACAGCGAGGGCGCAGAGATCCCCACAGCCTGGAAGGGCGGAGCTGGGATTCAAACCCCGGCCCTCTGCCTAACCTCAGAGCCTTCCCCCTCCTCGGGCCACCAGGACCGACGAGGAGGAGCCACAGAGAGAGCTGTCGGGGGACCGGTCACTAACAAGGTGGCCGTGCCTTCCTCCTTTCTGGGTTTAAAACCCCCCAATCGCCTCCATCCACCCTAAGGTGCTCCGGCAGCTCAGAGCAGAGCTGTCAACATGGACCGAGATGATCGAAAAGGACTTCTAAAACGAAGTTGGCATCTCTCTGAGCCTTGAGGAAGGATCGCTTCAGGCAGATGGAGGAGTGGGTCTGGCCTCGGGCAGGGGGCACAGCACAAGCAAAAGTGTGGGGTGAGACCTGCCTGCTCAGACGGGGGTGCTGGCCTGCGGGCTACAGGGCCGGCTGGGCCCGGGGAGGGAGCCCGCACCCGGGCACATCCCCGCAGGCCAGCCCAGAGAAAAGCACAGCTCAGACCCTCCTCCCTGGGGCAGAGCCAGCGATGGCCTTTCTCCTGGCAGCAGACGTAGAACTGGGGCCAGGAGGAGCTGATGCCTCTCCTGTGTCTCCTCCTGGACATGGTCTGGGACTGAGAGAGGCTACCACCAGGGTTCTCCTAGGGGTGGTGGGACTGGGTAGCATGGGGACAAGCGTCTCCTCTCAGAAACGACGGAACACGGTTCCCACGGGCCCCCCACAGAGGCCGGGAAGCCATGTGCCTGGGGCTGCGCCTAGCTCCTTGGACAGGATATGTACGGTGGCCCCACTGTCTGGGGAAGGCGCCTGGGTCTCAGGGGAGTGCCGTGGCCGGCCCAGGTCAAACGGCTCGGCAAAACCTGGCCTTAAACCCTCATCAAGAGAAGTTCAGATCATCACGCCAAGACTGAGCAAGGAGAGCAGGTCTGTAAGCATCTCAGGGGCATAAAGACCTGGTGCAGCTCGTCAGCAGAGGGGAGACACCAGGCCCAAGGAAGGGAGACTTGGGACCTGGGAATCAGACAGACTCCGGTCCCAACCCTAGTTCTGGCCCTGCAACCTCTCACAGCCTCGATGACTTCATCCATGAAATGGGGATATATTAATACAAACCACTCAAAAGGGCTTAATGGGATTGCATATGCATATGCAAAGCCCTTCGTTGGGGGCAGGGAGATGTTCAACAAATGGTTCCTCTGACTTTTCTTCACTGACAGTTTTGTTAGGAAGCACACTCATTTTGGATGGGAAAGATGGACCTCGAGGCATTCAAACTGCCCTCTCTGTTCTGCAGGTCTGTGGTGGGGACTTCATGAAACACCAGAGCCGGAGCTGAGCAATGAACCCAACCATGGCTGGTGTGCAGCCGGCAATCCATCACCAACAAGTCAGCCAGAAATGTCACCTAGGAATGCAGGTGAAAGCCTACCTATTTCAGCGGGGACGGGCCCGAATCACGAAACTGGACACGGGCTCCTTCCTGCCAGGCGCACACCCCTATGAGGTGCTGGCGAAGCCCAGCTCTGGCCTCTGACCTCTGCCCTTGATTTGTTTACATGCACCAGCGGGGCCGGGGGGTCGGAGCCTGAGATGGGCCAAGGGTTCAGAAAATGACAACCAGGCCCAGCCAGACGCACAATGTGTCAGGGGCAGGGAGGGAGGAGCGTGAGGACGCGCTGGCGGAAGGCGGTGGGCTCGGGGGGAAAGCAGAGAGCCAGCGTGGCCCCACAGGCGGCCGCCAGCGCCCCTCTGCCCCTCGGCGGCTCCACAGCACGGACGGGAAGCCGCCTGCGTGCTCAGGGCTGCGGGGGACACGGGAGGAACACACTCGTCGCCTTCCCCAAAGGGCCTGCTGCCCACGTGGAGAGAAGGGAGGGAACCCCAGGGCCCCTGCGGACAGTCCACGATGACAAGTCAACACGCATCACCCACAGCCTCTTACATGATCCGGACCGTACCATGTGCAAAGGGCTTGCAAGGGCCTGATCTAGTCCGTCTCCATAACAACCCTCTTTCTTGTTCCTCCCCTTTCACCAGGGGAGACAGAGACCCATGGGCTCAGGGCCTCACCCAAGGACCCAGGAAGGGTGTTGCTGCTCCGGGACCCGAACCAGGGTGTTCTGGGCTATTGTCTCCTCCACAGGCTGCCTCTCCCTCCAGCAGGGCTCCTGGCCCCTGCAGCTCCCCGCCCCCCACCCCGCCCATCCCCCTCCTCCGAATTCCTGGCATTCCTCTTGTCATTGCCCTCCTCGTGGCTCTCCCCACCCAGGGACTCCGGCCTTCTGTAAGGTTGCCCGGGCATCTGCACTGCATCTTCCTCCCACCCCCACCCCCTCATGCTGGGGGCCTGTGGCTGGGGAGCACTTGAATGTGGGCTAGTGCAACTGAAGAGCTGAATTTTTAAAAATATTTTTATTGATTTCAGAGAGGAAGAAAGAGGGAGAGAGACCTAGAAACATCAATGATAAGAGAGTCATTGATCAGTCGCCTCCTTCATGCCCCACACTGGGGACTGAGCCTGAAACCTGGCCATGTGCCCTGACGCATAATCGAACCATCACCTCCTGGTTCATAGATTGACGCTCAACCACTGAGCCACACCAGCCGGGCTTAGCTTAATTTTAATTAATTTAAACTTAACTGTAAATAGCCACATGGCTACTGTATTGGGCAGCGCAGCATGTCAAGTGTTTGTCGTTCCCCTAGATCAGGTAAGCAGACCGTTTCTCAATATGTGACACCAATGACTAACGGCGACTCCTCCAGGCCATCTTGTCCTTCTTCTGATGGGGAAACAGAGGCACAGAGAGGGGAGGTGGCTTACCCAAGGCCATCCAGCTGGTGGCCAGTGCTCTGCCTCCTCCTAGGACTTCTCTCTTTTCCTCCCTCTGTTCCATCCCAAATCAGACTTGGGGTAAAATCCAATTAGTTCAGGCAGAGAGTGCTTTTTCGACCATCACACATCTGAACAACCCACTTTGGCAAAACGCCTTGAAGAGCCAAGGAAGGCTGCCCATGCCAGTCAAAAGGGAAACAAAAGCCCTCAAACCACCACGTCCCTGCCGGGTGGCCTGCCCAGCCGGGAGGTGACATGCGCCCAGGCCAGCAGAGGCCTGTCCGAGCCTTGGGACTCCGCCATGCCAGGGGGCAGAAGGGAGGGCAGAGCCCGCTTGAGCAGAACCCAGCCTGGTGTCCCCTTCCAGGGTACAGCCAGATGTGGAGAAGCCATAACATGGTGGACAGTGGGTGGCTCAGTGGTTGAGCATTGACCTTTGACCTGGGAGGTCACGGTTCAATTCCTGGCCCAGACATGTGCCGGGGTTGTGGGCTTGGTCCTCGGTGGGCGGTGTGTATTGTGGGGAGGGTTGGTGGTTCTCTCTCATCATTGATGTTTCTGTCTCTCCCTCTCCCTTCCTCTCTGAGATCAATAAAGATATATTTAAACAAAGGAACAAACAAACAACAGCTACAAAAGAACAGCATGGGAGGGGACTCCTCAAGACCACAGGGGACCCCCTCCCGCTCCGGCCCTTCTCCAGGCTGCACTGCCGGGTGGCTGTTGGCAGACCCAAGGAACTCTGCGCTTCACATACACACACCGAGAGTTCTGCTTCCAGCACAATGACAAGGCGTAAAAACAAACTGCGGGCTTCCAATCAGCTCTCCCACCCGCGGGGCGACCCGGGCACGGCCCCCAAACCAGCTCATGTGCAAACGGAAGTGACAATACCCACCTCCCCAAAGTCCCCCAAATGCGTCCTCTGTAAGCCGGGGACGTGTCCCCGTGGAAAAGAAACCTCATCTATTGCTTCTTTAGAATAAGGCTGTCTGTGACTTTCCTAACACGGTAACCCTGCTGGCCGCCCCGGTGGCCACGTGCAGGCTGCTCCCCGCCGGCTCGCTCTCCCCGCATCTTCCCACGGCGCTCACGCAGGTCTCACACACATGCCCCCTCCCCAGAAAGGGGCCACGGCAGTGGTTTAGCCACAACCTGCATCATGTCCTCCAGTTCTGTTCTCTTCAGTCACCCTGAACTAGATCTAACTTTACCAGGGCATTGGTTTTTTTGTTTGTTTTCTGTCTGTCTCTCCCCCAGAATAGTCATCGCAGCATGGCCGGTGGCTGGCACAGAGGAGGTGCTCAGAAACTAGCCACCGAGTGCCCGGAGGACGGGTGGGAAGCCCCTCCTGCCGTGGCCGTGGCCGTGGCTCCTGGCCCGGGCGGCACAGGCGGGCCCTTCCCCAACGCCGAGCGACAGGATGAGTGGCTGACGTCACCGTCCCCGCCCACAGCAGGGCAGCTGCCTATGCAGGACCCCGTGCGGCTGTGGAAGAAGCAATGGCTCCTTTACACGCAGATCAAATCGGTTTCTAGCTCACGGGAACCTTCTCAGGAAGGAGTCCCTTCCCCGAGGTTCAGTGAGAAGCGTGCACACGCTTCCGGTGCTGTGCCCAGGCTGTGGGAGGGTGCTCTCCCCCCAGGCCCGCCCTCCACCCAGAGGTGGGGGCTTGGTCATCTGCTGTGTGGACTTAGCTACCCGGCCATTCGGCCAATAGACGATGACTGAGAGCCCACCCCACGCCAGGTGCCGGGACACAAGGGCAAAGGGGCAGGTTAGCCCTCGCCGGCGGGGGAAATGCAGCCACTTGGGGGCTCCCGACTGCACCTACGCCGTCTCGGGGGAGGGCACAGAGGTGGCACACGCAGGAGCACAGGGGTCCCAGGACCCTGGCCGAGGGACTGACTTTGGGCCTTGCTTCTGTCCCTCCTGAGGCCCCCTCGGGGATGCTCCAGGAGGAAACGAAGGGGCAGACAGCCTTTCCTAACTCAGCACCCAGCACTGACACAGGCCACACGGAGGGGGTGTCTCTCTCCTTGGCACCGGAGCTGCCAGCACGGGCCTCAGGCCCCCGGCCTGACCCAATCCAGACGGGGCTCCTGAGCCCTGCTGCCCGGGGAGCACTCCCCACAAGCAGGCCCTGGGAATCGGGACATCACTGCTCGCCCCACGCACACCCCTCCCTACACGACCTTGCACCCACCCACCCAGCAGTCTCCTCCCAGCCAGGTATGCCAATCAGCCAACTTCTGGCTGGTGCTGGATCGATGACATGATCAGCTGGGAAGCTGGTGACACACACACACACACACTCACACACTCACACTCCAAGGCCCACTGATTAGGTGGGAGACAGCCAACATCTGTGTCTTTCGCATTCTCCCTGAGGGATGCTGATACAGAGGCAGGTGTGCTAGGGTGACCAGCAGGCAGGACCCAGCCCAGCGGCAGCCGGTCAGAGGAGGGGAACCTCTGGCTGAACCGGAGAAGCACTGGGCCCATCAGCGGCTCCCAGGACTTTAAACAGGACCTGGGACTACACCGTGCGGCCAACAGCGAGGAGGGAGCCCTCAGGGCGCAGGGCTGGGGTCGGGGCCACCTTGACCTAAAGCCCAAGGGCGCCCACATTATGAGGGAAGAGAAAAAAAATACAGGAGAGCCGAAACCGGTTTGGCTCAGTGGTAGAGCATCAGTCTGTGGACTGAAAGGTCCCAGGTTCGATTCCGGTCAAGGGCATGTACCTTGGTTGCGGGCACATCCCCGGTAGGGGGTGTGCAAGAGGCAGCTGGTCGATGTTTCTCTCTCATCGACGTTTCTAGCTCTCTTTCTCTCTCCCTTCCTCTAGGTAAAAAAATCAATAAAAAATACTTAAAAAAAAAAAAAACAGTACAGGAGAGGTCAGAAACATTTGGGGGTGGGGGTGGGGGTGGGGGTGGGGGTGGGGGAGAGATCCATGGAACAGACGTGCAGCTGAGGCAGCAATGGGGTGCCTGGGCACACTCCCCTTCCTGGGCCTACCCCAATCCTCAGACAACCTTACACTCACCCCCTTTCCTGAGTCTTCTGGGATGTGGCCTTCCAAAGGGGCCCCAACCAAACATCCCGGCCCCATTCTTGGCGCCTGGCCTCGGGGTGAGCACCGGGAGTGCCCCTCAGCCGTGATTCTGGCCCCGCCATCCGCCCGTGGGACCCCGCCTGCCCCTCCTAGTGAGGCCCAGGCACCAGGCCGAGAGCGGTCACCCTCCTGAGTAAACACCAGAAGCACCCCGCTTTCCCCCAGGGACGTCCTGGCGGAATGCACTGTGAGGGAGAAACATCAACATCAGCAAGTAGGCCAACATCCGGAACGTGGCTGAGGCTCCCCATGGCTCGACTCACACGCTTCCCCTTAGAGTCTAAGGGTGTCGAACTCAATCAGAGAAGGGGCCAAAATCTAAAATCCAGCCTAAATCGCGGGCCGAATGGTTTACTGAACAGTCATAAACTGTCATTGTGATGGAAACGCAGCGGAGTGCAGTGATGACAGCGCGGTGCGGGCCACATTGCAAGGCCTGGCGGGACGGATTTGGCCCTCGGGCCTTGTGTTTGACACATGTGCCTTAGACGGTTCTAAGCCGAGATGACCGTGTCTCTGCTGGCAGCTCTGGCCCCTGGCTGCACCCCAGTGGGGTCACTGGCCTTGGAGGTGGGAGAGAAGAGGGGCAGGCAGCAGGTGCCCCATCCAGGGTGGTCTCAGGGGCCGGCGACAGGGGAAGCCCGTGCCCATCGGAGCTCCCAGCGGTCGGTCGGGTCACAGAGTAGGGCCGGCAGCTCTATTTATAGAAGCGGCGGCCGCCGCCGCCACCGCCGCCACCGCCGGCAAAGATAAAAAAGTGGGGAGCCGGCACGGCAGTATTTTCCAAGCTCACGCTGCCTCGGCTTCATTTCATCCCGGGCACATAAATCACTGAGGAGCGCGCCGTCCTGGAAGAGCGGACGGGGAAGGGCTATTAAACGGCACAGCCTTCGCTTGAGTTATGGAAGGCCGCAGACGAGCAGCCTTATTAGTGTCTGGGCCGGGCCGTAACTCACGCTAACCGCCCCCTCGCCCCGTCCGAGGGACGAGACTGGGAGGATCCCTGGGCTTCCCGGCCCCCGGCGTTTGCCACCTCTCCGGCGGGCCACGCGTCTTCCAATCGTTTAGGCTCCAGCCCCGGCTTTCCCAAGCAGCACCCGCTCAGTGTCAGCACCCGTTCCGAGCGGGTGAGGACGCACGCGCCCTGGCTGTCTGTCTGTACTGTACTGTACTGTACTGTACTGAAGGGTGTTTCAGTGGGACCCGCCAATGCCAGCTTCAGTAAACGGGCGCTGGGACCCGCCAATGCCAGCTTCAGTAAACCGGCGCTGGGACCCGCCAATGCCAGCTTCAGTAAACCGGCGCTGGGACCCGCCAATGCCAGCTTCAGTAAACCGGCGCTGGGACCCGCCAATGCCAGCTTCAGTAAACCGGCGCTGGGACCCGCCAATGCCAGCTTCAGTAAACCGGCGCTGGGACCTGCCAATGCCAGCTTCAGTAAACCGGCGCTGGGACCCGCCAATGCCAGCTTCAGTAAACCGGCGCTGGGACCCGCCAATGCCAGCTTCAGTAAACCGGCGCTGGGACCAGCGTGGTGTGGAGGTTGGGGACATGGGCACTGGGGCTTGAGGCCTGGGTGCCAGTCTGCAGGTGGCTGCCCCCCCAGCGCGTGCCAGTGTGAGCGGCCTCTTCCCCGCCCTCGGCCTCAGTGTCCGTGCGTGTGAAGTGGGAGGGCGGCTCCTTCTCCCCCTCCTCTGCGGGGCGACAGGGGAGCTCGTGTGCGGACGGGGCGTGCCAGCATGTGCCCTGGCTGGCGGAGGTTTCCATCGGACGATGCCCGCAGCCCCGAGCGGTGTCTGGCCTTTTGTACGCGCTCAATCAGTGATATTTAACAAAGAGCCGTTTCTCTTGGCGATAATCCCTTCCCAAACAAAGCGGCCCTCGTGGGAAACCCGTGGATAATGGTGTGGATTGGCGTGTGTTGACCTTGGCTGGCAGCGGTGAGGACCTGGGTTCCAGGACACACGGGCTGAGTCACGTGGCTGTGGAGAGGACGGGAACATGAGGGCAGTGGGCTGGGCGGGGAAGGGAGCGGATGCCGAAGGCACGGGGATCGCCCTCACATCAGCGGGCCAGGAGGGACCGTGGCAGAGCCGGGCTCGGCGATGCTGGCCTCGCTGGAACAGGGAAGAGGCCCTTTCCAACAAAGAGGTCAGCACAGACCAAGGGATAAGCTGGCTAACGTGGCTGCAGGATCAGAGTGGGGTTTGGCGGGTGGAACGTGGGACTGGGGGTCACCCAGAGTGTGCTGGCCTGGTCCTCTGCCCACCTTCACCGGGCAGCATCATGGGCATCACCTAGGAGCTGATGAAATGCAGACACTGCTTTCCTAAGTCCAAGTCTGCACGTAACAAGACCTCCCCCCGCACACTCCCCCTCCCCAACCCCACGGCTGACTCCAAGGCACCCTGAGGCTTGAGAAGCACTGGTGACAGGCCTAGGGGTGAGTCCCACCACCACACTCACTTTGCAGGTAGGAGAGAGAAGGCTGACACCCTCACCAGGGAAGTCACCCCTGGGAGCTACAAAACACTGGAGCCCAGCTGGATCCTTTAACACGGCTCAGAGTGAAGGCGACACACTGTCAGCTCACTGGTAACACGTCCACAGTGGCCTGTGAACCTCAGACGGCATTCCCACCATATCCACTAAAGGGTCAAAAACCGCCCAGACCAACATGCTCCCCGGTGTGAAATCCCTCACATTTCACAAGGTGGACCCAAATTTAATAACGATAATTGTTCCCGCATTTAATAATGCTAAGTAATTTTACAATCGATGGGAGCTCTGAAAGTCAAAACGGGCGTTTTTTTAAACCCACCTTTTTCAACACCTACTATTTATCAGGCACCAGCCTAGTCATGTTGTACTGGAATGGCAAGACCTGAGTTGAACTGCAGGGCCCGTCATGCTGCGTCCGCTTGGCCTGGGTGTGGGGACAGGTGTGCCCGGCATGGCATGCAAGTCAAGGTGGGAATTGGCCACTTAGGAGGCAGGTCTTTAAGGCGGAGGCGGCAGCTGATTGCCAGGCCCCCTCTACTCCAGCCAGCCTGGCTCAGGCCTTGCTGCACTGCAGGAGAGAGAGCTAGTTGTTCAGGGGACAGGAGGCCAGTGCCTGAACGTGCATTTATTGAGCACCTACTACGTACTAAGCAGTGCTTCCCAAACTTTTGACATATGTGTACCCCTTCTATAATTTTCGTAACGCTGAGTACCCCTCGTACTCATGAGAACGTAGAATTAGGCGCAGCTAAGCACGGTGCAGTGCATATCCCCACCAAACTCTGGTGCAACGCGTACCCCCACCAAACTCTTCCCGTACCCCTGAGGGTATGCGTACCACACTTTGGGAAACACTGTACTAAGGGATGCTGTGGGGGTTGGCCAGGAAGGATACAGTCTCCACTTCGAAGAACTGCCACTTTCAGCAGGAGCAGCCATAGCACTAACAGCAGCAGAACACACATAGTGTGACCTCCTCTGGGCATGTCAGGGCACAGGAGTCCTATCTGCCGACATCCACCTGATGTGAGGACTGACTGGATTATGCAGCTCCAAGGGTCTGAGATCAACCACGAGCTTAAACCCTCCTTAATAACAAAGTCATGCTATTCTACTGTATTTTGAGCTAGAAACGGACTCATTCACAAGCATTCCTCGGGTGCCCGCGATGAGCTCGGCACTGGGCACGCTCCAATTGGCAATGCTGGAGAAGCTTCAGTTCTGCATCGGTTTTAAGACCCTCAGCAACTCTGCAAGGTACGCATCATTATTTCCATTGCACAGGTGGTAAAACTAAGGCTCCGGGGTGCTGATTTGGCAGAAGGGGGTAAGACATGGAATTCAAATCAAGATCAAAAGTCTATTCTCAAAGTCTGGAAACTGTCTCATGTCCAAAACTAGGGGATGGAATAATTAAATTACGATAAAGCCATACCACAGACACCCAAGTAGCTGTTAACAAAGAAGGGAGCAGCTCCATGCAAATTACATTAAATAATCACCAAGATAGATATGAAGAGGGGAAGTGAGAGGCAGAGCCATGTGTGCAGCATGATCACACTTGTGTAAAATGTCCGTGTCATACAATCCTGGCAGGACACACGAGAGACTGCTAACTGTGGCTGCCATCAGGGAGAGGAGTGGGGAGTTGTGGTGGTGTGGGGGTACTTCACTGGCTACCCTTGGGTAGGGTTTAAACGTGCCGCCATGCACACGGTTTCCCTCTGAGGGGTAAATGCATCCTATTTCTAAATCCTTCTCTGTCCACTTTCCCACATATGCCTCCCAAGTCACACCCTCTGTGCCCTAAGCAGCTTTATCTCCGACTGGGGAGAAGAAGGCAGACCCACATGGGAGTGAGGGAACAGGGCGACCAGGGGAAGAGCTCAGTGCTGAACGGAGGGTGCAGGGGACAGAGCCCTGGCTGAGGGCTGGGGGGCAGGCTGGATTCGGGCAGCATCACAGGGCAGGGGGTGAGGGGGAGCCCAGGCCTGGCTCCGGTGAGGAGGGAAGAGGAGCTGAGTCCAGACGTCAGCAGGGCTGTGAGGACCGTGCCACTCGGGAGACACCGGGGAGCTGAGCAGGAAGGTCAGGAGTTCAGCGCAGACCGGGAGGGAAGCTCTGGCGAGGGCATGATGTCCTTGTGGCCATCCTGGAAGACAGCTCTCTCTGGCCCTCATCAATTCCGGGAACCCTGGCTGGCCGCCAGCCTCCTCTGCTGAGCCATCGCGCCAATAAATAGTTGTTGGCAGATCAATTAAACCATCTAGGAACTGCGTCTGGAAACACAATTTCCCCGGCTCGATGCAGGCAGACAAGTCTCTCTGCCAGTCAGATCCCACGGTGCCCACTCTCCATCCTCAGAGAGTCAGCCCAGGACACCGGCACCTGCTCCGTGGAACCAGGCCCTGAGCTGTGGGCGGAATGGAGGCAGGGCTGGCCCAGGCCGCGGGGCGGGCCCGGGAGCGGTTATGACCTGGGTTTAAGTATAGCTCTGCTACTTGGGCAAATTCTTCACTTTCCAAGAATCAGTTTCCTTTTGTAAAATGGGGATGATAACAGTCACCTTGCCTCAAGGTTTATTGTGTCACACACACACACACACACACACACACACACACACACGACAAAAGAATAAAATGAGCGCAACACTTGGCCTAAGGCACAGAACATGGGTGGTATCTTTTAAAAGGTATAATTAAATTACTATGACCCTCAAATCAAAACTGCCCAGGACTCCAAGCCTGCTTGTCTCCATCTGTGGCTCCTCTCCACTTCCTGTGTCACTCACATACCACTCACCACCCAAGAACTCCAAGACGGGAGACAAAGCCGGTGTGTCAGCCCTCCTGGCAGCCAGCATGGAGGAGGAGCCAGGAGCATGAGCCCAGGAGCGAATCCTGAAACCAGCCCAGAGCGGATTCCAAAGGCCTGGCCTATCCCAGGGGCCAAACCTCACAGCAGTCGGGACATTTTCAGCGACAGTATCCCGTTAGCAATCAAAGCGTGCCTGATTCGTGGCCACTGCTGGGGCTGTTTGGAGCACCCAGAGGAGCTCTACGCTGAGCCAAGAGCTTTGGGTGCTGGGAGGGAGGAGGAAGCACAGGGACAGCCTCTCAGGACCTCCCCGGAACTCACAGCTAAAGGAAAGGGTCCTGCCCTTTGCTGCATCTGGACGGGGGAAGCAACTTCTTCGGTCCGTTCTCTTCCTGCCTTGTCTGCAAACAGCTCCACGAGGGACCCACTGGCCCAGTCTGCCAGTGTGAATCCTGCGTCCCTCAGTTCCTAGCTGTGTGAGCAACTGACTCAAGCTCTCTGCGCCTCAATTCTTCATCATAAAATGAAGATGGTAATACAGGTATTAAGCTCACAGAGTTGTCACCAGGACTGAGTTAGAATCTGTAAAGTGCTTAGAATGCAGTCCAGCACAGACTAAGCACTGTATTAGTTTTTGCTGTTATTACCGTGTCTCCCCGAAAATAAGACATCCTCCGAAAATAAGACCTAGCGCATGGAAAGATAAGACATCCCCTGAAAATAAGACTTAGCGCAACTTTGGGAGAAAAAATTAATATAAGACACTGTCTTATTTTCGGGGAAACAGGGTATATACGTATCCGTTATTGCTGCTGTCATTATTTGGACCCTGGACCCCGTCGTCGCCTGGAGACAGCTTGCCCGTTCGCTTGGCCTCGCTTCCGTTCTCAGCTCACTCCGGGAGGCCTGCAGCTCTTTAGAGCAAACCCCAGGTGCTGAGCGGCTTCCCCCGCATTTGCAACGGAGAGAGCACTTCCGGGAGCTCTTCCCTCAATGAACACATGCTTCAGAGTTAAATGCAGTTAGCGCTTTCTAAGTCTTGCTTTTACGGTCATAAATATTCAGAAATTGAGGAAATGGGATAGCTTACTTTAATCACATTAGAGGAGGAGGAGCCTCTACCAAGGCCATTTCTGTTTTCATCCATAAGCGAACCCCAGGACCGGGCCCAGCTCACCTAGTTAATCCAAGCAGGGAGCACGGATGGCTCTGTGCCTGCCTGCTCTGTGCTGGCGAGCTTTACAAAGGAGAACAATGGGTTCGGAGAGAGGAGGTGATCGTTGCCCCTGGCCTCCTGGAGGGCGCTGGGCTCTGGGAGGCCCCGGGCAGAGTTCAGCCCCATGACCTCTGCTCTGGAGCCTGTCTCTAACTGTGGCCAGGTCCCAGGAGGGTCTGGGTTTGGGGACCCGCCATCATTCCACGACCGCTGTGGACTCAGAATTCTCATGCACAGAATCCCACCTTGGGGTCCCTGCCCAGAGACTCCCTAGGGCCAAACCCTTCCCGCTGCCCAGTGTCCCACAGGTGGACTTCAGCCCAGGTCGCCAACTATAGGCATCGCAGAGTCCCTTCCCAAGTAGCTCCTGCCAGACTCCACTGCAGCCTGTGCTACGGCCCATCCTATAGTCAGGTCTTGTCACACTGATCATGGGCCTTCAGAAGCCCGGAGAAGCTGACCTCCTCTTTCTGCAGGCAGACCCTTCCTGAGTCAGAGAACAGGACCCCTATCTGGGGGGCAGGCCAGTGGCACAGCAGACCAGCCAATCTTGTCACCGAATGGGAGATGCCATGGGCTCACGTCCATGGCACCCTGGACTCCCCTGGAGTCCTGGATGGGCATTCCAGCTTCAGCCCACCCAGGGGAAAAATCACTGCCAGGGTGGAGGATGGGACACTCCAAACTTCAGTCTCGAGTTTCTTTAGCCACCTGAAGGATCCAGGAGTTCACTGTTCTTCCCCACGCAGACCCCCGCCCCCAGCAGCACACCGAGGAGGACCCCGTGGCTAGATTGCTCCAATCCTATTGTGTGTGGGAGAGCCGCTGGCTGCAACCTTGCTAGCACCTTAGCTTTGAACCTGAAAACCAAGCCCCAGGTGATACCCAAGTGTGAATCAATGCCCAGGAAGAGGCCCACCTCAGGGAGGGGGGGGGGGAGAAGGGGAGGGGGCCAGCTGTTGGCTCAGGTAGCTCCCACAGGGTGTCAATGCCAGCCTTTCATCACAGCTACTATATAATTGGTGCCCCCACACCAGATCTCACCGTAGCTATGCAAAGGATCTGATACTGTCCCAATTTACGGATGAGTGAAATGAGTCGCAAGGCATTGGAGTGACTGTCGCACCAAAGACACAAGGAGGCAGCCACTTTTCCAAAGACACAGTTAAGGATGCAGTTGGAAATAAGGCAGATCAGACTCAAGAGCCGTATACCAGGCCCACCTGTCTAGCCCAGGGATTAATTCTGGCAAGCACGTTTCTCAATTCTGATTTTAGCAGAGTGTTGTTGGTGTCGTTTTCCTCAGCCCTGACGTGTGCCCGGTCCCCATGGCCCGGCATTCTCCACAAGGCACTGGGATGACTAAACCAGCCTTCCCAGGACACACTCGTCTGCTCCCGGATTTAACCCGTTAATCAGAACAAACGGAACAACACTGTGCCATTCAACGGCAATCTCAGTCCGGCGACTAGAAAAACAAAATGCGAGCAAGAATGCCACGGGTTATACCAGAGAGCTGAGCATACGTGTGTTGGCCTGAAACCCTCGAACACTAACCCGCCCTGCAGGTAAGTATAAATCTTACTTGAGTAAAACCTTGCTCTTGGCTTTTCTTGAGTGTTACCCTCAATCCCTCAACTTAGGGAGGGAGGGGGGGGGAAGCGTGAAAAAAAGAGCGGGCTCCAGAGGCTGGCACACCCGGGGAGACCTGGTACCAGCTCTCTGTAGCCCCACCATTCAGTGTCTCATCGCTAAAATGGGGACAGTTATGGCTCCCATGTAAAATGAGTAAAAGTGAAATGCTGGCGTTCAGCACCCACCTCTGTGCGTATACGAGGGCTGTGAGCTTTATCGGGTGCGGCGGGACCTCTGATTGGACAAGGAGTGTGCGAGCCCACAAGATCCTGCATTGTTACGGGACAGACATCCTTGTGCCCCTCTGCGCAGAGGCCACCCTGCCTCCAGGGGTGACTCCACCCTAAAACCAGGCACCATTTTTGGGACTGCGGCCTCGCGGGATGACTGTATGTTCAATGCAGGGAGACCTTAGAACTGTTAGGAGTCAAGCCCAGCAGCCTACAGGCTCGTCTGCAGCCTGCAAGGGTGTTTTGTTGGCCCACGTGCTGTTTTCAGCAGCGACCAACTTTAAGACGGGGGTAGCTCACACAAAATCTAGGTTTCTGGGTCCCCTTGAAACACGAGAAGATTCCACAATGGGCAGCTCTCCTTCCCGCTGAGGCGCTGATCGGCCAGAGAGCAGAGGCAACTGTCCCCTTTAACAGACAGGTCACCAGGAAGAGCCGGAATCGGGGTGTTTAGCCCTGCCTACAGCAGGTTGCCAATAAATGATAGCTGTGATCTTATTATTTATTAGTAACTTCCGTGCAAGGCGCTTAAGTACAGGGACTGTGCTTTCTAACTGGTCGCTCCCCTTCTGCTGTGAGCAGGAGGCCGGGCACACGGGGAGACCTCGTTTTTGCATAACCTTTATGCAGGCCTGAGGATTCAAAGTCAGCATCCACACTCAAAACCTTATTAGGCTGAAACCAGTTTGGCTCAATGGATAGAGCCTCGGCCTGCAGACTGAAAGGTCCCAGGTTCAATTCCGGTCAAGGGCATGTACCTTGGTTTCGGGCACATCCCCAGTAGGAATTGTGCAGGAGGCAGCTGGTCAAATGTTTATCTCTCTATCTCTCTAATTCTCTCTATCTCTTTAATTCTCCCTCCTCTCTGTAAAAAATCAAATATATATATATATATATATATATATATATATATATATATATATTAAGCCCTTATTAGGTGCCAATCACTCTACTAATGACTTCACCTATGGTATTATCTCATTTGATCTTCAGAACACAGCAGCCCTAGCCATAATTACAAACAGTGGGGAAACTGAGGCACTGCGCAGGCTAACAAAGCCAGCCAAGGAGAGATAAGACTCAAACCCAACCGCGTGTCCGCAGCGTCCACGTCCTCACCACACTCCGCATACCACGGCAGGGTCACCCCAGGTGCGGATGGATGGCGGGCAGGGCCTCTCACCTGCGTCCAGCCTCCCTCGCCGACCCCCTCCTCCCCTACACCCCCCAACCCCGGAGCCAGGCCGACCCTGGGATGCACTTACGGTCCAGGCCGTTGATGTAGCGCATGGTGACCTCACAGTGGCCCCACACGGCGCTCACCACCGGGTACAGCTTCTTGCCCTTGAGGCCGCGGAAGGCCACGCCCAGGTACTGGCCGTCCACCACGAAGCTGAGCGTGCCCTCGTCCATGTCCAGCACCACGAGCAGCGAGTCCGGCAGCGCGAAGGCCTCCTCGGGCCCCAGGAAGGCCGGGTAGGCCACGCCGGGCCGGTTCTTGCCGTCGTGCAGGAGGCGGCTGCGGCCCAGGTCCCAGCCCCACGACTCGGCGTCGCTGCCCACCAGCGCCGTGTAGCCCACCGAGTGCAGCGGCGCGCGCGCCGTGGCCACGCCCACCACCGCGTGCGTGCCGCGCTGCCGCGCCGGCCAGCGGATCTGCCAGGCGTGCAGCCCGCGCGCGTGGCCCACCTTGCCGCGGATGCCGTCCGTGCTCTGCGCCACCGGGTGCCGGTGGAAGGTCAGCCGGTCGTCGTCCTTGACGAACACGTTGAGCGAGCGGTCCTCGGGGTTCCACGCGTGCCGCAGCTGCGCCGCCGGCCCGGCCGCCGGCATGTCCAGCAGCTGGTCCAGCCGCGCCGGCCGCTCCGGCTCCGCCCCGCGCAGCTCCCGCTTGTTGGCCGGCCGCAGCGCCGCCGGCTCGCGCACCTCCACCGACTTGAGGCTCCCCGACAGTTTCTGGCCCATGGTTCACTCCCAGGAGGGGCTCAAGCTCAGGCCGCCGCTGCTGCTACCTCGTGGGAGCTGCCGTGCCCCGCTGCCAGGGATGGGCCGGGGGCCTGGGCACCACCAGGCTGCCGGACGGTCTACCACCTCCACAGCCTCTGCCGGGCTGGGGCAGGGGCCCAAGCTCCTGGAAGGAAGCAGAGGGCATAGGTGTTATCACAGCAGCATCGATGGCATGGACGCCCATGCCTTGGCTGAGCCCTTCACCATGCTTTCATAATAATTCATGCATCTGGCGCTTACCTAATACGTGCCGTATGCCAGACACTGTTCTAAAAATGATTTACATGTATTAGTTTATTTAATCCTTAAACCACCCCATGACATATACATGACTCCCAAATTAGAGATGAGAAAATTAAAAGAGGCAGGGTAAGTAATTCACCGAAGTCCTACGGCTAAGAAGGGGCTGCTGAGCCAGGACTCAAACGCAGGCCCTGGCTTCAGCGTCCATGGTCTGTCCTTGGAGCAGTCCCAGGTCATTTTTTATTTTTTTGGAAATGTGGACTAAACCCGGAGACGTAAGTGACTTGTCCAAGACCACTGAGGCTGGAGAGGAGCACAGCTGCCTAAGACATGGGGGCCGGAGACACAGAGGCGATGGCCCCTCGTCTCCTGTCGCTGGCTGGCCTGGGGAGCTTACATAGCATCTAAAGAACAGTCAAGCCCTAACCGGTTTGGCTCAGTGGATAGAACGTCGGCCTCTGGACTGAAGGGTCCCAGGTTCGGTTCCGGTCAAGGGCATGTACCTTGGTTGTGGGCACATCCCCAGTGGGAGGTGTGCAGGAGGCGGCTGACTGATGTTTCTCTCTCATCGATGTTTCCGGCTCTCTATCCCTCTCCCTTTCTCTCCGTAAAAAAAAGCAACAAAATATATTTTTAAAAATAAAAATAAATAAAAAATAAAGAACAGTGTTGAGAAGTAAAGACACAGGGCGAGGACCTAGCACGATCACCCAGGGACATGGAGATGGACACAAGGCAGCCATCTGAGGATGGGGTAGGGTCTCCATGGGAAGACGAGCAGGAAGCGGGGGTATAAGGGAGCTGGTGTCCAGGCTCTGGACCCAAACAGAACTGCATCCAAATCCCTCCATCTCTCTGAGACTCCAGTTTCCTCATCTATAAAATGGAGATAAAATGCTTCCCTCCAGGTGGCATGGGAGCCTGAGACCTTGTGGGCAGGCTTCCCTCTCTGGGTCTATCCGCTGGGCATCCCAGGAGAATGCTTTCTCTTTGGAGGGGCAAGCTCTTTCTTTGGGCAGATAACCCCTGCCATTCACTCTGGGAAACCTCCTGTGAGGCAGGATCCTAGTTTTAGGGATGGGGACTTGGCCACCATCACTAGGAGACCAGCCAGACCCCGGTGCTTGAATGGGCCCTGGTGTGAGTTGAGATGGGGAGCTGAGCCCTGCAGCCTGTCCAGGGAAGGGGCCTGTGCCCTCCCCACGCTGGCCTGAGAGCTACTGGGCTCAGAAAATCCTCCCCTGAGGCAGGCCAGGAGACAGGTGTGTTTTATCCCTTGCCCCACGGGCCTTCCACCCAAACAGCGGCAGGACTCCCAGCCAGAGTGCAAGGGAGGGACGCCTGCGGCCACACAGCACAGGCAGAGATGCCTTGGGCTTCTCCTTGAACCCTCCTACTTCATTCTCAACTCCCATGTCCTTTCCTATCTATGGTCAGACCCCAGCTCCGGCTCGCGCAGACGCCAACCAGACCGCTCTGGCTAGTGTTGAATCTGGAGGAATACCAGTACACAGAGCAAGGAAAAACTCACAACCCTTGACAGTTCTAAGTTAGCAGGATAAAAATGCGCCTTTGGATCTCCCAAATCACCCACGACAAAAGAGGAAGAGACGCAGGAATGCAAATTCTATCTTCGGCAAAACTGGAGCACATTTGTTAACCTGAACCACAACTTCTAAGGAGAGGCTGCCAGAAGCAGTATGAAGGGCTGCCAAACGCGGTGAGGATCCAAGGAGGTGTGAGAAAGCACCCACACAAGCCACCTGTGGCTGTGACGCTCGGATAAAGCTGCCTGATCGCTCTGGGATGATACTCCCTGAAGGAAACAAAACAAAACAACAAAACAAAGGTTCCTAACCAGGAAAAATGGGAACAGGGCGTGTGCCCTGGCCATGGGAGCTCCTGTGACACCCAGGCCACCCAGGAACATGGACGCGAACATAAGGCCAACCACCTTATGGGGTGGGGTCTCATGGGAAAGTCGGTTTGAGGTGGGGGGGGGAGGGGTGAGGAGGGAGGAGGAGGACAGGGCTAACAGGGAACCACAGACCAGCCATCTTCACAGGGAGCAGTGTGTTGGTGAGGCAGAGCAGGAGAGGGGCGTGAATGGGGGGAAGGCTATAGCAGCAGGTCTCTGCTGTCTGGGTAGAAGCTAAAAGAAATCACTGCCACGGTCCTGTGAACAGTTACCATGAACCTGAGAGCGACCCTGCTGTCCTGGAATACTCCCATGAGCCTCCTCTACTTGCATCCCCTACAAATGCTGATCTGAGAAGGTTCGCCCCTTTCCAAGAGCAAGCAGCACACAATACAGTCCAATATGCTAGAGGAGAAATTAAGGAGGAGGAGAATTGGGGGGGGGGGGGGGGGGGGGGGAGGCGGGAAAGGCAAACCAAGAAAACTCGCCAGAAAAAAAGCTGCACAAAGCACATGAAAATCATGATCACATTTGTAAACTAATTTTATGATCACTTTTTCAAAAGGGAGACAACTAGTCTAGTCTTTTAAAATATTTTAATGCATTTTATGTAGTTCTAAAGGCTCCCTCCAGAAGAACTAAAAATACAGACCTTCCAGTTCTTAGAAGGAACACAACACAAAATAAAATAATACCATGCAAGGGTTTGTTTTAAAAAGCAATGAAAGCAAAAAGACATAAAACTACTAAAAAGAAAGGATCTTAAGATCGGGGAACAAGACAAAATCCTCAACAGGATGCTTCCTACCAGAGACATCCCCAAAGCAAAGTGATTTGACAATTCCGAAAATAAAGGAAGAGCAAATATATACCGGGTGTGTGCTCCTCAAATTAAACAGGCACTATTGCCTTAACATAGTCAAGTAAAGTTGAATTCAGGATAAATGGTTCCAAATAAGACAAAGAAGAACACTTTATAATGATAACAAATATGGCCCTAACCGGTTTGGCTCAGTGGATAGAGCGTTGGCCTGCAGACTGAAGGGTCCCAGGTTCAATTCTGGTCAAGGGCATGTATCTTGGTTGCGGGCACATCCCCAATAGGGGCTGTGCATGAGGCAACTGATGGTTGTTTCTCTCTCATTAATGTTTCTCTCTATCCTTCTCCCTTCCTCTAAACTTCAGTTCTCAAAATAAAAATAATAATAATAATAATAATAATAATAATAATAACGAATATGACCCACAATTGAAATGACAGCACCAAAATTCGGAGCAAAAGCAATGGGAAACACTAGGAAGAACCGACAGATACACTGCAGAGGCAGGTGATTTTCTTTCTTTCTTTTTTTAAAAAATATATTTTATTGATTTTACACAGAGAGGAATTGAGAGGGACAGAGAGTTAGAAACGTCGATGAGAGAGAAACATGGACCAGCTGCCTCTTGCACACCCCCCACTGGGGATGTGCCCGCAACCAAGGTACATGCCCTTGACCGGAATCGAACCTGGGACCTTTCAGTCTGCAGGCCGACACTCTATCCACTGAGCCAAACCGGTCCCAGCGAGGCAGGTGATTTTCATTCACCTCTTTCAGCTCGTGAGGATCAAGAGACCATATCAGGTAAAGTCAGAAAAAACAAAATTGCATTATTAATAAGATAGTTGTAATGGATGTATACTTTGAAAAATTTTTCCATATTTTAGACCACAAATAGACCACAAATAAAAAGGATGAAGTAATACAGAATCTGATAAAGTAGAAGCAAACCTAGAAATTAATCACAAAATTTTGGATCACAAAATTATGGATTACAAAACTCTACCACATGGAACCTTTTTAAAAAACTCTCCTTTAGTCTCCCTACTCTGTTTATATCTGTTACTTACAAATGACCGGCTTACCAGGCACATCAGGGAATTCCCCTCAGGAGGCAGCCGTGGTCTCAGGCTCGCAGCAGCAGGCCAGCTATTGCCGGAGCACCTCCTTTCCCACCGCTCGCACCCCTCGGCGCTGTGGGCAGGAGGCTGCAGCCAGCCCTGTGTCACTGCGGTGTTTCTCAAGCTTTACGAAAACCACCCCTTGTTTTTCTGTGTGTCCTCTCTGTCATGGAGCAGTTTTGCCAATTTAAATGTGACTACGGTATGAACAGTAAGTAAAATGACAGTAAACAAACAAAAAAAACTCTCTTTTACAAAACCCAGATTTTAAAAAGAGAGATCTAGATAGAAGTTGCAGAATACCTAGAGAATAAGAATAATAAGAAATATTCCATGTATTAGAATCTGGGGGATCTCACCCAAATTGGTGCTCAGAGGCCATTATGCCTGTTTTACTTATACTAGCAAATAAAAAAGCATAAGAATACATGAATGAAGCAAAATAAGATAGGAAAAAATAGAACTAATCAAACAATCTGAGCACTGGTTCTTTGGTGGGGCGGGGAATACAGTACCACAAAAACCAACCCAATAAAACATATGAACCACTTAATCTACTCATTTAGTCTATATTATGTTATCATATTATTATTAGATTATACCTATATTGTTAATCTATCGTGTTGATAATACTAGTATGGACCCTTGATATGATGTAATGAAGTAACACATTACCTCTATGGTTGTCCTCCTACAACCCCTGAGTCTAATCATGAGAGAAACATGGGACAAATTCCATCAAAATACCCCACTCCTCCTCCTCCAAACTGTCAAGGCCATTAAAGACAGTCACAGCCAAAAGGAGCCTAAGGAGAAAGACATAACAACCAAATATGATGTGATGTCCTGGATAAGATCCTGGAACAAAAAAGGACATTAGGTAAAAACTAAGGAAATCTGAATGAAGTATGACCTTTAGTTTATAACAATAATCAATACTGGTTCATTAGTTGTGATAAATGTAGCACACTAATGTAAGATGTTAATAATAGGGGACACTGGGTGTGAGAATATAGGACTCTCTGTACCATCTACTTAGTTTTTCTATCAATCTAAATCTAGTCTAAATAAAGTCTATTTAGTAAAAACATTAATTTCTAAATCTTAGATAATACCAAAAAAATGTACAAAAACTTGAAATCAACTCTATCTCATTAACCAGATATAAACATTGTTAGTATTTGGATGTATTTCATTTTATCCCTTTCTTGTCCATAAAATATTAGTAAGTTTTCTTTTTTAAAATTGGCATCATGGGACTTTATTCAGGTTATTTCACCTAGAATTTAATAATTAACATGTTCATATATTACTAAATATACTTTATATTTTTAAATATATGTTATTGATTTTTTACAAAGAGGAAGGGAGAGGGATAGAGAGTTAAAAACATCGATGAGAGAGAAACATGGATCAGCTGCCTCCTCCTGCACATCCCCTACCGGGGATGTGTCCTCAACCATGCCCTTGACCAAAATCGACTCAGTCCCCACGCCAACGCTCTATCCACTGGGCCAAACCGGTTAGGACCTAAATATACTTTAAATGCATGACTTTATGATTAAATAAAATAATAAACCTTGTAAACCACTTAATCATTTAAAAGAGAAAAGCAGAAGACACAAATGCGTATGAAATAAAAATGTGAACTAACCAAATGGCATAGCAAAAAACACCCATAAAATAAGTTAGACTTGTTTGTTGTTTTAAAATGGGGAGATATGTGCAACACAAATCATAAATATGACAAACTCCTACCCATGAGTCCCAGAAGACCAACCCCAATACAAAATGACAGGATACTACAGACAGTTTACACATAAAAAACAGCTTCTTTGAAAAGATGACCTATCAAATGTGTAAGAAAAGAGAAACAAACTAGTTAGAACGACAATGAAATGCCCTTTTGGTGTATTAGTGAAGATCAAAAAGCTGGACAACACTATCCTGGAGAAGCAGGCAGGTTCCTGCACTGCTAAATGGAAGGTTAAATGGTGTAACCTCAGTGAATGGCAAATTAGCTCCTTCTCTCAGAATTACAAATGCACACACCCTTGACCTAGCAAGTCCACTTCCAGTATTTATTTAGATATGCTCTCAAATGTGCAAAACTTCATATATACATATAATATGTGTATATGTACTATGTAGCATGTATGTATAATATTTATTATATGTAATACAAGTATATGTAAATTACTGTGTGTGTCACATATATAAATACACAATTGCTTATCATAGTAAAATATTGGGAGAACCCCAAATGAAGACGGGATAAATTTTTTTGCAAGAAGTTCTGCTTTTTATTGCATTGAAGATTGTAAATGATAAGACTATAAATTATGGCAAATCCATATAAGAAAAAACTAGGCAGCTGGAGAAAAGAAGGTACTGATACGGAAGATCCAACCGACAGACAAAGTCCAACAAACAAGGTGCTGTGTCCGGTTTGCTACCATTCATGACTGTGGAGGGCGAGGGATGGGTGAAAGGAGTAAGAGGAAAGAGAGAAGAAAGGGAGAAAGGGAGAGGGAGAGGGGCATTTAACCCAAAGGGTTTCGTCCAGTCCTTGAGACTCATTTAAATTATGAGAAATATGATAACATGTGAGCCCTAGCCAGTTTGGCTCAGTGGATAGAGCGTTGGCCTATGGACTAAAGGGGTTCCTGGTTGCTTCCAATCAAGGACACGAACCTCGGTTGCAGGCTCCTCCCTGGCCCTGGCTCCTGGTCAGGGCTCATGCAGGAGGCAACCAACATCAATTCCTGTCACATCGACATTTCTCTCTGTCTTTCCCTCTCTCTTCCACTCTCTCTAGAAACCAATGGGAAAATATCCTCAGGTGAGGATAAAAATAATAATAATAATAATAACAACATGTGAGAGGCACAGGGCGTGTTGTGGAGACTCCATTGGTTGGACCAGCCCACACACCCAGGGTTCTCTCTGGAAGATCACACAGACTGCCCACGGGCCTCTAAGTGGGAGGTCAGAGGGCTTGGAATCTGCCACTTTCGTAATTCACTTAAAGGCCCCTCTGCTGGCATTCTAACAGAGCAGGAAACTCGGCTCCAAGAGGAAGCAGCCTGACCCAAGTCACACAGGTAAAGCCACCTACGTAGTGCTGCTCCCACCTACGTAGTCCGAACCCGGAGTCCCCCTTGCCTCTGCTTCCCTGTTCCTTCCCCATCGCTAACCTTAAAGATACATACTCGCCGAGACCGGTTTGACTCAGTGGACAGAGTGTCGGCCTGCGGGCTGAAAAGTCCCAGGTTCAATTCCGGTCAAGGGCATGTACCTTGGTTGCGGGCACATCCCCAGTAGGAGGTGTGCAAGAGGCAGCTGATTAATGATTCTCTCTCATCGATGTTTCTAACTCTATCCCTCTCTCTTCCTCTCTGTGAAAAATCAATAAAATATATTAGGGGGAAAAAAAGATACGTACTCACTCTGTGCCAGGTGGCAAGCCAGCTGGTTCGCAGGAACTACGAGGCATGTACCCCTTCACTCAGAAGAGGAAACGGACTCCCAGGGAGAGGTTCCCAGCGAGTGGCAGGGCGGGGGTGGACCCCAGGGCCCCAGTCGGACGAGCCTGTGCTCCACCATCCTCCTCCACGCGGTTAGAACAGAGCCTCTCCATGATGCCCACGCAGGACATGTCTACGGGAAAGTGCCCACTCTGCTGCTGTTGGAGAGACGGCCTGAAGGTGTTTGAGAGCAGCAGCTACAGAGGAGACCCATGCGGGGTCATGGAGGGCAAGGTGCTCTCCCTCCTGGCCTCAGGGCCTCGACGCCTCTGCCACTGTCAGTGGCCGGCGGGGATCCCAAAGGCTGCCCACACTGGGGACATGGTAAGGGGGACTTATAACAGACAGCCCCCCTTTGCTGCCCCCCTCCCCCCAGACAGGGACCAGGACGGAGTGTTCGTGCCCACTGAGGAAAACTAGTGACATCACAATATAAGGAAGGACAGGCAGGGGGTGAATTCCTGCCTGTCCACTGGGCCTGGCCAAGGGGTTAACCTCCTTGAGACGGATCCAAAAAGTGTGGCTGACCAGGTGCTCGCCTCGCCGGCCTTTGCAAGGATCATGGTTGACATCTGTGAAGCCTGGAATGGCACAGGGCACCCGAGAGACACCAAGAGAACATTAAGTGCTGCTTTAAACTGTGTACGTCCTCCAGCATGACCCTCTCTCCATCTGAACGCACCCTAAAGAAACAGCCGTGGCTGAGCCCCAGGATTCAGCTACAGAACAACCTTCAAGGGCAACAGTCAGGATCAGAATCAAGAAACAGAATGACCACCAAAACCAGTTTGGCTCAGTGGATAGAGCGTCGGCCTGCAGACTGAAAGGTCCCAGGTTCGATTCTGGTCAAGGGCATGTACCTTGGTTGTGGGCACATCCCCAGTAGGAGGTGTGCAGGAGGCGGTTAATCAATGTTTCTCTATCATCAGTGTTTCTAACTTTCTATCCCTCTCCCTTCCTCTCTGTAAAAAATCAATAAAATGTATTTGAAAGGAAGAAAGAAAGAAAGAAAGAAAGAAAGAAAGAAAGAAAGAAAGAAAGAAAATGACCAGCCCCACCGGCATAGCTCAGTGCTTGAGCATTGATTGACCTGTGAACCAGGAGGTCACGGTTCGATTCCCGGTCAGGGCACATGCCCGCGTTGCGGACTCGATCCCCCGTGTGGGGTGCGCAGGAGGCAGCCAGTCAATGATTCTTTCTCATCATTGATGTTTCTATCTCTCTCTTCCTCTCTGAATTAATTTTTTTTTTTTAATGTAAAAAAGAAACAATGACCAGCTGAAGACAGGGCCAAGGCCAGAGCTAGAAGACAGGAAGTGACAGAGTCCCAGCTCCTAAACTGGTGAGTCACAGGTAAGTCCTCATGTCTTTGTCCAGACGTGTGGGGCCCTGAGTCCATCCTTCCTCCTCCCCCTAGTCCTGCCTGTGAGCCCTACCTCCCCCAAGAAGCCAGCCCCATGCCACCCGGCCTCCAGGTGCCTGCCCCCCACCCTGGGCCAGCCAGGACTCCCTGGTCCTGCTCATCTGCATCTTTCTACCTTGAGGGGCACTCCTCTGCGGACAGGGAGCCTTCACCCGGCCTCCTCGCTCCCCTCGCACAGATACGGGCTCAGTACTTTGAAGACAGGGCCGAGCACACGTGTGGGAGTGGAGGGGCGACGCTGGGCTTGAGGGAGGTCTCATCGTCCGCTCTCTTTAGAGTCACAAGGTGAGGTGGGAACACCGGGCCCCGTTCTGCCACCGACGCAGCCTCTGGGCAGCTGACCTCAGACTGTAGCCACCGTTTGTTAGACACCGCGGTGCACCCCTCCTGCTTGCAGTCCTCATCTGTTTGTTCAGCAGACACTTATGAATGTCTGCCACGTGCCAGGCTCTGTGCTGCTAAGAGCTGGGGACACGGTAGTGGCCACACCAGGCTCCATCCCTGCCCTCTCTCTCCAGCCAGAGGGAGTGGGCGCTTGTCACCTTTCTCTTTCGGTCTACACTACAGCTCGTGGCCCGGGGCCAGGCTCACGGCAGACACCAGAGAGCTCACTTCCTGATGGAAATCACATTATCTCTGAGTCCGGAAGCCTGGGGGGGGCACACTGAGCCATGCCTACGGCGCCTCCATCCCATCCCCCACCAAACGAATGCCAGTAAGCACCCCCCTGCACGCCTGGCTGAGGACATTTGGTTTGGCGGGGAATGGGATGGAGGCGCCGTAGGCATTGCTCTGCGTGTGAGCAAACGCACCATCCTCTGCCACGTGTGGAGGGGGGTGCTTACTGGCATCATGGGGAAGGACCCGCCCCAGGACTTCAATGGTGGCAGAGCGAGAAAACAGAACCTCAGACTGCCCATCACCCTTCCCAGGACCCTGGCGGGTGTGGCAGTTCAATAGGGAAGTGAGGAGACACGGAGCATCGATGGCGCAACGCGTAAGAAGCCTCAGCTGCTGGCAAAATGTGACACTCGGTCTTCAGAGGCCGAGGACTCGGGAGTCCCTTCCTGGAAGGCCCTGTCTGGCTGGGCTCGCCCAGGCAGGGGGTTTGCCAGGCGGCATGGCTGCTGCAGGAACTGGCCATGACGGGGGGGCAGTGCTCCCCTCAGGGTGGCCTTTGGCTTCAGACTCGCTGAGGTAGTGGGTGGCTGTGGATTTCGTCCCTTCTTTTAAGCAGAGCAATGATGCCTCCCTGGATCCGAGGCCAAAGGAAGTCTGAGACCCTATCACTTCCTTCCCTCGAGGGAGAGCTGACGTCCGGTTACAGGTCTGAAAAGTGACAAGAACTGTAATAAGCAGTGCAGGTGAATGCCCCTGGAGTTCCTTTAATACATTGCATGCTGCTTTCAGATACATACCCCAGCACCCGCACAACGCAACGCCAGTCTCATCATGCTCCCTGCTTAAGATCCTCCCGTCTCTCCACCGGAACAAGTGCAGACTCCTGACCCTAACCCTCCCCAAATGCTCCCCCAGCCCATCTTCCTCCGTGAACCCCTTCTCCATCTGCCCACCCATGCCCTGACATGCTGCTGCCCTTGCTCCTTCTCTCTCCCTGCTCACCCCCACACTGCACACATCTGGGTCCCGCTGTTCTCAGAACCCTGCCCCTGTCTCCATCACAGACTAATCACAAGAGGCCATGGTGTCTTCTTAGCTGCCTCCCTCCCACCCGCCGGGAACACACAGCGAGGCTGGGCCTTCTCACTGGCGTCCCTGGGACCCGGCGTGGCTCCGGCCCGGGGAGAGTGGTGGGTGACCGTCTACACAGCACCCAGGCCCGGACAGATGAATAAAAGCCACCTGCCGCCTCACAAAGCACTCCGCCGAGATGAGAATGGGGAGCACCCAGCTCCGGAGCCCTGTCTTGGCTCCTCATGTTCATCCCTGTGCCTCTGTAAAGAGACAACGATGCCTCCGTGGACTGGGGTTTTGTGAGATTTTTCTTAGTACACACATGAAGCAGACGAGCTGTTTTATGAAAAGAGGCTCATTCAGCAGGAACCTGCCAGTGATGCATAAGCTAAAGGACCCCCAGGTTTTATTCCCAGGCGACCATTAGCGTGCCCCCTCTGTCCACAGGCACAGAGCTCCCCCTGCCACTGGCCAGGCAGGCCCTCCCTTCCTAGGAGCTCACAAAGAGGGCCATCTGTCCAGGCCCAGGTGCGGCCGTCTCACGCCTGTCTCTCTGGAGCGGAATCAATGAGGCTTCCCCCGGGCCTCTCCTTCGTGTGGGGTTTCCATGGGAATCCTCCCACGCGTGACTGAGCCAGGAGCCCCCAAGGCGGGAGCTCGGGCTGGCAGCCAACACGAGGAGCAGGCGCTGGGATGAAGGAGGTTTGCAGGCCAGCAATGCTCCGCAAGGTCATTTGAAAGAGACACACCTTCCAGGCAGGCCTGGTCCGCACTGCAGCGCCCCTGTGCCCAGAGGGCTGCCCCAGGCACATATGGGTGGCTCTGCAGGTGCAGGACAGCTGGCTGCTGGGAGGCCCAGCAAGGCTGAGGCTGGAGCAAAGCTGGAGGACAGGGGTGGGGGAAGGTGCTGCATAATGCGACCCTCTTGGGAAGACTCCTAAGGAGAAAACACAAGCGTCTTCATGCCCAGCCCCTCCGTTCTCTCCCAGGCTGCCCTCTGCCCCAGTGGTATAGCCGGTTGTCCGAAAACTCGGATGCCTGAAAGAAAAGCGAACCTATTCATGCCTCAGACTTTATCTAGATCACGTGTGTCAAACACAAGGCCCGCGGGCCAAATCCGTCCCGCCAGGCCTTGCAATGTGGCCCGCACCGCGCTGTCAT
This sequence comes from Pipistrellus kuhlii, assembly GCF_014108245.1. Classification (NCBI taxonomy): domain Eukaryota; kingdom Metazoa; phylum Chordata; class Mammalia; order Chiroptera; family Vespertilionidae; genus Pipistrellus; species Pipistrellus kuhlii. Next base: position 23,943,559 of record NW_023425416.1, read on the forward strand.
CACTGCACTCCGCTGCGTTTCCATCACAATGACAGTTTATGACTGTTCAGTAAACCATTCGGCCCGCGATTTAGGCTGGATTTTAGATTTTGGCCCCTTCTCTGATTGAGTTCGACACCCCTAATCTAGATCATAATAGGGATCTGCTGAGATTTCGGAAGGTCCCTCTGGTAAGCCTGAGGGGTGTCTGCGATCATTTTTGAGATACCAGGGCGGGGAGACTGGAGAGGAAAAGGGGATGGTGAGGAAGCAGGGAGCCAGGGAGAACCAGAGGGGGGGGTGGGGAGGGGGCAGCACCAGGGGGGAGGGAGCCACTCGGCCCCATGAACCTGTGTGACTTGCAAATCGCACTGTGTGTGTGGCTGACAGGTCAGATGTCTCTGTGGCCCAACTCGCTGGACGGAACTTCACTTTTCCCTGAAGAAGGCAGAGCTCCAGGCTCACCCCAAATGACATTCCGCAGCAGGAGCAGCCAGGTGCCGAGTGTGGGCCTCTTCCTCTGAACACAACAGCACACGAAGGAGTAGGGCTCACAGCGGCTTCCTGCCACCTCCTGGCTCCAGAGCCCACCTTGCTTGCCCCACAAACGGGCTGCCCCTTAGGTCACATCTTCAGTCTCTTTTCTCTCTCTCTCTCTCTCTCTCTCTCTCTCTCTCTCTCTCTCCATGTGTCTTGGCTTGATGGGCATTTCCAGCCCTTGCAGATTCTCCCAAACTGGGTCTCCAGCCCTGCCTTCTCCCCTCAGCACCCAGCGACCTAGAAGCTTCGGGGCCCCCGGGACTAGGGCTCCTTCACAAGACCTTTGTTAAAGCCAGCTGGCTTCTTTTCACCATACGCCTCCACCCTCTCCAGATGTCAGACCTGGAGGCACCCACGGGCACCTCCGAGCCCAGACACCAGGGCTGGCCTCAGCCCTGACCCTCTCTGGCATACCAGGTTCTTCTCTGCACGTCCCTGTGTCTGCCATGGCCCCCCATCTCTCAGGCTCCCTCCCTCACTGTCCTTCCACTTCCCCGGCCTGGGTGTCTGCAGTGCTGGTCTTACAGGGCTACGGGGCTCCAATCTGTGCTCCCAACCCACCTTTTCTTTCCACTCTCCAGGGAGCTTCTCCAGGGAGAAGGTGCACCCCTGAGCTTGTAGCATAAAAGTATCATTCTTGTTTATTTCCCCCCCAGCCAGTCTCCCTGCATGGCCCACTGCAGACCAGTCACAGCAGACTCCCCAGGCGCCCCATACCCCGGTGTCCCGGGAGCCCTCCCACCTCCTCCTGCCTGGCTGGCACACACTAATCCCTACCCCACATCCAAGCAGGCCGGCCGCCTCCACAGCACCCGCCTCCCTCCTGCATCAGTCTCAGAAATAAAACAGAAATATAAACTGGGAAGATGCTTAAGCGGAATAGCTGGCAAGTTGAATTTTGTTTGTTGTTTGCCAAATGTAGCTTACATCTCATGTATTACTACTTTTAAGGAAGAGGAAAATAATGAAATCAGGGCCCTGGCTGGGTAGCTCAGTTGGCTAGAGCTCGTCCTGGTATGCTAGCGATGGAAAGTGGGTTCGAACCTCAGTCAGAGCACATAGAAGAATCAACCAACGAATGCATAAATGAGTGAAACAAGAAAACGCTCTTTTTAAAAAAATAAATAGAATCAATCAGAGAGCTATGCCCTTGTGTAAAGCGTGTTTATATTATACCACCGACACTTTGTCTTTCTAAGAACTCCGTAATCATCAGCGCTTAAAATAAATGAAGGGTTCGGAGGATGAGGAGGGATTCCCCGTCAGCCTGAGTGACAGAAGCTGCAGGATCTAGGGCAGAGGCCCCACAATGGGGAAGTCCAGTGTCCTGATCCTCCCCTCTCGCCCAGGTGCACGGCGCAGGGACTGGCAGAGAAGAGGGTGGGCAGATCCTGAATTCTGATAGCGTTTTATCCCAGGCTCAGCGTCACATTTTAAGTCTTCCTGATTTAGGCTCATCGGAGCGCGGGGGTGGGGGGTGGGGCGGGGGAGGGGATGTGGGGGAGGATAGGGACGAAGATTCCTGGAGAGGAGAGAACTGCTCTGACCCCCACCTCCAATCTCTTCCAGAGGAGGTAATCGAGCTGGGAGAGAACACAGTACTTGCCCAAGGTCATCCCACAGGCGGGTGGTGGAGGCAGAATTTGAACTCACACACACACACACACACCCCGCCCCCCACGTCCTGGTGACAGGGGTACAGAGGCTCCCGGCTCTCCCTCCCAGTCTGTAACAGCTCCTGCTGCACCTCCGAGTGCAGGGAGGTGGGGGCAGCCTCTTCCCCCGCCCCGCACCCACTATTCCTGCGCTAACCTGACCCACACGTTTGCAGCCCTCCTGGCTCCAGCCTCCTCCCTCCCTTCTTCCCAAACCCCAGACCCCAGACCCCAACCCCCTGCCCGCCACTCCGGAGCCGGAGACCCCCTCCCTCCAGAGCCGCGCCGGCAAGTTTGTCTCCAAGCAGCAAGGCCGGGACCTGGCGCCCAACAGCGTTCAGGCCGGGCGGCCAGCCACGCGACCCCAGGGTCCAGCAGAAAAATAATAAATGACGACAGCTCCCGCTTCACCAGAGCCCACTGCGTGCGGGAGATGCTGCCGCTCCGGAAAGTTGGGTGGCACGCTGGGGCCCACACCGCGATAATAACGCCAGTTAGCATTGGATGGAGGGCTTCTTGAGCGCCAGGCGCAGGTCTGCAGGCGTTAGGGGCGCAGATCCCGCCAGGACCCCCAAACACGGGCACTACCGTTATCACCCCCATCCTCCGGGGAGAAAATCGAGGTTTGGAGACTTGCCCAAGGTCACGCAGCCAGTGAATGGACCCAAACCCAGGCAGGGTGACCTGGGGGGGGGGGGGGCGCGAAGGAGGGGGTGAGGTTGGGGGGAGGGAACAATTTTTTGTGCCATCTCCATTACTCAGAGAAGTAGCAGGCTACCACCCTGCAGTGCCAGGGGCTGGCCCCGAACGCCCCAAGGCTGCGCGCAAACCACCCAGCTCCCAGCTCCGACGACTCCAGCCGACGGCGGAGAGGAATTCCCGGGGACCCGGGCGGGACCGCGGCCAGGAGCGCCGGCTGCGGCGAGTGCCGGCTCGCACGCGGTCCGCGCGGCCAGATCCCGGCTCCCGGCTCCCGTGCGCCTCGGGGCGCCCCTCCCCAGAAGCTGGAGAAGGAACACTCACCATAAAAGAGAGGGCGACCGCCTGCAGGTCTGGGCTTCCCAGGGAGGCGCCCGCCCCAGCTTCCCCCGGAGACGCCGGCTGGCTCCCTGGGGCCAGGGGTGCGTCCTCCCGGCGGGTGCCCGGCAGCAGCGCCCCCTCCGCCCGGCGGGGTGGCCTGGAGTTGGAGCGTTCTTGGGGAAGTTGGCGCTCGGACGCCGCGGGAAGGTGCGGGAGGTCGGTCGGCGAGGAGCGGGCAGGCGCCCTCCTGCGCGGATCCCGGGGGCGCGCCGAGGCCCTCGCTGTAGCCGCTGCTCCAAAGCTCTCCGCGCCCCGACGCGGAGGGAGGGCGGCGAGTCCCGAGCTCAGGGCTCACGGGCCGCGCCTCGGCCGCCCTGCGTCTTCCCCGGCGCCCGGAGCGCGGGCAGCGGCGGTGGCTGGCGTTGGGCCCCGGCCGCGGACTGCGGGGCGCTCATCGCCCTCCCCGGGGGCCGGGCGCCTTTGTGCGCGGGGCGCGCCGGCCGCCGCGGCCAGCCCTGGATGCTGCAGCCGCCGCCGCCTCCCCCTCCGCCGCCGCCGCCCGCTCCCCGCCTTCCCGGCCGGCCCGGAGGCTGCAGCTGAAAGCCGATCCGGCTGAGCTCATCCCTGAAGGCCACTAATCCAATAGCCGCGGAAGGCGCGGCCGCCGGGAACGCCCCTTCCCCCACCATCCCGCGCCCCGGCCCGCCCGTCCCAGCCCGGGCCGCTGCTGCCGGCGCCGCCGCCACCTTCCCGAGGCCACCCGCTGGCGGGAGAGGGAAGTGGAGCCCGCGCCCCGGTGCAGAGCCGGCGGCGGCGAGGTCGCCATTCACCCGCCCGCTCACTCCCTCACTCACGCACTCATTCATTCATGCGCGCGGGTCCTCCCCCATTCATTCAAGCGCGCCCGCCCGGGTGGGTACCCCCGAGGGGGAGGAGACACCCTGCGCCATTCTGGAAGCTTGGGTGTCTTTACCCAACCGACGCACGTGGGCAAGAGCAGCCGGGAAAAGAGAATGGTTGAATATCCTCTTGACCTAGACACAGGACCACACTTTTTTATTTTTTTTAAAGATCAAGCTCCAACTCTCATCTCTGGAAGTTCAATTGCATACTGTACTTGCTTCGCAGGGCCTTCCCGGCTCGCCCACCGGAGCTGCTGGGAAGTGGATTTCTCTGCTCAGACGATGGTGGCCCCCTGCTTTGTGAGTTGGAGCTGGAGAGATAAGGAAGATGGCGTGGCCAGAGCGGAGGCCTAGGGGATGCTGCTAGCAGCATCTGTGCTGCCTTGGGGAAAGCTGAAAGTTCCCATTCGGGGGGCCATCTTCTGTGCGCCCAGACTTGACTTCAGTTCCATCCCGCAGTCCTTTGTCTCATCGCAGCTGTCTCTGTGCCAAGTACCAGAAAGCCTAGCTACGGAGCTCCCCCCTCACCTGGGACACAGACAAGTAAAGACAATCCAACCAATGGGGCTGTGGGGCTCCTTTCCCAGACTGGGAAGGGCAGTCTGGGAGTGCTTCGTGGTGGAGGTGGCTACACAAACGAGCTCCTGGGTGGTCATTTGGGTCACCTCCCAGAGCACAGAGTCTATGGTATGCCTGGAATGTGAGCAGAAAGTGGCGAGAGGAAGCTGGGGGGACAGACAGTGCCTGGGGTCTTGGGGGCCATCCCGAGTCTGGCCTTTCCCCAGGACCATTTGGAGAAGCCGTTAACCAGGGGAGTGACTTTGTCAGATTTGCACTCTAGAAAGATCTCAGCATCAGAGTGGATGGATGGAGGGAACCAGCGTGAAGGCTACTGAAATAGCCCAAGCAGAGGTGATGCGTGTTGAGTCAGGGCAGTCGTGGTGGGGTGATAAAAGAATGTATTGACTCAGGACCAAACAAGAGAGGGTCGGACCTGCATTACCACCATTTGTCCACCATCCATATCTGAAATATCATGGCTGACATGTACACATAAGGAACTGTTTGACATAGAAATTGGGACTCAAAAGAACTGTTGGCCCAGAAAGAAACTCACTATAGACTGATTCATTTGCCTCTCAGCATAACCATTATTGCTTGTCTCATTTTCGGTTCTTATAAGTGTATTTCTAGTATCACGTGAGCTCACTCATGGTGAACAATAAAGACTGATGAACAAGAACAGCATCGATCAGACTGGCAGACCTCAGAGGGAAGGTAGGGGAGAGTGAGAAGGTAAGGGAGAGAGATCATCCAAAGGACGTGTGTGCATGCATATGAGCCTAACCAGTTGTCATGGACAACAGGGGGGTGGGGGCATGCATGGGGAGGGGTTTGGGATGGGAATGGGGGGTATGAGGACAAATATGTGATACCTTAATCAAGTAATAAAAAAAAAAAGAATGTATTGATCAAGTGTTTATGGCACTTATTCTGTGTTGTTATTGCATTTGTACATCCGTCTCCCTCCTAATACTGTGAACCCCCAGGAGGGCAAGTATCTGTTCTTGATATCTCTGGATCCCTGTACCTCTCCCAGGACAGATATTGAGTAAATGGGCTTGAACTGACCCGAATGGCAGTTCAGAACTCCCCTCACACTTACTGTTTCTCCAGGGATCTCCTCGGCAGTCCTTCCTCCCAGAGCACCTACTTGACAAGCAACTGTGGGGCCAATGGGCGCGGTGGTTGAGGAACAAGAAAAGAACATCTGAGGAAAGAAGGTCAGGAGCAAAGAAGCGTTTAAAGAAGACTTTTAAGCTGGTGGTTTCTCCCCCTGGACCCAACCCAATCCGGCTGACAGGGTGGACGAGGGTGTGCCCATGGCTTCCCCTCCTTGCTAGAAAGCATTACAACAGCTTCAAGCACTAGTTGGGGAGGGCGCAATGGTCACCATGTGAGAAACTACCTCTTCCCTCTGCTGGGGACTCCAGATGGGCTCACCTCAGGGGCCCTGTACCTGAGACTGTGCCTTAGGCACAAGTGAGTGTCCACATCAGCACCTCAGGTCCCTGGATATCCGGGGAGAGAACTTGCCAGGATACCCAGATTGAAGTGAGCAACATCTGCGATGGCTCCCAGTGATCCCCGACTCTTAGTTTCACACCCTTGTGTAACGCCTCCTCCCCTTAGGTGTGGGCTGGCCTTATTGACTTGATCCTCAGCAATAGAACACCATAGAAGTATAGAAGTGATGGGATGTCCCTCCAAGATTAGGTTATTAAAAACCTGTGGGTTGCCTGGTGTTGCTCAGTGGTTAAGCGTCGACCTATTAACCAGGAAGTCACGGTTTGATTCTTGGTCAGGGCACATGCTCAGGTTGCCAGCTCCATCCCCTCCTGCATGCCCATCAATGATTCTCTTTTATCATTTATGTTTCTCTCTCTCTCTCTTTCCCTCTCCCTTCCTTTCTGAAATATTTTAAAAACAAATCCTGTGGTTCTGTTTCACTCATCTTCTCTCTCTCATTCTTGCTATTGCTGTCTTTTGGGATCACCTCTCTGGGAGAAGTCAGCCGCCAAGTTCTGAGGCAGCCTTTGGGGAGAGGCCCAGGTGGTGTGGGACTGAGGGCGGCCAACAACCATGTGAGTGAACTTGACATTGGATTGCTCCCTAGCGGAGCCTTCATATGAGATCGCAGCCCTGTCTGACACCTTGACTGTAATTTCACAGGAAACCTTGAGTCAGACATACTCATCTGGGCTGTACCCAGATGCCTGACCCACAGAAACTGTACGAGAATACATGTTTGTTGTCTTAAGCGGCTAGATTTTGGAATAATTTGTTGTGTAGCAATAGATAATTAATGCAATATGGCCTTACGTGTCCAAGGATGATTCAAAAAATAAACCCTCGAAGAACTAGCCAGTCTCACTCACAAAAGGAAGCACAATATTTCATCAACATAGCCAGGCAGTCCTGGGCTTACATTTCAATTCAGATTCTTTGGGTCTTAGCTTCCTCGTTGTAACAAGGACAGAAGAATCTCCTGAGCATGGTTCTCTCTTGTCGTTGTCTACTGTCTACTTCTCACCAAGATCTACAGCAGCCTTGGAATTCCGGAGTGGAGGCAAAGTCCTGCCTAGAGCTGAAACCGATTTGGCTCAGTGGTAGAGCATCCGTCTGCGGACTGAAAGGTCCCAGGTTCAATTCTGGTCAAGGGCATGTACATTGGTTGCAGGCACATCCCCAGTAGGGGGTGTGCAAGAGGCAGCTGGTCGATGTTTCTCTCTCATCGACGTTTCTAGCTCTCTATCTCTCTCCCTTCCTCTCGGTAAAAAATCAATAAAATATATTAATAAGATAAAATAAAAAAGTCCTGCCTGGAGCAGAAGGTCCATTGGGGGTCCATGCAGTCAGGGTAACAGAACTGCCGCTTATAATGCAAAGCTGTGAACCCCACCATGGCTCGTCTCTTCTCCCAACAGGGCTTGGTTTACCGTCTACTTTCCAGGTTTTAGACATGGAAGCCCTGGTTTCCGGCAAGTATCAACCGCGGTTTAACAGAAGTCAAGGAAAATCCTCCCTTCTGAACATCCTGGAGCTTGACACTTGCTCCAGATATTTGCAATGTCACGGAGCAGAATGTGGCGTGTGAGGTCTGCACGTCTCCCTCCATTCCTCCTTCCCTCTGAGCCCAGCCCACAGTGTGGCATTGCCCATCAGGTGCTCATCTCTCTGATCTCGTTCCTCTTAACAGCTCAGCAGGATATCCTGTCCTTCTCCAGGGCTGCAGCAGCCTCCTCACCTTTGCCCCACGGACAGAGCTGTCTGTATCAACTTAAATTCTCCCCTCACCCCCTTCCCCTCAGAAGTGCCCCAGGGCCCACAGGATGGTTTCCCCATTCTCAGCTGAATTTGGCTCCTGTGTGCTGGTCTTCAAGCCGTGCTCGGGGCCAGGCCACACTGAGACCCCTTCAGCAATGCCAGTGAGCCACGCTCCTCCCTGACACGGGCCTTTGCTCACACTGACCTCTCTGTCTGGTGCGAACTCCCCAGGCAGCGCTGATTCACCCTCCAGCTGCCTCTGTGCATGGTCTGTCCCAGGAAGACTGACACCCTGGCTCAGTGTGCTTCCTTCCCAATCCCACTGTTGCTGTTGCCTCTTGTCCTGCTCAACCCTCCTGCTCCCGAGATGTAAGCATTTCTAGGGCACAGCTGTCTTTGTTCATCTTTATGGCTTTTTCTCTTCACCCCCACCTACCATTTCATCTTACTCATGTCTAAGTCCAAAGCTCTACCGTCTTCCCAAGTAGCCCTGGGTGGGCCAGGGGCACGCCACTCTGTGGCCGGACCCGAGTCACACCGGGCAAGGCCTTCAGGAACTGTCAGGCTCCTGCAGCAGATGTTGACTCTGATTCATCCCGCTGCTCCTGGGGCGGCACCTCGCCTGGGAGCAGGCTCACAGGGAACATCTAATGTGTGTCTATGGGGTAAATAAAAGGCCGAGGGGCAGGAAGGCAAGGCAGAGGGTGGGAAGGAAGGGAGACTGGCTCTCCTGGCATCCTTCCCTCTTTCTCTCTTCCTCTCTTCCTTCTCATTTAATACATTGAATGCTGAAACTTGGATTAATCAGGAGTCCTTGGTTCAGCCTCTGCACAGCCCTTATTATTTATGTATTTATTTATAATATCATAAATACCCATGAGCCCACCCACCATCCAACTGCAGGCACCTACATCTTCATAGCATCTCCTTACCTAGCCCATCTTTTGCCTTCCCTTCTCATACAACCGCTACCCTGGTTGTTAAGGTTTATAACTTCCTTGTATTATTTATATATATATATATATATATATATATATATATATATACACACATATATATATACACACATATATACATATATATACATATATATATGTATATATATTAGCCTTGAGTGGAAAAAATACATATATATAAAAAGTTAGGCAAATGTACATGCCTAAACATTTTTATTTAGTTGTGCCTATATGTTTTTAAGCTTTATTGAAACACATTATAGTGCATCTTGTTTTCTAGTACTTGCTTTTTGGAATTGACAAGGCTCATGCATGTTGATGCATGAATCTGTAACCCATTCATCGTCACGGCTTATAATGGTTCAGTAGGTGGACAAACAGAACGCTCAGAAATTACTTGTGACATGTTGAAGATGGTAAGGAGCGCTCTATTCAAGGGGGTTTTGTAGTTGAGGGGAGCAGTCAGGCCCCATGTTGAACACAACGAGGACAAGTGGGAATTTATAGCCAAGGAGCAGGGTGGGGGTCCATGGATAGAAAATTACTCAGAGTAAACATCAGAGGGAAGGGAGGATTCTGGCTAACCTCATCTCACAGGGTTTTTGCAAGAAGCAGGTCAGAGTGAGGGATGAGGAATTTTTGTTCAGCTCTCAAAGGTGGTCAGATGCCAAAGGATGGTAGATTTCCACTAACCTGACAGGATTCTTGTTCAAACTGGATTCTAGAAGGAGAGAGGAAAGTGCAAAGACAGGTCTGTTCAAACGGGAGCCTGGTTAAAATTTGGGGAAAGGAGAGCGTCTTTCTCAGCAATTCATTTTTTCATGCTCCTCTCAAGGGGCGTTTAGATTGATTTTGGTTTGAGGCTATTGTGGACGGCTCTGCTGTGAACATTCTTGAACATTTCCCCGAGTACATCTGTGCTAATGTTTTCTTAAGTCTATTCTTAGGAGTGGAATTGTTGATTCACTGTCTAGCACGGGTCAGCCCACCAAAATGAAATGCTGAAAACGGCTTCCCTCCTCCACATGACATGTCAGCCAGGAAATGCAAATTAAAACAACAGTGAGCAACCACGACATACCTATTAGGACGGCCAAGATCCAGAACACCGACAGGACTGAACACTGGCAAAAATGTGAAGAAACAGGAAGTCTCGTTCATTGCAGGTGGTTTGCAAACTAGTACAGCCACGTGGAAAGACAGTTTGGCAGTTTCTTACAAACTCAAATGCTCTTACCATCTGATTCAGCAATCAGGCACCTTGTATGTATCCAGACGAGTTGAAAATTGATGTCTACACAAAATCCTGCACGTGGATGAATATAGCCACTTTATTCATAATTGTTAAGACTTGGACATGACCAAAATGTCCTTCAACAGGCAAATGGACAAACTGTGGCACATGCAAACAATGGAATATTATTCAGCACTAAAAAGAAACGAGCTAGCAAGTCATAAAAAGACATGGACCTAAATGCTTGTTGTAAGTGAAAGGAGCCAATCTGATAAGACTACATTCTGTATCCACCCAAGAATGCCCTCCACCTGAGTCATGACACCCAAGTCCCCATGTGGAGATGCCGTGGGCCACCCAGTGGTGCTGCACAGAAGCTGGGCAAGCAGCATGCTCTCCTGCAGCTGGCCTTGCAGACTGGCTCCTGCACGAACCCATGGGGAGCCTGACCTGTCCCTGTGGTCCAGGTGGCTGTGGCCCGGCTCACCCAGAAGACACTGCACGGGTGTGGGGCGGGCTCCTTGCAGGCGTCCAGCATCTGAGCACAGGGGCTACCCTGGCACGTGAGCCCTGGTGTCACGGGGAGGGTGGCAGGGGGAGTGAGAGCGAGCTAAGTGGACACCCCACATTCTCACCTCACCTCCATCCTCGCCACCCCTGCCCCCAGGTAGCCGGCAAGAGGTGCAGCATGTCAATGCCCACCCTGTTCCGCACCACCCCCTGGTGGTCAGCACATGCCATAGCGAGCAGTCCAACGCCTGGTCTAGGGGACAATTTGCATATTGGGCTTTTATTATACAGGATGGGTGGTAATATCCACCAAATGGAGTTGTCCCGCAAGTGGTGATCTTACATAAACTATCAAATGTCTGGGAGCTCAGCTTTCCGGTCTGTACATTGGAACTAGCAAAGTGCCTTTTCCTAGTGACGTCTATCACTTTTGGACTTAGAGCAGCCAAACCACCTTCTTAAGTGTGAGGAAGTCCCCACCACACGAATCTGGGTAGGAAGCAGAGTCACTTCCCAGTGATGGGCAAAAAGCCCAGCCCTTGGTCCTGGCTCTCAGATCTCCTGCAAAAATCCTCTCACATTTTGCTTTTGTGTGAAATCAAACACCCAACTCCCCTTCATTTCCCAGCTTCCTTTGCTACTGGATGCAGCGTGATCTAGATTCTGCCAAGCAGACACCCCAGCCTGTTTTAAGAAGTGAGCTCCGTGGGGAAACGCGGGGCCTAGGCCGCCCCTTCTGGCTGGTACGTCTGGGGAAGTAGAGGCAGATCTTTTCTGATCTCAGCTGTAGTAGAAGCTCCCTGCCCAGGCCAGTGGAGTTACAAATGTGTTCCCGAAAACTCGGTACGGAACCTCCTTTTCCATAGTCCTGGTGATTCTGTGAGTTATTTAATGTTTTTCTACACCCCAATCTGCACAAACTAGGCACCCTTTCTGTTGCTGTCCCTTTTCCAGGCTACCCGACCGCTCAGCCAATCAGAACCTTCCTCTTGGGTCTTCAAAGCTGGAAGCAGCCCTAGCCGGTTGCTCAGTGGTTAGGACGTCAGCCTGTGGACTGAAGGGTCGTGGATTCAAATCACATCCAGGACACAGACCTCAATTTAGGGCTCCATCCTGGGCCTGAGATGGCATGCAGGAGGCAACCAGTATGTGTCTCCGTGTTTCTCTTGCATCCATGTTTCTCTCTGTCTCTCCTTTTCCCTTCCATTCTCTCTAAAAACATCAATGAGTAAAAAATATCCTAGGATGAGGATTAAAAAAAACTGGAAGCAAGCATTCAAAAAAGGATGGTGAATTTATTCTGATGGGGGGAGGGGTGGCCACAGCAACCTTCAGACCCCAGGGACAGTGTTAGCAGTGGGTGCCCACCCCTTTGCCCAGTGATCAGCTGGGCATGGCATCTGTCTTCAAACAGACTGGGTTTGGGGTGTGATTCCAGCTGTGGTTCTGCTGCCCTGAATTTGTTGTTGATTTTATTGTCCCTGCCTGCCTTTCTTTGGATCTGGTTCTCCAGCCTTCCCAGTCATTCTGTGATTTCCCAATTTCCTTTCTTTTTGTTCATACAGTGAATTACATTGATTGAGTTTTCCATGTGGAGCTAGCTTTGCATTTCTGGGATAAGTCCCATTTGGTCATGTTTATTCTTTTAACTAGAGGCCCAGTGCATGAATTCGTGCATGAGTGGGGGCCAGCCACCAACCCCAATTGGGACTGATCAGGGCCAGACTGGCTGGGGGGAAGGGGCCATGGGCCATTGGCTGGCTGGCCCTGCCCCCAATTGGAGTGGGGGCAATTGGGGGCAGGGTTGGCCCAGGGAGGAGATGTAGGCGGTTGGCTGGCCAAACCCTCCTCAAATCGGGGTCGGGGGGGTGATCAGGGGTAGGGGTAGCTAGGGGGAGGGGCCACAAGATGTTGGGTCCTGATTGGGGTCCAGATCGGGCTGGTTGGCTGCTGCAGTGCATGTCATAGCTATCGATCATTCTGGTGGTTCCAGTTGTTCTGGTCACTTGGCTTTTATATATATAGATAGATACCTTACTGGATTCCTTATGCATCTATATTCATAAAGGATATTGTTCTGTGCTTTTCTTGCAATATCTTTGCCTGGGTTTGGTCTTCAAGAATGAATTAAGAGCCCTGGCCAGTGTTTCTCGATGGCTGGAGCCTCGGAGGAAGGATCGCAGATTTAATTCACAGTCAAGGGCACTTGCCTGGGTTGCAGGCAACTGATGGATGTATCTCTCTCACATCGAAGTTTGTCTCTCTCCGCCCCCCCCCCCCTTTTCCTTTCACTCTCTAAAAATAAATGGAAAAAATAACCTCCAGTGAAGATTAACAAAAAAAGAAGAAGAAAAAAGAATTAGTTAAGAAGTGTATCTTTATTTTCTATTTTCTGGAAGAGTTTGTGTAAAATTGGTATTATTTCTTCCTTAAATGTTTCACAGAGTTCATCAGTGGAGTAATCTGGCCCTGGCATTTTCTTTAAAATAGAAATTCAACTTCTTGGATAGATATAGAGTTATGTGGCCCTCCGTTTCTTTCTTAGTGAGCTATCGTTCATTTATATCTTTTAAGAAATGCATCCATTTTATCTTATTATTGGGTACATTAGCATTAGGTTGTCCATAGCATTTCCTTATTATATTTTTCATATTTGTGCAATCCATGGTGATGTCTGTCACCTCTTATTTCCGATATTGGTGATTTGGATCCTTTCTTTCTTTTTTGCCTGCTCAGTCTGGTTAGCAGTTTATCAATTTTATTGATCTTTTCAAAGAAGCACCTTTTGGTTTTATTTATTTCTTTGGACTTTTTTTTTTCTATGTTATTGATATGTACTCTAATCTTTGCTAAAAGTTCATTTTGTTTTCCTGCTTACTTTGGCAACCATTTGCTTTTCCTTTTCTAGTCTCTTAAGGTGAAAGCTAAGATAATTGATTTGAGATCACTTTTCTTGTCTAATATAGGCATTTTAGTGCTACAGATTTCTTGTTAAGGGCTGTTTTGGCTGCATCCCACAAATTTTGCTATGTTGCTTTTCCTTTTCATTCAGTTCAAAATGCTTTGTGACTTCAAATTCTCCTTTGACTCCTAGGTTGCTTAGAATTTTGTTATTTTGTTTCTAAATATTTGAAGATTTTTCCAGAAATCATTCTGGTATTGATTTCTAATTTAATTCTGTTGTCCTCAAGAGAATATTCTTGGTGTGACATGAAGTTTTAAATTTACTAAAATTTGTTTTATGGCTCAGCACATAGTTGATCTTAGCCTGTCCAGTGTGGCTCTGTGGTTGATCAAAGAGCTATGAACCAGGAGTCCCGGTTTGATTCCCAGTCAAGGCACATGTTCTGGTTGTGGGCTTGATTCCCAGAAGGGGGTGTGTAGGAGGCAGCCAATTAGTGATTCTCTCTCATTGTTGATGTTTCTCTCTCTCTCACCCTCTTCCTTCCTCTCTGAAATCAATGAATAAATATTTTTTAAAAGAACATAGTTGATCTCTGTAAATGTTTTGGGTGTACTTAAAAAGAATGTGCATTTTGTTGTTGGGTGGAGTGAATTGGAAATAGCAATGAGGTCAAATTAGTTGTGTTAGTCAAGTCTTCTAATGACTTCCTGTCTACCTGTTCTGTCAATTATTAAGAGAAGGATGTTGAAATCAGTTTTTCTTTCACATGTTTTTGGTACAGTCACCTTTGAGTGACGTCCCTTTATGTATGAAATGACCTTCTTTGTGCCTGCTAATACTCACTTTTCTGAAACCCGCTTTGTTTTTATTTTATTATATTCACTCTAGCTTCATTTTAAAATATTAGCCTCATGTATCTCTCCCCATCATTTTATTTGTAGCCTATAGTATAGGTAGCCTATAGGACAGTATATTTAAAATGAATTTCTTCCAGGTAGCACATTGTTGTGACTTGATTCTATTATCTGATTGGGTAATCTCTGCCTTTTGATTGGGGCATTTAAACTATTACATTGAATGAGATTATTGATATGCTTGGTTTTAAATCTACCCTTTTGCTATTTGTTTTGTATTTGTTTTGTTTTTTCCCCTCTCTTTTTCTCTTACTTTTGATTAGTGTTTAAAATTTTATTTTGTTTCCTCTGCTGGTTTATTGGCTGTAAGTCATTGTTGTGCTATTTTAGTGGTTGCTTTGCGGTTTATAGTACACATCCCACCTTTAAGTAACATACTGCATCACATGGAGTATAAGAGCATTTCATGTCTCCTCTCTTGGCCTTTGTGCATGGTTGGCATACATTTTACTCCTGTCATGCATTTTACATATGTTACAAACCCCTTAATACATTTTAATTTATGCTCTAAACTGTTGATTATCTTTTCAAGTTATTTAAATAATAATTTAAAAGTCACTCTATTTCCCTATATAGTTACCATTTTTAAATACTTCTCATCCCTTTGCATAGATCCATATGTCCATCTGCTATAATTTCCCCTCTGCCTGAAGAATCTCCTTGGAACATTTCTTATAGAGCAGCCAGCTGCTGATGACTTATTCAGCCTTTGTATGTCTGAAAAAAAAATCATATTTGCCTTCATTTATGAAAGATATTTTCTCTAGGTAAAAAAATCTAGGTTGATGGAATCCCCCACCCCCCGCCCCGATTTTTAGCACTTTAGAGATGTTGATGCTTATTTTTTAGCTTCCATTGTTTCTGACAACAAAAATCCACAGTCACCCTCAGCTTTGTTATTCTGTAGGTAATGTGTTCCCTCCTCCCTCCAGGTTACTTGTAACATTTTTCTTTATCAGTCATTTCAACCCATTTGATTATGATGTGTCTGGGTGTGGTCTTCTTCATGTTTCTTTCTTTCTTTTTTTAATATATTTTATTGATTTTGTACAGAGAGGAAGGGAGAGAGATAGAGAGTTAGAAACATCAATGAGAGAGAGTCATTGATCAGCTGCCTCTTGCACACTCCCTACTGGGGATATGCCTGCAACCAAGGTACATGCCCTTGATCGGAATCGAACCCAGAACCCTTCAGTCCCCAAGCCGACACTCTATCCATTGAGCCAAACCGGTCTCAGCTTCTTCATGTTTCTTGTGCTTGAGTTTTGCTGAGCCCTTTAGATCTGTGGTTTATAGTTTTCATCATCTGGGGATTTTTTTTTTTTTTTTTTTTTGCCATTATTTCTTCAGATATTTTCTCTGCTCCCTCCATTTCCTTCAGAGGCTCCAATTGCACACATATAGGTCACCCAAAGCTGTGCTGCAGCTCATTGTCCCTTGGTTTGCTTTTTTCATCTGTTTCATCTCTGGGCTTCCTTTTCAGCAGTTCCTATTTTTATGTCTTCAACTTCACTAGCCCTTCCTCTGCTATAGCTAATTGGCAGTTAATCCCATACAGTGTATTTTCATCTCAGATACTTTCTCAGATAGTTTTCGTCTCTAGAAATTCAAATTGGGCCTTTATATATATATATCCCACATCTATATTTAACATTTGCAGCTTTCCTCTAGGATCTTGAACGTATGCAACACAGTCATAATAATTTTTAAAATGTCCTTGTCTACTAATTCTATTATCTGTGTCATTTCTGAGTTGGTTTCAATGGGTTGATCTTTCTCCTCCCTTTGCTTTGTGTGTGCCTGCTTCTTTGCATGTCTGCTCATCTTTGCCCTCTGGGCAGCAAGACCCTTTTGAGGATTCTGTTTGACGTCCTACTGGCTGGTGGGAATAGATCCTGTTTTTTCATTCTAAGGGAGCTTCAGGGATCATTCCCTCTGGCCTTCTTAGTAGTTATTTCCCAGGCCTTGGATCATATCCTCTTTTTTTATTTTATTTTATTTTATTTTATTTTATTTTATTTTATTGATTTTTCACTGAGAGGAAGGAAGAGGGATAGAATTAAAAACATCGATGAGAGACAAATATCAATCAGCTGCCTCCTGCATACTCCCTACTAGGGATGTGTCCGCAACCAAGGTACATGTCCTTGACAGGAATTGAACCTGGGACCCTTTAATCTGCAGGCCAACACTCTATCCACTGAGCCAAATCAGCTAGGGAAGATCATTTCCTCTTATGCACATTGTGATCTTGACTCAGCGGAATCCTTCAGGGGCCCCTTTGCAAATCTCCATGGTCCTCTTCCTTTCCTGGACATTTTTGTCACCTTGGCCTGCCCCTTGCTCTCAGCTCCATATTCCTAAATCAAGGAGGGGACCAAGCTCTGCCTGGCTTCCCCCTTTTTCAGTGCCACGGCCTGGAAATTCTCTAGGCAGTAAGCTGGCCAGCTGTTTGTTCCCACCCCTTAGAGGTAACGGTCCTTCCCTGCCTATTGTCTAATACCTGGAGAACGGTTGTTCCCTACATTTCATCTGGCATTTCAGTTCTTTCAGGTGGGAGGGAACATCCAGATTCTGTTGTTCTGTCTGGGCTGGAAGCAAAAGCCTTCCTTTTGCACTTCCTTTTGGACACAGAGTGCTTTTCTGATGTTTATAATAGAAAACCTGTGCTGAAACACTACCTTACACAACAAATGTGAAGATTAAATGAGGGAACACAGATAAATGCTCAGGACAGTGCTAGCACAGAGCACATGCTCAACTGATGTTGATGTACAAGTCAGCTTGTGCTGTGACAACAAAAACCTCCATAGCTCAGTGGCTTACAAACATCGAACATTTCTAGCTCACGGATCTGCGGGTGTGTTTGCTCTGCTGAACGCTGTTTGCCATGACTCAGCTGTGGCTATTTGTCATGACTCAGCTGTGGGTGGCTTTCTCATTCTGGGACCCGGGCTGGCACACACAGCCTCTGAGATAGGGGTGTCGAACTCAATCAGAGAAGGGGCCAAAATCTAAAATCCAGCCTAAATCGCGGGCCGAATGGTTTACTGAACAGTCATAAACTGTCATTGTGATGGAAACGCAGCGGAGTGCAGTGATGACAGCGCGGTGTGGGCCACATTGCAAGGCCTGGCGGGACGGATTTGGCCCGCGGGCCTTGTGTTTGACACATGTGCGATGACGGGAGATGTGTTGCCTATGGCATCCTCTCATCTTCCATTGGCCAGAGCAGGCCCCGTGGCCTTCCCGAGAACCAACGGCTGCTGCCCACAGAGAGTCCTGCAGAGGAGGGATGTGTGATTCTCTTACAGAAGAGGGAGCTGATACTTGGGGACAGTTACACAATTTACTATAGCTAGAGATTGTTATTAACATCCTCTCCTGCAGGTAAATTTCCTTGAACAATTTTGTTCAAAGCAATGCGTTAGGTCACAGTGGTCGGTAAACTCATTAGTCAACAGAGCCAAATATCAATAGTACAACGACTCACATTTCTTTTGAGAGCCACATTTTTTTAACCTTAAACTTCTTCTAATGCCACTTCTTCAACATAGACTCGCCCAGGCCGTGGTATTTTGTGGAAGAGCCACACTCAAGGAGCCAAAGAGCTGCATGTGGCTCGCGAGCCGCTGTTTGCCGACCACAGCTTTAGGAGAATTGAGGTGGATAGATCTCTGCCCATTAGCATTTTCTTTATTGCAGACATATAGCTGTCCTCATTTGATTTGTGATTGACTGTGGACTCTGATTGATGCAGGAGGAAGGGCAATTCACTCATAACGGGCTGGAAGGCCATTGAGACAGGTGGATGGAGAGAACTGGCACTTCGAGGGCAAACAGTATCATGGATCTGAGCAGTGGGTAGGTAACTGAATAACTCGGTTCAGTCGTCCATGTGCCACTTCTATTTTAGGTGCCAAGCCTTTATTTTTATTTTTACCAGTTGTACAGGAAACAAGGACCCAAGGCCAAGGCTCCCATGATGCATTTGAAAAAATGAGCCCATCCCTGGAGGATGCCAGTCACTTCCCTCTTCATCCAGGAATCTACCCTACCCACCTCAGCCTGAATGGTTCTGCCCTCCACTGAATTCAAAGAGCCTTTGTTTCAGGGTATTTCACTTGGCAATGAATTATAGGCCTACACGGAATAGATTTTTCTGTTACATTAATTAACTACCATGTGGTTCGAGGATGAAGGAACTCAGATTTCCCAAGCACTTCCTCTGTGCCAAGTCCCTGACATGTAGAGGCTATTCTAAAACTCACAATGACTTGCTGACGTAGGCCCTGGTGGCTCTGTGCTACAGGTGTGGAAAGAGAGGCGCAGAGAGGTTAAGATCAAGGTCACGTAGCTAGGAAGTGGCAGAGCTGTGATTTGAACTCCTTTAGCGTTTGCTATAGCAGAGAGTGGCTGTTCCATTCCATTTCATTGTCAGAACCAGGAATCTGGGGATCACCTGATGCCTCTCTCTCTTCTTTCCTCCCCATCACCAATTCCATGGGTTTTGCCTCCTAATAGCTTCCTCCCGTGTCCTCTTCAGGCGAAGCTACTGCTGCCTCTCACACGTTAACCATTCTCCCTGTGCCTGATCTTGCCCTCCCAAGACCGTCTCCAGTGCTCCACACAGCAGCCACACTTACAACACCGGCCAGACCATATCACTTCCATGCTGAAACCCAGGCAAAGCTTCCTTTTGTTCTTGGACTTCCTTCAGGAAGTCATAAAGGAAAAAAATTAATTTAAGTAGGAAAAAATCTATAAAACTCTCAGAGGCAAAAAATAATAATGCATATAAATTGCCATAAAGCAAGCTAAAGAACTAACAAATTAGAGGGAACTATTTATAATACCACATGACCAACAAAGAGTTTTATTCCTCATTATATATACTTAACAAATTAATAGAAAGTGATCAACATCCAATAGCAAAATCACAAAAAAATTTTGTTTATAATAAGAGAGAAAAGTGACCTATGAATTCATAAAAAAAAAAATATGTTCTACTGCTCATGTGATTAAATAAATAAGAGACAAGCAAAAGGGTTGCCTGCCATGTTGGCATATACCAATATTAAAGCTCTGAAGATACACATGTTGATGAAGTTGTAAGGATCCACGCAATTTCCCACAGAGTTTGTACAATCAAGGCTATTTAAAAATATATATTTTTTATTGATTTTTTCACAGAGAGGAAGAGAGAGGGATAGAAAGTTAGAAACATCGATGAGAGAGAATCATCGAACAGGTGCCTCCTGCACACCTGCTTCTGGGGATGTGCTTGCAACCAAGGTACATGCCCTTGACCAGAATCGAACCTGGGATCCTTCTGTCTGCAGGCTGGCGCTCTATCCTCTGAGCCAAACTGGTTTCAGCAATCAAAGCTATTTTAATACCTTTGCAGACTTCTGGCACTCTGACTTGGAAGCCATGCTGCCTATGAAATATATTAAGATAACACATGCATCTTGTATTAAGCATAATTTTTGCTGATAGTGAAATATTGAAAAAATTTTAAAACTTTGCCTTTGAAATCACTTGGCTATAAGTAATTCTGATGATCGCCTATTTAATCTATGACAGGCTGCTTCTCAACAGTCATTACACATACTTGCGAATTCCTGCAAAATGAGCCAAATATATAACCTAATGATTGTTTTCGAATAGAATCCATTTTTTATGAATAAGGACATTGTAAAGTGATACATCGTAAAGATAGATAATTAAATATTGATTGGCCTCAGACTTGCCATTTGCCTTTGTGTCAGGAAGTGAATATGCACTGTTCAGCGCTGGGCACTTCCTAGGCCCGGATGCTGAGCTAGGCCTCTAGACCATGCTTGCGGCCAAAGGGCCTGGACAAACATCTCGGGGGACAACGGGGCGATGTCTCTCAGCATTACAATAGGCAGACTTTCCCCCCCACACATCTACTCACCCATGTGCCCGAACATGCCTTTATCAGGGTGTTCCTGGCCACATGGCACGTAATAACAAAAAATAGAAGAAACTTAAATTATGCATTGGTATGGATTGAGTCATATAAAATGCCATCCACTGCACTGAAGTGGAAAAGGCTCTTGGTGCATTGTCAAGTAAAACAAATGAAGGTACAAAACACTGTTTAGAATCCCATCTCCTTCCCCACACACTAGTGTCCTATTTATTTATTTGTTTGTTTGTTTGTTTGTTTGTTTTTTAGGAGAAGTGGTATATTCTTACATATGTGTGTGCATTTGTGAAATAGTTCTGGAAGCACATATGGGAAACCTTGACCGTGGTTATCTCTATGGAGTAAGGCAGGGATAGTGAAGGCATTGAATTCTCTTTGAATACAATCCAGGAGTTATCTATAATAATAAAAGCATAATGTGCTAATTAGACCAGACATCCTTCCAGACAACCTTCTGGACGAAGCCAGGGCTGCGAGGGAAGCCCAGGCCCCGGGTGCCAGAGGGAAGCCAGTGCCAGCAGCCGGGGGAAGGAAGGCCTGCTCTAGCTTTTCCTCACAGCTTAACAAAGGGGTAAGAAGAGGGAAGGGAAGGAGAATGAAAAACAAATTCTTAAACCGGACTACGAAGTTGCATGTTCAGGATCCTGCCCTCTCAGGCTCTATCTTGGGCTTCTTGCCCTCCCTGTTAATGCTCTAGGTCACTCATCTGCTCTCAGTTCTTCAGATTTGTAGTTCTCCCTCCCATCTCTGGCTCTTTGCACATGCTGTTCCTTCTGCCTGGAACTACCCCCACTAGCGCGCGCGCGCGCGCACACACACACACACACACACACACACACTTAATTTTCATTCCTCCTCCCAATGATTTCTTGCTCCTGAGGGAAGCCTTCGCTGACTTCTGGGGCTGGGCCAAACTCCCTGCTGTGCACTTTCGTAGCACCCTTTGCCTTTTACTCATGACACTAATCCCAGTTTAAAATTCTATGCCAATAGGGTTTTTTTTTCCACGTCTGGGCCCTTTAGTAAATTGCTGATAATCGTATCTCCGACATCTAACACCGGGTTCAGGGTTCACGTGTATTAGGTGCTCCGTAAATATTTCCTGAGGAAGTGAACCCACTAGGGAGGAAGCAGGGGAGGGCGGGGCGTTGTTTTTCCAACAAGGCCCTGTCACGGTCTTCCCACCCAACAGCCTTAAAATTTGAGCTAACAATCTGCAAAGGACTTCCCCAGCCCTGTTATAACACATAAGAATGAACACTCTCGGGGGAGGGAGGGTATGTATGGGAGGGGGGGCAATGTTAAAATATGTACACAGACAATAATTTAATTTAAAAAATTGTAAAAAAAAAAAAAAAAAAAAGAATGAACACTCTCTAGACCAGCCGGCATGCCTCAGTGGTTGAACATCAACCTGTGAACAGGAGGTCACAGTTCTATTCCCAGCCAGGGGACATGCCTGGGTTGTGGGCTCCATCCCCAGTAGGGGGCGTCCAGGAGTCAGCTGATAATAATTCTCATCACTGATGTTTCTACAATATATCTCTCTCCCTCTCCCATGTTCTCTCTAAAATCAATAAAAACATAAAGAAGAAGAAGAAGAAGAAGAAGAAGAAGAAGAAGAAGAAGAAGAAGAAGAAGAAGAATGAACACTTCCTTATGGAGAAGGGGAAGAGGTGTCAGTGGGCTTCCTTTTAGTAATTTTACATTTTTGTTGATGTCATGGCTGTTTAAACTCGACAGAATAAATGTCCATTTCATATTGGATATTATTTTGTCACACATGCCAGACAGGCT
Organism: Pipistrellus kuhlii; assembly: GCF_014108245.1. Taxonomy (NCBI): domain Eukaryota; kingdom Metazoa; phylum Chordata; class Mammalia; order Chiroptera; family Vespertilionidae; genus Pipistrellus; species Pipistrellus kuhlii. The sequence goes on from NW_023425416.1 coordinate 23,965,755, forward strand.
TAACATAAATTTAAAAGGAGCAACTACATAGACAAAACAAAGATAAAAGGAGATTTCCACTGAGAATATGGCTGACAGACCTGACTCTCCCAGAGAAACCAATATAAACTTTGGGTAAATTTACTTCTCCCAAAACGTAACCCCCGAGAGAGAGAGAGAGAGAGAGAGAGAGAGAGAGAGAGAGAGAGAGAGAGAGAGAGACCTGATTACACAGAAGAATGAACAAAGGCAGATTCCTGACAAAAGTCAACATTTGTAAAAACTGAAAAACTCAGATGACTTAAGTTCAAGGCTTTTAGTCTTGGCCTAAATCTAACTCAGCACCACACAAGGCAGCTAAGCCCCTGCTAGAAATCCTGCATTTTTCACCTGGGAAAGCAGAGGGCAGAGTTCAGGACAACCTTGGCCACTGGAAAGGGAAGGGGAAACCTAGAAAGGAGCAGGCCAGAGAGAGAAAGTCCCACATTTGTGCAAAGTCTCTCCTCAGACCTCTGTGTAGCCCTTCGTCTGTGCACGCCTGGGGCAGGGGGTGAGCAGCAGGGTTGAGGAGCGAAGCAGTGAACCGAGATGTGAGCTGCTCCCCAGGGGAAAGAATTTGCAGATGGAACCCAACGAAAGTAATTGCTGGCAAAGGAAAACAAGCAAATATACAAAGCAGAATCTCGAATCTCAGCAACATAATTGCCACAATGTTGGGGATACAATCCAAAACTGTTTGACAAATGAAGATTAGGAAAACTGGACCCATCATCAAGGAAAAAAAAAACGAGTCTGGTTGAAGTGGTTCGTTTGCTTGAGCATCATCCTGTGCACTGAAAGGTTGCCGGCTGAATTCCCTGTCAGGGCTTATATCTGGGTTGTGGGTTCGATCCCCACTTGAGGCAAGTACAGAAGGCAACTGAAGGATGTTTCTCTCTCACATAGATGTTTCTCTCTCTATGCGTGTCCTTGGGTGAGGATTAAAAAACAAGAAAAAAGAAAATCAACAAAGACTAACCTTGAGATAGCTCAGATGTTCAAATGAGAATATAAGGATTTTAAAGCAGCTGATGTAATTATAATTTTATACTATAATTCTACACAAACTCTTCCAAAAAAAATAAGAAAGAATGAAATACTTCCCAATTCATTCTGAGGCCGGCATTACCCTGATAACAAAGCTGAAGACACAGCAGGAAAAGAAAACCACAGACCAATATGAACTTAGAAGCAAACATTCCTTTAAAAATTTAGTGAATTTAATTTAACAGTATATTAAAGAAAATAACATATCCTGACCAAGTGGGGTTTATACTAGGAATGCAAGATTGGCTCAACATTCTGAAGCCAATCGATATAATTCACAATACAGATGAAAAAGATAGCTATATGATCATGTTAATAAACACTCAAAAAAGCTTTTGAGAAAATTCAATTCTCATCTGTGATAACTCTCAGCAAACTAGGAATAGAAGACAGTAAAGGAAAATTTTTCATCCAGAAAAGGGTATCTACTAAACACCTACAGCTAAACTCATACTCACTGGTAAAAGACTGAAGGATTTCTCCCCAATATGTAGACAAGAATGCTCACTCTCATCATTTCTATCCAGCATCATACTGGAGATCCTAGCAAGAGCAATGAGACAAGAAACAGAAATGAAAGACATTTAAATAGGAAAGAAAGAAAGAATGAATGAAAGAAAAAAAAGGAAGGAAGGAAGGAAGGAAGGAAGGAAGGAAGGAAGGAAGGAAGGAAACTGTTGTATTTGTTAACAACATGACTATCTGTTCTGGCTGATTTTCTCAGTGTTTAGAGTATCAGCCTGCAGACCAAAGGGTCTCTGATCCGATTCCCAGTCAAGGGTACATACTTGGGTTGCAGGTTCAACTCCTGGCCCTGGTCCAGGTGTGTGGGAGAGGCAATCAATCAATGTGTCTTTCATATTGTTATTTCTCTTCAAACCTCCCACCCCCTTCTACTCTCTCTAAAAACCAATGGAAAAATATCCTTGGGTGAGAATTAACAATAACAACAACAACAAGAAATTCTCTACAAGCAAAACATGATCATCTAGGTAAAAGTTTCAAAGAATCAACAAAATAAGCTATTTAGAATACTAGGTGAGTTTATTGATATCGGAGGACAAAAAATCGACATACAAAAATCAACTGTGCTTTATATACTTTTCAATGTACAATTATAAATTGAAATTTATAAAAGTGTCATTTATCGCCGAAACCGGTTTGGCTCAGTGGTAGAGCTCGGTCTGCAGACTGAAAGGTCCCGGGTTAGATTCCCGTCAAGGGCATGTACCTTGGTTGCGGGCACATCCCCGGTAGGGGGTGTGCAAGAGGCAACTGGTAGATGTTTCTCTCTCATTGACGTTTCTAGCTCTCTATCTCTCTCCCTTCCTCTCTGTAAAAAATCAATAAAATATATTTTTAAAAAATTTTTTTTTAAAGTGTCATTTATCCATATACATATAAAAGCCTAATATGCAAATTATCCCCTTGGGAGTTCTATCGGGAGTTCGATTGCTGGCTATGGCATGCACTGACCACCAGGAAGTTGCATGGAACAGTAGCAGGAAGTCCCTGATTGGCCCTGATCTTAGGCTTGGCCTAGGGATCCCACCCATGCATGAATTTTGTGCCCCGGGCCTCTAGTAAGATTATAAAAACCAATATATGTGGTGATAATTTTTTAAAAGTATGTGTAAGATTTGTCTGAAAGAAATCAAACAGGACTTAAATTAATGGATAGCTATACCATGTTCATAAATCAGAAGACTTATTAGTATGTGTAAGATTTGTCTGAAAGAAATCAAACAGGACTTAAATTAATGGATAGCTATACCATGTTCATAAATCAGAAGACTTATTAGTAAGATGTCAGTTCCCCTCAATTGATATATAGACTCAACACAACCCCAATCAATGTTCCAGGAGGCTTTTTGACATTGACAAGCTGATTCTAAAAGTAATATGGAAAAATAAATAAAAATCTACAATAATCCATTTGAAAAAAAGAACAAGTTAAAGGATTCAAATTATCTAGTTTCATAACTTTTAAGCTATAGTAATCAATATTCACTAGTATGGTATTGGCATATGAGTAGACATATAGATCAATGGAACAGAATAGAGCCCAGAAATATACCCATTCATAAGAGTAAATTAATTTTCAACAAAGGTGCTAAGCTAACTCAATGGAAAAAACAATCCTTTTTATTTTATTTTATTTATTTTATTTTTATTTCTCACCTGAGGATATTTTCCCAATGATTTTTAGAGAGAGTGGAGGAGAAAGGGAAAGACAGAGAGAAATATCGATGTGAGAGAAACATATCAACTGGTTGCCTCTTGCACCAGCCCTGACCAGGGCCAGGCTGGGGTGGGATGGAAGAGTGGGTGGGGGAGTGTGCCCTTGACCAGAATTGAACCTGGGACCCTTCAGTCCGCAGGCAGATGCTCTATCCACTGAGCCAAACTGGTTAGGGCAGGGAAAATAATCTTTAAAAAAATGTTTCTGACCTTAGATTTAGGCAAAGATTTCTTAGAAAGGACACACAAAAACATGGACCTAACAAGAACAGTTGGTAAATTCCTCAAAATGAAAAGTTCCTGTTCTCTGGAAGACTGTTAAAATTATGAAAAGACAAGCCTCCGTGGGGAGAAATATGTGCAAGATGCATATCTGATAAGGGTTTGTTTCCAGAATTTATGAAGACCCCTCACAGCTCAATAATAAGAAAACAAATAAGTCAGCTTAAAATATGGGTAATATGGGTAATAAAATTTGTATATGTACAAAAATACAGAATGTTAATAGAAGTATAAATCACCCTACTTTATACTTAAGTGGGGTCTTGGCAGTTTTCCTTGCTCTTGGGGGTATGGGCTGGGGAAAGCATGGGACCAGAAGCCGGATGCGGACACCGGTGATTTGTGTGTCCATTTGGATGTGGACGTGCAAAGTCACTGGAAGGTCAGGATGCTAAAATGGCTTTCTTTCTATAGCCCTTCCTTCCTTCCCTCCTTCTTTTTTTCCTTCCTTCCTTCCTTCCTTCCTTCCTTCCTTCCTTCCTTCCTTCCTTCCTTCCTCCCTCCCTCCCTCCCTCCCTCCTTCCCTTCTTCTCTCCCTCTTTCCCTCCCTCTCTCCCTCCCTCCCTCCCTCCCCTCCTTCCTTCCTTCCTTCCTTCCTTCCTTCCTTCCTTCCTTCCTTCCCTTCCTTCCCTTTATTTCCTTCCTTCCTTCCTTCCTTCCCTTCCTTCCTTCCCTTTCCTTCCTTCCTTCCTTCTTTCCTTCCTTCCTTCCTTCCTTCCGTCCTTCCTTCCTCACCCCCTTCCTCCCTCCCTCCCTTCCTCCCTCCCTCCCTCCTTCCCTCCTTTCCTCCCTCTTTCCCTCCCTCTCTCCCTCCCTTCCTTCCTCTTTTCGCCTTCCTTCCTTCCTTCCTTCCTTCCTTCCTTCCTTCCTTCCTTCCTTCCTTCCTTCCTTCCTTCCTTCTCTCTCTCTCTCTCTCTCTCTCTCTCTCTCTCTCTCTCTCTCTCTCTCTCTCTCTCTTTCTTTCTTCCTTTCTTTCCTGTGTGTTTTCCCCTTCTGCTGCCAGGCCTCCGGAATTCCTGGCCTGCCCCTAGGATGCACCTTATCCCTCCTGCCCTGGCCTGTGGCCCGTTCAGCCTCCTCCTCATCTTCACGCCTTCCTCTCTGGAGCCATCACAGTCAGCACCTGCTCTCCGGCCAGAGCGGCGGCCTTTCTCCCTTCTCTGCTGGGGGCTCCCTGAGCCACCTCGGAGCGGGCCTGGCCTGTGGATGCAGTCAGCGAAGTGAAACCACAGGGCTCATGGCTCAGGACACAAGCCGCACCTGTACAGGGAACGGCAGCTCCAGGCTTTTAAAACGCCTCCCCGGTGTCTCCCTGAGCCTCAGCAGGGCCTTGTGTGATGGGGTGAGTAACATCCTCTCTTCACAGGGAGGAGACCCGGGGCCTTGCCACGGCCAGGCCGTCAGAAGGAGCGAACAAGGCGAGCCGCCTGCTCACGGAGTGCCCCGTCTCACCAGAGGCTGGTGGGTGCTGAGCTGAACCGGCTTGGCAGCCAGAGAAACTCAGGTCTGAGCTGGCCTCCCACTTGCCCGCTGTGTAACACTGGACAAGTCCTGTACCTCCTCTGAGCTTCCCTTCCCGTGCTCCGCGGTGAGAACACCACCGCCTCTCAGAGTTATTAGTGATGACCAAATGCACAGGAACATAAAGTTCTTGTATAAGGAGCTCATTTAATTTCTTTTTCAGTGAAGACAAACCTGCTTACCAGTGGCTTTTCTTTGTGTCTGTCCTCACTTCCTTTATTTTGAAATATGAAAGCCTACACAGTGGAAGCCTCCTGTTACGTATCTACATAAAAATGGAACTATTTCCCCCCAGTTATTTGCAACTATTCTTCTCCATTTTTCCTGCTTCCCCTTTTCTCTTCCCTCCCCCTGGCTCCCTAATCATAATCACACACCCTTGGCCCAGGCGTTCTCCCTGTTCTCACCCAGAAAAGATGGACAGAAGGAAAGGGGGCCCTTAGGCGCTGCTGGGGAGAGGAAACCAGTGTGGCCACTGTGAAGAACAGTACGGGGGCTCCTTAAAACAATTAAAAATGGAACTAACATAAGATCTAGCAATTCCACTTCTGGGAACATATCTGAAAGCTATGAAACCACTATCTCAAAGAGCTGTCGGCACTGCCATGTTCATGTGCTGTTTACAATGGCCAAGACCCGGAAACAACCTAAGTGTCCATCAGCAAATGGAGAAAGAAAATGTCTACCCTTCATAATAAAAGCGTAGGATGCAGATTATCTCCTTGACCAGGAGGTTGTCCTGAAGTTCAGCTAGAGGATGGGGCTGATGGGGGAGGGGGGGCAAGAGGGAGGCCCCAGCTAGCAGCCGGCAGCCACTAGGGACCCTACCAGCACACAAATTTCATGCACTGGGCCAAGAGAGAGAGGGGAGGAGAGAGAGGGAGAGGGAGAGGAAGGGGGAGGGGGAGGGGGAGGGGGGGGGAGGGGGAGGGAGGGGGAGGGAGGGGGAGGGGGAGGGAGGGAGGGAGAGGGAGGGAGGGGAGAGAGAGAGAGAGAGAGGGAGAGAGAGAGAGGAGAGAGAGAGAGGGAGAGAGAGGAGAGAGAGAGAGAGAGGGAGAGAGAATCCAAAAAAATATATAAACGCATTTGGGATGATTATAAAGAACTGATTAATCCTTTTTGTCAATGCCTGTTTTCAGACTGATAACCGTTCTGGCCCAGGCACTGCTGATAACTGAAGCAATGGAATTGCAAACAGCAAGAATCATTTTGTTCAGTATTTGTGTGCCCTCCATTTGTCGACTGTGGCGGGTTTTGAACTGTAAACTTTCTCTTTTATGTATCCCCATTAAAAATAGTCTAGTGGCACTTCGGGATAAATTTTCTTTGTTCAAAGCTTAGTTTGGCGACACCCATTATTTCAAATCAGTTAAATCTGAAAAGGAGTGAAAATTTAGCTGTTAAAGTCTGTACACATTTTGGGGGGCACTATGTATTAATAATATATATTATTATGTATATTAATGTATTAATATATTAACAATATATTATTATATAACATATATAACAATTATATATATAATCAGCCATAAGAAAAGAAGACAACCTTGCCACTTGTAGCAACATGGATGGACTTTGAGGACATATGCTAAATAAAATAAGTCAGACAGAGAAAGACAAATCCTTTATGATCTCAATTATATGTGGAATCTAAAAAAGCTGAACTGACAGAAATAGAGAGTAGATAGTAGAATGGTGGTTACCAGGGGCTGTGTGGGGGGTGGTCATGGGGAAGATTTTGGTTAAAGGGTACAAATTCTCAGATAATAAGATGAATAAATTCTGGGGGATCTAATGTATAGCATGGTGACTACAATTAAAAATACTGTGTTGTACAATTGATAGTTTTTAAGACAGTAGATCCTATATATGTTATCACCACACACAAAAAATGGTAATTATGCGAGAGGATGGAAGTATTCACTAATCTAATTGTGGCAAATATTTTGCAATATATATGTGTATCCGATCATCACGTAGTACACCTTAAACTTACATATAGGTCAATATCTCAGTAAAGCTGGATAAGAAAAAAGATAAGACCCCGGTCATTGAAGAAAAAAAAACTATACGAGAGAGAACTTTCTAACAAATGGGAGGGAGAAGGAGACTACCTCACAGGAGGCAGGATGGGCTTGGCATAAAGCTCTCAGACACACGGACACCCTGGTGCCTCTGGGCCTGATCCGTCCCCCCACACTCAGAGCCCTCCTTGCGCAGGAGACCACGGCCTGAGGGGAACAGGGGGAGAGTCCGGGGGCCAGCCCTGTCTTCTGTCCCCACATTCTCGCCCACAAAGCCCCTCTTTGAATCCTTGGCGAGGGCCTGGACCCCGGGCCCATCTGGGCTTGGCCGTGAGAGTGAGAGGCGGCCAGGCGGACACAAAGGGAGGCTGACCCCGGCCCCCAGAAGGCGGCCCTGCATTGTTCCGAGGGAGGCCCCGCACAGCCCCCAGGCCAGGGGTGGGGGGCGGGGGGGAGAGAAGGGGAGCAGGTGGGGCTCAGACGGCAGGCGGCACCCTCCGGCCAGACAGATGGCGAACAAAGGGGCACACAAAGGAGGCAGAGGCACGGGGCAGCCCCCACCAGGGCCGGCTGGCTGCCTCAGACAGACAGGAGCTGCCCCTCCGAGCATCGTGACTGGGGTGTGTGTGTGTGTGTGTGTGTGTGAAGAGAGCGGCCATGCGACTTTCACAGCCAAATCCCAACTCCCGCTTTGCAGACCAGAAAACTGGGTTACGCGTCAGGAAGTCAGGCAGGCGGCCCGTTCCCGGCGCCCGCGGTCCTGACCCACTCACTCCGCCCACGTTTCCGCCACGGTGAGCCCCGAGCGCCCGGCCTCCTGCACGCCACGCCTGGCCAAGGTCAGAAGACAAAGCTCTCACATTCCCCGAGCCCGTGCTATGCCGAGCCGGGGAATTCTCAGTGGGGACAAATGGGTCGAGATGCCGAAGACTAGAGGTATTCTCGCCACAATAAAATGTGCCTTCAGATGTTTACAATCATCGCTCTGAAAAGGAGAGACTTTGGGACCACACACAGATGCGCTGCAGCACGACCCTTCTCAAGCACTGCGGGCTCCCGCATCTGGAGGCGGCCCACAGCTCTGCCAGGGGTCACCCTCCCTGAGGCTTTGCCACCGTGAGGCTCCCTGGGACCAGGAGGAGGAAGGACAGGAGGGGGCAGGAGGCAGAGAAGCAGAGCCATCCCGGAGCGGGGAGGGGAGAGCAGTCCCACTGAGTGCCAGGTTTCACCGACCCCCGGGGCTCCTGGGGAGTCAGCATCGTCTCCATCGTACAGGTGAGGAAGTGAGAAGTCCCCCCTTCTCCTGGCAAAGGCCATGCCTGTTCCCTTGCCCCACTCACAGCCCACTGGGGTTCGGCCGCTCCCCCATATTCGATCCCCAGGATGCAGTGATTGGGTCCGGAGGGTGCAGGTGACTCAAGTCAGTCAAAGCGACTTGGTCCTGGGGCCGGGTGGCCGCCTGGGAACGAGGACCCCTCTGTCGTTGGCCAGATGGAGGGGTGGGTGGCCTCAGAGGTGAGGGACGTGTGGAGTCAGAGCCTTCCTGAGACGGAGCCGTCGGGAGTCGGAGCAGGAGATGAGTGAGACCCAATCCCGGGGTCTCAGGTCTATGAGCAAAGCAATGCCCAGCTTTGATTAAATCCATTGGTTTCCTTCTGCTGCTGGCTTCCCCTTAATTCCCCGCACAGATGGTGGAGCTGAACGTCTTGCTCAGCCATGCTCCGTCCTGATTAGTCACTGGAGGGCCCCCCGGGCGGAGGATGGGCACCCGGGGAGACCAGACTTCCCAGCCTCCCTTGCAGCTCGCGGCGAACGTGACAGGGTTCTCGCTCTTCTTTCAACCATCCCATTTACTCTCCATCCACTCTTTCCACTTTTCCTGGATTCTCCCAAAGGAAATTCTAGACATCTTATCATTTCACCCTCTGATAAGGTCTTTTAAAAAACAACAACAACAACACTATCACAATACCATTATCACAGCTAACAAAACTATGATAAAGTCTTAAAATCATTCACTACCCAATCCATGCTCATGTTTCCCCAATTGTCTTAAAATGTCTTTTTGTAATCAGTTTGTTCTGATCAGAATCCAATTTATGCTCCTTTTGCATACGGCTTCTGTGTCTAAATGCCATTTATGTTTATTTTTCTCTATAGTAATAGCCCCTGTCATTCTTAACCCACATTATTTATTTCTTGGGGAAACAGAAATTTATCCTGCAGAATTTCCAACAGTCTGGCCTTGAAGGATTGCATGTTTACAGTGTTGTGTTTGTGTTTTTTGTTTGTTTGTTTGTTTTTAACATATTGTTATTTATTTCAGTAAGAAAGGGAGAGGGAGAGATAGAAACATCAATGATGAAAGAGAATCATTGATCGGCTGCCTCCTGCACACCCCACAAGGGGGATCAAGCCTGCAACGTGGGCATGTGCCCTGACCAGGAATCGAACTGTGACCTCCTGGTTCAGAAATGGATGCTCCACCACTGAGCCACACCGGCCAGGCCACCGTGTTTCTTACCATGTCCCTCCATCCCTTGTGTGTTCTCTAAAGTACAGGAAGACCTGGAGATGCGGTTTGATTCAGGTTCCTTTCTCTTGGGCGAGAGCACTTCACCGCGGTGCTGTGTGTTTCCTATGCAATCACACGTGGAGGCATGTCACATGTGGTGATGTTAAAGTTGACCAGGGCTGAGGTCTCAGCCCGATGTATCCCTCCTAAAGCACCCTCCCCTCCCACCTCATGGTTTTAGCAGCATCAATGATTGTGGCTTAGATCCGTGATTCCCACAGGGGTTACAAATGGCGGTTTTCTGATTGTTATGATTTTTGCTCTTATTATAACCATAATTCTTTCATAAAGATACCCTTTTCCCCATTGACTATTGGATATCTCTGAAATATAGTCCATCTGGCAAAGACAGAATGGAATGTTTATTTATTTTCATTTTATTTCCTCTTATTTCCCTGTTTCCAGGACAATGACTTATTTCCTATCAAACTTAAACAAAACCCCCACAGTTTTTAAACGCGTATTATTTAAAGGGGGGGTTCAAGTACATGTAATATTTGAATACGTTATAATCATTATTCGTTTTGATGCTCTAAGTTAAGGTGAGCAGACGTCCCGCTTTTGACAGGATAGTTCCAATTTCCAACAATTTGTCTAGCTTCAGCCTGCGAACTGAAGGGTCCCAGGTTTGATTTTGGTCAAGGGCAAGTACCTTGGTTGCGGGCACATCCCCAGTGGGGGGCTGCAGAAGGCAGCTGGTCGATGTTCCTCTCTCATCAATGTTTCTAACTCTCTATCCCTCTCCCTTCCTCTCTGTAAAAAAATCAATTATATATATATATATATATATATATATATAAGTCCCAATCAGTCCCGCCAAAAGCAGGATGTCTGGTCACCTTACAAGTGTCTCCTCTTCGGCCACTGAGAGCCCTGGACGCTGCCCTCTGCGTCTCCCCCAGGACCGGGCTCGTAGCTTCCTTGCCTTCCTTGCAGGTGTCCCAGGCTTATCTTGTCCGTGTCCGGCCCCGCCCCGGAGCCCTGGTTCCTCTCGGTGGGGAAGGACGCTTAAAACAACACCATGGTTTCCCAGGCCCTTCCCCTGTGGAAGTGAGGCAGACAAGCCCGTGCCCACAATCGCCGGCGCGATCTTTTCTGGGCGGCCGGGGAGGCAGACGCTGCAGAGCCGCCTCCCTGCATTCAAGATGTTGGCCTCTGGCTGGCCCTGCCGGAAAGGACGGTGGAGAGAAGCCCAGAAAAACCAGGCCCAGCTGTCTTCGCATCCTTCCCGCCGCCCAGCCTCTGGCCAAGAGCTGACAGGTGTGAGGCGGCGGCTTCCTGGAGACCTGCTTCCTCCGCGCTCCGAGCTGGTGTCTGAGACAAAGCGGCCGCTTCCTCCCCGCGGCCCCGAGCTCTGCGGAGCTGTGTGTGCGGAGGAGCAGAGGATGCTCCTGAGGGCTCTGGGGAGGGGCTTTCCAACAGTTAGAAGCCTCACAACCACCGGAGGAGCTGGGACCATTCCTGTCCTCACTGTTCAGAGGAGGAAAATGAGGTTCAAAGACACGAAGTCACTCAGCCCCGGTGGAAATCATGGATCTAAGCCACAATCATCAACGCTGCTAAAACCATGAGGTGGGAGGGGAGGGTGTTTTAGGAGGGATACATCCGCTGAGACCTCAGCCCTGATCGATTTTAACATCACCACATGTGGTGTGCCTCCATGTGTGACTGCAAAGAAAACACACACCTAAGGCCATCATATAAGTAAGAGGATGGGCCACACAAGGACATCATATAAGAGGACCTGAGGCTTCACAGTGATGAAGCTCTCTAAGCCTGGGCAAGGGGGCACTGTTACAATCTCAAATAATACATGCCTGGGTTGCAGGCTTGATCCTGAGTATGGAGGAGTGCAGGAGACAGCCAATGGATGGCTCTCTCTCATTGATGTTTCTCTCTCTCTTCCTCTCTCTGAAATCAATAAAAGCATATTTTACACACACACACACACACACACACACACACAACAAAACAAAACAAAACAAAACAAAAGCAGCCAGCAGCAGTGACTGAAATTGCTAAATGCCACTCCACTTCTCCAATATTAATTTCCCAGCCTCCCTTGCAGTTCAGGGCAGCCAATGAGATGTAAGCAAAGTTGCTGGATGGGACTTCTGGGTAAGCTCCTCACTCGGGGAACAATAGCTGCAGAGTACCCCGTTGCCCTCTTTTCATTCCTAGCTTCCTGCTTACATTTCTGCCAAGATGATTGGACTCCACTGCCATCTTGAATTGTAAAAACAGCTTTAAAAATGGAAGGCACTAAGAGCAAGGGGACAGACAGAAAGAGCCTGGGTCCTTGATGGCAGAGTAATGGCCATGCCGGTGACTGCCCATAGCCAAGACTCTCTCTCCTTGATCACATCTGACCAGACTCCCCTGAACTCTCTTTTCAACTAGGCCCTGACTTTTGAGTTTCCACGTTTCTCTCTGCACTGTCCAATTTTAGCAAGAACCCTGCTAAATCAGTTTCACCAGAAACCCCCCACCCTCAGCACCTGACTGCCCTGGGCACAGGATCGGCTTACTCATCCTCCACCACCCTCCAGGCGATGCCAGACCACCCTGGCCGCCTTCAGCGAGAGCCTGTGAGGCCAGGTCAGCCAGAACCCTCCCTTCCCCCCCATGTCTGCCCTCAGGAACTTTCTACCCCCTGAGCGCCTCCACCGGCACCCTGCTCCCTTCGCTGCCTTGTCCTTGTGTGATCCGTGCAGCCTGATCTCTCTCCCCGTCTACAGGACCCCGTTGTGGTGGCCGCCTTTGGACAGAGCCTTCCTTACTACTATCATTAACATGTCATAGTTTGGTTCTTTGACATCTGTCTTTGGGCTTCATTGATGGGAGAGAAAGAGATCTCTGTGCAGTGTGAGGCCCTCATGTGGGTGTTTCGTTCAGGGCAGATGGGTCTAATCCGCATTGTTATAAACGGCAACCTCAAACACAGGCAGGACGGGATTCTGCCTCTTCACCGATGCCCTCCCTTGGAGGCTCTCAGCCTTCCTGATAAAACTCTCTCTTTTGTGATAAATATTTTGCAAGGCTCTCTTTATCATCCTGATTCCAATTCGCATGTAATATATCCAAATCAATACAAAATTCTTCCGAGATCATTATTCTAATATAAAGGAAAAATGGAAGTAATTTGTAAAAAAAAAAAAAAAAAAAAAGTATATTTTAATATATAAATGCTGGGGCTCAATGACACCAGCAGACACAATAAAGCAGTCAGATGCCAGCACCTACACGTACCATCGCCGTGCGTGTGACCACTTGCGATGCAGGCCCCCTGGGGGGTTAGTAGTGACTCAGACACAGGAGTGGTGTTGTCCTTGGGGTGTGACTTTCTGAAAAGGCAAACAAACAGCCCTCAGCGAAGTTTCAGTCCTATGGAAACAAAGCATCACCTTACCCTGGTTTACACAGTGGGTGCATTTCTGGAACACGTGACATTAAACCACACAAAAAATAATTTGTGAGTAAATATAAAACAAAAATGCTTTGGGTGCACACATACATACAAATACTTTGTGTTTACATGTGAAACAGAAAGTTCTAGGAGGAGCTCATTGCAAACAGGTTTTTCACCTACATGAACAACTGGCAGGACACCGAGAATTCAAGTGGGGTGCAGGGCAGCTTAGTTACATGAGATCGCCCCTCAATGGACCCCGCACCTGCCAGGACTCCCCTCCAGTCAACCTGAGCACGAAGAGCACTTCTGCAACTTCCCAAGCGCCCCCCAGTGTCCTCACTGAAAATTGCTGGCAGAGCACACCTTTGGAAACGCAGACTTGAACTTGTGCAGTTAGTTCCAGGAGAGCAAAGCCGGCCGCCAAAATGAGAGTGGTGCTTCTCCTTCCTGCTCCTTCCTGATGCCAAGGGCGACGCTGGGCTCAGGCATCCTGGTCCCCATTTGCCAGACGGAGAAGCAGAAGACGCTGGGCAATCACTGAGCTAAAGGAGCGGTGCCCTCGACACTTCCGTTCCAGACCTCCCACCTAACAAAGGAGGAGGGAGAATAACCGCCCACACCGCTCTCTGCTTTGTAAGCAGACACCCGGCCAGCCTGCACATTTTTCTGAGGGCACTTGCCCATGGCTCTGGGCTGGCTAATTCATTCCTGGATAACGTGGAATTATAACCCAGTGATGCCGCAGAGATAGAGAGAACATGCCCCTGTGGCCCATTTCTGCCAACCATCAATCACTCGGCCCGAATGGGACAGGGATGAGCAGGAGCTCCTTTAGACCCACAGTCCTGCAGCCAGCCAGTGGCTGATACCCAGCGGCAAGAGGAACGCTATTAAAGGGGTTCCCAACCTGGTGGAAGGGGGAAGAAACGAGGAACCTTTGTAATAATATGAACAATAAAGATTGATAAAAAAAAAAAAAAAAAAAGGAGTTCCCAAGAACGGCGACATGAGCGGAATCAATACAAAACGCAAAAATTCATACGCCTCCTACAAGGAACCCCAATAACACCCGGCCAGTGTTTTTGTTCATCTATCAACACCAGATTGGCATCACCGGTCTTTGGGCATGGTGAATTCCATGGTGGTTTCTCTCCTCCCCTCCATCTGCACAGGGTGGACACTCAACTTTCCCACCTGTCCCTCTCCATGTTTCCACATCCATTTTTCATTTTAAAGTAAAAAAAAAAAAAAAAAAATGCTTTCTTTACACAGGTTTTTGCTTTTTCCTTGAAATAGCAGAGACAGGCGGGCAGAAATTCCTTGAAGCATAGATCGGGCAGACAAAGGTTTCCAGGAAAGTGCAGTTGCCTCCCTCTGACTGGGCAAAGGGAGGGCCCGAAGGATACTGCCCTTATGGGCCTTCTCACACGTGTTTATCAAATGTAATGCTCAGCCAAGACCGGTTTGGCTCAATGGATAGAGCGTCAGCTTGGGGACTGAAGAGTCCTGGGTTCGATTCTGGTCAAGGGCATGTACCTTGGTTGCGGGCATATCCCCAGTAGAGGGTGTGCAAGAGGCAGCTGATCGATGACTCTCTCTCATCGATGTTTCTAACTCTCTATCTCTCTTCCTTCCTCTCTGTACAAAATCAATAAAAATATATTAAAAAAACAAAAAACAAATGTAATGCTCAGGGCCGCCCTGCTCGGGTGGGCATCACCATGCTCACTTACAGATGGGAAAAGAAGAGAGGATGGCTTGCTCAGGTTCCCAGGGCAGGCGCCAGAGTTGGGTTCTGAAATACTGATGTGTCTGAACAAGGAAACCATGGCGAGTCTATGCCACCCTTTGAAATTTACCAGCTTGAGCAGCTTTGCCCTCCTCGCCACTGCACAGGGGGCCAGGTGTTCTCTGCCCATCCCGGCATCGTTCGTTCTGTGGCACAATGAGCTGGACTTCCTGCCCTCTGAACCTGTCTGAGTCCCCAAACCTGGAACTCCAGGGCTGAAACTGTACATGGAGATTCTACCCACAAAGTCCTTTGCAAAGTAGCTCTCTCCCCTTGGAGTTCCATCTCTCCCACAAATACAACTGAGTACAACTCTACTGGTCTCTCCCTGTGAAGAACTGTTGAAGGAAGTTGTCAATTCCAGGAGCTCTGCCAGGATTGCTCTGTAACTCAGTAAACGTTTACTGAATAGCAATCTATATATATACAAAAGGCTAATATGCAAAGTGTCCCCCTGGGAGTTCGACCGGGAGACTGGGAGTTCGATTGCTCACCATGATGAGCGCTGACCACCAAGGGGGAAGTGCAGAACAAAGAAAGGCCCCGGCCGGCAGCTGGCAGCAGGGAAAGGCCCAAAGACCCTAACAGTTTACAAATTCCATGCACCGGGCCTCTGATAAATGAATAAACAAGAAAACTGGTGAATGTACCCCATGCTTCCGTGGACTGAGAACACATTCCCAGTTATACGGCTGGTACCGGCCTGCTGCAGCCATTGGCTCGGCTCCTCTCCCGGTTGCTTTAAAGGGAAGCCCTCCAGGAACAGAGAGGAAATTGCCCCAATAAACACGATATTACTTTATGTCCTTGATTTCCTCTGTGACAGAGCAGAGCATTTGCTCTAATGCCTACTCGAGTCAGCACGAAACCTCATCCCCCCAAAAGAGAGAGGCGAGACAGAGAAAGGAGGGCATTTGTCACAACTGTAATTAGGCTCAGCACCAAATTGTTTTAAAGATACAGTGTCAATATTTTGCAGACTAGTCCCCTGTGTGGCGGAGAGCCTGGGAGCACCCAGCTGCTATTTTTAACTTCATAATCTCATTCTGGCTAAATGATGCTGTTAACTCATAATATGCAGCCCACGTTGGCACATAGACAAGAGGAGCAACTGGTACCTTGGAGGACAAGTACTTAATGGTGAATATATTTACTCAAATTACATTTCATTCGCCCTGTGTCATCCCAGAAGACTATGGTTTACTTCTCTCCATACTTTTTTAAAGATATATTTTATTGATTTTTTTACAGAGAGGAAGAGAGAGGGATAGAGAGTCAGAAACATCGATGAAAGAGAAACATCGATCAGCTGCCTCCTGCACACACACACACACACCCTCCACTGGGGATGTGCCCGCAACCAAGCTACTTGCCCTTGACCAGAATCGAACCTGGGACCCTTCAGTCCATAGACTGGTGTTCCATCCATTGAGCCAAACCGGTTTCGGCTCTTTCGGCTCTCTCCATGGTTTAACACACATGTGTCAAACACAAGGCCCGCGGGCCAAATCCGTCCCGCCAGGCCTTGCAATGTGGCCCGCACCGCACTGTCATCACTGCACTCCGCTGCGTTTCCATCACAATGACAGTTTATGACTGTTCAGTAAACCATTCGGCCCGTGATTTAAGCTGGATTTTAGATTTTGGCCCCTTCTCTGATTGAGTTCGACACCCCTAGTTTAACATCTGCAATTGATCAGGCCCTCGGGGATCTCCCATGTTTTCCCAAAAGGTGACTGTGATGAGTTTCTGGGGGTGCTCCTCTGGGGGTGAATGCTGCTTCTAGGCTCCGAGGGCTCTGGCCCAGCTCAGGAGGGGAAGAGCCGGCTGCGGAACCCGAACCCGGGAGTCAGAGGAGGTGACAAGCCCCACAGCAGCTGCTGGGTGCCCCCTAGGGCTTCTGAAGGGGCAGGACATCTTATTTCTATGTAAGCCTCAAGCTAATTCTGTCCCCAAGGCCTGGCCTGACCTTTCCTTTCCTTTTCTTTTCTTTAAAAAAATGTATATTTTTGATTTTTACAGACAGGAAGAGAGAGGGTTAGAAAGTTAGAAACATCAATGAGAGAGAAACATCTATCAGCTGTCTCCTGCACACCCCCTACTGGGGATGTGCCCATAACCAAGGTACATGCCCTTTACCGGAATCGAACCTGGGAACTTTCAGGATAGAGATCCACTGAGCCAAACCAGCTAGAGCCCTAAGGCCTTTTCAATTAGGAATATGTTTAGGTGGAAAGATGTTGGGCAGATTTCCCCCCTGTTTTTCATGTAAATTAAGGGTTGGGTTGCACGGGTACTCATCTCCAGCTGTTTCAGGAGTAGAATGATCAGCTCTTCAAATGCAGTGTGACCACACAGTATCACTATGGTCTTCCCTCCCAAACTGCATAACTTCCATCTACTCACGAGTACAAACTAAGACAAAACCAAATTGCAGGTCATTTTGCCAAAAAACTGGTCTGTGCTCTGACAAATATTAGTGCCGTGAGCGTGAAAAGCTGAGAATTGCTCCCAATTGGAGGAGACATGACAACAAAGTGCCACGTGTGATTCGGACGGATCTTTTTGCTACAAAGGACTTGCCTGAAGCCTCCAGCGGTATTTGGACATGGCACTGTCCTTCAAAACACAGTGCTTGTCAATGCTGCTTTCCTTGAATGGGATTAATTGCACTGCTGTGTTATAAGAGAATGCCCTTGATCTCTAAAACTTAATCTTAACTGGAAAAAAAACACAAAAAAAACCACACAACGAAACTAAAACAAAATTGAATGAGAATATGCATATAATATGCACACTGTATTAGTTTCCTTTGATTGCTTCAACAATTTACCACAAACTTAATGGCTTTTAAGTAACACAATTTCATTATCTTTCCATTTTGGAAGTGAAGTTTAAAAATGGGTCTTATTGGGCTGAAATCGAGCTGTCTGCAGGACTATATTCATTTTTGGAGCATCTGGGGGAGAATGTGGGGTGGGTTTATGTTGTTGTTGTTTTTTTGTTTTGTTTGTTTGTTTCCTTTTCCAGCTCTGGAATCGCCTCACATTCCTTGGCTCATGGCACCCTTCCATCCTCACAGCCTGGGATGGCCAGTCGAGTCTTTGTCATGATGCCATTTCTTTGGTTCTGACTCTTCTGTCTCCCTTTTTCTCATTTACAAGGATTCTTGTGCTTACATTGGACCCACCTGGATAAGCCAGGATACTTCAGCTGATTTGCAACCTTAAGTTTGTCTGCAACCTTAATTCCCCCTGCCACGTCATGTACCATATTTATAGGCGCCAGGGATTAGGATTTGGGCATCTCGGGGGCCATTACTCTTTGTAACACACACACACACACACACACACACACACACACACACACACCCCGAAAGAAAAATAAAACAATGTGTTAAGATGATAACAAGTTAACAATATGCACCTGAAACCTCTATGTTCCTGTTAACCAATGTCACCCCAATCAACTTAATTAAAAAGACACCCCCTCCCCACACACACACAAAAAAAAACAAGTTAACAATAGATGATATGTAGAAGCTAATTGTAATAGTCTTTTGGGATTTGAAATTTTTTCAAAATATAAAATTTAACTTTAAAAAGGTCCCTCCTTACAACAGTGCTGGATGTTCTAAGTAGCGAGAATGCACAATCCCTCCTCTGAAATTCGAAAGCTCTGAAACGGACCTCTTTGGTTTCAAAACTCCGCCTGAACCTTCTGGAGGCCCTCACAGCCGCTCCGTATGCCCCGCTGTGCTGCTTGCTCGTCACCACCCTCCACCCCCTCCGCCCCGCCTCCGGGGCAGCCCCACAGGCCAGGCTGGAAGGTCCTGGGAGGCAGATCGGGGAGGCAGCGCCCAGAGCTCAACAGAGCAAACGCCCAGGCCACCCAGCTACTGTGAGGCCAGCAGCACTCAGCCCCAGGGCCAGCAGGGGAGGACCGAGGGCCGGGAGCACAGATGGCTTTGGGAGGAGGGGATGCTTATTGGAAAGCGGGTGGAGACCAGCCAGAGCGAGGGCCTGTGAGAGCAAGTCAAGTCCTGATCCGAGGGGCAGGGAGGTTGCGGGGCAGAGGCCAGGCCATGGAAGAGACTTCTCAGTAAGGAAACTACCTTGATCCGGAAGTCCCTGAGAAGCCACCGGAGGGATTTTTGTTTCGGAATATTGAATAAGAGAACACATGAGCCCGCAAATACATGCGGTGGGCAGCTTTTAGGTGGGATGCCAGTGATTCCTGCCTCCTACACGCTGGTGTGGGTCCCCATCCCTCGCCCCAGCCTGAGTGCGGGCTAGTCCTGGGACTCGCTTCTAAGGAATAGAATCCGGCCAAGGTCTGGAGCTGTCACTCTCCAGATCCCTTTATAAGCGCTCTGGCTTCCCCTCACTCACCCACTCCCTCCGATGGAGCATTCGCCAGGCTGCAGACTGCAGACTGCAGGGACCCGGGGCCCTCAGTGCAACAACAATGAGGCTGACAACCCCGCCAGGGCGGCTGAGGGCAGATCTCTCGTTCGGCCTTGAGTGCATCGCAGCCCCAGCCAACAGCTCGCAGCCTCTGTGAGACCCTGAAGTGGAGGCTCAGGCCCACGGAAGCTGTGAGATGCGGTACATGATTTGCCGCTTTAAATTCTTAAGTTTTGGGGTAATTTGTTATGCAGTATATCTAAAAAGAAATTAAAAAAAAAATTGACCCACCAGCTGCTTGAAAAAATAAGAGCTTCAAAGCCTCCCGGGTCAGCCTTCCTTTACCCTCCCTCACCCCCTTTCTCCCGCCAGAGGTAACCTCCCTCCCGAATGTTGCGTTTATCACCCCCTGGCTTTTCCTTAGTATTTGAACCCCTGTATGATTGCCTAAACAAATTGTATTGACTTTTGCAGGTTTTAGAGCTTTATACGAACAGTCACTCTCTATAAATGCTTCTGCCACTTCCTTTTTTAACATCCAAAACGAAATTCCTGTGACGGAGCCATGTTGATCATATGGTTCATTCATTTTCACTGATGTGAATTTCTCCATCTCCTGTCCTTGGACACGTAGAATGTTTTCAGTGTTTTGCTATGGCAACCAGGCTGCTATGGACGTTTCTGTGCATGACTCCTGGAACATATGAGCCAAGGTTCCTCAGGGGTATCCACCCTGGGGTGGAAGTGCCAGCTTATATGGTATAGCCATCTTCAACTTTATAACATAAGGCACAGTATTTTCCAGTGTCATACGATACTTCTTTACACTCCCAGCTGGGAGTGCATAAGAATTCCTTTGTTCTACATCTGAGATTGTCGGATTTATTCATTTTTGCCTTTTTGATGGCCATAAAATGATGTCAAGATTTTGATTTGCAAGATGAACATTTTTTCACATTATTGTGTATTAAGTTTTATTCTCTTGTGAAATATTTATGACTTTCGTCTAGGTTTTTATTGGGTTGTCTTACAGGAGTTCTTTATATATTCTGAGACTATACCTTGTCAGCTATATATTTATGTTTTAAATACATTCTCCTAGCTTTGGAATTATCTTTTCATTACTTTTGAAGTGTTTTGAAGAAAAGGCATTATGAAGTTTAATGTAGTCTAATTTATTAATCATTTCCTGTATGAAATGCACTGTGTCTTCCTTTAGAAAACTTCCTTCTCCCATTAGTTTAAAAAGACTTTCTCCTTAACATTGCAAAAGTTTGGCCTCTCACATTTAAATGGATTCTTAGTATTGTGTAAGGCATCCACCAATTAAATGTGACTATTCAAGCTCATTAATCATTCATATGGAAAACCTTGTTGGATGGTCCAGCCAGTTCTGATTTGCAATGCTCTCTCTGACACTGTTAAGTCTCTGCATAAGTGTATGTCTGCTTCTGGGTTCTGTCTTATGTTTCATTGTTCTAGTTATATATCCCTTTACCAATACCATACATCTTAATTCGTCTAACTTCATAATAATGTCACCTTACCTTATCCTTCTTTAGACACATCCAGGTTATTCTGTTTCATCATGTACATTTTGCAATTATTTTAACTAAATTCCAAGAAAAATGCTGCTAAGTTTTAATTTTATGGAGTCCATAGGTCTACACTGGAGGCAATTAGTATTCTAAATATTACTTTTCTATCCATTATATGTTGTACCTCTCCAATTATTTGGAATTTTTATAGTTTTCTAAGAGTCTTATTATTTTCTTCTTATTTTTCTGGACTTTAGATCGTTATTTTTTGCTATTGCTACTGTAAATGGTATTATTTAAAATTTACAGTTTATTGCTGCTATAAAGCACAATCATTTCTTTATATCTAATATTGTTAAACATGTTAACTTTAATAATTTATCTATAGATTCTTTTGAGTTTTCCACATTGGTAATCAATAGCGCAATTTCCTCTTTCTAATCATTTTTGGCTAGGATTGTTAAGTACAATATTGAGTAAAAGTAGTAATGACACTTTTCTTGACTTGTTCCTGATTTTAAAAGAAATTTCACTTTTAAGTAGATGAATTTAAGGGCAATATGCCCTGTCATTAGGAGAAAGTTAGGGTTTCTGGTGCACAGTGAGGCCAGGGAGTAATAGGAGGGGGACCCAGAAGATCCACTTGGGCGTCAACTTTGATGGTAACTGGACAAGTGATGCAAACTCCTGAGAAGGTTATGGTGACCAGAATGCAGACCCCTCAGAGATGAGAGTCTGAACCATGCCACCACGTGCCACTGAGACCAATAAAAGCATGGCTTGGGAGCGAGGGCTATCTAGAACGGATAGTGGAACAGGAGAGGGATGAGTATTAGTTTCATCTCCCAAGAAGTGCTTGGGGCTGTGACCTCATAACCTTCCTCCTGAGATTTCCCCAGCAAGGGCAGCTCACTGGCATTCTGGAGCTGCAGGGCACTGAGTAGACCACATGTGTCAAACACAAGGCCCGCGGGCGAAATCCATCCCGCCAGGCCTTGCAATGTGGCCCGCACCGCGCTGTCATCACTGCACTCCGCTGTGTTTCCATCATAATGACAGTTTATGACTGTTCAGTAAACCATTCGGCCCGTGATTTAGGCTGGATTTTAGATTTTGGCCCCTTCTCTGATTGAGTTCGACACCCCTAGAGTAGACTAATGGCAGGAGAATGCATCACACAGATGCCTGTTTCAAGGAATTTATTCACTTTATCTAAATTGTTGCATTTATTGGCATGCACTTTTCATCTTTTTAAATTAGCCTTTCAGTATCTGTGGTACTTGTAGGAAGTCTTTGCTTATATTTTTGTAGAGACTGTTCAGTTCTTTGCTTTTTTATGTATTTTATTATATATTCTGTAAAATATATTGTATTTTCTCCTAGTCTGTGGCTTTTTACTTTTAATGTCTTTTTACTTTTTAAAAAATGTTTAGTGCATTAATCCTTGCCTACTCCAAGGTTGCAAAGATACTGTTTTCTTCTGCATTTGCAATTTTAATTTTTAACTTTATCATTCAGTTTTTTGCATACTTGGTGAGATAATGGTTCATTTTTATCCTATTGATGTCCACTTTCTCTATCTAGCACAGTTATTGGAGGTGAGAGAGATATAAAAAATCCAAAACCAGCATATAATCTAGGAAGTGCAGATCATATAAGCTAGGCCACTCAAACAGCTCAGTAAGTCTATACAGTGGAGATCAATCTATTAGACAGTTGTGAAAGCTAGGATTCAGAAGCAGTGATTGAAAACTGGCTATTTACCTTGACAATAAAAGACTCAGGAGATATAAGGTGTTCTGGAGAGTAGGAACCTAGAACGGAGGTTTGGCACTAAATTTTGTTGGGCTGAATGTAATGAGTTCCTTTGAATGAGACTAGGTTTGGAATCCTGGGCCTACCAACTGGTTTTATTAATAAATCTCAAATCAGTGTTGTCAAGTCCCAGAATAGAAAAAGATGTTATTTCTCCTGATGAGCTGCTACACTTTTATCTTTGCTTCAACAAGGAACGTTCGTCTCTGTATCAGTCCTTCAAATTTCTATCGCCGCATCAGAACCTGGTTAAAATACTATTTTTATCTGGCTGGTGTGGCTCAGTGGTTGAACGTTGACCTATGAACCAGGTCACGGTTTGATTCCTGATCAGGGCATATGACTGGGTTGCAGGCTTAACCCCCAGTAGGGGGCATGCAGGTGGCAGCCCATCGATGATTCTCATCATTTGTCTCTCTCTCTCCGGCCCCAAAATCAATAAAAATATATTTTAAAAAATACTGTCTTCTCCAGGCAACCATTCTAGATTTTCCTGAATTACTCACAACTCTTCCAGAGAACACGGGACATCCCTGAGGCTCAAAGGGAGACTTAAGAGCAGCTCACATAGGACAAACTGAACCTGATGTGAAGATGACTTTCTATGATGTCACAGTGATGCTTTAAGCGGGGGGGGGGGGGGGGGGGGGCAGGAATCAGTGGTTCCTCAGTAGCACCAGGATAAAAGCTAAGTTCTGTATAGATCAGCTTCAAAAATACTTCATGCTATTCCAGTTTACATCCACATCTCCACTTCTCATTACTTCCCAATGTTTTATTCTGGGCAGATCCACACAGATCTTTCCTTTGAATGAAAAGGTGGTTTTTTTTAAAAAAAATCATCTCAATGTCATCCTAAGTGTTGATGAAAAACCTAGTATAAATAAAGGAATAACACTCAGAACATCCGATAAAGGCCCAGTTGTGACTAATATCCCTGTAAGTATCACTTGTCTATTCACCCAAAGTTAGACCAATATTTGGCATGTTCCTCAAAGATCTATGAAGGCTGTTGGGAGAGCCCATGAAATCACTGTATACACATAGCACTATATGAATTTAAATTACTGGACTGACTGTATAAAGGTAGCTCAGTGGTCTGTGCAATGCAAAAAATAAAGGAAATAATTTAGCTACAATTGTCTGCTTAGTTAAGTTTTATCAGTTGTACAGAGACGTCACACCTGAACCTTAAGAAATAGTAAACTCGCAGCTCCCGATATTCAGTAATGAACACATACATACAATTTAAACTTGGGACCCTTGAGCTGTCATACCAACCTCAACCATTATTTTGCCAATGTCTTCACTGTACCCAGTATTTCAGTCTTCAGTGGAAAGTACTGTTAAGGCTAAACAATTTCAGCTTTATGTAACTTTCAGAAATGAACATGACAAATTTGTCCAGGTTTCCTCACCTACGAAACTGAGTGATGTTTCATGGTGGCTATGATTTGGGAAAACTTGGATAAAACATAAAGTGGGTAGGTAGGTACCTACATAAAACATACCTGTGTCACTTGTATTATCACATGTAAATTCATTTTGTTATTCTAAACAAATTTCCAGCTTTTTACTTTTAAATACCTTAGCTTTCCTAAAAGCTGGAACTAAAACAAACAAAAAAAGCTACTAATAAAAACACACACATTAAATCCTAGGAAGGTATTAAACAAATAACAATCTTTCTTCAATTTCTCAGATGTTCTTTGCA
This sequence comes from Pipistrellus kuhlii, assembly GCF_014108245.1. Taxonomy (NCBI): domain Eukaryota; kingdom Metazoa; phylum Chordata; class Mammalia; order Chiroptera; family Vespertilionidae; genus Pipistrellus; species Pipistrellus kuhlii. The sequence continues at coordinate 23,990,137 of NW_023425416.1, forward strand.
AACTGCATATTTAAAAAGTACAGGACTTAAAGATCAATACACCTGTGTAAAATGTGGAACAGAAATTTCTTTCTGAACTATGAGTTTGATTCTTTGACCTTTTGATTTGCAGAGATTTCACCAGGCCTAGCAGATAGAAGCCTAACATACAACTTGAAAATGGCAATGCTCATCCTAAGGTATGATTATATCCTCACCATACCGGAGTATTAGGGTCTACACTAATAAAAAAGATACAAATCCGAGACACCCACCAGCCAATCAGGAGTACGCAAATTAGCCCAACAAAGATGGTGAGTTAATTTGCATGCACTGCTCCTGCTGCTGGGTAGGGTGGGAAGGCGGAAAGGCGGCTCCCGGCTTGGGACTGGAACGAAGGCGGAAAGGTGGCTCTGGCCTGAGCGAAGGCAGTGCCTGCAGTCAGGGGAAGGAAGGCCCATTCTTGCAAGAAGGTGCGTGCATTGGGCCTCTAGTACATATCGAAGGTGACCAGACGTCCTGCTTTTGGTGGGACAGTTCCGATTTTTAACAATTTGTCCCTTGTCCTGACAAAAGCGGGACGTCTGGTCACCTTACATATATTAAAAAAACACCGGCCCCACCTTGTTTGGCTCAGTGGATAGTGTCAGCCTGAAGACTGAAGTGTCCAGGGTTTGATTCTGGCCAAGGGCACATGACCGGTTGCAGGCTCAATCCCAGTAGGAGGCATGCAGGAGGCAGCCAATCAGTTATTCTCTCTCATCATTGATATTCCTATCTCTCTCTCCCTTCTTCTCTGAAATCAATAAAATATTAAAGAAAAACATGATATTTTCATAAGCATATTTTAATTTTTAAACTTTCCACAATTCAAATAAAATTCAGCTAGTTAACAAACACAGAGGAAATGCACATAATTTACAGGCATGTACAGAATACAATAGCAATCCTCATATAAATGGTCAAAAGATATCAACTCCTGAAGTTAATTATTTAGCTATGACTTTGAAAGGTCAAGATTTAATTGTTCACATATACAGGGGTATACATTCAAAATGTTTAACACAAAAACTGAGTGAAACTAGAATTTCAGTTTCTAAAAAAGAGTAACATAAAAAGCAGTATATAGCTTAATGAGAAATATAAGGGCATGACAGGGAAGAGATCTGAGTAGGCAGAAAGTTAGTACATTATGTCTTTATATAATTCCTTCCGATTTAAATCACTCAGAACTATCTGTTCTTAGGAATGTTGAAGTCATGATCAATATTAGAGGAAAAACCTAAACTATTATATTTATCAGACCCAGAGGGTCCCTATATATACTATTGTACTAACAGTCTGGGCAGAAGGCATGTAAACAACCAAAGACAGGCAGGAACCACACCAGGAGAAGAAGGGATAGATTGATTTCTAGCATTCAAATCCTTCAAGTTCAAATTAATATTTTTAGTGATTTAACACAAATATAAAAATACTGACATGTTTATGCTCCAATAAGGTTAAACCCTCATTGTTTTTAACCCAAACTCTGCTGGTCTTGATATACTAATGCTTTTCTACAATGGGCATTAGGTTTTAGGAGACAAAAGGCTGGATTAAATTATCTAATAATATTCTATTCTTGGTTTTGAAGTTACAAATCAATTACTTGTGGGCCCCATCCAGAAAGGCTGGTTCCACAGTTACATACATAATAAAAATCAAGACAAGGCTTTGGTGATAATTTTTTCCTGGATTTAAAAGCACTGTAAAGGTTCCCACAATCACAGGGTTTGGAGATTCTTAAATTTGGACTTTAAAATTAAGGAGACTGTTTTCTATGAGCCATAGGCACCAGAGTTCTTTCTGCTGCTCTATGAAAGTATGCTATTTCAGTATCTACTGCTTTAACTTGAAAAAGTTCAGTTTAATTTTCTCCAATAAAAATACATAGCCATCTGTAGAGTGCTGAATACCTTCATATTAGAAATGTTATCTGATAGAAAACAGATGAAAACAAAACACTGTTTTAAAAAAAGTCCAATGCTTTAGGTATACGTTTTTCTTTTTAAACATTTACATCAATTAAAAACAAAAGCTACAAAGAAGTGTTTTAGAGGCAAATTTTATAAATAACTTGTAGTGTTTTTGTTTTTCAAATTATCTCTGCCATACATAAAGTAAACTACAGCTGACTGTACTTTGGGGTAAAAAGAAAACAAACAACATTGCTCCTTTCCAGTTGTTGCACAAAGAAACAAAGCCTAAGACTAAGATCTTTTCCTCCCAGTGCATATATAAAACTCACTTTTAAAAGCTATGCACTAAAGGTCAACGTAAATTTTACTTGCTAAATATAAACAGGAATAGAATACATGTTCATCCTTGAAGGACACTTGCTATGAATGTGCTACAACTAAATAATAAGATGTTCCTCAGCTGCTGGTTTCCATATCATTCTTAGCATTTATGGGGTACTGAGATCATTAAGCTAAGGGGAGTCTCTGTTCCACTTCAATACAACTAATATTTACGAATCTTCACAAAGCAAATGGCACTACGTTAGGCAGGACGAGTGGCACCTGAAAAGGCAAACACTGTAGATGGAGACTTTCTTTACAGATTTAAGTTAGAAACCCATTTTTTTGTGGGTTGTTGTTGTTTGGTTTTTTTTTTTGGCATGTTCCTCAATAAATATCAAAGCTGAAATTCACCATAAAAGTTAAGAATAATTCCAAAGGTAATGAAAGTCAATTTTGCCTTTGGTCTCCAAATAGATTGGAATGTTTTCAATTCCAACCAAAGCACCTAAAAAACATCCAGTTATTGTTGTTTACAAGGAAGGTAAGAAGGGGGAGGAATTTAAGAGGGCACTGTGTTTCATTGGTGACAGCAGAGAAGCTTGCAATGACATGCTATAATTTTCGATGTTAGGTCACTACAGTGTACATAGAATACTTAACCATTTACATTAAAGATTTCCAAACATACCAAGAGTCCAGAAAAAATGTTATGAACACTTTCTGCCTAATACATGACCAATATTTAAAAAAAATTTCTTTTTAACATGGGATTCTCTCCTTTTACCACCTCCCCCGCTGAAAGGCCACAAAGTGCATTCACAGAGTCGTTCTTAAGGAAAAGCCATTGCACAAATGTACAGTTCATGTGTATTGAAATGAGTACCACATTGGAGGTTAACTGTAGAAATTTTTGTACAGCAACAACTGTAAGCTAAAGCCTCTTAATAGAATTGCAGCCAACATCTTCCTAAGGGTCATACATATAATACATGTAAAGTATTAAAGGGTGCAGTCGAACTCAACAGCAAAATGTAAAAGCTATATCCTGTTAGCACACTTAATCTGAATTAACTTGAATCTTTCTGATTTACCATTCAAGAAACTAGGATAAATTTCTTTGCAAAAGCAGTTTGTCATTTACAAAATGATCCCATGCCAATTAGGATCACTCACCTGCTCAATCAGATAGCAGGCCCCGGGTATTTATGTCGCCTTAAAAACAAAACAAAAAACTTGAGGGGCAAAACTGAAAATTACCATTTTCTCTATGAAATAAATGTAATCTATATATCATAGATCTGGAAAAAAAATCCAGAGGTTCAAATTCTTAATGTGAAAGCAAATTGAGAAAGACCCAGGAGTGGTAAATTTTTTCCATTTTAAGAAAACAATGCTTGTGGTAATTCAAGTTCAAAACCAGTAAATCACGGAAAAGACAACTGCATTCATTCAAGAGAAGAGGATATGCTGAAATGGCCTAAAAAATCAATATTTTTACTGGTTTATTTTGTCCCAAACTATTACCATTTGAGTTTTGATACATAAATTAACTAGTTGTGTCCACATTATGCTAAACAGCAAGCATCTGCTGCAGCAGAGGAACCAAAACATTTTAATGACAAAGATGTCAAGATACTTAGGACAGTATTTCATTAGTTGTCAACTGATGCCAAATAATTAATTTTAAAGTACTGAGCCAGATCCTCTCAAGGACTAATGTGAAAGTGATAGTGAGAATCACACTATTCCTGTTATTTTATAAGAATTACACAGAAGCCAAAAGTTAGAAATTTATGACCGCCAATACTATCTTTGGATAGCTTATAGACTGGTATATAACTAGGGATGGCTTTGTTTAGAAGACTGGAAAAGTATTCATGGAATAAATACTATACTCTGCCACAAATAAACAAAATGCAGCTGTGTCCCATGGACATGGTAGAGAAAATGGCAATTTTGAGGAAGGAGTGCTTCTAAAGGCTTTTTCTTGAAGGCAGCCAGGTTTTATTCACATTACTGAAAAGGTCAAGTAATGTGATTATGATTATTTGAATTCCAACAACCAGACTTCCACTTAGACATAGTGACACGTTCCCAAACCATTTTTCTTCTGTCCATCATGCTGGTTCCGATACTCCATGGTCCACTGTACTCTTTTGGTCTCCCTCTTTCTATCCGGCGGCCTGACATTGCTATCCATTGAGCAGGTAAACCACCAGTTCGTAGGTGGCCATCATGATGGCTGTGTTGGGAATCTGTCTCACCAGATGCGTCGTTAGGCCACGGTAAAGAGACCCGTACCCTTCCTCTTGAACAACCAAAGACAGTGTCTGAAAAAAAGATCTGTATTTTGTTCCCTCTTCACGTAGTCTTGTTCTTACAACTTCTGTTTAGGAAAAAAAATTAAGATCGTTTTATTTAAACATCAGTGATATCTTTACATCCTCTTAATACTGAACACAGCCCATTTACTGTAAGTGAAAGCTTAGGATAAATAAGCAGTGTTGATATGTAACTTACTGTAACTAGTCACATTATAACACCACCAAACTTCTAAGATTGCTGGCTAAAGCCATGTGTACTTATAAAAATTTCACCGATTCCTGAATGGTGAAAGACAGAATGAAATAAAAGGATCCTTTGTATGCCAGATATAGATGAAAGGGAGAATAAATGTGATCGGAAAAAGGTGAAGGAGCAGGAAAGGGAATGGAGGTGGTATCAAAGGTGAAAGAAGCAGAAAAGTGGACAGCACAACGAGAAAATAGAATTACTAATCTGTCTACAATGGTCTGCATGTACCAACAAAAATTGCATGTAGATAAGACTGAAAATGTTTAAAATACAAGCTGCTACCCAGCCAGTATGGCTCAGTGGTTGAATCAGGAGATTGCAATTCAATTCCTAGTCAAGGCACATGCCTGGGTTGTGGGCTTGATCCCCAGTAGGGAGCCTGCAGGAGGCAGCCCATTAATTATTATTTTCTCACCACTGATGTTCTATCTCTCACTTTCTCTCGGAAATCAATAAAATATATTAAAAAGAGAAATGAGGATTTTCCTGGGGAAACTGAGATAAATTCATAGTCCAACTTGGCTAGAGTTATTTTTATTCATAAATTACATTTTAAAGCATATACTCATTTTCTAGACCTGTTCATTTTTCCTAATACAGCTTTAACCACAGAGCCTTAGCTTTTATAGAGTGAATATAAATGTTTTTAAAATATATTTTATTGATTTTTTACAGAGAGGAAGGGAGAGGGATAGAGAGTTAGAAACATTGATGAGAGAGAAACATTGACCAGCTGCCTCCTGCACACCCCCTACTGGGGATGTGCCCTCAACCAATGTACATGCCCTTGACTGGAATTGAACCTGGGACCTTTCAGTCCCCAGACCGTCTCTCTACCCACTGAGCCAAACTGGTTTTGGCTATAGATTTTATTAGTGTAACAAAAGTGAAGCAATTAGCTCTGGCCAGGTAGCTCAGCTGGTTAGAGCATTATCCCCATATGCCAAGGTTGTGGGTTTAATCCCCGGTCAGGGCACATACAAGAATCAACCAATGAATGCATAAATAAGTGGAAAACAGATGAATGTTTCTCTCTCTAAAATTCAATAAATAAATAAAATAAAATAAAAAACCCCACCAAAAACCTTTGCTCTGCAAAATAAATAAATAATGAAACGCTTAGATTAAAAACCTGAACCAAAACAAACCTCAAATACACCAAAATCAAAGACTACATTTAAAACAAAGTTACTAGAAAAACTCAGCATGTTGCAGACCAATTCTTAAGTTATTTTCTTAGCTAACATTGTAAAACTTAGAAATAAAAGAAACCACTCATATATACTTATTTGCCAACATGAAATAATGTAAAATAGCTTGATATTTGGGAATACAGACTTCAATTCAATTTTGGACTCTAGGCCCTATCTGGTTTGGTTCAGTCAGCCTGTGGACTGAAGGATTCCACGTTTTTTTGTGTTTTTTTTTGCTTGTTCACATCTTTATTCAAACAATAGCAGATACATACTGCTTTGTTTTTGTTTTTTTGTATTTTTTAAAAATATATTTTATTGATATTTTTTTTTGCCCCCCTTCCTCCCTCCCACACATACCCTCCCTCCCCAGAGTTTTATGTCCATTGGTTGTACTTATATGCATGTACACAAAGGATTTCACATTTGACTACGGTCAAGGGCATATGCCCGGGTTGCAGGCTCCATCCCCAGTAGGGGGTATGCAGGAGGCAGCCAAACAATGATTCTCTCTCATATTGATGTATCTCTCTCTCCCACCCTCCCCTGCCATCCTCTCCTCTCTGAAATTTTAAGTGTGTGTGTGTGTGTATATATATATATATATATGTATGTATTTATATATTTTTTTAATTATTTTTTATTTTATTGATTTTGTACAGAGAGGGAGAGAGAGAGAGAGTTAGAAACATCGATCAGAGAGAGTCATCGATCAGCTGCCTCTTGCACACCCCCTACTGGGGATATGCCCGCAACCAAGGTACATGCCCTTGACCGGAATCGAACCTGGGACCCTTCAGTCCCCAAGCCGACACTCTATCCATTGAGCCAAACCGGTCTCGGCTATATATGTATATATAAATTGGACTCCATCACAGAGTATACTAAGTTACATAATCTTAGCATTTTTTGTTTCCCTCTTAGAAATGAAGACAGTTATGGTTATGTTCTCACATACCTAGACTTTGCAGGATTTTTATGTAAATTAGCAATAAAGTATATGTGTCTATAGCATGTATAAAGTATATATAGCACTATATCCATGTTTAAAATAAAATAAAAAAATAATTTGCCCAAAGTCATCTGCTTGGAATCTGACTCTGCTTTAAAATGTGTCCAGAGCTCCCGCTATATCATTCCATGCTATTATAGCATATTATCTATTAAAATCGCTTTGTATTACTTATACATATTTAATCCCATTATGATGAATGCTAAGAACTGTATTTTGTTACATGGAAGTTCAGTAAAATTCTAAATTCTCTAATAAGTGGGCTAATGGCTGGGGTGGGAGAGTATTTCTGAATTAACAAAATATTACCCATAGAAATACATCTTCTCTCACCGTGTGGATATGCTATACTCGTGGCACAAGTTTTCGAGGTGGCAGCAGCCAGCATCATTCCCACAAAATCTTTTGCTTCTTTTACAAACTCTTCATCATTTTCCATCGTCGAAGCAATCTTATATTCCAGTAGTTTTTGCTTAATACTTTCATAAATAACAAAATGGATAACAGTCTCTGATATTCCAGCATATGAAGCAGACATGCCCCTATAAAATCCTCTTAGTCCATCAGTCTGGTACACTTTACGAACACATTCAAAAGCGCCCATTTGCTTTTCCCCACGGTTCCTGAAAAGCAAAATAAAAATCTTTTTAATGTAAGTAAAGTAGTATTGGTTTTTAAATAAAGAAAATAAAATATAGTAGAAACATGCCACTCTGATATAAAGAATAATTCCCTTATGAAGAAATGAAATCAGAATTTTAAAACATTCATTTTAGATTTTGTATTCTTTTATCCCAAATGTGTCATATTAGATGGGTAACGTGTGTAGTTTGACTGAATGTGAAATATATTGCACTGAATTTTCAATTTCATGTCCTCACTAAAGTCTGTATTGTAGGGATAAGCAACAAAATCCTTTAGTTCAGCCGAAACCGGTTTGGCTCAGTGGTAGAGCGTCGGTCTGCAGACTGAAAGGTCCCAGGTTCCATTCTGGTCAGGGGCAAATACATTGGTTGCGGGCACATCCCTGGTAGGGAGTGTGCAGGAGACAGCTGGTCAATGTTTCTCTCTCATTGACATTTCTAGCTCTCTCTCTCTCTGTAAAAAATCAATAAAATATATATTTTTTAAAAAATCCTTTAGTTCAAATATACTATGACTGAAGCTAAAGATAAAAACAAACAAAAAATACATATTAAATCCAGTTCTAAGTTTTCTTTTGCATTTAATAACATAAAAAATGACTGAGACACTAATGATGACAGTATATCACAAAAGCCTGATTAATCTAATTTCTGTGCACTTGAGGGATTCTTCCAACCCCACCCAGTTCTTCTCAAAAAGTGACGGGTGAATTTAAGACTAACTTACTATGACCCTTTAAAGGCCATGGCCATACCTTTCATTTCAGCATCCTAGTGAGTAGTGAACAAGGATCTGTACAGTTACCAAGTATTCATCGAACATTGGGCCCAAGAAAATGTTCTTAGTGCTGCTTTTTACGGGCACAGCATCTATTCTGACAAGTATAGAATTTTGAGTCTGTAAAAATATTTATAGCCTCACATAATGATTCCTCCAATAGAACCCCATTTATAAGAAAAGGGTTTAAATGTTACCCACAGGGAAAGAAATAGAAGATTTACCTCTTTATAAATTATACATAACCTGTTTCTGACATAAAATAAAAACCATAATGAAGACACCTACCTCATAATCTACAAATTCTTCCAATTTTATGAACTAAGGCCTGTCTTCACAAATGACATTGAATACTTAGCTGAATAACTCAAGCAACCATCTGGAATGAGTTTCTGCCATCAGATCCTTGCTTATAAAGTTGAAAATGCTAAAAGTCCCGAAGGGTAACATGCAAACAAATACTCAGCTCTGTTCTTGGTTGCAGTGTTATAAATTAGCATATTTAAATCAGTTTCATGATTACCTCAACCTCGTCCCATTCCTTACTCCTAAGCCTAAGAAGATATGTTAATTTGTGTTACAACTATAAGTGAAAAAATAATATTAAAGAATTTTTTCCATGCTTTTCCTGGATTCCCTATAAATCCATCCTATAACATACTGAAGAATACAACTAGTTTATAACAGTACAAAATCGGCTGGCATCTCACACTTTGTCTAACCTTTGGTTTTTCTTATTCATCATTATTATCTTTCAGATGTTTGGCTTTAAGAAATACACTTTTGCCGAAACCGGTTAGGCTCAGTGGATAGAGCATCAGCCTGCAGACTGAAAGATCCCAGGTTTGATTCTGGTCAAGGGCATGTACCTTGGTTGCGGGCACATCCTCAGTAGGGGGTATACAAGAGGCAGCTGATCGAGATTCTCTCTCATCGATGTTTCTATCTCTCTATCCCTCTCTCTTCCTCTCTTAAAAAATCAATAAAATATATTAAAAAAAAAAAAAAAAGGAAATACACTTTTGAGTTTTGCTACAACACGTAAGATTTCATTAAAAAGTATTCCAGATGAAAGAATTAGACATTTCTTTTCAAATCTTCAAACATTATGCAGTTCAGTAAGACAGAATGTAAAAAAGAGATCTTTAATCAACTGTAATTATTAATCATTTCTTATATCAGTTTTATTTATAGTCTATAAAATATAACACTACTTGCCTAGAATATAGCAGTCTACTCTAGACTGAAAGGCTAAGTTGGTTTCAAAATTATTACCATTATTATTATACACCAGATGGGATCATGTCTCTACTTAACAGTATCAGCTTCTCCCCATCCTCTGTTCTAAAGGCCAACAGAAACTGAGATGGCAAGACTAAGCTGCTTTGCTTCTGGCCTTTTCTCAGATCCCAGAACATGCCAACGGCCCTAAACTTAGAACCTGTTTGGTTTGCACTGATTGTTGCCTCTGCTTAAATTGGGCTCAAAAAACCATTCCTTGACTGTTCCGTCAAAGTTGGTCACCACTGTTTCCTGGTATATCTAGAACCTATCAGTGCCTGCTCAATATAGATTTGTCGAATGAATGAATCTTGTTACCAGAAAATTGTCAGTGGTAACAGATGAAGTCTGTGAATAAAGGAGAGCAAAATCCCAAGCCAGACTTTCTGTGTATAAGGTTACTGAATGTGAGCAATGGTCCTCAAAGATGTAGTCTAAATTGATTGATCATGTTAATTACTTAGCTGTTGAGAGATCGATTATAACCTCCCATAACTACTTGGGCTAGGTTAATATATCCTTCTTCTTTCTTTCTTTCTTCTTTTATTTAAAAACACAACACATGATACACTTTCTTCCCTGAAAGTCTCATACTGCCAACTACTATATTGCTTTTGCTTCTGATGGTAGACCCACTTGGGGTCCAATTAACATCACGAATCACTATGTTCAAAACAAAAGAATTCAGCAGCAAAAAAGGAGACTCTGAAATCTCACTGATATAAATTTATAGAAAAAAATTAATTGAAACCAAGTTTAATAATTTTGTTTTAATTTAATAACATACCTTGCATCAAGCTGTAACCGAGTCTTTACAAGCCAAATGGGGTTGGTTGCAGTGATTGCGGTAAAACCTAAACAAACATGTTTAAAATGAACTCTGGTAAAAATGAATACACTATTATTCTAAGGTTTTAAAAATTATATAAATCTATATTAAAGAAAATGCAAATAAATATTTAAATTATTAACTGACATATGCTTTATGCTTTTATTTATAAATCCATATAAACATGAACATTTGTACTTTATTTCCAAACTACATTTTCAAATTCTGACCATAATAACTAAAACATAATGTTTTAAGAGCAAAATCTGACTACCGTATATATAAATTTCTCTCCCAAAATATTCAGAATATCCTCTGGAATGGCCTCTACTCTCTCACTAAATTCAGAAACCCATTTCTATAGACAAATATATAAAAAGTTTGTGTGTTCTAGGGCTTTTTGGCATGCAAATACTACAATCACTAAACGTGGGGTCCGATTAACATCACAAACCACTTTGTCCAAATGGACTCAGCATTTACTAATATTTAACCTTGAGCTGACTGTGTAACAGAAAGGCTGTTGTTTGGCCTTATGAATGCTTTACATAAACATATACTTAATACTGTTAAAATAATGGTATCAAAGAGGAAAGGTTTCTGTTAGGATTAATAGGACAGATCTATTTTTCATCCACTTAAACACATACAAAAACTCAAAGGTTCAAAAAGTTACAAATGGAAACTTCCCTCTGACTTTTACAGACACTAAAGAGAGAAACTTGGGGTACAGGCACCTCTAGTTTACTTTTAAAACTGAATTAATACTTTCTATTGAATACTAGCAGGTCAAGCATATTATTTTTAGAAAGGTGGACTACAACCAACACATTTAATATGAGTAAAGTACTTTTGGAAACCAAAATGCTGTGGTGTATATTAGGGATAAATGCAAAATAATTTTACTAAATTGTATACAAACTGGAATTCAGTTACACAGGTTCTTTTCCCTTTCTATAATATTAGATAATTAGCTAACTCAAATTTTACTCCCTTAATCCACTGCTTTGATACTGCAGAAATAGCCAAATGTTTCACAAAGGGGTGCTCAAATCAAATCTATCAAGCAAATAAATGAAATAAAAGTTTTATATAACTCCTTTAAGAATCTTGTAATGGTTAGTCTCCTTCTTTCTAAGTGCTTTTAAATACTACATACTTATGTATAAAACTAAAACGGGACCAACAATTTTATAAGCATTAGTTAGTACTAAATAAAAAAAATTTAAATTGTTGGATAGGTTGCCAGGACTAAGATTCTTTCCACACTTATATTCTAGCAACAGGAAGGAGATGAAAAATATGAAACTGTCAGATCAATTTATATATTTTGTTTTGAAAAGATCTCTTGCATGACCTAGTATGAGAATGAAGTTTTATTGTGTACATATTTTTCTTCTCTTCAACCTCATTTTTCTAAGTGAAAGTCAAACTAAAGATACTCAAATTTTTCTTTCAAGCTAATATGAACCAGACATCAGTATTCTGGTCATATCCTTAATTTAATAATTCTTTATTTTTAAACTTAAATATTTGTATTAGCCAAATGAATGTACAGCAATATTAGGGGTTTATTAGTAAAAAACAAACAAACAATGAATGCTAATCAAATCAAAATAATCTACATTACACATAATGGTTTTTATTAATTATTCTGTGAAAATTTAAAAAGGCCAAAATAGGGAATTCTTATATTAAACTAAATAAAACAAAAAACAAAACAAACAAACAAACAAAACAACCCCAGCCTGTCTAGGTAAAAATCTCATTCAACTTATTACACTTTATTTGAAAAGAAGATAAGCATCAAAGTATTTTAAAAAGTAATTATGTTCTACTTCTAAAAATAGAAACTTAATACCCAAAGCTTAATACTCTTCCAAGTCACAAAATTTCTCAGAGGCAGAAAAACCTCCAGATATGTAAACTTTAAAATGTTACATTAAACATTTATATTATAAAAAATGAAATTTCAAAATACTCTTAAGTTATAATTTTAATTATTCTCTGTATATATTAAACAAAGACAGAAAGCAAACAACAGGTATTTCTCACTTAACTAAAATTCATTTCCAGACACAAATTAATTTATGGAACAGAATACATCAAAATTCAGGTGAGAGAATGTTGTCATCTAATCCCTATATAATTGCTATTAGCAGTAACCTGTGCTTACTATATAGTTTTAACACTTACGGACACTAGCCTAACTGCCAGCAAACCATTAGGTTAAAGAATTTAGACATATCCACAGCTTTTTGGCTAATGATCTCTTACAAAAGATACTCTAATAAATTAAGTAGATATTATTAGGGTAATTAAATTTAGAAAAGTATAATCTATTAATTCAAAAAGTGAAGTAAGTGGGAAGAAACAAAAATGTATCACTAATTTAGAATTAAATATGGTAAGGCAATTTTAAATGGACAAACAGCCAAAACTAAACATATCTTCTTATTTTTTCTAAGAAAACATACACAATTGATACTGGGAATGGTGCCCTGAAATTTCCAAATACTTTTTATTTTGGCATTTAAATTTTGTGACATTTTGTTATTATGCTAATCCATAGTAATATTCTGAGAACCCTGTTAAATATTAAAACTGACTTAGAGGTCTATGAAGAAGCTATTTGTAGGTTAAGAATTAATGTTGCTCCACAGTCAGTTAAAGCAAAGTGGCAATAACACTGGCCATACTGTTAGTAGTGTCGTTAGTGTTTTATTAGGAAGTTTTGAAAAACTTTTAAAATACAATTTTAAGTTTTGCTTCATCTAAGACTCCACTTGATAACATAAACCCAGCAATTTTCAACCTTTTTCATCTCATGGCACACATAAACTAATTACTAAAAATCTGCAGCGCACACACACACACACAAAAAGATATTTTTGATTCATTCACAGCAGATATCTATTGTTTTGTTGGCTCTTATAATTTTCTTTTTTTTAATTTGCCAATATAAAGGAAAAGAGGTCTATTTCTGACTAAATAGTCAGGTATCATATGTCATATTTTAAAATTCTTGCAGCATACTGGTTGAAAATCGCTGATATAAACCAAAACCAGGTTAACAGAAATCCCATTTATAGTAAACTTGCTGAAAATGTCTATTTCATTAAGTGAGTGATACCTGTAATATTGCACTTTTAATATTTTTTATTTCAATTAACTTCTTTAGTAACAAAGCCCACCCTAACTTTCTAAGGGAAAAATATTAATACTACTAAAAAATTTTTTAAATAAAAACAGCTAAGATCCTATATATTCTTATCGTCCATTTATTTGGAAAGTAATGGTAGGTATTAAGATCAATGTTTTTTGTGAGAGTAGAAAAAAAGCCAAGTATCAACAGACAAGAGAATAGAAAGCACTGTATTAGACATTTAAAATAGGTTATGCTCTGCAAACAATTATTTTTTCTAGAGGTTGTAGGATGCTATGATACCAGTTATAACTAGTATGTATATCTTAAATAGTGTTATCCAATTCTTTAGTGGTCAAAACAATTATGGCCAACCTGAGGACCCCAGGCTTTTATTACATGATGATTGAAAAGTTAATCCATTTGTCCTTCTAGAAGGAATATTATAAAGGGATCGGAATTAAAGCTTTATAAAATATTCAGATAATGCATACACAAATTCCGGAAATACAAGTTCATTTCCCGCCTCCTATTAATTCCACAGCTATTATAAATTCCCAGGGAGTATTTCTTATAACTAGAGGCTGCAAGAGATGCTCAGATCAGTACTCACGAGGTTTAAGTTAGTCCATATTTCTACAGGAAGTGACCTGCGGATGGGGAGCATGAGATGACACGATCTCACTCTTTTCTCGGGAGAAATGTACAGTAAATGCCTAAAATAGACACAGGCTTTTCTGTATCATAACAACAAGCAGTGACCTCATCAGAAACATGTGTACAAAATGAATCCCATTGGAAGGATTTGAGAAATATTTACGGTGAGATCTAACTTCTTGAAAATTTTAAGCTAAAAAAAAAAAAAGGAAGGAATACCAGGCCATAATTTTTTTTTTTTAATGTTCCGAGTACTGAAAATTTTGCCATCTGCAGCAATTTCAGAGTCCAAATACTTACCTAAAAGAAGAACAATTATGCCTTAAAGAAAAAAATGCTAACCTTGTCAAAGGGAAATCTAATAAAATATTTGGAGAGGATAATCATATCCCATTTTCCTGCCATTATCATCTACCATGATCCAAGTTGAAATCACAATAATCAGCTCACTTAGTCAATCTTAAAAGAAAAAAAATCACCCAGAATATTCAAGGAACTTCATTTTTAATTATAATTTTTAAATGAAATACAGTATAGTATATGCTGCTATAGTAGTACCTTTCACCTTTTGCACTATGGCCAGTAATTTTGACATCCATTTTTATGGAATATTTTGGGTTATTTTGTATTTAATTTCTTGTGTTCTACAAAACAAAAAAACAGGAAGAATGTTTACAGACAAACACACTAAGCACCTGACCAACCATCAATCTGGCTGAATGAACTGCCATGGACAAATATATGCAAGACATAATTTCTATTTAAATTTTTACTCAAAAACTTAACCTTTGATAGTAAACTTTGAGTCAAACAGAAAAATATGTCTTGAAAAATAAAGATAAATGCTATAAGCAAACCTAGTAAATGTTAAACAATTACATGTATTTTAAAAATTGAGTGATAACTTTGTGAATATATAATCCAATAAAAGTTGGAAGTCATTTTCTTTAAATCTGTAATGCTGTATATAGAAGTATATTCTAGATTAAAAAATTTAAAAATTGGGAATTACTATAAAAAAACTTAATTCTATTTTTTTTTTAATACACAGCTGTGTGTAGGTATATACAGAGGGATATGCAAGTTCATTTAAGTAAAATTATACAAATATCCTCAATAGCTAAGTTTCATTTAGTCTAACAAAAGTCATATGTAGGAAGAAAAAAAAAAAAAAAAAGCAGGTAAAGCACAAAAAAATCAACATTACTTAATTTGACTAAATAGCCTTACAAAAAAAAAAATCAGTGTATGGACATTTAGAGCTCAATTTAGAGGTTTACAATTCTTTTGTATTCCCTTGAAATACTACAACAAATGAAAATAAGATTCACTTAAAAATGTCCTTTTTCCTAAAAGAATTTAGTAATTATAGTTCATATGGATAAAATGCAAATGATTTGAGGACTTGAAATAAAAATTATGTACAAAGTACAATATTACTATATCCTTAATGTGTGAGTTACTTGATGTGGTACAATATAGCAGGCAATATCATTAATGGACTTCTTTTAGTGTGTTTTTTGATATTAAAGTGACAAGGTTAGCATTTTTTTTTAATAGCCAATCAGAAAACAATTTTCACATGACTGCCTCTAAACACTTTGCACCCCCATTCATATCTATAAGGCCTCTAAAAATGATCCTGAAGAAAAACCAGAGCAGTCTGGTCTAGATTATTTCAAGAACGAAGGGGGCAAAAGGCTACCTTAATGAGTCTGCATGGGACCATTCCGTTTCACCAACCGTGTAGTTATGTATATAACAACCGAAAAGCTAAATGTTAATGCTTGTAAACAATGCAAGATAGTTCTGCAAGCACAATCTTAGGGAAAAAAATGTAACTGCAAACAAATGGAAGTATTTTCAAATTACACAAGTGTATAGTGCAATAATCTCTAAACAGTATAAGACTATCAATATCCAAAATTCAAGGAATTCAAGTTGAGAAATAGTATCAATGTTTAAAATAAAAACAAAGTTAATACTTGTATATATCTGGGAGAAAAAAAAATCAAAACACAATTCCACTGAAATTCTTTGCAGTGTGAATCAAATATAATAAATTCTGATAAGAAACTCTAATGGGGAAAAAATAAAGTTCCAGTGGGACTCAGAAAATTCTGAAACTGAATTTGCAATCTCACTATCTACCAACTTTCCTCCACTTAAAATGACTGCTGATCTACTTTCTTGGTTTTAATTATTTCAAAAATAAAAGATTAACATTTCTTTAAAAGTTTCTGGGGTTAAAAAACAAAAATGTTTAAACACTAGTAACCCAGAAACATATTCTAAAGATCCTATACTTTGTAATTAGCTACTAACTTTTACCTTATACCTGCTGAATGTGCAGAGGAAAAGTCATATCTATTCATATTCAACATCTATAAAAAGTACATTAAAAATATCATTTTAAGTAGGTGACCTCTATGATACTGAAGAACTACTTCTCAAGATGCAAATCTATGCAGGACAACCTCCTCACTCTAAGGATAAGGTGACGGAGGTTCACATCAATTCCTAACTCTCCCAAGAGCTCTCCACGTTGGTAAATAGAGTATGTTGCCTTGATCTTTAAAGTTTTATCTTCCAGCTTTAAAATGTCAATGAGTTAATCAACAATTACTAACTATAAAAAGCCTTGAAAATATTTTGTAAGGTATATGTTACATTATATGGCAATCGATCTTTCAGAAATTAGCATTTCAAACTTACACTTAGTTCGTTAAGTATGTGGTTCAAATTGATCCAATTTATTTCTAAACAGAAAATGGTTAACAGTTTAAGGCACTCATTGTTAAGCACATAACTGACAATTAATTCATCAACAAGTGAAGAAAGTACATATTATTTGCTTTATAAAGTCTAACATAATTTAGAAATGAGAGACATGGTTCAATATGCAACAAACCTCAAAAAACTGTAGAGATTTTTCTAATGAGAACCAAAGGTCATGGCTTTAATATGCGTAGCAAAAAAATGATTCCAGAGCCAGACTGGCCAAACCAATCTACCAGTTTAGTGTATCTTTAAGGCAGGGCAGAGAGAAGCCCAGGACTGGTTGTTTTAATTCCGAATCATACATACTCAATGATGACAGAAGAATTCCTGAAAACATTTCTAAAGCAAGCACATACATAACCAGTGCCTAGATTTCAAGTGCCATCCAGTGTGATTTATGCGAAATGCTAAACATATTTTTCAATATACATACATTATAGTAACTCTTGAGTTATCAGTAATACATCACTCACAAAAATGTCAGCATTTGAGCACAGGACAAAATGAATACTTTACCAAGAACTGCCGGCACATTTCAGACAGAAGCCAAAACATGCAGCAGAAAGGAAAAGGCACTAACAGAAATTGAGGAGAGAAGAATAAATTACAGCTCCATAACTTACTGATACTGTAATTATGATTGGATTCTTACAACGGTTAAAAGTGATCAGTTAAATATTCAGTAAACTACGCAAGACAATGTCTATTACCTGTGTGCTATCACAAATTCCTAACTACAAAATGCCAAATGACAACAGCTCTTACATATACGGCCTGGTCAAATTTATTATATACTAATAAATGCAAAAATCATGTTTATGGATGCTAATCAATTAGAAGCACATTGTCTTAACTTTACAAATTTATCATAATTCAATATATTAAGTCTCTAAGTTTCAGAAAAATTTTTTTTAATATTATATAGTCATACCTGCCATTGCAGCTGAAATCATGTGTACCTGGGTAGAATCAGGATCAAATACACCATTCAATTTTTCCTTGCAGTTTGAATAAGCAGCGAAATATATTGCTCTAAAATAAAGATTTAAATTTTATCAATAGGCATATTGCTTAATTCATAAGACTTAAATGACATGAAGAAGACATGTGCCCAGACCGATGAGTTCAGTGGTTAGAGCAGGCTCAATTCCTGGTCAAGGTACCTGGGTTGCAGGTTCCTCCCCTGGCCAGGTATGTCAGGGCCATGTGGGAAGCAACCAATTGACATGTCTCTCTCCAGTTGATGTTTTTCTCCTCCCTCCCCCACTCCTTTTCCTCCCTCCCACTGTATCTATAAGTGATAGAAAAATATCCTTGGGTGAGTTCTGGGGAAAAACACACACACATACACACAAAACAACACAAAAAAAATAAGAAAAAAACCCTCAAATATAAATAAAGTTCCTCAAACAGACATCCCTTCACCCTGCCCCAATACTCTGAGAACAACTAACTATAACTGAAAGTATTTGTCTAAAATTTTGAAAACACATGAATAAGGCTGGAAGACCTAGGTGGCACTAAGGCTAAATTAAATACATTTGAATTAAAGAAATATGGTATGAGCACATATATATTTTTAGGGGAGAGGAGGGAGGGAAAAGAAAGATAAAACTGACCCAATTGATCAAAATGTATGTTAAACAATTTTGAGATACTATAGTATATTCTAATCTGTACTATACACAGATCACTTCATAATTTCCTTAAACAAGAAAAAATAACTTGAGTGTTGCCCCATACACCAAAAGGTCTAGGATTCAATCCCCAGTTGGGGCATGTATGGGAGGCAACTGATTGATGTTCCTCTCTCACATCAATGTTTCCCTTTCTCTTTCTGGCTCTCGCTCATCAATAAACATATCCTCAGTTGAGAATAAAGAAAAAGGGGGGAGGGAGTGAATATAATTTAAAATAAAACGTTCTGTTTTATGAAAAAGGAAAATATAGGATACATTTAATGATGCCAAATCGTGAACATAAATAAACACTGCATTCCTAGAAATCAATAAGAAAAAAGAACCTGGTAGGTGTGGCTCACTGAATGAGCATCAACTTATGAACCAGGAAGTCACAGTTCAATTCCTGGTCAGGGCAAATGCTTGGGTTGTGGGTTGGATCCCCAGTAGGGGGAGTGCAGGAAGCAGCAGATCAATGATTCTCATCTCTACCTCTCCCTTCCTCTCTGAAATCAATAAAAATATATTTAAAAAAAGAAAAAGAATAAAAATATATTTAAAAAAAGAAAAGGCGGAGGGTCCATCAGTGGATGGACCCTCCGCCTGCAGACTGAAAGGTCCCGGGTTCGATTCCAGTCAAGGGCATGTACTTTGGTTGTGGCACATCCCCAGTAGGGGTTGTGCAGGAGTCAGCTGATCAATGTTTCTCTCTCATCAATATTTCTGATTCTCTATCCCGCTCTCTTCCTCTCTGTAAAAAAATCAATAAATTTTTTTTTAAAAGAAAAAGACATTCTAATGAGAAAATAAGCAAGGAATATACACAGATAATTCACAAAAGAGATACAAACAATTGCAAGGAGGGTGTGATTATATAAAAAATTAAACAAATGTATATTAAAACAGTGAAAAATCATGTTTAATCTATTTGGCAAGTATTAAAAGACATAAAAAGCCCTAGCTGGTTTTGTTCAATGGGTAGAGCATCTGCTTGTGGACTGAAGGACCCCAGGTTTGATTCTGGCCAAGGGCACATGCCTGGGTTTTGTTCCCCAGTAAGGGGCATGCAGGAGGCAGCCAATCAATGATTCTCTCTCATCATTGATGTTTCTCTCTCTCTTCCTCCCTCTCCCTTCCTTTCTAAAACCAATAAAATATATATTTTTTAAATATATTTTATTGATTTTCCACAGAGAGGAAGGGAGAGGGATAGAGAGCTAGAAACGTCAATGAGAGAGAAACATTGACCAGCTGCCTCCTGCACCCCCCCCACTGGGGATGTGCCCACAACCAATGCACATGCCCCCCTAACCAGAATCGAACCTGGGACCCTTCAGTCCGCAGACCGATGCTCTACCGGTGAGCCAAACCGGTTTCGGCCAATAAAATATATTTTTAAGAAAGACATCAATAGTAACCAAAATTGGTAATACATGAATAAAGAGCAAATAATTCACTATTTGAGAATAAAAATGTAGAATATCCTTTCAGAAGGCAGATGAGCAATATTTATTAATTGTAAATGTGCAAGTGCCCTTTTATCCAGAAAATTCTACTTTTAGGTAACTATCCTAAAGAAAGAAATATGTTAAGTACTCAAAGATAAAGGTACAGTGAAGTTCACAAAACCATTATTTTTGTTGTTGTTTTTTAACAGAGGGAGAGAACCATTAATTTGATGTGTACATACCCACAACCTGGGTATGTAACCTGACCAGGAATCAAACTCACCACCTTTTGGTATGTGGGCTGATGCTCCAATCAACTGAGCCACAATTGCCAAAGGCGCAAAACCATTGTTTTTAACAGCAAAAATCTGAAAATAAACCTAAAGGCTTATCAATTAAAAAAAATGCTTATTAATAAGAGAATAGTCATACTATGCAATTTTGAAAAAATTCTATACATTTTCATGGAAAAATCATTCAAGACAAATTGGGCAAAATATTTTTAATATTAAATATATGTAAAGGGTAGTTAAGTCTACATATACATTTTATGTACATGACAGGCCAGAAATCCACTGCACTGTTTATTAATGATGGTTTTGTTAAAAAAAGAGTGTGTGTGGGAGGGAATGTGCACTGGGTGAGAAAGAGGTGATGTGCTTAAGGTAGAAGGACAAGCTTGCTATACTTATTTTTTTTTAGTCTTTATAGTAAGAACAAAATTTGGGTAATTTTTTAAGGGAGAAAAGAGTCCATGGGCCTAGTATATTGTTTGGATACAGAAAGCTGGGTATGCATTTTCACTCTGAATGTGAAATCTGCACAGGATTCTATCATGGAAGAAGTCAATCTAAGATAAAACTATATCTGAGAAAAATGTCAAATTAATGTATGAAGGCCTCTTTTGGCTTCTTGAATAGGGATTGAAACCATTCTGTTTAGCTTGTCTCCTAAACCAAAAAACAGGATTAGTTCTGAAGATCCAGGTCTTCCCCTTTCTTTCTGCTAGTCGCTTTAGTTTGTTCTTTGCCTTTTAAACTTGGCACAAAAACTGCTTCACAGTAATCTCACTATGAGTTCCTTTGCACCTTCGCATGGTGCAACCTCCCCAATCTATCAGATGCTTCCTGAGACCGGTCTGTTACATCACACTGCCTTAGCCTTACCACCTTCTCCTCACCATCTCCCTTTCACATGTGTCAAACACAAGGCCCGCGGGCCAAATCCGTCCCACCAGGCCTTGCAATGTGGCCCGCACTGCCACTGCACTCCGCTGCGTTTCCATCACAATGACAGTTTATGACTGTTCAGTAAACCATTCGGCCCGCGATTTAGGCTGGATTTTAGATTTTGGCCCCTTCTCTGATTGAGTTCGACACCCCTAAGTCAGCTTCAAACAGAAAAGACTGAGACAATTGTTTTTGTTTTTTACCTGGAAGGAGCCACCCCCACTAAATTGGGGCCTAATCCTCTAAACAAAGAACGAGGTCCTTCTTTCTCCAAGATCACCCTGAAAGAGAAAAACATGAGTTAGAAATAACTTTCCAAGTCTGGTCCTATATTTGTATAGCAAACTTAGCATCTAAATCCCACTATGTTTGTACTGTAATGTATTATGCTGCTCTGGTCAGTTTTTCTTACTTATGAAACATCTGTTTTTGACAGCATAGCTACTGAAAACGGATAGATTTATTAGTGATAATAAAGAGGGGGGTGAAGGCAGAGGAGAAAAGGGGAAGGTGCCCAGAATCATTTTTGATAAAACTAGATTAGATGGAAACAGAGTTAAGAATAACAAATTATACAGCACATTTTGAATATTCAGTGCTTTTTAGTCCTTTCTGTATCACAGTCCCCTTCAGAAATTAAGAAAGGTAGCTGTTGCTGAAACCGGTTTGGCTCAGTGGATAGAACGTCGGCCTGTGGACTGAAAGGTCCCAGGTTCGATTCCGGTCAAGGGCATGTACCTTGGTTGAGGGCACATCCCCAGTGGGGGGGGGGTGCAAAAGGCAGCTAATCGATGATTCTCTCTCATTGATGTTTCTAGCTTTCTATCCCTCTCTCTTTCTCTCTGTAAAAAGTCAATAAAAATATATATTTAAAAAAAAAGGTAGCTGTCCTTTGAAAAAATATATATACACATTTGCAAATATAATTTTGTATACAACGTCACCTAATTTTTTAGACGTCTTGCAGCTCATCTATGGCCATCTAAAAAATTAAGAGAGCCGGGACCGGTTTGGCTCAGTGGGTAGAGCGTTGGCCTGCGGACTGAAAGGTCCCGGATTTGATTCCGGTCAAGGGCATGTACCTTGGTTGCAGGCACATCCCCAGTGGGGGGTGTGCAAGAGGCAGCTTGTTGATGTTTCTCTCTCATCGACGTTTCTAACTCTGTCCCTCTCAATTCCTCTCTGTGTAAAATCAATAAAATATATATATATAAAATAAAATAAAATAAAATAAAAAATTAAGAGAGCCCTGGGGGACTCCTAAAGTTCCTGGTTAAGAAGCCATGAAACACTCATACCCACCAGGATGGCTACAGTAAAACAAACAGACATTAAACCGGTTGGAGAGGATGTGTAGAAATTGTAAATCTCATTCACTGGTCTCGGGAATATAGAATATAGCCACTTTTGGCAACAGTTTGGCAATTTCGCAAAATGTGAAACAACATAAAATTACCGTATGATCCAGCAAATCCATTCCTAGTATATCCCCAAAAGAAATGAAAACCGCCGAAACCGGTTCGGCTCAGTGGATACAGCGTCGGCTTGGGGACTGAAGGGTCCCGGGTTCGATTCCGGTCAAGGGCATGTACCTTGGTTGCGGGCACATCCCCGGTAGGGGGTGTGCAAGAGGCAGCTGATCGATGACTCTCTCATCGATGTTTCTAACTCTCTATCTCTTTCCCTCCCTCTCTGTACAAATAAAACATATTAAAAAAAAAGAAAAAAGAAATGAAAACCTATGTCCCTATAGTGACATCTTTCATAATACCCCCAAACCAAACAACCCACATGTCCACCAACAGGTGAGTAGATAAACAATGACATGTTTGGCAATATAAAGATACTTGTTTATGAGCCTTGAAAACATTATGTGACGTGAAAGAAGCCAGTCACACAAAAACCACATATTATATAATTTATTTATTTAGGCATAGCTATCGTGACAAAAAGTTGTTTAGTAGTCCTAGGGCTGGGAGGAGGCTAAGAGGGAAGGGGAAAATGAGGAGTGACTGCTAATAGGTGAGGGTTTCTTTTTGTGGTAATAAAACTGGTCTAAATTTAGAATGTAGTAATGGCTACAACTCTGTGAATAAACCAAAAGCAATTAAATTGTACACTTTAAATGGATGAATTTTACAGTGTATGAATTATCCTACATAATAAAAGGCTAATATGCAAAATTGTCCCCTCAAGGGAGTTTTGACCAGGAATTCAATCAGAGGGATGGGCTGGCTGGCCAACCGCCCACAGCCCCTCCCCCAGCTGGCCCCATCCCAATGCATGGGCTAGAAACTCTATAAAGATGTTGAGGAGAGGGGGAGAAGCAGCAGCAGCCATAATACAGAGTCCCAGAATAAAGAGACGCTAGGACAAGAGATTGAAGACTGGGAAATCACCTTTATACTGATAACAGGTGAAACATGATAAATTAACTCTTATATAAGAGGGCCTGAAAAAGTGAGAAATTAAAGCAGCGACCAGAGGTCCTGGAGTTGCTCTGAAGAAAGTCAGAGAATGCAGAACCACTGAAAAACACAATAGCCCTGCCCTAGCCAGGTTGGCTCAGTGAATAGAGCATCAGCCTGTGGACTGAAGGGGCCCGGATTCGATTCCAGTCAAGGGCACAGGCTGGGGTTTTGGGCTCCATCCCTAGTAGGGGGCCTGCAGAAGGCAGCTGATCAATGATTCTCTCTCATCATTAATGTTTCTCTCCCTCTCCCTTCCTCTCTGAAATCAATAAAAATATACTTAAAAGAAAGAAAAACAGAATAGTCCTGGCTAGTGTGGCTCAGTAGGTTGGGCATCATCCCATGCACCAAAGGTTGCTGGTTCAATTCCCAGTCAGGATACATGCTGGGTTACAGGCTTGATCCCTGATAGGAGGCATACAGAAGGCAGCCAATCAATGTACCACTCTCATATTGATGTTTCTCTCTCTCCCTCCTCTCTAAAAATCTTAAAAATAAAAGGCAAAAAACACCACCACCATAATGAAAAATAGTGTTGTCACAAAGGTCAAAGGGAGAACTCTGAGAGGTAATCAGTGGTAATAAATGTCAAAATCATATTAAAATATTCTTATTAATCGGAAATATTTACAAATAAGTATGGCATTTTAATTCAAACTTGTTAACAATTTTATTCTACCTATTCGTGTACTTAGGTAAGTTTAAACAAAGAAAAGACTGATAAAAATCTTTTGGTAGAGAAAGTAAACACACAGTATGAGCTTATTTGCTACTACAGAATAAACACTAGTAAACTAAGTTCAAACAGATTATGTCCCAATTGAGCTGATAAGGCAAACACACAAGGCATTCAGTTACATACCTAAGTTTAAACATGTAAAACCTACATTCAATAGTTTTAAATTTCAACCCAATTTGTAACATAATAAAGTATGGTGAAATGTACAAACAAATCTTTTTTTAATGCATCAAGAATGCCAAACACTGAATCACATTTTAAAATCAGTATAAGTCTACTTTAATCTCAATTATTGTTTAAGTTATATAAAAGTAACAGACTGCCATTAATTGGATTACTTAATTCAAAATAAAATACCTATAATAGTTTTAGAAAATAAATCCACTGAATAAGTGCAAAAAATATTCCAAATATATACAAGATAGATAATACATTTTATATTATCCAAGATAAAATGTTGGATGATCATTATTAATGAATATAATTCAGAGTAACTCTGTCATTAAATTTGTAAAAAATTTTAAATGTCAATAGAAACAAACAAATATATGGCCATCATTAAGTAGATAAACTAAAAGTAAAGATGAGTACTGTGCTCTCACTTCAGGCAATGGAGAGGTCCTGGCGACACTACTCGGTTGACACTGGCTCCGGCCATGGTGTTCAGCTGAACTTCAGAGATGTAAAGCGTCAGAGAAGAAGACTGCAGCCGAGTCTTTACAACTTCCAGTGGACATGTCAGAATAGCTCCCACGGTACCACCACATCTACAAAAAACAAAAAGAACACAACTTACCTACTTAATTCATGTTAACATACATGTAGGCAACTAGGAGTTTACCAACGTACTAAAATGCAACTTTTTATTTTATTTAGAAGACTAACTACTTTTTTAACATTTCATTTATTTGACTGCATACAAAAATACCTTTGGTAGTTAGAAAGAACTAAGCTTAATATCTACCTCACAAGAGTGTCGATAAGACAGACTCAAGAAATTCCCTATCTTGTACCCTTTCTTACACAGCTACTAAAGAATTTGTTCCACAAGTTAAATAAAAAAGAGGGAACACCTAAGACTAATACTATGTTATATGTCAATATTTCAATAAAACTGGGAGGAAAAAGAGGGAATTGAATGCAGGAACAAAATAACACAGGAGAGGGAGAATGGAGTCCCAAGATGACAGTGAAATGTCAAGACTCAGAAAAATAACCAGGCTAGTCTGAACGTTGTGGCTCAGTGGTTGGATGCTGACCCGTGAGTCAGGAAGTCATGAGGTCAGGGTTCCATTCCAGGTTGTGGGTTTGAGCCTCAGAAGGGGGCATGCAGAAAGGAGCCAATTAATGATTCTCTCTCATCTTCGATGTTTCTAGCTCTCTCTCCCCTCATCAATCTCTAAAATAAATAGAAACTTAACTAAACAAAAAAACAAACAAACAAAAAAGAACCAAGCCAAATAGGATTAGGATGACAGAATTCAGAGGGATAAGATCTCCAAGGAGGAAAAAAGACTAATAGACAAATATATTTGACCATATGAAAATAAATATTCAAGAATAAATACTCATTGCCGAAACTGGTTTGGCTCAATGGATAGAGCGTCGGCTTGGGGACTGGGGGGTCCCAGGTTTGATTCTGGTCAAGGGCATGTACCTTGGTTGCGGGCACATCCCCAGTGGGGAGTGTGCAAGAGGCAGCTGATCGATGACTCTCTCTCATTGATGTTTCTAACTCTCTATCTCTCTCCCTTCCTCTCTGTACAAAATCAATAAAATATATTAAAAAAAAAAAAAAAAGAATACTCACATAACTAAGCAAACATTTCAAAATGTGGGGTAATTATTAACTCTAGGGGAGAAAATGAAATTATTCAAGAAAATGAAGTTATTAAAAATGAAGTGGTCAATACACAACTTAGCTATTCTATCAACAATATTTATATTGTCATAGTAAGATAAGCACTGACTATTGATTTAACAAAAAACTATGATGTAAATAACTATATATTGAGAGGAGGAAAAGGAGTAAACAGAGAGTGATATAGTATAACTAAATCCCCATCTAACAGAAAAGAAAGTATGAAGAAAATACCAAAGGAAATAGCTAAGACTTATAGAAAGTTCCTATTAAGAAGGTGTAAAAACTGTAAAATGCTGATTTTTATTATTATTCAGCACACTTTTTTTTTTTTTAACATTTTGAATACATTTTTAATTAATTTATCAAAATTTTAGCAGTATTTTTAAAAAAAACAGCAGGGGTGCCGAAACCGGTTTGGCTCAGTGGTAGAGCGTCGGTCTGCGGACTGAAGGGTCCCAGGTTCGATTCTGGTCAAGGGCATGTAACTTGGTTGCGGGCACATCCCCGGTGGGGGGTGTGCAAGAGGCAGCTGGTCGATGTTTCTCTCTCATCGACGTTTCTAGCTCTCTATCCCTCTCTCCTCCTCTCTGTAAAAAAATCAATAAAATATATTTAAAAAACAAACAAAAAAACCACACACACACACACACAAAAAAAACAGCAGGCGTTTTTAACTAGAGAATGTGGTTGATATTTCTGGGACTCACTGGACCCTAAAAAAAAAATGACGTACATGTCTTTTGACTCAGAACTTAAAAAAAAAAAAAATCACAATCTCTTGACCACTTTTCATCATTTCCACCTTGGTCTAAGCCTTTGATTGTATTGAAACCTTTTTTTTAAAAAATATATTTTATTGATTTTTTACAGAGAGGAAGGGAGAGAGAGTTAGAAACATCGATGAGAAACATCGACCAGCTGCCTCTTGCGCACCCCCCACTGGGGATGTGCCCGCAACCAATGCACATGCCTTTGACCGGAATCGAACCTGGGACCCCTCAGTCCGCAGACCGATGCTCTACCACTGAGCCAAACCGGCTTCGGCTGTATTGAAATCTTTGATTGTATTGAAAACTTAAGTCAGATCAGTCTCTCCTCTGCTAAAAACCTTCCAGACTTCCTAACTCATTCAGAATAAAAACCGAAGTCCTCACAATGGCCTATAAAATCTTATACAATCTGTTCATTACTGATCCCTCTGACCTCATCTACCATTCACCTTCTCACTGCTCCAGCCACACTGGCCTCTTCAATACCTTAATTATAATTCTTTTTTAAAAATATATATTTTATTGATTTTTAATAGAGAGGGAGAGGGATAGAAAGCTAGAAACATTGATGGGAGAAACATCGACCAACTGCCTCCTACACACCCCCTACTGGGGATGTGCCCACAACCAATGTACATGCCCTTGACTGGAATCGAACCTGGGACCCTTCAGTCCGCAGATGAATGCTCTATCCACTGAGCCAAACCGGTTTCAGCAATTATAGTTGATTCTTAAACAATATAGGGGGTTAGAAGCAGTAACTCCCATCTCTACGTAGTTTAAAATCCATATATAACTTTTGAGTTTAATACAAGGTGTCCCTGATTGGAGAGGGTGCAGGCTGGGCTGAGGGGAACCCTCCTCCCCCTATTCCATGCACAAATTTCATGCACTGGACCACTAGTCCTATCTGATAAGAGTAATATGCAAATTAACCATCACTCGACTACACCCAGCCAATGAGAGCGAGGATGCAAATTAACACAACCAAGATGGTTTTGGCCACAGATAACAGGAGGAGGGCTAGGGTTTCCCTGGCAATGGAGGAAGCCAAGCTTTCCACACATCCTGGCAGGCCCAGGCCCCCACTCAAGGGTACAAAGTTTCAATTATAGAAGGTAAATAAATTCCACAGAAATGGCGGCAGCCACTGAGCTGGAAGAGCAGGAGGCTAGGGTTGCCCCAGGCGATTGAGGAAGCCAAGCTTCTGCAGCCCTAGCCGGCCTAGGACTCCACTCTAGCCTACAAAGTTTCAATTATAGAAGATAGAGAAATTTCAACAGAGGATATTTTTTCATTGATTTTTAGAGAGTGGAAGGGAGGGGGAGAGACAAGAGAGACTTCAATGTGAGAGAGACACATGGATGGGTTGCCTCCTACATGTGGCACCAGAGATTGAGCTTGCAACCCAGGTACATGCCCTTGACCAGAACTGAACCTGGGACCCTTCAGTCTGCAGGCCGATGCTCTATCCACTGAGCAAAACAGGCTAGGGATCTAATATTTTAATTAAAAAAATATATTTATTGATTTCAGAGAGGAAGGGAGAGGGAGAGAGAGATAGAAATATCAATGATGAGAATCACTGATTGGCTGCCTCCTGCAGCCCCCCACTGGGGATCAAGCCCACAACCCAGGCATGTGCCCTTGGCCAGAATTGAACCCAGGACCTTTCAGTCCGCAGGCCAAAGACCTACCCACTGAACCAAACCAGCTAGGGCATACACACAGTTTTTAAAAAGGCCAAGTGAAGAAGTTCCTATAATTATCTAGTTATGAGGTATTGAGGCTGACAATCATTAGTTGCAACTGAGATAAAGGGATACAGAAATATATGTATTAACTTGAAGCAACCCTATTTTGTTAGACAACTACAGTGTTAGCTTTGTGAATAGATTAAAATATTTTGTCATTTTTTTGTCTGCAGGTAATATAGCCCACTGTGTTTTCCTAATTAGGGCATGAGTCAAATTAATACTCCCAAGGCCCAATCAGTGTGGCTCAGTGGACTGAGCATCATCCATGCACCAAGAGGCTGCTGATGGGCTCCATCTCTAGTAGGGGGCGTGCAGGGAGGCAGCTGATAGATGTTTCTCTATCACCAATGTTTCTATCTTCTCTCCCTCTCCTTTCCCCTTTCCCTAAAAAAGAAATAAATGCACTCCCACTACTCCCCTTTATCCTGCTCCATTTTTTCACATTTTTCCATAGCAATGAACACCTTTTAATTAATTATATAATTCAATCCACCTTTTCATATAATTATGGGTATTTTTCAATTCTACATTAAAACTGACAAGTTGTAGGTTCTTAAAGCTTAGCTGCAATTGGAATCTGAACTATACCAATAAATTTTACAGTTACATTAAAATCCATTAGTCTATCTTGCATTTTGAATCTTTTATCCATGTATGACTCTGTAACATCACACACTGATCATTTGAAAAACATTGGTTTAGTGAATTACACAGGTCTTTCAAGTGTTGATACATTTTATTATGCAATTTAAAAAATTACACTTCCTGTCAGTCCAAGATTTCAAAAACCATAATTTTTGCTTGAAAACTCATATTTATCATATGGCAAAAGTTTTGTCAGTTGTTCTCCTTGAATCAACAGGCCCACTGCCTTCATTTTTTGAGAAAATGTCTGCCAAGTAGTCAAGTCTGAATAGTCAGTCAATTAATTGCTCTTTAAAGTAAGAAAGATTATGAAAAATAGGCTAGCTCAACCTGAGACTGGAACGACTACAAACTACTTTGGTGTGCAGAAGCACTTTATTTGTATTTCCCATTTTGTCACACAGAAATAGAGATGAGTACACTCAAGAGTCGAGACTTAATAAAATTACTAATTTTTCTGCTTTAAGAACATTCCTAAGTGAAGCTTTTTAAAACTGCTAGTGCCAACAACTACTAGAACAGGGCAACATTGCCTTGATGCATGCTAACAGCAGTTTTACTCATTACTGCTTATGAACCATCAGTACAAATGCAACACAGTGAAAAAGCAAATAGTGTCTTAGTATTTTTAGGAAAATAGCTTTAACCTCTCAAACCAATGAAAGGGTCTTGGGATCTCCCAGTAGTCCATGACCCAGCTGGCTGCACTATACTAACACACTTACACAAAAATAGTTTCAAGAATACTCTACATTAGGGTAAGTAACTTCCCTTAGTCTTGTAACCTATTAGAATGAAAGAATGCATTTTTTTTTTTAGAAAAAGAAAAGGTGGTAAAATTATGGAAGTAGGGCTAATAAAAAACAAAGTGGAAATAAACCACATTAATTATACTTTTTAACTATTCTACTTCTTTCCTCATTTTACAAAGAACCAGGTAAAGTAATTTAACAAATTTCTGCAGAATCAACATATTTGACACCCAAGTGGAAATTTCTTACTGAATAAATGAATGGATAGATTAATTCCATAACAAAGTTTTTTTTAGATAATTTGAGATATTACTCATTACACTCTCACTATCACAGAAGCTCTGTCACAGAAGCTACAAAGGAAAAAATTCATCAATTTAAGTGTTGAAGGTGTAGGCCTCCCACTTGAGACAATCTCTCTCTCAAAAAGGAAAGAAAACATTGAACTGCCTCTTGGTGGACATATGCAACTGACACAATACTACACATTGTGTAGTTCTATTAAAGAATTAAAAGTATATTTCATATTTATAAATAGATATAGAGACATACAGTGTTATTAAACGTGAAATTAAACTTTACTGACACATCCTTTTGCAGGAGGCTGTGAGTTGCCTCCAAAATTCAATTAACATAACCAATGACCTTGCAAACTCTGAATGTTAACTCTGGCAAAACATAATGGGACCAAAGGGTGTCTTAAAGAAAGCACGAGTTCTGCATGTGAGTATGTCGCCCAGACACAAGGTCCAGTGCTGCCTGTCTGTTTCAAATGTTCCTGATTGAATAATACAGCCACTAGGCTATTGGAAATCTCTCTGAGATCCTGATAAACACTATTATAGTCATCAGGAAAACAACCCAAAGGCTCCACATTCATTCAATTAAATGTCACTGTGAAAAGTTACTTAATTTTCTAAAAATATATTGTGTTTTCATAATTTAACCCAAATGATACTTGTGTTTGCCCAGGCAAACAGCTAAAAAAAAAAAAAAAAAAAAAAGAGTTCTCTTTTCTTTTAACTACCTAGTTACTAAAGCAAAACTAAATTTTCTAATTCCCAATTTAATTGATTCTTGATTCTACCAGGATTTTTAAAAAATAAAAGCTAGTTTTCTAGGAAGACCATCTAAAACTGCTTGCCTAAGTAACCATTGTGAGGTATAAGAGAATTAGACATCTTCAATTAGAACTATGTCAGGGAAGCAGCCTGATTTGCATTTCCACAATGCTTAGCACACAGACTTCCAGAATATTCTACAGAATTGATTTTATATAATAAAGAGCTGGAAGAATCTTTAGAGATTCTTTACATCTCAGTTTATATGTATGGAAAATTGACCTTGGTAAGACAATTTTTCATACTTCAGTATTTCCCCCCCCTGTATTTTGAAGGGATAAAACAGATGATCTTTACCATCCTCCCTAGTTCTAATGTTTCTCTCATATCTAAAAGCCAGGTTTTATAGTGACTTATGCAACTGCATTTAAAAGTAAAATCAAGACAACATGCAAAGGAAGGGAATATACAAGGCTGAGTACCTATCTTATGTCAGACCCTACATGCCAGTATCTTGTTTAATACTGTAAATGACCTACACAGACTAGGTTCTTTCAGGGAGGGCTCCTATATCTATTTATGTTTAGAAGCTGCAAAAACTCTCCATTCCTGCCCTGGCTGGTTTGAATCAGTGAATAGAGCATCGACCTGCAGACTGAAGGGTCCCAGGTTCGATTCCAGACAAGGGTACATGCCTGGGTTGCAGGCTCCATCCCAATAGGGGGAGTACAGAAGCAGCCCATCAAGGATTCTCTCTCATCATTGATGTTTCTATTTCTCTCTCTCTCTCCCTCTTCCTCTGCCTTCCACTCTGAAACCAATAAAAATATATATTTTTTAAAAAACAACCTCTCCATTCCTGTTTAAAAAAAAAAAAAACTAACCAGAAAGGCCTTAGCAAAGTGACTGATAACAAAGTTGATCCTAAACCAAACTGGGAAGTTAGTGCAATCAAAGTAATATTTCAAATAAATATGCCCTACTTTTAAGAAAACTTGATATATGAATCTCAAATGCAGAGTAATAGAAATGTTAGGACATATAGAGAAGGGCCTTAGAGATCACATGTCTTCCACATTTTATAGATGAAGCAATTAAAATCAAAGGTCTTGTCCATTTTTTTCACTTAAAATAGTGGCCAGAAGTAGTGCAGCCTCCTAAATTTTAGGCATTTGCTAGCGATCTAATTACCACAGGGAATCCAATTATTTGCATAACAAGGCATCTTTCCATCTACATGGTCAATGAGTTTTTATTTTTATTTCTTAAAAATATATTTTATTGATCTTTTACGGAGAGGAAGGGAGGAGAGGTAGAAACATCGATGAGAGAGAAACATCAAACAGCTACCTCCTGCACACCCCCCACTGGGGATGTGCCTACAACCAAGGTACATGCCCTTGACCGGAATCGAACCTGGGACCCTTGAGTCCACAGGCCGACGCTCTATCCACTGAGCCAAACCGGTTAAGGCGATCAATGAGTTTTTAAAAATGGAGTGAATTTGCGCAGATTACCAATAAATGAAAAGCAAACAGCCTAAATTGGGTCTCACGGGTGAAAAGAAGCATTTTAAATGTCAGAGCAGTGGTTGGGCCACAATTGGCGTGCAGTAAGGCGTTCCATGAACGTGCCACATGGCGAGGAATGGCATCAACTGGCAACAGAGCTCACACGTCCAACTCACATGGAGACATGGTGAGCAGAGCTGCGAACACATCCATTTCACAGTCTTAACAAGGCCGATTAAGGAACAAACCACGGCCTCTAAGGGGATGATGTGACTTTATTGGCAGAAAAAAAACCTGTGCCTCCACATGACTCACCGTAGCCATTTCTGATAAGAAATCTTTAGGATCCTAAACTTAAAACTGTGAACGATTCTTCAAATCATTTGGAAGAAGGGACAAACCCGAGAGGGAACCTACACTGGCTCAGAGAACGATCAGCTGACAACCTGAACCTTCAGGCTCCGTCCTAACCCTGTAAGAAAGACACCGCTACCGCCGGAGCTTCTGACCTGGCCCTAGCCCGTCCCCCCAAATCCCCTCCTTTTCTCTTAAAAAAAGAAAGAAAGAAAACAGGCCAAGCGGCGGGTGCAGCGGAGGACTGGCTGGCTTTCCAAAGAAGGCGACCTCGGAGGCATGGCCGCTTTCTGCACCGCATCTCGTATGTAACCTTGGAGCAGCTCGCGGAGGCGCACTTCCCGGAGCCGGAGGCCCACGGCTGCTGCGGGAGGGAGAACCGAAGCCTGTCGGGGCCGGGAACCCCCCCCGGGCCGCCCCGGAAACCGGAGGCGCGAGTCCGCGGCGCGAGCGGCGGGAGGAGGCCCCGGGCCCGCGCGGCAGAAGGGAAGGAGGCGGCCCAGGCCCGGCGCCCATTTTGTCGTCTTCGGCCTCCGCACGTCCCGCCCCGTCCTCCATCCCCCCCCCTTCCCGGCCAAGCAGCCTACGCGAGGCCCGCAGCGAGCTGCACCCCGGCCGCGGCCCGCACCGCACACGCCCGCTAGGCCTCGGCGCGGGGCCCAACTCCGCCCGCCCTCAGGCCCCAGCCCCGCACCGCCCCGCAGGCCCCGGCCTCATTCCGTCCTCGGCTTCACCCCCCCCCCCCAAACCCTCCCCGATGGCGGCCGCACCCCGTCATTCTGCGGACCGATGCCCCATCCCCCGGACCCCCTTCGCCCGCGCCCCAGGCCGCAGCCCTCGGCCTCCCCCAGCCCCCGGCCCGGGCCGTACCCCCCGGCAAACAGATGCACCAGCGTGTCCCTCTGGCTCATTCTCTCTCCCGCATGTCCTCCGGGCGCTGCGGCAGGACGCGGACCCGGCCGCCCGCGACGGCCCGCGGCTTCGGCCCGGCACGGGGACCGAGGTGGCGACGAGACGCTGGCGGAGGCGGGTCTGCAGAAAGCGGACGGCGCGGCCCTCCCAGCAGCGCGGAGCGGCGCCGCCTCCCGCTCAGCCCGGCGCTCCCAACCCCAGCGAGAGAGCGAGGGGGCGGGGCGGCGGGCGGGGCGGGGCCGGCCGGCGGCTGCGAAGGAGAGAACCCTCCGCGGCCCCGCCCCCTCCACATAAACAGAAGCTCCCATTGGTCCGCGCTGGATGACGTCACGAGCCCAGCACGCCCGTTTCACGTGATCGCGAAGGGGTTTCTCAATGAAAGGGACGGGTAGGCGGGGCTAGAGCGCGGGCGGGAGGGTAGTAGGTCACGGTGCCCTCGCACCTAACCCGCGGGCGGGCGGGCTGCACCCCGCGCCGCGTAGGTGGGCGCATAAATCCCCCCGGGCCACGCTCCCGCCTGGACTTAGGGAGAAACTGCCGGTGTTCCTGGTACCCCGGCAGGGTCAGGGAGTGAAAGAGCAGTTTTAGGTTTACAACAAAATGAGGAAAAGCGTGGGTGAGAAAAGGTTAACCGGGGAATTTATATGCCTATATGCATAACCCATGGACATAGAAGGGGCGGGTAAAGGGTGGAGGGGGTTAATTGGGGGGTGAGGGGAGAGGCGACATCTGCAATATTTTGAACAATAAAGATAAATTTAAAAAAATTTTTGAGATTTCCTATTGACTCTGTTTGTGTCACTTAAAAAGTGAATTTATGACCCCATTTCTGCCTCTTAGTATCTACCTCAAATGTTATAATAAAAAATGCTCGCAAGGCCCCAGGTTTGATTGAGGTCAAGGGCATGTACCTTGGTTGCAGCATATCCCTAGTAGGAGATGTGCAGGAGGCAGCTAGCTGATCGATGTTCTCTCTCATCGATGTTTCTAACTCTCTATCCCTCTCCCTTCCTCTCTGTAAAAAATCAATAAAACATTTAAAAAAAAGAAAAGAAAAGAGAAAGAATAGGCTCCTAAAAGGAAATGCAGGACCACAAACAGCAGTACAGTGTTTACAAACAATGCTTGTAACAGTGGGAAATTGGCATCAATAGGAGAATGGAGAATTAAATCATGATACATTCCTATTGTGAATATTATGCGATTATGACAAGGATGAGGTAGATCTGTGTGAGGGGGGAAAAAAATCCCCAAAACTTACTAACTAAAGCAGCAAATACAATTGAAACACTAAGACTTGTTTTAGAAAGAATAAAGACCTCTCCTCATTCTAATCAGCAAATGTTTTTATGTATATGGGTGTGTATATACAGAGTGGGGCAAAAGTTTATTCTTATATTATTATTCATTAAGCATTACGTCATTTTTCTATACCAACAACCATAAACCTACTTTTGCCCTCCCACACACACACAAAAGGAAAGAAAATGTTTTGTTCCCCCAAAACACAGTGAATAAATATTAAAAATGTTTGCTAATCATTTCTAAGTGAAAAAACATACAGAGAATAATGTAACAACATAATCTGCACTCATCACCCACACTGAACAATGTTAGTATTTTCCACCTCTTTGTTCAGCGACTTCCATTCCGCCTTCGAGGCCCTCCCCATGCTTCCCTCTTCAGACGTGATTATCCAGGGCTCACCTTCCCTTCCTTCGGGGATCCTTCCTTCATGAAGTTCCCCCTGGCTGCCTCAGCTCTCTGTTCCTCTCCTAAATTCCTACCAAAGGTGCAGGCTGCATGCCACTGGCAAGTAAGTGTTCATCCACTCTGCCATACATGTACATGTTCATCTGTAAAATAGGCATACTAGTAAGAGGCCCACCTCGTTAGGTAGCTATGAGGACTAAATGGAAAGCACTTACGGAAGTGCTACATAAGGCCTACAGAGAATAATTAGTAGTGGTACTTTGCTGCCTTGTGTTCTTATTACTGCCTTGGCAATGCAACAGTTTTGGGAAAGTATGGCCAGGTGCCGAGTTTTATTTCTACTTTTTTGTGTTTGTATTTTTCAAAATGTCCCCCCTCGAATAGTCCGCTGAAGCTCTGGAATCAGATGGACTGTGCTGGATTCATAGCCAAAGCTCCTTCTGGTTGAACTGAATAATATTGGACACATCAATTATTTTTACACTTCAGTTTCTTCATGAAAAATTGGGGGGATAATATCTCCTCATGAGGTAGTTGTAAGGGTTGCCATTAACATTTAGTGGGCATTTCTTTTTTCTTTTAAAAAAAATATATTTTATTGATTTTTAACAGAGAGAGACAGAGAGCTAGAAACGTCGATGAGAGAGAAACATCAGCCAGCTGCCTCTTGCACACCCCCTACTGGGGATGTGCCCGCAACCAATGTACATGCCCTTGACCGGAATCGAACCTGGGACCTTTCAGTCCGCAGGCCGATGCTCTACCACTGAGCCAAACCGGCTTCGGCACATTTCTTTTTTTTATAGCAGCTTTATTGAGGTATCATTCACATACCCATAAAATTCACCCATTTAAAGTGTACAGTTTAGTGGTTTTATTATATTCTCATGGTTGTACCACAACCACAATTCACATATCACCATAACTTAATTCCAGAACATGTTTCTCACCAAAGAAGAAACCACACACTTGTTAACAGACACTCCCATTCTCCTCCATACCATCCCCTGACAACCGCTAATCTTCTTCTTGTTGCTCTGGATTTGCATAACCTGGACTTTTCCTATAAATGGAAATAATTGGAATCATACAATATGTAACCTTTTATGTCTGCTTTAAAAAAAACACCACTAAGCATGCTTTCAAGGTTTATTCATGTTGTAGCATGTATCAGTTCTTCATTCCCTTTAATAACTGAATAATTTTCCACTGTATAGACATGCCACATTTGATTTATTCATTCTCAATTGATGGCCATTTAGATTTTCTACTTTGGGGCTATCATGAATAATGATGCCATGGGAACATCTGTGTACAAGTTTAGCCTGGACATAGGTTTTCGGTTGTCTTGAGGATATTCCTGGGGGTGGGATGACTGGGACACATGATAACTCTATGTTTAACCTGCATAGTAACTGCCATACTGTTTTGCAAAATGGCCGCACCATTTTA
This sequence comes from Pipistrellus kuhlii, assembly GCF_014108245.1. Classification (NCBI taxonomy): domain Eukaryota; kingdom Metazoa; phylum Chordata; class Mammalia; order Chiroptera; family Vespertilionidae; genus Pipistrellus; species Pipistrellus kuhlii. Next base: position 24,027,652 of record NW_023425416.1, read on the forward strand.
AATGCACTTCTTTAAAGACAATAGCTTTAGCGCCATGTTTTTGACATAGTGAATGTCAAAGTTATTATAGTATTTAATGCAGCTTCAGAAACGGGTAAGGAGGGAGCCAGAATTCTCCTGTGCAGACCTGTTTTCCCCATAATGAGCAATTACAATTCTAATGTGACCGTTTCCTTTTGAACCTCCTTCAGATGCCATCGTGGAAGGAGACTCTGCCCCAGATGGAGTCACGAGGGCAGTTGCTCTCCAACGCAGGTTTGATGTCTCATTGAGCCACCACTCCCATCAGCTGCTCGGGTAACATTCCCAGTCAATGATGGTTAAAGGTTCTTCTGATACACAGGTGGCAAGCAGAGATAGCACTAGGAATAGATAACAAGCTTATAGGAATGGATTTTCCCACAATGAATTAGCAGTTTGCTTGCAGGAAACAGTGTCTCTCAGGGACTAATTTGGGAATGTGTCCCAGGACAGCCAACGAACTTTGTCTACCAGCTAGGACAGGAGGATTAGAGGGTGGGGAGAACTTGCAAAGATAGATTTTGTTGAGATAAGAGTGTAACATACTTTTAAAATATATATATTTTATTGATTTTTTTACAGAGAGGAAAGGAGAGGGACAGAGAGCTAGAAATGCCGATGAGAGAGAAACACTGATCAGCTGCCTCTTGCACACAACCAATGTACGTGCTCTTGACCGGAATTGAACCCGGGACCCTTCAGTCTGGAGGCCGAAGCTCTATCCACTGAGCCAAACCAGTTTTGGCTGTAACATACTTTTTAATTATATCTGAATAATGCCTGGGACTTCAACAGTTTTGGTAATACCGAAGTAATAACCTTCCTCCTCCCCTCTCCTCCCCCCCTCTGCCCCCATTTAAAAACCAGTCCAAGGGCCTGACCAAAAGTACCTGCTCTGTCTGTAAGCATTCATTCTTTATAGACAAACAAAAACCCAATTCAAAAAATGGGAAACTGATTTGAGTGATATTTCTCCAAAGATTTACAAATGGCCAGTAAGTACATGAGAAGATGCTCAACATCACTAATCATTCGGGAAATACAGGTAAAAATCACAGTGAAATACTAATTCACACCATTTAGGTGGCTATTATTAAAAAAAAAAAATACCTGTTGTTATCCAGGATGTGGAGAAATTGGAATCCTGTACATTGCTGATGGGAATGTAAAATAGATTTTTTTAAAAAAGCAATTTGAGACTTTCAGAAAAATTGAGCAGAAATTATGAGTTCCAAAATTCTTCCCCCTCCACCTCTATTTCCCCTACAATCCACACACCCTCCACCAGAATGTTAAATTTGTTGAATTTACATTGACCCATCATTATCGCTGAAAGAACATCGTTGACATTAAGGTTCACTCAGTGTTTTACATTCTATGGGTGTTGACCAAATGTATGAGATGCACCCACCTTATAGTCATATGAAATAATTTCACTGCCCTAAAAATTCTGTATTCCCATTTGACACTCCCTGCTCCCAACCCCTGACCCACTGATATTTTTACTGTATTCATAGCTTTACCTTTTCCAAAATGTCTTATAGTTGGAATCATACAGTAGCCTTTTCATATTGACTTCTTTCACAGCAATATGCATTTAAGGTTTCTCCATGTCTCTCTCTTTTTTTTTTAACTTGTTATTTTAAAATATATTTTTACTGATTTCAGAGAGGAAGTCAGAGGAAGGAATTGAAACATCAATGATGAGAGAATCATTGACCAGCTGCCTCCTGCATGCCCCCTACTAGGGGTTGAGCCTATAACCTGGGACATATGCCCTTGACCAGAATTGTTCCTGGGACTCTCAGTCCACAGGCCGATGCTCTATCCACTGAGCCAAACCGGCTAAAGCTTCTCCATGTCTTTTAACTGTGGCCTTTTTGGCACTAAATATTCTATTGTCTCTGGATGTATCATAATTTGTTTATCGATTCACATACTGAATGTGGCTTGATGGCTTCCAAATTTTGGAAGCCATTCATATCTTGATGGTTTCCAAATTTTGGCAATTATGAATAAAACTGCTATAACCAAAAACAAAAACAAAACAAAAAATAAAAAAAGAAAATAATTTCTCCTCTGGCCAAAGGAGGAACAAATGAGACCAAAAAGGGTAAAGAATTAAAAATTTACTGGTGCATGAAAATTTGTGCATTGGGGGGCGGGGTGGGATTCCTCAGCCGGGCCTGCCTGCTCTCACAGTCTGGGAGCCCTCAGGGGATGTCTGACTGATGGCTTAGGCCTGCTCCTCTGAGGGAGGCGAGTGGGCTGATTAGTAGAAGGCACTGCCCCCATTATCTTGCTGCTGCTGCCACTACCGGCTGTGGTGGCTGCAAGGCCTAAGCCCTGGGCCTTACAGCCGCCAGGGCTCACAGCTGCCATGAACCCCCGTCCTCGCAGCCACTGTGGCTTTGTACTGTGGACGTCTAGATCACATGTGTCAAACACAAGGCCCGCGGGCCAAATCCGTCCCGCCAGGCCTTGCAATGTGGCCCGCACCGCACTGTCATCACTGCACTCCGCTGCGTTTCCATCACAATGACAGTTTATGACTGTTCAGTAAACCATTCGGCCCGCAATTTAGGCTGGATTTTAGATTTTGGCCCCTTCTCTGATTGAGTTCGACACCCCTAGTCTAGATAGACATCAGCCCTAATTAGCATATTACTCTTTTATTAGTATAGATTAGGTTATCTGGGAAACCAGATGGGCTGAATCCCAAAATGGTGCCAGTCCCAAGGGACCAGGAGAAAGAGTTTTAAAGGACTCTAGGTGGGCCGAAACCGGTTTGGCTCAGTGGTAGAGCATCGGTCTGCGGACTGAAGGGTCCCAGGTTCGATTCCGGTCAAGGGCATGTACATTGGTTGAGGGCACATCCCCAGTAGGGGGTGTGCAAGAGGCAGCTGGTCAATGTTTCTCTCTCATCGACGTTTCTAGCTCTCTATCTCTCTCCCTTCCTCTCTGTAAAAAATCAATAAAATATATATTTTGAAAAAAGATATGCCATGCCCTTGTGGAGGCATATTAAGAATTTTAAATAAATAAATAAATAAATAAACAAACAAATAAATAAATAAAGGACTCTAGGTGGGCTTTTGGGGAAGAAGAATTCTCTGGGCAGGTCAGGATCCTGGGAAAGGTTAATAGTTTTAGCAAGTGGAATGTGGTCTTAGCAAAAGGCAGTGTCTATTGTGCTCTAAAAGTCAGTTCCCATTGGGGCGTGGGGAGGGTGTTGATTCAATTATTTGATCAGACCTAACGGCTTTCAGGGCTAATATTGAGAAATTTGAGTCCAATTGTACCTCTGGTCTTTATACAGAACATGTTGTTTTTTTTTTTCTTTTTGTTTTCTCTCTCTCTCTCTCTCTCTCTCTTTTTTTAAAATCTTTATTTTTTTTTATTTTTTAATTCTTTATTCTTTTTTCCTCTTTTAACCTTTCAGGATCTTTCTTAAATCCCTGGTTTGGAGAAATTTCATGACAAAGTGCCATGTCAGTGGTGGGGTCTCCTCAATCGCTGTGCTGGGCACTCTCTGTGGGTCTTTTCAGTCTGTAAATGAAAACCCAGGATTTATCCTTGGAATGCTCTTTAATGTTTTCACATGCGCTAATTTGGATCTTTTAGCCCCAAAGCCAAAAAGTGCGGTTGATATTTTCTCTCCCCAGCAGTACCTGACAAGAAGTTAACACTCAATCAGGGGCCAATGGTTCAAAGGACAGATTTCTGTTTTGGCAACAAGGTGATGCGAAGCAGCCCTTGACAAATATTTGGTGGAGAAAAGATTTATTTCCCAAGTGGCCAGTTTCTCTCAGTTTGGGATGAGGAGAACCGGTTTCGCAGCCTTCTACCTGCACCAGGCCGGGCCCTCACATACCACTCAGTAGCCCAGTGAACAGAAGGGAAACGGAGAAAGGACGGGAGTCTCGCTGTACTTGGGTTAGGGTCAAAGATCAATGCTGGAAAAGAAAGTCCCACACTCTCGTCAGAATCACTGTGGACGGCCCTTAAATCTCGCAGAAACACGGGATACTAAGAACTTTCTGTGTACTTCATGTTTCTCTCTGCTCCTCAGTCGATCCTATAATGTTTTCTTCTAGGATGTCAGTGAAACCCTCTCCATCCAGCTTCTTGGCCACAGTTAAACAACTTGTTTTTTATGTTTTCATTGGCTGGGAAAATACCGAAAGTTATTCCCACAGCTTTTTCATAATTTTGGCTCTGTAAGACTTTTACTTCCACACAAGATAGAGTGGTAACAGGGATCAGAAACACTATTAAAACCTAAAAATAAATATATAAACCGATGGTTTGAAGATACCTGATAGGCAGCGAAACACGATTCCTAAGAGACGAGAAACAAACAAAGCATGCCATCGATGGCCCCAGCTTATTGCCTGGAGGAAGTTTCCAGGCCACAGTGCAGGCAAGTGCAACAGGCAGAGCCCGGCAGATTCTGAGGATTGGGGACACGCAGCCGAGAGTCCAGAGAGATCAAGGTAGCTACGGTCTATGGGACAGAGTGCCGGGAACCCCGGATATCTGCAGAGGGTCCTCCTTACGTTTTAGCCTGAGTACTGATCAGTACATGCACACGAGGAAACTGCCTGAGGAAGGAAAAAGGAAAACACAAAATAGAATTTTGAGGGAACAGTACTTGGCATTCATACAGGGCCAGGAATATTCCCATCAATCAGAATGGAAAACTTTACCAATGATGGAGCATTGGGTACAGTACTCAGAAGGGCCTTCCTAGTGAGGAAGAATTAGCCCTAGATTAAATACTGTTCTGGTCCTATCAAATACATCTTTTTTTTTTTTTTTTTTAAATATATGTTATTGATTTTACACAGAGAGGAATTGAGAGGGATAGAGAGTTAGAAACGTCAATGAGAGAGAAACATCGACCAGCTGCCTCTTGCACAGCCCCCAATGGGGATGTGCCCACAACCAAGGTACATGCTCTTGACTGAAATCGAACCCGGGACCTTTCAGTCCGCAGGCCGACGCTCTATCCCTGAGCCAAACCGGTTTCGGCCAAATACATCTTAAAAGTGAGATATAAGAGGATTAAATTGTGTGTAATTAAATTCAAATAAAAATATTTATAGTGTTAACGAAAAAAAAAAACCACATTGAAACCTGTAAAGAATTTTTTTGTGAGTTTATTTGAGCCTTACTGTTGACACATTCCAGGAAGCAGAACCTCAATGGATTGAGATAATGCTCCGAAGAATGGCGGGTTACATTTCTCTATTTATACACTGAAATCAAAGGAGGGACATAGGTAGGTTACATGAAATTCATTGGTGATGGAGTAAGGAGGTGGGAGAAAGTAAAGTGGTGGGAAAGACCTGGGATTGGATAAAAAGTAAAATGATGGAGGTGTACTCAGGAGAGTGCAGGAATAGTTAACATGATAACGAAGGAATTTGAAGTATCTGTCCTGGTGCTCACCACATTTGGTTGTGCCCCAGGGGCTCCAGAAAAAGGGAAGTTACAAGTTACCCAGACATCTCATAGAAATGTTATCTTAGAGGCAAAAAGGCAAATGGGCTACAAAGTTGATCTTTATCTGGGAAAATATCTTGGACGTGACTACCTACTGTAACCTGTTAGATATTTAATTTTCAAACCATCTTTTGTGGTTATCTTAGGTCTCTGGGTTTGCAAGACTGCCATGCAGGGCTTTCCTGAGCTTGTCAGGTTAGCATGTGGCTCTTTTCTTTCACAATAGGCATACAAAAATACCTATGCCTGACAAGGTAAAGTTTGCAAAGTCTGGCATCAATTAAAGATTACCAGATGTGTAAAGAAACAGGAAAATATGACCCAAAATATGCTATTGTAAATATATATATATATATATATATATATATATATATATATATCTCCTATCTAATAAAAGAGTAATATGCAAATTGGCTCACTCCAACACACAAGATGGCCACCCCCATGTGGACACAAGATGGGCTTCACCAGATGGCTGGCAGGGGAGGGTAGTTATGGGCGATCAGGCCTGCAGGGGAGGGCAGCTGGGGGTGACCAGGCTGGCAAGGGAAGGTAGTTAAGGGTGACAGGGTCAGCAGGAGAGGGCAGTGGGGATGACCAGGCCTGCAGGGGAGGACAGTTAGGGGCAATCAGGATGGCAGGTGAGGGCATTTAAGGGTGACCAGGCCAGCAGTGGAGGGAGGAAGTTAGGGACAATCGGCCAGCAGGAGAGCAGTTAGGCGTTGATCAAGCTGGCAGGGGAGTGGTTAGGGAGTGATCAGGCTGGCAGGCAGAAGGGGTTAGAGGCAATCAGGCAGGCAGGCAGGTGAATGGTTGAGAGCCAGCAATCCTGGATTGTGAGAGGGATGTCCGACTGCCCTCAAGGGGTTCCAGATTGGAAAGAGTGCAGGCTGGGCTGAGGGACACCTCCCCACCCCCTCTAGCATATATAGCATCCTTAGGGTGGCACTTCATGGTGAAGTCCCTGTCTATCTCTTCCTCCCATTCTCTTACCCCTTCCTACAAGCATAGATCCCTCTACACTAACTGAACTGCTAATGTTGCCCCCACTCAGTTGTTTCAATCCTTTGGGCTTTCAGACAATGTTAAAACACCTCCTTGTCCTTCTGCAGCCCTGTGTTAGCCTCTCCAGACCACGCCCTGTCCACTCCTTATACAACAGGCATCATACTTCTCCAGGTTGGGAATCATTCCATGCTTGTCTTTGTGGCCTTTTTGGCACTTAATATCACGGACATTCAATAAATATTGTCCATGTGCCTGCCCTGAGCCAAGTACTGTCCTAGTAGAGCAATCAGATAGGCAAGAGCAACAACAACATATGCTCTAGCATAGCTGGTTGGCTCAGTGGATAGAGCCTTGGCCTGCAGACTGAAAGGTTCTGCGTTGGATTCTGGCTAGCTCACATGCTGTTTTGGGGCTTGATCCCCAGTAGGGGGCATGCAGGAGGCAGCTGATCAATGATTCTCTCTCATTATTGATGTTTCTATCTTTCCCACTTCCTTCCTTTCAGAAATAATAATAATAAAAGAATATATGCTCTCACCTGGCCAGTGTGTCTCAGTGGTTGAGTGTCAACCTATGAACCAGGATGTCATAGTTCAATTCCCAGGGCACGTCAGGGCACATACCCAAGCTGTGGGCTCAATCCCCAGAAGGGGGCTCACAGGAGGCAGCTGATCAGTGATTCTCTCTCATTATTGATGTTTCTAGCTCCCTCTCCCTCTCCCTTCTTCTTTAAAATAAAAAAACCCGTGTGTGTGTGTGTGTGTGTGTGTGTGTGTGTGTATGTGTGTGTGTATGTGTGTGTATGTGTGTGTGTGTGTATGTGTGTGTGTGTATTAAAAGCATAATATGCTAATTAGACTGGACATCCTTCCAGATGACCTTCCAGACCAAGCTGGGGCTGCAAGGGAAGACAGGGGAAGGAATGCTTACTCTTGCACGAATTTCATGCATCAGGCCTTTAGTATATGGTGGCCAACAAATAAAATAATTCCATACTGTGAAATTATTTTATTGCAAAGAAAAACAAATGATGAAAGGTTGTAGTTTAGACTGAGTGGTTATGGACATGCTCTCTGGGGATATTAATGTTCAGAGCTGAAAGTGATAGGAACCAGCAATATGAAGATGGGGTTGTATTAGTTTGCTATGGCTGCTATAACAAAAATTCCACAGAGTAGGTGGCTTAAGCAACAGAAATTTGTTTTCTAACTTGGATAATTTGACTAGAATAATAAGTGCCACTAACACATACTTTTTCTCTTTCTTTTCTTTCTTTCTTTCTTTTTTTCTTTTTTTTTTTTTTTTTTTGTATATGCTTGTATTGATTTTAGAGAGAAAGAGGAAGGGAGAAAGAAACATCGATGTGAGAGAGAAACATGAATTTAGCTGTCTCCTCTATGCTCCCTACTAGAGATCGAGGCTGCAAACCAGGCGTGTATCCTGACCAGGAATCAAACCAGTGATTTGTGAACGGGATGATGTTCAACCAACAGAGCCAAACTGGCCAGGGTAACACATACTTGCTTTATATGTAGTTTCAGTTCATCCTCAGACCAATCCCATGAGAGGGAATTGCCACCATCATGTAGAAATAAGGAATGGAAGCTTTAGTGAAGACATTGGTGAGCATCAGAGTCGGAAATGCCTCTCCAGGGCCCAGGCCCTGCTAGGTACCCTGCCTTTTCCCCTGCCCTGGGGCCCTCCCAAGGCTGCCCACCTGGGGCTCAGAGGAGTACTGCTGGCTCTTTCTCCCCTGAGCAACTGACCCTATCTCAGATCTGGCAGCAGAGTGAGCCCCGCACTGGAGACCTGAGGCTGCAGGCCTTTAATAAGACAGAGTTGCCAAAAGGGAACATTTAATTGCATGTTTTATTAATTTGCTCTCTGTGAAATATTAATCACAAACTCTTGTGAACACAGTGTCTGGGAAGCAGTGAGCAACTTTGAGTTATGACAATCCCGAGTTTCTCAGCTGAGTTCTATCTCATGGCCTCTTCTCTGTCTTGCCACTCTACCCAGAGGACTCTTGCTCAACTCTGCCCTCTGGCCCTCCTGAGGACAGCTGCTAGCTTAATTTTATGAAAAAGAAAACATAATATTTGAAGGGAAAGGAAGGAAGGAAGAAAGAAAGAAAGAAAAAAAGAAAGAGAAAGAAAGAAAGAAAGAAAGAAAGAAAGAAAGAAAGAAAGAAAGAAAGAAAGGAAGGAAGGAAGGAAGGAAGGAAGGAAGGAAGGAAGGAAGAAAGAGAAAGAAAGAAAGAAAGACTTAGCTGGTTTTGCTCAGTGGATAGAGCATCAGCCTGTGAACTGAAGGGTCCTGGATTTGATTCTGGTCAAGGGCACATGCCCTGGTTGTTGCAGGCTGGATCCCTAGTGGGGGACCAGTTGGTCAATGATTCTCTCTCATCATTGATGTTTCTCTCTCTCTCTCCATTCCTCTCTGAAATCAATACAAACATATTTTTAAACAAGAAAGAAAGGGAGAAAACCAGGGTGGGAAGGCCGGCAGTTGGCAATGGCTGGGAAAGCAGAAGCCGGCCATCAGAAGCGGGTAAGGGAGGGCGAGAGGTCAAGCTGAAAACCTCCTCTTCCTGCCCAGACCCCTGAGCAGAAAAAAGCCTCGCTGTGGGGTGAGGCCAGGCCACCCTCCAGCCCCAGGTGGTTGTTCTCTGGCCTGGAGGAACGCCAGCAATGAACACCAAACAGAAGTGCTCTTTCTTTTACTGGGACCACAGTGCACACTGCCACCTTCTCCTCAGAGAGCCAGGAACACCGTTAAGACATAGTCAACAAGGAGAAGGAAGTGGCCAGTGTGGGGGGCAGGTATCCAGTGGGTTTCAGAGGAGGTACAGCTTCTGCTCCAGGGCACTCCCATCTTCACAGGAGCACAAGGGCCCCTTTGCTCGATGGGGAAGCAGTTGCTTACTGTGGGAAGGCATGTTGATGTAGGAGGTAACTGGATTGCTGCCCTTAGGGAATGGCTGGTTTGGGGGAGTGGATGCGTTTAAGGGGGTCCTAGGCTAATGGTCTCTATTCTCAGGGAGCCCCCAGTTCGTACTTGGGGAAAATTTCGCCAATGTAGCTCACACAACCACTATCTGCTATGAACTCTAGGATGTGGTGAAGACACGCGTGAAGAGGACTAGGGTGCCTGGTCACATTTGAAGAAGGGTAAGGTAGTATCCAGGCATCTCTTGTTTTAAGTTACCAGTAGATACAGACTTTACAAAGCATTCTGCCTTTTAGATCCAAATACATATTTCAAATTAGTAGGGGGAAATGAATTATTCAGTAAGTCATGTTGTGATTACTACCAGATTGTCACATCATTAGCAAACAAACAAAATTCGGATTCCCAATCTCACTACTTGGATCAAAACAAATTCCAGAGAGAACAAAGATTTAAATACCAAAAGTTAAGTCAAGTTAAGACAATGAGAAGACAAGCCACAGGCTGGGAGAAAGTATTTGTAAAACACATGTCTTATAAAGAAATGTTATCCAACATATGAACTTGGAAAGGGTAAAACTATGGAGACAGTATAAAGATCAGAGGTTGGAGAAGCGAGGGATGAATAAGCAGAGCACAGTGAATTTTTATGGCAGTGGAACTATTCAGTATAATACTACAATGGTGCATATGTTTTATTATACATTTGGCAAGAATGCATAGCACCATAAATCAAACCTAAGGTGAACTATGGAGTCGGGTGATAATGATGTATCAGTGCAGGTTCATCAAAGATAACAAATGTACTCTTCTGCTCGGGGATGTTGATAGTGGGTTGTGATTGTGTGGAGACAGGGCGTAGATGGACATTCTCTACACTTAAGACTGCTGTGCACCTAAAACCTAAAGTCTGTTAAAAAAATAAATAAACAAAAAAAAGAAAGAAAACGAAACAAAAAAGTCAAGCCAAGCAGCTTTATTCATAATATCCCCAAACTGGAAAATATCCAATGGGTGAAAGGATAAACAAACTGCTTACGACCCTTCTAGCAACCTGGTTTCTGATTAACCAAAGTCTATGCCCAGATTAGACTGGCTGATCCTGCTGATCTCACGCCTGGCCCCAGGCTCCTTTCCCTCCCCGCAGCTAGATAAAGACAGACTGGCTTTTAGGTCAAGGTCAATTGGATTGGTTTAATGGGCAGCCTACTTCGATGCTGTGTCCTGTCCAGAGCTGGCTTCCTGGTCTCAGGCGTGGCCTTGGGACCCACGTCACCCTCCCCAGCCCAGTTCGAATGGTGTTTTCACGCTGAGGCTGGGTTGCCTTGATCCCTGTGCTGGCCCCTGGCTTCTCTGAGAGGAAGTCCTTTTCCTGTGTGTCCTAAAGACCCTCCCTTGCTCTCAAGCCAGTCATCATTTTTTCTCTTCAGGGAACTTTCTATGACTCTGAACTTCTAGAAGGTCTTCTAATCCTTCCTGGGCACCTACTGCGAGCCAAGTACTTGGCTAGATGCTGGCATCAGCCCTGCCCTCAAGTTAGTTGTTCATAGTTTAGTGCCGTGGTTGGCAAACTGCGGCTCTCAAGCCACATGTGGCTCTTTGGCCACTTGAGTGTGGCTCTTCCACAAAATACCTATTTTGAAGTAGTGGCGTTAGAAGAAGTTTAAGTTTTAAAAATGTAGCTCTCAAAAGAAATTTCAGTCGTCGTCCTGTTGATAGTTGGCTCTGTTGACTAATGAGTTTGCCGACCACTGGTTTAGTGGGATGGACGGACAACCAAATAGGCCATAGTAAGCCATGGCTGTGATAAGAGGGAGCACGGGGAGGAGAGGAAGAGTGAGATTCCTTCAGGGGGCGATGTTTGAGCCCTGACCTGAAAGGCAGACGGGAAGACATGCGGGCGATGCACAGGCAGAAGGAACAGCCTGTGTGGGCACCTGAGCCTGGAGAGTGAGCTTTGGGACCCGGCGGCAGGAAACCCCCACAGGTCCTTTCCTCCTTTGGGCCATCTCTTCTGTCTGGAGGGTAAGGCCCATCCTACCCTATGCTAGCTATGTAATGTGAGATTTAGCAGCTTCACGCAGCGAGCACGCATTACTTCGGACAGGTTCGGAGGTCAGGCTCCAGCAGCTCAGCTGGCGCTCAGGGTCTCTCCTGCAGTTGCAGTGAAGCCATCCCCTGGGCCAGAGTCTCGGTAAAGTTTTCCTCAGGTTGGGGAATCTGCTTCCAAGCTCATTCCCGTGGTTGTAGGTAAGCTTCAGTTTCTCACCACGTGGCCTCTCCACAAGGAATGCTTATAATGGAGTAGCGGACTTCAAGGATAAAAAAGGGGATGAGGAAGGAGCCACCCATATGGGAGGCAACCAATCGATATTTCTCTCTCACATTGATGTTTCCCTCCCTTCCCCTCTTTCTAAAACCAATAAACATATCTTTGGGTGAGGATTAAAAAAAAAAAAAGGAAAGATCCTGCCTGTGTGCCTCAATGGTTAAGTACTGACCCATAAATTAGGAGGTCATGCTTCAACCACACGCCTGGAGTTGCAGGCTCAATGCCCAGTAGAGGGAATGCAAGAGGCAGCCAATTAATGATTCTCTCTCATCACTGATGTTTCTATCTCTCTCTCTCCCTTCCTCTCTGAAAAAAAAAAAAAAAAAAAAAAAAAAACTTAGAAAGAAAGAAAGAAAGAACGAACGAACACAGGCTTAGGCAGCTGACCTACCTAATTCCATCATTGGCCAAGGTCCTTAAGCTCTCTGAGACTCACTTACTTCATCTTTGAAAACTGGTGCTCTGGAGATCCAATGAGATAATTCAAACAAAGCATTTAGTGGAAATGATTATAAAATTGATATTTTCTTTAATTTGTTTCTCTCCCCCCCCCCCCATGAATGGTACTGTTTTTGGTCTTGTCACTGCCATCCTCCTTCAAGATCCAACTCAATTCCACCTTTACTTCAAAGCTATCACAGTAATCAAGCCAACATCAGCACCTCTGTTCCCCAACCTCCAATAATACCCCGAATCAGCTATTCATAATTTAATACTTAATTACCTATCATCTTAGGTTATTTCCTATTTATTTTGGAGTCGGTCCTGTCTTCACAGTTAGATTTTAACTGCCTTTTACTAAGTGCCTCTAGTAAAGTCCGATACAGCAGTTACTCAACAATTGCTTGGCGGTTGTTCAAGATACCAAATGTCCTTGGGAAGCTAGTGGCAAAGTCAACCCCCTACTTTGAGTTCAAAACTTTCAGGAAGGGAAGGGAAGGAAAGGGGAGGAAAGGAAAGGAAGAGGGAGCAAAGCAGCTAAGTACAATACTGTCAGGAATCTCTGCATTTAAAGCGTTGCATGTTCTTTCCATGACTATGATTTTATTGGGTTTCCAAATGAATTGCTGAAACTGTAAGCACTGTATAGCTAGCAATAAGCAAGAAAGCTGTCAAACCAGATTGGGTTCATTTCTTTATAACAATGTGAATTGATCTTACTTCTGCAGAGGAAAACAGGCTCATACCCTTTAAAACCCTGCTTACAACATACCAATTTCATATTAATCTGAAAATGTAATGTAAACAGACAGCAGTGGTGCTATTTTAAACACACACACACACACACACACACACACAAAACAAAAACAAAACAAAAAAACCACCCAAACCTACATTTTTTGCTGCAGTTGACAACATGTTTATCAAGGTGGAGACTATTTTGCAATAAGAGAAGAATGGTTCCATTAAGGCATCAGCTCTATGGAATCCAGTGGCTGGCTTCGAGGGCTATTTTGGGGCCTTCACGACATGTTATAAATGTCTGTGTTGACAGCTCTAGCTTCCTGTTACCAATGTGAATAAAATTAGTCCTCATTTAAAGAAGGAACTCATTGTATAGAGAAACTAGAATTTCAGAGTTGGTTTATTAGCGGATCCATGGCTTTTATAGAACACGCTGCTGCCCACGGGAAGGAGCCCCAGCACACTGTGTATTGTTGAGAGTGTTTGCAGAAGAATAACATTACGGCATTGCTCTGATAATGACCCTGAGCAGCAGGTCATTTTGTGGGTATCTGATGAAGCCAAGGAAGGGACTGTTCCCCAGAAAGATGCATAATCATAAATAAGAACATGTAATTGTTCCATTGATTGCGTAAAGAGTTAATGGATCCTAGGTTAAGATACTCTTAAGGTCAAGTCGACCAGGGAGTGTGGAATTTTTATTTATTTATTTTTAAATTATATTTTATTTATTAATTAATTTATTTATTGATTTATTTTTTACAGAGAGGAAGAGAGAGGGATAGAGAGTTAGAAACATCGATGAGAGAGAATCATCGATCAGCTGCCTCTTGCACACCCCCCACTGGGGATGTGCCCGCAACCAAGGTACATGCCCTTAACCGGAATTGAACCTGGGACCTCTCAGTCCGCAGACCGACACTATCCACTGAGCCAAACCAGTTTCGGTGGAGTGTGGAATTTTTAAGAGGCTAGGAAGTCAGTGATGGCCTGGAGGATATGGCTGTGTCTCACAGGCTCCCTGGAAGCCCACATAGAGTGCTCAGGTAATGTTGGAATGAATGATTAAATGGCTACAAACATGATTAGAGCAGGTGTCTCCAAGGTCATCACAGAGTAGGACAGGTCAGTGGCTTTAGTGAAGGACTCCAGTGTAAGGGACAACCTCAGACAGGGGTGGACAAAAGTAGGCTTACAAGTTATGAGTACATGAATCACAGTTTATCCTTGTATTATTAACTTATTCTTGTATTATTTATTATTATTAACCTACTTTTGTCCACCCCCTGACTATAATCTCTTTTTCCTTTCTCATGTCTGTCCTTTTTTAAAGATATACTTTTATTGATTTCAGAGAAGAAGGGAGTGGAAGAGAGAGATAGAAACATCAATAATGAGAGAGAATCATTGATCGCATGCCTCCTGAATGCTCCCTACTGGGAATTGAGCCTGCAACCTGGTCTTATGTCCTTGACCAGAAATGAACCCAGGACCCCTCAGTCTGCAAGCCAACACTCTACCCACTGAGCCATACCGGCTAGGGCTCATGTCTGTCCTGATGAGCACAGTTGGCCTTGGTGAATGCAGCCAAAGAGGTCATGCCCTACACCTTGATCTCTGTCCCTACTAGGGGGCAGATAATCTAGACACAGTGAGAGAGGCAAAACTACTGTCCTTTGGCTGATCCTGATTCTACTCTAAGAATCGCGTGCCCTCAGGTGCTCGGTCCCCCACGAGGGCCCACCTTGGGAGTCCCCCCTTTCCACATGGCACTTGGCTGCCTGCCTGCCTGCACTTTCCTTTTCTTCCTGGCTGTATGCCCACATCCTTGCTGCTGTGATCTCAGGAGGCAACCTGATAAATGAATTTACACCAGCCACTATGTAACAACGTAACTCTGTTACTCTAAGGGATGACTCTCTCAGAGTGCTAATTTGACGGGAGGGTGGGTAGGTGTCTGTAAATGGAATAGCCTTGCCCAGGGTGGTGACATTCTTTCCTGCCAATTGAGCATCACATAAGATTTCGGTGCACAGGTCCAGGTTTGAGTCCTGTCCAGCCCCCCCCCCCCCGCCCCCCTCCCCTCCCAGCCAGCTATGGGATCTTGGCCAAGTCATATTCATTTTGTTGAGCTTTAATTTCCTCTTCTCTAAAGTGAGGAAATGAGTCTTCCAGCCCTCCCAGAGTGGTAGGAAAGAACAGGTGAGTGTGTAAATATAAAAGAAACTGTTGGGCACTTGGCAAGTATTATAATGAATTTTATGCTCGGATTAGCCTTGTCAGGACAGGGGTGAGGGGTGGGGGTGGGGGTGGCAAAGGTTGGGGTGTTGTGGAAATGAATCCACATAGTCCCATTGAAATTCTGGAATCCAGGGGTCAGGTTTGGAGATAACATTTCAAACATGATTGAACTCTGTGGGGTTCTCCTTCACCCCATGCTCTGCCTCCATTGCCCCAATGGGCTCCAAGGCTTTGCCAACCACACAATGGAGGCCACTCAGAGAATTCCTGAACGACCCCTCTAGGTCTGGGCATCTCAAAAGCGGGAGTCCACGTGGCAACAGAGGGCAAGACGTGAAACGTGTGACCTGTGCTTCATTCCTTTTTCTTGTCTAGTAGTGGCTGGGGAAGCATCCACTCTGTGTCTCAGACATTTGTAAAGGAGATTTGTGAATGAACAGTGCCAATGTCAGGCCACATGGGGCCAGCCCCGTTGGATTATGGCACAGAGCAGTTTGAGGGAGGCCCCTGCTGACTTGCCTTTGAGGTCCCTGCTGACCAGAGATGCTCAACCTCATGGTAACTCTCTCCACTGCTTGTTGGATAGAGGCAGCTTCTGAGGCAGAGCACGGAGGGGGAGAAGCAAGGTGGAGTTCAGGACCAGACCTAGGCGGGGATTTAGTGGAAGTGCCCTTCCTGCAGGCAGCTGGTGACGCCACCAGGGGAGGGACATTTGGAAGCCTCCAGCCAGGAGATGGAGGGGAAAGCTGTGGGGATTGTTTGGCTCTGGAGGGAAGCGTACTCGTGAGAGGAGGGACTCCTACATCTAGTGGTGTGCCAGCAGGGAGCTGGGAGGTGGGAGCCATTGTCCTGAGTACAGGAACTAAGGTGTACGTGGTCTATAGAGTGATCAACCCAAGAACATGCATGCATATGTGCATAACCCATAGGCAGACTAGAAGGGGACAATTGGGGGGGGGGGGCGCACAGAAAAGGGACATGTGTGATACTTTCAACAATAAAGATTTGATTTTAAAAACAGTAATAAAAATGGACTAGAAGTCAGTAAACTTTTTATTACCACGAATGATTCTAAATAATGCCAGAGATAAATTTTTTCTTTCCGCAGGGGCAGATGGTTCCCCATCCCTGGCATACCACCACCTATGTCCCCTTGCATTTGTTCCCTCCGTGCTTAGAGAATGACTTCCTGAATGGCACACCACTCTCCAAATGGGCTCTGACCAAAGAGCTGGGCCTCTGTTTGCCTGAGATGCTGAAACAGAATTGCAACGTGGTGGCTTTAGCAAAATGGAAGACAAGAGCTTCTAGGGATGGAGAGAGAGATTCCTGCACTGGGACCAACCCTGCCTGAGGATATCCCTGAAATGATTATCTGTACCAGTAGAAGCCAACAAATCCCCTTTTGCATCGTTTGATTTGGGCTTTTGCCACAGAGATTCCGGTTATAATATCACTGGAATAGTTACAGGCACAGGAAACTCCACAAGCATTTGGTTACACACAAGGTGTTCTGATTCTCACCTGGTGGCTGGGGTACAGGCTGTGGTTTCTAGGTTTTCCCCCTGATTTTGGTGACCCTTGTCACCCCTAAGCAAACAAACAGTCACAGAGATATCTTTCTGTACACACCAGAACTCAATAGGAAGTTGCTTGGACCCAACCCAAGGCAATTATTTACAGAAGTCCTCAAAGAACATAATTACAGGGCCATAGTGCAGGGACCCATACCATGAGGGCAACTCCTGAGTGCCTTTTTCATCTCATGGCACACATAAACTAATTACTGAAATTCTGCAGCATACAAAAAAATATATTTTTGCCGATCTGACAAAAGATCGTAGGAATGTTTCTGAGTCATTCATACCTGGGGGCTATTGTTGTGTTGTCTCTTGTCATTTTTTTTGGACAGATTTATTACTTATTTGTTGTTGTTGTTGTACAATTATTTTAATAAAGTGAAACAGTGAGTGGAAAGTACAAAACACACAGCTGCCTCCTTTCCCGCGGTGAAGTACCAAAAGTTTGCATAGCCCCAGAGGAGCGCCACGGTGAGGGAGTCTGCAGGCTCGCAGAGTTCCCAGGGCCCTGGCCATCCTGCGTGAGAACCAATGAAGAAAACGAGGGGCCAGAACCTTCTAGAAACCTGGGCTCGAAACTGGTTTGGCTCAGTGGATAGAGCATTGGCCTGTGGACTGAAAGGTCCCAGGGTCGATTCTGGTCAAGGGCATGTGCCTTGGTTGCCGGCACATCCCTAGGAAGGGGTGTGCAGGAGGCAGCTGATTGATTATTCATCGATGTTTCTAACTTTCTATCCCTCTCTCTTCCTCTTTGTAAAAAATCAATAAAACATAGTATTAAAAAAAGAAAGAAAGAAACCTGGGCTCATAAAAACACGGCAAAGATTGTGCTACCAACAGCGTGGCGGCCGTGTAGCTGGGTCTCTCCCACCCACTTAAGTATCAGCAAGAAAACACAGGTTTTCAAGCAGGAGAACGTCCTGCAATAAGTAAGCGGACAGGGGACACGTCTCTTTCTCCAAAGTCTCGCGTTGCCTCCCCCCACGCGCGGGATCAGGGCCTGCAGAGCGCGGCCCCGCGTGCAGTGACTGGTCCCCAGGGTCCTGGAGGAGCTTGGCGGCCCGGTGCGTGGCGGGTGCATCTTCCCCTGCAGTCAGCTTCGCCGGGTCATGCCCTCCGCCCCTGGCGCTGAGGACGCAGGGACCTTCCCGTGGCCAGCGCGGTGCCCCCTCAGGTGGCCGGGAAGCCGAGACGTGTGTGACTTTGATCTCGTGGCGGCTGTCCCCGTCCAGAAGCAGGTATCTCTGGTGATTGGAAAGTCGACACACCGTCGTTTCTGATTTCTCCGAGTTTGCAGAACTCCCGAGGAAGACGGATGGCTCCGCTGGCTGCTGGTGGGAGAACGCGGCCTCCTTGCGCGACGCGCTCTGGCACAGGGCGTCCAGGAAGCACGTCTGGTCATTTAAGGGAAAAGAGGTCAGTGCCCCTGGCTAAATAGTCAGGTAGTGCATGCTTTCTTTTTTTGTACTTTTGTTATGAATCCTTCACTTGAGGATGTTTCCGTTGGATATGAGAGTAGAAGGGAGGGGGAGAGACAGAAACATCCATTTGAGAAAAACACATTCATTGGTTGCCTTGACAGGGCCAGGGATCTCACCCACACCCTTTAGTGGGGATGGGGTGGGGGTGGGGGGAGTTTGACACCCTATCCACGGAGCCACACTGGCCAGGGCCACATATTGTATGTTTTAAAAATTCCTGCCTTACACCAGATGAAAATTGCAGCTCTAGGCTATTACACAAGAAAGTCACTGAACTATCATAGTTCAACATGCACTTAGAATGAAAAAAAAAAATTCCAAAGCCTAGCTTAGTATGAGGAGGCCCGAATCAAAAGCATTTCACATGAAAAACCTGTGAAGATAAAACTTTGAAAGAAGCAGAAGGGGCTGGGCTGGTGTGGCTCAGTGGTGGAGCACCAGCCTATGAACCAGGAGGTCAACGATTTGATTCCCCAATCAGGGCACATGCCTAGCTTGTTGTGTTGATTCTCAGCAGGGAGTGCGCAGGAGGCAGCGGATCCATGTTTCCCTGTCATCAATGTTTCCCCTTTCCTCTCTGAAATCAATAAAAATATATTTAAAAAAATAAAATGACCCGAAACAAACTCAGCCCTTCACTGGGAAAGGACACAGTTTTCCCCATGGGCATAGGGGGCTTGGCAGGCCCCCAGGGGAGCACAGAGCCTCTCCCAGGCTAGCTCCTTGTGCTCATGTTGGGTTCAGCCATGGAAAACACTGGCAGGGGAGGAGAGAGGTCAGGCTATTTACATCTCCGCCCTCTCTTCCCCTCGGGTTTTGTTTTTGTTGGCTCCAGGCAGTGGTTCTCAAAGAGACCCCACACCTGCAGCCTCTGCCCCACCTAGGAGCCAGTGAGAAATGCGAGTTTTTGGCCCTACCCCCAACCTTCGGGGGACCCAGCAATCTGCATTTTAACAAGCCCTCCAGTTTGAGAAGAGCGGACACATGTCCACAGTTCCTGTGGGCAGACCTTCCTCTGCAGTCCCAGCTTTTACTAGACTCAGTAATTCTCTCCCCACTTTTTTTTTGGTTCCTTCAGATCTGGGGGCAGAAAGGGCTTCTCAGCACAGGTAGTGCTTTGTGACTAGTAGCTCATACCTTTGTAAAGCCTTTGTAAAGTCTTTTCAGTTGAATCGTTTGAGCCAACTGCCTGATTCCTGCTGGGCGCGTGCTTGATGCAAAGCCACCAACTGTGGGCAAAGGCTGGACACCCAGAGTGTCCGTGGTAGCAGGAGTCTGGTCAGATCTGGCTGGTGGAGCGTGGGGTGAGCCTCTCCCGTGTGCCAGGCATTTACTCATGTAATGCCCACAAGCCTCCTAGGGGTGAGTACGCATGTTTTACTGACAGCCAACTGAGCCAGACGCAGGGTGCATCTCTGTCGTAGGACTGGGCTAGTTCTTCCTCCCGATCGGGGAGATTCCCAAACACCCGATCCCTAAGTCCTCACACAGATCACACCTTCGCCCCCGAAACCATCCTGAAGTTGTCAGCAGCCTGCAATCAGGGTGTGGGAATAAGGGGAGGTGGTTAGGCCACTTATGAGCTGTGTGATAGATAAATAAATAAACAAACGGCTCTTCATTACAGGAGATTAAATTAATTAACATGGAAGAAATGATGGACATGGAAAAATCATCCTTTGACCAACAGCAGAGTAATCATTGCTGTAGGCCATACTCAGCAATTCATCCATTTAGTGGGCAAAAGCATGATGAGAAAGAAGATATTTGCCTAGTCTCATAAGTATCTCCCACCAGATACTTGTTCACTTCCAAGGGGAAACTCACAAATTTATAGGGGAGAAACCCGAGGACACGCCCTTAACCAAGTGATCACTAGCAATGGGGAAATCAACACCAGGTGCTTTCTGATAAGATGGCTGAGAAGGACACAGCAGCACTTCTGTGGTCTTCCCCAAAGTGCATAATCGTGATTAATATTAATCGTGATTAACATCCGACAACTTCAAATAGAGACATTCTACAAAATAACTAGCCTCTATTCTTAAAAAAATGGCAAGGTTATAAAAGACAAATACTGAGGAACTGTCTCAGATTGGAAAAGGTTAAGGAGACAGGGCAACTGAATGCAACATGGGTTCCTAGATGGGGTACTGCAGCAGGAAAAGAATGTTAGTGGGACAACCAGTGCAATTTAAATAAGGTCTATAGATTAGTTAATAGGGTGTACATTTCTTGGTGTTGATGATGATTCTATGGTTACATAAGATGAAAAAGGATACATAGGAACTCTGTATTACTTTTGCAACTTTTTTTTTTATAAATGTGAAATTATTACAAAGTAAAAAGACACAATAAATGAATACATTTTAAAAATCACATGCGTCCACACAATATCAGGCTGGCTGCTGTGTGCAGGATGGGTTTTAGTGGGTAAGAGTAGAGGCAGGAAGACAGGTTATGAGGCTTTTGCAGGTGAATGAAAGGTTGGGAATGAAAGGTGATGGTGACTTGGATGAGTAGTGGCAGTGAGAATGGGGAGACGTGGAAGATAAAAGTTACATCCATATACATTTTTAAATTGAGATATAATTTACATGTTATAAAATTCACAGTTTCAAAGTGTGTAATTCAGTGGTTTTTAATATACTCTCAGAGTTAAGCAACCATCACCATTATCTAATTCCAGAACATTTTTCTCATCCTAAAAGAAATGGCATACTTTTGAAAAAAGTATATTTTTATTGATTTCAGAAAGGAAGGGAGAGGAAGAGAAAGAAACATTAATGATGAGAGAGAATCATTGATTGGCTGCCTCCTCTGCAACCCCTACTGGGGATTGAACTGGCAAATGGGGCATGTACCCTTGACCAGAATTGAACCTGAGACCCTGCAGTCCTCAGGCTGATGCTCTATCCACTGAGTCAAACCAGCAAGGGCTACCACACTGTCTTGATTACTATAGCTTTGCAGTGGGCTTAAAGTTGGGAAGTGTTTATCCTCCAACTAAAATGGATTATTTGTTTATTTATTTATTTATAATTGATATTTTAAAGACAAAGCCAATAAGACTTGTTTATGGATTTGATAAGGAATATGGAAATAGCACAACCTTTGGGACATTTTGGGATCTTTACCTTTTGGAAACTGTGTCTGCCAAGGAAGATCTCCCTTTTCCCAGTTTTTAGACAATGTTTAAATATGTTTAGAATAATTTGAGTATGTGGCTTACTTTTTCAACTTTGAGTTTTATAAAGTATAAATACAGATCAAGTGTTTTAGTTAAAAATATTTTGCACTAGATTTTTAAGTTGAAATGGGCTGTCTGTGTAAAATACCCACAAGACTCAAAGGCTTAGTATGAAAAGAGAATACAGAATGTCTTGCTGATGATTTTATATTGATTACATGTTGGATAGATAATATTTTGGATACATTGGATCAAGTAAGATTCTTTGATCACCAAGAGCAAAGGTGTGTTATTAGAGACCAAGGCTAAGATCATCCACAATCTTGTATGGATGTGAAAGTTGAACAGTAAAAAGGGCCGTTAGGAAAAAGTAAGATTATTTATTTGAAATAATAGTGTTGGAGGAGTTCTACTGACACCCTGGGCCGCCAGAAAGATAAACAAATGGATCCTAGTGCAAATTCAGCCTGGAATTTTGCTGGAGGCAAAATGACAAAACCAAAGCTGTGCCTTGGGCACATCGTGAGGAGGTAGGCTCTTTGGAAAAGGCAGAATTGCTGGGAGGAGTAAAAGGCAGCAGGAAAAGTGGTAGGCCGGATGTGAGATGGATTAGCTCCATAAAAGAAGCCAGGGGCACGAGTCTGCAGGAGCTGAGCAGCTCAGGGCTGCTGAGGACAGGATATTGTGGACCTCGCTCATTCACAGGTCTCCAGGAACTGGAGCCGACTCATTGGTGCGTAACATATACGAGATACTTTACTAACATCACCAGATTTTTGTTTTTTTTTACTGTTTAAAAGGATGTCATTATAAATGATGTTTAATGATGAGCCGCCAATGCCATTTCAACAACAAAGGTAATCACATAGCAGAGGGGCTGTAGTGATACCTACCATTGAGATTTAATGTTCCAATTCAGTGGAGACTATAAATGAGAGTAATAGGAAAAGGCAAAGGCAAAGACTGGTCTGGGTGATAGCTAAGTGTTTGAGGGTACTTTGTCCTCTTCTCCTTCCAATTTCTCTCCCTAAGTGACAGTCCGCCTTCCCCCTCCCACAGCCCTCTCTGTTAGTTTATAGTTTCTCTTTCTTAAGAGGAAGGAGGCAAAGTTGTGCAGTTCTCCCAGTCAGAACTTCTGCTCTCCCCTCCCTTCTCAGGGGCTCCCATTCTTCATACTCTACATATCACCAATTTCTTTTTCTGGAGAAACATAGGCAAGAAACTTAACTTGCAAGTTGGCTTGGCAAACTATTTCTGTAAATACTTGAGGCTTTGTTGCCATTGTCTCTCTCTCTCAGCTAGTCTCTCTCAACCATTCACTTCTGCTGTTTTAATGTGAAAATAGCTATAGACAATGTGGAAACAAATGGGCGGGGTTAGGTTACAATAAAATTTTATTTATGGACACTGAAATTGGAATTTCATATAATGTTCCCATGTCATAAAATATTCTTTTTTCAACCCTGCCCCTACAACTCTTTCAAAATGTAAAAGCCATTTGAAGCGCATGGGCTGTAGAAAATGGGCCAGCAGGATCTGGCTGCGGGTCTGGGTTTGCCAAACCTGCTCTAAAGTAAGAGTGAGGACCTAGTGTAATGACATTTAGGGCAGAGGATCCTTTTGTTACTGGGAAACCCCTGGGTGGGCTTAGGCTGCCTGTAGCAGTGCCCAATAGGGAAGGCAGGGTTGACTCATATAAGGTGTTTATTGAGAAGTCCAGCCAACCAGGAAGACTGGGAGTTTCTAAGCATTGAAATCCTGTCTTAAAGCAAGGTGCAGGGGACAGAATTATAAAGGGGAATGGACAATGGTAAGGCTGGGAACGGAATGCTGCTACATGCAGCCCTGGGGGTCTGCAGGTTCAGTTATTGTTCTTCGTTGTCAAGCCATGAGACGATGTCGCTATTATTTCAAATATCGATAAATAATCTTTCTTCCCTTGACTCCTGATAGGGACAGCCTGACCACGCTAAACGGTTCTGCTTGCTTGCTGGGTACATTGTCTGCAGCTGAGTCACCTCCTCAATCACGTTGCCTGGGCTCAGAGGGAGGATGCAGGTGCAATGGCCCAAGAAATGAAACTCGGAAGAACTTAACCCTCTGTTCCCATATAAGAAACTTAACCTCCCCTGTTAAGTATATGTATCCCAGGATTTACATTAATAGGGTTAATTTTCAGATTAATTCAGGTTTTCTATAAGTCCTCCCCTATCACTTTCATTCCTTTGCTGTGAAGCTCAGTCCAGTAAATTGTAGGTATCAGTACTCTGCCTGATTGAAATTTTAGGAGCCCTGTCCAGGTAGGTAGAAACGTTGACACCAAAGTCATCAGGAAACCCTGACAGCTGGAAAGACTTCTGTGCAATAATTGCTCTGAGGCCTGGGAGAGAAGGCTCCTGCCCTGAGTCCTGTGCTTTAAAAGGCTCCCTTTGGTCCTGGCCTGGCTTTGGCATCAATGGGTGAAGAGTCGCAGGGCGATGGAGACACAAGCACTTGGAGACTAACTTCTTTCTCCACGCTTCAGACCCCAAAATTCCCTCAAGTCGACTTTTATGCTGGTGTGGCCTCTTCCCTGGGCACATTCTCCAGTGCCCAGACTGAGACAGGCTAGTAAGCCAGGACGGGGGGGTGAGGGGGATAGGGAAACTGAGACAGATAGTTAAACGGCTATGCAGTTTACAGCCATCCAGTAAATCACAAAATCCTATCTTCCACAACCAGGAATATTTGGAATAAGTGGCTTACATTTCTCCCCAACCAGAGGGTAAATATCCCCCTACTCAGCAAGATAGCAAAAATCCAATTAGTATCATTTTCTCCGGCTGTTGGTGGTCATAATGACACCAGGTGTTAGACTGGTGGAGTCAGACCAGACCTTGATTCAGCAACCTCAGTACTTGAGTTCTGGCCAAGAAAGAATTCAGATCTAAGACTCGAACCATAAGAGAGAGTTTGTTTAGAAAGTCAGAGAGCTAGAATAAGAGCTGTGGAAGAAACGAGCTCAGGGAATGTTACAGAGGCAAAAGAAGGGCCGTAAGAGCTTAAGAGAGAGGAGGGGCAGGAGAGCTCGCAGCGGGAGAGCGGCTGGAGCCTCTGTCCTAAGGTCTTTTAAAGATTTGGGGGTCTAGGAACTGTCTTAGGGGAGGATCTAAAAAAAAAAAAAAAAAAAAAAATCACCAGCTATTCAGGTGTGTCCCTTCAGGATTGTGGTCTCCACTGATTGGTTGGTACCAGGGCAAGGGGTCTTTAGTCAATGCAGCTGGTGCTGATGTCAGCCATGGCATCGCTTGTCTGGTTTTACTGCTCCTCTGGACCTGGAGCTGGAACACACCCGAGGCCTAGACGTTATTCCCATTCCTAGGGGTTAATGCTTAAGGGAGTGTTGTGCAAGGGCCTGCATGGAGTCGAATGAAGCTACTCGTCAGCCCCTTGTTCCTCCTCCAAGGAGGTCTACCGCATGACTGGCGACATGCCAGGAGGAAAGGTCAGGGGAGAGACCTAACCGCGTGACCAGCGATATGCTAGGGAAGGAATGATTATCTTGGGGGGAGGTCCTTGTGTTTTCAGTTTTGCCCATGCTAGGCACCCGGGGCTTTCTGCCCTGGTGACCTTGTGTACTTGGCCGATCATCCTTCTCTGCCCATATCTGTCTCACTGCCTACCACACAGCCACTCCCAGGGATGGATGAAGTTATGGGAATAAATCTCATTTTAGGTCATCAGCATAAAGCTGATGAATATTCTATTGAGATCTTCCCCTAAAATCTTCCCTACAATCTCAGCCTTTAAAAACCCTCAAAATGAAGGAGCATTCCCGTGCGTTTCCCTTCCTTCTTCACTCTCAGGTGTGCATCTCCCAAACTCTAAGGAAACCCATGAGACTTGCAACAGGGGAGCCATGGGCAGATGCAGCTTGTCTAGGGCTGCCCCCCCCTGAACTTTTCTTGGACTTCTCAGTGAGCCAAGACAGCTCCATCTAGTCTCTTTCCCATTGCTTCTTCTGTCCTAAGCCCTTCCTTGTTTCACTGTCCCCAGCTTTAATAAATATACTCTCCAAATCTCCTGGACTCAACTTGTGAAATCTTTCCAACACTAAATCAAGAACCCACACACTGCAGGCTGGCCAGAGGCAGCCCCATTCCAGGCCGGGTCCCCTTTCCGGTGACAAGACAACACTATCAATGTGCTCCAACCTGGGCCCAAGGGATGGCCAAGGGGCAGTTGTTTGCATGGGATGTGACGGAGCTTGGAAGCATGGGTGAGGGCTTATGTGTGTGGGGGTGAGAAGGGAAGGGGTGGCCAGGAATAGAGGGCCAGGGATGGCTTCTTCTATCTGGCCATATTAGGCATAGGATTCTAAATTTAAACCTGGCTAGACAGGTAGTTATGAAGGTATATTTGTCATGTCATGTCAGTGTGAAACAGACAACCAATGGGTCTGTGCTGCCTGCCACCAGTGAGCTAATTCAGCAGAGACAGGGTTGAATCATATATGAGCGTTTATTCCAACACAACTAGCAATATGGGAGAGCAGCAGGTCATCCATAAAGATCTACTCTGCAGCCCCCCATAAACCAGCTGCTTATATATAGGGTAAGACAAAAATTACATGGGGAAGGGGGGATTACAGGCATAGGGAAGGAGGCTATGCAAGCTGGGGTAGGGCTCTATTGTTTTGGCAACAAGGTTGTAAATCTTTCCATGATAATAGGCAATTCTTGAATGAACATGGACTGCATTCAAAGGTTGACTCTCAGCCAGGTTAGAATGTCCCAGGGAGGGTGGAACTCCTAGCCAGGTTAGAATGTCCTTTCTTTAACCAGAACAAGGCAATCACGGTTGACAGAGCATGATGAATTTTGATCAGCTCTAGCACGATACAAACATTGCCATCCTCAGACATTATGCCAGAAGAATAGTTCTAAATTCAGATAAACAAGTAAAATGATTTTCATGGTTAATCCCTGGATTCCTTTCCTGGAAAGCACCTGTGGTAGCAGAAGCCATGGTTTTCTCCTCTTCTTTTCCATGCCTGCCCTCTGATGGTCAATCAAGAGAAATACAGTCAGATTCTCCTCAGTGTCAGATTCTGGCAGAGGGGCTCACAAACTCAGCCACCTGCTGGGCCCAATAAGAAATGCAGAAGAATGAAGCCAGCAGGATGTGAGAATGGGGAGTAGTGGGGTGTATTGGCCTCTTCTAAAAGGGAATGACCTACACACTCAGGGTCGAAGGCTGCTTCTGTAGAACTGTGAGTCTAGAACAGAGGTCATAACCTGGCAGCCTATACAGCTAGATGTCCTTTATGTGGCCTTCACAGTGTTGATGCATATAGTGTCTCAAAATAGTTTCATTCATTAAAATGTTTTTATTTCCAGCTCTTTGACCCATATCTGAATATTTGGCAACTCCAAGTTTATACTGCCACGTGGCAACAATCTGGCAATATAATGGCTGTTAGAGGACTTTTGAAAATGATGGATGATATTCAATAGCAAGTTATGATATTTTTAGTCAGAGAAAGTTATCTCTATGACACCCCCAACAGAGGTGGCCATATGTTTTATACTTTAGAAATTCCAGAAATAGGAAATACATTAATTTTACTTGCCTTTATTTTTAAAATTAATTTTATTTGCTTTTAATTATTATGTAATATATCATACGAACAAAATCACACAAATACACACATATTATAAGGTATGTGAAATAATAAAAGATCTTTTCTCCACCATCCATCATAAAAAATTGGACATTACCAGAGCTTTCAAAAGCTACCTGTGTCCTTTTCCCACTGAATCCTTTCTCTACCCTTTGAGGGTAAATACCATTTTGTTTTCTTGATCATTCATTTGCTAAACTTTTAGTTATTCTGAGAATTATTCTACTTATTGTCACTTTGAGGTTTCTATGTACACAATCACTTCATTTGAGAAAATTATTATTTTTTTCCTTCCAATCATCATAGCTCTTATTTCGTTTTCTTATTATACTGATTAGATTCTCGAACTAATGTTGTTGAGAAGTGGTAACAGTAGGGAAATCCTTATTGTTATTATTATTATTAATGTTAATCCTCACCCGAGGATATTTTTCCATTGATTGTTAGAGAGTGGAAAGGAGGAGGAGAGACACACAGAGAGAAACATTGATGTGAGACCGACAGCAGGTATGAGCACCCAGGGGGACTGTGGTGCACAGGAGCAAAGAATTTTCAATAAACACCAGAGGTTTGCCCTGATGATAGCTACTGGTGCCTCGTCTTGGTCTGGTGCCCCAACTCACCTGCTCCACCATCCTGCCGTGGCCGATGCTCACCATGTGCTGCACTCTGCTGCCTGCTGCAGGTTCCCGCCATGTTCCACACCCCCCCCCCCCCCCCCCCCCCCCGAGGTCAGCACACGTCAGTGACAAGTTGTTCAGTTGTTCCGTTGTTTAGTTGTTCTGCCATCTGGTCTATTTGCATATTAGGGTTTTACATACATAGATATTTTGAATTCCTAGGATAAACTCAATTTGGTAATGAATAATTATCTTTTTCTTTTTCTTTTCTTTTTTTAAAAAAAAATATATTTTATTGATTTTGTACAGAGAGGAATGGATAGAGATAGAGAGTTAGAACACCGATGAGAGAGAGTCATCGATCAGCTGCCTCTTGCACACCCCCTACTGGGGATAGGCCAGCAACCAAGGTACATGCCTTGACCGGAATCGAACCCGGGGCCCTTCAGTCCCCAAGCCGACGCTCTATCCATTGAGCCAAACCGGTCTCGGCAATAATTATCTTTTTCATAAATTACTAGATTCAGGTTGCCAATATTTAGTTTATGATTTTTTTTATGTATGTGAGTGTGTGTGATAGATTCTTGATTATCTTATCTACCTATGCTTTTGATATCAATTACAATAATTTCAAAGAATAAAAGTGGGGAGTTTTAAAATATCTTTTCCTTGAAAGTTTTGTAGAACTCACCTTTACTTAAAACATTGTTAAGGTATATTTTTACTGATTTCAGAGAGGAAAGGAGAGGGAGAGGGAGATAAAAACATTAATGATGAGAGGGAATCATTGATGGGCTGCCTCCTACACCTTCCAACCAACTGAGCCACACTCTGGTCAGGACTCTTTTTTTGCAGTTTTGTAACTTTATTTGACAATCAGCTGTTCTGATCCACATTAACAGTCGATTTTTGGAAGTGGTAAAAGGTACATAGGTGACCAACACATAGAGCTTGTTTAGTGAATCTTCATCCTCATTACGTTTTCTGGACAACGGCACCCAGAGACACTATGGACATTCCTATTCCTTTGGCCCAGACAGCTTCGTTCAGCCTGGTGTCTGTGCACACTTCTGGAGCTCCTATGTCCTTCCTGGCAAACCTCTGCATCTCTCTGAGTGCCCGAGGGGCCATGCCTCTTGAAACCCGCTTCATGAATGTGCTTGTGAACGTCGATGGTGTATCCTCTGGTCACTACCTCGTTGATGGCAGAACGGCCCTTCTTCTCGCCACCCTTCTTTGCAGGAGCCATTGTGCTGGGCCCAAGTTGGAAAAGGTCTTTCTCTCTTTTTAAATCTTTCCCCCTTTAATCCTTTGAGAGTAAGTTCAGAATTCCTCCAAATGTCTTCCCCACGCAATGGCAGGCTTGCTCCGACCAGTCAAGCAACCCCAGGGAGAGGTATCTGAGGAGAGATGTGCAATGGGTGGGTCTGAACACGCTGGTGAAAGCCACATATGTATCTGATGTTGTCTAGTTTCCGAAATGTTTTGGCCTCCTGTGAGAGTTCCTGCTTCCTCCATTCTAATGTGAGCCAGGCTTGGTCAGTACAGTGGACTATGGAGCCTGGGTAATTGCTACTGACTGATGAGAAGCCCCAAATAAATGGGGGGTTAGGTTGAGGGCAAAACCTCTGAATCCAGTGGGTTATTAGTTGTTTCTACATTCAATATTATCCAGAATTTTCTTTATTTTGCAATACTCTTCTTTGGATCTTCTTAGCTAGTCTGAAGAACAGTTGGCATAGGGAGGAAAACCTTAGAATCACCTGAGATTTCCCCAATCCTCCAGCCCCATGGATAACTCCAGTTGGGTAAATTTCAGTGTTTGGGCCCACACTTCCTCTGCTAGAAAGGACTCACTGTATTAAGAAGGAAGTTAAAGGAATTTTAACACTAAATGTTTGTTGAACTGAATTACACGTGAAAAGCGTACCTCTTAATTCTGTAGCTTCTTTGAACTCTGGTTTCTTCTAAGAAGGAAAATATTAGAGCCAACAGTACTTGCCCTATTTACAATATTTTGTAGACCTTGGAACCACAGTTCTGGTTTTTAACACATTTGTTAGGCAAGTGGGACTGATAAATTTGTTAATGTATTCCGCTATTAACAGTGCAAAACCAATACAGAGTGGTATCTTATCAACATCACCAATTCCTTTCACCACTGTTCTGCAGCTGGAGACCTGGGTTTCTGTTGCATGGACGGAAGCAGTTCACTGTAGAGAGAGATAATCCACAGCCTAACACCTGGGAACCCATGTGAAGTGACATTATCAACACTAAGTCCTGAAAAAAATTTTTGGCTGAAAATCTGTGAATTCATGCCAGCATAAAATTCCCTGGTCCCATGGCAATATTTTAAATTATTCTGTGGGCCTAAGAAAATGGTTCTAGCCTGGCATTTTTGGCAATAATGCTTTTGTTCTCCACTCAGCCTTACCAGCCAAACATGCTCCTGTGTACAAAACCTTGCATAGTTATCAGGAAATATAGAGGGAATAAATATTGATGGATTAGACTTGACTTAGGGTGGTGAACACAGTGTACAGATGCTGTGTTATAGAATTGTGCACTTGACATCCATATAATTTTGTTAACCAGTGTCACCCCAATAAATTCAGTAAAAAGAAAAATGAGTAGAGATGAATGAACTATCCTCTCTATTGTCTTGATATAATCAAGAGAGTTGGTAAAGTTGTATGATGCTATTCCTGGTGAAACACTGCATACTGTTTACAGCAAGCATTTTTTAAAAAAATAGATTTTATTGATTTTTTACAGAGAGGAAGGGAGAGGGATAGAGAGTTAGAAGCATCGATGAGAGAAACATTGATCAGCTGCCTCCTGCACACCAGGGATGTGCCCACAACCAAGGTACATGCCCTTGACTGGAATCAAACCCCGGACCTTTCAGTCCGCAGGCCGACGCTCTATTCACTGAGCCAAACCAGTTAGGGCACATTTTTTTCTTACGTAGTTAGAAGGAGCACACTCTAAAATAGGGGTGTCGAACTCAATCAGAGAAGGGGCCAAAATCTAAAATCCAGCCTAAATCGCAGGCCAAATGGTTTACTGAACAGTCATAAACTGTCATTGTGATGGAAACGCAGCGGAGTGCAGTGATGACAGCGCGATGTGGGCCACATTGCAAGGCCTGGCGGGACGGATTTGGCCCGCGGGCCTTGTGTTTGACACATGTGCTCTAAAACAATGATAAAAACTATAGTATGGCTGAAACCGGTTTGGCTCAGCGGTAGAGCGTCGGTCTGTGGACTGAAAGGTCCCGGGTTCGATTTCGGTCAAGGGCATTTACGTTGGTTGCGGGCACATCCCCAGTAGGGGGTGTGCAGGAGACAGCTGGTCGATGTTTCTCTCTCATCGACATTTCTAGCTCTCTATCTCTCTCCCTTCCTCTCTGAAAATAATCAATAAAATATATATTTTTAAAAAGTATAGTATGGTAAATATTATACATAAACCAGTAATGTAGTAATTTATTGTAATTATCAAATACTATATATTGTTCATAATTTTATGTGCTATACTTTTATATATATGCTGTATTTCTATAATAGACAGCACATATATACTTTTTAAAAAGGATAGTTTATTGATTTTTAGAGGAAGAGAAAAGGAAAGGGAGAGAGAGAAATATGCATGTGAGAGAGAAACATTCATCAGCTGCCTCCTGCATGCCCCCTAATAGGGACTGAGCTCTCTCTGGGAATTGAACCTGTGACCTTTTGGTACATGGGAGGACACACCAACCAGGGTTGTAATTTTATTTGCTATAATTTTATGTGACTGGCAGTACAGTAGATTTGTTTATACCAGCATTTCCACAAACATAGGAATAATGTGTTTTCCAATGACATTGCAACAGCTGAGACATCATTACATGATAGGAAATTTTTAATTCCTTTATAATCTTACTAGAGACTTGGTGCTCGGATTTGTGCACTGTGGGGTCTCTCAGCCTGGCCTGCACCCTCTCGCAATCTGGGAACCCTCGGGGGATGTTGGATTGCCAGTTTCGGCCTGATTCCCACAGGCCTGGCTGAGGGAACCCACTGGTACATGAATCCATGAACTGGGCCTCTAGTATGCATATAGAATCTTTGGTTAATTTCTCCTCCATCCCCCCTCCCTCATCCCTCTGAGATTCATCAGTCTGTTCCATGTTTCCATGCCTGTGGTTTCCTCTCCTGCATTGAGTGTCTGCCCCCTGGTGGTCAGTGTGTGTCATAGCTACTGGTTGAATGGTCAAACGGGCAATTGGTTGCTTAGGCTTTTATATATATAGATGGGAACATATTCATATGTGTGGTCTCTCATTGACCAAAATATTGTTATGCTGGGCCGGACTATATATATGATGAACTCTTTTGTGCCTGCCTTTTTTCACTTAACATAATGTCTGTGAGATTCAACCATGAATCCATAATGTAGATAGATATGATGTTTCTTATTGCTGTGTAGTTTTTCATTGTGTGACTATACCTTAATTTATCTGTTTTCTTTGAATTGAAGGACATTTGGATTGTTTCTAATTTGGAACTATTATGAATAAAGCCACCATGCACATTTTTGTGAAATGTTTTGGCACTTATTTCTCTTGGTTTATGCCAGTCAAAATTAAGTAAATAGCTCCACGAATTGTTGCCAAGTGCACACACCTATTCGGTTCCCCAGCAGCCTTTGCCCTTTATTCTTCTGCCAGTACCCACCCCAAAGGTAACCACTGTTCTCATTTCTGTTACCACAGAGTGGTTTTCTCTGTACTTCAATTTAAAACACACACACACACACACACACACACACACACACACACACACACACACATATATATATATATATATATATATATATATATATATATATATATATATTTGATTTTTTACAGAGAGGAAGGGAGAGAGATAGAGAGCCAGAAACATCGATGAGAGAGATACATCAATCAGCTGCCTCCTGCACATCTTCTACTGGGGATGTGCCCGCAACCAAGGTGCATGCTCTTGACTGGAATTGAACCTGGGATCCTTCAGTCTGCAGGCTGACACTCTATCCACTGAGCCAAACCGGTTTTGGCTGTGCTTCAATTTTCTATACATAGAATCACATATTATATATGAGGAGGAGATGGAAGAGGTGGAGAGGAGAAGGTGGAAGTAGAGGATGGTGATGATGAGGTGGGGGTGGAGGTGGAGGAGTAAGAGTTGAAGGAGATGGGAGGAGGAAGAGGTAGAGGTTGAGGAGGATGAGGAGCATTAGCAGGTGGAGGAGGTGGTCATACATCACATGCTGGTTTTCCACCACTCTAACATAATACCTGTTGGATTTCTCTTTACACACTTCATATCTTTTATTCCTGTCAACAATGGTGAGTTAGATAGTATCTTTACTTTATGGATGTTAAAAACAAAGCTAAGAGAAGTAAAGCGATTTCCCACATAATACGTGGCAGAGCTGGGATTTGAACCCATGGCTCTCATATGATGTTCTTTTCTTTGAATTTTGAATGAAACAATGTTCTTTTTATAATAAGTGTTACACTAATTTGGTCAAGGAAGTTCCCTGTGCCTGTTATTGTTTTTAAAAGATACTCATTCCCTCTTTGAACATTGATAGAACCAGCTGCATTGAAGAAATCTTGCCAGCAGATGGCGACCCAAAACCAGTAACTCAGGATACCCATCAAGGCTTTCTGCAGGAGGTGGTGGGGTGGGCTCACTGCTGTGTCCTTGCCTGGGTCTGCCTCCATCTTGTGATTTCTGGGTTTCTGTATTCTCAGCCTCTGCTACCCGGAGGCTCACCTTAATTTCTAAGGCTCTCAGGACAAAGTCCTCACTCCTCAGACTCTTTTGGTCTGGTGAGTTTGAGTCCCTGATTCTGTTGTCCTCTGTCTCACTCCCTGTCTGCTAATCTTCTCAAAGAGCTCTATGCACTCCCGCGCTCCATGTCCTTGTCCTTGTGTTCACGCTGAACACTCACCCTAGAGGACCCCTTCCCCCTCCCCCTGTCTGGTTAATGCCTTCTCATTCTTGGGGACTCAGCTCAAGGATCACTTATAGGAGGTCCATTCTGCCCAGCAATCCTCCCTCCCCCCAACATGCCCAGGTTGGTGGAACCCCTTCTCTGTGCCCCCATCTGACACAGCACTGGTGGCCCTGGGTCCCACTCCTTTTGGCATGGCTGCCTTCCTCCCAGACAGTCCCCTTGAAGGTGAGCACTATGTCTTATTCATATTCCTAGTGCCAGGCATGGAGGAGGTGCAGGGGGAAAAAACACACCCCAAAACTGTTGAGTGAATGAATGAACAAATGAGTGTTTACAGAGAGGCACTGATCAGGATCTGGGGAAATCCTGCCCACGGGCCTCTGTGGAGCCCTGGAGGGCTGAGCAGGCATCCCAGGGTGGGTGGCTCTTTCTGGCCTGCGGGGAAGGGTATTTGATGCATTTCCTTGCATCATCTCAACAGCCTCTTTGAATCTCCCTAAATACCTCTGAGGAAGGATGCATTTTCTCAAGATGTAAAAAAGAGTAATTTAAATAAGTGGAAGGAAAATGCATTTTAATTGCATTATTATACTAATTTATGTCTCCCGCCCCCCTTGAAAAAGTGCTTTTTCACAGTGTGGAAGCACATTAGGGTTGGGAGTTGAGACTAATTGTTTCAGATGGCTGCTGAGAGGAAATGGACTTTGTTTCCGCAGCTCTCAAAGCAGGTGGATAAACAGGTCTGCTTTATTCTCTTCTTCAAGGCCAGACAGGGTTTCATGAGCCTCAGGGACCGCAGCTGCAGTGTCTGTGCTCTGAGCACAGCATCTGGCATATAGTAGGCGCACAGGAAGGATTTGCTCCGTGGATACGTGAATGGATAATAGAAAGAGGTGGGACTGAGTAAGATTTAAGGTGGTTGGGTCACTTTTGCAATGACATGCTGTGCCATCTGTTGTAGGGAGAGGAGGAAATGACTGAGCATCTGCTGGACTCCTCTGGGCTGCTAGGTATGAGGCGACACGTTTTTCTTGCTTAATCTTCACAACCACCTAGTGAGGTAAGGCCAGTTTTCAGAAAAGCAAGTTGAGGTGCTCAGGGTTTCAATGTGCAGAAGGCCAGAGTCAGTAGGAAGAATGGATTCCGACACTTGGGCTCTTTCCTCCTCCCCAGTGAGGCTCCTTTAAGCAATAACTGCCACACATTGAACACCTACTATGTGCAGGCAATAAACGAGGCAGTCTCTGTATTATTTCTGTATCTGGCACATAGAGGGTGTCAGGTAAATGGAAGTATACTAATTACTGTTACCAAGGATCCTCACAAAATCCCTTGAAGAAGGGGTTAACTTCCACGGTGTAAGCCAGCGCTTGCTAGACTTGAACAGAACACAGATTCTGGTTCAGTAGTTCCGGGGCATGACCTGAGATTCTGCATGTCTGACAAGCTGGTAGCACATTGAGAGGGGAATGTAGGTAATAGAGCCGAGGCTCAGAGAGAGCAGCCATCTTGCTGAGGAAATCTAGTGGGATGCAGGAGAAAGCTCTCATCTTCTCCTGCATCTTAGTTTCCCAGTCAGGCGTCCACAGCCCTGAGGGTACACCTCCAGGGCTGTGCTGTCCACATGGTCAGGGGACTCTGCATGGGGGCAGGCACAGTTCTAGGCCAGAGCTGTCTATCTGCAGAACTGCTTCTGTTTTTGTCTAGTTGTTGTCTTCTATTATTTCACCATTTTTTGGTTTTCTTTCTGGTAACAGCTTTATTGAGTCATAATTGACACACCACATCATTTACCTATTTAGAGTGCAGGAGCCAATAGTTCTTACACAGTTGTTCAGCTACCACCTCTGCCATTTTTAGAACATTTCATCACCCTGAAAAGAAACCCTGCATCCTGTAGCTGTTACCTTCCAACCCCTCTGCTCTAGGGAACCAATAGTGTACTTTCGATCTCTACTGATGTACACATTCTGGACACTTTCTATAAATGGAATGATACAATATGTGATCTGTTGTGACTGGCTTCTTGCACTTAGCATAAAGTTTTCAAGTTTCACCCATGTTGTAGCATAGTATGTCATTCCTTTTAATGATTGAATAATATTCCATTTATATGGATCTATCAAATTTATCCATTCACCTGTTAAGGGACATTTGGGTGTCCTAGAGATAACATCTAGGCCTCACTTGTGTTTGAGAACCAGTCCCAGAAAACCAGCAAAACCAGATAAGTGACATCATGGCTGACATCAGGACCAGTGTAATGACCAATGACCCACTACCCTAGCACCAAACAATCAGTAGAGACCTCGACCCTGAGCCTCTATGATCATTTTGATGCATCAGCCTATGAAAGGATACACTTGGAAAACTGATGAATATTCTATTGAGATCCTCTCCTGAGACCTCCCCTAAAATTCCCACCTTTAGAAAACAGATAAAAACCCTTAAGACAAAGGACCCAGTGCTCACTCTCCCTGGAGCATGTCCTGCCTTCTTTCTTCAGGCATGTATCACCTTCTTTCTCCTAATCTCTAAGGGTTCAGATGAAATTTGCAACCAGGGAGCAGTAGGCAGTGGCAACTCATCCTGGGCTAACTTCTTGAACTGCTTTTCAAGGGCTCTTCTTTTGCCTCTATAACCTGTTTTCTGAGTCCATGCAGCACAGATGGCTCACTTCTTCCGACTCTGTGGCTTTCTAAAAGGCCCAGGCAGCTCTCTGAACAACCCGCTTGAATCTTCTCTTCAAGTGTACTTAAGCTTTGTGTGTTAAATAAACTTTCCCTTGCACTAGAGTTCTTGGCTCTGAATTATTTTTTGGGCAGATCTCAAGAACCAAGGTCCAACATTTTCTCTAACAATAACCCCCTCTTCTTTTCAGTTCTGATCTGACTTCTCTGGTGGGACATGAGAGGGCACCTGTCTCCTCATTTGCCAGGAAGACTGCAGGCCTCTCTGTTGGTCAATGCTGTTTGTCCATCAACACAACTGCTGTTAGGACTTTTGTATGGAGAACACCCAAGTGCAGGCTTTCTTGGTGGTGGTGGTGGTGGGGCGCGCATCACTGAGTCCTCTTGAGGGCCTGATGGATCTCCTCACTGTACAACTCCCTGGTGTTGGAGACATGGCTCCACCTGATGGTTTCTGCCACCAACCCTGAGACCCTGCCCAGGCAGCCCACCTCACAGCCCCTTCCTGTGGAGGTCACTCCTAATGGAGTCTCCTCCCTTGGTCTTGAAGGGGTTCAGAGCAGGCCTCCCCAAGATGTCTACTGTGGCATGTGGGTTATTTTGTGCTGAAAGCAATTGAGACCCTGCATGCCCAGATTAAATTTATTTATTTATTTATTTATTTATTTATTTAGTTTGTTAATCTTTACCTGAGGGTTTTTTTTCCATTGATTTCTAGAGAAAGTGGAAGGGAGAGAGAGAGAGGGAGAGAGAGAGAGAGAGACTGAAAGGAGAGAGAGAGAGACAAACAGAGAGACAGAGAGACAGGGAGAGAGATATATTGGTTGCCTCCTGCTTGAGCCCTGAGCCCTGCCCAAGGACTGGGATCAAACCTGAAATCTAGGTTTGTGCCCTTGACCAGGAATCGAACTGGAGACACTTTGGTTCACAGCTGATGCTCTAACGACACCAGCCAGGCCAGATTAAACTTTTACCTCTCCC
The DNA here is from genome assembly GCF_014108245.1 of Pipistrellus kuhlii. Lineage (NCBI taxonomy): Eukaryota > Metazoa > Chordata > Mammalia > Chiroptera > Vespertilionidae > Pipistrellus > Pipistrellus kuhlii. The sequence continues at coordinate 24,065,094 of NW_023425416.1, forward strand.
TTAAAGATTTTAAAGCAGAGGCCTTGCCCATAATAAGAGTAATTACAAGAAATAACTTTTTATGACCTACCTATAGGGCAGGGACAACTTCTAATTACTGAACATCTGCTCTTCTTATCCTGTGAATAACCTTCCCCCCTTCTGAAACCTCAGCTGCCTTCCTTCATATTTAGCTCAGCAAGTCATACACAGTGGTGGGCAAAAGTAGGTTTGAATGGAAAATAATACAGTAATAAATAAATAACAATAAAAGAACATGCTGTGTTTCATGAACATGCAGCTGTAAACCTACTTTTGCCAACCCCTATATAACTCATTTTACCTTTCTGTTTCTGAACCTCTCACGTAGATATATGATCTCCATCCATGTATGTGGGGTTCTCATATGCATGTATGTAATTAAACTTGGTTATTTTCTCTTGTTAATTTGTCCTATGTAGATTTAACAATTAGACCAGCTGAAAGAAGTTAGCAAGGTCGAGTAAAATCATTCCTCTTCCCCAGTCTCAGCGCAGGAGATAAACTCAAAAGCTGGGGATGGATTGGCCTCTTTCTGTGATCACTGTGTGTGTCCCAAAGCTGAGGACCCCACACATTGCATTCATTTCTCTCCTTCCACTGACTGGGGGTGGGCGGGAGTGGCAAGGGGAGGGGGTAAGTAGTGGAACTCTGGAACAGAAGGCCCGGTGAGGAATGCTGCCCCCACTGCTGAGACTTCCTGAACTGAGAACATGGGGAAGTTTATTGTCTTTCCCATTTCAGTTTTGGGTTTCAACGGTGAAACCAAGAGAAAAGAAAGAATCCCATCTTCCCTCATTACTTTCCCTTTTGTGGGTCAGGGAGGAGGCCTCCAGTGCACCTGGGTGGGTGAGGAAGCTCTGTTTTTAGGGGACTCAGGCTAGGCTAGTGATCGGCAAACCATGGCTCGCAAGCAACATGCGGCTCTTTGGCCCTTTGAGTGTGGCTCTTCCACAAAATACCACGGCTTGGGCGAGTCTGTTTTGAAGAAGTGGCATTAGAAGAAGTTTAAGTTTAAAGAATTTAGCTCTCAAAAGAAATTTCAATCATTGTGCTGTTGGTATTTGGCTCCGTTGACTAATGAGTTTGCCGACTACTGGGCTAGGCAAACAAAATAATTAGTGACCTCCATGCTTGCAACTTTGAATGACATTCAAATGGAAATACAAGAAAAGCATTTCTTAATAGGGCGTCATGAGTATGGAAGCAGACACAGAATGTTGGTACTGGTGATTGAGAGAGCCCTCCCCATTAGCCCCACAAGGACTCTGGTACCTTCTCAGAACTTGCACACCCAGCCTGGACAGGATCAGTTTGCATTTGCTATTTCCTATACCTTTCTCAGGATCTGAGCATGGTGGTTAAGAGCAAATTCCTATCCTTTCTTTACTTCCCTGGGACCTGGAAGAGAATTGCTGAATATTTCTAAGCTATGGGGTCCTTGTCTGTAAAATGAGAATATGAAGACTGCTGACCGCATAGGCTTGTGGGGACTAGAAAAAGACCATACATGAATGTTGTACCAAAATACCATATAAACAACAGAAATTTATTTTTCACGATTCTGCAGCTAAAAGCCCAAAATCAGGGTGTTGGCACATTTGGTGTCTGGTGAGGGCCTGCTCCTCGGTTCATAAATGGCTACTTTCTCACTGTGTCCCCCCGTTGTTGAGTGGGGGAAGGAGCTCTCCGGGATCCTTTTTACAAAGGCACCAATCCCATTCATGAGGGCTCCATTCTCATGTTCCAATAACCCCCAAAGGCCCCAGCTCCTAATAACATTGCGTTGTGGGTTAAGATTTAACATTTGAACTTTGGAAGGATACAACATTCAGTGGCAGTCTACCTTATTTGGAATTTATATAAATTAAGTGTTGAATTCTTTGTCTCCTAACTTCATCACAATTTTCAATTAACGAATAATTTAAATCATTGCCTTCTCTGATTGCAGAATAAAAACTTACTTCCTGGTGTAGAGGAAGAAACTGGGGAGAGAGGCAGTGTGGAGAGGGGTGATGGGTACCCTCAGAAGCTTCTTGCCCTGGCAACCTGTCTTCCTCTCCCACCATCACACAGAGTCAGCCTTCCACCCACCACCTCCACCAGTCCACACAAACCACACCAGAAGGGGTGGAGATGCAGGAAGAGATCTCATGTTTAAAGCTGCCTGGTTTAGCGCTACATTAAAACGTTCAAATACAGCTCAAACCAGGCAGTGTAAGAGTAACAAGAAGGAACTCTTTCACAAGCACTGCATTGTGTTTAGATCTAAAAAGTAGTGGAAGCACTTTTCATTTTGTTTAAATGTACTATAAACGTCTTCAGAAGGAAAGTCACAAATTATAATTGCCCATTGCAGAAACGAAGACTGCTGGGATTTTATGGTTTGGAAAACCCAGAGAGTCAGGAAAATAATTTTTAAATGTTCATTTTGAGTTACCATCTCAACATCTCAGTTTATGATAAGTCATAAATGCAATTAATGAACTATGAGTATCTCCTACTCTTATCAAATTTTATGGCATTCCACAACTTTCTTAAACATCTTAGACATCGATGCAAATAACTGGATGCCATTTAGGTCAGTAAAAATATGCTTTGAAACATTCAAAAGGGAATCTGGCAGCGAAATACAGAGCAGGGAGGGTGTGGTTATGTCTCCTCTTCCTGAGAACCTTCACCTTGGTTAATCAACCAGCTAAACAAAAGCTCTTTGCTAGTTAAAAAAAAACCACACCCACTTGAATATCCAGTTTTCTTACCATTTTACAGAAAGCATATTAATTTAAAAAGTGCTTTTGGGTCCTAGGAAATGGTTCCATAGTTTCCTCCTCATTAGATATGATTTTCTTATTAGAGGGAGAGAAAAGTTCTCATCATTGAATCAGCCTGAGTTTCATCCCAGCAGGCTCTCCACAACCAGCATGTAGCCTGTCGTCTTTTCTGGACTCCAGGAGAGGGCATGAGGTCCAGTTATCAAGGATTCTGGCTGCTTTTCAACCCAGGACTGGAGTTTCAGATGCCTCAGTGACAACATAGATAGTGATAGATAGTGCCTCCTCCACCCCATTGCTGTGTGGTATATTCAGCTGCCCACCTGCCTGTGTCACTCAGGGTAGCAGGCTTTGTCAGTCTTTACTCTATGATGGGGGAGGGGGAAGTTTATGAATTATGCTCCATTCTGTTGACTGTTCTTGCACCATGGCTTGTGGAGATAACTAGCATGATAACAGCATCACCTCTGAGGAGCAGCAGGTTCAATTGATTGTGTGGGACCAGTTGTTAACAGCAATCCTGTAAGGCAGCCTCACAGCAACAAATGAAAATTTGGGCTTTCTTGTGGACAGGTCAAACATTTCAGTTCTCACCCCACCTGGCCTTCAGAGGTGGGAAGGAAGCCCTCAAGTTGAATAAACTCCAGTGATGTAGTAGACATGGGGTCTTGCATACCTAAAAACCACTCACAACTTGCTTTTCTCTACTTTAGAGAGTAAAAAGTGAACTTTCCAGCTTCCCTTGCAGCTAGGGGTGGTCATGTGATCTAGTGCTAGCCATTAGGATTTAGGTAGAATTCCCAGTTCAAGTGACAAGGCAAAACCCTTTGCTCTTTGCTCTTCCTCCTTCTTGCCTGGAGAGGAAGCAGATTTTCTGTGACCACAAGAATGAATCACAAACTAAGGTTGCTGAGCCAGGAGCCTGGATCCTTGAGGATATCTCTGAGCAGCCTTCTAGCTCTGGACTGCTTAACTTTGGATTTCTTATTATGGGAGGAAAATACACCTCATTTGTGTAAGGCCCTGTTGGTTGAATTTCCTGTTGCTTGCAGTGGAACCTATTCATTTAAAAAAATATATTTTTAATTTATAGTTGACATACAATGTTATGTTAGTTTCTGGTCTACAACATAGTGATTAGACTATAGTTCTTATACAGTGCTTACCGTAAGTCTGATATCCATCTGTGACCATATATAGTTACTACGATATCATTGACTCTGTTTCCTATGCTGTTCATCATATCCCTGTGACTTATTTGGGTTATTCCATAACCAGCCGATTATACCTCTTATTCCCTTTTATCTTTTTTGTCCATCCACCTACCCACTTTGACATGGCAACCATCAGTTTGTTCTCTGCATCTGTGAGTTTGTTTCTATTTGCTCATTTGCTTTGTTTCTTAGATGTAGCGAAGCCCATTCTTAGCCACAAAGGAGAGGCCTAAGAGGGCAGGCACTGGGTTGCTTAACAACAAGGGCTTGCAGCTGCTCAAGTGATTAATTGGAAAAACTGAAGGGAACGTGCTGGTGTTTGTAACCTCAGCTGGCGAGGTGGATCAGGCACTATCGGGCATTATCTCACCATTCCAAAAGTAGCACATGACGGAGCATGGCAGGTGCGATCCTCTCTGATACCCGTGGAGACTGTAGCTCAGAGATATTCAGGGAGGGATTTTCTAATTATAAATGTAATGCGGGCTCTTTGTACAAACAGTGGAAAGCACAGCAAAGTCTAAAGAAGAAGTTACTGGAATTCCCCCCTATGAAACACCGTGATGCATTTAAACATGGCCTTTATCCTTTATGCAAGTGTCCACACGCACATTTCTTGCCTTTTATTTTTCTTCTTTTTCTTTCTTTCTTTTCTGCCAACCCTGGACAGTTAATTGTGAAAAACCATGGTGTGGGAGGGGAAGGCTGGGATGGACAGGACCCAGGCCCATCTGGGGGGATTTAGCTGGATATCAGGCATTTCTCCTTGTAGGTTTAGAGGCAACACCTTCATAGATACTCCCTTCCCCTCCCCACCAGGGCCGGGTGGGTTGGGTGGGGGTGCCCTAGGCATTGCTGGGCCCCTTGGTCAGCAGGGCTTCTATGTTGGGCTCCATGTCAACGGTGGGAAAGCAGAGGCTATACCTTCGCACAGGCATGCCATTCAGGCCCACCAGGAACTCCTTGAAGTTCCAGGCCACATCACTGTGGCACACACAACGGGAGACCGAGTGATGAACTTGGGGTCTGTCATGAGCGCAGTGGTGTTGTCACTGGGTATGGGCAGAGCACCCGCAGGGAGACAAAGAGGGGGTGCATCTGCACGCCATTCACCTCACACGTCTCAAAGAGCGTGAAGTTGGGCTCGAACCCGCCACCGGGCCTGACATACTCTTATAGTACTTGAGGGAATTCAGGATCTCTTCGTTCCTGGCCTTCTCCTGATGCCCGAGCAGTTGCAGGAGAAGCTGAGCACAACCAGGCCTTCCGGCCCGAGGTGCTGCTGCACTCCTCCGTCTGGCCGTAGTTGGGACGTTGTGCCTCAGAGCCAGGTCACGCTCTCAGTGAGCAGCGCCTGGCCCCGCAGGGAGCCCAGGTTCACGGGCTCCTTGCCGCCCAGCAGGCACAGAGCTGAGTGGGCACATGGTTTGGGGATTGCAGAAGAATAGGGAGCGCTGGGGACAGGAGCACCTGCTTTTTTTTTTTTTTTTTTTTTTCCACTGAGGAAGCTGGGATTATGGTGTGGAGGACTAAGAACAAACATTTCGTTTAATAGATAGTAGGCTGTGGTGCAACTTTCACTTTTTAAGAAACGAGAAGAGAGAGGACCCGAGGAGGCCAGGGAAGGCCATTCCTGGACTGCAGAGAGCGAAGTGCTGCCCTCTGCCCAGGCCCCTTTGTTTCTCACTCACAATTTCCTCCGTGGTGACCTGTCCTTAGGGAAGCACAAGATTGTCTTGTTCTTCAGGATGAGCCAGTGGTCAAGGTCTCCTGACAGGAGTGCTGGAGGGATGGTCAGCAGTCAGCGTGGAGACACCTGGGTCCCTTCCTGCTGATTGGGGCCCCAGAAGCCTTGGAGGAGAAGGAGGAGGAAAGAGATGACAGGAGGAGAGAAAAGGAGGAAGGGGAGAAGGGGATAACAATACTGGAAGAGGCGGAGCACTGTAGTCCCCTGACGGATGGGTTTCTTCCAGCCCCACACCCAGTCCTGCTCTCCTGGGTCTGCATTTCTGGGCCAACAGGGTGTCAGTGAAACACACACAGGAAGCAGCTTCTGCTTCTGCTTCTTACATTTCTTGAGACTGTTTCCTTTTGTGTTTCATGGATGATGGAGAAGGCCATCACAGCAGCTACCTGGCTGCAGGGTGGTGGTGGGAACTGGACACCTGACCCTCCCAGGGGCTGGGTAGGGATGCCTGATGAGAGGCATTAAAAGGTGCCTTTGCTTCACTCAGAATCTGGCAGGGTGGTCTGTGCTTGCCTCATTCTTCACTCAGAGTGAACTCATTCTGTCTTCACACACGACGGGCATAAATCAATTGGGGGTGGGGAATACAGGTGTCTGTTGCTGTCATTATGTGCAAGTCTGGTGGATGAGAGAAGCAACACCTGCTCTCAGATCCTCTCAGTTCCTGCAGCCAGGAGGCAAGAGCCCGAGAGGTGGGATTGATGGACAGGAATGAAGTTGGGCTCCAGGAGCTTCCAGACCAGCCACTTGGAAATCTGCATGATTGTCTCTCTCTTTCTCTTTTATCTCTCAGTGTGGCTCCTTTTTTTGTATACATGCTTCATTTTCTTCCCGCAAAATGACTTTCTTCATGGTCTAAAACATGGCAGGCAGCAGCTTTTGAAAGTTATGTTACAGCCTCTGTGACCGGAGGAGGGATGACTTCATCGCTTCTCTGGTCAGAATTCCAAAACTGCCAGGGAATGGTCTCATTGGATGAACATGAATTAGACAGCCACACCTTGACCAATCACCTGCAATCATGTAAGAACTCTGCACCTCTCATAATTCTAGGATCCGTATGGATGGCTAAGGGGGCGGGGATTTAGAATAAGGGGTGCTAGTTGGCATGATGGAAAGGCTGGGGCCTCCAGAAACATGGGCAGTGAGAAGCCTCCAGAAGACCCCAACAAGATGAGCAGAGATGTCTGAGAGTCAGTCTTAAGCTGTCTGCTTTGCTGGAATGTCCCACTACTCTGTCTCCCAACCATACTGTGAAGCCTACCACATGTTTTTAATGCCTGTCTTAGTGATTTGGGTGAAGTAAAAGGGTCTGACCTTATGTCTGGACTGGTGCCCAGCAGAATAGGGAGAGAAGCTGCAGGTGCAGAGTGGCTTTGCTTGCACTCACGGGGAATTTTTAAAAATCTTATAAAGACTGTAGGATTTGTCCATAGAATGAGAGGAAATCCTTGAGCCAATGTTAGGTAAATATCAGTGGACTGGGGACTTCAGCTGACATTGGTGTTAGTGTGAAAAATGGGGTAGACACTATATCACAAATAAGAATTGATGGCACACACAGGGTTTAGTGTTCAATAAATATGCAGTAAGCAATCATTCCTCCTCTCTCACCCACCCTCATTCCCAGTTTTCGGGGACATGACTTTGAATGCTTTCCAGGATTTACTTTTATGTGAAAGAAAATATTTTTGAAAGGATAGGGCTTGGAAAACAGACCTAGCTTTTCATCCATTATTGACTCTTAACTATCTGACTAGATTCTGCAATCAACTCCCCAGTCTCTGCATCTTTCTAGTGGGAGAGATGAAACCCATGTCACGGGTGCGGGTGTAACAGCTGAGAGAAGGCATGTGAAGCACCCTGTGCCTGATGCCCACTACAGTGACCTCACCCCCTCCTGTGCTTCTTCCTTATTCCCTCAATTTCATGACAAGCAGCTGATGTCCTTTCGAAGGTACTCTAGTATTTGCAAAGGTTTTTTTCTCCCCTCAGACTTAGCCCAAATTTTCCACTTGAGTTTCATAATAATGATCTTGTGAGGAAGGGTGAACAGAGTCTCATCTCTCCCACTTTAAGGAGGAGCTGACTGAGGTGTGCTTAGTGTAGAGCCAGGCAGGTGTCACATGCTTCCTGTTTGCTGAGTGAATATTGAATGAGAACTACATGTGCCGCATGGCTGCTTAGTACAGAGGGTAACTCAGCAGAAAGAAGAATCAGGAAGGTCCCTGGAGTTCCCATTATGTACATTTCTAACTGTAGGCACAACAATGAGCGGATGCCAGATGCCTATGGAGCCCTTAAGTTCTAATCCTTAAAAGACAAAAGTTTCTCTGCTTTCCTTCAGCCCACTTTCTCTGTTGCCAACTTGCTAAACACATTGCAGCATGAATTATTATGCCAATCACCCATTTATGCTGTGATGAGCTAAGTATGATTAAATACACTCGCTTTTGATACAGCAGGTCCTCAGGTTACGTTGGAGATCCGTTCCTGTGGCACGACGTATCGCTATTTTCGCCATAAGTCGAAGCCCACCTACAACAAGCACCTACGTCACTCACATGGAGCACATACACAGCAGTGATGAAGTGAAACAGTAAAAAAAATTTTAAAAAGGAGATAGTAATTCCTGACCTTTACTTGTGGTAAATAAATAATAAAAAACATAAAGCACATATGTACATACGTCGAAATGATGAAACTTTAAAAAAAATAAATGGGAGATGGCGATGTAACCACGAAATGACGAACGTTGAGTCTAATGTAACCCGAGGACTGTCTGTATTGTTTCAGAAAAAAGAGATTCCTGAGAGCTTTTAGCTTCTTCTGCCACATGAGGACCCGGTCACCTATAAGCCAGGAAGCAGGTTCCCACCAGCTACCAAGTCTACGGCCCCTCCATCTCGGACTTCCCAGCCCGCAGAATGGTGAGAAAATAAATGTTAGTTGTTTAAATCTATGGCAGTTTGATATGGCAGCACAAGAAGGCTAAGGCTCCAGTCTTGGATAATTGCTTTCTGACTTTTGAAAAAGGATTTCTTGTAGAAATTCAGAATGGCAGATATGGAAGGGACCTTGGGGAACACACTTTAAAGCCCGAGAACACTGTGTTCCAAGGAGAACTCACCACAGACAGCCAATTTACAAAGCAGATAAACTGACTCTACCTCCAATTCACTGAAATTCATTGACTTTGAATCTTCCAGGTCTCAATCACAGCTTCATAGCTCCCCCTCTGAGGACCTTCTTTAAACATCCTATCTGAACAGCTCCCCAATTTCCTATGTCACATCACCCTCTTTGTTTCCTTCATGGCCTTTGTCACAATTTGCAATTATTTATCTGTTTACCTCTTCATTGTCTGCCTCTATCCCTAGATTGTGTGCCCGTTTGGACAGGGACCAGATGTGTCTTGGTTACTGAAACCTACCTAAAGCAATATACACTAATGGAATTGATAATAATGGATGAGGTCCAGCCAGAAGGATGGCTTTCTGGCCTTGGTGTGTTGTAGCCTTCCTATCAGTGCCTGTCGATGCTACTGTTCTTGGTTGCCCAGCAACTATCCTTATTTAGTCTAGAAACACACCCAGGTGGGAATGGGTGGAGCATGCTGACCTGGCTGGGCAGGTGATGGTTCTCCCAGGCATGGCCTCGGATGTGACCCAGGAATGAGCATGTGACCCAAGCCTGGTCAACCAGAGTGCCTCCCCAAGGTTCTGCTAACAGACTGGCAACAAAGACTTTCCCCCCTCACTAGTCACGAGGTCGTCAGGATGCTGGCCTGGAGCTGCTGGGGCAGCTGGCCCAAGAGAACGAAGCCAGAGAGGCAGAGGCAAGAGGCAGAGAGTGGGGGAGTCCTGATGGTGTTGGGAGTCCTGGGCCCAGGCATTCAGGCCAGGTATCCTGCCTTTCCTGACCATGCCTGTCATGTTTTGGTTTTCTTTCACTTGCAATGGCTGAATCATGAGCCTAAGTGTTCTCACCCGTCAAATCTGGTTAATAGTGTTTAACTAGGTTGATTGAGGGAGTTTTTTCGAGGCTCAAAGGAGAGACTGTCTACAGAAGTTCTTTGAGCTCTTTCTTTGTGATCAGGGGAGGGTGCATTTTTTACTTCCGTTCTCCCCAAGGATGATATCAGGAGTTAGCCTGAGTGCCTGGGCTGGGTGACTTAGGAGGTTATTTTGAGTCCAAAGACCACAGCTCCTGTCCAAGGCAGCTCCCTGAGCATGCTCTGATCCTGGAATGACCACGGACTATTAGCTCATTACCCTTGACATTTCCTGTTCTTGACACACATGCACATGGAAATTGCAAATATTGAGAAGTAAGCTTCTACAGGGCGAGTGTCAAAACCTTTTATTTTCATTATTTTTTGTTTTGTTTTGTTTCCCCCATTATTTCTTTTGAGCTGCATGGAGACTTTCTTCTTCATTACCAGTGTCACAGTGCTTATATGCCACTGGGTTTGATCTAAAACTATTTAAAGTGAAAGCAGCTGCTTTTGCTAAGCAGCCTCACCCCAGGTACCCTGAGAAGTGGGTAACGAATGCAAATGGTTTGACCAGGGCTCTGCTGGCGGAGGATGCCTTGCCTGCTGCAGCAACAACCCCTCACTTCTCCAATCCATCTGTCCTGTCTCTAGCCACCCCTCCCAGCCATTCTGAGCATCTGAATTTTTGGGGTCCACATGCACTGATTTTTTTCTTTCATTGTTACATGCGTTGAAGCTTTCACTGTCGCTTCACTTCTTTACTGTGACTGCTTCCCTCCCAGGGGCTCAGGAGTGCCTGGCGCCTCCCAGCCCCCTGGTGATTGTTGCCCAAGTGCCTCCCGTCTTCTGAGCCCCAGTTCCACATTCTCCCTTCCTCATTGGTCTCAGCAGCCTGCTGTCATGTGAACACAGATGTACAGTGAGAGTCATTCTGCCACTCTCCAGGTTCTCATCCAGCCTCTTTATTTCTCACAGCTCCCCGTCCCGCTGCCCTAATTCCAGGCTCTGACCTTCACATGTATCTTGACCCTTCTATTTAACTTGCTCTACAGACCTAGGCAGCTGTTCGTTTTAGCGATTTGTTGATGGATTGTTTCATCCAACCCAATAACCAACGACTCTGACAGGCTCTGCGTAAGTGGCAAGGAGACAGAAAATAGAGCTGCTGACTCTTGGTCTATTGCTTGGGCCACTGAGGCAGAACAGCTGCACCCCTACCCCAAGGCCAGACTAAAACTCCCTAAACTGTGTGTGTGTGTATGTGTGTGTGTGTGTGTGTGTGTGTGTGTGTGTGTATGCACGCACAATTCTCTCTTCTGGCAAAAATCCATCATTAGCCCTGCCTTGTCCATAGAGTGAAGTCCAACTTTAGACTAGAGCTGTGCTCTCCAGAGTAGCATCCACTGGCCACATGTAGCGATTGAGCACCTAAAAAGTGTCAGACTGGATTGAGATGTGTGATAAGTATATGATAATTACAGAATTTCAAAGAAAAAAAAATATGAAATGCCTCATTAGGTTTTTAATTAATTACATGTTGAAATTATGTTGGATATACTGGGTTAAATAAAATATTGTTAACATTAAGTTTTACTTAATTTTTTAAAAACATATTTTATTGATTTTGTACAGAGAGGAAGGGAGAGAGATAGAGAGTTAGAAATATCGATGAGAGAGAGTCATCGATCAGCTGCCTCTTGCACATCCCCTACTGGGGATATGCCCGCAACCAAGGTACATGCCCTTGACTGGAATTGAACCCGGGACCCTTCAGTCCCCAAGCTGACGCTCTATCCATTGAGCCAAACTGGTCTCGGCAAGTTTTACTTAATTTTTAATGGGGCTGAAAGAAAATCTAAAATTAACATGTGGCTTGCATTATATTCGTATTTTCAGCACTGATCTGGACACATTATCTCATATTCTCCTCACAATAGACTGATATGGTTTGTATTATGAAACTATGTTAGTAATACGTAGTTTAGTAACTATTTTCAGTTAGTTAGGGAGGCATGAGGGGCTAGATAAATGGATGAGAAGGTCAGCACCATGAACTAAAAAAGCCTCAGGAGAGTCCTGCATAAGTCACATTCCTGATTCCTGCCTTGACCAGACCTCTATCAGATATGCTCCCAATACCAGAGGTAGTTGGCTACTGGCAGGAGTCAGGAATGTTGTCTCCCTCCTGCCATTCCCCAGGGGATAAGATATGGAAGAGGGGCAATAAAATAATGAAAATCCTGGCTGGACAGACGTGATGCAATGCTGGCAAACCTGCTTCTGTTGAGTTACCTGGCAGATGCCCTGTGAGGGATGGCTGGCAGACGCTGGGTGGATGTGAGTGGGACAGCAGTGGCATGCGCCAGTAGCCAACTACCTCTGGTATTGGGAGCATATCTGATAGAGGTCTGGTCAAGGTAACTTTGCAGGGGGCTGGAGTTCCTGTACGAGCAGGCTGGGGGTGATGGGAGCTGTGAAGGGGTAGTCATTTCTGTTCATATGGCTCTGTTTGGCCCCAGGGGCCCAGAGCATTTGGTGATTTTGAGTTTTCTCACAGGAGCACCCTCATCTGTTCATTGATACCCAGGGGCTGATGGGAAGGGATCTGTGGCATGGCTCTGTATGTGTGGCTAATTTCCTCTAAAAATCCAAGAGGAATTCCTGATTTGGTGAACCACGGTGGCTCCAGGACTTACTCAGGGAGCCTTCCAGGCTGTTTCCCTTTCCTCTGATTTTAGGGCAGCTTCTCAGAGCTGACTGATCTGTGTTCAAAAACTGCCTATTCAGAAATAATCTTCAAATTTGCCTCTATTCTCTTTGCTAAGGAGGCTCCCATCTCTTACACACCCACCTACACACTCCAAACACTTTGACTCATCTATAGGGCCTAATGGAGAGAGGACAATGCTGACTATAGCCATTCTTTGTATGGGAAAAATTTAGAGCAAACAGAAATCTCTGAGATACTCTGGCCTTATATTTATGTTGTACAGATGGGGGAACTGAGGTTAGGGAGGGGATGTGACTTCTATCATGGAGAGCTTCTAGCAGTGAAGCCGGGCCCAGGGCCCAGATGGGTGTTTACTGTCTCCCTACATAGGCACTTGGCTCATGGAGGGTATCTTGGTGGCCTCTGAGGTGCAGTAGTGAGTCCTGTGCCTGCATTCCATTTGACCCTTGTCACCCAGGCAAGCAGCACTGTGACATGGGAAAGGCTCTAACCTGGTTATTAGGAGAGTGCTGCTCCTGACCTTTCTCTCTCCATCTTACCAGGCTGGGTGGCCTTGGGTGCACTGTCTGAATAGCCCTGTACTTTTGCTACAACTCACTGAAGTCTGACATGATGTCTCTTGAGGGTAAAATACAAAAACTCTCCAATGATCCAAAGCCTTCATGCATTAATCAATACATGGTGTCTTATCATGTCTTACCAATATATGGGTGACTACAACGAAATATCATGCAATGGGTTGCTTAACCACAAACACTTATTTTCACAGTCTAGAGACTTCTAGACAAGTCCAAGATCAAGGTGTGGGCAGATTTGGTTCCTGAGGCGAGCCCTCTTCCTGGCCTGCAGACAGCTGTGTCCTCACCTGGTGGAGAGAGTGAGAGCTCTGGTCTCTCCCCGTCTTATAGAGGTGCCAATGCCATCATGGGGCTCTACCCGCATTACCTCATTTAAGTCTAATTACCTTGCAAAAGCCCCACCTCCCAATACTATTGCATTGATTAGGTTTCAACTTGTGCATTTTGGGCGTCACAGACATTCAGTTTATAACACATGCATGCATAAGGCGATTGATTGCTAAGACCCACTGTGTGCTCAGCACTAGGACTATACAGGTGAAAGACATGCTTCTTCTCCTCAGGGAGTTTCCAGATGAGCAGTTGAGAGCCATGGGTACAGCATCATTCAGCTTGGCCAAATGATATGTGAGTTTCTTGAGCTTAGCTGGGGACAGGGTAGAAGGCATTGTCCCTCTCATGGGATCCATGGGGCAAGAGACAGATTCAGAAACCCTCTCCTCTTGCCTATTGGCCAAGACACCTGAAATGTACTGGCAACGATTTGATGATGTCCAGTGTATCTATCTCTTCTTTGTTGTTCGTGCTTTTGTTGTCTTTTCAGAGAAACCATTGCATTATCTAAGGTCACAAAGATTTATGTTTGTTTTTTTCCCCCCCTAAAACTTTTAATAGCTGTAGCTCTTACATTTAGGTCTGGGATACATTTGAATTTTTGGTTATGGTGTGAAGTAAAAGAACTAACTTTGAAATACTCCTTTGATCTGTTTTCCTCTTTAAAAAATTCATTTCAGCTTTTTATCTTTGATAATGGCACTTTTTTTACTCTTTAAATTTTTATTTCTAAGTTATTTAAGATGCTTAATTCATTCATTTTGACTTTTATGTTCTATTTGTATAATAATTTAACTATTTGAAATTTTTTTCTGAGTATTATTTTACTTCTATCCCATAGGTGCTAGTATGTACTAGTAAATATTTTAATACATTTTGTTTTTTAGAAAAATCATAAAAATGTAGTTTTTATTTCTTCTTTGAACTAGGGATTAAGAATAAAAAAATTTAAAAAATATTTTTTCTGTTACTATTCTTAATTTCTTGTTTTATATTGTGACCAGAGTATTGTCTGTTCATTTCTGTGTTAGAATCGAGTGCTCTCTGTGTGTGTGACCCAAACGATTGTTGGTTTTCATGTGCATTGCAAGGGCATTTCAGGATAGAGTGCTCATCATATATCAATCGGGTCTACTGAGTATTTAGGTTAGTTAGGTCATTTATATGCTGATTTAATATTTTTATCTACTTGATCTATCATAGATGGAGAGAGGAATTAAAGTCTCCCTCCCACCAGTCATTTTTTTAAAACCCATTTCTCCTTGAGGGTGCTATAATGACTGTTTTTTGACTCTTGCTTCTAATGTCTCTTGTTGCATAGATATTCATAACTATTATGTATTCAGTGTAAGTTGCACCCTTTGGCTTTATAAACAGTGTCTTTCTTTGTATCATTTAATGCCTTCTGTCCTGAATTTAACCTTGTCTGATACTTACATTATACATTATACCCTCTGCTTCTTGGTTTGCATTTTCCTGTTTTACCTTTGCCCTTCCTTTTATTTTCAGCTTTTCTGAATCACTGTGCTTTTTCGTGTGTCTTTTATATATAACTTAGGGCTTAGTTTTGCTTTGTGACTGATCTGAAATATATTTTTAAATAGATAAGTTAAGCCCACTTATTTGACCCAGACATATTTGATCTCAGTATGTCCTTTTATTTTATGCTGTGTTTCTCTTTTACTATTTATCAGCATGTTGTTACAAAATGAGTTTTCTTTGCTTGCAGTTCTGATATTCAGGAGGATTTATACTTTTGTTCTCATAACTACTTTTATAATTATAACTTTACATAAAATTGTTAGTGCTCTATTTCTCTAGACAGGATTAATTAGTTCTCTTGTATGAATAATGATGAAATTGATATGCTTCATTTTCCTACCCTCTCTCTCACCCCACACTTTTAGTTAATGTGTTTCCCCACTGTCTTGTTAAAGATATTTACACTGACTCTTACTTGTTTTGTCAGCTTTGAATCATATCTTTGACTCCCACTATTACAAATGCAACAATCTGCAAGCTACTCTACTTTTTATATTGTCTACTCCTTCCCCGTTCCATTTTTATTACTTTATACATTGGCCAACTATATAACATTTACATCCTACCTGTCACCTCAATCTTCAGCTTTGCTTAATGTTTTAATTAATTATTTTTACTTTTTAAGGTGTAATGGACATATAGCATTAAGTTACTTTCAGATGTCTAACATAATTATTTGTTATTTGTATATGTAGATGAATGATCGCCACAATACGTCTAGCTAACACCAGATGTTCCTTAACGTTGCAGTTGTGGTGGTTAGTGCCCTCATCCATCTTTTTGCTGCAGTTCGTCTCCTCTGTTATCTCTCAGTGAATGAATATTTAATCTTTTGTAAATTCCTCAAGAGAGATTCATGGGACAGTATTAAGCAACTTCAGAAATAGAACAACTGTTAACTTTGTTTGCTTTTGGATGGACATTCTTTGCTGGATAGAAAATCCTTAGCTCTCTTTCTTGTAGTTGTTTAACTACATCGTCTTCCTGTTTTGGATGTTGCCCTGGAGAAGTCTGAGGCATGTCTGAATTTCCTCCTGCTTAGGGCTTATCTCTTTTCCTAGGCTCCCAGAAGATTCTTTCCCACTTTCCCTTCCTTTATCTTGTCCTCTCTTGTCTTCCCTCTGCTTTCCCTGCCTCTTCTCCCCCTTCTTTGCTTTCCTATTTCTCTCTCTGGCCTTGCAGGTTATGTCTCATGGCTGCCGTTCTGATTCGGTTTTCCCTGGTTCATGGTATGCCCTTACTGAGTAGAGTCAAGTCTTTCTTCGTTTATTCAGCATCACCACTCCCGTTTCCTTCCTTAGGACTCTGATTTTGAGTGTGCTGGCTCTCCTTTGCTTGTTGTGGCTAATATTTTCTCTCCACTCCCCTTGAATTCTATCTTTATTTCATTTAATCTTGGTTGCATTTCTTTCTTTTTTAAAAACATTTTTTATTGATTTTAGAGAGGAAGGGAGAGGGAGAGAGAGAGATAGAAACATCAATGATGAGAGAGAACCATTGATCGGCTGCCTCCTGCACGCTCCACACTTGGGATCGACCCCACAACCAGGACATGTGCCCTTAACCGGAATCAGACCCGGGACCCTTCAGTCTGCATGCCAATGCTCTATCCACTGAGCTAAACCAGCTAGAACGGTTACATTTCTTGTATCTGCCCATTACATCCTTTAATGTCTTTTCTGCAGTTTATAATCTGTCATAAACTTTCCAATTTTGTCTTCATTTTTCTGATGGCTTTTACACTGTTTTGTCAATTACTTTCTGTAGTTCTGCCAACTCACAGTTCACATCCTATTTTCTTGCTATAGCTTTCCTGAATTCCGGCATTTCTATTTTGCGGTATTCTTTAAAGAGATAGTTGCTTTATCAATTTTTAAAAAAGTCATGTGAAATATTTGCATCCCTTTTCTTTGCTTCCTAGCAACATTCTTTTGTGTGTGTGTGTGTGGATGATGTTCATCCGTTGGTAAATCTTGCTACTCTTTTCAAACTTTTACCTTAATGTAACTTTGTATAGATGCTAAAAAAAATTACTTATTAAATGTGTTGAGTTTTTCAGTACTCGCTATTTACATAAGGTTTCTGATGCAGTACTTCACAAATCAAAGCTTTTTCTTTCTTTGCTGTTCACCCAAAAGACTGGTCGCTGGAAATAGGGTTTGGCTGCACTTTTCTTTGTGCAGCCTTACCTCTTCTGTTTCTACAAACTCCGGGGGACTCCTCCTGTGATTTCTGCTTTCCTCACTCTCTGCACCCTGCAGCAAATAGGGAATGTAGCTTGCATACTTCATAGTGAGGTGCATGCCTCTGGGAGTTTTATTTCTGCTGGCACTTTTAAGATGTGCCATCAAGTACTCTTTCAACTCAATTTTTCTTCTTTCCTCCCCCCCGATGTGGTTTCTGTCTGATTTCAGTTATTTTTGTCCACCCGTAAGCATATTTTGGAGTGTGCAGATTATAATTGGCTTCTAGTTTTAATGAAAATGGAGGTTGTGGATATTTTTTCAATTCTCCTTGCTCCTTTCATGTGATTTTTAGGAAGAGGACGGATACCTGAGCTGAACTATGCTGCCATGTTCATAGCAGAAGCTCCTGAGATGACTTTAAGGTTATTTGTCATTAGGGGTTTTTCTTGTTATGAAACACTGAAGAACTGTGATCTGAGAGCCCTTGGATGACTGCTCCCCAACACAGACTTAATAATAAAGGCGATTGCAGATTAAAAAAAAAAAAAATATATATATATATATATATATATATATATATATATATATATATATATTTATATATTTATTTATATACATATATATATATTTATTTATTTATACAGAGGAAGAGGGTTAGAGAGTTAGGAACATTAATGAGAGAGAGTCATTGATCAGCTGCCTCCTGCACACCCGTACTTGGGATGTGCCCGCAACCAAGGTACATGCCCTTGACCTGAATCAAACTTGGGCCCCTTGGGTCCACAGGCCGATGCTCTATCCACTGAGCCAAACAGGTTAGGGCCGATTACAGATTTTTTAAAACACCCATGACTTTGGCTATCTGGAAAGTAAAGAAATAATGCATTATTTTAGGTTAATCTGAGTTAAAACTTTAAGCACTTACCTTTTCTTCTTGAATCTTTTGGGAAGGAACTTTTTCTAAACACTAATATATTTCTTGCTTTTTTGGGAGCTTGAGGACGATTATACCCAATATATGAGTGTTTATTATGATATTTTGTGCTAAAACATGGTTATTTTATTAAAGGAGCGAAGGTGTTGCTTTCTGTAAGAAGAGGCTCTGAAGTTTATGTTTAAGTGTTTTTGTCATACATAGTTTCCCCCCTTTCATCTTGGATTTTTGTGTGTGGAAGAAATGCAAATAATGCTTTTAATAGAAATGTATCTGTGTTCTGATCCTTCTTAATTCTTCAGTGGAATACCCAAAGATCTGTGCTACATGACTTTAAGTAGAGAGGCAGAATAAAACATATTAAGGCCTCTATTTGAACAAGGTATGATGCAAAGGCATTTTATGGGTACTTCTATATGAAAAAACACTGGGGTGGATTATTATTATTATTATTTTTTGCTAACTAGAAAATGTATTTATTTATTTATTTACTTATTTTTGCTTTTCCCCTTTTATCTTTTGAGTACGTTTTTCTTTATGGGGTCCTTTCTTGCTGCTATATATAGTATTTGCCTATCCTTTTTGAATTTGATGGAGGTTCATGAATCAGACCACAAAGATTGCTGGAATTACACATGAAGTAAAAGTAAGTATACTTTGGGCATGATCCGAGGGACTCTCCCATGAATAGTATGATATTCACTGCCTAGACTGTGTTAGTTGCCTGATGTTTCTCGGATCTCAGCAGCTTCATCCTTCCTTGAGGCACTTCACCTAGAAGAAGAGAATTCACCTCATCAAATGGCAGGTGGAAAAGTGAATAATGCAATACAACTAGACGGGCAGGTGCTGTAGGCTCCACAGAGAAAGTCACTTTACCAGATTATACCAGCTAGGTTGTGCGTGTAGACACTAGCAAGGTCAAAGTCAGCTTGCTGACATTTAGCAGAGACATAACACAAAAGGGAAAGGAAGTTGAATAGTTACATTTAGGACACATGAGGTGTTTTCCTAGTTTTGATCACATAGACACTTAATGATATTATTGTGATGAACACTGTCACTCTAGTTTAAAATTCTATCATATTGTCTCTCCCGCCCCCCCCCGAAAATATTATGGAAAGGCCCAAAGAAAACATTTGCCGTAGCATTCTACTGCCTTGCAGAGAGGGGCGTTTTGTGTTCTCAGTGCCCAGTTGTCCCAGCATCTGGGGGAGGTGTGGGCATTTGGTATTGCTATGCAGGCCAAGTACACAGAGACGGTTCTAACATTGTTAAGTGCAAGCTGCGAGATTCTAAGATTAATTGTGCTTCACTCTCCAGTGAGATTAGTGCATTATAAATCATAGAGGCATATCCCATCAATCTGGAGTCTGGATCCAGGGAACATGATAACCCCTGACTCAGCAGAAACGTACCTTCCATCCATTACGGCTTCTCTCCCCGAATAAACCGCATGCTCCTCAGAAAGGACCAGGGCAACACACAACATTTAAAAGACATCTGTGAGATAAGGTCCCATCTCTTACAACAGGGAAACCATTTTACGCTCCTTGGTTTTATTCTATAATAACTTTAAACAGGACAGGTTTAAAAACTATTTACTGGCTACTTAATTTTGTTTAGCCCTGGGGTGAGTTCTTTGAGGGAGTCAAAAGAAAGAAAATGTATGATCCCTTCTCTTGATAAGCTATGGTTTAGTTGGGGACAAAAGCCAAATTAATTCTAATTATGTGATGTTGATGCTAATTGCTTTTGTTTATCTATTACTTACTATGTGCATACTGATAGAATATATTAAGAAATTACTCAGAACATATTTCTAAATAAACAATTAGAGGTCAGAGGAAAGATAAATGTATTGAATCAGTCTGGAAGTTCCCTCTAGAAAAATTTCTGTGCTGGGTCTTGTTGGTGGGAAGGCTTTAGTGAGCGAGACAGGCTGCATTTCCATTGTGAGGATAGAGCTTGCAGGAGAGAAATGAGGTTAGATAGGCAGTGGAGGAACCTGGAGGTGCATGCAGGTGGCCAGCAGAACCATAAAACATACAAGAGTATCTTGCCCTGCACCTCTGCTTTCAGAGCCAATTCCATTCCACTTTGGGCACCCTGCCTCGAGGAAGAGAATTCCCATAGGAACATCTCATCAGAATGGCAAGTGGGAAAGTGAAGGCAGTACGGCCAGCCAGGCAGGTGCTGTGGCTGCATGAAGTACATTTGACCAGATTACGCCAGCTTGTGTGTATAGGCACTGAGGGAGCCAAAGTGAGTTTGCTGACATTTGGCAAAAATATAAAATAATCTTTCCTCTCCTTCTTCCTCTCTCCTTTCTTCTTTCTCCCTTCACCTTTGTCCTTCTCTCCTTCCTTTATTATTATGAAACTAGGGGCCTGGTGCATGAATTCGTGCATGGGTGGGGTCCCTTGGCTTGGCCTGCGATGGGGGGAGGGACCTCAGGAGGTTGGCTGTGGGAGTGCAATGACCACCAGGAGGCAGCTCCTGTGTTGAGCATCTGCTCCTGGTGGTCAGTGCACATCATAGCTACTGGCCCATATTCCGGTCATCCAGTCATCTGGTTGTAACAGTTGATTAGGCATATAGATATAGATATAGATATAGATATAGATATAGATATAGATATAGATGATATAGATATAGATATTTCAAGCTTAACACCCCTCCTTTCAATTCATCCTCTTCCTCGATCAGTTCTTTTAGCTACAACTTCATGACCACACAGTGCTCATTCAACTTCATTCATCTATTCATTTAACAAGTATTCATTGGGAATTCCATATGTGTCTTCAGATAATATACAGTCTTATAAGGAAGACAGTGAAGAAACAATTACAACATGATGTGATAAGTACCTTGGAATGAGGAACATAGAATACTATGGGAACAAATAGCAAGAACATTTAATCTTAATGAGGGAAGGAGGGGGTCAGAAAAGCTGACTGGAGATGTTCAAACCCTCCCTAAGGCTGTTGACTTCATCTGACCTGGGAAGCCATCAGGCACTTAGGGTGCTGGGTTGCCTTTGGCTGCCATCATACAGAGGATATCATTTTATCTATTCAATCAACAATGATTTTTTTTAAAATCAGGTCTACAGTGTAAACATTGTTCCAGGCTCTGTAAACCAAACGGCTGTAAACCAAATGAGCAAATCACCTGATCTCACAGAGCATATATTCTATAGAGAAGAGTCGACAATGAATAAATAAATAAAAATAGATAATATATTAGGTGTGAATGAAAAAATGAAAGTAAGATGTTTGAGTGTGGGTATGATTTTAGATAGGGTGGTGTGGGCCTCTCCATTAAAGTGATACTTGAGTGAGGTCTGATGAATGAAAGGAATTTGTCATGTGGCTTTCTAGGTGTCAGGCTGAGGGGGCAGCATTGTAGGCAGAAGGAACAGCTAGAGCACAGTCTCCCTGGAGGTCTATGCTAGGAGTGTTTGGGGAGCCGCAGAAAGGCAGGAGCCTAGAGCTCTAGGAAGAGAGAAGAGACGGGTGAGGTTGTAGAGGTGCCTGTGGGCTTGATAAAGTCAGTCTTGTCTCACGCAAGATTTGCATTTAAGAGGACCTCTTTGTCTGGGGTGTGGAGGTCTGACAGCAATCAGGCAAGAGTGGGAGCAGAGAGACAGATTAGGAGACTATTGCAATGGTCCAGGCAACACAGCTTGTCACCAGCTTGTCACGTTGAGAGGGGGAGAGGTGGTTGGATTGTGAGGATACTTGAAAGATAGAACGGCCAGAGAAACCGGCCTGATGAAAGGCCTAGGGGTTGAAGTGAGCATGGCAGGGTGGAGGACAGAGAAAGGGATCAATGACAGCTTGCACTTAACGGTGTGAGAGGAGAAAGGGATCAATGACAACTCAAAGGATTTTGTCAAACAAGAATTGCCACTGACTGAGTTGGAAAGACTGAAAGAAGAACAGTTTCTGAGAAGCCAAGATAGAAGTTTGTTATGTCTGGCAATCTTCCACCTGGAGATTTTATGTAGGCAGATTATTACATAATCAGTAAGGATGGTAAGGGAGAGTTTGGGGAGTTGCATTTATAGCCACAAGACAGGTTGAGATCACCAGTTGGGTAAGCCTGCAGAGAAGAGAAATGGGGTCTGACCCTTTAGGGAGCTCTATTATTTAGAGGTTGGGGAGATAAGAAAGATCTAGCAAAGGAGATAGAGCAGCCGGTGAGGTGGAGACAAGAAGTGTGGGCTGCCCTGGAATCCAAGTAAAAGGGGGGTTTCAAAGGGAATAGCCAGCTCTGTTAGATGCTGCTGAGAGGCCAATGGAGACGAGGCCCAGAGGTCATTGTGGACCCACCACAGCAGATGGGATGGAGTAGTGAGGCAAAGGCCTGACAGAGTGGGCTCAAGAGAGGATGAGCAGAGGAAGTGGAAATAGCAATTAGAGTCACCTCTTCTGTGGAGTTTTTCTGCAAGAGGCTGCAGGTGGGGCAGGTAAGTTAAGCTACAGCTAATGGAGGAAGTGGGGTCAAGGGAGGGTATTTCCAAGTGGGTGAGGAGCAGCGTGTTTGTGTGCTTGTGGGAATGATCCAGTAGACAAGGGAAATGATGATGAAGGGCAGAGTGATAACTGCAGGAGTGATGTCCTTGAGCAGGTGAGAGAGTGTGGGATCCAGTAACCAAGTGGACAGGAGTGGGCAGCTCATTCCTGCAAAAGGTGTGAAAGTGGGTGAGAGCCTGGAGCGTGGGTGATGCAGAAATTCTTTTCTGATGTTTTCTACTTTTTAAGTGAAATGAGACGTTGGGTTTTAAGATGGGCATAAGGATAGGGAGGAAGTGTAGAAGGTGTAAGGAAAGAGGAGGATGTGTGAGGTGGCTGACTAGGAGAGTGGGGGAGCATGGGCTGGGATATGAGACATGACTATGGGGCAGCACTAAGGGCCCCTTTATAGAAGTGGTCATGAATTTAAAAATAGCCCAGTCATAAGGGTTCAGGGAAACGTTTAACCAGGTAAATCAGATCTTAGGCTTATTAAATCCTTGCATTTTTGAAGTACTAATGCCCATTGCTGTCAGCCTCATGGAGGCTGGGCTATACACTCAATAGGTGACCTGCAGCCGGGGCCCTACAAGCAGGCACAGGCTCAGGGGACTTCATCTGGGCAGGCAAGACCTCAAATGATGGCCACATGTGGTCATTGCCCAATTCGTCCTCTCCTTCCTTTAATATCAGTTGGAGGCATGCTGGATGATTATAGGAAAGCCATTCGAGCATTGGGAAGTTTGTTAAGATCGACACATAGAATTTGGGGCAGAGATGAGTCAACGGATACACTGAAGCTCATTAGTGCATAAGGAGGTGACCAGGCAGAGAGGAAGTGAAGGAGTTCCAGGCAGAGGGACTGCAAGGTCAAAGGCTTGATGGCAGGGGGAGTGGCCACAGAGGAAAATAGGAAAGGGGGAAATAGAAGTTGTTTGGAAATGCTGGATTGTAGGTGCCTCCAGGCAGCTGTCCTCCACCCTGCCATGCTCACTTCAACCCCTAGGCCTTTCATCAGGCCGGTTTCTCTGCCAGGAATGCTCTCTATCTCTCAGGGTCACTGGGTTGCACAACTCCAGGTGTTGCCATCAACACTGGATTTTATGTTTCCTCCTTGAGTCAGCTGAACCCCTGTTCTTCCATGACAGCCTCTGCTTTGGCTCCAAGTCGCTCTTAACTTTCCCTTTTCTGAATTCCTCTTATACCTAGAGCAGGGGTTGGCAAACTCATTAGTCAACAGAGCCAAATCTCAACAGTACAATGATTGAAATTTCTTTTGAGAGCCAAATTTTTTAAACTTAAACTTCTTCTAATGCCACTTCTTCAGAATAGACTCGCCCAGGCTGTAGTATTTTGTGGAAGAGCCACATTCAAGGGTCCAAAGAGCAGCATGTGGCTTGCGAGCTGCAGTTTGCTGACCACTGACTTAGAGGTAGGATTGTAGGATTTAGTTAACAAAAATATAGGATGCCAGTTAAACATTACATGGGACACACTTACACTACAGAGTTATTGTTTATATGAAGTTTCAAGTTTAACTATTACAGGTTGCCCACATTTAATCTGGCCACCCTGCTAGATAAGGAAACACAGTCAAGCATTCATTCAACAAACCTTCATAGAGAAGGAATGTGTGAGGCCTTCTACTGGACACAGGAAACAGGAGCACCAGGCCTGAATCCCGCCCCCAGGACCCCAAGATACCAAACATATTTAGGCCGTCAGCCAAGTAGGGTCATAGAAAGTACATCACAAAATGCTCAGCATGATGAGCTCCAGAATATTTCAGTCATATCCAGAGAAAAGCTATTTCAATTTCAGTATACATGGACATTTTGTGACTTATTTTCACTGAGCACTATAATTTTTAATTTTAATGGTATCTGGGGACAGGAGCATCGTTATCTTTTCATTGCTTTGAACATTTAAAAGTCTTCATTAAGTCTCGTCTGCCCATGAGGAGTTTGTCATTTATTACTATCTTCCTCCTCCTCATAGCGTTGATCAGAGCAGCAGCTGTTAGGCAGAGGCGGGGCGGCCTGGTCGGGAGCTTGGGTCTCTGCTCTGCCATGTGCTATGGGATCTTGATAGTGACTTCATCTCTCTGTGCCACAGTTTCCCCAATTCTATAATGAAATGTCTACGCTGGTTTCAAACTTTTTGGTAAAATTCTCCCCTTTCTCCAATGCGGTACAATGCTTAGACTGAGGAGGGGGTGTGTGGTCTGGTTTAGGGATTTCCCCGTTTCCCCAGTGTATCTCATCAGAGGTGCAGGGGTAGGGAAGAGAGATGGGGAGATGAAGGGTCCCTCTTTAGCCTCCTTCATGTTGGCCACGGGAAATGTTGCAGACCCTACCCTGCTTCAGGCTGGCTCCAGCCATCGCTGAGGGCCGTTGCTGGTTGTCTCCATGATGGTCCTGTGTGGGGTTTAGGCCCAGTGCTCGAGGTGGCCCCTCCACCTCTAGGGAACCTGCTAGAAGGGCTGTCCTACCTCCCTTTGGCTTCTAGAGGTATATCCCAGTGGCCCTTCCTCCGGGCTGGATATCCTGGCCCTGGAACCATCTCTCTTATTCCCCTGGAACTAGCCTCTGAGCCTGGGGCTGGGTCCTGGCTGTGGAGATGATTTCGGGGAGTGGCCGTGCCCACTTCTCCCAATCATACCCCCTTTGTGGGGGTACCAGGGTTGGGTCTTGGCTCCAGGCTAGCAGGCATCCCATAGCAGCCTCCCCGGGCTAGGTGTGAAGTGGGCTGAGGGTCCTAAAGCTCTCTCCACCTGTCCCACTCCATCCCTGCAAGCCAGGCTCTTCCCTCCTGTTTCCAGGAACCATCACCCTTAGAATTCAGTCAACACATCTGGCTTAAGGATCATGTTTCTCTTTATTTCTCCCCCTTCCCTGCCCCCGCCAGGTGAATCAGTCTCAGGGACAAGAGCGGAAGGAAGAGGTGAGTCTCACAGTACAGTCCTTGCTGTGTTGGTGCTGATGACCAACTCTCGCAGGGGTCTACAGGGGGTGGGGTATTTGAACATAAATCTCTCAGACTAATTCATTGCATAGCACGCGGAGCCATGCCCCCCCTCCCCCCTTCCCCAGAACAGAACTCTGACTGCGGGGCCGAGGTCTCACTGAGGGATGCATTCCTGGCATCCCCTTGTGCTTTGGGCTGTCAGCTGTGCTCCTTCCACAGGATCTGGCATCAAGCTTGTCACCACTGTCCCTCAACAGCAAACTCTCAAACGTTCACTTGGGAGATGGCAAAACCCGGCCATTAAAAAGCAGGCAGATCTTTGTATTTGTGAAAGTCTGCAATTAATATTTCATGGAGAGAGGATTAATAAAACATCATGCAATTAGCTGCTTCCCTTCAGCAATCACATCTCATTAAGGGTGGCGGGAGGCAGGCGACAGGTCCTGAGCCAGCAGCTGGCCTGGTGCTGACTTACAGGAGAGGCCTGCTGGTGTACGGGAGGAGAATTTCCTCTGGCAAGTAGTGTAATAAACGGGGCTGGATCTCAGCAGGATGGCTTTCTGCAGCTACACCTTTATCTGTATCTCCAGAATTTCCTCTTTATTTACTCATTTATTGTCTACTGGGAGCTGGGTGCCATGCTGCATGATGGGGACAGAGCAGCGGTCAGCATCCTCACTTCCAAAGCCCCTGTGGGCTCCTAGCAATGACTTCTGTCTTTCCTTCAGGCCCCGTATCATCTGGCTCCCCTCACATTCCTTCTGCTACTGGCCACCCACTCAGCTCCATTCCCCGCTGCTGTGAATACGCCAATAGGTCCCTTCCCACTTTGCGCCTTTGATCTCCCCCTGTGGTTGGCCCCCTTCCCAAAGCAGTGCATAAGAGAACCCCTCTCCTCCCTGCTTCATAAAGAACATGGAAAAGGCAGTGTTGAGGGTCATTAGAACCCTATGCCAGCACCTCCTTCGTGCCTGGGCTGAAAGGAATGACATGGACTTAGTCTTGCTCGCCTGAACCTTTGTTTCCCGCTGTTGCCTTCTCGCTGGGGTAGAATGGTTAGGAGAGGGAAATAGGTTTGCATGTGAAGCTCAGGCCCAAGGCGGGCTAGCAGGTGGCTTTCTTGATGCCTCGGGTTCCCATCCTGTGAAAAGGGCAGAACAGCAGCTGCCGCCTGGTGTGGCAGAAGGACTCACGAACCACACTCTGTGACAGGGATGCTGTACTTGTTCAATTTGGGTAGAGCTGCATGGGCATCTGATCCAGATGCCTGCGGACTGAAGGGTCCTGTTTTCAATTCTGGTCAAGGGCACATGCCTGGATAGTGGGCTTGGTCCCCGGTAGGGGGTATACAGGAGGCAGCCGATCAATGATTCTCTCACATCATTGATGTTTCTATCTCTTCCTCTCCGAAATTAATAAAAATATATTAAAAAAATTGATTTTTAGAGAGAAAGGAAGGAAGGGAGAGGGAGAGAGAGAAACATCGATCTGAGAGTGAAATATCTATTAGCTGCCCCCTGCGCACCCCTACCCAGGATTGCGCTTGCTACCCAGCACGTGCCCTGTCCCAGAATTGAACCAGGACAATGCCCAACCAATTGAGCCACCAGCCAGGGCCATATTGTCATCGTTAAGTGAGGGCTCTGCTTGGCTGACACAGCCTCCGCTGCCAGCCGATGCCCCTGTGTGAGGCTGTGGCTGTGTCCTGGCATCAGCATGTTGACATGGTCCTGCAGCCCCAGAGACAGCAGCTGACGGTGCCTTCTGATTCCCGTCAGACTGCATTAGCTCCATCCTCCTGAGGAGTCTGTGATCGCAATGAAGCCCAATTAGACATGTGGGTTTAAAGCGCACGGGCTGGGATGTCACACCTGGCAGCCCGAGGGGTCCATTCACTGTCAGGCCACCTTCCCCGAGCCCTCCAGGGCTGGAGGCAAGAAAACAGGACCTCAGTGACAGAATCTTCAGAGCTAAAGTGACAGAGGAAGAGATGCCCTCGTCAGCTTTGTTTGACCAACCGGGAGAGGAAGTTTGGGTCACTGTAAAGTGAATGGATTAGGAAGTGGAATTTTCTGGATGAGGTGATTGCTTCCACTCACTAACCTACTTCACCTTTGTAAATGAGGGGAGGGAGGGAGGGAGGGGAGAGAGAGAGAAAGAGAGAGAGAGAGAGAAGGTTGATTTAATTTGGACTAGATTGTGATAGTCTTACAGGAAGATGGAGAGAGTTTGGGCTATATGCCCCCACCCAGCCCAGTGCAGTTGGAATCATGTGACAGTTTAATCAAAGACTGTGGATGCTGATGGTGCACTGTCCAAATCTCTCTTTCCTTGTGGTGCCATCTCCCAGCTTCTCAGTGTTTGCTGCCATCCCCTTTTCCAAGCACCGTCCTTGGCTCAGGTGTGTGCCACATCTCTCCACCAGGTGGTCATCTCTGTGGGCTCATTGCTACGCTGGGTTCTGTTCTGCTGAGAATTCCTTGTGTAATTTTCATGTGAATAGGGAATAAATAGATGTTTGTTGATTAATTGCTGGGTTGGCTCTTAATACTTTCTCGGAACCTTGTGAATCCTCCCTACTTGGGCAGAGGCTTTCACTTATAATATCATGACCTGAGGACCTTCATTTCCACACCATTATTTTATTTATATCTCTTATCAACCTTATTGCAAAAACAATTCATGTAAGATAGATCACATTCATTTAAAGTGTGCAACTCAATGAGTTTTATCAGTTATTTACATTTATACAACCACTATCACAATTGGACAGAAACATTTTTATCGCCTTTTTGTCTTATTGCACTCCATCCCCCCTTCCTCTGGCCCCATGTGACCACTGACCTATAGAATAGTTTGTATGTTACAAACATGGAATAATATAGTATGGTTTCTTTTGTGTTTGGCCTCCTTCCTTGAGCATAATGTTTTAAAGCTTATCCATGTTATTGAGTATATTAACAAGCCATTTAAAAAAAATTAACCTTTTTGAGAAATTGTAGAAATTTCCACCTGCATTGTAAGAAATAATACAGAGAAATCCTGTGTATCCTTTACCCAGGTCCCCCCAGTGGCAGCAGTTTGCCAAAGTACTGTCACAAACCAGATATTGACATTGAGAGTCAATCATTACAAGGTGGGAATCCCTTCTGTTGCCCTTTTCTCGCTACCTTCCCTTTCCTCACACCCGCCTCCCTTTAAAGCCCTGGAAACAACTAATCTGTTCTTCAAGTCTATACTTTTGTCATTCCCAGAATGTTATATTAATGGAACCATTTATATAACAGTATATAACCTTTAGGGAGTGCATTTAAAAAAAAAAAGACTTAATTTTTTGAGCAGTTTTAGGTTCACAGCAAAATTGAGTGGAAGGTAAGAGATTTCATCAATACCATCTACTCTCACACATGAATAGCCTCCCCCATTATTAACATCCTCACTAGAGTGATACATTTGATACAATCAATGAACTTACAATGACACATGCTTATCACTCAAAGTCCATAGCTTACGTTGGAGCTCACTCTTGGTGTTGTACATTGCTGGGTTTAAACAAGCCTATAATGACGAGTGTTCACCATTATAGTCTTATACAAGGTAGTTTCACTCTGTCCTCTGATGAGTCATCTCTACCTCCTCTCTACCCCTTGGCAACCACTGGTAGTTTTACTGTCTCCATAGATTTGCCTTTTCCAGAATGTCATATATTTGGAATCATACAGGTTGGTTCTTTCTCCTCCTTCCCTAGTAATATTCATTTAAGTTTCCTCCATGTCTTTTTATGACTTGATAGCTCATTTCTTTTAGACCTGAATAATATTACATTGTCTGAATGCACCACCATATATTTATCCATTGAAGGACATTTTGGTTGTTTCCAAGTTTTGGCAATTTTGAATAAAGCTGTTACAAACTACGTACAGGTTTTTATGTGGACATCAGTTTTCAACTTATCTGTGTAAGGAGTGCAGTTGCTGAATCGTATGGTAAGAGTATGTTTCATTTTGTGAGGAATGCAGATTGGCAGAAGCATCACAGTTAGAGAAGACATTCATATCCAAATACATAGCTAGTCTAGTGAGAGCATATTGTTGCCCCCTCCATGATGAAATGGGTGCAGTGTAATCAAGTTACCACTAGGTGGCTGGCTTATCCCCTTAGGGAATTGTGCCATACAAAGGGCTCAGGGTTGGCAAATAAGACCCTTGGAAGTAGCAGTAGCTAATTCAGCCTTGGTGCTGAGCCTGTGTGTAGCCGCCATCCCTGCCAACATGCCCACTTTGTACACCATTTATTGAGCAAATATTAGGGTAACTGATATCCATGGAACATTTCATTTTGTTCATGTTATGAAGAGTCTCCTCTACAGTGGTTGTCCTTGCAACATAAGTTTCTTCTTCTTCTGGTCCCATTCATACAGAGGTTCATTCTCATATCTTTAAACACACACACACACACACACACACAAAACCACAAAAAACAAACAAACAAACAAACAAACAAACAAACAAAAAACTTAGTAAGGTTTTGATCATTGCTTCCTTAAATATTTTTTCCCTCACACCAACCTTTTTCTCTTCTAATTCTGGCACTCCACTGTTACAAGATTAGACTTCTGGTATTGTCTCATAGGTTTCCGGGGCTATATTCATTTTTAAATCTTTGATTTTCTTTGTTGTTTAGATCAGATAATTTCTACTGACCTATTTTTAAGTTTGCTGACTCTTTCCCTCTATCATCCCCATTCTGCTTTTGATCTCATTTTGGTGACCTTTAAATTTCACATACTCATATTTTCATTTTCAGCTCTAAAATTTCTGTTTTTAAAAAAGCTTTTATTTTTCTGCTGAGAATGTCCCCTTTCCTGTTCATTTCCAAGAGTTTTACCTGTACCTCGTGGAGCATGTTTACAAATAGCTCTTTTAAAGTATTTGATGATTCCATCATCTCAGAACTGGCATCTGTTGCTGGTACTTTCTCTTGAAAATTTGTCACATTGTCCTGCTTCTTTGTAAGTTGAGTGCTTTTTCATTATAATAAATTTAGAAATTTGAAACACTGTGTCCTGAATCTGGGTACTGTTACGTTCTCTGCAGAATGTTGATCCTATTATTTTAGCAGGCAATCAATCTGGTTTGGTTCAAACTGCAAGTTTACCTCTTGCCAACACATGGGCAGCGATTTCAATGTTAATCTGGTTTTTAAAGCCTTTGTTATGCTGCTTTGGGCCTGTTCCAGGCAGGTGCCTCCCTGGGACACAGGCAGTGGATGATACTGTATTTCAGATTTCAAGGTTTTGGCTATGTGCTTTTTCCCTTTAATTTTTTTTAAAATTGATATTTAGAGAGAGAAGAAGGGAGAGGGGGACAGAGAGAGAAACAATGATATGAGTGAAACATCAATCAGCTGCTTCCTATACCTCTCCGCCCCACTGCTGGGAATCAAGTCAGCAACCCAGCCATGTGCCCTGACCAGTAATCAAACCAGCAGCCCTTTGGTGTTCAGGATGATGCTCAACCAACTGAGACACACTGGCCAGGGCCTTGGCTATGTGCTTTGGGTTGATCTTATGCACAAACAGCTTAGAGGTGGTCCAGGGACTTGTGACAGAATAAAGGATCCCTTTCTCCAGCTCTCCCTTCTCTAAGATTTCTCCCATACTCTCTTAACTCCCAGCAGCCCTTTCCCACATCGTGTGCTTGGCTTTTTCCTCTGTGTTTTAAGACCCTTGTCTACTGTGTAGTTCTGCAGTGACACAATTCTTTGGTCAAAGTCAGAAGAAAAAGGTAAAACTAGGAATCTTACTCACTGATACAGATCACTCTTTAAGTGTTGGCTCCCTTCTCTACTCTACTTACTTTTGTTAACTTTTCAGAGGCTGCAAGTATAATAGTTGCTTTCTGCATTTTACCTAAAATTTTAGTTGTAATCAGCGGGCGAGAGGGTTAAGGTGGACTTCTTTAATTTTGGCTGGCACTGGAATTTCTAGACAGCTATGTTTTTAGAGGTATTTCTAGGGCATTGGAGTGTGCTGGCTGGGAGTTGCAAGGCTTTATTCATGCTTTTGCACTGATGAACAGAACATGCCGGCAAGTGGCACCTTGAGTAGAGTGTGCCACAGAGAAATAGAAGGGCTTGATTTCCACAAAAAGGGCTAGAAGTGACTTTCTTGATCATTTATAAGGACATTTCTTCTTAAAAAAATTTTTTTTATTGATTTCAGAGAGGAAGGGAGAGGGAGAGAGAGATACAGAAACATCAATGATGTGAGAGAATGACTGCCTACCTCTTGCACACCCTACTCTGCAAATAAAGCCTGCAGCCCAGGCATGTGCTTTGGGAATCAAACCATGACCTCCTGGTTTCATAGGTCGATGCTCAACCACTGCGCCATGCCGGCCGGGCTCCATTTCTTTTTGGTACATGCCATGCATGTCATTACACACTCAGGTGCTTTTGGAAATATGAGATTCTTGCCTAAATCACGATATCTGCTGAGGTGTAAATGACAGTTGGTGCCTGCAATAGCTGAAGGCTGTGTTAGTATTTTATGGGCCCCGGTTGGGTCCTAAAATTGGCCTAGAAACTTCTGGGATGGCCATATCTGATTTTTCCTTCTTGTAAGAACATAGATCATTAATAATGTTAGACTCCCGTCTTTGACTAAGGGAGGCCCAAACCACTGCACCCTGCCTTGGGATGTTCGCTGGGTGTCCACACTGGGAGAGGGAGAGCATCATGCTCATTCTCCTCTGTAAAGCTCCTATATTTAGAAAACCCACTTATTTAACCTTTTGATACGTCTGTAGTTTATAGCAAAAGGAACTTGTACTTGGTTTTTACAGCCCTACAGAAAATAATAAATGAATGAAAGAGAAGTGGGTTCCTTTGACTCCCAATTAAAGTGAAAGGAAGTTGCAGTTGGAGTTGGCCTTGGACCCACAGTTTTTTTCCCAGGAAAAGGAATACAAAGGGTCATGACATTGAAGTTCTCCTTTTCCTGGACAATTTGCTTGGGCCTGTGAATTTCAGCTCGAAATTGCAGGCAATCCCTTTGTTGCTGGCTCTCATCACAGAGGAAGAGAGGTTAGAGCTGGGGTCAAGAACTTCAGGAGAAGGGAGGGGAATAGTTGGGCAAAATGCAGGCTGTAGCAAGATACTGCTTGGATTTTGCATTTGACAGAATTAAAAGACGTGTGAGACCCGTTAGCCAGTCTCGGTCACCTTGGGTTTTGAAAACTTTCTTTTTATCTTAATTAAAAATAACTGAAGTATCACTTAGTCCAGGGAGAGGGGTAGCTGCAGGGTTGGTAGATGCGAAAGCATTAGGTATGTCTAACCCTCACAAACTTTTCTTTCTCCCCCTGAGGTCCCTCCGGAGGCAACACTTTCTTGTTGGTAATCCTTCTCACTGAGGCTTCAAGCTTCAAGAAGAGCCGTAATGAGTGTTTGGAGGGGGAAGTTAAGAAAAGCTGCATTTATGCCTCTTTTTTTTCATACTAAGCAGCTCACTAATTAGGGTCCCAGGACAGCCTGGCTCAAGCCATTTGGCACAATCTCACCTATGGATTAAATCAGCCCTTTCCTATAAGAGCCAGGGTGCCCACCAGGGGGCCAGTCTTGGGAGGGGCTTCTTGAGGTGGTCTGGGTGGAAGTGATCAGAAACCACTTTCTGAGTCAAAGCCCAAATCAACAGCGAGACATGGCACAGGGGGAAAGATGTGAAAGGGAGCCTGAACGACAGTCAGGAGTCAGGTTGGGCATGGAAGACATGGGAGTGGTTTTGGAACTCAGTGCTGTGGTCTGGGTGGTGGCTGCTGGCCTGGGGCACTCGAAGTTTACTTTTGCTAGTTAGGGTGCAGTGGGGTCGGGGGTGGAGGGGGCACTGATGTAGTTAGGCTTGTTAGGTGGCCCTAAATGTATAGGATCTGTTCAGATACTCTCATTGTTTATTTCCCTTTCCCTTTGTCACGGTTGTGGCTATAGAATCAGTTGTAAATAAACCACACTTACAATTAGCTTATTTTCCACTTCTAGAGTATTATTTTAAAACATGTTATTATAAAAATAAAATGTACTGAACGGCTAAAAACAACCCGAACAACTTGGAGAAAATGAAAACAAAAGGAGAAAAAAACAAAAAAACAAAACAAAACACCAGTAATCAGACCATTCAGAGGTAACTAGGTATTTTGGTGAATTTTCTTTATGCTCTTTTGGTTGTAAATAAGCCATTCTTGACCTTGTCTTTTGAACCATGTGGCCTGGCCAGGTGAACCCCATTGGCCAGGTGAGCCGCACCATCCAGAGCAGGGGCTACGTGCTGAGGTGTCGGTTGGAGAAACCGGCAGGCACATTGCCCTCAGTAGATGCTCCCTGGTAGCGGTCTGGCATTATTTTGTCGACATCTTTGCCATGCTTCCCCTTTTGTTACATCTGATACCATTTAGGACAGAAGACCTGGGGAAGGAAAGCCCGGGAAGTTCCCATGAAGGGAGGAGGATGTCTCTGCTTCTAGTGCAAGCCCAGGGAGGCCCGTTTTCCAGTCAATGTCATTACAGCCATTCAGTGGGGGAGCATAATTCTCCAAGCATCTTCTGCCCTAAGACCTTCCTATGGTGATGGGTGTAAAGAAATATCCACGAGACGTGCACATCAGAGGATAACGAGAACCCCACACCATGACACGTCCATTGAACTGTTTAATTGGAAAGGATTTTATGGGAGATGGCGTCCGCCCTCCTGACTCTCCAGCTACGATGGGAAGTTACGGAGTGTCGCTCTTCATCAACGCTGCCCACAACATGGCAGGATAAGAATCATATAAATGCAAATTGTGCTGTAATTAAAGAGGGAAAGGCAAGAAGCAAAAAACATTTAGCTGAGCATGGCCTTCGGAAGCCTCGGTTGCCTTTGAGAGTCCTGCAGGCTCTGCGGGTTTGCTTTGAAGTCATCAACGCTGTTGATGGAGGCAGGAGGTTAATGAGAGGGAGATGCAACCATGGTTCGAGGGAGCCGGCACATCACCGTTTCAGGCTGCAAGTCGCTCAGGGGGTGTCAGATTGATGGGGATCTGACCTCTGATTCCATGGACCCTAACATTATTTTCCAATACTTTTCTAAAGTGCCATTAATTGACATGTCTGCCTCCTTCACACCCCCTGGGTTTTGAGCTCCATGAGGACTATGTCCCAGGCCTTATTCATAAACACATAGTGCAGCATCTAATCCATAGTGGATGCTCAGCAAATGCAGATGTGGTTCGGTTAAATTGAGCATCAAAGAACCTGCTAGGCAGCCATGGCGAACATAGCCATCAGCCTGCCCGTGTGGGCCAAAGGCCTCGGAAGACCTTTATTCCCTCCCCTACTGAATTCCAAATCTTTTCAGACTTTCTGGATCAAACCTGAAACCCCCCCTATTCCTTTTATCCCTTTAGCTTCCTGCTCTCACTTGTTAAAAAGCAAAAACTCTACCCTGGTGTTTGCCAGTTACTCACCCTCTCAGTGGGGGTCTTCACGCCTCCCCTGTCCTGGCCACATCACACATTCTGACCAATCAGGAGGCTAAGGGACTGACACCAACAACCAGGCCATGTCAAAACTGGCTCTCATTTATGTTGCCAGGTGATCACTTACCTGGTTGGTTGGTCCAGGGCCTCAGAGTAGAGACTCGGGGCTCAAATCTCAGCTCTGCCATTTGCTAGTGCGTGGCATTGGGAAAATCACTTATTCTCAGTGTCTCCATTTCTTTGTCTGTAAGCTAGAGACCCTTACTCTTATCCCCACCACACAGGGCTGTTGAAGGGCTTCAGTGAGCTCACTCATGTGGAGTATTTAAAACAGTGCCTCGCACAGGGAGTGCTATGTAAGGGTTTGCTCTTATGGTTATTGATGCTCAGGGCGGGCAGCGGAGTGGGTGCCTGCTATCTGCTCTGAGTCTCTGCCAGCTCTCCTGGGCAACCTTTTCGAACGGGAAGGGGATGGCACTCTCTTGAGGCTTTCCTAGGGCGGAAATGTTGGGTCACTGGTAGCATCCAATTGACATTCTCCTGGTTTCTTCAACAATAAGCTTGCATAGACCTGGCCAATTGGTAAAATACAGATTCCTAGGCCCTACCACAGAGATGATTTAGTATGTCTGGGGTTAGGTCTGGGAATCTGTGATTTAATCTGTGCTGCTGGAGAGTCTTACACTCTCGTAAATCTTGGGAACGTTTGCAGAATAGCTAAGAGATTAGGCTCTCGTTGGATTTGGGTTTGAAATCAGACTCTTTCACCTACTAGCCATATAATGACATTGGGTAAGTTACTTCACCTGACTAAACCTCATTTTTCTCATCAGCTAAACAGGAATTATCACAGCATCCACCTCCAAGTTTAACTACCACATCCCCTGCCACATAATACATTCTACAAAGAACTAGTTTAATCCTGAGAACCACTCGAAGGGGTAGGTGTTATTATGTTTATACTGAGTTTGCAGACGAGAAAACTGACACACAGACAGGATAAGAAGCCAGCCAAGATCACGTGGCCAGTCAGTGGAGAGCTAGGCTCCATATCCTAGCAGTGGCCCAGGGCGGACTTGGGGCCACCAGCATTGGAAAGGAATGGAGTGAGGCTTTGGGATGCGTGTCTTGCACATGTGTTGACACGTAGAAAAACTTTCAACTTTCCTATATGATTGAAAGCCTTTATAATAAAAAGTTGGTAAAAGAAATTAAGGTGCAATAAAACATTTTCAGATAAAAGCTGCGAGAATTTGCTTCCAGCAGACCTGTGCTACACAAAATGCTAAGGAAGTTTTTTTTTTGGGTGGCATGGAGATGATATCAGGTGGAAATTTGAATCTATAAGAAGGATAGAAGACCACTAGAAATGGAGAATAGAAAATGCTGTTTTTATTTATTTTCTATATTTCTTAAAGTCAATTGACTTTTCTTAAAGCAAATAAAATGACAATGTATTGTGGAATTTAAAATATATGTAGAAGTGAAATATACAATAGTACAAAAGTAGGAAAGCACGTAAAGAAAATTATACTTTGTAAGTTTATTCATTATAAAGAAAGTGATGTAATATTAATTCCAGATAAATTGTGTAAGGATGCATATTTTAATTATGAGAGCAATCACAAAACAAACAAAAAAGATATATAGCCCATGGAGGAGATAGAATAGAACTAAAAAAATGCTTGATTAACCCAAATGAAAGGAGAAACAAAAGAAAAGAGAACAGAGGAGATAAGTAGAAAATAAGAATTACATTAACTGTAAATGGATTAAACATGCTGTTTAAAAGGCAGAGATTCTAAAACTGGATAAAAAAGCAAGTCTCAAACCAGGGTTTAAGAAATACACACTTAAATTCTAAGCATTAAAAAACAATCCTGATGTAGCTATATTAATCTCACATAAGGAGCATTACCAGAGATCAAAGGATCATTTCATAGTAGTGAGGGGCTGCATTTTTGTTTAAACATCTTTATAAAGGATTTTGAGCTTCAGTCAGGTTGGTGAATTATTTGCCTAACTCAGCTGTTTTGTTTTTGAGTTCTTTACTTTTTATTTCTTTTCTTTTTCATACTGTCATCTATCTCCTTCCTCCTTAATATTATTGATTTGCCATAAAGTACTTTGTCCATTTTTATTTCTTGAAAAACTGGTTTGCAGAAATAAAATGTAAATAATTGCCCATAGTTTCACCCTCCAAACAACACACCTGCTTTCTTTTTATCTTGTCTCTGTGGTCCTGGTGCATAGGCATATACAGTTTTTATAGCTGAAGTTATAGCATGGATACAATTTAGTGCTCTTGTGGTTCACTTATATCAGTAAAGCACCTTGTTTATGTTGTGTGTAATGACGGCAAACTTTATTAACCCTGGCACTATTGACATTTTGCACCTGATCATAATTTGTTGTGGGAAGTTTTCCTGTGTCTTATAGGATACTTAGTAGCACTTCTGATCTCTACCCACTAGATTCCAGTAGACTCCAACCCCCCAGTGTGACAATAAAAAATGCTTGCAGGTATTGGCAAATGTTCAGTGGGAGGCAAAATTGTCCCTGATTGAGAACCTGGAAATCATTTTTTAAAAATATATATTTTATTGATTTTTTACAGAGAAGAAGGAAGAGAGATAGAGAGTTAGAAACATCAATGAGAGCCATCCATCAGCTGCCTCTTGCACACCTCCTACTGGGGATGTGCCCGCAACCAAGGTACATGCCCTTGACTGGAATCGAACCCGGGACCCTTCAGTCCGCAGGCTGACGCTCTATCCACATGTGTCAAACACAAGGCCCGCGGGCCAAATCCGTCCCGCCAGGCCTTGCAATGTGGCCCGCACCATGCTGTCATCACTGCACTCCGCTGTGTTTCCATCACAATGACAGTTTATGACTGTTCAGTAAACCATTCGGCCCGCGATTTAGGCTGGATTTTAGATTTTGGCCCCTTCTCTGATTGAGTTCGACACCCCTACGACTGAGCCAAATCAGTTTCAGCTGGAAATCATTTTTATAGGCTGCCTAGCAATATATACATTTAGTTGAAGACTCTTTGTCAAATTATTTTCTATTACTGGACATCTAACATTTTGCCATTCTAAATTGCACTGCAGGAGGCATGCTTATGGCCATTTCGACTGTTTATTTGCTTTAGAGTAAATTGCTGGGAGTGGGGTGTGTGGGTTCAAGGGCATTTGATCACCCCTCATTTTGGGACCTTTGGGAAGAGGGATCCTCAGAGTGATTGTACGCGAGGGCATCCCACGGTTTCATGCCCTGCCAGTATAAATTATCCGAATCACTTAGGACCCATCTGTGTTACTGAGAAAAGTACTAGGTGACTTACACATTTTGGTGCAGAGTAGACAAATTAGTTGTCTGAGCTATAAATTACTGCAATGATCCATAAATTAGATCTGTATTATATAAATCAAAAGACATGGATGCACGATGGGAATTTAAAAATACTAATTTATAAAACGCATTATGATGGATTGGGCCACGCAATCAAGGAAAACAGTGGTCCATCCATCAATGCCTCCTCACTTGAGGGGATAGGAGATGCCCAGACTCACAGGGGGGGTTGCTGTTTCGTAATTTAACGTCAATAGGCTCTGCATGGAAGGAAAATGTTAGTGGTTCCTGCAAAACACAAAGGTTGTCTATATATATGTTAACTTTCAAGAGACTTTTGAAGTGCCGTTTTCCTTTTGTGTATTTTTTCCTCTCCGTAGTGTCTGGTGATGTCACTGGTTTTAGGGGCTGAAACACGTTTGGAGAGAAGCCAAGCTTTTCCCTGCCTCTTGGGCATGCTGCTTCTCCAGCATGGAATCCCCTCCGGTTCTCTCTCTCTCCTCCACTACCTTCTTTTCATCCTCCAGTTCTCGGCCTGAATGCCCTTTCCTCAGTGACCTGGTCCCTGACACCTTTGCCTGCATCAGGTCATCCTGATATGGTCTCCCATAGCCCCCAACTGTCCTCATTGCTATGTCTCCTTCCCATTTATGGTGCACACGCCCACGAAGACGGAAAACTCCAGAAGGAAAACAGCAGCATCTGTCTTGTCTTCCGCTGTGTCTCCAGCACCCAGAACATTGCTGCAGAGCACACGTGCTAAATGTTTCTGGACTAAAGGAAAGAACAGGAGAGAGGGGGTTTGCATGGCGGGGGCTGGGAGACCCTGTCCCTGGCAGATGTTGGTCCATGATGCGTAGGACAGCATTTTCTAAACTCTCTCAACTGGTTTATGAGAACGTACTAAAGATTTGAGCCGAGGGAATGTTGGTGGGTAAATAAGTTTCGCAAAGTGGCATATTTCGTTCCCCTCTAGGAGAGCTGAGGTGCACATTACCACCAGATCTGCTTAACAAGGGTAAATGCTGTTTAACGGAGGCCAAGGTTTCCAAACGGGGCCTGGGGAGGCTACCTGGGTTGTGAGTTTTACTGACTCCAAGCATCTCTCTCTCCTCCCCCACTTTCACCCGACCAATGTGGGTTTCTTGGGTGTTTCAAGGGCTCCCTGTGCTGGACGAGGTGATGTCAGATGCATAGGACACACAATTCTTCCCTGTCCAAGTCAGAGTGTGGCCGAAACCAGTTTGACTCAGTGGATAGAGCGTCCGCCTGCAGACTTAAAGGTCCCAGGTTCGATTCCGGTCAAGGGCATGTACCTCGGTTGTGGGCACATCCCCGGTAGGGGGTGTGCAAGAGGCAGCTGATCAATGTTTCTCTCTCATTGATGTTTCTCTCTTCCCTCTCTCTTCTTTTCTGTGAAAAATCAATAAAATATATATTTTTAAAAATCATAGTGTGTTGGGGATACAGATACTTATCTGCAACCGGGATCTTAGATAGTCCGAACTCAAACTTATTTCCCAGCCACAGCCTTCAAACATGCTCCGCCCTGCTTTCTTTCCTGATCCTTGGTCAGCGGATCTGTAGACCCCTAATTGCCATGGCCCCTTCAGCTGCAGGAATGGCCATCTTCACTGCTGACACATTCAGGCAGCAGCATTCTGTGGCGAAAGAATTACCACTTCGGCATGCCCCCCATCCAACCCTTTTTCCTTCCCTAGCTTAGCAGTGGCCTGTGACCCTTGTGTCTTTAAAAAAAAAAAAAAAATGTTTTTTTCATATTTATTGATTTCAGGGAGGAAGGGAGGAGAGAGAGATAGAAACATTAATGATGAGAATCATTGATCAGCTGCTTTCTGCACGCCCCCTACTGGAGATCAAGCCCAAAATCCAGGCATGGGCCCTTGACCTGAATCAAACCCGGGACCATTCAGTCTGTAGGCTGAGGCTCTATCCACTGAGCCAAACCAGCTAGGGCACTTCTCTCATTTCCTCTTTATTGTCAGTTCTTCTGGTGGGCAGAAGGAGGAGAATAACATTAAAGGGCAAAAGCCTTTTTGCATCATGGGCCCTTAGCTCCTGGGCTGGTGATAGTGTCTCCAGGGACAGGCAGGAACCTGCTGGCTGCTTGCAGGTACACCTGTGAGCTTTTCAAAGCCGATCAGGGGAGGGCTGCCATGTCCCTGACCCTTTGTGACATGCCCCTCCCACACAGGTTTTCCTGCTGGGGCCCCTTGCTCTGCAGGCTGTCCTCTGCAGTGTTGCCCCTCTGTTTCCTCTCCCGGCACTGGCTGGGGCCTCCACTCAGTGCCTCTCTCACCTCATGGGGCTGTCGTGGGCTGCTCTGCTCAGCCTCTCGCCTTCAGACATCTCCAGGTGGGACCCAAAAGACTGTGGCCCCTCTCCTCCAACGTCCTGAAGAGCCATGGCCAAGCCTTCCCACATCAGCCTCCCCACGCCCTGGGGCAGCCTTGAGGCAGGCTCCTTTTGGGCTTCTGTCTGGGGACACGCTTTTCCAGGTTTCCTGATGGTCAGGGTTGCTCCTCTGCTCAGAGCCCTTCCCTGGTATGCCTCTCGCCACCTTCAGGAGAAAGAAATCCCCAGCTTCTTTGCAGGACACACAAAGAGGGCCCTTTGAGACCTATCCCTGCCATCACCAGCCCCCTTGGGTGCTCCAGGACCACCATAGGGCTCTGCAGTTTCAGTCTTGGCCAGGCTGATCTCTCTGTCTAGATACCCTTATGTGCCCTCCTGCTGACCTGACCCCTGCTGCCCTTCTCTGTCTGGCTAACACTTACTTGGTTCCTATCAATCGCTACATCCACAGGGCTTAGGAATTTCCTCCCAAAGAGCACCTTTAAAAACACACACACACACACACACACACACAATATATATATATACACACACACATATACACACACATACTAGTAGCCCATTGCAGGAAGATTCCTACAATAGGGCTTCCTGCTGCTCTCTCCCCCTCCCCGTCTAC
This sequence comes from Pipistrellus kuhlii, assembly GCF_014108245.1. Classification (NCBI taxonomy): domain Eukaryota; kingdom Metazoa; phylum Chordata; class Mammalia; order Chiroptera; family Vespertilionidae; genus Pipistrellus; species Pipistrellus kuhlii. The sequence continues at coordinate 24,106,498 of NW_023425416.1, forward strand.
TTCCCTTCCTTCTCCCCTGCCCCACTTGCTTCTCTGTAGCTTCTCTCCCTTCTGCAGGGCTTGGCTTCTTTCTATGCTGTCTTGGTATGCAAATTAGGCACCATCTTGGTTGAGTTAATTTGCAAACTTGCCCTGATTGGCTGGTGCACGTGGCTTGGGTGTAGTGAAAGTGTGGTCAATTTGCATATTACTCTTTTATTAGGTAGGATATTATTGATTTCAGAGAGAAAGGGAGAGGGAGAGGGGGATAGAAACATCAATGATGAGAGAGAATCATCAATCAGCTGCCACCTGCATGCCCCCTACTGGGGACTGAGCCTGCAACCGGTGCGTGTGCCCTGACCGGGAATGGAACATGACCTCCTGATTCATAGGTTGACACTCAACCACTGAGTCACGCCAGCTGGGCCCAAACAGCACCTTTGATCTTTCTTTTAGTTTAAGTGGAGCAGCCCAGCTGATGACACACTTTCTCTTATTTTTTCATTCTGTCTTAAAACTTCATAGGCAGACAGAGAGGAGAGAGAAGGTCCAGATAACCCAGCGTGGGTCTCAGAGAGGGAGGCCCTCAGGAAGGCATATTGAGCCTTTGTACAAATTAAACTTTACGTGCAGTGACAAACCATTACATGCTCTGCTGAGGTAGAAAATAGTATTCTTCTTTAAGCCCCGTTATGTTTGAAAGTTATTTGAATAAGAGAATACTTGTACATCGAAATCAATTCCTTGTTAGAATAACTCCACACTTCTGAAACAGCCTTTCAGGACACACATATGTAATCTGGGTGGCCTATCTTTCCATTTGCTGACACCATTTGGTTTGAGTGTTCACTTGAGCCGGAATTAACATGAATGAGCTCCTAATTGTACTTGGTGAATCAAAACCTAAAGAAAAAATTTTAAATTGCCTCAAAAAGAGAATAGAATTCTTATATATGGTGCCTGCTGGAGTCCCTGAAAAACCTTAGATTGCTTCAATCAGCCAAGCTGACGAGGCCTTTTGTGCCAGTGTTTGCAATGAGTGATGGATGACTTTCCCTTCCTGGGATGGAGGAAGGTGGCTGATGAAAAGTGTTGACCCCACTGCTTTGCCCAGGACCCTTCCACCTGCCCCTGCCCCCACCTCCTGCTGTGTGAAATTCATTAGGTGTGCACTGCTCTGATGGCAGTTCTGACCACAACAGTAAAAACCTATCAGGCCAGACCACGGGAGCTGCCTACTTGTTTGTATCCAATTGTGTGAACTTCCCACAATGCGCCTTTTCTGCACTGCTGTAGGCTTTCTTTGATAGACGATGCAGGGAACTGATGGGTGAAACCCTCTACGATATTTATCGTAGCTTGTTGCTGAGGATATTGTCCACTAAATCAGTGGAGCCTGTTTGAAGAGTCACATGAAAAATTTAAGGCTTGAGTACAAGAAGGGCATTGTTTCATTTGAAAAACTACTATGCTTCATTTTCTGTGGACAGATTCAATTTTGTAATTGATCGTCTTGCTTTGGCTGCCAGGATACTCAGGGCCATGTTTGCAGCCCAACTTTTTTACCAGTGGATGACCCTGGGAGCCCATATTTATATGTGCTGTCCCTTGATTCATCTTTCTATTTTATTAACACCTCATTTTTTCTGATTTTCCTTGATGTATATTTATATGTATGTCCCTAGCTCTATCTCCTTCTTTCAAGCATACAGAATGAGTAGATCCCAATTGGGTGCTAGCAGAAGATAAGTGGTTTTTTTTATTTTTTTATTTCTCTTTCCCCCATAATTGTCCCAGCAGATCCACTCATGGACCATTCTCCCTCCACCTTAGATGAAATTGCTGTGAAGTCCCATTACAATTTTTTGTCACACTTAGGGAAAATTATCCTTTGTTCACTTTCAGTCATAAGATCAGTCTCATCTTAATAATGACAATGCTCAGTCCAAAGCAGTAACCAAAACTCATAACTTCCAGGTTAAATGCCTTCAGCTCTGAGCCTACTTTGGATGGGCACTTGGTTAAGGGTGGTTGGGGGTGGTCTGGGGGTTCCCAGCACCTACAGTCAACATCACTCTTTCCCCTAAATTTACCTTCTCATCACTCCCACCCTCTTCCAGACTGCTTCCTGCTCCTCCTGAGTTGGATGGGAGATCCAACTTGCCTGATGGGAGATCCAACTTCCACCTACAGAGGTTGCCTTGTCCTGGTATAGAAAACAGGCTTGGTTTTTTTTAAAATGAAACATTCAGCTTCCATGATGGAGCCTGTGTAAAACACAACACGCCTCTTTGGTCCACTGTTGGTGGAGGGCAACTTCCCCCAGGCCATTCAAGCTAAGTCCTTCATACACTTCTTTGGACCAAGCTGTTGCACCTGTCTCTGTACCTGTCACACTCTAAAGGCACAGGGCAAACTCCCTAAGTGGTCCTTACTATATCCTTTTAGGGTTTTCTTGACTTCATAATTTGTCTGTGGGCATTCAGAGTGCAACCATAGAGGGTTTAATGAAAGGACTATGGACAGAGGGGTGGCAGGGTAAGGACAGAAGTGGTGAGGCTCCCAGATCCTAGCACTGTGTCCCAAAAGGAATAGGAGGGAAAAGGGTGTACTTAAAAGACAGGCTACTGGACAGATGTGGTGGCTATGAGGAACCAGCTAGAGCTAGAGCAGTGGCCAGTGGGGGTGTATTATGATTTGAATAGTGTCCTTCTAAAAAAAGATACGTTGAAGGCCTAATCCCTGGTATTTGTGAATGAGACCTTATTTGGAAATAGGGTCTTTGCAGGTACAATCAAGTTAAGATGAGGCCATAAAAGTGGGCTCTAATCCAATGACTGGTGTCCATCCTTATAAGAAGAGAAGACAGACACACAGATACAGACCCACGGGGGTAATGTCATGTGAAGATGGAGACAGAGATTGGAGTGATAGGTCGACAAGGCAAGGAGCACCAAGGATCGCAGGCAACCACTGAAGCACTGAACAGGTTCTTCCTCAGCTTCCAGTAGGAACCAACCCTGCCGACACCTTGATTTTGAGCTTCCATCTTCCGGCACTGTGACAATACATATCTGTTGTTTTAAGCCATCCAAGGCTATGGCAGTGTTATGGCTGGCCTAGGGAACCAAAACAGGCAGGAATGAAACAATTCATTCATCTCTGCCCTCCTGCCTTCTCTCATGATGGTGCCTCTCGCTGGCCAGACCCTCCTGGAAGCAGGAGAGGGAAGAAGCGTCTATGTGGTCCCTAGAGGCCAGCCTCTGGGCACAGGACAGGGCAGAGAGTGAGTGGAGTGTGCCTGAAAGTGGTGATTAAGCACAGCCAGCCCTGCCTCTGGCTTCTACATCCCTCAAGTTCAGAGTCAGGGCTAGCAGGGGATCCATCCCAAAGGCACCAGAGGAACTGTTGCCCTGACCTCTTTTTTTCTGCCCTTTGACTTTGCTTCTCCTGTGAGCACAGCAGATTTGGAACACAGCTGGCTCCTCCAAACTGCTTCTCAGATCAGAAGTCTGCTTTCCCAGGAGAACAATGTTATAAACAGGCGAAGGGAGGTATGTGCATGCTGAGGAAGGCAATGATGTACAGGCTAAAAGGCTGGGGAACAATAAACACAAAATGCTGCTCAACCTCATTTATAAGCAAATTCAAGCCCAAACAGCACTGAGATGAACTCAGTTGTCACATTCAGGGCTGGCTGTGGATTCAGTAAGGTGAAAAGACCCAGCACAGCGCTGGCACATAGTAGGTACTCAGCAAATACGATTCCCTCTCTTCCTGCTCAGCCCCTGCCCCACCTCCCCTGATTGGCACTGTAAATAGTATGACATGGAACACTCACGGCACAGAATTAGTGTATCAGGGCTGCACAATGTTCTTCGCACAAACATTTCCCTTTACTGATGGAAGCCCCTGGAGCTTTCACCCTGAGCAAGGGCAGAGTGGGCGCTATCATGAGAAAATCGACTACATCGATCACACAGGTCTCAAGGGAAGTGGAAGGGTAGGGCGTGGGCTGAGAATGAAAGACAACATTTGCACTTTAGGCATTGTAATCTCATCTGCATCGGCATTGTATCCCAATGAGGAAGCTGATAAGTGTTTGGCAAGTGCAGCTGTAGTGGGTGCTCTGCTCATATGTCCACAGGTGCTTTCACTGTTTCACCTGGATGTCAGCCTGACACCTGGGAGCCAACACCTGTATCTTTGTTGGGTTTGCCCTTAGGCTGCTGGAATCCAGTGTGTCCCTGTGCACAGCTGGCTGCCAGTGCCTATGAGTTAGCTTCCCCTGGGGTCAGCCCACCACCACTGGCGAATGGATGATCAGATACAAGTCTCCCAGCCTCTTGGCCCGGATAATACTGAGCCATGATTTTGTGCTATTTTTTAGTTTCCACAATGTGACTAAGCTTTAATCTTCCACTGTGGTAGTTGGCTTAATAGCATGCCTTTACTGGTTGTCTTTGCCTCCCATATCCCTTGCCTTCTCTCCGACCCCTGTTCTTTGCACATCCCCGTAGATGGCTTGTCTCAGGATCTGCTTCTGGGGCAACCCAAGCTAAGACAAGTGGCCTCCTGAGCCCATGATCTTCAGATATAGTCCCTTCTGCGAGTCTGGGCTTGGCTACTTGCTCTTTATTTGTGTTGATTCATCATCAATAGATAGCTCACTTATAACCTCACATAATGAAAACATGGAGCTCTCACTTACTGTGGACCAGGGATTATTCTACCCACTTGACCTAAACTAATTCATTAAGTCCTTGTAGAAACTTTGTAAGGTAAGTCTTATTCTCATATCACAGGTGAGACAATGGGAAGGGATTTACCCAAAGACACAGGGCAGGCTAGTGGCTGAACAAGGCTGCAACTCAGTCTTGTGGCCTTACATCCTGCTTTCCCCGACGTGCATTTTCACTCTCTGAAATGCACTTTTCATATCTGTGCATTTTTGTTAGCGTTCATGAGAATATGGGGTTTAGTAACTGGGTATATTTATGGAAGTTATTAGCTCCTCATGGAAGAGTTGGGGGCCAGGGGAAGGAAGCTAAAGGGAAGATGTTATGAAGTGAATGTTTGTGTCCCCCAAACTCATATGTTGAAGCCCTACCCCCAAGGGATGCTATTTGGAGGTGGGGCCTTTGTGTGGTTACTGGATTTAGACGAGGTCATGAGGGTGGGCCCCCTATGATGGGATTGGTGTCCATATAAGAAGAGGAAGAGAGACCTGAGCTCACACTGTCTCTACCACGTGAGAACACAGCAAGAAGGCAGTCATCTGTTAGCCAGGAAGAGGGCCCTCACCAGGAATCAAATCCGTCAGCCTCTCAATCTTGCACTTTCAGCCTCCAGAAATGTGAGAAACAAATGTCTGTTGTTTCAGCCACCCGGTCTGTGGTATTTTGTTACAGCAGCCTGAGTTGATAAAGACAGAAGAGAAGAGCCCACCCTGAAATTACAAGAAAGACAAAGGATGCTGAAAGGAGAGTGAATTCCAGCCCTTGAATGACAGCGAGTCTATCAGTTGCCAGGATGGGTCATGGGGTGAGGTGATCAAAGTTTGACAGCCCTGGGCTTTGAGGAAGAGGATCAGAGTAAAACCTCAAAAGGGTCAAGTGAAGGTTTTTCCAAGGTGGTTCATGGTGGTTCCGGGTGTCTTGGTATCTGAAGATTCCAGAGTTTAGGATTAATTCCCTTAGCCACCACTGGGCATGCTCAGTTATCCTGCAGAGTTACCAGTATCTTATTGACACTGCTGGAAAGGAAGACCTGAGAATTTTGTTGCAAGGATTGGTAGATATGAAGTTATTAACAATGATCAAGTACTGTTATTCTCATTTAACTATAGTGGGAAATGGGGAACTAAGAGATTAACTAAATTGGAAGGATAACACAGTAAATGAAGAAGCCAGATTTTAAACCCAGAATCTATATCCTGAACCCCTGCTTGTAACTTCTGCACTGTACTGTGCCCTTAATAGAATGATACCTGCTCTGCTATTTTGTGTCAGATTGCTATTGCCATTCTTCTTATGTGGTCATGTTGACATAAAAATAGGCATTAATATTCATGGGGATATGGAAGACCAAGTGAAGGGGAGGCTAACTGGGCAGAGGTCTCTAAAGTTCCCTTTTCAACCAAGAAATTCCAGACTTATATGCTGTATATGTAAGTTCTCCATACCATGCCATTGGGGTGGGAGTTTGGGAACCACCACCATGGTGGGAGATGACCACCATGCATCATTTTAAGACTGAGTGGACTGAAGTATAGAGATTAATTTTTGGGGTGGGGGTGTGAGAATAGAAGAACCAGAAGAAACTATTGGGAGAGCAGGGGATGGTGGTAGCTTGGAATAGGAATCAAGGGATATGCAGAGTGAAAACAGCTATTTGGGTTTAAGACATATTTTGGAGTTAACATTTTAAAGATAATGCTTGCTTTTAAATTTTAATTTCTAGCTTTACCTGGTATGTTCAGTTAGTTGGAACATTGTCTCACACACCAAACGTTGCAGGTTCCATTCCCAGTTCGGGCATATACCCAGGTTTTGGGTTTGATCTCTGGTTGGGATGCATGTGGGAGGCAACTGATTGATGTTTCTCTCTCACATCAATGCTTCTCTCTCTTTCTCACCCTTCCTCTCTTTCTTTTTTTCTTTTAAAATATTTTATTGATTCTTTACAAAGAGGAAAAGAGAGGGATAGAGAGTTAGAAACATTGATGAGAGAGAAACATTGATCAGCTCCCTCTTGCACACTCTCTACTGGGGATGTGCCCGCAACCAAGGTGCATGCCCTTGACCAGAATCGAACCTGGGACTTTTCTGTTTGCAGGCCAACGCTCTATCCACTGAGCCAAACCAATTTCAGCTCTCTTCCCCTCTTTCTAAAATCAATGAATATTTCCTTGGGTAAGGACTAAAAATAACTAACTAACTAACTGACTAACTAAATAAATTTTAGTTTCAACTTGTTATCTAACTGTTTCCTCCTGCTTTTAACTTAAGCCCTACAGGTAATTCATGATACAGTTCATTGATCAAAGGGAGAAAGTTCTCTTATAAAAATGCTTGCTTGGTTTATGGGTAGGAGTAAATGGGTCCCAGCCCCTCAAAGTGATTGTCTCAAGATTGCACGAAAGCACAGGGCAGAATTTCTCCCCATGTCAAGTCCTGCTGTCATTCTTGGGGACTTCAAAGTCTTCATGGGTGGTCCATTCTGTGCTCTGCACCCTCAGAGTCTTGATCTCCATTCTGTGCTCTGCCCCATCAGAGTCTTGATCTCCATGACTGCAGAAGCCTTTATCTCCTCTCCACTTCAGCCGTCTATTTTCCTGGCCACTCTAGAGGCCATGACCTTGTTATCACTTGGATCTCCTCCACTCCTACATCCCAAACTGTGGTTATTCTCTGACCACCCCTCCCATCTTTCTATACCTCTCACCCTCATCTGCTCTTTGTTCATATTAAGATATCTATCCCCATATACTTCTAATTTTCACCCTTCATTTACTCACTTCCTTTCCTATCAACTCCCAATCTTGCGGTCCATCACTTCAATCTCTCTCTTCTCAGTCCTCCTTTTACCTAATTTGTCCTTCAGGACCACCCACACCACAAATACCCTGCACACTGAGTCAAGTCTGGCTGTCTACCTTCTCCATTCCATCGCTGGGCTGTCAAGTACTGCTGGGCACATTTACACAACTTTGCTGATTGGGCCTGGGGGGCTGGGACCCATTTACTCATGGTCCAGTACTTGCATTACTTGAGTTAGGTGCTCAATTCTGCATGAAAAGACATGTTTCCCTAGTGGTGCTCTCCTCAATTCCACTCAGAAGCTCATCCATAGTTTCTCCTCTCTCTTCAAACCTTCTATTCCAATACCTCTACCTTCACCATTGGGGATTGACTTGGCCTCTGACTGAGCTGAGAAAGTAGATGCTCAGAGGGGATTCTTGCTCCACCTTCCAAAACCACCTGTACCCCCGCCAAGTTTTGTCTTTTTCTTTCTGGTTTCATAAGGAAAAAAGATTTCTTTTCTGGTGGAGGATCACTTGCTCCAACTGGATCTCAATTTTCCTTTCCTCATGTTTTCATATTCTGTTCTCTCTACCCGATCAATACCACTTATTCTTCTTATCTTGGAAGGGTTCTTTGTTCACCTTTGGCCTTCTCATCTCCTCATTTGCTGGGCAATGTCTCCATCTTTAAGTTCCCCAACCCCTATGTTATAGCACTTCAGAGCTCAAAGTGTGAGGCCAGTGGAGGGCAGGGCTGGGGTGGGAATTGGATCTTGCCAGCCCTACATTTCACTCATACAGCAGCGTGGCCCTGCTCCAAATTTTTACCAGGTGTGTCCTAGAAACCTTGGTACTTGAGGAGAAATTGAGTTTTCTGAATTGTCTCAACAGTGACCTTAAAAAAAAAAAAAAAGTTCGGTAAGAAGTAAAGATAATTTGTTTCTTGATTCCAACCTCATGAACTTCAGCTGGAGGATTGCGTTTAGGAAGCTTGTTCTTTGTAAGCCTATTACAAAAATAATATAGCTACATAATTGTGGGGGAAAATGAAATTTTATTCTCTTTCTGTAATGGCCTTGAGGGAAAACAGAAGCACACAGAAAATTCTCTGCTTAGGAAAAATAACCAGAACTTCCCCCAAAATGGTGTGTAATTTAGTTGTGAGGTGCTTTGGAAAAAAAAAAAAAAAGTCTATTTATCTTAAAGCCCCTAAAGAAATATCTTCATGCAGACATTATCTCATTGAAATTTATTCTAAGGAATTATTTAAAGAACACTGGTCTTTCCCATCATTAATCACATTTCATTTGATCTTACTTTAGTTTCTCTTTAGTTACGGGTAATTATTTTAAGCTTGCTGATTGCTTGCCATAAAGGATTGGATTTTTATGTTATAAAAACATTTCAGATGATCTATTTGCCTGGAAACTATTGAGGAGGACTGGGAGAGTTCTGGAAGGCAAATCACTTTAAAGTCGATCGGGCTCAGTCCGGGCTGTGACAGAGAAGAATGAAAATGGTGCTGTCGGGAGGTTTGCTTTGGAGGAGGAATATTCCTCAAGCGTGGCAGAGGTTTTAAAGGCAGTGTGGGACTGGATTGAATCTTCGGAGATGGAGTGTGGGCCAGGCCCACTTTGGGGGAGTCTTGAAGCTACAGTGACAGCTACACCTTCCATACCATGTACATCTCGGGGCCTTTCTACAGCATCTTCCCCACAGCCCCAGATAGAGCCCAGAAGGAAGACACATCCTTACATGTCCCCAGTGTTTTCCTCTGGTGGGAATCATGCCCCTAATTTTTCCAAAGTGAAACATCAAGGCAGTCCAGAAGTGCAAGCGGGCAAGAGGGTGGTGCCGTAGAAGGAGAACCCCCATGGTGTGGACAATCAGATGTAGTCTTGGGACCTTGATCAAATCACTCACGTGTGCCCAGCCTGTTTATTCACCAATACAATGCGAGAAGTAAGAATGCTTGAATCTCATAGGGTTGTCATAAGGAACCAATGAGATAATGCCCATGACACATTCAGCTCAGTACGTGGCCCATAATAGGTATTCAATACATGTCATTATTGTTAGTGTCTGTTAAATGGGCTAATAATCACCATCTCAGAGGGTTGTGATGATAACATGACAGAACTTATGTGAAAGACTTAGCATAGTGGTGGACACACAACAGGCACAATACAGAGCAGTCAATGTAGATATCAACAGCTGTGCCTGAATAGGTATTTGATCAAGTCCCTGTGTCCACTTGTCACCCCTACCCCCTCTCCTCTCATAGCTCAGTAAGGCTCTAGCCACACTGGCCTCCACCTTTCCCCCAGGTGTCCAAGCCCATTCTCTTCTCACCTGACCCTTGTATCTGCACTCATTGGTTCCTCCTCATCACTCAGGTCTCAAATCTAAGTCACCTCTGCAGAGACCATCTGGGCCCATCATACCATCATGACCCATGACTCTCTGACATGCTGCAGCATGTGCTACCGTTTAATTATTAGTTCTCTCTTCTCCATCAGACTGGAAGTTCCATGAGAACTGGGATCTCTCTTGTCTACTATTGTGACCCAAGGTGTAGGACAATGTCCAGTACAGATTAGGTGCTCTTGCCCTGCATCAGCCTGTTGGGTGTCCACTGGAGGCCCCCTGAGGGGGTTCATTTTGGAGTTAACTTCTTGGAGCTTTGAAAATGCTCAGTGTTCTTTGGAATAGGCTTTATAAGAAACCTCAGAGCACTGGGCACTAAAAATTCATAGAACAATAACTCCCCAAAGAAAACTGAAGCAGATGTAGGGTTTGGGGAGATTGGGCTGAATAGAGGAGGGTGTCCTGTATTCCAGGAGTGAGGTGGTGGTGGCAAGATCCGTCTGGGGTACCTGCTGCCCAGGGAGATGGGAGAGGGAGACTCACTTTCCGGGGGTGAGTGCTGAGGACAGGGCTACACATAGCCACACCACACGGCACCCTCTGGCCTGGGGTCTGGCTCCAGGGTTGTGCTTTCTTGACAGGGTAGGAAGGTGGAAATAGGGGTAGAGGCCCAGGCCACACCTATGGAAGGGCCGTGCATGGACCCCAGCAGTGGTTCAGTCTAGATGTGATGGCTCAGGGATAACCCAGAGGGTGTGGAGGAAGCAAAATATAAGGGGGAAGGGGTGGGCATGGCCTGAGATGGTCAAAAAGGAAGGAGCAGGGGAGAGCAGGCTGTATCTCTATGTCTAACAGGTATAAGAAATCCACCCACACCTCCATTTAGTCACCCACCTTCCATCATCCATCCATCCATCCATCCATCCATCCAAATCTTTATCTGTTCCTCCTCCCTTTTTTCCCCCTCCTTCTCTTCCTCTTTTCCACTTTTCCATTTTTCCTCCTTCTGTCCATAAATCAGTCTAGGAACTGGTCACCTCTGGTTGTGGGGACACAAAACAGTGCCCACAAACCAAACTCTCAGTGAACTCACAGCCAGCTGAGGGAGGGGGAGACAATCAGAGTTACTGCTGGAGCAGAACCCATCGCTCTGAAAAGTTTAAAGAGGTGCTTGGTTTTTATTGAAGAAAAAGGTGCTTTATTTCTTTAAGTGAAAAAAAAAATCAATAAGTTTGTTTCACCTGAACAATGTGCCCAGCAGCCATGTCTCTTTCTGGGAGGAACTTTCTAGAACCCAGGTGGCAGTCCTGGGGCTGCAGACACACACTCACACACACACACACACACACACACACCTAACCCTGCTGGATGCCCAGGTTCCCTGCCTGGTCTCCACATCTCAGCAAGCGACTGAGTTAAGATCAAAGCCTGAAACAGGGGTGCTGGGAGTGAAATTATAGGTCCCACAGCAATGAGTCCACAAGAGAAGAGAGAGGCCTGAAGTGCAATGGGAATGAGGCACGGATGCACACCTGGGTGAGCCTGTGAATGTGTATGGGCCTTCTCTCCTGAGTGTGCACGAGGATGGCTGTGTCCACCATGGGTTTATGTCAGAGGTGGCTCATGGCTGCTGGCCCAGTGCACATGTGGCTGGGAGGTCTGGAGTCGACACACTGGCCAGTGAGCTCTCGGAGAATTGTCTGCATGTTTGGATCTCAATGGCATTCCTTAGGTGAGGTGCCCTGTACAGTGCACAGTCCAAGCATCCCTAAATAGCAGCCCTACAGACAAGTAAAGATGTATTCATACATCCAATCGGATACCCTAAGACAGAGGTGGGCGCAATTTTAAAAGAGAGCATGGAGAGCGGTACTAATATTGCTTCAGAAGGTGTCCCCCCCCCCTTTTTTTAAATTGTTTAAAGTATTATTACATATGTCTCCCTTTTCCCTGATCAATCCCTCCCTGGCCACTCCCACCCCCAGGATAAGCCCCCACCACCCCAGTGTCTGTTGGTTATGTTAATATGCATGCATACAAATCCTTTGGTTGATCTCTTACCACCCCCTTCCCCCCCCCCCCCACACACACACTCCCTCCCCTGCTTTCCCTCTGAGGTTGAACAGTCTGTTTGTTGTTTCTTTTCTCTGAATCTATTTTTATTAATTAGTTAATGTTGATCATTATATCCCACAAATGAGTGAGATCCTGTGATATTTATATTTCTCCGACTGACTTATTTCACTTAGCATAATGCTCTCCAGGTCCATCCATGCAAATGGTAAAAGTTCCTTCTTTTTTATAGCAGCGTAGTATTCCATTGTGTAGATGTACCACAGTTTTTTAAATCCACTCATCTGCTGATGGGCACTTAGGCTGTTTCCAAATCTTGTCTATTGTAAATTGTGCATATATCCTTTCTGATTGGTGTTTCTGATTTCTTGGAATATATTCCTAGAAGTGGGATTACTGGGTCAAATGGTAGTTCCATTTTTAACTTTTTGAGGAAACCCCATACTGTCTTCCACAGTGGCTGCACCAGTCTGCATTCCCACCAGCAATGCACGAGGGTTCCTTTTTCTCCACAGCCTCCCCAGCACTTGTACAATAGTTTGTTGATTTGTTGATGGTAGCCATTCTGACAGGTGTGAGATGGTACCTCATTGTTGTTTTGATTTGCATCTCTCTGGTGATCAGTGCCTTTGAGAGCACGTTTTCATATGTCTTTAGTCCCAGAAGGCCCATTTCAATGCTCTTGGACTGCCAGAGCCCAGTGATTCTGGATTAGGTACAGAAATGGTCAGGGCGGACTCCAGCTCCTCTCCTACATCCCCTGGCTCCAGAATCAGCCCCTGGTGCTGGCTTGCTGGGGTGGGTCCTGGCCCTGGTCTGCAGTCTCTTGAGACTCTGGAACGGCTCCTCAGCTCCTTGAGCCACATCCTTGGACAGGAAGTGCCAGGTGCCTACTCCTGTTCAGGCCCCGACGCCTCAACCCCACTGGTCAGGGCCGGACAGGAGTGATAGTTTCTCAGCTCTGAGCCCAGGAGCACAGCGAGGTGGGAGCCCTTGATATTGTGTGTCCAGCAGTGTCTCTGCTGTCCTTTTCCGGTGCTGCCCTGGCAGGCAGTCCACAGCCCTTAGGAGGGGCTGATGGTCCTGGGGCTGGATGTGGGACAAGGCGGAATCAATGAGCAAAACGCTGTGATTTAACAACCCCCACGCAGTGGATGGCGCCAGCATTTGCATCAGCCACACATCACAGAACAAGCTCTTGAGGTGTTCTGGAGTCCTCTGTGTTTGATTTATAAACGGTTCCCTCGAAGAATTGATTGGGGCCAGCAGTGGATTGCTGCTGCTGAATTATCTTAATGTCTTCCTGCAGAAACTGCGTGCAGGTGATTCTTCTTGCTGATAAGAATCACATATCTATTTATCCATCTGCCCGGGAATAAAAATTCAGCACTGCCAAGGAACATTGTCCTTGCTGAACAAAACCCCGTCACTCTGAGATGCATGCCTGTGCTCTCCAGGTGACTTATCGCAGGGCCTTCTGGGCTCCGGGTGCTGGTTGCATTCCTGATGCTCTGTCTGGGTTAGAGCTTAAAGGGGCAGCTTCTCATATTTGCCTCAACTGTCTGCAGGGGGCTCAGATGGCTCCACAGTTGAAGGAAATGAAATTGCATGAGTCCCGTTTTCCACCCACACATCGTGGCTCACTCTGTTTTCAAACACAGTATCTCTACCAACATATGCACATATATGAGAAGGAAGAGTGGAGTAGTGTGGACAAACAAAACAAAAACCTTGGATTCTGTGAGCAATATCTGGGTTTGAATCCTAGAGATATTTGCCCTAGTAGCTGTGTGGTCTTTGGCCATTGTGGTAGACAGAACAGTGTCCCTCTCCTCTTCCCCCCAAAGATGTCCACGTTCTAATCCCTGAAACCTGTGAATATGTTACCTCACAGGGCAGAGGGACTTTGCAGATGTGTTTAAGTGATGGATCTTGAGATGGGAGATTATCTTGGATTATCCAGGTGGCCCCAGTGTAATCACAGGGTCCTTATAAGAGAAGGTGATGTGATGATGCAGGGGTTAGAGAATGGAGGATGGAGGGAGAGAGGAAGAGAGGGAGACGGGGGAATAGTTCCCTCCTGCCCTTGGATCCTGTGACAGCTCCCAGTGGAGCTGTCTACTTCTACATTTTTTGAGCACCAAATATTGGCCAGGTGCCACGCGAGGCACTTTATCTAATTCTTACGTCAGCTCTGTGAGTTGACCTGCCCACGGAGTATGCATTGATCTCCAGAAGGTAGCGCCATGATAAAGACCTGGCTCTGGAGTGGGACTGGCTGGAGTGGAGTCCCTGCCCTGCTACCTGCTGTGTGGCTGTGAGCAAGCGCTACTTTCAGGGTTCCAGTTGTCACCCCTGTAAATGGAAGGCCTGAGAGCCGGAGCGTCCTTCCCACATTGTCTGGGCAGTGTCAGGACTCTTGGCTGACCTGAAGAGATAATAGCCTTATTTCTTCTTACCATTGGCAGCATTAATCTATTTTATTTTATTAAAATTTTTTTTTAATATTTGTGATGAAATACACATCATGCGAAATAGCTTAACCATTTTTTGGTGTACAGGTCAGTAGAGGCCTATCAGGTAGTGGGGATGGGAGAGCAGACTATAAGGAAAGAGTGATGTGGTGTGAAGACCATCAGGCTTTGTATTGGCTTCTTGAGACAGACATTAGGTGAGATGCACCTAGGCCGAGAGAAGAGCTAGAGCAAAGGTGGGCACAGGAATGGGGTGATGGGGCTTGGCAGGCTGGTCTACGGTGAGACTGGAGAGCTGGGCTAGGGCCCCACATAGGTAGGGACTGTGGGCCATGAAAAAGAGCTTAGATTTGTTCCAAGTGGGAAGAGAAATCTCCGGAGGGTCTTGAGTGGGGAAACATTGTGATCTGGTTTACAGTGGAACATGCATGGTCCATCGTTGCAGTTGTCTGGGTGAGAGCTGATGGTGGCTTGGGGTTAACAGTAGCAGAGGAGAGGGACAGGCATGGGCAAAGGAGGGAGGGCATTAGAGGTGAGGGTGAGAAGAATTGCTGGTGAATGTTGAGGGAGGGGTACAGAAGAAGAAATGGATTCAAGGAAATGGTGATGTCACTACCCCTGAGGTCAGCAGAGGCCCCAGAGCAGTCAGCCAAAGCACCTGCCCCAGGGTTGGAAAAGCTGATGGGTTCTGAGCTGAGGCCTGTCTTGGCCTTTCCCTTCAATGCATCAGAGCATTGGGCAAAAACCCTCTAATATCCTCCTCAGTTGGCCCTCCAGTTGGACCGGGGCCATCTCTGGAAGCACGTCAGATCATTAAAGGAACTCGGGGTTACTGTGTCTGTCTTTCTTGTCCTCAGGCCTGCCCAAGACTCTGGACACCCCTGCCTCTCAGAGAAGGAATGCCCCTCAGTTTCTAGGCCTCTCAGGTTCTGGAAGAGGTCACTGCATGTTCCTGGGCAAGTGTGGCCAGGCCGAGAGCTGCCCATGTGACACATTCCTTCCCCATCTGTGCTCTGCTCCTCACACCTGTGCCCCTACCCATGCGCGCTCTATGCCTGAAGGCCTTTGCCCTCTTCTGAGGACTAACCCTGCTCATCCTTGAAGCCTTTTCCCATAGCCCCTCCTGCCCCAGGCCTCTCCTCTCTGTGCCCACAACCTCTTGGTAAAGTTAATTACCCTTTTCCTTGAGGGTCATCCTTTAAGAGCCAGTGAATTCCTTGAGGGCAGGGACCATGTATCACTTATATTCCCAGTCCCTAGTGCAGGGGCTCAGTCATTGTTGGTCTGAAGTAGCAAAGTGGATCCATCGCAGGCCACAGCAATTGTTGGCTGGAGGTAGAAGATTGCCTTTCTCAGGGGAGTCTGGCTCTTCTTGCACAAATGATCCTTCACACACCAGTAGAACAAAGACAGCAGACCAGTTTTATCATCATTTCCCTGGTTAGGAAGAGCTACTTTTGCATTAAGGTTGTAAATGAGGTGCTATGACTGTTTCTTGAATAAAAGACCAAAGTTGGCTTGAACTTAGGCGATAAGTATTCTACTTTGACAACATGTTTGGCATTACGTTCAAAGCCAAAGGCATCAGACGTGCTGTCGTATAGGCTTGGTGTTGGGCTAAAATTCAAATGTGCTCACAGTAATGGGGAAAAGTCCGGAGTCTTTAATCCCCAGCTATGATTCAGCCCAGTTGACAGTGTTTCCACTTTTTGACACCCCTGTTTTTTATGGGGAATGAATGACTCCTTTTTCGTTTTGCTCCTGTAATAGGAAATGGCCTCATTGTGGAGGAATGCCTCTCTAAGCAGCCTATTAAATAGTAAAATGTGACTTCTGTGCCTGAGTGGAATTCTCATCCACAGGAAACGGCAGCTCGTTAGGTGTACAATGCTGGAGTCCGTGTTCCCAAACTGCTGAGCGGCAAGCCAATTTGCTCCTCGTCTGGGGAGACATGCATTCAATGCCATTGTCCTTCCCCTCTTCCCACGGAAACCTCAGCCTGCGTGTTAGTTGGGCTTCTTCTGGATGTCAGCTGGGGAAATTTCACTCCAACGACTTCAAGTGAAAAAGAACTTGGAAGAATCTCAGGGTGTGTTGCTAAATCCAGCCTCAGAGATGGAGCTGGGCAGCAGACCACAGCTATCCTGAGCTAGGATTCTACTCTGTGTCACTCATGTTTCTCTCTTTGTCCTTCTATCATCTCCTAGTCCAGCCTCCTGTGTTCCCCACTTCTCCTGATGGGGCACAGTCATCACTGCCAGCTCCCAAATTTGCATGCCTCCCACAGAGTCTGACCCCCAAATGCAGTGCCCTTCCCGGGACCAGTCCACAGTACACAGGGGTGGGTTGCATCGTCATATGGAACTTGTGCTACAACCCTATGGATGAGGTGAGGAAGGGTCAATTCCTAGGAAGCAATAGTAGGATGATAATCTAAGAAGTGTCCATTACATTGCTAGCAAGAGCCCAGATTCACCCCACAAATGGATAACTAGCTCTGTGACTCCTGCTACTTTTGGACTCAGGTTCTGATAGAGAGGTATATAAATACCTATGTATGGAAAGACAGAGAGCACGTATTTCTGATTCCAGGTGGAGCTATAACCAGACCTATGTCCCAGTGTTTATCATCTCATTCTTAGGGCTTATGCTATTGATTTAGTCTTGGAAGCACCAGCCTTCCCCCCGCCCCCCAAAAACAACAACAACAACAACAAAAACAACAACAACAACAAAAAAACTGAGTTCTCTTTTTCCTCATTGGTCCAACTGCTCACTAGGTAAGGTCCACAACAAACCAGGAGCTTCATTCATAGTGATGAAGCCGATGTCTCTCAAAAACATTGTTTCTATACATTACCTCTCAGACTTACAGATGTGGAATTGAGGCTGAGCAATTTGTTAAGTTCACCTAGATAGGAAGAACATTCATATTTTTTTTAGATCTAAGAACTTGAATTATTTATTCTATGTAGCACCACATCTCAAGACCAGGTTGTTAAAAAAAACACACACAAAAAAACAGAGAAACAATGGGCATAAAAATGGATCCATATTTTCTACATCTGAGAAAGGCTATAGAACTGCATGGGTGGACCAGATATCTGCTGGCATTCTTGGTCACTGGGACCTCGGGCTGGCTTAGAACCCTGTTCTATGCCATGTGGAAACTCAAAGCCCTCTCTATGAATTTCCAAGGGGCTTATATGGCTCAGATTCTCGGGCCTGTGGGTGCTTTCTCCATGACCTAGATTAGGGGTGTCGAACTCAATCAGAGAAGGGGCCAAAATCTAAAATCCAGCCTAAATCGCGGGCCGAATAGTTTACTGAACAGTCATAAACTGTCATTGTGATGGAAACGCAGCGGAGTGCAGTGATGACAGCGCGGTGTGGGCCACATTGCAAGGCCTGGCGGGACGGATTTGGCCCACGGGCCTTGTGTTTGACACATGTGACCTAGATACAGAAACACATTCCTTTCCTTAGGTAATTCCTCTTCTATGCACACAAAGCTTTCCATTAATGTGAATGCAATACCCTTCCTGGATGATTTGGAGGGGGGGTACCAAATCTGTATTCCATTCAGTAATACAGGTAGGTTTGACACTAGCCACTCCCACATTTACATTATCTTGTGGTCATCATATCCAGGCACACTCAATCTCCACCCTATAGGGTCCCCTCACCTCTCACCCACGGAACTACCTTCTCCTTCTTTCTCATGCTCTCTTGAGTTTCAGGGTAAAACACAGCCTTCTCATTTCCTCAGGCTGAATAGCTGCTAGATGCAAACCCTCTCGCTATGCTCAGTCCTTCCTATAGCCCCTGGTTGGAACCAGAGCCTCCGCTCATGGAACACTGCCCTCCCCTCTCTACCTCTTGGGCTTCTTTTCTCTGTTCTCCCCGGGTCCAGCCTCATCTGCCCACCTGGAGCAGCAGCCAGAGTGCAGCTGCTCCCTTATGTATCTGCTGTGGGAAGTCGCTTTTCTCTAACAAGCTTGGCCCTCCCTGCCCAGAGCACCCAGAAGCAGCCACCCCCGAGGAGAGAAGGTGGAGCAGCCCAGAAAGGTGTGGTGGCAGGCCTGGGCCTGGGTGCAGGGAGAACAGTGGGGAGGAGAAGGCACAATGCGTTGGGGGAAGCAAGATGAAGATGATGCATGGCTCTGCCAGCCACGGAGAGGACTCCAATGTCTGCACCAGGGCCAAAGGGAGGACTTATCTTCATCTTTTGGGCTATGCACGGAAGGTAGGGGCCGGTCTTTAAACATTTCTATGTCTCAGCTCTAAGCATAGTGTCCAGTTAATAGAGGCCAATGATAAATATGTGCTGATGAATGAGTAAGCACAAGAATAAGGTTAGTCAACTGTGTGTGGAAGAGACTTAAGGTATCAGAGAGCAGGTGGATCCAAGAGGCTATTTTATAATCCCTGAAATCCCACTCTGTAGACATCCACATTAATGTCAGCTCTGGGCTTTGTAAAGGTCAGTCCATGCTGCCACCATGTAGTCCCTGAGGGCTATTGTTGATTGGAATTATAGAACTGGGACTAGTTAGGCCCATCAGCATGTAAGCCCCTTGAGGGAGGAGTTAACCTATGTCAATCATTTCTGGCTCAAGAGTTGATGAAACGTGCCCCAAAGGAAACCCTTCCAGATAGAGGTCATTGTGGCCACAAGATGGTGCCATTGTTCCAGCCAAAGACCACGAAGCCTGTTGGGAAGATAAGACAGCATTGCTTGGAATTTTGAGTTGAATCCACACTCCTCCAAACATATCTCTCCAGCTCTAATCTCAGTGCAATGATATATTCTAATCCCATAACAAAGGAGATTAACAACACTACTGTAGCTAATTTGAACTGAAAAAATCTTTCCAAAAGCAGATTCCAAGACCATTTCCATCCCTCAGCCAGTTAAGAAGGGCCCAGCTTATTGGTAGGGGCAGTTTCTGCACAAACTGGTCAATCTGCTTGCAGGCAGAGCTTTTCACATCTCTGGTGCAAATTTACAGAATGCAGTGCTCACCGAGCACACCAGCTCCTGGGCGCCAACTTGGTGACAATCACAAAGGCAGCTGGGAACAAATAGAGGAAGGGTACCCAACCTGAATTCTCACTACTCTGCCCCTTTGCACTAAGCTCTGGACATAGGATGATTCTGTACTACTCTCTGCATGTTACCGTCCTACTCTGTCTTCAAGGTCCAATTCCCAAAGAGGCCTTTTGCATACCTCCTGCCCCAAGAACTAAGGCCTTCTCTGAATGTTGGAAGCTTTTCTGACTCAATGAGCACTGAGAAATAGGACTGTGATTCACTTTGTTTTGGACCTGCTGTTTCTTGACTCCACATTGAGGTGGTCATTCCTTTAAGGGTAAACTTCATACTTTGAGTTTGTTACCTACACACAATTGGTCAATTTTTGTGGATGTCCCAAAAGAAATAAAACATTGCTTTCCTATTCAAAAGGCCGAGAAAGAGAGAGGAGGAGGATAGGGAGAGGGACAGGGAGAGGGAGAGGGAGAGGGAGAGGGAGAGGGAGAGGGAGGGAGGGAGGGAGGGAGGGAGAGAGAGAGAGAGAGAGAGAGAGAGAGAGAGAGAGAGAGAGAGAGATTGAGATTTCTGTGGGTCATTGCTCTTGTTCTCAGATAGCTATAGATTATGATCTAAGAGTGTAATTAGTAAACTAGCAGTGTGACTTTGTATTAATATTAGTATGAATAATATTTGTTGAGTATCTAATATATAGTAATCACTGTGCTATGTGCTTTATATGTGTACATCACTTAGTTTCTCCAATAAGTCTAGGAGGCATTATTTCCATTTTCCACATTGGGAGAACATAAGGCTCAGGATATTTAAGTTACCCACTCAAGTTCTAAGTTAGTGCTGGCTAAGCTCTGGGATTGACTACAGGGCTGGAAACCCCAGGCAGCTTTCCTGGACCTCTGCCCACAGGGACCAGGTCTCACAGTCCCTTTGGGACTCACGTTTGGGCCACACTTCGCTACACTTAATCAGATCTGACTGTCAAAGGGTTCTAGGCCATAGAGAGCAACATGATGAAGGTGTGGCCTGGTGGATGGCTGGAAGCAGTGCATCTTGGGAACCTTGATTGAAGTAAACCCCTCAAATTTCCTTCAGTAAGAACCAGACAAAGCCCAAAGTACAGCCTCTGGTATTTTCCTAGTCAAACATGTTAAAAGAGGTGTCATTGGCATTTTGGTATAATTTAAGGGTAACTTGGGAGGCTTTCTTGCTTTCCTCTCTGGCCTGTTATCATGCCCCAAATGTCACCATTGGTTTTTATTTCCCTTGAGTTTAAAATGTTTTTCAGTCTCTCAGCATCCTCTGGATGATCTATCAAACCTGGCAAGATAGATGAGTAGAGAGCCATTTGGGAGGAGGATGAATGCCTGAAAGTGGCAGGGTGCCCAGGCCAGCTTTGGTTCCCTTGTGCCTTCATTGCTGGAGAGAAGCCAATAGGCAGGCAGAAGGTCACTGATGCAGCCCTTGGGAGGCAGGGAGAATCCAGCTTTTGGATTTGGACCATAAAGTCTTCAGGACCCTGCTTTGCACCTGTTTTCAGTACCCTGACTCAGTGAGGTTGCCATTTCTGCAGCTGGTGTTCCTGCTACCATGGTTTGTTAAGCAAGTGTAGCAGGTGTTGCTTGCAAGATGAAGTGGAGGAGGGAAGACAGGCCTTCAGCAGAATCTTCACTCAGCTAAAGATACCTGCCATGGAAATGCATTTCCTGGGGGTAGGACATCTCTGGCTCAACCCTGAGTATTTCCTTGGTGGGGAAGACATGCCAAGGGGCCTCACTGGCTGTCCGCATGAGCAGTAGGAAGCCCCTGGTTGGTCTCTGATGCTGGTCACCCCTTTGGCAGAGGATAAGGCCTTTCATCCTATATTAAAAATTAGGCTGAGGCTGCAAATCTTTGGCAGAGCAACTTCCTGATATCCTTCTCTCTGAGAATCTATTGCTCTGCAGGCGAGGAAAGAGAGCATTGGAATGGGAGGACCCTGAGCACCCGGGGCGAGCAGGCAGGTGTAGCAAGGCCAGCTGAGGTGTCTGGGACATCTTTGCACTTTGCTGATTTCATGAGTGTATTGTGGGTTGGCCTCCTTTCCTCAGGACCAAAGTGTGCATGACTGGCAAGGCTGATTAGTCGTTTTCTGGGTTAATTTTCTAGAGCAAGCAGTTCCAAAGTTGGTTGGCTTTGTTTGGCTTCAAAAAATCATAAGAATTTGTCTGAACTGGGCTGTGGCAGGCTGAATAATGGTCCCCTTCAGCCCTGGAAACTGTGCAGGTTACCTTATATAGAAAAAGGGTTTTTGCAAGTATGATTACGTTAAGGTTCTTAAAATGGGTAGATTTATGTTGGATTATCCTGCCCCTAATCATAATCCAAAATTTCCTTAGAAGAGGTAGGGAGACTTGGCTACAGGCAGAAGCAGAGAAGGCCATATCCCAGAGCAGAGGGAGGCAGAGTTAGAGTCAGAGAGAAGATATTGGCTTTGGAGGTGAAGGAAGGGGCCATGAGCCAAGGAGTGCAAGGGATGTAGATCTTAATGCTGGGGAAGGCAAGAAAGGAGAGGTTAGTGTCTCTGAAAGGGGTGTGGCCCTGTAAACACATGGGTTTGGGCTAGTGAAAACACTTAGGGCTTTGACCTCAGGACTGTTAAGAGAATAAACGTGTGTGAAGGCACCAAATTTGTGGCAGTTTGTTACAGCAGTCACAGGAAACTAATACCTGGGCTTAGGTGAGAAGTTTCATCCAAGGGATTCTAACCTTTAAGGGGCTTTCACTCTAGCGGATGAGATGAGACCCAGAGGAATGTTTGAAAGCTAACTGTGCACCTTAGCTTTCACACACTCTCAGGTGTGGGTGGAGCAGAGGAAGCAAATGGGTTTAGTCTCAGAGACATGAGTCTAAGTCCTGGTGCTGCTATTGACCATCTGAGTAACTTTGAGAGTGTTCCTTGACTTCTGAGTTTCAGTGGCCACATTATAAAAGGGAGAGAAGAATGTAGCTGCTGTGAACATTAAATGAAATAGGGACTGTGATGATGTCATGAATAGCTCAGTGCCTCATCTATCTTAAATCCCTTGTTTTTCTCTCATACACAGATACATATTGATATTCTGAGTAACGGGAATGATGGTGAATTAGTACAAAATCTGAATTCTAGGCTGTTCCTCACTTTACAGATGGGGAAACTGAGGCTCAGAGAAATTATGAGGGTTGCTAGGATCATACTGCAAGTCAGACAGAACCTGACCATCGCAGTGTCTCTGCAGTTGAACACTCCCTACCATTCGTAAGATGTACTATATTGTCGATCACCAAACCCAAGACTAGTTCTTTGACCTTGAGCTTTCTTGCTTCCTATAGGTGTGAAGAGACAGAGCTGGGAGCTGGGCACACATAGACAATTTTTTTTTTTTAAAAGATTGTTTTTAAATGAGCGTAGCATGAGCTCTAATGATATTAGGTAAGTAGACTCTGGTTTTTAATTGGTGTAATCTATTGTAGTATAAGGAATAATGGCATCTAAATGTGAGCCCTGATGAGGCTGAAAGGACAAATGCTTCATTTTCCTTGACTACAGTTGACTTCTTTAATGCATATTTTAAGAAAGCAAACCCTGATTGATCCCAATTGACGTGTGTAGTGTACATGTGCGCACATGAGCAAGGAGTGCAGGTGAGCATGTGTGTGTGCAGCACCCATATGAGCTGGCACTTGTAACCTGTCCTCTGTTCACTTGGATTAGGAAGCCTCAGAAAGCAGAGCCCACAACAAGGGCTGATTTTGGCAAGTGATTCAAGGGAACAGGAGTGGGAGACTGAAAGAAGGGAAACAGAGAAAGTGGGAAAACCAACCCAAGCTGGTCTTGCTGTGGACAGTGGACTCAGGCCTTGAGGAGCCCTCTGTGGAGCTGTCCAAGATGTGCCTTGGAGTGGTCCAGCCTAATAGGGGGTCCTTATCTGGCAGGTTTACAACCTTTGCTCTTCTCACCTGGCTCAAGTTTTAGAATGGCTGATTACGTTGCCACGGGTGGTTCACTAGCAATGGTGGGGAAATCTGGGGGTAGGAGAGAGAGATACACAGCTGGAAAGAAGGGTGTTTGAGCTGCTGGCTGCCCTGATGGGGGAGTAAAAGGCAGACAAAGAGGATGTGAGATGTCTGATACTTTCTACAAGAATGTTCTTTTCTGTTGCTGAAACCCCAATCCTGTGTTGTTATCAGATGCATCTTCCATACACTGGAGACCACAAGTAGGGACCTGATGGGTTTTGTCCAAGGTTAGGGAACTATTTGGAACCTTTCTGAGCTAACTGACATCACAAAGGAGTGACATGAGGTAAGGATCTAAGGTGCAACGCACACTGAGCTAGAGGAAAGGACGAGGAGATGAATATAACATGAGTTTCTGTCCTTAGGAAGGTGCCATAGCAGAGTGGGGGTGCTGGCTTGTGACAATCTGATTGAGGTTTAGCTCTGCAGACCTGGGAGTGCTACATTCCTTCTCTGAGCCCCAGTTTCCTACTTGGCATATGGGAATGATGATATCTTCTCCGGAAGTGTGCTACCAGAATTAAATGACACAGTGAATGGAAACTGCTCAGTGCAGGCCATGGCATATTCCATATGCTTACACATGGTGGTGACGAGAAGCCCGATTTCAAATGGGAAACTGTCAGGACACAGGTGATCCTGTGGAAGGTGCTGCGTGCCATGTGTGAGAGGAAAGCAGGCTGAGAAGTGATGGCTTCCGGAGATGGCTCTATAAAGAAAAACAGTTGACACAGTAATAAAAGAAAAGATGAAATGACACAGGTATTTTAAAAATAACATACAAAGTCATGTCCCTTGAGAAACCATTAGAACTAGTAGCAAGTTCAGAAGTCTGAATGTTTAGGAATAAACCTGACAAGAAAGGTTCATGGTCCATATAAGACAAGTTTTGAGATAACAGACAGACATTCTAGATGAGAGAAAACAGTAAAGATGGCGAATCTCCTCAAATTATTTTATAGAGTCAATAATTTATATGCATTGTTAGTGTGAGAGTCATTGCCACTTCATTACTGGAAAGAGATTTGGCAGAATCTACCATCTCACACCTCTTGGCCTAGCAATCCCACATTTAGGAATCTATCCCTCAGCCAGCCTTAAACGAGAACAGACATGGCCAAGCTCTTGGCAATAGTTTGCATTAGTAGAGAACTGGAAACCATTGAATGCTTCTTCAATAAGGAAATGAGTGCATTTTATTAGGGAATGCAACATAATGGCAAACAGGACCTCTGTCAATCTATATGCATCGACAGGGAGATTTTCTAAGACATGAAGTCATGTAATAATATGTAGAGTATGATTCCAATTATGTAGAAAACAGTAGGCGTATATGAATGAAGAAGTGACCTGGAAGGTCACCAGTCCCCTGGGGATTCAGGCAAGGTTAACGAGGGACTTAGTTTCCCCCCCAAATTAATGTATGTTGTATTTGTTCTTGTTAAAATTGAAAAGGTGAAAGGGAGTAAAGGATATATTTTCTTCATAGGAACAGTCGCAATAAAGTTTTGATACACAATTTTCCCATAATTTGATTTTTAGGTGACACCTCTAATCTCATGAAAATAACATAGTCACCAAGTAAAAGCCTAAACACGGGCATTCTTTTCTAGCCTTCTTGATTCGTGGCCCAGTATTTAAAATGCAGCTTTTAGTCATGATCATTGAATATTGATTCTTCCATTTTCTTATACTTTTAGATTAATTTCCCTATTCACATAAAAATCAATGTCTGGGTGACTTATTAAAGTTTTATGTTCCTTTTTATTCTTTGATCCCCTATGATTTGTTTTGCTTTTTAGGTAAATAAAACTTGAAATATGCTCTCAATGTTCACACTGCCCCTTTCACCCCACTGCACTGTTTAAACTGCTTAGTGGGCTTTCGGTCTTGCCCATGGCATCTGTGAGTTTTGTCCTCATGGGTAAAGCCTGCACTCGGACTTCGGGGGCGTCCATGCAAACTGTTTTCCCATTGTTCTCACAGAGACACGGGTTAGTCTCCCAGGTCCCTCCTGTGGGTGCTCGGATCTCCCTTTCATCTCATCGTTTCTTTCTTTTTGCCATCTCTTCTAGGGTCACACGCTTCTTGGGAGTCCTGCCCAGAAGCCTGAGTCGTGTGCAGCCCCGCAGGAACCTTAGAGGTTCCAGAGCCTTCTAGGAGCACTGGGAGACAAGCAGGCCTTTGTCCACCACCAGCATTTCCCAGAATTCCATTGTTGGGCTAACATGATATTAATCTCTTCTCCAGGAAGGGGGCAGGTTGGATGGGAGTAAGGCCAAGAGAGGAGAGGCAAACCTCCTTCCCCCACAGCTTATGAGAATGGAAAGGATAAGCAGGAGTTTGCCGGGTCGAAGAGGAGATGGGTGGTCCAGGCAGAGGAGATGGTCAGAGAGGAGGAACAATGTAGGGAGGGCATGAGCCTGCCAGGACCCCCTTCTCACCCCTCCTCCACCTCAGCAAATATCTACGAGGGGCTACCTTGTCGAAGGCTATGGATCTTGACTTCAGAGAGCGCCTCTCTTTGCCTCAGTTTCCTCATCTACAAAATGGGTTAATGCTAGTGTATATCTCACCAGTTGACTGTGAGGATTTAATGCATTAACATATGTCAAGTGCCTGGTGAACCTTAAGGGCCAAATAAGTATACATGTTATTATGAACAATCTGTGGCCTCTAATTTTTTGCCTTTTCCTTACATATAATGCGTGTGCTTTACAATCTCCTTTAGAAACATTTCTTTTCAGCTCATGGAGAGAAAAGAACCCATCAATTTTGTGCGCTTAAACCGCGAAGTGGTGGTGTTTCAGAAAGAGCCCCCATTATGCTGTCTGAGCCAGAGCTTTTTGGCAGTTGTTTCTCAATTGGGTTCACCTGATCCAATAAAAGGTCAACTGATCTCTGAGTCGACGTTCTTTCTGCTGGTTTTGCTTCTTGTTAGAAAA